>NW_025814845.1:117550000-120050000 GCF_022079265.1 Lynx rufus | reverse complement strand
CACATTGAAGATCTCCTGCCATTCCTTTCTGGCCTGCCAAGTTTCAGTAGAGAGATTGGTCACGAGTCTTATAGGTCTCCCTTTATATGTTAGAGCATGTTTATCCCTACCTGCTTTCAGAATTTTCTCTTTATCCTTGTATTTTGCCAGTTTCACTATGATATGTCGTGCAGAAGATCGATTCAAGTTACGTCTGAAGGGACTTCTCTGTGCCTCTTGGATTTCAATGCCTTCTTCCTTCCCCAGATCAGGGAAGTTCTCAGCTATTATTTCTTCAAGTACACCTTCAGCACCTTTCCCTCTCTCTTCTTCCTCTGGAATACCAATTATGCGTAGATTATTTCTCTTTAGTGTATCACTTAGTTCTCTAATTTTCCCCTCATACTCCTGGATTTTTTTTATCTCTCTTTTTCTCAGCTTCCTCTTTTTCCATAATTTTATCTTCTAGTTCACCTATTCTCTCCTCTGCCTCTTCAATCCGAGCCGTGGTCGTTTCCATTTTATTTGGAGATCGTTTATAGAATTTTTAGCTCCTCCTGACTATTCCTTAGTCCCTTGATCTGTAGCAATAGATTCTCTGCTGTCCTCTATACTGTTTTCAAGCCCAGCAGTTAATTTTATGACTATTATTCTAAATTCACTTTCTGTTATATTGTTTAAATCCTTTTTGATCAGTTGTTATTTCCTGGAGATTCTTTTGAGGGGAATTCTTCCGTTTGGTCATTTTGGATAGTCCCTGGAGTGGTGCAGACCTGCGGAGCACTTCCCCTGTGCTGTCTTGAATAACAGGAGTTGGTGGGCGGGGCTGCAGTCAGACCTGATGTCTGCCCCCAGCCCACCTCTGGGGCCACAGTCAGACTGGTGTGTACCTTCTCTTCCCCTCTCCTAGGGGCGGGATTCACTGTGGGGTGGCGTGGCCCGTCTGGGCTACTTGCACACTGCCAGGCTTGTGGTGCTGGGGATCTGGCGTATTAGCTGGGTTGGATAGGCAAGGTGCACAGGGGCGGGAGGGGCAGGCTTAGCTCGCTTCTCCTTTGGTGATCTGCTTCAGGAGGGGCCCTGCGGCACCGGGAGGGAGTCAGACCCACCGGAGGGATGGATCTGCAGAAGCACAGCGTTTGGTGTTTGTGCGGTGCAAGCAAGTTCCCTGGCAGGAACTGGTTCCCTTTGGGATTTTGGCTGGGGGGTGGGCGAGGGAGATGGCGCTGGTGAGCGCGTTTGTTCCCTCCCAAACTGAGCTCTGTCGTCCGGGGCTCAGCAGCTCTCCCTCCCTTTGTCCTCCAGCCTTCCCGCTTTCCGAGCAGAGCTGTTAACTTATGACCTCCCAGACGCTAAGTCGCGCTTGCTGTAGGAACACAGTCCGTCAGGCCCCTCCGCTTTTGCAAGCCGGGCTCGGGGGCTCTGCCTGGCCGGCGAGCCGCCCCTCCGCTCCGGCTCCCTCCCGCCAGTCCGTGGAGCGCGCACCGCCTCGCCGCCCGTCCTACCCTCTTCCGTGGGCCTCTCGTCTGCGCTTGCCTCCGGCGACTCCGTTCTGCTAATCCTCTGGCGGTTTTCTGGGTTATTTAGGCAGGTGTAGGTGGAATCTAAGTGACCAGCAGGACGCGGTGAGCCCAGCGTCCTCCTACGCTGCCATCTTCTGAGAATCAGAATGAATCATTTTAATAGAACTGTTGTTTGTCCCATGGTTTCACATAGACGTTTGATCAGATTTGTGTTAGCATTGCCCCCAAATACAAAACCAATTGGCTGTGTTTGAGATCATAATTTTTTTCATCTGTTATTTTCCTCTGGCAATGGAAATTTTTTTCTAATTTCTCATGTATTTTGAATTGAATTGATTCTCACTCACAGCTAAAGTTGTAAAAGGAAATTAAGGATCTTCTAAGATCTTATCCCAGCCAGAAGGATCGTGGCTTATACACTATGAAAGGAATTTATTTAAGGACATATAGAGTCATTAAGGAGCAAACTCGAGTAAAGAAATAAACAATCAACATACAGAAAAACACAAAGAAACAGTGATTTATTTTCCCTCAAATTATTCCACGTAAAGATCTATACACTGGTTTGAATCTGGATTTGGCTTGTCATGGGATGACAAATTTTAACTTGTTCTTGATTGAATCAGTGATCTAAAATATTTAAGTAAGAGACTTTTGTGTATTTGCGAAAGAAATAAACCTTGAAAGTTTGTTGTGAACTTGGTAAAATCCTGGTAGTTTGGTTGTGAGCATTTAACCAGAGTGACCACAGGCTGCCTAAAATATGTGTAGCCTCTTCCGTCTAATCTGGTTTTCATACTTGAGAATACTGGTGGTTTGGAATTTCAAAGTTCTTTTACCCACCCTTGTCTGCATATGAACAATGAAAAGTGTCTATTTATCAGTACTTTGGATTCCGTTCCACTATTTTTCTTAAGTTTGCCAAAATTAAGTTTTCCACATCCAGCCAATTTTCCAGAGTGAGATCGTCAACCTGCATCTAATTATGATATTAGTCGGCCTCTGATGCAGCGTCTCCTGCTTAACTTACAGCTCTAGAAGAATGTAGAGCTAAGGAAAGGCTGTTAGTCCCCTTCTCCTCTACTGTATTATAACAAATGGAACTCAACTTCAGAGAGTCAAGAGAACTTTAGTTACACTTATTGTAACCACTAGGAACATTTAACATCAGCAAAATGAAATGCAGTTTTGTTGTCAATACTATTAAAATGATTATCAGTTTCTAGCAGACAAAATAGGCAGCAATATAAAATAAGGAAAATATGTCATTCCTGTCCTCATGTACTTACATAATATGGAAAAGATTGGTAGCAAACATTCTGGAGATTATTTTATATTTGGGGGAATTCTTTTTGGAAACTTTGGAAACTGTGACCAATATTGAAAAGAATTTTAAATGTCATTATTTGCAGAACTTCACATAAAAATGTCATTGCTCTTTGGAAAAGGTACATTAGAAGTGCATTTCTTTGATGTTTTCCCCCCGATCTTCTTTCTTCTTAAATCTTAGGCCTTTATGGGAGCCCTTTAGTCATAGCATCGTTTTTCAACCACTGGATAAAGTGATATCCAGTCAAGAGTTTGGGTGGTGGATTCTTTTTCCTAAGACATGATATAAAAATGTATGGAGAATGATATCGATTTTATTTTTGCAGGTGAAGGGAGTTTTTTCGCCAGTTGAAAAATGATGCCATGACTAATATGACTTCATTTGGTCCCCCACAAAGTTGGCTCTTCTACAAACTTAGGAAGAGACAGCTGTGAGAGAAGAAAAATCTTTCCAACCATTAATATTAAGCCTATTTTCGCCTGTGAAAAGTATCTACAATTAAAAGGGTTGGGAGAGAGTATGGAGGACTGGTAATGTCTGAGCGCCTCACACTGCAGTAAGAGCTGAGGACTCTATAAATTGAACATGAATGCAAAAGATTCATTGATTTGTTTTTAAGCATTTTTGTGTACTGATGCCAACAGCTGACAGGGGACTCTAGAGGCATCTGCTTCAGCAAACCAGTCTCAGCAAACAGAAAAGTCAATGATATATCATAAGATGCTCCATGGGTCTCTACTCAAGCAGCATTTATTAGGCTCAGCTTTTTGTCCTGACTCTTTAATTTATATAAATGAATACTTTTATGCTTCTTCTACCATCAACACTAGTTATATCTAAATAAGGAATTTAACTGTGATGTAGGGGTAGGGACAGGGAACTTCTGCCCATAAGCTAATCATTGGGGCTTCTCAGGATGCATAAAACCTAGGCTAGGACATGTACTTAAATCCTGACATCAGATGATACCCTTCTGGCAGGCACAGCTCCCCCTAATTTCAGTTATCGTAGTTTTTCTCAAGATGCTTGGAATTTCTTTATTTTGAAGAGTCTTTCAGTGTGTCTTTTATTAATTTACTGTGGTCCTTGGACTTGAGCTGAGACCTCTATCCCAGTTGAGCTAGCACCTCAAAAGAGGGTGGGCTGGGGATTGAGACTCGAACCTGGCCACTTAGCAGCTCTGGTGAAAGGTTTTATGAGGAAGAAGGATGTAATTAATGACCAAAAACAGGCTTGGGAATCTACAAAGGACCTCCATTAGTCATGCCCCCCTACCCCAATCACCATGGATGAGCGACAGTTGGCTGGAGTCACATCACTTCCTGGGGTCTGAGTGGAACAGAGCGTCAGGGGTCAGAGGGGCCATGGAAGTGCTTTCTCATGCCTATCAAATTTCTTTAACGATCTAGGTCCACGCCCTAGCTATTTCAGAACAGGAATGTCATCCTATGCATATTTTCTACAAGAGGTATGAGTGCTAAAATTTCACTTTTTCCTTCATAAAGTTCGCCTAGTCTCAGGACATGTCTGGTCTTGCTGTTCCTTCCTGATCAGCAGGCAGATTGTGTTTCCCACCTAATTTAAAGCATTTTTGTTACTGTATTTTGCCCTGGGAGGAGAGTAGGTCTGACAGGAGAATAGATGCGTCGGAGCGGAGAATGCCATGGAGGCAAGCTCTGCCGGGGGGGGGGGGGGGCGCGGGGGGGTGGTCAGGAGTGTGTGTTCTGAAGGACAACATGTACAGAATGCAAGGAGACAAGAGAGAATGAGGGGTCCTGGGAGTGAAAGCAGTGGTGACGATGACTTAAGGCAGGCTTATTCTGAAAGTTGCAACATCATTCTCTTTGAATGGCTCCAGCATGGTACAATAGTCCCCCCTTATCTGCGGTTTTGCTTTTTGTGGGTTCAGTTAGCCGTGGTCAACTGTAGTCCAAAAGCAGATGATTCTCCTCTGACATAAGTTCAGAAGGTCGATAGTGGCCTAACATGATATCACAGTGCCTACATCATTCACCTCACTGCACTTCCTTTGTAGGCATTTTATCATCTCATATTATCACAAGAAGAAGGGTAAGTACAGTACAATAAGATGATTTGAGAGACCACATTCACATAACTTTTTAAATAGAATATCATTATAATTGTTCTATTTTTTTATTAGTTACTGTTGTTAATCTCTTATTGTGCCTATTTTATAAAATAAACGTTGCCATAAGTATATATGTATAGGAAAAAGTATAGTAGACATAGATATTATCCATGGGGGTTTTGGAACATATCCCTGCAGATAAGGGGGGGACAACTCTAATTGCAAATGAATACTAAAAACTCCAAACTACAGCTAATTTGTCTGTACTGGCAAGATTGAATCCAATGTGGGCCTGTCCTGGAAAGTCGGCTAAGCAGATCATGCCAATTCTCTTTCCAGAGAACCACCACACCCGCTTGGATTTCCAAAGGCCACAGAAAGATCTTGATGCTCAGATGCCCCATGGATTGACTGACCTCTGGGACCTCAGGAAGAAGTGGGATATCATCTAGTAGTGAGTAGCAAACTCGGTGCTTGAGTGTGGCATTCAAAACAACTGGGGGGGTGGGAAGGTAGCAATAGCTAGAACTCAACGAGGTAGAAAGGAAGTCCTAGGGGAGTTCATACTCATTAAAGCTCTCATCTTGTTCCTTCATGGCTTGCATAGCTACTTGAGAAACTTTCCTAAAGACCAGATGAAACTTACTGTCATAGTCAACCACCTCTTATTGTGAATGAGGTATAGCTAGTTGATCCAGATGCTAATAGGTCAAAGATATTCATGGCCCTCAAGAAAGTCACAATCAAGTACAGGAAAAGACATATTCATATATGAGAGACACAGATGTACATATATATGTACCTGGAAGCTGGCAATTATATATATATGTGTGTATATGTGTATATATATATATATACACACACACATATATGTGTATTTATGTGTATTTATACACACACACACACACACACACACACACACACTGCCACTATGTCAGTTTTGTATAAACTGGTATGTAGTTTCTAGTAGCTTCTTCCCTAAGGTCTAATTTTCTAATTATTTTTAAAAGGTTTTTAGTGCTCTTGGATATCATGGCCACAGTAGATATTTCCTGCTTCAACTCCTAAAACTAGTCACTCAAATGTGATTACTTCCTGTGGTTAACCCTTTATTTGGTGACTGATTGTTGGTCTTGGCCTATTTCCTTGGAATTGAAACTTTTGGTCTTCCTGAGCTTTCCTTTATCCAGGACTCAGTCTCAGTATCCTCTTTCTTTGTATTTGAAGCTGCAGCCAATGCTTTATACTCTTCAATGTCAAGACCCCAACCATGAAAAACCAGAGGCTCAGATCCCCTTGGGAACAGAGGAAGAGAGGCTGGACCCTAGCAAATGTCTCTATGATTCTTTGGGTCTCAGTTAATCACTTGTATAAAAGAGCAAACCTCAATTATTATCTAAGGTCCCTTCCATCTCTAAAATATTGGGATTCTGTAGAAAAAATGTGATAATGGTCAAATCAATAGTAGAAAAAGCACTAAAGGAAGTTGATAAGGGGCTAAATTTCACAGGGGTGGGTCAGTTGGGGGCAGGGCCCACCAAAGGTGGTGGGACTTGGGCTTGAATTTGAAGGATGATTAGACTGAGGCAGTGAGGAGGAATTGAGGGACAGGATGCTACACAGATGAATGATTGTGAGCAAAAGTAGATGGGAGGCAAAGTGCATAGGAGGAATTAATATACCAATACATCAATTTGCTTAGGGCCAGCATTAATAACAATAGAGCTTGAGGTGGGCACTTCACATCAAACAAGAGTTTTGAGATACATTCCCTTGGGCCTGGCAATGGAGAGCTGTTAGACAGACAGCTGTGAACTGCTAGGCAAGGGTGACCCAGGATTGCCCGGGGTAAAGTGTTTCCTTATTGGTGGTGCATAGTTTCTCTAGATGATAGTATTTCTGCAAACAGTGACCACAACTCCTCAGGGGTAATTACTCTGCCCACCAAGCGACCCAGCTGGTGGGATTAGCATCTCAGAACAATTATATTAGCCTATAAGAAGCATGGGATTTGAGAGAGGGTGTAATAATTGCGGTAGACAATGGACATGGTACAAGCTAAGTACGGCGCAACAGCTGTTGCCTATCGGCAGCAGGTCAGGAAGAAAGACAGATGTCTCAGGGTGACCTTCTTGAATGAATGTGTTTGGGAACTTAGGATTCCCTTGGGGGTTAATGACATGCCATTGCTTGGCAACCATAATGAACAGTGTAGCATTACATACCATAGGTGCAAACAAACCATAAAACTCTGACAGGATGGCTGGAGGAACTCTGGCAGCCAGGTTGAGAAGAGTGGTAAATAGAAATTGACTTTATGGCAAAAATAGGGGGATGGTGAAGAATGAAGAAGGAAAGCAGGGAAGCTAAAATTACCTTAGGAAGCATTTTAAACACAAGATTCTGCACATGTAGATAGGACAAGAAATAAGAGACAAAAGTGGAATGGAAAAGAAGGGGACTAAGTTACATGTTAAAGTTAAGACTGAGACAGAGCTGTGAGGGTGCCGGCTGCAGTTCCAGCATGCACTTGAACAAGACGGGATGGTCTTGTGAGGGATCCACTGGCAGCCAGTCTCCATCCTACATAAAAGAGGGTACGCTTTCTCTAGTCCCAAACTCCATTGGCCACGTGAAGTAGTTCCGTTCCATGCCTTGACTTCAATGTTGGCAGAACCTGGGAGGGCATCTATTTCTCATGTGGCACGTGCAAAGTCTTCAGTGACCACAGAGAAAAGGGCCATTGATTCTCCTAATCACCTAGAGATGATGCCAAGGCATCTAGATACCACACATTCACCTCCATTTATACAAATGTCCTTTGATTTTACTTTAAATTCTAAACATTTGTCTATATGTACAAATTAAGTTAGCTAGGGTTTTCACATAACAGAAAGGGTCTGTCACTTCACAAAAAAGACCATTAGTACTCCATTAAATTTTCAGATATCCTGCTTATATCTAACTTTTCTGTACCACATCTACTGTGAGAATAGTGTAAACTTGACTTTCCCTCTTCCATTTTTCTGAGTAAAAACTATTTTATAAAAATAGTCATCTATATGTAAAAGTTTCAAAAGTACTATATATTTATCACCTCTATAATTAAAGGTTTATTTTTCAGCTTGATGGGATTTTATCTACTTTTCACTCTTCTTTTCAGAGTGCTGATTTCACTATAAATCAAGAATACTGTGTAATTAGCACTTTTAATACTCCATTAAACATCAAATTAGATTTCTTATTTGCCATCATAGAATAATATTGATACTACTTTGTCACTAACCTTACTACAAAAATGGGATGAACTGATATCTTTAAGCTTTAGCTGGAATTGAAAAGCATGTATGATGAAAGAAAACGAGGTATTGTAATACCAAGCAACCACACAGCACTTAATAAATTTCAAATATTCATAAGCACTTTTCACTTAGTGACCTATATTTGATCTTTATTGCAAGTCTGTGAGGTAGTTACAATGTTCACCCCTTTTTACAGAAGAGGCCACAGAGACTGGGAGAGGTTACATTCCTTGCCTAAATTGACAGAGCTAATAGTAACTGGCAGATCTAGAAATCACACTCAGGGACTCTTGCCCAGGCGTCCATTCTCTTTAGCACTCCACTCTTTTGCCTCTATTTGTTTAGCACTTTTTGGTTGTTGTTTTGAAAAAATTTTTTTAAGTAGCCAGGTAAAGTTTATTAGATAGTCACATGACTCTTGAATCCTCTTCCACTCTTTCTATATGGGAGTAAGTGCCATTCTCTTGTCCTTTAGGGTACCCAATGAATCTCTTGTTTTTTGTTACTGAACTAACATATCTGCAGTTTCAACTCTATAACATTTTCTAGTGTGTTTACCTCTGTTTGCATCATACTATTAAATAAAAATGACTAGAAATTTAGGCCAAACCAGAACCGATCTGCTGGAGAAAAAGAGTATATGAGCATTGCTCTTACTGCATTTCTTTTTGTCTGATTTTTTTTTTAAGTCTCCCACATTCCATAGGCAGAATTCCTTAAGGCTGACCACAAGTACAGCTAAAATGCCTAAGGCAGGTATAGGAACTTCTACTGTCTATCAACTAAGCCAGCATATGCAAATCCTATTTTGACTGTCAAGAGTTTTCTCTACATTCCTTTCTGAGTACAACATGTGCGTTGCATCAAGAATGGTAATGTTCCGTGAGTCCTCCTTCCCGGGACACTGGCTACCATTGACTGCATGTAGAATTCCGCCAACAATTCTTTCCTTTTCCCTGCTCTTTAATTTAGCTCACTGCCAAAGGAATACTAAAGATGCATTTTGTGGCAGGAAAATGAATTTCAGGGATGTAGCCTGTGATATAATCTATCAGTACTGGTACAGTCCCCACCCAAACCCCTACCCTTGAACCTTTTATTTTTTTTTCCATGTTTCTTATTGATCTTCTTCCTTCACTTAGTAAAAATGGGAAGCTATCAACTGGGAATTCCCATTATCTTATACTCTTAGTTAAAGTTCACACTTAGTTCTTCTGGTTTCCATGGCTCTTCTTCTAATAGTCTATCACTTTACTTAAACTGTGTCTTCCTTTGTATTTTTTTGAGTTTAACTTCTGCCTTTTTTTACTTTATTTTTTTTAGAAGAAAACGTGACATGGAGTTACCTAAGTGAGCAGAACATGGTCCCTCACTGTGCATGCTTACTGACAAGATTTTTAAATAACCAAATCCTAAAGATAGACACCACTGGAACAGAATGGAGAGTCCAGAAATAAACCTTTATATTTATGATCAACAGATTTTTGACAAAGATACCAAAACAATTTCACTAGGGAAGGAATAGTCCTCTTTTCAACAATTTTGGCACTAGGACATTTGGCTAGACATATTCAGAGAGATGAACTTAGCCTGTTATCCCACAGCATACACAGAAATTAACTCAAAATGGATTATATTTATAAATAAAGCCTATACATTTACGGTCAATTAATTTTAGACAGGGCAAGATAATCCAATGGGTAAAGAATAGTATTTTTAATAAAAGGTGAGAAGACAACTGAATATCTACATGCAAAAAAGTGAAGTTGGACCCTTGCCTCACATAATGTAAAAATTAAATCAAAATGGATCAAATACCTGCATGTAACAGTTAAGCCCATAAAACATCCGGAAAAACAGTATGTGTACATCTTTGTGACCTTGGATTAGGCACTGGTTGCTTAAATATGACATCGAAAAAATAGAGTTTTTTGAAATTTAAAAAATGTTTATGCCTCCAAGGACACTACCAAGAAAATTAAAAGACAATCCACAGGATGGGAGGGAATATTTCCAAATAACATGTCTGATAAGGATCTAGTATATAGAATACATAAAGAATCTTTACAACTCAAGAATAAAAAGACAAAAAATCCCAATCTTTTTTAATGGACAAAGGATTTGAATAGATATTTATCCAAAGAAGATACACAAATGACTGAAAAGCACATGACAAGATGCTCAACATCATTAGACATTAAGGAATGCAAATAAAAACCACAGTAAAATACTGCTTCACACTCACTAGGGTAGTTATACTTTTTAAAAAAGAACAATAACAAGTGTTGGTGAGGATGTGGAGAAATTAGAGCACGTACACTGCTGGTAGGAATGTAAAATGGCACAACCACCTTGGAAAATAGCTTGGCATTTTTCCTAAAAAGTTAAAAAAAAAACAAAGTTATCCTCTACCTCGGTAATTTGATGCATAGGTATATACACAGGAGAATTGAAAAAATACATATTTTACATAAAAACTTGTACATAAATATTTGTAGCTGCATTGTTCATAATAGCCAAAATGTGGAAACGTCCAAAATTCCATCAATGATTAATCACATTGTGGTATATCCATACAACAGAATATTATTCAGCCATAAAAAGGAATGAACTACTGATATATGCTGCAACATGTATGATCTTGAAAACATTATTCAAAGTGAAAGAAGCCAGACAAAAAAGGCCCCATATTGTATTATTACATTTCCATGAAATGTCCAGAAAAGGCAAATCACTTATAGAGACATGAAGTAAAGTGGTGTTTGTCTGGGGCTTGTGTGAAGACAATTATTAGGATATGGTTAAGTTCTGTCATGTAGAAAATTTTGCTTGGGTCTTCAAAAAGCCTCCCAAATGAGAGCTCAAATTATAATGCCCTCATTAAATGTTTTACATGGATTATTTTATTTAATCTTCACAAAAATACTATGCAGTAGGCATTCTTTTTATGATTCTCATTTTTCAAAAGTGGGATACAAAGAAAAGGAGGTTGGATAATTTCCCAAAAACCAGTAAATTAGCAAGCAGCATGTCTGAGACACAAGTGTAAGGTGATTTGATTCCAGTACCACCCCCTTAATCTTTCTGAGATGAGACTGTTTCATGGTTATTCAGCAAACCTTACTTTGAATTTATCAGGCAAAATATATTCTGTAGCTTAATTATAAGACGATGGACTCATCAAGCATTTCCTTAGGATGATTTCATTTCAGGGGAATTGGATAGTTCTCTAAATCATTAAAAGACAATCAAAAATTATTTTGAAAAAATTAAATATTATGTCCTACTGAATTATCAGCTTAGCAGAAAGCAGGTTAGGATCAAATCCCTTGGCCTCATGGTGTCTATATTTCTCTGGCTAGGTTCTAAGCAGCACATCCCAGTCTAAGCTCAGACTTCTTCCACGGTCCTTACTCTACTCCATGATGAACTTGGTGACAGAGACTGCATACTAATGCAGGCCAGGTGACAAAACCGTAACTCAGAGTGACCCTTCAAATGACAAACATGGGTCAGAGGCCTGACCTGGTGGCTCAGAGTATCTGTGCCTCCTGAACATGCTCCAAACACTCAACCACAGGCCTTCGGACTTCAAGAAGAGATCTGTGAGAATGGAGGAAGGCTACTTAGACTCTCTGAACTTGATAATTCATTTGTAAAGTAGAAATGATAATCATCTTCTCAACACAACAGAATTTTTTTGAACATTAAAGAAGATAGCCAATGTGCCAACCTTGAACATTATAAAGCACTAAAACAACCAAGTCATGCTTACTAATGTGCAGTGCACTTTGTGAATCTAATCTGATTTTGCTCCGGACTTCTACTACACACAGATTTCCCTTTTAAGCTAAGTTTAATCCTGCCATCATCATTACTGAACATCAATTTTACAAAATCAGACCCGGCCAAAAATGTTGCCATCGTAATTCAAAACTTTGGAAAACGGAATGATTTATGGCATTGGAAAAGTAAACATTAGATCTTCCACTGAAGTTTTATTATTCACCTAGCAACATGACAAAATTGCCTACAGATGACTTAAGCAGGCATTAGTTTTTCTTTAAAATAATTTAATTAATATTTCAATATCAAAAGGAAAAGTGAATATCTCTTAAATCTTAACGTCTCAAGTAAGCTTTTTATGGGTTTTCTTTATCATTCTGGGATATACCCCTGTTTTTAGTGGTTGTGTCTTCCAAAGCTTTTATTAGTGAGACAAAGATGACTTTATTTGGCTTTTGTTCCCTGGGGGGGTGTGGGGGGGTGGGGAATGGAGTTCATGTGCTAGTATCTGGAGAATTTCAAAACTTATTCTTGTATAATTCTTTTCGTTTTCCCAAAAGATCTATCTATCCCCGTGTGCCTTCTTAACCCCCTTTCCGTGGAATCCCTATGTGAGCACACAAGTGTTAGAACTTGTGTGGCTGTTCCTGCTTCAGATTATTTAGTGCGTATTGCAGAACCAATGTGTGTATTTTTCTTGTCCATGGATCATTTCATTGCCACATACCTAAACAGCTGGAAAGAACTGACACTCAGTATTGGTAATTCACTCTATGTGATGTTTGCATTTGTGTCTTTCTGGTAATTCAAGGGCTAGCTTGGAGGTGAATGTCAATTTTATAAACTTCTCTTCAGCCAAATTTAACTTGATTTCTCTGCTGCCTAGTATGCTTAGCTTATCTTTACTTTTTCATCATCCCTTACAAAGAGATATTCTTATTAAAATAAATGTATATTATTATGCATTTTTTAGCTGAGACATTGTAAGAAACTTGTAGTATAGTGATAGATCAGAGGACAAAATATAAGGGGAAAAAAGTCCATCTCCATTAGATAAATCATTTTTTTTGATACTGCGTATTGACCTCTATCAACAGTTCCGGGTAGAGCAGTTTACCTCTTACCATATTTAGGAACAAAGAGAAAAACTGAATTAAATTTGGGGCCAGTTTTAAGAGCAAAGTTATTTATAAAAAACAAAATAAAGCAGGAAAAAACAGTTTTTAAAGCTTTCCACTGAATGAGTACTTTCTTAACATATAGTCACCAGCAATGTTTTATTTTCTGCCTTTATTAATGTATCATCTTTTAGCTTGACTCCTGTCAAAATTACACTAGCCAATGTTCATAACGTTTAGCTATGAGCACCAAGAAAGTTGTGGGGGATTGCCTCACACTCTAGGTTTATATCCCCAGCCAACAACTGGGTTCCTCAGTGACTGAGTGCAAGTCAATTCAATCAAATCATTTGACTTATTTGTCACTAAATTCATGAGCTTATGTTTCCTTTTTTGTTTCTTGAAAAACAGAGACCTGGTTCAAATAAATTAACCAAATGGATCACACAGCCTATAGTGCAGTCACAGCATTTAAATATTTTTGGAGGGAGCTACTTCTAAGGGTTAGGTATGAGTGAGTTCCTCAGAGAAGGGCCCCGACTTAGTTTCGGTGTCTTCTCTCTGTTCTTGTTCCTGTTCCAGTTTCTGGGAGGCCGGGATTCTGGAGGACGTCAAGTGGCTACTATAACCCTATTATTAGTTGAAGCAAGCATGACTTCCCTTGTACGCATATCTAGTTCTCCAACGTTACTCTCAATTATAGGATCTCCTGTTTAAAGTTTCAAGCCAACCTATAAAGTCTTGTGAATTATTTACCAGCCCCACATAAATATTCTTCAGCAAGCTGTCTTTGAATCTTTGGCTTGCAACATTATTGTGTACCGAATCTGAAAAGCATTCTTTGAAGTTTATGCACAGGCCAAGCAATCAAAGCTGTGCCTTTTTAGTTTTGAGAGGTTGCGTTGTTGTTGTTGTTGTTGTTGTTGTTTTTAAAACTGCCACAATTTCTTCATAAAAACAAATTCAAACAGAGCAGTCTTCTGTAGTAGAATTGCCTGTTTGCCCACATACATGTACAGGTAATTACCAGGGTTAACCGGTAATGTTATTTAAGTAATCGTTTTTATATTGTAATTGTGTAATTATGTAATTGTGATTATATTTGGCATATTATTATAGAAGTTTCCAAAATTGCATGGCTTTTTAGTATGGATAGATAAATTCAAGCATGGCAAAGTAATTGGAATCATCCGAGTTCATGTGAACTAGACTCTTGGAGAACTTCTGTTCTTTCTCTTTTCTTTCATTTATTTTTTTAATGTTTCCATGGCCCAGAATGCAAATATCTGGAAAATTTACCCTTAATTCAAATGAGAAAGAAGATTCTGGATCTTTGTGTGTTTCTATTGACACAAACATGCAAATTTGCAGAAATATATAGGATTTGAAAAATGCTTCTAGACCCTTACAATTTTTTCTTTCTTTTTTTTCCCCATGCTCCGAACTTAACCAAAACCTTAGACAACATCAATGAGATCAAAATAGACTAACGAAGGTAGAAGTGAGAAATAATCATAGATGCTTAGGCGAAAAAGCTCCTCTCCTGTTTTTGTCCTCACATGCCTTTACCCAGGAAGGTGACTGTCACCCCCATCCTTAAAGAATTTCTACCTGAACAATACCTCCTGTCATCATGGGTATTTCCCCATTAAATCTATGTTTCCTTGGCTGTAAGATCCAGCAAGTAAAATTTCTTCTAAGTCCTTTAGGAAAATGGAGGATTTTACTAAGCACGTAAGTTCCCTTGAGACATGTATGTGAAGCATTTGAAAAGGATGGATTGATTTGAAAAACGGTTGGCATGTATTCATTAGTCATTTTTTCCTATACAATATATTTAGTATATATTTTCATAGAAAACATGATCTTGAAAGTTTTTAAGGAATGTGCTTAAAACAGCTTACTTCGTGGCAGTGTTTTAGCTAATTTATCAATTTAAAGGATTAACTTTTAACTAAACAAAAAACATTTCCAATTTTAATACATGTTTTATAAAACACACATTTCTAATCATTGCAACACCTCAGATTCTCTAAATTCCTATAGTGTAGGTTTCATAACCTTCAGGCTCTTTTCCAAATTTCTGTTCTAGCATATTTTTATTGTATCAACTTTAAATGAGAGAAAAATAAGCCTTGCAAAATAGAAATTTCAGGATCCAGGAAGTGGGTTAATGAGGCCACTTGATTTCTCTTTTCCACTAAAGCTGGTTCACATGTATTTTGGCTACTGAAAATATTTATAACACTCACAGTATAACGTAGGGAGTAAGTCCTGTGTTTAAATCCTAGCCATAACACCAAACTTGGGCAAAATACTCAACATCTGTAGGCTTCTATTTCTTCCCTGGTATCTTGGGAAACATGTTCATCCTTACTTTGTGGATGAACTGGAAGGAGTAAATGAGTCAAAGGGTAGAAAGTACTCAGTACTGTGCCTTAAACATAGTTGGTTTTTAATACATGTTAGCTTTAAAATAATAACATTTTAAACTGCTAATATTTTCCTACATCACTCTTGAACCATATTTAAATTCTGGGTCATAGGTTTTATGGCAGGGCATAAACCAATGAATGCTTCCTCATTTGGCTCTTTTCTATTTTCCTCCAATCAAACAAAGCATCTCCTCATTTGCTCACTCATTTATCCCCCAAGTCCACGCCCCTCCCTGAAGTCCTGTCCTGTCTTTCACCAAAACTGTTTTGTTCTTTTTGCAAATCCTAATTATTTTTCACCTGCTTCATGAAGTCTTCCCCATAGGTAAGATGCTAGTTCTCACCTATTTATTGTCCTACTCAATTGGACTGCTGCAGTTTGGTTATACTTACACTTGTTTTACTCTGTATGGGTGTGCACATATGATATGTACTTGTACAGAATTTTTTTGTCTAGCTTCTCTTTTAATCTAGGAGAGCAAAGTTTCCAATGTGGACCATGGGCAGAAGTGCCATTCTGGGGGCACCTGGGTGGCTCAGTCGGTTAAGCGTCTGACTTTGGCTCAGGTCACGATCTCACAGTTTGTGGGTTCCAGCCCTGCATTGGGCTCTGTGCTGACAGCTCAGAGCCTGGAACCTGCTTCGGATTCTGTGTCTCCCTCTATTTCTCCCTCACTCACACATTCTCTCTCTCTCTCTCTCTCTCTCTCTCTCTCAAAAACAAATAAACATTAAAAAAAAAAGTGCCATTCTGGAGGTTAAGCAAGACCTAGTGTAGTCAGCTGCTTGCCAGAGTGGCCTTGGATAGCATGAGAGCATCCAGAGACTCTTTTTAAACTTTAAAAATACACATTTGCAGGGGCGCCTGGGTGGCGCAGTCGGTTAAGCGTCCGACTTCAGCCAGGTCACGATCTTGCGTTCTGTGAGTTCGAGCCCCGCGTCGGGCTCTGGGCTGATGGCTCGGAGCCTGGAGCCTACTTCCGGTTCTGTGTCTCCCTCTCTCTCTGCCCCTCCCCCGTTCATGCTCTGTTTCTCTCTGTCCCAAAAAAAATGAATAAAAAACGTTGAAAAAAATAAAAAAAATATATATACATTTGCATATGATTTCATGCTTAAATATTATAACTATATATGTATATACATACATATATATATCTACATATATATGTATACATATATATCTATACATATATGTGTATACATATATATATACATACACACACACACACACACACACACACATATATATGTAAATGAGAGAAAATGAGAGAGAATAATGAGAGAAAAATAAGTCTTGCAAAATAGAAATTTCAGGATCCAGGAAGTGGGTTAATGAGGCCACTTGATTTCTCTTTTCCACTAAAGCTGGTTCACATGTATTTTAACTACTGAAAATATTTATAACACTCACAGTATAACATAGGGAGTAAGGCCTGTGTTTAAATCCTAGCCATAACACCAAACTTGGGCAAAATACTTGACATCTGTAGGCTTCTATTTCTTCCCTCGTATCATATATACATATATATATATATATATACACACATACACACATATATATAGTTATATATGTATATATATATACCACCTCTTCTTTATCCATTCATCAGCCATTGGACATTTGGTCTCTCTCCATAGTTTGACTATTGTTGATAATGCTGCTATAAAAATTGCAGGGCATGTACCCCTTTGAATCCGTATTTTTGTATCCCTTGGGTAAATACTGAGTAGTGCAATTTCTGGGTCATAGGGTAGTTCTGTTTTTAACTTTTTGAGGAAACTGCATACTGATTTCCAGAGTGGCTTCACCAGCTTGCATTCCTACCAACAGTGTAAGAGGGTTCTCCTTTCTTTGCATCCTTGCTAACACCTGTTGTTTCTTGTGTTGTTAATTTTAGCCATCCAACAGGTGTGATGTGGTATCTCTTCATGGTTTTGATCTGTATTTCCCTGATGATGAGTGATGTTGAGCATCTTTTCATGTGTCTGTTAACCATCTGGATGTCTTCTTAGGAAAAGTGTTTATTCATGTCTTCTGCCCATATCTTAACTGGATTATTTGTGCTTTTGGGGGTGTTGAGTTTGATAAGTTCTTTATAGATCTTGGATACTCTTTATCAGATATGTCATTTCCAAATATTATCTCCCATTCCATAGGCTGCCTTTTAGTTTTGTTGGTTGTTTCCTTCCTGTGCAGAAGCTTTTTATCTTGATGAGGTCCCAATAGTTCATTTTTGCTTTTGTTTCCCTTGCCTCTAGTGATGTGTCTAATAAGAAGCTGCTACGTCTGAGATCAAGAGGTTGCTGCCTGAGTTCACTAGGATTCTTATGGTTACTTTGTCTCACGTTTAGGTCTTTCATCCATTTTGAATTTATTTTTGTGTATGTTGTAAGAAAGTGGTCCAGCTTCATTCTTCTGCATGTCACTGTCTGGTTTTCCTAGCACCATTTGTTGAAGAGACTGTCTTTTTTCCACTGGATATTCTTTCCTGCTTTGTCAAAGATCATTTGACCCTATAGTTGGGGCACTGGGTGGCTAAGTCAGTTGAGCATCTGACCTCAGCTCAGGTCATGATCTCGCAGTTCATGAGTTTGAGCCCCGCGTTGGGCTCTGTGCTGACAGCTCAGAGCCTGGAGCCTGCTTTGGATTCTGTGTCTCCCTCTCTCTCTTCTTCTCCCCCATTCACACTCTGTCTCGCTCTCAAAAAGAAATAAACATGAAAAAAATAAAAAGACATACTTTCTTTTTGACCCTATAGTTGTGGGTCCATTTCTGGGTTTTCTATTCTATTCCATTGATCTATGCATCTGTTTTTGTGCCAGTACCAGACTGTCTTGATGACCATAGCTTTGTAATATAGCTTGAATACATAATCATGATGCCTTCAGCTTTGCTTTTCTTTTTCGGAGTTGCTTTGGCTATTTAAGGTCTTTTGTAGTTCCATACAAATTTTAAAATTCTTTGGGGCGCCTGGGTGGCTCAGTCGGTTAAGCGTCCGACTTCAGCTCAGGTCATGATCTCACGGTCCGTGAGTTCAAGCCTGGCGTCCAGCTCTCGGCTGATGGCTCAGAGCCTGGAGCCTGCTTCCGGTTCTGTGTCTCCCTCTCTCTCTGCCCCTCCCCCGTTCATGCTCTGTCTCTCTCTGTCTCAAAAATAAATAAACAAACAAAAAAAAAACAAATTTTAAAATTGTTTGTTCTACCTCGGTGAAAAATGCTGGTGGTATTTTGATAGAGATGGCATTAAATGCGTGGATTGCTTTGGGTAGTATTGACATTTTAACAATGTTTGTTTTTCCGATCCATGAGCACAGGATTCTTTTCCATCATTTTGTGTCCTCTTCAATTTCTTTCAGTGTCCTATAGTTTTCAGAGTACAGATCTTTTACCTCTTTGGTTAGGTTTATTCCTAGATATCCTATTGTTTGGGTGTCATTGTAACTGACATTGATTCCATTGATTTCTTTTTCTCCTGCTTCATTATTGGTGTATAGAAATGCAACAGATTTCTGTATGTTGATTTTATATCCTGCAATTTTGCAATTCATGTATTAGTTCTAGGAATTTTTTGGTGAAGTCTTTCAAGTTCTCTATGTAGAGTGTCATGGCATCTGTAAATAACGAAAGCTTGACTTCTTTCTTGCTGAATTGGATGCCTTTTTAAGATTCTTGTTGTCTGTTGAGGCTAAGACTTCCAGATCAATTTTAAATAGTAATGGTGAGAGTGAACATCTCTGTATTGTTTCTACCATAGAGGAAAAGCTCTTATTTTTTCCCCATTGAAGATGATATTAGCTGTGGTTCTTTTGTATATGGACTTTATGATATTGAGGTATGTTCCATCTATCCCTACTTTTTGAGAGTTTTTATCAAGAATGGATGCTGTATTCTGTCAAATGCTTTTTTTGCATCTCTTGAGAGGATCATATGGTTCTTATCCTTTCTTTTATTAACATGGTGTATCAATTAATTGATTTGTGGATATTGAACCAGTCCTACAGCCCAGGAATAAATCCCACTTGATCATAGTGAATAATTCTTTTAATATACTATTACATTTGATCTTGTTGAGTATTCTGTAGTGTCTTGCAGTAGTATCTTGTTGAGAATTTTTGCATCCATGCCCATCAGAGATATTGGCCTGTAATTCCCTTCAGTGGGATTTTGTCTGGTTTTGGAATCAAGGTAATGCTGGCCTTGTAGAAGGAGTTTGGAAGTTTTCCTCCTATTTCTATTTTTTGGAACAGTTTGAAAAGAATAGGTATTAACTCTTCTTTATTTTTTTTAAATTTTAAAATGTTTATTTATTTTTGAGAGAGAGAGAAAGAGAGAAATAGAGAGACAGTGCGTACAGTGGAAAGGCAGAGAAAGGGGGAGACACAGAATCTGAAGCAGGCTCCAGACTCCGAGCTGACAGTACAGAGCCTGACACAGGGCTCAAACTCATGGACCTCGAGATCATGACCTGAGCTGAAGTCAGATGCTTAACCAACTGACCCACCCAGGTGCACCTAACTCTTCTTTAGATGTCTGGTAGAACTCCGAAAATCTATTTGGTCCTGGACTCCTGTTTCTTGGGAGATTTTTTATTGTTGATTCAATTTTTTTGCTGGTTATGGGTATGTTCAAGTTTTCTATTTTTTCCTGTGTCAGTTTTGGTAGTTTGTATGTTTCTAGGAATTTGTCCATTTCTTCCAGCTTGCTCAGTTTGTTGGCATATAATTATTCATAATATTCTCTTATAATTGTGTTTCTGTGGTGTTGGTTGTGATCTCTCCTCTTTCATTCATGATTTTATTTATTTGGGTACTTTCTTTTTTCTTTTTGGTAAGTCTGGCTAGGAGTTTATTAATTTTATCAATTTTTTTCAGAGAAACAGCTCTTTGTTTCATTGATCCATTCTACTGTTTTGTTTATTTGTTCCCAGATTATTTATTTCTACTCTACTCTTTATTATTTCCCTTCTTCTGCTGGCTTTAGACTTTATTTGTTGTTTCTTTTCTAGCTCCTTTAGGTGTAAGGTTGGGTTGTGTATTTGAGGCTTTTCTTACTTCTTGAGGTAGACCTTAATTGCATTATACTTCCCTTTTTGCCACATCTCATTGTCTTTGCCATATCTCAAAAGTTTTGTACTGTCGTGTTTTCATTTTCATTTGCTTCCATGTACTTTTAAATTTCTTCTTTAATTTCCTTATTAACCCATTTATTCTTTTTTTTTTTTCAACGTGTATTTATTTTTGGGACAGAGAGAGACAGAGCATGAACAGGGGAGGGGCAGAGAGAGAGGGAGACACAGTATCAGAAACAGGCTCCAGGCTCTGAGCCATCAGCGCAGAGCTCGACGCGGGGCTCGAACTCCCGGACCGCGAGATCGTGACCTGGCTGAAGTCGGACGCTTAACCGACTGTGCCACCCAGGCGCCCCAGACCCATTTATTCTTTAGTAGGATGCTCTTTAACCTCCATGTATTTGTGGTCTTTCCAAATTTTGTCTTGTGGCTGACTTCAAGTTTCATAGCATTGTGGTCTGAAAATATGCATGGTATGATCACAATCTTTTTGTACTTATTGAGAGCTGATTTGTGACCTAGTATGTGATCTATTCTGAACGAAGTTCCATGTGCACTTGAAAAGAATGTGTATTCTGCTGCTTTAGGAAAACATGTTCTATATATATCTGTTAAGTCCATCTGGTCTAGTGTGTCATTCAAAACCATTATTTCCTTATTGATTTTCTGCTTAGATGATCTGTCCATTGCTCTAACTATTATCAATAAGTTTCTTTATGTTTGTTATTAATTGATTCATATATCTGGGTGCTTTCAAATTGGGAGAATAAATATTTATAATTATTAGATCTTCTTGTTAAATAGACCTCTTAATTATGATATAATGCCCTTCTTTGTCTCTTGTTAGTCTTCAGTTTAAAATCTACTTTGTCTGATCAAAGTATGGCTACCCCAGCTTCCTTCTGACATGCATTGGCATAATATATGTTTCTCCATCATGTCACTTTCAATCTGTAGATGTCTTTAGGTCTAAAATGAGTCTCTTGTAGGCAGCATATAGAAGGACCTGTTTTTATTATTATTATTATTATTATTATTATTTTAATTGAATCTACTGTGCTATGTCTTTTTGTTGGAGCATTTAGTCCACTTACATTCAGAGTGATTATTGATAGATATGAATTTAGTGCCATTGTGTTACCTGTAAAGTTGGTGTTTCTGGTGATGTTCTCTGTTCCTTTCTAGTCTTTGTTGCTTTTTGCCTTTTTCTACCCCCCCCCCCCAAAGAGTCTCCTTTAATATTTCTTTCAGGGATGGTTTAGTGGTTACAAACTCCTTTAGTTTTTGCTTGTCTGAGAAACTCTTCATCTCTCCTTCTATCCTAATGATAGCTTTCTGGATAAAGTATTCTTGGCTGCATATTTTTCCCATTCAGCACATTGAATATATCATGTTACTCCTTCCTGGCCTGCCATGTTTCTGTGGATAGATCTTCTGCTAAGCTTATCTGTCTTCCATTGTAGGTTAAGGACTATTTTTATCCTTGCTGCTTTCAGGATTCTTTCCTTGTCTGTGCATTTTGTAAATTTACTCTGATATGTCTTGGTGATGGCTGGGTTTTGTTGAATGTAATGAGAGTTCTCTATGCTTCTTGGATTTTCATGTCAGTTTCCTTCCCCAAATTAGGGAAGTTTTCTGCTATAATTTGCTCAAATAAACTTTCTACCCCTTTTTCTCTTTTTTCATCTTCTGGAATCCCTATGATATGAATGTTATTATATTTTAAGGACTCGCTGAATTCCCTAAGTCTATATTTCATGAATTTTTCCTGTACATCTTCAACACCAGTTCCCTTAACCCAGTGACCCCATCACCTCTGTATTTTCTAGTACAAAATGCTGAGAGAGAGTTGACTGGTGTAGCTCATCTTTGTAGTCTGCATCACTGATGATGTTACTATTGCTAGCCCATAGGGCCAATGTATTCTCTGACACACTGGGGAGAGGCCAGGGAAGCAGTCATCTGCTATCAAACAGCAGTGCCTCAGCAATGGGGCTTAGAGATTCTTTGAAAGGATATCTCCCTCACTTGAGTATTAATTGGTTTTGTTGGGAGAGTGTTTCCCTCACATGGCTCAGCATTAGAATCAACTCAGGAGCTTGAGAGTTCTGGTTCTATCTACGCACATTCTAAGTCAGTAAGTTGGGGGGAAGCCAGACTTTGAGAATTTATGTTTTTAATGGCTGCCAAGGAAAATTTAATAGTATTTTGGTTTGGGAACCCTGAGTTAGTTGATCTCTGATGTTCTTTACTTTAAAAACCGTATGCTTCTGTAATAAACTCTACAAGAGCGATATTAACCTCCCCTTCTGAAAGCAAAGATCACAGCTTCTATTGAGATTCACAGAAAAGTATTTCCAGGAAACATTAATTTGTGCTTGGATAACAAAGGATAGTACAGAGAAATGTTGAATACCAAATCCTCTTCTTAGATATTAACAACATTTTAGAAGGTTTGATGCTGAGAAGGCCTGTGGTAAAAAGAAACCCACTTCATAACCATTGAACTAACTTGTTAGCAAAAGTGACAACTTTATCTCAAGAAGCCTATTAGTTCTCCTTCAAGGCGGTTTCCCTTAGCAGGGTTAGGAGGCTCCAAGTCTGCAAAATATTCTGCATATAGTGAATTCTCAATAAATGCTACTGATTGACAAATGACCAGTAGAAGAAAGGCAGAAGCTGAAACTTAGATTCATCAATTTTGTTAATTGTTAGCAGCCTGAGTAAAAGTTTTGATAAAGAGGTCAGAACTAATGGTTCCAATGAGGCTTTGGTATTAACTAAGGTCTCATTCATCTCAGCTGCCAGCACATTTGATTAATGTACACTAGGACCTCCTCCCAACCAAAGAGAATTATAATTTTGTTTCTATACCATATGGTGGTGGAACACGAACAAGGCTTAAAAATGTGGATTACAAGCTATTCATCATCATCTTAAACCTCATTTACATTTCAGAGTTTCAATTACAGTTAAATTTATATCTATTAATTAAATATACTGCCTACCCAGTGCCTGAACGTATATGTTATCCAATATGTGTTTATAAATGAATCAGATAATTTTTGCATTTTTGCTCCCTGGATTTTCTTTTTCAGCCACACCTAGAGCAGATACTGCAAACGACTAGGTAAGTTTGCATTATTGATGTAAGGGAGAGGGAACCAATGTTTGCCAGAAGTTGATCTTTGTCTCGGGTGGATTAATCACAGCTGAGGTCAAGATGAATAAATCTATGTTCCAGAATGTCCCGGTTACAGTTCAAGACTAAAAGAAAACAAAGGAAGTTAGGGGCTAGAAAGAGGAAGGAAGTGAAAGACTCTCCAAAAGAAAATACAGATGTTCTAAGAGGCTCATTATTGTTATAATTTGACTTTGTAAAAAGTCCAACTGGACTTAGTGATATTTAGTCTTAATCAACAACATGCTCTACTGTGTCAATTCCATCACAGGACAAGGAAAAAGAAATATTTTGGGACCAATCTTATTAAAATTTTATTTGAATACAAAAGAGGAATCTGTACTTTTAATTCATTTTAACTAAAAGCAATATGTGTGTGTGTGTGTGTGTGTGTGTCTGTGTGTCTGTGTGTTGTGTGTATATATACACACACACAGAATCACTGCAACACTTGCTTTCTCTTACAAGAAAAATAGCTAAATATTTTGCTTTGAAATTTCCATGCTATTACTCTTCAAAATAAACTAGGACTGTGAATAGCCATATTTTTACAAAAGTCACTGATTTAGATAAAAGCAGTTTAAATAGCTAGATGCCTGCAAATGCACTCAGAATATGTTTATAATATAGAAGATTCATTTCCAGTGGTATTTCACTGAAGCAGTTGCTTACATTATTGGAAATGGGGAAATTGTTGCCACTTGGGTCAGTCCATTTTCATCTCTGACTACCCAGAAGCATGTGTGCATATTAACCCTTCGAAAGCCTGCCCAGACTCCCTGTCCATTGATTTCAATTGAATGGAGGTGGAAAATGTTCTTGTTGTAAAGCTGCTAGTCTGGGTGTCTAGATAGCATGGTGATAAGCATCATATAAACACTGAAAGGGATGGAATTCAGGTTACCTTTATCTATGCCTCCTTTCATATACAGTATGTGTCATAGACAGACACCAGTGTCTCATTACATGACCACCCACAGAACATTACCAAATGTGACATTCTTCAGGGGAAATTAACATAACTGTTTTACCACATCAGTCTCTTCCAAGAACACTGATTCAATAATAGTACTTAAAAAGTGACCAGATGCCCATGGAAGCTTCCTTCTACTGCTTTGGCTGGGCGGCATAATAAATACCTCAAATTCTAAAACTATTCAAGGCAGAATGATACAGAAGGAAACACATTTACACACATATATATGGATTCCAACTTGTCATCTAGTTGGTATTTCTACTTCTCAGTATTTTATCACTACAGGCATGTAGCCATCCTTGCTATTAGTCTCCAAATTTTCCTACTAGTTGTACAAAATCATAGTAAACATATAGAGAACAGTTATATTTTCCTTTAAAGTCATTTTTAAAAAGTCAAAAGGTTTACTGCACTTCAAGGAATAAATGATAATTACAAATGAAGTTCCATCATAGCAATATTCGAGGATATATTCAGTATTAGAAATCTTAGAAACCTAAATATTTATTAACTAATAGTTCTATAAGAGTCATATATGAAAAATATTTTATGTGCACTTCATAATAGTTTTTGAAATGAAGAGAACCTGACATAGATTTTTATGCATATTGCTTTTCCAGGTAAGCAGAACTTGATTTGAGGGTTGACATAATAATTGGAATGTCCATGGCAGAAGTGAAAGACCACCATCAACCTCATTTTGTTTTTCTATAGATAGTATCTTTTTTTATATGTGAGCTGAGAAGAAAACTATATGACTTTTTTTTTTAATATCAGACATAGAATTTGGTCATTAGGGTGGATTAAAGAAGAATAAAGGATAGGTAATGACAAAGTCCTGTTAGGGCCCTGGTGTAAAGGAGGAATTTAGAGGAAGAAGATATACAGAACCATCACTATTGAACATGTACATGAATTAGGTAGAGACTAGGAGTAGTGTGTGTGTGTGACTGTGATGGATGGTAAAAATTACAACACTTCATGTTTTCCAGTTTCATGAAATATTCAGCTATTGCAATTTGTAAGACTTGATAAAGCAAGCAAAACTACTTAATACCATACTGAATTGAATTAAGAACTTCAAAAGCCCTGTTGGATAAAGAGTTAAAGGGCAATCTCTTCTCCAAATAAGCCTATAATTATAGTTTCAACTTTGGGGCTATCACTTGTGTGCTGTCCATTAGTTTTTCACTTAAAATGAAATGGAAGAGAAAATAGGAACTATAAAGGCAATTTTTATTTTCTTTTTAGTTTGGTGTTATCAGTTGGCCTAAAAATAATCCATAATCCCAAGGAATCTAGTATGTAATTATTTCTAATTCTTCAAAATTTAAAATTCCTCAAGGTTTTTGATTTTGGGAGGTTTTGAGGGAGCTTAAAACTAACCACTTTGGGGGTAAGAGTATGCTATAAAGAAACTATTTTGGCTGTTTGTTCAGAGGAGTTTTCTACATGTAAGTTAAGTAATCTTTAGAAGAACAGGAGGTGCTGATAGAATAATTGTGTTTACTCTTCCCACTTCATGATTTGTCTCTTATAAACATTGTTTTGCATTATTGGGCTCCACGTTCCTTTTTCTCATCTGTTGTTTTACAAATATTTTTCTAATTGCCTGAGACAGTGTGGTCCAATAAAGTTAAATTGACTTTGGGTTGAACTTGTTTGTCTGATCCCTTGCCAGAGGTTATAGTCACACACTTGAACTGATTTTCACTCTGTTTCTTGGTATCTCTCTCTCTCTTTCTCTCTCTCTCCCTCTCTCATTTTTTTTTCTGTCTCACTTTTATGTCCTTTTGTACTCATTATCCACAACCTCCCTTCCCCTTCCTAATGTACAACTGCAGAATTACTTCTTAAGACTTCTGTAGACCAATTATTTAAAAAATGAGTTCATCCATATCTATCTTCTATCATGTGTCCTGTCTGTCCATCCATCCACCCATCTCCATCTATCTATGTTAGCCACCTAAATCAACAGATAAGAGTTTCAATCCAAGTCACTGGATGAGGTGCACTAAATGCTTAGAAAACAAGAGTGCTTGGAATAACCCATTCTTTTGACGTCTGGAAACACTTTACAAACAAGCTCCAGGAAAATAACAAAGCAAATAGTGCTGGTCTACCGCAATGGAACTGATACGGTGTGTGATCAGTTAGCTGCAACCCACAAATAAACACAGACAGGCAATACAGCAAGCAAAAACAGAAACCACATTATTGTCCATCACAGACTGAAGAGTTTAGAATAAACTTAAAGCCTCATATGTGTGACTTCTAGACTCTGAAAAGAAGGTTAAAAGCTTCAAGGACTCTCCCTGGTTTTGTATAGTAAGCTCCCGAGTTTCCCTTTAACACCAAAGATCAACATTTATTTTAACCTCTACCCACTTTGACCAAAGCCTAAGTCTTGGGAGTCCTCATTCCTGTTGCTCTGATTGCTTTAAGAGAATAGAACCATGTGGCATTGCAGACCTTGACCCCCCATGACACAGTGATAGTTCCCTTGTCATGGATCAAGCTAAACACAGGACTGACTGGTCCACCAAAATGACACCATGAGAGGTGAGCCTTGTCCATGCATTTGGGCTACAGTTCTACATTTGCCAAAATTAATAGACATTCTTTGCTTATTTGGAAATCTCAAACAAATTTTTTCTTTCTTTAAGTTATGCTTATTAGATCTGTCTTAACTTTCTTTCACTTAGTCTTCAAGGACAGATGACCATCTTCATCTCCATATTATATTCCAAGTAGAAAGGGGAATTGTTCACTTTTTTGTTATCCTTAATTACAGACTTTCATCTGAACTTATTTGCAAAGTGGAATTGATCATAATTTAGGAACAAAGATGAAATTATCTTGTTTCTTCTGAGTCTAAGGCAATAATATGCTTGCTCTTCCAATGTTTCATTTTCCCTGTTTGAAACTTTAGTCTTTTTGATTTTTCCTCAACAGTCTACTTGGTTACTATTCTTCTGTTCCCTTTTTTAAGACCTAGGTTAGTACCACCTTATAGATCAGATTTACAGAAATTAAATTAAGAGGCTAGATCTTCATTATTCAAACCACTACAAAGAAATGATAGTTATGTGACATGATAGATGTGCTATTATTGCGACCATGGCAATTATAATATACAAATATGTCAAATCAACATACTGTATACCTTTAATTTATGCAATGTTATGTTTCAAATATATTTCAACAAAAATATTGCATTAGGCACTAAACAGTGATTCAAGGAAATGAGAAGATATTTTGTCTAATATATTGAGGTGAAATGAGGCCTGTGATTAGAGATTGGGAAGAGAAAAAATAACGAACTCATTTGTCCAATTGACAGTAGATGCAGAAATTAGGTGGGGCATGAGCTTTTACTTCTCTTAATATTTCTCTTGCAGAAAGATGCAAAATAAACAAGATTCCACAGTCTTAAAGACCAATGGGCAATGGTTGTCTGGGCAGGAAAGGCTCTAGGCAACTTACCCTCTGACCTTCTTTATTGGTGTTCTGATAAGAAAACAACAGCACCCCATTACTTCTATACCTACAAATTTACCAGAACGTATCCGAAGAATTCAGTCAGAACCATCATCATGCCCTGATAAACAAAGAAAGAAGATGTTAAAAGTCATGGTAGTTCTTGGTTAATGCCAGTGGTCTCCAGAAAGAGAAGCAAATAATCTGATATTCTTTAGTCCAATTATGAGAAATTATGAAGTCTATTGGGAAGGGCCAGAGTTCTGCAAAAATGAGGAATATTGTTTCTTCAAAATGTTTCTGGCTAAGGTGATAAATAATGTTTATATTTAAAAGATATGATTATAAATAGGCTTCAAGAAGAATCCATGACATTTTACATGGGTGGGCAGATTGAAGAAGAAATGGGAGTACCATATTTATTTTTCCTCATGAACTGGAGCCAATCTTTCTCCACCATTATTCTTCTCTCATATACAACTTTAAAGTGGAAAACAGGTCAACATTAGTCCTTATCCAGGTAAGGACTACTTGCTTGCTACTATGCTTTAAAAGGCTTTCAGCAAGGAGTGAGAGAACCTTCTTGAAAGGGGAAGTGTTCAAGATGTTGATGCAGTTGTAAAGTAAGAGACTAGAAGGAAATGCTTGTGAGCTGGAGCTCAACCTGAGGGCAGGAAAGGAGAAGTGACATCCAAAGGGACATCCTCCCTCAGAAAGTCTGTATCATAAAATGACTATTAATTTTTTAAATGACATTTATTTATTTCTTTATTTTATTAATCATTTCTTCATTCTAAACACTAGAGAAATACTATGTGCCAACCACTATTCAAAGTGCTTCCAGGGGCACCAGGGTGGCTCAGTCAGTTAAGTGTCCAACTCTTGATTTTTCTCAAGTCATGATCTCACAGTTCGTGGGATCAAGCCCTGCATCAGGCTCCACACTGACAGCATGGAGCCTGCCTGAGACTCTTTCTCTCTCTCTCTCTCTCTCTCAATGCCCCTCCCCTACTTTCTTTCACTGTGTGTGTCTTTCTCAAAATAAATAAATAAATTTAAAATAAAACAAAAACAGAAAACCCCAAAGTGCTTCTATGAACAATGTTCCTGTACTCATCAGCAAGTTTCTTTCACAATACAGGGAAGAGAAAATGAAAAATTTACACATACACATGCATGTGTGATTTTAAATTGTGACACATTTCATGGAGTAATTATCAGAGAGCATTAGGAGGTAGCAGGAGTGTGGTGAGGGAGAATGGCAGATTTGGTAGATTGGCTCACTTGACATCAATTCCAACCTCTTTTCAGTGTGCCTTCTAGCTGCAGGGATCAAAAATTAAAAATTTTATTTTTAGACCCCCTTGAAGTTAGAGTTTTGGATGTGATACAGTTTCTACGAATCATATCTATTTATGAAAGACTTGAACTCAGACATAAGCTAAGTCAGAGACAATGGTCATGAGGCACCTATTTTTCTAGCAAGGATCTAGCAGGTGCAGAGTGGGTCTTGAGCCAACAGTTATGCCAGGTATTTTCCTACAGGTGATGATTGCAGCCCTCATTTTCTAGTACCTAGACGTTGCAGTAAGATGATAGCATTTTGCAGCTATCAGTTATGATAGTGCTTCCTGATCTCCCAGTTCACAAAATGTGCAAAAACAATGGTTCTGTTGGTATATGTTGTGTTTATAATCAGATGGGGACATAACATAGAACTTCTTACTCTGGCCATCCCAATAATTTAGTAAGTATTAAATGGCTTTCATTCTAATACAGCAAAAGTACATTTTGATGCTCACAATTGAATGCTAACTGTGATGAGGGACCCCTTGAGCTGTGTGTCAAGGATGCTCTTTGAGGATAGTTTTGGCTGAGACCTTGAGAATTAGAAAGAACCAGCCTGAGAAGAGCCAAGAGCATTCTGGGTCAGAGGGCTAATAAGTGCAAACACCCTATGGCTAAAATTGCTTGCATGTTGTATGATGGGGAACCAAAAGGAGACTTTTAGTACAAGATGAGATTAGAGAGATTGGTAGGGGCCAACTTATGACAAAGGATTTGGATACTAGAATATGTGTGACAGAAAGCCATCAGATGATATGAAGCAGGGAAGTGCCATGATCTGATTAATGTTTTCAAAAGATAATACTGGTTAATGTATGGAGAACAAATTGGACAGGGAGAAACAGGGACATGTTCAGAGAGGTTACTTTAGGAATTCACATAAGAGTTGATGATGTTTTAGGCTAGGATCATAGTAGTCAAAAAAAAAATCATGGTGGTAAAAAGCACACATTAAAGACATATGTTGGAGGGAAAACTGATAAAAATTGCTGATGGATTGTATGGGAGTATAAAAAAAGGGAAGGCAATAAGGATGACACCAAGGGCTTTAGCTTGATCACCTAGGTAGCATTAAGAAGAGAATACACAATGAAGATCAGATATTAGAGTTCAATTTTGTACATGTTAGGTTTAATGTGCCTATAGACTCTGTATAAGTTATTTTTTATTGTATAAGAAGTCTCTCCAAAACATACTGGCCTAAAACAACAGCAATTTATCATTTCTCACAATTCTGAGGGCTGGCTGACTGGCTGGCTCTCTGGCTGGTCTCATTTGAGCTAACTCATGTGGTTGCACTCAGGTGGATAATTTTATGGTCTAGAGGTTTGGGGGGTGACTAAAGATTTCATTCACATAGCTCAAAGTTGGTACTTGCTGCTGCCTGGGAAACCTGTTTTCCTCTTGGTCTCTCATCCTCCAGTAGGATAGAGAGGCTTCCTTACATGGCAATCTCTCAGGCTAGGTGTCTAAGAAAATGAAAGTGGAGGCTGGAAGGCCTCTTGGCACTCATGCCTGGGCCTTGCACTTTTACCACATTCTGTGGGTCAAAGCAAGTCAAAGACCAGCCCAGATTCAAAAGAAGAAGAAATAGACTCCAGCTGTTGTTGAGAAGAGCACTGCAGTCACAAGGCAAAGAATCAGGGGAGAAATTGTTGCTGCCATCTTTGAAAGCAGTCTACAGCCTATTGGAGATATGCAGAAAATTAGCTATGAGTCTGAAACTAAAAAGAGAGTCTCAGTTTGCCTACATGTCTTTATTACTGAGTAGTTATCCAAGAACTGAATACAAATTCAGTTCTTGATCTCTCAGACTATTTGAGGACTATTTTTTTTCTTCCAGTAACACTGCTGATTTTTCAGCATTTCATGGGAAAGTGAGATAATATAAATATTATATTAACTATTATTTTATTACAAATTATAAATTACAACTTACAAGTTATAAGATAAACATTTATTATCTCACAGTTTTAAAGAGTCAGTAATTTGTGTGGTTCCTTCTCACAGACCCTCATGAGGCTGCAGTAAAGTTGTTACCCAGGCCCTCAGTCACTTGAAGGCTTGACAGAAGCTGAAGGACACATTTTAAAATGGCTTATTCACATCGCTGATGGTAAAAATTCTTACTTCATTTCAACATGGACCTCTCCAGAGGGCTGGTTGAATATTTTTACACGTCAGCTACTTTCCTGGAGCAAGTGATTCAAGAGACAAGGTAAAAAGGGGGCTATAATGCTTGTTATGACCAAGTCCAAAGTAACACACTGTAACTTCCACCATATTGTTTGTTAGAAGCAATTTCCAGCACACATTGAAGGAGTCAAGAATTAAGGTTTTCCTTTTAAAGAGAAGAAACACAAAGTTTTTGGAGAAATTTCATATCCACTGAAAGTATAGTCGAAGGTGAACAGATTTGGTTGGGAGAAAGTAAAGAAGTTTCTTTCTGATTGCTGATTTGCCAGACTTCCTGGTACAATGCAAGAGAAAATCCAAATTAGCTAGATATTTTCTCTTATATTTCAACCTCTTTCTGAGACTTTACCTGCCATCGGGTGCAAATGTTTGTGTTTGTCAGCTCAGAATGTTATGCTGGTAAAAGTAGAAAGGACTGAGAGGCAAGAGCAGTGGGTGGTATAAAAAATTAGAAGGAGGTGTTTTAACCCCATCTCCTTATTATCTCCAAAAGCTCCTATAAGCCTCTCCAAATAAACACACGATAAAAATGTTGTTCCTACCCTGCAAATGTTACTTCCGGACACATTCGCTACATCCCGTCCTTGTTCCCATTCCCTTTATCAGATTTCTACTTCTAACCTCCCTCAGTACAACATTCTGGAGCTGCCTGTGGGTTAGGGGGGAAGGGGATCTGCTCCACGCTCTTCTGGGCTCCAGCAGAGAAAGGGGCTTTGGCTCCTCAAGAGGGCCTGACGAGTCACAGGCAGTGATTAGTCTCAGCGGAGACACCTTCTTGTAGACATCCAAATATAAGAGAGAGCCAATAAGACCAACTTTCTGATTGTCTTCTAAGTTATCAAAAACACCCTACATTTACATCCCAGCTTTAGGCTGGGTGCTGAAGATATAAAACTTCTGCCCTCAAAGAGCTTATAGTATAACCTGAGGAGCCAAAATACATAAACAAGTAAATGCATGAAATGGTATAAGCACTAACATATGGTAGATACCACTGCAGTGAAAAAAAAGTAAGGTGGGTGCCCAAAATATTTCTTAAAGGAGATTTATATTTGAGTTACTCTTGAACAAGAGAGAAGGGCCTTCAGGCAGGAGGAGCAGCATAATGAAACATAAAAGGAATTGACACAACTTCAAATGGTATAGTGGGCATCAGAAACCTTGGAATCAGATAGCACTGGCCTCCAAAAACTGCAACTTTCAGGATTCAGCTGAGGGGAAGGAGGGGAAGGAGGGACACTCATTACATGGTTATTTATTTAGGGAAGGATTACTCTCACTTATTCTAATGGTTCCTTTTAAGGCAAATCCATTTAGATCAAAGGAGTACTTATCCAAGTGATTGCCTTTGAGATGAATATTCAGGACTTTTTTTTTTTTTTTTTTAAAGAGAAGAAAGGGAATGGATAATATGTGAAACCCCTTTCTTGAACCCTTAGACACTTTTACATTTTAGGACATATGTGCCTGATTTAGGTAAACTAAATATACTCACCAAATTTCCTCTTATTACTAATAATTAGAAACAGTGACACTTAAGTACAATGGATTTAGGAATAAATTTACTACTATTTACAACAATAATGCTATTTACTAATTACAGTAGATGTACCATGAATCAAACATGTGAGAACATGATGCATTAAGGAAATATGGGGGGTAGAGTTTAAAGTATGTAAAGAATGTTCCCAATTTAATCTCTCTGGTTATTTTCCAAGCCATCATTATTCCCATAAAAAAAAATTAAATATTGTCAGAGAACTTAAACCTTCTTAAACATTTTTTTATTTTAATGAAAGAGTAGGATAGCAGATTTACTGTAATATCTTTATTTAAAAAATAAAATTATGTTTAATATTGAATTAGAATACTTTATTATTATTAGAATAATTGATTTAAAATATCTTTAGGCTAGGAGTGCTTGGGTGGCTCCATTGGCTGAGAGTCTGACTTCGGCTCAGGTCATGATTTCATGGTCCATGGGTTCGAACCGTGCATCAGGCTCTGTGTTGACAGCTCAGAGCCTGGAGCCTGCTTCAGATTCTGTGTCTCCCCCTCTCTCTGCCCCTCCCCTGCTCATGCTCTGTCTCTATCTCTAGAAAAAATAAACATTAAAAAAGTAAAATAAAATAAAATATCTTTAAAGATGAAAAATTAAAGTAGGTTTCCTACTTTTCCTATAATCATCTTTCTTCTGCTTGGTGTTATAGTTTATATTTTGCTTTATAAACAGGCATGTCCCTTAAATCAGGGGTGAGTAAACTGTGGCTTGTGGGCCAATTCCAACCCATTGCCTGTTTTGTGGCCCATGAACTGAGAATGGTTTTTCTATTTTTAAAATGGCTGAGGAAAGAAAAAAGAATAATATTTTATGACATATGAAAATCATATGAAATTCAAATTTTAGGGTTCACAAATCAGGCATGGGCACAGGTGCATTGATTTATTTACATGTTGTCTATGACTGTTTTCATCTACGAGAGCAGAGCTGAGCAGTTGCAAAGAGCCTGTATGGTCCACAAAGCCAGGTATTTACCATCTGGGCTTTTGCAGAAAGTTTGCTGACCTTACCTTATATAAAAGGTTGAAATGAGCATGTATAATATTATGTTGTGTAGCCCTTACACTTAGAACTTTTAGCTAATTAAGTGTTTAAAGTGTTACCCTTCTTCCTAGTTTTGGTGTAAGGAGAACTGGACATGAGGTGTTTGGATCAAGATTTTGAATTTATGTTTTAGTATCTGATGGGACATTATCACTGGGGTTGAATCAGAAAGTTTTGATCTCAGCCTACAGAGAGAGTTTTTGATGATTTTAACAGAAGTGTTGAAAGTATGTGCCTACATAGAATGCCATGAGGCCGCTCCTAAGACCACTTGAAGTATAAATATAGAGGGTTACAGTGTTTTGCACACTTTTGTTGTCTGAAATCCTATAGGGCAGTAGATGAAGTATAATATGAATTGTTTTGGCATCACCGGCTTCCTTGAAAGCCTCCATGCGTTTACACATCTGTGCCTGCAACATGAAGGGATAATTGTTCTGCTCTGCTATTGCTGTTTATGACTCAGAAGAACAAAAAGGCAACAGGATAAACAAAATGTCATGTTCATACAAATCTTGATTAGGGTAAAATCATCTGGCTGGCATTACTTGTGTACAACATCGCCAACAGGACTGCCAGCTAGTGAGAGGAGCCTCACAGTTCCCCGGTCTTGGGTCTTCAAAACTTGGAACAGCTTGTTTGAGGGCTTCACAAAAGCTAGATCTACCCAAAATAGTCAAGATCCAGTCTCTGAGTCTTTACTGTAATTAATCAATTTGTCTTTAAGAATTCCTGAAGTCCTAGGATATTTCAGAATAATCGGGTGCTTGCAAAATTATGCTCAGTTAATATCTTAGAGCATTTCTCAACCTTAGCACTACTGCCATTAGGGGCCAGATAATTTCTTTGTGATTCCTGTGCACTGTAAGATGTTTAGCAGCATCCCTGACCTCTTCCCACTAGATGCCAATAGCACTCTCCCAGTTGAGACAACATAAAATGTCTCCAGACATCTGCCAAAGATACCTGGGGTGGGGGTGGGGAAATTATCTCAGATTAAGAACCACTGTTTCAGAAGATGATTCCACAATGTAGTCCAAGGAGCTCTGAGGAGCATTAGACTCTTAGAACAGAATTACAGGCACACCTCAGAACACTGTAGGTTTGGTTCCAGGCCACCAAAATAAAGTGAATATTGCAATAAAGTGAGTCAAATGATTTTTTTTTTTTGGTTTCCCAGTGCATGTAAGAGTTAAGTTTACAGTATACTGTAGTCTATTAAGGGTGCAATAACATTACTTCTAAAAAAAAAAAAAAGAAGGAGGTACATACCTTAATTTTAAAATATTACTAAAAACTGCTAACCATTATCTGAGCTTTCAATGAGTCATAATAGTTTTGCTGGTGGAGAGTCTTGCCTCGATGCTTATGGCTGCTGACTGATCAGGGTAGCAGTTGCTGAAGGTCAGGGTGGCTGTGCAATTTTTTAAAAGAAGACAACAATGATGTGTGCTGCATTGATTGACTCTTCCTTCCATGAATGATTCCACTGTAGTACATGATGCTGTTGGGTAGCATTTTACTCATAGTAGAAGTTCTCTCAATCCTCTCAAATTTTGCTGTTGCTATATCAGCTATGTTTATGTAATATTCTCAATCTTTTGTCATGATTTCAACAATATTCACAGCATTTTCACCAAGAGTAGGTTCCATCTCAAGAAACCATTTTCTTTGTTCATCCACCAGAAGCAACTCCTCATCCATTCAAGTTTTGTCATGAGATTGTAGCATTCAGTCCCACCTTCAGGTTCCATTTCTAATTCTACTTCTCTTGGTATTTCTGCCACATCTGCAGTTACTTCTTCCTCTGAAGTCTGGAGCTCCCAAAGTCATGCATGAGGTTGGAATCATTTTCTTCTAAACTCCTGTTAAAGTTGATATTTTGATCTCTTCCCATGAATCACAAATGTTTTTAATGGTATCTAGAATGGTGATTCCTTTTTAGAAGGTTACAATTTACTTGGCCCAGATCCAGAGGAATAACTATGTATTGTAGGTATAGCCTTATGAAATGTATTTCTTAAATAATAAGACTTGAAAGTCAAAATGACTCCTTGATCCATGGTTGCAGAATGGATGCTGTGTTAGCAGGCATGAAAATAACATTCATCTTGCTGTCCATCTCCATCAGGGCTCTTGAGTGACCAGGTACATTGTCCACGAGCCATCATATTTTGAAAGGACTCTTTTTTTCAGAGCAGTAAGTCTCAACAGTGGGCTTAAAATATTCAGTGAACCATGTTATAAATAGATGGGATGTCATCTAGGCTTTGTTGTTCCATTGATAGAGCACATGCAGCATTGAGTTAGCATAATTTTTAAGGGTCCTAGGGTTTTCAGAATGGTAAGTGAACATTGGCTTCACTTGAAAGTCACCAGCTAGTTATCCCCTAACAAGAGAGTCAGCCTGTCTTTGAAGCTCTGAAGCCATGGAAGCTTCCTCTCTAGCTATGGAAGTCCTAGATGGCATCTTCTTCCCGTACAAGGCTGCTTCATTTACGATGAAAATCTGTTAGCTTGTGTAGCCACCTTCATGAATGGTCTCAGCTGGACCTTCTGGAGAACTTGCTGCAGCTTCTCCATCAGCACTTGCTGCCTCACCTTGCCCTTTGATGTCACTGAGATGGCTTCTTTCCTCAAACCTCATGAACCAACCTCTGCTAGCTTCACACTTTACTTCTGCAGCTTCCCCACCTCTCTCAGAGAATTGAGGAGAGTTAGGGCCTTGCTCTGGATTAGGCTTTGCTTAAGAGAATGTTTGTGGCCAACTTGATCTTCTATCCAGACCACTCAGACTTTCTCCATATCAGCAATGAGGCTGTTTCATTTTCTCATCATTCACGTATTCACTGAAGTAGCACTTTTTATTTCTTTCAAGAATGTTTCCTTTGCACTCAAAACTTGGCTGTTTGACACAAGAGGCCTAACTTCGGCCTATCTTGACTTTTGACATGCCTTTGTCACTACGCTTAATCGTTTCTAGGTTTGATTTGAAGTGAGGAATGTGCAACTAGTCTTCTCACTTGAACACTTAGAGGCCATGGTAACATTATTAATTGGCCTAACTTCAACATTCTTGTGTCTCAGAAAATAGGAAGGCCTGAGGAGAGGGAGAGGTATGGGGGCAATGGCTGGTCACTGGAGCAGTCAGAACACACACATTTATTGATTAAGTTCACTGTCTCATGTGAGCATGAGTCATGGCACCCCAAAACAATGACAATAGCAACATCAAAGATCACTGATTGCCGATCACCCTAACAAATATAATGATAATGAAAATGTTTAAAATATTTTGAGAATTACTGAAATGTGACACAAAGACATGAGTAAGCAAATGCCATTGGAAAAAAGGCGCTGATTGGGTCCTCAACATAGGATTGCCACAAACCTTTAATTTGTAAAATATGCAATATATACAAAGCACAATAAAATAACATAAGCCTGTAGATCAAAAAGACTCAGAATCTGCATTTAAGGACCTAAAACAATTATCTAAAAAGTGAAATATCTATTTATGTATCAGATTTCCAAAGTAGTCATAGGTTTGTTTATAATGAGCATAAAAACAGAATACTTGGTGGTTCTTTCACCTGTTCTGCTTCATGTGCTTTGTGGATGCAAGGGCTGCATCTTCAAACCAGTGTCCTGGTCTCCACCATCCTCCATCCATTCATCCATCCAACAGATGACTGAAGACCTCCTGAGGGCTTGAACCGACACTCTGCTAGGCAGTGAGGCCAGAGCTCACAGAGTTACCTTTTGGTTACACAGCCCCAGTCTCTGGCCAGAAACCTCTCATGGCTTCCCTCAGCCTAGGAAATAAGGTAAAAACTAAAACTAAAATGAGGCATTTATAGCGTTCTTTGTCATTTCCTTCTCAATATCTATTCCATCTCTATCCATCTGAGTTAGCATTTCTCAATTCTGGCTGTGCATTAGAATATTTTAGGGAGATTTTGAAAAATACCAAGGCCAAAGCCAGACCAATTAATTGTTTCTCTGTTGTTGAGCATCGGCTTTTTACAAAAACTTTCTGGGAGGGCCCCACATGGAAACAGGATAGAGACCTTGTTATCTAAGGTGCATACAATGACCTCATTTCTTTTTGCCAATGATTGTTTAGACATGGGTGCATGGGAGAGCATCCTGATGGGATATGAGAAGTCTATACATGTGAGAATAGGATTCTAAAAAAAATTTCCTCACTTTGAAATACTGGTCATGGAGGAAATGACCTTATTTTCCCGCTAGATGCTATTAGATCTAGATTTTACCTGCCACTGCTAGAGCCCTCTTGTTTCAAGCCTGAGGGTGAGCAAAGGGACAAGAGACTTCATTACACAAAGACTCAGTAAGCCTGATTCTTCAGAGTTCCTTGATTTTTTAGATGATGAACTGCCTTTTTAAAAAAATCCAATTTCAGTCCTCTGTCACTTGCAACCAAAGCATCCTAATTTATATAGCATTTCAGGATCTGCTCAATCCTCCCTGACCCGTCCTCTAAAACCAGTCATTTTGTCCACACCGGCCCACACTGATGCTATAGCTGCTCCTGACTATTTGCCACCCCTGGTTATATCTCCATAATTTTACTAATATTTTCTTTCTCAGTGAAATAGCACATTTTTTTTTACTCTGGTATGGTAGTATAATCATACCTATTAGGGTAGACTAAGGTTCTGTATTATATAGACTCAAAATATATAATTTCTTAAACTTCTTGGAGGTTTACTTTTTATGCACTTAATGGTCCAAATATGTAATAAATCAAGAAACCAGACTTCTTCCATGATAAGAATCCATCATTCCTAGAGTCTTGGCATTTCCACTTGTTGCAGCCTACAGAAAGATAAAGAGGGAGCTCATAGACAGAAAACACCCACTTCTGAAAAGCTGTGGCTCAGAAATAGCACATATAACTTTGCTCATATTACACTGAGAAAAAAATGGTCTTTTGGTCACATACAACAGTAAAGGAAACTGGGAATGTGGCCCTGTTATGTGCAAAAGAAAAAGGGAAACAGGATTTTGTGAATAGCTAGGTATCTCAGCCACAAAAAGCCCATGTCAAAACTCACCTTTCCAAACACCCAGACAGACAGGATCTCTCTATCTATGGTTCTGTGCAGACTGGTAGTTAGCATTTAGCTGTGCTGGAATTATGAATGACCTTTCCACCCAGCTGGCATTTTTCTCCAACCAGATTGTAAGTTCTTTGAGAACAGCAGTTATTTTTAATGCTCTTGCCTGTCTATAACACCTAGTTTGGAAGCTTTACTCTGGAATGACAGTCCTCAAACTTTAGGTGCATCAGAATCACCTGGGGTGTTTGTTGCAACAAGGTTTCCTAAGCCCTACTTGCTAGAGTTTCTGTTTCAATTCATCTAGGATAAGGGCTACAAATCTATGTTTCTAACAAGTTCCTGGGTGATTCTGGCCATGTTGGAAAACTGTTGACCTAGACTATACTGATTATTAATTGTTTTACAGTTAACAAACAGTAAGGGGCATACTTCTGAATTTGTAGGCCCAGAATTTAGACTTAATGCCACCTTTTTAATCTGTACCAACTCCTCTCTCTCCTTCATGTCTTCTTTTTTTGCATTTGTCTCTGAACCATCTTATTGGAGCAGGGAAACTTGAGTAGAATAACATTTTGCCTTGTTTCTTTTTTAAAAATCATAGATGGATTTTAAAAAACAGAAGAAAATTTAAAATCCATCTTGAAAAAGTGACTTCAGTTAAAAAGCGTTAATTTAATTTTAAAAATCCTCAAATTTGTCTCAGGGAAAGGAAGAGAAAAATACTAGCAAATTTATGATAAAAAGAATTCTTTGGATCATTGTTATTTGTCATGATAACTGTAAGACTTCCAATAAGGAAAACAATATGTCCTTTGAAGTGACAGAGAATTTTGGTTATATTTTAAAAATTAATGTTTTTAAGTATAAATGCATTACAGTTTTATTCCATACAACAATAAATTCCCTTTTGAAAACTAATTGTATCACTGGATGCATAATTTTCTCTTAAAAATAATAAAGACATTTTTATTTTGATGAGACTTTTCTGAAATTCTAACCAATTAACGGCCTTACTTAGATTTTCTGGAAGACACTGAGCAAAATAATAAAAGGAACTCATATGAGTTGCTATGTCACAAGAAATTGTGATAGAAACTTGTTCATTTGAGTCACTTAAAATTGAACCAAACTCTGGCAGAAAGGAGTATAATAAACATCAATGGGAAAGAGGCACAAACACAAATGAGACATGCTGATCTGATTTGTCTTTCTAGAAATGGGGTAACACTTCATTCTAAGCTGAATTTACCAGGACTCAACCTAATATTTGTTAAGGGTATTTATAAGATAATGGAAAGCCTAAAACAAAAGGAGCTCCAAGGAAGGGACGATATTGGAAGAGAGAAAAAGTAGCTGTCTTCCCTAAAAGTGAACAACGGTTCATGAAGCTTTAGTAATAGGTGCAGAAAACCCAGAATTGCTGAAAATTGGAGACAAGTTCAAAGCGGCTTTCATGTTAAAGCAGATTAAGGCAGCCACTAAAACATAGTGTAAATAGAAGGGCCAACTTGGGGTTTTTTAAAAATTCTGTGTATCTAAGAAGTTCCATTTAAAGTTATACCTGTGTTCCCTGTGAGGGGTGAAATTTTAAGTCAAGCAGAGCATGGAATAGAAGTGCTGGCAGCAGAGAGTAAGGCCTGAAGGTCTGATAAAGAGTGTGAGGTAGGCCAACGTTCCTCGCAAGTGAAACCATAGTTTAGGCCCCAAATAACATAACCACAACGATCCTAAGAAGGTAGAGGCCAAGAGACCCCTGAAAGGTAGGATGGTGAGATGTGCCATTTAACAAGCAACACTTTCGAGACTGAAAGAGGGTGCTATTTCAATCTCACCAGGAAAATAGACACACACTGGGAATATCTCTGCAAAATGCGGGGTTATGTTTCCTTGACTGACAGGTAAAGGAGGATGTTGGGTGTAGCGTGGGAGATTAGGATAGTTGAAAGAAAATTAGGCAAACCATAGTTCACCAGGTGGGTCAGAAGTCCAGTGATCGTACCTCCTGAATTCTCTGGACTAGTTTTGACTCTTGATGTTTTAGATTTTCAATCAACGTTAGTATTTCTCCCATCTTGTTAAAACCCTCAGAAACCTCTTGATCAAACATGCGGGAGACCATACCGCGTGAGGGTCAGCATGGTCTCAGTACTCAGACAGACCTCAGTAAGAAGAATGGATCTAGTCTTTTTCTAGCTTTGTGATCTATCACAACCTTTTTCCCTGTCTGTAAAACAGAGACAAGAATAAGTACTTTTTCAGCTGTTGTAACGATTGAATTAGATGATGTATGCAAGTGGGTGGCATGGTGCTTGACATGCACTCAATAACTCTTCCTAATAGCTCCCATGCTGCAGAATCTTTTTTTTTTTTTATTGGAGTACGGTTGACACATAACGTTACATTAGTTTCAGGTGTACAACATTGTGACTCAATGGCTGTAGAGTATACCTTATGCTCTTATGCTATGCTTACCACAAGGGTAGCGACCATCTGCCATCACAGAACACTGTTACGATACCTTTGGCCACATTCTCCACACTGCATCTTTTATTCCTGTGCAGAATCTTTTAAACTAAGATGGGACACAAAAATATTTTATCGGTTCCTTTGTCTTAATGCATTCATTGATTCAACAGATATTTATTAAGCTCCTGGTACATGATAGATACTCTGCCAGGCACCAACCTTAAAAAAAACCCAAAAAGCATCTTGGCCTCAAGCTCACAGAGATTCCACAGTAGTAATAAGAAAAGAACAGGGAGGAAACAGAATATCAAAGAAGGAAATATTCGTATGTAAAATTTCGACTGGGATTTCCATTACCTGTCCTGTACCTGTAAGTATAGGAGGGTCTTAGAGAATGACACAGATTTCCCAGTTCCTGAGAAAATTTCTGTGTTGAAAAGACATTCTGATTGAAGTCTCAGTACAGAATGTGAGGGTATTGTCAGCGTGGCTTTGAGTCTTCCATTTAACAGCATGTCACATTTGCTTAGCAAAGAGATGATTCTGTTTTTTCCTCCAGAAAATAAGGTGATCACACCACCAAATGTATAACCTGCTCATGAGATAGCAACATGTGTGAGGTTCACTGGATTAAAGAAGCAGATTTATGTCTTCCATATTTACTTGTTAGACAGCTGCTCAAATAGATCTTACCATGTACACTCACATTTTAAGCAAATTTTATACTTAGAATAGTATTACTTTATAATCATGTGCTATTTGTTCAAAGGTAATGATTGTAACAGCAGAGGAAAAAAATTAGGCATAGGAGTTTCAAAACAATATTTTAGTCAATAAATATATTGCCTTGCTGTATGCAGAGTACATGAACATTACATAGGTTAGGTTTTCAGAGAATCTTCATGTCTCACATTGGTCTTTAGAACAAGTTGTCGTAGGGGCGCCTGGGTGGCGCAGTCGGTTAAGCGTCCGACTTCAGCCAGGTCATGATCTCGCGGTCTGGGAGTTCGAGCCCGGTGTCAGGCTCTGGGCTGATGGCTCGGAGCCTGGAGCCTGTTTCCGATTCTGTGTCTCCCTCTCTCTCTGCCCCTCCCCCGTTCATGCTCTGTCTCTCTCTGTCCCAAAAATAAATAAACGTTGAAAAAAAAAATTAAAAAAAAAAAAAGAACAAGTTGTCATGAAATCGTCTTGAACGTAGGTTCTCCTTAGCAGCTCTCTCTCGTAAACTCTGTGATTTTATAACTTTGACAATGGTTTAATCTACCTCCATATTCAGAAATGGGGGGCAAGGGATTGTTTTCTTCAACCTCATTTACACTTAACCTCCTAACCTTTTTGAAATTTTGTTAAAGTTCGTTTATTTTGAGAGAGAGAGTGCAAGTGGGAGAGGGGCAGAGAGGGAGAGAGAGAGAATCCCAAGCAGGCTCCATGCTGTCAGGGCAGAGCCCAGCTTGGGGCTCAATCTGACAAACTGGGGGATTATGACCTGAGCCAAAATCCAGAGTCAGATGCTTACCCAACTGAGCCACCCAGGTGCCCCTCTTCATATTTAAACACATGGGGGTGACTGGGTGGTTCAGTCGGTTAAGTGTCCGACTTTGGCTCACGTCATGATCTCACAGTCCATGGAACTGTGTCAGGCTCTATGCTGACAGCTTGGAGCCTGGAGCCTATTTCAGATTCTGTGTCTCCTTCTCTCTCTGCCCCTTCTCTGGGCTCTCTCTCTCTCTCTCTCTGAAAAATAAATAAGTATTTTAAAAAATTAAAATAAACTTTTAAACACATGAATGAAGACACTTTGCAGGCAGTGTTGAGACTTCGTGCAGTGTGGAGATCTGAGGCAGACCCAGCAGCTAGGGAAGAGGACAGGGCAGAGCCCATGACCGTGTCTAACAGGAACACACGTGAGAGTGTGGCATCCATTACATGTGTTCTGCTAAGCATCTTTTTTATACACCGCCCATCAGCAAAATATTCAAAACAGAAACGGACCCAAAGCAGTCAATGTTTTATCAGATACTTCAGAAAGGAAAATGTGTGCCATGGTGCTATGTATCTCTTTCCAGTCTGCCTACTGTTGGATCCTGATAGTCAGGATGAAATTCTGAAAATGATAGTCAGAAAATGAAATTCTGTGAAACCTTTTTTTTCCCCTTGCACATCTTAGTCATGCTCAGTTGTAATAAGATGCTGGATACCATGTGACTTGAAAGTCTTGCAAATTATGCTCCTTATTTTAAAGACCATTATAGTCTATAGTTTTTATCTTATTTTGTTAAATGTTTATTTATTTATTTAGAGAGAAAGAGAGCGAGCAGGCTCGTGAGCAGAGGAGGGGCAGAGAGAGAAGGAGAGAATCCCAAGCAGGCTCCGTGTTCAGCGCACCTGGGGATCGATCTCATAACAGTGATATGACCTGAACCGAAATCAGGAGTCAGTTGCCTAACCGACTGAGCCACTGAGGTGCTCCTATAGCCTATGGTTTTTAAACATCAGAGTGAAGCTGACCTGGGTTTGAACTCTTCACTCACTAACTGACCCTGGGCAAAATACGTAACGCTTTAACCTTCCATCTGTCTCTCAAGCAGCTGAAAGTGAAGAAAGACACCTATCTCATAAGGTTGTTGGAAGAATTAAATGAGGTAATATAAGGAAGATTCTTTGCAATAAGGTGCGGTATAAATTAATAATAACAGAAATAATAAATTGGACCTTAATAATTCAAGTGTTAGATAACAGTATTTATCACTAAAAATTGCCACAGTGTAACTTCTGATCCAGAAAATAGCCACTAATTGACTTCATTTGAGGAGCTAGACTATAAGCTCCATTTCTACGTTGTTCACCATTGAATCCCAAGTGACTAATACAATGTTCAGAACATATTACCACTTAATAAATTGTTGTGGAAGAATTAACAAATGAATTGCCCAAGCTGAAAGAAACCTTCTTGTTTTATAACTAAGCAGCATCAGTCCATGTAACAAACTACTGATCGACAATCAGAGCAAGAGAATTAGAAAGCTATTCTAGCAGTCAAAGGCTATAACATTTCCTCAAAGGACATGTCATAATATTTAGTTTAGTAGCTATTTAGTTTAGACATGGATAGATAGGATGATCAATAATTTATAGCTGTAAGCCAGTTTTCTAATATGTATCATTTATTTAGTAGCTTTAATAGGAATACAATTCCTCTGATTTCTTTCTATATCCAGGTCAAATATTTAGTGATATTATACTCTTAAGAGAAACAAAAAAGTCTATTTCTCATATTTGGATCATTGTACTGTCCTACAGCAGCCGGTTGTGTTTGTAGTATATTGCCCTTCAAGCATCTCCTGTGTGCAGAGCTCTCTGTAGGGTGATTAGAATGTGTCTGGTCCTACAATGGAAGGTATCCCAAGTTCTGTGGTGAACTCCACTTTGTTCTTTGTACCTTGTTCCCACATCAACGTGGAAGGCAATGAACTTCAAACACCATTCTATGTGTAGAAAAACTCTGATGAAGTGGAACAAAATCTTAGTCTACACTTGAGGTTTGTAGGAATTATTAATGAGAAGAGATCATGATTATTATTATGTTTAAAAGGCTGGGGGAGAAAGTTGGTACCTCGCTCTAGTCATACACATATTTGTTTATTATCGGTCACAGACAAATTCACCCAAGATATTTGAGGACAAATAAACACAACTCAGTAAGGTATCTTTTAGATTTATGTATGATGAAAAACACCACATGTTTGATAACCATTCTTTAATTAGGGCAATAGTTTGTAATTTTCCCTTTGTTTCACATTTAAAACACATTTGTTTTCCATTATGAAATAGTTTGTAAAAAGCACTGAACCAGAAATTTAACTATAAATAAAATATACTTTCACCTTAGTCCAGCACTGTTTGATAAAGCATGTTTCACGGGCAATTGTACCTGTTATTTCCAGGGAGATGGAGAAGTGTCATCTCCCCGCTAATTTCGCCTCAGCAATGCCTGCCTTCTGTGGAGGAATTATAGAGTGTAACAGAAGACCTGCAAGAACCTGTGATAAACTGAGAATGTTGATATCACCAAACAGATCTGTGGAATAGAAAATAATGGTAAGGAAAACATACATATTGGACACACTTGTTGGCCCCATAATTATGTATATGTGGTTTATCATTTTATGATCAATACTATAAAAGAAAGAACCAAACAGGAGAATTTATACCCCAGTTAACAGAGAATCCAGAATTGGACTTTAAATAAATATAATTAATATTTTTCAAGAGGAAAGAGAAGATACTACTTTGACCTAAGAAGAAAGAATTAACAATTACAAAAAATGAAAATAAAATTGTTAAATTTGTAGTTTAAAAACATGATAGATCAGGGGCGCCTGGGTGGCGCAGTCGGTTAAGCGACCGACTTCAGCCAGGTCACGATCTCGCGGTCCGTGAGTTCGAGCCCCGCGTCAGGCTCTGGGCTGATGGCTCGGAGCCTGGAGCCTGTTTCCGATTCTGTGTCTCCCTCTCTCTCTGCCCCTCCCCCGTTCATGCTCTGTCTCTCTCTGTCCCAAAAATAAATAAAAAACATTGAAAAAAAATTAAAAAAAAAAAACATGATAGATCAGATGAATAGCATCATGGACGTAACTGAATAACAAATTGCCAACTAGAATATCAAGTGGAGGAAGAAAAATCAAGAGGCAATGAGAATCAAATAAATTATTTAAACTAAGTGTTGTCTAAATAAAAATTAATAGCATAAAAAGGGAAAATGAATGGGGTTTGAAAAAGGGAGTAGAAAATAAAGGAAAAGATAAACATTCTAAGAATATTTAAACAGAAATTTATTGTCTCACAGTTCTAGAGGCCAGAAGTCTATAATCAAAGTGCTTGCATGCTTCCCTTGAAATCTGCAGGAGAGAATCTTTTCTTGCCTCTTCCTAATTTATGGTAGTTTGCCAACAATCGTTGGCATTCTTTGACTTGCAAATGTAGCACTTTAATTTTTGCACAGAGCCTCATGTATCTGTTTCCCCTTTCTTACAAGGACACCAGTTATATCTTGGATTAAAGTTTTTCTCCACTCCAATGTGATCTCATCTTAAGTGATAACACCTGCAATGACCCTATTTCCGAACAAGGTTATATTCTAAGGTACTGGAGTTAGAACTCCAACATATCTTACTGGGGACACAGTTGACTCCATAGCATACACTATGTTCATGGAATGGAAGAGTCAATATTGTTAAGATCAATTCTCCCCAAATTGATCTATAGATCTAATGCAATCCCAATCAAAATCTAAGTAGCTTTTTTTTTTAAAGAAAGTGACAACTCGAATCTAATTATAGAAATGCAAAGGAATTAGAATTTACAAACAAAATTGAAAAAGAACAGTCAGAAGACCTATACTGCATGGTTTCTAGACCTAGGATAAAGCTGCAGTAATCAAGACAGTGTTGTATTGAAAGGACAGATAAGTAGACCAATAGAACAGAATAAAGAACACAGAAGAGTATCCAATACATATTGGGTGAAATTATTTTTGACAAAGTTACCAAAGCAATTCAAAGAAAAAAGGTTAATTTTCAACAAATGGTACAGGAACACCGGAATATTTACATGGAAAAGTAACTTTATCCTTTCCTCACACCATACACAAAATTAATCAAAAAATGGATCATAAACTTACATGAAAGAGCTAGGATTATAATGGAAATTATATTCATGGCCTTAGGAATCAGTGAAAATTTCTTAAAAAGAATACAGAAAGCACTAAATATACAAGATAAGATTGCCAAATTTGAGTTTATCAAAATTTAAAACTTTTGCTTATTAAAAGAAACCACAAAACCACTGAGTTGGAGAAAATTTTGTAGCACATATCTGACAGAAGAGTTGTATCCAGAATATATAAAGAACTAAACTCAACAATTAAAAAAAAGAATTTAAAAAAAAATAGGAAAAAAAGCCTATTTTATTTATTTGTTTTTTAAATTTATTTTTATTTGAGTATAGTTGATACACAATGTATATTAATTTCAAGTATACAACATAGTGGTTCTATAAGTTTACACATTATTCTGTGCTCACCACAATGTAGCTGCCATCTGTCATCATACACTACTACAATATCATTGACCTTATTCCTTATGCTGTTTCCCATGACTTAATCATTCCATAACTAGAAGTCTATATCTGCCATTCCCTTCACCCATAATAAAGTCTTGTTTAAAAAAGAAAAAAGGATAAAAGGAAAGACTCTAACAAAAAAGATACACATATATCTAGTAAGTATGTGAAAATGGGATCAACATCATTACTTGTCAGAAAACCATAAATTCAAATGACAAGATAGCATTTTGCATCAAGTAATAGCAGCTTGAAAAAGACTGACAATACTAAATTTTAGTGAATATGCAGACCATCTGGAACTCTTCTATATTGCTAGTTTGGGGGTAAAATGTTAAAACTGCTTTGCAAAACTGTTTGCCAGTTTCTTGAGCAGTGAAATATACATCTATCTTATGACCCAGCATTCTACTCCTAGTTGTTTATCAAGAAAAATGAAAACATATGTCCATAGAGAGCCTTCTAAATAAATTCTCATACCAGCTTTATTCATAACTGTGAAAAACTGTATGCCCAGGTGTCTATCAACAGGAGAATTAATAAACTGTGGAATGTTCGTATTATGGAGTATTCCTTAGCAACAAAAGGAATGGACTACTGAGTATTCCATAAATATTAAATCTCAAACACGAATACTGAGTAAAAGAAGCCAGGCACAAAAAAAATATATGTGGTATATGATTCTGTTTATATCAAGTTCTAAAACAGGTAATAAAGACCAATCAATGATGATAAAGAACAGAACCGTGGTTACTTCTGCAAGGGAGATTGACTGAGAGGGGCACAATGGAACTTTCTGAAATGATAACCGTTCTATATCTTGATAGGATGTAAGTTACCCTTGTATGTGTCAAATTTGATCCAACCATTTGCTTAAGTTCTGCAGATTTCACTGTAGGTAAATTATACCTTAGTTTAAAAAATCATAAAGTAGGGCTGGAAAAAAATAACAGAAAGCGATTCTGATATTATGAAAGATCATTGGTGACCTTAGGCAGAATAGTTTCTGGAACACATTAACAAAGCATTCTTTACTAGACTGTGGCTTTAGTGAAAGCTGAGAATACAAAGAACTTTGAGATAACAGGATGGATATTGTTAAAATGCTGATATGCAGAAGAGAAGATACAGAGATTCTTTGGCATGAGATCTTGCCAAATTTGTCAAACAGCAGCATGGAATAGAAATGGAGGAGAGTGAAGTCCCTCCCTGGTTAACCGCCTGATGAACAGTTTTGGTCTGGAGGAGAATTTATCAGCAAGAGAAGTTTCCTGACAGACACCAACACCAGTATAACAGTTCTTATAATCTTGGGGTCAGAAACATTGATCTTACGTGTGTTGAGTAAGTCTGGGTTTTTCAAAGCCTAGCTTCCAAGAACAGGATTTCTCTGGACTAATGGGATCATAACTCCAACTGAGGATTTCAGGGACAACTCACCCTGACAGCCGTCCCACAGCATGGTCTGGCACTCTTGGTAAGCAGGTAAGTTAAGAATTTAGGTACTTCAAGTCTCGGGACGTTCATTTGTTTGTTCTCTTACTCAACAAACATTCATGTGCCAGGAACTCTGTTTGGTGTTCAGGATATAGCAAGAAATGACTACCTAGGACATGTCATTTAGAAGGAGGACAAGGTAGCTGGTTTACACACCATGAGCATAGGACTGGTCATCTCTGTAGGCCTAGAGAAGAATAGAGGTTGGGTCTGAAGGGAATGAGAGAAAATACATACATTGAAAGGAAGTCCAGGAGATTATGAAAAAACATAGCTTTTCTTTCTATTTGATTTCCTTTCTGGCCCCATTGATTCCCAAGTCCTATCACCACTCCAAGTCAGCATTATCCACCACTGCCCATTCCCCTGACAACTAATGTTACATTGTGGGAAGACTCAGGCTTGGAGCTCTGACCGAAGCAGTAGGGTGAAGATGCAGGTTAGCTATTCTTACGAGGAGCCCCTTACTGATAAGGGGCAGGAGCCACACATTGGGAAAGGGGGTAAGGAGAAGAAATTATGATAACAACAGGTAATAGCTTGACATTTTTCCTTTCCTCCATTCTTTTTTTCTACTGTTATTTCCCATACGATTCCAAGCTCTCTGGGGTAAGGCATAGCAGGAGCAGGAACTGGAAAAAAAGGAGCATGGGTGTGAGCCCAGGACAGAAACCTGAGAGCAGTATTAGTGTGGCCAACCTTGGCCATGTGCTTATTTGAGGGGCAGAGCTGGTAGTGAACCACAGGGTTGGTAATGGGATTGATTGGCCAAGAGAAAGGCACAAGGTGAAGGAGTGGCAGAAAGAAAGGAGGTGTCACGAAAGCCACCACTAGGATAGTATCAGAAAAGTGAGCCCTTAGCTGGGGTGTGTACATGACGGTACATATATGTGCATGCAACGTATGTACATGGTGATTCTAACATAGCCTTCATTAGGTGGGGTATTCTTGTACAGGCAGGCAGTAATAAACTTTCTGATTATTTTCATTTTTCTCTTTTTACATATAAAAGAAGAACTCTCAGAGACTGATTGGCATTAGGTCACACAGCTTGGACATGGCTTGACATCTTTTAAAATAAGTCTATTTCCTTTGAGCTTAAGACTAACCCAATTTTAATGGTTGAGGGTTCCTATTCAACAGAGTTTTACCTAAAATTATTTGCAAATAATTTTTTTTTCAACTTTTTTTTTTTTTTTTTTTTTTGGGACAGAGAGAGACAGAGCATGAACGGGGGAGGGGCAGAGAGAAAGGGAGACACAGAATCGGAAACAGGCTCCAGGCTCTGAGCCATCAGCCCAGAGCCTGACGCGGGGCTCGAACTCACGGACCGCGAGATCGTGACCTGGCTGAAGTCGGACGCTTAACCGACTGCGCCACCCAGGCGCCCCAATAATTTTTTTAATGTAATGAAAATATACTTTCCACGTGCTTTTTAACTTAGGCAAGGTCTCTCTCTCCCTCTTTTTTCTTCCTCTCTCTCTTTCCCTTTCTATCTCACCTTCCTCTCATAACACTTTCTTTCATTATCATCTATAAATAACAAAAAATACACATATGTGTAATGGACAGCAGAAAGAAGGGTCATTGTTTTTTAACCCTATGGGAAAAATCTTACAATTATTTAGTCATCTTTTCAGAATTTTGGTCTTCATTTACATTGATTACATGTACATAGCTGTGTGCTATCATGTTCAGCATTTAGACCTACCACCATGTTGTGAGTTTCCTGAGGGTAGGAACTCTGCCTTCATCCCTTAATTCATCCCTCCACGTCCAACACCTCACTCACTCTTGAGTGGTGTTCTTGAAACAGAAAAGGCAAGATTTGCAATGAAAGATATATTCAAAAGAAGGAAAGAATGATACCTTCAGGCACTAGGGAAATTAAAATGACAGTGAGATACCACTAATATACCCCTAGCTACAGAGATTAGATCACTAGGTAGATTAGATACTTCTAATATACCTATTAGAGGTGCTAATGTGAAGAATTCTGCTAGTATCTAGAGCTGACGAGGCAAGTATGGGACTCTCAGAGATGCTGCTGGGAACACATAATGTAGAGCTATCTGGAAAACCATTGGCAGTTTCTAAATTTAAACATATACCCTATCACCCAGCAATCCTACACCTACATATTTACTTAAAAGAAATGAAAATTTGTGTTCAAACAAAAACCTGTATATGAATGTTTATGGCAGCTCTATTCATAATAGTTAAAATGTAGAAATGACTCAAACATCCTTCATAAGTGGTACGTCCATACAATGGAGTACGATTCAGCAGTAAAAAAGCAAATCACTGAGACTTGCAGAAAGTCGGATCAATCTCCAGGCATGTTGTTAGTGAAAGAGCCAATATCAAAAGAGTACACACTACATCTTCCATTTGTGTGACATTCTCAAAAAGACAAAATTGTATGACAGAGAACGGATCAGTGACGGCCAGGGGTTAGGTGAGGAGGAGGGTGTGATTACGAAAGGGCAGTGTGAGGTGACTTGGGGGGTAATGGAACTGCTCTGAATCCTGTTGTGTTGACAGTTACAGAAATATATACGTGTGTTAAAATTCATAGGACTTTAAACAAAAACTAAAGGTCAATTTTACTGTATGTTAATGTAAAAATAATATTAGAGTAAAAATTATAAAATCTAAAACACTAAAGAAATGTAAAGAATTTGTAACTAGAACTGGAAATATTAACTAAACACCTCCAACAAAAATTCAACCCCCAAGGGGACTGCTCTCCACAGGAAGATCACAAATTGCATCTCTTTTGCTCACGGCAAACCGAGAAATGTGCCCTGATGTAAGTTTCCATTGTATCTGTATATTAGTCTCTCTGAGTAGATGGCTCAGTAATGAGTGCCAAGTCTTACATACTTCTTTTTTTTAATGTTTTATTTTATTTTATTTTTTAGAGAGAGACAAAACATGAGCAGGGGAGGGGCAGAGAGAGGGGGAGACACAGAATCTGAAGCAGGCTCCAGGTTCTGAGCTGTCAGCACAGAGCCCGATGCAGGGCTCAAACTCAGGAACCGTGAGATCATGACCTGAGCCGAAGTCAGACGCTTAACTGACTGAGCCAACCAGGTGTTCCTCTTACACACTTCTAATGCCCCTGATCAAATCAGATCAAAGACAGGACTGGCATTACCTGACTGGCAATACCCATATTTTATTTTCACTGTGGATGGCCATCTTATGCAGGTCATGTGGGTTACAGGGATTGTTTTTTCTTTCTTCCGATGGTTCTAGGGTCTAGATTGCAATGTCTATATGAATTAATGTGCTTATCTTTGTGAACTGTGTGTACATGAGCCTGTGTGGTGTCTGTGGTGTGTATGCATGTTCAAAATAACTAGACAAATCCATCATTCTGCACCTATAACTGCTTTGGGACATTTTTAAGGAACCAAGACCCGAAGTGTCAAGGCTGACACTGCACTATCCTGCTGTAGGAAGCCACTATTCTTACTCATCCACCCCTTGCCAATGAGGCTAAACTGCTGTACTCCAATTTCAGAAACTAAGAATGTTCTTCTGGGGACACTGTGTCTTTGAGAGCGCTAGATAAAGGGAGAGAAATGAGTCAACAGACAACAATATCTTCGTGGGAGAGGTGTGGATATTCCCTTAAGAAGCATCCAGGGACATTTGGAGGGAAGTCTGAAGAAGGACTGGCACTAGGGACCAGGGTCTGTCTACAAGGGAACACTTGAGAGAGGGTTAATTTTGATGTGTGTTCTCTCCTCTTGGAAAAGAGCTATTGGGCATCTTACAAACCATATAACTTTGTGTTTATACCCGTGTATTTGTTTCTCTTAGTGGACCCCAGCCCGTCACTGAAGTCTGAGATGCCCTCCTACATTAGCATTGTGTGGCAAGGAAAAACAGACACAAGAGTGGGCAGTGAGAGAATGTGTGTGCAGCTCCACACGCCCCCTTGCACCTACGTCAAGAAGAGAAGGGATGCAGGATGGCAGGGGGCCCATGGTCATCAAGTAAGTGGCGGCCTTCAGCAGAGCCAGAAGTGTGGTCAGCTGTCAGTGGCTACATCCAGGAGTAGACTTGAGACATAACCCTTTCATTGTTCAAAACTGCAGAGCAGCGTTTCTCAAGGGACATCTACAGACCTGGGGACTTATATTGTAAGATAAGTGCAGATTCCTAGGCCTTACTTCAGACATGCTGTAGCAGAATATCTGCAGGTGCAACGGAGAAATCTGCATTTTAAAATGTAGTTCCCAGGCAATTTTCATGCAGCATATATTCTGAGATTTTTGTCCGCAGGGTGAAAGTAAGGGCCACCTTTTTCCCCTTCTCTTCTTCCTTATTTTTTCTCCTCTTCCTTTTCCTCCTTCTCTTCCCCTCCTTCTTTTTTCTCCTCCACCTCATTTTTATTAAATTATTATTCCTATCGTTATCTTTACCAGAGCAACGAGACGGTAGGGATTTTTCTACAACAGACTAATTTACTTATGAGCCAAAGATTTAAAAAGAACTATGAAAAGTGGCATTGCCTACCTAGACCCTCCCGTTACACTAATTAGGGATGAAAAGTTGCTGTATTGCATGTTCCCAGAAGAGAATACCATTTCTATAATTAGGGATGCTGCCTCCGGTGACCAGCCATGGTAGAAGAATCATTTTATACAAAGTCTTATAGAAAATTTCTCCCTTGATGAAGAAGGTCCACATTAGTTATGTGAACCCAATAAATGTATCTGTCAGCAAAAAGAGCAGTCATAATTCTGTTTACATGTGTTTTTATGTGCAGTCATTTTCGAAAATTAAGTTTCATGCCCTAAGTAGATTGTTGTAATACATGAATATTTCATAATCTGGAACATTTCCCAAATATTTTGGGTTGGTAACACCACTTTTTTTTTAAACATTGTAAAACCCATTTTCGCTCTTCTCTGAGTGACTCAGGTTATAAATTTCAAAAATATTTAAGGTAGTTGTACTATATCTTTAAATTTAATGTTTTATACTTTTTAATGGTTAAAATGTACCCTTGGTCTTGACAGGGAAAAAGTAACAAAAAAATGAAACAGTTGAACTCAGAGGGAAGAAAAGTGTATCTCTTCTGAATGTGCAGGAGTTTTCTAAGTCCAGTTCGAAATTGCCCTTTGTTATATGCTCCATCCACAAGAATGTGATTCATCCATTGTGCTCAGTTCTCTTAGAAACCAAGTGTATTAGAGAAAAGTTTACAAAATCACTTTGGGAGAAATTCCTTTTGATTTACACTAATAGCTAGGTTTAAAACCTATCAGATTAGAGAATATTAGTTTAGAGACATTTGTTTTATTTTAAAATTATACCCTGACATCTTATAACTTTGACATATTTATTGACTATCTCCATGTGTTCCACACAAAGCATTTCAGTGAGTGGATGATATTTTTTAGATAATTAAAAACACCTGCATATATTGAGTGCCAGGCACTTGAAATAAAACAACTCTTTATCAGTACATCTTAACATTCTATTTATTCCCATTTTACAGACAGAAATACTGATAGTCAAAGAAGTTACAACCTGCCCAAGATCCCATAACCACAGAGTAAAGCAGCTGGATGTCAGGCTCAGGTCTGCAGACCCCAACGTCTTTGTTTTTGCCAATGTGCCAGTGACTTCTCAGCTGCAGGTAAAACAATGCTGAAGTCCAGGCACCTGGGTGTTTAGCTGGTTGAGTATTGGACTCTTGATTTCGGTTCAGGTTATGTCTCATGGTTCGTGAGATTGATCCCCGCATCATGCCTCGTGCTGAGCGTAGAACCTGATGGGGATTCTCTTTCTCTCTCTCTCTATCTCTGCCCCTCCTCCACTCGCACTTGTTCTCTCAAAATAAATGAGTAAACATTAAAAAAACATAATGCTAAAACCAGTAGGCCTGCTCCATTTCAAATTTGTTTAAATGCATCCTTACGAAACAGATTTCAAAAGTTTTAAGATAAATAAACATTATTTTATCACTATAAATGAATAAATGATGAAAATATCATTTACTGTATCTTATGAATATCACTCTGAAGAAAAAGCAAAGAATACAAATGGATGAGTGGTCTCTTCCTTAGGCTCCCATAAGGCCCTTTTAAGAAATAGCCTCCAACTACAATACTATTTTATATTTTCTGAAGTCTAAGAATATAATTTAAGGCACACCTGGGTGGCTCAGTCAGTTGAGCATTTGACTCTTGATTTTGTCTCAGGTCATGATCCCAGGGTCGTGGGATTGAACTGCTCATCAGGCTCTGTGCTGAGCATGGAGTCTGCTTAAGACTCTCTCTCTCTCCCTCTGCCCTTCTCCCCTATTTGCATTCTGTTTCTCTAAAATAAAAGAGTCAATAAAAAGGAATATAATTTAATAATGTTTTTTTAATTTAAGAATTTCACCATTAAAATCATAACTCAGAGGAGAAGAACTGATTTGTAAGAGTATGACCAGTCTGACAGGTTGTTGACATTCACCCTAACTCTGCATTTTTGACCTTTTGAAATGGGTTTATTAGTAATTATTGCAGTCTTATTTCTAGTAACAAAAAATGAAGAATCCGGGAACAGTTTTGTTTTAGCATGTTTTTATCACAATTTTTATTATATGTTTTTAACATTATTTTCAGGTGATAAAGCATATACAATGTAGCTTTCACAGTGCATCCTCTCTTCTGTAAGGGACTCTGGTGATTAACTTCCGGAAGGAGGAACCCACATGGCTATAACTCTTGGGTCTCAGCCTTGGAGACTATGGGGTTCTATCTTTACTTAATTGCTTACCTCCTCAGACCCCTACTCTGTGAGGATAAGGCATCACAGTGATGAATATATAACTTGAGGCTTAAGGGGGCACCTGGGTGGCTCGGTCAGTTAAGCATCCAACTTAGCTCAGGTAATGATTTCACAGTTTGTGGGTTCAAGTCAGGCTCTGTGCTGACAGCTCAGAGCCTGAAGCCTGCTTCTGATTCTGTGTCTCCCTCACTTTCTGCCCCTCCCCGACTTGTGCTCTGTCTCTCTGCCTCTCAAAAGTGGATAACTGTTAACATTTTTTTTAAAAGAGTACCTATCCACTGCCCAAAGTCTTTTCTATTTTTAAAAAGATCCTTAATGTTTTAATTTTATTTATGAATTTTAATCATGTTTATATTTCTTTTTCACTACAAACTAGTAAGGTTAAATAATTAGACTATGGCCACATAACAAGCTAGTGGTAAAGTTGGGATTTTAACCTGAGTTCATCCAACTGCAAAGCCTGTGCATTTTAGGGTTTGTCCACTTTTGTGATTACTCCCAGCTCTTGTATGCTATGATTTTACTAAGCCCAGGGCATATTTTGAATTTGTGTCCTTTTTTCTAAGAAATTCCTGACATCAGTTTGTTGTTTTTGACTTGCCTCTTTCTCTGAAATACCAAGTAATGAAAAATAATCAGTTAATTAATGGTTCCAGACTCAATCAACTTTTTAAGCATACTAAATAATAAAATAATTCACACGGGTTGGGGGTATGAGTAGAGAAGAGCAGAAACAACTAAAATTTGTTTAAAGCACCAATAGCTTTTTTTTCAACCCAGTAATGTTGGATTTTAAACCACAGTGTAGTTCTTTTGTCCATTTAGGCTTTTGTTGTTGTTTTTTCCAAAACTTTTATTCTGTTGGGTTTTGTTTGTTTGTTTGTTTGTTTTACAAAAAAATAGGATTGATTAGTTCTTCTAGAGATAGGCTTTTGCCATAGGACTCTCTGAACATAATTTACTCATTGTTATTTTTTATTGGTTTTATGTCTGTTCAGTCCTTTATTTTTTTTATTTTTTTCAACGTTTATTTATTTTTGGGACAGAGAGAGACAGAGCATGAACGGGGGAGGGGCAGAGAGAGAGGGAGACACAGAATCGGAAACAGGCTCCAGGCTCTGAGCCATCAGCCCAGAGCCTGACGCGGGGCTCTAACTCACGGACCGCGAGATCGTGACCTGGCTGAAGTCGGACGCTTAACCGACTGCGCCACCCAGGCGCCCCCTGTTCAGTCCTTTAAATTGTAAGATTTAGGAGATCTAAAAAAATTTTTATTTTTGTATGAAGGATGAATTCTTGCAATAGGAAAAAGACTGTATCCCATTGAGATATGGGATATAGGGAAGGTAGAAGTTATGGGGAAAACTTAGACTAAGTCAGTACACTACTCCAAGATGGTAAACAACTGCAAAATGGTGTCAGTAAACCAGGTTGTTCCTGGCTGAGGTTGTTTAAATTTTTTTTTTAACTATAAAAGTCTACTAATCCCAAACAATATGTCTCAATAGATCTATGAATGTCAACTAGTTTCATAACTGAAAAAAAAAAAAACAAAAAACAAAAAAACAACAATGTGTTCTGGGGCTCATTTCTTTTTTACTATCTGTGTTTATGTCTCATTAGGCCATACAGGAAATCTGCTACTTGTTTATATTGCCGTGCCTTGGGAAAAGACAAAGAGACAACATTTTTTCTAAAGCTATTTCACATTTTTCCGCCTCTTATTATAACTCCCCCAAAATTATCTTTGCAAAGATTTTTCAAAAGTCCTGTCACTTCAAAAGAGTAGTTTGAATCTCTTGTTAAAAATTGAATTGAAGGAACCAGAGCCATATTGGAGAGTTTCATTTAATTTTGTAATAATTTTGGAAAACATTTTCCCTCTACACTTTATTCAGGAGAAAACTGCAGCTGGATTTCAGCAGAAATAAAGGAAAAGCAAGAACAAATAACTTTTGTGATTAATTAGATGCTTATTAAGCATCTTTCATCTAAGACATTGCCCTACTCTTTCTGTAGTGCAGACTTCATTTTTTTTTCTTGCTCCTTGAAAACTATCACTTCCTGTCACCTCCCTAGTTTGCCTCTACTTGGCTGTAGTCATTTTAACCTTTCACCAAACTTCATAAACAGCCATATTTGGCACATGTATTCATGTATTCATGTTTTCATGTGCTTATGCATCTGCACCTTCAATTTTTCTTTATTTACTTTTGCATATGACCCCCTTTTTAATGTTTATTTATTTATTTTGAGAGAGACAGAGAAAGTACAAATGGGAGAGGGGCAAAGAGAGAAAGAGAGAGAGAATCTGAAGCAGACTCTGTACTGTCAATGTGGAGCCTGATGTGGGCTCAATCCCATGAACCTTGAGATCATCACCTGAGCCTATATCAAGAGTTGGACACTTAACCAACTGAGCCATCCAGGTGCTCCTGCATATGACCCCTTTTAATGTATTTTAAACTCTGTGAAGAGAGAAATTTTGTCTTTCCTTGACCTTAAAAACTTATCTATATATGGTATTCTCTTCATCCATTACTGATTGATTAAAAAAGAAAAAAAATACTCCATATTCCTCAGTCAACAGAAGTCAAGCAAGGAAAAGAATACCCACCTTATCACAAAAGACTTTTTTGTCACTTTTAATCACTTGATCAAGTCCTTATTTTTATCATGTTAGGTAAATGTTAGAGTAGTCTTCCAAGCGATAAGTTATATTAACTATTACAGGCCCATGTCATTTAAAGCAAATATAAAATTAAAATATAGAATTACATTAGAAATCCATAAGAATTCTAATTTCACACACACAACACACACACACACACACACACACACACACAATGTGTAGTCAGTCATGGGAGCTTATGTAATATAAATCCTGCTAAAACTTAGCTAGTTTGTTCACTTAAAGATGGATAATGTGTTAGCAATATAATAGAGGGATTTTGTGCCACGTAAACCAAGAATTCAGAATGCAAACCATTGCACCCACAAGATAGGTTTGTTTTATCTGAGCTTGGAAGAAAAGGACCTACGAAAACAAACCAATTTGCTTCCAATCCAAATTATCAACTGGAGATATTCTTCAACAAATACCAGAAACAGATGTGAATGCCTTTTCTCCATGACTGCAAGCCAGTAAATGATTTCTTGCCATTTTATCCCTTTATGATAAAACCTCAAGCTCCCATCCACACCAGGAGAGAGGAAAACCCCAGAAGAAATATAATACTATTTGGCTCAAAATTTTTTTTCATCTTCCCTGTAGATACTGGATGCGTTACCAGGTCTCTCAACTGTGGATTTTATACTGACAATGTTTTTAGGATATTGCCTCATTAGAACATATTTTCCCCAGTCTGCAAAAGCATCTTGCTTCCCAAGTTTTGGAGAGTTGACACATTAAGCATCTTTCCACTTTTAAAAGGGAGCGGGCTCATGTAGGAATTATTTGATGTTTCAAAATGACTGAATTTTGTTTTGAGAATGATTTATTATTCTGGAGCTGGTATTTTCCAAAAGAAGCTAGTGTGCTAGCTTTTGAACCTTTGGAACCATGAGTTCAAATTTGGCCCACAGTAAGCTACAGGCAACAACGTTTGGCCTGGTCTCAAACTATTCTCCGGGTTTCTACATCATCATACCCCACGCACAACTCAACACCATTAACACAACTGAAAACATCTGTAGGACAAAGATCCCAGATTTGGGAAGAAAGGATAGCCAAATACTCTCAATACCTCACTATTAGAAAACCAAAACTTACCACTGATGTTTAAAAGCAAAGTCAGGAAACTATTTGAGATTCACATCGATTATAGGACCCTGGCCAAGGGGCTCTAGAATTCTTTTTACAAATCTGGATTTTTTTTTTTTTTTTACGGTACCATTCACCTATGCTTACAACTATTTGCCCACTTGGGTGGGCCCTCTCTAAAGCTAAATTTGTGAAGCCGTATCTCCTCAAAAAGCACATAGGTTGTAGGTTTCAAATTGGTGCAAAATGCCTTTGGTCCTTATAAATGTGAACACAACCACAGATGTTCTGAAATGTGGAAAAGGGTTGTATTTGAAAACACCAGAGAATAGAATGATTATAGTTTAAAACTACATGAAATCATTTTCAACAAATTGCTTGTCTTGATTTTAGAACCCATTTTCCCCCATATTCCCCATCCTTTAAAAAAAGAGAGAAAAAAATAAAATTTGGGGGTAACAGATGGAGGGCATTTAAATTAAATATTAAACTTAAAATCATTTCCTGAGAGACTATATGTTTGAAGTTTGACATTTCCCTTAAGTATGCAGTCCATTATCTTATGGCAGCCTATGAAGGCACCTCAACTCCCAGCTAAGCTGCTCATAATTATACACATTTTATATAATTAAATTGATTAAAAAAGAAAAAAATACTCCATATCCCTCAGTTAACAGAAGTCAAGCAAGGAAAAGAATACCCCTCTTATCACAAAAGACTTTATTGTCACCTTTAGTCACTTGGTCAAATCTTTATTTTTATCATGTTAGGTAGATGTTAGAGTAGTCTTCCAAGTGATAAGTGATATTAACTATTACAGGCCCATGTCATTTAAAGCAAATATAAAATTAAAATATAGAATTACATTAGAAATCCATAAGAATTCTAATTTCACACACATACAAATTCACTTTATATTGTCTTAAAATCTTATAACAGATATATATTCTAGCTTATGAGATTAAAAACATTCAAAAGAAAAAAATGGTCATATTTCTGAAGAAAATGTTCTTACATGAATGCATAAGAACAAGTATACATGGATGTGTGTTTAGGACCATGGGTAAAGTAGAAAAGAAGAGAGTTCAAACTTGTCAAGAAGTTTCACCCAAAGGAATATACCAAAAATCCATCTTTATTAGGACGTCAAAGTGATGGGCTGTTGTGTTTGAGGGACAAGGTCTGAGCAGAGGTGCAGAGGTCATAGTGGGAAATGGTAGAAAGATGCCCTCATACCACACCTGTGTTCCAAGTTCCTCCTGATTAGGTTAACTGCAGAGTCTGACAGCCACACCTTCTTTTTTAGACACAGTTCAGTTTAGAATCTGACTGGGAGACAGAGCAAAAGTCATGCTGTATCAACATCTGTCCATTGGTGCAAACAAAGTGGGGAAAACAGAGATACAGAGTAACTGCAGCAATTTAGTCCATCAAAGGGCCTCCCAACAAATTCCCACAGCTCCCCAGCAACCCCATGGATGACACGGAGCCAGGCCCAAAATTGTTGCTGAGGCCTGGGATACAAAAGGAAGGGCAAAACAGGCTGGTGATTAGAGCCTAAAATTAAATAGTGGGCCATCCTGGCATCCTGGCAAAACTCTAATCATAAAATCCAAGGAATTTTAGAACCAAGGGAATAGAAATTACCTACTCTTATCTTCTAACTTTTTTAACTTGAAGATACACAGTGGAGAAGGGCAGAGCCAGTTGCAGAATCTGGTCCTTAACTCCCAGTTTAGTGTTATTTCCCCTGTCTTGTGCTTCGTGATTTAGCGGATACTGAATGAGTCAAGCCAATGGCAGGCCTGGCAAAGCCAATAACAGTACTGATGAAGCCAATGGTGGGACTAGAGAAACCTCTGGCTAGTACAGTGTTGGCTAGCACATGGCTCTGTGCCTTGAGGTTTCAAGTAAATGAAGGACCCATGGCCCTACATGTCTCATCTGATTATTTAGGTTTCCTTTGTGTGGTATTGGAATGTGCCTGATTTCCATAGCTTCAGGAAGCTGAAAAAAAAAAACTGTCGTTTTAAAAGAAAAATGTATAGTGAATGCTGGGTAAAGGAAAAGCCATTTTACAAAAAATGGTTCCTCAGAAATTAATTTGCTGATTATGAGTTTTCTAAATAATCTTTAAATACTTTATATTAGGTCTGAGTCAGCCTCAGACATTTTTCAGCTCTTTGTTTCAACATTTCTCTGAGTACTCTATAATAATTCCTATTTATTCCACATGGATGGTCAGGGCAACAACCAGTAGATGTGTACCCCCAAAATGTAAGGGGAAAAAAAGAGGCTTACATTTTCTGTTTCCTTGATGAGATATATCACAGAATGATAACTGTGGAAGAATTTTAAAACTTTTTACTAATCTATAATGACCTTTTCACTAGAATGGCGCAAAGTAACAAGTGCAGTGAGTTTTTGCAAAAAGTGAATTTTCCCTGATTTCAAGCATCTTATTCCCAGACAGAAAAATGTCACTTAATCTAAGAAATATAGAAAATAGGAGACAATAGGCTTGTTTTTAATGTTCTACTTGGCAAAATTAAGTACTAACATTTCCGTTTATTAGTAATTTCACTTACCTGATCTTCCATTTCCTTGTTAATAAGTGAAATAATAATAATTTCCCTATCCATCTCATAGAGGTGTTGTGAAGATCAATTAAAATAATAAATATAAGAATAATGTAAATGGGGTGCCTGGCTGGCTCAGTTGATTAAGCGTCTGACTCTTGATTTCGGCTCAGGTCATGATCTCATGGCTCACAGGTTGGAGCCCCAGGTGGGGCTCCATGCTGACAACGCAAAGCCTGCTTGGGATTCTCTTTCTCCCTCTCTCTCTCTCTAACCCTCCCCGACTTGTGTATGTGCATTCTCTCTCTCTCTCTGAAATAAATAAACATTAAAAAAGAATAATGTAAATGGATTTAAGTTTTTAATATATAGTTGTCAATTATCATTATGGCAACCAATTAACTGTGTGTTGTTAGGGGACGGAGGAACAATGGACACCTTCTAGTTGAGATGAATAGAAATATATTCTATGCAGTAAAGTAAATTTAACTCTATTGGTAAGATAAATGCAGTTGGAATTTTTAAGGGGGGTGGTGCATTTTAGTTAAAGTTCATTTGGGAAAGCTTCACGGAAGCCATGCAATCTGGGAATGTTTTGGCTTTGTCCATAGAGGTAGGAGGGGGTGTGCTTCTCCACTGAGCAGAAACTCAAGTGTAACAACAAAGAGATAGAAATAAGCTAACTTACTACGAAGGATGTTGAAGGACTGCCCAGCTGAAGGATGAAATTCAATATTGGGAGAAGTGGGAGGTAAACTTCAATACATTAGGTGAAACCAACTGATAACGGTCATTGAAAGCCAAACTCTGGCATTGTCACTTGCCCTGAAAAACATGAGAGTCATCAACAATTCCTCTCTCGGATGGGAAGGAGTGGCAGGGGGAAGTAATGCTTATGGACATAATTATCACATAGGATATAGGGTCTCCTACAATATGAGTGTAAATGAAGAAACCATGGAGGTCTCATGGGATCTCACCTTTAGGAAATTGGATGAAAAACGTATAGACCAGAAGTATGAGAGGGCAGATCTAAGAATTAACAGCCTTGGGAACAGAAAGGGAGGAGAGAATTTCAGAAAGAGCTTAGATTATTGTATGAAGATTTTTTAAAAGGTCACTAGAAAGTCCACAGCTTTTTCAAGATATGAATTCTATGCCCAGTCCTCAGACACAAGCCAAATTAACGAACTCTTGATATTCCACGTCTTCTGTGTAGTTTTGCGATAAACATATTCTCCAAAATACCTTATATTTACTCAAGTGGACAAATATACAAACATCACTAGTATCTTTCTCACCAGAAGAGTATTTAGAAAACATGTATAAACCAAAGACTAAATTATAATTATCCTGAATCTTTTCATCTCATTTAATCCTTTTTCTTTCAAGTAATAAGAAATAGCAGGTACATCCGCAAAAGCATGAAGTTGGAAAGCAGAATACTTGAGTTTCTGCCCTAGTTCTGCCACTAATTAGCTAAGAGGGAAAATCATTTAGTCTTTCCATGTTAGTTTCCTCCTTTTTAAAATTATGAGGTTAAAATATGTTAATCTCTAAGGTTTATTTTTAAATTATGGGGTTAAACAAGTTAACCTCCAAGATTTTTTCTCAGCCTTAACATTTCCCAACTGTAATTTCTTAGTCCTGTGACACTGTAGTGAGTTTTTGACTACCTGGTCTAGCTAGTCATAGATAAAAGTGTTTGGGAAAGAAGGAAATGAAGCTGTGTATAAAACTTTGTAAAACAGGGTCTGTTTTTTTTTTTTTTAGTTTTGCATAAAGCTATTTTTACAGATCAGTTTCAACATTATTGAGGAGATGAAACCCATGGAATTCACTATTCTAAACAAAATAAATTACTAAATCTCATTTGAATCTATGGAGACATATGATAAAGGAAAAGAAGACTATTTAAAATAAAACAAAGAGCAATCTGTAAAACCTACCTGTGTGAAAGCCATAGCATTCTTGTTTCCACAAATTCTGTTTACAGAATATTTTTCCATTAAGGATATATGCATATAAGCATGTTTGTACACATGTATAGACACACAGATGTGCAGAAACTGAACACAAAGTCAAAATGTGTGTTTGTGTGTGTGTCAGAGAGTGTGATATGCATGTATCATGGAAAACAAAGTTAGGCAGAGTACCCTCCATCTATGGAGATGTGGAGCCTATCAGACTACTGGAAAGAGAATTATGTTCACTACTCAGAAAAACAGTCAATTGTTTGTATATTGAAAGTATTAGAGTTTTGGGGTTAAATAGCAGACTGATGGTTTACCTTGTTTTTAAACAGAACCTAATATATTTCCCAAATTTAGACTCTTAAGAATATATCTTATTAGCCCTTGGGAAATTGTTCTAGGAGTATGGCCTAATCAAAAGATAGGAGATTATAGTTGATAACAAACAGAATTAGAACATGTTTGTCTGTTGTGATTTGGTTAATTGTTGTGGTTTGCTGTTTAAAGAAAGGCAGATGACATTAAAATGCTTAACCTGGAGCCATAGTTTGTAGGTACTAAAAGCCAAAGATCTAAATAAATTTATTACATTTCTTTCATGCCATTGGATGTAGTTCTGGGCTCTGCAATTTAAACCGATATAGGTGACTTAGATTGGATTAGGAAATAGCTGCAAGCATCTGTGAGAAATCTAGAAAACAGATTCGTTAGTCAGAGCCTCTCACTCTTCAGGTATTGTGAACTCAGTGTCACGGGTTATAGATTTTCCAGGGCATTGATGACCCCAGTGTTCCCGGCTATGGATCCTTCAGTAGGTTGGACCCAGCCTCAGACAAACGTATCCACCTATCCCAATGTGCTGTACAAATCGTATCATTTTCTAAGTGTTCTATCGCAGGGGATTGGGAAGACTGGTTTAGTCTCTACTTGAGAAATACACAAGACCGCCTACAAGCCCATATTCAGAAGATAAGCAAAAAAGTTAGTCAAATAAACATTTGTCTACCTTTTTCCTAACACCTGAACGTCTCAAACATCTATTGACATGAGGCAAATGTACATTTGGATTAGTTCCAAGGCACCCACAGACACTAAGCATCACATAGTAAAGAGTGGGACCAGCTGCTTTCATCATTTCACAGTACAGAAACAATAAACCTATCTCCCAAATGCTTTTTTACAAATCTACACAAAGCCATCAAATTAAGCAAGATCTTGTAGAATCTACCATAAAGTATCCTATGAAATAGATGTTGCTGAGATGTGCATGGAATCTTGCCTTGTGTGCCACACTTGCTCCAGAAAGGCTTTGACTCAGAATCCATCCACAACTGCTTGCTCTTTGGGAGGGCTGCATGCCTCATCAGCTTATACCTGGAACTCTGATAGGAACCTGTTGGAGTGGCAGTTACAAGGGTGAAGATCTGAGTTGTTTTCTAGTTACAAACTAGTATCCTGAGAATGCAGAACACTTATTAATAATGATTACATTACAAGAGCACATTTTCCATTTCTAAATCAGAAAGATTTATGAAGCTGTGTGGTCATGCCTTGTAGCTGATGTTTCCAATACAGAATAATCTAATTTCCTAGTGCAAATCACACTGATGTGACCTAGAGACATTTCTGTTGTGTCACAACAGCATTTAATTTGAACTGAAATTAGCCAGAATTACACCATGTTCCTGGCAAACAGTATGATCCAAAAATATCACCATAGTAACATGTGTATTCTATCAACAAGTCCCCTTCCATAATTTTTAAGGTCTCATTGTATCAATAATTCTGAAATGCATGAAAAAAACATCCTTTTGGAACACCAACCTGTTGCTCTAAGGTATTTGTAACTCAATTTAAATGACATATAGGGTTCTTTAAAAATATATTTCCCTTTACTTAAAGAAACATTTATGTGCTCATTAGGCCAGATCAACTTTGCAGATGTAGTGAGAGCTTCCAGAGATGTTTTATATGACCAAGTGCTGAAATTCATTTTCTTTTTACTGTTTCTTTCATCACCTTCTAAGAAATTATATGTTCATTCCAAGGAGTTAGGTCTCAACTGACCATGGAAAGGTAATTTTTAAAAGTGTGCTTCTTTAAGCTAGGAGAAATCATAGAGGAAAGACTGAAAGTTCATATTCTCAAAGAGACTTCAGTTCTCACTTCAGCAATTGAAAGAGTAATCCCTTTTGATTATATATCTATGAAACTGTTAGAATTGGCCCTTCATAGGTTTAAAGCAGTTCATTTCCGCCCTTCATCAGCTAGGTTTGTTAAATGTTTATAGAAGTAACAATTTGTACAGGGACAAATTTGGAAAATGGTAATTAAATTTATTACAGTGTCCCTGGTTGGTGTATGGGTGGCTAGAAAGGGAAAGAAGAAAAGTGAAGAGAAGAGGGAGAGGGAGAAGACAGAAAAAGAGAGAAAGGACAACATTTCAATGCCATTGATTGTTACCAATGGGTGTTGCATAATGACAACTGAATTTTAAAGAAAAGAAATACTGATTTTCCTGAAATAGGAGTAAGATTTCTATAATGCTGAACACAAGTGTTTGCATGTGAGAGACAAATGATGATGGAGGATGGGAAAGAATTAAAAAAAAATTTTTTTTTCAAGAAGCTAGGAAAGGAAGGGTTTCAAAAAACCTGGTAATGATGTGAAAAGCTCTCATCTGCAGTAGTGGACTATCATGTGTAGATCATGTGTGAACACTGCAGTTTTTCTGTGTATAATAAGCTTCAGCTTGATACCATTAAGAATGAAAAAAGGATTGTTTTGTATAAAAAGATTGCATTTGATTAATCATGCTCAGGGTGCAGCATAGGAACAGTGAACTTTTCAAAGATGTTAGCTTTATCTTTATGTTTTGTCACTGTTGGGAGATTAATGATCTAGAAAGCAAAGTATTACATGTAAAGTCATTTATTTTTCAGTTTGACTCAAACCCCTTGACTGTATTGCAACTCTCTGTTGGCATTTTTCACTTATAACAACATACTTTGTGAGCTCAATGGCCTCATTTGAAATAACTTTTTGTTTGTTTCTCTCTGTGTTTGTTATCTTTCTGGTTGCTTGTATCTCATTCCATTAAGTTTATAGCAATGAGGACAGTGACCCATATTTTATTTCCTTTAGTAGAATTCTTCTTTATTCTTTGATAAACAGTTGTTCATAACTTGTGGGAAATTTTGACATAGAGATACAGGATGGCTTTTTGTTTAAACTATGACAACAGGAAGACTTTCTTGGGTATGGTATTTAATTAATAGCTATGTTCTGCTGAGTACTGTGCACGTCAGTGGATAGACATGTGTGAGCAAAATAGACATGGTCCCTGCCCGTCGAGACAGATACCAAACAAACGCACAGCAACATTCCTAACGATAAATATCAGCAAGTGTCATAAACAGGGAGTGGGGCTCAAGAATAAAAGGATGGTACATAAACGGGGAGCTGGGAAAGGTTCCCCTAAAGCTTAATCTGATAATTGAAGATTAGTCAAAGGTATCAAGGAAAGAAAGTGGGTGCAACGGTAACTGGTGAAGAGAGTGTGTGGGGAGAGGGAGATAGGAATTTGTACTGTGAAGAATTAGGGGAGAGCAGTGACAGATGAAGTCAAAGAGATGGGCAGGAGTCAGAACCAGAAGGGCCCTGTAGGCATTGATAAGAAGTTTGAATTATATTCTAAGAGGGCCATGGCATTATGGGAGAATAGCAAGAATGACATAATGTGATGTATTTTCAAAAAATTACTGTGGCTACTTCGAAAGACAGATTAGAAAGAAGCATAAGTAAAGGTAAGAAAACCCAGCTAGAAGACTTCAGTCCAAGCAAGATATTATGGTGGACTCGATTGGAGACAAGGAGGTGATGATAAAGTGAAGTACACAGATTTGAAATATATTTTGGGGTAAATCAACAGTACTTGGTGAGACAATGAATCTTGGAAGGAAAAAGTTCAAAGATTACTCTCAGGAGTGCCTGGGCCGCTCAGCTGTTTGAGGGTCGACTCTTGATTTCAGCTCAGTCATGATCCCAGGGTCGTGAGATCAAGCCCTGCATCAGTCTCCACACTGAGCAGAGAGCCTGCTTGGGGTTCTTTCTCTTCCTCCCTCTGCTTCTCTTCCCCACTCACACACTCTCTCTTAAAAAAAAAAATTACTCCCAGATTTCTTGCACTGGTAGATGGCCTCCATGATGATGGCCCACAATTTTCCCTACCTCCTGGTATTCGCACTCTTGTGTGATTCTCTCCTACACTATAAGTGTTGGACTGTGTGCTGAGTAGAAGAAGGCAGAAGTGATGGCATGTGACTTCTAAGGCAAGGTCATAAAAGACATCGTAGCTCCTGCTTTCTCTTGGACCACTTGATCTGGTGGAAGCAACCCCATGAAGGAAATGTGGCAGGAAACTGAGGCTCCCTGCCAATAGCCATCAAGGAATTAAGGCTTCTTGCAAAAATCCACATGAGAGGAACAGCTCAGAAGTGAGTCTTCCAGGTCTAGTAGAATCTTCAAATGACTAGAGCCCCAGCCAACATCTTGACTGTAATTTCATGACAGATCCAAAGCCAGAACCACCCAGCTGAGCTGCGTCTGCACTCCTTACCCACAGAAACTATGAGATAACAAATTGTTTTTCTAAACCACTAAATTTTGTGATAATTTGTTACACAGTAAAAGATAAATAGTGCATTTGCTTAAACGATGTGTTCTACTATTTACTGAGCTGCTAAAGACTAGGGAAGGAATAGATTTGTAGGGAAAGATTAACAGTTAGTTTTACACATGTAGAACTGGGTATGCCTTGAAATATTCTAGAATTTATGCTATGTAGAGAACAGAATAAATGAATATGGAATTCAGAAATATGATCTGAGCTAATATAAATTTGGGAATAATATGATTATTGATGATCATTTCAATTGTAAGAATAAATGTGATCACCTAGGCAGAGTAAGAGTGATTAACAGAAAAAAGAATCCAGGAACCCCCAATATTTAGATGTCTGTATCTGTGCCTCTTTTGTGCCACTTTAGTCCCTTTGGCCTCCCTCTTGTACTGGCTACTGTCATGGTGGCTTTTTGCATTCTTCTACAATCCTTTCATGGGTGCAAACTGACAAGGCTTCTTATCAATCCACACTGAAACTTCTCTGCTGTGCTGCCTGGGACATTCTCAGGAACCATTCAGTACTCATGCAAGTGTGCTCTGGAAGTCAACAGCAGTTTATCTCCCATGAAATCATCAATGGGAGATCAAGAGGTAATAAACGAATGCTTGTCCTTTTCATCCCCAGGTAGACAGTTCTGAGATACATTTCATAAGATTCTCAAAAGTTCCTGTAGGATTTCAGACTAATTTTGCCAAAGTGGTAACCAACTCTTATTTGCATTGGTTTTCCTTCCCTTTTCTATTACACAATCCTGTCTCTCAAACTTGCTTCCTGGGATTGCTGCCCAAATAAACGATCTCCCTGCAAGATTTTATCTCCTTTCTGGGAAACCCAGTCTGGTCTGGTAGAAAAGGACCAACTGAGCCAATTCAGTAGATGTTATAGAAGAAACCCAAATGGTAAAGGAAAACCAGAATATGAGTGCCACAAATGCCAAGAGAAAGGGAGGGGTCAGCTATATTGAATGGTACTTAAAGGACTAGTCAAAGGAAGCAAGTTGGACAACACTTTACTTTTCATCAAATTTTCACATCATCTGACCTTTGAGGCAGTCTCATGAGGTAGGTAAGATACATGTTACTTTTCTCAAGGTCCAAGTAAAATGAACACATACAGAAGAGTTAAGTGATATATCCAAGCTCCTAAGTTAAGGGTCCACATGTTCTGACTCTACTTCATTTACTTCACAAACCATTGCTTATACCATGGTTGCTGGAAACCAACTTCACTGAGTATTGAGTAAACTCCATCATTTATAAGAATTTAATTGCAGACACATGTTGGCAATCTATAAATAGTTTAAATTCTAGAAGTTCTTTGAGAAATTTTATATTGTAGAAAGTTGGATTTTTTAAGGACTTAATTCTGACAAAATAATCATGAGGTGTATAAACTGCAACTATTTTACAGCTACTAAAAAGTCACCTATAAAAATTGTAGGAAAGCAAAAGGAAACACTTTCAGATTCTTACTGAAGACTGACACCACGTCAACCTGAGATTTATTTGAACACTCCATTATTTGATAAAATCGTTAGGCTAAGTAAATCAGTGGGATAATTTGAAAATTTGGATTATAGTTGTTCACATAATTGTTGGGATTTAAGGATGCACCGTAAATGATACCCTCTTTCCCTTCCTGACTTCAGAACAATTTCCTGAATTCTGAATATTTGAATGAGGAATCAGTCAGTTGGAGATGAAAACACCAACTTTACGCAATAGCTAGATTAGAGGACATGGCTAAGATATGCAACCCTGGTTTTTTTGCCATTCAAAATTCCTACCACCCAGAATATAAGTCTTGTGAAAATAGTGAAATTATGTATCCACAATATCTGGTATTGCTGCATTGGACTGGTTAGGTAAGGAAAGAAAAGAGAGGAAATCCACTGTATGTACAGGCTTTTAATAGATCTGCCTTCCCGATTAATAAATGTTGGCTAATATAGGACATACACCAATCAGAAAGAGGAATGGCCAAGAAGCGTATAAGAGGTGAGTCTAGGAACCAGGCATGCTACTCTGTTGAATAGCATTCCTTTCCATACTAACCTAATGAAATCTAAGTATCCCAGGCTAGTCCTGGTCACCCGGAACTCCATCCTGCAGTGAGATGATTGGTTTAGAAGGGAACATGTAGCAGCACAGAGATAAGGTGGCGTATAAAATACTCTCTAGCTGCTAAAGGAAGTACAGTTTGGATGTACACAACTGCAGACACAAAAACACATCCAAGATGATCTGGGAGCCTCCCGGGGAGTACATATTTCATCTCCTAGCAGCTGCCTAACCAGCAAGCCGAGTGTCCCAAGCTTTGCTTCCTTCATGTTAATAAATATTGCCTGAATGTGCTTACATCCTATGCTTTTCAATACCACAAAACACATCAGCTTTAAAAAACTTTGTTTGTAAAACTCTTTTTGCAGGTAATCATTTTTGATATTCCAAAACAGACATTGATTTAATCTGTGCTTAAGCTTTGATTTTCAGAACGAGAGTGTTTTTGTTTGTTTTTGAAAAGAAGTTGTTTACCTGATTCTAGAAACTACACATTTTTACTTGCAACAAATGCAATGTAAAATTACCGTAAAAAGGGGCTGGGGAGAGATACAAATATCTGGGAAATATTAGGACAAATAATTGAAATAAAGAAAATCATGAGAAAAAATCCACTCCATCACTTTTTATAATAACAGTAAAGCCTATGATGATTGAAGACAGTGTTACTTTATCCATGCAATGAAACACAAACCAGGCAAAATATTTTTCCGATGTAATTTACGGGGTTGTTCCTTAAATATCACAAGCAAAATTTAAACGTAATAGTGACTGTCATCCTTGAGGCTAACAATATATTCAAGCTCCCCAAATTACTGGTAACAACATTTAGTATATGCATAATAGTTTTACCTTTTCTTTGTCTGGCTACATTCCAAGGCAATCTATGTAGACTGTGAGGATGATTTTAGTTAAAAGACTAGAAGAAAATACACATTTGGATGCCTAAAGATGAAGAAAAATGTCAGGATAAATCTCCGAACAGTAAAAATTGTGATTATTGTTGAGAATCTGTTCCTGGGATTTTTCCTGCCTTCTGAACTTCGATACTCAAAAATAAAATCCATGCATCTCAAGTCTGCCATCGCCCATTGATGAAAGAAAAGATTTCATAAATCTGTGTTTATTAACTACATTGTATTTAAACAAAAAAACTTTCCATACACATAAACACCCAAAGAATTGTTTTTAAACTAGTGGTGGTTGATGTGTGCTGCTCTCACTGTCCCTTTTTATTCCTTTTTACCACCGCCCCACCCTTTTTGTTTATCAGGGGTACACCCTGATAGTTGTTTTCTAGTAAGTATCTGACAGAGAAAAGCTATGCCTGTTGGGGTCTTACAGTTGCTAGATAGTCTAATTAATAATTAGAAGTCAATGATGATGAGCAAGAATGTTTTACTTAAACCGGTTTGAAGAATACTTTGTGTATAAATTAAGCAATTCTTTCTGAATGCTTTATCTCACAGCTTGCATGCAATTTCAGTGCAGGGTCCTGAAGAGTGTTTAGTGATTGAGGACTAGCTGAAGACTTATCTCTGTCCTTTGTGGTTGGCATGCCCTGAGATCATGACATGATGTAGGTAACAGTGCCCTGCATCGTGTGGGCTCACAATTCCTGCCTTCCAAAAACTGACTTATTCTTTATTTTCTCTGCATGCATGTACAGGATTTCAATTTCAGCCCTAGTAATAGGATATTACTGTCTACCTTGCTCTGGTTTCAAGTCAATCAAGAATTATATTAATTCTCATTAGTACCCTACCTCTGGCTTAGTTCTGAAGGAGATTGGAAAACCCTTTCAAACAAAGCCCCTGACTTTAAAAAAAATCTGCAATCCAGTTTTGGGGAAAAGACTCTTATATGTAAATAGAGTCATTATACTTTTGTATATATTTCTTGATATTAATATTAATTGCTTAAAGTTATTAACAGGTTTTATGGACTCTGTGCTAATTGCTTTACATACTGTGCCTTATTTAATCTTCATACCAACCTCTGAGCTAGGTTTTATTATTATCCCCATTTTACAGGTGAGCAACAGAGACATGTAGGAACAATTCTTCTTGAAACTATTCTGCTAATAAACACAAAGCAAACACAAAGCCAACTCCTCTGCCCATACCCTCAGCTACTGGGGGGATGGAGACCATCAGGAGCAAGGCAGAAGGTGCTAAAAGAAAAAAGAGATTTCAAGTCCAATACTCAAGGTCAAAACCCATCATTTGGCTAGAAGTGGCAAAGTCAGGGCTAGGCCAATCTGAAGTGAGGCACAGTTATGAGCCATTTGGTTTAAAAAGACTTAACTCCCAAGGAGACAATACTGAGCCAGTCAGAGGGATCAGTTGGCCCTTGACTGTGTGGCAGTAGGGAGAGAGAAGCCAGGAGCAGGCAGGGTCTGACACACCAGGCCTATCTTCTCAGGATCCCTGGGGTGTGGAAATCACAGGCCAGTATCCTGCTATCCTGGTTTAGTATCTCATGAGAACCTAGTAGACTGAGTGGTCACTCAAAGACTGAAATAGAGGGTTGTCATAATCCTAGATGATGACCATTTAAGATCATGGCTACATCTCTCTCAACTTTGCAGATTTTTCGGGACAGAAGATAGGCTTTTGCAGTCCCCGGTAAAGTGGACCAATTTCATAAACTGTTCTGGAAGAAACTGCAATAGAGAATCATAGAGTTGTGAGCCAGTTTCTTCTTTCTTTATCATCACTGACTTGAATGCATCAAATGCTTGCTTACTCTTTCTTACGCTGCATTAGAGGCATTCCAATAAGTTTAAATGCCTTTTATGTTGCCGTCTCCTCTCTTATCTCTAAACTTTCCTTTAGAAAGCCATAGCTGGCTTTGCAAAGGAACATTCCCATCACTCTGAGGTTTTCACTTATTATATAATGCAAAATTAGTGAGATCACTTAGACTAATGCATTTAATCCACTAATCCAAGTGATATTCCTCTGAGCATGTTCAGAGTTTGAAAAGATATTTGTTCATTGCAAGGGATTATTCCTTATGTCCTGTGCTTGTTTGTAGACTGCTTCAGAGATGCCAAGGCAGGTGGGGTTCATAGGGTAAGCCTGCCTGAATGCTAAAGATACTTGGTGGGAACTCCAAAGTCAAAGGTGCTTATAGTGTGGGTGGCACTAACAGTGGGAGCCCTTTCATTAGATACAACCAGATTTACTGCCAAATTCTGAAAAGCACTAGAGGAGAGAGTCCCAGCTAAGGAGTCATGGGGCACACAGGCCATTCCTAGCCTACTGACTCAGTATTTGACTGGGGACAAGTGGCTTAACTGTACTCAGACTCCTCAACCTTAAAGTCAGATGAAAATAGCAATTAACATGTTTTAGTGCCTTAGGCATCCCATCTAATATGCTAGTCTCTTTCTGACCTAGAAAAGTGAAGTGACTTGTCCAAGGTCAAGAGTTCCTTAATGCCCAGTCATGGAGGGGTTCGTGGGATTCATGTCTTTCAGGTCAGTTCCCTGTTTGCTGTACTCTCACTGTGGCACCACTGCCAGCCCTGGTTGGGGAAGAAGTTTTAATTCTCAGTTTAAATTTGATTTTGCTGAGTGTTCAACTCACCATTTTACAGAGTTATAGACCAATGTTTCTTTTTAAGACAAATGTTAAAAATACATAAATAAGCTTGCAAGTAAGTTTGTAAACTTGAATTTCATTCATTAGAAGTTTACTCAGGCTGGATGTTATGCAAACTCCTGTTCTAGCTCAAAAGAAAAATGGCTTCCAAATATTCGCCTCCTGACACTTGTGCTTCACAATGGCCAGAAGGTCCTGGGACTTCAAAAATCCATTTAGCTCTGAAGTAGAGAGCAGTGCCCTACATATAAGAAGCTCACATTAAGTTCTGAAAAACCATTTGTCTATAAATCTCTTTGTAAGTCAAGGTTATCTCGATAGGTTTTAGCATCTATCAGTATATTTCCACCAAATATGACTATGAATATATCTTTTGTATCTTTTTAATTTGCTTTTATTTTTGAGACACAGAGCAGGAGAGAAGGGCAGAGGAAGAGAGAGAAAGAATCCTAAGCAGGCTCAGCCCAACACGGGGGGCTCATCCTACGACCCTAGGATCATGACCTGAGCAGAAATCAAGAGTCAGATGCTCAACTGACTGAGCCACTCAGGCGCCCCTATCTTTCATATTTTTAAATCAAGTACTCTTTTCTCTTCTTTGCTGATATAGAATCTAGCAGATCATTTTCCAAGACTCTGGTATTGTCTACACTAACGTTCGATAGAAGTTCTCTCTTCCTCTTGGTAATCTCCACAAACTGATGGGCAACTTCTTGGCCACTTAGCTGTCCGCACTGGCTGCCTTGCCTCTGACCTGATACAGAATCCAATCAGCAGCACTCTCAACACTCTCAATCTTTCAGTTCTTGAAACAATCCCTGGCCACTTCTTGAATTAATATTCAGCTCACAGGCACTTGCCATTGATACCAATGCTTTGGCTACAGGCTTCAAATGTTCTTTTTTCCCTCTCTCTGTAGTGAGTATGATCAGTTGCATCTACTCTTTGCTTCTTCCTTCATAAAGAATCCTAATTATCCCCTAGCATTCACCCCTACATCTTCCAGGAAGCTGATACCTTGCCTCACCCCCTGACACTCCATTTGCAACAATGGGACTGAATAATATACTCAAACTCTCCAATTGATATGACTGATTCAGAAATGGGCATAGACATAAAGCACAGAAGAAGTATGAACCAAAATAACTACATTATATAGGTCAATGGGTAGCTCAAAACATCTGCATGAACTACTGGCAACAACTGATCAATATTAACATCATCTTTCTCTGAGGAGGCTTTTGTTCCTGACTTGAAAGGTCCTAAGAAGAGACTACTACGTACAGTTTTTAGCCTGTCAGTGAGCCTTCCTGGTAAATTCAAAGGATCTTTGCCCTAGGATAACTCACTTTACTCAAGTCAATTTCTATCTCTTATCTGTGTAGTAAAGAATATGAAAAGCTAAACTTTTTTATTGTATATGATTGTATATGGTCTGAAATTAGGAGAAGGGATTGTACTATAGATTCTGATATACCTTATGGGGTAGGGGTTTTAATTTTACAATACAGGTATCTTACAATATCTGGAATACTCCCAGATATTGTGTCCGTTAAATCAAAAATACGTAAAAAAATTAACTGTAGCAAATAAAATAATAAATAAGGAGAGAAAAAGAGAAAAAACTATATACATACAGCAAAATTATTAGTAGTATTATTATCAGAGAAGAGCAATAATATTTTTGTTTATTTGTTTTGCTTTGTGGCGTGTTTGGTGGAACAGCATTTAAATGTTAAATATATGGAATAAAAAATAAATACATAGAATAAAATTTAATAATATTAATTGGTTCACACCCTTCCCCTTGAGCCCCCAACACACACAGTATTTCCCTCATCCCTTTGGTCCTTCACCCCTTCAGGTAGTTAGGTTTATCTATAGATCTTTTTACCTCAGGGAAGACATGTGACAACAAAAGGCTGTGTTCTTTCTGCCTCTTTCTGGCTTTTGAGTTTCAAAATTCTCAGGATCTCAGTGACTGGAAAGGCCTCACACTGTGAATAAAATATTTCAGACAAGACATCATGAGTCAGAGCAAATATTCCTGATACCTTATTTCCCACCCCACCCTGGGTCTCAGACTAATGACAAACAAAATCCTCAGGTTGAAAGGGGAAATGAACATCAGAGATAAGCTCTGAGAAAAGTTGGGTAGTTTTAAAACATGGCGCCAAAATTCTTTGACACTTCTCTCATTGAGAAGTCTGAGTGCCCTTGTCTTGAATCTCCATGGGCTTTTGATTTCTACAACCAATAGAATATGGCAGAAGTAACTTGTATGACTTCTAAGGCTGGGCCATAAAAGGTAATGTAGCTTCTACCTTATCTTCTAGAAGATGGGTTCTTGGTACTAGAAACTGTCATGTAAGAATCCTGGCTACCCTGAGGCCACCATTCTCTGAGGAAGCTGAGCCACAGTGAGAGTTCCAGTCAGCAGTCCTAGTTTTCAAACTGTCCCACCAAGGCTCCAGATAAGTGAGCGAATGCATCTTCAGGTGATTCCAACCCATGGCCATCAAGTCTCCCCGGCTGAGGACCAGACATCACAGAGCAGAACCAGCATACCTGTTGTGCCCTGTGTAAGTTCTCAACCTACCAAATTCCATGAGACAATAAAAAGTTATTTAAGCTGCTAAATTTTAAGCTGATTTATTACAAAGCAATAGGAACTGGAGCAGAGGAAATTGTTTCCCTGTCTCTGAGCAATTCCGGATGAAAGATAAAGCTCTCAGATGCATCTGTAGAATCTGGGAGCAAGAGAGACTTGTGTTCATCTCTACAGTACAGCTCCAGGAAGACAAAAGTCTCCAGTGAAGAAACAATGCAGTATGTCCTGGCACAAAGGGCCAGAGATAGGCTCACGGAGTTGCCCTGTTCTCTGTATCATAGGTTCCCTAGAGTGACCTCCGTATACTTCCAAATAACATGGAGGTAAGAGAGAGAACTTCCAGAACTTTCAGAGCCTGTGGATATGCCCCAGAGGGGCCTGGGTACTTTTGTACAAGGTCAGCCCTGCAAAGCCCACACAAAATTCTGAAGTAAAGAGGTATCCCTAAAGTTACTTACCAATTTTTTGTTACCCTATGGCATGGAGTTATAAGACAGAAATCATGTTGAATTATAGTAAAATTATCTGTCTTGTACACTCAAGTATGTGTACTGAGATACATTCTCTCTCCTTGTGCTTACCCATTACCTATTGTTCTACCAAAAGTCTTCAGGTCCATCTTCCAATGTTACCAATTATTTGACCACCAATATCATGAGTGCCCTGATAAAGTATATTCAATGATCCAATATTGTCAATTTATTCCTAATTCCTTGGCGTAAACTTTTATCACCACCTGACTCTACTTATATGTACATCCCATCTCATAATACTCTCTACTAAAACCCTAGTACCATTAAACCCTTCTGAACTCCCACACAGGCCATCTTCTTTCTGACTCCCATGCTTTTTCCTATAGTATTTCCTATAGTATTTCCTATACTATTACTTTCCCTTTCTAGACTGTCCTCCTCCTTTTCCAGAACCAAATCATGTACTCCTGGTACTCTTAACAAAATCTTCTCATCTATCAAGACCCAGCACCAAAATTGCCTGATTTGTGTAAGTTTTGCCATTATGCCCAGGCCAAGTAGAGTTAGCCATTCCCTTTTTAGTGCCCCCATAGCATTGTTTTCATGTTTCAGTTCTCACACTTCTCATCAGAGTATTATAATTATTTACATGCCTATTTCTTCAAATTCTGAGCTCCCTAAGAGCAATGTATTCATCAAGTGTGGTGCAGTGATTGTTAAGCAACTAGCTCCCAGGGAATCACACCTCTCTGCATCCGTCATCTCACACAGTTCTCCTACATTGACTCTAAGCTTGGCTATATGATTTGTTTGGGGCAATAAACACTGATAAATGGGATGCATGCAAAAGCTTTAAAGATGCTTAGAAAGTGGAGCTTGCCTTTCCTCTCAAAGAAGTCCAGGTTAGGATGTTGGAAACATGGCTCAGCAAACAGCCCACACCAACCACTAGACTCTGAGAGAGGCCCTTTGGCACTGGTCAGCTTCCATCCGACTTGCAAACTGACCATGAACCCACGAGTAAGCCTAGTAGTGCCTTGAGGGGAAGAGATGTGCCATCCTGGCCGACCTTGTTCAAATTGCCAACACACAGAATGCTTTTGTCCTAAGCCACTAAATTTGGAAGGTGTTCGTTGTGTAGCTAAACTGATGGTTGACTAACTGCTCTAACAAGGAGTTAGAGCATCTTAGTGGCTGAATGCAATGAAACGTATTTCTTGTTTAACACAGTCCAGTGTAGACTGATGGGAATGGGAACAATCTATGTACTGTACAACCATACAGGAATCCAGGCTCCCATCTTTTTGTGATTCCTCTCTCTCCATTCTAGGACCTTTGAGTATTCTTCATTCATGTGACAGACGGAAAAAGAGAGAGGTAAGAATCTTACATGGGGTATATTTACGGGGAAGGTCTAAAAGAGGCACACAACGCTTACATTTGCATTCTATTGGCCAGAACATGGTAAAGGAGACCAGAAAATGTCTAGCTGTGTGCCCCCTCAAAAGAGGAGAGCACAAATACTGGCAAGGATTAATGGTTACTGCTATAAGCAGAAATATTTTATTCTATTTTGTGCATTCCTCAGTGCCTAGCACATTACCTGGCAGGTAATGAATACTTCATAAATATTTATGGAATGAATGAATGAAATATTCAGTGATGAGGTAGTGCCTTGTTTAGGATAAGACCTGGAAATTATGCATGAAGGAACATCTATCTCATCTAGGCTCATCTCCTAAATCTTTAAAGTACTGGGGCACCTGAGTGGCTCAGTAAGTTAAGCAACCAACTCTTGGTTTCCACCCAGGTCACTATCTCATGGTTCATGAGTTGGAGCCCTGCATCAGGCGCTGTGCTGGCAGCATGGAGCCTGCTTGGGATTCTCTCTCTCCCTCTCTCTCTCTCTCTTTCTCTCTGCACCTCCCCCACTAATGCTGTTTCTGTCTCTCTCAAAATAAGTAAATTATATATATACACACATATATATACATATGGCACTAATTTTATGTTTGAGCACTCACCAATTTAAAAACCAAGCCAAGGGGCGCCTGGGTGGCACAGTCAGTTAAGCGTCCGACTTCAGCCAGGTCACGATCTCGCGGTCCGGGAGTTCGAGCCCCGCGTGGGGCTCTGGGCTGATGGCTCAGAGCCTGGAGCCTATTTCCGATTCTGTGTCTCCCTCTCTCTCTGCCCCTCCCCCGTTCATGCTCTGTCTCTCTCTGTCCCAAAAATAAATAAACGTTGAAAAAATAAAAAATAAAAAAAATAAAAAAACCAAGCCAAGAAATCAAGAAATAGATGTTGATGCTTTACTATGGCTGGGTGCCTAATGCTGAGATGACTACATAATAGTTTTTTCTTGTCCTGGGGTTTACAAGAATATCAAATCTAAAAGAACACATTGAAAGTATGTTTAAAGTTGTCTCTAATTCCCCAAATCTTTGTGTGTATGTGTGTATATGACATTAGTATACTATTTTACCAAGCTACCGTTAACTTAAGCACTTGTGCATGAACTATATTATAAGTAATATAGTTACAAAATTTATACAATATATTTTTCACTGCAACATATACCATATAAGTCCAAGGAACTGCAAACCCAAAAAGACTTGAGTTCTAGCCCTCATTCTGTTATTATGTCTAAATTTCCTATAGTTTCCCCCAAGTTACAAAATCTTAGAACTCTTTAATTCTTTATTATAAAGTATATGCTGGAAGTATCTTTCATTTTTCTCTACCCACAAGTGAAATCAAATATAGACTAAGCTCCTTCATTCAAACTCTAAGGAGTAATCTCTTTCTTGTTTTATTTTATGTGATAAATAAGAATATTAGTAAATAAACTGTAAAGGGTAATCTCTGAACCCCAAGCATTCAGGTAAAGAAGATTAAATGGGCTTCAGGCAGCTTTTAATGGATAGTCAGGGCAGCTACTCAGCCATGGGGTAAGACATGAGGGGTAACTGGTAGCCTTCCTTTACTTCCTAACATCATCTTCAATGTTTGCCAATTATGATTCATTAATGCATTTTAAGGCATGATATTTCCAAGCGTTCTGTTTTGAAATACACAAAAGATGGTTTGAGTTCATTATTATCACCTTGGCCTGATAGAGAATTTGTAAATTATCAAATGCACTAGTAAGAGCTTTAGAGAAAAGGATAGCAGATAGGAAAGGTTTAGTGAGAAAGAGTGGTGGGGGTCTGCCTGGCAAGTGTGGGCCCTGAAGGGCCACCAGAGAGCAGAAGGAAGATGCTGGACACTAGACAAAGTTGCCAGAACCCCCATGTTCCTGGCTATGCCATCCTCCAGAGGAAATTAACAATAAAGACCAGTTTGGCAAGTAGAAAGACCACACAGATCACAGGCAAGCTAATTGGGCAAGTGGAAGGCAGAATAGGGAGACAATGCCCTTGGTTGGGAATAAAGCATTATGGAGTAGAGACCAGAAAAGAAACAGTGTGGTCTAAGGATGAGTGGGATTGGTTAAATTTATTCATTGATTCACTTGTTCATTAGTGCATATCCCAAACTTTTTCTTCAACATTGACCTTCAACTGTTGAAAGTTATACTCTCTCAGCTTAATTTCAGCTGAGAGAAAGTAACTTGTCAATTCAGTGGAGGGAAAGTAACCCAAGTAATTCAAAGAAAAGAAAAATGTACGGCATGGATGTATAGTTTGAATAAAGTGTGTACCTTTGGCTACTTTGATGCTGTTAGGGACAGTGATAATCGACTCCTAGAAACATTTGATATTAGGAACTGTTTCAATAATTCTGGTGTCACTCTGAAATTAGAGTCCATCCCTCATTTCCTCACTACTCAATTCCCTTTCAAAAGAATGCTACAGAACGGATTAATGGTACATTGTTCTTCTATAATTCTCTGGTTACTCTCACAGAGTCAGGGTAAATTGGAAGAGAAGAAATGCAAACCAGCTTGAGGCAGCACTGCCCAATTTGATCAAAATGAAATGCAACCATCGTGGGTTCGAGTTTGGTGGTCCAAAACATTGGAATGTTTCAAAGACATCTAAAATGCAATGCCAGTGTTGTTTTATTTGGTTTGGGGTTTGCTATCCCTTTATGTTAAACAGGAGTTTGGAAAAATCACACAAAAGACTCACTGTCTATTTTCACAGATGCCTACATACTAAGTAGCCAGTGTTACTGATAAAGGAAAACATCAAATATACATAGACAAAGTCTCCACTCACCTACCCCATGAACTCAGAGGAGGCTGAGGATGAATCACATCTGATCTTTATTTAGCATGCCACCTCCCAGTAGCAATTCTCTCTGAGGAACTAGATTCTGACTCTTTGAACTGCACGTAAAACAGATATTCACCTGGATCCTCCTATAGTGACCCACGTAACACCTGTGTTGTGTCCTTTGTACATCAAGATGGCTGTCTTTGAGACTGGACCAAGGCTTGAATTTAACACCATCCAAATCTTCTTAAGAAAGTTACAGGTACTATATGCTGTCTTTGAACCCTGGAAAAACAGTATACTATAAACCAGGTTTGGAGGAGGGGGAGTTAAGTTCAGAATCCAGAACAGCAAATTATACCTTTGTGATTCACCGAAACATATTCTTCCAATATACTAGTTTAAAATGTTTTATTTTGTTTGTTTAGCCCAGATAGCAAAATACAGTCTTGTCAGTCAAGACAGACTTCAAACTGCCTGTGCCCGTTAGAAACGTTTCATTAATAACATGTGTTTACCATTGAGAGAAGTAGACTTCGTGTGCTAAGATTTTGTTTGTCAGTCATTCATTGGAACCCCACTGTTAATAGCATACAATGGTTTGTGGTTATGCCACAATTTAACCCAGGTTTAAAAATACAAACTAGAGCCCTGGTGGTCTAGAAGGAACAGGGAATGAGTGAAGGTATTGGCTCAACCTGCTTTGTGGGCTGGTGGCTTGGAATGCTTTACAAACTAATCAAATTTATTGACTATGATCCTGAGGAAAAAAAATATCACATGCTGGGGTGTGCATCATGGTTTCACTGCAGTTTGGTGAAGTTCCGAATGTCTTAAGGGGGAAACAAGGCAACTATTTGGCATTCCTTTCCCCAAAGACAAATTAGAAACAGATATCACAAAATACGAGGTTTTTTTTTTCAACAGTCTAATAAGAAAAAGAGATTTTCCTTTATAGTTTTAATTCTACTGTATGTTGAAGATAAGTAAACAGAATTAATATTACACTAGGCTGAATGGGCAGTGAAAATTCTCTTAACTCAGTAATTTGGACAGCAAGTGTTCTGAATGCAACACATGAAAAAGATTTTGCCTGTAATATCAGTTTACCTTCGTAGGACTGACTGAAGGTTAGTTGAGGTTACACACTGCTTACTATCCACAAACTTAGAGTAGGTATATAATCGGAGAGAAAAAAATTTACATTTTGCACAGATCTGTGTGTAAAATGTTCATTTAGAATACAATAAAACATAGCTATCTACAGTCATGGATAGAAAACGTCTTCATATTTAATCAACCACCTCAGTTATGTAGAAGCGAACTGAACGATAAATAGTTCCTACATGATGTTTATGAAATCTCATAGTCCTGGAAATAACACCATGATCCTAAACATTTGTGAAATCTGATATCATATGTGCTTAAAACCAATTTTCCAGTTGCTTACAGTTTATGCTTTTAAAAATATTTGTATTTCAAAACAGGGGCGCCTGGGTGGCTCAGTCAGTTAAGCGGCCAGCTTCGGCTCAGGTCATGATCCCCCAACCTGTGGGTTCGAGCCCTATATCGGGCCCTGTGCTGACAGCTCACAGCCTGGAGCCTGCTTCGGATTCTGTGTCTCCCTCTCTCTGCCCCTCCCCTGCTCCTGCCCTGTCACTCTTTCTCAAAATTAAATAAACATTTTTAAAAAAATTTAATATTTGTATTTCAAAATAAAACAAGATCACATTTAGAGAAAATGTAACCCGTAAAAAAATTATGTTAGTCTGTCCTTAAGCTAGCTCTTTATACATTCCTAGAGGAGAGATTTGGTGCTTTAAAACTTTTTAATGGTTTGGGCTTTTTTTCCTTTGTTTTCACCGTTTTTTTAAGAGAACATATCTAGAGAGAAAAGTTTACTACTAAACGATCCATCTTCCAAGTTCTGAGTACTTAGAAAATGAAGACTAAGATACAGCATGTGTTAAACTCACACTTTACATTTTCAAAAGTTAATGTTGACATTCACTTAGTTCACAAGTATAAACTGTGCACATGCTCTATGTGTGACAGTATGCCAGGAGCGATGAAGGACATAAAGATGAGTAAAACTAGGGGTGCCTGGGTAGCTCAGTTGGTTAACCGGCTGACTTCGGCTCAGGTCACCATCTCGTGGTTTGTGAGTTTGAGCCCCGGGTGGAGCTCTGTACTGACAGCTCAGAGCCTGGAGCCTGCTTCCAATTCTGTGTTTCTCCCTCTGCCCCTCCCCTGCTCATGCTCTGTCTCTGTCTCTCAAAAATAAATAAACGTTAAAAAAATTTTTTTAATTAAAAAAAAATGAGTAAAACTGGGTCTACCTCTGAGGAGCCAGTGATTTGGCAAAGTACACAAACACCCAGTGGTCCTTAAATCCTTCAGTATCTGAAAGAGTAGCATTTCAATCTCATTGTTACTCATATATGATTCTTGGAGGTATTTCCTGTGACGCTTTTGTTTGTTTTTATCAGGACTTTGTGTATAACAAAATTTTCCTGTAATTGACTATGATGAAACATAAAAAGGGCACATACAGTATTTAGAATAAATGGCCCTTTGTCTAGGGAATGGGGGAGGCAGTACACATAGATGATGAACCTGAGGCTTGCTGAATAATCCTTGATATCCAGACAGAAGGAAACAACTCTAGAAACTATGTCCTCTGCTTAAACTCTGACCAGACCATAACACAATCAGCTTTAATTCTAACTTCTAGCTGGTCCACTATAAAATAGCATTTTGAGGATATAAAACATTTAATAATATGACAAGAATTTATTTTGTCTTATGAGGAAAATAATCATTTCACCAAATCACTTTACAGCCAATATTTTTTTAAAATATGCCTTATTTACAAGATTTCACATAGTAAATTCCATTTTTCCAGGGAATATGTCCATTAATTTACGTTATTGCATAGAGAGCTATAATTTGCTTTGTTTGTTTGTTTTTTCCAACATGAATCTTATGTTGGATTTGAACCAATTCTAGACATTAAAATAATACTATAAGACTATTTCATGTACTGAATTTCCTTAACTAAAAATATCACTGGTTACAGACTCTTACAACTCAACTCCTAAGAAGAGTCTTAGAGGTAATTCTTGGACTTAAAATAGCACCTTTCACTGCCCACTTCACTGTGCTATCAAAAACTGAAATTGGTTCTCTGATTTGTTATTTTCCAAAGACTGACACTTTGCTGAAGGAGTCATGGCTAGTATCAAATTGACTGTGAAAACTATGCAATGCCCTTACTGTTCTAACCATCTTTGCTAAGATTTTCACATTGCTTAAAGCTTCAGATGGGAGTCCTTGAATGGTGGTATGGTAGTATAATTTCAAAAATATGTCCTTTATTCTCATGACCCCTAGGAACAGCTATTGCATAAAAATTGAAAAGAGCAAGTTGCAAAAAGATGTTAAGTGACTTTCAGGAGTTTGATACACAGCCTAATAGTCCTGTGAATCCTAACCCCTATTCTATGCATGGAATCAAACCACCTTGTTTAAGGCTTAGTATATAGTACCACTCTTTCTTTACAGTTTTGTCTAATTAAAATTAAGAACTTCTGTTCATCAAAAGATAACAGTAATAGAGTTAAGAAGGCAACTCACAGAGTGGGTAAAAATATTTCCAATATACATATCACAAGGGACTATTATCTAGAGCATATAAAGGGCTCCTACAAATCAATAAGAAAAATGCAGATAATTCAATAGAGGAATGGGCTAAAAGACTTGAAGAGGTACTTCATAAAAGAGGTTATCCAGATGGCCAATAAACATGGAAATATCCTCAAGTTCATTAGTCGTCCAGGAAAAGACGATTCAACCACAATATAATGCCATTAAACACCCACAAGAATGGCTAAAACAATAAACACAAAAAATTCCAAGTATTGGCAAAGATATGAAACAACTCAAATCTTTATCCGCTGCTGGTAGTAGTGTGAATTGGTTTAAGCACTTTGTAAAACTGTCTAGTAGTATCAGTTAATTATTCCGGGGGGCGGGGGGAATATATATATATATATATATACATACATGTGTGTATGGTAAATATATATATACACACGTATGTATATATATACACATGTATATATACATATATACATATGTATGTATATATATGTACATATATATGTATGTGTGTGTGTGTGTGTACATATATATATATTCATTCAACAAAAATACATACTTGGATTTACCAAACGATTTAACTGGAATGTTCATAGCAGCACTATTCGTAATAGCCTCAAACCAAACTGGATATTATCCAGATGTCTATCAGCAGTAGAGTGTATAAATAAATTGTGGCATATTTGCTCAGTGGAATTTTATACAGTAGTGAGAATGAATGGTCTGCAAGTATAGGCAACAATTGGGTAACTCTTGCAAGAAAATATTCAGCAAAAGAAGTCAGATAAAAAAAGAGTACCTACTGTATGATTCCATTTGTAAAAATTACAAAAAGGTTAAAACTAGGCTGTGCTGTCAGAAGTCAGGAAAGTGATTAATCTTATGACGGGAAAGGAGCATCCAAAGGGTCCATGGTGTTGGTTCTGTCAGTTTCTTTTTGATGTGGGTTCTAACTTCATAAGTCTTATCAGTTTGTGGAAAATCCATCAAGGATACACTTAAGATAAAGGCACATTTCAATGTATGTAATTTATATCATAAGAAGTTTATTTTTTTTTATATGAAGTTTATTGACAACTTGGTTTCCATACAACACCCAGTGCTCATCCCAAAAGGTGCCCTCCTCAATACCCATCACCCACCCGCCCCTCCCTCCCACCCCCCATCAACCCTCAGTTTGTCTCAGTTTTTAAGAGTCTTTTATGCTTTGGCTCTCTCCCACTCTAACCTCTTTTTTTTTTTTTCCTTCCCCTCCCCCATGGGTTCCTGTTAAGTTTCTCAGGATCCACATAAGAGTGAAACCATATGGTATCTGTCTTTCTCTGTATGGCTTATTTCACTTAGCATCACACTCTCCAGTTCCATCCACGTTGCTACAAAAGGCCATATTTCATTTTTTCTCATTGCCACATAGTATTCCATTGTGTATATATACCACAATTTCTTTATCCATTCATCAGTTGATGGACATTTAGGCTCTTTCCATAATTTGGCTATTGTTGAGAGTGCTGCTATAAACATTGGGGTACAAGTGCCCCTATGCATCAGTACTCCTGTATCCCTTGGGTAGATTCCTAGCAGTGCTATTGCTGGGTCATAGGGTAGGTCTATTTTTAATTTTCTGAGGAACCTCCACACTGCTTTCCAGAGCGGCTGCACCAATTTGCATTCCCACCAACAGTGCAAGAGGGTTCCCGTTTCTCCACATCCTCTCCAGCATCTATAGTCTCCTGATTTGTTCATTTTGGCCACTCTGACTGGCGTGAGGTGATACCTGAGTGTGGTTTTGATTTGTATTTCCCTGATAAGGAGCGACGCTGAACATCTTTTCATGTGCCTGTTGGCCATCTGGATGTCTTCTTTAGAGAAGTGTCTATTCATGTTTTCTGCCCATTTCTTCACTGGGTTATTTGTTTTTCGAGTGTGGAGTTTGGTGAGCTCTTTATAGATTTTAGATACTAGACCTTTGTCCGATATGTCATTTGCAAATATCTTTTCCCATTCCGTTGGTTGCCTTTTAGTTTTGTTGGTTGTTTCCTTTGCTGTGCAGAAGCTTTTTATCTTCATAAGGTCCCAGTAATTCACTTTTGCTTTTAATTCCCTTGCCTTTGGGGATGTGTCGAGTAAGAGATTGCTACGGCTGAGGTCAGAGAGGTCTTTTCCTGCTTTCTCCTCTAAGGTTCTGATGGTTTCCTGTCTCACATTTAGGTCCTTTATCCATTTTGAGTTTATTTTTGTAAATGGTGTGAGAAAGTGGTCTAGTTTCAACCTTCTGCATGTTGCTGTCCAGTTCTCCCAGCACCATTTGTTAAAGAGGCTGTCTTTTTTCCATTGGATGTTCTTTCCTGCTTTGTCAAAGATGAGTTGGCCATACGTTTGTGGGTCTAGTTCTGGGGTTTCTATTCTATTCCATTGGTCTGTGTGTCTGTTTTTGTGCCAATACCATGCTGTCTTGATGATGACAGCTTTGTAGTAGAGGCTGAAGTCTGGGATTGTGATGCCTCCTGCTTTGGTCTTCTTCTTCAAAATTCCTTTGGCTATTCGGGGCCTTTTGTGGTTCCATATGAATTTTAGGATTGCTTGTTCTAGTTTCGAGAAGAATGCTGGTGCAATTTTGATTGGGATTGCATTGAATGTGTAGATAGCTTTGGGTAGTATTGACATTTTGACAATATTTATTTTTCCAATCCATGAGCAGGGAATGTCTTTCCATTTCTTTAAATCTTCTTCAATTACCTTCATAAGCTTTCTATAGTTTTCAGCATACAGATCCTTTACATCTTTGGTTAGATTTATTCCTAGGTATTTTATGCTTCTTGGTGCAATTGTGAATGGGATCAGTTTCTTTATTTGTCTTTCTGTTGCTTCATTGTTAGTGTATAAGAATGCAACTGATTTCTGTACATTGATTTTGTATCCTGCAACTTTGCTGAATTCATGTATCAGTTCTAGCAGACTTTTGGTGGAGTCTATCGGATTTTCCATGTATAATATCATGTCATCTGCAAAAAGCGAAAGCTTGACTTCATCTTTGCCAATTTTGATGCCTTTGATTTCCTTTTGTTGTCTGATTGCTGATGCTAGAACTTCCAGCACTATGTTAAACAACAATGGTGAGAGTGGGCATCCCTGTCGTGTTCCTGATCTCAGGGAAAAAGCTCTCAGTTTTTCCCCGTTGAGGATGATGTTAGCTGTGGGCTTTTCATAAATGGCTTTTATGATCTTTAAGTATGTTCCTTCTATCCCGACTTTCTCAAGGGTTTTTATTAAGAAAGGGTGCTGGATTTTGTCAAAGGCCTTTTCTGCATCGATTGACAGGATCATATGGTTCTTCTCTTTTTTTTTGTTAATGTGATGTATCACGTTGATTGATTTGCGAATGTTGAACCAGCCCTGCATCCCAGGAATGAATCCCACTTGATCATGGTGAATAATTCTTTTTATATGCTGTTGAATTCGATTTGCTAGTATCTTATTGAGAATTTTGGCATCCATATTCATCAGGGATATTGGCCTGTAGTTCTCTTTTTTTACTGGGTCTCTGTCTGGTTTAGGAATCAAAGTAATACTGGCTTCATAGAATGAGTCTGGAAGTTTTCCTTCCCTTTCTATTTCTTGGAATAGCTTGAGAAGGATAGGTATTATCTCTGCTTTAAACGTCTGGTAGAACTCCCCTGGGAAGCCATCTGGTCCTGGACTCTTATTTGTTGGGAGATTTTTGATAACCGATTCAATTTCTTTGCTGGTGATGGGTCTGTTCAAGCTTTCTATTTCCTCCTGATTGAGTTTTGGAAGAGTGTGGGTGTTCAGGAATTTGTCCATTTCTTCCAGGTTGTCCAATTTGTTGGCATATAATTTTTCATAGTATTCCCTGATAATTGTTTGTATCTCTGAGGGATTGGTTGTAATCATTCCATTTTCATTCATGATTTTATCTATTTGGGTCATCTCCCTTTTCTTTTTGAGAAGCCTGGCTAGAGGTTTGTCCATTTTGTTTATTTTTTCAAAAAACCAACTCTTGGTTTCGTTGATCTGCTCTACAGTTTTTTTAGATTCTATATTGTTTATTTCTGCTCTGATCTTTATTATTTCTCTTCTTCTGCTGGGTTTAGGCTGCCTTTGCTGTTCTGCTTCTATTTCCTTTAGGTGTGCTGTTAGGTTTTGTATTTGGGATTTTTCTTGTTTCTTGAGATAGGCCTGGATTGCAATGTATTTTCCTCTCAGGACTGCCTTTGCTGCGTCACAAAGCGTTTGGATTGTTGTATTTTCATTTTCGTTTGTTTCCATATATTTTTTGATTTCTTCTCTAATTGCCTGGTTGACCCACTCATTCGTGAGTAGGGTGTTCTTTAACCTCCATGCTTTTGGAGGTTTTCCAGACTTTTTCCTGTGGTTGACTTCAAGCTTCATAGCATTGTGGTCTGAAAGTATGCATGGTATAATTTCAATTCTTGTAAACTTATGAAGGGCTGTTTTGTGACCCAGTATATGATCTATCTTGGAGAATGTTCCATGTGCACTCGAGAAGAAAGTATATTCTGTTGCTTTGGGATGCAGAGTTCTAAATATATCTGTCAAGTCCATCTGATCCAGTGTCTCATTCAGGGCCCTTGTTTCTTTATTGACCGTGTGTCTAGATGATCTATCCATTTCTGTAAGTGGGGTGTTAAAGTCCCCAGCAATTACCACATTCTTATCAATAAGGTTGCTTCTGTTTATGAGTAATTGTTTTATATATTTGGGGGCTCCGGTATTCGGCGCATAGACATTTATAATTGTTAGCTCTTCCTGATGGATAGACCCTGTAACTATTATATAATGTCCTTCTTCATCTCTTGTTACAGCCTTTAATTTAAAGTCTAGTTTGTCTGATATAAGTATGGCTACTCCAGCTTTCTTCTGGCTTCCAGTAGCATGATAAATAGTTCTCCATCCCCTCACTCTGAATCTAAAGGTGTCCTCAGGTCTAAAATGAGTCTCTTGTAGACAGCAAATAGATGGGTCTTGTTTTTTTATCCATTCTGATACCCTATGTCTTTTGGTTGGCGCATTTAATCCATTTACATTCAGTGTTATTATAGAAAGATACGGGTTTAGAGTCATTGTGATGTCTGTATGTTTTATGCTTGTAGTGATGTCTCTGGTACTTTGTCTCACAGGGTCCCCCTTAGGATCTCTTGTAGGGCTGGTTTAGTGGTGACAAATTCCTTCAGTTTTTGTTTGTTTGGGAAGACCTTTATCTCTCCTTCTATTCTAAATGACAGACTTGCTGGATAAAGGATTCTTGGCTGCATATTTTTTCTGTCTAGCACCCTGAAAATCTCGTGCCAATTCTTTCTGGCCTGCCAAGTTTCAAAAGAGAGATCAGTCACGAGTCTTATAGGTCTCCCTTTATATGTGAGGGCACGTTTACCCCTTGCTGCTTTCAGAATTTTCTCTTTATCCTTGTATTTTGCCAGTTTCACTATGATATGTCGTGCAGAAGATCGATTCAAGTTACGTCTGAAGGGAGTTCTCTGTGCCTCTTGGATTTCAATGCCTTTTTCCTTCCCCAGTTCAGGGAAGTTCTCAGCTATTATTTCTTCAAGTACCCCTTCAGCACCTTTCCCTCTCTCTTCCTCCTCTGGGATACCAATTATGCGTATATTATTTCTTTTTAGTGTATCACTTAGTTCTCTAATTTTCCCCTCATACTCCTGGATTTTTTTATCTCTCTTTTTCTCAGCTTCCTCTTTTTCCATAACTTTATCTTCTAGTTCACCTATTCTCTCCTCTGCCTCTTCCATCCGCGCCGTGGTGGTTTGCATTTTGTTTTCCATTTCCTTTAAAGCGTTTTTCAGCTCCTCGTGACTGTTCCTTAGTCCCCTGATGTCTGTAGCAAGAGATTCTCTGCTGTCCTGTATGCTGTTTTCCAGCCCAGCGATTAATTTTATGACTATTATTCTAAATTCACTTTCTGTTATATTATTTAAATCCTTTTTGATCAGCTCATTAGCTGTTGTTATTTCCTGGAGATTCTTCTGAGGGGAATTCTTCCGCTTGGTCATTTTGGATAGTCCCTGGTGTGGTGAGGGCCTGCAGGGCACTTCCCCTGTGCTGTGGTGTATAACTGGAGTTGGTGGGCGGGGCCGCAGTCTGACCTGATGTCTGCCCCCAGCCCACCGCTGGGGCCACAGTCAGACTGGTGTGTGCCTTCTCTTCCCCTCTCCTAGGGGCGGGATTCACTGTGGGGTGGCGTGGCCCGTCTGGGCTACTTGCACACTGCCAGGCTTGTGATGCTGGGGATCTGGCGTATTAGCTGGGGTGGGAAGGCAAGGTGCACGGCGGCAGGGGGGGCAGGCTTAGCTCGCTTCTCCTTAGGTGATCCACTTCAGGAGGGGCCCTGTGGCAGCCGGAGGGAGTCAGATCGCTGCCGGAGGTTTGGCTCCGCAGAAGCACAGAGTTGGGTGTTCGCGCGGAGCGAGCAAGTTCCCTGGCAGGAACCGGTTCCCTTTGGGATTTTGGCTGGGGGATGGGCGGGGGAGATGGCGCTGGCGAGCGCCTTTGTTCCCCGCCAAACTGAGCTCTGTCGTCCGGGGGCTCTGCAGCTCACCCTCCCTTTGTCCTCCAGCCTTCCCGCTTTCCGAGCAGAGCTGTTAACTTATGACCTCCCAGACGCTAAGTCGCGCTTGCTGTCGGAACACAGTCCGTCAGGCCCCTCCGCTTTTGCAAGCCGGACTCGGGGGCTCTGCCTGGCCGGCGAGCTGCCCCTCCGCCCCGGCTCCCTCCCGCCAGTCCGTGGAGCGCGCACCGCCTCGCCGCCCTTCCTACCCTCCTCCGTGGGCCTCTCGTCTGCACTTGGGTCCGGTGACTCTGTTCTGCTAATCCTCTGGCGGTTTTCTGGGTTATTTAGGCAGGTGTAGGTGGAATCTAAGTGATCAGCAGGACGCGCGGTGAGCCCAGCGTCCTCCTATGCCGCCATCTTCCCAGAATCAAGAAGTTTATTTTTAATGTTTATTTTTGAGAGAGACAGAGTGCAAGTGGGGGAGGGGCAGAGAAAGAGGGAGACACAGAATCCAAAGAAGGCTCTAGACTCTGAGCTGTCAGCACAGATCCCGATGTGGGGCTTGAACTCACAAGCTGTGAGATCATGACCTGAGCTGACATCAGATGCTTAACCGACTGAGCCACCCATAGGCCCCATATCAATAAGAAATTTTTAAAAAAGCTTTGTCTCTTCAGTTTACATTGCTTAGGAAGACAGTTGTGATATATCTTCTGTATTATCAAAGTAATAATCATGAATGATGAGCCTGATAGCTGACAAAATTAAACATATGGACCTCCAGTTCATTTATTTCTTCTTTGAACATCTTCCTTCTCCCTCCTTCCTTCCCTTCCTCCCTTCCTCCCTTCCTTCCTTCCATTTATTTACTTAGTGGAAAAGATACATTAAACAAATTTTATCTAATTCTGAGAAGGAATATTTGTAGCAATTTACCCACCTACATTAGTGTAATAATAAGTCATTCATAGACTAACTGCTGTTTCAAAGCAGGGAGGAAGTGAAGATTAGTGCTTTTGGTGAGGAAATCAGACAAAGAAGCAGATATAATATTAATCTTCTGCCTGTCTCTACACCTTTATAGGAAGACAAGGAAAACACCCTTGTCCCATAAAGTGCCCTTAACACATTAACACAGGGAATCTACCAAATTTTCTTTCTCAATGGACCTGCTTAATCTGCACAAAATTGAGTAATAATTCATTTTACTGAAAGGAAATCCATGAATATCAAAAATTAATATACTTCTTTCCAAGCTTTATAGCCGAAGTAGCGGCAAAACAAATTATGTAGAACATCTATTACACTATCTTTATTTAACTTACAACTGGGTTCTGGGGGATATCCCAAACAGCTGAGTCCAGTGATCTCAACCACATTTCAGGGAAAGGCATTTGTACACCCTTAATCCCAGAAAGCACGAGACATAGTATCATAGAGACACGAGTCAGTTTGGCCTGATTAGAGATTTCCAACTACCTGTAAAAGTCTTTATCCACAAATTCTTCTCATGTGGGTCTTTTGCAGATAAATAGGGACCTGTTTGTACATCAAAAAAAGCAAAAGATGGGGCGCCTGGGTGGCGCAGTCGGTTAAGCGTCCGACTTCAGCCAGGTCACGATCTCGCGGTCCGTGAGTTCGAGCCCCGCGTCTGGCTCTGGGCTGATGGCTCAGAGCCTGGAGCCTGTTTCCGATTCTGTGTCTCCCTCTCTCTCTGCCCCTCCCCCGTTCATGCTCTGTCTCTCTCTGTCCCAAAAATAAATAAACGTTGAAAAAAAAGAATTAAAAAAAAAAAAGCAAAAGATGTGTATTGATTTCTTTTACAAGATTATACTTTTAAGAGTACTATAAAAGTAGACATTGAAAATTAGAAAAGTACAAAGTAGCTCTGACATTGCCTATAGCCCAAAACATCTGCAAAACTATTTCCACCAAAATCCTCGTTGTCTAAAATTTTACTGAGCTATTTATAAATACAGTTAAAAGATATTAAAGCAAACCCCAAACTTGCAGTGGCTTTATCTAATGGAAGTTTATTTGCACTTCCTTGAAATGTTGGTGGGTGATTTAGAGACACAGACTCCTTCCATCTTTTGGGTCCCACAGCCCTAGGACCTCTATCACTATTCCTGCACTGAGGTGGCAAAAAGGAAAAAATATAGAAGGCATACTTGCCACTTTAAAAACCAACTCTGAAACAACTTCTTTTCATATTCTATCACCGAAAACTAATTGTGCGGCTGCCTCAAATGCAAGGAGGGGGTGTAGAGAGCTGTAGCAGCCGTGGCTGAACAGGTACTTCTGAGACATATGCCTCAGGGTGGAAGGAGAAATGTGGGTTCTGCTGGCCATGCAGCCATCTGTACCACAATTGCCTTCACCTACATTAGTAGTAAATTTTACAATTAGACAAGATGATGAGTAAACTGAGGCTTGATATTTCAGTTGAATATGGAAGGGGAAGTGGATTAGGGAAGGGAAAAGTTAGAACTAGAATTTTGAGGCTGATCATGATTTTTTTCCCCTTCTGCTTCTGAAATATTCATAGCAACACACTTATTGATTCATTGAGTACATATAAAACATCTCTTAAATTTTAGACGGAGGCTCTATGGATACAGCACTGAATGAAACAAAGTACCTGACTCAATGAAGCATACATACATTTTTTAATACAATATATTGCCACATTGGCTTACATACAACACCTGGTGCTCATTCCAGTGCATGCATATGTTTTAATGTAAAAGTCAAAAAAGTAAACAAATAGACAAATAGTTACATAATGTCACAGAGAGAGAAGTGCTGCAAAGAAAAGTAGGAAGGGTAAGATGATTGCAAATAACAGAAGTCATATGTTCAAGGGTGAGGTCAAGGAAGAGATCTCTAGGGAGGTGACAGCTAAGTGAAGAACAGAATGAAGTGAAGGAGTGACTCATTAGGATACCTGGGGGAAAAGGAAGGTCCTCAGGTGAAGGCAAGATTTACCTTTCCAAAGAAAGGCAAAGCATCCTGATTCCACCTTGGCAATACTTCATGGGCCCATTCACACAACTATTGCAGGGCTTCTTAGGAAAGAAGCATTGGGGAGTGGAAAGAGAGAGGATTTTCCAGAAAACACATGGTTCAAAACTGACGTCTGCCACTCACAGCTGGTATTAGTTTTGGCAAATCATTACCATGTTTGACCTCCGATTTTCTCATTCGCAAAATGAGGAGACCTCTCTCGTTGAATTGTTATGAGGTTTATATGAGGTAATGTGCATAAACCACTACTACTGCATCGCACATTGCAAACATTCAATAAATATTAATTACTCCTTCTTTACACCTAATCTCTTTTTCCTGTTTTCCATTCCTCCTCAAATTGTGCGATTGTCATGCCTTGTCCATCTCACTAGTTCTCACATCTTTTTCTCATCTCAGAACTGACCTTCCTTCACAATGATGATGATGAGGAGGAGGAGGAGGAGAGAGTGACCAGGCATTCTAAAAGGAGGTGGACATCGATAAAGTCATCATCCATCTGTATTCCCTTTCTTAATAATTCATACCATGTTTATAAATTTAAGGATTTGGTTGCGAGAAGCCAGAAGATCCTGGTTATGCGGCACAATTTGAAAGTTGAACTTCTAAGTAGGCTTCTTCCCTATGTTACTCTGTGCAATTTTTTTGTTCATTTAATTTAAGCTCTGGGGCAGCCTGTCGTCCTTTGGGAAAGTGTTGAGGAAAGATGAGATCAGTGGTTTGGTTTGGTTTTGATCTGATTTTTCTTCTCAGACTCACCTTTATGCATTCTCCACCTGCCTTGTGACTTGACCATGGCCAAGAAATGTCTGCATTCTTTGGTATACTGATTTGGTTTGGTTTCGCACAAATGCATATTAAAAGCCCTACTGTGCTTCCATTGTAACAGGTCTCTATTAGCCCACAAACTATAGTCTGAATTACTCTGTGTGCATTGCTTTACATGTCATTTTGAGAGCATAGTCTCCATTCTTTCAGAATGCATGTATCATCACCGTGTGTACATGTACTTCTGAATTTGTCTCTTTGACTTCAGTCATTTGATAGTAATATCATCAAAGCATTCCTCCCTCTCCAGTAAGTCTTCAGCTACCTGGGGAAACACTCAATGCTTCCCATCTTCAGAGAAGCATCTAGTCACTCTCAAGAGTGCAATACGCCTCAGGTCATTAAATATTTACTTATATGCCCTTGTAGTCACCTACACCCTACAGTCCTGGTTGTAATCCCCTTTCAGACTGGTGGTGGCTGTATCATACGAGTAGCACTTTGAGATCTGTTTACAGGGTTCTTTAAAAAAATTTTTTTTTAATTTTTTATTTTAGAGAGAGAAAGTGTACACACTAGTGGGAGAGAGGAGCGGAGGAGGAGGAGGAGGAGGAGGAGGAGAGAGAGAATCTTAAGCAGGCTCCACACTCAGCACAGAGCCTAACACAGGGCTCAATCCCATGACCATGAGATCATGACCTGAGCCAAAATCAAGAGTAGGATACTCAACTGACTGAGCGACCCAAGAGTCCCTACAGAGTCCTTTTGACTAGAGTTTACAATCACTCATTTATTTTACTTGCTTGGAGTCCAATCAGGTCTTCCACTGTCCTTGTACCTACCTGTCCTATCTTCAGGTCTTGTATATCTCAGACACTGAGAAATTACTTAGCAATTTCATTTTTAAAAACACACACCAATTGAAACACACCAAACTGCGATCTCAGGATCTCTGTGAGACAAACAGAATATCCAATAGTATCCAAAAAAATGGGGTTATTTGGATTTCAAAAATTTGAAAGAGTGCTGGAACATTTCTGGTCTCTGTAACAGCAAGTGCTCATTCTCATAAAAAAGTAAAGCTGTTTCCTAGAGAACAGGTTATGCTCTTGTAGCCTGGAAAACCCTGCCCAGCTGCCTTCCTCTCACTCGCCCTGACAGCTCCCTTCAAGTTCTGCTGCTTCTCAGCATCTTGCTTCAAGTAAATCCTGCAAAGATGCTTTCAGGAACATCTGCACTCTCTCATGCGGGAAGACAAGCAGAGCGGATATCCTGCAGAAGGAAATACCAGTAAACATTAAAACACCAGGAAAGACATTTGTTGGGGTATCCGCAGACACTTCTCAGGACTAAATTAAGTCCACAAATATGCCCCACTTCATGTAGCAAGCTACTGAAACTCTGTAAATGCTGCAGAAAACTTCTGTATTGCTTTTTATATCTCCAAATGCCACCCTCTGATGTGTTGGGGCAGGGCCTAGATTTCATGGTGTAAGTAAAAAATAAACATTTGCACCAACTTTTCTTTCCAAAAACACCTTCAAATTCCTCAAGAATCTTGGACTGTAGTACAGTTGACTAAGAAAGCACTGTGCCTTGTACTTACAAAGTATTTGATAAATATCTGCTAAAAATCAATGAATTTTAGGATTAGAAGTTGCCTTAGAGATCGTCTAGCCTAAACATATAGTACCTTTGATAAAGTGGGCAAACTGAAAAGCAAAAGCATCTTAACAGTCATCAACCAAGGAGCCTAGTTATTACACTGGAATTTCTGCAAAATACTTTAGCAACTATATGGAGCTATTCAAAAAGAAATCAAAAGTATAATCTCTTGATCTTCAGCTTAACTAATTGAACAAAAATTAGAATACTTCAGTATATTTTTTGATAAATTACTTGAGTTTTACTGGAACATATTTGAGTCAATGCAAAAATAATTAATACTAAAAGCTCAGTGTATTTTCTGCATTCTTTTGGCATTTATAAAGAATATCATATGGGGCGCCTGGGTGGCTCGGTCAGTTGAGTGTCTGACTTCAGCCCAGGTCATGATCCTGCGCTTCCTTGGTTCAAGCCCTGTGTCAGCAGGCTCTGTGCTTACAGCTTGGAGCCTGGAGCCTGCTTCGGATACTGTATCTCTCTCTCTCCCTCCCCTGCTTGCACTGTCTCTCTGTCTCCCAAAAATAAATAAATATTAAACATTTTTTAAAAAGAATACAATAAATAAAATACATGCTAATTATAAAAATTTTGTGAAATATCAAAGGCTATACAAAGGAAAATAAAACAAACCATTGTAGTCCTACAGCAGAGATATACATAGTTAATATTCTGATATCATTACATTGTCTTCTTTCTCTGCATTATTGAGGTCTCTTTATAATGCTTTATTTTGCTCAGTTAATACTTTATCATCAGTATTAGCCTACTGTGTAGTCAGTCTCCAAGATGTCTCTCAATGATCTCTACCTACCAGTATTCACACTTTTGCATAGCCCCCTCTTATATTGTACTAGGATTGGTATGTGTGATCAATAGCATATATATGACAGAAGTAACATGCTGTCACTTCTGTGATTAGGTTACATATGATTTTGGCTTTCATATTGATCACGATCGCATGTTCTTCCACAACCCCCTGTCCCTGAGTCTCTGTCTCTCTGTGTGTACTTTTTTTCCCATCCACCCCCCCCCACACACACACCCTCTAGGGGGAAGCAGTCTTATGACAGCGCCCACTCAAGCCTCCAGCCAAAAGCCAGAAAGCCTCTAATAACCACGTGCATGAGCTTGGAAATGGCTTCTCCGGCTCCAGTCAAGCCTTAAGAAGACTACAGCCCTGGCCAAGAGCCCAGCTTAAATCTTATGAGGCACCCTGAGCCAGAAGCACCAGATAAGCCACTACCAGATTCCCAGTGCTGAGAAACTGGGTGAGATAATACATGTTTGTTGTTTTAAGATAATAATGTTTTGGTGTAATTTGTCATGTAACAAAAGAAAATTAATGCATCCACATTTTTAAAGATTATTCAAGAAAACTATTTTTAGTGGTTGCCTAAGATTCTGTCTTATAGATTTATCATGATTTACTTTGCTACCTTAAAACTGGGTTTTCAGGTTGATCTTGATTTGATTGCAGTATATATCTTTTTTTTTTTTTTTGCACATTGTCTATATCTGTGGTTAGTTTCTTAGAACAGACTCTTAGAGGTAAAATTATTAAATAAAAATATTAATATTTTCAAGGCTTTTGAAATATATATATATATATATATATATATATATATATATAGTTCTCCAAATTTATTGTACTAGTGAATTTAAATTTTGACTCACGGATGGCAAGTCTGTGCCATGAGCAAACTGTATCTGTTACAGCACTGAATGTTCTTGATGTATACTGCTCTATATTGGATTGCCTTTTATTTTAAATGCTCTTTTAAAGAATTAGACCTTAATATCCATTTGCTTATTGGTTATATCTGGTGATTCAATTACCCATTGCAAACATATTTGCTTTCCCTCCATACTTGTTCTCTCTCTCTCTCTCTCTCTCTTTTTTTTTTTCATCCCAGGGCCTAGCTCCAGCACTCTTGCAGTCTATCAATCCAGAAACCTGAGAGTCATCTTAAGACTTTTCCATCTCACCCCATACAAGCACTCTACCTCTTATCTTTACACTCCCCTCTCCTTTCCAGCCCCAATCCTACTGCCTTAGTGCAAATCTTGTTCAATCTCCCAGACTGTTCCCCATCTCGATTTTCAATCTTCTCTTACCCATGACTCTCTGTTGCCATAATGGATTTGTTACTCTTGGAAACACTAATGATAGTTTGATTTTATTCAGCTATAACGACTTACTTTTATCTTCTATGACTGCATTAGTGAACACTGAAATGCTAATATTTTATGGACAATGACTATAACTGTTTTCGTGAGACAAACAAACACCTGGACAAATTATATGTACCCATTCTGGCAAGACATGGCTTTCAATGACCATGTCAACAAACCATCCAAGAGGATTTGGGGATTGCAGATGCAAATCTTAGCATCGTCAGGACAAAATCTGCCCTGAGGGAAAAATCATTCCTTCTTCTACCTCTCTCAAAACATTCACCTTAGTTGAGATTTTGTTTGGCCTTCCTTTAGGAAATCCCCTCACCCTTCCAGGTAGATTTCACAATAGACTTGGCACAGGCTGTGGGACTGGAAGTAAACTCAGGCAGCCCCAGAATAAAGTGTAGACAATGAGGAAAAATAACAGTGAAGATGATGCATCATTTTCCCCATATCTTTCAACAGTTACCTACTCCGGAGCATTTTGGTATTCAGAGGAAAAAAAGATGGTAGTTGTTCCAAATAGTAAAGTTAATTTTGCTAATTATGAAGTTTTTCTTTGGAAAAAAAAATGGAAGCGCTCTTAAATGTGGCTTTGGATTATCTGGTAAATTTCCCATATTAATTTTGGGCCATCAATTTTGTTGGCTGAGGTTACCAAAAACACTAAATATCAGTCAAGTATGTGTTTAAATGTACTTTATAGATATCTATAGGAACATAGCATTTTTAGCATAGCTCCTCTAGTTGATTAGTATATAATAAAATTAAAAATATATATATTTGTAAATTTAAGTCCAAGTGAGTTAACATATAGTGTAATAATGAATTCAGGAATAGAATTTAGTGATTCATCACTTACATATAACACCGTGCTCATCTTAACAAGTGTCCTCCTTAATGCCCTTCACCCATAATCAAAAATATTTTTAAATGATGCCTTATTTTAGCCAAAGTTAAAAGCAAATAGTATGTTTTCAATTCTCTGGGCACAAAGACAATTTCCACAGTTCGAGAGATGCATCTTCTAGGTTGAGGCTGTTTCTACTTAGTTTAATGTCACTATTATTTGAAGAGACATTTAAAGAACATATTAGAATATGATTCCCATTTTGTTTGGTACTTGTTATCTAAGCAGTCATTTTTCACTCTCAGTTAAAATTAGCACAGAACATTCTTCAGGACAGCCCCTGCATTCCTAACATATTTCCACAAAAGGCCCTTGGTTGAAGACCCCTATCCTCATGATGGAGTATTTTTGTATTTTATTAATACTATTATTCATAGTAATAGCTACTTATTATTTATTGGACACGATGCTAAAAGTTTTACATACACTTTCTCATTTAATCTGCAAGCCAGTGCTGCAATGTATCATCATTATCTTCATCTTCTAGATGAAGAAATTGAACCTTGTAGTTTGAGCAAGTTGACCAAAGTCACAAAGTAAGGGGCAGGAATAGGCTAGTTTAACACCAAAGCAAGTTCTCTCAGCCTTGATGCTATTTCTTCTCTTGTGACTCATTGCCTGGTAATTCCATACCAGATTGACTTATGACCTTGATTCTTCTAAGATATCTTCTAAGACTTTGAACAAGTCACTGTACATTAGGACCTTGATTTATGAAGAAACATCCCCACAGAGAATTAACCTGGATTTAACGAATTCCAATTGCTTCCTGCTCAGAGGAGAGAAGTCTATATATAATCTGTGCTCTGGTGCTCTGGTGACTTACACACTCCATTTGTATTTTTAGTGTCCCCTCAGGGGTACACAATAACATATTTCCCAGGGCACTAAATTCTCTGGGTCTCATCCTCAAGTGGCATCAGCTTTTGCCAGGATGGACTTAATGATTTCATCTACACAATTTAAACTTTTCCTATATGCAAGTGGGAACTTCAAGAATAGCCTCCTGCTCCTTAAAAGTATAACTTCAACCTTTTTCAGACCTTTTTGGTGATATTTGTATACTTGTAGGTGTCAAAGTAGATGTTTCTTTCAAAATAAACTACATTATAAAATGGTTTTCCACTCTGGAGCACCTGGGTGGCTCAGTTGGTTGAGCGTCCAATTCTTGATTTCGGCTCAGGTCGTGATCCCCTGGTTCATGGGTTCGAGCCCTGCATTGGGCTCTGTGCTGACAGCATGGAGCCTGCTTGGGATTCTCTCCCTCTCTCTCTGCCCCTCCCCTGCTCATCCACTCCCTCTCCCTCTCCCTCCCTCTCTCTCTCTCTTTCTCTTTCAAAATAAATAGATAAATGTTTAAAAAATGGTTTTCAACTCTTTAAAGTAATTAGGAGCACAGGCCACATTCAATCATCAACAGGGTAGATTGTTCTGCTGCTCCTGTTTTCATTCTTTTTGTTCTTTCTTTTACCTTCCCCACCGCTCCCCCTGTGTATTTTCTTATTTATCTTTTTTTTTTTAATTTTTTTTTCAACGTTTATTTTTGGGACAGAGAGAGACAGAGCATGAACGGGGGAGGGGCAGAGAGAGAGGGAGACACAGAATCGGAAACAGGCTCCAGGCTCTGAGCCATCAGCCCAGAGCCCGACGCGGGGCTCGAACTCACGGACCGCGAGATCGTGACCTGGCTGAAGTCGGACGCTTAACCGACTGCGCCACCCAGGCGCCCCTCTTATTTATCTTTGAAGCATTGTGAGGTTCAGAAGAAAGATGATTGTCATTCCAAATAATAAAGTTAGTCTTTATTAAATCATCATATGATTTTTACTGGGAGGAAATGTAGACTCTCTAAAATTTGGTTTTGGCTTATCTGTTAGAATTCCTATGTGAGTTCCAGGCCATATATATATTGCCTAAAGTTCTCCAAAAGAACCAAGTGCATATAAAACACAGCTTAAAAAGAACATTAATAATGACCGATATTTGATGGCATTTTGTAGTTTACAAAGCACTTTTACAAACATTAGGTTATTTAATCCTACAACAACTTTCTGTGGAAGGAAACAAACTTTTATTAAACATTTAATACAAGCTAGACATTACGTTAGTGCTTTACATTTAGATTCTCCCTGAATCATCACTACAGTCCTCCAAGGCACGTATTTTTTCCATTTTACAGATAAACTGATATTTAAAGAAGTTAAAGAACATGTCTAGTGACCCAGAGCGTTAGGATTCAAGCTGAGAGTCCTGAGACCTAAAATCCAGTGCCTGGTCCTATGCTATTTGGACAGCCTTCTAAGGTGGATCCAGCCTGCTAAAGTGGGTCCCAGACTCATCCCAAAGAACACAGTCTAAGCCATGGAAGCCTCAGCATTTACCATACATCTCATTGGGTAGCAAAAATGAGTAGAGAGGTTTACACATTTTTATCTGCACCACGATTGTATCTGTAAATTCCCTTCTTCAAAGTTTTTTCCCTAAACTTCCTAATTATAGGCAGGTGAATAGATTCCTTTCTGGTTTTCCTCCAGCTGTTCATGGGAAGGTAAAGAGCTGCTTTAGGAATGAGACCTCTTGTCTCCAGATATATGAAGAGTTGATTTCACTCTCAAATGTTCGTCAAGCCCATGGGTAATTCAATTGTGCCAAGCTCTTATGTGCATCACTGTTCAGATCACATGTCCAATAACTATATTTAGCTTGTATTTTGACAGGATCAGGCTTAGCCAAAAGAGAATTTAGCCCTTCCAGATGACCTGAATGATAACTTGCACTTTTTGCTACTTACTGGAAAAGCACCAAAATAGTAACGTGAACTACCCCCAGGACACTGCTAATGATCTGGGATAACATAAATTTGTTGGTTTTCTTTAATAGAGGAAAGTTCCACTTTGCAGACTTAGACAAAGGAGAATGACTAGGTGAGTGAGGTATCACAAAAGAGATAAATGATACCTGGGTGGGCTGAATTTTAAAATCTCTCTAAAAAGAAATGTCCTCTCTTAATACCTTCTCAGACAAATTTTGTAAACAATACATAACTGAGTCTACTTTTGTGCCCAATGATAGATTCATACACACACACATGCATGTATATATGTGTGATTTATATATATACCTCATTATTAAATAAAATTGCCATTATCATAATAAGAAAAAATAGTCCCATAAATCTGAAACATAAGAGTAAAATAAAATGAATGAGTGTTTGAGATATGAGTCTGAATCACTTTATAAATACAAATGCAAACCTGGATGTCTAGTAGACTTTAGAATACATAGTCTGTGAAATTCCATAAAGGAGCCAGCTTTCAGATATAAGATCTGAAATATTAGAATTCCTATATAAATATTTCCTTTAAGTTAACAGCTATTTCATGGTAATGGTTTTTGAGACATCATTAACTACTCTCTATAGTTTTGCATTTAACTACATTTTCACATGAAAGCTACAACAGGTTCCCAAGAACACGTTTTCTTTCCAATGTGTCTCTGAAGATACAGTGGAAAATGTGACTTTTATTTACAACTTAATAAATAATTCAGTGATGTGAAGTGTTTTAAGTACAGCGATGTGCTACTTTAAACAAAGTGGTGAAAATATATAACTGAGTGTCTAGTTGCTTTCACTTCTTTTAAGGTTTAGAAATGAACCTTCTTTGCCTGACTGTCTGATTTAACTTAAAAGAAAAAAAAAAACACTTATGGAAAGTGGGAACCTTGGATACTTCAAAGTTAACCAAGATCAAAGGCAAATGAGGTCCGCTGAATAAGGAACAAGCTCCAATGCAAAATGTATCACGTTGATATTGGCTTGAAGTCTCTTAGTTTATGGTTGTACCAAAGCCTTAACCTTGGATACGTCAGGTATCTGAGCACTGGGAGTTCTTATAGAAAAGAACAGTTTGCTTCGTTTCTCTGGGAGACTGATTCAAACAGAGTCATCAACACGACCAGGTAACTAACTTAGCTGTGGGTGACAGACATTGAAAATGTGAGCCACTTCTCACCTATTGCATTTTTGTCCACTGTTTATAACTCCTGACAAATATACAGCTTCCACATGCTGCATCTTGTTTAATTACAGAAACCTCACTGTTAAGTATGAGTTATGGGAACACGTTAACAGCACTGAAATTAGCCATTGCATCTTCTGCCTCTTGCTGCACCCTTTGGTGAATGAGACAGTTTCTTTGAATGCTTGCAGGATTCCATTCTAGCTTTTAAACCTTCCTTGGTTCTCCTTAATTTTAGGGTCTGGGGATTTGGGCTTCTGTTGGATTCAAAAAATGCAGAATCATTAACATGCGAAAAGGTGGTGTGGTCTGTAATTCAAAAGGTGCGATGGGTGTTCTTGAATGTTCTGCTTCATTGAAGCCCTCGTACGCCACACATGTTACCAGTAAAGGTACGACGTTTTTTCCTTGAAATGGTCCATGCTGTTTCATTTGAAACGATGTGTGCTGCTGCTGGGTGTTCTGTGGTTCTGTCTCAACAACATTGCTCAGAACTCACATTCAGCAGGTATCAGCCAATAGGCCCTTTGGTATCAGAGGAGGAAATAAATCACATTCTACAGAAACACCCATCTGTTTTGAATAGGCCCATAGATAGATGTCTCTCTGTTTCAGGGAATATTTAATGTTAGAAAAAACTAGTCCAAACAGTTTACTCTCCTTAAGACTAAGCGGCAAGAGGTCTTCCAGTAAATGCTTCAAAAACTGCATAACAGGAGAGGCCAGAAACATCCCTCTGTGACTCAAAATCAAAACGGAAAGAAAAAAAAAAAAAAAAAAAGATTACTAATAATCTTTATGACTTTGGTGACCTCTAGTGATCAAAACAGAGAACAAACTTACCAGGTTTTTTTTTTTTTCTTTCCAGAAAAGAGGGATCTTCCAAAATCAGAAATCATATATTTGTTTTGTGATTTTTGTAACCACTCTTTAAAGAATTTAACTGTGTAATCTTTCTCATTAGCACACAGCAATTTATTCTCACAGTAGAATACCTCAAAAGCACCAAGGAAGGAAAAATCTCATTATTTGAGATTATATTCTTTTCAGTCTTGTTTCTATGCATTTATATGCTAGGAACCTTAGCAACATACACAAGTAGGTAATTTTCCACAAAGGATCACACAAGACATTTGTTTGGCAACTTATATTTTTAACAGTATATTGTGAATATCTTTCCCTGCCATTAAATACCCTCCTATGACAATTTGTTTTTACTGCCCACTTAATATTTCATAGTAATTTATTTAAACATTTCTGTACTATCAGCTGTTTAGGTGGTTTTGAATTCTTTTTCTCCTATCGTCGAAGCTAGTTCTCTGAACTCTGCCAGCACTTTAGCATCAAAATAAAGTCTTAGAACTGACATTTCTGGTTCCAAAAAATGTGCAACAGGGAACGGTTTTCAATACATAGTATCAAACTGCCAGATAATTCTAAGAAAGAAACAGTCACCTACACAATTAAAGTGTCATCCAAAGGAAACATGTGGTAAATTGGAAGCTCCCTGGCAGTCTTCTTACACAGCTACCATTTAAGCATGCCGGGAAAGGCCTAGGGCTGAAGAGGGAACCAAGAATAATCAAGAATGCTGCTATGTGAACTGCATAATAGCACTTGTTCCTTAGTGCAAGCTTATGCCACTTGAAAAAAAAGAATATGCAGAGAGTTACCAGGTTCTGAGGAACTCTGTTTTGTAAACACATATAGACCCATGATTCCCACATCAGCAAAAACCTCTCATCTTACATAAGGTATTTATTTACTAGCTATCAACCGAAGGCTACACATGGAATGTTGATGCTAACAGCTTAAGTTTTTTTAATGGTTTCTGCATTCACAGGGTAAATACACAGTTCTCCTTTTTGCCTCTTCATAAGATAAATAATGCCCAGGTAAAGTTTGCAACAGAAGCAGAAGCAGGGAGAAGAGAAATTCTGGACATCTGTTTTCACAATTATCCAGGTAAGGGTAGCACGTTCTGAAATACTTTCTGAAAGTATAAATTAAATTTCCCGGCTACACTGCTTTATGAGTTTACCCTGTCAAAGAGATGTACTATGTTCAGCAACCACTCTACGTATGCCCCTCCCTCCCAGGAGGATGTATTAGAATATGACAGGACTGGGTCATTTTTAAAACCCATGTTCATATACTCTTGTCTCTCAAAACCAATTACACAAAGTAAAAATCAATAAAATATCCTGCATTGATTAAAATGGAGGAAAGATAGAAGGGATGAGTGGCATGACCTAAAAAGATTGCGAGACACTGCTTCGGAGCAATGTACATATACTGGTTCTCCTACTGGTGGTAGGAGCATCATTTGATGGTGTTGAAGGATGTGTACCAAGGGCCAGCCAATGTGCCCTTGCTTTCAAGCCATGCTCTCCAGGCACTGCTGGCCTCCCACTAACTACAAATAGCCATGCTGGCTTTTCCCCCCAAGATCGAATAACAAAAGCAGAAACAGGACCTCCACAGAGACTAGGGCCTCCTGGGCTGGCTTCTCAACTGTCTCTCCGCACAAAGATGCAAATGCCACAAAGATGCCGATGCTTTGATTAGAAGACCCGCTGTATCTGGACATCCTGGTCCCCAGGTGTGGCACTGCTTCAGATTCTGAATTTCAGGCTACTTCTCTCTGTTTGTGCCTTCTAGTGTAAATCAGTGCTGGCTGGTGATGGAAGCCAAAAAATAAAAATGAAAAAAAAAAAAAACTAACAAGAGTAGCTGAGGGGGTCCAGGAAAAAAGTATAAAGGACAGTTTCTCCTGGGCCTGGTTAGGAAGAACCAGCTCAAACAACATTCTGTGTTTGAGTCCCTCCACTCAAAATACCACGTGAAATATACATACACATGTAGTTCCTGAACCTTGCTCACCCAGGGCAGACTATATACAGCCAAAGTAATTTTTCTTTACTGAATGGTACATAGCATCATAGTGAGACATTTATTGTGTACTTTAACGTTCTCCCCAGATAAGTAATGATGTCCGTTATGTGTCTCATTGACAGTCTTGTGCCTTTTAAGTTATTTGTAGGTTCTAATTTTTTATTAGCTATGGCATTTTGCAGAATCATTATAATCTATAAAATTTAAACAGATAAATCCCTAAACCACTACCGAAGCTATTGAAGGATCACATTACCACAATCTTGTTTTCTTTCTAATGGCATAGTATTTTCTTGTATATTCCTTTAAACTATATCTAGGAGTAGTCACAAGTTGTGTATTGAAGGCAGTGTGTTAGAAACACTACCATATGACTCGTTTATTAAATCATACCAGCTAACAGAATGTGAGTCTAGTAACATAGTAATTAACTATGTATTTGAAAATGGCTTCTCCTATCATCTCTTATTCTGAGAACTTTCGTCCTATAAAGATAGACATGCAAATTTTCCAGTAATTTCTTCTCCTTCCCTCCTATGTTCAGGATCTGAATAGAATGTCTGAATAAAAAGGATGCCGGCCTTCTGGACTGCCCCATTCTATGAAGGGAAAACACAGCCCTGGCTCTTTGGCTGAACCACATAAATGAGAAACAGATTTGTGCAATATGAGTTTGCTCCAAGCCACAGAAGGCCAGCACCATCCTTTGGCATATTTTTAAGGCTAAAGGGTAATTGAATCCCTTCTACACTAGACAGATAGTTAAAAAAAAAAAAAAAAAAAAAAAAACCCCAGCAGGGTTTGTCTGGAAGAGACAGTGCAGGCTCACATCTCACTTACGGGAGTGTCGTGACAGGACTCAGGGGGCATATTTGGATTGTGCTAAACGTCCCACAGGATTAGCCATGCATAAAAGGGCCCTTTAGTCGTTTGAAGCCAAATGATCTGCAATGACTTCAGTCTTCACTCCTGTCGTGGAAGCTTGTGAAGCCGCCTCTTTTGGTCCCTGCCGGTTCAGCTCAGCCTCAGCTTTGCCTCATTCTGGTAATGATTCCCTAATTAGACATATGAAGGCCTGCCCTCATTAAGACTCTCTTGGTTACAAGTATCTCAAACCCACTCCAAAACAGCTTCCTAGGATGAGGGGATTTATTGCAAGGACATGGGCTACCTCACAGACTCCAGGCGTCAGAAAGGGTGGGAACCCAGGCAGTTCAATGAAGCTCAGGAAATTTTTGTTGATAATCACCCGAGAACTCCATCATTAATACAGCTCAACCTCTAACTTCCAGTCTTCTGTGCTTCTCAATAAAATATTCTCCAGACTCCAGAGGGGAATCAGATGGGCTCAAGTTGGATCAGGTGTCCATGTGTGAACTAATCAACTGTGGTCAAAATTAGTGGTCACATAATAAGATATATGTCATCTGCCCACCTCTGAAGGATAGAAAGGTACCCCAAGAAATGGGGTGAATTCTGGTAAAAAAAAAAGTCTTTAATATCTTTAATAAGGTTTCAGCTGGACGTTACAGGAACCTGGAATCTCCTTGAAACGATATGGCTTAGTCCACCTTCATGTCTCCAGTTCCCAGGGGCAGGTTTAGAGACATTCTGTGCACTCAGTCTAAAGACAGTACAAACTTCCCCTTGTCCCCTGCCCAGCAGTGGCTCCCTTCTCTCTGTGTATGGGCTGGCAATTCTGCACCTCTGTCTCCAGTCCAGATTCCTCTTCTGAGTGCCAGATTAAGTCATCCACTTCCTACTTGTCCTCTCCACTAGGATCTTCTAGAGAAATCTCAAATTCAACGTATCCCAAATGAAACTCATGATCTTCCTTCACAGAGCTGGTTTGCCTGCAGAATCTCCTCTCTTTAAGTGGGACCACACTTTACCCAGTCATGCAAGCTGGGAAGCTTGGAAGCAACTTGTGGTCTGCCTCTCATTGTCCTTATCCAGTCAAACACAAGACCATTCAATATTAAGTTTGAAATAGTTGTTGAATCAGTTCAACTAACTCCTCAACACTTGCCTCAAACACCTGGCTTTTCTGTACTTCAATTTCTTTTTTTTAAGTTTATTTATTGTGAGACAGAGGGGGAGAGAGAGAGAGAGAGAGAGCAAGGGAGGGGCAGAGAGAGAGAGAGAGAGAGAGAGAGAGAGAATCTGAATACACACTGTCAGTGCAGAGCCCAATGCAGGGCTCGATCTCATGAACCATGAGATCATGACCTGAACTGAAACAAAGAGCTGGGAGCTCAACAGACTGAGCCACCTAGGTGCCCCAGTGCTTCAATTTCTGCTAAAGCCTTTTTGATCTCCTTGTCAGCAGAGTTACCTCCCTAGCATCTGTTCCCCATCCTGGGGACAGTATGGCACCATGCTGCTGCACAGCCTGCCATGGCTTACCAATTGTCCATGGTATGAAACTCCAAATCCTGATATGGTTTATGATCTCACTGTCCACAGTCTTTAGCCATACCTCCTGCCATTCTCAGCTCTCACTCTCTATTCTCCAGCCATAAGGAGTCAAGTTCACTCCTCTGAACAGTATGTACCTGTCTCTGGGCACAGAGAAGTCTCTATTTAAAGCTTCTTTACCTACCCCTGCATGCAAATAGAGGACAATGTCCTGATTTTAATATTTGATCTGCCCCTATCCTTCCAGACTGTGCTAGTTGACACTTCATTACATAGTCTAGTATAAGAGAAGGAAGCATAGTTTATAGAATATAAACCTGGGTGGGCTTTGGTGACAGACTGCTTAGATTCAAATCCTGGCTCTATCACATGCTAGGGGAATGGTCGTTAATTCATAGAATCATGATGAGGATTAATATATTACCTACAACAAGTAATTAGTATAATGCCTGATCCTTGGTTAGTATTCAATAATTTTTCATTAATGTCATGGATTTGTCAAAGTCAAGAGAGTAACAGTGTAATAGGTATCCTTTGGTATTACGACTTGAAAATAAATGTATTATTTTGGGCTTGGCTTACTGTCTGGATCTATAGAAGCTCACCTATATTTATTAATACAGCAAGTCCCCCAGTTTCTCTCCTCTGACCCCCAAGAGTGCAGCCAAGAAAGACAAAAAGAGAGATATTGGGATGAATAATCCCAGAATTTTATAAAATACCACCAGGTTCTTTGGGTTCGGTTTTAAGTTTTTATTTTTTTTTTTTAATTTTTTTTTTTTAAATTTTTTTTTTTTTTAACGTTTATTTATTTTTGGGACAGAGAGAGACAGAGCATGAATGGGGGAGGGGCAGAGAGAGAGGGAGACACAGAATCGGAAACAGGCTCCAGGCTCTGAGCCATCAGCCCAGAGCCCGACGCGGGGCTCGAACTCACGGACCGCGAGATCGTGACCTGGCTGAAGTCGGACGCTTAACCGACTGTGCCACCCAGGCGCCCCGGTTTTAAGTTTTTAAAATATTAGAAGTCTATCACTAAAAATGCTCCCAGATATTTGCTCATTGACATTTGAAACATGTGATCTGGCTACTCCTCCAAATTTGGCCTATTGGGGAAAATGATGAGAACATCATCAGGAAAATTCTGTTACTGGCATCACAGTCATGTGCAGATATGAGAGGTAATCGGGAGTTACATAGTCACACTGAGGGAATCTTTTCTTTCCTTGGGGGAATTTGCCTGTTTGTCGATTTCTTCCATGGGGACATTAATAGGTTGTAAGCAAGACACTATGGGGTCGGAGGGGACCTGTCAGAGCTTTTGATGGTTAATCAGGGCTGGCATAACAGATTGGCAACTAGAGGCCAACCACAAAGCCTGTTTCTCCTGCAGGAAACTTGCTGAATTCTAGAATGGCATAGTAGTCTGTGAGCTAAATTGGAAAAACAGAACAAAATCCTGGCAGGGGGGAAGCCTGCAACAAACCATAATGAGTCTCTTCCTCAGAGCATCTTCACTGCAACTATATGGATGGGAAGCTAGAAAGCTAAGGTCCATATCCTACATTAAAAATAAAATTATTGGGGCGCCTGGGTGGCTCCGTCGGTTGAGCGTCCGACTTCAGCTCAGGTCACGATCTTGCGGTCCGTGAGTTCGAGCCCCATGTCAGGCTCTGGGCTGATAGGTCAGAGCCTGGAGCCTGCTTCCGATTCTGTGTCTCCCTCTCTCTCTGCCCCTCCCCCGTTCATGCTCTGTCTCTCTCTGTCTCAAAAATAAATAAACATTTAAAAAAATAAAAAAAATAAAATTATAAGGCATGCAAAAAAGGTAGGAAAATGTAGCAAAAATTATGATTTTTAAAATAAAAGCTGATGGTGGTACAACAATGTGAATGCACTTAAGTATGCCTTTCAAATGGCGGCTTAGGGGCGCCTGGGTGGCGCAGTCGGTTAAGCGTCCGACTTCAGCCAGGTCACGATCTCGCGGTCCGTGAGTTCGAGCCCCGCGTCAGGCTCTGGGCTGATGGCTCAGAGCCTGGAGCCTGTTTCCGATTCTGTGTCTCCCTCTCTCTGCCCCTCCCCCGTTCATGCTCTGTCTCTCTCTGTCCCAAAAATAAATAAACGTTGGAAAAAAAAAAAATGGCGGCTTAAAAATTGTTAAAATGGGGGGCGCCTGGGTGGCTCAGTCAGTCAAGCATCTGACATTCGACTTTGGCTCAGGTCATGGTGTCACAGTTCGTGAGTTTGAGCCCCACATCGGGCTTTGTGCTGACAGCTCAGAGCCTGGAGTCTGCTTCTGATTCTGTATCTCTGTCTCTCTCTGCCCCTCCCCTGCTTGCACTCTGTGTGTGTGTGTGTGTGTGTGTGTGTGTGTGTGTCTCAAAAATAAATAAACATTAAAAAAATTAATGGTAAATTTTATGTTATACATATTTTGCCATAATGCAAATAAATAAATAAAATAAAAGCTGAACTACAGCTGTTCAGATTTTGGAGTCAGCAGACAAGAACATTAGAATATCTATGATTAGTTATGTTCAAGAAATCAAAGTAAAAGGTACACAGAAAAAAGAAAATAAGTAAAATTTTAACTGTGAATTGGAATGTATAAAGAGAATCAAATGTGCATGCTGAATTAAAAATGCAGTGTCAGAATCAAAGAACTCGTGATATGGGTTTAACAGCAGACAAGATACAGCAGATGACAGGATTATTAAAGGTCACTAAATAATATCCAAACTAAAGCACAGTAATATATATTAAAAAATATATAAGGTGAGTAATAGTTAAAAAGTTTAATGTATCCATAATTGAAATGGCAGAGAGGAAACTGAAAGACAATATTTGAAAATATTTGAAGGGATAATGGTCAAGATTTTCCAAAACTGCTGAAAATATCAGTTCACAAACTTAAGAAGCTCAGATTCCCCTTCCCTCAATTATATGCAGACATATCATAACCAAAATCCTAAAAAATCTAAGACAAAAGGAAAATCTTAAAAGCAGCCAGGAGACAAAAACACACATTACCCTCAATAAAGGGACAATAAGATGGAAACAGATGATCTTTTCAGTAAGGAGAGCAGAGTCAGTTGAATAGTCACAGTAATGTAAAAGAAAGATCTCCTTATCCATGAAAAAGCAACCTGAATAAGTCTTTTGGATTTTATGATAAGCAGGGAAAAATCCAGACATGAAAGAGTTCATAACAGGCAATCCAATTTATATGAAATTCAAGAAAAGACAAAACTAATCAATGGTGTTAGAAGTCAGCCGTGGTTACCTAAGTGCAGCAGGATGTCTGTTGACTGGAAGGAGTAAGATAAATCACTGGGGATGTTGGAAATGTTCTGTTTCACCACCTGAGAGGTGGTTTCACACACACACACACACACACACACACACACGTATGTATGCGTGTGTATATATATATATATATAACTGATCCATCAAATTGCACACTTAAAATGTGTATATGTTTCATCTCAATAAAAAACCAGAAATTCTATGTATTTGTCCTTTATCTTGCTGATACCCTCCTTGCAGTATTTTTTTATGTAGAGAACAAGGGCCAAACTCATGCACACAAAGGTAAAGGGCAGAATGAACTGACAACCTAGACACTGAAAAGCACAAACATGCACATTTGCATGCATATCCTCAGAATTTCAGTTTTACAAACCACTATCATGCTGTCTCTCAATTCCAGACCATCATTTATGCTGTTTTCTCTGCCTGAAATGTGCTTTCTTCTCCCTTGACCTGCTTGCTCATCCTCTGTGTCTATTTGCTTGCTCTGGAAAATCTTTCCAGAACCCTATGTCTGAATTAGGAGACTCCCTTTAAAAATTTTATAATTGAAGGATAATTGACATACAGTGCTGTATTAGTTTCAGGTGTACAACATATTGATACTCAGGTGTACAACTCAGTACATTACTCAGTACTCACCATGACAAGTGTAGTCACCATGTCACCATACATTATTACCATATTATTGACTATATTTCCTAAGCTGTACTTTTCATCTCTGTGACTTACTTACTTTATAACTGGATATTTGTACACCTTAATCCCCTTCCTTTTGAGTTCAGAGCTTCTCTCTGTGCTCCCATGGGCTCTTTTCTCACTATTATACATCCCTGGCACTCCATAGTGCATTTCCCTTCTTGTTTGTCCCCTCAGGTGATCTATAAGTTCCTGAAGAGGAAGCTGAGTTACTGAAGGTTGTATCTCTGATACTTGACACAGTGCCTGGTAGGTATTCACTAATCATTTGTTGAATGACTGAATGGATGCAGAACAAACTGGACCTGTTAATCATCCATGGAGAGACCATGCCTGGTACCTGATTCCAATAGGATAGCTCAGTGGAATTTGAGACAATGCAGAGCACTTGTTCACGCCTACTCCTCATGTCTATGAGAGTTTCTGACTTCTTGGGTGTTACTGAGCACACCTCCAACACACAAAATATCACCTTATGGATGCAAAGAAAGGGAATGGGGACCTGGGTTACATCTCAGCTCTAAAAGGCCTTAAATAGGTATCCTAACTATTTAAATTGGATTTACAAACCCAAATGCAGAAAGGAGCTAGGCAGAGAGTATAAAGGGATATGGCCAATTATTGTTCACAATTATTCGCTGCTCTTCCTGTGTTTTATATAACTTCACCATGGCCATATGACTTTCAGGACCTCCCTTTAGAGGAAGTATACTTCCTTGCCCCACTGAGGTCAGCTTGGCCTGTGATTCGCTTTGGCCAATAAAATGTGAGCAAAAATGGCATGTGCCATGTCTGAGCAGAAGCGTTAAAAGCCACTGCTCCATTTGACCATTTTTCTTGTCCCTCTGCACCAAGAACAGCATATTTGAAATGGGGTTGCTCCTTCAGTCTGGATCCTGGAAGCCCTAGTCCTTCCACAGACAAAATGTAACGGGAGCGGGAAATGAGCCGATGCTGCTGAAGACACAGAGGCCTTGAGGTTTTTCCAGATTATCGGGTAGTCTAAGCTGACTGCTGCAAGCATCAGGTGAAGGACTTGGCTAACTCAAGAAAGCCTATCTGTCCTAAGGGACAGCCAGTCCTCCCTCGGCTCCAGTGGATCCTCACCCGGCAGGGATGCAAGCTCACTCTTGGCAAATCTCCCCGATGTTTAAGAGGGGCCAGATTTTTAATTAAATCCCCTCCTAATAAATGCCTAATATGAACAATACATACCTTCTCTTCATTCCAAAAGAAGAAAGAAAAAATAATAAATCCCCGCCTGATTTTAATTAAAATATAACACCTTCTAAATATTGACAACTAAATCAATATGTTTGGAAAGACACTTAGCGCCAAATCAAATTAAGGAATACATTTGCAATCTCTTCTCTACCCCTCAATTTTCTCATGTGTAGAATAAGAATAATACAGGTATCCCTCGCTTTTTGAAATTTTCTTGTGCCACTTTGCTTTCACGGAAGACCTACCTACATAAGAGCCTGTTTTCAGTAACCGAAAGAAATCCGAAGAGGATTCTCGCTTTTAGGGAAAAAGACAAAAAGTGAAAATAGCATCCAGTGTTTGTCGGACAGCTGACAGCAGTGGAGGCAGCCTGAGCAGGGAGAGCGACGAGAGCGGCCCAGCCCAGCTCCTTCCGCTGGAACTCCTCTCAGCATCTCCCACACACAGCCACCCCAGCCTTGAACTGCACCCGTGAGCACCTGTGCTTTATCTCGATTTATTTTGTGCATCCGTTAACAAGATGTGTCCTAAGGTATTAGAAAAGCCTAAGGGAGGTTTTTGGAGGGGCGCGGTTCTGGAAATGCTCAGGTATGTTTCCATGTAGATAGTAACTGCTTCTTTGCTTAATGCCATTTTAGCCTATGAAAAGTTTCATGAGAACGCTCTACTCCGATGGCAGGGAAAACCTGTATCTGTTCTGCCTCCCTAATTGGGTGATTTTGAACATCGGATTGGTCTAAATTTGTATTTATTTTAATTTTGCAATGGTAAGATAACAAAAGAAGGTCGAGGAAAGAAGTGAAACCACTCTGGCAAAGCAGAGTGGTTTAAGTTTCCTCAAGCCAACAGGCTCCTAAGGAGGCCCGCAGTTGAAGCCACTCTGTCTCAACTTTCCTGTCCCTCCCCTCCTCTTCAGTTCTCCATGCAGAACATAAAAAGTAGGCTTCTCCACAGGCAGATCAGACTAGCATGAAATCATTGTGAATCAGGACAGTGTGATCCTGAAATAGTTGGGACATAAGTAATTGGCAAAAAGGGATAGTCGCCCATGGTGAATGAAACAAGTTCGAGCTAAGTTGATAGATCCAGAATGACTTTCCTATTTTGCCAAATTATACTTCATCCTTCGTCTGGGCCAGTGACACTCAAGAAAAAAATAGCCTAAAGACATCCAGTAGCAAGAAATTGAGATAAGGTTTCTATGTGTGATTAAATGTCTTAAAAGTATTTGTTTTTTTACTTTAGGCATAGACTCAAAATTCTCAAAAGATATGTAAATTTGTCTGACCCTTTTGCATGATGTATCTTACAAGTAGGGTTTCATGGTGATTCTGAATATGTGTTTCAGTAAGAATGTTAAGAAGATTGTGGAAATGCGTGCAAGGGAGAAGTATTAATCTGATGTATATTTTTTCCGTTGCATCTCGAGACCTCACATTTTTCCTTCCATTACATAGACATGCCACTAGAGGTCACTGTACAGTCTTCCGCACACCCTGCGTGTAAGTAATGCTGGGTCTGACCTCCAGTTTCTACACTGAGACCCTTACAGGTTTTGCCTGTCTTTAATCAAACTAACTAGTGTCAACATATCTGCCTGAAGGAAGCTACAAACCCATACTTGACCCAAGGTCAATTCCCACTCCCCACATTATTAAGAGCTAACTAGTCCTTCCAAGTGACGGAGAGCAAAGCACCCATTTCTTTCCTGTGGCTTCATGTTCATGTAGGTGACTACCTATGTCATCTGGTGGCCAGCACTGATGACAATTTACTGACTGCCCTTCAGCCTCTGTAGGGTATTCTGCCAGATGCTGAAGGTAGAACAAGGGAGATAAGACTTACAAATATAATGAAAAGGACCATGCAGGAAAACAAATGAACTGGCCTAAGTGCTATAGGAGTTCTGAGAGTGGTTAATGAAGTGATCCGCTAGGAAAGCAGGAGGTCACATGAAGAAAAGTGTTCTCAACGGCCAAACAGTCCAGGTGGAAGAAGGTATGAAGGCTGGATTTTAGACTGATTTTCCTTTTCTCCTTCTGCCTTAGAAAGAGACTTCCATGCTGGGGGTAGCCTGAAACTAAGATATAATTTAGGAGATAGATGATAGATAGATAGATGGATAGATAGATAATAGATAGATGATAGATCCACCTCTGTTCCTCAAGATTGCCTGAAAGAAATTTCTTTTCTCTGTAGTGCAATATTTATTTACTGATTGATTTGACAAATCTTTATTGTCAACTGTGCCCCAAGCACTCAGTGGTAAAAAAGATAGTCACAGGCAGGGCATGCACACTTAGAATTCATAGTCCAGTGAGGACACAAAGATGACTGCAGTGCAATATGTTAAGTCCTATGATAAGAGAAGAGCAGAGTGCAATAGGAGTACAGAACCGGGGCCCCTGATGCAGATAGGAAGTTAGAGAAACCTTCCTGGAGGAAGTACTCTGAAATTGAGATCCTAAGCATAATAGAAGTAGATCATGTAAAAAGACAGTAAGTGTGTTCCAAACAGAGGTAAAAAGCACAGAAGAAAAAAAAAAAAGAATCAAACAGGATTTTATTTTTGTATATGCAGTTTTGGATCTTGCCATTTTCCGCTTACTTTTTTTATCCTGAGTCTCCATATCAACTGTTTTTGAAAATATTATTTGATTTTATTTTTTGAAAACATGATTTTAATAGCTGCATAGTAATCCATTGTGAGGATAGTGACTAATTTATTTACCTATTTTCTTTTTTTTTAATGTTTATTCATTTTTGAGAGATAGAGCATGAGTGTGGGACAGGCAGAGAGAGAGAGAGAGAGACAGAATCTGAAGCAGGCTCCAGGCTCTGAGCTGTCAGCACAGAGCCAGATGCAGTGTTCAAACCCATGAACCGTGATTTCATGACCTGAGCAGAAGTTGGATGCTCAACCGACTGAGCCCCTTGTTTACCTATTTTCAAAGGGCAATAGCATTTTTAAGGCTCATGATAATTGTTCTCTCCTTAAAAATATGAAGTCATGTGACATAATCTTTACTGATCATAATAATATCCAAAATAAATCTCCTTTATTTGAGTATCTGTTGAAAACAATTTCTGCAACCCAATCTGATATCCAGCCATAGCAAATACTAAATTAAGCAAGTTATTCATTTACTGAATATTGGTTACATTTAATGATTTGTAAATTTTGCTGTAATTGTTTTTGCATGAATTGGCACAGGCTTCAGAGGGGCTTCAGGATTCTGGGGCTTTCACATTCTTGCGCTGTCTCTCAGAGACCCCTCTGTGTCCCTCAGTCTTAGTTCCCCCTCAGGTCTGCATCTCAGTGCCTTCTTTATCCCCTCAGAACCCCTCTCTGGGATGTTAGCTAACATTTATCTCCATATTTTCCCCAGTAAATGATTATTTTTTTTGTCTGTGGCTCCATATCCTGAGGCTGCAAACCACTAGTTTCCTAAATAGTTTCTTAACCACATTTTGGGTAAAAATGTACATATAATTTATTTGACAAATTGCTGACATAGCAAATTGATTTTCTGGGTCAAACAGGAAAGATATTCACGGCTCTCACGGGAAGGAGATCACCTTCTTTGAGCTGTTTCAGATTTAATTCATATGATTGTTTTTTTATGCCTCCCTTTAAAATGGATATGCCTCAGCCTTCCATAACCCACATTTTAACCTGCTTTACAACAAGATTTTGGGGTTGTCTATTTTTGGTTTTGAGCGTTTGCATTTATTGCCTTGGCATTCACTCACGCTTACTTAGTGAGGCATATTTTGGAGAGAGATGATTCACTGACCGCAGCCATGTGGGCACTAGCTGTTGAATTGAAATGCTGTTTTGAATTCAAATTTCCCTGTGTTTCATGTACTCTCATATCGCTGTGTGGCTTGTCGTGAGTTGGGGAGTTCTTTCAAACCCCAGAGCACTCAGTGGTAAGGTAACCTCTCAAATACATTTATTTCACGTGTAAGAAGTCATTGTCGTCCTGGCCCAGGAGAACACCTACATGAAAACCGAGAAGGTCTCTAGCTCCCTGATAGCTACCCCAGCCTTGCTCAGGGCCCCAGTCTCAGGCCATCAAGGTCCAATTCCTCTTCGTTCAAACGGGCAGCTTCTGGAGACCACTGCCTTGCAATGCCCACTTAATTTATGCAAAGTAGACTTAACATGTAACACCCAGTTCCCTGAAGTGAAGATTTTACTTAACACTTTAATCCGTGAAGCCGCTATCCATGTATCTTTATTGACAGATGTTTCACAAATTTGCATAATTTAAAATGCCTCCCAGGCCTATCAACTGATGCCTCAGAAAGGTGTGTCGGAAAGATAACCGAGTCCCAGCTGGGGCCACAGACTGCACTCCAGTTGTCTTTGGTGGTTTTCTGGTACTGACTTTTGAGAGCCAGCTCATGATCTCAGGATGTATGGAAAAACAATAATACTAACTGTATTACTACTCTCAGGTAAGTACATTTCTTTTTGTAGCATGATGCTGTTATAGTGGATGTCAGATTATAGGCTAAAATGTAAACTACCTGATTTTAGTTCTATCTTACTTAAATGAATAAATAAATGAGTAGTATCTCAGAGCCCAGTCTGGTGGATGGATTTCTATTGGGACTCAGCTGGTAAGGTGGAGGGAATTGGGTTAAGGAGTTCTGTAATTGTGGCTGGATCACAATTTTCCAGTAGCATGCTTCAGTTCAAAGCCTCGCCACAGTGAAAAGAATTGTACCAAATATAATGAGAAATGTCTCTGTGTGAATAAATGTATTGCCTTATTTGTGCTTAATGAGGTTAACTTCTAAATTAAATGGTCGTTAGTGAAAGTGATGGTGGATATGTGATCCTGAGTTTTCAAAACGTTTTGTAAAAAATTATAATCTCCTTCACCCGCCAAAAAAGTACAAGCTACAAGCATGAAGTCTGCATCCGTGGGGGAGCTGTTTCCCACGCTTTGGTCTTTTACTGAGGTATGATGGAGGAAGAAGAAAAAGCAGCTTATTGGCTTAAGTGTTAGGTGGTTTGGGGAGAAATCAAAATCAATTCATTAAGATAAAGAAATAATGTAGAGTATTACCAAGTTGTATTAAATTAGCAATATTTGGGGCCTTTTTCTGAGAATGTGATGGTTAATGTCTTCTCAAATGCATTGTCTACGTGTTGGAAATACATAGATAAGGAGCAGGCAGTTACTTGAAATGTATGGAGCCCTCAGACATGGCTCTAACTCAAATTGGAGCACATACTAAGGATCTACTGGACACTCTCTAGGAGATAGAGAAGGGAGCCAGCACTTTCTAAGATATATTAGCCAATAAAAAAGTGTAATGGTTAAAGCATAGGGATGAGGAAGAGACAGCACTAAGCTCAAACCTGGTTTGACATCTGAAAGGCTGGGGGACATTAAGGCAAATTATCCTCTTTTCACCTCCCTATCTTCATCTGTAAAATGCCTACAGTGTTGGTACCTGCCTCCTACTAATGAAATAGGGACTATACAAAGGAATAGCAAATTAGTAAATAATTTAGCTATGATAGTAATTACTGGCTAGGGAACAAATCTGGGTGTGTGAGGATGATTTCTGAGAAGTCAGGGAAAATGGGACAATTACAGGAAAACAGGAGACTAACAAAATTACTCTTTTTTTTTAAGTAGCAAAATATGAAAACATTTAGCTTGAAGAAAAGAAAACAAGCAGAAGGGATGTAGTATAATATTTAAATATATTCCAATACTTCTAGAGCTATTACACAGAAAAGAAAAGAGGTACTGTGCTGTTCAGAGGGCAAAGAAGGCCTACTCAATCGAACTAGATACATTACCCAGTTTTTTGTGGCAGGGGGTGGGGGATATTTGGAAAGGATTCCTGGAGAAGAAATAAATGCTTCATGTCTACAACTGCTCAAGTGGATAATGTACTAAGGTCTTCAATGACAGTTCATGAGAGGTCATCAAGGCCATGCGACCCCAAAGGCCCCCCGCGGCCCTCATTGCAAATGGTGCCATCATCTTTGCGTTTTCTGAAACCATCCAAAGACATTCTCTGGAATAATGGAATAATGGAAAGGTGTTTGAGCACCCCCTTACTCCCTAGTTTAAGTAGAGAACCTGGAAAGTGGTTTAAACATCTTTGGCTAGGGGAAAAAATAAAGAAAAGATGATATTTCTTTCCCTGGAGATCTTGAGGGTAAAGCCACTATTCCTAATTCTAAATTTATCAGATGTCATTCTCCAAATGGAGAGTAAGTTCTCTTGAAATTATCTGATTCCCAATCCCTGAATTCATTTACTCATTTGTTCATTCGGCGCTTGTGTGTCAGGTGCTGGACACGGAGCCCACGCCAGTAGGAGCAGTGAGCTCCTGTGGAGCACACAGTCAGGGCAGTGAGAGGGAGCACCAGCCCTAAACTGAATAAGTAAATCACTAACATAAGAACGATGATAAAGAACACCAATAAAATTAAACCAGGAAAGGCGATAAACATAATGCAGAAGGCTGATTTACAAAAGGGTAGCAGGAAATTTTTCTTGGAGTAAGTGACATTTATGAAGAGAGGTGAACGACTGGAAGAAGCTGACCTTGCAAAAGTTGGGGGAAGGACAAAGGCAACATTTCTGACACTGGACAAGAGTGTGTTCAATGCTTTTATTTGAAAATCAGATTCGGACACTAAGAAGGAATTTGAGAATGCACTATTGTAACACTTCAACCAGGAAATTCATAAACCAGGACCCTCTAAAGTAAACCCTCAGTTTCCTGGTTTTACTTTAAAATTTGTGCAAAATTTGCATGCTAGGCCATAATTTATTGATTTAATTGGAAGATCCCAAGGAACAGGTGTTGTCACAGGTTTTATTCGTTAGTGTATCTCCAGAATCTAGCACAGCTCTTGACATGTCCTAGGATATCGGGTGAATCAGCAAGGAAGCAAGTAAAGGGAGGGAGAAAAGGGGAAGGGAGGGAGGAGAAGGAAGGAAAGAATATTTGTTTTCATTTGTTTAGGCAAAATGAGAGCTCTGTGTAGGTATACCATGATACCCTGGACATCTTATTCCATATGTCAGCAGGTACATCAGTTTGAAAAGCACATGCTTAGAAGGAGTAAGTAAAGAAACAGCCATCTCCGTTTTCTCAGCAATCCAAAAAGAGAGCCTTTCTGTCCATGTAAATGTTGTAGGGAAGAGTTCTGAGCTGGGTTTCAGGGACTACTTGAATTTCTTACTAGTAAAACCTGTGTCTTTATTTATGCATCCCACACATTGCTAGGCACATAGTAAGCACTCAATAAATAATAGTTGCAGAAATAACAAATGACCAGAATTTTGCAGCAGACTAGTTTCACTGTGGAAAATGAATTCATCCTCATGGGCATCCGTTTCCTTGTCCCTATTGAATAAAACACGGAATAGATAGTATCTAAAATCCCTTCCATCGCTTAACTTCTATGAGTTCCCAAAAGTCAGCCTGAGATGACCTGTAGCCTTGTTCCCAAACCTATAAATCTCATAATCTTGGGGTAAAATTGGGTTTTTAGACAGAAACGGACACCTCACTATGAATGCCTGGGGAAGGATCCCTCTAAGAAGGGAAAAAAGAGACGGTACCTCAAGACTGACACCCACTAATTTTAAATTGGCAAACCAGATTTAGCATTCCTGTGATGGATTTCTTTTTACTTTGGTTTCTAGAAGATTATTGAAAACATCTGTGAACCTTTTGGGGAAGCACATTTTAAGTAATTTCCTCAACTTGTCTTTATAGGCTATAGTTCCTCTCAACTAACTACTGAAAGTGTCTCAGTGACTCACGAATCACCAGTAAGGGCCGTGACTGTTCAATCACCACGTAAGTTGCCAACAAAAGTAGATGGGTAATAGATTTCCAGCCATTATCATCATTTCTGCATATTTAATTAGGAAAAGGTTAAAAAAAACATAATTAGGAAAAGGTAAAAAAAAATGTAAAAGGTAAACTGAACAAATAATCTTTGCTTTCTAAGAGGCCTCTGTCATTAAGCAATGCTGACAAATATGAACAGGAAAACCAAGATACTGGCAGATGCATTTCATTGTGGTTACTCAAATAAACTTGGTTAGAATGTCTGCTGACTCTTATTTCAGGAATCTGATAGAGAAAAAAGCAAGAATTGTCGGTAAACAGAGGAGATACACCATCATTACGAATTTTCCCATTTTCAACTTTTAATAGGGCTTGTTTCTGTTATGATACACAACTTGTGCACATCTGTTACAATACACAGCTCATACATATCTGTTATGACACACAACTCTATTGTGATACACAACCCCAAGCTGCCAACAGCCATACTCCAGCAGCTAAGAGTATCAGAAAAGTGTCAGACGCATAGAACCTTGGGACACTGTTCACTAAGAGACTTCTGTAACATCATGGGAGCCAGGCCCATGTCTGTCTCAGAAAATTAAATGACTCTAAAACCATTGTAGGCCCCAAATCATAAAATACCATACATTCTTCTCTCTGTCCCCAGGCGTCATACCAACTGCCAGAGCAAAGGTGCTGGAGGAGATTCCTGACATCATTTCAGCTAAAGCTTCATCTCCTCTGATATTTTGGAATCAGACTCAAATTTAGCAATTTGCTTTGAAGATACAAGCAAAAGGCCTGGGTTTCTTTCCAAGAAACCGACATAACTGACAGAAGTGTTAAACTTAAGCAATTACCCAGTGATAGAGACAATGAACTGTCACCTTTACAAAAACCACATATAAAGAGGAAACAAGGGTCATGGCATATATTTAACTTTTCATGTATTCATTCAAGAAAAATCAGAAAAGTATTAGTTCAAACTGAACACTTTCTGTATATCAGGCACTATGCTAAGCCCTCTACGTGGATTTTATTCTCACAACAACTATGTGGAATAGGTATTATTCCCATCGTGCAGATGAAAAAAAGAGGTTCGGAACGTTTTAAAAACTTGCCTGAGGACATACAGTCAGTGAGCAGGAAAGCTGGATACAAATCCAGGAGGTTTGACCATAGAACCCTCAGCCTTACCCAACATATTCTACTTTCTTCCTCAAGAGAGGAGAGCATCATTCCTGATCTGCTATCCAGAAATAAGCACTGTTGATATTTTGGTACAAATATTCCAGATGTTTTTTTCTAGGCATGTTTATAAATATGTACTTCAAAAATTACTGTAGGGGCTCCTGGGTGGCTCAGTTAGTTAAGCAACTGACTTCGGCTGAGGTCATGATCTCACGGTTCATGGGTTCGAGCCCCGCGTCGGGCTCTTTGCTGACAGCTCAGAGCCTGGAGCCTGCTTCAGATTCTGTGTCTCCCTCTCTCTGTTCCTCCCCTGCTAGCTCTCTGTCTCTTTCTGTCTCTCAAAAATAAATAAACGTTAAATTTTTTTTTAAAAATTACTGTGTATAATATTCTGAAACCTGACTTTTCCTCACTTAAAAAACATCTATTCCATATTAATGAGTACACTTACAAAACATTTTAATGGCTCCACAATATTACATCTGATGCCTAACTATGGTTTGTTTAACCTATGCCGTGTTTCAAATATTTAGGTTGTTTCTACTTTACAGTCTGTTTTTGTTTGTTTCAAGTTTTTATTTAAATTGTAATTAGTTAACATATAGGGTAATATTGGTTTCAGGAGTAGAATTTAGTGATTCATCACTTACATACAACACCCAGTGCTCATCACAAGTGCCTTCCTTACTACCTAAACAACACTATGATGGACATCCTTGTAGACTCATCTTTCTGTGTCAGAATATGTACTTTTTAAAGATTTTGATGAATGTTGCTAAATTTGCTTCCCCAAAAGTTATGCCAAAGTATATACTTATCAGTAAATTTTGAAAGCATCTTGTCTCAGTACCTTCTTCCCAAATTGTGTCCCAGAAATCTGTATCTGAAATTAAGGTTAAGTGAAAAATATGGTGTATTTATGTTTTGACTTTGATTTCCTTGATTGCTAATGAAAACAAACCATTTCTCTCTGTGTGTGTGTGTGTGTGTGTGTGTGTGTGTGTGTGTGTTTAACAGCTTTACCAAGTTATAATTTGCATGCAGTGAAATTCACTAATTTCAAGTGTAGGACTCGGGGCTGAAGATTAGAATGGGACAAGTGAGGTACTCACCTCAGGACCAAATTTAAGGGGGCACCAAAACCTTAGTCATCAAGATAAATACTTTCATAAAGTATTTTTTAAAAACTCAAAATTAATTCAAAAAATCAATGATGAATAACATGTCAGAATTTTAAACATAGCTGGGATCCATCAGAGTCAGGTCTGAGGTGAGGTAAGTGAGGTGAGGCAAACCAGTGCCAGGTCAGATCTTGGCTTCCAGTGGGCAGTTACTGAGAAGAAACATCTTAATCCACTCAGCAACTGAGCAACTGAGTTGCAGCTAGCAATCCATCTTTTTGAAAGCTCACTTTCTGTTCCCTGCCCCCCCCCCCACACACACACACACTTCTAGGGAATAGCACTTTGGAGGCCCCAACTTAAAAATCTCATGGCGTTTATTTTAAAAAGTTTTTTTAGAATAAGAGGTACCTGGCTGGCTCAGTTGGTAGAGCATATGGCTCTTGATCTCAGGGTCGTGAGTTTTGAGTGCCATGTTCGGTATGGAGAGTACTTGAATAAATAAACTTAAAAAAATTTCTTTTTACACGTGTTGAGTTTGTCATGACTCCCACTCCTCCTCAGTGGGCCCTGAACCCCTAGTTCTGTGAGACCATTAAAATCTCTCACAAGTTTCAGGGCCTCTCAGATCTCACTTGAAAATAGACAAATGTCTTCAGGGGAAAGCCAATGGCAAGCTCACCTCTCTGTACTTCCTCTCCACCTTCAGAGCCTGCTGTCTTGGTAGGCTCTGATGCCCTCTCTAGATGTGTTAAATTTGCTCAGCTTTTCTACTTGTTGTGGACAGGAGGCTTGATCTGCAAGAAGCTAGTTTGCCTCGGCTGGAAGCCAGAAGTTTTAGTTTATTCCTCCAGATGAGTTTCAGAATCATTTGGGAAAGTTATCCCTTATGTAACATAAAAATATTCCAAGGTTATTTGGCTAGAATGGAATGAATGATAGAATGAAATGAATAAATTGGCTCAGAGTAAATAAAACATTTTGTAGTAGTAAATCTTTGAATTGGGAATATATCATGTTTTTTCACTGAGCCCTATCTTATGTCCTCTGAAGAGTTTGAAAAAAATTTGGAAAAAAAATTCTGAAAAAAAATTTAGATAAATTTTATGTATTTCCTTTTGAAGAGATATTTTACATGTCCTTTTATTGTTTTAATTAAAATATATTTCATTACATTTTCAAATTATCAATGGCCTAAGATGAACTTATCACTTTGTATACGTTCATTTTATAAGTGACATGGCTAACCTTATTTGGTTAAAATAGTTGACTCTCTTCAATTTCCAAAATTAAGAATCATATTCCTTATAAAAGTGAAATTTTGTTTCTTCTTCACTTGAAATAAATGCTCATAGCTGCTTTTCTTATGATATTGCATTTGTTAGAACTTCTAAATGTTATTTATGTTAGTTAATGCTGCATAATGGTCGTGATAGTCATCCTTGTCTTGAGACTGTCTATAATATGAATGTCTCACCATTAATTATGATGTCTGCGGCTTTCAGCAAATAATCCTTATGTTAAGAAATTTCTTGCTACCGTTAAACAAAGAGCTTTAATCAAGAAAAAGAAAAGATCTTAAATTCTATAAAATGCCTTTTATGCATCATTGTTGAAACTTTGAAAGTTGACTTCCATAGCTTAATGGTAAAATAATACATTTCCTGACAGTTGTCACAAGAAAGAAAGTATCTATTATACCTAACATAACAGAAATACTTTTTAAACTTTTGTTTGGTTTTCTTTAAGAATGTTCATCTTATTAGTTTCTATTTATTTCACAGTATTTTTATTCTTCAATATGTTGAATGATGAATTATATCAATGGATATTATCACATTGCCCTATACCTCACATCCTAGTATTAATCACTTGGCTATTGTAAAGTATTCTTCTAATATCGTGCTGAATTTAATATTTGTCTTAGGATCATTTTACCTACATTTGTCATATATAATTTTTTTTGAAATACCTTTGTGAGTACACGTGCATTTGCTATCAAAAAGTGAAAGAATTTTTGCCCATTTTATTTAAAAATAATTCATTAATCGCTATGTGCAAGTTTTAAGTGAAAGATATTTTGAAGAAGAATCATCTCTTCCAATTATAGTAGAGGATTTTTTTTAATTTTTTTTTAATCTTTATTTTTGAGAGAGAGAGAGACAGAGTATGAGCAGGGGAGGGTGCCAGAGAGAGGGAGACACAGAATCTGAAGCAGGCTCCAGGCTCTGAGCTGTCAGCACAGAGCCTGACGTGGGGATCAAAGTCACAAACTGCGAGATCATGACCTGAGCCGAAGTCAGATGCTTAACCGACTGAGCCACCCAGGTGCCTATTTGGGGATTTTTGTTAAGAGTTTCCTTGTATACAAATTATTATACGTAAGCACCAGAAAAGAAGGTGCCATCTTTATTTTTAGCGTACAAAATTCTATGTATAGCTAATCAACTTTGGTGCATCCATCTCTAGATGGGTATAGTATAGATTAGGTTCTGTATACAGTTACATTCCAAAGATTAATAGCCAGCATTCATAGAGCATTTACCTACTGCCAAGCACAACTTTAAGCCAGGTACATATATTTAATTTTGTGTGTGTGGAGACATACATGTAATAAAATTCACCATTTTAACCATTTTTAAATGTGCAACTCAGTGGTGGTATTTAATACATTCACAATGCTGTACTCCTATAGCTGTTATCTAGTTTCAGAACATTTTCATAAGCTTAAAAGGAAGTACCAAATGCATTAAACTCTTATTCCCCACCCCCACCCCCGCCAGCCTTGGCAACAGCTAATTTGCTTTCTCTTTCTGTTTCCCTATTCTGAATATTTCATATACAACCGGTCTTGTGTACATTTTTGGCTTTTGGAAATAGTGTTGTTATAAAAATTCTTGTACAAGTTTTTTTTTTTTAACACTTGTTTTCAATTCTCTTTTGAGTATATCTAGGGGTAGAAATTCTGAGTCATATGGTATGTTATGTATAACTTATTGAGAAAATGCCATACTTTTTCCACAGAAGCTTCACTATTTTACAGCCCCTCCAGGAGTGTATGAGATTCCAATATCTCCACATCTTCAGCAACACTTGTTATTTTCTAGTAGGTGTGAAGTCATATTTCATTGTGATTTCCATTTCCTTTGATTTCCATTTCCTTAGTGACTAATGGTGTTGAGCATCTTTTCATGTGGTTGTTGGCCATTTGTGTATCTTCTTTGGAGAAATGTCTACTCAAGTTCTTTGCCCGTTTTTAAATTGGGTTGTTTGTGGTTTTGTTACATTATAACAGTTCTTTATATACTCTGTATACAAGACCCTTATCAGATAGATGATTTGTAAATATTTTCTCCCATCCTGTGGATCATGTTTTTACTCTCTTGAGAACATCCTTTGATAACACAGTAAGTTTATAATTTTGATGAAGTCCAATTTATCTATTTTTTAAAATTTTGTTGCATGTGCCTTAGGTGTCCTATATTGTAAAAGAAAACCACTGCAAATCCAAGAACATAAAGATTTACTCCCATGTTTCCTTCTAAGGGTTTTATAATTTTCACTCATATTTATGTCTTTGGTCCTTTTTTTGATCTGATATTTTTAGATGATGTGAGATAAGAATCCAACTTCATTCTTTTGCATTAGGATACTAGTTGTCTCGCACAATTTGTTGAAGAGACTGTTCTTTCACTATTTAATGGTCTTGGAACCCTTGTTGAAAATTGATTGATAAAAATGTGGGTTTATTTCTAGACTCCCAATTCTATTCCTTTGATTCTTTGAGCAGCAGCACATTGTTTTGTTTTGTTTTGTTTTGTTTTGTTTTGTTTTGTTGTGGGATTTTTGTTGTTGTTGTTGTTGTTTTGTTTTTTTGGGTTTTTTTTTTTTTGGTCCTCAGAGTTTATTTTTTATTTTTATTTTTTTAATTTTATTTTTTATTTTTTAAAATTTACATCCAAATTAGTTAGCATACAGTGCAGCAATAATTTCAGGAGTAGATTCCTTGATGCCCCTTACCCATTTAGCCCATCCCCCCTCCCACAACCCCTCCAGCAACCCTCAGTTTGTTCTCCATATTTATGAGTCTCTTCTGTTTTGTCCCCCTCCCTGTTTTTATATTATTTTTGTTTCCCTTCCCTTATGTTCATTTGTTTTGTCTCTTAAAGTCATCATATGAGTGAAGTCATATGATTTTTGTCTTTCTCTGAGTGACTAATCTCACTTAGCATAATACTCTCCAGTTCCATCCACGTGGTTGCAAATGGCAAGATTTCATTCTTTTTGACTGCCGAGTAATACTCCATTGTATATATATATACCACATCTTCTTTATCCATTCATCCATAGATGGACATTTGGGCTCTTTCCATACTTTGGCTACTGTTGATAGTGCTGCTATAAACATGGGGGTGCATGTGTCCCTTCGAAACAGCACACCTGTATCCCGTGGATAAATGCCTAGTAGTGCAATTGCTGGGTCGTAGGGTAGTTCTATTTTTAGTTTTTTGAGGAACCTCCATACTGTTTTCCAGAGTGGCTTCACCAGCTTGCATTCCCACCAACAATGGAAAAGAGATCCTCTTTCTCCGCATCCTCATCAACATCTGTTGTTGCCTGAGTTGCTAATGTTAGCCATTCTGACGGGTGTGAGGTGGTATCTCATGGTGGTTTTGATTTGCATTTCCCTGATGATGAGTGACGTTGAGCATTTTTTCCAATGTCGGTTGGCCATCTGGATGTCTTCTTTGGAGAAGTGTCTGTTCATGTCTTTTGCCCATTTCTTCACTGGATTCTTTGTTTTTTGGTGTTGAGTTTGATAAGTTCTTTATAGATTTTGGATACTAACCCTTTATCTGATATGTCATTTGCAAATATCTTCTCCCATTCTGTCAGTTGCCTTTAGTTTTACTGATTGTTTCCTTTGTTGTGCAGAAGCTTTTTATTTTGATGAGGTCCCAGTAGTTCATTTTTACTTTTGTTTCCTTTGCCTCCAGAGATGTGTTGAGTAAGAGGTTTAGCAGCACACTGTTTAGATTACTGTTGCTTTGTAATAAGTTTTGAAATTTTGAAGTGTAAGTCCTCCACCTTTGTTCTTTTTCAAGATTAATTTGGTTATTTGTGGTTCTAGAAATTCCATAGGAATTTTAAGAACAGCTTTTCTATTTGTGCAAAAATTGACACATATTTTAACTCATTTTACTAAGTCAGTAATTTATAAGGTAAGCAACAATTATTATCCCCATTTTACGAAAGATGAAACAAGAGTACCGAGAAATTAGCCAACCTGCCCAAGGCCTCAACTAGTAGGGAAATTAGTTTGAACCCACAAAGGCTGGCTCTAGAATCTATGCACTTAATCAATACATTAAACTACATCGTTTGTCATATGGGCTTGTTTCAGGCTTGGCTCTTCTGACTTGTAACATTGTCAGTGTTCTGCTTATGCTTTCACTAAAGTGGAGCCTATAATGAAAGCTGATGGTCTGTCTTCTGCTGCTGCACTTAATGAACCCTAATTGGGGGACTATGATGTTAGCCTTTTGCTCCTTTTAATCTGGGCTAGGTACCTTTTAATCTAAGGATCATACCTTTGATGATTACCACTTATTTCTCAGTCATGATTGCACTTAAAAATCAAATGAAAGAAAATAATCCTAAAGTACGAAAAGTGAGTATAGTCCATCTATTGAAGCCAACTGGAAAGATGAACCATGGCAGTGAAATTGCATCTTGCTAGGAGAGACACTGCACAAATACGCCTCTTGGTGTCCTCTGAGCTATTCTGTCACGTACAGATCTCAAAGCCATCTTGTCAGGCAATTCAGCAACCTCACTTCAAAATGAGTCTATAGGAATGTAGGGACACACCGTAAAGTTTATTCTCATTGATTTATTACTCCAGAAAAGTCAACATCAATCACTTGTGATTGCAAGTCAGATATTTTTCAGGTCCTGTCAGTGTTTTGTTTTGTTTTGTTTTGTTTTTGCTTCATTGATCTATCACTGTTAAAATTGTTCCACAACCATGTAATTCTGTCAATTTCTTCTTTTGCTTTATATTTCTTGTTGCTCTGTTTTGGAGATATAATGGCCCATATTTACCTAAGAATCATTGTGTAATAGATCCTTTAACAGTATAAATTAATCCTCCATGTCTTTTTAAGTGTCTTTGCCTTTAATTCTACTTTGTCTAATCTTAAATTTTTGATTCCTGTTTTTATTTATTTTTATTTAACATACCTTTGCACTTTTTTTTTTACACATTTTGCATTCTTTAGTTTTGTTTGTGCTCCTTGTGATCTAGCATACATTTGTTGGGGCCTTTTTTCCTATTTTGACTCAATCTAAAGGTCTTTGTATTTTAATATGGAAATTTAATTTATGTACATTTATGGGCTCACAAGTGACATGTAGTATCTTTTGTTGCCTTTATTCCACACTTTTCTTTTTTTAATGATTTATTTCTGATGTTTTGACATACACACTATGGTCAGTTTGCTTTTATCCTCCTCCTGTTTTGAATGTATATAACCTATTTGTAATTATCCCAGTGGTTAACTTTATGTTCTTAAGAATTCTCTCTCAGAACTCTTAAATCATTTTAATGATTCAGTACACTTAGAAACTAACTGCTTTTAGGGACTCTATAAAAGCTGGATAAGATTGTTCTAGGGTGGAGCCAACTTGGCAACAGCTCATGGGTGCCTTGAATGGATTTCAGTTGTGTCATGGGATGTTGATTCCCTCAGCCCCTCTGGAGGCCAGGTATTCAGGTAGGGTACAGCAAGGTATATCAACATTAGGACACATTCACATGTGATTAGGACGTAGTGAATGTATACTGTAAGTCATTGTGCACAAATACATAAACATATATGAAACAAAATTCCACAAAATAATAAGTGTCCTTATTATGTGTGATGCAGTCTCTTCTATTTTGTACAATTTACTATTTTAATGCCAGTAATGACACAGTGAATTGATTTCAAGGCCCATTAATGAAGGAATTCACTATCTTAACTACATGTTGGAATTATCTGAGGGACTGTCTCTATAAGATACTGACAACTGAGTTCCATAGCCAGAGATTCTAAATACAGTAATGCAGGAGCCAGCAAACTACAGCCTGGGAGCCAAACCCAGACCACCACTGGTCTTGGATAGCCTGCAAGTTAACAATGGCTTTTACTTTTTTAAGTGCTTTAAAAAATCAGAAGAACAATAATACTTTCTGACATGTGAATATTATGTAAAATTAAAATGTTAGTGTCTATCGGGGTGCCTGGGTGGCTCAGTCTGTTAAGCGAACGACTTCAGGTCAGGTCATGATCTCATGGTCCGTAGGTTCGAGCCCCATGTCGAGTTCTGTGCTGACAGCTCAGAGCCTGGAGCCTGCTTCGGATTCTGCGTCTCCCCCTTTCTCTGCCCTTCCCCTGCTCATGCTCTGTCTCTCTCTGCCTCTCAATAATAAATAAAAGTTAAAAAAATTAATAAAATCTATAAAATCAATAAAATGTTAGTGTCTATCAATAATTATTGGAACAAAGCCACACTTATTTATTTATGCTTTGGCTTACACGTTGCCTATAGCTACTTTTGCACTGTAACGACAAGAGCTGTAACAGAGACCAACCATGTGGCCCACAAAACCTCAGATATTTATTCTTTGTCCCTTTACAGAAAGTCTGCCAACTCTTGCACAAGGGATTTCATTCTGCAATTTGAAAAGTCAGTTTGAGACTGAGGATTTCCTAGCTAAGTTCTCGCAGAGCTCCTTGGAGCTGCCTCTAGCTGGCAGTGGACACAGGGTGCGAGGCTCCAGGCTTACTGCCCACCTTCCCAGTAGAGCCATTCCACCTGTCGTCTGTTTCACACACTCAGGAGCTTACCCTTGCAAACTGCATGTAGTTAAATCAACTGCAGGGGGAGAGGGGCTTTTCTAAGACAAAACCACAAGACGTACCATCATGTAATATGGAAAATTGTGAATGTTAGTATTTCTCAAGCAAATCAGGCTACTATCCAATTGTCTTCTGAATTTGTTCAAGCTCTAGATAAGGGTGCCATAAGAACCTCAGAAAATTTAAGAGTAGCTCTCAAAGCCCTGGAAAATGAAGCTTCTACATGTGGATTTAGTCTGGAGCGATGGCTCCCGCCACTGGCAGCACACTGGAATCTCATGCCTGTGCACCGCAGATGGTTCCAATATGCAGTCAGGATTGAGAATGTTGATCTAGTTTTTATTGTTGCTATTTGTCATTGTTCAACCAGTGGCAGAAAGTATCAGTGGTGTGAGAACCTTGGGATAAGATTTTCTTTTTTTTTTTTTTTTTTTTTCATTTTCCCAAGCAAGTGCACCACTGGGGGAGGGGCAGAAGGAAAGTGGCTCCCAAGCAGGCTCCACACCCGATGCAGGGCTTCATCTCACAATCGTTGAGATCATGACCTGAGTCAAAATCAAGAGTCGGATGCTTAACTGAGCCACCCAGGCGCCCCTTCACTTTTAATTAGAATTTTTCTCATCCACCCTAACTCCTTAAGTTCAAACCTAATGTGTGCAGCAAGTTCAGCTTCCAAAATGCCAATATTTTAAATAAAGCTGGCACACCTAAAGTACATGATCCTCTTTTGTTCTGAGGATTTGGGATAGGCATAGTAAGTGGATTGAAAGATGCTTGGCTCAAAAAAAGGGAGGTTTCAGCTAACAAATTGTTACTAACCAGAAACATCTGTCTTTCCACAATATGGCTGTGACACTACATGTCACCCTGCCCTTCTGTGTTAGAGGTACCCCCCTCCCACCTCAGGTTACACACAAGGTGAGTTATTATTTTTGTATCTTTTCACTTAGCCCTACTTTGCCATAAGTGAAGACTTGTTTGAGAGTAGTTACATAATTTGTTGAGAATTTAATCTCTCAAAGCAACTTACTTGGGGCTCTCATTCTTTTTATTCTGCATAGATCATAGTAGACCTTTGCAGACAGCTCTGCAGTCAAATAGATCTGAATTTAAAACCCAGCTCTGCCATTTATCAGCTGAATCTCTTAGGCAAGTTAGGCAATGTTTCTGATCTTTGTTTTTCTCCTCTACAAATAATGGTTAATATATAATAATATGCTCTCAGGTTTTGAAGGTGGCAAGAGAGGATACCCAGCATGTAATGAATACATAATGTGTTAAATATGAATATTATTATCTCAGCCATATAAATTTCCATGATTCTGGAGTAGTGACATTCTTTACAGGATATCTGTTCCATTACTCTCATATTAGAAGCAAGAAACTGAGGCTCAGATAAGTTTAGTGACTTACTCAGATCCTCAGCCAGTTAGTGGCAAAGCTTGGACTGGACTGGAACTCTGACCTCTTTTCTCACTGGGACAATGTAGATGAACATCCCTTGCTTTCTTTCTGTCTGGGCTGAAGAACGTACATTGGCCGAGATTATAGGCTGATTTATCTCTCTAACCCCGCTGCCTCAACAATGATTTGGGACAACGAGAATGGCCAGCAGCTGGGTAGTACAGAACCAGGCTATGAAGTTCAAGGTTCCTGAGGGAAGCTGTTGTCATTCTAGTCCACAGCAGCTTCAAGTCAGACTCAATGAGGAGCTATTATTCTATCAAGTTAAGGAAAGGCAGAAGTGTGACTACCTCGCTTCAAGGGAACTACCAGAGCATGTCACTCTATAGACGAACAGAAGCTGGGTCATTGCGTTTGACAGCTCACCTGCTAAATGCACCAGTTAACAGGCTGTTCCCTTCCTTAAGAGCTAGGGATCAGAAAGTTCAAACAGAATATTGAGGGATATTCAAAACACTAGGCTCAAATATTATCACAACAACCACTCTGTTCTTTAGCAAGCTCATTTTTTCTGAATTGTAACTGGCTATTTTGGCTTACTAAAACCCTTCCAAAAAAGAAAAATGAATGACAACTTGACCCAGATTGAGTTTGTCAATCCTTCGGTTCAAGAGCAAAATTGAGTATATTATTGCTTAACAGCCAAAGCCTTCTCCAAACATTTTTTTGGGGGTGGGGGTGGGGCAGGCAAGATCCCCACTTATACATTCATTCTGCATAAAATAATAGGGCCTGGCAGAAAAGACACTGGGTTGGAAGTCAGCGGATGTGAGTTTTTGTCACTATTTTACCACAGATTAGCTATGTAAAACTTCCACAAATAAATGTATCAACCAATATTCATGGTCATCCAGTGCCAAAAAAAAAAAAAAAAAAAACCTATAGCACTTAGAAAATTTAGTTTTCTGAGTTGGAAACTAAGGCATTTCATATGCAGGATGTGTCCTTGTAAGAGTTTGCTCTCGTAAGATAAGACTTCTATCAACTGTAAGTCAGGAGGGAACCAAACCCAAACCAACAGCTGTAAGAGCTGACTTTATCACATCATGACAGGATCTCGGCTACTGGAAGTTTTGGCATAAAGCAAAATTGTAGGCTATTTGTCCAATATTGCACTTTATTTTTATTCCTTCTAATAACATTTCATGTTAGAATGTCAACTATTTGGGAGAGCCGTGTGATTTGGTGGATAGAGCCCAGAGGATGGTGTTAGGAGACTGGACCTCTATTCCCCATTGTATCCCTAAATGTGTCCTGGGCCCACAAGTTGCCCCTCCTTCTTGGTACCCTGGGAATAGTGACAGGGACCTTCTCATGTTCCCTGCCTCAATATACAGACGTCTCAGTCTGTTTTAGTGCACAACTGTGAGGGCAGAGCTGTGAGGGTAAGAAAGAAAGGAGGTGAATGTTCTGGAACAATTCAGATATTATAAGTGTGAGATGATATAGTCATGAAAATTTGGAATCTTTAATATTCTGGGTGGTATATTAATCCATTCATTACACCCTTCCAGAACCTAAAATTATGTGACTCAGTTCCAGTCTCTGTAATGTACTTTGTACAAAGTGCCATAGCAAATGCCATTTCAGTATTTGGGGACTGAAACAAAATTTTAAATGAGGAATTTGAGGCCTTGCTGAAGCTACCCTTGTGTTTTATTTTGCACTAATTTTCTACTTAAACTTTAAATTCTTGTCAATCTGAGAAGTTTGCCAGCCTTTGCCTGCCACCTGTTTCCTGGTCTCCACACAAATGCACACTGCAATGTGCTTGTCTTCACATGCTATTTCTTTACCTTCATTCCTCCTTTTCCACATTTCTACCTCAAATTCTTCCCATCCTTCCAGTTTCGACCAGCGAGTCATTGTAAGTAAGCATGGGGTAAGGACTGCAGAGTATACTTTTTAGAGCAACTAAGGAAATGTGTAATGTTGGGTAGCCAAATGCGGACACACCTTCCATAGTACCTCATATATATATAGTGTATATATACACTATATATATATATTCAATATATATATTCTATATATATTGAATATATATATTTTCTATATATATATTCAATATATATATTCAATATATATATATTCTACATATATATATTCTATATATACATTCTATATATATGTTCTATATATATTCTATATATATTCAATATATATATTCTATATATATTCAATATATATTCTATATATATATGCAATATATATATATATTCAATATATATATTCTATATATATATTCAATATATATATATATTCAATATATATATATTCAATATACATATTCTATATATATATTCAATATATATATATTCAATATATATATATATTCAATATATATACACATATATATGGCAGTGGGATTTTTCAGGAATAGTCTGGCTGTTCTCTTCCTAGGAAAAGTGAACAGATTTAAAAAATGACCCTTGTGTCAAAATTACTAGAACAGTAATGGTTGTAGCAAGAGGCTATAGCAAGAGGACACTGAGGGCTAAGAGATGCAATGTAATTAGTACAATAAATTGGTGTGAAAAAGTCAAAATGAATAATACATGACTATTTTAAAACTCCTTGGCCCTAGGATCCCAGAATTTAATTGTCTTTTTTGTGTGTGTGTACAATGCACCCCAATGTTCACCAGCTAATATGCTAATACATCCAAGAAATCTTGCTTACAAGATTTTGACCAGTCACAGATCTGGAAATGGAAACATTATTGGAACCAGCAGAATTAGGTCTTGGTTCTATTCCTTCCCAGCTGTGTTAAACTGAGCTTATCATTTAATTTTTATGATATCAAATTTCTTATGTGTAAAGTAAGGAAGTTGGATTAGTTGTTCCAAGAGACCTTGTAATATAAAATGTAAAAGTACCTTCTGAGTTAAAAAGGACAATATTTATTTTTTAATTTTTTTTCAACGTTTTTTATTTATTTTTGGCACAGAGAGAGACAGAGCATGAACGGGGGAGGGGCAGAGAGAGAGAGGGAGACACAGAATCGGAAACAGGCTCCAGGCTCCGAGCCATCAGCCCAGAGCCTGACGCGGGGCTCGAACTCACAGACCGCGAGATCGTGACCTGGCTGAAGTCGGACGCTTAACCGACTGCGCCACCCAGGCGCCCCAAAAAGGACAGTATTTAAATTGACCTTTCATTAGCGAATGATGCAATCAGATTTGTTGAAAGCCAATTTACTTACAGAAATCTGGGGGCCCAGAGCACAAGAGAAAAAGAGAGAGAGAGAGAGAGGCCTTTCTCATAAGCCCATCCCTAAGAGGTTTAGGCAAACCACATCTGTTGTTCAATGGTTGCAAATTTGCTTTGATGCTTTCTACCTAATCAATCTAACTGAAGATTCTATTGTAAAAAGCCCTGTGTATCCCCTTATTCACAGAAATTTTGCTGCTTTGCATAACTGCATGTGTCCTCAGATGTCCATTAGCTGATTAGGGCCAAGGAACGTGGGAGAGCGAGATAGACTGGAGAGCTATTGCTGTCAAATGTAAACATCAAAATACTCCCAATGGTTGTTACGGGTATATATTATGGATTTTGGTTTCCTTACCTTGAATTTTGAAAGTAGCTTAAGCACCTGGGAATGTACAAAGAGATACTTCTTTTGTTTCTCCTAGGTGACATTTTCAACCAGGGGCTAGTTTATTTAATTTGAAGTGTTTGATAAAATTATTCAATTTGTCCCATGTGAATCTATCTTAGAATAACCAGCAAGTTCTGTAAAATTTAACTAAGTACTAGAAAATATAAAAATTTATGTGAGTGAGTAGAGCTATTTTTCTTTCAAGCTGACATTTTTTTTTGCAAACTATGTATTTTAGTAACAGATATCTGAGTCCTCTTCATACTGCTAAGCAAGCACAAGTATTAACTACTATTGAAATATTTACAAGATAATCTATTTTTCTTTCTGAAAATGGAAGGAAAACCGTGACAAAGATCATTTTATAGATCAACTCCAGATATCTGATTATTGAGCAAAGAAGTTTAAAAGCATTTTTTATTAAGTTGCTCTTAAGACATTTGTTCATTTATTTACTGTAAGTATTTACTTACTGTCTTGGTGACTTTAGGTGACTGTGGTAAGAAATTGCATCAAAACAACTAAATCTGGAGAATTAAAGCAGGTATTTCTAAGAACATAACTGGAAATTTTTAGCCTCAAATCAATTTGGCCACCATTCAGGTTTTGTAAGGGTGCAAGTAAAACACAACATTCACAATTGGGACTTGAATAAAGTATATGCAATTTTTGGAAATTGCCTCAAGGACTTTGTTCCTCTAAACAATGTGCTGCCTTTGATGTTAGATGTTCCTGAGCTCTGACTACAATTTGGAGCTTTGGGCTTCAGCCTCTACTTCTTCGGAACAAAATTTCCACTAAACTCTGCTTTCCTCTGAGAAATAGCTGTTGGAAAAGAAAAAAAGTCTATTTGCTAGAGAATTAAAATGGTTTTGATAAAGTTCAAGACTTATTTTGACGGGGTCTCTTTCCCTAAGCATCTTCTCATTTCAATATCAAAAATTTTTTAAAAGTTACATGTACTTTGCTTATACATTTAAAATACTTTTTTCTCCTCCTCTGACTTTGTTTAAAATTCAGAGCACTAATGTACCAGTTTTAAGAAATGTTAGATACTATTGTTGGGTCTTTGCCATATTTTTTTACAACTTGCTGTAATTTTCTCCTCCTTTAAGCCTTTAGACTACAGGCCTTCTCCACCAAAAGCAATGCAAAGTAGTGATAAGGAAGCTCTGTGAGGAGGTGTGGCTGGGTTCCCAGGGGACTGCTTATCTTGGCCACTACTGAACACAAGGTGGGATCCTCTTAAGATGAGTTCTGGGCATGCTCTTTTTTCCCACATCATCCAGCCTGCTATTGACAGTGATCTTCCCCAAATGAAAATTTGGTTCAAACCCTTTATGGTCTTTCCACTGCTTTAAGGATATAGTCCAAATTCCCTACCACAGCCCACACCACATCGCACTTCACTACCTCTTCAGCTGTTTCCCTTGTTTGCTGCATTGTTCTCTTCGCATCTTGTGCTGCAGTTGCATAGATACTTGCAGTTCCCTTAATAGTATCAAATTCCAACACATTGCTGACACTAACGACTCTATACCTAAATAGCCACACAGTCAAAATCCTAGAGTTCTCTCAAGAGGAGAACACCTCATGGAGGTGTTCCTTTCCACCTTCTCCTCCTTCCCAGAGAATTGACCATAGTCTCCTTTGTGCTCCCACTTCCCCACCACCCTAAGACACCTTATTATACATGGGTTAAATCTTTGGATTTCTTTACTAAACTGGAATTTCCTTGCTGTGAAGACCGTGAATTATTCGTTTGTTGGTTTGTTTGTTGTGTTCTTTGTAAACATGCTAAAACACTTTTGTAAATTAATGTATAAATGAATGAATACGCAAGGTTCCCTGTAACCATGATGGCCCTGGTAAGACAGATTTGGATTACAAATAGTCAATCATAAGGTTTCACTGGGACTCTACCACACCATGCCAAACCCTGGAGACTTGGTAGAGTTTGTGGTCTAGGTAGGGAAAATAAGAAAGGACCTCCAAAAGGAAATGGTATTAAACTGCGACCTGAAAAGCAGATAACTAGGCAAGACGAGGCTGGGAAGGGATATTTCTGGCAAAGGGAAGAGGAAGCACAAAGGTGTGGGCATCGAAAGAGTACAGGACATTTCAGGAACCAAGAGGCGTCTTAGTGTGGCTTGCACCTGAAGAGAGAAGGTTGGGGGCAAGCAATGAGGTGTGGAGAAAAGGGGGGGTGGCTGGATCACACAAGGCCTTATAGGTGTGCATAAAGAGGAAGGGGTCCGCAGCCCTTAGACTGAGCACACCTCCCTCACTGGCCCCAGACTCCTGCAGTCCCTGATGTCCTGTGGAAGACTTAGGAAGCCTGGAGGAGGGGCATATTTGTGCTCACAGTGAAAACTCCTCACTGGCTTCAGTTAAAGTTTTTAGAATTTTAACACTTTTAACCCTTAAAAATTTGGGTGTGGTTTGTTTTCTTTCTCACTTTTAGATTTTTTTTCTTGGGCTTAAAATATGTGAATGTTATTGAAATGTTTAAAGTATTTTGTTGGTCTTCTGTGAATGCGTGTTTTTCAAATATTCTTGCACTCATTCTGTACCTGCCACTTTGAGTAGGGCTTATTTACTTCCTTGTTATGTTCATTTTAGATGCAATCTGGAAACTCACCTAGTTGTTTCTCTATAAGAAATTGACCAAAAACTGTATAACTATTAGTATTTCACTGAATACCTATTATGTACAAAGCACTCTTCTAATGCTGAGGGAATTCAAAATGAGCTAGCCCTGGGAACTAGCAGTCCTGGAAACAAGTTTTACATCTCAAAAGAATCTATTTGGTATCCTAAAGCAATTATAAATTAATGCCCTACATGTAAATAATTATACTGAACTGAAGGGTATAAAGGAGATGTAACATTAACTAAGAGCTATAGATAAGTTCGTTCATTAATTATCCTTTTTTATAATTTTTACACACTTTCATTGATCCTCAATAAAAATATTTCTTTCCATAATTTTGATCTTAATATTTGCTGGAACTTCAAATACCATCACCAGGTTATTGTTTAAAAATGTTTTTTCTTATATTATCTTTTAAATCATCACACCTGAGTGTTCAAGATTAACTTAGAGGTATATTTCATTTATCATATGTAGTGAATCTGTACAGCAGTTGTTTTTTTTTTTAATTTTTTTTTCAACGTTTATTTATTTTTGGGACAGAGAGAGACAGAGCATGAACGGGGGAGGGGCAGAGAGAGAGGGAGACACAGAATCGGAAACAGGCTCCAGGTTCGGAGCCATCAGCCCAGAGCCCGACGCGGGGCTCGAACTCACGGACCGCGAGATCGTGACCTGGCTGAAGTCGGACGCTTAACCGACTGCGCCACCCAGGTGCCCCTGTACAGCAGTTTTTTTAAATACATGTGATGAATCAGGTGGTTGGACCAAGTTGAAGAACATGGTGAAAATAGGATTTATAAAAGAGGGGAAAACATTGCAGAAAACAGTTTGGGGATAATGTTTCCTGCCTGCACAATTTGGGGGTAAGGATTAGCTGGCAGCTGGTAGGAAGAGGCAGGTCTTGGTACTCTGACCTTGAGTAGACTGACCAGAAATGTCAGACATTTTCAATTCTTTGTAGATTCCCCAGGAAACCTTGAGCATTTAGCTGAAGCGCCAAAGTGACACTCTCTCTGGGGAACGTCTGGAAGCACTTTTCCACTCACTCTTCATTGTGGTTGGGCCCCATTTCTCTCACTAGAATGTTTCAAAGGTATAAGCAGAGATACATCCACAGAGTTTAGTTCACTGATACTTATCTAAGAATGATTTATAACTCTCATAAGCATAAATAACAGAAATGCTCAAAGTCAGTGATTGATGACTGAACAATGGTACATTCATACAATGGAATTCTATACAGCCATTAAAAATCTTGTCATAGAAGAATAATCTGTGGCATATGGTGCATGTCTGTGGTATAATATTTTAAACACTATGTACATATTTATACATACTTAAAACACAACGATCCTGTATTTAGATGCAGTAGCTAAAAGTTCAAATGGCTATATACCAAAAATGTTTAAAGTGCCCATCTCTGGGTGGTTTGATAATGGATGATTTTTATATTGTTCTTGCTTTCCTCACATTTCCCAACTTTTCTTCATTGAACCTAGATTATTTTTGCAATAAAAAATCTTATTTAATTTATCAAACTTGATAAAACAATTCATAATTTTACATTTATAAAGTTTAAAAGTATAATTGTTTAATTTTAAAAAACAATTTATAATGCATTTCATGAGATTTTAAAAGGATATATGAGAATATATTTGCATGCTTATGTTTATTCTAAAGAATAACCATGGCCTAGAATTTATTACATCACTTGGTTATCCACATCCTCAGCCAGTCACCTCAGACTGGAGCCAGCATTTCCTACAATTCTATTACAACTCTGAAATTCTACTTTTGAAAGAGAAAAAAGAATTGACTCACCCTCTATCAAGCAAGAAGAAAACTGAATTCAGTCATGCCTTTGTTTTAATTTTTACCAGGAAAGTAGAATTGGACCAAGGAGGTGGAGACAGGGAGGCATGAGGCAGAACTTTCGTCCTATGTAATCATCACGATTCTCCCCCTTTCAACAATTTTTCAAAGTTATGGAAAATACTGTGCAAAAACAGCTTCCAGTCTTTCCCCCCTTTATAAGAATAATAACAATAATAACCAACATGTATTTAAAGCTCATTATGTGCCAAGTACTCTGTTAATGTGTGTACACATACACACACACACACACACACACACACTAAACTAATTTAGTCCTTATAATATTTTGAGGCAGGTTTTATCATTTCACACATGAGGAAATAAAGATACATTTTCCTCAGCTGTAAAGCCCTGATGTAGAAATTCCAGCGCTGCCACTGGGAGAGACATGGAATAAATTTTTATTTTACGATATGTTCTGGAGTCCACTCAGTCACCTTATTTCTGATCTTTTTCTTAACTTCTGTTTTATACAGATGTGGTTACCACAGAGGCCTTACCATTCAACATTCATGGTAAGAAAATAAGACAAGAATTTTTAGTTACTATACACCAGTATCTCTCAGATGGGGAACAAAGTTTGTTCATTAATTTTTTTTAATTCAGGTGTAATTAACATATAGTAGGATATTAGTTTCAGGTCTGAAACTAATCACAAGAAGTGATTACTGATCACAAGAAGTGTACTCTTATCCCTTCACCTATTTCACTGTTTGTGGAAATGCAAGCTGGTGTTGCCACTGTGAAAAACGGCATAGAGCTTCCTCAAAAAAATATAAATCAAAATACCATATGATCCAGCAATTCCACTACTGAATATTTACCCAAAGAAAATCAAAACACTAATTTGAAAATATATGTGCACCCCTATGTTTATTGCAGCATTAAGTACAACATCCAAGAAATGGAAGCAACCAGTGTCCATCCATAGGTGAATGGATAAAGAAGATGTAGTATACATACACAATGAAATATTACTCAGCCGTAAAAAAGAGTGAAATCTTGACATTTACAACAACATGAGTGGATTTAGAAGGTATAAGGCTAAGTGAAATAAGTCAGCCAGAGAAAAACAAGTACCATATAATTTTACTCATAGGTGGAATTTAAGAAACAAAAACAAAGAAGAGACAACGAAAAAACAGGCTTTGTTCATATTTTAAAATAGTTACTTTGGAGTCATTGTTCTAACGCAACTCTATCTAATTAGACTTGTCACTGTGGCAAAACTGTGACAAACACTGAGAAACAGAAGCTAAGTAGATGCAATCCCTATTCCAGAGGAGTTCTCACTTCTGGAATACCTCACAGAAATACTACTGTGGGATAAAAAAAAATTAAAACAATCTATCAGAGTGAATAAATGCTGAATGCGACCACAAAATGGTGCACACAGGTAAAAGGGATCTCACGGTGCAGTGGTGAGGATGGTCTGTGGTCAAACCAAGCAGTGTTCAGCTGTCCCAGCTGTTGACCCTGAGTGAATTTCCCTAAGGGGTTTCTGTCCCCTGAATTTTAAAATAGGCCCATAACATTCATCTTACAGTATTTCTCTAAAGATCAAATAAGAAAATGTAGGCAAAATTGCTTCATCCCAAGCCTGACATAGCATAATTGCCTAGTAAATGAGAACTCTTAAGCCAGGCTGAGTGCTGAGAAAAGGGTAGTCAGGTAGCATTCACTATGTCTGGTTATTTCTCTTTTCTTTTTTCTTTTCTTTTCTTTTCTATTTTCTTTTTTCTTTCCCTTTCTTTCCTTCTCTCCTCTCCTCTCCTCTCCCCTCCCCTCCCCTCCCCTCCCCTTCCCTTCCCTTCCATTCTGTTCTCTTTTTTGCAGGCTCCACTCTCAGCATGGAACCTGACCCAGGACTCGATCTCACGATCAAGAGTTGGATGTTTAACTGACTGAGCCACCCCGACACCCCTCCGGTTATTTTTCTAGGAAAAAGAAGATGACTTCACAAGAGCTGGCTGAATGCAGAAAGGGAAAGTGTCTTTTGCAGGTGGGATTTAGGCAAGATACTCTAGGTTTTTTTTTTAAGGCTCAGAAAAAACTTAAGAGTGGCCGCAGGATCATTAGCTAATCGAAACATTGAGAAAATAACACTGAGATAAATGGAAGCAGCAGATTTTAAGAACAGAGACCAGGAGAGGAAAATTAGGCTAAGTGCTTGGAACTAATTATTAGGCTTCTGCATTCAGTGAGACAATCTAATTTTCAAAGTGACTTCAATGTGAAGCCAACATGATGGTGTCAAACCGGAAAGCATTTAAAGGTCAAATATAGACACCCAGTGCTATATGCCCTGAATCCTAAAAATAATGGCTAGCATGGTGGGGGATTGTAAGTGTTCCCATGCATTATCTAATTTTATCTTTGCAGACATCCAGAATTTTATCTTTGCAGAATCCAGAGAGACAGGTGTTATGATCTTCCTTTGCCCAAGAAAGTATTAAAGCACAAAGAAATTAAGTAACTTGTCCAAGGTCACACAACTAGTAAAAGAGATTCTTATGACTGAAACCCCATTTGTTTTGCTCCAGAGCTCATACACCAACCACAACCACCAACTATCATGAAGAAAGAGAAGACAAGCCCCAAATAACCTTTAAACATACCTTCTAAGGAATGATCAAATATAACCAAGTCCCTGAGTATGTGACACAATAAGGTATAATGTTATTTGTAACAACTAAATTCAAGAAAATTGTAAGGCTGTAGTAGTCATATGGCTTCATGATTTAAAGTGGCATTGGAGACAGCAGAGAAAGAAATGTAAGATGTGGACTGATCAGGTTAACTCTGGTGGTGCATTAAGGCAACATTACTAGAAACTTCTGCAGATAGGGAATCCGGTGCAACCGTTGATAAAAGCTCAAATGAGACACAGTAAGGATTTGGATCCAGATGGTGACCGTGGTATAAATCTGGAAAACTCATAGCAACATGACCTCTCTTGGGGATGAGCTACAGTTCGTGTGGGGCAATGGCTCACTGTGTCTCCTTTTTCCTCACCATTTTTACATATTTTTGAAAATGCACTGCTTTTGATATAAGTCGATAAGTGCTTGAATGTAGATACTGAAATTACTACTGTTAATATTGACACATTACTTCATAAATTTTACTAGCTAACTGCTTCAGATTGAATAGTAGCAGGGCCCCTGGGTGGCTCAGTCGGTTAAGCGTTGGACTTCAGCTCAGGTCACAATCTGGCAGTTCGTGAATTCAAGCCCTGGATCAGGCTCTGTGCTGACAGCTCAGAGCCTGGAGTCTGCTTCAGATTCTGTGTCTCCCTCTATCTCTGCCCCTCCTCTGCTCACTCTCTCTCTCTCTCTCTCTCTCAAAAATAGTAAACATTAAAAACAATTTAAAAAAATTTAACAGTGGCTGCAAAACACAGTTAATAAAAAGAAACCCACTCAACAATCTAATTCCGATATGGAATTGTAAAGACACACTCTATGTATTCTGACTTTATTTTGAAATTTTCTTTTTTTAGGAGACGGACTACTTGAACACATTTTTTCTGCGGGAGGTATGTTAACAGTTGGTGTAGAATAATAATAATTTCATCTTAAACTATTGACTTAAGATCAACTAGACACATTACTAGGTGCGATTGCCTAAGAAAATAAAAAGCATCAATTTTTTAAAATAAATGTTTATTCATTTTTGAGAAAAAGAACATGAGGAGGGGAGGGGCAGAGAGAGAGGAGGACAGAGGATTCAAAGCAGGCTCCATGCTGAAAGCAGCAAGCCCAATGCAGGGCTCAAATTCATGAACCATGCGATCATGACCTAAGCTGAAGTCAGACACTCAACCAACTGAGCCACCCAGGTGCCCCAAAAAGCATCAATTTTTAAATCAGAAGAGCATATGTTGTTAACTCTCATCATACAAAACTGTAAAGGCAAACAACATATGCTCTTTTTAAAATTAAAATATGCATTTCTTATTTTCCTAAACATTTTGGAACTAGCAATACATAATCTGATATTAATTTTTCTTTTAATTTCGATATTTTAGCCTTCTAACCAACCATGGGTACTTGAGCAAAGTCTCATAAGAGCTTATAAAACAATTGAACTTCCTTGTTTCCTACTTGTAAAGCAAGCAAGGAGCTTAAAATCATCTGATTAATTGGCACCACATCAAGAATAAACATAGACCATTTATATCTCAATCCTGATTTATTTTGGGGCCTACGCTACCACTTTGGGGTTATCCTCCCAACCCTCTATGACTGGAGGACCGTCACCCCCACTTCTTAGGTGTTGCTGTGGACCTGGCTTTAGTTGATTCATGTGCTCCTTCACTATTCTGCATTTCTCAGCCTCCCTTCACACTTGGCCTGTATCCATACTTCACACAAGAAAAATGAATGGTAGAAACGAATCCCTATTCATGAATTAAAGCTAAATAGACAGGAAGCTGGACAACACCAGGGACAGGAAAAAACACTTTTACCTTTTTTTCAATCAATAATAAGTCTTTTAAGTATAAATTAGCCAAATAGATATGCCATTTTACTTCTATGTCTTGCCTTCAGTTCTATTTACCTCATTTGAAAGCAGTACAAATATGAATGAATACGCAAGAAACTGTAACTTCAATTGTGTTTCATTCTCAACAAGTAAAAGATTTGAAAAATATTTTTAGCATATTTACAATGTCATATAGTTTGTCTATTACATTAGAAATATACTAATCAGTGTGCACATTATATATTATACTAGCATATAGTATAGTTTAGACATTGTTTTCTCTCATAACTTTGAAACTGTGAAAGAGTTTGTGGGTTTTTTCCATATCAAGGTAGAATGTCCACATAGCTCTTATCCATAATTATGCCTGTGAGGTCCTGTAGAACAATGGAGGTGAGTTGGAACTCTTGAGTCTTGGTTGTCATTAGATGTGTGACCTTGGACAAAGACTTTAGCACTCAAAGTTCCAGTCTCCCACATGGTTACTGTGGAAACCTAATCTTCTAAAATATAAGATATACTTAAAAGTATATTAATATATTTTCTGTAAAAACGCAAAGTGATACTACCATGATTTTACCTGTTTTATTTTTCAGTTGCTCTGTGGTAGCTTATTGCATATTTTTGCAATTTTCTGCTCTCTTTTTCTCCCACAGAGATAACAGGGATTGTGTATGCAGTAATGGCTGGTATCATCGGAACTATCCTCTCAATTGCCTTCTGTATTAAACGACTAACAAAGGTGAGATTCAGTTTTTAATTTTGCTATAAGTGCGCTTCCTCTGAGTGCAATTCAAGTCAAAGAGAAACAAAATTTCATTCCATCTTTTTCAACTGGACACTTTTTTTTTTTTTTTGCATTTGCCCTATAGAGGAAGCTGAAATATAAACCTATCCTCCATTTCCCAATGAAAAATTTTATAAAGTTTTGTCTCACTTGATTTAATATACTTTGATGCGTAGAGATGGAAGAGTCAAATTTCTAATTGTAGTATATACTTTAACTTGTGTGTGCAAAATATTTAAAATAACATGATATATTTACATGTTTAACACTTCTGCTGGTTTTCATTGTCATATTTCTTTATACAAATTTTTCAAACTCCATCTATGTGTTTTCCAGCATGAGTGACTTTCTTTTCTTCATCACAAAAGCTAACTTTATGTCCATATGATACAGCATTCCAAAGCACATAACCTTTACTATAACTTTCTATTTAAGATGTTAAAAAAATTTTTTTAATGTTTATTTACCTTTGAGACAGAGAAAGACAGAGTGTGAGCAGGGAAGTGGTAGAGAGAGAGGGAGACACAAAATCCGAAGCAGGCTCCAGGCTCTGAGCTGTCAGCACAGAGTCCGACTCGGGGCTTGAATTCACGAGCCGTGAGATCATGACCTGAGCAGAAGTCAGCCGCCCAATGGACTGAGCCACCCAGGGGCCCCTTCTATTTAAGATGTTTAAGATACATTTGTGTGTGTCTATGATGTTATAATTAGAACTGTGATCCTAGATCATTAAAGACCTAGTCACAAAAGAATGGTACGGTTGAGTTCTCATTCATCCTCTGCTCTTGATCTCTCTTTGTGATCTCCACACCATAACCACTATATATATTTTTTAAAAAGGCTTGTTTAGAAGGGTTACAACATTGCTATGACAGGGGTGTAACAAGACTGATAGTAAATTCACATTAAGTTCCTTTGCCTTTTTCTTTTTTTCTTTTTTTTCTAATGTTTATTTATGCGAGAGTGAGAGAGCCAAAGTGTGAGCAGGAGAAGGGCAGAGAGAAGAGCAGGAGACACAGAATCTGAAGCTCCAGGCTCTGAGCTGTCAGCATAGAGCCAGACGCAGGGCTCGAACCCACAAACGGCAAGCTCATGACCTGAGCCAAGTTGGACACTTAACCGACTGGGCCACCCAGGCACCCCTGCCTTTTTCTTTTTTAACGACTTCTATTAGGTGACTTCTGTAATGATCCAAACCTATGATGGATTATAAACACTCCATGTAAATGTATCTTGTCTAAATAATACTTCTTAATAAAAGTAATTGAGAGTGCCTGTTGTAATGTGAGAAATTTTGTAAAGACTTGAATGCAAGATGACTCTTCTTGTCTGCAGGATAAATATTGGGAGAAAATCATCTCCTTGTATTTGGGCATATATGGCAAAATGAGTTGTCTTCTCTCTTGGCTGGCGATCTAAAACCTAAACAAAATCAATAAAATACTTAGTTGGCAAAATTCAGAGAAAATATTCTATTTGTATATAGAAAACTTGAATCATGTCCAATATGCTAAGAGACCTTACTTCTTTTTTGTTTTTAATCTGAGAAAGAGAGGATGAGAATCTCAAGCAAGCTCCACACTCTGTGTAGAGCCCGATGCAGGGCTGGATCCCACGACCCTGGGATCATGACCTGGGACAAAATTAAGAGTCTGACCCTCAACCAACTAAGCCACCCAGGGGCTCCCTTACCTCTTTTTAAAAAAAATTCCATTTTAGCTTTTCATTACAGCATGGAAATATGAGAGTCAATGTTTGGGGTAATAATTCACTTATGGAAACATCAAATACTATTTAGAAAGACAAATACAAATTGAAATCAAAGTTTGTAGATATGTATGAAACCATAAATTCTTCCAAAAGTAACCTCTACAAAGCACATATTAATCAAAAGGAAACAAACTTCAGTCCCAAAAAATATTAAAAAAAAATTTTTTTAATGTTTATTTATTTTTGAGAGAGAAAGAGAAGTGCAAGCAGGGGAGGGGCAGAGAGAGAGGGAGACACAGAATCCAAAGCAGGCTCCAGGCTCTGAGCTGTCAGCACAGAGCCGGACGCGGAGCCCTACATGAGGCTCGAACTCATGGACGTCGAGTTCATGACCTGACCCAAAGTCAGGAGCTTAACCGATTGAGCTACCCAGGAGCCCCACCCCCCAAAATATTTTTAACTTGAGGCATTTTCTTTATAAGGTCTTAACTTTAGAAAATTGTGGCATTAATATTTATCTGGTTTTTATTCATAGAAAACTCCATCTCCCTTGCAAACTGCACAACCAGAGGACGCAGATCCTGAAAGTTCTGTAGAAACAAGAAATCCAGGTTGGTGCTAATATTCTTAATGCCTTTTGCGTTTTGGTGAGGGAAAAAAATTAGTTACTTCTGATTTGGGAGAGGTATGCCCAAGTAAGATTCATTTGTATTCTATTTTATCGATGCTACTTCTGTAAGATTTTTTTATGTAAACATTTGTCTTCAGCATAATGAAATTACCCCTTAGGCACAAAGTATCTTTAAAAAAAAAAAAAAAGGTAAAACAGGGGCACCTGGGTGGTTCAGTTGGCTAAGCGTCTGACTTTTGATTTCAGCTCAGGTCATAATCTCACAGTTGCTCAGGTGGAGCCCCGAGTTGGGCTCTGCACTGCCGGTGGGAAGCCTGCTTGGGATTCTCTCTCTCTCCCTCTCTCTTTGACCCTCCCCCACTTTCGCTTGTGTTCTCTCTCTCTCTCTCTCTCTCTCAAAATAAATAAATAACGTTTTAAAAAACAAGATAAAACACATACTATAACTAAAAGCAAAATTTAAGATCTTCTGTATACTTTTCATTTTCCAAACTGCAAAGTTATATCTAGGAGGCCCTATAGAGGATACAATTTAATAACCCCTGATCTGCAGCCAGACGTGGGTTTGAATCCATACTCCCAACACTTACTAGCTACGTAACCATGAAGAAGCTACTAATATGGAGATAATGGTAGTTAATGTGGAGATAATTTAATAATGACATAATGATAATGTCGACCTCATGGAATTTTATGAGGATTAAATGAGCTATAACAAGTAAAGCATTGAGAACAGTTCTTGGCCATAGTAAGTGCTCATGCCTGTTAGCTCTAATAAGTAATGTAGCCTCCATAAGCAAATGACCTCCTCTACACAACTGGCTAGTCACGTGGCCCCCTGTTTTTCCACTTGCAGGTGCTATGTAGATACACAACATGTGGAAAACTGCAGGTCAATTTTTTCACAAAGAACAGTATTTTTTTTTTTAAGAGAGAGATATCACCTGAGCAAGAGAGAGGGGCAGAGGGAGAGAGAATCTTTAGCAGGTTCCAGGTTCCATGTTCAGCACAGAGCCCCGTGCAGGGCTCTATCCCAAGACCCTGAGATCACGACCTGAGCCAAAATCAAGAGTCAAATGCTTTGGGGCGCCTGGGTGGTGCAGTCGGTTAAGTGTGCGACTTCAGCCAGGTCACGATCTCGTGGTCCATGAGTTTGAGCCCCACGTCAGGCTCTGGGCTGATGGCTCAGAGCCTGGAGCCTGTTTCCCATTCTGTGTCTTCCTCTCTCTCTGCTCCTCCCCCGTTCATGCTCTGTCTCTCTCTGTCCCAAAAATAAATAAACGTTGAAAAAAAAATTAAAAAAAAAAAAGAGTCAAATGCTAAATTGACTGAGCCACCCAGGTACCCCTACATAGAACAGTATTAACCCACACAGTGATTTTTTAAAAGAGCATTCATTGCCAACTTTAAAAAGTGGGAGATTTGTACATTAAAAAACATCCAAATATTAATGCTCCCTTACAGAAAAAAATATAAACTGTAACAATGCTGGAGCCTCTATACCAGCATGAGAGCAATTAATTCATAAGAGCCGAGGAGTGCTTGCAGCCTGAGCTATTGGTTTAAATACCAAGCCAATTTCATTTATTTTATTCATTATGGCCTCTTGTATAACCTCTATAATTAAGTGCATAGTTCCTATTAAATGTTGCCTGAAACATAAACCCAAGTGATGTCTATTTTGGGAGATGTCCACCAAGAACAAATCTCTGTGAAATGGGCTTTAAGACTCAAGCAAAGAGGACCTGACTCTGCCTTCTGCAAAACTGACTGGGGTTTTTCCATAATTATAAAAAATTACGACAGAACTGAAGACCTGTAAATTTTTGGATTCTAGTTTTAACCTGGGACCAAGCACTTATCTTCAAAGGCCTTGCTAGGTTTCCTAGACTTTGGAGTGAGGAAAGGAAGTTTTAAAGATTCGCTCCAGCTACATAACCTATAAGCAGGACTTGCCTTGTCAGGTTATCTTGTGGATTGCTCTTAAAGCTTAACCATGGTTGTCACATAATTACTTAGTCCCAGGAAGGTCATGCTATATAGAGTATATACAGGCATATACTCCTGGCATATACAGGAAGCACCGAGGTGGCTCAGTCGGTTAAGCATCCAACTTCAGCTCAGGTCATGATCTCACACATGGTTCATGAGTTCAAGTCCTGCATCAGGCTCTGGGCTGTCAGTTCAGAGCCTGGAGCCTGCTTCGGATTCTGTGTCTCCTTCTCTCTGTCTCTGTCCCTCCCCTGCTTGTGTTCTGTCTCTCTCTCCTTCAGAAGTAAATAAATAAACATTTAAAAAAATTTTAAATGGCATATACAAAGTTCTCAGCTAAAAGGATTAATAAAACCCAATCTGCCTATACTTAAAGTTTTCAGTCATGTGCCAGATTTACTTAATTTACTTAGGCTACCTTGTTATAAGACTTGCAGGTGGAACTAACATGTGTATTTTTTAACCTACATTGTGCATGGTTTCAAAAAAATGTTTCGATGGTATTTCTAAAATGGAGCAATTACCACCCAAAGCTTAATTTTGTTTGTTACTCTATTGCTATATGCTTTTAACTACTGATGTATTTTGGTGACAAATTTAGTGTTTAGCATTTCCTCTGCCATTTCTTCCTATACAATATTGAGTCTCTCTGTACAATAGTCTGCAAAAGTTTGGGACAATTTAATCCACCAAAGCACATTAAAATACCATTGTTAGTTTCAGTGTAACAAATATTTACCAAATGCTTACTGTGGGCTAGGCACCATACTTTAAAATTAGATTTACCAGTGAATGTCTCTATCCTTTAGAAGCTGAGAATCTAGTGAAAGGTGGTCATTGCAGTGAACAAATTTTAAGGTATTAGGGGCAATACCATCTAAAGAGACTGGAGCAGGTAGCAGAGACTTCTGGAGACAGAATCACCTGGGGCCCGTCTTAAAAGAGAGATGAACATTACCCAGGGCAAGATAAGGCAATTCCAGGCTGAAGGACAATATGACAAAAGGCATGGAAGAAGAAAGAATATGCTGTACTCAAGGAATTATGTGCATCTCTATATTAGCAAGATTAATGCTTTGGTTCTCAATTCATGTCTCAAAAATATGGAAAGACAGTGAAAAGAACCAGTGGCAAGTCAGATGAGCCAAATTTCAGGCTTCTTTTATTTCCCCCTATTTGTGCAAATGAGGTTATTAAATGTGTCTTAGTAAGTTAGTGAAATGGGTTATAAAATCTGATCCATCTCGCAGGAAACATTGGGAAACACACAATTATTAAAAAATGTTTTAGTCCTGTTTTCATAGAATCCTGCTATAAAGAAATGTACAAGTCAAAGGCAGTAAGAGACAGTAGAGTGACAATGCCTTCTTAACAAGAGCTAGAAATGTTAGAGTGTAAAGTATGAACTGCTTTACCCCCCTTGAACTTGCACATTGTTTATGCCTGGTGGGGAAGGAGAATAAGTGAGTCGGAGTTCGCTGTCCATGGTGGTGGGCGCATGTGACTCCATCAGCTCATTTCTCACGGGAAAATGTTTGGGATACACAGTTCCCATTATACCCAAATAGAAGAAAACTGTGGAAAACACTCTGTTTTAATAAGAGCAAAACTCTTCTCATCCATTTAACACACTCTCCAGCAGTAACATAAATCCAACTTTCTAGCCAAGAAAGGTGGAGGGTCAGATTTGATGAAGGAGACCAATCCAGCACCTTTTTCCCATGTGGTAGTATCAGAGAGAAATTTAGCAATGAGTTGTTGTACAGACTTCTTCTTGTTTATGTCCAAAGAAAAAAGTTATTCTCAAGAGAGATTATAGACTAGGGAGGTTGCTTTAGATTCAAAGACATATATGTTAATTCAACTCACTTATCATTTGCTGCCTTCCCACTGTACTCGGCTCCTACACAAGTTCTGTGTTAGTTTCTCATCTCTGTAGAAATTAGGAGCAGAGTAATTACATTTGTGCCTTATCTAAGGCTTTTGGAATAGATTTTCTAAAAAATTCTGTCTTTCTCTACATATTATTCTAATAGTGCTAATCTGAAAGAAAATTCCTTTCATTCCCTAATAATTATGTTCAAGAACAACTCTGTGAGAATGTAGAATTCTAAAGTATATTTTATGTATTCATTTCCTATTGTGCTTAAATATAACTATGTCCCATACTACTGCTTTTTTTCCCCCTCTATAATCCTTCTACAGAACAGTAATTCATGAGAATCTGCTCATCAAGCCAGATTTTGGAAGAAGTCAAAGACACGAGACTTCAGTCAACTGAAAAATGAATGTGTGAATTACACACTCCAATATAGCATATACCTTCCTAAGCTGTATGTACTTCAGGATGAAAATTTCATTGTAATGAGTCCAGTGACTCAGTGATGGAAAATGTCTGTATTCATTAGGTGTCTATTTCAAAATGTAGAACAAATATTTTCTTTCATGTTTGCTTTTGTGTGTTAGCATTATTTTTATAATTAATTGATTTGGAATTCTGATCCCCAAACTTTGGTTGGCTTCATCCGCAGTTATTTACAAGTGATTTATTCTATTTTATTATACTTTAATGATTGTGCTGTCGAATGAAAGGCTTGTCACATCTAGATGAAACCTAAGTTCTCATTCCAAACTTCTGCATCTTGTCATTGTTTTACATATATTAAGGGACCTGAAATCCTAATATTTCCCTCATTGCAAGATAGGGGATTACACTGATGATGATGATGATATTTTAGTCACATGAGTAAACCTTGTGTTTGGAGATGCCTTCCATACACACATGCATAAAATCATGAGTTATATGTAACGTAGATATAGATGTATAAAATGACATTCACATTCCTTCTCTCATACATAAAACAACACAAAAAGTTTCTCCCATGTTAAAAGGAAGCTTCATGTGTGTAAATGACCTATTTAAAAGAGTTTGTCTGACAGTCGAGCATTAACTCTTTCAGGGCACTGACAGATGCGTTGTGTTCCACTGGAAGAGTTATTTATGTAAGAGGTCACAGTGTCCTGACAAAGAAAGGAATTAATGACTTTACCTTGCAGAGTTAATAACCCTATAAATTCAGTAAGATGTGCCAATTTGACAAGCAGGTGAATATTTTAATAATTTGTACTGTGTTCTCAATTGAATTCTTTAATCCATCCAGTCCTACATTCTCATCTTAATAAAGTTTTGGAAATTAGCTTAAATAATCCAAAGGAAATTTCTAGACATGAGACTAAGGCTTTGTAACTACATAGCTCTCACTCATTTATAGTAAAATTTAAAAGGCAATATAAAAACAAAGAAGTGCCCTCCTGTGATATTCTATTTCCAAATTACTACAAATCCATACGGCTTTTCACTGTGATAGTTAAGTAAATAATATTATGTACACATTTGGGCTTGGCAGCTTACATTTTTTTTTAAATAAATTACGAAATCTAAATCTTAACATACACATTTTTTCTGAGAGTGTTACTTTGTTAAATTGATCATTCAGCTGAAAAGAATAGTATATTTCTGTTAGTATGTATTTTTTAAGGTAGTTTTAACAGTATTATTGGGTTAATTTAATCAAATGAATGACTCAAGCACCAAGGCAATTTTTTTTATTCATTTTTTTGCACGAAGGCAATTTTAAATGTACTTTTTTCAATAAAAATAAAATGTTGAACCAAGAGAGAACAGACTAGGTTTGTTGCTAACGCAATTTACGAGTCAAAGACAAGAGACTAGAGTGACTGTACCATCTCAGCAAGAGCAAGAGAATTCGGAGAATAATGAAAGTATGAATGGCTTTACACTCCTGGAACTTTTCCAGTTAATTTCTCTGTACTTCGATCTGTGGACTTTTCACATTTCAATTTAATGTTTGTAGGAAGAAACTACCTTTACTCTCTTCATGTTGTTATAATTAAACCAGCCTATAATGATAGTAAAGAAATCTTACCTTGGAAGCCAACATGAATGGTTTATATTGAGTTTCTTAAAATTGAGACTAGAATCAGGGGTGGGAGTGATGCTGATTAGAAAATTCTATCCTCCAGGCCTGGGTGTTTGCCCATGTAGGTGTGAGCAGAGGGGCCATGCAAAGGGAAAAGAATGGAGAAAGGTGAGACACTTGCGAAGAACATGGGGAGCCGAGGAACGCCGTGGTGTAAGGGCTATTTTAGTGATATTCATATACAGTAGTGGAGCAAGAGCCTTCTGGTTTATTCTAAGCATTTGTCTTATCAAATGTAGCACATTTCTCATAAGAAACTCCTAAGAGCCACATGTCATCCAAGCAAAAATCAATACAAAATTCTACCCAAAATCATGCATGAACCTGTTCTTGTGTCAACAGGTATCTATCTAAGCTTATGCCCTCAGCTCTGTTCAGCTAGAATATGTGCACTGGCAACTAACTGGTACCCCACTTTCAGTCTCTAGAATGAAACATGTGGTCTGAATTCTCACAGCACCTGTGCATCTTGCGTTGCATTTACTATGATCTAAATTCTATCCCCTTCTTAACTGAGATCCCTTGGGAGCAAGGACTTTAATTCATTTTTGTAACTCCTGTGAGGCCTGAAAAAATGTGCTCTTATTCCATGATGCTTTTCTTAATATTTAAAATGACATTATTCACAGCGATAGAAAGGCTTAGTCTGGCATGGTATGAAAAGAGAATCAATTTTGGATCCAGAGTTTGAACCCTTGCTTGTTTATTCACATAACTTCAGTTTCCTTACCTGTAATGGGAGGATGAGAATAACCACCTTGAGGGGCGCCTGGGTGGCTCGGTCAGTTGGGCATCTGACTTTGGCTCAGGTCACAATCTCATGGTTCATGGGTTCGAGTCCGGCATTGGGCTCTGTGCTGACAGCTCAGAGCCTGGATCCTGTTTCGGATTCTGTGTCTCCCTCGCTCTCTGCCCCTCCCCTGCTCGCACTCTCTCTCAAAAATAAACATAAAAAAAGAAAAGAATAACTACCTTGCAAAAATGCCTTGACATTTGTGTGAAATGAGGTATGTAGGGTGTGCTCAGCACCAAGGAGGTGCTCAATAAAAAGGCAGCTCTGATTAACATCACCTGTGACAAAGTCTTCCTTACTTGCTACCCACAAAGCAGCATAGAGTTCTAGAGACAATCCGCTTTAAATGCCCTGTGGAAATATGTACCTTTTAAAGTCTGTTCCTATGTTTCTTTTTGCCATCTCAGTTTTTTGTTGTGAAAAACAGGAAAGGTAGTATTTCTTATCTTTTGTCACTGGAATGTTACAATATGTGTTTTCACTGATTAGATGTACAAAACGAAATCAGTTGCCTTTTACGATTTCAGTTCTCCTAAATAGCTTTGAAGTGTTACTTGGGATTAAATTGAAAAAGTAGGTTTGTTTTGAAGACAATAGAGTTAGAAAAACTGGATCTCAATGATAAAAGGAAGTAGTGATCAACTAATTTTCCTCATGTTTTAGATATCCGTCACACTCACTCACCGTAGGTTTTGTAATTGGAAAAAAACCCTTCCCCTCTCATAATTCTGACTTGCTTTCTTTCCTTTCTTAGAGAATTAGATGGAAAGCATATGGAGATTCAGAATGTTATGAAAAATATTCTTACCATTTGTACTTAACAGCTAATAAAGGAACCACCCTACAAGTTAAGTGTTGCCTAACTCTTAAGTTCCAGTTACAGTGCACACAATTTACCAGGAAAAAAATTTCCTCAAAGTAAGAAGTCACTACTTTTTAGATATTAAATGACTATTAAACAGACAGAAGCATAGCCATTCTTTTCAGAATTATTCATTCTATTGACTTTTAAACCCAGAAAGTTTTGATCATTTTGACATATTCTCTTTGAAAAGAGAATTCTCTTTTCTAATTCCAGGTGCTTTCTAGATCCGTAAACCTTCCTAAACTGTCTCTTCTCCTTAAATGATATCGTTGTGATTATAACAATGATTTGTTTCACTTTCCTGCCTGCATAAATGTGAACACTGGCATTATATATCTTAGACTGTAATGTCTTAGCAGAAACAAGATTGATTTTTTTTTCTTTTTTCTTACCACAGCACCGTAGTACAATAATGCATTCAATAAATATTTTACCATTTGAGTTTATTTTCAGGACACCTGGGTGGGTGGCTCAGTGGGTTAAGTGTCCAACTTCAGCTCAGGTCATGATCTCGTAGTTTGTGGGTTCGAGCCCCATATCAGGCTCTGTGCTGACAGCTCAGAGCCTGGAGCCTGCTTCGGATTGTGTGATTCTCTCTTTCTCTGCCCCTCCCCCACTCACGTTCTGTCTTTCAAAAATTAATAAACGTTAAATTAATAAATAAATAAATAAAATTTATTTGAAACACAAACTTCATGGATAATGATACCTTAACATAACATTTATTGAGCATTTGCCATATGTCAAACTGCTTGAAATGCTTAATGTGATCTTCACAAAACCTTTAAGACAGGTATTAGTTTATTCTTGAAAAGGTAGATGACAGTATGTTTTCCCCTAAAAAAAAAAAAAAACAAAAAAACAGGTACATAAACTAATAAGTTCGGAAAAAATGTTCAGCGATACCTAATAGTTTCTTTTTCCTTGTTGTTAAGCGGCGCTAGTGAAACCGACATTGCAGGATCCTGCTGAGTATCTCTAAGCCAGAGTTCTATTTTAAACCTGAACACCAGCGATACCTTGGTATTGCACCATGGTTCATATCTCATGAAACATATTGTTGGGTGTGCTCAAAACGTGCTGTGACTCTGCAAAACTCGTCCTTGAAAGTTGAAGGATAACTGTTTCAAAGAAAGTGAAAAACAGAAAAATTCATCAATAAAATAACTTGGCCTGTACACTTTAAAAGGAACGTGATCCTATTTTTTAAACATGCTATAGTCTTAAAAACTATTTTTTAAAACTATAGTCTTAAAAACTATTTTTTCCTATTCAGACATCTATCAGTTTGGCACAATGTTAGGAGTACGTATGTATATGATAATTCATGAGCTCAATAAATTTTACATCATTTAAATCCTTGTTTGAAAGAATCAGGCTACTTCTCCCTCTTAGAAACCCAAGGAAGCCATAGCAGAGTATCATCCCAACAACAGAAGACAGAAAATCGTGCATCTGTTTCCCACCCCTCCCAATAAGTCTGCTAGTGAATAGTGTTTATTTCCAGATTATCTGCTAGCCACCCCATGCAGCAGTGGAACAGGGACCATGGTTCCCACAGGGGCCTTATAAAGAAAACCCAGAAAGAAAGCAAAAGAAGCCATCACGTCTCTTACTGGACCGTTTGAACAAAACGCATAGGAGTTATGTTGTCCGTTTCCCCGACATATAACAGTTCCTTTTCACTTCTAAAGCAAAACTCAACCCTCTAAGAAATGATAACCGTGTAGTATTAAAAACAACAACAATAACCTTTAATTATTTGCTTTGATCTCCTTACCTCAGGGTTATCACAAAGCTTCCAATATATGGGAGCTCCAAGTTCCCAGCTTTCTTCCCTTATTCTTATTTAATACAGCTGTATAGTATTGCCTCCAGTATCATGTGTTTTACTCTTCTGTTACCTCCAGTGTGTACCAGCAGAGTTTCCAGGGCAATACAGAGGATCTTCACATCTAACTCCTTCACCGTGCTCAGAATAGAGCCCACCACAATGATACATTATTACATAGGCGTCTGGTAACTTCTTGAAATCAAAACTGGGACAGACCAAGAGTTCATGTATTTTTTTTGTCCTCAAGTATTCTGAAGACATACTTGGAAATGAGAACAGTACTGTGTTTCCTGGTAGTTTCTTCAAGTGACTGATACTGATTTTGGATTTGTAAGAAGGGTTTTTCCCACAATTCCTCCACTAATTGAAAAATGGACTTGAATCCTACCTCTTTCATCTGGCTGCTGACCAAATAGCCCTCTTCTCTGTATCCCCAGGGCCTGATGTGATGGTGATTCCAAGCCATCCATTTGAATCAAATGGATTCAAATGCCATCCATTTGAGTTTGAGTATTGTCACTGTCTGAAATTACTGCTACATTATCTCACCCACCAGATTGCCTGTGGCTTTAATTAGAGCAGTTTAAGCCCCAAAATATAATGATGCTAACACATAAAAAAGTTTGTTTTTTGTTCAGGTAAAGATACAGAAATATTCCAAGTCAGTGGGGAATAGAGATTATCCTTCACATAGTCGTTCATGAATCTAAGCTGATGGCATCTTTGCCATCGTCAACACATGGTTTCCAAAGTTTTCCTGGACATCATTATTCCAGAAGAGGGAAATAGTATGTAGAAGCATATGTGGGAGGTTTCATCCATCCTTCCCATGAATCAAGAACCAAAAGGACAGGGATTGGGAATGGCCATTTCTCAACTCACATTCCATTAACTAGTATTCAGTCACATTGCCACACTTAACTGCAAGGGGATCTGGGAAAAGTCAAGCCCTGGGTCCAGGAATAAAGGTAGAATGGATTTTATTGGACATCTGGCTGTCCCGTCCACAACCCAGGCCTCTGGTCATGACATACTCATGTATACCCTCATTTCCACACATGTATCACACTCTTCTCTTTTTCCCTCTGTTATTGCATATACAGCAAAGCCCAGGATGTCTTAGGATGTACAGTCTTCTCATCACGTTGCAATGTATTTTCTAATGGCCAGACAGTCAATAAACTAAGAAGACAAGTTTTCTGCCTACTGCTATACCTAATACACAATGGTGGAACTAAGATATCTGCAAAAAAAAAAAAAAGAGATGAATTTGAAACACATTATCAGTCAGTTGTCCATAGCAATGAGAGAATCTGATGGGCAACACTGTGACGACTCCTGCCCAGGATATGGAAAGATCCGTTATTCTCTACGGCAATGCACTTACATTTGGTTTTGTACCTGGTAAGTTCTTCCTGGTCATTAAATTCCATGGCCATATTTGAACTGAGTGTTGAACAGTGTGCCCTGTGTATAGCTTGTGAGTATACAAATTTTGTAACACGTTTTCTAATGATGCTAGGGTTGTTTGGCTAGAGAAACAGGCAAAAGCTTTTTCAAGCCAGGCTGACACTTAACTCTGGCAACACAAATTCCCTAGAAAATTAAGTGACTTCTAGTCAGTTTGCTTTCAGTCAGCTCCATTTGCCTGTAACTACACCCAAAGTTATTTCTGAGACAAAATTCTACATCTTTTCCTTTCTTTGTGGACTGGAATTAATCCTTGCCTCTAACTTAATGACAGCTCCTTTGAGGCATCTTAAATAATGGGCTATGATGAAAAGCAATATTCTTGATGTGATCTCAGCCCTAGGGCCGAGTTCTTTTGGTTAATGAGAAGCATTGATGTCTTTTCCCTCTAAGTCTTTGACAGTCTTATCTATCCTAGTGTTTTAAGCTCAGAAGCGTTTGCTTTTCCCAACACTCTGAGATTCTTAATTTCTTCTTGAAAATCAGGCAATTCTTTCCTAACTAAAGTCATTTTTTGTTATAATATTGTTAAAAGCAATAACAATTAACAAACACTAAAACTTGGGCTCTAACCACTCTCCTAAACTATAGATGCAGAAGGCACACAGTATCCCTTCCAAATTATTGTAAACAATGCTTACCAGATTACTTACTTCAGCATAGCATGAATAGTCTGCTTTGGGGAAGTAATATCTAAATCTTTGTCTCCTGACACCCAAATACTAAGCCAATGACATATATTTCAGGCTTTTGCTGTGGTAGAATCTCTATTTCTGTATTAGATAGGCTAAGCGCTATAACAAGGTGAAAATTTTAGGGTTCAGCACAATTAAATTTTGTCATTTTGGTCACATAACTGTCCAGTGTGAATCTGGGAAGGGAAGGGGAGAGATTTCTTTCCATAAAGTCATTCAGGGATCTAGGCTCATAGTTCCTCTTGGTCTGCAAAGTCATCTTCCTAATCACCTAGTGGCAGGGAAAAAGAAGGGAAGGACACTCAGTTGAGGTTTTCTAGGCCAGACTGGCAAGTGGTATAAGTGGTAACCTTCACTCACATGCCATTGGCCAGACTTAGTTGCATAACCACAACTAAAGGTCATGGAAGCTAAGACTTGTTGTTTTAGCCACTATCTTCAGTAATATGTTAAACAGTAGCAGCAATAGTTGGCATCCTTCTCGCTCTTTTTCTTAAAGGGAATATGTCTGAACTGAAGTTTCTCCATGAAGAATAATATAAGTTTTTTGTCTACAACCATTATAGTTTAAGAAAGCTCCATCCTAATTGCTAGGGGATATTTTTTTCATCAGCAACAGTTATTGAATCCTATCAAATGCTTTTTTTCTTCAGCTATTGAGAATTTGTAAATTTAAATATTTCTTACTCTTGTAATTATTGCTTGAGTAGAACTGCACCTGATTTCAAGCCCAGGTTTTTCCACTACAAAAGGGTTTGGCAGCCACTCCTAAGAAGCTTCTGTGCAACATGGAAATAAAATTATGCATAGGAATGATGGTAATAAAACAGAAATCATGAGGCACATCTTGCCTCCAGAGAAACACCACAAGTGTTCCAGGAATTAAGATGAGAGAGAAAGATCATGTTCAGCTGTAGGTTTCAAGAAAGACTGAAAGGGTTAGACACCAGACTCAGAAAAATATGAAGCATATATAAGAAGCATATGTAAGCCCAAAGTCAAGTTTGGGAGAGCAGGCTGGGAGTGGATCACAAGTTATACCCTATGAATCCTAATGCAAATACCACTTCTCTAGGTCATGTAAAAGCAGACTTTTCATTCAAGATGGTACAATGGACATGTGACTATTTCCTCTTTTCTAAGACGCCATCTAACAATAATAGTAAGGTATAAAAAGCAAAATGGAAAGAACAGAAGAAATAATAATAACAACAGATGAATATTTCAGTAAAGATCTGGAAAATGGAAAAGAAATTAAAGGGTTAACTGATGAATTAGAAAGGAAGAGGAAACACGATTTGTGTATTAGAATTTTCCCAAAAAACAGTAAGCTACCTGGGGAATAACAAGACCACCTGTGTGAGTGTTGGTTTCTAGGGCCTAAAATGAGCAGTGGGGAGAGGCTGGAACAAAGAATTGTTACAGAATAGCATAGTGGTTAAAAACACAGTTCTTATGGCCATGACACATGGGTTTGAATCCAAGTTCTACCAGTACTAGTTGTGAGGTCTTGAAAATGCTATTTAACCTCTCTGTGCCCCATTACTCCTATTTGCAAAATAGGGTGATAATAACAGAAGTACCTTCTCAATGGGCTGTAGTGAGGAGTGAATGAGTTTATATATATATATATATATATATATAACATTTAGAATAGTGATCAATTAATATCAACTGTTACGATTTTTATTATAATCCCATGAAAAGACATTTGACTTTTAAAAATGTACATGTATTACCTCGATGATTTATTATTTTCAAAATTTTAAGCCCATCCCAGGAGGATAAATATGAAGGAATGAAGGTATGAACAAAGCCAAGAGCAGAGAATGTGCAGAAGCATGAGGAAGACATCAGCCTGTATTCTCACTGTGTGGTTGTCCGGGCACAAATGAAATAACATGTAAGGGACGGGAAAGGAATGCCATAGAAAAACTGAGACTTTCAAGTACCCCAGGTGCCTGCTGATAAAGCTGCACTGTGATTAAAAACAAGCAGGGGTGCCTGGGTGGCTCAGTCAGTTGAGCAGCTGATTTCAGTTCAGGTTATGATCTCACACTCTGTGAGTTTGAGCCCTGTGTCGGGCTCTGTGCAGACAGCTCAGAGCCTGGAGCTTGCTTCGGATTCTGTGTCTCCCTCTCTCTTTCTGGCCCTCCCCCACTCATGCTCTGTCTCTCTCTCTCTCTCTGTCAAAAATAAACATTAAAAAAATTTTTTTAAATACATAAAACAAGCAAAAGGCCAAGTTTATTATTTTGTGAGCAGCTTGAGGGCAGGGAATGAGTTTCATTCAAGTCTTCGCCTCCAAGGCACAGTTTTTGTTAGGCTTCCATTGATATGAAGTGATCTCAATTATAGTTCACCTGCCTGGAGTTTAGAGTCTTCCCTTAACAGTAAAGAGAGTGACAAGCATAGGGTAGAAACATGCAGAGGAAGGCCAGACATCCAGATGATCTCTGGAGAGTACCTGTCATCTCAAGGACAGGGCAGATCCTGGGTCAGAAATGTCTGACAGACTGCATGAGCCCCTCAGGCGTATGACATAAAGTTTAAACCAAAGGGTCTAATGTCACAACGTGTAGTCCTCTCCCTCCCCATCACTCACACCAGATGCACCACGACAGCCTTGCCCTAGGAGTGAAGGTAAGGGATGTCTGAGGTTTCATGTCTCCCGTCCTAAGAGACAGGGTATGGCAGGGCCCTGGCCACACGTCACATGCCTTCCCTTGATAGACTATAAGAAGACTGTGGCACATCTGTGTTGTTCAGCAGCATCGTTTGCCTAAATGCATACCATGAACTCCCAAAGTGACAATTTAGAATGTATAAGTTCTAGTGTATTTTGGAAATCTCAGAACATTACTTAACAGTCACACTATGCTGGGTCTGTTAGACTTAATGACAAGGAATGTGGTTTGTTACATGTTTAAAAGATTACCAACCTGGGGGTGCCTGGGTGGCTCAGTTGGTTAAACACCTGCCCCTTGACTTTGGCTCAGGTTATGATCTCATAGTTTGTGGGTTCAAGCCCCATGTCAGGCTCTGCATTGACAGTGAGGAACCTGCTTGGGATTCTCTCTCTCTCCTCTCTCTCTCTGCCCCTCTCCTGTTTGCTCTCTTTCAAAATAAATAAACTTTAAAAATGTTTAAAAATTAAAAAAAAAAAAGATTACAAAGGGGTCCAATAGTAAGAGCTCATTGTGTGTGTGTGTGTGTGTGTGTGTGTGTATACAGGTGCATACACGAGCACGTGCATGTGTGTGGTTAGAAATGGTATTATAGCTAATTTTAGGGTGTTTTTTTTTTACATTTGCCTAGCTTTCAAATTTTCTATAATAAGCTGTATTACGTCTTTAAAGAAAAACTGCAATAGAAATCACTAACTTTTTCGAAGTTAAAAAAAAAATCATGACCATACAGTTGCTAACTCACACTTCTCTAATGGATAAACTACATTAGTCTACATGGGGTTTTACTTACAAATAATAAAAACAGTCCTCTAGATCTATGAGTTCCTAGACTGTGTTGCTTGCCTGTCTAATATGTTCTAGTGACTACTTAATTGTGGTTTACAGAGAATTGTGACTTCAGTTCAAATTAGAGACAATTTCAGTCCTTCAGGAGGTATCCAAAATGTTCTTCAGTATAGATGGGTTTGGGAATGGAATTTGAGATGATCAGCACGTGCTGAGTGTTTTCTATTTATTTGAGCTTGGCCTTGAACTTATATGACCCTAAGAGTCATTCCTAGATTTGATCTTATGCTCAGGCCAGTCATTTCGCAATAAAGAACATACAATTTCTCAAACCTCCCTCTTTCCAAGTTTTATGACTAGAGTTCAACCTGAGTTCACATTATCAGTTGATGAACATCACTCAGTGGAGCTTATTAACTGGGATTGTTGTCTCATTTTGGGTTTCTTCCAGATGTTTTTGCCAAATGCTATCAGTGCATCATATATTAGAACATGTTATTTCAGCCTCTACTTATGTTACTCACAGGATGTCCTTGACCCTTCTCATGGACTCTTCTCTCCTGAGGGTAGTGTTATTTGTAATGAGATGTGCTCTGAGGAAAGCTAATAAAATAATTTTTAGACCATTTATCAACTGAAGTTGAGTAATTATTTCAAATTTTGCCAACCATGTGAAAATAATTTCCATTCTCCGATGAAACATAATATCTTTAAATCAAAAGCAATCCGTTTAATGTAAGTCTTACTTACCTTAAATCAATGCAATTCTTTCTAGGCCTACTAAAGCACAAAAGTGCTGAATATTGTAATTTTCTCAGATCAAAGTAACTCCATCCCTAAGTATTTTGAAATTTAGAAAAGGGAGCACTGAAAAGTGACCAACATCATTTATTCTTACTACAAAGAATAGATGAGATTGTCTGGAACACAGTGACAGCCCACATTTTATCTCCCTAACTCTATTCTTATTTCCTACAACTCCCTCTACCACAAAGCAATCAGAGTAATTTTTCTAAAACTTAAAACATAAATTAAAACATAAACTACTTCCCGGGGCACCTGGGTGGCTCAGTCGGTTGAGCGTCTGACTTTGGCTAAGGTCATGGTCTCATGGTTCGTGAGTTCGAGCCCCGCGTTGGGCTCTGTGCTGACAGCTCAGAGCCTAGAGCCTGTTTCAGATTCTGTGTCTCCCTCTCTCTCTCTGCTCTTCCCCTGCTCATTCTCTCTCTCTCTCTCTCTCTCTCTCTCTCTCTCTCTCTCTCTCAAAAATAAATAAATAAACATTAAAAAAATTTTTTAAAAAAAACCCATAAACTATTTCCCCTATTTAAAAATCTCCATTAGGCTTCCCATTGTACCAGAGCAAAACCCTTAGTCTTCAGCATGCTCTTCAAGGATCTCACCTTCAAGGATCTCACCGTCCTTGGGCCAGATCTTATCTCTCCCTCCCCTACCCTCTTCAACCCTTTCCTTATTCATAGGCCCCAGCCACTGACCTTTTCTCCTGAAACTCCAACACGCTATGCTTCTTCCTTTCTTGTTCTACCTTGTTCTCCTTTTTGTCTCATATCTTTGCTTGGTTGCCTCCTGCATATCATTCCTGTCTCCCACATTCAAAGGTTATTGATGGTTTTACTTTTTGTCTGCTTTGTTTACCACCATGTCCCCAAAGCCGGGAATAGTGAGTGGGTAGAAAAACAATGACATTTTGTTGAATGAAATAGGTCTCTCCTGCCTACCCAAAGTAAAGCAGCTGCCTCTCTCCTTCCTCCATTAAATTCTATCTCACTTTTTTCCTTTATTTTCTTCATAGCACTCAGTTCCTAGGACTCTTTATTTGTGTAACTGGTTATTGGTAAGTCTCGATTCACCTGGCTAAAAAAAATTCAATCTTTTTTTAAATTTTTTAATGTTTATTTATTTTTGAGAGAGAGAGAGAGTGAAAGAGAGAATGGGGTAGGTGCAAAGAGAGAGGGAGACACAGACTCCGAAGCAGGCTCCAGGCTCTGAGCTGTCAGCACAGAACCCAACATGGGGCTCAAACTCATGGACAGAGATCATGGTCTGAGCTGAAGTCAGACGCTTAACTGACTGAGCCACCCAGGTGCCCCAAAACATTCAATCTTTTATTCACTTACGCTATATGGAATATACATTTCCTATTACTTCCAGACATCTTGGAAACTTAATAAATTTTCTGGTCCCTTTTGTTATTAAAGCTATTTCAATTTCAAAATGGGAAGTACAAAATTCATTGTACTTAACTGTTCCAGGTTGTGGTTCTCTGCCTGATGGTGTAGCTGCTAATCTGGCTTACACAAACTGGCCACCAGTGGACTCTGGGAGTCAAAGTACAAAGCTGGATCTCTCAAAGGCATGGGGGAATCTCAGAGGATTTTGACATCACATGGGGATTATACCAGCTCTACCTCTTCCATTCTGGCTCAACTCCCATCCCCAAATTCTTGTCCCAAGGCTCTTACCGTTAATGTCACTTTGCTTAGGGGGCAGTCCTTTTATGCCAGATGCCAGTGACATAATTCTTTGGCCACTTTCTGCTAGATCTGCTGGATATTCTGGCATCTGTACACACCAAATGGATGGAGTTCAGCTGCTCAAGCTCTGCCCTTCTCTAAGCCCTGTTGTTCCATTCAGGTGTCTCTCCCCTACTCATATAGAAATAGGGCCATATTGGCAAAATGCTGCCCCCATAGCCTTCCAACAGTAAGCAAAATGTCAGTCTCTCCTGTTTTCTTGCAGACGTCCTCAACCTTTATAAGCTTTTCTTTCAGAGTCCCTTTCCCTTCCCCACTTAGATTCTGGGAATAGAAAGCACCCTTCTTTCCTCCTCCATGTGTTCCCTACCAGATCACTGACCAGGAATCCCCGATGAGTTTCTTCCCTCCACATTGCTCACTTTCTATGAGCCTGGCCAGTAGAAAGTCTGGTCCTGTAAAGTCTAAGAAACTCCTGTGAGGTGGCTGGGCCCCAGAAGTGAGCAGCAGTTCAGTGGTTCTCTTTAGAATCAGGTGGTACTCAGTCTTTCTCATCATGGATGCCAATTATGAGAGAATGGGAATATCTCACAACATCTTATAACATTGGCTTCCTTGTTTGTCATAAGCCACCTACAGCCCCACAGGCACCAGGATTTAAGTTTCCTGAGAGCAACGACTGTAGGGGTCCCTATATACCTAGACTAGTGAGTAGAAGAGAGACGTCACTCAATAAATAGGTGGTGGAATGACTGACGGGAAAGTTTCAAACCTTTCCCTAGGATGTATAAAATTTGTTAGAGCAATTAGCAGATCACATCCCCTAAAAATATTTAACACATTCAATGTTGCTTTTCAAAACGAACTTTTTCGGAACTCATCCTACCTCTGATCAATACACTTCTATTCAAACTTGCAGCCACACTGATAAAAGATGCCAGCTCAGTCCTTGATACATGTTTTACCTAAGTCTCTTTTATGCTCAAAGTCCATCTTTAGCAATGAAAACCTCTCACACAACTGATTTCTTACAGAAATGTGTGTTTTCTGCATTGGTGGTTTGATCTTTGTAGACCCCTATGGATTTAACCCATTCTACAACTTAAAAGGTGAACAAAACATGGTTTCCCTTTGCAAACACACTTACCTCCCCTATCTTTACCAGCTTTGTTGTGAACACACCATTCTTCCCCTATTCAAAGAAAGCTTCATTTTGACTTTGTTTTAGTTACCCACCCTTCCCCATCATGTACGCTGGTTTCATCGTGGTTTAGTGTAATGACTTGCTTTTTGTATCTTCATTCCCTGTGCTTAACCACACCAAGTCACTCTTTATGCTGTGTTTTCAAATAGCGTGTTTCAATTGTCTCCCCAAGTCAATTGCTTTCAAATCAGGGACTGATTCACCTGTCACCACTAAACCCATATCACCTCACATGGTAACGGGCATACATTGGGCATTTATAGATACTCACTGTGTAATTGAATGAATAAATGGATTGGTTTATTAAAACTCTAGTGAAATCTTATGAAACATTTACATTTTACATCAGCTTCTAAAATTAAAGCTTGCAATTACAGAGTGAAAAATGATATTGGTTTTGTTTTTGTTATTATTATTACTGAGAGTAGCATTATTATTTCTACTGTGAGTAGAAAAGCAGTAGATGGGCATAGAAATTACATGAAGAAAAATCTAAAAATGAAGGTCAAAATTCTCTTCCCTAGGAATCCTCCTCCCCTAGATGTCTACTTGGTTTCTCCTTCATATCCTTCAAATATACTCTCAAAAAAGTTTTTTTTTTATTTTATTGTTTTTTTTATATATGAAATTTATTGTCAAATTGGTTTCCATACAACACCCAGTGCTCATCCCAAAAGGTGCCCTCTTCAATACCCATCACCCACCCTCCCCTCCCTCCCACCCCCCATCAACCCTCAGTTTGTTCTCAGTTTTTAACAGTCTCTTATGCTTTGGCTCTCTCCCACTCTAACCTCTTTTTTTTTTGTTCCTTCCCCTCCCCCATGGGTTCCTGTTAAGTTTCTCAGGATCCACATAAAAGTGAAACCATATGGTATCTGTCTTTCTCTGTATGGCTTATTTCACTTAGCATCACACTCTCCAGTTCCATCCACGTTGCTACAAAAGGCCATATTTCATTTTTTCTCATTGCCACGTAGTATTCCATTGTGTATATAAACCACAATTTCTTTATCCATTCATCAGTTGATGGACATTTAGGCTCTTTCCATAATTTGGCTATTGTTGAGAGTGCTGCTATGAACATTGGGGTACAAGTGCCCCTATGCATCAGTACTCCTGTATCCCTTGGATAAATACCTAGCAGTGCTATTGCTGGGTCATAGGGTAGGTCTATTTTTAATTTTCTGAGGAACCTCCACACTGCTTTCCAGAGCGGCTGCACCGATTTGCATTCCCACCAACAGTGCAAGAGGGTTCCCGTTTCTCCACATCCTCTCCAGCATCTATAGTCTCCTGATTTGTTCATTTTGGCCACTCTGACTGGCGTGAGGTGATCTCTGAGTGTGGTTTTGATTTGTATTTCCCTGATAAGGAACGACGCTGAACATCTCTTCATGTGCCTGTTGGCCATCTGGATGTCTTCTTTAGAGAAGTGTCTATTCATGTCTTCTGCCCATTTCTTCACTGGGTTATTTGTTTTTTGGGTGTGGAGTTTGGTGAGCTCTTTATAGATTTTGGATACTAGCCCTTTGTCCGATATGTCATTTGCAAATATCTTTTCCCATTCCGTTGGTTGCCTTTTAGTTTTGTTGGTTGTTTCCTTTGCTGCGCAGAATCTTTTTATCTTCATAAGGTCCCAGTAGTTCACTTTTGCTTTTAATTCCCTTGCCTTTGGGGATGTGTCGAGTAAGAGATTGCTACGGCTGAGGTCAGAGAGGTCTTTTCCTGCTTTCTCCTCTAAGGTTTTGATGGTTTCCTGTCTCACATACAGGTCCTTTATCCACTTTGAGTTTATTTTTGTGAATGGTGTGAGAAAGTGGTCTAGTTTCAACCTTCTGCATGTTGCTGTCCAGTTCTCCCAGCACCATTTGTTAAAGAGACTGTCTTTTTTCCATTGGATGTTCTTTCCTGCTTTGTCAAAGATGAGTTGGCCATACGTTTGTGCGTCTAGTTCTGGGGTTTCTATTCTATTCCATTGGTCTATGTGTCTGCTTTTGTGCCATCAAAAAAGTTTTAAGAGAAGCTCCCCTGATTATCTTTTAAAATAAGCAATCCCTTGCTCCCCACCCCCCACCATGCACACCTTCTAATGGATACAGTGCTACTGGCTGATTACTGCTATTAGCTGTCTCTGGGAATTGCCTTGCGCAGAAGAAAGTCACCTCACAAGGTCACACTCCCTTCCCCAGGGACAGCTTGCAACCATTCTTTGGTCATTGCAGGAGCATAAAGACCTGGGTTCCTTTGCCACAATTCAACACTATTCTGAAGGCCCTTCCTGGCTTCCCAGCTCCCAGGGTGTTTGTTAGTGGAGGCCTAGTTGTGTCTGCTTTGTAGCCCAAGTTCTCCCCCCAACCAACCCTACCTCCTCCTGTTCTCTGACAAGTGTTGATCCTTTCAGTAAACTTTCTGCATTTAATCTCCATCCCAGTTTCTGCTTCCTGGACGACCTCCCTTCTTCCACTTTGTTTTTCTTCATAGCACTTCTTACACTTCCTGCTCTATCCTATATTCATTACTGACCTATTAGATATTCATTTTCCACTGTATTATGGACCACAACACCCCCCCCCCATTAAATTGTAAGCTCCATTTCAGCAGGTGCTTTGTTTTATTTGCTGCTGTGACCACAAAACTTGGAATACCGTAAGCAATAGATTTCAGTGGTAAATATTGAATGAATGAAAATTAGAATTTGCAAAACTATACCTTGGTTAGACAGCCATTGCTCAAAAGGGTTCTTAAACCTCAAATTTCACCATCTACCAGAAATCCAAAATACCTACAGTGGTATACATTAATTAAGATCAGAGCAGAAATTAAGAATATGAAAAGGCCATGCCCTAGCCTAATTAAGACTCCAACATTGAAAGTTAACATTTCCAGGGGCTCCTGGGTGGCTCAGTAGTTGGTTAAGCTAAGTAGTTGGTTAAGCGTCCGACTTCAGCTCAGGTCGTGATCTCATGGTTCATGAGTTTGAGACCCTCATAAGGCTCTGTGCTGACAGCTTTGAGCCTAGAGCCTGCTTTGGATTCTGTGTGTCCCTCTCTCTCTTCCCCTGCTCGCACACTGTGTGCATGTGTCTCTCTCTCTCAAAAATAAATAAGCCTTAAAAAAATTTTTAAATTAATATTTCCAGCACTACTTCTGTTATATTTCTATATAATTTGGGTAACTTTGGTTGTAATAGCCATCTTCAGAATAATGATAGCTAGAATTTGCATAGAGTTCTATGAGTCATAAAGCACTGCATATATTATTTTCATTTGGTTTGATACTGACAAAAATCATGCAAAGGACACAGAATTGTGAAGTCAGCTTTACTGATGAGAAGATGAAGTCTCTGAGAGCTTAAATGATTTTTCAGTGACACAGCTGGTACCTGAGTCAATTCTGGGTTTGCTGACTCCAAAGCCACTGTCCTTTCTCTCAGGACACTATCCCAAGAACTCCCCACAGAGTCCTCTACAAAGCTAAAGTTGTGCAGTAACACCTATAAGAACAACAAAATATGAACAACTCAGTCACCCATTTAAAAGATATCCCGTGTGCAGCTTATTTAAAGTTAGTGTTGATAGTATATTTACGGAAGCGACATTTTGTGGAAACTCTGAGTGATTTGTTTTGTTTCATTTTTTACACCTGTATCTGTGAATTAATGCCATAGATCTTCTGGACAAAAGACACATCCTACTTGCTAATTCTTATACCTCTAAACATTTATTTGCAATTCTTTGTCCTTCTTTGGAAGAAGATATGTAGAGATGACCCTTGAACAGCACAGGTTTGAACTGTGTGAGTCCACTTATATGTGGACTTTTTTTAGAGTACCCTGCTATAAATGTATTTTTTTCCTCCTTATCATTTTCTTAATAACATTTTCTTTTCTTCAGCTTACTTTATTGTAAGAATACAGTATATAATATATATGAGACACAAAATATGTGTTAATTGTTTATGTTACCAGTAAGGCTAATAGTCAACAGTAGGCTATTAGTAGTTAAGTTTTGGGGGAGTCAAAAATTATATGCAGATTTTCCACTACATGGCAGGGTCAGCACCCCAACCCTCATGTTGCTCAAGGATCAAGTGTATTTCACCCATCTATAAAATTGACTTGCTTTTGGTTGTTAGTGACTTTCATTCTCTTTTACATATTTTGAAGACAGAAATATAAAAAAAATCATGCTGGGTACCTGGCTGGATCAGTTGGTAGAGCATTTGACTCTCGATCTTGGTGTTTCAGTTCAAGTTGCCCATTGGGTGTAGAGATTACTTTAAAAAGATGAAATCTTTTTTAAAAATTCATATAAACAAAAGCAAAGAAAATTACATATAGCATCTCCACAAAGAGATCACATTATCACACTAATATTTTTTATATATCCTTCCAATACTATACATATATGATGCTATATGATATATATACATATAATACTTATTATTTTACTAATTTATTTTCCCTAAATCTTTTTCTGATGATACATAAATGTTGTCTTCTCATTTGAATATCTAGAAATCAATTAGGATTTAAAAATCATTTTAAATTTGTAGATAAGTTCTTACCAACACTGATACACACAATTAATATGATTGCCCACAGCAAATAAGTCAATAATGACCTAAAACTTCCACCTTAAAAATAAAAGGAAAACATCTATGTAGAAAATCCAAAATAATGGACCTAAATATTCCTGGAACTAATAAGCAATTATATCAAGGATGCAGGATACAAGTATAATATACAAAAGTCAATTGCCTTCCTGTATACCAGCAATGAACAAGTGGAACTTGAAATTAAAAACACAATACCATTTACATTAGCACCTAAGGAAATTAAATACTTAGGTGTAATTCTAACAAAATAAGTATAAGATCTATATAAGAAAAACTATTAAACTCTGATGAATGAAATGTAAGAACTAAGTAAATGGAGAGATATGCCACATTTATGGATAAGAAGACACTATATTGTCAAGATGACAGTTCCTCCCAACTTGATCTAAAGATTCACTGTAATCCTAATAAAATTTCAGCAAGTTATTTTGTGGATAATGACAAACTGATTCTAAAGTTTGTATGGAGAAGCAAAGACCAAGAACAGCTGACACAATATTGCAGGAGAAGAAAAGGTTGGAGGACTGACAGTACCAGATCTCAGGACTTACTATAAAACTATAGTAGCCAATCCAGTGTAGTATTGGTGAAAGAATAGACACATAGGTCAATGGTGCAGAATAAGTGGCCTAGAAATAGACCCACATAAATATAGTCTTTTGGCAAAGATATTTGCCAAAAATATCTTTGGCAAAAGAGCAACGGGAGTATGATGGAAAAAAAGATAGTCTTTTTAAAAAATGGTGCTCAAACAACTGGACATACTACATGCAAAACAAAATCTGGACACAGAACTTGAACCTGTCACAAAAATTAACTCAAAATAAATCATAGACATAAATGTAAAATGCAAATCAATAAAACCCTTAGAAAACCTAAATGAACTTGGGTATGGTGATGACTTCATAGATAAAACACCATAGGCATAAACCATGAAAAAAATTATTGATAAGCTGGGCTTCACTGAAATTAAAAATTTCTGCTCTGGAGGAGCTGTTCAGGGGCACCACCAGGAGCTGCCACATCCAAGACCGGGAGCCGCTGCCATCAGGGCCATGGTGTCAGCAATCAACACTGTAGACACCTCTTACTAGGACATGATTCTCGATGCCCAAATGGATTACTATGGCACCTGCCTGGCAACCTGCTCATCAGACAGGTCCATCAGAATCTTCAATGTGCACAATGGAGGGCAGATCCTCATTGGTGACCTCAGGGGTCATGAGGATCCTGTGTGGAAAGTGGCCTGGGCCCACTCTCTGTATGTCAACATCCTGGCATCCTGCTCCTTTGACCAAAAAATCCTTATTGAGAAAGAGGAGAATGGCATCTGGGAGAAGACGGACAGACAAGCATACAGGATACGACTTCTCAGTAAATTCTGTGTGCTGGGCCCTTCCATGACTATGGCCTATATCAACTCAGATGGGGCCATATCCCTGCTGTCATACACGGGAGATGACCAGTGGGAAGTGAAAAAGATCAACAATGCTCACATTATTGGCCACAATGCAGTCAGTTGACCCCCTCCTTTTGAACCTGGAAGCCTCATAGTCCAGCTATCGGTGCAGAAGCCCAACTGCATTAAGAAGTTTGCATCAAGTGGCTGTGACAACCTCATCAAGCTGTGGAAAGAAGAGGAGACCAGCCAACAGAAGAAACAGAAGCTACAAGTGCACAGTGACTGGGTTCGAGATGTGGCCTGGGCCCTCTCCATTAGCCTGCTCACCAGCACCATCACCAGCAGCTCCCAGGATGGTCATATGTTCATTTGGACCCATGACGATGCATCAGGCAATATGTGGTTGCTCAAACTGCTGCATAAGTTCAATGATGTGTGGCATGTGAGCTGGTCCATCACGGCCAACATTCTACCTTTCTCAGGCAGAAATAATAAGGAGGCCCTGTGGAAGGAGTCCATCAATGGGCAGTGGTGTGCACCAGTGATGTCAACAAGGCCCAGGATTCTGTGCCTGCTTCCATCACAGCGGACGAGCAGAATGAGTAGTGACAAGACAGGTGAGGCCCACTGCTGTCTCCAGGACTTCTTCTTCTGGACCAACTGACCAAACAGCCCAGAGGAATAGCTCCAACAAGATTACTTTCCCAGAAGCAGCTAAAAATGCAGCCAGATTGATTATGTGATTTAACACAGTTTGAAATGGTTTGTAATTTACTGTCCTGCAGAAAGAGTTCGTGTGATGAGGAAAAAGCTACAATGACCTTCAAATCTACTATTTTAAAATATGTTTTGCCATTTTTACATACCTTTTAGGTTCAGACATTATTGGGGGGGAAGGGGTTGTTTCCAAAATAGTTAAATCAACTCATATTGCTCATAAAAAAAAATCTGCTCTGAAAAAGACAATGTCGAGAGAATGAGAAGACACGTCACAGACTGGGAGAAAAATATTTGCAAAAGATGCATCTGATAAAGGACGATATCCAAAATGTACAAAGAACCCTTAAAGTCAACAGTAAGAGTACAAACAACCCAACTAAAAATGGGCCAGAGACCTTACCAGACACTTCATCTAAGTATATATATTTTATATATAAAATATATATATATATTTTAGAATGCGAAAATCCAGAAAACTGACAACACCACAAGCTGGCAAGGATGTAGAGCTGGTAGAAATGCAAAAAAGATACAACCATTTTGGGAGAGTTTGGCAGTTTCTTATAAAACATTAAACACATATATTCTGACCCTCTGATCCAGTAATCACACTGCTTGGTAATTATCCAAAGGTGTTGAAAACTTACATACACACAAAAAACCTATACATGGACATTTACAGCAGCTTTGTTTACACTTTCCAATACTTAGAAGGAACCAATATGTCTTTCATTAGGTGAATGGATAAAAAACTGTGGTATATCCACACAACGTAATATTATTTGGCGCTAAAAACGAATACACTATCAATCCATGAAAAAACATAGAGGAAACTTAAATGCATATTACAAAATGAAAGAAGCCCATCTGAAAAGTCTACATACTATATGATTCCAACTACATGACATTCTGGAAAAAGCAAAAATATGGAGGCAGTAAAAAGATCAGTGGTTACCAGGGTTGAGTGAGAAGAGATGAATAAATAGGTGGAGCACAGAGGATTTCTAGGGTATAAAAATACTCTGTATGATACTATATAATGATAGCTACATGTCATTATACATTTTTCCAAACCCATGGAGTGTCCAACACCAACAGTGAACCCTGATGTAAACCCTGGACTTCAGGTGATTATGACACATCAATGTAAGTTCATCAATTGTAACAAAGGTACCACTCAGTTAGAAGATGTTGATAAGGGACAAGGCTATGCATTGTGGGGGCAGAGGAAATCTCTATACTTTCCTTTTAATTATTCTGTGAACCTAAAAGTGCTTTAAAAAAAATCTTAAGTCTATCTTAAATACTAAGAACAAACTGAGGACTGATGGGGGATGGGGGAGAGGGAAAGTGGGTGATGGGCATTGAGGAGGGCACCTGTTGGGATGAGCACTGGGTGTTGTATGGAAACCAATTTGACAATAAATTATATATAAAAAAATTTTTTTTAAATCTTAAGTCTAAATAAACAAATGGAAAGGAAAATATGCCTTTAGTTTTTTTTGCATACCTTATTTCTGTCAACCAGTAAACCAGCAAGCATACAAGAGACTATCCAAGCATCTGTGCCTTGTGTTGGCCTGTCTCAGTCTGCTCAGGCTGCCATACCAAAATGTCACAGACTGCATGATTTAAACCACAGAAATTTATTTTTTTTCACAGTTTTGGAGGCTGGAAAGTTCAAGATCATTTCCAACAGTGTTTAGCTCCTGGGGAGAGCTCACTTCCTGACTTATAGATAATTGCCTTCTTTCTGTGTCCCCATATGGTAAAAACAGAAAGCAAGCTCTATGGTATCTCTTCTTATAAGAATACTAATCCTATCACATCAAGGTCACACTCTTATGATCTCATTTAACCTTAATTACTTCCATTTCTAAATACAGTCACATAAGGAGCTATAGCTTCCACATATAAATTTGTTATGGACATTCAGTCCATAACATGGCCCAAGCCTAAAACGAAGAATGTATTTAAATAATACACTCTCAAAGAAATATTTTGGAAGCAACTGAATATGACAGCACTTGGTGTCCCAAATCCTCTCTGGGCAAGGCACACCACTATCTGGATAGTAGCCAAGGTGTCATACACCTTGTATGTCTACACCTAGTAAGTCTACACATTGCTACTGTCAGTAGGTCATTCTACCTAAGTCTCTGTTCCCCTATGTGAAACTAAGAATAATATTTACCTTGAAGGACTAGGGTAAAGATTAAGCAAAATTGTGAATATGACTGCCAACTATAGCATTTCCATATAAACTCAATAAACGTTAGTAGAAATAAAGGAATAACAAACTGTTTCAGCTCACCTCAAGGATTATTCAGCAGCTTAGATTAGCTAAGGTCCATCAAGGTATGCTCCCAGAGTTCTAACCCAGCACCAAGGAAAGATCTGGGTTTACTCCACAAGCTATTAACATATATATTAAATACCTGCTTACCCTCTGCCAGGTTCTGTATCAGGCTCAGGGTTTTCTATAGCATATTAGCCTAGGTAATATACATTCCTAGGTAGAAATGATCAGATTTAAGGTGTTTAATTAACTATAGCTAACCTATAATTAGATAAGCACATCAGAGGGCAGTGCCTACTGGTCACAGTCTTTGAGGGCCTTGGAGTTAGAAGTCACTTTTTCTAAGAAGTGAGTCACTCTCTTTGATGATTATTAAACCCAATGACAATGACCACACCTCCTGAGCACATCTCAGTATTAGAGCTCATTGGCTTTCTGAGTCCTCTGGCTTGTTGCTCATCCCCAGGGAAGATACCCTGTGGTAACCATGAGGAGACTTGAAATACCCCTTTATCATACCAATAGCAGTGTCACAAAGAGTTGCAGTTTTCCATGGAGCACTGCTACTGCCAGTAACAGACCCTGAGTTAGATCCACCCCTCATGTTACTTCCTTTGTGTCTCACAACTCCATGAAGCTAGTATATTCATTATTCCCATTCTACCAATAGTGGGGGGGGGGGAGCGGGCAGTGGGGGAGAGGCTTCAAAAGGGACTTGGCCTGAAAGAGCGGACCTAGACCGGCTGACTCCATTTTGTTCTGTGTCCTCCATCTTGAGTGACTATGTCCCCGACATGTCCCCTTTCCAGGAAAACCACAGAAAGAAATTCCCACTCAAACCTCAGACCACACTTCCTCCCCTTGAGTAACTTCCCGCTCACCTGTTCAAACTTCCCGTTCAAACCACGCCCAGCAACCTGCGCAAGGGGACTCTGACCCTTCCCCAGCCAATCGGCTAAGGCCACAACCATTACCCCACCAACTGCCCCTAGATCCCTATAGAACCTTTGTGCTTTTGAAACTCGCTCTTTCTCTCTGGTATCTCACCGCTGCATTGGTGCAGGTAGGGGATTGAGCTCCAGCTAGCTTGAATAAAGGCTCTTTGCTTTTGCATCAGACTCGGCTCCCTGGTGGTCTTTGGGGATCATGAATTCTGGGCATAACAGGCCAAATAAAAATATAAGGGGCTGCGTAAAGTTTCAACCTGCAATCTAACTCCAAAATCCATTCGTGAGTCTATCACAGGCTGGTTGATGAGGGGCAAACTAAAACCAAGGAAGACTGGCAATTTAGAATTCTGAATTGCTGGCAAAGGCATTTCTCATTTCACTTTCAGTAAAGGCTTACAGCTAATATGACACATACAATCCAACTTCGTATCAGGACCCTGACAAGAATGACACAAAATGACTATCAGAGGCCAAGTGTGCAAGAAAATGAGAATAATCGACTTTTCAGAGCTATTTATTTTCACCCGGAGATAGAAATGATATTAAACTCTTATTTATATCCGGTAAGGAATCATACATATTGTTGAACTGGGCATCTGATTATTACCATGGCACTGAGCAATACACTTCGGTGTAAACAAAATAATTCTGAGCTTGATTTAAAAAAAAAAAACAAAACACATTTTTTAAAAACTACCTATGAAGGGGAAATCATAATTCTCCTTTGGTCTTTTTTTTCCTGATTGGTGAGCATTTTTCCATTTTTCGAAGACATCGAAGTAAATTCTACAAGGCTTAACTTGCTCACGTGACTTTTGGTATATCTTTTAGCACTGCCGAAGGGATGTCAGACAAAACATATCTCCTTCACTGTGGTATGGGTCAAACTTGAAACGCCAGGCTTGAAAAAGAAGGCAGAATTTTGCTTTGTATACTGAAAACAGTCCATATTTTTCTCTCAGGAATGTAAAAACTTTAGAGGTGAAAAATAATTGAGAGAAAGGAGTAAAGGAAAAATACTTTTTTTGATCATATGTAAACATCTAAAAGCAAATTCTCTCCTGAAATCTCAGTAATACAAGTAAATTAGTATGCTGGTAGCAAGCTCTTCCTCTCTAATACAGAGTCTATTTACTGCTCATCCGTTTCCATAAAGCTCCCCCAAGGTGGTAGAACATGAAGAAAATTGTTTGGAAAAATAGATAACTTTAGAAGTACTTTTCAAATATCCCTCTGCCACCAAAATTTTAAATGGATCTGTTTACCTACCCTGGCCAAAGCCAAAGTGATGAATATCACCATTCTCCCTTCTAGTGATTGTCACAAACTTCTACAGCTTTTATTTTTTACCCGGGAAGTCATAATTCATCTGCCTGAAAGAAATATATTCAGCTATCTCAAAGGCACACCTTCCAAAAAGTGATCCTAAAGTTGATTTTTTTAAGATAAAGTTTATTGATTTTTTTTCCTACTAGAACGTGTTCTTCTGGACACATCCTACGCCAATTTACTTGAATTGCTGATATTTCAGGATAGGATTTGTTTTTAGATGTTGACATATAATCAACAAAAGCATTTTTCCTTTACCCTTTTTTCTCAGATGTTTATTTTTCACCTTTAAAACTTTTTCATTCCCAAGAGAAAAACATGGACAATTTTTAGTACACAGCAAAATTCTGTCGATTTTTATATCCTTTATTTTTTTAATTTTTTTAAGTTTATTTATTTATTTTGAGAGAGACAGAGACAATGTAAGAAAGGGGCAGAGAGAGAGGGAGAGAGAGAGAGAATCTGAAGCAGGCTCCACACTATCAGCGCACAGCCCTATGTGAGGCTCAAACTCCTGAAACCTTGAGATCATGACCTGAGTCAAAAACTGAGAGTTGGGCACTTAACCGACTGAGGCACCCAGGAGCCTCATATCTTCATATCCTTTAGATCTTGGGTTGATGCATACATAAAACCAATAGATTTGTTCACATATTTTAAGAAAATGTATAGCCTGAAAGAAACAAAGCAAAGAGAGGATATAGGAATAAACAGGATGGAGTGAATTTTATGCATAAGCATAGATGTCATCTAAAGGAGTAGATGTTTCAAAACCCATGTCCTTGCCCTTCTCCATGACTTCTGCCAGTTGTGTCTCACCGCCATTTTCTACCCAGTATAACCCAACAAGGCAGCATTTATCATTAATGCAAAGTGTGTGCCAGGGTATATTCCTAATGCCAGCTAGAAAAGGGGATCTGGACTTACCTGTCTTTGTTCAGCACAGTTATAGACCTGAATCTCTCTGAAACTTCAGTTTTGTGAGCAACTAAATCCTGGCTAAGATTTATGTTTCTGCAATCTTTAACATACCTGCTTCTCACTTTAATCGCAAACTCTGATTGGATTGGATGTTATAAACTTAATTCTTTAAGACTTATAGTGTCTTAAACTTCTTTAATTAGACTTTCAAATCCTAAAGAGACCCGAAGATAATTACTTTTTAAATCTTTATAACTCTACTCATATCCATGTGCAAATAGATGCTCTGTTATCAAGAAGTGACTAAATAAATGCCCAGTAGGTGTCAACCAATCTTTTGAACCGGGAAAGGAAAGCTCCAGAGTGATTAGCTTGAGTGACAAGCTGTCTAATTTATTTCTGCTGAGCAAAATTTATTCATTTGCCAGGAATAATAGTAACACAAAAATAAAAAGGCCATGCAAGTGCCGAGTAATTTAGCATGGTAATGGAATTACCTCAGGGTGCTGTGGGGGGTCCAGGTTTTAGTACAACACGGATAGGAAATTGATTTGTATTATCTAGATGATCACGCCTTTTCTTTATATGTCTTATACTACCAATTTGAAATATTCTGGTCTTCTTTACTATTTTTTTCTAGGATTAGGCCAGTTAGAGGGCAGATGTTTTTACTTTTACATATGTAGTCTTTCAGTGTACAGAAATGTTCTTGTCTTCCAGAGACACATAAATAACATAAAATGCCATCTTCCCCTGTGTCGTAGAAGTACCTTAAATATTTGATTGATAGGGATTCAAACTGTCAGTCAGACTATAAAGACTCTACTATCTGTCAATATTCTAAACAGAAACTTCAAAATATGTTGTGTTGGAGACAAAAAAACAAAACAAAACTAGAAGAACAGGGGCCTAGTTTATAAAAGAACAGTGATTGACTAAACCCTGTTTTTATGTCCTTCATTCTCTAGGACTTACGGTACTTTGGTGGGTGGAGACATGGACACAGACAAGAGTACTTTAAGGAAAGCAGCTCTAAGGAACACATATCCCTTAAAAAGGCAACAATAGCCTAGTGTCCAAGTGGCCCCAATTAAAAATAATACTTATTCACACTTTTTATTCTAACAGACCTCCTACTGTCCCACACTCCCAATTACCCCCACCTCATAAAAGGGCAGTCCATCATGAGGTGTTATGTACCTATGGGATACTTCTTTTCTTTTAGTTCTATTTAGATTTGTAAAGATTTGTGTAGAAGTGCTTGTGAAAATAGAATATGGAGTTGGCCCAACTCCCAAGTATTAGAAGCTTTGGGATAAAATTTTTCTAATTGAATCTCAGAACTGTGGCAACAAAACTCTGCTTGCAAGAACAGATAAGGTCCAACAGATCACAGATCAGGTTAAGTGAGAAAAAAAATTAGATGATTACTATGTCATGCTCCCTGTCCTGAAGAAATAAATCTGAGATTTGGGTCTTCTTAAAGTCATGAAACTAAACTGCAGAAATCCATCTTCTCCTTTTTACCCTTCTATGGTTTACAGAAAAACAAAAAACAAACAAACAAACAAAATCACTCTCATCTGCAAAAAATCTCTAGTGCCAGGGTCTGGAACTCACAAGTCCTGATATTCTCACATGTCGGCACATCACTTTGTCAGGCACCCAATAGAGTCCGTTGCTTGCTTTACTTACAAAGCAGATTCTACAGTAGTGCCTGGGTGGCTCAGCTGGTTGAGTGACTTTGGCTCTGGTCATGATCTCACTGTTCATAGGTTTGAGCCCCGCATCAGGTTATGTGCTGACAGCTCAGAGTCTGGAGCCTGCATCATGGATTTTGCGTCTCCCTCTGTCTTTGCCCCTCCCCTGCTTGTGCTTTGTCTCTCTCTCTCTCTTCTTCTCAAAAATAAATAGACATTAAGAAATTAAAAAAAAAAAAAAGAAAGAACAAAGATAGCAGTCTCTACAGATAGCATTAATTGTATATTTTCCGGCTAACTCAGGGATCACCTCCAACTGTGATTAACAGCAAAAATGAGAAAAGCATTTTCTTGTATTTTGCTACCGTGGTGATGGCAAATGTTACTTTTGAAGCAAAAAACTAAGTTGGAAAAGTTAGTGAGATCCTAAAGAGTGAAATAAAGGCAGTAAAAGTAGAATATGCCATGTTGAGGTCAAGCAAAGTGGGCTGTATTATCTTGAATGAAACAACACTAAAGTAATATTGTAAATTAGTCCAATTAATACTATGCTCTGGATAAGAAATTCTGTAAAGATGAAACCGAGTATATCTTTCTCAAAATCCATTTGCTTCATAATCTAATTGTTCAGTTTTTATAATAAATCCAAAGAATTGTTCTAATTTAATGAAAATTCAGAGGAAGAATATTGACAGAAAAATCACAAAAAGAAGAAATACAATTTCCTGAACACATGGAAAAAATATTCCATTTCCTTTTGAGTCCAAACTTTCTTGAGACTCTTGGAGAAATGTATTTCCAGGCTCTCCTGACCAGTAAGTCCAGTGTTGAATGTGTCCTGAGATTTTTTACAATTACAGTCTACCCAACTGTTTGGAAAACAAACAAATAAACAAATAGGAATTTATTTATTAAGTTCTGGAATATCCATAAAATGAAATAGTCTGCAACCATTAAAGGTTATCTCAGAGAAGTGTATTTATTATAAAAGAAATATTCAAGATTAAAGTAGAGAATTTCACAGAACTGTTTTATGAGTCATATTGGATATGCCCTCTTTGATTTGAGTGCTATTCCATGGCCCTAAATAAAGTCATGGTAATTTCATCTTTGTAAAAAAAAAAAAAAAATAGTCTTTATGCTATAGAAACTTCTCCTCCCCAGCACCAGCCGCTCCGGAGTCTCCAGAGTAAGTGAGGTGTGGACAGAGGTAAGTGAGCCTGTGAGCTAGAGGAGCAGAATCTGCCAAAGTGAAAATAGGATGAGAAAGACGTGAGGTTTCAAATGCCCAGAGCATCAAAATAGCTGTGTGTAAACTAGGTAACATCGTGCACGTATTTGATTTTATTTGCAAAACTTACATCGTTTGTAAATGTCAAGGATGAGATTGTGAGGAAGCAGATCCCTCAAAGACTGCTGACGGAAGATGAGAGCGGAATAGGGAAGTCACCTCAGTAATAGCACACTTGAAAATATTCTACTCTAGGAACCCACAGTTTACGTTTTAGATACCTATCCTTTAAAAATTAATCCAAAACACTCAGATAGATATCTACATTAAAAAAAAAAACCCACTCAGGATTTTATACACAGAAAAAAACTTCATTTCAATCTTTTTTATTTATTGACATATTTGCTAATTTCAAAACTTGGAAATGGTTAACAGGGAATGGATAAATAAAACGTGGTACATTTTTATGATAGAACATTATATGCAATTAAGAGAAGTAAGATAGATTTATAGCATAGATGTATCACGTGTAAAATGTATCATGGAGTGGACAAAGCCAACAATGAAAAGATACATATATATATATAATATATATATATATTATATATATATAATATTCTATTAGAATAAAAAATACATAGGATTAGAGCAAAATCAGAAGCAGCTACTATGGACATCTTGGTTGGGGGAAGGGGGTGTCTCATGGAGGTATCTCCTAAAGTTACAAGTAACCCACCTACTGAGCAGTAGGAGCACAGTACCTGGACACCCAGGTATTTTGGGGACGTGCCCTACTTCGTATAAGACAAGAATGTTTTATTTTTTAAACTGTGGTAGGGGAGCTTGAAGTCCCATCTTTTTGGCAATCTCAGTGCCTCTACCTCTAAACCAGGCACCGAAAAGAAAAGTATCACCTGCTTTCACCTTTCTTTTCTTGTTCCCCATCTCTACTTTTCCCACCTGCTTCATCTTCTACCCCTCCCTCACACAGTTGATTTCAGATGAAGTAGGGAAGGGAGAATTGTGTAGGACAGTTGGTTGATAAGAAAGCAATTCTTTTCCTGACCCTCTTCCCATAATATAATACAGAATTCTATATATTACGGATGTATAATACATATGTATTGAGTAGAACTGAGTTAGGGAAAAAAACACCCAGTTTTTCCCTCCTGTGTCTTTCTTTCCCGTGTGTCTCCTTTATGCTCTCCAGCCACCACATTCACAAACCTCTGGCACCAGATGTGTGGAGGTTTTTCCCCACACCAAGCAATTCTCTGTGACACCAGCTGATATCTTACAATCGAACTCAGTGCTAATATTATCTACCTTAAGATAGTGTCAGATGCCACAGGTTATGAGCTCAGTCCCACAAGACTGCCCCCACCTACTTCAGTCGCTACTTCAGTCGCCAGTCTCGAGTAGTATGTCCCCAGGTTACCCATGACTTCTGTGGCATGTGGCTAAAACTTAGAGGTGCCTATGGCCCTCTTCTCAACTTTGATTAATTTGTGAGACCAGCTCACAAACTCCGGGAAATACTTACATTTACCGGCTTATTAAAGGATATGGTAAAAGATACAGATGAATAATCAGATGAAGAAATACACAGGATCTGGAGTGAGGTCTGGAAGGGTCCTGAGTTGCAGGAGCTTCTGTCTCCATGGAGCTGGGGTGTGCCATCCTCCCACTGTGGATGTGTTTGCCAACCTGGAAGCTCTGTGAACCCCACAGTATTGGGTTGTATAGAGCTTCATCATATAGGCATCCACAATTAGCTCCATTTTCTGCCCTTCTCCCGTCTCAAGAGAATGGGTGTGGGAGACTGAAAATTCCAAGCTTCTAATCATGGCTTGGACTTACTGATGACCAGCCCTCATCCAGGAGCCATCCAGGAGTTCACCCAGAGTCACCTTATTAGAATAAAAGATATTCTCATTATTCAGAAAATTACAAGGGTTTCAGGAGCCCAGTGTCAGGAGCAAAAGATGATCCTAGTGCTCTTATCACTTTAGGAAGTTACATGGGTTTTAGGAGTTCTGTTACAGGAACTGGAGGAAAAGACATATAGTATCAGTATATATATACCAGAGTATCAGTATGTATGTGTATATATATATATATATATATATACACACACATACACATATATATATACACATATATATATATACACATACATATGTGTGTGTGTGTATACACACACACACACATTATATACATTATATACATTACATATGTGATGAAAATATATATGCATTCTATTCTCTAACAATTACAAATGTATTTATACACATTATATATGTGATAAGAACATATGTACACATTATATTATCTAACAATTACAAACAACAGTTTCACAAATCAACAGAGTATCAAACCATAGATCTTACAAAGTAAGGCTTTATCTGTGTTCAAAACTATGTAGGTTAACACTTCTCAAATTGTAAAACCCTCCCCCTTTGAAACCAGAGTCCTCTTTCCATTTCCACCTTCTCCTCCTCCAAGAATTCCAGAGGATATCTGAGATACTAGACAGATCTCAGTCATCCTAAATTCCAGAAGGTCTTATAGAATCTAACATTGGTTTCCTCTTGTTAGAGAACAGACACATTTCTAGAATATGGTTTTTATTTTTGTTTAGAATAGCATTGATTTATCAGATTTGTCTATTGTTTCCTTTTTTTCTCAGGAGGGGAAAAATAATCATGATCATATTTCTTACCTAATTACTAGTTTAAGATGAAATGAAGAATTTTTACATCAAAGATTTCTTTGCAGGGGTAAGAGTAGGGGAGTTATATAGAAACTAAAGAATGTATAATCACATTTTGATACAACGTTATGAAGCTAGAATCAATACATTTAAATAGAGCCAGACCATTAGTTTCATTTGGAAGCATGGGCTTAACTACATGACTTGGATGAAATTCAGTATTGTATTTTGGCTCTCAAGCCACAGAATATAAACAACAGTTTCACTAAAGCAACAGAGTATTAAGCCACATAATTTTACAAAACCAGGTCTTTTTCTATGTCCAAAAAGTTTTTGTGTTAGTCTCAACATCTCCTACATTTCCACAGAGAAATGAGAATTAGAAATGACATAAAATTATTCAGTATTATTACTTGCAATCAAGCCCCATTTTGTTAGCACTTGAAAATTGAGTATGTGTGTGGCTATTTAGGAAGATGAATTCCATTGACGCTGATGTTTTATTATGATGAACTTTGCCCAGTGGCCCAGTACATTGTTCTTTATCACTCTACTTAATCTAACTACACTTCCTTCTTGGCCAAAAGATCATATATATAATAACTCCTGTTTATTCAAATGGCTGTGGGATGGCTGACTCATATCATCGATTTGACAGGCAACTGACTCTTATCTTTGTTCTTCCCTGAGGCCTCTGTATGCTTCCTTCAATGAGATTAAAACAATTTCCATTTCCTGGAAACTGAAAAATAAGAGAGTATCAGTATTACTTCTCGAGAAAGGAAATGTTTACACCCCCTAGAGTGGCACTTCCCAATTTATAGGACCTTCTCTTCAAAGCCAGGGTCCTCCTCATTTTCAGAATTCCAGAGGTGAATTTGACCCACAGTGATCCCTCAGATACACATCAGGGTTCTGGCTAATCACCCAAGATTGCTCTAATTTAGTATTCTTTTAGAATAGTTCTGATTGGATTAAATATATTTTGTAATGTTTTGGAGAAAATGAGATGCTATATTTGGAATGCCACCTGTTTATATGTTGGTCACTGCCTATAATTTTATCACTGAATATAACTAACTACAACTACTAGGAATAGTAAAGCTGGATGATGTATAGGAATCCTACAAGTTATGTGTGGGTTTCCTTAACTAATTATCTTAACTTGTCTGTGCCTCAACACCCTTGTTGGTAAATGGCGGATGATAGTAACTATCCAACCTACCACATACAGTTCTTATGAGGATTAAATGAGATTTAAAAAATTCCAAAATTATTTGAAACCTATGAAGCATTGCACAAACTCAATAAATTACTTTTAATAACCTCAGAGATATAACCTATCAAAAAATGTAAGCCAGTAGTAACACAAGGAAAAAACACTACTAAAAAGCAGCCACATGTTTCTAATTTACACTTTTATAGTTTATTATTTTAATATGTTTTTCTACATGGAGTGGATATGTAAAAGGAAAAATTTCTTCTTTCCTTTGGTTAACACCACTCAAATTACTTCAGATCTGCCTTTGTCTCCTCTCTCTCTCACACCCTCCAAACCCAGCCCATCAAATGGCCAAGTCCTCCCGATGCTACTCCTGAAATGGCACTTCATCTCCTCACCTCATACCCACTGGTACTCTCCGTGTAGTCAGGCCTTTTTTATATATATCAAAATTTTTCAGAAGTAAATCTAACTTGAGGCACGTTTGCATTCGGGAGATCAAATGACACTGTCCTCACTCTGTTGCCTCCGTCAAAGGCCGTTTTTCACCGGCAAGCCCTGCACATATGAAGGCAGTAAGGCCACCAGCTTCTCCGGCCTCACATCCACCAGCTACGCAACCTCAGTGGAAACAGTACTTCTGTCCCAATAGCTGTGAAAAAAGTCCAGTGCTGACGGGGGTCCCCTATCTCTTCCAGAACTGAGCTCACTGACCAGAGAGATGAACACAATTCGTTGACCAGCAGGGATCACATGCCTGACCACACCTACCCATCTGCCTTCAAAGAGCAGCCCCCTCACCTGCACCGGGCCTGGGTCTGCCCCACCCCAAATTACATAGTCTGTGGGTGTAGAGGAAATAGCTTTCCATGTAATAATAATAATAATGAGAGAATAATCAGTGGAAGAAGGAGAAAGAAAGAGAAATAGAGGCTGGTCAAGCAAAACATATGTCCACTACACTCTCCTAACCTAGGCTCCCATAATCTACTGTCCCCTTCTAGGTTTAATAAAACTGGCCTGAGATTAGTCTTCAGTAACATCAATTTTAAATGAATTTTTAAAGTTTTAAATATTTTTTAATTTAAAAAATATTAAATATATTCTTAAAATTATTAAACATTAAAACAATTACAGGAAGCCACATGTATGTACTACCTTAAAAGTTATCCAACAAGGCTGCTTCCGTTGCTACAAAACCAAAATCCTGTTTGCATTGTTTGCTTGTGCTGACTCTTCTTGGGTTCCCAGTCAATTCCTCCCTCAGGGCTGAATAAAACCCGATGCAAGCTCATTTTATTTCAAAATACAAATCATATTTCACTTCTGTGACCAAAAATTATGCAAAAATCCAGACAATCATTTTCCTTTTTTTTTTTAAGTTTATTTGTTTATTTTGAGACAGAGAGAGACAGAGAGAGAGAATCCCAAGCAGGCTCTGTGCTGGCAACTCTGGGCAGGAACTTATGAACCGTGAGATCATGACCTGAGCTAAAACCAAGAGTCGGATGTTTAACAACTAAGCCACCCAGGCTTTTAAAATTTACAGACACTATGGGGGTTAAACTGACCCATCTGTTTTTTCACTGTTTTGCTGCCTCTTTTTTTTTTTTTTTAATGTTTATTTATCTTTGAGACAGAAAGAGAGAGAGAGAGAGAGAAGGGAAGGAGCAGAGACAGAGGGACACACAGAATCCAAAGCAGGCTCCAGACTCGACACTGTCAGCACAGAGTCTGATGTGGGTCTTGAACTCACAAACTGTGAGATCATGACCTAAGTCTATGTCAGACGCTTAACCAACTGAGCCACTCAAGCACCCCTTGCAAGCTTGTTTCTCCTCATATTTATGTCTATTTTCTTCTAAAATATTGTTTGCATTTAAATAAATGCATCCTTATTATTCTAAAATTTGCTCTTCTTTATTTACTCCCCATGTTGGACATCTTTTATTCCCTATCTTATGACATCTAGGTCTATTCTTCAGTGATTGCTACACTAACCAGATACAAACATGGATAGTCTGACAACCCCTCACCTCAGCTGGACCCCTTTTCTCTTGCTTTCTTCCGCTGTGCTTCTCTACCTTCTCAGTGTAGGATGGCCACAGGAAGGTGCTCAGCCATTCAGACCTATGTGAAAACCTAGAAATGTGAGAATTTAATCCACTTTGAGTCAATTTTTGACCCATGAGGGCAAGAGCCAATAGATAAATATTCCCCTCCTGCATGCTTTGGGCAGGCAGTACTGAGGGAAACTTTACATAGTTCCTCAGAGAGACCCCAGTGGAACTGAACTCCAACTGCCCACACCAGTAGACCAGTTTAATATTCAAATGAACCTTGAATTTGCTTTCTTTTTCTCCCAAGCTAACTATTCTTAGTGTCCCCTCTCCAGCTTCCTGGGACCCCTCCAATCCCTATTCAGTGCTTTAAATTTGAGCAATGCGAGTATCCACTCTAAGACATTCCATGTTTACCTGTGATGAAGTTGCTTGTTGTAGACTATTCCTCATGCCAAAAACAATAAGAAAAGCCAACTAAAATTCTAAAAGAAAAAAAAAATTTATTTGTTTGAAGGCGTTCGAGAACTTCCAGTGGCAGCCAGACCCTTAAGGTGTCAAGATCCCAAGGAGAAAGAAAATCCAGAAACATGACTTTTGAATGCTGTTTACCCCTCAAGGCTTTGCCAATTCTAGGTATCAATTGTGAGGTTAAGAATCCTTATTCCACTGCTAGAGATCAGAAAATCTAAGTGCATTTTTGGTAATTTTCCAAGTCTGGGTAAACAAAAATTAGAGTTATGCTGTCAAGGCAGCCAGAATCTTAGAGTTTAAGCCTACACAGAAGGGAGGTGCAAAAAAGTAAGAATAATACTCAGCTTGTTTTTCTATCAGTGTATTTTGTGAATTTAGCCAATGAGGGCAATAAGCTAAGAAGCCAAGCATAAAGCCATTGAAAATCAGAGCAGATTAAAAAAAAAAAAAATCTTTTAGTGTCAAGAAGATAAAACTGGAGGCCATGACTCACCAAGGAAAAGGCACTCCAATGAACATTGCATGCTGTCATTTGAAACCTTTGGGATGCCATACCACTCAAGAAGGAAATTAAACTTGAGAAAGAGTGAAATACAGCTTTTGATCTTCTAGGTTCAGTTGGTTATGGTGATTTGCCTCCATTAGAACTACCAAGCGGAGGATAGGGAAAACTCACCAGAAAGAGATAACACAATCTGTATCATCTCCAATTTTTCATTTGCAATGTCTGGTGTTCAATAAAAATATACCAGGTACACAAAACAAAATGACACCAACACAACAACAAATAGGAACAAAAGAAAAAATAGATAACAGGGAAAGTCTCAGAGATGACCCAGATATTGGAATTAGTAATCACTGACATAATACAACTATGCTTAAAGTATCTAAGAAAATAAAGACAAAGTGGGAAATTTCAGCAAACAACTGGAATCTCTTACTAAGAGTCATATAAATATTCTAGAACTGCAGAATACAGTAACAAAAATTAAGAAATCCATATATAGATTTAACAACAGATTGATTATAGCTGGATAAAGGATTAGTCAATTTTAAAACTACAAATTTAGACGATGTAGATAATGTTTTGTTATTGTAGCTAATTGTAAATTTTATTTTACATTACAGTCAGTAATGTTCTTTATTATTTTTTTTAATGTTTATTTTTTGAGAGAGAGAGAGACAGAGCATGAGCATGGGAGGGGCAGAGAGAGGGAGACAAAATCCGAAGCAGGATCTAGGCTCTGAGCTGTTAGCACAGAGCCCCATTCAGGGCTCAATTTCGCAAACTGTGAGATGATGACCTGAGCTAAAGTTGGACAGTTAACCAACTGAGCCACCCAGGCACCCCTGTCAGAAATGTTCTTTATTGATGGGAGAAGGCAAAGCCCAAATGAGTTTTACTCAAACAAAAAAATGGGGCCAGGGGTAGCAAAAAAAAAAAAAAAAAGAAAAATAGTAAGGTAGGAATAAATAGTTCTCTGAACAGGGACCATTTACATGGTTCAGATTAGTGATGAGAACCTTCACTACATATGTGCACTCTCTTTTTTAGATTTATTTTTCTGTATGATGACTTCTACAAGCCAAAAAACCAAAGTAAAATTGAAACTGAGATCAGAATAAGGCTAATAATTTGGTTATGATAATTACATAATTAAAGGACTCTTACTAATGAACATAAAGAGTAGAAGCACTGTAAAGACCTCAGAGTTAAAACTGCCCAAAGTTAAGAAATGTACACATACTGACCATTGGTTTTGGTGCAAAAAACATTGATTTTTAAGTTATATAGTATATTAATTTAGGTCCCCACCAGACAAAATTTTAAATATAAGCAATTTACTTCTACAAAAATAAGTAGGAGAGGGGCACCTGGGTGGCTCAGTATGTTAAGCAATGGACTCTTGATTTCGGCTCAGGTCATGATCTCACAGTTTCGTGAGTTCGAGCCCTGCATCATGGGTTCTGAACGCTGACCACACACAGACCTGCTTGGAATTCTCTCTCTCCCTCTCTGTCGGCCCCTCCCCCACCCATGCTCTCTCTGTCTCTCTCAAAAGAAATAAATAAACTTAAAGAAATAAATAGGAGAGTTACATAAGTGGAACAGGACAAGGATAAAAGTTTGCCATTAAGCGAGCTACCACTGTGGGTGTTTAGTATCTATGAACTCTGAGAAATGGTATAAAATATATGCCTGCATGTTATCACAGTAGAGGAGCAAGAGAGCTGGGGTATTCACATGCCAACTCCCATCACTCATTGTTTGAGGGTTGCTCATGAGGGGACAGGGCCAATTTCCCAGAACTTCCAGCTTGGAGTCTGCATGCACAGAGCAGTGTTCTGCTCCTTAGGGGAAAGCCCTTAGCAAAAAGAAGAAGAAGAAGAAGAAGAAGAAGAAGAAGAAGAAGAAGAAGAAGGAGGAGAGGGAGAGGGAGAGGGAGGGGAAGGGAAAGGAGAAAGAGATGAGGAAGAAGGAGGAGGAGGAGGAGAGAGAGAAGGAGAAGGAAAGGAAGGGGAAGGGTGAGGAGAAGAGGAAGAAGGAGAAGGAGAAGAAAAAGAATAAAAAGAAGGAGGAGGAGGAGGGAGGGGAGGGGAAGGAGGAGGGAGAAGGGGAAGGGGAGGGGAGGAAGAGGGAGAAGGGGAGGGGGAGGGGGAAGAGGAGGAGGAGAAGGAAAAGGAAAGGAAGGGGAGGGGAAGAAGAAGAGGAAGAAGGAGAAGAAGAAGAAGAAGAAGAAGAAGAAGAAGAAGAAGAAGAAGGAGGGGGAGGGGGAGGAAGGAGAGGAGGAGGAGGAGGAAGTGGAAGAGGGAGGAGGGGAAGGGGGAGGAGAAGGAGAAAATACTGCAAGTTGGAAGTCATTGACTCACTGGAGCGGACTGCAAGTGGTAAGGCCTAAGAAATAAGGGTGAGGCACTGTCAGCATCTGCTTCAGGCAGGGATTGAACATGGTGAGTAATGTGGTAGGTTGTACAGCACTAAAGGCCCAAGTGTTCACCTCTTCCTGTATGTATGCCTTTTGCCAAGCGACTTTAAATGTCCTCTCAGATACAGGAGAGGCCCACCTCCCTTCTTGTTGATCCTGAGTTTGGCCTTATCATCTGTTTTGGCCAACAGGAAGACAGCAGATGCATGCAGAGGCTTGAAAAAAGCATTTTTGACTTCCACTACCTCTCTTGCTCCTCTGACTTTGCCATAAGACCTACCTTGGCTAGCCTACTGAAGAATGAGACATAGTAGGGCAAAGCCAGGACATCCCATTCATCCCAGATAAGGTCGTACCAGATCAGCCAAATTGCAGCCAATCTCCAAGTATGTGAGACCAGAAGAACCAAATGATCCACAGACTTATTACTAAATAAATGTTTATTGTTTTAAGCAAACAAAGTTTGTGGTTGTGTTACGGAACCATGCTGGAACGCTGGCGGAAAAACCAAGGGGCACTCGGAGAACTTGGTGGATCAGAGATTTATTTAACACCGGCGGGCTCAGAAGAGACTGTTTCTCCAAAGATTTGAGCGCTAAAAGCAAGTGGGAAGGGTAATTTATAGTTGTCAGCTTCCATATCTGTGGCGGGTTTTCGTGTGTGCAGCAAACAGGGCAAGAAGAACCCAGAAGAGGGGTCTCTGAGCCGGAGACCAGAGCTTGTTTTAGTCCCATAGGCCATCTTTGGCACAGTACTTTATTCATTTCTCCAACAGTTATAATAATGCACCATATTATTATAGCAATAGATAATTAGTACCTAGAAGGAGTGTGCCACCATAGCAGAAATCAAATATGCGGAATTGGTTTTAGATAAGGTGGCCGAAAGAGGCTGGAAAACTGGCAAGGAAATTGCTAGAACAGACTAAAAACATGGTAGCTCGTGTTATATAGTCATGAAACATTTGGTGGAACTGTCGTGTGAGGTAACGTGAAGGTACAAAATGTACCTTATGAATTTTTGGACTTGACTTCCAGGCAGAATGTTGAAAATATCAACTGACTCTTATACACTTGATTAGTTGCATATAAGTTATACAAGCAAAAGATGAACTTAGGAAAGAACACACACAGTTTACAGGGAGAATTTTGTGGGAATCCTGAGAGACCAAAACTTGCTAAGATGGAAACCAGAACTTATCCCTACTCTCACAAACCAAAAAAAGATTCCCAGATGAAGACATGGCCCCAAGGTAAAGATAAAATCAAGGGTGTGGGCAGCATACCTTTTATTAACACCTTTTAAAGAATTAAGCCAGGTTCCAGTAATAGCTCTTAGCAAACAAAAGAACTTCCAGGAAATTTAGGGTGTTGTCTATGCAGAGTAGCAGTGATTAAGTGTAGAGAGGCAAAGCTGCAATCTGACTGTAGGAGAATGCTAACCCTGAATAAGTATTGTGCTTTCTCTCCCCCCTCTCTCTTTTCTCTCTCCCTCTTTCTCTCTCAGCCTAAGTTTTCCATCTAAAATTTGCAAATACCCCCAAGTCATGACTGAAAATTAATAAAAAGAAGCCTCATTTAAAATGGGCTGGTGGAGTGCACCGGGATGGCTCAGTCAGCTAAGCTACCGACTCTTGATTTTGGCTCAGGTCATGATCTCACAGTTCATGAGTTTGAACCCCAAGTCAGGCTCTGTGCTGGGGGTGCAGAGCCTGCTTGGAATTCTCTCTCCTTTTATCTTTACCCTTCCTTCTCTCTCAAAAATAAATAAATAAACTTAAAAAAAAAACCTCAAATAAATAAAATGGACTTGGGGAGAATCTGGGTGGCTCAGTCAGTTGAGCAGCTGATTCTTGATTTCGGCTCAGGTCTTGATCTCATGGTTCATGACTTCGAGCCCCATACCTCAGGCTCTGCACTGACAGTAAAGAGCCTGCTTGGGGTTCTCTCTTTCAGCTCCTCTCCTGCTCACATGTGCATACACTCTCTCTCTCTAAGTAAATAAAATAAACTTTAAAAAAATAAAAAAATGGAGTAAGGAGGTTAGAAGAGGGAGTTCTCATGCCTTACCACTTATCAATGGCAGACCCAACAAGAAGAGATGGACCTTGTATGTGAATACTACTTTAATATCGAAACAGGAAAAGGAATGTTTTTCCTCCTGAAACAGGGTGCTGTCGGAAAAAAAAAAAAACACCAGATGCTGAATAGAAGCGAGGCAAGATTTTATTCACGGCCAGGCCAAACCTGATCTCCTGATCTTAAGGAGAAAAGTGCAGGGAATAGCCCTGAACAAAGGTAGCAGTGAGCTTATATGGATTTTAGCAAGTCAGAGTACATCATTATTTAGTTAACCAATTATAATTTACAGCATTTCATGGTAGCCAATCATATTGTGACACACAGATGTTAGTCTTGGCGGGAACCTATCAATTTAAAGTTCTTTGTCCTAAGAGGATTTAAAATGACCAAGCATAGTTAGACACCTAAGATACCATGGGGCAGTGAGTTCTGACTTTTTACACGTTGGTCTTGCCTAGGCTAGATCTTGGTGGAAGGGGTGGGGAGCGTTTTGCAACCTAAATTATCTATTTAGCAAGCAGGCGAAGTTACAGAAGCGAGATAGGGCGGTTAGTAATTTCTGATAACCCTAATAGGGAACTACATAAGCTTTTATCTCAATTATTCATGAAAGGTGAGTTTAAGCCGAACTTATATACAATAAGCTTTCTGATATCTTATAAATTGACCTATTACCCTCCTATCCTGGCAACAGGCCAATGAGAGACAGTCACAACTCAGCCAATGAGAAGCCACTCTACTCCCAATTTACTCCAATGGACCTTGTGTTTATAACAGCTCCTCCCAAATTCTGCTTTCCTCTAAAAGAGTGTTCGTCTCCTTTGTTCTGAGGAATTGTCTATGGTTTTGTCATAGCTTGCTCATCCCAGATTGCAATTCTCTGCTATTTCCAAATGAACTCATTATGCTGGTAAAATAACTGGCAGTTTTATTTTTAAGGTTAACACCACCTAGAGTCAGACTTAGGTAGGAATCAGCAATTTCATACCTGTTATACATGCATTTGCAACTTTTTGGAACCAAACCAAAGGTGTGTTGGCAGATTACTTATCATATCGGTAGTCAGAGCCTTCATTGCTGATTCTTTTGTCCTTCCAAGTTAATATAAATCAATGTGTAACAGTTAACAAACCAACAACAGCAAGGGCAAGCTGTCCAGGGAATACAGTCTAAGGAGATTGAAATAGTCATGATGTTCCAAATTCAGGGGTGTGGAATTGCTGAAAGAGAATCCTGGGACAATGTGCTGGTCAGAAATGTATCTTCAGAAGCTGAGGATAGAATCTGAAAAGTTTAATTTGACTTGAGAAGTTATTCTGCATGCATTAAACAGCTATAAGCCTTGCTGTTGGCCCTCCACATCATACAGTTTTTTTAATAATCAAATACCTTTATTTCCCAGGAGTAATACCTGGTTTACAATTACGAACAACACTGCGGGTCAGGGAAACAGACACTCCTCTTTTGAAATTGACTTGAAAAACTCCTTTTGATCTCTATAGCCAGAGGCAACAGAGTTAATAAGTTTCAAACACTACAACCTCCAGAGACTAGTTTTTCTTATTTGGAAAAGCAAGTATAAATAAAAATAAGCATAAAAACCTTACCATGGAAGTATTTAAATTTCTAGCCCAGTATATTAAGAAGTTCTTAATAATACTCAAAAATAAAAAGCAAAAAACTACATTGGTTCACAAAAGGACCAGGCCCGTGTCTTCTTTTTTCCTTAAATTTATTTATTTATATTGACAGAGAGAGAGAGCATGTGTGCACAATTGCTAGGGGAGAGCGGAGAGAGAGGGAGAGAGAGAGAATCCCAAGCAGGCTCTACACTTGTCAGCATGGAGCCAAATGAGGGGCTCAAACTCACAAACTGTGCAATCATGACCTGAGCTAACCAAATGAGCCACCCAGTGCCCCATCCCATGTCTTCTGATTCTCACTCCAATGCTCTTTAATTGCTACCTCATTTGACTAGATGTTTTACATACTATTAAGATTATTTGTATCCTAAATAATTCCAATGTCATTTTCTTTAATATTGAGATTCTGTAAATTGTTACTAAGAATAAAAACTTTTTTGGGGGGAAAAAAGGCACATTACAAACAGTATGTATTATGATGTCATATTTGGAACACATGTTTTAGACTTCTAATATAATTGACAATTGAACCAATTAAATTCCTATTAAGTTGAAGACACTTCCCAATTAATTGAATGAAAACAAGATTAAATCTAAACAGAAGGAAAGCCAATATTTCATGATTATCTTTGAAGGATATAGATGAAGGAAAACAATTGCTTTTCACCAAATGTTTTCAATCAACCCATGAGGGGCTTGTGATTAAAAGGGGCCATGGTGGGCGGGGCACCTAGGTGGCTCAGTTGGTTAAGCATCTGACTCTTGGGTTTGGCTCAGTTCATGATCTCACAGTTTTGTGAGTTCCAGCCCCGAGTCAGGCTTAGCTTGGAGCCTGCTTGGAATTTTCTCTCTCTCCCCCTCTCTCTGTCCCTCCCCCACTCGTGCTTTCTCTGTCTCTCTCAAAATAAATACATAAAACTTTAAATAAATAAATAAATAAATAAATAAATAAATAAATAAATAAAAGGGGCCACTAGGTGAGAATCACCAAATAACATTTTGAAATGGAATGAGTGGGATTATGGGCTGATAAGTTATTATTTAAGTTCATGTAACCTTTATCTCTAAAGTAGCCCTATAAGGAACTAAGAAATCCTAGAATGCTTGGAATAAAAAGGTTTTGAAAAGACTTCAGTGTTCAGGCAAAATCATACCTCAACCAAGCCAGTGGTAAATGTTGGCTTATTAATTTGGGGCAGAGATTATATTCAAAACATGTAACCACTTCTATTACATGTGCCACCCAAGGAGAATGAATGCTGACTGACATAATGCAACAGTGCAGGACAGCTAAATATCAGCCCCATTTTTAGGTAAAATTAATAAAATGAGATAAGCAATAAGGGGCCATATTCTATTGTTTATGCCCTAAGCCTTTAATGTAAATGCTTGAAAAGGTGGGAATCCATGTTCTTTAGCTGCCATATTGAGAGATGTTCTAATACTAATGCTACAAATCACTGAGGCACTTCTGATATAAGGGCTAGTTTTGCTTGACCTGCACAGCATATGTTTAATGTGAATTAACTGACAATATCTTATAATAAATAAACTTCACATAAAATGTTTTAGCTTCTCTTGAAATATCAAAAGATCTATGAATAATGATCTCACAACCCCTCATGACAACAGGGACCAGCAGTTGCTCCCTTCAGAGAGGACATGCTCCCTGTGTGGACGCAGTTGCCACCAGCCATGTTCTATCCACACTTTTAGGGAACATGCATCATGCTTATAGACACTTGAGCTTGGAACTCGCATAGAGTCCAGTTAGTCAAACTACTGAGAACAGCCTCAAGCTTCCTATGCGTTTAGGTCATCTAATTAGAGTTCCTCTACACCACATGTCCTTCCACAACCCAATCCAACCGTTGCATAAGTAGAAACAGCCTCAAAGATAAATAAGTGACTTGGAAATGAATGTAAATGGTATGAACAGGCCGTTACAAAAAGCAGGCTACAGATTATTTGATGATTTTACAAAACAAAAACAAAAACAAAAAAAGTTAGTGTTTCCTGTGTCATTTCCTTACAATTTGTCACAATGCCTCTTTATAAGGAGTAATTATTCCAACCCAGTGCCCTAAATTGCAATTGGAATTGGGTGTCAGATGAACTATTTCATGTCTCCTAAAATTTCAATTAAAAATTCAGACTTATTTTATCTTGCTAATAAAGACCTTGTCTAGCTGTGGTTGGCTGAAGCGTTAGACACAAAGCAATTAGTATGCTTTGACTCTTCTTGTGACTCTGAAACACGCATTTGTAATATCCTCATACTATAACACAACCTGGTTTACTAGACAATAAGAGTATAAAACACTTCCAACTGCAAACGCTTAATAACAGTTGATTACTATTGATCAAAGAAGGTACAGAAGAGGGATGCAAAGCCTAGTCAATATCTAGTCATGTCAAATAAAACTCACTTCCTTTTTCCAATAGGATTACTAGGTTGGTAGATCAGGGGAATGTGGCTACATAGTATATCTACAAATGACAAATGTTTACGTAAGCTTTTTCTATTATATTATTGTGGACATGTGGAGGAATGTGGACAAAATGAAATCACAATTAGGATGTTATCTTTTGCTTAAAACTGGCTTTTCCCCCAGGGTTTTCTTAGTTCATAGTATTGTCATTCACCACGAAATATCCAAGCTCAAAATTTCAACGTTTATTTATTTTTGGGACAGAGAGAGACAGAGCATGAACGGGGGAGGGGCAGAGAGAGAGGGAGACACAGAATCGGAAACAGGCTCCAGGCTCTGAGCCATCAGCCCAGAGCCCGACGCGGGGCTCGAACTCACGGACTGCGAGATCGTGACCTGGCTGAAGTTGGACGCTTAACCGACTGCGCCACCCAGGCGCCCCCAAGCTCAAAATTTCAGTATCACCCTGATTCCTTTTTCTCCTTTACTCCTGTTCGACACTCTACCACATCTAGAATCCAGTCTCCTTCTCAGTCTCTCTGATACAAGCCTTCCTACTACTAGAACTTTCTGACTGTTCATGCCCTGCAATCTATCCCCACAAGCCACCGGATTGACTTTTTTTTTTTTTTAAATAAAAGTACCTCCGTGGCACTACTATACATAACACCCATCAGTAATTCCCCTTCCAAAGCCCTCAATGATCTGAGGTTGCAATAATGAAATTCAAGACCTAGGATGCCGGCAGTGGAAATGCTGCTTTGTTCTTCATGGGTAGACCACACCCAGGTGGGCAAACCAGAAAGAAACCAGAATCACCAAGAACCACACAACCCTTTCATATGGTTATTTTGTATGCAAGTGAAAAATCTGTGGATATATAGAACAATTTGGAATGATTGTAGGACACTTGTTAGATTTGTTCTGCAAAGGCCCAAGAAATGTAACTAGAATTCATATATATATTAAAGAACCAATTTTTGGTGATTACAAGCAACAGCTTTTAATGCTCAGAACTAAACAAGATTCTTCAAGGAAAGTGATGCATTTCCCATCACAGAAAGTATTCAAACACAGACCCGATAATTTATATGCCTGCTCAGATTATTATAGAAACGACTCAAGTCTCTAATAATTTAGTTATGTGAACTTTTAAAGTTCTTCAAATTCCAATATGCTATGATTGATTTTCCAAAATTAAAGACACTCAATACTACTAACCCTTCTATTATAAGATTTAATGTATCGAAATACTGCCAACCAATGGCTTACTTATAATAACAATTTCTCTCTCGTCCCTTTTGGCCACCACACCCACTTCCCAATTACCCACCTCATCAGTTTTAACAATCTTAACTGAAGTAAATAAGACCTTGGTTTAGAAAAAACTCAATGATATGCACAACTACTACCCACAATTCCTTCCAGGACTCAGTGAGCAAGTCTGTCACTCTGGGAGTGCCAATCTCAAAGCATTTGCCACTCCATGTCCTTCGGAGATATCCTTGCACGCTAACTACATAATAACATTTTTCAAAGATTCTAATTTTAAACTCAAGTCTAACATTCCTGATGAAATAAAGACTCTTATGAAGATTCTTACCTCTGCCATCCAAACTCTCTATGACACTCAGAGCCAGGAGAAGTGGGAAAAGGCCATGTAGGAAAACAAAAAAAAAAAAACGACAAAAAAACCCCCAAAACCTAAAGCAGTACTGCAAAGTAACTTATGTGGTCAAATTTTCATTATTTGGTGTGATCAATTTTGTTATTTTTATGGTACAAAACAAGTTTCTAGGACTAGAACTCTCTTCTAGGAAGAAATTAGATCATAAATTTCCCATGTGCCTTCTTTCAGGGAACATTGGGAAAGGCTACATAAATATGACATAATTATGGCAAGGGGGATGGTATCATATTATTTTTCTACTGCTATTCAAGTCTTCTTGCCAAGTTTAGAGGAATTGAGTGTATATAAAGATTTAGCAAACTTTTCAACATTCTGGCCACTGCACAGGAAAGATGTTACCAAGAGCCATCTAGAAACTCCTATGAAGCTGGGAGTCAGGCTCCTCCCTTGATGACCCTCCAAGCATCTAAAGGAAGCAGGTCTGGGTCAAGCTGAGGTTTCCGTAGCCCAGGGGGATGTTCACAAGATGGTGGTCAGCCTTCAGGACAAAGATAAATGGCTCTGGTGCTTTCTCCAGTACACATGCTATAGCATGCTGGCTCCTGTTGTGATGTGGTAACAATGTCAGAGGAAAATCCAGACACAGAAATACAGGAGGATTGGGGCACCTGGGTGGCTCAGTCGGCGAAGCTTCCGACTTCACAGCTTAGGTCATGATTCCATGGTTCATGAGTTTGAGATCTGCATAGGGCTCTGTGCTGACAGCTCAGAGCCTGGAGCCTGATTTGGATTCTGTCTCCCTCTCCCTCTGCCCCTCCCCTGCTTGTGCTCTGTCTCTCTATCTCTCAAAAATAAATAAAAACAAACAAACAAACAAAAAAGAAATTCAGGAAGATAGACAGATCTAGGGAGTGTGTAGTGAAAGAGAAATGGGAAACATAATTCAGATTCTTTCATAGCTTGCCCTTCACTGGCCACATGTCTTAAGTGGGAGAATCTGTGCCGGTTCTCAGTCTGGACATTGACAGAGGACGGGTTGAGGGAGGGGGTTGATGAGCTTTCTGAAGCCTTTAATTTAGAAATTCAGAGACAGGGAAGTCACTTCTCATTACACATAACTGCAAAATGTCAATAAATTACCCTTGATGTCTTTTCCAAAATATCCCATAATGTATGGACTCTAATGGAATATTAATACCCAATAAAATCAGAAAGGAAAGTTCAGATGATCATGAAACATAAAAATATAGTCATCAATTCATTCTCCTCTCTTAGTTCTGTTAATCAGGTTTCCCTGAATCTTTGATGCATAATGACTCTCATTTGCACCCCTTCTGGAAATGGCTAAATATGTTTTGAAATTGTATGGCTCATTTCGTGGTCATTCTAACAGCAATTACAATATTCTGTGGTTAACACAGCATAATGTTCACTGAAACTCTATCATAATTATGCCAGCCAGTTGTAAGTGAATTACCATGGCAGGCACTCTGGGAATATAATACCACCGAATAACCTTCCCTGGCCACCCACACGGGGAGCTCTCCCTATCAGAGTGGAGGATAGGTTTGTATATCTCTCTCAGGACCTCTGAAAGAAGTTATACATGGCAACTGAAAAAATACCTTCTGATGGTATCATTTGTTTCTAAATACTGATGAGCTGAAGGAGTTCAAAAACATCAGTCTCCAAGCCACATTTCCCCTGTGGTAGATTATATCTAATGCCCCACAGGGCTTTCTTCTTGCTAATGAATCATTTTAAACAACTCTTCTCCCTATGGTTCACAGCTTGTTGCTGCCACGCCATCTATTTTTCCATTGTAAATGGACTCTTGTGATTATTTAAAGTTAGTTTCAATTGTAATATATTTTGCATAGGATTTACACATACACGGGATTAGAAGAATTCCATTCCTGCCTTGTTCCTCTTGACCACAGTATTCATCCTGAAGAGAGGCAGGAGAAGGAAGAGAGGGAAAGCAGAAATAGAATCCATGGTTTTCTTGAACCCAACTCTTTCCAGGTAAAAAGCTTCTGGCTTTCATCCTCCACTAGGACGAGCTGCCTGACTCCATAATTCTTGCTCTTACTTTCTGCACGTGACTCGATTCCATAGTTTCTGGCCCCTGTAGGAAAAAGCAACACACAAAAGAAACTGTACCAGGCTTGGCATCTTTTCAATGCCCATAAGCTGGAATTCTGTGCTCAAGGCACCAGTAAAGGTTTTCCCTCAGAAACTGGCCTCAGGAGCCACGGACTGCCTCTGTGGCATTCATGGTGGTCTCAGTTCTTACTTCCTTGTAGACGCAAACATTTCCCACACTGAAATTTCCCTTTCACATCCTTTTCAACTTCAATTCTTTTTTCTATTTGCTTTGGTTCCAAGTGGGAATCCAGTGCTCCCCCCACAAGTTAATTAATTAGCTAATTAATTAATTAAATCTTAATTTAATAAATTAAAAAAATTAAAACTCATAAAAATAGAAAGAAGAAAAGAAGTGACAATAAACATCAGGTAAGACTTCTTAAGCACCTCTATGAGCCAAGAATTCTAAAAATGGTGTGTATATCTAAATGCCTGCCTCACTAGCTAGAAGTCAGAGGGAGAGCAAAACCAAGAATTGGGCTAATGAGTGAAATAGTGGGCAGTAGCTGGCCATGCTGGTCTCATTCACTGAAATTCTGAAGAACTACATTGTGTCCTCTGTCATTGGCATGGTACATATCTGTTCTAGATAGATGGCCACAGTTCCAGACAGGACTTTTTCAATTCTGAAAATATTTATATTTATATTTATATTTATATTTATGTTTATATCATTTATATTTATATTTATATTTATATTTATGTTTATGTTTATATCATTTATATTTATATTTATATTTATATTTATATTTATATTTATATTTATATTTATATTTATATTTATATTTATATAAAACTGTGACCAGATAATATTTTTGAAATTCAATCTATATTCCTTTCTCTCCCTTCCATTCAAGCAGATATACAGTCATGCATTTCTTGCCTGGGAGGAGAAACCTAACAACAAAAAGCAAAATTTATCCTAAGTTTCTCCAGCCTTTGGATGCCAAGCACACAAGTTCCAGAGAAGGAAGTCTACGTGATATTAACAAAATATTTTTAAGAAGCAAGAGGGGGAGAACAAATAGTCCCAGCAGAAAGGTTCTCAGGGCTGCAGGAAGTGAGAAGGGGGAACTGCTTCTTGCTTGCTGTGCAGTGCAGACAAAGAAGTGGCAAAATCACAGAGGAGAAATGGCTCAGCGTGCACCTTAAAAATTGAGGCAAGGCAAGGGGCGTGCCAAGGAGCCAGAGGACATCGAGGACTGCGCTGAAAGACAGGATGGGTGTCTTACTGTTCACCCGTGTGGGTAAGTGACTCAATGACCAGAGGCCATGCTCTGAAATCTTAGCACTAGGCAAGTTTTTAGAGCTATGACACAAATTCCACAGAGATAGAAGAATCCTTCAAAAGACTAGGGTTAACGTTTTCTGCCTTTCTGGAGGCATAGAAGCCCCAAATAAGACTTATGGTGAACTACAGAAAACTAAAGACGTACTTCCTCCCCACCTGCAGTGTTTCCCCAGCCAGAGTAGGTGGGGATTCATGATTTCACTGTAATCAGCACATAGCCATGTAACAATGCTCCATAGTTCCTTTGTTTACCACCTGCAATTCCATTCCAGCAGCTAATATTTCTCCCACCTCAGCAAAGGATGGAGGCAATTCTACATTTTCCAGTTATGTAGTCATTAGGCACCTAATCCACGTGGGATTTGCAAACACTTAACCTGTTTCAGTGAGAATTTTCAGACACTAATTCCCCTCTCAGCTCTAAGGTCTTGATTCTTCCTTAGGACGTGGGCTTTAGCAAAGTACACAGCAAAGTCCCTTACGTTATCCTCTAATGTATACCCTTTCACACTCCTGCATGCTTCACAAGCCACAGAACTCCCTCTGCAACCTTGAATAGGTGAGAAAAATGTCTTCCACAGATAGTTTCATCCTAGACATTTTTGTGCAGCAATCAGAGATTAAATTCTGTGTGTGCCGCAGCCACCTGACGGATTGACTACTGTGCAAAGAAAATTCATCTCAGTCTTTCCTGTTGTTTGAGAGCAATGCTGGGTCGATACCTACTACATAGTTTCACTGCTATCAGTTCAATCAATGTCTCCATTTTTGTTCTCTGCTTCTTACAATGGGACCTGATGTTTCACTTTATCAGTAACTGAGCAAAGCCTGATGACAAGGCATTTTATTCCAAACCACAACTGGCAATCTGTTTTAGTTTTTTCCCTACTTGGAGACTCAGAACAAGTACAGGTCATTGTCTCTTGCCTGTGTTGTTGCCTTTTTGATGTCATCTTCACAATGGGAAGCAATCTACTCACCTGGCACCTCGCTTGCTTCGATAAACGTTAATTAATAATTGCAGCCTTTGTTGTTGTTATAGTAATGAAAAGTGAAAACAAGGATAGAAGAGTGGATCCCAGGGTCTGGGCCAGGAAATAGATTGCTTCTGTGGGGCCAAAAGACAAGCTAAGGAGACATACAGGCTGTAGAATAATTGGCAGAGTGAAAAGGAAGAGCTGGAGAGAGAAAGGGAAAAGAGCCAGAAGACTAAGAAGAAGCCAGATTCATTAAGAAAGTAGCACCCAGGGGGGCGCCTGGGTGGCTCAGTCGTTTAAGCGTCCGACTTCAGCTCGGGTCACGATCTCGCGGTCCGTGAGTTCGAGCCCCACGTCGGGCTCTGGGCTGATGGCTCAGAGCCTGGAGCCTGTTTCCGATTCTGTGTCTCCCTCTCTCTCTGCCCCTTCCCCGTTCATGCTCTGTCTCTCTCTGTCGCAAAAATAAATAAACGTTAAAAAAAAATTTTTTTTTTAAAAAAAGAAAGTAGCACCCAGGAAGAGATCCGGAGGTGAAGAAAGATCCCCTGCATTCAGAGAAATATGTGGAAAGAGAGAAATCCAAAAAAGGAGAGAGGCAAGCAATGAAAATAAACAAAAAGCAGGAGAGAAGGGGGCTCAGTAAGTTCAGAATTGCTTTTGTTGGCTTATGGGTTTCAGAGGAAATTATCACATTATTACTTTCACCCTTTGAAATTCTAACCTGATTATTAACTTTTATTTGTAATTTTTATTTTGGTGGGGTCCAAAGTGAGTCCTCACTGAAGAGGTAATAGCTTCCCACTTGATGAAGAGAGGAACAAGGATAATTGTTTTCAAACTGTCAGAAGTGACCAAAGTAATACTATCACCGAGACCTGATATTGTAGTGGAAAATCGCATCAGGTAGCCAAATACTTCATCACCCTCTGTGTTAATCTTTTGAACAAGTTCAACTCAAAGACTGAATTATGCTACCTCTAAGAGTGTTAAAAAGATTAATGACCTTAATATCAATAAAGTTCTTTGAAGGTTAAAAAGTACACATACTAAGTTTTTAAAAGCCAGCATGTAATTTGGGTAACTAAAATATATTGTAATGTTTCATTTAGACAAGTCTTTGAGAAAGAAAGAAACATGCATGAATTACATTGATTTATGTCCCTGTGCTGCTCCTGATTGGGAAAGTGATTTGTTACATGACCTTGGAAAAGATACAAGATGCCAGAACAGGGATGGTGAGGAGAGAAAGCTAAGGAAAGCCACCTACTTTGAAATCATAGCTATCACAGGAGCACAGCCAGGGACTATAAGACTGGAAAATAGAGTTGGCCTTTGTGAACACCTTCATCGCCTCTTAAGGCAACTCTCAAGTGCAGACATCATGCTTTTGCTCACCCCACCCACTGGCTGTCTGGAAGCACTTCATTTTCTGTGCCCCAGACCCTGGATCAACTCCAGCTCCAGCTCCAGCTTCTCAGATTGAAAAATCCCACTTTCTTTTTTTTTTAACATTATTTTTTTTCTTCAAGTTTACTTATTTATTTTGAGAGAGAGAGAAGGAGAGAGCACAGGAGGGGCAGTGAAAGAAGAGAGAGAGAATCCCAAGTAGGCTCGGCACTGTCAGCCCAGAGACTGACCCAGGGCTGGAACTCACAAAATTTGAGATCCTGACCTGACCTGAAATCAAGAGTCAGATGCTTAACTGACTGAGTCACCCAGGCATGCCCCAAAATCCCACTTTCTTAACAACACATCCTGCCCTTCCATTTCTCTCAACCCCTTCCTGCCACTGTATCTGTTCTTCCACCATGGAGATATTTGTTTTCCTTTTTGGCCCATCATAGTTTCAACTTCTTCCCTCCTGCCTGGCTACCGAGTAGCTCCAACCACACTGCTTCCTCACCCTCTTCTCTCCCTGCTCCCAACCAGTGAAGTCGGTCCTGGATGAATATAATCCCACACTTCTTATTTTGTGCCCACAAGACCTCCAGCTTTGTCTCTATCAATTAAATGTGATAAGATAAAGTAAAATACACAAGATAGGACAAGAGGAGAGAGAAGAGAAGAGAAGAGGAGAGGAGAGGAGAGGAGAGGAGAGGAGAGGAGAGGAGAGGAGAGGAGAGGAGAGGAGAAGAGAAGAGAAGAAAAGAGAAGAGAAGAGAAGAGAAAAGAAGTTTCTCTCTATTTTTATTGGCCTCAGCTACAAAATGATGACTTCAATTGGACTGTTGGTCTCATTGCACTCAAAACTGTCTCCATCCAGCTGATGTTTGTGTTCTTTGGGGTAACAGCTCCAACCCTTACCCTTCTCAAATTCTCTATTCCATTCCCATTTTTAATTTTCCACTGATGATCTTGTCTCATGCTTCTCACAGTAAAGAGAGACCACCAGACAGGAACTCCAACCTCTCTTTCTCTACCTTTAATATTGACCCATTACCTTTTCTCCTAAGGACAAAGTGGCTCCTAGACTATCTGTATGATGAACATATTTCAAGAATATTTCTATGCAAATAATAATAATAGAAAAATGATCATTTATCTGCTATTTTATAGTATCTTAAACATTTCTCTCTCCTTCTGTCACCTGCCCAGACTGAAGTAATAGAAGCTCATTGGCTTTTCACTTGGACCAAGCCTTTTGTATCTTATGATACAAAAAAAAACAAAAAACAAAAAACAAAACAAAATGATAAAGCAGCTTTTAAAAAATGATTCTATAAAAATGCATGCCTTTAGAAGTTTGCTAAAATGTAAACTTTGCAAGATCAGCAAAGAGGACTATAGTAGTATCAGATGCTTTTTAAACACTTGTACAATTCCAATTCGTAACTTCCAAGATTTGGGAAACTTGTTAATTGCTCATTTGCCCTACTAAGAGTCAGAGATATCACCTCAATGTGATACTCTCAAAGTGCCTTTAGATGTTTATCGTTACTTAACATTTGAGGAACCTAAGACTCAGAGTGTTAATTAAGGTCCTTAAGCTACTTACTAGAGCACCTGAGATGTATGTGCAGACCCTCTCCTTTCTAGGCTCAGGGGGGGTTTGTTTGCTACTGTACTATGCTATTATTCGTTAGACAACTATTTTAGCCTTTAACCCATCTATTTCTGATGAAAATCCTTCTCCTGCTCCTGCTCCTCTTCCTCCCCTTCCTCCTCCTCCTCCTCCTCCTTCTTCTTCTTCTTCTTCTTCTTCTTCTTCTTCTCCTCCTCCTCCTCCTCCTCCTCCTCCTCCTCCTCCTCCTCCTCTTCCTCTCCTTCTTCTCCTCCTTCTCCTTCTCCTTCTTCATTATAATCTCAGAAACCATTATTTTAGGTAAGATAATTTAATACTGTTTCATCATAAAATAAAAAAAAAACAATGTATTCTCATTCTGTCACCACTAAGCTAAACCAAGTATCAAAAAATATTCTAGCTTTATGTAATTTGGGCAGAATTTAGCCATGGCAAAATATTAACCTTTATCCTGAATGGGTACCTTGAACTTTTTCAAAAGGAAGCAGAATTAGTAATAGCCATGTATGTTAAGGCAAATCCTATAGGTTTAGGGGCAATAGATGCATTTATAATGTGCTATTATAATGAATTCAATAGGAATCTAGTTGAGAAAATTAGAGATTACTCTGCTAACAAAGGCTAGTGTTACCAGTACCTCGGTTTGAAATTGGACAGTGATACCTGCGAGTGATACAGCACTATTGACCTTCAGGATTGTCCTTAGTTACATAAAGCAAACTGGAGAGGTGGTCAGCTATTTGAAACAAGAAAATTTGCATAAGCTTTTTGCATAAGGATATTGCTTTTGGATAAAAGCAGAATATGAAGGTTGTAGAAAAAGACACAGTGCAAGAAGGGGAAATAGGAGATGCTGTTGGGGCTGTATGGAATGACTATATGACATTCAGGGTATAGGCTTTGTTACATTCTTAAGGGATAAAGTGCAAAACCCACAATGAGAAAATGAAACAAGAGCCACATGCACCTTGAGGGCTGATAACTCTGGGAACATCAGATAATAATGCCCATAATTTTGACACTATTATTCTCAGGCAAGCATAGGAAGCAGTGGCAGTGATGAGGTATCATGAAGTTTTCTAGACAGAGAGTCAGCAACAAGGGTGGAAATAAAGTCTGGGGCAAACAACTTACAGATACTGTGGCTGGCAGATGAGTTTTTGCTGGAGGATTCGCAAGGGGACACTGTATACCCTCCTACCAACTGAGGCCTTGTTTTACGGCAAAGAATATGTGCCTATAGCTTCCTCTAAAATAAACTCTTTTTTTCAGGAGATTTCTCAATCCTTCCTGAGAAAAGAAAACTACAGGCCAATATCCCCAATGAACATAGATGCAAAAATTCTCAATAAAATGCAAGCAAATCAAACTCAGCAGCATATTAAAAGGATCATTCACCAAGATCAAGCGGGATTTATCCCTGGGATGCAAGGATGGTTCAACATACACAAGTCAATTCCTCTTGAAGATAGTAGGCCCTATCCCCCCGATGTGCCAGCATCTTGAGACAAGCTTTAGGCCAATCTGAGGTCACAAGAATGAAATTTAATCAATATTTCCCTATAATTACTGTTCCACATTTTTCTAGACTCTTTCTGTTACAAAGTTCATTCTCAAGCACTCCCAGGAATGGAGACCAAACAATTCAGCAATTCCTTTCTACGTCCTGGCAAGGGGTTGATGGCTCCAACCATCTGTGTTTATGACCCAGCAGGAGATGAGAAAAATTACAGAACTCCTGTGTCTTACTTTTCACAGAGAAGACTGTTCTGAGCTTGCTAGAGTCTCCCTCGATTTCTTCCACCCCTCTACCACACCGACATTCCTCCTCCTCCTCCCCAACGGTAACTATCTCTAGAAAAACTTTTCCCTACGTCTCTCAGATGAATCACTACAGTTTCAGCCCCCTGCATTTGTCCCTTTACCTCAAAGACTCATAGTATAAGCGCTTCCATGATTTTGGTTTAGCTTTGCCTAGTCCTGATGGATAGGGCGTCTAGAGAAGTCTGGAGAACCATTCAGTTAATTCCAGCCTCTCCTTAGCTTCCATTTCCTAAGCTAGTCTGTGGATAACCAAGAAGCAGAGGAGCCGGGCCCCAATGTCATGTGTCACTCACCCAAGATGTAGACAGATGAGATATGCACAGTGGAGTGAGTTTACTTGAGGCAGTCACTTCCCATATGGCCCACATCACCTCCTTTGCCTGACTGCCAACCGGGACAGCCTTCCTGTGGCTGCAAGTTTAGCACAGAGTACTGGCACTACAGTCCCCGCCCCCCCCCATTGGTGGTTTTGTAACAAACCTCTGAAAGCATACTCTCCCAGAATGAAAGCTCAATGTCTCTTTTGTCTACTTTGTTACCAATAAGTGTTTGATGTGAGATTAACCTTGCCGAAAAGCTGGAAGGACTTAGTCAATACTTTCAAGGAAATATCAAGGAAATTATTTTTTCTTGATGGGGTGATTTTTACCCAGTGAAGAACGTAGTCTATGAGGTTGTCTTGGGAATATGTGTCCTCAGTACCTGGAACCAGGCCACATTTCAACAACCTGGTGAAAGAAATGAAAATTGTCTCCCTTTGCAGCAGGCAATCTTGGCTTGCTGGTTTTGAAAGTAAGAGATTGTAAAATGAACCCACAAGAAACCTCATGACGTTAAACCAAACATGCAAATTCTATACTTTAAACACCAAACTCTTCACTTGTATAAAATTATTCTAGCATGAAGAAATAGCCCCTAATTGAAATATAGAAAAAAAATATTCTTTACACTGGAAACTTTAAATTTTAGGTAAGAAAAGTATAGAGAAGGTATCATACATATAAAAGCCTAGGTGACTACTACATGACTTATTTTATAACGTTAAGGGAATTCTGTGTAATATGCTGGAGGTGAAGTAAATCATTACTTTTCTTTGGTATTCAGATTTAATATCATTGTAGAGAAATAGAGCAAAGCAGCCATCCCTGATGGCTCACAAAATTGTTATTGTGACTTTTGGAAAAATTGTATCTGCTAAAATTTATCAGCCCAAAACTAGACTTTCTTGCTTAAAGTGATGGATTCTGATATGAACCAAGGATCTTTATGTTTCCTAACATTTAAACATCCTCTTTTACTTGTCATGGAAATAAGCCAAGGATTCTTGGGTCCCTCCTGCAGGTAAAAATCTCATGAATACACGGAAGTACAATTCAGTTATTTATAATTTCACGAAGCAGATAAAAAAATGTGAAATAAATATTTATTTATTTGAAATGTAAAATATTTTTAGCACACCATTCATCACATGATACAGATTCAATAAATATTCCTGCTTTCCTTTATTTCTACTTTTCTTCCCCAGATGTTTTTGATACTATGATACGGAAAGGTAGGATAAAACAGGCAGGGAGGGAAAGGCCCACCCAAACCCTATTAAACAGCCCCTTGGCCATAGTCATTGGCATTCACTTTCAAATACCCCCTCGCTGTAAAGACAACTTTCACACTATTCTTACCTTCTCACCTTATACTCTAATAAACTTTTGCCTGCTGCTCATTTTATTCTGGGTTCACCTCTTCATTCTTTGAAGTGACAAGACAATGAACCCTGGGTATTGAGGTAAAAAAATCCTGCAACAATACTATGAAAAATTAAGGATGCCATTTTCAACCTGAAGAGTTAAGTGAGAAGTTCAATAAAGCAGGTGAAGGAAATAGCTGACATTTATCCGTTTCTCTGGAATAGCTTTGTACAGACCAATCCTCCCATGGAGAACAACTACAAAACAGGATAATCCTTTTGAAATATTTGTTGGAAGGTATCAGAGAGCCAGCAGCGAGGCTAACGTTCTGGAAAGAAGGACGGTGCAGAGAGGTGAGCCAGCATCTACTGCCACTTTTCCTGAAGTCACACACCAACTCTTAAACAGCAGCCTAATAATGAAGAAACTGAGCAAATGTTCTAGCAGTTTTATGCGGCTAAGGGATAACATTGAAGTCAGGCACAATAAAAAGCGGATAAAATATCTCAGGGTGTCAGTTGGAACCTGCCTGTTTTTATCCTGAGTGGTGTACAAGTGTGTTCATTTTGTATTCATGCAACAATCTGTACACTTGGGTTTTTGTGCTTTTCTGCATGTACATTATATGTTATTTGTCAATAGAAAATATTGGTAAAAAATAAAAAGAAATAACGTGAACAGAAGGAATAAAATCTTGTTAAAAATCAAGTTACAGGGGCACCTGGGTGGCTCAGTCAATTAAGCATCCGGCTCTTGGTTTCGCATCACAACTCCTGAGTTCGAGCCCCAAGTCAGGCTCTGCACTGGCAGCGTGGAGCCTGCTTGGGATTCTCTCTCTCTCCCTCTCTCTGCCCTTCCCTCACTTGCGCGCTCTCTCTCTCTCTTTCTCAGGAATAATAAATAAACATTTTTTTAAAAATCTTTTAAAAAATCAAGTTACAGAGCTATACTCTTTATCCACTTTTTAAGAGTTTCCTGATGTGAACCCGAAATATGGATTGACTGAGTTGTGATTTCACATTTCACCAGGGCATTGTTTCATTGCTTCCTTGTTCTCTCCAAGAAAATAGTGTGGAGGTATAGTAGAAGAAGCTGGACTTATCAGCCAACAAAATGTTCTAATTGATTAAGTCCTTCTTTCCGACTAATCTCCTAACCCAGGCAAAAGACCCTAAAGGCAAAGCGGGACGCTTTGGGAACGGAAACTAGTCCTCAAGGAATAAGGGCTGCCCTGAGGCAGTAAGACCCCACGTGATTGACCCCAAAACTGTGATCAACCTCACCTTTACTACCTGCCTACTTGTACCCACCCACCCACATTTATCTCAGATTTTCCTTGTATAAACCTAGAAGTAATTTAGTGAATTCGAAGAAGCCCTAGAAATTTGTTGCTGATGAGTTTTCGCCATAAGTGCACACCACACCCCTGTCAGCCCTGCATGGTTCCCTGCTGTTGGGTTCTTTTGAACCATTCGTCTGGTTTCATAACCCATTTGTTCAGGCTGGCATAGCTTGAGTTGTAGCAGGGACTGTGGTCATTTGTGATGGTACCGAGGGAAAGAGAAACAGTTGTGAGGCAACCGGGAAGCCAGGGACACATTTGGGGAGATCCCTGTTGGAATTTGTGTGTGTGTGTGTGTGTGTGTCTGTGTGTGCATGTGTGTGTGTATGTGTACACAATGGAGAATGCCCACCCTATCCCCTCCCAAAGCCCCCTAGGAAGAATATTGGCCGACCAGACTACTTGTAGTTATAAACCTACGACTAAGAAGAAAATGACTTTAGTGTAACACCAGCTGGCCTATGTGTAAGTCAAGCTCAGAGGAAAGGTGGTCACTGAATGGCTTTCCCTCCTCCCATTTGGTTGCCTCCAAATAGTGGCTTTTGGTTTGGCTCTCTCAGCTCATCCAGGAAGCCATTTGGTTCAGCTGGTGGAGCTCTGACTTCTGGGAAGGAACCAGAAACCAGGAAGCCATTCGGTGACTTTCGGGGAAGAATGAACGCTAACAGAGGTACCCTGGGCTTTCACTTGGTCATACTTTTGTGTCTTCTGTGTTCTTTCGGAACTTCTGCCTTGGAAGATGGGGAACACGCTTGTTTCCAAAGAAAGTCTGTTAGGACGCATTCTGAGTAAATGGCATAGAGGGCTGAAAAGCAACGGGGGGGGGGGGGGGGGTGGAGTTTGTTTTGCAGGAGGGAGAGACAGGAGCTGGAGAGAAAGAAATGCTAATCCAAACTTTCAATCCGCCTCCAGGCTTGCTGGCGGCACTTTGCTCCTCACCGCCCCCCCTACTGCTCCTGCACCAACACCCGGGTTGCCCTCACTGCCCACCCCCTGTACCATCCTCAGCGCCACCGCAGCTTCTGCTCCCCCCTCCCCCACCTATCAAGGAGCAAAAAGCACCCTACGCTGTTGCGCCACCTGTTGATGAGATTTAAACTGAAGCACCTTCCAAACCAGCATGATGCGGCCCAAGGGCCCCCCCCCCCCCCGCCCCGAACTTAAACCGCCCACTTCAGATTTCCCCACAGGAACCCCAGATTTCCTCATAGGAGCCCCAGGTAGAATTGACAGTGGGGAAAAAAAAAAACGGATTGACTTTTTAGTGGACACAGGTGCAACATATTGGTACTAAAGCTAATTCGAGGTTGTTGTTTTAATTAAAATAGAATTGTCTTTAGAGTTATCAGCATTAAATATAAAGCTTTTGTATTGTAACTTCTAGTAAACCTACCAAGGTTTACTAAAGGTCAAATAAGCTCATGTTATCTCTGTTGCAATTTGTCAGTGAAAAGATGACTTAAAAGGATGGCTAATTTTGTTTGTCTCCTAAAGTTTCCAGGGGCATTTGTTAAGAACAGGTAGGTTGAGTAAATAATAAGGTTTATAGCTTTCAAAATCTTTGGTAACCTGAAACTTTGAAGTTTTGCTAAGTTAAATGATAAACTGGGTTGAAGTCATTGGATATCTAAGTCTTTTCCAAATCAGATAGACTACTCAAGTATTGATTACTGGACATAGGTTTGCTTTTGGCTTATTGTGGAGAAACAGGATACTTGGGTCTGTTGGTAAACTGTTTTGTGCTTTACTGTAAATTGTACTTAAAAAAAAAAGCAGATTTCCAGAAATTATGAAATGTATTCATAAGTTTTCAACCTAAAGAATTATAGTGTAACAGTTCACAATTGAGTACTACTTGGTTTTCACTGGAGACTAAGGTTTCTAAAAGTAAAATTCTGATAAATGTATTAAGATTGCTAGAAAATAATAAGGAAAACAACTCTGTATGCAAAGTAAAATGTGGTTTCGATTTTAAAAGGGGGGGGAGGCATGAGGAATAGGAATACATTTTTGTCGAGGGGAAAAGAGTCAGTTTGTCCTAGGATGCCTGCTGGCTCAGTCGGTAGACGATGTGACTCTTGATCTTGGGGTTGAAAGTTCAAACCCCACAATGGGTGTAGAGATTACTTAAAAAAATAAAGTAATTTTGTCATAAAATGAGACTGGTTATTTAGAGAAAAGGCTTAGGACAAAATCTGAATGAAAAAGAAAGTTGTAGGGGTGCCTGGGTGGCTTGGTCGGTTGAGCATCCGACTTCGGCTCAGGTCATGATCTCACGGTCCGTGGTTTCGAGCCCTGCGTCGGGCTCTGTGCTGACAGCTCAGAGCCTGGAGCCTGTTTCGGATTCTGTGTCTCCCTCTCTCTCTGCCCCTCCCCTGTTCATGCTCTGTCTCTTTCTGTCTCAAAAATAAATAAATGTTAAAAAAAAAAGAAAAGAAAAGAAAAAGAAAGTTGTACAAGGTTTGTGAAAGGAAATCTTTGGAAAAGAATTGTATGTGTGGTCAGAACTAAGATCACTCTAAATAAATAAATAAATAAACATTTTTAAAAAGAGCATAAACATGGAACACAAATAGAAGAAAACCCTCTTTGAGCTCTTCCTTGAGTGTCCTTACAAAATAGGACACTTTATGTTTTGCAGAAAGCTGCAAGAATCCATATTCTAGAGACTGTAATCCCTGCGAGGGGTCATTTTTTCTTTAGAAAGAGTTCAGAAAAATTGCACTGCAAAAGATGGTTGAATTTCAGCTGTGGGTCCCACCCGTTTCTTTACCCTTGAAGGCTGTGTGTCAGAATTGGTCCCTGAGACTAAGGATGCTCCAATTACTTCAGATTTTCCACGTACTTTGTCTGTTGCAGTTTGTGATAACCACAGACACCATCCTGGTAACAAAGAGCTTATTACTATATTTACACATGAAACCAAGCTCATGCAGCCTGGGAAGAACTGCTTAACGCCACTAAGTTCAGTTTCCTTCTCCATAAAATGGGGGTAATATTACATATTTCATAAAGCTGCAAAATTAAAGGAGATAATGCCTGAAAAGCACTGAATATATAGTAAATACTCAATTTATATATTAGCTCTTATAATTAATGAGGCTCAGAGTGGGAAGGTGTTTTTTTTCTGTCATGTGTGCGGTACTCACACTATTTTACATTTTAAGGCTAAAGCCAAATTGACTCTTGCTCCCTATTAGTTTTCGATGGTTCAATAAAATAAATGTTCAAAGAATTGAAGACTACTTCCTTCAAACACCTCAGTTCTCACACTATGGAATCCATTTTCAAAGACTCCTCGGACCCTGACAATGAGTATGCCCTTTGTCACATTATCATTTTGTTTTTAATTCTCCAGAGGTGGTTCACACAAAATATTGCAACAAAATACTGCGTTTCAGAAGCTTCAAGAGAATAGTGTTGAGACAGCATGATTATGAAAAAACAGTTACCAAATTACTAATAAAAAGTTCAAGTTAAATACCAGATTTTTTCTTTCCTTTTTCTCCTAACATAAATTTCAAACTTCTAGACGTTCTCTTAAAATTTCCTTTCTGTTGAGAAAATGAACTTTCAGATAATCAAAGAGTTTTCCTCACTCGATAAAAAATAAATAAATTTTAGAAAAAAATGACAAAGTATTTTGCTGCTCGGAGTAATTTACATATTAATTGGCAATTATTATAGTCAAGTCTTTTACCATCATTCATGTAACAAAATATTCTTTAATTCAACGCACACAGTAATTATAATACTTTACAATAATTATCCAATTTTAATAGGGAATATGTTATGTGTATGTTTCTGAACTTGTGATTTTAGAGCAAAGCCATACCAGTAGTCAAGCTAGGCAAAACTGACTCAGCTCAGTGTCAACACTGCCCCAACTGACTGTAGTGGCTTTAGAAAGAGATTCAGACAAGCTCATTTCACTCTTAACTCCAATGTCACTTGATTGGCCCCAAGCTTGTCTAATTAGAAAGGTAACTCACCACTGAATCCCATCATTCATTCAGGACTTCTAGTTAACTGCAATCTACTATTCAACCCAGCTTCCTTTGGTTTTCTTGATATAATTTCTCCATCTCCTACTTTCCTAATCCCTCTCCCATTTTCTCATCTACTGCCCACCCTCCATGGAAAAGCCCTCATTTCCCTTGCATTCAAACCTTCTTCAAAAGGCCCCAAAGAACCAGTATTCCCTGACTCCTTCTTAAAGTTTCACAGAGTTCTGCACAACAGAACTCAGAGGTTGGAGTAGCCATAATCCAAATTCTTGTAGACTGACTAATGCATGCGACATTTGAGAATGAGGATCAGTCTGTTTTGCAGAGAATTTTCAGAAAAGACCTTATAACAGTATCAGTACTGAATTGCTGTTTTGGAATGTGATAGTTGAAATAAAAATATCTCTGCTGCCAGAGTTCCTAGTTCCAATCCTGATTGGGCCATTTCTTATTTTATTTTTTTGATCTTTAGTTGCCTTGTCTGTGAAGTAAGGAAACTAGAATTTGTGGTCTCTTTCAGCTTTAAAATAGCATGCCCTGGGGCATATGGGTGGCTCAGTGGGTTAAGCCTCTGATTTTGGCTCAGGTCACGTTCTCAATGCTCCTGAGTGAGTTTCAGCCCCGCATGGGGCTCTGTGCTGACAACTCAGAGCCTGGAGCCTGTTTCAGATTCTATGTCTCCCTCTCTCTATGTCCCTTCCCCGCTTGGGCTCTGTCTCTCTGTCTCTCTCTCAAAAATAAATAAACTTAAAAAAATAAAATAGTATGCCCCAAGTAAGAATTTATGGATCAGCTATGAATCAAAATGATTTTAATGTTTTATTTAAATATTATTCAAGTCCTGTAAAATTTCTAGGAGGTATTATTCTTTTATTACTCCCATCTCTGCCTCTATCAATTATGGAAAAGTAATGCCTACGCTGAATGTATAATTTCACTGGGTCTTTTTAGAAACATATTTCTCCTATACAAATGAGAGCACACAATACCTGGTCTGAAGGCTTGTTTCTCAGAGCATATACTACAGTCATTTCATAATCTTTTAAAATAACTCTGCTCTCACATCGTAAAGCACAGTTATTCCAAGGTTAATCTAAAACCTTAAAGCAAAACAGCCCATTTCCTTTGCAAATTAGTCTGTTTGTTGTGGAATTGGTAGTCAATTAAAGCAGGAAAGTATGAAGATTGATTTAGGTGTATCCCAAGCCAGTGGTCTGCTAAATGTGGTCAATAATCAACCAGCCCATTCTTCTAAATGTTCTTCAAGGTATAGGTTTTAAAGCACCTGCCAGCAAGCAAAACCTGAGTTAAATTGTATCTTCTATCAAAGGTGTAAAATCAAAAGTCTTACAATAAAATCTGACTTCAAGTCTGTAATCGGTAGTACTGGAAAACTGTATCTGACACTCAGATGAAATAAAGTCCTTGGTTGTGTGAGAAGATAATTAACATACAGAAAGGAAAATGTGCATCAAAATGTGCTTATTTTTTGTCTGGAGTGGTGAGACCTTATGGTTCCTGGATGAGATTGAGAATTCATATTTGCGGGGCCCCTGGGTGGCTCAATCGGTTCATTGTCTGACTCTTGATCTCAGCTCAGGTTGTGATGACACGGTTTATAAGAGTTGGAGACCTGTAACAGCTCCACACTGGTACTGCAGAGCCTGCTTGGGATTCTCTCTCTCCTGTCTCTGCTCCCTCCTGGCTTGCACACTCTGTCTCTCTCTCTCTCTCTCTCTCTCTCAAAATAAATAAATATACTTAAAAAAAAGAATTCATATTTGCATTTCAAACTGGAGTCTGTTTCCTAGACTGTCTTAACTTTAAGGAAACATCTCCTGCTACAAGGAAACAAACAAATTTGTTCCTTGTCGCAAACAGGTTTGTTTCCTTGTATTTTCCAAGAAAATACAATTGCTTGATTCATATAGACTCAACCTTGAAGTACTTTAGGGGAAACCTCCGTACTTCTTTATCTCACTCTCTTGAGCCATTAACTGATTTGATAGCATGAAAAAACACTGTAAGAACTGAAATTGTGTGGGAGAGCAACCAATATAGTTATTTAAAGAATGGGCTTTATTATTCTGTATGTCCTCCTTAATGTGACATTATTACTATAGAAAGAGAAGGCTTCAGAGGTAAGTAAAATCTTTATGAGCATTAAAATATTATAAATAGAAACATAGGGTAAATATTGCTGCTTTAAAATTTTTTATTTTAAATTGCAATTTTAATTTTCTTTGATAAGTAACCCTCTAGAATCCTCAAAGTAATTTCAGATACATTCAATGCTTGGTATACTATAATACATTTGACACTTTATTCTGAAGAAGTCAGGGTCTTGACCTTTCAGTTTTCCTGCTCATTTATGGCCCAAAATGGTCTTTTTAAAGTAAAACCTTGATTAAAAATAACCAAAGCGTAAAAGATTCAATTCCATCCATTCATATCAAGAGCTACAGCATCTCTCATTTGTAAAATTAAGTCAGTCCCTGCACAAGATCTATTTGGCCTGTATTACATGTACCATCTTGAGCACAATGTAAGAATGTGTTCAGTAACTTGCTCTTTCAAATATTTGATTTGTTGAGCAGAGAAGGATATACATTGTGTCCTCCCAGGACACAGCAAGAAAAGATGTATACCAACAAACAAATAAAAAAGAAAAATAGGAAGACTTCAGGTGAACTTACAAGTCGAATACAAGCAAAGCTTTCTGGACCGGTAGAGGATTGTCAATGATCATAGTCCTGCCATTGCAAATGGACGGTGGTCGCTATTGACTGGAGTATCATACTGCATAATTGGCTTTGGGGGAATTCTACTCACGTTGCTGTTTGAAGCAGAAGCACAGCTTCTCTGGGGAAACCCACTTCCTGGCCTCACAGCACTCATGAACTCATGAGTAGCTCAGACCACCTCCTCCAAGGAGTCTGGCCTTGGAAGAAATGAGAGATTAAAGACCCCATGAAAATCGAGTCACAAAAAAGTCTTGTTTTGAGAGTTAAATATGCTATCTTATTAGATACCATATTGTATTGTCAAAATCCTCTAAGAGGAATTAATATGTAAAATTATTCTCCTGGACCCCTGCACAAGGACACCTGAGTGAATAGGTGTGGGTGTGCTGAGCCCAGCCCCACATTCCAGTTGGTCAGACATGCGTTATGAGGCCCGGTCTATACAACCAGGTGACCTTTTTCTAATTTACACAAAATAATGACATGAGAGTTAGCTGGACCTTGTTTATTGTGAGCTAGGCACCAAATCCCACAATCTTAACACATTCCATAAAGTAAGATACCAATCCCAGGATGCTTGGGTGACTCAGTCAGTTAAGCATCAACTTTGGCTCAGGTCATGATCTCATGGTTTGTGGGTTCAAGCTCCGCATCAGCCTCTGTGTTGACAGCTCAGTGCACGAAGCCTGCTTCGGATTCTCTCTGTGTCTCCCTCTCTCTCTTCCCCTCCCTGCTGGCACTCTGTCTGTCTGTCTCTCAAAAATAAATAAACATTAAAAAAATTAAAAGAAAAAGATGCCAATCCCAAATGGAAAACAATATATGCCTTAACTCTTTCAAAGAAATAGAGTCCAGGGATGAGGTCACTTTGTGGCTCCAACCCAAAGACCAGAAAAGAAATTAAGACAAGTGTGCTAAGTCCATGAATATGCTTGTGGAACCATGGTGAGCTTCTGTCATTAGTCCTGGGCTTTCTTTTACCCAGTGAATGAGAATTCACAACCTGAGTTATCAAACAATAGTTAGAACACAATGTTTAGAGAGGGAGGGAGCCAAAACAGAAGAGACTCCTAAAAACTGAGAACAAACTGAGGGTTTATGAGGGGTGGGAGGGAGGGGTGGGTGGGTGATGGGTATTGAGGGCACCTGTTGGGATGAGCCCTGGGTGTTGTATGGAAACCAATTTGACAATAAATTTCATAATAAAAAAAATGGTTAAGATGGTAAATTTTACATTGTGTTTTTTACTACAATTAAAATTAAATATATGTGTTTATATATGATATATAAAAATACAAACAATTGTATAATATAGCTGCTCAAAGTGACTTTTAAAAGATCAAAACAATACTTATTACCATAATGTATCATTTTGTGATTTAAAAAAAAAAATTAGTGTTTATTTTTCGAGAGAGAGAAACAGAGTGTGAGCCAGGGAGGGTCAGAGAGAGAGGAAGACACAGGGTCTGAAGTAGGTTCTAGGCCCTGAGCTGTCAGCACAGGGCCTGACGCAGGGCTCAAACCCACGAACCATGAGATCATGACCTGAGCTGAAGTCGATGCTTAACCAACTGAGCCACCCAGGTGCCCTCATTTTGTGATTTTTGAAATGAGAGACTAAAATTCATAAAATGCAGTAAGGACTAAGTAGAAATTCTGTCCTTTTACAAGATCTTGAAATTCAAATTTTTTTTTGCATTTCTTTGAATTGCTTATTTCAGATTCTATGCTACCATATATTTAGATTACTAACAAAGTAATACTATGATGTTAATGATGCATGATAGTTTTTCAATAGCATTTGAAAAGATTTGACTATTCCAAGGAGCATATTAAACATTCAGTAATTATTTTTAATTAGATTTGTTCATAAAAGAATAAACCAAAAAAAAAAAAAAAGAATAAACCAAAATTATTCCAGTTCCTAGGAATAGTCAAGCTAAGCTTCCTCATTCAAAGTCATGATACTGACCACAGGTGGGTTAGGGTCCCCAGTCCACAATTTCTAGACGTAAGATACTAAGTATATTACTTTTTTTTAGCTTCATTTTCATATCTGTAAAGTGGGGATAGTTTTCTTAGTATTGAAGTAAATAAGGTAATCCATGAGATGCTCTTAGTAGAGTAATTTGGACTATAGTAAGAAAAAAGAGTAATATGGGAAATGGAAAATTGCAGGCTAAAACTAATGGCTTTCCACTTTTGGTAGGCTGTTTTCAATTGTGCCTTAAGATGATCATCATCTAGAACAGTGAGATTCCAAAAGAAAACTCGATAAAGAAAGAACTCTTAAAACCAAGAATATATTAAAAAGAACATATGCGATTCTAAATCCCAAATGAGATGATTACTCCTCCAGATGTGGCCAATTTAGTGCCATGTAGATGTAAGAGGCATCGGGATGCATCAGAATGTTAATGTGGTTTGAGAAAATTGCATCCAAAATGTTATTTTGTATAAAAGGATGCCAAATATTAGATGCTAATAGTAACCTTAAATGTCTTTTGGAATCTTAACATCTAGTTTTACACGCCCTTCAAGTTGGATAGAGAGGGTTGTATTTCTGTAGGGTTTTATTTGTCTAATGGAAAAGAAAAAAGGATGAAACTGGGTTACTCATCCCAGGTGGGTGGGGGGTGGGGGGTGGGGACAGTCAATGAAGTCCTTACATGAGTTTTCTGCTATTAAAGTGTCAGGCAATGAGGCTATTCGTAGAAGGAACAAAGTTCACTGTCTTATGTCACAAAAATTTTTAAGAATCTAGTGTTAACACATATAAGCCCTGCTCCCAGCCTGATAGTGATAAAATAGTTCAGTTCCTCTGACTTTGCTCTAATGAGGATCTATATCCAAGGATTATAGGAAATGATATGCGTGGGATTTTTAGCATTTCCTCAGTCCATACACTGATTATTTTAGCATGATCAGGAGGCCAGATATAAAATGAACACAATGGTTTTGAGCCTTTTCATAGTTCATTTTTCCTGATGAAAGTGCTTGATTTTTATTTTTACAACACAGAGATTTAAATACTCTACAATATCAATTATTTGATCTCCCATGATCAAAATCAATTATTTGGTCTCCCATGATCATTGGAGACTATTCTTTTTAAAGTCATGAGATAGTCAATGGACTTTTCCAAGTGATGAATGCAAGCTTCCGGTCCTTTGGGTTATTTCTAAACTTTAGGTCTTTATACACTATCAATTCAAAACTGTGCTTTGAATTAAAAAATATATATGACTAGGCAAAGTTTATTGTTTTTCTGTTTGGTTCATTCAGTCCATCAGTGTCTATAAACTGCTCCTCCATTCATCTTTTCCCTCAAAGATGCCCATGTTCTAATCCCTAGATGTGTGACTATGCTATGTGACATAGTAAAGAGGAAATAAGGTTGCAGGTGGAATTAATGTTGCTAATGAGCTGACTCTGAGATGGGGAGATTATCTGGATTACCTGTGTGGGCTCCATATAATCACAGTGGTCCTTAAAACTGGAAGACAGAGGCGGAGGAAGGAGTACCAGAGAGATGGCAGCCTGGAAAGGACTTCGGACGACATCACTAGCTGTGAGACTGGCCACAAACCAACTAATGCAAGCAGCCTCTAGAGGTTGGAAAAGGCAAGAAACTAATCTCCTCTAGACCCTCCAGAAGAAACCCAGCCCTCCTGACACCTTGATTTTAGCATAGTGAAACACATTTTGGACTTCTGGCCTCCTGAAATGGAAGATGATAAATTCTCAGTTTCAAACCACTATGTTTGTGGTAATTGGTTGCAGCAATAACAGAAAACTAGTGTAGCCAACAACTATTTATTGAGCATCTACTCTAGAGCCAGGGAGGTAGGGTCCCTCTGGGTCTCAGAAAAAACTATAGGGGTGGTTTTGAGAGTGGGGTCTCTAAGAAAGGGTGGTGGGGCTGGAGAGGAAATGTGAAGCATCTCTAACAGATATCATTTAAGTTTGAGACTAGTGTCTTCTCATCTCCTCTTCATGCTTTCAGGAGTCGTGTTCCTCTCTCCGGAAACTGGCATTTTCTGCAGGGGAATTTGCTCCATGGAAACACTTGTCTTTACAAAAGTAAACGAAGTTTCAAAATACGGGGTTCTAGGCATGTAATTAGACTTGGTCTTTTGTTGTTTAGCATCTCAAATCAATAGAAAATTGATTTTGTGCCATTCAATAGCATTTGATTTTTACCTTGAAGGCTCAGATAAAGTATGTTCTACAGACTTACTTCTGCTTTCCCTCCACTTTGCCTCCTGGGAATATAAATATATACCCCTGTGACTGCTCGTAGGTCCTCCAGAGAATAAGCAATGCCCTGCCACTCAGCCAAGGAAAATGTTTGTGGAAATGGCAGAGTAAAGACTTAACAGGAAGCTCACCAAAGCAGGATCTTATGAAACACAAAATATAGCACATGAGAAAGGTGCAAAGCACCTTCTACTCATCACATAACACTGGCATATTCTTCCATAAGCTTTATTTTTATGGTCTATAAACCTGATTAAAAATACCTTTATGATTATGTTTGTCTGAAACTTCAAGTTTTTGTTTCTCTGTTTTTCTTTTTTTCTGTTCCTCTTGGGCTTGTTTTTAAAGGGCAGAAACCTTTTTAAAAAATGTGCTCAGGCAGCAAGCTGCAGTAGAAAGGGTGGCTGTTTTGACATCAGAAATCTTGTGACAATATGGCACCACCACCTACTAGCTGAGAAACCTAAGACAGGTTTCTCCAATGACTTCGGTCTCAATTTCTTCCGCTGTAAAGTGGGGGTGCTGATAAAAACACATACCTTGCAGGGTTGTTGAATGTATTTCAGACACATGAAATACAATATATAAAAACCTATGACACGGAGGAAGTACTGTATAAACAGTAGGTCGATGAGTGCATGGCAGCTAATGGAGCAGCGAGAGGTCACTGCATTCAGGTGTCCTGGTCCTCGCTGCCAGTTGTGTGACCCTCAGCTTCCCAGGAACTCAGCTCCCTTGTGTCCAAAGGAGAAATAACTATACCCACCTCATAGGCTTCTTGTGAGACTTAATTAGGTCATGTATGTGAAAGCAGAGTGCTTTGCTTAATTTTAGTTGAAAAAAAAATCTGTGTAGTAAATGTTATAATTATTTGGCTGGTTTACACACACACACACACACACACACACACACACACACACATGCACATACACACACACTCCTACAGATACAATAGGACCTTCTTATCCAATGTGAAATTTTTCCATTTACTGTCAATATCACTTATCTGATTAGAATCCAGAGTTGTAAATCATAATTTTATAATGTCTTATAAATACAGAAAGTGTCTTAATATGCTCAGTAGTTTCTCACCTTTCACAAATGTTTATGAAACAATCTAATGCATGATGCAAAAAGACACAAATCGCTCCCTCTGCTGTAGGACACTAGTTTTTCGTGTGTGTGTGCATTTTTCTCATTAGTCTTCCTCTCTCTCCTTTTGAATTCTGAAATAAACGTGTCTTCCAACTTGTGGTGAGAGCATAAATCCAGATTTAATCTCCTGGCTCTGAGAAGGAGTTAGGTGTTGCTTTTTTGCCTAATGCAAAGAGAAGCTCGTGTATTGAGCAGTTGGTATTGATGAAGAAACATTTTAAGAGGTAGTGCGGGACTCCCTTAATCTTCCTCCGTGACGGCTGCTGATGGAAAGACGGGAAATGCTGGCGCTTGCGCAGGCTGCCACTCGGTTCACGTGACCTGGCCACCTCCCTGCTTCTCCGATGCCTAAGGGGAGGTGAACCCCAGTGCACTGCACTTCATCATTTGTATTGAGAATGTGTCAAGTCCTGTCTGCAACTTCCAGCTTGTTTTGTTGTTCTAAATCAAACACTCCACCTTGTGGAAAACACTCGGCCTCGAAATACCTGGTCTGAAGAATTGTCACTTTCATTTTAATGGCCAGATCCCCTTTTTCGGAGCAACACAACTCCACCAAACTGCTCAAACCACTGTGGTCGTTCCCAGAAAGGAACCATATCCTGCTGATCTGTCATGTGCAAACCTGGAGATAAAGACACTCCTCTTAGATTCTGACTTGCACTTAAACGTGTGCTTTCTCTGCACGCCCTACTTCAACAATCAGGTTGACAACAAAAAAGCAGCAACAGCACCCAAGGAACGTTTTTAAAGGAAGTCTGTCGTTTGGAGGGGGAAAACAGGAGAAGTGAAAGATAAGAACAAGTCAGAGGAATTGGAGGAAAAGTTGCAATATTAACTGTATTGGTCCTGAGCCCTCAGTCCACTGAAAATTCCAGCCCCTTCTGAAACAAACACTTACAGCATGATTAAATATTTGTTCAGTTGGTTTAAGCTACAATTTCACAGCCCATAGAAACTGCCATATCAATCCTGTGAACTTTGGCTTTATAGAGCATGGCTTCTCCCCACACTCCTCCATTTCCAACTTTTCCCCTCTGTCACTCCTTACACCCCTGCCTGTCACACCCCACCTGCCACTCCCCCCCCCCCCCGCTGGTGAAGTGGTCTTAAGAAAATTAATAACAGACTTCTAGAGCTACAAAGGCCCCTGCTTAGGTGGAAAAGAGTGATGAGTGCTCATTCATTCATTCATTCATTCAACAAATATTTGTGGAGGGTCTTTTCTGTGCAGGCACTATTTTAGATTCTGGAAATTCAGATGTGAAAAGGTTAGTCAAAAATCCTTCTGTCATGAAGCTTGCATCTAGTGAGATAGATTGTAAGTACTATGTTAGATGGTCATGAGTGCAACAGGAAAAATAAAGCAGAGAAGGGAGAAAAAGATTGTTGTGGGTGGGCACAATTTAAACATCACAGAAAGGGTGGCATTTGATGAAAGATCCTAAAAGAGGCATGAGCCAAGAAGTTGTGTAGGGAAAGAGCATTCCAGGTAGAAAGGTGCAAAGATCCTGAGATCTGGCTTGTTGAAGGGGCAACAGGAAAGCTAGAATGAGTGAAGAGCAGAGTGAAGGGACCCCAGGTCAAAGAGGTGCGAGGGACTGAACTTGCAGGCCCTTGTTGGATGGTTTTCTTAGTAAGATGATTAACTATTAGACGGTTCCAAGTGAAGAACTGTTATTGCTTGGCTTATATTTTAACAGATCTGGCACAGACATCTATTTTCATTTATGACTTGCCTATTCACATTAAGCGCCAAGTGAGAATGATGGGGAAAACAGCAAGGTGCACCCTGACCGGTAGTGGGGAGTTCTTAGTTGAAGAGATGCTCTTGGACGGGATTATAAAGACAGTAGGAGGCACTTTTCATGGAGTCTGTGCTATAGATGCCCTATAGCTCAAGAAAGAAACTCCAAAGACAAATACATAAGTCTTCTATGAAGAGGTACACTCACCCAACTGCAGAATGAGAATCTGAGTATACAATGTTGTAAGCAGGAAATAGGAGTCTCAAGAGAAGAAAATTCTTAGTTTGAGCACCTGACTGTCAGAGCTCTGGCTTATCTTGGAAGAGCTTCATCGTATAAGAACCCAGATGACTTCTTTGCTGCTAAATCCCACAGACAATACCTGATCTTTCTTACTTGGTCTGTTTGGAATATTTCAGACTATTGACCTCTCTATTTGTGAAATTCTCCTTCTCTGGCCTTCTTGGTTTTTAGGGACACCACGCTTCTCTAGTATCCTTCCTATCTCCAGCGACGTTCCTTCTCTGTATCCTTCATGGCCCCTCTTCTTCTCTGTATCCTTCATGGCCCCTCTTCTTCCTACATTTTGTCTAGCTTTCCAGGGTGAACCTCAGCCTTATTTCCCTCTGACTCTGGATCAACTAATTCTTTCCCATGGCTTTAACTACCATTAGTATTTGAATATTCACTCCACTTGAATATCCCACAGTCCCTTGAACCCAGCATTCTTAAAGTTTAAACATCATATTTATTAGCCTTTATTCTCGTCTCCTTACACTTGTTAACTCTTAGAAGATCCTTCAAAAACTCATTTTACATCATCCAGGAAGCCTTCCATGGATGTCTTTGTCCAACTCTGCACAACCTGGTCTAGGAGTCCAACCTTCAACACCTTCCACTTTGTGCTTTCTTACCTCTGCCATCATATTGTTATACCGACAGGTTACTCTCTCTGTAGATGGGGGAAAAAACTATCTGGTGGAGCTGGAAAGTTCATCGGAGGCTCAGAGGAGACCTTTTCATTTGCAAAAAATAAATATTTTTATGAAAGTTAGTCAATAAGGAGATGTATTACTCTGCTTAATAAAGTAAAAGTGTACCTTTGTGGGGCAGAAATTTTGTTTTTGTTTTCTGGTTTTTGTCATGATAAAGAATTTTCTATTTTTTCTCAGCAACTTGGGAAGAATATGGGAAAAGCCAGAAGTTTAGAGTCCTGGGCCTGGGGAATTGAGAAAAAAAGGCAAAAGTAACTCAATTCTGAAAAATAAGCCATTGCAGTACAGCAGCAGGCCAGGGCCAAGACAAGCAATGGTCAGAAGAGTGTCCCCTGTAGTGAAGCCGTCCTAGAGGCTTTAGGTAAAATATTATTTTCTAGTCTGCAATGTAATTTCTCTCTCGTATCCCTTTAGTAAAAACAATTCATACACAATGACCATTTGTTAGTGGTCCCTGGGGAAGAATGAGTAAAGGTTCTGTCCATGACTTCCATGCAGGGGAAAGTGAGTGGGCACTGGACTAAAGCAGGCAAGGGCTCTAATAAAAGATGATTGAGGAGAGGTCTTGAGGATCTTTTGAAAGACAACAATGTGGCACACCTAGCAAGCCTCTGAAATACTAAGGAAGGCACTGGTGTATGGATAGTAATATAGGGTGGAACCCATATGATTTACTTGGAATATTAAAGGAAACAATGACTCCAGGAAGATGTCGGATTTGTGGAACAACCTCGAATTCACTGTCTACCCACTGGGATGTGGGCTACTGGACGCAGAGGAACTGTATCCCTATCTCTATATTTCCAGTCCCTGACATAGTGCTTATGACCAAATAAATGATTAATAATTATTGGTTGTTTTTATAAATGCTTGATTCCTTCCTTCCATTTTGTCTCAGAGAGCCAGACCAGAAAGGAAATTAATGGGGTGGCCATGGTTTACCTACTGTGACTGCCAAAGAGATTACCTAAGCACTGACACTTGCTGTAACAGTGCTTCTCAAACTAAATGCTTGCATGAATCACATAGGCTTCTTTCTAAAATGAAGATTCTGATTCAGTTGGTTTATAGTGAGGCCTGAGATCCTGCACTTTTTTGATGCTGAGTTTGCTGGTCCACAGGATACAATTTGTAGAGCAAGGGACTGGAAGACACTGGGCCACCCAAGAATAGCATAATGGTTTATCATCCCAGAGTGAGAGATATGAGGAGACAAAAATGAAATTATGGAAAACTCATAGAGTACTGGTGAGTCACAGTACAGAATGTTCTGATATTTGTGAATATAAGATTTAGGTTACTATGTTTGGGCTATTACATAATATATAGTATTTGTTGATTTCTCTGTTCTTTTAAATGAGTGTCCATTTGAAATACAGCCAGCTGTTGGCAAGCTTCCAAGTTTGGTAGTGGATGCCAATTTCCTGACCTCTCTATCCAAAAGAGAAATTTGTCCAGATTGTGTACAAAGCTTAGACTCTGGGATATGAAGTTCTATACAAACACACCAAAGGAATCCATCAATTACATGTACTTCAAGACTGAGAAAAAATAATAATCTGTCAGTTATGTAGAAAGGAGTAAGGACATAAGGAAAATAATGCTGGCTACTTATAGTTAAAAATTAAGGGGCGCCTGGGTGGCTCAGTCGGTTAAGCGGCCGACTTGGGCTCAGGTCATGATCTCGCGGTCCGTGGGTTCGGGCCCCGCGTCAGGCTCTGTGCTGACAGCTCAGAGCATGGAGCCTGTTTCAGATTCTGTGTCTCCCTCTCTCTGACCCTCCCCCGTTCATGCTCTGTCTCTCTCTGTCTCAAAAATTAAATAAACGTTAAAAAAAATAAATAAAAATAATTACATGTAAATAAACCCATATCTAGGCACGATCCAATAATGTCTTACAGATATAAAAATCTAAATCTTGAGCCCAGAATTTCTACTGGCCATTCTGTATTCCACCTTCCCTCCTTCACATGTATCTCACACGTTACCTTGTCTTTTCCCCTCGTCACATCCACAGAAGTTGATTCCACCTAAAGTCCAGAAAAATTTGGGCCGCTGCATTTTCACTCATTTATCCACAGTGCAAAGGAATTTGTTAAATAAGGAGAATATCCTAGGAGATGTTCTACACATATAGAACCTTCTCTCTTCAGTTCAATTATCTTTAGACCACATTGGTATTCATTTATTCATTTTTAAATGTTTTTCCCCCAAAGCTGTTGCTACATCTCAAAATCATTCAATTCAACTTCATGAATTTGAACATAAAATTCTCTTATTCAATGTATTATTTCCCGTTTTCTTGGTTGTCACTGCAGCATAAGCATCAAATTGTGCATAGTCTGGCTCTTAGTATTTCCAGATTCACTTAATTATATGTCTCACCAAACTCCAGGGATGTGGTTTCCAACTCTTCATCCCAAGGCACATTACATTTCATGGTAAGAAATGACACAGGCATATGAATATCAAAATACAGTGTATAATAAATCATTTTATTGCATCTTCTCTGAGCTTACTTCTATAAAGATGTCAATAAATAAAAACAGGATGACTCTACCTAGTTAACTCATTATTTCATGAACTATTGTGAAGCCTCAGGTTAAATGCCAAGGGTGAAAGGACAAAGTGACATTTTTTTTCAAGACAGATCTTAGATTGTAAAACAAGCAAAGGATACTACAAAGTTGTTAACAAAGTATCCAGGCCCGCTATGAATAGCTGTCAATTGAAACTATGGAAGGGAGCTGGTTCCTTACCACTACTCTTCTTCCAGATTAGGTCTCTGTCTTTCCAAAACCAGATTTCTTCATCATTCCTTGTATAGCTTGGTTCCAGATTCTTCACATCTGAGTGGGTACTTATCCGCAAATACCTTGCTCAAAATATATGCTGTCCAAATTGTACTAAGCCCCGTTTCTGTACTTTTGTCTAAGGTACCAACGTGCATTTTGGTAGCAGCCATGTCATATGGTTGGCTCATATTGATATATTTTAAAGATTTGTATGTTGCTTCTAAAACACATGTGAAAGCCTAATTCAGTCCTTTTTTAGCATTGTTTTCTGGTTTCAGTATCATTTTCTGGTTTCCTTTGCTATCACATGTTTAAACTTAAACATATTCTCTTAGATATCATTTTTAAGTATTGTATGCATAATTATTTCCCAATTATAATGTAAATGCCTTAAGGATAATGAATGTTATATTGACCCGCATAACTTTTTCCATATTAGAAAAATGGTGCTTGGGATTCTCTCTGTCCCTCTCTATCTGCTCCTCTCTTGCTCTCTCTCTTTTTCTCTAAGCAAACATTTAAAAAAAGGGGAAAAAAAGAAAAACAACATAAAAATAAATATCTTTCCACCATCATGTTAATAATGGTTTTAGGAGTAGTGAATATATTTGTCATAACTCTTGGATGATTACACAAAGGGAGGAATTTATCAATATGCTAACAGGCTATCTCATGTGGCTTCTTAAGAACAGGGGTAAACCAAAATAAGGAATTCAGATGTGGCCAGATTCTTAAAAATAGAGAAAGAATAACAAAAATAATTCAGCCATATTAATGATTATTTAATTTTTTTTTAATGTTTACTTTTCAGAGAGAGAGAGCACGAGCAGAGGAGGGGAAGAGAGAGAGGGAGACAGAGGATCTGAAGCAGGCTCTGTGCTGTCAGTGCAGAGCCTGACATGGGGCTCAAACTCACGAACCATGAGTTGATGACCTAAGCTGAGATCATGACCCGAGCCAAGGTCATGACCTGAGCCGAAATCAAGAGTTAGTGGCTTAACTGACTGAGCCACCCAGGCACCCCCATGATTATTTTAAATGTCAAGATTTATATTAAATGTCAATATTTATATTTAAACGTCAGGATTATTTAAATGTCAAGATTTATATTAAAGCTTGGAGTGTGTCAGGCTGATTTAACAACACGCGAACAAACAAAAACAGACCCAAGTGCATACTATTAAAAAAAGATATACTTTAAAAATAAGGATACAGATAACTTGAAAATAAAAAGATATAAAAGACATATCATGTAAACACTAATCACAAGAAAGCTAGTATAGTTATATATATATATATTTGTGTGTGTGTGTGTGTGTGTGTGTGTGTGAGAAAAGCATGACCAATCAATTTTGTTAGGTGACCTTCCAGAGGTTTCCTGATTGAGGTGTCACACTGACATAGGTTATTTTATTTTATTTTATTTTATTTTATTTTATTTTATTTTTTTTTTAATTTTTTTAACGTTTTATTTTATTATTTTTGAGACAGAGAGAGACAGAGCATGAACAGGGGAGGGGCAGAGAGAGAGGGAGACACAGAATCCGAAACAGTCTCCAGGCTCTGAGCTGTCAGCACAGAACCCGACGCGGGGCTCGAACTCACGGACCGTGAGATCATGACCTGAGCCAAAGTCGGATGCTTAACCGACCGAGCCACCCAGGCGCCCCACATAGGTTATTTTAGATAGGTCTCACTTCCCTCCAAACACTCAGCAAGACAAAAAATGCCACAACAAGAGGCTTTGGTTAATTATATTGGAGTCAATAAGAGTAGGAGACAGAAAAATGAGGGGTACGGAGGGTCAGGCCAGATCATTTCTTCTTCTGGTGCTGGTCTTGGTTGAGGAACCCAGCAGAGGGGGCATGCAGGTCTTGGCTTTCCATGTGACAGTGGGAGACCAAGCCCTGGAACCTGGAGAAGGGAAGGACTAGTGGAGCCCTGAGGTTTGACCAGCCAGAGAGTGGATTTCCTGGCAGTGTCATCACGGAGTTTAAACTTTATTAAATGAGCATAGAGGACACTCAGTATTATATTCATTTCAGATGTACAACATAGTGGTTCAATAAGATTATACATTATGCTGTGCTGATCACAAATGAATCTGCCATCTATCACTATGCAATACATCATGATTTCATTCACTGTATTCCTTAACTATACCTTTTATTCCTGTGACTTACTCATTCCATAGCTGGAAGCCTGTATCTCTCACACCCTTCACCTAGTTTTCCCTGAATCCCCATACTCCTCCTCTCTGGCAATCATCAGTTTGTTCTGTGTTTATAGGTCTCATTCTGCTTTCTGTTCATTCATTTGTTTTTCTTAGATTCCACATACGAATGAAATCATATGATATTTCTCTTTCTATGACTTATTTCACTTAGCATAATATCTTCCAGGTCCATCAATGTTGTCACAAATGGCATGGTCTCATCTTTTTTATGGATGCATAATACTCCACTATATATATATGTACATGTGTGTACCACATCGTCCTTACCCAGTCATCTATTGATGGACACTTTTAGGTTGCTTCCATATCTTTATTGTTGTAAATAATGCTGCAATAAATATAGGGAGGCATATATCTTTTCAACTTAGTGTTTAGTTGTCTTTGAATTATTGGATCATATAGTATTTCTACTTTTAATTTTTTGAGGAACTTCCATACTGTTTTCCACAGTGGCTACACCAGTTTGCATTCCCGTAGTTATATTAATATAGGAAGGAAATTAAGTATTATCCAAACATAAAGAAGGAAAGAAAATATCTGAAAGAAATAACAATCCTAAATACATAAACCTAGGAATATTACTTTATAATTTAGGAAGCAAAAATTCATCAAACTATAAAGGACAATTTTTAAAAAGCATAATCATAAAAGGAAAATATAACATACTTCTCTCAGCAACTAATAGAAAAATCAGACAAAAACTAGCAAAGAAGTAGAATATTTTAATAAAATGATTAACCAGTTTAACCTTGTGGGTATTTAGAAAACATTGGACAGCAATTGCACAGGACATTTTTTACAAGGTGTATGGAACATTTGCCAAAATGGAGCATATACTGAACCATAAAATAAATCTTAATAAAATATAAAAGATTAATGTCATTAAAAGAGACCCCTAAGGGGACACCTGGTGGCTCAGTCAGTAAAGCTACTACTCTTGATTTTAGCTCAGGTCATGATCTCATGGTTTGTGAGTTTGAGCCCCACACTGGGTTCTGCACTGACAAAGCAAAGCCTACTTGGGATTCTCTCTCTCCCTCTCTCTCTGCCCTCCCCTAATTCGTGCACATGCTCTCTCTCAAAAATAAATAAACACTAATGAAAAGAAAGAGACCTCTAAGAAAATTAAAAGGCAAACCACAGAAATATCAAGTACAATTTGGAATAACTAAACTAGTTCAAAGTGGATCCCACTAAGGAGGATGCAAGGAAGAAAAGGGCCTATGGTAGGAAAGAGCTGTTTTTCTATCTAAGTCTGTATAAAAATATATAAATAATATACGTGTCACTTTATATATATTATTTTGATAAAGTTAAAAGTTAAATTAAATAATATCCAAAACAAAATCTATTGGGGTGCCTGAATGGCTCAGTTAGGTAAGAATTTGACTCTTGATTTTGGCTCAGGTAATGATCTCAACATCATGAGATCAACCCCCTCATCAAGCTCTGCCCTGGCCATGGAGCCTGTTTGAGATTCTCTTTCATTCACTTTCTCCCTCTCTTTCTGCCCCTCCCCCACTCATTCTCTCTCTCTCTCTCTCTCTCTCCAGAAAGATAAATAGGGGCGCCTGGGTGGCTCAGTCAGTTGAGCAACCGACTTTGGCTCAGGTCATGATCTCACGGTTTGTGAGTCCAAGCCCTGCATTGGGCTCTGTGCTGACAGCTCAGAGCCTGGAGCCTGCTTCAGATTCTGTGTCTCCCTCTCTCTCTGCCCCTTCCCCGCTCATGCTCTGTCTCTCTCTTTCTCTGTGTCAAAAATAATAAACATTAAAAAAAGTTTTAAAGAAAGACAAATAAAAATAAAAAATAAAATATATTAATATGACTTAATAAAGTAGGAAAATACACTTAATCTCAATAGGTACCAATATCTTCCTCTTCAAGATAATTTTAGTAAATTAGAAAAGAAAACACACTAACTTGTTAAGGGAACTATATTGCCTCCACCACTGACATTGTGTTTAATGGTAAAATGTTAGAAGCAGTACTACCAAAGCCAGATACCATATCCACTATCATCATTAATATTTAACATTGTTCTATAAATTCTAACCAGTGTACAATGGAAATAAAAAGAAAAGAAATATGCATAATTCTTATTATTTTAGTTGATGTCAAATGAAAATTGCCATTTTTAAGTTTTCCCTGCAGGTAAGGCTACTGATGATTTTTTAAAACTTTTGCTTACCTATATTCTAAATATTTGTAATAGAGGTTTCATTTATAATTTAAAATATTTTAAAATTATAAATATCAAATGTTTACCTGAAGCACAAAAGTTAAGAACATCTCTAGGTATACATTTAGAATTTAAATTGTTCTGTTTTCTCAAGCATAAGTTTTAAGATAAAAATGTTAAAGAAATATTTACCTGAAATAGGTGTTTTATCAGTTTCCTGAGGCAAAACAACTGTTACAAACATCAATATTGAATTCTACCCATAGACTGAAAATTGTTATTTTAGAAAATCTCCCCATGTTTTCCAACCACCGAAACGTAAATTCCTCATGAAAAAAATGAGGCTAACCTTATGTATTTTGAAGGATACAATCAATTGAGAAGGATTATAGCAAAATGCACCAAATATATCCTAAGTTAAATAAGCTTTGCCTCTGTAGTCCAGTGTATGTTACCTGACATTCCTCCAGAATTCATCCTCATTCAGATACCTGAATAATGTGAGTAAATGAGACATTAGTTATTCTGATTCCTACTGTTTCCCTTTCAGCTCAGGAAAATAACATAACCATCTTTCTTTCCCTTCAGACAAAGCAGTTTAACAAATTAATGATGTGTCCTTAGTGACATCGAACTTAAAGTAGTTGGCAGTCCTTGAGAATATAATTTGGACCAACTCTGGCAAGGTTAATGAGTGATACCTTACTGGTGTTCGATGACGTCTGTTATTCACGATGTTTAGTCTGCCAGGGCATACCGTTACCTAAATAATTTTGCCCTTTGAAAGTAAATGAGCCTATGGTTCAATTTAGAAAATCTATGAGAAGTTCCATAAAATTACATCTTGCCATTGCAGTAGTGATCAACTGTATTTTAAAAACAGTATTCAAGAAACAAATTAAAAGAATCCCCTATGTGATATTTCTCTATAAAGTGGAGATCAAGTTTCAAGGCATGGATGTATATCTCCCTGGATTAATTTTTTGATATCTTTAAAAGTCTGCCATAAGACAATCCTCAGTGAAAACAATTTTTTTTTGTTTTTTAGCTTATTTCAGATTCTCTCCATAACTCAAATGATAACCATTTAGATATTGAGCTATATGGTAACTTCTAATACAGAACCACATATTAATTTTTTATAATGCATGTTTCTGAAATAAACACATATTTACACAAGCCTAAAGTGTATTTTAATAAAGTTCTTTTTGAACGTATTTTTGATCAATTTTTAATTAAAAAAAACCCTCTTGATAGTAAGGCTAACCATTAGAAAAACTCTTGTACGCATATTTTATAACATTTCTCCTCAAATATCATCTCCCCACTCTGTAGATCTGGGGTCTTGTAGTGTGGATTCATGGGTAAACCTCAGAAGCTCATAAACACTCTGAAAATTTGAAGGAGTAAGCATATTTTTCAACAAAAAAAGTCTCTAATTTTCATCAGTTCTAAAAATATCACTGACCTTAAATTGTGATGACAATTTTTTGGCAAAAGGAATTAACTTCATTTTTATTTATTCTGTACTGACTTTTTCTGGCTCCCAGAACTATAATTTTGTCCATTTCTATAATTTTGCTGTATTATTTTATTCTTATACAAAGACAAATAGCATATGCAGTAATTTTCTATAATATATGATAGTCTTTTAGATAAAATGACAATCTTCTTATGACTCTTTTGTATCTGTAAAATTGTTTGCTCAAATGTATTTACATGAAACTTTCTAATCAGTGTTTTTGGTTATTACTATGTTCAGCACATATGTATTAGAATCATAGCAGCTTAGGGGTGCCTGGGTGGTTCAGTCAGTTAAGTGTCTGACTCTGGCTCAAGTCATGATCTCATGGTTCATGAGTTCGAGCCCCACGTCGGGCTCTTGCTGACAGCTCAGAGCTGGGAGCCTGCTTCCGATTCTGTGTCTCCCTCTCTCCCTGACCCTCCCCCACTCACACTCTGTCTCTCTCAAAAATAAATAAATTAAAAAATATTAAAAATAAAAAAAAGAATCATAGCAGCTTACAGTGGTAAGGAGTCTTAGTAGACATTGGTCTCTACATTCTATCCAAAGCATGAATACTGTTTGCACCACTCTGGAGAGATGAAATTTTCATCCTCCATCTGGATGTTTCTAGTGACAGGGAACTCTCTACATTTTAAGCTGATCTAACACATTGTTGATAGTTTTAATTATTAAGTTACCTCCTTTATAGAATCCACATTAAGAATTTGAATTTTATGCTAAAAGTAAAATGAGACCATTAAAAAGATTTATATTTTAAGATATGTACTCTGAAGTGCAGAGAATGAAATAGAACTTTAAAAAGTCAGTCAATGCTCAGGAAAAGAATTTGACGGTGGCCTTAAAGGCATAGAAGGTTGGCATAGAAATAGGAATTTTAGAAGTTTTTTAGGAGGTAGAAAATACAATATTTAGAGGTTGGATAGATTATAGGGAAAGAAACAAAACAAATAACACCCAGATTTCAGTGTGGAGAGTAAGACCTTTCAATGAAGTAAGAAGTCAGAAAGGTGAGCAAATTTCAAGGGTCTTGCTTCATTCATGGTAACTACAGGGCATCTATGAAGTTCAGACAAGAAATTTGAACTTAAACATATATTTTCAGAATCTTAAGGGTAAAAATGTAATTGAAGTGATAAAAGTGGATGAAATTGCAATTCAAGAAAGACAAATAACCCAATTTAAGAATGAGTAAAGAATACGAATAGCCATTTCTCCAAAGATGAAAAACAAATGACCAATAGGCACATGAAAAGATATTCAATATCAGTGGTATTAAGGAAATGCAAATTAAAATAACAAAAAGATAGCATTTCACACTTACCAAGGTGGTTATAATAAGAAAAGATAGATAATAACAAATGTTAGCAAGAATGTGGATAAACTGGAACCCTTTTACACTGCTGGCAAATGGTGTAGACTTTTTGGAAAATGGTTTGGAAGTTCCTCAAAAAGTTAAACATTAAAGTTCCACTCCTACATACATACTCAAGAGAAATACAAAAATATGTCCACATGAAAACTTGTGCACAAATCTTTACAGCAGCGTGATTCGTAATAGTCAAAAAGTAGAAACAACCTAATGTCCATCAACTGATAAATGGATAAATAAAATGTGATACATCAATACAGCAGAATATTATTTAGCAATAAAAACACATTTCTGTTTCTGAACAGAAAGTAAGTTAATACCTGCATGTGGTGATGAGAAGTGGGTAATATGAGTGACTGCAAGTGGGTAAGAGTTTCTTTTAGGTGTGATGAAAAAGGTTTTGAAATTGATTGGGCGATGGTTGCACCATGCTGTGAATATACTTACTAAAACCACTGAAATGTACACCTAAAGTGGATGCATTGTATAATATGTTTATTATATAACAATTTTTTTATTTTTTTATTTTTTATTTAATTCTAGTATAGTTAACATACAGTGTTATATTAGGTTCAGGTGTACAATACAGTGATTCAACAATGCTAATTATTATTCAGTGCTTATCATGGTAAGTGTACTTTTAAGCCCTTTCACCTATTTCACCCATCCCCTCACCCACCTCCTCCCTGGTAGCCATCAGTTTGTTCTCTATAGTTAAGAGTCTGGTTTTTTAAATTTGTCTCTTTTTTTTTCTTTGTTTTTGTCTGTTTGTTTCTTAAATCCCACAGATGAGTTAAATCATATAGTATTTGTCTTTCTCTGAATGAGCTATTTCACTTAGCATTATATTCTCTAGATCCATTCATGTTATTGCAAATAGGAAGATTTCATTTTTATGGCTGAGTAATATTCCATTGTATAGACCACTTCTTTATCCATTCATTTATTGATGGACACTTGATCTGCTTCCATATCTTGGCTATTATAAATAATACTGTTATAAACATATGGATGCATATATCTTTTTGAATTACTCTTTTCATATTTTTTGGATAAATACCCAGCAGTAGAATTAGTAGATTATATGGTAATTTAATTTTTAATTTTTTGAGGAAACGCTATACTGTCTTCCACAGTGTTTGCACCAGTTTGCACTCCCACCAACACTGCATGAGGTTCCTTTTTACCCACATCCTCACCAACACTTCTTGATTCTTGTGTTTTTTATTATAGTCATTCTGACAAGTGTGAGGTAATCGCTCATTGTAGTTTTCATTTGCATTTCCCTGATGATGAGTGATGTTGAGCATCTTTTCATGCATCTGTTAGCCCACAGATCTGTTGTCTTCTGTCTTTCATGCATCTGTTCATGTCTTCTGTCCATTTTAATTGGATTTTTTTTTCATATTGAGTTGTATAAGTTCTTTATATATTTTGGATACTAATCCTTTATTGGGTATGTCACTTGCAAAAATCTCCCATTTAGTAGGTTGTCTTTTAGTTTTGTTGATAGCTTCCTTTGTTGTGCAGATGCTTTTTATTCTGATATAATCCCAATACTTTATTTTTGCTTCTGCTTCCCTTGCCTCAGGGAACACATCTAGAAAAATGTTGCTACAGCCGATGTCTGAGAAATTACTGCTTATGCTCTCTTCTAGGAGTTTTATGGTTCTACATCTCACATTCAGGTCTTCAATCCATTTTGAGTTTATTTTCATGTATGGTATAAGAAAGTGGTCCAGTTTTACTCTTCTCACATTTAGATCCTTAATTCATTTTGAGTTTATTTTTTGTATAGTGTGAGAAAGTGGCCCAGTTTTATTTTTTGCATGTAGCCGTTCCGTTTTCCCAGCACCATTTGCTGACAGTCTTTTTTCCATTGCATATTCTTGCCTCCTTTGTCATAGATTAATTAACCATAGAATTGTGGATTTATTTCTGTGCTGTCTATTCTGTTCCATTGACCTATGTGCCTATTTTTGTGCCAATAACATACTGTTTTGATGACTATAGATTTGTAGTATACCTTGATATCTGGGATTGTGATACCTCCAGTTTTGTTCTCTTCCGAGATTGCTTTGGTTATTCAGGGCCTTTTGTGGTTCTTTACAAATTTTATTATTATTTGATTATTCTGTGATTCTATTAATCTTAAGATTATTTTAAGATTATTCTGTGAAAAATGCTGTTGATATTCTGTATGTTGCTTTGGGTAGTATGGACGCTAACAATATTTTTTCTTCTAATCCACGAGCATAGAATGTCTTTCCATTTCTTTGACTAGCCTTTAATTTCTTTCATCAGTGTTTTATAACTTTCAGAGTACAGGTCTTTCACCTCCTTGGTTAAATTTATTCCTAGGAATTTTATTATCATTTGGTGCAATTATAAATGGGATAGTTTTCTTAATTTTTCTTTCTACTACTCTGTTATTAGTATATAGAATGCAATGGATTTCTGTATACTGACTTTGTATCCTGCAATCTTCCTGAATTCATTTATCAGTTCTAGTAGTTTTTTGGTGTCCTTATGGTTTTCTCTATATAGTAACATATCATCTGCAAATAGTGAAAATGTACTTCTTCTTTACCAATTTGGACTTTTAAAATTATTTTTCTTGTCCGATTGCTGTGGCTAGGACATCCAATACTATGTTGAATAAAAGTGGTGAGAATGGACATCCTTGTCTTGTTCCTAATCTTAGGGGTAAAGCTCTCAGTTTTTCACCATTGATTATGATGTTAGCTGTGGGTTTTTCATATATGTGACTTTATTATGATGAGGCATGTTCCCTCTTAACCTACTTTGTTGAAGATTTTTATCATAAATGGATGTTTTACTTTGTCAAATGCTTTTTTGCATCTAATGAAATGATCAAATGGTGTTTATCCTTTTTCATATTGATGTGATGTGTCATGTTGATCAATTTGTGAATACTGAACCACACTTGCATCCCAGGAATAAATCCCACTTGATCGTGGTGAATGATTTTTTAAATATATTATTGGATTTTGTTTGCTAATATTTGTTGAGGATTTTTGTATCTATGTTCATCAGAGATAGATATTGATCCATAGTTCTCTGTTTTTGTAGTGTCTTTATGTGGTTTGGTATCAGGGCAATGCTGACTTCATAGAATGAATTTGGAATATTTCCTTCCTCTTCTATTTTCTGGAAAAGTTTGAGAAAATAAGTATTAACTCTTCTTTAAATGTTTGGTAGAATTCACCGGTGAAGCCACCTGGTCCTGGACTTTTGTTTGTTGAGTTTTTTCTTTTGATTACTGATTCCATCTCGTTGCTGGTAATCGGTCTGTACAAATTTTCTATTTCTTCCTGCTTCGGCTTTGGTAGGCTATATGTTTCTAGGAATTTATCCATTTCTTTTAGGTTGTCCAATTTGTTGGCATATACTTTTTAATAATGTTTTTTTATAATATTGATAGGTCTGTATTTATTGCCATGTTGTTACTTGTTTTAATGGCTGTTTATATAGTTCTGTTTCTTTTTTTCTCTTGCTCCCTTCTCTCATAGTTTGCTGGATTTCTTTAGTGATTTGCTCAGATTCCTTTCTCTTTATATTTTGCATATCTATTACCAGTTTTTGATTTGTGATTACCACTCTCTTTAAATGTAACATATTATGCACATAGCAATTTATATTAAGTTGATGGTAGCTTAAGTTTGACTACATTCTTCACTCATCTCCCTTCTCAAATTTTGGGCACATGGTATCATACTTTATTTCCTTTTATTTTGTGAGTCTTTTGACTGATTTTAATAATTATACTTAATTTTATTGCTTTTGTGCTTCCTACTTATTCCTACTTATGTTCTTTGTTTCCCACTCATAGAGTCCCTTTTAACATTTCTTGTAGGGCTGGTTTAGTGATGATGAATTCCTTTAACTTTTATTTTTCTGGGAAGCTCTTTATCTCTCCTTCTATTCTATTCTGAATGTAGCCTTGCTGGATAGAGTATTCTTCATTACAGGGTTTTTTGTTTCGTTTTGTTTTGTTTTTTTCTTTCAGTATTTTGAATATATCATGTCACTCCCTTGTGGCCTGCAAAATGCCTGCTGAAAAATCAGCTCATAGCCTTATGAAGTTTCCTTTGTATGTAACTGTTTCCTTTTCTCTTGCTGGTTTTAAAATTCTCTCTTTATCACTACTTTTGCCATTTAATTACTATGTGTCTTGATGTTAATTTTATTGGGGGTTCTCTGTGCCTCCTGTTTTTATTTCCTTTCCCTGATTTAGGATACTTTCAGCTATTATTTCTTCAAATAAATTTTCTGCCCTCTTTTCTCACTCTTCTCCTTCTGGAATCCCTATAATGCAAATGTTGTTGTGCTTGATGGCATCTCTGAGTTCCCTTAACCTATTTTCATGTTTTATCATTATTTTTCTCTCTCCTGCTCAGCTTGATTGCTTTCCATTACTCTGTCCTCCAGGTTGCTGATTCGTTCTTCTGCTTTCTCTAGTCTACATTTGATTCCATCTAGTGTATTTTTAATTTGTTACTGAGTTCTTCATCTCTGGTTGGTTCTTTTTCATGTTTTCTATCTCTTTGTTGAGGGTCTCAGTGAAGTCCTCCACTCTTTTCTCAAGTCCAGTGAGTATCTTTATGACCATTAGTCTAAATTCTCTATCAGTCATATTACTTATTGTTGTTTCACTTAGCTCTTGCTGTTATTTTGTCCTGTTCTTTATTTGAGATATATTCCTTGTCTTCTCATTTTGTCGAACTCTCTGTGTCTGTTTCTATGTGTTAGGAAAAGCAGCTACATCTCCTGCCCTTGAAAGTAGTGGCCTTATGAAGAAGAGGTCTTATAGGGTCCTGCAGTGCAATGGCTCCTGTTCACCAGAATCTGGCACTTCATGGGTGTCTCCTATGTGTGTTGTGTGTGCCCTACTGTTGTGACTAAGCCACACTTGCCTTCAGTACAGTCATCTGCAAGGCTCTCTTTGGCTGTTGTGGGCAAGGTTTGGTCCCTTTGTTGTTAGTGGGCCAGTCTGGTGCTATCTTAAGGTTAAGTTGAGTCAGACCAGGTGTTTGCCAGAGATGCAGAGCACTGAACTGCAGGGCACTTTTCCTTTGTTGTCCCTTGAGAAGTTTTCATTGATGGGTGGAGCCTGCAGTCAGACCAGACATCTGCCCCTGGCCCACTGCTAGGCCCACAGTTGGACTAGTGTGTGTGGTTATTTTCCCCTCTTCTCAGGGCAGGAGCCATATTAGAGTAGTGCTGGCACCTGTTGGGACTGCTTGGACCCTGCCAGGCTTGTGGCACCACTTTGGATGGCATCTGGCCAAGGGCATATTGGAGACGGCAGGCTGACAAGAAAACATGGGAGGGAGTGGTGTGCTAGTCCACAGCAGGATGGAACCTGCAGTGGCCTGGGAGAACTCCTGCCTAAGCCTGCCAGGTTGGAAGGGGAGAGTCCACAGGAGACACTGGGGCAGGGCGCTGGGCCAACAAGGTACATGCCCATCCACTGCAGGAGGGGACTACAGCCATCTAGGAAAACTCCTGCCTAAGTCCTGCTGGGTTAGAGGGGGCAGAGGTGCAGAGGTGCAAAGGGGGGGCATGCTGTTAGCAAGCTAGGTGGAGAGTGTTGCACTGCAGGTGTCCTTGTATCTAAGCTGGGGGGTGCAAGAAGGAAATGGTACCCGCCAGCTGTTTTGTTGTTGGAGAAGACTCCCAAAGATCCCTCTCCCTCCAGCACATGCTCTGAAAGTAATAAATAAATCTCCTTCCTGTATACCCTAGGCATTTTTCAAACTGCTGCTTTTATGCCGTATCTCTACAGAGCTGTTTGTTGTGCTGTTTCTCCCAGAGTTGAGCCTGCTGATTTTAAAGTTCCAAGTGTTTAGCCACACTGATTTTTAGGCCCCTCTGATTTTCAAAGTTAAATGTTACGGGGATTTTGTCTTCCCCATGAGGGTCCCCTGTGCCTGGGGTGCCTAGTGTGGGGTTTGGTCCTCTCTCCTCTTTGTACTTGTGTCATCCCTCCTTCCCTCAGACACTGCTGTGGGTCCTTTAGGCTCCCAAACATGTCTCTGCCCTTTCTGCCCTCTCTGATGTGGCCTCTTCTCTACATTTAGCTGTAGAGATTCTGTCCTGGCAGTCTTTGTGTTGTTTTCTGGGGTATTTACACTGATGTGGGTATTATCCAGTTGTATTCATGGGACAAGGTGAGCTTAGAATCCCCTTACTCTGTCATCTTCCCCAGAAGTCTGTATATCCTTTTTTTTTTTTTTTTTAAATGAATGAGATTGTTCACAGAAAATATACAAAATAAAACAATAGAGAAGCTTAGGGCATACCACTGAAGAGGAATGATGTTTAACAAATGGAAGGAAGAAGAGCCCACAACGGAGGTTAAGCATAGATTAAGAAGCCAAGCAGCGGGGCGCCTGGGTGGCGCAGTCGGTTAAGCGTCCGACTTCAGCCAGGTCACGATCTCGCGGTCCGTGAGTTTGAGCCCCGCATCGGGCTCTAGGCTGATGGCTCAGAGCCCGGAGCCTGTTTCCGATTCTGTGTCTCCCTCTCTCTGCCCCTCCCCCGTTCATGCTCTGTCTTTCTCTGTCCCAAAAATAAACAAACGTTGGAAAAAAAAAAAAAAAAAAAAAAAAAAGAAGCCAAGGGGGAAAGTAGCTACTGGCAGTGTGCTGAAGCCAGCTCCTGAGAAAGCCAATTTTTTAATTATTCAAGAAGGGTAGGAGTATTTCAGGCCCTGGTGGAAGTATTTACACCAAAGAAATTGGCAACACTACAAAGGCCTTTATTTATTTATTTATTTATTTATTTATTTATTTATTTCTAAAAAGAAATATTTTAGAACTATTTATTTCTATTTATTTATTTTTTTTTGTAAAAAGAAAGCTAATTTACCATCATAACACTGGCTATGACTGAAGAGGTGCTGAAGTACCCAGCATTGTCTGAATCATTTTTCATGCATTCACTTAATGACTACTTACACCTACCCGAAGAGATAGGTATTATTATCATCCCCATTTTAACTGTAAGGAAACTGGATCCTAAATATACTGAGTGACCTAACCAAGGTCATGCAGCTAAGAATCAGAGCCAAGAGTTGAGCCCAGACAGTCTGACTCCAGAGACCTGAAAAATAGGGAGACTGCAGTGTCCTCTATGACAAGGAATGACAGTGCTTGCAGAAAAGGGTAATCATCGATAGTGCCAGCTGCTGCTGAAAGGTCAAATAATTGAATAAGAACTCATAAGTGCTCACCGGATTTAGCAAAAAGTGAGTCATTGGTGACCTTGGTAAGAGCATTTTCAGTGGAATAAAAAGGTGTACACCTCTGTTAAGTGAGAAACAATGAAAGATTTAAAAATTGTTGTCTCTTCAGTGACTTCTTTTCAGCAATCTTAGGAATTGTCAGCATTCCCTGATCAGAGTGAAGGATAATGAAGAAAGGAAAAAAGGAGCAAGAAGCCCACAGTGACACTAGAGAAGTCACTGTTATCGAGAAAAAAAAAACAACAAAACCTGAAAGGAACAGAGACAAAACAGTCTACAAACTTTCAGTTTTCATGAAAATGCCCCGATAGTGAGAAACTAGCATTAATGACACAAGTGAACAATTTGAACACATATTTGAAGTCATGATTATCATGTCTTTAAGGTGAGACTCTTTACCATATGTTTCTGAAGACAGATTTTAGCCACTATCTTTGGTAAATATCTATATTTATATCAATATTTGGGTAGTGGTGTTTATTCATTTTTAAAAGAAAAAAATATATGAAACCTTGTTTCTAATATGTACCCAACTCTTGCGTCATATACAGTCTTGTTCCCAAATTAAATTAAAATTTGCATGTGCCAAAAATAGTAACCACAAATGAAAAAAGAAGTAATGCCTGTGGAAGTGTATAAAATTATGTCATATATATATCAATATATACATATGTGTATGTATATCAATTTATATATATGTATCAATTGTATATCAACATATATATACCTATGTATATCAACAATGATGCTGAAATCATAAGATCTTAGAACTATGATAGGCTAACTTTAGATATTATTTATGTGACATGTAGAAGTCCTTCAGCAACCTTCAAAAGTTTCATTTTCTTTTGTCTAGTAATACACAATTGGAAATACTAATTCCAAGGGGAAATAATCTGAAATGCAAAAAAAAAAAAAAAAAAAACAGTAAAAATTTGCAGAGGCATAAATATGCCGGATATTTTCATGTGACCTGCAAGATGTTGCCCACTTTTCCTGCGGCCTGCTCTGTGGTGTGAGAGGCTGACCTGTTTAGATTGCATCAACAGATGCCTTCTTCCCTGGCTTCTAGTTGTGTTTAGCCAATGAGAGGCACAAGCAGGAGAGCAATCAGAAGGGAGAAGAGTAAAGCTGGGGTATTTACAGCCATGAATCTCCTTTTTAAATCTCCAAGTGTTGGCTGGTTTTCTGTGCTCCTTTCCCCAAGGCCTTAACTCCAGAGAGGCAGCACATTCCCTTCAGCTGCTCCAGGATCCTTTTCCTCCACGTGCACTATTGGTAGCTCCAGTGTGTAGCACTATCCCTTGCTTGTTTCCCCAAACTCTGCCCATATCATTATAAATTAATGCCTCTATAAAAATCTTCCAGTGAGAATACAGAGCAAGAGGAACCCTCATTCGTTGCCGGTGGAATGCAACGTGGCACAGCCACTTTGAAAGACGGTCTGGCAGTTTCATGCCAAACTAAATCTAATCTTACCATACAATCCAGCAATCACATTTCTAGGTATTTACTCACTGATGTGAAAATTTATGTCTCGACCAGAAACTGCACATGAATGTTTATAGCAGCTTTATTTGTATTCACCAAAAACTATAAGCAATCAAGATGTCCTTTAATAGGCAAATGGATAAATGCACTGTGGTTCATTCTCACAATGGAATGTTACTCTGCAGCAGAAAGAAAGGAACTATCAAGCCACCACAGAAAACATGGAGAAACTTTAAATACACATTGCTAAGTGAGAGAAGCCAGTCTGAAAAGGGTACATCCTGTCTGATCTCGATTACATGATTATGTAATATTCTGGGAAAGACAAAACCGTGAAGAGAGTAAAACTATCAGTGGTAGCCATGGGTTTGTTGTGGAAGAGGATTGCATAGGTGAATTACAGAGGATTTTAGGGCAGTGAAACTGTTCTGTATGTTACTATAATGGTGAGTACATTACATCATGCATTTGTTAACCCCCGTAGAACTTACAGCACAAAGAGTAAACCGTAATGCATGTAAATTTTAAAACATTATTTAGGAGGTCAGAGGATCCCAGGATGGAATGCAGACTCTGAGCAGAGAATCTAACTATATTACAAATATATGAAACAACCTCAGAGTAAAAGGATATGAGAGAAAGGTACTGACCTAAGTAACTTTGGAAATGAGTTGAATCTGGAAGACTAAAGGCAAAAGAAACTGCACATGAGCATTATACCCTATTTGATAAAGTTGTTTTCTACCGGAGTAAAAGTTAACAATTCTAATACTCCTATGTATATATCATAATTGAACAATTAAGTAAATGGCTAGTGGATGGTCAGAGCCAGGTTTCTCATTGTTGGAGTGGAAATTTACAGACAGGCAAGGGAGAAATCTAAAATAATCCGTGTGGTAATGGATCAGAGTTGAAGACATCAGTATGAACTCATCTTTAGCTTAATATAGAGATGTTTACATGTAGAGATAATTATAAATATGAATATATGCATGAGTTAGTATACACAGATATATTTCTCTGCTCTGTCAGCTGAGCAAGTCAAAAAGTAACAAATCTCAGTAACAATGACCACACCAAATGTCCAGATCTTAGTTTTCTAATAATTATTCTCCAATAAAAGGACCTAGGGCTCCTTGAAAAAATGGCTGATCCGAATACTAGGGCAAGAAATAAACAAGATAAGCCTACAGCATTTTATAGTGTCAGAAAGTAAGGAAGTACTCTAAAAAATCCTACATTGATGGGAATATGTCAGAGGAACATAGGAAGCAACTGAAAGAGCCCCCAGTGACCAAATCTGGAACGATTTGAGTAACAAAATAAAGTAGCATTGTATTAAAACCCAAAGAATAAAATATATATCCATGAGCCCATACTAGTAAAAAATGAATAAATAAACAAGTAGGGATAAAAGACAAGACCCCTTGCAGAAGAAGTCTGAATAATACATACAGACAAATCCCTCAAGGAGGGGGAGCATGAATCTTCACTTTTTAAGTGTGTGCTGTACATAGTGATTTTTTTCCCCATTGAATACATTAAGGAAAAGGAAGTGGGGACAGTAACTTTACAGTAGAAGAACCTGGCAAATATGACTTCAACCAGCTGATTGAGGTCAACACCAACAGTGATAAATCATGCTAACTAACATATGTACCCTTAATATGACATAATGAAAAATAGCATGGTCTTCTCAAAACTCATAGCTCCAGTCTAATCATAAAATAGAAAATAAGAAAAATTCCATTAGTGTAGCATTCTACAACATACCTGACGAGTATTCTGCAAACTGTCAAGGTCATGAAAAACAAGGAATGTCTGAGAAACTATCACAGCCAAGAGGTGCCTAAAGGGATTTGACTGCTCAGTGTAATGTTGTATCGCGGTTGGGACCCTGAAACAGAAAAAGACATTACGTAAAACTAAGGAAATCTGAATAAACTATGGGCTTTAGTTAATAGCAAATAATCAATATTGGTTCATTAATTGTAACATGCACCATACTGAGATGAAATGTTAATAAGAGACACTGGGCAAGAAAGTATGTAAAAGAACTGTCTGTATCGTTATCTCAGTTTTCATGTAAATCCAAAACTGTTCTCAAGACTAAAGTCTATTTTTCACAAATATTCTCAATTATCCAGTTTAACTGTGTAGTTTTCTTGGTAGGACGCTGACTAATAATCCAAATGAATTCAAACCAGAAGCAGAATGGTTAAGAAAACAGTTTCTCTTGACTAGCTGTAGCATCATACACCTGTTAAAAATATTTCAATGAAAAGTATAAAAGAGAAAATGTTTAAATTATATTGAGTAAATATTTGAAAAGCAGAATGCATCATTTCATAGGTATCATGTTTACCAGCTATGTTTATTTTTTAACGTGAATAGGAAAAAAAATAGGAGGACAGGCATCGATATGTGAAGAGTACTTACGAGTGGTAGAAAACAATTTTTCTCCTACTCTCCTTTCTACTTTTTTGTGTCTTCCAAAATTTCTGAGTACGTACTATCTTTGCCATGGAAAAGGATAATAACTTACACTTGAAAACTTTTGATAAAGTTTTATTCTTAATTATACTTGATGTCCTGTTGTTTTAGTTTTATAATTTCAAAATTCTGGCATAGTTATAAACTCAAAATTTTGTTATTTGGTGTATGTTATGGTCTGAATTGTGTTCCTCTAAAATTCATATGTTGATGTACTAACCTCTGGTACCTCCAAATGTTATTGTATTTGGTGATAGATTATTAAAGAGCTAATTAAGATAAAATGAGATCATAAGATCAAATTGGAACCTGGTCCAATTTGACTGGTGTCCTCATAAGAGAAGATTAAGATACAGACAGACATGGGGTGCCTGGGTGGCTCAGTTGGTTAGGTGTCCGACTTCAGCTCAGGTCATGATCTCGCCGTTCATGAGTTCGAGGCCCATGCCAGGCTCTGTGCTGACAGCTCAGAGCCTGAAGCCTGCTTCAGATTCTGTGTCTCGCTCTCTCTCTCTGCCCCTGCCCAATCCATGTTCTCTCTCTCTTTCTCAAAAATAAACATTTAAAAAGAAATTGTAAAGACACAGACAGGTACAGAGGGAAGACTTTGTGCAGAACCAGAGAAAGGCAGACACCTATAAGACAAAGAGAGAGGCCTAGAAAAAACCACCTCTGCCCATATCCTGAGTTTGGACTCCTGGCCTCCAGAACTATGAGAAAATGAATTTCCATTGTTTGAGCCACCAGTCTGTGGTAATTTTTTATGGCAGTCTCAACTAGCACAGTGAATCACTATTCGGTATGAGTCTCAATTCTCTCTGCATCTTTTTAAATCTTATTCTCTATATTGTACAATTTAATAATTAGTTTCTGGTAATAACTGTTCATTCCTAAAAACAGTATCACTGTGAAAATAATTTGTCGTAATCTGATAGTAGCTCAATTGAAAACATTGAAAAAATAAATTTTAATTGAAATTTGTTGATGCTAAAAATAATTGAATTTGTTCCACAGAGATAAATTTATGTGGATAGCTATGCAAATGTACACATATTCTGAAAGAAAAACAAAACAAACAAAACAAAAACACATAGAGAAAGAAGTATTAGACCCTACATTGGTGGTTGAGCTTCAGAATCACTTGGGAGATTTTTTCAAATGGGGATGCCTGGATGTAGCTCTGGAAGTTCTGGTTTAAAGGCCTGGCATATAGTCAAGTCACTGGAATTGTAAAAGCTCCTCCAAGTAATTCTAATGTGCAGCCAGAATTGAGAACCACCGCTTTGTAGTAAGAAAACACTACCTGAGTTTTAATCTGGGTGAGGGAGTAGTAAAGATTTTTAAAATTCTCTCTTATTCATAGAACCAATAAGGAACAAACTGAGCAGTGGAAAATAAAAAAATATCCTATCATCAGTAAAACCAGGGAAAGGCCATAACCTCGAAGCCTAAAATTTGAAGGCAAAATCTTTACTCATCCTATAGAGAGGGAAGAAGGTGAACATGAATCGGCTTTGAAGCCGTGGTTTGGAGTCAAAAGTAATAAACTAAACAACTAAACAGAAGGCATCAGATGCATGGAGTCCCTCAGGAAGTCACAGGCCAGCTAGTCAGCACCCACCATGGTTTTCGGCTTTGGCACTTTCTTTACAGTGGTCTCTACTGTGGCCTGGACCATGGCTAATTATATCAGTGGGCTCCCTGGAGGTGCTTAAGTTGAACGTCATGATTTAGGGTCAGGAGGAGCAGAGCTGTCAGGAAGGTCTCTGAACCACTTTCAACACCTGTGGCCACTGTGGGAGCCACCCCCCCCACAACCTCCCCCAACCAGGAGGAGACCTGCAGATCATTATAGATGAAATCACAAACTTACTGGCTGCTATGTGAATAATATAATGGAAGATACAATCCTAGTGACAAGCTACGCCAAAAAGACTGAGAGGTTAGTTGGTGAGATATGGAAATAAAGAGTTTTTGAGTATTGTAAGCTCATAGTTGCACACCACAGCTCAGTTGGACCTTCAGTAATGAACCATGCTATAAGTTTATACTGAGAAAAACACTGTGGTGTCTGCAACTCAGCTTTTTTTCAGGCTAATAGCTCATCAGCTTGCTAAAATCTATACTATTCATGCACACAATGGTTGAATTCCCAAATGTAATCAGTGGCTACAGATGGGAAGATATTTCTCTCCCATTCCCACAGCATTTGCAGATAGAGACATTAAGAAAATGTTCCGAAGTAATATACGAAACCCTCAGGTTCTTCAGGAGGCATTCAAGAAGATTCTTTCCAACCTGGGATTACCAGTTAGTCGTGCTTTGCCGTAATGTCCTCTTGTGGAAGAATAGAATTTATGGTGAGAAACAAGCTGTCATACAGTTCATTGATTCTAAAATTCTTGGCATAACTACCTGCTACATGATATTAGAAATCATTTCAGTGAATGTGTATGTCCGAGTGGTGTAGACTATATTCTCTATCCAGATGGGAAACTCCAGGGCCAGTGACTACATTCTTACCTTGAAGCCTACAAAGAATATAAGGACTTTAGAGACAGAAGTTATGGAAAAGGAGGTAAAAATAGTCAAGTCAGTTTGCACTGGCTTCTCTTATCTTTGGGGATTGTGGGCTCTGATTAAAGCCAAATACTCCACTGTTGAGTTTGATTTCCCTGAGTATGCAATTGTTCGTTTTAACAAAGACTTCAAAATGAAGCCTGCAGTTACTGTATTAAGTGCTTAAGAGATTTAATTATTTGTAGGCACTGAGCAATCCTTGTATGTCTCTTCTTAAGAAATTCTGAAAAGCCAATATTAATTAGAATTCTGTTATTTAATCTTGCTTGACAAATTGTGCCCCTATACAATCAATCTTTTTGTTTAAATAGATTGAATGATGTCAAGAAATCTGCCTGTTGCTTTCACTATGTGGAGGCCTAGAAATATGTTGAATTTGCAAAAAGCTATGAAGATGTCCGTTTAATCCTTTCTTTGATAATGTAATCTATGTTATATGTGAATTGTTATAAATTTAACAGGATTCTGTGACTTTCATCTGTTTTATCTGTTTGTTGAATGTAAGTAATGAGAATGTTCTAGAATAAAGTTAAGTTTTACTTTAATTAGATTAATTTTAGTAAACATTCTAGGTATTCAGTGTAAACATTGTAATCTTAATGCACTGTAAGTAAAATGGATTATTTATTTATTTATTTATTTTAAGTAAGCTCTACACCCAACGTGGGGCTTGAAATCATGACCCTGAGATCAAGAGTCACATGTTCTACCTATTGAACCACCCAGGCACACCATGAATCATTTAGTCTTTAAATGTCAGTCTCTTGCATAGATAATTTGGAATGCTGACATTAAAAATGTATGTTTAGAAGGGTGAAATACATTTACCTTCTATGTTAGTGGTACATCTTTTTGAATTGAATATTGAAAAGCAATTCTTTTGGGGAAATCTATTTTAGAATTAAGTTTCCCTTTCCCTGCAGAGTCTGGCAGTAGAAATATTAATATTTGCCATATGATTCTGGAATAGAAATGATTATTTAATGTTATCAAAATTACATTGATGTTTCCATAGGCTATATATGGTCAGTTTCAGGGTTTTTTTTTATTTTTTAAATTAATTAATTTATTTACTTGAGAGAGAGAGAGCACACAAGGGGCAGAGGAAAAGAGAGAGAGAGAAGGAGAAGGAGAGGGAGAGTGGGGGGGAGAGAGAGAGAGAGAGAGAGAGAGAGAGAGAGAACCTTAAGCAGGCTCCACACCCACCACAGAGCCCGTCTTGGGGCTCTGGCTCACAACCTGAGCTGAAATCCAGAGTCAAACACATCCAGAGTCAAAAACAGACGAGCTACCCAGATGCCCCTGTCAGTTTCAGTTTTTGAAATTTTATTGTCAAATTGTTTCTAATAAAAAATGTTTTATAACCAAGATATTCTAGGTTTTGTTTGTTATTAAGTAGTAATACTTATTGCTAATTTTCTAAACAAATGTAGCAAGTTTACCATACTTGGGGACAAATCCATACCATTTAGATGATTCATTTTTACCTCCCTCACTTCATTCCTTACATTTTGGTTTCATGTTTTATTTTGGTTCCATATTCAATGACTACTTGCTACATTAAGTTAAGAGAAATATGTTGAAGTGTCTAAAAATATTTAATAAGGAACAATTAGGACACTGATGTTGTACACGTAAATATGATCTAACAAAGTGTGAATTAAATACTTATGGTACAAGGCTTCTGTTTTGTTTCTTTGGTCTTGTATTTTTTATTTTGTTTGGGGATGAGGGGAAGGCCATTAGTATATGGAAGGAATTAAATCTCTAGGATAGATAAGTAGACATCAAGTTTCAGAAATTGCTGTGTAGAGTTTCATAGTCCTACTTTACTTTGAAAATGAGTCTGACACGCTTTGTGTTTTAGTCATATGAGTGCCTCTACGCAAAGTTGGCTTAATGGATCCAGATATTCAAAATATGCAGCTACAAATTCTCTGAGAAATTATATAGAAGTTTGGTATGTGATTCCAGATGATAGACATTCTCAGACAAGTGTTTCAAAATACTTGGATTATTTCAAGGCATTTAAAGCTAATAATGTAAGTAGAAACAGCTAAGTGCCATTTTAAATGGCAAATTCTAATTATGTAAATAGAATCTTAAAATCTGTATCTATAACTGTATTAGAACAAGATTTTTTTCCACCTCCCCAATGTTATAAACATTCCCTTTTATTTTTATAAACCATATTACTACAGAGTCAATAGAAATTTATCTAGTTAATTAAATGAGTAGAAACAATTAAACAATTTTTATAGTGGTAGAATGAACCTGAAAATGTGTTTTTGGTGGAATCTTCATCTATTGGTAGAACATTTTTATAGAGCCATAAAGAATTTGTAACACTCTTGATTTTTTGCTTACCAATCTCTTAAAGTATGACAGTGTATACCTTGGAGAACTGGGGGAGGGGGTGATCATTTTTCTACCTTTCTCCATAATGTTATTTCAAATCATTTTGAGTAGAGATTCACTGAGCCATTTCTGGTAGCCTGGGCACAATTGCCAGCTGTGGTGCTGTTGTAGGCTTTTTCAGAGGGATTTATGTAAAGGTGAATCTAACAGGGAATAATAGCTCTCATGTTAGCCCAGGGAATATGCATGGATGTTAAGAACAAAGTGAGATGTTTAAGATATTGCCCCCACTCTTTGATGAGATTTTGTGTCTTTTTAGTGCTAAGATGCTCATACTTTCTGTACAGGTCAGCATTATGTTCATATTGTTTCTCTTTATATTGATCATTTTAGCATTTCTTAAAAAACCTAAATCTCAACGGTGTTGTTAAAATATTCCTCTAATTTGTACCGTGGCTTCCTGAGATGTCTGTTGTCTTTTTATGTTAAGCTAGAGAGCTTGAATGCTTTACCTAGTAACTGGTGTAGGCCCAATTTGTAATATGAAAAGTGTGTTAGAAGTGGTACACGAATACATATTTAGCAAGCCAAATTCAATCTTGTTCCCTTTTTTCCTTATATCCTTATACAATTTTATCTGACTGTGCTATTTGATTTTTTTCCCCTTACAATCCCATACTTTTCTGGAAATCAAAGAGATATGGTTGTAAATGATCATCTGAAATATGAACACAAAACTCATCAACCAGATCTTCCTCGGATGTATATAAAGGAGTATAAATAAAAATTCACAAATTACTGTAAAATTTATCTCATATATATGTGTATATATATATGTATATACATACATATATATATATGAGTGTGTATTGCTTTGCATTCCCTTTCCTATTAGAAATTTATCTGTCAGAAAATGATCCAGCTCTTTGGTTGTGAACTAGAAACAGCCAACAGTTCTGGCTACATAGTGGGATAACAGAGGAAGTGGAAATAAGGTTTATCAGTTTTTATATTAATGTCAGTACTTATTTATATAGTCTTTCAGTGCCCAATATGATATTTATTCTTGAGTTGGCCATTCATTTTTGTGAAGTTAGATTCTGGAAGCAATCAATTAACACACTGTTATATTAATAGAGCTCCATTCAGTGAGTTGAGTCTAAGCTAAAATAAATTTAAAATATCTAATGATTGCAAACTGAAGTATTACTCTTTCTAATTTCCTTTTTCTACCAAAAGAAAAAAAAAAGGAAAAGTCTTGAATTGTACATATCTCAGTGTGAATCTAACGCCCACGTACATAAAAGATATGATAATAATAACTCTCAGTTCAACTTAAGCATATCTCATTGGCTTCTCTAAATAAAATTGTTCATCAGGGAATTGTAAAAGATAGAAAAGACGTGAGTGATCTCTTAGTTACTCAGAGAGATATTTATCTTAACTTCATTTTAACTTCGTAAATATATGTTAATAAACCTTCCAGATTTAAAGAAAAGAACATTGTCTGAAAGGTTAGAAACCTCAACTTTTAAAATTATACAGATATTTATTTTAGACTAGCCACAGACTTCAGTATGATTTTGAGAATTCCTTACTTCGTAATACAAATAAAAATATTATCTAATAGTTTGATTTCCTGCCTTAAATTTCTTTTAATGAGCATTTTTACTGCAGTTCAAAGTGATAGAGGCTTAAGTTTTTAATATTAATCAGTCATTCAGTTGACAGAGAAAGTTAACAATCTTTTTACACTAGGAGGAGAGTTTTGTTATTGGCAGCAATTTGTGTTACTTTAGAGAAAAGAAGGCAAGTGCTGGTAATTATGATGCACAGAGGAAAAAAGATTTACAAGTATGTAGTAAAGCAGCTTTATCTTTATTTCACAATGGATTTGCTCTGATTTTTCTTCTTTAACCCATTAGATTTTAGCATGTCCTTTGGGGACACATTAAGTCAATATGTTTTGTCTGTTTTGTAAGTTTTTTTTTTTTTTTAAAGAAGACATTAGTTATATTGAACCATTTTTTTCTCTTTTTATTTCCGATTGCATTCCACCTCTGTCATTACAGTGTTATGCCTTGGGTTTTAAACCTTTGGACAGAAAAGTATATCCATTATTTTAAATTATTTTTTCCCTTTCTTTGAAGCTCAGTCTATAAATGTGTTACTAAAAAATAATTACTTCGATTAGCATTACTTAAATACTTGAAAACTGAAAATGATAGCATATATTATAAAATAAATTAGATTTTTCTGAACAGGTATTTTTACACTAAAAAAATTCTTTTCTGGGTCATAATATGAAAGGGATAAAAGCTGTGTACCATGTGGATAGGAAAAGGAGATAATGGACATGGAAAATATTATTTTGTGTTAGGGACATTCATGTCTGTGTTCAGTATAAATCCTATGGTTTTCTAGTTATGAAGAAATTGCTCTCTAAAATATTTATCTAAAATAGTAGTTCCTAAATGTAGGCATGTTTTGTTTACATCTTACCCATTACTGGTGTGATGAATATCATCAATCACTTTAATAAAACACTGATAAGAAGTTTTAAGTTAATAACTAATATAAACTATGGGTTTTTGTTTGTTTGTTTGTTTGTTTAAATATATGAAATTTATTGTCAAATTGGTTTCTATACAACACCCAGTGCTCATCCCAAAAGATGCCCTCTTCAATACCCATCACCCACCCTCCCCTCCCTCCCACCCCCCATCAGCCCTCAGTTTGTTCTCATTTTTTAAGAGTCTCTTATGCTTTGGCTCTCTCCCACTAAACTATGGTTTTTGGGTGGTAGTGGTGTGTCAGTGTAGGCTCATCAGTTGTAATAAATATGCCACTCTGGTAGAGAATGTTGATCATGAAGGGGCTATGTGGGTGGGAGAGCAGGGGATACAGAGAAATCCCTGTCCTTTCCTCTCAATTTTGCTATGAACATAAAACTAATCTAAAAAATAAAGTCTTTTTTAAAATTAAAAATATGACATCTTATATAGGAACTGATTAGTGAGGAGTAAGAAAAAGGTGACTGATTAGAGTTGTGGGTGGTCCTGTTAGTTACATTTCAAAAGGAACTTTCAAAGACAAGTTGAAACCTATTGTATCTAAATAAGCTACGTTTTGCGACCTGGAAAAGATCCCATAAAAGGGGGAAGAGACAACCGTGCTTACTGCCATTGTTGTGCTTGTAGTGTGCTGCTATTTACATGTAGATAGTGACATAGTGAATTTTTTGTTGTTGTTCAATAATCTGAAATCATTCCCTGCACTCATCTGGACTGAAATAACCATAAATGGTTGGAATCTGCAAAGGGGGAAACGTTTTTACTCTGCTGGATTTAGGAGCCTTTGTACATCTAGGTCAGTTTCCATGAAATGAAGTATTTGAAGTTTGGGGGCCCTGGGTGGCTCAGTTAAGCTTCTGACTTTGGCTTAGGTCATGAACTCATGGTTCATGAGTCCAAGCCCCGCATTACGATCTGTGCTGACAGCTCAGAGCCTGGAGACTTCTTCAGATTTGTGTCTTCCTCTCTCTCTCTCTCCCCCTCTGTCCCTCTCCTGCTTGTGCTCTCTCTCTGGAAAGTAAATAAATAAACATTTAAAAAATATCTTTTAATTTAAAATATATCATTAGTATAAGGAAGAAGACATAACATTATACCATGTGCCTAAATGATAATTTCTTTATGTAGGTTTAAGAGAAAAAGATAAACTAAATAATTGTCATTGTATTAACTATATCTTGGACTGGGAAATTGTGGCATAAAGCTTAAACCGTGTGTATCAAATGTGAACTATGGTAGTATAATGCTGCATTGTGTATACCGTAGATGCTATGAATAGTCTCAGCACTGAAAATACACTAATGCTCTCAAGTGAATGCAACTTTTGATGTAGGCATTTTGATATGCCTCAGAAAGTCTAAGAATTTGTTACTCTGTTTGACAATATACTTCCTATTTTTGTTGTATATTTATGTGTTCAAAATTTAATTTCTATTCTATGTACTGCTATTAACTTAAGTAAAATTTGTCCTGTGATGTTTTGCTTTACTTCTGTTTAATAAGGCCTTTCACCAATGATTTAAGGAAGGTATATATCTTCTTTAAAAGATTCTATTCCCCGGGGCACCTGGGTGGCTCAGTTGGTTGAGTGTCCGACTTCGGCTCGGGTCATGATCTCACAGTTCGTGAGTTCGAGCCCCGCGTTGGGCTCTGTGCTGACAGCTCAGAGCCTGGAGCCTGCTTCAGATTCTGTGTCTCCCTCTCTCTCTGCCCCATCCTCACTCATGCTGTGTCTCTTTCTGTCTTAAATAAAACATTAAAAAGAAAAAAAGATTCTATTCTGGAAATAAAAATTGGTTGTAACAGTCAAGGTGGATTCTAACTGTAAAAGAAAAACAAGATAATTTAACAGATTAACAAGTTTTTGGGAGCACCTGGGTGGCTCAGTCCGTTGAGCATCCAACTTTGGCTCAGGTCATGATCTCACAGTTCGTGAGTTTGAGCCCCGCGGGCTCTGTGCTGATGGCTTGGAGCCTGGAGCCTGCTTCAGATTCTATGTCCCCCTCTCTCTCTCCCCCTCTGCCGCTCACACTCTGACTCTCTCTCTCAAAAATAAATAAACATTAAAAAAATTAACATATTAACAAATTTTAAAAAGAAAAAAACACATGAACGTTTCAATAGGTTAAAAAAACGCACTTGACAAATTTATGACCAAAAAAAAAAAGAAAGAAAAGAAAAGAAACTTTTCGGTTCAAGAAACGGGAGCCTGGGTGGCTCAGTTGGTTAAGCATCTATCTAACTTCGCCTCAGGTCATGATCTTACGGTCTGTGAGCTCTAGCGCCACGTCAAGCTCTTGCTGACAGCTTGGAGCCTGGAGCCTGTTTCAGATACTGTGCTCCCTGTCTCTCTGCCCCTTCCTCACTTATGCTCTGTCTCTGTCTCTGTCTCTGTCTCTCTCTCTCAAAAATAAGTAAACATTTTTTAAAAAGTATTTTTTAAAAAAAGAAACCTTTCAGCAAACTTAGAATAAAACATTTTCCTTAGTTTGGAAAAGATTATCTATAGAAAACCAATAGCTAACATCATACTTAATAGTAAGATATTGAATAATTTCTTCCTGAGATAGAAACAGGGCAAGAATGCCCATTTTCTTCTACCTCCACTTAACATTGTCCTAATTCTTCCAATAAGGCAAGAAAAAGACAAAAATTCATGAAAAGAAAGAAAGAAAGGAAGAAAGAAAGAAAGGGGGAAGAGAAGGAGAGAGAGAGGGAGGGGGGAGGGAGGAAGCACAGAAGAAGGAGGAAGGAAGGAGAGAGGGAGGCAGGGAGGGAGGAAGGGAGGAAGGTGTAAACCCGTCTATTTTCAGGTTACTTAATTGCTTACGTAAAAAATTACAGGGACTATAAGAAATAACTAAAATTAACAAGAGAATTTAGCACAGCACAAGATACAAAGATAATTTACAAAAGTCAGCAAAACTTTTAGGTTGAAGAGCTTATATCTGAATAGCAATACAGAACTATCAGAATACACACATACAGAGATACACTTAAATTTTTTACTAAAGTATACATTACATTAGTTTCAGGTGTACAAATAGTGCTTTAGATAGGTCTTTCTGTTATGCTGTGTTCACCACAAATGTGGTTATAGATGTCACCATACAACACTATTACAATATCATTGACTGTACTTCCTATGCTGTACCTATTTATCTATGCATAAAAATAGAATAAAAGTATCATGGCAATGTTAAATTGCTGCAGAAGTTTCTAAATGCATAATCTAATTTCTATATTTATCTCATTGCTCCCTGGTAAACCCAGAGTTAACAGATCAGTACTAGTTATAAATAAAAGTCCTGCTACTGCTAACATTCGGACTTTTCCCGGATCCCGTTCCTCCAACTATTACTTTTAAGTATTATTTGAGGTTTTCTTTTTTTTCCTACCAACTTGCATTCTCTCTTCTTACTAGTTTGGCCTTATATTAAATTTATCCATGTCAATTGCATACAATCTGAGCAGTAAAGAGCATTTAACTCCACTTACCTCCAATATTCTATAAAAAATGTAATTGGACTTTTAAAAGTCTAAAGTTGAATAAATAGAAATTGTTATTATTCTAACACCACTGAAATGGCCAAAAACCACCGTATGAGCTGGTAATTTCTCTCTGGTCTATTATAACAACCTTTATTATTATTATTATTATTATTATTATTATTATATAAAAATTCACATCATATTCACATATGAATAATTACACATTATTAACTCAGCTTGAGTTTTGAGATACAATGAACAGTTAAGGAAAATTGACAGAGATGAGGTGAGATAAGGTAGGTGGTTCAGACTGCAATTGCTTAGAGACATAATCAGATGCCACCTCTCAGAAATATATACAATAAATATTTTTTTCTTTAGAGTTTTGAAAGTACACTTCAAAAATTGGCCTTCTGATCTCTATTCCTAATCCTCATTTACCTACATGATGACCACTGAAACAGGAAATAGAATCCTATCCTATAGGTAAGTTATTCTACATTAAAGATCTCAATAAATTGCACTCCACAATTTTCCATAGAATGCTAAGTAGCATGTGTACATCTATCATAACCATACATGACTAACATGGTTCTTCTATTCTACTGGTTGATGTATTGTATTTTGGCTCTGTTTAAGTGATGTACATTTCCTGCTGATTTCTGGTTAAAGGAAACCATAGCTACCCTTTGGATTTTTCTGAATCACTGTTTTCATTTCCTTATCCTGCAAATTGCAGTTCTCTAGAGTTCATGAAAGTCTTAGTTCTCCTGAGAACCTTAGATTTCAGGGCCAGAGGTTCACCCCATTGGCTGGACAGGAGGTGAAAAGATTGTCTCAACCCAAACAGAGTCTCACTGAATCCAAGCAGAATTTTCCCCTCACAAACAGGAAATTCATGCTTGCTCTCCCTGGCTTTGTTTCTTTCTGAGCTTTTTATCTAGAAAAAACTTCTTGTGACCTACCTTATTAAACCCAAATGGGCTCAGGACTCTGTGCTTTGATCAAAAGAAGAATTCAATAAATATTTATTGAATAGAGCCTATTCACAGAATTGTCTTAGAAGTTCCAACTTTTCAACTAGGTGAAGATTCCAACACTTGAGAAATAATTGCTGAAAACTTTCAAAAGAAAAGAAAATACCAAACCCAAATTCTGTATTAAATTAAATTTTTTTAATATTTCATAATATTGCATACCTAAGTGTCTTGCTGCATAAGAGTACCATAGTCTCCCAAGAAATAGGTGGGCCAAATAAGATGACCTGATTATCATCAGTTCTTTCATGCCTATAGTTTATGATTATAAATATTCACCACTTAAATTTAGCATACATTATTACCTCTTTCAATTCTAATCATGAATAAATATATTTCAAATGTACCATGGGATATAGGACAGATTTAAATATCACACACACACACACACACACACACACACACACACACACACACACTCATACACATACAATTTTACATTGCACTGTATTCCTCTACTTTCAAATTTTTGGTGTTGGGGCGCCTGAATGGCTCGGTCAGTTGGGCGTCCAACTTTGGCCTGGGTCATGATCTCACGGTTCGTGGGTTCGAGCCCCGCCCTGGGCTCTGTGCTGACAGCTCAGAGCCTGGAGCCTGCTTTGAATTCTGTGTCTCCCTCTCTCTCTGCCCCTTCCCTACTCATACTCTGTGTCTCTCTGTCTCTCAAAAATAAATAAACATTGAAAAAAAATTTACTTTCTTAGTTAGAGATTGCTTGGTAACCATCAACAGAACTCAATGAATTATGTTTAAGAAAAAGGAAAAAAATATAAGAATGTCTCACGAAACTCAGTGGTAGGAGATACAAACAAGTCTCACAAAGAACTGGAACCAGGGACTGAATGTCAATAAATGAGGTCATTTGCTCCCTCTCTTCTGGGGTCACAGAGCACTCAGTTTCTACTGACCCTCCATATATGCTAAATTTCTCCCTCCTCCTTCTACCTTCTTCCCTCCCTCTCTGTCTGTCTCTGTCTCTCTCTTTCTGTCTGTTTCTGTCTCTCCCTTCCCTTTGCTTTCTCCAGTTTAGTGTACACATGATTGTCCCAGGCCTAGCTGGAAATAGTTTCTCTAATTAAAATCCAACAGAAATTAACTAAAGTCCTTGTATTCCAATCCCTAGGAAAGAGAACTTTATTGGCCTACTTTGAACTAGATTTCAATACATGTTTCTTTTTTTTTTTTTAATGTTTATTTATTTTTGAGACAGGGAGAGACAGCATGAATGGGGTAGGGTCAGAGAGAGAGGGAGACACAGAATCCAAAACAGGCTCCAGGCTCTGAGCTGTCAGCACAGAGCCTGACGCAGGGCTCGAACACACGGACCGCGAGATCATGACCCGAGCCGAAGTCGGACGCTTAACCGACTGAGCCACCCAGGCGCCCCTCCATACATGTTTCAATCAGCTGCTGCCAGTGTAGGTGAATTCACATTTCCTATGACGATGGGGATGTGCATAGGTCATCTAGAAGGTGTTATTATGTTGATTTAAAAAGAGCCCTATTAGTAATATAGATATAAACCTACAAAAATGTGTGTCCTTTCCCTCTCCGTGATTACTAACACTGAATCCAGTATATTGTGCCTTCTTGACTACTTGCCCAAGTACTGATTATTGACTTTTTTAGAAACTACGTGAAGAATCCTGGGTGGGGGGAAGTTCAGTGGCCTTGGATGAATATAGGATGATACAGGAAAAGTCCAGTTACCTGAAGCACAGTAAGGAAGCTCAGTATTCTATCTGACCCTCTCCTGGCCCTAGGAACATATCTCTCAATGATGAGACACAAGCAGAATGTGTATACAACCCTTCCTTGCTTTTGCCATCTTTCTGCCTCCTAACTTTGCCTTGCCTAGTAAGCAACTCCTGGTATTAAGGAAAAACAAATGCTCCTTTTCACAAGCCAGCAGAGACAGATATGTTAGTGTGTAAAAATTGTTTGGTGTGTAAAAATTGTTTGGTGCGTAAAAATTAAATTTGGCCTAATCTGAGGCAGAGAGTGGAAGAACTGACAGTGTCAGCATATGTCTTGTTTTACTCATTCATGGAGACTGTAGGTGGCTGTCTGACCTTGAAAAAGAAAGCTCTTACGGGCGCGCCTGGGTGGCTCAGTCGGTTAAGCGTCCGACTTCAGCTCAGGTCATGATCTCGCGGTCCGTGAGTTCAAGCCCCGCATCCAGCTCTGTGCTGACAGCATGGAGCCTGGAGCCTGCTTCCGATTCTGTGTCTCCCTCTCTCTCTGCCCCTCCCCCATTCATGCTCTGTCTCTCTCTGTCTCAAAAATAAATAAAAACATTAAAAAAAATTTTTTAAGAAAAAGAAAGCTCTGTTTCACTCTTGTTATCATTGTTTGTTTCCTCAGAGACTAAGTTTCTTCATTGATAAATGATGGTAATTACAATCATAACTACCTCCTAGTGCTGCTGCAAAATTTTAGAACAGTCCCTAAGACATGGTTAGCACTTATTAAATGTTAGCTATTATGATCTTTGCCACAGATAAAGTAGTACTGAAAAAAAATCCATATCCTTAAATACTTACATTAATAATCAACAAAATAAAAAATAAATTAAGCATTAAACCCAAAATTTTAGAAAAAGAGTAAAGTTAACAAAAGAACAGAAAGTAGAAAGTCAACGACAGGAAACATAGAAAAAGGTGGTGCTAATAATTATATGTGAGCACTGATTTCTCGGTAAGGGCGCTAATAAAATAGGTGAACTATTAGATGACCTAATGAAGAAAAGGGGGCACATAAAAGCACAAATTTAAAAAGACAAAGATATATAAAACCACAGATATCAACAAAATTACAAAAGTATTGAAAGATTTTTTTCTCAATTCTAAGAAAATAAATTTGAAAACTTGCATGCATGACTATTTTCTGGGAAAATATGAATTACCAAGAGTAATTCTAGAAAGATAAAATATTTAAACAAACAGATTGCCATTATAAATAGAGAAAAGTATCAAAGAGCAAACTTCCCCACCAAATAAAGCAGTATGATTAAATAATTTCACAGTGACATTTTACCAGATGTTTAAAAATTAAAATCCCAATGTTCTTGAACTGTTCCAGAGCATGAAAAAAAGATGCGTTTTAGATTATTTTTATAAAACTACAATAAAAATGTTACTAAAAACCATCATGATCACATAAGAAAACTATAGACTACACTCACCTATGACTATTGAAGCAAACTTCTAAATAAAATACTAGCAAATATATTCCATCAGAAATTTAAGGATGAAGATTCACTATAAGAAAAATTTGTAACTCATAATAATTGACCAAAAGAGAAAAATCATAATATCATTCCAATAGATGCTGAAAAGGACTTGATAAATTCAATATCCATTCTTGCTAAAAATATATATATATATACACACATACACACAGATTTTAAAATTGGAACAAATGTAAACTTCCTAAACATGTTCAATGGAGAAGGTAGAAAACTATCCAGTTAGGAACAACACAAAGATTCTCACTGTCACCAATAGTGTATGACAATGCAATACATAAGAAAAGGATAAAATCAGCATAAAAATTGGAGAGAAAACAGATAAAAACATTGGTTTTGTAGCTAATATAATTGTACACCTAGAAAATTCCAGAGATTCCCCTAAGAAAATTATTCCAAATAATAAGACAATTTGGTACAATGATGGAGGAAAAAACTAATATATGAAACTCAACGTCCTACATGTAATAAAGAGCCACCAGTTATAAGTTATAAAATAGATTAAAATGCCCATATTCAATAACAACAGCACAACAACAACAACAACAAAAATACTTAAGGAAATAGCTAACAAGGAAATACAAAACCTATATGAAGAAAACTTCATAATGTGAAAGACTAAAAAAAAAAAAAAAAGAAAAAGGAAACAAGTGGAAAGAAGAATTAATAAAAGTCAAATCATGTTCCTGTGTCATAGAGTCTACCATCATGTAATAATATGAAGGCTCCCTAAATTAATACTTAAACACAGTCTCAATAAGAAATAGGATCATGATTCCTTTGGAAAGTGAGCAAGGTATTTATGCTCTTCATATAAAAACAAACAAGGACAACCAAATATTGAAATGCATTGTAACCCTATGATACGTATCCACAATAATGGTGCTATGATGGAAACAGTGTAGTAACATAAAATGGCAATGCAAGCTCTGACAGAGGAAGAGACCTCAAGTTTCAGCTATAGATCCAAATGTATAAGGAAGTTTTGGATGTGCTAAAAGTGGCCTCCTAAATCAGTGGGCTATTCAACAAATGGTGTTTGGGTAACTGAGTTGCCATCTAGAAAAAAAATATATTAATTTGGATTTCTATTTCACATACATTACCCAAATAAATGCCAGACTGATGAAAGATGTAAGTTAATAAAATATGGAACCATAAAACATGAGGAACAAATGGGAAAATTTTTTTAACCTCAGAATGGGAAGGGGATGCCACAAACCCCCAGAAGCCATTTAAAAAATATATTCAATTCAAGGGCATAAAAATCAATCATTTTCTGCTTAGGGGAAAAAAACACAGAACAGTAAAAAAAAAAAAATAACAAACATGGAAAACAAGCTTAGACAACAAATTCATATACAGCCATCCTAAGAGCTTCTACTCATCAAAGGAAAATGGCTAACATCCAATAGAAAAAATGGTCATATTACATGAAAAAAACCATCCTCAGAAACAGATTTACAAATGAACATTAAGTATATGAAAAGATCTTTCATTTCACCCCTAATGGGAGAAACTTAAACTACACTGAAATTTGTACATCATGGATTTCAGCCTCTGGAAAAGGAGAGTGTATAAATTGGATACTGACATTTTAAAAATAGAGTTTGCATAGAATATCCTTCTGTGCTCTCTTTATTTTGTACCATATATATATAGAACCTATTTAAAACTAAGTGAAATTAATTTTTAAAACATAAGAAAAAATACTTAGTACAGAGTCACATAAGTACATGTGGAGAATACAAAATAATGCCAATATTCGTAAGTGCACACATACGTGGTAAACGTCTCAAAAATGTGTACCAGCTTCAGAATGGTGTTACCTCCTTACAGAGAGAGCAGGAGAAGATCTGAGTACAAAAGTAGAGAGGCCCTCCAATTTATGTATACGTTTTTTTAAATCTAAGGCAGATTTTATCATTGTTAATTCTGAGGGGTAAATTCATAGATACATGCTAATATTTCTCTATTTTTTTTTTGTATTTGAAATAGTTCATAATTCTTATAAAAAGCTATGGAAGCTTTTCAGAAAATACTACCTCAATGATAGAAAAAGTCTATCAAAGTGCTGGCAGAGAGAAAATAACATTTTCTGCAGATCATTTAAAGACAACATAATCCATTCACTCCGGTGTGTACTTTTTTTTTTTCCCCTTGGAAACATCTTTTATTATTTTTTTATATTTATTTTTAGTTTTTATTTTAATTCCAGTTAGTTAACATACAGAGTAATATTAGTTTCAGGTGTACAGTATAGTGATTCAGCACTTCCATACAAGGTGCTCCTCGCAGCAAATGCCCCCCCTAATGCCCATCACCTATTTCACCCATCCCCCACCCACCTCCCCTCTGGTAACCATCAGTTTGTTCTCTATTCTTAAGTCTGTTTCTTGATTAGACTCTCTCTCTCTCTCTCTCTCTCTCTCTCTCTCTCTCTCTCGCTTACTTTTTCCTCCTTTGCTTCTTTTGTTTCCTGTATGTACTTTAAATTCAACCTGTAAACCAAATTGTATCAACGGACGTCCTGTTTCATGCTTGGAGCAAGTCACTAAGCCCCTCACCGGGTTCCATTAATGTTGATACCGTTGCTGTAAAATACTGCTATGGAGACTGTCCACTACATCCCTCATGGTACCCCCCATGGGAAATTTCCTTTGGCTTTTCCATCCAGGAAGAGCTCTACTTCTTCTGAGGAGCTGCTGTGCATCATTCTTTATACATAAGAATCATCAATTATGTGTCACTTTTTCTTTTGGTTAACCTTGAACTCTCAGTTAATTTTGAAGCACAACTCAGTAATACTGTCTTATGATTAAGGTCCTTACTATTTTTGTCTTTGTTCCAATTTTCTATTTTCTGTCTGTTTCCAATTTTCTCCAGCCTCTGAGCTGTCAGCACAGAGCCCGACGCAGGGATTGACCCCACAAACCATGGGATCATGACCTGAGCCGAAGTCAGATGCTCAACCGACTGAGCCATCCAGGCGCCCCCCAAAAATTTTTAATAGTCACGAAACATGTTTGCTTGAATTAACTAATTTATGACATTTGTATGTGCCTTTTCATAAACTTTCTTCTCAAAGTGAGCTTCCTCTTCCCTCCTCTCCAGGCAAATTTCTACTTACGCTTGAAAACTTTTCCTCACATCCCCAGGCAGAACGAGAGGTCTTTTTATGGGTCCCTGTGGTTCAGTGGTCACCGGTCAGTCACAGAACTCATCCCTCTAGGTTAAGTTGTACCTTTTACGGGGATGCGTCAATGACAGATCAATAAGATCTTAAGAGTTACAACACAAAAAATTTGTCATAGAATATGTTTGATTTTTATCCATACTGTTTTTCCTTCCAATAAGAGCTAGACTCAATTATTACGTGTTCCCAAACTTACTGTTGAACTCTACCTTCCATGATGTGAGGATATGACTGTTAATTAGTATTTAAAAACAAATGACCCCAATTTTAACATTAAAAAATAATAAAACAGTGTTTACTGTAAGTATAATATGTGAGCAGGATCTGTGCTTTACTTGGCACTGTTTTCACTTTCTCCTTACTCACTAATGTATCTCAAACACCTAGAACCACTGAATAAGCAGTCAATAACTATTTGTTGAATTAATAAATGTTGATGTGGAAGTAGGTTAATATTTCTTAATTCATTGAATTGATACTATTTCCACAGATTTAAATACTTTCTAACTGATGACAAATTTAAAAACCTACTGCCCTTTATACACAAAATGCATAATTAGATTTACGCCTTGATGTTGAATAGTCTAGTTGTGATTTACATACTTGGGTGTTTAGAAGTTAAATTCTTGGTCTAAATAACTTGGTTAAATGCTACTTGATTATTTTCATATGTGTTTTCAGTACCATTTCATTCAACCAACAAGAATTGATTGAAGCTTCATCTGAGTCTAGGGGTTGCACACCTACTAGTAAGCATCAGAGTTTAGACAGACTCTAGAATGAGCAGTTCTGATTGTAATGCTGGCTCTGCCATTAACTCTCTCTAACTTTGGACAAGTTTGTTAAGTTCTCTATACCTTAGATCTCTCATCTAAAAAGTGGAGATAAAAATAGAATTGATATCTTAGAATTGTTAAAAGTTTAAATGAATGAGTTCATCTTTACAGAATCCTTAGAACAAAACCTGGCAAATAGTAGGTCCTATATAAGTGCTTGTTAAATACAACTTTGAAAATCAAAATCTCTGCCATGCGTGTAGCTTGAATCATACGGGAGAATGAAACAGTGGGGGAAGATAATAAATGAATAAGCAAATAAATATACATTTTTTTCAGGTAATGATAAACGTTACATAACAAGAAAGTAGAGAAAGGAAAGTAATAGAGCAGGACTGCAAACTGCTTTTTTAGGCGCAGTGGACAGCAATAGCCTCTGCTAAGATGGAGGGCGAATAAAGTGAAGGAGTGAGCCATGTCAGGGTTTAGGACTGTCACTCTTAAACACTGATAATATCCATTCTTTCAATGGCATTATTAGTCATGTTCTCGGTCTTACTTTTGCATAATAGAGTCTATCAATGCAGAAGAAGTATTCATTATGGGCTTTATCCAAAATCTAAATATAAACATTAATTTGAAAACTCTAAAAATAATCACCCTCCTCTCAGATTTGTATTGTCTTAAAAGTCGGGTGTAAATACTGCCAATACTTCTGTTCCATAAATGCCAGAGATGTCACATTACCATAATTACATCCTGGCTGTCAGGGAACCAACCACATGGCTTCATTTTGAGGAAGTTATTTTCTTTTGAGCTTTTGAAAAAAATATATAGACCACTTTTTCCATCATTGTAGATATTTTTTTGTTTGTTTCAGAATAAATGCTAGAAATAGACTTCTTCCTAAATGATAACACCCAGGAATAGTCTCATGTTTTCAACAAAAGCTTACAGATACAATACCTCTCTCTCTGGAAATGGGCAGGTGCTGTCACCATCACGTTGATTCAGTGAGGATGCTAGGGCTCCCTAGTGGTTGAAAGAATCATTTTTGAAAAGATTGCATTTTCCACCTAATTTCCAACCAGATGATTTAGCCTGAAGCAGAACAACTCCCATTCTCTCCCATTTTATTTTTCCATTTTGATAATTAATATTTAAGGATTTTAGTAATAGGATTATAGAGTGTGGCAGAATTAGAAAGAAAAAACAGAGGGATGCCTGGGTGGCTTAGTGGGTCAGTTGAGCATCTGACTTCTGCTCAGGTCATGATCTCATGGTTCGTGAGTTTGAGCCCTGCATTGGGCTCTGTGCTGATGGCTCAGAGCCTGGAGCTGCTTCTGATTCTATGTCTCCCTCTCTCTGTGCCCCTCCCCCGCTCATGCTCGCTCGCTCTCTCTCTCTCTCTCTCTCTCAAAAATAGACATTAAAATTCTTTTTAAAAAAAGAAAAGTGGGGCGCCTGGGTGGCGCAGTCGGTTAAGCGTCCGACTTCAGCCAGGTCACGATCTCGCGGTCCGTGAGTTCGAGCCCCGCGTCAGGCTCTGGGCTGATGGCTCGGAGCCTGGAGCCTGTTTCCGATTCTGTGTCTCCCTCTCTCTCTGCCCCTCCCCCGTTCATGCTCTGTGTCTCTCTGTCCCAAAAATAAATAAACGTTGAAAAAAAAAATTTAAAAAAAAAAAAAAAGAAAAGAAAAAAGGGAATTTTGAGAAATAGAAAACTTTTTTATGTCCACTAAATGTTTATCCTCTAAACTAGGGCTTCTCACCCTTAGGACTACTGACATTTTGAGCTCAGCAACCCTCTGTTGTAGGAGCTGTCCTGTTCACTGTAGGATGTTTAGCAGCATCTGGGCCTTTCCACCAGATTACAGTAAGCATCCCTCCCTTCCCCTCTCCTCCCCACCCCTATGACAACCAAAAATGTCTCCACACATTGCCAAACGTCCCACTGGAGAAAGATTGTCTCTGTTTGAGAACCACTTCTCTAAACTCACCCTTGTAGCACTTTTAAATAAATTATAAGTAATTTTATTCTTTTTTTATTTTTTTGAGAGAGAGAGGAGAGAAAGAGAGCGTGTGTGCACATGAGCAGGGAAGGAGCAGCAGGGAGGTGGGAGAAAGAGAATCCCAAGCAGACTCCACACTGTCAGTGGGGCTGATCTCATGAACCATGAGATCATAACCTGAGTTGAAATCAAGAGTCTGACGCTCAACTGACTGAGCCTCATAGGCGCCCCATCAGTAATTTTAATTGTATATATGTTCACATGCACGCATGCACGTATCAGAATTTTGTCAGAGAATATTAGGCCAGCAGATCTGAATGAACTAAACCAGTACATCTCAAACTTTTTTCTCAAATCATAATTCCCATGTCTCCCTTCAGTAACTATATCCCCAAATCCCTGTATCCCATAGTAAATCATGAAAAGATGAGTCCAGTACAACCAATTAATAGCTGAACTCTCACCATGACTCTTATTTTGATTGATTCCAATATGAAAATAAGAGAAATTATGCATAAAAGAAGCACACAAAATATTTTCGCTGGTTTTACTCTCATCAATAGCATTAACTTCTACCAGTGCCTTTAAAAAAATGTTTTCTAAATTACTAGGTTGAAAGATTTTCATGTCATGTTCTAGGAAACTTTGATTGTGATTTGTTTATAGTGATAGTGAATCGAAAGCTAAACTATATGGGAGCTGGGAAGTAGGGAGACAAGGGCATGGACAGTCAGCCACTAAATTATACATACAAATGTGTCTTTCCAGGGAAAAGTAATAAACAAGAGCTAGAGAAGCACAATGATATATCCATAAATATTGTGTATGTTCTCTGTATTCTGTTCTCTTTCCTGTGGATCATAAAATTTGTGTTGAGGAAGCCAGGTTGTGTGGTCATAATCACACTCTATAAACTAAGAGAAGTAAGTATAAGGATATGGAAAAGCATTTCAGCAGCTCTGGAGAAAAAGTCCAAAAATTTAGGGCTCTGTCCCCGGCCCAAGAGGCTGGCAGACCTTATGTGAAAGAGAGGCAGCAAATTAGAATTCTACTTTTATAAAATTTGTTACTGAGTTGACCTTCTCCCCAAAGTCTCCCCCATAACTTTGCCCACTCTGTGTCTAGCCCCAGCTTGTGATTGGATCCTGCTGTTTATTTTAACTTAAAACTTTCCAGCTTCAATTTCTTTGTTGACCTGCTTCTCTAGTCTTCAGCCTACCGTGTTGCTTCTCAGATAATAGTCCTTCTTTGAACAAGTGCTCTATTATCTCAAACAATGAGGATCCAATGAAAAAGGAAAGAATGGTCTATCTGGGAAGGCAAACATGGAATACTTACCATATAGGGTGATTAATATTGTGAAAAGGAACTTATGGGGGTGTGCTAGCTTGAACTCTTCCCCCCAAAAAGATATGTTAATGTTCTTACCCCCTATATATAGGTATATGCCCATATGAATCACCTTATGGAGAAATAGTCTTTGCAGATGTAATCAAGTTGAGGTCATTAAGGTAGGCCCTAATCCAATATGACTGCTATCCTTTGGAAATAGAAAACATCATATGATGACAGAGACACAGAAAGAATGCCATGCCATGAGATGACAGAGACAAAGAGCTGGCTTTCCATAAAAGAGGAGAATTCCAAAGCTCAGGGTTCTTCCAAGGAGAAGAAGGGATATGATGTCTTCAATGTGGCTATACTGAGTTTGAGGTGTCTATAGGATTTTCAGGTGAAAACATGTATCAAACATGTTACATGGTAACATGATACATGTACCAGTGAAACATGTATCACAAGGGTATAAAACTTAGCAAAAACATGATACGAAATTTAGTTAACTGATAAAATTATAGCACAGCCATTTGAGAGAATGGAATAAAAAGCTAACTGGGACCTTAAAAATGATTTCCAAGCAGATTGACAGTCTAACCAAGACTAAATAACATAAGTGACTCAAGTTGTAAATCTGTTTTAATGTTTGATGATCCCTGTATCACCCCAGAGTCCAGAGCCTGTGAGAAGGCAGATGATCAAAACTGCCAACATTGGCAGTTTCCTGAGCAAATGTGGTAAGAAGGCAAGGGACTAAAGAAGCTAAAAGTGCTAACACAACATGAATGATGAGTGTGAAATGTCAAGGGGTCTCCGCAGGGGAAGGGACTAGTCAGGCAAAGGTTGGTGGCTTTGAAAAAAATTAAAGGAATCAAAAGTCTAAGGTGACATTGAAAGCAGACCCTAGGGAAGGAGATGAGATAACGGGGAGTTATAAAACACTGTGGTTGCTATGGTCTGAGTGTGTCCCCTAAAGTTTGAATGTTGAAATCCTTGCCCCTAAGGTGATGATATTAGGAGATGAGGTCTTTCAAATTTTTTTTTTCAACGTTTATTTATTTTTGGGACAGAGAGAGACAGAGCATGAACAGGGGAGGGGCAGAGAGAGAGGGAGACACAGAATCAGAAACAGGCTCCAGGCTCTGAGCCATCAGCCCAGAGCCCGACGCGGGGCTCGAACTCACGGACCGCGAGATCGTGACCTGGCTGAAGTCGGACGCTTAACCGACTGCGCCACCCAGGCACCCCTGGAGATGAGGTCTTTCAGAGGTGTTTAGGTCATGAGGAGAGATCCCTCCTGAGTGAGATTAGTGCCCTCATGAAAGAGACCCCTGAGGGTTAGCTCACTCCTCTCACCAACTGGGGACCCCGAAGAAGGCGGCATGCAAGAACCAGGAAGTGGGCTCTCACTAGACATAGAACTTGCTGGTTCTTTGATCTCCCACTTTTCGCCTCCAGAACTGTGAGAAATAAATGTCTGTTGTTTATAAGCCACCCAGGCTGTGGTAATTTGTTAGAGCAGCCCGAACAAATTAAAACAGTGATCAAAGAGAAGAGTATTAGATTTTCTCTGAATTCCTTTACTGAGAGAAAAAATGTGCATAAAGATTAAAATTTTTGAAATAATTATGAAATTAACCACTATGTCAAAAAAAAAAAAAAGTTTGCAGCATCCTAGAAGCCCTTTGATCCAATACCCCTTTCTTTCTTCAGGACATGATCACATTTACTTTTGTGAAAATTATTTCTGGCTTTTCTGTAGTTTTGCCATCTCTGTATTTTCCGTAAACAGTATAGTTTGGTTTTGTCTATTTTAAACTATATTTAAATGGAGTCATCTTGAATGTATTATTTTTCAACTGATGTTCGTTTGCTCTTTCCTTATGTTTGTAATATACATCCATATTTTTGCAAATAGCTATAGTTCTTTAATTTTCAATGATGTATAATGTAATATTGTATGAGCACACCGCAATTTATCCACTTGAGTGTCGATGAGCATTCGGTCATTTCCAGTTTGGGGTGTTATAACAGTACTGCAATGCACATATTTGTATAAGCATCCTGATTCATACGTGCATGAATTTCTCCAGTACACATAAGTAGGAAGAGAATTGAAGGGTTTCAGGACATGTGAATTTTAGCAGGTTATCCCAAACGATTTTCCAAAGCAGTTTTGCCAACTTATGCTCCCACCTGCAACGTTTAAAAATTCCTATTGCTCTACACCTCACCAATATTTAATGTTGTCAGACTTTTTAATTGTTAATCCAGTAGATGCTTAATATATCAAAATACATGTGTAATTTCAATTTCCTTATTACTATTGAGACTGAACACCTTTTTATATGATTATTGCTTATTTGGAGTTAGGTTCTCATAAGAGGCTTACTCAAGTCCTTTGCCCACTTTTCTATTTGGATGTCTGTCTTTCTTGTCAACTTATGAGAGCATTCCTTATATATTCTGGATACTGGTTCTTGTTGGCTATATGTGTTGTGTGTATCTTCATCATTCCATGGCTTATCTTTTCTCTCTTGTTATGGAGATTTCTTATATGTGAAGAAGTTCTTGATTTTACATCACTAGAATCAGTCCTTTCCTTTGTGGGTAGTGATTTTTGTATCTTGTCTGAGAAAATCTGACCTACAGCAAGGTCACCAAAATATATTTTTATAACTTTTTAAAAAGCTTTATGTTTTTGCCATTTACATTTAGTACTTTAAACCACCTGGACTGTTTAAATATGGATGCTGTCTTAGGTTGAGTGCTTTGGAAGTAGTTCCTAAGATGAGGATCTTTGTGCAGGTGACTCATTAAGGACACGTTTCTAGGGAAAGCTCTAAGGGATTTGGAAGCAAGGGATGGGAGAAAGCCAACCAAGAATGCAATGTCAGGCAAGCCCTACAGAAAGTAGGTGCAGCCCATCCTGCAGAAACCTCTAAAGCAGTGGTTCTTAACAGGGGGTGATTTTTTACCCCAGGGGATATCTGGCAATGTCTGGAGATATTTTCTTGATGGTCACAATTATGCGTTGCTACCAGCATCTAGGGGGTAGAAGGCAGGGATGTAACTAACCTTTCTTCAATATATAGGGCAGCCCCCGCGACAAGGAACTATCACATCCAAAGTGTAAATAATGTCAAGCTTGAGAAACCCTGCTCTAGAGTGTGAGTTATGTCTTGGAGCTCTCAGGCAAGAAAGTTGAGATTTCTTACTCTTGTGCTCATCAGTCATTCATGAAGAACTGCCAGTTAGAGGTAGGGGAGACATGTTTCTGGGCAGTTCTGGGTCTCTGAAGGATGTGGAGATAAATGGACTACATGTCTCAAGGTCAGTCTTCCAGGGCCAAAAAAAAAAAGTACACCAAAGGTGGGATGTTCACGGAAATGGTACAATGGCAATCAAATGCATCTGATTGGAGCAGAGCATCAACTCTGTCTACTATGGTCCACTCGTGAACTGCACACATGCACCCATATTTCAGTCCATACTGTTGTGTGCTCCAGAATGGTGCTTGGTTACAATGTCTAGTGAGAAAAATTACAAGACAAGGATCACTGGTACAAACTACAATCTCCACTGCTACAACTGGTGTGGAGGCTGAAACTAATCATACCACCCACTTTATATTTTCTCACCCTTGCTTAACCCTTCTGTTGTCTACATTGCTCACCTGATGGGGTGATCTTTGTCCTGGCCTTCATTCCTGGTGAGCTGCTGGTGACCATGAAGGTGGTGGTTGAATAATTGCCCATTCACAGTTAAATTTAGGCCTAAGAGTACCAAGAGATGCCCCGTGGATCCCACAAATTCCAAACACATTTCTCTCTATCCCCATTGTGTAACAGCAATTATACCTCCTCCTGACAAACTGAATCAATTGCCTACTGATCTAGTAGCAACCAAATAACCAGGCAACCTCTGTGGTTTTAGCTTTTATAAGATTCTTACTGAGTCCCCTCTCTAGGAAGCAGACCTCTCCACCCATAGAACCTAAAGCTATTGGAACCAGAATCAAAAAGTCCCCTAAGGGCTTACAATGAATGATGGTGAGTGGGGCCACTCACACTTTTATCATTTGGTGGTTTATTGTCTTAACTTGGCAGTTTCAGAGGTATGGGGGAAAGGGTCAGGAGCTTCCAGTCAGTCTTTTCTTATAATATAGTTTTTATTTCATAAACCAATGAATCAAAATGAGAATAGAGCGGCCATCCCATGCCAGGAATGAATTTATCACCTGAACTCAACATACGTCTACTCATGATAGGTAGCTTGGGTCCCTTGCTATCAGTGTCAGCTCAAATCCTGTATCCAACTGCCCTCAAAACACCTAGTGTGCTGTCAGTGCCCAGTTACTGGATAAGTGGCCATTGATCTCTTCGGGGAAAGACAGAAAATTTCTATTATGTACATTTGTTGTGCTTTTCCAGTGTGCTTCTTCAAGAGGACGCAGCCATTTATTCCATGAACTTTGTGTCTAAGAACTGGCTCACTTATGAAAACCCACTTGCATGTCTAACATCTGACTTATGTTCATCCATTCTGATATCTTTTGATTATACAATCCCTCTTCAGAAATTTTTATGAATATAGTAATCTGTTAGTCATGGGTTTCTATAGGCCAGAGCCCCTGGCTGCCATTCTGACAGCCCATTACTTAATGTTGGCCACTACTTAACTCCATTTTAACTCTGATTATCTGGTCTCAAATTCTATCATTTCCATTACACTAGCAAGTACATCTCATAATAAAAAAAATCCTCTAACAGCCATTAGTACAAGGACATTATTGGGTTTATAGATGATGCTAGTCACCTAAATAATACCAGCAGATTTCTTAATACATTGGTGAAGGGAGTGTCCAGAGAACACTAGAGTGTCCTAAAGGACGTAATAATCTGGAGACTCTCAGATGGGGTCTTATAGAATAAATCCATTCAGATACAGTAAAACCTTGGATTGCAAGTAACTTGTTCCATGAGTTGTTCTGCAAGATGAGAAAACACCTTTAATAAATTTTAACTTGATAAACAAGCGATGTCTTGCAATATGAGTAGTATATGATGCCGAATGTCACATGATCACAACTGAGCTGATGGTTCTCTCTCTCTCTCTTTCTCTGTGGGATTGTGGGTGGTCAGCTCCCAAGCTCAGATGCTTGGTCTCAGGCTGCGGTGCTTGGCAGAAATTAGTGATTTTTCAGAACGGTGGAAGGTGTCCACAACTGGCACTAGTGTATTTTTTTGTCACTTCAAAACACCTATGGACAGTCCTTTGCTTTTTCCATACATGGGTAAGCTTAAGAATGCTTTGCTTCATTCTAGGTCAGGCTGCCGGCAGATATAGACCCTTCTTCTGCTGCCTTATTGCCAATTACATTAAATACAGTATATGACAAGAGTTTATTAATACTGTACTACAGTCAACATCTGAGTGAGCATATACAATGGCCCCCATACAGAAAAAGGTTGAAAGAAAGGTGATAAGAAGAAGGAGAAAGTTACAGTGGAATCAGTTAAGAAGGAAATCATTGAGAAGTATGAATAAGGTATGCAAGTGGCCGAAATTGCAAGATTTTGTAAGAAGTCTACATCAGCATCTTGTCTGCAGAGGGGGAGGAGGAGAAGGCAGAGGAATCCCTTACTTCAAATGAGATTAGGGAGATGCGTAAACTGTGGGAAACAGTGCAAAATTTTATAGAAGAGCACCACCAAATAAGGCTGTAGCAGTGCGAGCGATGAATCTAATGACAATGCAATGTCACATTTCCATGAAATCCTCAAAAGGAGGTAAGAGCAAGTGTCTTTAGATAGGTTCCTTGTTAAAGTTACACGAAAAGAAAAAGATTCCATTGAGGCAATAGATAGCAGTGATTCTGTTAGTGATAGTGAAAGTCGTCCTACACAATAACCCTTCTCTCTTGTCTCCCTCACACCAATCATGAAGGTTTTCCAAGGTAAGTTAGGTTAATGTGTTTATTTTTCTTTATATTTTGTATTTTCTTTATTATTATGTATTACATTACAGTATTGAAATAATTTTTATATGAATATTTTTGGGTTGTGGAACGAATCATCTGAGTTTCCATTATTTCTTAAGGGGAAATTCACTTTGATGTACAAGTACTTTGGATTACAAGCATGTTTCCAGAACAAATTATGCCCACAAACCATTATTAAGGTTTTACTCTATCCTTATTTCTCTGCACTTTTTGAGCCCTTCCTCAACACTCTACCAAGGCAACTGTGACCTCTCCACCTCATTTAGTGTGTGTTCTTGCTTTTTCCAAACTTAAGAGCCATCCTAGCAGTATAAGAATGGTTCCAGGAGCCCTTGCCAGAGCATTATATCCTAAATCATTGAAGAATGATGCATATCAATAAATTTAACCTTACTCAGACTTATCTTCTGCCTCCACACCCCAGTCCAGCCCCCTCGATATCCATTTCCAGATGTGTTCTCTGCACTTTTGTCTGGGGATTACTGTTCTCCAGCACATCCACCATGGTGTTTTTGTCTCAAGTCTCGAAGTCCCATCTCTTGTCCATCAGGGTCTGACTTTGACTTAGGAGACTTGCTAAGGCTGCAAACTCTACCTTCTCAGTTTTTCCTTTCCCAACATAGATATTCAGGTGCTAGACCAGGGTTTCTAAGAAACTTAAGATACATAGCAACCAAATGCAGGGAGTAGTTCTTGATTGGATTCTTAAGAAAACAGTTGTAAAGGATATTTTTGAAACATTAGAAAAACACAAATAAGGACTGCAGATAAATAATTTGTATTATGGTGTTGGGTGGTATTTGATGTGATGATAGCAGATTGGGTAAGAAGGAGTCCTTGTTTTTGGAAATGCAGACTGTGATATTTAGAGGCAGAGTGTGGTGACGTATATGGTTTTCTTTGAAATATTTCAGCAAAAAAGGATGATGAAGGACATATGGCAGAACATTATAATTGTTATATCCAAGTGTGGTAGACATGGCTGTTCATTATCGTATTCTCTCTACTTTTTTACATGTTTGCAATTTTTCATAATAAAAAGTAAATAAAAGGCATTTATAGAGGAAGGAAAAGTTTAGACTTAGATTTGATTGCTCAAGATAAGGAAACAACCAGAATCTCTGAGGAGAAACCTTCAGAATGGAATGGTCCCAGAAGGATTCCAAGGAGGCTAAGTGATTCTAAAACTGTCCCTCAGGTCCTGCAGTAGTTGAAGAATGAAATCCTGGGCAGTCTACACAGAGAACCCCACCCACTTACATGCAAAGAGAGGAAAGAAAAGGAAATCAAGCAAAATAAAAAAATAATGTCTGCTCCTAAAATATGGCACTTGCCCTTTCCCCATAAAAAAAAAAAATCTCACTTTAAATGACCCATTAACTCTACAAACTACCAAGATACCACACAAACTATTTCTATAATTGTTGCTCATATCTTAGAACCCCTTTAAACTTTGTGATGAAATCCAAAGGAGAATCATCTTATACTCAATTCAATTTTAGTACTGAGATTCTGCGGCACAGGAAAAAAAAAACCAAAAAACAAAAAACTGCTATTAGGAAACAGAGTTTGTTCCAGCAATCCTGATTCTGGGTATATATCCAAATGAAATTATTATCTCCACGAGATAGCCGCACTCCAATGTTCATTGTAGCATTATTTACAACAGCCAAGATATGGAAACAACTTACCTGTCTGTTGCTAAATGAGTAAGTGAAGAAAATGTGGTATGTATACACAAGGAAATATTATGTGGCTTAAAAAAAAAAAAGGGAAGGAAACCCTGCCATTTGCAGCATGGAAGGACCTGGAGGACATGACGCTAAGTGAAATAAGCCAGACAGGAAAAGACAAAAAAATGCTGCATGGTATCACTTACATGTAGAATCTAAAAAACAGAAAGAAAAAAGTTGAACTCATAGAAATAGAGAATGATGGGGTGCCTGGTGGCTCAGTCATTTGAGTGTCGGACTCTTGATTTCAGCTCATGTCATGATCTCATGGTTCGTGGGATAGAGCCCTGCATCAGACTCTGTGCTGTGTGGAGCCTGCTTGGGATTCTCTCTCTCCCTCTTTCCCTGCCCCTCCCCCCCTCCTCAAAATAAACAAGTTAACATTAAAAACAAAATAAATAGAGAATGGTGATTGCCAGGGGCTTAGGAGGTGGGTGTGGAATAGGGAGAGGCTGGTGAAAGGGTACAAACTTTCAGTTATAAGATGAAAAGATCTGAGAACCTAATGTGAAACAATGGTGACTGTGGTTGATAATTCTGTATTGCAGAATTGAAATTTGCAGAGAGAACTTAAATATTCCCAATAATAATAATAAGGTAAATATGTGAAGTGATGGATATGTTAATTAACTCAGTGGTGGGCAAATTTTCAAATTATATACATGTATCAAATCATCACTTTGTACCCTACATATACTACAATTTTGTCAGTTGTATCTCAATAAAGCTGAAGAAACAAAAATGGTCGTTGATCAGATTGAATCTGTCAGCTAAGCTAACTTTCCTTCCACAAGTTACCTCTCTTTGAACTTGAGACTTTTTGAGATTCCGATTCTACTTATTACTGTACCTTAATTATCTTAAGTGGATTTGCAGGGGGTTAGACCAAGAATCACAGAGTTCCTAAAATATTGAGTGGTGTTCTGATTTACTGTTTACTTAATATCCTCATCTTGTAATAATTGAAGCATCAATGTGACATTCTACATTCTCAATCAGTTTTCCTCTCATGGTGAATAAGCCTATTTAAAATGCATACTTGTCATATCTTTAAAAAGTGGGATTTATTCACTGGTTATATCAGTGAAGTATTAGAAGCAGAGTTTTATCCACCATTTGCAGTCAGTGAATGCAATTCCGTTTCACACTCACCATGTGTTTAGACACAATACTAGACAGCCCAAGTGCCGTGTGCACAAAGCACAGCAGGTTGCTGCCCTCAGAAAGCTTACAGCTGTAGAGAGAAAGTAAAGATTAAACAAGACCTGAAAATCATTAATTAAATCATTACCCAGTGTTGCAAAATGTTTTAAAAGAGAACAAGAAACAGGGGACCTCCTGGATTGTAAAATACAGAGATGATAATATCTTTGTGGCATTTTCTTTTTTTAAAAATTTTTTTTTTCAACGTTTATTTATTTTTGGGACAGAGAGAGACAGAGCATGAACGGGGGAGGGGCAGAGAGAGAGGGAGACACAGAATCCGAAACAGGCTCCAGGCTCTGAGCTGTCAGCCCAGAGCCTGACGCGGGGCTCGAACTCACGGACCGTGAGATCGTGACCTGGCTGAAGTCGGACGCTTAACCGACTGCGCCACCCAGGCGCCCCTCTTTGTGGCATTTTCAAGGTAAGTAATACAAGGACGTCGAACATGGTTGGGAAGAAAAAGAAAATTGTGTGTTTTGGGCAAAATGTAGAGTATTAAAGCCAAGGAAAAATGCTTTAAGATATGAAATCTTGGGGCGCCTGGGTGGCGCAGTCGGTTAAGCGGCCGACTTCAGCCAGGTCACGATCTCGCGCTCCGTGAGTTCGAGCCCCGCGTCAGGCTCTGGGCGGATGGCTCAGAGCCTGGAGCCTGTTTCCGATTCTGTGTCTCCCTCTCTCTCTGCCCCTCCCCCGTTCATGCTCTGTCTCTCTCTGTCCCAAAAATAAATAAACGTTGAAAAAAAAAAAATTAAAAAAAAAAAAAAAGATATGAAATCTTTGTAGGATAATTTATTTAATAAAAAAAAAAGATATGAAACCTTAAAACCCCTTTCCACCAGTAGCCAAATAAAGTTGCACTAATATGCAAGCAAAGCTGCATACAATAGTGAAAGGTAGTTTTTTTTCTATAGTACATTTTGTTTATTGCCAAATTCACTGATATAATCCTAGTGAAACTATTCCATTTTCTTTTTTTTTTTTTAATTTTTTTTTCAACGTTTATTTATTTTTGAGACAGAGAGAGACAGAGCATGAACGGGGGAGGGGCAGAGAGAGAGGGAGACACAGAGTCGGAAACAGGCTCCAGGCTCTGAGCCATCAGCCCAGAGCCCGACGCGGGGCTCGAACTCACAGACCGCGAGATCGTGACCTGGCTGAAGTCGGACGCTTAACCGACTGCGCCACCCAGGCGCCCCTCCATTTTCTTCAATAAACATACATCGCATGAAATAATCCTTTGCAAATTCGTTGAAAATCACATTATTCTCAGGGCGCCTGGGTGGCTCAGTCGGTCAAGTCTCCGACTTCGGCTCAGGTCACAATCTTGCGGTCTGTGAGTTCGAGCCTCGCGTCGGCCTCTGGGCTGATGGCTCAGAGCCTGGAGCCTGCTTCTGATTCTGTGTCTCCCTCTCTCTCTGCCCCTCCCCTTTTCATGCTCTGTCTCTCTGTCTCAAAAATAAATAAACTTAAAAAAAAAAAATCACAGGGGGGCCTGGGTGGCCCAGTCGGTTAAGCGTCCGACTTCAGCTCAGTCACCATCTTGCGGTCCGTGAGTTCGAGCCCCGCGTCGGGCTCTGGGCTGATGGCTCAGAGCCTGGAGCCTGCTTCCGATTCTGTGTCTCCCTCTCTCTCTGCCCCTCCCCCATTCATGCTCTGTCTCTCTCTGTCCCAAAAATAAATAAAATGTTAAAAAAAAATTAAAAAAAAAATCACATTACCCTCAAATGTAACACATGCTCAAATACCACATAAAAGATCTGCTCCCAACTACATGTATTTTAATATTACTTGATGGTCCCATGTCCTCTTGTAGAAAGATCAAAGGTGCTTTCTACATGTTCCTGAGGATTTAGATTATTTTGCCATAGGAGACTGGGGAGATAATTATGATAAAATTTCTTCTTCAGCAGACAATATATAATTTACCTTACTAGCTTCAGATTCTGGAAAATTAATTTTGTTCTTTTTAAGCAGGAAGCACATGTCTCTCAACATACGATGAAAATTTTAACTAATTTCTGTTTTTTCAAACATAGAAACTGAGGCAAAGAGCATATTACCTTTTAATTACTATCCACTATTATTACCTTTGGATGAACTGAACTCCTGTAGCTCTGGAATTTTGAATTGCTTTTTAAAAAAGTGTTTCTGAATTTAAAAATTAGAAAGGATAGAGCATTGCCAACAGACTTCCTGGAGCTGGGTAAAATTTCAGCCCCAGACATCGATGACACAGAGATAAATAAGTTTTCCTTCTATTCAACATTCACACATGAATCTGGAAACTGGAACTTTTGTTGTCTATGAAGGAGTGAGGAAGGCATATGGTGAGGGCAGCATCTAATTTAATAGCCCTTTACCAAACATCTCATTTCAGGAATATAACCCATCTCATGCCAAAAAATCCACATTAAAAACATACCACAGATGTTATTCGTTAGGGGAGGGGTTGAGGTTGGAGGGAAGGCTGTAGAGAGAAGTCAGTTTGTTAAGGGAAGTCAAGATCACCAAGAGTGACAGAGAAATTCCCAACAGCCAGAGGACAGAGGTCAGTGTGTGACAGGGAACAAGGGAAGGGCCTGGAGAAGCACTTCTAGGAAGGGATACAGAAAACCAGGCTCCAGCTCTGGTCATCATTTACATTACAGAGGATTTCACATATTACAAAGAGCTTTCCGTACATTACTTTCTTCAGACCTCATTGTGGGGAGGCAGGTTTTACTAACTACATATTGCAGCCAGGGGAACAGAGACCCAGAAGGCGACCTGACTTGGGTTGTGGCACTTGCCTAAGGGAACATAACTAATAAGCAGAGTCCAGACCTTCTCCCAAACAGGCTCACTCCTCTTCCCAGTACCTCACATTTGGACTCCCCTGTTATTACCAGAAGCTCCAAACTTTACTGTTGGCAACGACTTCTCCTACCATGTAAATTTTAACATGTTTCATCAGCCTATGATCCAGTTTGTTTCTTTCTTCTGCTTTGATTGCACAGTATATAGGAAATCTGATTCAAATGGATACACAGTTGTAAATAGTAACAATTTTTTAATAGCTCCTCTTGTAATTTCAAGAAAATTTCAATTAAATAAAAATAACAGAAAAAACATTTTTTCCAATAACTGCATAAAAATGAGTTAAGCTGGCAGCACAAATTATAGAGTTGTCTCCAATGAATAAAGGTACAGAATTCAATGTACCTGTTGTTTTTATAACATAGTTTCAACAGTGTCTGTGTGCATATACAAGCACTATTCTATGTATATAATATGTATGTATACATATATATGACATCTATGACATACACATGTGTATATACATATACAGAGATACATATGGAGGCAGCGATATATATAAACACATACATATATATAATGACTTGAAATTAGAGTCAAGTATTTGAAAAACAAGGTATTACTCTATGTGTATGCCACCAAAGTTTGCTCTGAATCTTTGAAAAAACAATGAGGGTGATAACCAAATGACTTTATCAACAAGAATTAATTGGGTTGTATAAGAGGGCTATGAGAGAAGCTTACAGTGCTGAAGAATTGGTCTTAGATAATTATATTCCTGTGTCTGAGCTTTATGAATGAAAGAACAAACAAATGAGTTAATTCATCTTTATTTGAGGCAATCAATCCATAGATATTTACTGAGTGACTTCTGCTTGCTAAAACCACAATGTTATGAACTCTAGGGGATATAAAGACACAGTCTAAATAGAAGTTAATAATGAAGAACAAACAGGAACAGATAACCAACCTTACAGAGAAGTGAATAATGAGTACCATGAGAGTCTTACGAACAGTAAGTAGTCAAGTGGTTCAGAAGGGGAGAAATTGCTTCCATCCTGGGGATTCAGGATGTTGTAGAGGGGGTTCAGCTGGTGTCTGATAGGTGATTGAAACTGGACTCACAGAAAAATGGAAGAAGGGCATTGCAGGCAAAAGTAGATACTACAAACTACTCTGTAGTTTAAAAAGGGGGGTGGGGGAGCTGGTGCCTAGGTGACTCAGTTGGTTAAGGATCTGACTCTTGAGTTCAGCTCAGGTCATGATCCGAGTGTGGTGATTCAGCCCACATTGGGCTCTGTGCTGGGTATGGAACCTGCTCTATCTCTCTGTCCCTCTCCCCCTCTCTGTCTCCCTCTCTCTCTCTAAAATTGAAAAAAAAAAAAGTCAGGCTGTAGCCTTTTGGGGAGTCATTACCTGACAGACTATATATTTTGAACTCTGTCCAAGAAAGGCAACCACACAAAGCTTTGAGGGAAGGGAGAAGCATGATTAAGTGGTAGGGTGCAAGATGATTAGAGACTTGGGAAATTGTCCAGGCATAAAGTAACAAAAGTCTGGAGGAGGGTAGTTGCAGTGGAAAAGGAAAGTGAAGATATGAAAACAATTAAGTCTTAACTAACCAAGGCTCTGACTAGACTCTACATCGCCTGGAGGACAGAGATTGCATTGTATTTACCACAGTGGCTGACTCTTAGCAGGCCGGCATTTAGAAATCTGGATTTTTGCAGAGAGAATGAATACAGAAGAGAAAAGAAGGAAGGCTTTTAATGATTACACTTAAAAAAAAAAAAAAAAGTTTATTTATTTATTTTGAGAGAGAGAGAGAGAGAGAAGAAAGAATCCCAAACAGGATCCATTCAGCACAGAGCCTGACGGCGGGGTCCAATCTCACAATCACGAGATTGTGACCTAAACTGAAATCAAGAGTCAGAGGCTTAACCAACTGAGCCACCCAGGAGCCCCACTGATTACACTTTTGAACCTAAGCAGCTAGAAGAAAGGTGGCATTGTTAACTAAAATGGGAAAATCAGTGGTGAGACCATTCTGATATTAAAAATGACTATAAGCAAACCTCACCTTACTATGCTTTGAAGATACTTGCGTTTTTGACAAACTGAAGGTCTGTGGCAACCCTGCGACATGCAAGTTTGTCAGCACCATTTTTCCAACAGCATTTGCTCACTTCGTGTCTCTGTCACATTTTGCTAATTCTCACAGTATTTCAAATTTTTCATTATTATTATTTTGAGTTGCTGTGATCTCATGATAAAATGTTAATGGATGAGGAGTTGGGCGAACACAAAAGTGGTTTCTTGAAACTGCTCCTGGTGAAGATGTGGTGAAGATTGTTAAAATGACAACACAGGAGTTAGAATGTTCCATAGACTTGGTTGATAAAGCAGAGGCAGGGTTTGAGAGGACTGACTCCAATTTTGAAAATTCTACCCCCTGACTATGTATTCCCCTGAAAATTATGTAGGTATGAAGGCCAAATCTAAATTCTACAATATCATCACATGCTACAGAGAAATCATTTGTGAAAGGAAGTGTCAATCGATGTGGCAGTCTTCATTGTTGTCTTAATTTAAGAAACTGCCACGGGCACACCAGCCTTAAGCAACCACCTGATCAGTCAGCAGCCATCAACACTGAGGCAACACCCTCCATCAGCACAAAGATTACAACTCACTGAAAGCTCAGCTGATAGCTAGCATTTTTTTTTTTAGCAATAAAGCATTTTAAAAATAAGGTATGTACATTTTTTAGACTTAATGCTATTGCACGCTTAATAGACTACAGTGCAGTGTAAACATAACTTTTTATATATACTGGGAAATCAGAAAATTTCATTTGACTCACTTTATTGAGATATTTGCTTTAATGCAGTGGTTCGGAACTAAACCTGCACTATCTCCAAGATATGTCTGTAGAATGAAATTCGATAACTGTGTTGAATTGGAATATCACCATTATCCCAGTCCCCGTTATCACACCTAATCTATTACTGACCCACAAAATTGTTTTTAGGTCAGGTCCTGCTGGCGTCTGTACAATAACATGAGTCATTCCTTTCCTCAGGATGACTGTCTTCTTTCCTAAGTTCCTAACGCCAAACTTCTGTAACTCTGGGAAGTAATTACAAGAGCAAAGAAAAAAAAAAAAGGACCGATTGTGCTCAACCTGAAACCATAGCACCAAAAAGGCCCAGTCCATGGGAGCACCATCTAGCCCACACTGTATAGCCAAGGGGACAAAAGACAACCCCCTGACAATGGTTCCTCAGACCTCAGATCCCAAGAACCTGTAATGACACCAAACGTGAAATACATCTGGCATGACGTGGACCGTATCACAGGTACACAGAAGTGGGTGAACTGTTCACTAATGAGTAGTACTCACTAGCTATTTTAAGACCAGGAAAAAAAAAAATTCAGTCCCAAACAGATTATTTAGTTGGACTTATTCTCTCACTTGTTCATCATTTTTTTAATCAGTGCTTCTGTGGGCCTTTTTATATAAAAGGACATTCTCTATTTCTGCCAAGTCTGAAAATGTTATCCAATTCTTCCTCATAAAGATAGCAGTTTGCAAACTTAGCTCACAAATTCAAATAACTGTGTAATTACCCACCACATCTTTAATTTAGAGCATCTGACATTATAAGGCATAGAAGTAAAAGTAATGGTACTGAACACCATAAATGTCTTGATAACAAATAAACCAATAAAAATATTACTCAAGATAATGCATGCAGTAAGAAAACTCGTAGAGGATTTATATGTATGCTTAAGGCATCCATTCAAAATTTGCTTTTACAATCACTTTAAATGAATAATAAACATGTTACATTACTAAAAATAAAATCATTCAACACAGTAACAGAAGCAAAGAGAGCAGCTGGTATGCGCACTCTCCTACTGCAGCTGTTTTGTATTATTAAAATTTTACATTTTACAACTGACACTAAAGCAATCTAGACTTTTCCAAATGCTATATGATTTGGACTACTTAAAAATGTTTCCCTCATAGCCCAAAAATACAACTTAAAAAATTTCTTTTTAATGTTTATTTATTTTTTAGAGAGACAGAGAGACAGAGCACGAGCTGGGGAGGGGCAGAGAGAGGAGGAGACACAGAATCCGAAGCAGGCTCCAGGCTCTGAGTGGTCAGCACAGAGCCCGACGCAGGGCTCGAACTCACAAACCGTGAGATCATGACCTGAGCAGAAGTTGGAACTTAACCGACTGAGCCACCTAGGCGCCCCCCAAAATATAACTTTTTAAACCTAAAACCATAAATGTCAATCCCCGTATTACAATGGGTCTACATGCTCAAATATATGAATGGATGGGGTCAACTCTTAATAAGCTTCATATGCTGCATATTTGCATCTGTTTATAAGATTTTTGTTTCAAGAAGACCTGTAAAGGAAAATAGACACAATCTTCAAAATACAGACTATGTATTCCCCTGAAAATTATGTAGGTATGAAGGCCAAATCTAAAGAGATCTGTGCATAACAGACCATGTAATTATGTGAAATACGGCAACTGGACATAAACTTTGGAGTAATTCAATGAAAACATCTTACTGGACACCTACTACGTGTTGGGTCCTGGAGGCACAAATAAATGAAAACAATTCTTGCCCCCAAAGGGAAGGCATGAGCAAGGAAACCACAGATGCTGGGATGCCTAGATGCCTCCATGCCAGTTACTTTCTGGGTCATCTCATTTAAATCTCACTCTGAGAGGTTGTCCCATCGCCTCATTCTTTCTCTCCCTGTGAACCATCTCTCCCCTTCTGTTGTGTCTTCCCCTACATTTATCCACCACTACTTCCCTTTCCTCTGTCTTTTCCTCCCTCTAAGACATCCTAATTACTCCCCCTCTGCCATAAATCCTCCAGAATAGAATAAGAGGCACTGGGAAGATATTGCTCCAAAAGATGGCTTGCATACGAAATTTAAGATCAGGTCAGTGTATGGCCCACTATGAAACCCACTCTTGGCTTCAACCTCCCTGCTGCATCACAGCCACCTAAGGTCAATTGCTGTCTGCCCAGGAAGCTTTCTTGACATACAGCTTTCATCTCTACTATGGGGTCAAGGGACACAGCTCTATACCCATGGTCATTTCTTATGATCCCAATTTAAAATGAAACTAAATGTATGTGCAGGTCCTCTCTCCCTGGCCCATGCTACGCTATACACCCCGTATTGCTAAATATTCCCATAGTGCCGAAAAGATGGACATCTTCCAAAAATTGCTAATTTCTTAGCAAACAAAAGAGACTTTGTGCAACAACATTGTGTCCTTTATAGATGACAACCATGCTTGAGTGTGAAGCATGCACTTTGTTCTCCCAGCAGAGACCAAGACATAATCTTTCTCCTCTATTTTCTTTTTATGTCTTGATTAATTCATGTTATCTGTCTAATCGTTAAGTATTTGAGATCAGAGCTCTTTTACACTGTCCAAGCACAATATGATCACACATGTTAACATTGTCGACCCTCCAAAATAATAATGACATTTGGCATTAATGATTCAGAAGTTAGTTTTTCTCTCCTAAGCAAAATTTGTCCAGTGACGCCAAGGTGCCCACCCCTATCCTATAATCAGGAGGGGAAGAATGACAGCTTGTGCTACTTGATGTGATCTCAGGAAGGCATATCTGCTGGTCTACAGGCTGCTTTCAGCAGGTCCAGTGTGTTTCTCTCATGCTAGGACACATGCAAACATAGTCTCGTTGGATCATCCTGCTACTTTCAGAATCTTCTTTTAAAATACTTTTGTATGCCCATTATAAATTAGCCTTCAGTAAATGATTAGGTCAATTTCCTTTGGCATCGCTAATAGTTTAATAAAACTTGTTCAAGTTTACTGAATATATTGAAAATGCCCTTGAAAGCCAAAATTAAATAAATTCACCACTTTAAAAATATTAAACATCATAATTAAAGCTTCCTTGCGATTATTCTGAATGATATTTCAAAATCATCAGGTCAATTAGTGAAGCAACATTTACATGACATCTTCTCTGTCTTCATTTTCGGATCACTTTAAATGGGAAAGTTGCAGGAGTTTTTAGTCCAAACTGATGGAAATACACACATTTATAGCCCGAGGATTTCTCATTTGTCAGTTGGTTTGCAAAAAATTGGCTCTAAAGAAATCATGGTAGGAATAAGTGTGGCTACATGATATATTGTTGGTATTCTTTATTGTCATTATTTCTGGGGGGGAAAAAACTAGTACTAAAGTGATTTGCTCTTCTTCGTAAGAGGCTCCAGAATTGATTTCCTACCTAACCACCCACACATGAATTTACATGGAGCACTGCATTAACTCTAAGTATGAATAATCAGTCCCTTACTAATGAGGTAGAATTCAAACTAGACTTTCCCCCTTCAGCTTGTGTAGTAAATGTTTTCCTACCAAGTTAGCAATCTTTACAGGTTACAACTAGTTCATAATATTGTTACATACCCACCCTTGGCTGGGGTGGGGCTGCTACTCAGGTGGTTCTGAAGGACAGAGTGGTCAGAGCATCCAGCCAAAGAGGGTTATTCTCAAGACTTAAAATCTAATGTCATTAGCCCTGCCAGTGTCAGACTTGCTTGGGACCCATGACTCTTTCTTCTTCTTCTTCTTCTTCTTCTTCTTCTTCTTCTTCTTCTTCTTCTTCTTCTTCTTTTAATTTTAGAGAGAATGAGAAAGAATGCAGGTACAGAAGAGGGACAGAGTGGGGGGAGGGGCGGGAGAGAGAGAGAAAGAGAGAGAGAGAGAGAGAGAGAGAGAGAGAGAGAATCTTAAGTAGGCTCTATACTGGGATTCTGAGCCGAAATCAAGAGTCAGCCAGTGAACTAACTGAGCCACCCAGGTGTCCCTCTTCCTTTTTGATCTTACCCCTTTTGGAGTGGAAATGTGTATCCTACGCCTGCCCCACCAGTAACTTTGCTTTCTGGTTTCATAGGTTTGCAGATGGAGAGGACTTTTGCCCCAGGATGAATCATATCCCAAGAATCAACCATAACTGATTTAAATGGTATTTGGATATTTTGGACTTAGAGTTGATGCTGGAATTCGTTAAGACATTTGGAGATGTTGGGAATGTGTTTTGTATGTGAAAATGGTAGGAATCCGGTGGAGGACAAAGCAAGAGTGCCATGGTTTGAACCATGTCTCCCCAAGATCCATACATTTCAGTCCTGACCCTCATTACCTCACAGTGTGATCTTATTTGGAGATAGCGTCTTTACAAAGATAATAAAATTTAAATGAGGCCATTAGAGTGGGCCCTAATCCAATATAATTGGTTTCCTGAGAAAAGGGAAATTTGGGGGTGCCTCACTGGCTCAGTTTGTTGAGCGTCCAACTTTGGCTCAGATCATAATCTCACAGTTCGTGGGTTCAAGCCCCAGGTTGGGCTCTGTGTTGACAGCTCAGAGCTTGGAGCATGCCTCGGATTCTGTGTCTCCCTCTCTCTCTGCCCCTCCCCTGCTTGTGCTCTGTCTCTCCCTGTCTCTCAAAAATGAATAAACATAGAAAGAAAGAAAGAAAGAAAGAAAGAAAGAAAGAAAGAAAGAAAGAAAGAAAGGAAGGAAGGAAGGAAGGAAGGAAAGAAATTTGGGCACAGAGATCTGCATAAAGGGAAGATGATATGAAGACACAGAGGGAGGAGATGGCCATCTACAAGCCAAGGAGAGAGGCCTGGAACAGAGCTTCCCCTTAGAAGCCCTAGGAAGGAACTAAGCCTGCCGAACCTTGCTTTCAGATTTGTAGCCTTCAGAGCGGTGAGACCATAAATTTCTGTTGTTTAAGCCACACAGTGTGTGGTACTTTGTGATAGCAGCCCTAGCAAACTAACACAACACAATTTAATACTAATGAATTAACACAGAAAACATGCTGATCTTTAAATCATAAAGTTTATGTGATATTTGAACATTTATTCAACGCTATAAGTTATATTTTGCAGTAAGATATTGATAAAGCTTTAATTTCCTTATAAAACATAATTAATAAACATAGAATTATATCATAAAAGTCATGTATTTACTATGCATAGTCTGCATTTGTGTAATTGATTTAAAGGAAAAAAGTCAAAATAGAACACTCTGACAGCATATGCCAAAGAAAAAATAGTTAAAGTAATACTAATTATATATAATGGATAAATATGCTACCGAGTCCTTTTCAGAATTTGGCTGAGCTTTACATTTCAGAGCTGAGACCATGATTGTACTATTCAACAAATCAATTCTTAAGAGAATGAAAAGTTGATTTATTAAAAATGCATAATTCCCCATGAGATAAAGCTTGTATACAAATAAATAGAACTATGTCTAAAAGTCAGACTTCCTCTTACTTGACTCATTCAAATTAGATTAAGGAAAAACTCAAATAACGAACAAAATAGCATCCTTAAGTCATTCTGACGTCAGATTCAACTGAGATTTCTCCAAAAAAAAACACTGCCAATTAAATAATACACTCATGAGAGCTCTTGCGTCTAAAATTTGAAACTTCTCTAAAGCAAATCTCTGCTAAATAAACATTGTACCTATGTACACTACACATGAATAAAGAATACCAAGTACATTAGAAAACATTCAATCTTTTAACTTTGATCCTTTTTTTATATGTGTTCTTCATGCATTCCTTTGAAATAAAAAATAGTTACTTCTTTTATGTGTTGAATAGTTTAAAGGAACATGGTCAGGGGAGCCTGGGTGGCTCAGTCAGTTAAGCATCTGACTTCAGCTCAGGTCATGATCTCACAGTCTGTGGGTTCGAGCCCCATGTTGGTCTCTGTGCTGACAGCTCAGAGCCTGGAGCCCGCTTCAGATTCTGGTCTCCCTCTCTCTCTGACCCTCCCCCACTCACTCTCTGTCTCTCTCTCTCTCTCTCTCTCTCTCAAAAATAAGTAAACATTAAAATTTTTTTAAAAATAAAAAATAAAGTAACATGATCACTTAACATGTCATAAATCACCCCTGAATATTGTCTTTTGTTCTTCCAGGGTCTTGTTTTCAACCAGGAATGAGGCCATTTGAATCAACTCTTTGTACTGGTGCAAAGAAGAGAGTTCTTCATCTACCTCCCACAGGCTTCCCTGCCCTTGAGTCCTTGCCACCCATCATCTTCTCTGAACAGCGACAGCCTGAACGGGAACCTTGGAAGTCAGGGGTCATGCACCCAACGGCCGGAAGGATGGCTTTTTCTGTCATGAGAGCTATAGGACCACCTGCTCTTTTCCAGATGTCAGTTGAAATCTCAGAAGAGCAGACAAACCATTCTGATTCCTCTCCTCCCTCTCCCGCCCCACACACCCTGGTTCCCAAAGGCTCCGACAATAACCGTGCACTTTACATTAATAGGATAACTAGAAGTCATTGTTGGGAAAATTTTAGAAGGTAATGAATGCAGTGCCACATCTTTGATACAAGCTGCATGGTTACATATAAGCGCATGATGATCTCTTTGCCCCATTGGGTGAAGCTTGCCTTTGACAACACCCTGTAGTGTGTGGGGGCACAGAGAACAGTGGTGCCCATCCCCGGGCACGGAGATCCCTGTCCAGATCCACGCCAAAGAAGATATGGTCCTGGATACAATCATTGAGATGCAGCAGCAACCACTGCCTTCTTCAGGATGGAGGGACCAATAAGAAATACAGACGCCCCGCTAACTCTGTGGGACAAAGCTGACTTGGCCACTGATGGGCTATGTTCTTAACTGACTTAACCTCTCTTAAAGTTGCTGTCCTGACAGATGACAAATGACCTACGTGGCCAATGGATGCCATTTTCTTTTTTCTTTCTTTTTTTTTTGAGGGGGAGGCTTATTTGTTTTCTTGACCTATAGCCTTCCTAGAACATGTTCTTCGATGTCTAAGAGACCATTGCTGGCCCCAAGGCCAATTAGAGTAAAGCCTCCAGCTAGGTTTCGCTGCAGTTTATAACGTTAAACATTTGCAAGCAATCTGATTCAAGGCATTCATCTTGTGATATTTAGAATTTAGGCCCTTTTATTCTCCAGCTGGTAGAGAAAAAAACCCAAAAAAACAAAAACAAAACAGCTGCAGTGAAGACCAATTGAATAGCTTAGCCCTGACACAGGGAGCAGAGAGAGTGTTGTGGAACTTCTCAGTTCATGAGGCAGGAACCTGACCTACTTGTTCTCAGTCATTTCCCCTGAAAGCTAGATGTGACTTTTCTGAAAATGGACTGCCTCCCTGCCAAAGCATAGGCAGGATATTTGGACACATTGTCTCCTTTCTATGACCTATTAAATGTCATTTATGTACTCCAGAGCAGAGACCATTATTTATGGAGTGGGACTTGACAGAAAGTTCCCTGGAGTGACAGGGACATATGAGGAGTCCTTCCCTGCAGGACGCACTTTTAGTGAAAGTTGAATTAATTTAGAAGGTAAAATGCGGCTCAGTTTAAACAATACATTTGGGATGATGAGAGATAAAAAACATGCAATATGAATAAGTGAAATTGCTCTGTGTTGGGTGGGCGGGGGAAGCTTTCACAAAATAAATATTTAGCTAGATGTCAAATTTGCATTCTCTAAGCAGAGCTGTCGCCAGCCTCTAAGGAATGAACGAAGTCTGAGGATGGGAGCAAGCAAAGCTGGTAACAAAAGGGTTAATGGGACCAATAAGCACAGCTGCAACTTTTTACCCAGACCTTTTTCATTTGCCCTTAAATTTCCGAGTCTCCTCCTTCTGGGAGGTGGATCAGAGGCTTGTCTTTGCATCACCTCCATTTGGGTGCCTTTCAAATAAGCCCTTTCCTTGCTGCACCCTTGATGTCTCAATGATCATCTTTGCTGCCTGTCAAGCACATGAATTTGGCAAGCTAGCCAGGAGCTTTTTGCCTGTGGTTCATGGGCCCCCAGCGTGTACTGGGAGTCCGGTGAGGACTCCAAGCAGCTGCCAGGGCATTCTTTCCTAGGGACCTTCCCTAGGCAACCCCCCCACCTGGGTGCCGCTAACCTTTGGCACTCAATTTAACTCTTGCTGCAAGAAAAGGGTTTTGGGGTTTGGTTTGCACAGACAGACACAGCTCGTGGTGAGTACTTCGTGGGGAACAGCACCTGAGCATATTTCTTCCTCCTCTCTGGCCGGGCTCTCCCTCTCTTAGATTTCCTCCTCCCATTCGGTTGTCTCCACATAGGCAGTGTGGGTTCTCGTCACCGTCTTTTCTAGCTTAAGAAGCTGATAAGGAAGCCATTTGGTTCAGTCAGTGATGCTCCGACCCTTAGGCAGGAAGTTGAAAGCCATCTGGTTCAGTTGGTGAAGCACTAACTTCTGGGGAGGAACCAACACTTGCAGAGGTACCCTAGGCTTCATTTGGTTTGTTTGCTGCTGCAGCTTTGGGTAGGTTTCCATAAAACTGACCATGTTCTAACTGGAAAATGGGAAATGACAATTTGATTCCCAGATGCAGCCGTTGGGCCGTATTCTCCAAAACTGAGCAATCTTTTTTTTCTTTTAAACATTGCTTGGCCACAATATTCAGAAAGGTGACCAAGTAATGGTTCCATAAATTATAATACTATCTTGCAATCAAACTTATTTTGTAAAAGAGAAAAACTTGTAAATTGGGCCTTTAAAATTTTGTTTGCATCTTTGCATTTGTATGTGTTCATGTATGTGGTATGTTGTGAGATAATTTTTCTACCTTCAAAGGTGTTGCTAAAATAAATTTGTAAAAGAGCCCTATTTAGTTGGTTTAAAGGCAAGCGCTTATAAGAATTTGGACATTCTAAAACTCAGAAAGATAGAAACTAACTCAAATGTATTTCAAATTCGTGCAATCTTGGAAAATACTCAGTAGTAAAACTAACTTAGGGTTGTTGGTTTAATTAAAATGGACATGGTTTTAGAATTATCAGCATTAAATGTAAAACTCTTATTTCACTCATGTTTATTGAAAGTCAAATGAGTCAAATAAGTTCATAATGTCCATTCCATTTGTCAGGGAAAAAAAAAGACCTGAGAACTTTGTCAAATGCCTTAGAAAGTTTTATGGGCAATATAAGAACAAACAGATGTAAACAATTTAAATAAGTGTAATTAAGACTACTTAAAATAAGGGAAACAACTCTGTATGCAAGGAAAGCAAGACTGGTTATTTAAAGAGGGAAAACTTAGGACAAAATCTGAATGAATGTAAAAGGAACGTTGGAGAAGGTTTGTGAGAAGGGAATCTTTGGAAAGGAATTTTGTGCACGGTCAGGACAAAGATTATGGAGATTAGTGTGTAAACAAGTGTGTTAGGGAGTGATCAGCACCTGGCAAGGAGAAGGGGAGGGTAAGAACAAGGTTAGGCAGGAGTTGAGTGGTAGCACATCAACAGAAACCTTAGCTGACTCTCTGAGGAGTTCCAAATGTTGGATTGCCCTTCAGAATCCTCCTAAATTGGGACAAAAAGGTCGGACTTTTATACCCTCCTGTTGAACAGTCATTGGATGTGAGCACCTGGGGAGAGGGCATGCCCTTGGCAAGGCAGCTGTCTTCAGCCAGGGCGACCCCCCAGTGGCATCAGAGAGTTGGGGACCATCGGTGGTGTCCCTACAGCCCAGAGTCCGACATTTCTGATGGGGATTCTGGTCAGCACATCCCAGCACCTGCCACAGGAACTCGGATCCACACGGTTCCCTGGATGTCCTGGTCTCAACATCAACATGGGAAATAACAGGTAAGAAAAAAGGGAGAGATTGAATCATTTTTTAAAATTCATCTTCCTGGAAAGAATGAGTCTTAATATTATAAGTATACCAGTAAAAGATTAGAATTTGGTGTGTCTCTGTTAAAATGAGATTTTTCTTAGATTATTGGTCTAAATTATAAATAAAGGTTTTTTATCTTTAAACTGTCTAGAAAAATGAAGCTTCTATGTTTTGTCTTTATTAGGTATTTGATTACTTAATGCTGCATCTTCTCAATATTAAAAGTTACAACTATGTAACCCTCTGCATTTACCTGAGAATCTTATTGCCACCTTCGCTGAATATATAATTTTACAATGATCTCTAATTTTATTTAGGCATGTGCTTTAAAACCTTGATATTTCAGAAAAACTTCCCAAAATTAAGCTTCTAAATTAAATCTTTTTGACTAATTAGGCTTGTAATGTCAAATCACATGGGAAGCATTATCAAACAAGTGATGATAAATCTCCTTAGGTTATGTTACATGGTTGAATGCTAGAACTATTCAGAATTTGTATAAAATTCCTAAGGTGTTGATATGTCCTGGTGTAATGCCATCACTTGCAATTCTAATTATTAAAGTGTTGTGTGTCACAGAATTTTCTTGCCAATTGCATTGTAATAACAAATACAGGTCTCTGATATCTTTAAGGTCATAAAACTAAATCTGGAACTAATGGGAAAACTGCAAACAGACTCTTGTTAAAAACATTGCTGGTTCTCTAATGTTTGCTATTCCAGATTTAAGGCTACCTATGATTTGTAGAAATTTCGTAAAATATTCCTTTGTAAACAAATATTTACATTTATCTTTATCTCCCTACCTGATCCCTCCAGAATTCAGACACTTCTATTTTCATGGCAATGTATTTATTTGCATAAGTTTAATAAGAATCTGTTTTACTGATGTCAGAACACAATGGAAAAAACATTGGTTATATTGCCAAGGCTTTGACTGGAATGTCCTAATTTAGAGAGATATGCATAGACTCAGCTATGACCAGACTGCTTTAAGGAATTAAGGTGACTTCATGGAGCCAATGTAGTCTCTCTGAAAAATCAGCCTGATACCTTGCTTACAGGGTTCCAGCAGCCTTCCCAGGTGAGTAAAGAAGGTCACTTCCTGGCAGGTGCAAGAACCTCAGGATACTTGGGGGACCTTGAGAAGAGAGGAATTCAGCCAAACCTGTAGGTATTGCAGGTGAAATCTGATGGCAAGTATTTGGCTTGGCTTCTTAGCCTTGAGAGGCAATCAAAAGTTCAATCTGAAAATCAGGTATGAAATTCAATATGAAAGTTTCCAGGAAAGCAGATTTAAAAAACAAGCAAACAAACAAAAACCTATATGGCCAATCACTGTTTTGCTGCACTTAGGGTAAATAATTAGGCCAAGTTTGTCATAACTGGACTTATTTTAGAAACAAATTAGCGCCAATTTAATTATCTTTGGAAATGGGGGTGATTTTAGAGAAATTCTATTTCAGTAACACACCTTTGTTACTAGTTAGATTCTAGTTCTGATTAACTGTCTTTCGAGTGTTTGTTGTTTGCCTATAAAACTGAGCTGGGTTCTGAATTCTTCTGGTTTCCTCAAATATCTGGCTATGACCCTCCAAACTAATATTTCCTATTTTCTCCCATTCTCTTGACATGCAATCACTGAGAAATAAAACTGTTCTTTTTACGGAAGCCCTGCAAACTGAAGCTGGACAACTTGAGGTAAATTTCGAGAAAAACTGCCGCGATGCCCCATGTTTAGACTGTCTTTATGCCTGTTGCTTCATAAACCACTCAAAGATCACCAGAGACATACAGATAATTGAGCAAGTTTATTCCAGACATCCTGATCTGATGGATTTGCTATTGGAAAATCCAGAGTTTGAGACGTTTATGGACAAGAACAGTTGTATGGATCCAAAACCATTAAGAGCTGATTGCAATGGTGACCCATCAGCTATTGTCCACTGCTGAGGACACCAGAAATTAGACTGATTGCCCAAGGGAACAACTGGGCAGATCAAGCTACCAGGCTGGCGGCCTATACTAAGGTCCAAAACCCTCTCTAATTATAGACTTTAGTGCTAGACATAGATTTAACTAAAGTATCAGCCCCAATATTCCTTGGAGGACAAAAAAAAAAAAAAACTTTAAGGAATGGGGATTTAAACACCATGCTGACATTAAAGCCAGCTGGAAATATAATGAATCCTTATTTCAGAACCTCTTGTGGGAGAAATAATTAACTATATTCACCCAAGCACCTATTATGGGTGAGATGCTACTCTTCAGTGGATCCAGAAGTATATTGCAGATCCCAATATTTAGAGAACTATTAAAAATGTGACAGCTGGACTAAAAAACAATCTTAAGACTGGGCCCGTCCCAGTGCTAAAAGGTATGCAATTTAGAGACACCAAACTTGGAGAAGATTGGCAGGTAGATTTCACCATGATACCAAAACAACAGGTAATTTTTGATATTTTCTATTTGTAGACAACTTTGCAGACTGGGTTGAAGCTTTTCCATGCTGTTCAGAGAAGTCCTCAGAAATTGTCAAAACACTTTTAAGCAAAATCATTCCTAGGTTTGAATTGCTGCTAATAACTCAGAGTGACCGTAGAGCTTCATTTGTGGCAAACGTCATACAAGCAGTGTCCAAAGCCTTGGGAATTAACAGAAATTAAACTCCTTCCTGGAGACCCAAATAAACTGGAAGAACAGAATAAATGAACTTTAGCTAGGATATGCCAAGAAACCAACTTGGGAAAAAGCCTTGACAGGTGCCTTGCTTTGGGTTAGAGCAGCTCCTTAGAAGTAGGCTTGGTTTAAGCCCCTGAGAAATGTCATATGGAGGATTCTACACTTTTTTCATGACTTAAGAGTTCCTGGGGCACCAGGAGTGCCTGGGTGGCTCAGTTGGTTGAGCGTCCAACTTTGGCTTAGGTCATGATCTCACGGTCGGTGGGTTTGAGACCCACATCAGGCTCTATGCTGACAGCTCAGAGCCTGGAGCCTGCTTCGGATTCTGTGTCTCCCTCCCTCTCTACCCCTCCTCTGCTCTCTCTTTCTCTCTCTCTTTATCTCTCAAAAATAAACATTAATTTTTTTTAAAAAGTTCCTGGGGCACCTGGATGGCTTAGTCGGTTAAGCATCTAGCTCTTGACTTTGGCTCAGGTCACGATCTCATGGTTCATGAGATTGAGCCCTGTGGCCAGGGCAGAGCCTGATTGGGATTCTCTCTATCTCTTTCCCTCCCCTGCTCATGCTTTCTTTCTCAAAATAAATAAATAAACATTAAAAAAAAAAAAAAAGTATGAGTCCTGTCCTGTCAGGAACTCTATCAGGTATGTTCAGTACATATATTTGCTTCCAGCAGGTTGAAGCACTCCACAGATGTGCCCTTACAGCACCCGAATCCTTGACTTAGTGTTACTGAAGCTGGAAGACCAAACACCCAGAGCACCGACTCCAACTTCCTTGTACAAAACCTTGCAAGGTGCTGTTGACCACCCATCCCTCAGTGAAACTAAAGGGAATTAAGCCATGGATTCATGACACTCAAATTAGAAGAATCCACAGGTTCCTTACATCCTGTCAGCAAGGAGAACATCAAAAAGAACCTCGGTTGGACCAGGAAGCCTCTGAAGGACTTGTAACTATTTAGGAAAGCTAGTTCAAGAAATATATGGATAAGTACAACAAGCTACTTGGTTATAACAAATCTCCCTGAAGGCTCTAGATAAACTATAGTACAAGAACTACTATAAAAATATAAAAATCCAGGTAATGTAAAATGTTGAGTTTCAGCATAGAGCTAAAGATTGCTAAAAGCGCAGAAAGCTCTCATTCCTCTCATCCTGATCTTTGCCCCATTTTAGCAGGAAGTGCCTAGAATGGTCATTGTCCCAATTTCCTCAAGAATGAGAAAGGATCAAAAGACTGGTAACCTAAGGGTTAACAGGACTAATAAGCACAGCTGCAGCTTTTACCCAGACCCTTTCCATTTGCCTTTAAATCTCAGGACCCTCCTCCTTCAGGGAGGTGGATTGGAGGCTTGCCCTCCTGTCTGTTCATCTCCTCCTTTGGCAGCCTCCTGAATAAAGCCTTTCCTTGCTGCATGCTCCATGTTCTAGTAATTGTCTTTGCATGTTCTAGTAATTGTCTTTGCATGTTCTAGTAATTGTCTTTGCTGTGCATCAGGCAGATGGACTTGGGTGCAGTTACAAAAAAGTTATCCTATCCTTGCACTATTTTTGTTTCTTTGTTTTGCCTGATACCTGGACTTCATAGTACATCGATTACTACTTCTTAATCTTTTATTCATTCAATCAACAAATAGCTCTTATGTACCTGCTGTGTGCCAGTCCTTGGCATAAGCACTGGCTATCAGGGTCAACACTGCATCCTCCCTACTCTCACGTTGCTTCATCAAGTTATCCACAAATGCGTAATTACAAACTGATTTAAAGTGGCTTGGGGAGCATAGGAAAAAGGGTTCCTGAAGAAGATGGACATGAACTGAGAGGAAGGAGGAAAGCCAGAAGGATGTGGCCAATGGACAATATGAAAAATAGCCATGAGATTTGGCCACATGGAGTTTGCCAATGACCTCAGGTAGAATTTTGTTGATGTTTCTAACGTGGAAGCCGGACAGTAGTGTTCTAGGAGGGAGGGAGTGGGAGGATAAGTAATTTAGACACCAGGAAAAACAAAAACCCAAACCCCACTTTCAAGAGGTTTGGTAGGAAAAAAACAGAACAGAGAGAATGTTAGCTGGAGGGTTCGAGGACAAAAATAAAAACTTGGTAGTTTAGCCTTCCGTCATCTCAGCTGCCTACACCCATCTCTGCCTATGATGAAAATAGCACGTGGACCAGATAGTTGCCCAGAGTGAGTGGTGCTTGGACAGGAACCAAAATTACACTCACACAGGAACATTCATTTGGTAAAGTTTAATATATGCAAAAAAGTTCAATGATAGAAAAACCATCCTTTGGACAAGGCAGTAGCTGTATGAACTATAATTCCTCTTGCATTTACAATGGAATTTTACCTGTTTCAATTCAAAATATATATATTTTTTTAATTTCTGGGCACACTGGACTAGCATAATTAGGCTAAACATTTTGTTTTAAATTTGCTATCTCTTAATATTGTTATGTGAACAAATCTATACTAATGGGGTATACTAGCATTCTACCTTAGTGGATTATGTAGACCCCTGGCATTTCACTGGCTGATTAAAATATTTAGAAAATTAACTCTTTCAAGGCAACAGCAGATTATTTCTACTCTGGGAGTCAGTGCTGCTGCTGCTGCTGCTGCTGCTGCTGCTGCTGCTGCTGCTGAAATGAATCAAACCGACATCTGCAACACAGTAAAACAAAATAATCTGAGGATAACATTCTACATGTTTAAATTCCCCTTGAAGTCATTTTTACCACTACAGTTTTGGATGCCTCTATTTTCATGGACATCAACCAGTCTCACATTTACACTAATTGCATAAGAAAGCGCATCGCCATTTTATTTACAGGAAAAGGTCAGTCTTCCCTGTGCTAAAAGGACACCTCTAATATTTTTTAAAAAACAAGGATGGGAAGCTAAGTAACTAACACTACACCCACGGAAGGCAGGCATCCTTAACTAAAAGCCAGGAAGAAAGAGCCTGATGGCATTCCAAGTGTTAAATAGATTAATTCACAGAAATCGATCCAAGGGCCTGGGGTATTCTGCTACTGTTTCTCTTGACAATCTCGCCTCTGGCTACTATATATTTTTCTACAAAGAAAGTACTTAGGAAACAGCATGTCTAATAAACTCAGAGGGAGTCACTGTTGATCAGATTCGGAAACCACATTCTAAAAAAAAAACGAAGGCAGCCAACCTGCGCCCCCCGTTGTGGTATGTGAGACCCACTGACTAGAAACCAATTTTAAAAGCTATTCGAGTTCGCCTGCCTGGATGCGCATCTTGTTCCTCAAGAAGTGAGCAGAAGAAAAATGCCAGGGTTATTTTGGAAGCACCGAATTACAAGATCTGGAATAAGCAGCTTCATCAGACAGGCAGCTAGAAAATCCTGTTTGCAAAATAGCTCCCACTAGCTTCTTTTATGTCCGAAGTGAGACTCAATTTCGGCTAGAAAATGCACGCCTGTCAGCGGTAAGGAAGAGGTATGGTGGCGCTCCCCCCCAACAGAAACACGGTTGCCTGGTTGAACGGACCGCGGGAGCGCCGTGTCTTCCACGCGCAGAACTGACCCGGTACAGTCGCTGTCACTCTCCCAGTCCTAAAGGACAATCTCTTTGAGGCGTCCGGGGAGAACATCCCGACCAGCTGGTTTGAAGCAGGCAGCCGGGGCTGCGCGGTGGCCGACTACCCCTCCGGGCACGAAGGTCAGTAAGGTAGCCAGGTTAAAGGCACAAAGGAGAGGAGGGGCGAACTCCGGCACCCTCGCCTTAGGTGTGGGGGCGTTGGGACAAATCCAGCGGTCCCGGGAACCAGCCGAGGAGAGACTTGGGACTCAAGCAGGGCAGAAGGTGGGCAGAGCCCCTTCTCCCCGCGGCTTTTACCTGCCACAGCCGAAGCACGGCCACCGGCTCTTGCTGAGTCCGAGCCTCGGCTCCCGACTGGACAGCAGCCACTCCCTCCCCAGCCTGCACCTGCAGCTGAGCCGGCCCTCTTCGGACTGGGCAGTCTCCGGGACATTCCAGCGCCGAGATCCCATGGCTGGGACTTCTCGGCGCCCCGCTGGGACGCCCCGGCAGCTTGTCGCGGCGCTCGCCTACGTGCTCCTGAGCTGCCCCGTGCTACATGGGCAGGTGCCCTCGCCTGGGACTGAAGACCACCCTGCGCTCTACTGGCCCACCTGGGGCGCACCGGGCCTCAGTAGCCCCGACGGCCCTAGCGTCCTGATCGCCAACCCCGGACTCCGGGTTCCTGTGGGCCGCTCGCTTTGGCTCGACCCGCTCCGGGACCTGGTGATTCGAGTGCAGCCGGGGGACTGGTGCGAGGTGACGGTGCTGGAAGCCCTGCCGCTGAGCCACGGCGCGCTCTCCCCCGGCCGCTTCCCCTGCGCCTTCGGACCCCGCCAGGTCCAGTACACCCACTTCGGCTCCCGAAGCCCCGGGCGCGCTCGGGTGCGGCTGCAGCTGCGCTACGACGCCCCGACTTACACGCTAGCACTGCCCTTCACGCTGGCTGTGGACGTGGTGTTTCCCCAGCCGGAGCTAGTGATGCGCAACAGGCCTTTGGTGGTGGAGAAGCTGCGGGGCTGGAGCCATGCCATCGACAAGAGAGTGCTGGACTTTGCGTCCCTGGCGTCCGCAGGCTCTGCCCCCAGCAGGTGCCGGCTCACCCTTCTTCCTCCCCAGGGCGGCCCACTGCCCAAGTATGGGCGTTTGGTGGACGCCATGGGGGCCCCTCTCCCCAGGGGCAAGGGCGTAGACTGTGAGGCTTTTGTCAGAGCTGGGGTGCGCTACCAGCATACCGCCACCACCCTGTCGCCCAGTCGGGACTATGTGCCCTTTATGGCGGAGCTGCTAGGGCCAGAAGACAGAGGCGCGGGGTCGGCCGAGGTGCTGCTCCGTGAGCATTTCCAGCTGCTGGTGAACATCCGCGACGGAGTAGAGAACACCGCACCTCGGCCCAGTTTTGTGGCCCTGATGATGATGGAGGTCAATCAGTTCTTGCTGACAGCCCTGACCCCTGACGCACTGGCTGCGGAAGACACGGAGTCTGACCCTGATGACCTGGTCTTCAACATTCTCAATGCCCCCACAACCACACGAGGGCACGAGGGGTACGTGGTCAGCACTGATGACCCCCTGGGCCTTCCAGTCTCCTTCTTCACCCAGCGGGAGCTTCGGGAACTGAAAATTGCCTATCAGCCCCCTACAAAGAAATTGGATTCAGAGCAGCTCTTCCAGTTAGAGCTGGAGGTGGTAGATGGAGATGGTGCCACCTCAGACCCCTTTGCCTTCATGGTGATAATGAAGCCCGTGAACACTCTGGCCCCAGTGGCTAGATATAACCGGGGACTGCTGCTATTTGAAGGTCAGTCCAAGCCCCTGTCCAGCACCCACAGCCTTCAGATCAGTGATAATGATAACCTGGAAGAAGTGACAGTAACTGCAGTTAGGGGCTTAAGACATGGTCAGCTGACGGTGCTTGGGGCACCCGCTGGGTGCAAGCATTTCACACCGGTGGACCTGGCAGCAGGGCGAGTGGTTTACCAGCATGATGGCAGCAACACCTACAGTGACAACATCATCTTCCGGATGGAGGATGGACACCACCAGGTGGAATTCCTCTTCCCCGTCACCGTCATACCTGTCGATGATGAACCACCAAAGGTCAAGGCCAACACCGGGCTCTCTGTTACAGAAGGACACGTGGTCCAGATTTCCCCCTTTGTCCTGAGTGCTACTGATATTGACTCTGAGGACTCAACCATCCACTTTGTGCTGGAGGACCAGCCTCTGGAAGGGAAAAAGGAAGAGGGAGGGCGGGATCTAGCCCCTGGTTCCTCCTACTCCAGTCAGTACCAGGGGGAGATGCTGCTGCGGCAGACTGAACCACCTCAGTCCCCTGAAGATGAGGACTGGTCTTATGTGGAAAGAGAAGGACTTTATGAGAAGGTGGTGACTGAATGGCTTCAGCAAGACATAATGGGAGGGAAACTCTTCTACCGCTATCTTGGACCCCATAGCCCTCAACCTGTAGTGGCCCGGCTGACTTTCCATGTACAGGATGACCATGAGCCACCCAATCTATCCAACCAACACTTCTTCACTGTCAGGGTCCAACCAGTGGACCTGAAGAGTCCGGAACTATTTCCAGGAACTACTCTAGAAATGACTGTGCAACAATACCAACTCACTCACTTCCAGAAGAAATTCCTCCAATATACTGATGAGGACTCAGATGACCAGAACCTGTGGTACACCCTGCTGACACCCCCAACTGACACAGATGACAACCACCAAGTCCTGGCTGGAGAAATTGTCCTCACTGATTCGCCAGATATGCCCATCATGCACTTCACCCAGGCCCAGGTAAATCTGCACCAAGTTGCCTATCAGCCCCCACAGAAGATGCTGGGTGTTGCACGACGGGTTGTGCAGTTCACCTACCGAGTGGAGGATGCTGCAGGCAATAGTGTGCCTGGCACATTCACGATATTCCTAAAGCCTGTGGACAATCAGCCTCCCAAAGTCACCAACAGAGGCTTTACTGTCTTAGAGGGAGAAAGTTTTATCCTCAGCAGGAATGAACTGGGTGTCATAGATCCTGACACAGATGTTGACCAGATTGTCTTCATATTAGTCTGGGGTCCCCAACATGGACACTTGTACTACTTAAACAAACATATGACCCCAGGAGAGCTTTTCATGCAAGCTGATGTAATTAATGGGAGTGTCTCTTACCAGCACAACAGAGACCAGACTACCAATGACACCTTCCATCTGGAGGTAAGTGACGGGGTTCACCACATACCCATCACCATCCAGATTTCTGTGCATCCCACTACAGCTGACAAAACTCCCAGGATCTCTATTACAGGTGGTCCATTATTAGATGTTTCCATTGATGTACTAGAGAACAGAGCCACTGAGATCACCATGGGCATCATACATGGCAAAAAGAAGGGCACAGATGACTTGATGTTGTCTTTCATTTTGGAAGATAGCCCAAAATTGGGTACTATTCTCGTGCATGGTTTACCTGCAGAACAATTCACCCAAGAGGACCTCATCAGTGGGGCAGTAGTCTACGTCCACACTGGGGGTGAAGTTGGTTTCCAGAAACAACATGATGCCTTCAGCCTCACCCTCTCCAAGGGTTCTTATCAGTGGTTGGTGGGGAACAGCATAGTGGAAAGAGTGCAGGTGCAAGTGGTTGTGCTGCCTGTGGACAATGTGGCACCCAAAGTCTCAGTGGCAGAGTCTTATATTGTTGATGAAGGTGGGAAGAGTCCCTTGACCTTACAACATCTCAGTATTGAAGATGTGGACACACCCCAAGATGAAATCCTATGCACAGTGACCAGTCAGCCAGCCTCTGGCTACCTGGAAAACATTGCACCAGCTCCTGGCTCAAAAGAATCACGGGCTGGTAGCCCCATCAGTGCTTTCTCCATCAGTGATATCCAAGTGAGGCATATCAATTATGTACAGAGTATTCACAAGGGGGTAGAGCCACAAAAAGATCAATTCACCTTTTATTGTTCTGATGGCATCAACTTCTCCCCAAATGTTGTCTTCCCCATAATCATTTTACCCACCAATGACGAGCAGCCTGAACTTTTTGCTGGTGAGTTTGTGGTATTAGAGGGGATGAGCCTGGTCATAGACACCCCACTGCTCAATGGAGCAGATGCTGACTTGCCACAGAATGAGCTTCACTTTCAGCTCACAGCCCTCCCTCAGCATGGACGAATCATACAGCAGCTGGCCACAGGCAGCCAGCCCATCCACAGTTTTACCTTACAGGAGATCCAGGAGGCCTCCACCATTGTGTATGAGCATGATGACTCCGAGACCACAGAGGACAGTTTTGAGATCTGGCTGAGTGACGGCAAGCACGTTACCCACAGGAAGGTACCCATTGTGGTGATCCTAGTGGATGATGAAACCCCTCAGCTGACCATTAATGATGGGCTGGAAGTAGAGACCAGACACACTAAGGTCATTACAAATTGGGTCCTCAAAGCCACAGATCTTGACTCCGATGAGAAGAGCCTCAGTTTTGTCCTCCGTTCAGGGCCTCAACAAGGGCTTCTACAGCGACTGAGAAAACCCAGAGGGGAGGTGAGGAACAACCTCACCCTTGGGATGAACTTTACCCAGGATGAGATTAACAGAGGCCTCATCTGTTACACTCACACAGGCCAAGAAGGAGTTCTTGACATTGTCAAATTTGATGTGACTGATGGGATTAACCCTTTGATAGACTGCTCCTTCTACATCACTGTTGGCAGTTTAGACAGAGTCTCACCTGAGGTGGTTAGCAAAGGGATTACCCTGACAGAAGGTGGCAGAGTGACCCTTACCACCAATCTGCTTAGCACCAGCGACATCAACAGCCCTAATGAACAGCTTCACTTCAGAGTCACACGGGCTCCTAGCCTCGGGCACTTGGAGAGCTCTGACCACTCTGGGAAGCCCATTGCCTCTTTCACTCAGCTGCAGTTGGCTAGCAACAAAATATGCTATGTCCACACTTCAAATGATGAGATAAAGATGGACAGCTTTGAGTTTCAAGTGACTGATGGACACAACCCTGTGTTCCGAACCTTCAGGATCTACATCATAGATGTGGATGATAAGAAACCTATCTTGACCATCCACAAACTAATGCTGCAAGAAGGGGAAAGCAAACAGATCACTCCCTTTGAGTTAACAGCGGAAGATAAGGATACTCCAGATGATCTTCTCCTCTTTACTATCACCCAGCTCCCCATCCATGGCAGGATTTTGTATAATGGCCACCATCCTGTGACCACCTTCACCAAGCGAGACCTGAATGACAACCTGATTAGCTACTGGCATGATGGCAGTGAGGCGACTGAAGACTGTTTCTCTTTGACTGTGACAGATGGCACTCATGCTGACTTCTATGTCTTCCCAGACACTGTCCTAGAGACACACAAACCTCAGGTAATGAGGATCCACATAAGTTCCCTAGATAACAGACTCCCCCAGATTGCCATTAACAGAGGTGCATCGGCCTTGAAGCGCCTTCACACTGGACACATGAGCTTCTTGATTACCAGCAGGTCTCTGAGGACAGAGGATCAGAACAGTGTCCATGGGCTCCTGAAGTATAAAGTGACCAGAGGACCAGAGCATGGCTTCATTATCAACACTGGCCTTGGGAACAAGAGTACGCGAGTGTTTACACAAGGTTAGTAAACAATGTCCCCGATGCCTCTGTCCCTCTCCTTGAGCAGATTAGATCTCCCAGTTCTGTTTAAAATTGTCCCAAGCTCTGCATTTGCAGAAAAATTCTGATTCTGATGAAATACAATGGAATGCGAGATTATTCAGATAACAAAAAAAGGCAAGTAGTCTTTCTTCAGCTATTTCCTCAGGATGCCCATTTAACAGGAACCCTTGGACAGCTAGTAAGGCTTTTAGTTATGCCTTAAAATTACAGAACACAGGTGGACAGCTTCTGAAAAATATCATCATAAGATATGATTACATTAATTTTGAAAATATCCATTGAATTTCAAATTTTAAGTAAAGAAGCATACCTAGGAATTGTTTTCATAGTTCACTAGTAAGTTTACTTTTCTGAAGATGATATTTTATATTTAGATTTTAGAGACAAATATTACACTGCACATTTTATTGTTTTAAAATAATTTTCAAGTAATTTCTGCATCTAAAAAAAAAAAGCATAGAACTAAATTTTCCTAAATGCAGAAGGATATGTTTGAAGGATTTTTTCTTTCTAAATATATTTGTTGTTACTACTAATGGTGAACTTGAGGCAGGTTCCTCTGTTTTCCCAGGCAATGTGACACCTGGTCTCTTTGGTAGCCCTTTACATTGTCTTAACACTTTATCGTGCAGCTCTGTGTGCATGAGATGTGAAGAGATTAAAGGAATTTTCTACATACAATACATTTAAACCTAAATGCAGTCTTAGAGTAAAACTTATGAAGGCTGTTTAAAAAATAATTTAATTATCAGAGTACCTGGGTGGCTCAGCCAAGCATCTGATTCTAGATATGGGCTCAAGTTGTGATCTCACAGTCGTGGGATTGAGCCCTGTGTTGGGTTCGTGCTGAGGGTGAAGCCTGCTTGGGATTTTCCCTCTCTGTCCCTTAACTGCTCATTTTCTCCCTCTCTCTCTCTCTCTCTCTTTCTCTCCCTCTCCCTCTGTCCTTTCCTTCCTCTCAAATAAATAAAACTTTAAAATGAAAATAAAAAATAGTTTAGTTACATTTTCAGAATTGTCTCTAAAGCCAATGAAATCATATGTGGTTTTACAAGAGAGAGAAGAGAGAGAGAGAATCCCAAGCAGGCTCCGCACTACCAGCACGGAGCCTGATTAGGGGGCTCGAACTCAGGAACTGTGAGATCATGACCTGAGCCAAAACCAAGAGTCAGTCGCTTAACCAAGTGAGCCGCCCAGGCACCCCATAAGAATTATCTTTATAAATAAATACCCCAAAATGCAAATTGTCTTTAAAATACTAATAATTACCAATACAAAAACACAATAATAGACCCAAGGGACAAATTCTTAAAAATCCAAGAGAATAGGTAATAATAAAAAGTCATGATTTGATTCTCATTTTCTTTTTCCTTAGAATGCAGCCATTGTTCTTGTTTAAATTCATTTTGACAAATAGTTAATCAATAACTGCCATCAGGCCAAGCTCCATGCTTTTGCAGAAGACCTAAAACCACATGGACTCACCTCTCAATAGAGGGCCCAGATGTTGTGAAACATGCACATCTAGAACGTCCTTTTTGGGGGGTATTATCCTAAAGTTCATACACATAGCCCAGTAACAACATTTTAAACTAAGTTCTATTGATTCATGTTCACCTAATCGTTTTTAAAAAGTTAGATTTGTGTTCGTTTCATCATTTTAAAATTTCTTTATTGTAGTATTTTCATGCCTTAAAATATTGACTTTTTTTTAAGTTTACTTATTCATTTTTGAGAGAGAGACAGACAGAGAGAAAGCAAGCAGGGGAGGAACAGAGTGAGAGAGAGAGAATCCCAGGCAGACGGTGCTCTGCCAGTGCAGAGCCCGTCATGGGGCTGGATCTCACAAACCGTGAAGTCATGACCTGAGCCCGAAATCAAGAGTCGTTCACTTAACCAACTGAACCACTCAGGCGCCCCAAAATGTTGACGTTCTTAACATCCTCATTTTCTGTTGTGCCATTATGATGAGTGAAACTTGCTCTTTCATCAGCTGACATTGATGAGAGCAGGATCTGCTATGTGTTGAATGAAGGCAGCAAAGCAACAAAGGACCTCTTCTACTTCTCTGTTGAAGACAATGGTAAGTCAGTATTGAAACCTTAAAAGGGAGTCTTGGTTATTTAAAAGCAATATGAAATTGAAAAAAATGAAATCATTTGCATAGTAATCACAATCAGTATATGTCATAATACAAACAAATGAATTCTTTTTGCTTTATTTGTGATCCCATGTCAAATGGTCCTTGACAAAGGTTTTTTGAAAGGCAAAACAATGAGGAATTTCAATAATGAGAGATGAAGTATTTTACCTGACCTAGATTACGTGTGACATCCCATAAGCAGGTAAATCTTTTCTTCAGGAGGTTCTGAGAATCTGACTGGTGGCTTCTATCATTCTGGAACACATTGGAAAATCCACCCTTAGATTTTGTTAGGATTTTCAGCTCCAGAACTGAATCTTAGTGGCTCCTTCTCAGAATTGTAATCTTCATGGATGCAGTGAAAAATATATTGACTGGCATAGAGGAAAACTTGCTTAAAAAATCGCCTGTGTGCTGCACCTATATTGGTTTACTCTGTCTTCAAAGTAGCGCAATGGGAAGTAACTAGCTAACAACAGGCACTCTCTTTACACAGCTAGGAATATGCTGACTATGTTGTCAGTGAAAAATTATTTTGCAGTATAACACGATAATTGCAAAAATTATGTCTGTGTGCTGCTTGCCACTCAATAACTTCTCTCAGTATAAATCATTACTCATTCCCAGTAAGTAACATGCATTTTCTTCCTCAGTCTTGTGTAACCATTCAAGACTGTTTGGAAAGCAGACCTACATGAAGGCCATATGGTATACTGAGCTTGAATCCCAACTGACCCCATGTGACCTTGAAGAAGTTACGTTGTCCTCTCTGTGGTTCATTTCACTCATCTGTAAAATGGCAGTCTTCATACAACTTCCAGAGGGCTGCCAAGAGGATTAAGTGAGATAATATATGTAAGCCTTTGGCACAGAGTAGATGCTCATTAATAATGAGTTACCTTCTCCACTTCTAATGAGACTAACTATAGTGGAAACCACTAGCCCCTCCTCTCAATCTTCTCACTTAAAGTTTAAATGTTTATTTAATTTGGAGGGAGAGAGAGACAGAGTGTGTGTGTGAACAAATGGGGGGAGGCCAGAGAGGAGGAGGACAGAGGATCCAAAGCAGGCTCTGCCCTGACAGCAGGAAGCCCGATATGGGGCTGGAACTCACAAACTGTGAGATCATAACCTGAGCAGAAGACAGATGCTCAATCAACTGAGCCACCGAGGAACCCTTCACATGAAGTTTAAAAACAGAGCTTTCCTTCATTCCCCAGGTTCCCAAGGATGAAAGTCCCTAAAAAGATGAAGATGAATTTAAGTCTTCTAAACTGATTCACTAATGTAAAGCGCATTTGAGACCCAAATGATTTATAGTGACTATTCTTCTGATTTTGAGTGGGATGATATTCTAAAAAGATATATATCTGACTTGGACACTATGCTTTCTGGGCAACATCAGAAACAGAGTCAGTCTGTGTTGATAAATGTGAATTTTATATTGCGACCATTTTGAATATGTACTTTCTATGGGCCAGACAATGCTTATATACATTACGGCTTTGGGTTTTTACTATAAAATAAGAGGTAAATGTTACGATGCCCATTTGAAAATGAAGGCACCAAGGTTGACTAACTGGACTCATGCCATACAGGTAATAAGAAGGTGAACTAGAATCAAACTCAGGTGTTGCAGGTTTCAAAGCCAAGGTTCTTAACCACTATTGCTATACCACCTCTGTTCAGGAAGATAAAATCATGAACAGAAGTCAGAGAATAAGGCAAAGATAGCACTTCTTCACCTAACAAAGGAGCCCCTAGCAAATTAAAGTGATAAGAATAATCAAGACTCTAAAACATTTGCAGATACATTTACTCATAGTTGGATCTTAAAACACATGTATGTCCATATGCCAATTCAATATTTATGCATTTATTTGGGGCACCTGGGTGGTTCAGTTGAATAAGTGTCCAACTCCTGATTTCAGTGCAGGTCACGATCTCACGGTTCATGAGACTGAGCCCCGCATAGGGCTCTGTGTGCTGAGAACGACACAGAGCCTGCTTGTGATTCTTTCTCTCTTCTTTCTGCCCCTCCTCCTCCCCTACTCCTTACCTCTTTTGCACATGCTTTCTCTCTCTCTCCCTCTCAAAATGAATAAGTGACCTTTTAAAAAATATTTATGCATTTATTTGTTCCCTGGATTTTTTTATTGTGTTCTGAGTGCCATACACAGAGCTGAGATCCATGTTGCCATTTTTAGAATTCTTGGAATCGTTTACAACCACTAAAGGACCCACTTAAACATTTTTGTACCAGGTATTTTTAAATTGTATAAATTTATTTCTGTACAATAGCCAGCTTCATCTTTTCTTTAAAAATATCCCAATTTTTAAAATATTTCCCAAATAGAATGGGACAGCATATAGCTTGACAGTGTATAGCCCTTCCAGTTATTTAAGCTTTTGGAATTGGACACACTTCTAGGGATACATTTTCTTACCAATGGGCTGAAATAGAATTTGGTGGTGGTGGTGGTGGTGGTGGTGGTGGTACCGACTTTGGAGGCATTAAAAGAAGACTGTGCCCTACCTCTAGGACTGTGCATTAGGTACATCCTCAGGTGAGCTCAGGGTCTTAAAGGTGAAAGCATTGTCAGTATGACTCTAGAGCTGCAATTTATTAAAACCCCAAAGCTTGACAGCAGGAAGGCTTCCAGTTCATAGGATCTGAAACCAGGCTCCCTGCACTCAAACCCCAGTCCCACCATTTAGTGGTTGTGTATCTTTGAGGAACTGTGCTTTCATTTGCTCATCTGTGAATTGGAGACAATCATAGTGTGTATCTCATAGGATTATTATGAGGATTTGATTGGTTTCCTATTGCTGCTATAGTGAATTACCACAAATTTAGTGGCTTAGAACAACACAGACTTGCAAGTCTGTCCGTCAGAAGTCCAAAATGGTTCTTACTGTGCTAAAATCAAGGTTTAGACAAGACTGCCTTTCTTTATGAACACCCTAGGGGAGAACCCATGTCCTTGCCTTTCCAGCTTTAGAAAATGTCCCATTCCATATTAAACGCCATAAGTGTCCAAGTCTTTCTCATGTTGCTTTACTAAGGCACCAACTCTCCTCCCTCCCTCTTTCACTACAAGAACCCTTGCGACTACATTGGGCTTACCTGGATAATACAGGATACTCTCCCCATCACAGAATCTTTAATCACATCTGCAGAGTCCCTCTTGCCCTGTAATAAAACATACGTACGGGTTCTGGGAATTAAGAAGCGGACGTCTTTACAGGGTCATCATTCTAAGTACTACAAGTACTAAAGAAACAACCCACACAAGGCATTGAAGGGTGCCTGGCACAAAGCAAGCACACAATAGATGTTATTACCTTTAGAACTTTTAGCTGAGATACCAAACTTTTATTTCCCATCTTTTAGATAAAAAGAAGTTTAACAATTTATTCCTGAAACTCTATAACTAAATCAGTTGATTATTTAAAAAGGTCAACTTTAAACTATTATGGTGAGTTATCTTATTGGGGTATTGCCTGGAACTCTTGGTTTCTCATCCTTTTCTCTGCCCACTCATAAACTGATTCCATATTTGTTAGAAGTCCGCTAAAGAGACAAAGGAAGAAGAGGAAGTAACTCAAATCCACGGTACAGGTTTTGCCCGTGCTTGCTCAGCCTCTGCACAAAGGAATAGCTTGCCTATCCGCATCCTGTTTCCTGTATCAATTGTGCCTTTTTCTTTTTGTTCTGCTGTAGTTAAATGAAGTCGCACATGCCACAAACGTAATAGGATACGTTTCTTCTTTCCTCTCAAATAGTTATGAGCATACCTATACTTGTATACAGAGCTGAACTGGGAATTCACATGGAAATTTTTGTCGATGTACCTGGTTTGTATGTTGCATCAGTTGCTGCCTCATCAATTTTCAGTAACCAAGACTAAGGCCATTGCTGTTTAAGATCTCAGTCTTTTTTATAACATTGGTGGTAAACTTCATTATGTTCAAGGTTCTCATGAAAGTCACTGGTGAAATAGAGAATACATTTTAGATTTATAAAGCTCTGAACTGTACCAGTTAAGCATACTGTCAAGTGCATTTGTATTCCTTCTTAAGTCATTATACTTATAGATTTGTCTTGAAATTTTGCATATCTCTACTATATGTAACACTGAACAGATCTGTTCCACTTACCATATAATAATATTAATTTAATATATATAGCACTTAACATTTCTCCGAAGTGTTTTACAGATGTTATTTCAATTGATCCTTACTATAACCTGTGAGATATAAGTTATCATCTCAAATTTTACAATGAAGAATGGATTTGAAGAATTAAAATGATGCAACCAAAGGAACCATCAGAAACATCAAGTCCATTCTTTCTAATAAGCCACACTGAATGATTAGATGGGTGTGAGACAATTTTTAGTTTGGCGATGTACTGTAGATATGTCCTTAAGACCAGAAACAAATTGCTTTATTTTCTCTTAAATTATTCCGCGTCTAAAACCAGTTTGACTAACACTATGCATTTTGATATTTGCATTTGACCTGATACTTGCCTCATGGTCCGTATGAATACCAGTTTTCTGTTTAGGTGAACTGTCTTCTTCAAGTTATGAAAATAAAGTAGTGAACAATGATTTTTTTAGGACCAGTGATAGAACTAACCATAAGTCCAGGGAGTCTGCCCCTGTTTTTAAGGTAATATCATGCTTGTTTATTTAGAACTTTAAACTCCCTAGAACACATCTGTGAATTCAAGAGCAAGACAGAAAATGTCTCTGAGTAGTCCAATCAAAATCCATGGCCCAGTATTTTCACACTTGACTCAAGCCCTTTCCTGGAGTCTAATTACTCTTATTTCCCAAACAATTCTAATTTCATTTTAAATGAAAACAGTAATAAGAAGAGAGCGGGGGGGGGGGGTGGGGTGGTAAAAAGCAAAGAGTTACAGAATGCAGAAGGGATAGATAAAAATGAGCAGCTACAGAATTCAAATTCAGGAGAAACCAAGAGACAATATAGAGAAGAGACAACATGTTCCATGTATTTCTATGACTATAATATGGCAGAAGCAAAACTGCAGTAAAACTATAAAATATTTGCCAGCCTTCAGGATGATGTCATAATAAACCTGTATTTAATATGGAAAGAGGTTCATAATATACTCTTAAATAAAGAAAATCAAGTAGAAAACAGTATGTAAAGTTGTAAAGGATGATTACAAGGATGATTACATTTTCACGTATACATCCATATGTATATGCATAACAAAAAGTCTAAAGTATAAGTAGCAAGATGTTAAAAATGGTTTGTAATGGCAGTGATGGATTTTAAGTTGTTTTTATTTCTTTTGACTTTTCTTTACATTTGCTTGTGTAAATGCCTTACAGTGGCCACTATTATCAGGGAAAAAAAAAAGCAATTTCCATTTAAGAAAAAAGAACACTTGAATACATCACAACCAACTTCGTTCAATAATATTGATTTAAATGGCTAACCGTGTTACTCTGGCTTATAAATAATTCAAAAATGTCTCCCTTAATAATGTAATGGATTCAAAAATCCAAACAAAGGAGAATCAGTGTGGATTCTTTTCAGGCGGGAAGAAATCAACAGTTTACACTTGTCACTGACTCTTTCCTTCATGAATCCTACCTGCTTATATCTTTTATCCCTTCCCACCGTGACCAGAAATGAACTGTTAGCTCTTGGACAAGCCATAATAAGCAAGGCAGGTCCAAAGGCTATGTGGCAGACGGCTAGAGGGACAGGAAAGGCTCACCACCAGTGTCCCATGTTTAGTACCAATCTGTGGAAGAATTAGTTCAGAGCCACAAAGTGTAGGAAATAGCTAGAGGGTTGGACGTGATGATACTGTGCTAAGCAAAACTTTGTCATCCCCTTTCCTTTGTGAAATATGCTAGGTAACCTTTCCTTTGTGTCACTTGTGATTTGATTTGATTTTTTCACTTTTATACCGAAGCCATTGATTCTTTATAGAAAGAGAGAAGAGGTACTTCTGTTTAGATCACCTTACATGCTGTCTAGACAGTCAACTCAGCCATATTTCCTCTCAGTTTGGAGGCCACACCTGTAGTTTAACTGTCCTACAGCGATATTTTGCTACAAATTAATTCTTTTAGAAATGGCAACATCTTTCCACAACACTCAGTATGGAGTCATTTTTAGGAAGAGCATTCAGTGAATGGGAGAATGGTAAGGAACAATATTGAAAACTAGCTTAATGGCACCCTATTCAAGCCTTGTTTTTAGCATTGCTAATTATACTTCCTGCTGAAAGCTTTAAGTCTTCAATTCTGCATAAAAATACCTGACTGTATGGGTATTTTTAACATAGTCTAAAATGTTTAAATGGCCAATAATTCCTCCACCAGATAACTTGCTGTAAACATTTTTTTAAAAAATAAATGCATGTACATGGTTAAAGAATAATAAACTGTACCTTGATACCTGATCCCTTTCCCCAAAGGAGGAATTGTTCTTTCTGTTTTCTTACAAAAAGAAAATTAATCACATAGCAGAAAATATATGTATATCCTTTTTAATTTACACAAAGGAGGTTATTTATTTTTTATGCTTGGCTCTGAGCCTTGCCTTCCTGTGTTTAATGTATGTCTATATTATATCCAGACATATATTGAACTAGTAAAAACAGATCAACCTTATCTGCTTTATTCGTTTTAGACAGCTATGTAATATTTTACTTTTGACTGTATTGTAGCCTAATTAACTGGTTATGTAACCCAAAGTATTTTTTGCTCTCTCATTTTCAGTGCTACTATGAACTTACTCTTGACCTACATTTGTGAATGCATACGTCTTCTTAGCAATGAAAGATGCTGATTTAACCTGGATATTTGCATGTCTAAAACATGTCTAAAACATTCTAGCTTTTCCCTAAATTCATAGTTGCTTCAGACATGCAAAACTTTTCCTCACAACAGTACCAAGACAGACATGTAGTTCAGACAGAAAATGTGAAAGCAGTTTATTCCAAAATTAACTATTAATCCTTAGAAGTTAAAAAGTGTCAGCAGGGGCGCCTGGGTGACTCAGTCAGTTGAGCGTCCCACTTCAGGTCAGGTCATGACCTCTCAGTCTGTGAGTTTGAGCCCTGCGTCGGGCTCTGTGCTGACAGTTCAGAGCCTGGAGCCTGCTTCGGATTCTATGTCTCTCTCTCTCTCTCTCTCTCTCTCTCTCTCTGCCCCTTCCCCGCTCATGCTCTGTCTCTCTCTCTCTCTGTCAAAAATAAATAAACATTAAAAAAATAATTTTTTTTAATTGTCAGCAAAGAAAAAAAAAAGGAAAGCCTTTGCTTCTGGGAAGTGCTCCCAGAAATCCCTGAAGTTTTATACCCAGTCAGTTATGGCTTCCTTGGCTCTGCTAGGGCTGACTTTGGAGGAGTATCTAGTTTTGGTATTTTTAAGGTCTGTCATGGCTGAACTTGCAAAGATTGAGTCTCCAATTTAGAATGAAGTCTGAAGTCTGCAGGTGCAGTGAACTGCCCAGGATGGACCACTCTTCTGAGTAGAGGTCAAAACAAGTTTTGCTAATCTCTAGCTCACTGGTCAGTGGGGTCACGAGGACCACTATGCAGTGACAACGAGAGAGACAGGGCAACCTCATCCATTTACATGTCACACGCAGAGTGGAGTCTAAGTCACAGCATTTTATAAAATATTGTGTGTCAGTGCCGGGTGCTGGACTACTACACCTATTCACAGTGTGGGAATACTTTTAAACCTCATAATTCTAGATAATTCCCACATCCTATTTTGTGTGACACCAGCTAGCCCATGCTTGATAAACATAGCAGCTTTTAAAAATATACTTAATAATAACAAATAGAATTCTTTACTTGGTTTCCACATAGAAAATTAAGTGGGGATTTGAGATAAAAGTTCTTCAGATGTTGAGGTGAAAGTGAGATGATTTCCAGATGATTTTCTCACTTCTCCATTTTATTCTGCTAGTGCTAATGTTTTCAGCCATATTGTTTTAAACTAAAAATAATATGTGTACAAACAAAATATATTCAAATAGTCCAAAAGAGTTAGCACACACACATACCTCTTGCTGTAATTATGTCTTCCATTAATTTTGAAGTCCTAGAGGTCTGGGAGATAGCAGATAACTTAAATTTTATTTACTTATTGTCTGCTTTTTAATCTTTATGTAAAAAGGGAGTTGTTTAGGATTGTATTTTGGGCTGTGTGTACCAGGTAAAGAAGAAGAGGAGATAATCTGGCTGATTAAATTGATGTGTTCAATCGAATCATATAATCCTGATCATAATCTGTGTTAGAACTGAAATGACTTCCTGACAATACCTAGCATATAATAGGTGCTCCAATCATATTGGTTAAGCAAAAGTATAAACACAAACTCATGAAAAAGCTACCAAATCTCAAATTCATTTTATGATTTGTAGAGACTGTATGCTTAGTCATAGTTGTGATTTAAAAAATAATATCGATCATAATTATGGATAATTTGGAAAGAGATTTTTGAAATTAAAAAATAAATGTATTTTAGAGTTTATGATCGACAGCAAGTAATCTCAAAGAAAAATTGCTTTGGTCACTTTACCTTTGAGCATGAAAGCATTTTGTTCATCGTTTTCTCCCCATAAAATAAAACACAGGCTTATTTTTTTTTACCGTAATCTACTTTTTTAAACTATGCAATTCCATGTATAAAAGTTGAAAGCCAGGCTGAGCATGCAGTAACCTAGGAAAACTCTGGTATGAGAAAATAATCACTCTTCACAAGGATGATTAATGAAAGGAGAAAACATTTTTGAAGACTAAGAAATCTTATGAATGATGCTCTTTTAGCATTCTCTACTAGTAAGTCAATACCTACTATATTCAGGGAGTGTCTCCTTTAGATCACATTATTGTGCAACGCTTGCTTTTCATTTTCCAGTTGCTAAATATCCTCATTACCACATACATCAATTTAAGAAACATTTTATTGCTTGAAAAGAGAGTTTATTGCTTAAAAAAAGACAAAGCTGTTTTTGTCTTGTGTTATGTAAACAGGCTCTTAAATAATCACTTCAGGGCTGAATTTAAAATAAAACTTGACAGGGGTGCCTGGGTGGCTCAGTTGGTTAAGTGTCCAGCTCTTGATTTCAGCTCAGGTCTTGATCTCCAGGGTCATGAGTTCAAGCCCTACATTAGGCTCTGTGCTGACAGCAAGGAGCCTCCTTGGGCTTCTCTCTCCCTCTCTCTCCCCGCCCCTGTCCCACTCATGTGCATGAGCTCTCTCTCTATCTCTCTCTGTCTCTCTTTCTCTCTCAAAATGAATAAATAAACATTAAAAAGTAAAATAAAATAAAACTTGACAACTTCAGCATTAAATTCCATGGACATAACACATGTGCCTACTAAATAGATAATTATAAATAAACAAATACACATATGTGTATATACACATATGTATATTAGTTTATGAGGTATATATGGACACATAGAGCTCTCTAAACTGAGAAAAACATTTGACTTACTTGGAATGGCTAGTTAACATGTATCCATCTTCTTTTTTTTTTATTAAAAAAAATTTTTTTTAACGTTTATTTATTTTTGAGACAGATAGAGACAGAGCATGAATGGGGGAGGGTCAGAGAGAGGGAGACACAGAATCTGAAACAGGCTCCAGGCTCTGAGCTGTCAGCACAGAGCCCGACGCGGGGCTTGAACTCATGGACCGCGAGATCATGACCTGAGCTGAAGTCGGCCGCTTAACCGACTGAGCCACCCAGGCGCCCCCCATCTTCTTGATAATGAAGTAAAGTAGTTTGGTTTCAAATTCAGGTTCAACATTTATTGAATGTCTATCTTGTCCCGGGTATTGTGCTCGACATTTAAATTCCTTACCTCTCATTTAATCTCCACAGTATCATCATGAGATAGGTATTATCCCCCCATTTTATAGGAAAACTAACTCTTGGTGACATTGGGTAAAATGACTATTAGTATTAATGTTATTAGCACTTGAACATGTGGAAGGATAAGACAATCACAAAATCCTAGTTCTTATAAAATTAAGTCAGTATTAATATTATCCTTAAATGTATCAATCTGCTCTTTGTTCAGAAATTACATGTTGCTCTGGAATGCAGAAGACATTTAATTTAAAGCAGAAATTGTAGGCAAATACTCGGAAGCTGATGTTTATATACTGCACATGCATAAAGGCAAGTCCTTCAGAGAGAGGAAGACGAGAAGCACAAATGAGCGAATGATGCCATTGCCACTTTTACAAATCAGAAGTCACTGTTTCAACTTAGGGCAGATGACTCATCTGCAGTTTTGAATGACTGGAGTCACGGAAGACAATATTTTTAATAGAAAAATTATCTACAGATTGCATTCTGACTGAGCTTCAAATAAGTTGGGCTGCTGGGCATTTTGTTCATCGTTCGCTATCAGGCCACAGACACACTGGCTTGGCTCCATGTACGATAATGATTCAGACTTTTCTAAAGTAATTTGCAAAAAGTGGGAATGAATATGCATATATCCATCTGTGCCCTTTCAGCCTAAATATATGAGAAGCTGTCAGAGAAACAAAACCTATGTAAGAGGCGCAGAATGAATATCAAACCCTGACCTCACTAGCAGGAGACCATGTAGTTAAGTATGCTAAACATCCCTCGTGTTAACCTGGTCAGGTTTCCAGAGGCTGTGTCCTAGCGGTAGCACAAAGCCAGGAAGCCAGTAGCAATGTGATGTCAGCCTCTTGAAATCTCAAGCTAACGTTAGGGTATGTGGTTAACTGATAAAATGATCAAGGATCACAGTGTTTTGTTCATTAGGTGTGTTATTAGAAATAGAGCCTGGGGGCACCTGGGTGGCTCAGTCGATTGGGCTTCCGACTTCGGCTCAGGTCATGATCTTGCGGTTTGTGGGTTCGAGCCCTGCGTTGGGCTCTGTGCCGACAGCTCAGAGCCTGGAGCCTGCTTTAGAGTCTGTGTCTCCCTCTCTCTCTGCCCCTCCCCTGCTTATGCTCTCTCTCTCTCTCTCTCTCAAAGGTAAATAAATAAACATTAAAAAAAAAAAAGAAATAGAGTGTGGAAGTAGAATGTTTGGCTTTTTCTACTCTTTTGTGACAAGAGTTTAAGAAAGTGAACGTGGGAATGTACCCTTCTGCGGATATAAGCAGAGGGAGCCTTGGAGCTTCCAAATCATCGTTAAGTGACGTCTTCAGTATTCCGCTTTTTGGCTTTTACTTTCTTCTTCTTTCTCCCTCTCCTTTCACCTTCTGTCCTCACTTTCCTTCTCGTTAGCTTTTAATTGCTTCTGCACAACTTAGAGAATTAGTTCTGGAGGCTCGTCATATTCCTCTTCTTCTCTGGTTCTTGGTTTTTTTCCAGCCCTGCAATATACTTCACCTATGACTTTATTCACATTTCTTAATCCTACTTATGCATTCTTTTCAGAAAACAGAACATACTTTGGTGTATGTATTAAAAAGTGTTTGACAAAGTGTTTGACAAAAATAAAATGCCATTATTAAAGCAATCCCTCCATCTTATAATAAGCAACTTTCTTAATACCTGACCTTAGTTACATCAAACAAATGTGCTGAGGAAGGTATGCAAGTTGTTATTTCAGAAGTAAAAATTCTCTGAAACAGAATGAGGTGTTATGATGTTCATGCAAAAAGAGCGAAGAACATTAGAAACATCCACTAGAAAATAAAATCCTGCTGAAGGGAGAGAAATGGAATCCCTTTGAGCTCAGCCATGTAAAAGGTTTCCTTCACATGAAGAGCTTCAAGAAGCTAGACGTCCCGTCTTTAATCATCAAGGCAGGCACTAAGCCATGCTCAGGACAGGCCCTTTGGTAAAGTTGGCCGTGTTACAGCTGGAAGCATCTTCGCTCTGGAGAGCCAACTGAGTTTCTCAGCCGAAATGATTATGATAGCCTGAAAATGGCTGTGGTCTCTGCTTCCTGTGATGAAAGAAAAATGGAATATGCATCAATTGGCACAGCATTGGGAGAAAAGAAAATGGGTTTCTTGAGACAATGACTTTCTGGTCTTTTTAAGCGACTGCATAGAGCTGCTGGAGTTAAATGATTATTTGGGGGAAGACCTGTAATGGATTTCCCATTTCCTTTTTTAAAAAGGCAGTTTGATCTTACATGCTCTGTTAAATTAATAAACGCTGCCTAGCTTCAGAGTCTCAGTGGCCAAAATTGTGTGCGTAGATGAATTAAAGACATTAAAGGCAAATCCAGTTTTTCTCCTGCGTAGTTTATTTTCAGTAACATAAATCTGTAGATCTTAACCCAAGAGATCTGTAGATACAATTCAGACAGTCAAGGAACTTGAATGAAAAAAAGTAAAAAGAATATCTTTATAATTACTAACCTCCACCTAAAATACAGCTTTCCCCCCAATTATACAGGTAGGTAACAAATGCTAATACCACCAGCAAAACTTATGGCTTTGTAACCAACCAATAGGAATAACAGATATTTTAATATCAAATTATGGGAATTGTAGAGATGTCAAAGTATCCTTTATATTCATCACTACTTTGAAATTTTGGTGATATTTACTATTGGAAATTTTTTTAATAGTCTTATGAGATAATTCATGTACCATAATAATTCATATTCATCCATTTAAAGTGTACCGTTCAGTGGGTTTGGGTATACTACATTATTAATTTTTTTTAATTGTAGTCATATATGTAGCATAAAATTTGCTGTTTTAGCCAGTTTACATATATAATTCAGTGGCACTAATTGCATTCACAGTGTCATACAACCATCACCACTATTTTTAAAATTTTTTATATACCCCAAACAGAAATGCTCCAAGCATTACACAGTAATTCCCCAACCCCCCTCCCCCAGCCCTTGTAATTTCTAATCCACTTTCTGTCCCTATAAATTAGTCTTTCTGTATATTTCACATAAGTGGAATCATACAATATTTGTCCTTTTGTGTCTAGCTTATTTCACTGAACATGATGTCTTAAAGGTTCATTCATGTATCAGTATCAGATGTACCAGTACTTCATTTTTTTAAAAAAATGTTTATCTGAGAGAGAGAGAGAGGCGGGGAGGGGCAAAAAGAGAGAGAGAAACAGAGGATCTGAAGTGGGCTCTGTGCAGATAGCAGACAGCCCGATGCAGGGCTTGAACTCACAAACCGTGAGATCGTGACCTGAACTGAAATCAAGAGTCAGATGCCTAACCAACTGAGCCACCCAAGCATCCCTCAGTACTTCATTTTTATCACTGAATAATATTCCATTGTGTGCATATACTACATTTTGCTTATCCATTCACCTGTTGACAGATACTTGGGTCATATCCACCTTTTGGCTGTTGTGAATAATGCCATAATGGACACTAGCATAGGGGGGTCTGTTCTAGTCCCTACTTTTCATTCCTTTGGGTATATATATCTAAGAATGGAATTGATAGGTCTCATGGGCTAATTCTATGCTTAGCTTTTTTGGTAACCACCCAACTGTTTTCCATAGCAGCTTCAGAACAAATGTTTACTATTCTGATAACTGTGTTTTAATATAATTGAGTTTTACATAATTATATCCATTTTCTTGTGTACATTCAGAAACATTGTCTGAGGAACGGTCCCCAGGCTGTCAAAGGGCTTCCATGACACACACAAAATGTCAGGAACCTCTGCACACTGGCTTCTCTTTTGTTAAGCAAACTGATTTAAATCTGTGAAATCCTGGCAAGTGGTTGATGTCTAGAACTAAAATTGTCCATCATTATAAAAATAGTGATTTTGCATTACCTTGGAAATTCAGTTCAGCTGAGCTAGACTAAGGACTGAACTTTAAAAATGCTTTCAGAATCAAATTTTCTTGGTTGATAACATAATAGGCATCTTTACTAACAAACATGTTAAGAAAACATAACATGCACTTCAATGGGTAAGTACAAGTTCTGGCTTTCAGTATTCTAGAGCATAAGGGCTGGTTGGATGAGTATACTTTGAAAAGCCAGATCGTTCCTGAAATGTGGCTGATTTATCAATCAGTTACAGTGGAGTTCCGAAAAGAGAGAATAAAAAATATGAACGCTTCAACAATTTGCATCCCTCCCATAGAACTATAGTCGATTTAAAACATCATGAAATGCATTCATTCACAGTCTTGTGCAACCATCATCGCTATATATTTTCAAAACTCTTGTCACTTCAAACAGAAGCCACATAACCATTAAACAGTATCTGTTATCATTAATGTGTCATTTATGTAGAGGTTCACTTAAACTCTGTGTTTTTCAATGAGAAATATATTGTAGCCACTTACTCAGTCCAAGTGTTTAAGATTTGGAATATGATTGTCATCAACTATGAAAAGAAACACATAGGAAGAACTTGCCTCAAATTTCAGAAATGGCATAGTTCTGTTCTGACTTAAGTATCTCTTATTTAATTAGCAAATATTTATTGGGTACCTGCTATATGCCAGGCTCATGATATATAACAGGAAAAAAGGCATAGTCCCAGCTGTGAAGCAACTTACAGTCTCATGGGGGATAAGTTAAAAGTCAGGGTAAATGCTATATTGAGAGTCAGTTTAGATTGTTATGAGAGCAAATGTGAAAGGCATCTTATCCAGAACTGAAACGAGGCTTCCCAAGACGTAGCCAGGTGAGGGAAAAAAGGAAAAGAAGAGTGGAAAGGCAAAACAGAAGAAAGAACAGAGGAAATTTGGGGACTGCCGTGAGCTCACTCTAACTGCATGGGTCAGAGAACAGAGGCTGTGGCAGGAGCTGAAGCAGTGAGCAGGCTCCAGACCAGGAAAGATGTTCTCAATGTGTCAGTGGACTTTATCCTGAAAGTGAAGAAGAAACAGTAAAGTTCAGACAGAGCGGTGACGTGATTACCGGGTGCTATGTGCACATAACTTTGCATTATAGAGACTAGATCACAGGCAGAGGCAAAAGTAGAAAGGGGGAGATTGCAGTAAGATAAGTGAGAAATAATGTTGGTATAAGCTTAAGTGGTAGCAATGAGTGTGGAGAGAAGTGGATACATTTTTTTTTTTTAATTTGTAGGAGCTAGAATTGACAGTTCTTGAATTTGAGGGAGCGGAGAGAGGAACTCAAGAGTGATGCCTAGTGTCTTCTTTCTAACATTATTATTGTCTCCCTAATATACTGTGTTCTCCCAAAGTTTTAAATGCAAGTGAGCAGCCATTCGCCAGTGACTGATGGTCTGTGTCCTACTGGAACAACAAAAGAGAAAAGAAAAATATAACCAGCTCGAAAAATACAAGCCTGATAGTGCCTTTTGTACAAGGCATAGAGACTCGAAGAGGCATTGGTAACTGAGACTCATGCTAAGACTGATGTTTTGATCAAACCTCTTGATTGGGCAAGAGGATAATCAAAAAGGGGGACTGTTGAAATAAATTCCTAGGCCCAAGATGGAACTGTTTCTGCCTAGGGTGTCACATCAGGGAACTAAACTTAGATAACTTTCGTGTCCCTGTAAAAGCTCCACTTGACCAGAACTGCAGTATACCCAGTCGTCCAATCTCCAAATGCCAAGCCAACTCTGGGCCTTCTCACCCCAATCAAGGGTGACTGGGTGACCCCAGCCAATCAGATGTTCTCTATTCGTTTCTTCCTTGGTCTTTATTCTTTATCCTATAAAATCTTCTTGCCTTCCACCCATTTTGCAGTTCTCCAAAAGGAAACTGTTCATTTCATGAAGTGTTAAATGAAATTTGTTTATGTCACCTAAAACAAAGCAAAACAAAACAAAACAAAGTGACGCCCAGGTTTTTAACGTGGGAACCTGGGGGACATGTTGGCAAGGAATAAAGAGTTCTGCTTGGAAAATGTTGAGTGTCAAGTTCTCATTCCAGAGCCAGTACTTACCAGCCCTATGGCTTTGGGCAAATCTTAGGACTTTTTGAACCTCTGTCTAAAATAGAGATGCTGATTTCTGTCTGGTTCACAGGATGTGATGAGGCTCTAATAACTTATGCTTGTGAAAGCCCTTTAGAAACTATATAACTGAAGAGTACTGTGATTGAGATGTGAGTACTTCAGTAACTGACTAAAACCTTATTCAGTGTCATCATTGCTATCCTGAATTACAATTTAGAGATAGGCTTAGTGGGAAAATATAAGCCAGGGAATCAGGAGACCTGAATGTCTGCTAGCTCCACAATGGAGGACTGGTCCTCCTCTGAAACATAAAGTTGTCGAACTCATCATCTCCAAGGGCCCTTCTGGCCCTAAAATTATAAGAATGTTGTTAACTGTTGTCTTGAAACCTATTGGATATCCAGCATGATCTTAGTAGGTCTAAGGGGATTATTCTTGTGGACAGCAGTTCAAGAATTTTCAGTCACCATTAGCCTACTTTATGGAGGAAAGAAGGCTCAGGCTTTCTGAGAAACTATTATTACACAAATAAGTACACATGTGATTAATATGTTACTTGATCAATGTGAATGTGTTGCAGAAACAGTATAATTGAATATGACTAAGGGATGGTAAAATCTGATTCATTTGGTGCAATGAAGAGTCAAGAAGGGTATGAAGTAATTCTAGTATCTCCTATTGGATTTCATTTTATGGATTGAATATATGAAGTTTGATTTTCCCTTGTGCCTTTAATTGCAAACAGCAGAAAATCTGTAAAGTCCTAAAAAATTCCCTGCTAGATTATTTTATGCTCTGCATTGCTGAACATAAGCAACCACTCCTGGGGCTTCCCCTGCCCCTTAGTTTTGTTTTGTTTTGTTGCAAAATCTATTTATTTACATGAAATTTAAGTACATAAAAATACATGAAATGTAAATATAATATTTTAATACCTTTATTGAGATATAATTCGTGTATTATACAATTCACCCATTTAAAGTACACAATTTAATGGTGGGGCACCTGGATGGTTCATTCAGTTAAGCGTCTGACTCTTGATTTCAGCTCAGGTCATGATCCTGTGGTTGGTTTGTGGGTTCAAGCCCCAGGTCGGGCTCTGTGCTGACAGTGCAGAGCCTGCTAGGGATTCTCTGTCTCCCACTCTCTCTGCCCTCCCCCATCCTCTCTCTCTCTCTCACTCTCAAAATAAATAAAATGAACTTAAAAGAATAAAGTACACAATTCAAAGGTATTAATATATTCCCAGGATTGTGCAACCATCACCACAATCTAGTTTGCTAACATTTCGTTCCCCCAGAAAGAAACCCGTACCTGTTGGCAGTCACTCTAGTCATTTCCCCTAGCCTGTCATTTTCCCCTAGCCTGCCCTAGGCCTTGCCAACCCCTAACCTACTTCCTGTCTCTATAGATTTGCCTATCATGCACTTTTCATATAAATGGAATCATGGAATGTGTGGCCTGTTGTCTGGTTTCTCTCACTTAGCATAGTGTTTTCAAAGTTCATTCACATTGTAGCATATAGAAATACATCATTCCTTTTATGGATGAATAATATTCTATTGTGTGGATATACCATTTTTTATTTATCTTTCGTCAGCTGATGGGCATTCGGCTTGTTTCCACTTTTTGGATATTATGAATAATGTTTTCATTTCTCTCGGGTGTATACCTAGGATTGGAAGCCTTCCCCTAAGTTTTAATAACCCAGAGCTTAATATGTGTTCTCACTGATGCCATGGGGAACCCTTTATTACAGTTGGAAGACTAATAATGAATGTCAACTAATAGAAAATCGATTGAATTTCTTTTGAAAACACATTTTAGGGCTAGGCATTTTTTAAGTGTGCACAAGTCAGTTGTTTGCAAGTTTATCATCACAACAGGGTGAGAAATCTGTCGTGCAGTAAGTACGTTTCAGAGAGGCTCGGTAACCTAAGATTGTAGTCTGTTTTCTTTTTTTTTTCTTTTTTTAAAAACTTTTTTTTAACGTTTATTTATTTTTGAGACAGAGAGTGAACAGGGGAGGGGCAGAGAGAGAGGGAGACACAGAATCTGAAACAGGCTCCAGGCTCTGAGCTGTCAGCACAGAGCCTGATGCAGGGCTCAAACTCACAGACCGTGAGATCATGACCTGAGCCGAAGTTGGACGCTTAACCTACTGAGCCACCCAGGTGCCCCTGTAGTCTGTTTTCTTTAGAGACTTCATGACTTCAATAATGCTTACTGCAAGTAATACCAGTCATTAATACAGGGTTTGTGTCCATGGGGAGAGGAGGGCAGTGAGAAGACTCAGTAAATTTGGCACAAATCCCTTGAGCAGAGTTTTACTTTCCTATTAACACAAGCTTTTCTATTATGAAGCTTCACGGGGAATTTTTAAGACATCTCTAAGACTTCACGGCTTATAGCCTATAGCTATATGCCCCAGGTCCCTGGTTCTTGCCCCTCCTCAGGACAAATTCACTTTTATATGTCCTTAGGATTATTTTGGTGTGAGGTTTAAGAAGCACTGATGGATGGAATTTTTTTTTTCACATGGCTGTGATATGACTTGAAAATAATTTAACTGGTATTTCCTGAGTGGAGTGCCATGGAACTAGTTGTTAAAAGATGTTGCATTAAAAGAAAAAATAAAATCCTGTGTTTAAGTAAGTTTGAGAAGTAATGAGAGTAACAAATTTATAGTTCCTTTAATTTAAAACTTCTCAGAGGCCAGAGAGTTCTCTTATCTCTGCTCAAAATGAAAGATCTAGAACTACCTGCCACAACCTTCAAAATTAGACCTGTAAAGCATTTCACAGAAGTTAAACCTTTGCCTTTTATTTTAAAAGTTGAGTCGACCAAAACAATTACAGTAATTAGAAATCATCCCAAATGTTAATTTTAGAGCACTGAGGAGATATTCATGAAAAAGTACTCTCTAGATGTAAAACACTCCAATTTTATGAACCACTGAATACAGTTTTGTCTGCCTGCAATGCTTCTCTTCTCTTGTTTTCTCATGTGTGACAGTGTTGGGATTGGTAATACCATTTCCTTAACTGTTTCACCTGGCCTGTTTTCTGATAAAATGGCTTCATGCTGGCAGACACATTTTCCATGATTAATTAAGCATGAAAGGGTGATTTTTTTCTACACAATTTCACCTTTCAAGCTTTAAATTGATTTTCCTTTGCAGCTCCAATTTTTCTCTCCTGTGAACTCACTTGTTAGGAAAAAGAGCCCTAAATAGGAACCTGCTGGTGTATGGTATAACGGATATTTGGAAGGGGTCTCTGACAGAGGTTTCTGCAGGGTCTTTTGGTCCTAGTGTCGCAGGATTTTTTTACCACAACACCCGGAAATCGTTGTCTTGCCTCTTTGAAGAATGAAGAGGTGGACACAAAATGAGCAGCAGGCAAAAGTCTATTAGAGTATAAGATCAGAGAGGAAGAATAGTATGAAAGCTCTCTTTACAGAGAGGGAACATTCAAAAGTGAATGCCCCAGGACTATAGGCAAGCGTCCTTGTTTTATAAGGTTCTGGTCAGCCGTCCCTTCCCTTCCCCCTCATTCCTTCTCAGGTTCTACCCTCATTGGCTTGATAGCTCTAGGTGCTGCGTTGTTCATTCCTGATTGGCTCGTTTCTATGGTATGAGGGATGGTCTATGGCCTTACGTTCCTTGTGGGTGACACGTTTTATGGTCTACTACTTATTTTTGGTTAGGTCTTTTGTCAAATTCCTGAGGGAAATTTGCGGGGGAGTAGGTGGTGTCTATCACATTCTTAAGAGAAATCTTACGCATGAGACGGTTTGCTGTCGTCAGACGCTCCCAGCATTGTTCCAAAATATGTGTTTTTCCCACCCAGGGACCTCAGGTCCTATCCTTTCCCTGTCTGCCTATTTTATCCTATCTTTTCCTATCATACTAGCTACAGCCTGTGCCATCAGAACTCAGTTCCCTGCTTGGACCACCTGACATAGAAATAATAGGAACAGCTCCCCTATGGCTATTCGTACCAGCCATTTCCTCTGCGCTTCTCCGATTCCTTCACTTACATATCTCTTTAACTCTAACCTGTGTCATTACTAAGCCGAGCATACTCTGCACAGCTCACTGCAAAGTAGTATAGCATAATGCAGTTTGGAAATCCTGTTTCAAGAGTTGTTGTATGGCAAGTTCAGGAAAGTTGAGTCTTCTCTTCCTTCGGGCAGTAGTTCCAAATGCCAAGGAAAACGGGGTCACTCCAGATTAGTGGATGTCATTGCTTTACTCATAGTTGCTCTGGAAGAAGCTGGTTATAAATCATATGGCAAAACATATAAGCCGCATTTAATGGAAAACAAGTACAGCTAGAAGATTGGAAATCATTGCATTCACTCCAATTGATCTCTTCTTTTTATTCTTACCAACAATCATGTTATTACTTATTCATTTCACTCAAAGTTACTAATGTTAATTTGTAGACAAAAGATTCTTTAATGCGTTGTTCTAAGTCTGAATTTAAATCAGTATCTGTCTTGCTAGCACATACTAGAAAGATTCTCTGCTGGCCTTGAAGAAGAAAACAGCCATGTTGCAAACTACATGTTGAAAGATCCACATGGCAGTCATGGGGTATTGGAATGTTGGTGGGGTTCACGGGGTTAAGAGCTGACAACCAAGAAAGAATTCCTGAAGATGTCTTTGGTGCAAAAAGGTGATTTTATTAAAGCATGGAGACAGGACCAGTGGGCAGAAAGAGCTGCACTGGGGTTGTGAAGAGTGGCTCCTTGTATACTATGGGACTGTGGGAGGTAAAGTCAAAAGGGAAGTTTCCAAAGTGATTTTCATATGCTAAAGATTCACAGATTACTGGAGGCCTAGCTATTGTCAAGCTAAGGTTGTTTTTCCCTCTAGCAAAGCATTAACACTAGGACGTTAGGGAATTCCTGGACTTTAGACTATTGATGGGATGTCTTTTTTCTTGTAAACTGGTGGTGACTCTTATTAATTTAACCTTTTTTTTTTGTCTCTTCCTGTTTTGGGGTAGCCAGGAGTATCCAAGGAACATCATACATATACCACCTGGGGGAGGGGGGGTGGTGTGCTAATTTGTACTTTGCCCTCAGCGTGTCTTATGGTCCCTCATCAGCAGGAAACTTCAAGGGACCTCTAGAAGCTGAGGGCAGCATCCAGCCAATAGCCAGTAAGAAACTGGGACTGTTAGTCACACAACAACAGGAAAATGAATTCTGTCAATAATCTGAATGAGCTTGGAAGCAGATTCTTCCTACTCAAGGCTTTGGATAAGGATGCAGTCCAGCTAACACTGTGGTTGCTGTCTTATGACCCTGAGCCAGGGACTCAGCTAAGCCATGTCTGTATTCCTGGTCCATTGAAGCTGTAGGATAATGTGTGTGTGCTTTATTCAGCTTCTAAGTTTGTGGCAATTTTTACATGACAGTAAAATACTAATACAGGAACCACTCTCTAATAATTATGTCAGAGCCACTTGTGTTTCAGTTTTACTATGTCTTATAATGTATGCCCAGGATATAAAAGAATAGAGGTAACCTTCAGATTTGCTGGATGCTAGGATCAATTATGCAGCTTTTTTCTCCAAGCTCTTAATGTCATTAAGAACAAGCAGGCAGGTATGATATTGTGATTTGTACTAAGAATACATAGGAGTGAGGCACCTGGGTGGCTCAGTCAGTTAAGTGTCCAACCTCTGCTCAGGTCATGATCTGATGGTTCATGGGTTCAAGCCCTGTGTTGGGCTCTGTGCTGACAACTTAGAGCCTGGAGTCTGCTTCATATTCTTTGTCTCCTTCTCTCTCCTTCTCTCTCTCTCTGCCCCTCCCCCACTTGTGTGCATGCGCTCTCTCTCTCAAAAATAAATAAATAAACTTAAAAAAAAAAAAAAAGGAATACATGGGAAGACTGGGTGACTCAGTCAGTAAAGTGTCTGACTCTCGAATTTGGCTCAGGTCTAATCTCATGGTTCATGAGATAAAGCCCCATGCTGGGCTTTGTGCTGACAGCACAGAGCCTGCTCAGGAGTCTCTCTCTCTTTTCTCTCTCTGCCTCTCTTTCTCTCTCTTTCAAAATAAATAAACATTACACTAAGGAATCTACTCCTGAAATCATTGTTGCACTATATGCTAACTAATTTGGATGTAAATTTTAAAAAATAAAAAAGGAAATAAGTTAAATAAATAAATAAATAAATAAACGTTTAAGAAAAAAAGTATATATTTGATCTTCTTCCCATTTTGGAACCAAGCTTCTAAACCCCCTTGAATTCCTGTAAAGAGAATAGTCAAGGTATCGTTTGTTATGTTAATGAGGCGACTCTAGAAAGCACCTAAGGATAGGGGCTGATTAACTGGGGAGCCAATCTTGTGTTTAGAGGGTTAGAAATTTCAGTTCCACCCTTTCAACCCCCCACAACCTGTAGGGAGGGAAAAGGGGCTGAATCAATCATCAGTGACCAAAAACTAAATCAATCATGTCTATGTAATAAAGCCTCCATAAAAACCCAAAGGGCCTATTAATTAGGGGAGCTTCCAGGTTGGTGAACATGTAGAGGTACTGGGAGAGTGGCACCCTCAGAGAAGGCAAGGAAGCTCTGCACCCCCTACCCTGGCTGTTTCTGAGTCATACCCTTTTATAATAAGCCGGTAATCTAGTAAGTAAAATGTTTCTCTGAGTTCTGTGAGCCACTCTAGCAAATTAGTTGAACCCAAGAGGGAGTCATTGGAACCTCCCATCTATAGCCAGTTGGTCAGAAGCACAGGTGACAATCTAAACTTGCAATTGTCATCTAAAGTGAGGGCAGTCTTGTGGGACAGGGCCCTTACCTTACCCTTGCAATTGTCATCTAAAGTGAGGGCAGTCTTGTGGGACAGGGATCTGATGCTCTCTTGGGATAGATAGTGTCAGAAATGACTTGAATTGTAGGATACCCAGCTGGTGTCAGAGAATTGCCTGGTAGTATTGGAAAAATTACACATTGGAATTGGGAATTGGTGTCAGCATCATAGCAAACATGCATGGTCTTTACCTCAATCCATCCAACTCACAACACCCAAAGGGACTGAATGTGATGTCTTTCTTTTTTCTTTCCTTTCTTTTCCTTTTCTTTCTTTTCTTCCTTCTTACTTTCTTTCCTTCTTTTTTCTTTTTTTTTTTTTTTTGTCTGTTACATAAACTAACTCATTTATTATAGACTAGCAATGTTTCAAATGGTGGAGCTGCTCCTGGCCTCTCAAGTCCTTCAGTCTTCTGATGGCAGATGTTACTGTGATGGCAGAAGTAGTGATGTAGGTCTGGGTACTACCTGCTGCTGTTTTCATGCAGGAATCACAGTGCCAGATCCCCGCAGCTTGTCTTTTCATCTTGGTTTAGCCTAAGAAGGAGCAAGTGTACTTGGCTTGCTGACTAATTTCAATTTTCTTCACCATTTTCCTGAGGGAGGCACCATAATGAGTTCCATGTTTACTGATGATTCCAACCTTCTTGGTGCATTTAGCCATGTCATCACAAACTAGGTCTGAGTCCAGAAACTGAATGGGATTTATTTCTACATCCCATTACTTTTGCCAGCTCTGTTTTCTATTGTTTGTTATGGCTTTTAAAACTCTTTATGTATTATTCTTTTCTTCTAAGGGCAGGAAAAAGTCCATTTGAATGAATAGTTTAGTTCTTTTTAAAATCACATCTTTAGAGCACACCAGGAAAACCAAATAAACAGGGAGGAAACTGGCACTTTGCACTGGTTTAATATGAAGCACAAAATGGTGAGATGCTATACGCAGTTGGGGACTAATGCAAAAATACAAAAGATAGAAAAAATTTTAAACTGTTAGTCATTCAGAGACTAAAATAAATGTAGTGCTAACAACTGGTCCATTGAAATGAAAATATAATAATATTGACTTAAAGTCCACAATTCCATTAAGTGCTTAACTGATTCTCTTGCCCTGTAGGTCTGTCCCTTCCTCTCCTCCTTTATCTTCTTAGAGGTATAGAGAGAAATAGACTTGATTTTAGAGTGTTCTTTCTTTCTTTCTCACAGGTCAAGTGACTTTCTAATGTCCTTATTGGGTTCTCACAATTCTAATTAATATAGAACCCGGGTCTTTCTAAGGTCCAATGAAGTCGTTAATAAAAGAAATAGATATATAACATTTAGTTGGCCACTTTACTAATCAGTACCCACTGAAATGAAAGCAGTTACTCTCTGTTAGTAAATGAATTCTAGGGCTCTCCAGATCCCAGCATCCTCTGCTGTGCCTCTGAATGTGCGCATCCCTATTATGGGCACCAGGGTGCTTACCAAGTGCAACTCTGAGCCATCTTATCTGAAGTATTTGGTTTTTGAGAATTGGGATGTTGATCTTTTGTAATGTGTTTTCACCCATCCTATGAGCTCCTATTGAATTCACAGGAAATCAAAAGATTCTATCTCGTTTGGTTTATGTACAGCAAGCCAAATGCTTGAAGAAATTTAGTGGATGATAGAAAAACTGTCTAATGATGAACATTAAGTCTTTGTTTCCAGAGTCTGTAACAATTAGAGGAAAACTAGCAACATTTTAAACAGGGGGGTGGGAGGGGGACATGTTTTAAAAACCATTTAAGAATTCTGTTGTTTTTTGTTTAACGCTGTGGAGTTATATTGCTATCTGTGCTTCTGGAAACACACACACACACACACACACACACACACAAACTAGATAGAGTTATCTCCTATTTAAATAGTGAGTAATATAGAGAATATGAATGTTTTTAAAAGAAATACTGAGACCACTGCAGTGGTCAAATAAAGGAGCACTGAGTTTAGTGACTTGCCAGGCAAGGAAATACACATCAGTGAGGAAATTCAGGGTGGTTCACTAAAGAGGAGAAGTCAGGGACCCATGCATCCCAGAAAGGGGAAGTTCACTGTGTTTGTGCTAATTAAGGACCAAAGCTTACATACAAGAGAGGGTGAAATGTCTCCGTAGTACTGATATAACTGCTTAAAACAAATCACATTTTTCATTGGTCACAGAAGGCTCTTCATTTGGGTCTGGTGAGGATCTAACATACCAATCATTGTTTATCTTTAGCTGGTGGGTGCTTTAAATTCATAGCAGTTTCAGCTAAGGCTGTTTAGAACCAACTGTGGGAGATACAACATCCACTTTTATATCTCCTAGGCAAGAGCTGTCGCAGGTACAGAGTTCATTTATAGTCCCTCCTATTGATTTTCATCTATCTAGACAAAACACAGTGATTACAGAAGGATAGGCAAATTATCAGATTTTCAGGTCTACACCACAATTTTGATGAGGGGGGCTAATTTTATAAAATATCACTGTCTTTATCAGAGTCCCTTCAGACTCCTTTTGTTACAGAATCATCAGATGGTTGGAATAGTGATGGTTCAATATTTATGATTTTGTTAACAATTGACAGGACAAGAGCAATACTTAGGAACAAGGAGAGAAAGAGCATAACTAATGTATACAGAATACCCCCAACTAGCTTCCTGTTTTACCAAGCCCAAGCCATGAAAGTAGATGTCATAGATTGGTTTGTTCAATTTCAACAACCGGTTGTTTTCTTCTAAGTTTTATGCAAGTCCCATGAACTGGTCCTAGAACTTACACCAAGAAGAAACAAAAGATGCTAACCAGTGTGAAAACAGAATCTTGATTTGCCATTAAACAAACTGGAGCAATTCTGTTATCTATACTATCAAAGCAAGTACACGGAGGCTCATGTATTAACAATCATGTATTAACAATGTATTACATATATAGTTTCATATGCAATGACAAACAGGTGAGAGAAAGATTTGTATACAGCTTTCAATTTTTATTTTTATTTTTATTTTGAGAGAGAAAATGAGCATGTATGAGCAAGAGAGGGACAAGGGGGGGGGGCGGAGAGAGAGAGAGAGGGAGAGAGAATCTTAACTAGGTTCAAAGCCCAGCATGGAGCCCATTGTGGAGCTCAGTCTCAACACCATGAGACCCATTACTGGACTCATACCTTAAACCACTTATAAAAGTTGACTCAAAATGGATCACAGGGGTTTAGTCAGTTAAGCAGTCAAGTGTGCAACTCTTGATTTGGGCTCTGGTCATGATCTCACAGTTGTGAAATGGAGCCCCATGACTGGCTCCACACTGACAGTGCAGAGCCTGCTTGGGATTCTCTCTCTCCCTCCCTCTGCCCCTTCCCTGCTTTTGTGCATACATGTGTGTGCACTCTCTCTTTCTCTCTCTCTCAAAATAAATAAATAAACTTTAAAAAAATGGATTATAGACTTAAATGTAATCCCTGAAACCATGAAACTCTAGAAGAAAACATAGGGACAAAGTTCTTAACATGAGCAGTGGTAATGATTTTTCAGATATGACATCTAAAGCGCAAGCCACAAAATCAAAAGAAACTATCAAGAAAGTGAAAAAGATAACCTATGAAATGGGGGGGGGGAATTTGCAAACCATAGATTTGGTAAGGAGTTAATATCCAAAATATATAAAGAACTCATACAACTCAACAGCAAGCAAGGAAGAAGGAAAGAAAGATAGAAAGAAAGAGTGGGCAAAGGACCTGTATGGACATTTTTCCAAAGAAGATATATGAAAGGTCAACAGGCACATGAAAAGATGCTCAACATCGCTAGTCATTAGGGAAATGCAAATCAAAACCACAATGACATTACCTCATGCCGTTAGAATGTCCATGATCAAAAACACCAGAGATAACAAATGCTGGTGTGGATGTGGCAAAAGGGAACTCTTGTGCACTACTGGTGGGATTGTAAGACAGTCACTAAGGAAAACAGTATGGAGCTTCCTCAAAACTCCTAAAAATAACATATGATACAGCAATTCCACCTCTGGAAATATTCAAAGGAAACAAAAACATTAACAAAAAGATCTGTGCATCCCCACATTGACAGCACCATTATTTACAATAGCCAAGACATGGAGACAACCTTAGTGTCCATCAATGGACGAATGGATAAAGAAGTTGTGGTATATATACACAATGTAATATTATTTAGCCATAAAACAGGGAAATCCTACCATTTGCAAGAACATAGATGGAACTTGAAGGCATTTTGCTAACTGAAATAAGCCAGACAGAGGAAGAAAAATACTGTACGATCTCACTTAAATGTGGAATCTAAAAGAAGAAAAAAAGAGATTAGACTTACCAGAGGTGAATTGTTGGGAGAGGGAGAATTGGAAGAAGGTGGTCAAAAAGTACTAGCTTCTAGTTACAAGACAAATAAGCACTAGGGATGTAATGTACATGATGACCACAGTTAACACTGTTGTACAATATACAGGAAAGTTCCCATGAGAATAGATTGATCCTAACAGCTCTCATCACAAGAAGAATTTTTTTTCCTTTTTTTCTTTTCTTCTTTATTTACTTTTTATTGTACCTATATAAGAAAGTAGACATTAGCTGAACCTATTGTAATCACTTCACAATCTATATAAATCAAACCATCATGGTGCATGCCTTAAACTTTTCTCAAACTGGGCAGGAAGGGGGAAGTATGGGAAGTATGGATAAAGAATAGAAAAAAAGTATGTTCAGTGGGTATTTATTTTTTTTCAACGTTTATTTATTTTTGGGACAGAGAGAGACAGAGCATGAACGGGGGAGGGTCAGAGAGAGAGGGAGACACAGAATCGGAAACAGGCTCCAGGCTCTGAGCCATCAGCCCAGAGCCTGACGCGGGGCTCAAACTCACGGACCGCGAGATCGTGACCTGGCTGAAGTCGGACGCTTAACCGACTGCGCCACCCAGGCGCCCCAACAGTGGGTATTTATTGATGCCTCAAGGTAATGAGAATTTAAATCTTGTGAAGGGTCTTGTTAACACTCCCAGTCAACATTTCTCTCTCCCTGGGTTGGCATTAATTTAACTTCCACAAAGGAAAAATAAACAAGAGCCTGTATACCCATGTATGGTATCAGGAGGAATCCAGAGATTTTCCAAAGGCTGCAGTGCTGATCAGAGGTTGCCTGATGAACAGGATGAGCAGAGGAAGAGCATCACATCCAGCAGGGGATATGGAACATGAGTACAACTAAAGAAAACTTAGTTACAATGAGGAGTTGCTCTGAAGCTCAGATATAGCTAATGTTTTCACACCGGTGAGGCAGAATCTACAACTGCAATCAAATGCATTTACAACGTTCAGGGAAATGTAACAGTCATAGAAACTTGTTCTGATACATTTTTTTCCATCAATGGCATTCTCTTGTTTTACTATCCTAATTAAAATGTGAAATTAACTCTATTTTGTAAAACTAAGATTTGTAAGCCACAGAATTTAGGTTTAAAAAAAATCATAATCCTTAGCTCCAGAAAATATATCAGGATATATCCTAACACTTTAAGTAATGAGTGCAAATGCATCCCTTCTACAACTCAAGTTTTTCCCCAGAGGATTTTTGAGTGGATATTAGGTACATTTTATATAAAAACACTTTTAAACCTTTGTGTTATATCTCTAAACTTTCCTAGCATTTCCAAGCAGTTGTACAGGTTTGGTCAGTTTTATAAACATAGATTTTTCTTTTCCATCTAATATTGTCTTTTTTGAAGGATCTGAGTTTAAAGCTTCATAAAAGCTCTTTGGGCAAATTAGGTAGATCAAAATGGTTCGTCTCTGTCACTGGGGAAAGGGAAAAATTCTTCCCAGAGAATTCATGTTGCAATAGCTGTGTGCTAAATGCATCTGACTGAATTAAAACAAGCAAACAAAACAGGAAGACAGGGTCCAAACATCTAAATATGATTTAAAGGACATGTTGGGAGATGCTTGCATCTAGAATAGTTTCAGAAAAGCTTAATGTATCAGAGGAAAAAAGGGGGAGGGGGCAGGTATTATGGTGACTGTATTAGTCACTGTTCTCCAGAAACACAGAACAGTAGGAGTAGAAGAGGTATAGGAAGTGTGTGTGTGTGAGAGACAGACAGAAACAGAGTATTGGTTCACACAGTTGTAGAGCTGGCAAATTTGAAATCTGCAGGGTAGGCCAGCAAGTGGGCAACTGAGGCAAGTTTTTATGTTGCAGTCTGAGTTAGAATTGCTTCTTCTTGGGGAAACCTGTCATTGCTCTTAAGACCTTCAGCTGATTGGATGAAAGCCACACCCACATTCCGTTTTACTTAAATTCAACTGATTGTAAACATTGATCACAGCGAAAGAATACCTTCACACCAGTGTCTAGACTAGTGTTTGTCAAAAATACTGGGCATCATCTTTTTTGTTGACACGTAAAATTAACTTACATCACAGTAACAGTTTTGCCAAAAACTTTATTTATTGATTGATTGATTTACTTACTTACTTACTTACTTATTTCAATAAGTATTCAATGGGGCACCTGGGTGGCTCAGTCAATTAAGAGTCTGACTTCGGCTCAGGTCATGATCTCACAGTTGGTGAGTTTAAGCCCACACCGGGCTCTGTGCTGACAGCCCAAAGCCTGGAGCTTGCTTCAGATTCTGTGTCTCCTTCTCTCTCTGTCCCTCCCCTGCTTGTGTTCTCTCTCTCTCAAAAATAAGTAAATAAACATTTTAAAAATAAACAAATACATTCAAGTTAATTAGCTTACAGTATACTATTGGCTTCAGGTGTAGAACCCACTGAATCATCACTTATATATGACACCCAGTACTCATCCCAACAAATGCCCTCCTCAATGCTCATCACCCATTAGCCCATCCCCCCACCTACCACCCCTCCAGCAACCTCAGTTTGTTTTCTATCTTTAAGAGTCTTTTATGGTTTGCCTCCCTCTCCGTTTTTATCTTATTTTTCCTTCCCTTCCCCTATGTTCATCTGTTTTCTTTCTTAAATTCCAGGTATGAGTGAAATCATAGGACATTTGTCTTTCTCTGACTGCCATATTTCATTTAGCATAATACACTCTAGTTGCATCCACATTGTTGCAAATGTCAAGATTTCATTCTTTTTGATGGCTGAATAATATTCCAGTGTGTGTGTGTGTGTGTGTGTGTGTGTGTGTGTATAAAACCATAGATAGATATAGATATAGACATAGATATAGATAGATATAGATATAGATATAGATATAGATATAGATATAGATATAGACAGATATACCACATCTTCTTTATCCATTCATCAGTCAATGGACATTTGGGCTCTTTCCATACTTTGGCTATTGTTGATAGTGCTGCTATAAACATTAAGGTACATGTTGGGTTGCTCTCCTCTTGAAGCAGACTACAGATCCGCCTTCAGCACCACTGGAATCTCGTGCACGTGCTGCATGAGAAAAGCAGCCACATGTGTCTTAAGAAGTGTTTCTCCTCTGTTCCCTAGTGATACTTATTCCCAGTCTGTTGTGTCAGCCAGTATTAATACATAGAAAGAAATCCAGAATCTGGAAAATTATGGAAATAATTTTGGAAAGGATAATCTTGATAGAAATAGCATATTTTGATCCTTGATTCATGACTTCTGCCTGGGCCTGCCTAGGAAAACCAAAAGTCCATGTAGTGTAATATAACTGTGGAAAATCATGCTGGGCAAAGGACCTTGGCTTAAGGGGCCATCATATTTTTGTTCTATGGTTGGTGCCATAAAATTCATATGCTCTGAGTTGGAAAATATTTCCTTTCCTTATAAACCCCAAGGAACACTTTTTAAAAGAAATTATATGCCCTAAAGATTGAGCTTTCATCTTATTTTAAAAAGAGTGAAATTGTAAAAACTACTATCAGTATCATTATTATGCCCACTTAGAATCATAGACCTGAAGACCGAAAATGACCTCAGAGGTTGTACCCATTTTTATGTTTTAGCATGTTCGGTGAAAGACGTGGGGGTAAAGCATTACCTTGAAATTGTTTTGTAAACTTCAAGGGAGCTACTAGATTGGATTCCCTTTGGTATAGTCCAGGCAAAGAATAAACTGAGAAGCCTCTTTTTAGATGCTGCTTATGGAATCACCATTCCTTCCGTTTTAAATTTTTTAAATATAGTATATACAAATACTAACTAGTCTTCTAGAAGCTGGAAAGAGCTCATGTAAACACAAAGATGAAGTGGAAATCCAGGAGAGGCAGATTGAAAGGAAAGGCAGGATGAAGGAAACAGAGAAAGGCTTTGACAAAGCAAACACACACACACACACACACACACACACACACACATCTGTGTGTGTTAAACCTCACCCACAACATTTCTTTTCACAGTTGAGTATCTCCTGAGCATTATATATAATAGGAGCCAATGTCAAATTATGCAACAGCATAGTTCAGAAAGCATATAATCCAAAGTCTTCAAAACAAATTTTGTCTTCATAAAGTATATCTCAAGTGATTGTTACACTGAATTTCCCTTACCATTACTACAGCAATGGGTTTAGTCTGTCACTGACCTATTAGCTATGACCTATTCTGCCATTTTTTATTCTGTGACTCTATAGTCTCATTCAACATGATGTGTAACAGAGCCACTTCCATTTTCCATAAGGGTCTATAAGATTTATGTATTTGGCATTTGATTGCTTTAGTGGAACCTACTGGGACCATTTATAGCTTGTGCTATAAAAAAAAAGGCACTTTTATTTCTAGAAAATAAATACTTTACCCAAGAGTTTGTAAGTTGAGTGGAAGCTTTTCATTTCTCTAGCAATTGTTGACTTGTGGTCTGGCAGAGAGGAATTGCTGACAAATTGAATGCTTCCCCTGGGAAAATAAAAGCTCAGCGTATATTCTTTGCCTGATAAGTACTTGCCAAGAATTAGGCTAATGACATTTGTTGGCTCTCTGGCTTGCCCATTTTTGTAAGGCCTGGACTAACAATGGAGATGACACAGAGCTAGACTGCGGTTTACTTTACCTTCCAACCTTTCCTCCCTAATTATTGTCTTGCCAGACCTTAAGAAGAACTCTACCAGATGTCATTCCCCATTCATTTAGAGCTTAGTTAGATGGTTCCAAGGTTTGGCCAAACCCACTTACAAGGATATATGAATATACTTGGCTCTACATTCTGGGCTGTGATGAGTAGAACTTTATTTTTATGTCTCTGCAGAGCTTCCTTTTGACCCTTTTTTCACGTGACTCCTCCTTTCCCAACACTTCCAAATCAAATTGCTCTTGAAACACTCTTCTATCTCCTTTGGGCTGACTGTAGACATAAGCTGAGATGGGGATGTGACATTTGTCTCTTTCTTTGTAGGAGAATAAGTGATTCTGGTTTTCAAGCCCACTATTTCAGAGCTGCTTTTAGCTGACATTAGAGTAGCCACCCTGGGGGATGTGTCCTGTGTTGAACACCTATAAAAAACTGTAGGGACTTGGTTTGGTTGGAATCACATCTTCCTAAGGTATAGAGTGTATTATGGCTTTTTAGGAAATATTACTTTCATTACACATACATAACAATTTTTATTATACTATCTCATTTCTTTTTTTTTTTTTCTGTTGGGTTGTGGGGAAGGAGAGAAATGCTAAGCTACAAAGCAAATAAAACTGTAGAATCATTCTTAAGAAAATGAAAACACGTATATAAAAGCTATCCATTTCTTGAGAATTCAGTATAACCACCACAATGTTAGTATCGCACTTGAAAGCAATGTAAGCAACATGTCAAAGAGCAAAGTGGCCCAATTTAACTAGTACTTGGAAGTCCTTGCAAGCCCCTAGCATTAGTTCATTTATTTCTGTCCACTTTTAAAAAATAATGTGCTATAAAAAAAAAAGCTTAGCATACCATCACAGCTATTTTATTTATTTTTTGTGTTTATTTATTTATTTATTTATTTATGTTTATGTTTTCATTAATTCATAAAATATTTATTTATTTATTTAAATATAATTTATCATCAAGTTAGCTAACATACAGTGTATACAGTGTGCTCTTGGCTTCAGGAGTAGATTCCCATGATACATCACTTACATACAACACCCAGTGCTCATCCCAACAATTGTTCTTCTCAATGTCCATCACCCATTTTCCCCTCCTCCCCACCTTCCCCCCCATCAGCCCTCAGCTTGTTCTCTGTATTAAGAGTCTCTTATGGTTTACCTCCCTCTCTGTTTGAAACTATTTTTTTCTCCTTCCCTTCCCCCATGGTCTTCTGTTAAGTTTCTCAGATTCCACATATGAGTGAAAACATGGTATCTGTCTTTCTCTGACTTCACTCAGCATAATACCCTCCAGTTCCATCCATGTTGTTACAAATGGCAAGATTTCATTCTTTCCCATTGCCCAGTAGTATTCCATTGTGTGTGTGTGTATATGTATATGTATATGTATATGTATATGTATGTGTATATGTATATATCACATCTTCTTTATCCATTATCAGTTATCACAGACATTTCAAAGGGAAGACTTTACTTTTGCATGGTGTCTGGCTGCATCAATTACTGAGATAAAGAACAAAGTATTCAGCCATGCCTTATACTATCTCATTTCTAATGCCAATCAAGCACAAACCTATATGTCCAGTGTTATGTGATCAGTTTCTAGAACATGAGCAGAACACTGGACTATGGCGGGGGTGGGGGGAGGAGTTAAATAATATATACTATGGAAATGTAAAAGAATATTTTTTTAAATTTTTTAATGTTTTATTATTTATTTTTGAGAGTGAGTGAAACAGCACGAGCAGGGTGGGGCAGAGAGAGAGGGAAACACAGAATCCAAAGCAGGATCCAGGCTCTAAGCTGTCAGCACAGAGCCCGTTGAAGGGCTCAAACTCACCACAAGATCATGACCTGAGCCAAAATCGGATGCTCAACCGATAAGCCACCCAAGTGCCTCTGTGAAAGAGTATTGTTATTATTTTTTTTAAAGATGTCTCTAGAACTAGACCCTCAAGTTTAAAGATCAGTTCACAGCCTGTGCACACAGTATTTTGCAGAAGTAGTTCTAAGCTAAGAGGATAACAACCTGGATTGCAGGTTCTGACTCCCTTTCTAACTAGAATAAAACCACAGGTCCATGCTATGATATCACTACATTTTTTAAAAACCATTATCTACATTTTTATGAAGCAAGGTAATATATTTACAAACTGCACCTAGGTCAAATTATTGGCAGTGCTCATTCTATTCTTTAAATCTATGTTTAGGTCAGTTTTTCTCCAGGAGGCAGTCAGTCATTCAACAAGTATTTATTGAGCCCTGTAATTTCTAGGATCTTTGCCAAGGGCTAGGAACTCCATAATGAAAATAAGCTACTGATATGGAAAGAGAACCAGACATAGAGACAATTCACTCAAGTACTAGCAAGGAGATATGTGCATAAGTGACAGAGATGAACCATCACCCAGGGAAGTTTTTCCAAGGAGCAATGTTCAAATTGGGCCTTGAAGGATGACTAAGAATTTTTAGCTTCACCGTTAGCTTCACAAACTGCACATAACTTAGAATAAGCTAACTCATAGGCTCCAAAGGCAGCAAGAGAGGTAGGAGATGACGGGGGGTGGGGAGCCATGGTGGAAAGAATCCAGACCATGGAGGGCTTTGCATACTTTTAGATTTATTGACTAGCTATGTGACCTTGAGTGAGGCACAATTACTGAACTATAGGCACTTCACTTGTCAAATGTCATGTATGCCCGTCCCTGTATTCAAAGTGGTGGTAAGCATTGGATTTTCACATGAGATCTCAGATATTAAAGGATTCAGTTGTAATATGCCAGTGGGGTTAAGATCACACCTCTGGATGTGCCAGTGCACCTCTGTACCCAGATAGTTGGTGTGACTTCCCAAGAACTCATCCTCCTCACATGTGGATAAGCCTCCGGAGAGCTTAAAGTTTGCATTTGATTTATCAAGTTGCACCAACTTATGCTGAGTAATACTATTTTTCCAAACTGGGACATAATAAGTTAATATGTTTTCTTTATTGCTGTGACAGTGCCACCTACCAAGGGGGACAGAAAGAACTAGGGAATGGTAAACCTGGAAGGAACTCAGAAAGGTTTTAATTCCATCCCTCTTTGGAGAGAAAAAATAATGAGGTTCTGAGAAAGACCTGAGCTTTCTCTGGCTCTATCTAGATGGTATCCAAAAATGAGAATGATTGTTCTGATCTCCAAAGAGGAATTTGCTATATATATTGCATTGGTCTGCATTGCATTGTATTGCATAATATTACATTACATTACATTACATTACATTACATTACATTACATTACATTACATTACATTCTCTGGAAGGAAGAGTTTGCTTCAACATCCTCCTTGAATCCTATAGAGTCTTGAGAAGGAAGAAGGCACAATGTGTTCTCCCTTCCAGTTATGCCATGTGGAGCCCCAACTCCCAAAGAGAAATGGCCATTGCATGTGATCATGCAATTGGTGTATTTTTTCTTTCCTCCTAGTTGGAAACTTCTGCTAATAGAATCTCATCCTTTTTTTAATATTCTAAAGTCTTGCTTTGAGAGTACTTCGGGTAGTTTTGTTTTGTGTCAAGGGCAGGATGTGGTGCCCCTATTGAGGCATGCAAAACAATCGAAGAAAAGCTTCTGGTCTTTACTTTTTCCCCCTGCTTCCACTGCAGTAATATTGAAGAACTCTATTTTAAGAAGGCGAGAAAGGGCACAGATAACTTGTATTGTCATACATAGCAATAACGTGTTGGGTTTTATTCTTCAAAATGGAGAGCCAAATATATCATCAAGACAGTTTGGGGACATCTCCAAAAAGAATACCAAACACCTCTGTCACACTGCATTACACCTGCCGCCCCTGTAGCCCCTCCCACCTGGCAGTGAACACAAAGATCCCTTCCTCCATCACCTGCCCACACATTTCCAAAGACTGCATAAGTGAATATAGAAACACTGTCTGGGAAGTAACATTGCTGTAGCTTTGAAGAATACAATGAGAGAAATGACTGTAGATAGCTCATCTGTTTGCTTTTTAGTTTTCCCCTCCTTTTCTGAAAAACCTGATTTGCACAAAACAACCTGTTGTTCCTCAAGAAGAGAATGGACATGCACCTGTGTGTTGGGGACTCCAAAAGGAGGGCCACCTCTCCTCCCCTGCTTTGGGTCATGGGTGGCCACACCCTGAATCACTGAAGGAAGAATCAGGCAGGCCCATGGAGTTACTGAATAGAAGTGAATTATGCAAAAGAAAAGAGGGTGGAATAATATCCTTGTGCAGGAAGGGGATGTGGCATATCTCACCCAACAAAGAACATGGTTTTAAATTGCTACTCACAACTCCAGGAACACTGGAGACAGCTAGGGAAAGAAAATGAAAGTTGGTCTCATGCAATTTGACTTTTTCTCTTACCTAATTTTGTTAATTCTTCTATCTCAAGTTACTTTCTTTTCCCTGAAATTATACCTCTACTGGGGAAGAATACATTATATTTATCATAGTTCTATTCTGTAGACATGCAACTTAGCTGTACGCATCAAGCCTCGAACACATTTCATCACAATGAGGCACTGTGAAGCATTTTCCAAAGAAAAATGGTATTAACTGACACTACGTGAAAATTGATAGTGATAGGTATTATGATGAGGTGGTGCTTATGGAAGTCAGATACATTTTAAAGTTCGTGGCTGCAGAAGTTAAATGCTTATGACAATGAAGCTATTTGAAAATGTCATGGAGTATTAAAAAACATGAGTATGATATTAGATTTTCATTGGGTAATTATTAAACATTTGAGATCAAATATCCTATTCAATTAAATCTTTTTTCAGGCTCAAGGCCATAAGCCATTAACATTTGACAATGACTGCTACCTTATCATTTAGTACTTGATTTGACTCATTTGAGAGTCAGCATTTATTTGTTTTTTGTTTTTATTTTTTTCTCAACATGGAATGCTTCATGAATTCCTGTGTCATCCTCACACAGGGCCATGCTAATGTTCTCTGTATTGTTCCAGTTTTAGTATATTTAGTATATGTGCTGCCAAAGCAAGCATGAGAGTCAGCATTTATTTTAGATGTATTTTCAAAATTGTCTTTAGCAATACATAATCTATTTTTCATTTTAAGGTGTTTTCCAATCATTTCATTTGAAAAGAAGAGATTATATCAGAAACCAAAATTGGTACCTAAGTTACATCAAAATTAGATCTTCCTGAATATAGTATTTGGGTAAAACACTTAGGATATATTTCCTTTTTTAAAAAACTCAATGGGAGATAATTATGAAAATGTAAATGCATTATGCCCTTCAATTCAAGAAGCTTGAAATTCTGCAGTTGGGTATTTTTCTCCATTATTACTTCCAATTGCTTTCTAAGCCATTGCCATTCCAAAATTCACTTTTCTACTTCTCTTCACCTCACTGTGCACTCAGATCTTTTCCTCGTCCAGACTGGTCCTGTCAGTTCCTATTCCCTGACTCCTATCTCTTCCATCTTGTTTGTCTCTTATTTTTCTTCTTTCTCATTGGCAGATTGCACACTTCCTAGCCCAGAGCTCCACATGTATCAGGCACTTGGGACATGTTGGTCCTGTTTACCCCCATCCTGCATCCCCCATTATGAGCTTATATGTTCTGTTTAGAACATTATAGCATTAATTTCGTTCTACATAGTTCTTTTCTTAATAATTCATTCTCCTGACTCATGAAGGAGAAAAAAGGAACTTAATAATAATAGCTCAAACCATAAAAATGATGTGCCCACACTTCCCCACCTACACAGTCTCTCCCATCCAGTGCCTCCTGTGACCCTGTCTTTACCACAGTCTTACAGATGGGGGAGCAGGGATGGAGGCACCTGCCTATGGCACAGAGATCACGTGTGGGAGGGCTGCCTCTGGTCTTCCCACCTAAACTTAGCGACCTGATGCTTCCATTTCAATAGCTGCCCAGGAAAAAAGTGTGATGGTTAATCAGATCCCATGAATATCGCTCTTGTCCCCAACTTTAAACTCTGATTTGTCCACAGGAAAAATAGTTTTAATGTCCTTGATATTGTATCCTTCTAATTTTCCTCAGATTAACTTAGATTCAGGCTACCTTCTGAAGTCAACGGGGAATGTTTGATTATCAATGTCAAATTCAAATCCAAAATGTTTCATTTGTCATTCTCCCAAAATAGGAGTATGAAATATAGGAACATTTAAAAAAATTTTTTTAACATTTATTTATTTTTGAGAGACAGAGAGAAGCAGAGCATGAGCAGGGGAGGGGGAGAGAGAGAGAGATACAGAATCTGAAGCAGGCTCCAGGCTCTGAGCTGTTTGTTATCACAGAGCCTGATGCGGGGCTTGAACTCACGAACTGCAAGATCATGACCTGAGCTGAAGTCAGACACTCAAATAACTGAGCCATCCAGGCGCCCCAATAGGAACATTTTTTATCAGAGATGCAGTAAAATCCTTTAATTTCATCTGCACCAGTGGTTCTCAATGAAAGATTATTTTTCTCCCTAGGGGACATTTGGCAATGTCTAGAGACTTTTTTTTTTTAATTGTTACAATTGGAGGATGGGGTAGGTGAGAGACTGCTGTCGGTTTCTAGTAGGTAGAGGTCAAGGATACTGCTCAACATCCTACAATCCACAGGACAGCCCCTCACAACAAAGAATTATCCAGCCTAAATGTCAATAGTATTGAGGTTGAAAAATGCTGCCCTAGAGTGTAACTAGATATGTAGCTGTTATCATTTGATATAGCAAATAACAAAGTATCATCCTTTGATAAGATGATTATGGTTATGCTTGAAACTCTCCTTTTTTTTTTTTTTTTACCTCTGGATGGTAGTTTTATATCAGACTTACACAGTGGGATGAAACTAACTCAAAGGCTTCTTATTTTCCATTTTGTTACTTATTTTCCTTCACTGGCTCCCAAAGGCAACTGTCCCCAACGATTAGTTCTTGATCTTCTTCTTTTTTTTTTTTTTTACAGTTACTTCCTTATTGAAATACATAACATCGTCTATGCAAAGTCTTTCATAAATTGGACTTTCATGCAATCCAACGTCTGCATTCTTATTCATTATACACTAAACCACCTCTCATCATTTGGGATGTAATTGTTAATGCATCAGCTGGCTGCCTGCCTGCTTCTGGGTCCAGGGGAAGAAGCTGCACCTGTGAAGAGTGCTACCAACTCAAGCCTGGGAGGGCACAGCTAAGGCCTAGGCAACCATCCTCTCTGGCCCCCACTGGAAAGGATCATAGTCACGTCCCACACCTCCTCTCCTCCTCAGAATGCCCTGACTTCCAAAGCTAAGGGCCCTGTAACTGACCCTCACAGGTGGGACCTCCATCTTAGCAGGGGCTCCCTGGCCATTCCAACCACTTCCTCTTTCTTATATTCCAATCCCTTCTACCCCCCACTCCCAACCCTTTCCCCAGCAAGTGATGGTGCATAGCCAACCAACAGGAGAGACTAAGTCAGAGCCACACATGCAAGTCAAGGTGACTGGTAGAGACCAAGTCCTTTCCTCCACATTGCTCCTGGCTTGGCTCCTGTTTCAAAGTCCAGGGACCAACCGGTCTGAGAGTAGAAAAGGGCAATGCCTGAATCAGCTTCTTCAGGGCCCCAGGATGTCTGATGTCAGGTGCTCAGCCAGGATCATACTACTCTAAAGACAGTGTCTAAGAGGCAGTGTCTGACAAAGTACAAAAATTGTATAATATAGGAGCATCTGGGTGGCTCAGTCAGTTAAGCATCTGACTCTTGATTTCGGCTTAGGTTATGATCTCACAGTTTCATGAGTTCTAGCTCCACATCGGGCTCCACCCTGACTCTTCAGAGCTTGCTTGGGATTCTCTCTCTCCTCTCTCTGTCCCTCCCCATCTTGGGCTCTCTCTGTCTCTCTCAAATAAATAAACTTAAAAAAATTATAAAAATTGGGGTGCCTGGGGGGGGGAGCCTGGGTGGCTTAGTCAGTTAAGCACCCGATTTCGGCTCAAGCTATGATCTCTCAGTCTTGGGTTCCAGCCTCACGTCAGGCTGTGTGCTGACAGCTCGGAGGCTGGAGCCTGCTTTGGATTCTGTGTCTGTCTGTCTCTCCCCTGCTCATACTCTACACATCTCTCTCTCTTTCTCTCAAAATCTCAAAAATAAATAAACATTAAAATTTTTTTTTAAAAATTGGGGTGCCTGTGTGGCTCAGTCGGTTGACTTCGGCTCAGGTCATGATCTCACAGTTTGTGAGTTCGAGCCCTGCATCGGGCTCTGTGCTGACAGCTCGATCCTGGAGCCTGCTTCGAATTCTGTGTCTCGTCTCTCTGCCCCTCCCCAACTTGTGTTCTGTCTCTGTCTCTGTCTCTTAAAAATGTAAAAATACATGTAAAAAAATTTTTTAATTATAAAAATTTTATAACATATATTTAGCTCTTTATTGTTATTTTGAAAAACTGGACTTTAAAACTCCCTCTCAGAGACTCCCTGAGTACACCCAAATATACATTACACCCAAATATACATTTCTTGCCTTTGTCCGTTCCTGAAACTTTTTCCCAAATCTCCAAGTATCCAAAATAACTGATGAACTTTTCATTTGGACTTCTTATCATCCCTTCAAAGCCAAATCTGAAATTAAACTCCCAAGTTGTCTTCCCCTCCTAACTTCTCTATATCTGCTCACATTACACAATTCCTCCAGCTGCCCGATTTAAGCTCAGAGTCCCTCTCTGACAGCCTTCCTCACGTGTTCTGGCTTCTCATCCCCCAAACCTGTCAATTCTCCTTTATTCTCTCTAAACTGTCCATTTCTTCTCCACTATCACCGCCCAATGCTTAAGCCCTTACTGTCTCATGAAATCTGTCCATATCCTCTCTGAAGAAATTATACCTTGTGTCAAGTGACAAAAATAATACAATTGAGCAACCAGTTTGATATCCTTTATTCAAGAGAAAGCCATTCATGGACTGGGGGAGGCAGTGCCTCACAAGCAGTGGAACACTTCCCACAGGATTTGGGCGCGAGGGCAAGTCTCATAGAGCATTAGAAGAGGCAGTGCATGGTTGGCTGGGAGGCTGGGGATTTCTTTATAAGGCTTGCATTTCCCTTTTGAAGTATTTGAGTAGCCAAAGTTGAGTTGGAGGCTTGTATGTTGAGTTTCCTTGACAAGTGTTTCCAGTAAGCACAGGCTGACTTAGGTTTAGATTTTGTGACATGGACTGGGCCACTGGTCCATTTTGTGGGTCCTGATATACAAATTAACTTTATCACTTGCATGTCTTTTGATCCACAACACTTAGCACAAATCTTAGCACTGTGTTTGCTGATTGGTTAGAATTTAAAGTAATTATTTATAGGACGTGTAAATGAGCAAACAAATGGTCTTCTGTACCTAGCTGATTTATACATTTAAAAGTACTGATTTGTACTTATTTTCTCCTGCTTCTCCATTAAATTATGTGCATCGATGTCAGTATAACCTTAATGTGACCACTTTCTTTGAGTGCCTACTGTGTGCCAGGCATCATGCTCGTCATTTTTACCTTTACTATCTCGGGTTATCCTTACAGCTCTGAGGAAGATATTATTCCTGTCATTGTTATTGTTATCATGCTCATTTAACAGTCAAAGAATCTACAATTCAACGGTACTTGGTAACTTTTCTGAGTCTGTATAGCTAATTAATAGCAGAGTGGTCACTTGACGCTATATCCAAAGTCCCTGCTGTTTCTGTGCCACGTAGCTGCTTCTTGGGATTATCTGTACATTTTATTTTAAGAATCTGAGTACAGAAAAACTATTGGTGACAAGAATGTAAAAGGGCCCTCTACTATTTTCACCTAGTTTTTGCATCCTGATGTTAGGACACAAATACCATTTAGATATCTAAATCTTCGAGCGCTTTTCACTAAGAACTGCCTTCCTCCTCAACCTCACGCTGCAGCCAGGCCACACCTAATAACATCACAGCTACCCACACCCAAGCTTGACCATTGAAATGCCATGAGGCTAATCTATCTCTGCTGGTCATGTGAAATAAAGATAAGCAAATCAGGATACATGGGGGACACGCAGGATACATGCATGGACGAGTGGAGAAAGCTAGCTGGTATTCAGAGAATACAGAATGAAGCAAACGCCCAGAGAGAAGTCTTAACAAGAAGCCATGTGGATCTAGGGGGCAGAAACTTAGGGTAGCTGCTAGGGTCTAAAGATTTTCAGACCCCATTTTTTGAGAAATCCATATCATATACATTTGGGATGTGAAAATATCTTTGTCTCTACTTGTTGATCCTTTTTCATCATGGATATTTTGATTCAGAGAATCTTGTTTGCAATAGATTTTGCCCATTTCAATTTTTTAAAAAATGTTTATTTATTATTTTTGATAGAGAGCAAGTGGGGAAAGGGCAGAGAGAGAGGGAGACAGAGGATCTGAAGTGGGCTCTGTGCTAACAGCAGAGAGCCCAACATGGGGCTCAAACTCACGAACTGTGAGATTATGACCTGAGCTGAAGTTGGACGCTCAACTGACTGAGCCACCCAGGTGCTCCTTGCCCATTTCCCTTTTGAAGCATTTGAGTTGCATTGATCCAGGAGCATTAATCATAGGAGTGGCACTCAGAGTCAAAACCAGAGCACAGGACTAGAAGTCTGCAGTCCAGACAAGACCTTGCCACTACCCTGCACAGACCTGGCCCAGTTACTTTATTTTCCTGAAACTACTTGCCTAGATATACAATGAGACTAATATTTGTCCTAATCTGTAGTATGGTTATCAGAACAAAATAAAGCTTATATGACAGAACTTCAAAAAAGAGTAAACTTGAAGTGTTATTTTGACTCATGATTTCAAAATCAAAACAAAACAAAACAAAACAAAACTACATACTTGATGAATTTAAGTGGTTTCAAACTAGAAACAAGACCAGTATCATATCTTTAAATAACATAAAAGGATTTCTGGTATATTTGTCTTACACTTTTCTGTACTTATCAAAATATCCACAGTAATATCAATAATCTTCTTTAAAGAGAAGATAGATGGATCATAAACATGAAATTCAGCAGGTGCGTTTACCTTGCATTTATATATCAGTGCATTCCTGGTGCACCAAATGAGCACAACTTGTGATGTAATCAAATTATGATTTTAGCTGTATGTTCTTTTAACATTTTTTTCAGTGGTGGTGCTGGGAAGAAAGGTTCTTCCCTTCCTCCTACAATGGATACTTGGCAGTCACACAACTTTTCTAATCACTCTCAGATAAAAACATCTTACAGCCATATTAAATCAAAAACACAGTGTCAGTCTGGTCATTAGAATTCACAGCCCGAAGCAGTAATTAAATATCAGAACTTGTTCTGTGTTATGCCTTCTCTGCAGCTATTAGCCAGAGCTGGGACAAGGGGGGGAGGGCAGAGGCCATCTTCTGCTCTTCCCATGTTCATGGTTCTCCTGGCTTCCTAGCAAAGCTTTGATCCTTCGGCTAGCCCCAGAGAGAGGGGAGATGGGGGACAGAGCATAGTCTGGTGTGGCAAGTATTGTTGCATCCGATGTTGGGGCCCCTGGATGGCAACTATTTAATGGCGACTCTTTCTTCCGTTGGTGTTTTCATGAGTTCCTTAAAGAGTCCGGACTATGGAACGTGCAGTTACTCATCTTTCACCATTTCTGCAGTTGACAGGGATCTGGTGGTCAGCTTCCAGCTTCCCACTGGGATCACATTGCCTCCTCGACAGGTTCTGTTGGGCAGATGACCCACCTCTGGCCCACACGCATGCTCTCCTTGTCCCAGTCTTCATGGGTACTTAATTACTTCCCAAAGGCAGGCCTCTCCACTCTCCCTACCCTGCCAAAGCCACATGAACTTTTTTGGTAATGCATCAGTCACATGAAGGACATGTCAGCTCTCTAACAGGTTCATTGAAGCCCACTCTCCCTGGGCTGGAGGTGAAGAATGTAGCTCTACTCCTTGCCCACACCCTACTTGGGTGGTGGTAGAGATGCCTATCAGCTTTTTCTAAAGTACTCTCTTTACAAATCCTCCATTCTTGTTCTACATGTTGCCTTTTTATGATATGCTCGATCTGATTTAGGGGTTTAGTAGTTGTGGAACTGGTTAGTAAAACTTTCTGTTGTAAACTTTGTAGGTGGTAGTCTGCCTATACTCACTTTGTTAGCTCATATATATTATATTGGTGCCTCAGTTTCAACTGAGGCCTAGAGAGTCCTATTTCAACATCCTTTTACAAGTGATTATTTGTAACAATGGCTCCCCAGTGGAGGGAAACCTGCTCTTTCTTCCAATCCACACACATTGCACAGGCTCAATATGGAGCCAGGTTAACCATCATCAAAGAAGCCTGTGACCCAGTGTGGACAAGAGGAAATAAGATAGACCCCCTATATCCTTGTCTCTTACAGTCCACTTGGACAGTTTTTAAACAGTGAGAATCTGAGTTCAGGTGCCTGGGTGGCTCATTCTGTTAAGCATCCGACGTCAGTTCAGGTCATGGTCTCGCAGTTTGTGAGTTTGAGCCCCTCATTGGGCTCTGTGTTGACAGCTCAGAGCCTGGAACCTACTTCAGATTCTGTGTCTCCCTCTCTCTCTGCCCCTCCCCTGCTCATGGTCTGTCTCTCTCAGTCTCTCTCTCTCTTTCTCTCAAAAATAAATAAACATTTAAAAAAAATAAGAAGAAAAAAAGAATCTGAGTTCAAGACATCATACCAGATCCTCAAAGTAATAAAATAAGGAAATATAATGTGGGCACTGTGTTCAGGGAAATTGTAGCCTGTTGTGAGAGCAAATGGATATATAAACAATACAAAAGAGTATATCAGAAGGCAGAGAAAGAAAATGAGGGGAGAAAGGAAGCAAACAAAGGAAACAGTGAGCAAAAGATGGGAGTGTTGAATATGAGTGAAATTTAAAACTACCAAGCTTTGGTTCTTTGGAACCCTAATGTGTAAGACCTTTTAGGAATAGACTCAGGTTAATAATCCTGCATTAAGCAGGGGGAACAGGGCCTCACATAGGGCTCATGACATTCTCTAGAAAAGCAAAGCACTTCTTTCTCTATAAAAAAGGAGCATGTATTTTGAAACCCTTGGCTTTAGAAGCAAAATGCAAACCCTGCATTAGATGATTTTTCTATCTAATTCTCTCACTGTCATCCAACTTCTCCTTTACCCTTATCAATTGCAGGAGGAAATAAGCTAACACATCAACCTTTCCATCTGAACTGGGCTTGGATTTCTCTGGAGAAAGAATACTACATTGTGGATGAAGACTCCACGTTCTTAGAAGTGACCGTTACGCGCAGAGGGTATCTTGAAGAAACATCCTTTATCAGTGAGTAAATTTGGATTGGTTGATGGTAATAGGTAACAGAAACATGACATCTAAGCTTGGAAACAATTATGAGAGAACAGATTGGAAGAGAATCAGCAACCAGTTTGGGGAAACTTCTAAAGAAAATTTATGAAACGGTGCCATAGTTTTTACTCAATGTGAGTTATGGGCTTAAATATACACTCCAACTTTTCATCCTCCTCCTCCTGTTGGGACTTTCCTGGAAGGTTACATTATTTCTCTTTCCAACCCAGAAGATGCCAGGAAAATTTCATAGCCACATATCACAATCCCCAAGTCACTCAGTTTCTTTTAAAGTTGTTTTTAAGCATATAATACATGATTATGCTTAGTTCCAGCTATTTCTTTTGAAAAATTATTTGTGAGTACATGGTAATTATTATGTTTTGTTGTAGCTATTCTTTTGATTATATATAATTGTTTTCACCCTGCTATTAGATTATAAATTCCTCCAAAACATGTACAGCATCAAATTTTTCTATGTTCTACAACTTGGGGTAAACAGATATATAATGACTACATAATACATGTCATTATCATCATTAATTATTAACAATAATTTTTGTAATAATGCATTAGATTTTTATAATATCTGTAGCTGCCAAAACTTTCAGAGATCATTTTGTCTTTATTTTTCGCTAACTATTGACAAGACAGATAGGAGTGTGTTATCTTCATCTTACAAATGAGCTTCCTGAGTTTCCCAGACATTCGGAATCCAGAGACCTGCCAACATATCAAAACTATTTGGAGAGAAGCCAGGAAGGAGATGGCTGAGAACAGGCAATTAAGAAAAGACAAGCTTTTCCCTAGTCTCCTCTCCAGGCCTGAGGCTCTGGGATCAGACTGTTCCCCTAGGAAAAGAGGTCAGCATAAGAACACTCTGATTTCTGGGTGGTCCTCAGCCTTAGTCTATGCTGCGGGTTACTTTCTCAACACACAGTAGAACTTACTGCAGGAACTTCAGGTGAAATATGCCTCCTTTTTCTTTTAGGGTTCTGTCTTTATAATTCTTTATCTCAGGGATTTCTCATAGGCATAAGATTGGGGTTAGTATGTCAAGAAGTATTTTCATATCCTGCCTAAGGAAAAAACTCATCTATCTGCCCAGAACCATTTGGATGGTTATAGAGTAAACTCTTCAGAGAGATGTCCCCAGCCTCCTTATCTGAACCAGCCCCTACACAGGTGCTATCCCCATGTCCTGCTTTATTCTACATGGACCATCCCTGGCATGCCTCATATGTCCATCTGTCCACTGTCTGTCTTCCTCAGTAGATTTCCAGCTCCACTAGGGCAGGTACTACATCCTGGGTAATGCCCAATTCTGAAAACAGCATGGGGCATATGGTAGTCACCCATGTATTGTTAAGTAAACTACATACAGTCAACTCTTCTGTCCTACAAAACACTACTTAAAACCACATCAACACCAAAGTAGGGAAACTTAGTGCTGCAAGAAGTCCATCTAATCCCTTCACCCCACCCCATGCTGGGGCTGGCAGTCAAAGTGAAGGAGCTAGAAGAAAACAAGACAAAGCAAAACAAAACAAACCAACTGTGGGGTTTGAATTCCTGCTCTGATACATATTGTTTTTTGTGATGCTTTAATGACCTTCAATGTCTTTATCTGTAAAATATCCATCTCAAGATTTGTAGATTAAATATGATGTGTGTAATTCAATCTAACATAGTCCCTGGCACATTAAATACTTAATAAATGTTAAATATCATTATTATATCATGGCACTCAAAATCAAACAGAATTGAAATCACTTGTTTATCTTCCCTTGTAAACCTCTTTTTTTTTTTTAATTTATTTATTTTTGAGAGGAGGGGAAGGTCAGAGAAAGGGAGAGAGAGAAAGAATCCCAAGCAGGCTCTGCACTGTCAATGCAGATCCCGATGTGGGGCTCAAACTCACAAACTGTGAGATCATGACCTGAGCCAAAATCAAGAGCAGATGCTCAACCGACTGAGCCACCCAGGCCACCCCGTCTTCTAAACCTCTTAAAGGGTAGTGGTGGCTGTACCTCAGCATTGCATTCTTAGCACGTCACACAGAGTGCTCACCAAATATTAAGTAGTCATGTGCCTATTCAATTTATACAGCAGTACCCCCTACCTCTGCTTAAGCTGTGGCTAAGGACAACAGACACTCCCTCTTCCTTATTTTCTCCAATTCCAACATGTGGTCAGAGGAGGCTCTTCCTAAATATTGAGCATTCATTCTTGGTTACCAAACTAGTATTGATGAAAGCTTTCTTCAACAGTTTTTAAAAGTCAACACAAGCTCTCTTACCTTGGAAATTATTTTCACACTCTATAGATGTGGGTGTCTTTGAAAAGATATCAGATTCTCTGAGAATGAGTCAGAGGAAAGGGCAAAGGAGCTATTCAGCTCATTTTATGTAAAGCTTTCCACAATAGCTGGTGTCAAGTCATAATATTCAATTTCATACACTGGAACAACTACAGAGTCTTCACCTTATAATGAGAACTAAAGTGATGAGGTGTAGGTATTCTTGCTGCATTAGGCCTTCTTTGGGATGTTGGAATCAAACCAAACAATCTAGAATACTGCTTGAACATTTTGTGGTGTGGGGAGGCTCTATTCAGCCTGGATAGAGTAGCACCTTTTACCCTCGTACCTCACATTGAGTACTTTAACACTGTGTTGCTGGTGTTCAGTTTCTTCAGTGAGTCGCTGATTTCCTATTTCCTCACAGACCTCAGGTCTATCCCCATCTCTCCATTTTCACCAACAGCGCCCTATGTGTCTGGAAAATTACTCACAATTCTCTTACAATCATAAATCACTAGATACATAAGGAATCAAGCCACGAGGAGTAAAGATCTGCATGAGAAAAAAAATTAATTTAATTAATGAAAATTATTAAAATTATTAGATACAAAATATTCACTCAATAAATATTCATGGAATACTTATTACATGCCAGGCACTGTTGTAATCACCAGCAGTGCATCAGTGAAGAAAACGGCCAAAGATCTCCACCTCCATATGGTGCACACACATTCTAGTGGCTTCTTTTTTAGACTCTGAGCTCTCTGGAAACTAAGACAGTTTTGTACTCATCTCTGATAAGCACCTGGTAGAGTTTGGCACATCAGATGCCCTCAATAAATATTTGTAAAATAAATAAGTTGAAGACTGTTCTCTCTTTTTGTCACTCCTCCTTCCCTGCTTTCCTCTCACTTCCCTGTACTTCTACTTACAAATGCTCTTAGCCAATAAGTATAGTTTATAAATGTCTCTTGGGAACATTAAAAGAAGTAATTTCCATGTTATCTGTTTTTCATCAACAAAAGAATCTTCTTTGAAAGAAGAATATTTCTTCAGTCACTTGGCTTTACATTCATGGTCTCCCAATTCCTATTTAGGCATTGTAACCAAAGATGAAACTGCAAAGAAAGATAAAGATTTTAAAGGAAAGTCCCAGAAACATGTCCAATTCAGTCCTGGACAGACTACAGCCAAGTGGAGAGTGAGAATTATGTCCGACAATAAATATGAGGCTTCGGAGACCTTCCAGATCATTCTGTTGAACCCTGTCATGGCTGCACTGGAGTTTCCAGAAATGGCAACTGTTGAAATTGTAGACCCTGGAGATGGTACGTGGTTTCTCTTGATATGATTTATCAACCAGTACACATTCCTGTGTCCATTGCAGGCATTATACCTCCTCCCTTGGGCTCCATAAGCCACTGAATGTATTCATACCATTTAGGATTTAAAGCTAAGTAGATCACTTAAAGGCAGTAATTTTTCCTTTGCCTCTTAAGGTATTTTTAAAGAAATAGAAATAGAAATTATCGAAATAGACATGACTTCACCAGCATCCCTTTAGAATATGCATAAGACCTTGTAGTTAACTTTCTACACACTCAGTAGGGCACAGCCTTGCCCCCAGATGGCTAATTCTCAGGGGTCATTCCAGGCCTACTATCTTCTCACAATTTTCTGGGAGCTCCCCACCAGATCAGAGGGGCACTTTAGATATCCCTTGTCCTAGATGTGGCTTCTGGGAGCAGTCAACTTGGTTTTAGTCTGTGTTCCAAAAAGTTCTGTTATAGTTGTGTATCATATTCTTGAATTCACAGATTCATTTTATTCATTTATTTGTTCATTAATACAACAAATATCTCCCAAGAGAAAGGGGAAAAAAAGTTTTAACTAATAATTGTGCTACTTCCTGCCCCTTTTTGTAAAAGAAGAATACTCCTTAAAGGAAGGTCTTAAAATTCATCTTTGAATTTTAATTAGACACATTGATTATCACAGTAGTTGAAAGAATTCAGGTGTCACCTAGAATTGCATGACTTACTACCAGGGCATAAGTCTGAGTTAAATTCACAAGAATGCATGGAGAGTCCTCTGTATTAGTATGTCCCAAAATGCATAACAGAGAACAGTAGTATAATAGAATTTCTACAACAGGGTCAGAAAGATTTCCATGGACCAAAGAAATCTAGAAACTGTTTCAAATATCTTCCTTCCTTTGAAGCATCATAATTCATGCTAGCATATTAACGTTTCTAAAACACTCGCCTGTAAAGAAACCTGTTTAACTTTGTTTAACCGGTTTTCCCAAACTAGACCATGGACTTTTTAAAAAATTTATTGTCCTTACGGAAAATCCTTTAAAATCTCTTGGTTATAGTTTTCTTGAAATACAATTTGGGAAATATTATTCCATATGCTTTGCATTTTGGCAGACAAAAGTAGAAAACATTGCCCTATCACCCAGTGAACAAATAGAAAACATTGCCCCAATACCCAATCTTATCAGTTTTATTGATAACAACACTTAGACACATGAATCAACTATGAAAGCCAAATGTTAAGATACATGGCTAAAGCAGTAAGAGTTCTGAGGTGAGAAAGTAGAGAGAACATCATAGTCCTAAGTGGTTAAACCTCCTGCAAGAGGGAGGGTTTGAGCTGAGTCTTGAAGAATAAATGAGATTTGGCATGGATGGAAAGGAGTAGCCTTTTCAAAGTGTGAAAATAGAGAACATATCTGAATAACCCAACATTAATGTATTTTTCCAAGTTTTTTCACATGAAATCAATAACTTTAGCTTACTTTTAGCTTCTTCCATTATGCCAGGTTTTTGAATCAAGGTATGTGAAGACAGTAGACTACCATTGGAGGGTAAAATGGAAGAAAGAAAATTATCACTTGTCTTCTTCCTCTGTAACTCAGGACCAATATTTACTTGGAGGTAGTAACTGTTGAAACTAATTTAGGCAGCAAAATAAAGAAGAAAAAAATTAACCCATAATTAACTACACAATTCAACATTGAATTCTGGATTTTCACTTAGTAATAGTTCCAAAAGAAGAAAGTATAGTGTACCATATTTTCCCTTCTTGCTTTCAAGAGGAAGATTCTATGCATATATATGTTATGAAGGAAAGAACTGAAGAAGTTAAATATGGTTTGACCCAGATAGTTACTTCAGTTGTCCACTTGACACTGTGAGTAGGAACAACCCACTTTAAATTTTTATATTTTTAAAACAAACACACATAAAGCGGTGCCTGGGTGGCTCACTCAGTTGGACAGCCAACTTTGGCTCAGGTCATGATCTCCCAGCTCGTGAGTTCAAGCCCCACATTGGGCTCTGTGCTGACAGTTCAGAGCCTGGACTCTGCTTTAGATTCTGTGTCTCCCTGTCTCTCTGCCCCTCACCCACTCACACTCTGTCTTTCTGTGTCTCTCAAAAATAAATAAGTATTTTTAAAAATTTTAAACAAACACACATATTTAATTTTACAGTGTGCATGCTTAATGAAAAGCCCTGGAAAACATTGAAAAGCCCAAAGAAAAATAGTACACACAACTCCATCAACAAGAGATGACCAATATTCATATTTCAGTGAATATTCTGGTAAGGTGTATACATGCATAAATACACACACATGTGCATGCATGCAGGTGCACACACTGGACACAGCTCAGTAAATTTAAGTGAGAATATTATTTTTAAAAATAAGGATATGAGCATATTAACTATAATTAAAATAAAAAGCCTGATTAAAAAAAATTAAGGGTAGGACCAGCAACTTATTTTTCTCAAAATATTAACTGGCCAGGTTCTTCCACACAATATCTGTCCAATAAGTGTCGAATAAAATTTTTGTTGAATAAAGCAGGGAAAAAATTTTTCTGCATTAATGAATTAGATTATTTGACCATTAAAAGCATTTTAAAAAATAAGCAGTAAAAATAAAGTAAGGGCAGAAATGTGTGATCTCTATATAAAAGACCTAAAATTTGACCTCAAAAAAAAAAAAAAAACCAAGACACAATTTCTGCAAGACTTTCCTTTCCATTTTAGTGCTAGCTTTCCTTTTTTCAACCTTTCAAAAGACTCCTAAACCCAATTGCGCTGCCTCTCCAGCTCTACTTAATAATAAACATTTCCTATTCCCACTCTATTTCATGTAGTCATTTGTGTTGGAGAAATATAGGCGGCAAAGACTATGTATATTTCTACTCAGGTTAAGATATCACCAGTATCACCAATCCAACTGCAGTCTTGCTAAAGAGTCTTCTACCATCTCTTCTAGAATCAACAGTTTATATTCCAGAGGCAGAATACAAAATAGAGGAGCATGTTGGAGAACTTTTGATTCCTGTAAGGCGGTCTGGAGATTCTAGCCAAGAACTGATGGTCATTTGCTCTACACATGAAGGTATGAGGCTTTGTGGGGTACAGATACCCAGGAATAAGATTCTTAGGATTGTGGGGATGTGGGGAGTAGCTGAGTGGTGAGTCAAGTGCTTCGGGAGGACTGGGAAGCCTGGACCAGCCCCTGCTCTGTGCCCTGCTGCTTGACAACTTTGTAACCACATGCAGGTGCCCTAACTCCTCTGGAGCTGCTCTCATCAAACAGGGATAAAATTTTACTCAAAATTGGGATGAAAGCAAATGTTGTGACTACCTCATGAAGTTTTTTGAGGGTCAAATGAGATATTTTATGTGGGAATAGTTTAAATATGCTGGTGGAAAATATATATAAGGGATTCTTAATTTTAATAGCTAGCATTGCATTGAAGAAACAACGTAAAGTAGTCCATATGTACTATTCAATCTCTTCTCTCTCTTCACCCCCAACAATTAAAAATGCCCCCTAATTATGGGCCCGGGTGTCCTCACACCTCAAAATAACATCCCATTCTTTCTGACCTCTCCACTTCTATACAGTTAAAATTGAATTGTCCTCTGTCCAATCCCTCAAAGTCATATTTTCTCACTCATTAGAACTATGTAATAGGCAAAAAGGATGGACCTATAAGAAGACCACGCAAATGAGAAGAATAAGCTGTAAAAATAAACTACATTTTTCTATGTTCACACTAGTAGTTCACCTCTGACACCAGATGTGTGCAGGTTTTTCCCACACCAAACAATTCTCCAGTTTCTATGCACACCAGCTGAGTACCCTAAAATTCAATTCTGATGCCATATACCTGGAGATAACACAGACCCCAAAGGGTAAGAGCTCTATCCCGGAAGACTGCCTCCATTTCAGACACCTATGTCAAGTTTAGGCTGTTAAGGTTGTTACCTGTGTTTCTGAATTACTGGGTATCAATTAGAAGTTCCCACCACCCCTGTTTGGGTTTGAGAATTTTCTAGAACAGCTCACAGAACTCAAGAAACCATTTACTTACTAGATTACATGTTGTAAAGGATACAACTCAGGAACAGCAGATGGAAGAAATGCACAGGCAAAGTATGTGGGAAGGGGCGCAGAGCTTCCTTGTCCTCTCTGGGTGGGTCACCTTCCCAGCACCTAGACATGTTCGGCAACCCAGAAGCTCTCTAACTCCTTTGTTTAGGGTTTTTATGGAGGCTTCATTACATAGCCATGATTGATTAAATCATTGGGCATTGGTGATTAAATTTTCTTCCAACTCCTCTCCCCTCCCTGGTGGTTAGGGAGTAAGGCTGAAAATCCCAACCCTCTAATCACTGGTTGGTTTCCCTGTCAACCAGTCTCCATCCCAAGGCTATCTAGGAGCCCTCACCTCTAGTCATCTCTTTAGCATGCAAAAAGACACATCACTTCAAAGATTCTAAAGGTTTAAGGAGCTTGTGTACCAGGAAACAAGGACAGAAACCAAATATATATTACTTATTATGTCACAGGCTAATTTATTCAGAGCTCACCATAGCAAAGGGATCAGCCACCATCACTTGCATTTGGCAGAGACTCAAAGACAGGCAGAGGATTGAAATGCTTTATTGTAGAAAAAAAGGAAGCTATTCCTTGATTAGAGGCTGTTGGCATAAGGAGGCTGGGGGTCTGCATATTAGATTAAGGAAGTATATTTGGCTTTCTCTGGTTGGTCCTAAATTGGAAGCCCGGGCAAAAATTAGAGAAGCTGGCAGTTACTAACTCCTGACCATTTGAAGCCAATTGTTACAGTGGTAGTGGTTTCACTTCCTAGCCTGGTTGCTGCAGAGAGATGGTGGGTCAGATTCCTATTTTTATATATGGTCTGACCACTCTCTGTTCATATATCCAATCTGTCCACATCTGTGCTCACACTTGCTAAACATCCAACAATGCACAGCACAGCCCCCACAATTAAGAATTATATACCCAAAATATTAGTAGTGCCAAGGTTGAGGAGAGGAATGAGAATAAGTTCTCCTCTGCCCCGAGGACAAGGAATTTGGCAGTAAGCAGATAATTCATTTTGAGATTTTCAAAGCCAACTACAAGGACAAACCCCTGTAGTACATCTTGACGATCTTCATGTTTGTGTTCAGCTGTATGTCTAGAGATGAACTGCCCTGTCGCCTATTCTGTAACTAAGACTGCCCTCTTAAAGGGATCAGCTGCACTGACAGCTACATGTAACTTCAAAATCTCTTAAGTTTTAACCTACTGTTCCCCCATGTGGGAAGTGAAAAGCAACAAGAAGAAATAATAAGGTGAGACAGCCTTTGAGGTCCTTGCCAGGTGATCCCTGGAAGGCTATGCTTCTCTTTCTCTCCCAAGTCCACACAGGGATCTGGTTGAAGTCTTACAATGAATGAGGACCTGGGCGTACAGGGGAGTGGCTGTAGGTGGGCCAAGAAGCTGATGGAGAAAGTGCACTCATTCTCTGCTCCACGCTTCCAGATTGGCTTCTGATACCAGTGGCATATTCTCTGTCCACACCCATACTGTCTGGAAGACAATGATTCTAGAGTTTCCCAGATGTAAATAAGAGGAATGAGGTGGTAAAGAGCCCAACTTGGAAGATCAGTTGCAATTGCTAAGTTGGAAGAGACTGCCAATGTCTGCCTATCCCTCTACTTCTGGAACGAGCTACATTGTAGAAAGACAAGCAGAGCAAACTAAGAAGTTCAGAAGATTTGCCAGTGAGCCAACTAAAATAAGGGGATGCCTCCCCCCAACATGGGAGAAGCTACACCCAGATCTAGCTTCCCATAGAACTCTTCAATGGGACCCAACTTCCAATAAGGTCTCTAGGTTCAAGACTGGGAGTCCCAGAAAACTTTCTACCTAGCTGGCACACAACTCAGACTGCTCTGCACCTGAATCTTGACCCACACAAAAGACAATTCTCATGCTTTCAGTAAAAAAAAATATTTTCTTCCATTTTGAGTTTATTTTTGTGAATGGTGTAAGAAAGTGGTCTAGTTTCATTCTTCTGCATGTTGTTGTCCAGTTCTCCCAGCACTATTGGTTAAAGAGACTGTCTTTTTTCCATTGGATATTCTTTCCTGCTTTGTCAAAGATTAGTTGGCCATACTTTTGTGGGTCCAATTCTGGAGTCTCTATTCTATTCAATTGGTCTATGTGTCTGTTTTTGTGCCAATACCATGCTGTCTTGATGATTACAGCTTTGTAGTAGAGGCTAAAGTCTGTGATTATGATGCCTCCCACTTTGGTCTTCTTCTTCGATATTACTTTGGCTATTCAGGGTCTTTTGTGGCTCCATACAAATTTTAGGACTGCTTGTTCTAGCTTCAAGAAGAATGCTGGTGCAATTTTGATTGGGATTGCATTGAATGTGCAGATTGCTTTGTGTAATATTGACATTTTAACAATATTTATTCTTCCAATTCATGAGCACTGAATGTTTTTCCATTTTTTTGTATCATCTTCAATTTCCTTCATAAGCTTTCTATAGTTTTCAGCATACAGATCTTTTGCATCTTTGGTTAGGTTTATTCCTAGGTATTTCATGATTCTTGGTACAATTGTGAAACTCCACACCCGAAAAACAAATAATCCAGTGAAGAAATGGGCAGAAGACATGAATAGACACTTCTCTAAAGAAGACATCCAGATGGCCAACAGGCACTTGAAAAGATGCTTGTCACTCCTCATCAGGGAAGTGCAAATCAAAACCACATTGAGATATCACCTCATGCCAGTCAGAGTGGCTAAAATGAACAAATCAGGAGACTATAGATGCTGGAGAGGACATGGAGAAACGGGAACCTTCTTGCACTGTTAGTGGGAATGCAAACTGGTGCAACCACTCTGGAAAACAGTGTGGAGGTTCCTCAAAAAATTAAAAGTAGATCCTATGACCCAGCAATAGCACTTCTAGGAATTTATCCAAGGGATACAGGAGTGCTGATGCATATGGGCACTTGTACCCCAATGTTTATAGCAGCACTCTCAAAATAGCCAAATTATGGAAAGAGCCTAAATGTCCATCAACTGATGAATGGATAAAGAAATTGTGGTTTATATGTACAATGGAATACTACTTGGCAATGAGAAAGAATGAAATATGGCCTTTTGTAGCAACGTGGATGGAACTGGACAGTGTTATGCTAAGTGAAATAAGTCATACAGAGAAAGACAGATACCATATGTCTTCACTTTTATGTGGATCCTGAGAAACTTAACAGAAGACCGTGGGGGAGGGGAAGGGGGAAAAAAGTTACAGAGAGGGAGAGGCAAACCATAAGAGACTCTTAAAAACTGAGAATAAACAGGGTTGATGGGGGTTGGGAGGGAGGGGAAAGTGGGTGATGGGCATTGAGGAGGGCACCTGTTGAGATGAGCACTGGGTGTTGTATGGAAACCAATATGACAATAAATTTCATATTAAAAATTTTTTTAAAGAATAAAAAGGCCAGGGTTTTCCCCTTGGAGCACAAAGCCCCAGTGTTCATGATCACATCCTGACTCTTGCACATCCTTGTGGAACAAGAACTTAGAAATCTGTATGTGCATTTGAGTGGCATCGTGGTATTTATCTTCATCTAATCCCCACAGATACTTAAAAGTCTCAGGGGATGAAAGTTTAGTTTGGTCTTTTAAACCTTATAGAAGTCTCATTAAAATAAATCCTTACCCATTCTTATTTTCATGAATAAAATACACATAAGCTCTATAAACAGTGGAATGGAAAGCAAACTCATGCTTTGTACATTAGTAGGAATTCACAAATATTAGAACTGTATTACACTTACAGATGTAGATGAAATGAGTAGATGAAATGAGTGGCTAGTTTTATGTTGTACTTTGATGGGGATGTCAAGTTCCCACCATTAAAGTTTCAGTCTGCCATGGCATTGCATGAACTTGCTACCTGCCCGATTTGTGCATCATCAGTATTCTCACACAATGATATGGGGGCATCGTACTTTAAAGAAATTCTTGGGGTGCCTGGGTGGCTCAGTCGGTTGAGCATCCTACTCTTGATTTTAGCTTAGGTCATGATCCCAGGGTTGTGGGATCAAGCCCCACATGAGACTCCAACCTGAGCATGAAGCCTGCTTAGTATTCTCTCTCCCTGTCCCTCTGCCCCTCTCCCCTGCTTGCACTAAATAAGTAAATATTTAAAAAATTTATTTGGGAGAAGAAGAAGAGCTGAAGGAATAAACTCTCTCGATGAGTGAGAACTATTACTCCCTAGAGAAATGTCTTAAGCTCAAAGATACCTTGGGAAAGGATGTGTGCAAATTAGTTCTTGGCCCTGTTTTATTGTCAAGATAGATGATATCCATCTTTTTCTTCTCTTTAGTTACATCCTTGTTAGGAAACTGCTCTTACTGGGAGAAAAAAAAAAAGGCGAATGAAGAGCAAACCACAGAACCTAAAACCAACATCCCAGGACTGGTGGTACTGAACCATCCTGTGGTTTTGGTCAGCCCCAAGTCAAATATGTTGAGGTTTTTAAATGATCAACTTTCTCCAGTTGTAAGGGACTATGTGGTAAGCCACAAGCCACGGCCCAGCCCCACTTCTCTGATTGGCTTGTTTCTCTGGGTCATGTTAAAGAGGAGACAGAAAGCAAATTATTCTGAGCAGATTCCAAGTACATCCAAACAAAAGACCTTCTCTTTTTTTTCTTTAAAAAAAATATTCTGGGGGCACCTGGGTGGCTCAGTCGGGTAAGCATCCGACTTTGGTTCAGGTCATGATCTCACAGTTCATGAGTTCAAGCCCCTCATCGGGCTCTGTGCTGACAGCTCAGAGCCTGGAGCCTGCTTCAGATTCTGTGTCTCCCTTTCTCTCTGCCCCTGCCCTGCTCACACCCTGTCTCTGTCTCTCAAAAAGTGAATAAACGTTAAAAAAAATTTTTTTTACTTCTGTTTCTTTGAGTATAAGTATGTTTGTAGTTTATAGAAGTTATACCTTGCATTTTGGGGGGGAGGGGGCCTTTGGATCATTCAGAAGTTCCTTAACTGTAGGCTTGCTGGGGGTAAACTCCTTCAGTTTTTTGTTTATCAGAACATGTTTTTATTTCAACTTCCATCTTGCAATTCTAGGTTGACAGTTATTTTCTTCCGGCATTTTGACACTTCAGCATCTTCCAGCTCCTTGTGCTGTTGTTGAAAAGCCTGCCCATGGTCTAAAGTCATCTTTGCAGTGATCTGTCTTTTCTATGCGTTCAAGATCTTCTCACATTTGTTTGGCTGAATCTGAAAGATCTGAGGGCTTTACTTGAGGATGCTTTCCTCCAAGGAGGATTTGTTGCTTCTTCCGGGATATAAGAGCAGCGCTGACCCAGAAACACTCCTGCTCCCCTGCATCCCCAGACTTAATTGTACAGTTTCAGATTCTGCTCTCTGATGGAGCCTCGGCCCGGGGCCCAGTCTCCCCTGAAGTGTGAGGCTGCACTTGCTGTCAGGATGACACCAGCTTCTGAGTGGGATTCCCTTCTCTAGCTTTATGGCATTTGGGGTTTGGGGGTTTTAAGATCTTGCTTTTGTTTTATTCTGGCCCTGGTGATTTTCCTTATTCCTATGAGCATACAAAAGTTAGAATACTATTTCCTCTAGATGATTGTAGTGGGAAAGCACCCCGGTACACCCCAGTAGTCAGCCAAACTACTGGTAACTCTTCTAGACTCTTCTAGACAGAGCTTCTGGTGCTGCTCTAGCCAGCCTTTCCCAGCCTTCCTTTCATTCCACTTGCTCCTGTACCTCCCCCAATCATGGACCCTCCTGGGCATGAAATGAACTGTGCCTGGGGCTTCTGACAATAACCTGCTTCAACCAGGAGTTAAATGCTGCTTTTCTAGAGAAGAGTGAGTTTCTGTCTTGCTGCCCTATTAAAAAAATCTATTAAATGAAATTTGTATGTTTAAAAGAATTTACAATTAAGTACTATAATAACTAAAGATAATGTGGGGAAGTAAAAGATGCCCCATCAGGAGATGAATATTTTACTTATAGAGAGTCAATCAGGGAGTTCTCTACCTCAATTTTCTCATTGATAAAGTGCCCTAGCCACCTCAGAAAGTTATCAAATACTGTAATATAGTGATTCAATTAACCTGTAGTGTAGTTTCTTGATAGAACTTTCTCTGACTTTAAGTACCATCTATGATTTTTATAAAGCAAATGTACTATGTAGCTGCAGAAACTGAGCCATATAGTCTCTGTAAAGAAACGATTTTTTTTTAAATAACTTCATAGATTCTCCCACTCCTAGTGATGTCTGAACAAGAGACATATTATAGGAGAGCCTTCTCTAATGTTCCTTGCAAGAATACTATAGAACAACCACTGGTCAAGTGGCCTAACAAGACTTGAGGCTCAGTTGCTAAAGCATCTTTTTGAAAACAACCTGGAACCACATTCATGCTCCTTGGACATGCTTTATTATTAAAAAAGAGATATGTACAGACTATTGCCAAGGAACCTGATCTTATAACTCAGGTTATATTTGATGTTTTCAGAACAGAATTTTCTCTCTTAATTCCTGGGGATCTTAACTTGCTATCAATAAAACAGAGCTTTAATTTTTTTTTAACTAAAATAAATACCAGTATTCTCTCTTCTTGCCTGTTACACATAACTGATCATTGGTTTTCCAAAATTAAATTTCCAGAATCCTAGGAAGAATGGACCACTTAAATAAACTGAATTTTTTTTATTAAATGAGATATAAATTAGACTACCTTTCTCTATCAATGCTTGTTGTTTTAAAATTTTAAAAAAAACATGCTAAAATATATTGTTTTACTTTTGGTTTGAGTCGAGTTTCACAGCCAAATGATTTTCAATAACAATTATATTTTAATCTTTCATTGAACCCAGAAAGCTACCTAATTACACGAATGTCTATTTCACCAAGTGGATCAGCCAGCTGACAAAATTGAACAGAAAAGGGAAAAATCCCAATCACTTTTGTTTTATGAACTATGATAAATCCTTATTTGACTATTCACTAGACAAAATATATTGAGAAAGAGATTTCATAAAGACAGCTTCTATTTAATAAAGATAGCATTAGATACTTACTATGCAAGTCCAGTGTATATCTGCTTTTGGTATTTATCCTGAGGAGCTAAATGTGCAGTTTCTGATAAGGATGTTTTCTCACTTCAGCTGTCATATCAACATTCTGCATGCCAGACGACTAGGGAAAATTTTTAAAAAGTGTATTCTCCAATGTATAATCCCTTTTAAACTTTGGGCTCTTAAAAAAGCATCTCAAAGGTTGTTTTTTAATCTGATTATTGAAAGAGTTTATTGCTTTTCCCCATTTTTTGTGTATATCCTGAAGGCTAAAAAGTCTCCCTAATCAACAGAGTGTTTCATTGTGTTCCTGTGAACTTTCTGTGTTGTAGGCACTTACCTCTCTATTTAGTTGGGGAGGGCCTCTCTCTAACACTTCTTGATAGCCCTGTCTCTGACACTCTGGGAACCAGCCTCTCCTTCCTGACTTGGCTCACAGAACTCTTCCAAGCATGGAGTTCACAGGACTGAAGTGGGAGGGAACATCATGAAGGAATACATTTCAAACCACAGGCTGGAACTGGAGCTTGGCTGGCTTCCCCAGCAAATGACAATCCCCCAGGATAGCTATCCACACCTAGAAGTTACTGCCCTTTGCCTTTGTAAACATGTTTTATTTCCATCAATCCCTCCAGCTCTAACCTTTATTTTTAGGTTCCCAGAATAAAAAAAAAAACAGTCAATTTGCTACTACCTGATAATTCTAAAACTTGTGCTATTGAAAAATCATCCTAAAACATTTTGTGAGTTAGTGCCCTTCTGAGCAAAACCTATGAAGTCAATTTAGGAATCTTCTTCACTTTCTGACAAGCTGTGTGTATACATGAAACACACATTCATCGATATCAACTTATATTTATATCAATGCACATTGGCAAGAAGGCAGTGGGCATTGGTGTTAGCCTGTATATATGCATATACCATAGCCACAAATAAGAAAGACACCTGCAAAACTAGAATGTCCAGTTCAGAATCTCACTGTCATATCCCCATAGTGTGGTGAGAAATATTTATTCTTTTCAAAAAGTGCTTATTTAATATATTGAGTAATGTTACAGTCTTTATTCTACCTAAATCTGGTCTGCCTAAGTCATTTAAATTACTGTAACTACTTTTTACTCTTTTAGCTCTAAACCTGTTGTGTTGATATTTTTTTTTAATACTGCAGAAAAATATACTGACTTGAACTCTTGGTGGGGATTATAAAATGGTACAACGGCTATGGAAGTAGAGAGGTTCCTCAAAGAATTAGAAATAGAACTGCTATATGGTCCAGCAATTCCATTTCTGGGGATATATCCAAAGAAGTTGGAAGGAATTGAAAAGATATTTGTACACCCTCGTTCATAGCAACATTATTCACAGTAGCCAAGGTGAAGCAATCCAAGTATTCATGGACAAATGGATGGATAAACAAAATGTGATTTATATGTACAATGGAGTATTACCCAGCCTTAAAAAAGAAGAAAATTGGGGCACCTGGGTGGCTCAGTCAGTTAAGCATCCGACTTCGGCTCAGGTCATGATCTTGCAATTCGTGGGTTCGAGCCCCGTGTTGGGCTCTGTGCTGACAGCTCAGAGCCTGGAGCCTGCTTCGGATCCTGTGTCTCCCCTCTCTCTGCTCCTTCCCCACTTGCACTGTGTGTGTGTGTGTCTCTCAAAAATAAATAAACATTAAAAAAGAGAAGAAGAAAATCCTATCACATGCTACACCATGGATAAAACCTTGAAGACATTGTGCTAGAGGAAATAAGACAGTCACAAAAAAGAGATAAATACTGTGTAATTCCACTTACATGAAGTACTTAGAGTTGAAAATTCATGGTGGTTGCTGGAGACTGAGAGGGGAGGGGAAAATGGGGAGTTGCTATTTAATGGGTATAGAGTGTCAGTTTTGTAAGATGAAAAAATTCTAAATATTTCACAATAATGTGAATAAACAACACTATTGATATGTACACTTAAAAATGGTTAAGATGGTAAATTTTAGGTTATTTTTATTTTACCACAATAAAAAATTGCACTAATTCCCAGAAATCCTACTCCTAAGTATGTCCTCAAGAGAAATAAAATTATATACCCATTCAAAGACCTGTACTAGAATATTTATAGCAATATTATTCAGAAGAGCTAAAAATGGAAAACAACCCAAATTATCAAGTGGTAAGTAGAAAAATAAATTGTGGCATAGTCATACAATGGAGAATACTATTCAGTAATAAAAAGGAAAAACAAAAACCTGATGAATCTCAAAAACATTGTGCTAAATGAGAGAAATCAGACACAAAAGAGTAAGAACTGTATATTTCATTTATATGAAATTCTCATAAAGGCAAGTAAATCTGTAGTGACAGAAAACAGATTAGTGGTTTCTAGGGCTGGGAGACAGGGAAGAAGAAGGATTGCCACAGGTATATGTCATCTTTTATGGGTGGATAAAAATGTTCTGTATTATGCTTGTGGTAATGGCTACATGACTGTATACATTTGTCAAAACTCATCAAATGGTACGTTTAAATTTGTGAATGTTAATGTATGTAAATCATTACAATAAAATTTAAAACACAGTGCATCTAAACTGAAATCTTCCAATCAATCCTGTACTTCTTCTAAAATAACTAGTAATTTTGTGGCTGCATTTTGGTGCCATGCAAGGAACTCTAGTCAGGGCGTGAAGAGTCGGATTACGTAGACAGTACTCTGTAGCTCTGTGGCTATGGGAAGGGGAGAGACAGGAAGACATCTGTACCACGACCATGGCATGGACTCTCTGATCCTAATTTCTCTGCATTTCAGTGTTCCCATCTGTAACATGAACGAATTAAGCTAAACCAAGCCTAGTATTTTATGATCCTTCAGTTTATTTAGCCCCTAATTTAACAGAACTTATTCAGTATGTAGCCTATTTAAAGACCACTAACTGTGAAATAACTGTTCTGAAAGCCTTCTAAGTACAATATTAATAACTATGACTGTCAGAGATAAGTGTGATTTATAATTCAGATAGCATTGTGCTCCATGCCGTTACCTAAAAATAGTTTGAAGAACCAGTGGGGAACAGGTTTCCTACTTGGAATTCCATTTCTTCTCACCTTCTCTGTTCATCTCATACTCCTACAGGTTCTGCCTCAGGCTCCATTCCTTCAACTGCATTATCTTTCTCTGACTACGTCTCCCGTCCAGAAGATGGCGCCAGCATCCTCCACTTTGACAAGGATGAGGCTGAGAAAAGCTGCCGGGTCTTGATCATCGATGACTCCCTCTATGAAGACGAGGAATCCTTCAGTGTTTCACTGAGCCTGCCAGTGGGAGGGCGACTGGGAGCCCAGTTCCCCACCACCAAGGTGGTTATCCTGGCTGATCCTAATGATGGTAAGTCCATTTCCTGCTTTCGACTCTTTTTTTTTTCCCTAGGTAACCTGCATGATTCTTTTTTTTTTTTTCAACTTTAGCTAATTAACATATAGTGCAGTATTGGGTTCGAGAGTAGAATTCAGTGGTTCATCATGTCACATACCCAATGCTCATCACAATAGTGCCCTTTTTAATACCCATGACCCAGCTAGCCCATCTTCCACCCACCCCTCTCTGTCAACCCTGTTTGTTCTCTATCATTGAGTCTCTTGTGGTTTGTTTCCCTCTCTTCTCTCCACCCCCTTTCCCATATGTTCATTTGTTTTGTCTCTTAAGTTCCACATGAGTGAAATATTTCGTATTCGTCTTTCTCTGACTGACTTATTTCACTTAGCATAAATAGATCTATGTCATTGCAAATGGCAAGATTTCATTCTTTTTGATGGCTTAGTAATATTCCATTGTGCATATATGTGTGTGTGTGTGTGTGTGTACCACATCTTCTTTATCCATTCATCAGTTGATGAACATTTGGGCTCTCTCCATAGTTTGGCTATTGTTGATAGTGCTGCTATAAACATTGGGATGTATGTACCCCTTCAAATCTGTACTTTTGTATCCTTTGGATGAATACCCAAAGATGCAATTGCTGGATCATAGAGTATTTATATTTTTAGTTTTTTAAGTAACCTCCATACTGTTCTCCAGAGTGGCTGCTCCAGTTTGCATTCCCACCAACAATGCAAGAGGGTTCCCCTTTCTTCTCATCCTTGCCCATACCTGTTTTTTCTTGTGTTGTTAATTTTAGCCATTCTGACAGATGTGAGGTGATAGCTCATCGTAGTTTTGATTTGCATTTCCCTGATGATGAGTGATGTTGAGTGTCTTTACATGTGTCTGTTAGCCATCTAGATGTCTTCTTTGGAAAATGTCTATTCATGTTTTCTGCCTATTTCTTAATTGGATGTTTGTTTTTCAGGTGTTGAGTTTGGTAAGTTCTTTACAGATTTTGGATACTAATCTTTTATCAGATATGTTGTTTGCAAATATCTTCTCCCATCTTGTAGGCTCCCTTTTACTTTTATTAACTCTTGGCAATAACTGCCTTATTATTACATTGTGCTTCAACAGTTGAGAGATAAATCTATTTGATGTTCCTTTCTCCAAAGACTGTGAGTGGCTTGTCAAATACATAGATATCACCAACCCCAAGAACAAAAAAATAATTCAGGAAGGTAAAATATTTGTGTATGAATTTATTAAAAAAAAACAGCCTAAGGATGTGACCCAAGACTTAGAAAGAAGCCAAGAAGAGGACCAAAGTTAAGTATCTGATTCTCCAACCTGGACTGCCCACAGTGACCCTCATCTTAGCAGCATAAGGGGGCTTGCTCATAACAATAAGTACATGATTCTTCAAATGGTACAAGGGTACCATGGAGCTCCCATGTCTAGGCATCCAGACTTTTCTTCCTACCCTATGTGACAAAATATTTGGCTCTAGTTCCAGGGTATCCCAGCTGAAATTTGGCCAGAGAAGAAGGGGTCTCCTCACTCCTCAACACCAACCCCATGCCCCAGATGTGATACAAAGTATCAAGCCCAATATTATTTTCCTAGGTCTCAATTGCCCTTTCTACAAGAGGCACTTTCAAGAGAAAATGTTGATAAAGCCAGGAGCAGGATCAGACTATCTCATTACCAGTCTCAGACTGCTTCATCTCTCAAACATGCTTCTGTCAGGATTTGAGCGTCCGTGAGTTGCTGTGTTCAGATCTAGGCAAGATTAGATGGCATTCTGAGGCTGGGCATTACCACCTCTCCAGGTGACATTGGTCAGGTCAGGCTATCTGTAGCTCAGTTTCCCAATCCATAAAGTAAGGAGGTTTAAATGTGTTATCTCTAGGGACGCTTCCAACTCTAGAATTTGATGTTTCTTTTTTTTTTCCAAAGTATGTATGTATGTATGTATGTATGTATGTATGTATTGAGAAAGAGAGTGTGAGTGCATATGAACAGGAGAGGGGCAGAGAGAGAGGGGGAAAGAGAATCTCAAGCAGGCTCCATGCTATCAACACAGAGTCCGATGCAGGGCTTAATATCATGAACCCGTGAGAGCATGACCTGAGCCAAAATCAAGAGTTGGATGCTTAACCAACTGAGCCCCCCAGGCGCCCCTAGAATTTGACGGTTCTTGAAGTCCTTCTTAAGGCTTTAGTTAATCATTACTCATACCTATAAAATGAAATACTCTATAGAATATTTGAGTATTTTTTAAATGTTGTCATGAACTTAAAAATTTGTGTTAAAATATTGCTCCTAAAAAGTCAGGTAAAACGGCTAATCACTGAATTTGAATGGCCTTCTGATTCAGGCTACCCATTTTGTTTTCTGTTTCTCCAAGGCTTCCTCCAGATAAATAAATTCCTATTGTTTGACTCATGCTATTTTTTCTACTTGGGTTCTAGGAGATCCCCCAAAATAATGTCTGTACACTGTATAGTTTTTCATGCTGTAACATTTTCTAAGCATATAATGAGTTACACTTTGATAAGGTAGTACATTGCAATTTTACCCACACATTTAGGAAGAAATTTTTCTTAAAAATCATCCTGAAAAACTAAAGCAAAAGTAAAGAATAAGATTGTCCAACCTTCAATGATTCTCTTTTTTTTTCCCAGTGAGAAGTATATTTCTTACAACCTCTTTCCCTAACACTTTTTAAGAGTTTATCAAAACACCAGAGTGTCCTGCAAAACTGCAAATACCAGAGATGAGCATAAATGATCCAACAGACATCAGAGCTAAGCAAGAAATTTCACAGGGCTCAGAATGGACTATGACTTTGTTGGTGTGCTCAAAAGTGAGTTTACTCTTGGACCCACCTTATGCAAGAGCTTGGACCGAGCTTCCTAACCCAAATCTCAGTGTTTGTGTGTACAGTAAGAAATGAATAACTGTCAAAGGGGTGGACATTCAAGTCCATTGGTCAATATGGTAGGCTGAATAATGGCCCTCAAATAAGTCCATGTCCTAATCCCTCAAAGAGAAATACATCCCTCAAAGAGAAATACTTTCTCTTTGAGTCCTGACATATCCCCACTTACTTTTTACTTTAAAACCTTAGTAGTTTCAAAATGTTTTTTTATTTTTGAGAGAGCGCAAGTGGAGGGGGAGCAGATAGAGGGGGTGACAGAAGATCTAAAGTGGTCTCTGTGCTGACAACAGTGAGTCCGATGTGGGGCTTGAACTCACAACTCATGAACTGCTAGATCATGACCTGAGCTGAAGTCAGACGCTCAACTGAGCCATCCAGGTACCCCTAAAAACCTTAGTAGTTTTAAATCTTACCATGTTTAGAATGGAGAAATGGTGTCACTCTCCAATGCTAAATATAAAAAGAAAGGGAAAAAAATAGAACAAAAAGGAAGAAAATTAACACAAAATCCAGTATATGATACAGTTGTTAACTTACAGTATTGTTTGAAATTATTTTAGTAGATTAAGTAATTAAGTCATTCAAGAAACATTTATAGTGACCTACTGTGCACTTAGCACAGGACCACAAAGTCAAATAAGGTCTTTCTCTTGCCTTCCTGTCACATCTGACTTGATCTCTACTTAGACTTCTCAAAATCATGACATCTTTTGAATGCGGAAACAGTCATGTACAGAAATAATGGAAGATTTTTAGTTTGGTATAAACAATCTTAATCGCTACATACTTTTCTGAGCAAGTCACTGTTAGTAATGGATGAATCCAGGAAACTTGCATTCAGATCCTTTAACATTTATTGACGACGGAGCACTTTGCTAAGCTTAGAAAACCCCAGTACCCACTCATTAAAGGAGACTACATGGGCAACGACCTTATAAGCAGGAAATTGTTTGATGTGCATCTTAGCAATGCCATCAAGCCACAGAACCACCTCTATCTAGCCTGGGCAAAGACTGTCGGGAGTCCTGGACTCTCAAGGTCCATGGTCAGAATACTCTTCCTTTTAACATGGCTGGAAATGGGCAGCCCATTCTTTCTTCTGGCTGCTTTCTCTTTCCTAGGTCCCACACAGAGCAAACTTCATAAAGCAATTTTGCTACAGATGTGACCATACTAATCTAGCCCCACTCTGCTGAGGCTGCACAGTCACGTTCCCTGTAGCCCCAGATGGACTGTACTGAGTAAGTGCCCTAAAACATCCCAATTCCACGGTCAGAATTAATGATATTTCAGCAAAGGTATTCTGTAAAATTCTAAGGTGTGACTTCCCCCCCTTTCAGGTCCCAGTGGTGGCGCTCAGGTAACAACTGCCCCTGAATGACTGCTATGGGTGCTTCTTCCACTTTAGTCACTAGACTAAAGGTATTCAGAGATTTTGCCATTCATGATGCTACTGGTTCCTTTGAATGGTACCATTTTACCTTCTCCTTGAGAAATAGCCATAGTGATTATTAGTGTGCCTACCACGTGATTATAATCTTTTGGAATACTGATGTTAAATGACAATTCCTCTAATTCTGTTTTTAAGCACTAAACTTTTATCAAACTCTAATGTGTAGTCTATCTCAGGCAGTAATATAGTTGTCATTTCAGTCAGGAATAACAAGTGTCTTACAAAATTGACGATTTGGGAAAATATTGAGCAAAGTGCACACTCATTTTCCAGGGTTAGGATTTTGTGTGTAATTTGCCATAGTCTGGGCACTTGTTAAGAACCAATAATGCTTTCTTTGTTCAGACATGTCGAGTCCATCATCTTGTAGCAGAAGTAGGTTTTCATTTAAGCCAACTATCCAGCAATCTAAAGACGTGGCCAAGCCAGTTGAAGGAAAACTTTTTTTTTTTCTAATTAGAATTGGAATGCAATGGGTTTTTTTGTTTGGTTGGTTTGAGTTGTTTTAGATAATTTTTTTAATTGAAATATAGTTGGCACATAATGTTACATTAGTTTCAGGGGTAAAACATAGTGATGGTCAAGTCTATGTTATGATGTGCCCACCACAAGGGTAGCCACCATCTGTCACCATACAACGCTATTACAATACCAATGACTGTATTCCCTGTGCTGTACCTTTTAAGGGATGAAATGTTGTTATTCTATTTAGCTAGATTCTGAGAAGTGTTTTGCCTCCTTAAACAGAGATCAAATATCCCCTCGTCAGATGGGTCACCTACAGGAATACCTTTGTAAAGACAACTACCATGGAGTAACGCTAAGAAAAGAAATCATTCAGGAGCAGAGGCAACTGAACCATCCGAGATCCTGGCCCTGCACTCCCACAGAATCCCTTATAAAAAACAGCAACTGATGAGGGCAGATACCACAGAGTATGGCCAATAAGTATTAGCTAAATGAATGCGTGGTAGGCTTCAGACCCTAACTTCCACTGGCCCTGTACCAGGGGCAGGAGGAAACTGAGGACACTTTTTTTTTAATGTTTATCTATTTTGAGGGAGAGAGAGACAGAGTGTGAGTGGGGGAGGGGCAGATAGAGAGGGAGACACAGAATCCGAAGCAAGTTCTAGGCTCCAAGCTGTCAGCACAGAGCCCGATGTGGGGCTTGAACCCACCAACTGTGAGGTCATGACCTGAGCGGAAGTCAGACGCTTAACCGACTGAGCCACCCAGGAGCCCCCTGAGGACACTTATTAATTAGCAAATTGTGTCTGTTTTATATTTAAACACTTATAGCAGGTTCCTGTTTTCTACTTAGGATGTTTCTTTCAGTTTTTATGATGTGATTTGAAAACTTGTAATCTGCTACAAAGAAAAAATTGATGTCCAGTTTCATAGAGGGCTGTTAGTTTTGTCCTGAGGCAATAAGATTTGTATAACATGCATAAAATTTGCCTATAAAGATTGCCACATAGATTAGTATCTTTATCATTGAATGGGTATTGAACAGAATGATGACAGATTTAAGAAAACATTGTAAAGAAAAATTGTGTAAAGAAATTGCATATAAACAAAGTGTCATTTTGGTGAAATCAGCACATCCAACTTTTTTGTTATGTGGTTAATACTGTTGCAAGACCAAGATAAAGTTCAACACATAAATGGTTTTAAAGCCTGAAAGACCTTTTTCTGTGCTGTAAAACTAGGAAACCATTCAGAAGAAAGAGTATCACTGTGCTGTATAGGGTTCATATTACAATACAATTGCCACAGGCTTCATAAATAGAAAAAATTATTTCAGTTCTTTTTTTTAAGTTTTTTTATTTATTTTGAGAGAAAAAGAGAGAGAGTGAGAAAGAGAGAATCCCAAGCAGACTCCCCACCATCAGCACAGAGCCCAATGTGGATCTTGAACCCACAAACCATGAGGACATGACCTGAGCTGAAATCAAGAGTCAGATGCTCAACCAACTGAGCCACCCAAACACCCCACTGTTTTTGTTCTTAAACTTGGGTGCCATAGTTCACTTTTTGCAGCTTAAAGTTTCGTAAGATGTATTTTTTTGTTTTGCGCTGATTGCCGCTGTTGTCTTGCACATATCTTTCTGGAAATGCTTACTACCTTTGACGTTGTGACCACTCATTTTTCTCAAAACTCTCTGCTCTTGATACTCCTGGTTCCCCCTTTCTTGCCACCAATCCGTTTCTTCATTCATCTGTCTGTCTGTCCTTCCTTTTTCTTTCTTTCTTTTCTTTTTTTTTTTTTTTTTTTTTTGCTTCTCTTTTGCACTTTTTCCCCTCTGCCAGTTTCCCTAAAGGTTGATTCCCCCACTACAATTCTCTTTATTCATCCATATTGGATGATTATATCATCTATACAGGATGGACTCCAACTTGTGTGCCTAACACCCTCAAATCTTATCTCGAGCCCTGATTCTTGAACTCCAGATTCACACATTAAACCTTTCTAGACCTGTCTACTTGGATATCCCATCAGATGTCATCATCTTGCCCTCTCTTACTCCTATATTCCCAACTAAGTTATCGACAGTTCCACTCCCACACCCCCAGGGCATCCTAGAAGCTGCCTACATCCAACCACTGGGTGCTGCTCAGGACACTTACCCCATTCATCTCCCCCTTCAACCTTAATACTAGTATGTACTTCAAACCATGCTCCTGTGTCACCTGGATAATTGCAGTAGCTTCCTACTTGGTAACATTAACTCTTCCTTCAATCTGTAGCTCACACTGAAGTTAGACAGATGTACAGAAAACAACAACAAAAAACAACCACCTTTCCACTGCTTAAAATCGGTTCCCATGTTCTATAGAGTCTAAAAAGTAAAGACTCATTTACTTCAAATTGATCCAAGTCCCTGCAGTATCTGGCTTCTACCTTCCTCTCTAATGCATTCCCAACATCCCTTACTCTCATCTCATATATCACTAGGAAACAAAGGCTTGTATTTCTCCTCAGACACTAGGCTTCTTCAGGCTTATATGCCTTTTTCTGTATTAGCCACTCTGTTTGGAACATTCCTCCCAGCTTTCCCATTGGTCCATTCTCCTTCATCCTCAGATCCAGCACAGCTTTATTCCTCCCAGGACTCCTCCTTTGAGCCTTGAGGTTGTGCCTTCTCTTGTCCAAGCACGCAGGGGTCAGCTGATTAAAACTGGTGTGGCTGCCCTCTTATACCAAAAATACCTTGAGGGCAAAAAATACCTACTCCTCTATATCCCCATTAGCTACCACAGTGCTTAGAGCACAGAGGGGATGTTCAGTAGGTGTTTAACTGAACAAAACAAAATTGAATTTGACTTCGTGAGGCCTGATATTAAAGAACTCATATTGACTCATAGGCATCACCTCTTTCTTTCCTAAGAATTCAGAAATCATTTTAAATAAACTGTTTGAGAATTTTTCTAGAGATTAAGCTTACCAGTTTGCTTCTGGATTTTATTTTCTCTGCTGAGGCAACTGAAAAGACATTTTCCTACCTTCCATCTTTTGACATCTATCCTGTTCTGAGCGGTTTCTCAATATTTACCAATAGTGCTTCTGTCACTTCCTCTGAAAGTCCTTTCTGGATCTTGTCAAGAAATTTCTCTGAATCTGGAGATTGAATTCCACTGAATTACATGACGGTCATATCTCTTTTAAGCGCTTCACTTCCCAACTTGTCATACTCCTTTTCCCTATTTCTGTTTAAAGGACATTCTCTTTGAAAGGAGATAAAAACACATCTATGGCTGTGGAATCAATTTAACGTAAGTGTGCTGGGGTCACAACCATCATTTTCTTTGAAAGGAGATAAAAACGCATCTACAGCTGTGGAATCAATTTAACGTTAAGTGTGATGGGGTCATGCTCTCATAATTGCCTACCCTTAAGGATTACTGCCATCACCTCAGTTCTTTAGACAGACCTAGGACAAAGATAACTGGAGACACTGCTGGGCAACACAGAGGCGGTCTTTTCTCCATTTCAACAAATCTCCTGATGCGCCATACACAGAGCATCTCAGGAGGGTTTCATTATTTTTCTTCCAAGTAGCACTATCCTCCTCTTACATCTTACATCTGACTATATTCCTAGAGGCTTGGCACATTTTTTTTTCTGCATAGCGACATATGTGACCCAAGTATGTTTTCTCTTTCTTACCTCTTGACCTTCCCTATACATAATACAGAATAAGTTCTGTGCTAAAATATCAGATCACTTTGTCCCAACCTAAAAAAAAAAAAAACAAAACAAAAAAAAAACCCTTTGTAATAAGTTCAAAATATAACAGAAGTGAGTTAAAATTATTTTTTTGACAAATTCTTCAGTACTTGTAATACACCAGCCTCTGTGTCACTGAGGGTACGCTTGGACTACAGTCCCTGACCCTGAGAAGTGTGTAAGGTTGTCATAAAAACACAGAATAGCGTGTTAGCTTGGCAGCTTTAACATTTTAACTTTTTACAGAGGTCATAAATCAAGAGAAGGAGTTCTTTTTTAATTTTTTTTAACATTTATTTCTTTTTGAGAGACAGAGAGAGAGCACAAGCAGGGGAGGGGCATAGAGAGAAACACCGAATCTGAAGCAGGCTCCAGGCTCTGAGCTGTCAGTACAGAGCCCGATGCGGGGCTCAAATTCACAAACTGTGAGATCGTGACCTGAGCCAAAGTTGGATGCTTAACGGATTGAGCCACCCAGGCATCTTAAGAGAAAGAGTTCTAAGGAGACCGTTTGGGAAGTAATGTGTGTCATGTACAATATGGAGGACACAGCGAATTGACGTTTGGCTGTACCTGGAAAATCACAATGTAGGAGTCAAGCTGGTCGGGTGCTCTGATGGATGAGCAAAAAAGAGGGGCTGCATCAGGATTAGACAGTATTCCTTGAGTTTGTCAAGGCAACAGTTGCAGAAAGGTTGCCATGGACCAAATGTGAGCCAGGCACACAGGGGAGAGAGCCAGAATGAACTCGTCTTAGGTCTTGTCTGCAGGCGCCATCTAGAGGGGTGAACGAGCCTAAGCAGAAGCACTGCCAATGCTAAAGGACTGAGGAATGATTAAGTGACCCACAAGAGTAGAGATGCATCATCCTCATCAAGGGAACAGCAAATGAGAAATACACAACTACGGGAGTGAGGGCTCTCTAAAGAACACACAAAAGTGCCTGTGAGAAAGAGAATCAGTTTTCTTCCATCATCTAAGACCAGAGCATGTGATCACCATGATGATAGCCACTAAGAAAGAACTTCCCTGCTCCTTTTGCCTTTCCTCCCTCTGTCCTGTCCCAAGCTTGGAAGTATCTGAAATATTCATCGGCAGCAATGGGGAGATGGCTTGAAAGGTCTAGGCAAGAAGAAAAGACAGAATGCCCCCCCCTCTTCTGTGAGCGCAGTCCTCCCATCTACGGTGAGCCCATAGCAAGGGTCCCCACCCCTCAGGCACAGAGCTACTCAGAACATTAGGAAGCATGGGGTAAAGAATGCCGAATTTCTTGAGTAAGTTATATATGGCTTCCCAGAGCAGGTAACTCTTAATCACATTCTTAAAGAATGAGTAGAAATGTGTGAAATCGGATATTTGGGAAGAGAGTTCCAGCTCAGGAAAAATCACCAGCAACAATGAAGGCCCAGAAACACACAGTGTGTTGGGTATGCAGTGAGCTGTTTAGTGCAACAGGGCACAGGGCCAGTTGTGGTGCCCAGTGATTCCAGAAAAATGGACTCCAGTCAGATAAGGAGAGGTCTTGTATGCCATGTTAAAACTTTGAGTAAAACTTTCCTCAGCATTAAGAAATCTACTAAAATACATCCTGAGTAAATAATGCTTATTAAATTTGATTTCCACCTTCCAAAATTTTAAATTTAATCCAGATATGCTCCCATGTTGCGTTATGCTTGCAAAGATGTCACCTCTATAATGTTAACTTTCCATTTACTCTCTCTGGGGTCATTCCTCCATGGTGAAGCTGCTTCTTGGTGTTTACATTTTTTTCTTGCCTCCAGATTTCACAGTCTACACAAACATTCATTTTAAAACCTTTCCATGACAGCTAGTATAGCTGTCTGGTATAACAGCTAGCTAAACCTGTGTAAGCTTTAAATAGTCAGCTAAGTTCATGGGCTACTTTTTAAAACACCGAGAACAAGATATAAATAGGTATACCCATAAAAGTCCTAACTTTCTCATTGTCAAACTTTTCCTCCCTTCAGGAGATACAGGCTACCCTTCTACCTGCCCCCCAAAGTCTGATTTCCACTTTGGCTTCCTCAACCTACTCTACCTAGGGACCCCCTTCTCTGCCTCCAGTGGAGCATTTCTGACATCTCAGCTCATGGGATCCTGCCACCCCCTAGGATTTCTGTCTATCCCTGTGATCAACAAGTGTTATGAAAAAAGGAACAGCAGCAGTCCTCAAATTCAGAACCCTGGCTAGACTGTCCCTCAACATAAAAAAGCACTTTCTCCTGAGAAAAAGCCTTGTAAATTCCCCACCATCTTTTCCCAAACAGTAACTGACTTGCCTGAGTTACAGCTAATTGACCAATTTTCCCCAACAGAGAAATTTCTTTGTATGACAGAAATCTCTTGAAACAGAAAAGTGAGTATAATTCTAGCTGATCTTATCTCACTGCACCTCCTGGAGTCAAATTTGTGGCATGTGATTCTGACATGGATGTGTGTGTGTGTGTGTGTGTGTGTGTGTTGTTTTTTCCTTCTCCAGTCTGTGGGATCTGTCAAGTCTGATGATTGTGACAAACATCCAGGGTCACAGGGCCAATGAGATAGTTGGCCTGGTGGGTTGAAGTATTCTTAATTTGTCCTTTGGTGCCTCCCTAGAGCCTACCCTGCACTTTGGGAATGCTGAGTATCATGTCGATGAAAGTGCTGGCTCCTTAGAGATCTGTGTCTGGAGGACAGGCCCTGACCTTTCACAAGCATCATCTGTCACTGTGCGCTCCAGGAAGACAGAGCCAGCATCAGCAGAAGGTGAGAGGGCCATTTTTAAAAAAATGTGTCATGGGGTTCCTGGGTGGTTCATTTGGTTGAGCATCTGACTCTTGATTTCGGTGCAGGTCATATCTCATGGTTCATGAGTTCTAGCCTCGCATCAGGCTCTGTGCTGATAGCACAGAGCCTGCTTGGGATTCTCTGTCTCCCTCTCTCTCTCTGTCCCCTCCCTCTCATGCTCTCTCTTTCAAAAATAAATAAATAAACATTTTTTTTAAATAAAAAATATATCATTATCAAGATATATGTATAGGGTGGAGACTAGTCTGTTAAGTGTAGTATGCCTGGTCTTTGTTAATGGACCCTGATTTTAAGTTTCTCCTACCTGAGCACATAGATGGTCTGTGTATGTAATGACTTTTGCTGTTTATAAAACAGACTTTATGATCCATTCATTACCCATTGGATTGTCATGGACCAAAATTAATTTTCCGAAGTTCAGAATATTTGTAGATACTACAAGCTGTTCGTAACAGTATTTCAGACCAAAATACTTCTTTAATGGCTGAACCAGGCCCATCTCCTGGGGAAACCCAGGTACTGTTAGACCCTAGAAGGATAGGAGGTTTGCACTCTGACTCAGGCATTTTCCTTGGCTTAAGCATCGTGTCTTCATGGCCCACTCACCTTTGCCCCTCTTGATATGGACAATTAAGGCCTGGCTGACAGTGGAGCTAGACAGTTCTGGATACTACCTGCTCTGGCAAGCCTGTCGGCTGCTTTACCAAAAAATAAAACAAACAAACAAAAACCCAAAACACAGAATAATTCAACAGGAAAAGAAAGGGAAATTTCCATCTACAATGATATCCACATTTTCTCATTTGTCATCTGGGACCTTTTAGTCTCCTGGGTCATGGACAATCAGTTAGTTCAGGATATCCAAGGCACATGAGAATATTTTAAGATAAAAGCACAAATCTTGCAAATAAAACCCAGCAATATTAAAGTCTACACTAACTAATGAGGCATCAAGAGAATAAAATCTATATTGACCTCTCAAATTGTAAACCCAGTTTCAACATGTACCCATAAACAGGAATATAAAGAAGGAAAATAAAGACAGATTTAGAGCACGGTGCTTGCTCTTGGAAGAATTCACATGTTATAACTCTCCAGTGATTATATCATAGCACATGATACATGAAACCAGTAATGATCCTTACAAGGTTTTTTAGTGGGTTTTTGTTTTTTTTCTTCTTGCTTCTTTTTCTTTTCTCTTCTTTCTTTTTCTTAATTTACAGAGGTCATTTTTCACTCTCTATGTGTTTGTGGAAACAAAAATAAATAGACTAATTGGCTTATTGGGCTATTTTGCTTGTGGTTGGGAAAATAAAATTCGAATTCATTTAGATAAATCCCTTTGCATACAAGTAATGACCCTTCTGCTAGCTCTCAGGTGGGGATGGACTAATAGAAATAATGCATCTGTGGAGCACCTGGGTGGCTAAGTCAGTTGAACGTCCAACTTCGCCTCCGGTCATGATCTCACAGTTCATGGGTTTGAGCCCCACGTCGGGCTCTGTGCTGACAGCTCAGAGCCAGGAGCCTGCTTTGAATTCTGTGTCTCCCTTTCTCTCTGCTCCTCCCCTGCTGTGCTCTATCTCTCTCTGTCTCTCAAAAATAAGTAGATGCTAAAAAAAAATTTTTTTTTAAAGTAATGCTTCTGCTCAGCTTGGTTAATTAACAATAATAATTATGCATACATAGTTATACTATATCATTATAACTTGTTACATAAATAATAATTATAATTTCTTTGTACTAGATGCCTACTATTTGCCAGACTCCATGCTAGAATCTTTGCTTTATTATCTCTAATCTTCACAACAACCTTGTAAAAGAGCAATAATTACCCCATTTTGCAATTAAAGAAACTGAGACTCAGAGAGTTTCAGTAGTTGGTACAAGTAAGCAATAAACTCAAGACCTGAACCAAAGTGTAAAAGATCCAAAAGTCTCTTTTCCTTACTCTCCTGCCCTGGTATTTTTCAGCATAATCTTGCTTTGCCTTTCTTAAATGTAATTATTTAATGGCTTTTTTAAAAAATATCTTTGCAACAATCTCAAACTTAACAGAAAAGTGACAAGTACAGGAAAAGCAGGGGGTTTTTTTTCCTGAACCATTGAGAGTAGGTTGCCAATAAACTTGGAACCATCTCTCTGAAAACTTGGATTGCCATTCCTACAAAGATATTTTCCTTTATGACCACAATGCAAGCATAAAATCAGGAAATTAACTTGATAAAATTACTGCAATTTAATCCAAACACCTCATTCAAGATCCACCAGGTCTGATGTTTCCTTATAATTAGATTCAGGCTCTGCATCTTTGGCAGGAAAGTTGCAGAGATGACACTGTGTTGTCACTGGAGCCAATCAAACGGCACACCATTTCCATTTATCCTATTAATGGTGGTGTTCACTTTGATCACTTGGTAGTGGTATCTTCCAGGTCTCCCCACTGTGAAGTTATTTTTCTCCCTTTGCAATTAATAATTATTTTATGGAGAGATACCTTGAGACAATATAAATATTCTGTTCCTCGATTTATTAATATATTCATATTACCTAGGGTTCTCTATTGTATTCTATTGGTTATAATTTACTGCTGTCTTTACATTTGATGACTTTTTTAAATAAGTAGCAAAGAAATTATATGATTAGGTGCACTAACTTACAAAATAATAATGCAGAAAGTGGCACCAACTCCATGACTTAGTAAAATTGAGCAGAATGTGATAAGGTTAACCAAATATCTAGCAAAGGTGAATGAGTGAAACCTAATGAAAATTAAATTCCTGATAGTTATCTTAACAATAAAAATTAAAAAGATAAATTCTTCACTACAAATTGAAGTTGCCTTCAGAGAACCTTCAGTCTATCAGTGGGATTTTTGTGGAAGTACTTAAAAAGTGATGTGCCTGGTCTCAACACGGAGAACACTGATGAGGATGGCCCATGCTCATGGATGAGAGACTATCATGGCATTCAGTAGAATATGGAAACTTTCTCTTTCTGGGGGTTGAGCCCACAAAATATGATTCTGAAATTGCTGTGCATATAGGAGAATGTGATTATTCCCTGAAGAAAATTTTTCTTTGAAGGAAAACTTGTGAAAGTGAATCCTACAGTCTCACTCTTGACCTTTCCTTTCCCACTAGCTGGAATAGATTATGTTGGCATCAGCCGAAATCTGGGCTTTGCACCAGGAGTGCATATGCAGATATTCCAAGTGACAATCCTTGATGACCTGGGACAACCCATCTTGGAGGGTCCAGAGAGCTTTGAATTAGTTCTCCAGATGCCAGTGGGTGCAGTGCTTGGAGAACCAAATAAAACCACCATTTTCATCAATGACACCATCACTGACTGTAAGCAGAGTACTTGTAGTTCCTTTGATTGAAAGACTTTAAGGACTTAACAGCCAAAATATGTCTCCTAACAACAGAATGAAACTGTACTGTATTAACAGCTTAGCAACTCTGGAATATCAATGATATTGTACTGTTATTGATGTTATATGTATGCTGGTGATATACACAAATATAGCTTATGTGACTGTATGGATACAGAGATATGCACATATACAGAGAGAGGACTGAGCCCACAAAAGATTAGACTGTTTTCTTGTTTTCCTTTTCCTATTTTCTTTTACTTTGTTTCTAAAGCTCATGAAAAACATTGTCATCAATTAAATCAAAAGTTAAGAACAAAAGGGTCGGCTTCTCTTTGCCAATTGATGCTCAACATGAAGCACCTTTCACCCACATACATACTGTCACCCTCTTTCAGTTTTTCAGGTTATCGTGATAAGAGCGCCCTAACTGAAATTTGCCCATGCGCTGAAAGCTCCTTTTTGCGAATTGCTCAATTTTCCTCCACAAGTCCTTTTATCAGAGCCACTTAGGTAGGAAAATCCTTTCATCACCTCTCCCTTCTTTTGCAAATGCCTTTATAAAAGATGATTTTAAAAAAGCAATAAAATGATTTTTTTAATGCAAGTATCAAAAAAGAGAAGAAAGAAAAGTTGAAGAGTTGCATAATCCCCAAACTGCCCAATTAGTTCTTAAAGAAGTTTAAAGTTGGCAATATAAATTACCGACAGCATGCCTTAGCTAATACCCCATAAATCCGAGTTTCCCAACTATTTTGAAAAACACATCTTCGTTCCCGTCATATCTTTTAGGTATTTCTTTGACAAACGCTTTTTAAATCTGTTTCAGACATGACTTAACCTATTTGCAAGCCAACATTGCACATAACAACTGTTCCAAAAAACAAAACAAAACAAAACAAAACATTTCAAGAAGCCTTCCCCACAGATAGTGAAGGGGACGAGAAGGCCCTTGGCTGCCACGTGATCTACGTATTTAGGTAGAGAAGTCCCTGTCATCAACCTGGGTTTTGCTTCCTTACTAGACAACGTCAGCTTCTCCAACCAGAGAGGAGATTTTTCCAAGCTACCTTGTAACTCTTGACCTCACTTCTCCTTAAAATGAGAAATTTGGACTTGATTTCCAGTTCTAATTCCTGTCTGAGTACTTATCTATCAACAGAAAATCACTCTCCCTCATCTTATAATTTGCCCAGTTACCAGGATCAAAAATCTTTTAAACTCAGTTCAATTCAACAGACATTTATTGGGCTTCTCCAATGTGTCAAAAAGATATGAACCCTTCATAAATGTTTTTTTAAGTAATGAAAAAACTATGTATTGGCCAGGATAACTCTTAGGTACACCCAACAGTCCCCAAGTGAAGCAACCATCCTAAACTTCCCATTGAGCACCTCTGTGCCCATGATAAGTCCACATTGTCAGCCTTATAGAGAAAGCCACAGAGGATTCTAGTTTGAACCTGAAATTAATCCCGGTCTTCCAGTGTTTTTCAGCCATTCTCTCTCCCTCTTCCCCCCACCCTTCTCTCTCTCATTCTGTCCTTGGTGAAGGAACTCCATTGAGAAGAATGCAGTGTTTATGCATGCATCATTTTTGTTGGGTAACATTACCAACAGTGCTTTCTGTGAGGTCAGTCTGTTCGATTCCTAATTTCCTCCCAGGAAGACATGCCTGGAAGCAAAATGACTTTTTTTAGGCTTCTAGGATTTAATCTGGTGTATTCTATACAACTTTAGTTGTACTAAATGAATGTACATGCTGAATGAAGGTGATCTAACAGTCTAAAAGAGTGAAAAATGCCCAGTTTCCTACCAAGAATGGACTGACACACTATGGAAAATTGGACTCATTTTCATTCCTCACATATTCTTTCCTCATGCTAACATTTTTAGGGAATAAAAAGTATGTACATATTTTTCTCATTAATTCTTAATGGAGATATACCAGCCGCATCCAGGATGTTGCTGCTACTGCATAAAACTATACGTGGAAAAGTGTTGTATATTTTATTCTAGTATCCAGAGTCCAGTTTAAGGAGCCCAATTTACAGGAGCGCTGCCTGAAAAAGACAAGCAGCCAAGCGCAGTCATTTTACTGGAGCAGAGGAGACACCAGCTGTCAGTCCATACACTGCTGTACCCACCAGGTTTCAGCCCAGTTGATGATGGACCATGAGGAGCAGCCCAACACTGATGACTCCACAATCCATTTTCTACCAGGTAAGCATTCTGCAAATTTTTTGCCATGAGGCACCACAATGTTGTACCTCCTAACCTTATTATAATAATGAATAATTATAAACAACCTAAATGTTCCCTGCTAGGGAAATTGTTAAATGAATTGTGGGACATCTACTTGATAGAATAATATGAATTCTAGATTACCAGTGATCATGTTGCTATTGTAATCTTTAAACATATGAAAGAGAGTAAAAAGGACATGCCTGGAAAAGATAATAACTTTGTTTTAGGGTAATGAGATTATCAGCCTTTTTTTCCCCCAAACCTACTGAATAGTTACATTGGTAAATATATGTGTTCAAGAGCACACTGTTGCTACTTAGACATTAAGAAAATTAAGCAGGTTATAATGACCTCACTCTGTTACATTATCACAATTTATGACAGAAGCAAATGGGGTCCCTTGGGAATATTAGCCCTGACTTTAGAAAAATGACCTGGATACAAAGAGGTATCCCCAGAACTAAATACAATAGAAGTGAAAATAAGAGAAAAAGGTAAACAGAGTTGCAAAACTGGGTTTCACCAAAGGTGTCTCTAAATATGATGAGGCGGAGACAAGGAAACAAAACAGAATCTTACAGGTGTAATAGGCTGAAAATGGCCTCCAAGGAATTCAGGTCCTCCCTGGAGTGCATGAATTTTGCCTTACATGGAAAAAGGATCTCTGCACATGAAATTAAATTAAGGGTCTTGAGATGGGAAGACTCCTGGATGGGCCCAAACTGTGATCACAAATGCCCTTGTAAGCAAGAGATGCTGGAGATCACACATAGAAGAGAAGAGATTGGGTGATGGGGCCACAAGCCAAGGGAGGCCGGCAGCCACCAAAGCTGAGAGAGACGAGAAGTGGCTCCTCCTCTAGAGCCTCTGGGAGCAGAGCCACCTGCCCTCGCCTAGATTTTGTCCCAGTGATACTGATTTCAGACTTTTATATTTGTATACCCCTGTAAGTCAAATTCATAATGCTCAGATGAAAGGCAAGTAATGATGTGATCTTTCATATCCTTGAAAGAATATTTTCAGAGCAGGGGGCATATATGCAGCTGTCTTCCTTTCTTTTTACTCATTTACCAGCCTCTCTTGACCTGAGGTTCATGTTGTCATTTGAAGGACCCAGTGCCTCAGACCCCTCCATTCTTAGTATTGAGGCATATCTTGACACTATGATATGTCAACTGAATTCAGGTGAGAGCAAACACAAATATGTTGGACTTTTTATGAAGCCTTGTTCTTTTGACTCTACAGTGGAACATCAATTTTAAAAACATGATGGGCAGTCAGGAATCATCCCAAATGCTTGCCTTCTCCACCCACCCCCCACATTTATAATATTAAACGAGGAATTTGGGTTCAAAATTATAATCAAGACAGAAGTATACCATAATTTTGTGTTAAGAATATTATATTATAATTCTTTAAAAATTGGTGATTCATGCAGTGATCTCTACTAACCAAGAATTTAATTAACCAGAACCATTCAATCCATCTTTCTAGAAATTCAGCAGTGTACTTACTGTTCTTAATATGATCTATTTGTTTGGTAAATATTAGGATGCATGAAAAAAAACAGTTTACTGCTGTAAAAGATGTGGATGTGATAGTGTTCTAGAAGGAAACAAGATTGGGATATTCTACATTAGGCCTCATAACGTGACTAGTACAAAGCACGCACATAAATGACTGAATGCAGATCATGCATTTGAAATTCCTAAAACATCTTCAGTAAAAGAAAGTTTGAGTCTGTCACGTTACTCTTTTTTTGTCCAGCACCTAACACCACACTTGACACATAGGATTATTTTCAAGATTACAAATAAATGAGCAAATAAATTGATGACTCTAAATACATGATTAAAGTACTATTCTTCTGGGGTGCCTGGGTGGCTGTCGGTTAAGTGTCCAATTTTGGCTTAGGTCATGATCTCACAGTTTGTGAGTTCAAGCACCGTGTCGGGCTCTGCACTGACAGCTCAGAGCCTGAAGCCTGCTTTGGATTCTGTGTCTCCCTCTTGCGCTCTGCCCCTCCCCTGCTTGTGCTCTCTCTCTCTCTCTCTCTCTTACTCTCTCTCTCTCTCTCTCAAAAATCAATAAATAAACATTTAAAAATAATAATAAAGTGCTATTCTTCCTAAAGGAATTTTTATTGGGTCAGGGTCCCAACAGGAAATCATGGCACACTCAAAAGCATTTAACTGGAGAGAGTTCAATGAGGGGAATATTGCAGAGGTGTGGGTGGGATTGCGGCAACCAAAAAGGGGGCAGAAGCACTGAGGGAGCAGCGACCATTGTCGCCATCAGGAGGCCTGAAGAGGCAAGGACAGAGCAGTGTGCCAGAACCTGGAGAGAACAATACCTGGAACCCTACAGAGAGAAGAACCACCCAGTAGGAGCCATATGTGCAGGGAGAGCCAGGGAATCAGTATCCTAAGCTCTCTCTGCTCCCACACCCTGCTTTCCTGAGGGCACTTCCCATCAGGGAGATCCAACAGGAAGCCAGAGGGAAAGGGAGCTCATGGTCCACTGGTGTCATCTTCCAGGGTACCAGAGAACTGGGACAGTGGATCTGGAAGAAATGGACAGAGACTATTACCGGCTCACAAGTAAACTATACAGACAACCTCTATGGGAATTATGGGCATCTGACTCATAAGAAAGCTCCGCTCATCATTACCAGGTGCATGTTCTACATCTGAATCTGAAGGACAAAGGGACAAATTAATGCAATAAAATAAGGACTACAGTTTCTTCGGTACGGTCACTTTAGTATTGTCAGTAAACATCCCACAGCGGAATACTGAGATAATCTAATGAAAAATAAGGCAATGCCCTGGGACCACATATTACCCATTTTGCTGCTTTTGAAATGACATTTGTGTATTTCTATTTCAGATGGCCAAACCTATTGTGTGCATTGAAGACACGCATAGTGTTGCAGATGTCACCTTTCCAGCTGTTGCCCAAGTGATGTCTCTTCTTATTGACGATGACGCGTCGACCACTGAAAACAAGGAAAGGCCTCTGCTGGTTTCCCACTTGCATATGTGACCATAGGACACATTTTCAGTGCTCTGCTCAGCCCAGCATGCATTAGCCCCCAAAATAGTCACTTGCGCTCGTAGCTAACAAATGCCATGGGTATGCCATAAACAAAACTCTGTGAGCCTCCTATTCTAGCTTACTCATTTCTCTGTAATCTGAAATCCTGTAGGCCCAAATTACCTTAACACATTGATGTTGGTGTTTTTTGGTGTTTTAGTCTGTAGGTAATGATTCTTCTCCAATTGGGAGTATGGGTACTTGCCAACAGGTCTCTGACTGGATGTCAGGTTATACCAGACCAGATCGTAATGGGAAATTTGATGCCTCTCCCTCAAACATTAGTGATATGTATTCGAACTATTTTAATGAAAACAAATATGGTATGGACTAAAATAGAAAACTGTCCTTACTAAGACAAGCCACACATTTTAAAAGTGTTTTCTCATTTCCTCTTCTTGCTCAGCTCCCCAGGGTGACATGTAAATACATGGCCAAATGGCCTTTTTGCAGTCAGAGCTACTCAGTAGAAATGTTTGATCCACACAGACATAACCTAAAAGAATGCGTCTTTTTCTCCCACTTTTTGTCTCATCTTAGGCCTGTAATCCCCAAATCTTCCAATTATAAGATTTGTTCTTGACTGAAAACATTAATGACACCTTAACCCCGTATGGCTGGCTGGCCAGGGCCTCCAGCAGCAGTGATGGGGACTGCAGGAAGCCGACTGCAACACTTTCTTCACTGACACAAAATCCATCACACTTGACCCCATCTCTGTCCAAGCCGGCTCAAGAGGAGAGTGGGCAGCTTGAACTGTCAGTACCAGTGGTGATGTGGGGCTTGCACTTCTGAGTCCAGTTGTCATTGTAAACAAAGAGGACGGGGAGTGGTAGTACCCCAAAAGTAAATTCCTTGGCACAAGGGCTGCATAATGAAAAGAGAAAATTATAATTGCTTGAAACCTACAGAAGTTGGTCCATGCCGTATTCATTCTTCACCACTGAAATAACGTGACTTCTGGCATATGTAAAATATCTCAGAGCACATTAAGCCAGATTTGGGGGTAGGCATTTTTTTACATCTATTTTGCATCTTTTTCTGTACTATAATGAGATGAATGGAAGATAAATGGATTTTTTTTTAACTTTCCAAAAAAGAAAGCCCATACACTTGTTAGTTTGAATATAAGTTGGTGCAGCCACTGTGGAAAATAGCATGGAAGTTCCTCAACAAATTAAACATAGAAACACCATACAATCCAGTAGTAATCCCACTACTGAGTATTTACCCAAAGGAAATAAAAACACTGATTCAAAGATGTATGTGTCCCTATATTCATTGCAGCATTATTTATAATAGCCAAGATACGGAAGCAACCCAAGTGTCCACCCATGGATGAAAGAAGATTCCATACACGTGGAATATTACCAGAAATCAGAAGACTTCATAAAAAAAGAATGAGATATTGCCATTTGCAACAACATGGATGGACCTACCAGGCATTATGCTAAGTGAAATAATTCAGACAGAGAATGACAAATACCATATTTGTCATATGATTTCACTTATATGTGGAATCTAAAAAACAAAACAAGGGACGCCTGGGTGGCTCAGTCAGTTGGGTGTCCAACTTCGGCTCAGGTCATGATCTCACAGCTTGTGGGTTCAAGCCCCACATTAGGCTCTGTGCTGATGGCTCAGAGCCTGGAGCCTGCTTTGGATTCTATGTCTCCCTCCCTATCTGCCCTTCCCCCACTGATGCTCTGTCTCTTTCTGTCTCAAAAATAAATTTAAAAAACATTTAAAAATTTTTCAATAAATAAAAATTAAATTAAATTAAAAAATAAAAAGCAAAACAAGCAACATAAATAGAATCATAAATACAGAGAACAAACTGGTGGCTGTCAGAGGGGTGAGCTTTTATACCCATAAAATAAATGTTAAATCAAAGGGATAGCCATTTTCAGGTCACAGAATGCATGTCCAGTCTCAGTGTGTGAAATGGATAGCAACTTTGTCTAAGATAGAGCACCCCATTCATGAGATAGTGTGTGTAAGTGGTCCACAACAGGGCTAGTGGGTGGGACTCCCCATGAGGAGGAAGCCTCTACAAACAACCTGGACCTCATATCAATGCAAACTCCATGCAACAATTTTTAAACCTAATGTGTTTTTCCACTGGGTCCAGACTCCCCTGCTCCTCAACCCCCTAAGACACTCCCAGCCATCTAGCCATTGTAGGCAATAAGTATACTTGAGTTTCTTCCTCCTCTTTCTTTTCTCAAGTCATTCTGAATCTGATCTGTTGTGCGTTTTACATAAAAATCAACTAATAAAAAATAATTTCACTAAGCAGGTGTTTGTGTTCATGTGTACTTATAATTTTTTATGTCTACAGTCCTATCTTTCAAGGACTAGAAGAAATCCATCAGAGGGTCAGCTGAAAACCTCCACAGAGGGAAGTGTTCCATACATTTGCATCTTGTTGAAACAAGAAATCAAACCTCTTTGGACAGGAATTGTTTGGGAAAAAAATACATTAAAAGAGGGGTGTCTGGCTGGCTCAGAAAAGCACACAATTCTTGATTGCGGGGTCATGAGTTTGAGCTCCACATTGAGTTTAGAGACTACTTAAAAATAAATAAACAAACTTTTTTTTTTTAAACTTTTTTTTTTCAACGTTTATTTATTTTTTGGGGACACAGAGAGACAGAGCATGAACGGGGGAGGGGCAGAGAGAGAGGGAGACACAGAATCAGAAACAGGCTCCAGGCTCTGAGCCATCAGCCCAGAGCCTGACGCGGGGCTCGAACTCACAGACCGCGAGATCGTGACCTGGCTGAAGTCGGACGCCCAACCGACTGCGCCACCCAGGCGCCCCTAAATAAACAAACTTTTTAAAAAAATACATTAATGGGTGCCTGGGTGGTTCAGTCGGTTAAGCATTCAACTTTGGCTCAGGTCATGATTTCGCGGTCCATGAGTTGGAGCTCCATATCAGGCTCTGTGCTAACAGCTCAGAGCCTGCAGCCTGCTTCAGATTTTGTGTCTCGCTCTCTACCTCTCTCTCTCTCTCTCTCTCTCAAAATAATAAACATTTAAAAAATTTAAATACATTAGAAGATTATTATTAATCAATTTATTCCAAGATTCTCTCCCTTGTTATACAGAAGTCAATATTTTCCAAAGACAATTGTCAGTGACTCCATTTCCTCATCTGCAAAATGAGAGTATCTTCTTTGTAGGATTGTTGGGAATAAATGTGATGACATATGTACATTAGTAATTATTAGGCACTCGACAAATTGTGACTACTATTTCTTTCCTTATTAACCCTGGACTAGCCAGTGGCTTATATTTTCATTAGAATCTGTTTCTCCAGGTTGCTGTCAGCCTCATCTGCTGGCACAGAAGAAGCTGAAACTTCCTCAGCCAAGATTTAATATATGGGCCTGATGGGGACTGATTATCCCAATCTGATCAAAATAATTGTGATGATGTTTAAGGTAAATGGTAAGCATTACTGTAAAACCAAAGCTATAATTATTGCTTTCACTGAGAGAGGAGGGGGACCCTCCGGGCCATGCCACAGGCCACTGGAAGAACTAGAGCTAGAGATGGGACCCAGGTGCCCGTCCTTGAGTCCTGACCTATGTAGGGTACCTCTCTGTGAATGCTGCCTGTTATCTCCACATGGGTTTAGGCCAACTTCAAGCTCACTCTCAGTCCTAATGGCACCTGTGTGGGCAGTCACAAGTGCTCCAATTTTCTAGACAACAGTAAGCTTCACCAAGAATGCTTCACCACAACACCTGCCAGGCATGGACAGAGCAGCCCTTATGAGTACTATACCTCCCTGAGAACTGTCTGCACCCTCCACTTTTACCAGAAATCAGTAGTTACTATGACACGTCTTAACTGCTGGCTAAGCGTGGTGATGACCAGGTGGCCTTCTGAGAGTCTCTGCTGAGAAGGGACAAAACAGCACTCCAGTCCCTGTGACCGAGGACAGACAAGCCATGCAAGACTTGGAGAAAGCCTAAGTGTGGGGGATCCCGGGTTCATTAGTGAGGCTACTCCAAGACTAAAATTTCAAATGAGCTTTAGATGCCATTGTAATCCATTATCACTAGCTACTTATTTGAAGTTGACAGAAAAGATTTTTTAAATCATTTTCTCATGTAATCCTTAGTCACATGCAAAATATTTAAAAACACCCCATAATAAAAATTTTTAAAAACCCTGAGTTACTCAGGGTAACAGGGGCAGAATTAAGGCGTGAACCCACATCATCTCCCAATTGTACGCCTCCCCATATGCCATATGAAGTAGAGAATGCATTCGAATGCCCGCGAGGAGCGAGGAGCACGTACACGTAGCTGGTAGGGATGGAATTGAACAAGGATTCCTGGAAGCCACGGACAATGAGGCTTGCACTGATTCAACTGAAGTGTATGGGCTAAAGTGCTTTAATACAGTGAGCTTAAAGCCGGTAACCAAAGGGTTAATGTGCCTACTAAGCCCAGCTGCAGCTTTTTACTCAGCCCTCTTTCCATCTGCCTTTAAATTTCCCTGACTCTCCTCCTTCCAGGAGGTGGGTTGGAGGCTCGCTCTCCAGTCTCCTAGTTTGACTGCCTCTCCAACAAGATTTTTCTTTGCTGAACCCTCTATGTCTCCATGGTCGGCTTTGCTGTACACCAGGCAGGAGAACTTGAGTTTGATAACAAAGCTGAGTTGCTGCCTGGGAGTTTTTGCCAGTGTGTTGTCAGCCCCCAGCTGGTCACGGGAGTCCAGTGACGAGTCCAAGCAACCTCTAGGCTCTGCGTCTTAGGGGCTGCCTGGGGCACAGACCCCAACTGGGTGCCATAGACCTTCGGTGTTAACTCCTGCAGCAAGCAAACAGTTTGGGGTTTCGGTTTCGACAGACCTCTTTTGGTGAGTATTTCATGTGCAACAGCACCCAAGTTTACTTCTTCTTCCTGTTTGGTTTGGATTTCTTAGCCTCCTTTTCCTTGCATGATTCAGAAAGGGGTGACAGGAAGCTGTGTGGTTCCATCGGTGAAGCCCTGACTTTGGGAGAAGAACCAATGCTCACAGAGGTACCCTGGGCTTCATTTGGTTTGTTTGCTGCTGCAGCTGTGAGTAGGTTTTGATAAAACCAGCTGTGTTCTAATTAGAAAATAGGAAATGACAATTTGATTCCCAAATGCAGCCTTTGGGCTGTACCCTCCAAAACTGGGGAGCATTGAGTTGTAAACCCATGAAAAGAAATAAGATGGTTTTTGTTGTTGTTACACTGCTTGGCAACATTTATTCGACTCTGAAGAAAAATGACTAACCTATCCAGAAATCCCAATTCTATCTTGTAATTAGATTTGTAAAAGGGAGATTTGAAAATTGGGCTCTTAACGTGTTCTCCGTAAATATTAGTAAAACAAAGGCTGTAAGATTTCGTTTGCATCCTGTTTGCGTAGTTGTACATGTCTACCTCCAGGGGGGTATTGTCTACCTCCAGGTGGTATTGCTGAAGTTAATTTGTAAAAGTGCTCTGCTTAGTTGGTTTAAAGGCAAGCCCTTGTGAGAATTGGGCATTCTAAAACTCAGAAAAATGGAAACTAGCCCAAATGTTTAAGGCTTTGTGATCTGGGAAAACATCTGATATAAAGGATAATTTAAGGTTGTTTAATTAAAATGAATAGGGGGGGCGCCTGGGTGGTTCAGTCGGTTAAGCGGCCGACTTCGGCTCAGGTCATGATCTCACGGTCAGTGAGTTCGAGCCCCGCGTCGGGCTCTGTGCTGACAGCTCAGAGCCTGGAGCCTGTTTCAGATTCTGTGTCTCCCTCTCTCTCTGACCCTCCCCCATTCATGCTCTGTCTCTCTCTGTCTCAAAAATAAATAAACGTTAAAAAAATTTAAAAAATAAAATAAAATGAATAGGCCTTTACAGGTGTTAGCATTAGATGTAGAACTTCCACCTGTGTTTACTGAAAGTCAGGTAGTTCCATACTAAGTTCTAAAGATGACTAGAAATAATAAGGGAAGCAACTCTGTATGTAAGGAAAGCAAGACTGGTTATTTAAAGAGGGAAAACTTAGGACAAAATCTGAATGAATGTAAAAGGAACGTTGGAGAAGGTTTGTGAGAAGGGAATCTTTGGAAAGGAATTTTGTGCACGGTCAGGACAAAGATTATGGAGATTAGTGTGTAAACAAGTGTGTTAGGGAGTGATCAGCACCTGGCAAGGAGAAGGGGAGGGTAAGAACAAGGTTAGGCAGGAATTGAGTGGTAGCACATCAACAGAAACCTTAGCTGACTCTCTGAGGAGTTCCAAATGTTGGATTGCCCTTCAGAATCCTCCTAAATTGGGACAAAAAGGTCGGACTTTTATACCCTCCTGTTGAACAGTCATTGGATGTGAGCACCTGGGGAGAGGGCATGCCCTTGGCAAGGCAGCTGTCTTCAGCCAGGGCGACCCCCCAGTGGCATCAGAGAATTGGGGACCATCGGTGGTGTCCCTACAGCCCAGAGTCCGACATTTCTGATGGGGATTCTGGTCAGCACATCCCAGCACCTGCCACAGGAACTCGGATCCACACGGTTCCCTGGATGTCCTGGTCTCAACATCAACATGGGAAATAACAGGTAAGAAAAAAGGGAGAGATTGAATCATTTTTTAAAATTCATCTTCCTGGAAAGAATGAGTCTTAATATCATAAGTACCCCAGTATAAGATTGGAATTTGGGTTTTCTGTTAAAGTGACAGTTTTCTTAGATTAGTCTAAATTATAAACAGGTTTTTTTTTTTTTATCTTTAACCTAATCTGCCTAGAAAAAAGTTTGTTTTGTCTTGATGGGTCTTTGACTAAAAGCTGAAACAACTGTGTAATCTTCTGCATTTGCCTTTAGAATCTGATTGCCACCTCACCTAAATACATAAGTATTAGATTTTTGCAATGATCTGTGAGCCTATTTAGACATGTTGTTTAAAACCTTCTGCTCTCTGACAGACTTCCTAAAATTCAACTCCTAAATGAAGTCTCTTTTATTAATTAGGCCTGTTTACTTAGTATGTCAAATTACATGGGAGGCATAGAACTATTCCAGAAAGTATATAAAATTCCTAAGATTTTGACATATCCTGGTGTGTCATGACTTGTAATTCTGACTATTGAAGTATGTGTCACAGAATTTCCTGGTCAGTTGCACTGTAATGACACATACAGGTGTCTGATACCTTAAAGATCATAAAAATAGAGTAAGAATTTCTGGAACTAATGGGAAAACTGCATTCCAATAGAACAAGAATTAATAACATGGGACTGAATGAATTGAGGCAGGTAATTCTATGGCTTTTGTTTGAAGCTTTGCTGGTTTTCTAATGTTTACTTTTCCAGGTTTAAGGAAACCTTCCCTCTTAAGCTATTTATGACTTACTGAAATTTGATAAAATAATACTTTTGTAAACAAACATGAAACATTTATCTTTCTTTCCCGGCCTGATCCCTCCAGAATTCAGAAACTCCAAGTGAATGTTCTTCTGTTTTCACGGCGATGTATTTATTTGCAAAAGTTAAATAAGAATCTGTTCTTTATGTCAAGACACAATTATAAACGTTGGTTATATTACCAAGGCTTTGACCAGAATGTCCTATTTGAGGGAGATCTGCAGAGACTTAACTATGACCAAACAACTGGTGTGGTTCCAACTTTAAGGAAATAATGTTGACTTTATAGAGCCAATGAATCTCCTTGGAAAAATTGACCTGGTACCTTGCTGACTGAGTTCCAGCAGGCTTACCAGGTGGATAAGAACCTGCCACTTCCTGGCAGGTCCAAGAACCTCAGGATATTTGGGAGACCTTGAGAAGAGAGGAATTCACCAAAACCTATAGGTATTGCTGGGGGAGTCTGATGGCAAGTATTTGGCTTGGCTTCTTAGCCTTGACAGGCTGTTAAAGTTCAATCTGAAACTCCTTATGAAAAGTTCTAGTAAAGCAGATTAAAAAAAAAAAACTATATGGTCAATCACGATTGCTGTGCTTCTATAAATAATTAGGCCAAGTTTGCTACAACTGAGCAGAATAATCTTAATTTGGCTATCCTTCATGGAAATGAAGGTGATTTTAGAAAGATTATTTCAGTAACACCTTTTTGTGGAAGTTAGATTTCAGTTCTAATTAACTGTCTTTGAGTGTTTTATTTGCCTGTAAAACTGGGCTAGATGCTGAATTCTGGTTTTCTTGAATATCTGGCTATGACTTGGAATAGCTGAGAGCTAAAACTGCCCTCTTCCTGAAGTCCTGCAAACTGAAGCTAGACAACTTGAGATAACAGAAAATTGCCACAATGGCCCATATTAAGACAGTCTTCATGCCTGTTGCTATATGAGCCTCTCAGAACAAGTTTATTCCAGCCATAGGGATCTGCCACTGGAAAAATCCAGATCTTCTGATGGTCACAGATGCGAGTAGTTTTCTAGACTAAGAACAACAAAGAGCTAGGTACGTTGGTGACCCATCAGCTATTGTCCGTTGCCAAAAACACTAGAATCAGACGGTTGGATTGTTCCTTAGTGCAGTCAGGCAAATCAAGCTGCCAAGTTGGCAGCCTGTTCAAAGACCCTGTGTGATGTTTAGTACCAGACCTAGACTTAACTAAATATCCATTCCAATATTCTCAAGACCTAAGAAGAGTTGCAGAATGGTGATTTGAACACAATGCTGCCATTAAAGCCAGCTGGAAATATAATTAACCAGGGATAATTCTTATCCCAGAACATCTTCTGGAAAAAACAATTAGTCATATTTCCCAAAACACCCATCATGATCGAGTTGCTGCTCTTCAGTGGATCCAGAAATATATCGTGGGTCCCAATCTTCAGAGAACTGTTCAAAAGATGGTCTAAAAATGTGACATTTATGCTAAAAACACTCCCAAGACAGGATCTCCACCAGTTCTAAAAGGCGTACAAATTTGAGGCTCCAAACCCGTGAATGCCAGCAGGTAGACTTGACTAAAAAAAAACAAAAAAAAGAATTTTCAATATTTTGCTAGTATTTGCAGACCCCTCTACAGGTTGGGCAGAAGCTTCTCCACACCCTTCAGAGAAAGCCTCAGAAGTTGTCAGAACACTTTCAAACAAAATTATTTCTAGGTTTGAATTGCCACTAATAATTCAGAGCAGCATTTATGGCAAAAAGTCATGGGAACGGTGTCCAATGCCTTGGGCATTAATGAAAAGCTTCCCAGCAACCCCAATAAACTAGAAAAACAAACAAAAAAACGATGAGGGGTGGAGGAGGAATCTTTGGCAAAAACTTGTCAAGAAAGCAACTTTGGAAAAAGCCTTGCCAGTTGCTCTACTTCAGGTAAGAGTGGCCCCTAAACTGTAGTGATCATCAAAGTTGAGGTACTGAAACCAGTAACCAAAGCCTTACTGATAACAATTGATTAACACATATTTTGTATATTATATATATAATACAGTATCCTTATAATAAAGTAAGATAGAGGGAAAAATTAAAATCCTAGAGAAAATACATTTATAGTACTGTACTAGGTTGGGGGAAAAAAATCCGCATTTAACTGGACCCATGCTATTCAAACCTATGTTATTCAAGGCTCATCTATACGGTGTTCTGATGGGCTCAAGTGTAAAAGCCAAACAGATAGCCTCACCAGATCCAGAATCTTCACTGTTGAGATGTACCTCTGTGCATTATCATGAGCCCAGAACTTCCCTGTATTCCCCCTTGGGGCAAATAAGCAACAGGTCAGACCAATCTAGAGAGAACTAACATCCAGACACAAAAAGCCTTGAAAATTACCATATACAGCTTATTTATAATAATACAACCGAGAAATACTTTCTTAACCCCTCTCGTTGTTGGTTGCCTGGCATCTAAAATGGCAAGAAGGTGCTTCTCTTTGGGGAGCATCTGTTCCTGTCAGGACATATCCAGAACTGAGATCTGCAATGAGGCTGAAAACAGAATCAACCACTCAAGAGAAAAACATGTCGTTGGTGCCTACATCAACCCATCATGTGAAACTTAGGCAGTGGAGAGAGCAAAAGAAATAAAGCATCAAGAGATTTGAACTGAGGGAGATTTAGTAACCAAAGGGATGGTTTATCTCCCTGTCTTTTAAAAGTCTTGGTGCTAGGGGTGCCTGAGTGGCTCAGTCAGTTAAGTGTCCGACTTCCACTCAGGTCATGATGTCACAGTTAATGAGTTCAAGCCCCAAGTCAGACTCTGTGCTGATAGCTTGGAACCTGGAGCCTGCTTCGGGTTCTGTGTCTCCCTCTCTCTCTGCCCCTCCCCGCTTGTCCGTTGTCTGACTCTCAAAAATAAACTTAAAAAAAAAAGTCTCCGTGCTAGAAAACCCAAAATGTTCCTGATGTATACTTATGAGGGTTTGACTTTCTATCCTCACCATTTCAGGTGTGAAATCTGCTCCAGGCTTACGTGACTGTGTGCACCCCTCTTGTCTCCTGCATCGTTCACACCCCAGCCTGCATTGGTGGCTGGCAATCAGGTGCAGCGCCCTTTCGTCTGTGACCCGGCCATCCTGTGGAGAACACGGGTCTGCAGAGCCCCAGAGTCTGAGCTTCCAGGTGAGCCTTGAGAAGACCTCAACTGATATTTGCAATTTCACTTTAACTGCTAGGACTGTTTCGTCTGTCAAGCACTGGGTCTCACGTACAATGCAGATGCAAATGAGGGCTTGCATTTATTTGTTTAAGGTTTATCCCTGCTATGGAGAGACTATGCTCAGTCCAGTTTTGAAGAAATTCCCTCTCACTTGTTTTATGACTATTAAGGGTGAGAAGGAAAACTGCTGTGTCTGCAACACTTAAAAACAGTTGGGCAGAAGTATCCTGCAGGGCATGTACCATTCATTTCCTTAAACTGGCTCCAGGAAAAGAAGCAAGAAATGGGAGGGGGAGGGGCACATGGGTGACTCAGTCAGTTGAGTGTCCAACTCTAGATTTCGGCTCAGATCATGATCCCAGCATCATGGAATCATGTCCTGCATCAGGCTCTGCACTGAGCGTGGATGTATACAGTGAAGTTAATTACATGTATTGCTGTTCCACACCAAGAACATTTTACCTATTATCTGTTACCAACTCACTCACACACACAACCAGAAAACCTACTAAAAAGCAATTGGTGTGCTAGGATTAAAGGGAATCTAAAATGAAAAGGAGAGTTAAATTACACCTTACAAATCCAGGGTGAACAAATGACCCCCGGCCAACTCCTAGAAAAGAGTCAGAATGTCTGCTGATCTCCAACCTGCTCTTGAGGAAAGGTGAGGAAAGGTAAGCACTCTTCCTCCAAACAGTAAACCTGCTCTTGAGGAAAGGTGAGGAAAGGTAAGCACTCTTCCTCCAAACAGTAAACCAATGTCAACAATATTCCTCTTTTCCCCTCTGCTTGGGTACCATATTCCCAACCAGCATGATCATCAACGAGAAAAACAGACTGGTGGTAAACCTAAGGGCAGAGTTTTGCTTCCAAGGACAGCTAGAATGTCTAATCAGGGTAAGTCTTGCTTCAAGAAAACAGCACCACCTCACCCAAAGAAGTTGCCAATCTGCATGAGAAGCTTTGACAAAAATTGAAATATTCACCATAGAGAAATACCAGTGGTTGGTAGAAACAATGCTTATTCTCTGCTGGATTTCTCTAGCCTCTTTGAAACAAGAGTATGTCTGATGAGTAAGAGCGATGCTCACTGTAACCCAGCATTGGAAAGTTGCTACTATTGTCTATGATCTATCCTTTCCCTGACCGCTTGGCACCTCTCTGTCCTCTCAGGTGGTATCTGCACACCATCCGGATGTCCCCTTCACTCTGTTCCTCTTAAGGAGTAGACCCACCTTCCACCTTCCATAGGCCAGCACATCACTGGAGTTTCATCTCTGATTTCCCAGTGAATTCAATTTTCAGGACAGGATTTGGTCTAGGAAGAGAACAAAGTTTCTGTCATCCAGTATGGCATTCAAATCCTGGGTTCTTCAGTGATGAAAACTAATAAAGAAAAACTTGTAAAATATAGCATCAAAAAAGCTAATGTGCTTTAGCAAGAAAAATATATGCATAATTGATCGGACTTTGCAAGCATTAATTAAAGTCCTTTTTGTCAATGTAAAGCCACCAGCTTTAATTAAATTCCAAGAGCTTTTTTTTTTTTTAATTTTTTTTTTCAACGTTTATTTATTTTTGGGACAGAGAGAGACAGAGCATGAACGGGGGAGGGGCAGAGAGAGAAGGAGACACAGAATCGGAAACAGGCTCCAGGCTCTGAGCCATCAGCCCAGAGCCCGACGCGGGGCTCGAACTCACAGACCGCGAGATCATGACCTGGCTGAAGTCGGACGCTTAACCGACTGCGCCACCCAGGCGCCCCTTTTTTTTTTTTTTTTTTAATTTTTTTTTTTTCAATCCAAGAGCTTTTTTATACTAGAGATCCAGGCTATGCTATATGAAATGGTGATGTCCTAGAGATAAGACCCATCCATAGAGGGTGCCATAGAATTAGAGGTGACCACCTAGAACCTTGGTTCTCATAGCCTCATTACTCCAAGATGAGGTCTCATCAAAGCTGGGGGACCTCTCCAGACACAGGGGATACCCATGTTGCCAGTCTTGGGCAGAGAAGGTGAGGTGCCAGTCCACTCCTGAAATGATGCTCTTCTGTACTTTTATGTGTACCAATAAATTACCCCACTTCCTTATTTTCCCACTGAGAATCACATCATTTGTCTTTTTCTCACTACAATATTGGTTCTAACAGCATAACCTCTGATCATCATGGTTAAGTTAATGCTGCAAGAGCCTGTGTACTAAAACCTTAACAGATCCAAGACTATTCTGGGATGTATACAGTGAAGTTAATTACATGTATTGCTGTTCCACACCAAGAACATTTTACCTATTATCTGTTACCTAAAGGATCCCATCAGCTTTGAACTTGACATCAGGTTCCAACAGGTAAGGATATTTTAGTAACAGCTTCTTACCTATATGTTTCAAGGCTTCTACTAGGTTAATACATGCCTTCTAGCATATCCTTAGTTTGGATTTTACCAGTTCATACTGGGCTATCAATTCACTTGTTTAGATCTCCTCCGTTAATCCTTATATTTTTAGGAGTGTTTGGCCACACACATGTTCCACCCTAAACCAATTGATTTGACATATAGCCTATCATCTCAAAGGGATTTTTAAGGCTAAAAAGGGGTAGAAAGATGAACTTTTTTTTTTTACTCAATTTTTCTAGAAAACCAAAGTGGTATTTTGTTTTTAAAAGTGGATCCTCAATTTATCCAAAGGATGCAGGAATGCTGATTCATAGAGGCACATATACCCCAATGTTTATAGCTGTTCTTCCAATAATAACCAAATTATGGAAAGAGCCCAAATGTCCATTAACCGATGAATGGATAAAGAAGATGTGGTTTATATATGCAATGGAATACTGCTTGGCAATGAGAAAGAAAGAAATCCTGCCATTTGCAACAATATGGATGGAACTGGAGGGTATTATGCTAAGTGAAATAAGTCAGAGAAAGACCGATATGTTTTCAGTCATATGTGGATCTTGAGAAACTTTACAGAAGACCATGGGGGAAAGGAAGGAGGAAAAACAGTTTCAAACAGAGAGGTAGGCAAACCATAAGAGACCCTTAAATACAGAGAACAAACTGAGGGTTGATGGTTGAAGAGTGTGGGGGTGGGGGGAAGGGGAAAATGGGTGATGGGCATTGAGGAGGGCACTTGTTGGGATGAGCACTGGGTGTTGTATGTAAGCGATGAATCACAAGAATCTACCCCCAAAACCAAGAGCACACTGTATACACTGTATGTTGGCCAACTTGACAATAAATTATATTTAAAAAAACAAAAACAAAAACTGAGGCCCAGAAACATACCTAAGCAAAAGATAGCTTGTATAACCAAATAGAGATGAGTTCATGTAACCAGCCTATATTAACATTCAAGTACTCTATGCTTCAAAGTCTCATCTCTCAGCTTTATGAAGGACTGACTGATAGAGTGCTGCTTTTTAGTGGGTTTTACTTACATTTTTAAAATTTTCTTTTATTTGTTTACATCCAAGTTAGTATATGGCACAACAGTGATTTCAGGAGTAGATTCGTTAATGCCCCTTACCTATTTAGCCCATCCCCCGCTCCCACAACCTCTCTAGTAACCCTCTGTTCTTCATGTTTAGGAGTCTCTTATGTTTTGTCCTCTTCCCTGGTTTTATATTATTTTTGCTTCCCTTCCCTTCTGTTCATCTGTTTTGTATCTTGAAGTCCTCATATGAGTGAAGTCATATGATATTTGTCTTTCTCTGACTAATTTCGCTTAGCATAATCCCTCTAGTTCCATCCACGTAGTTGCAAATGGCAAGATTTCATTCTTTTTGATTGCCGAGTAGTACTCCATTGTATATATATACCACATCTTGTTTATCCATTCATCCATTGATGGATATTTGGGCTCTTTCCATACTTTGGCTGTTGTTGATAGTGCTGCTATAAACATGGGGGTGCATGTGTCCCTTTCAAACAGCATACCTGTATCCCATGGATAAATACCTAGTAGTGCAATTGCTGGGTAGGGTAGTTCTATTTTTAATTTGTTGAGGAAAGTGCATACTGTTTTCCAGAGTGGCGGCACCAATTTGCATTCCCACCAGCAGTACAAAAGAGATCCTCTTTCTCCACATTCTCACCAAAATCTGTTGTTGCCTGAGTTGTTAATGTTAGCCATTCTGACAGGTGTGAGGTGATCATCTCATTGTGGTTTTGATTTGTATTTCCCTGCTGAGTGATGTTGAGCATTTTTTCATGTTTCGGTTGGCCATATGGATGTCTTCCTTGGCATTCATGTCTTTTCATGTCTATTCATGTCTTTTGCCCATTTCTTCACTGGATTATTTGTTTTTTGGGTGTTGAGTTTGATAAGTTCTTTATAGATTCTGGATATTAACCCTTTATCTGATATGTCATTTGCAAATATCTTCTCCCATTCTCCCTTTTAGTTTTGCTGATTGTTTCCTTCACTGTGCAGAAGCTGTTTATTTTCATGAGGTCCCAATAGTTCATTTTTGCTTTTGTTTCCCTTGCCTCTGGAAATGTGTTGAGTAAGAAGTTGCTGCGGCCAAGGTCAAAGAGGTTTTTGCCTGCTTTTCCCTTGAGGATTTTGATGGTTTCCTGTCTTACATTGAGGTCTCTCATCCATTTTGAGTTCATTTTTGTGTATGGTGTGAGGCCAACGTGATAACCGCTACACTACGGAAACCCACAATCCTGTTTCCGCCTGGTTCCGAAATATTTTTGTGTATGGTGTAAAGAAGTGGTCCAGATTCATTTTTCTGCATGTTGCTGTCCAGTTTTCCCAGCACCACTTGCTGAAGAGACTGTCTTTGTTCCATTGGATATTCTTTCCTGCTTTGTCAAAGATTAGTTGGCCATACGTTTGTGGGTCCATTTCTGGGTTCTCCATTCTGTTCCACTGATCTGAGTGTCTGTTTTTGTGCCAGTACTATACTGTCTTGATGATTACAGCTTTGTAATACAGCTTGAAGTCCAGGTTTGTGATGCCTCCTGCTTTGGTTTTCTTCAAGATTGCTTTGGCTATTCAGGGTCTCTGTGGTTACATACAAATTTTAGGGTTGTTTGTTCTAGCTCTGTGAAAAATGCTGGTGTTATTTTGATAGGGATTGCATTGAATGTGTAGATTGCTTGGGTAGTATCAACATTTTAACAATATTTGTTCTTCCTATCCAGGAGCATGGAATATTTTTGGGGTGTGTGTGTGTCTTCTTCAATTTCTTTCATAAGTTTTCTATAGTTTTCAGTGTATAGATTTTTCACCTCTTTGGTTAGATTTATTCCTAGGTATTTTATGGGTTTTGGTGCAATTGTAAATGGGATCGATTCCTTGATTTCTGTTGCTTCATTGTTGGTGTATAGGAATGCAACCGATTTCTGTGTGTTGATTTTATATCCTGCAACTTTGCTGAATTCATGAATCAATTCTAGCAGTTTTTTGGTGGAATCTTTTGGGTTTTCTGTATAGAATATCGTGTCATCTACGAAGAGTGAAAGTTTGGCCTCCTCCTGGCCGATTTGGATGCCTTTTATTTCTTTGTGTTGTCCGATTGCAGAGGCTAAGCCTTCCAATACTGTGTTGAATAACAGTGGTGAGAGTGGACATGTCTGTCTTGTTCTTGACCTTAGGGGGAAAGCTCTCAGTTTTTCCCCATTGAAGATGATATTAGTGTTGGGTCGTTCATATATAGCTTTTATGATCTCCAGTTATGTTCCTTCTATCCTTACTTTCTTGAGGGTTTTTATCAAGAAACGATGCTGTATTTTGTCAAATGCTTTCTCTGCATCTATTGAGGGGATCATATGGTTCTTGTCCTTTCTTTTATTGGTGTGATGAATCACATTGATTTGTGGATGTTGAACCAGCCCTACATCTCAGGTATAAATCCCAATTGGTCGTGGTGAATAATTTTCTTAATGTATTGTTGGATCCCATTGGCTAATATCTTGTTGAGGATTTTTGCATCCATGTTCATCAGGGAAATTAGTCTATATTTCTCCTTTTTTAGTGGGTTCTTTGTCTGGTTTTGGAATCAAGGTAATGCTGGCTTCATAGAAAGAGTTTGGAATTTTTCCTTCCATTTCTATTTTTGGAACAGCTTCAAGAGAATAGGTGTTAACTCTTCCTTAAATGTTTGGTAGAATTCTCCTGGAAAGCCATCTGACCCTGGATTCTTGTTTTTTGGCAGATTTTTGGTTACTAATTTGATTTCTTTATTGGTTATGGGTCTGTTCAAATTCTTTATTTTTCTGGTTTCAGTTTTGGTAGTGTATATGCTTCTAGGAATTTGCCCATTTCTTCTAGATTGCCCATTTTATTGGCATATAATGGCTCATAATATTCATTATTGTTTTTATTTCTGCTGTGTTGGTTGTGATCTTCCCTCTTTCATTCTTGATTTTATTTATTTGGGTCCTTTCCTTTTTCTTTTTGATCAAACTGGCTAGGGGTTTATCAATTTTCTTTAATTATTTCAAAGAACCAGCTTCTGGTTTCATTGATCTACCATTTTTTTGGTTTCAATAGCAGTGATTTCTGCTTTAATCTTTATTATTTCCTGTCTTTTACTGGTTTGGGGTTTTATTTGCTGTCCTTTTTCCAGCTCCTTAAGGTATAAGTTAGGGTGTATATCAGAGACCTTTTTTTACTTCTCAAGGAAGGCCTGGGTTACTATATACTTCCCTCTTATGACTGCCTTTGCTGCATCCCAGAGGTTTTGGGTTGTGGTGCTATCATTTTCATTGGCTTCCATGTACTTCTTAACTTCCTCTTTAACTTCTTGGTTAGCCCATTCATTCTTTAGTAGGACGGTCTTTAGTCTCCAAGTATTTATCTTTCCACATTTTTTTCTTGTGGTTGATCTTGAGTTTCATAGCATTGTGGTCTGAAAATATCCACAGTATGATCTCGATCTTTTTATACTTGTTGAGGGCTGATTCGTGTCCCAGTATGTGGTCTATTCTGGAGAACGTTTCATGTGCACTGGAGAAGAATGTATATTCTGCTTTAAGATGAAGTGTTCTGAATATATCTGTTAAGTCCATCTGGTCCCATGTCATTCAAAGCCATTGTTTCCTTGTTGATTTTTTGATTAGATGATCTCTCCATTGTTGTGAGTGGGTGTTGAAGTCTCCTACTATTATTGTATTCCTATTGATGAGTTTCTTTATGTTTGTGATTAATTGATTTATATATTTGGGTGCTATCACATTTGGGACATAAGTGTTTACAATTGTTAGGTCTTCTTGGTCTATAGACCTCTTGATTATGATATAATGCCCTTCTGCATCTCTTGATACAGTCTTTATTTTAAAGTCTAGATTGTCTGATATAAGTGTAGCTACTCCGGCTTTCTTTTGTTGACCATTAGCATGATAGATGGTTCTCCATCCCCTTATTTTCAATCTGAAGGTGTCTTTAGGTCTAAAGTGGGTCTCTTGTAAACAGCATGTAGATGCATCTTGTTTTCTTATCCATTCTGTTACCCTGTGTATTTTGATTGGAGCATTGAGTCCATTGATGTTTAGAGTGAGTACTGAAAGGTATGAATTTATTGCCATTATGATGCTTGTAGAGTTGGAGTTTCTGGTGGTATTCTCTGGTCCTTTCTAATCTTTGTTGCTTTTGGTATTTATTTATTTCTATATATTTTTTTTCATCTTTTCTCCCCTCAGAGAGTCACACTTAAAATTTCTTGCAGGGCTGGTTTAGTGGTCACAAACTCCTTCAATTTTTGTTTGGAAAACTTTTTATCTCTCCTTCTATTTTGAATGACAGCTTTGCTGGATGAAGAATTCTTGGCTGCGTATTTTTCTGATTCAGCACACTGAATATATCCTTCCACTCTTTTCTGGCCTGTCAAGTTTCTGTGGATAGATCTGCTGCAAACCTGATCTGTCTTCCCTTGTAGGTTAGGGACTTTTTTTCCCTTGCTTTCATGATTCTCTCCTTGCCTGAGTATTTTGTGAATTTGACTATGATATACCTTGTTGATGGTCAGTTTTTGTTGAATCTAATGGGGGTCCTCTGTGCTTCGTGGATTTTGATGTCTGTGTCCGCAGGTTAGGAAAGTTTTCTGCTATGATTTGCTCACATAACCCTTCTATCCCTATTTCTCTCTTCCTCTTCTGGGACCCCTATGGTTCTGATGTTGTTCATTTTTAATGAGTCACTGATTTCTCTAATTCTTAAATCGTGCTCTTTTGCCTTAATCTCCTTCATTATTCTCTGTAAGTTTGTCCTCTATATCACTGATTCTCTGCTCTGCCTCATCCATCCTTGCTGCTGTGGCATCCATTTGAGATTGCAGCTCAGTTATAACATTTTTTATTTCATCCTGACTAGCTTTTACTTCTTTTATCTCTGCATAAAGGGATTCTAACCTATTTTCAACTCCAGCTTAGTATTCTTATTATTGTAATTTTAAATTCTGATTGAGACATCTTGCTTGTATCTGTGTTGTTTAAGTCCCTGGCTGTTGTTTCTTCCTGTGCTTTCTTTTGGGGTGAATTTCTTTGTTTCTTCATTTTGAAGGAAGAAAAGGAATTAGGTAAAAAGAAAAATTAAATTAAAACACACACACACACACACACACACACACAAAATCAAATAAATGATGCTAGATCCTAGGTGTGTTTTGGTCTGGGTGTTGAAAGGGGCTTGATAGATTAGAGGAAAAAAAGGGGAAAGAAAAATCATTTGAAAATTTTAAAAATGAATACACTGAAATCGAATAAAATGAAATGATGAAAGTAAAATAGAATTTGAAAAAATTTTGAAAATTTGAAAGAATTTTGAAAAAGTAAAAAATATAGTAGAAAAAATTAAATTTTCATAAAAATTAAAAATATTTTCTCTTTCTGTATTCAAGAAAAAGAAAAATGAAAAAGAAAATTGAATAGATGGACCAGCAAACAGACTGAAATACGATTTGAAATTACTTTGTTTTCCCCTAGAATTCAAACTATGAAGTGCTTTACAGTCTGTAAACTAAGCAGGTGGAGAGATTTGTGTTCCTGAAGAGCAAGGTTGGCCCATTTGGGCAGGGCTTAGTGTAATGGTTCTGTTTATCCTCTAGATGGCGCTGCTTAGCTTACTGGGGTGGATTGTTGTGGTGCTTGTAGGTGTGTATGCACATGCACGGGAGCGGTGAAAATAGCGTCACCCAGCTATCCAATCTCTAGTATTGGAACTCTGTTCTCCCCTATCAGCAATCACACACCTGTTCTTTGTCTTCAGCTTGCCTCCACTCCCTGCCTTTACCCTGTCCATGACCAAGCCTTAAGCAGCACCTCCCTCCTGAGTTTTATCTCAGGTGTGGCTGTGTTTTCTGACCCCTTATTTCTGAGGGACTGCGGTTTTAACCCATTCTGCCCCTCTGCAGGAGGGTCTCACTGACAGTGGCTGGGTGCTGGCCGCACCCAGGAATGTTTGCAAGACCATGCTGCTGCCAATGCCCAGAGACTGTGTCTGGATGCCAGCCCACCCCAGAAAAAGCACACAATCGTGTAGCAGCAGTGTTTCAGGAATTATGGAAAACCACAACACACATCTAGCACCAGGCTTCACCCCCAATGACCTTGTTCCAGCACCAGCGAATGTGGTTGTTCTTCCGGGTCCACTGGGGCCTGTGCCTATGGGGAAGCCACACAGCCTCTACCAGATGTCCTCCCAGCAAGGGAACTGCCTCTCCCCATGTTGCCTGAAGACCCCCAGACTTCACTCTGCTCCAGGATTCGCCCTTCTCACCAGGGCACCTCCAGATCAAGCTGTGGAGTTTCAGACTGTGTTCCCCCTGTTTATAGTGTCTTAATGGAATTTAAATCCTCTCCTTTCTCCCTTTTTAGTTCAGTCCCTGTGGCTGTTTCATTTTTCCACTTTCTCTCCAGCTGCTTTTTTTTGGGGGGGGGTTCCTATATTCTCTGCCTCCCCTGCCCCCCCCACCACCATCTCCATCCTCTCTCTGCGTACAAAAATAGCTCCCTGCCCTCTGCAGCTTCTCTCTCCCCCAGTTCACCTCTCCACACTACATATCTGCTGAGTTCTATGGTTCTGGTTGTGCAGATTGTTGTGTTAACCCTCAAATCAGTTTTCTAGGTGTGCAGCATGGTTTAGTGTTGATCTGGCTGTATTTCAGGGACGTGAGACCCCAAAAAAACTTCCATGCTCTTCTGCCATCTTGGCTCTTCCTAGTTTACTTTTAAAAGTGTATAACCGAGAATACATTCCGTTTATGTCAAAGGGTTTCCAAGACCATATTTTATAATTTATAGTAGCTACCAGCACTTACATAAATTGAATGTATTATGGGTTATATACTTATTTCAAAAAGTTTCCAAGATAATATCTTATAATTTATAGTAGCTACCAACACTTTATTTTGCTAGATATACCATTAAACAATAAATAAGGTTTCCTTAATCACCATTTTAATATTTAAGGCTTTGCAGTAATCTTAGCAATTTGAGAATGTGTAAATATGTTTTTTGAGAAAATACAAATTATACTCTTCTCTACTTATTTTAGAATAACTTAGTCTTAAAAATTATTCAAAATTACCTAAAAAAAAATTTGGTTTGAGAACCACAGATAATTCATACTGGTCTTCTACTCAAACTTCTCCCATTGTTTTTCATATCACTCAGAATAAAAACATAATCTTCCACCATATCCTACAAGACTCTATACTATCTAGTCCCCAAACCTGCAGCCTAAACTCTGCCCTCCCCCTGGCTTATTTCTTTTTAGCCGTAAAGGTCTAGCTTGCTGTTTCTCTTGCTGACCTCAGTCTTTACACTTGCTGTTTTGTCTGCAGACTTCACCTGGTTATTTGCACAAAGCTCCCTCCCTCCCTTCATGTCTCTGCTTAAATGGAGCCTCCTCAGAAAACATCCTGTCTAGAAGAGCCCTTGTCAATCCTCCGTTTTTCCCTAGTCTTTTAAATCCTGCTTTATTTTTCTTCACAGAATTTACCACTTCATGAAAGTGTTTATATATCAGTGGTTCTCAATCAGGAATGATTTTACTTGCCAGAGGACATTTGGCAATATCTGGAGACATTTTGGTTATCACAACAGGGAGAACATTACTGGCATCTAGGGGGTGGAGGCCAGAGATGCTTCTAAACATCCTACAGTGCACAGGACAGTCTCTGCAATAAACTTATCTGGCCCAAAATGTCAATAGAATTGAGAAACTTCTTTTTTTTTTTTTTTTTTTTTTGAGAAACAGAACATGAACAGGGAAGGGGCAGTGTGAGCAGGAGACACAGAATCCAAAGCAGGCTCCAGGTTCTGAGCTGTCAGCACAGAGCCCAACGCAGGGCTCAAACTTGCAAACTGCGAGGTCATGACCTGAGGTGAGTCAGATGCTTAACCTACTGAGCCACCCAGGTGCCCCAAGAAACTCTTAAATAAATCATTTGTCTCCCCAGGATTAATACAAACTCCATGGGAGGTTGTGTCCGTTGCTCAGTTATTCCCAAAGCCTAGCTTTTAATACATTTATATATTAAATGGAGTTCAGATCCACACTTTCCAAAATACTATACCAACCATGTGTATGGTCTTCCTTCCTGTTGTCTCCAATGACTAGAAAAGTCTCTTTGACCTTCTTAGATGCTCTGCAAATCCTAGATCAATTGGAATACTAGCACTCACTAGGAAGAACTTAAGAAGTTATATTCTCTGATCTACATTAATCTATAATACATAACTATTCTTTATAACTTAAACTAAGAATTCTCAGACACTTAACATAGTGATGTTAATCATGTCTTTAAACCACGGTATTGTGGGATCTATCACTTTCATGGTGTTGCTTGGCAAGCCTTATGTATGAGAGAATATATTGCTTCATCATTTTAGACTTATAAATCATAACTCTATTTTGAATTATTTGGGTTTCATTACGTAACTGTCTCTTTTTCTCCTACCCATTAGGTCAGTGACCCAGTTGCAGCTAATTTGGTCTCAATACCCAGATGTTCCTTTTCTCCAAAAAGGAGCTTTGACTATCGGATGGGTCCATGAGTTTTGAGGAAGAAACTGATGTGATCTTTTCTGAATGTGAAGGCCCTTCTATATCTAAGGTACAATTTAGAATTATGTTCATAGTTAGTATACGTAAGTCCACAATCTCTAGCCTAATGGTAGCAAATAAATGGCCCTTGTAACAACGCGACATCATTCTCTTTCCCAACTTAAGACAAACATGTTAATCGTGTTCTCCCTGTCCTGCTGAAACCCCCAAATCTCCAAGTGGCTACTACTAGCTATCAGAATTGTCATAAGCAATGAAACCTGATACTGTTTATGATTTAAAATACCACAGAAGCTGCATGCATGAGTGTGCTACCATTGGCCAGGAATCCTAAATTTTATCATCTGTTGGTAAAATCTTAGTATGAACTTAGGCACAAGGATATCACTTTCAGTAATCTTAAAAATTCCTCATTTCTTCAGGATAAGTAATCTATTGTTAAAAACTTTGAGAGAGTAATGCTATCCTCTATCTCAATAACTTTTATATATTTCAGCTTTATTAGGAAGTTCCTGGAGCACCTTATATTCATCATCTGATGTATTGGCTGTTCCTGACAAAATCTGGAAAGTGTCTCCTTCAGGTCTTTATGATCTTTTCCATTCTTCAACACTTGCAATCACTAGCTTTGCATCTAAAAAAGAAAATCTAAATGCCAAACTCAGGAACACACTTTAGCACACAACTCTCATCTGATCTGACTTTTTCCCCTATGGTCAACATGACATTAGACTTGCATATTTTCTTTCAGGTTCATTGATCTAACAGTGGACCCAGTTCAGCATTGCAACATTGAGAAGGTGTTCCTGTGTACAGAAACAGATGAATGTGTCCCCAAATATTCCAGGACATAAGTATGGCTCTGTGGCTGACTTACCCTCCATACTCTACAGGACCAATATCCTGGTATGTGATTTTTGTATATTTATTAACATTTACTCTGTCAGTAATCTAGTACCTTAGGGAAAAGGGGGGCATACCTAGCCAATTAGATATGCTGAGCCCAGTTTCATGAGCTTTATTTCATGGTGATTCTTGAAATAAAAAATTTACACTTTATTCAGAAAGAAATTTATGGACAATTTACTTTTGAATATTAGCGTTTAAAAGCTAATACCAAATATCTCCTGTCATCTTCTAAGATAAAGCTCATCCAGAGATCCAAGTCAGAAAACTTGGCAATGTGAATTTTAATACTCAGCCACAAGACACAAGGAAGCACTTCCTTTAGGGGAATGGCCAGGATCTGTTTTCAGCCAGTCCTCTGCTGCCCTCTTTCAGGTATATATGTCCAGCAACTCACATTTCAACAGTAGCCTCCAATTTCCCTGTCCCTATCACTTCTCCTACTTTGTAAACTCCCTAAAGCAGATTTTTGTTTCCTTCAAAGGTGACAACTGGGAGATAGGGACATATCCACACAATTTACACTGTCTGATCAAGAGGGCATGCAAACAGCATTTGGAAAGAAGAGTTTGGAGTATCATCAATCCATATTCTTCTTTGCTGGGGGCAAAACCTTGAAACAGTGGAAGAGCCAATCCTGAGTTCCTGACCCTCATCTCAGGATAAAAATAGGAAAATTAATATTCAGCATATCACCCTGAACAATTCTAAATAAGTGGTCTTCAAACTAGTTCCCAGATGACAAGGCTCATGAGAGCAAATGGATGTGGAAACTATAAGTATGGATACTCAAAGCAGTACCATGTCCATTTTAGAGGGTGCATTTTGTCTCTTATTACTGTTTAACAGACACCTTTATATTAACATCCAGATAACATGGATTTTTTTTTTTTTTTAATCAATGGACTTCCCTTCTTCTGAGACATATGCCTCAGGTGAGAAACAACCCATCTGTAAGCAACTTTAACAGTAATCAGACCATAACTCCATTATATAGTTATGGTGACTCCTCAGAAGTCCAAACTGTCCAATGAATTTTGAAGACCCTTCTCTGCCAAGTTGAGCTTGACCATATCTGGGAAGCCGATCTGGTTGTCTGTACATCAACATGGGAAACTGCTTTTCTGACTTCAAACCAGAGTAACCATTTAAAAAGTGAGTCTGAAAAGAATATACAGCAGATATGCTGGGAATTACTTTTTTTTGTTGTTAAAAACTGTCCTTCCTGTGAGAGGACCCAATCCATCCAAAATCATTGTCAGCAAGACTCGTTCTTTAACCACCAAACCAGTGCCTTGGATTCATTATAAGAATGAGGTTGCGCAGGTGTCATTCATTGAATTATCGACATGCTCAGCACTATTCTTTTAGTCTTATGACTAGATTTATTAGTTTAAGACCAAGTCACAATCACAAATCCAATAATTCCATTTAAAGGAAAGGGAAACGATAACCAACGGGTATATGGAGATGTACTAATACAGTATGTCTCAAACTGCAGTATGTCTGAAACTGATGGGTTTAAGACTTAAATTTCAGGGCCCCACCCACAGAGATTCCAATTTAGTAGATTAGAATATGATCTGAGAATCTATTTTTAACAAGCTCCCAAGCTGCTTCTACTGCTGCTGGTCCTCGGACCCTATACAATGGGGTAAAACTCCACTCTCCTAACATATTTGGGATGTAATGACTTAAATGCTAGCATATTGAAACTCACCAGAGGGGCACCCGGTAAAATTATCTGCATCCCCCAAATTTAAGATAAAAGCCTTTTTTATAGTATTGAATGATTTTCCTCTCCTAAACTCAAAAAAAAAAAAAAAATCCATGTTACCTTGATGTCATGTTAATATAAAGGTATTATTAAACGGCTATTGAGGTTTTATTTTGCTTTGGCAAAATCTGTTTTACGGCAGTGGCTTTTCAAATTTTTCTGTGCATATGAATCACCTTTGAATATCTTACTAAAATGCAGAGTCTAGTTCAGCCTGTCTGGCCTGAGGCTTTAGATTCTACATTTCTAACAAGCTCCTTTACCTATTACTGTTAAGTCTAAAGATTACTGTGATATCAATTTTCAAAATACATCAGACTCAGGGTGATACTTTTCCCCCTCCTCAGGTGAAACTTGCAATGCTGAGCGATGCCTGAGACTTAAGCAGAAAAGTGGTTTCAGGAAGAGAGGTGTACGTGGTGAGGACATTAGAATGCTACCCCAGCTGTTTCTGCAAATTTTACCAGTGATCAGTGACCACCCAATCTTAGGCATTGGGATGTGGCATAAAACTTGACTGCCATAAATCTTAAGTGTGGGGCCTATATACACCAGTATTTTGGATTCAGATACAGCAGCCATATCTCATTTTGTTGCACTTTGCAGATACTGTGGGTTTTTTGTTTTGTTTTGTTTTTGTTTTGTTTACAAACTGAAGGTTTGTATTTTAAACTTAATTATAATTGTTATGGCGACCTGGGATCTTTGATGTTACTGTAATTGTTTGGGGTTCCATAAACCATGACCATGTAAGAGGGCAAAATTAATGGATAAATGTTACATGTGGTCTGACTGCTCCCTAACTTGGCTGTTCTGCACCTCTCTCCAGGCTTTCTTGTTAGGGTCTCATGCAGCTGGTGACTCTCGGTTGAAACTGGTGCTCACCGACCATTCTGAAAATCCTAGGGCCCTTTGGAATAATGCTAAATGTACTCTGCCTGTGCTCTGTGCTCTAGAAGTGGAAGAACAAAGCCTGGATGACAGTACATCTGTTTACAACATGGTTTACTGAATACTGATGAGACCTACTGCTCAGAAAAAAGTTCCTTTCAAAATATTACTACTTATTTGACAATGTTGAACGCATCTGGTCCACCCAAGAACTCTAACAGAGATAGACAAGATGCATATTATTTTCATGTCTAACACAGCATCGATTTTGCAGCCCATGGATCAAGGAGTCATTTCGACTTTCAAGTCTTCTAATTTAAGAAATGCACTTCATAAGGTTGGCATAGTGATTCCTCTTACTGATCTGGGCAAAGTACACTGAAAACCTTCTGGAAAGAATTCACCATTTTAGATGCCATTGAAAACATTCATGATTAATGGGAAGGGGTCAAAGTATCCACATGAACAGGAGTTGGGAAGAAGGTGATTAGAACCCTCTGGAATAATTTTTGAAGGGTGTCAAGACATAAGTGGAATCTAAAAATGTGACTAAACTGCTGCCATCTCCTAATAAAATCTCAACGGATGAGGAGTCGCCTCTTATGAACAAAGACAGTGGTTTCTTGAGATAGAATCTATCCCTGGTGAGGATGCTGTGAAGACTTGAAATGACAACAGACTTAGAAATATTCCATAAACTTAGTTGATGCACAGCAGCAGAGTTTAAGATGGACTCTAATTTTGAAAGAGGTTCTAATGTGGATAAAATGCTAACAGCACTGCCTGCTAATCTTTCATTGGACGGAGAGTTGATGTGGCAAACTTCATTATTATAAGAAATTGCCACAGCCATCCCGACCTTGAACTACCACCGCCACCAACATCAAAGCAAGACCCTCCACTAGCAAAAAGATTACAACTTGCTGGGGGCGCCTGGGTGGCGCAGTCGGTTAAGCGTCCGACTTCAGCCAGGTCACGATCTCGCGGTCCGTGAGTTCGAGCCCCGCGTCAGGCTCTGGGCTGATGGCTCAGAGCCTGGAGCCTGTTTCCGATTCTGTGTCTCCCTCTCTCTCTGCCCCTCCCCCGTTCATGCTCGGTCTCTCTCTGTCCCAAAAATAAATACACGTTGAAAAAAAAAAAAAAAAAGATTACAACTTGCTGAAAGCTTAGATGATAGCATTTTTAGCAACCACATATTAAGGCATGTGCGTTGCTTTTTTAAACACAATGCTATTATACTACATTGTAAATGTATGCACTAGGAAACCAAAATAGCCATTTGACTCACTTTACTACAACATTCACTTTATTGCAGTGGTCTGGAACTGAATCCCCAGTATCTCTGAGGTAGGCCTGTATACTGAAATAGGTTACACTATATTTATAAAAAGCTGCTCCTTCCTTGAAAATGGTCTTTGGGAATCAGGTCAACCATGTTCTATGAGCAAGTCCATCATTCGGCACTTGATTCAACCTCCTCAAATCTTTTCAGCTTGAGACTGCCCACTGAATTGGCCCACTAAAACACTAACAGAAGTGTTAAGGGCTAGCAGCTCCTTAGGAAATTTTTAAATATTCGTTTTTTAAAATGGTAGAACTAAACCCATCTACCACTCTTTAGGACATGCAGATCTTTATATATAAAATTATAAACATACAGAATTTTAATATACATATATATATAAAATCTTCATAATTATTTTTGTAGTGCTTAAAAGGTGTAATTCTACTTGACAAAGATTTGAAGCCACTAAATTGGTAAGTCAATTAATTGGTTGGTAGATACCAAAAACTAGTCAATATATATTGCTGTTTGTCTTCTATCACACACAGTTTACTTCTTCCCATCCCTAACCCATTAGCACCTCTTGAAAACTTGTCTTTGGTGACTTTCAACAGTTACCTTTAGCCTTATATTTTTCTAAGTATTTCTTCAAAAATGAGGCTCCCATGCTTAATGGTGACTTGTTTCATGAAAAGGGCGATCATTCCTCAAATTTTGTGTACATAAGACCCAAAACTGTTTTCAGAACCCAAAGTTAAAATGAGGTCAATCTGGAGGGGAACACAAACTCAAATTACAGCCTTAGACACTGAATTTTGCTGGACACCGATAGCAACAATTCCACATTTTGGAAAAGTGAGCAGTATTAGTAATACTTTAAAAAATCAACACTGAAAATAAAAATCTCCATGTATGGGCAGATGACAAGTGATAGGAATTTTAGAAGAAATCTAAAGGAAAGAGATAATGTCCTAAGGAAAAAAGGTAAAAATCAAATGAGAAAATTGAAGAAATGGAAAGAAAAGACCACTTAAGGATTATAAAAGTTATATTTATTCACGATGCTACATTTATTGCATTCCCTTAGAAAAATGGAGAACTGTTTATGTACCCAATTTGCACATATAAAACTTTATACAAATTATGTGTAGCACATAAAGGCCTCTGGTACAGCTAAAATCCTGACACTACAATTTGGGTAAATCCTGCTTCAGGGTCTCCAGTTTATCAAGTCTGTTCAGAGAAAATAAACACTGGTATTATACTCAATCTTGCCATTCACACTTAGAAATTATTTTAAAATATAAAATTTTCACTCTAAAAACTCAAAAAAGGTAAACTGGAAAGGGGACACACTTTGTTACCGATTTCAATTTAACAGTATGACAAATTCATACCTTATTTTGGCTGGGTCTTTTTAAAAAAAACTATCACCTTAGTTTTGACATTCTTTCTAAGTTGTGGCTGCTTCAAGAAGGTAGTATGTCAAAACATTTACCAAACAGTAAAAATAATATTCCTTTTACAAAATGGTACAATAACACATTACAGAACCAGAAAATACTAAATGTCTTTGGCTATACAACTAAAAGGCCAGTCTTCCAACAGAATAGGGCATATTCACACCTCAGAACCAACTACAGACACAAAGCATAACAGAAATATGCATAGAATTTAAGGATAATTTGTCTTGCCTTTTTTTTCCCATTCTACCCATATAATAATCAAGGAGAATGCAATTTACATAATCTTCCCAGATGAGACTCCATATAGCACTACAAAGATACCCAAATTTCTGCAAAGGCAAAGTGAATGAAAACAATTACACAACTAAGACCAAAGGGACAAATGTTTGTTATCTGCAATTTTAGTTGTTTGCTTGTTTTTTTAAGCTTCTTTTTTTAAGCTTTGAGTGTAGAAATCATAGCTGATAAACAAAAAGTCACAATCTTCACAAATGAAACTATAATAGAAAAATAAATCAAATGAAACATTTATTAATAAATGAAGCCTGTTTTATTACTTCAAGTGTTAATGATAAAAAAAATTTCAGCACAGCTGTTGCATTTAAAAAAGTGAAACTACATACTATGTTTCTAGCTCAGTAAACAGATGAACCTGATGTCTTTGAATGACATAACAATTGAGCATTGTACAGTACATCTTATGAAGACCCGTAAATTAACGAACTACTGGTTTAAAGTTAGTGATTATGAAACAAATATGTATTCATAGTTTCAGCTTCTTTTTTCTTCCTCGACCATCAGGTGCTCCATCCATTTTACGTTTCTGTGTCTACAAATGAACAGAAGGATTGCTTTTCAGCACAAGACAATAAAGGTAAAACCTAGACTATTTTTACTTTGTTAATAACTGCTACATAGTAATATGTATTTAGACTTTCTCACCTATTATAATCTTAATACTCCAAATAGTCTTATCTACTCACTTTACTAACACAAATTTTATTGCTAATGAAATGATTTACAATAAGCAATAGTGAGTCAACACATCAAACCAGTATAACATGCCCTACCAAAAGCAGTACTACTTTATGAAGTTACATAAATACCAAGGACATTAGAGGCATTCATTTATTCATGACTTTTTAAATTATTAAATCTAAATAAAAATATGACATTTTTTTCTCTTAAAATATCTGTATTCACATTGCTAAGATATCACTGGGACAATAAGCCAAATCTTGGAAGTTTACATATTCTAAAATTGTAACTTGTACTCCTCAATGTCAACTGTAAGCTCCTGGCATTCACAGGACATGCCTTCCTAGGTTTTCATGAATGCCCAAATTATGAACTACCATCCGATTCCCCACAGAATGCATAAAACAGCTTAAAAAAAAAAAAAGGACTAACACCTCAATGATAGCTAAGTAATGTTCAAATTCTTACAAAGAAAAGTCTTCTAAGAATGTTATTTACATATTCATGAATACTTACAGAAGGTTTTGGTCCTCTCTTCTTTTTCTCTGCCTTCTCTTTTTCTTCTAGTTCCATGTTTTCTCTTTCAATCAAGGTAATTAAGGTGTTACACCTCCTCTGGAGTTCCTGAATTGTAAAAATAAATTTATATGGTAAACATGTATTTTCCATTGTTTTCATGATACCCAAGTTATAAAGCTATAATGTTTTGGGGTGCCTGAGTGGCTCGAGTGTCCAACTCTTGATTTCAGCTCAGGGTCGGGCTCTATGCTTAGCATGGAACCTGCTTGAGATTCTTTCTCCCTCTCCCCCCACTCACACACTCCCTAAAAGAAAATTGTAATGTTTTAATGTAATATAAAATCATTTATACACCCCCCATAGATAAAATGTATAAAACAGACCTAACAGCAGCTGAATCACTCTTTAATTATATTTATAATGCATTTATAGTGCAACATTTCCCAAACAAAGATACACAAGAGACGCCCTTAGTGAAAAATAACCCTCCAGAGGTCAAACACGAAAAGACTGTGCACCATCCTCCATCTTAAAGAGTGACAACATAAATACGCTGAGAGAAATCTTACTATGAAAGATGTTTAAACTTTGCTTATCCTTGTATATCCCAAACCTAAAACTACAGAACATTTTTAGCATTTTCATCCTAAATAAAATAAGATGGAAGTTAAAAGCTCAGAAGCAGTAAAATGCACAAAAAGAGGAATTAACTCACTGAAGCCCAACTTTCCTGAATTATAACTTTAGGAACTTGCTTATCAAAAACAGCTTTTTAAAATAATCCAGACTCAACATCCAAATGGGCAGAGGCCTAAGTACAAGTTCTTTCTTTATAGAAATGTGTTCATTTATGGGAATGCAAGCTGGTGCAGCCGAAAACAGTATGGAGGTTCCTCAAAAAACTAAAAATAGGACTGCCCTACGACCCAGCAGTTGCACTACTAGGCATTTATCCATGGGATACAAGTGTGCTGTTTTGAAGGGACACATGCACCCCCATGTTTATAGCAGCACTATCAACAACAGCCAAAGTATGGAAAGAGCCCAAATGTCCATCAATGGATGAATGGATAAAGATGTGGTATATACGTATGTATATATACATACACACAATGGAGTATTACTCAGCAATCAAAAGGGATGAAATCTTGCCATTTGCAACCACGTGGATGGAACTGGAGGGTATTATGCTAAGTGAAATTAGAGAAAGACAAAAATCATATGACTTCACTCATATGAGGACTTGAAGAGACAAAACAAATGAACATAAGGGAAAGAAAAATATAAAAACAGGGAAGGGGGACAAAACAGAAGAGACTCATAAATATGGAAAACAAACAGGGTTACTACAGAGGTTGTGGGAGGGGGGGCTAAATGGGTACTAGGGAATCTACTCTTGAAATCACTGTTGCACTATATGCTAATTTGGATGCAAATTTTAAAAAATAAAATTAAAAAAAAGTTCATTTAAGAAAACCAAAATTTTCTAAACAATTCAAGTTTTAAATTATGATCACATTCAAAAGGTGGAACTGATGGTGATGCTTCCCATTTAGAACCTGACTAAAATTAATAATATCAAAAACCAGTGCTTATCAGACGTGGTGATGTTACAAGATATGGGATACTAAAGGATAGAACCAGGAAATTTTTTAAGTTATCCATGATAACAGTTTAATTTTTTTTAATGTTTATTCATTTTTGAAAGACAGAGCACAAGCAGGGGTGGGGCAGAGAGAGAGGGGGACACAGAATCTGAAACAGGCTCCAGGCTCTGAGCTGTCAGCACAGAGCCTGACACGGGGCTTGAACTCACAAACCGCGAGATCATGACCGGAGCTGAAGTCAGATGCTCAACTGACTGAGCCACCCAGGCGCCCCTCCATAACAGCTTTTTAACTATAGATAACTGTTTTCTCATGATCTGATTTAACCTCTAATACTTACAATACTGTAACTAAAATGTACTCCAAAGATGGAATGAAACCACAATTTTACCTATTAAGCAATACTTACTCTGAATGGTTTGCTACGTTACACAAAAAGGCCCAAGCACTCACCATTGCAGTTCTGGACTTCAAAAACCAGTCAAATCTGAACTGAGGAGAGTTGCGAATACACTGTCGTAATTCATCATAAACGTTTTCTTTGTCGAATCCAAGTTTGTGAAGCATACAGATTAGAAAACGATCCTCTTCTTCAGTATAGTTTTTTCCTTTGTTAGTACCATACGATATTCTCAGCTGATGAAAAGGTGCTTTGTACCGTCCAATCTATCAAAGTTAAATTTTATATTATATAAATCCTGTGTAATACATATTTCAAATCAGCATTAGTAAAATTAGCTAAAGATGTTATGTTCCAAATCAGAATTTTCTATCCAAAGCACCTCAACTACGTTATATAACCTTTGTTGTGAAACAACCTTATAGTCTTTATTATTCTAAAGAGAAATATAGGCTGAGACTTTCTGATACTATGTAGGAAAGAGCTAAATCATAGGGTTGCTGACCAAGATCCATCAACTGACGTACTAAGGTAAATTCTGTTGAGATTTCATTTGAATGTTGTTCTTTGAAGAAAATTTACATTTGAAACCATCATTTCATTTCCTTTTAAAAAGTTACTTTAACTCGCATATTCTCAGGGAGAAGTTATATTACTGATATTACTGACTGCCAGATTTATTAATACACAAAGTACCTTCGTGTCAAGTGCTTTTTTGATACTAATTCTTCTTTGAATTCTTGCCTCTCCCCTTTCAATCTGAGCCATAATCTTCTCTATGTCCTGGAGTTCATTGCATCTTTCCCAGAATACAGCTGGTAAAAAAGTTGGACAGATGGGACAGGTGGAAGAAGGGGGAAGATATAAATAATTTCTCATAAATGCTCTCATTTATTTAACTTGCTAAGGATTAAGAAATATTTCCATTTCTCTCGTATCTAATACTACAAAGTAAATAAGTCAATTATTTAATTTTCTTAACTGTAAAAAAAAAAAAAAAGAAAAAAAGATGAGCTGGATGATTTAAGTATCTCCCAACTCTTAAATTTCTATTATTGAATCCTAAGCAGACTCATCACAGCACAACCAGACCTATTGATATGACAATCCAAGTGACTTCAGGAAACAAAGGCATATAATACTTGAGTCATTACAGAGAAAAATAAAATGAAAGCACAATTATTCAGTGTATTCAGTACCCTATTATTTTCTTGGCTATAGCCAGTTCACTAGGGTAAAAAATAAAAGAATCTTTTTTTTTTTTTTAAAGAACATTTTCTAAATTGATTTTTTAAAAGACCTAACTTGATTTTTTAAAAACACAAAAAAACTAAACCTCCCCAATAGCTCTCCAAAGAACCTGAGAACATTCTTGTATCTATTAAAATAAGAAGAAAATTACCTGAATATTCAATAACTTCTTCTGGAGTTTTTCCTTCTACTTCTCTTGCAATATTTTCAATATCATCACGACCCCACTTCTCATTAGCTTTGATAAACTGGTTAAAATCTCTCTTATTCCAATTGGTAAATCCCTTCAAAGCAGCAGAAACAAAATATTAACACACACTGAACATGGATAAGATGCTACTACACTTTTCTGTAACACTTAAGAAAAACTGGTAAATTTTCAACTACTCCTTGTTTTTAAGTTTTTAAAGTGGTAACTTTTCATACACACAGATGTGCATTTTTAGCAATATGTCATATATTGCTTAGATAACCAAGCAATTAAATCTGAGTGGAAGAGAGTAAGGAATGCTGCATGCAAAGGTGACCTTTTTGCTGAGTGCTGAGGATTAGCAGGACTTTGCAAAAAGGAATGAAAAACATATAGCAAAGAGCAAACACATAACAAGTGGGAAAACAGAAGAAAAACAGAGCTTCAAAAGTAGGCCAGATACTACAGTAGGCCAGATTCTGAAAGACCCTGATTAAACCCTAACGGTTAAGTAGAAACTTGTATTTGAGAATAGTAACTTAATACCAGTGTGCAAGATTCACAGGAAAAGGAAATGAGAATACTGAAAGAAAGGTGATCAAAAGGTTATCCACTCTACCAAGGCTGGTGCAAATCTCTCCTCTTCTAAACTACCTTAACAACTCATAACAATCAAAATGCAGCATGCTTTATCATCTCCAATTACTCCATTTTTTAAAGAAGACTTGTACTTTGTATACCCCAACACAACCTAAACACAGTATCTTACAAAATGATAGTTACTAAGTTTTATGTTGATTGAAGACTATACCTGTGTTAGAAGCTTCTCTTTTTCCTCTAACTCTTCATCATTAAGGGGTTCAGCTTCATCAATCTTAAGCTGTTCTTCTTTTTGTGCCTGTGCTGCATTTGGTAGGTCAGGATTTCGAGGCACCTAAAAAAAAAAATAATAATCCAACCATGAAAAAAAATACTGCTATATACCATTTGTTAAAAACAAACCAGATTAGTTATGAACAAAGTGTTACTCCCATTACCTTGTACCCAATAGTTTTTCTGTAATACAGAATTTCTTTTTCCAATAATTCAAATAAACGCGGAGGAAAGAACTGGAAATCCTGAACGTTAGGTTGTTTCGGAGGTCGAGGAGCCTAAAGACAAAAACATTGTTCATTTAAAAAACCTGTTTTAATTAATGGTAACCTTCCTGTTTCCATACACTGTGACAGCCAATTCTCTAAGCAACTGATCGATTATTAACACTGAACATTAATCAAATTTTTTATTTTTCTTTTTAATTTTACTTTTTATTTTTAAAAGTTTACATCCAAATTAGTTAGCATACAGTGCAACGATTTCAGGAGTAGATTCCTTAGGGCCCCTTACCCATTTAGCCTATCCCCCCTTCCACAACCCCTCCCGTAACCCTCAGTTTGTTCTCCACATTTATGAGTCTCTTCTGTTTTGTCCCTCTCCCTGTTTTTGCATTATTTTTGTTTCCCTTCCCTTACATTCATCTATTTTGTCTCTTAAAGTCCTCATATGAATGAAGTCATATGATTTTTGTCTTTCTCTGACTAATTTCACTTAGCATAATACCCTCCAGTTCCATCCATGTAGTTGCAAATGGCAAGATTTCATTCTTTTTGATTGCCGGGTAATACTCCATTGTATATATATACCACACCTTCTTTATCCATTCATCCATCGATGGACATCTGGGCTCTTTCCAAACTTTGGCTATTGTTGATAGTGCTGCTATAAACATGGGGGTGCATGTATCCCTTCGAAAGAGCACACCTATATCCTTGGATAAATGCCTAGTAGTGCTGGGTCATAGGGTAGTTCTATTTTTAGAACATTAATCAAATTTTAAATGCATACATTCACAACTAATTTTTAGAAGATTTTTTAACAAAAACTGAAGGAAATACACTGTAAGAAGTGACAAAAATACCTAATTCTCAATCTGATTTTACTGCAAGAATATAAGAAAAAAATTACATTTCCGGTATTTTTAAATGTTTTATTGCTCTGTCAACTCACCTTGGGTGCTTTAGGTTCACTGACACGAAGAGCTTCCCTAAAATAGGCATCAACAGCATAGTTGGCTTTTCTTTCTCGTTTTGGTGGTTCAATCCACTCTGTGAATGCTATCTAGTATATGGGAAATAATTCATATTACCTATTTTTATTATATACAGTCACAAATCTTATATGAATGCAACTCTTACTGTGTACATTACAACTCTTGTTTGTAATGGAAAGACATTCGTAAAATGCTGGACTATAAGCTCTAGGAGGATAGGAACTATGCTACTTTGCTCAAAACTATGTAATCAATACATGGGACAGTGTCCAGTAAATAACATATATACATAGTAAGTACCTCTTGATCAAATGAAGAACATTCTATCGGGTAGGGGGAAAAATATTACAGAATGTACTATAACCCAAACTAGGAGAAAAATGTAGGTGTGTACTTAGCCCAGAAAACATTCAGAGGATATACAGGCCTAAATGTTAACAGAAAAAACAGTGAGTAAAATTCTTTTTTTCTTCCAACCTGTAGGTATTTTTAAATTTCTCTACAATAAAAACAAGTATTGTTTAAGGAATTAGGAAGTTTTTCCCTTTAATTACCAGCCAATTTTGTTAAAAAAAAAAAAAATCTAGTAAGGTTGTGACAAATTTCTTTGCCAATTATTTTAATTTTCAAAGATTCCAAACTATAATCACCCCATATTTCAACTATAATAGTATATACAGTAAGCCTCATTAAATTTTTAAAACATTTCAGAGATTACTAACTGAAAATAATTTAGATGTGAATATACAGAAATGACTGCTTTGAGATAAATTTACAAGGCATTACACCTAACACTTAAAATTGCAAGTTTCAAGTAAAAGTGTTCAAGTAACCAAAATGTCTTTCAAAATTACCTTTTGTTTTTCTCTATAATCCTCTCCTTCAAAGTTATAAACACTCGACTCTGTATCCATTGTGAAGTTTCTAAGGGAGCTTTCACCCATCTTGGAGAGCTTTTCATTCATCTCTGCAGTCTAGGGAAAAAAACAGATTAGAGACAAAAAAAAAAAAAAAATCCAGAAGAATTGTAGTCAAAATTAGGCTTTACAGTACACAAAAGCTTCTTTTTATGGTTCACATTAACAAGTACTTCCTCAAACAGTTCTGATTTAAAACAGTTTATATATTAAAAACATTATCACATTTAGGGGTGCCTGAGTGGCTCAACTGGTTAAGGGTCTGACTCTTGATTTCGGCTCAGGTCGTGATCTCAGTTTGTGAGTTCAAGCCCCGTGTCCAGCTTTGTGCTGACAGTGTGGAGCCTACTTGGAATTCTCTCTCCCTCTCTCTGCCCCTCCCCTACTTGTGCATCTCTCTCTCAAAATAAATAACTTAAAAAAATAAAAACATTGTCATTTAATCTGTACCTCACCTTCTTTGCACCTCTTTCCAAAATACCATCAATATCCTCATCCGTAATCTCACTTTCCTTTGAAGCAAATACATGTGTTGCCCCATGTCTAATCATTTGAAGCATTTCATCTTTCCCAATTTTGTTCAGATTCTGATCCACAAGCCTTCCTGGAAATAAAAAACAAAAACAAACAAAACACATGTTATATAATGTTAAACAAACTATATTTTACTGGAAACTTGGTATTTTAAATGTTAGATGTAATACCATGTATTCTGCCTCAAGCATCAATCATTTCTGTTTATTCATTTCTGATAATTTTCATTTTCACATAAACAATGCCAAATTCGTAGTTGTAAGCTTTGAAATATTCTAAAGTTTATCTATTACATAATGAAGCCTACTGTATACCATCTCAATAAAATACATTCTTATATGGGCTGAATAAAAGCAATTTGGGATTTTTGAAAATCAAATTAGCAAGGTTTTTAAGTATCAACAGATGAGATTATAAACACAAGAAATTTCTGATAAGCAGAAAAGCATTAATATTAACTCCCCAATCAGCTTTTTCTACCTAGAAAAGTAAAAAAAAAACAAAAAGTGAAGTACTAAAAAACTTTTACATTGCCAAACTTTATCTAAGGTCTGAAACATGCATCAATTTCTGAAAATTTCCTAATTTTAAGAACTGAAACTCCTAAAAGTATTTTTTGATTGTAGAACAAATTCAACATAAGAAAATTAAGATCTTCAGTTGGTAGGAATCTGGCCAATACTGTAACTGTATTAAAAAATGCAGGCATCAAAACAAAACAAGCCAAAATACAAAAAATTACTTTCACCCAGAAGGGCCATTCACATACAACATACAAGCGTCAAGTTTTCTATTCCAATCAACTTGTAATAAGTGATTAAAGATCCAAGTTGTTCTCTCAGATCTTAAATGCTTATGTATCATGGCTTTGGATCCCTAACAGAATGCACAAACATCTATGAGTTACAAAGTTAGGATAGACCTACAGAACTTGTTTCTTTGGACTGAAAGCTATCTCACTATCAAAATGTTCTTAGCCTTATTAAAACTACTTCCCTATTGGACGGGGGGAGCTATTCAGACAAAGTATTCTATGGTTTCTTATATTTTTAATTATGTTCCTTACTCCACGAGACAGTAATACAAAAGTATACACCTGAGGCTTACTGTTTGACTAATTCCTGTAAAGCTATTAGCACAAAATGTGCTCCAAAATTTGACGCCCTCCTCAATAAACCCAACTAAGTAAAAAACTCAAACAGCTTTTCTGAGCTGTCAACTAATTTTTAATATTTTTTAAAAAGTGTTTCAAAGATGAGAATTAAAAACAACACAAGGCAGGTGTTTTTCTAAAAACATGGATGAAGAATGTGAGGGGGGAAAAAAAGAACTAGCCATTACATTACCCATGAGAAAACTCACTGTTGGGCAGGCCCCAGAGACTTTCATAATTAAACACTTCACTCTAATAGTTAATATAGTTCTTGGTCCTCGACGAGTCACCTCCTAGGTATACGAATGGTAAACTAGTGACTTGCCTCTACTTATGCCAACCTCAAGCTGGCATGAAGACTACAGGAAGTAATGGATGCAATTTAGCACCTTGCTTGGCACAAAGTAAGCACATGATAGTAATTATTAATAAAAACAATTAATAAGCCATCATTTATTGCCACATATGCAGAGACATGACTAACACTATGGCTGGCATTAATGGGATATCAAAGAAATGTAACAGTCCCTTACTCACATGAAAATTAAAAGCTGGTTGACAAAACGAAGACAGGTAACATGGAATCATCAGTGAGCAGTATTAATCAGTGTATCTCTGGGCTTTATAGACAGATAAAAAGTACATGCTCATAATGCAAATTTGAGAAGGAAAGAAACCAATGTGATTCCAAGGTTAATGAGGTTTTCCCCCCTATTTTTCCGTGTTACACATCCCATCACCAACCTTACTGTGATATAGCTCCATGAAAATGTAAATGTCTTCCTTAAAAGCTAATCTGGCACAAGAACTTCACTCTCTTCAATCAACCCAAAATAAAATCCCACTCTTACCCTCTAGTCCTATTTACATTAATGTAATAAACATTACATTGTAACATTACATCACCCACCCTCTCACTAAATTATAAACTCTATGGAAGTAAACACACTTGTTGCTTTCATTCACCACTGTATTCTCAGCAATAAGAACAATGCCTGGCATCTGGTGGCTGATCAGTAAATAGTTGGCAGACTAGAAAAAAGAATAACATCAGATTCTTTGAGTTTCATTTGTATTTCTTCATTTTACCCCAGAGTAATTAATAGAGTGCTTATTAGTACATGTAAATCATACTCACCACAGCTCTATTTAATGTGTACCACACCAAATGCTGGGTTTTTTATATGCATTATCCCCTTTAATCCTTAATAGTCCTAAACAGTATTGCCATTATCCCCATCTAACAGATGAGAAAATAGGCTCAGATGGTATAAAAAAACTGCTGACAAAGTCAACATGCAAACTTCAACCTTCCTGAGCCCAAACCAATCTTAATAAAACTAAAGCTCACTTTTCTCTGGAATATAACCGTCCAGGCTGCTAGCTTGATTCCATAGGTGCTCAATAACAAGCACCTCCTAAAAAATCTAGGAAGCAAATGTGTCAATCCAACTTGGTAAATTTTTCAAAGTTCTAAGGCTCACCTTGTTGAATGACTATTGAATCCAGTCTGAGTTTCATCTCAGCACGTTCCACTATTCTTTCTTCCACAGTATTATCAGTTATAAAGCGGAACACTCGGACTGTCTTGGTTTGTCCAATTCTATGTGCCCGGTCCTAGGTAAATTACTATGTTACTTTGAATACAGTTAAAAATTCACATAAATAACATTTGATTATGTACACTGGCAAATAAAATATTCTTAAGAATGAAACAGTTTTTAAGGTAACAAAACTACTCTAAAAATAGATTTCTATTAGATTAATATTTTTTAGATTCTCAAAGATTCTCCATTTCAATAAGATTAATTGGTTATCTCACAAGGGAAACTTTTAAGAGGTATGGAATACATCAGATGCTAAATCTCTGAGAAACTACCTGGTTACTTTTACTAGGTTATACTGACATAAAATTCACGTCTCTAGCTAAAACAGAAAAAATTGTAATTTTTAGGTTGGATAATAAAAATCTTTCCTAAATCTATTTTTATGTTTACATTCAAATTGCCTTTCCACCTAAATCATATATAAATTTTCACTGCTTAATTAGGAAAAGTAACATGAATAAAAACTCCACAACAATATAACCCAATTAACTACATATAAGTAGTCAAATTAATTTAAATTCCATTTCTGTTTAACTCCTGTTAAGTTCAACAAACACATTTTTATAAAACATCCCTTATTTCTAATTGATCAACATTCCCCATCTACCCCTATAAATAGTATAGGATAAAAGCAACCAACATGAGTTATGGTCAACAACATTATGGGTCATTAATGGTACCAAACTTAAGAATTCGTAAGTTTTCATATTTATCTACAAATCACAAATTTTCTCAACCTAAAATGATCTTCCTGATCTAGCCAAAGTACTCCCACACTCCCAAACAGGGAGGTTTGTAGCTCATCAAACCTGTTTCCCTTTCCCCGCAAGGCACAACTATACTATCATTTATCAATTCTCTTGCAACCCAGTTATGCTATGTGATTGAGTGCTGACCAATGAATGTGGGAACACTTTCAGGTCTGACTCAGAAAAAATTTCCTAGGCAATCCTCAGCTCTCTGTCATACCCCTTCTGTCATCAGTATATACAGGACATAGCTGGACTCCAAGGTCCTAAGATATGGCAAAGCTATAAAGACGGAAATATCCTGCTTTAGATGAAAGATCTATAAAATACCCTCACTGAATTATTAAGTCAGAGAAAAATAAAATGCTACTGGGTTTAAATCACTGACAGTTGTAGACTATTATCTTGCGCCAATGAAAATGTTAAGCATAGAACATCTCTTACCATAGCCTGGAGATCTACTTGGGGATTCCAATCTGAATCATACAAAATTACTACATCAGCAGTAGCAAGATTAATGCCAAGACCACCAGCACGTGTACTTAACATGAAAACAAACTTTGTGCTGTTTGGTTCATTGTACGCATTGATGGACTCCTATAGATATAAAATAAAACAAATGTCAGGAAATTGTTTTATCTGATTATTTTTCATCTTCCCTCCTTGGGTTTTACTTACTTGTCTCTCATCATGGGGTGTCTGCCCATCCAATCTACAGTACTCATAATTTCTCCACATGCAATAATCTTCCAAAATATCCAATACCCTTGTCATCTGACTGAAGATTAGTACTCGTGAACCTGTTAGCAAACAGAATATCCTAGTTTCAGAAGCTTCAAAAGTAAAAAAAAATTATTTAAAAATTTAAGGCTAACCAAAACTAAGACTAACCAATTACCCCCCCTTAATTCCAAGTTACCTAGTTGGTCATAAGAAGAAAACTACACATTATTTATTTACCCAAGTCAGTCATTTCCACATTTTTCCCATTGTGGCACAAATGAAAAAGGGGAAAATCTGTACAACACACTAAAGTAAACAGAAAAGGATTATCTGTTCTGGCATGGGAGGTCTTGCCATCCCAAGGCTGAGAGAACCATTCTTTTTTTTTATTCCACATACATTTAAAAATAACTTCCCATCACCACCACTGTAATTCTCCCACATGATGGCCCCAAACATCCCCTAACACATTCAAAACCATCTCCTTGTGGTTCTAAAGACCCAAATCCAGATCAAAAGACTAGAATATAAATGTGGCCTCACATCTACATTGGTCATCCTTCACTTATGCCATGATTCAAGTTATCCAACTGCCTTCCATTTTTTCAGCCAGCTGCACAATGCCTTCAGTGGAATGTATGAAGATCAAGGGATCATTATAAAAAATGATTATAAAATTATCTTGTTTTGGAAGCTGACGCCAATAATCTGCTGTTGTCTCACCTTCTTACACCTGAAATACTAAGGATGTTCAGTAGGCCCCCATTTTTCTTACAGGGTTTAATACAGCTTGCATTAATATCTGAGTATTCCTACCAAGTTCTTGCTATTTTCTCTCCACCAATTCAATCCTTTAATTACTACTTAGCTTTCAAAGAAAGCATTTTTAGAAAATACATTTCCACAAAAAGGTATAAAAGCAGTAAGAAAAAAGCAAACCAATTCACTGACAACTCTTAGAAGATTTTTGATAGTCAATATCCTAAAGGAGACTGGTACAAAAATCATTCTTATCAAAACACACCGAGAAACACAAATTGAAAAATTTGAAATTTCTATTATTTCATATTACAGAATAATTTGTGTATAAAATGCTTTGATGTCTAGGGCTTCCTTCAAAATAATCTAGGAGAAAAGCAGATACGTATAAACAAGTTTTGCCCTAAGTTTGTAATTGTTGCAGCTGGCATCATACTAAATTTGTTCTATAGTCATGTATTTTAAACACACCTCTACACATATACTACAGACATACTCGTTTTCATATAAAAAGTCAACATGTTATAAACAAAACTGCTTTGGGTCCATGCACATATTTAATAATTTATAATTTATTGTTTAACTTGTTTAAATTTAAATAATTTATTAATAATTATGTAAATACCCATATAAATAATTGAACGATACCATGAACACAACACTGTCTACCAAAGTATCTGGGACCTGTGTAAGGTGGAAAGCGTATTCGTGGCATTTTATAACAAAAAGCTGATATATGCAGGAAAGCATCCATAAAATGAGAACTCTCTCCCAAAGTCCAGGACTATAACTGCCCTAACTACTGATCACTAAGAAGATTTATAAGCCTAAAATTAGGGGGCAGAAGCGAAGCTCAGATAATGGATAGAAATTTGTAAATGTCCCACACTTCAACTTTACAAGTACCAGATTAGTAATTTCAAATTGTAGTGGTCCCTCATTTTACATTAGAAATTTTAAAACAGTTTTCATCACTTCTCAATTTGATACTAAGAACATAGATACCTTGTTCTTTTAATTTAGGGAGCAGCTTGTCTAACACCACCATTTTGCCACTGTTGGTAACTAGATGCATATCTGTCGTATAAGGTGGACCAGGTTCAGCTCCATCAAAGAGATATGGATGATTACAGCATTTCCTCAACTGCATCAGAATGTTCAATAACCTCATTTTGTCCATCTTCCCTGCAGAGTTTAGTATATCTATATCCTTCATTAATATCCGAGTATACCTATTGAGAAGAAAAACATTTTAAAAGGGCTCAAGTTTTCCCTGACAAGTCCCTGTTAGATACTTAATTCCCTCCCCCACCTCAACCCAAAAATATCTGTAAAGAACCAATCAACTTCTAAGATGTGGTTAGGAGTTTACCATCTATTATAACATCTTTCTTTTTTCTTGTTTTTCTTTATTGCCCCCACTCTTCCAATGTTCACTTAGGCTTTGGGCCTTGAGGTCCAAAACAGTATGTCTCCTTGGGATGAATTAAAAGAAGCAGTATGACACAACATTAACTAATCAAAACTAACACTTAAGCTTTAAATGTAATTTTAATTCGTAGTCTTTTCCTAATGGAAGAGTACCACTATTCAATGTAGCTAGTTTAGAATTTGGGTAAGAATGTGAGGATCTGGGGAGGGGGAAAGAATCATGTCAGGATAAGGCATGATGATGAGAAAAAAATGAATACAATGTGATTTAAATATAAACAGAAGTACATGGAGGGAGAAGGAGATATGAGGGCAGTAAAGCTATAGCCATATATGTATTGTAAAAAGCCTTGAATGCATATCAAGAACTTAAACATCCTGCAGGTAAGAGTAATCTGTCTAAATACCAAAGTTTCAAGACCTTGAATCCTCTGAACAAAATAATTTCAATAACCTAAAGCCATCTATGCTTAACGATTCCAATTACGAGGCAGAAAATATTCATGGTAGACCTTTCCATCACATTTCTGACTGATACAAAGTTCACCAAAGTTTTTAACCAAAAAAAAGACTTCTCTTCCCTTAACATGGACTCAATGTTGTAGTTATTTTAGAGCCACAGAAGACAAAGCCTAATAGCTTTGAACCTTATAAAAGCCTTCCAAAAGTTTTGAGGACATTTAGGATGGACTACCTTCCACAGCAGTTACCTCTTTCCCAGATAATGTGCCCATTTCTTACATTCTATCTTTTCTGTCCTTTTATCAACAACTCCAGCCCTTTGCAAATACTTATCAAGTACAGAATTAAATACACTTGAAATATACCATAACCAGTAAACAAAAGGGCGCTGTTTATTTCCCTCCTTTGAACACTATACTTATATTAATATATGCTAAGATAATAATGTCTTTTTTTTTTTTTACAGCCATTTCACTTTGTAGATTCATGGTGACCTATCTATAAAAAGAAATTTTTTTTAATATTAAGTTAGTGGTTTATAGCCTTTTGGATTTCATACACACATAAAACCTAAGAAAAGAGAAAACTTACAAGGTTTTCAACATTTTTATTACGCCCTAGAGAGATGTTTAAAAATAGCTACCATGTATTACCACCATAAATTCACAAAAGGCCATTTTATCCTGCCTAAAATAACACATCAACTCAGAATGGAGTCTTATAAATTAAACATATGTAGCTTTACAATTTAAAAGAAAGCACATGAATTTTCTATCTCTACAATCTCCAACTTCATCAGAGATTAGCACTAATCCACAATCCAGTATTTGTGAACCACCAAGTTAACTATATGCCTACATCTGTGCCATCAGTTTCTTTTTAAAAAATCCAAGTAGAAGGGTTTATATATATACCCCTGTTTAGTTAAATGCGAAGTTTAATCCTTGGATTCATGAACCTCCCACTCTGATTCTGTCAGCTACTAGTTTCAAGTCTTTGTATTATAAATTTGATTAGCAAGTCCTAAGTCATATGACCAGAAAACTCTTCAGTCTGAGTTCAGAGAGCAAACAGGAATTCCTTGAAGACACAATTAGGAAAACAAGGTACAAACAAAAGTTAGTGAAGAATCAATAGTGATTTCAAAATGTCTAAGAACACATACCATTCCCTTTGCATTTTGCTGAGACCCACATAGATTTTTACTTCCTTCTTTGGAGGCAAACTCTTTTCAACGTCAGCTTTAATTCGACGAAGGAGGAATGGACGCAAAACCTTTCAGATCAAAAAGAAATGGAGATGACCTTATTTATAAGTATTATATCAGGATCTCAAGATTGTTTATTACATGGAAATTTATCTATTTTTTAGGACTTCTCCCTTCTAAATATGTAATTTCTTATTACCAAATTCCTAAAGGGTAATACAAGATCATTACTCATTCAACACATACAATGAGTATATACTTGCCATATTGTCACAAAATACTGAAAACATTTAAGTATTGATGCTTTCAATAGTCACTGACTTTCAGGTTTAAAACTAGTCATAGTACTCCCTTATCTGTGTATTAACCACAGTCTGGAAGCAGATGATCCTCCTCCTAACATATCATAAGGTCAGTAGTAGCCTAACCCTATAGCACAATGCCTAATGTCCTTCATTTCACTTCATCTCATCATGTAGGCATTTTTATCATCTTATCACAACAGTACAGTAAGGTATTTTGAGAGACCATATTTATACAACTTATGTTACAGAATATTTACAATTATCCTATTTTATAATTACTGCTGTTAATCTCTTACCTTGACTAATTTATGAATTGAACTATCACAGGTACGTCTGTATTAAAAAAAAAACCCGTATGTATGGGGTTTGGTACTATCTGTGGTTTCAGGCATCCACTGGGAATCTTGGAACATATCACCTGCAGACAAGAGGTGGTGGGGAAGGAGGGGGAGGGACGGGACAGGACTACTGTACTTGCAGGTACTTTGTCCAACAGTACTTAAAGCTATGCTCACATTTAAATGTTTTTATGGTTACAGTTTTTAAGTTTACCACCCTTTTGGTGGGTGGGCAGATGGGTGAAATAGATGATGGGGATTAAGGAGTGCACTTATGATAAGCACTGATGATGTACTGAATTGTTGGATCACTATACTGTACACCCAAAACTAATATAACACTGTATGGTACACTATACCATTAAAATAAAAACTTAGTAAAAAAAAATTTACTACCCTATTTTTTACAGAAGTAGACCACACATAAAGTACACAAATCATGACTATACAATTTAATAAATTTTAATCAAGTAAACATACCCATGTAACCAACTACCACCTAGATAAAAATAGAATACTGCAGAAATCCCTCTTACAACCATCCCAGTCACTATTCTTTTTTGTCCCCAAGGGTAAACAATAATCTTATTATTTTAACATCCTAGATTAGTTTTGCCTGTTATTTTTAACTTTACCCACATAGATACAGTATATCTGTATTTGTATACATTTTATCTCATTTCTTTTATTCAGCATGTTTGTAAACCTACCCATGTTATATTGTATGTAGTTCATTTTCATGAAATTTAAAACATCTACAAAACTAAAGATTTTTTATTTTTATCTTCCTATGTTTTATTTATACTAGCCTATAAAAATATGTAACAAATTAAAAACTGGTGAAAGAATCAGCAACACTTCTCTAATATCATCATGTAAGGAAGCTAGTGTAGTCTTAGATGACAGCCAGCACCAACTGCCAGACATGTTAGTGAAGACCTTCAGCCCCACTGGCCCTTTTCTAGAATTGTCCAGGTAAACGCAGCTGGACAAATCCAGGTAAAACCAGCAAAGAAACCACTCAGCCAACCCATAAATTCTGGAGTTACTAAAATATATACTATTAAGGGTTTTTTTTTTTTGGGGTGGGGGGAGGATGTTAGGAGTACTTTGCAATAACAGGTAACTAATACATCAAGTAAGAAAAATCTCATTTCTAAGTATACCTATGCTGACTCTGAATATCCTCTTTCATCATGAGACCACAGGAACTACAGTAGGAACTTCAAGACAGAGTACAGAAAGGTAGCTACCAGGCCCCAACTTGGTAAGCATCTTCATAATACTCTGAACAAAACAGAGATGCCAAAAGTGGATGGTTTTGTTATGTGGATTGTTTTAGTTTGCTTTATGTACATGTACCTATTTATTAAAGCAAAGTCTACATATATACCCCACACTCCTAGTAAGTAAATCTAAATTGGGTGCTTACATGCTTAAATGCCACCTAAATCGAAACAAAGAGATCTAGGAGATTATCACCTTCAAATACTTAATATAATTAAATTTCAGTACACGAGAATTTTAAAACACATAATTAATTTATATAGAAACAAGTATTTGAACATTCATAAACTTAATTATTCCTCTGTTCAAATATCCACTATGAATGAGGCACTGTGCTGGAGATACAAACGTAAGACATGTTTCCTGACTTTGTGTTTACAATGCACAGCAGGAAAAACATTTGTAGACTAAACATTTCAAAACCCTATGCAAAGTCCTATTCTAGTTAGAATGCCATGATTATTAAAGATGGGATACAAAGAAATTTCTAGGCTGGCCTTGTCCTCGGTATTCAGTGGAAAAGGCGACATTACCACTGAGTGCTGGACTAGGTAGGGAAAGAGGGGGAGAGTAGGAAAGGGGACACTAGATGTAGCAGGAAGGATAGGCAAAGACAAAGAAACTGCCATTAGCACAATGTTTACAGAAAACTGACAGTGGGGTCAGGAATTCTAACAAATTAAATTGATGTAAGAAGTGTAACAGAAGTTAGAGAATGTCAGAAAAGTTAAATCATGGGGGTTGGGGAGGAGAGCTGCCCACACCCCGCCAGGGGGCACCTACAATGCCCAGCAACACGTTTGGTTGTCACAAATGGGGACATGCTATTGGCATATAGTGGATGGAAGTGTCAAAAATGCTGTTAAACAGGAAAACCACCTAAAACTATCTAGACCAAAATGTCAATATGAGTTGAGAACCCATGAGTTAGGTCATGAAAGGCCTTGTATGCCACATTTACAAGGTCTGGCTTTATTCTGCTCGACACGCTATCTTAATCTGGGTTCTATTTGAGAAATTACCTACCAACTTTCACTTGTGAACCTTCATGAAGAAGGAACAAAGCTACATATCAAAACAAAAAATTACCAACTCTGCTCACAATGCACTATTAGCGGTTGCTTATACAGTCAATGGATTTAAAAACAAAAGACTGACCCCCTTAGCCTTTGAGAACCACATGTCTTAAATTCAGATTACTTTTGCATTTATTAAATTAGGATTTCATCCTAGGTTCTAACATTAAAAGCACCATACCTCACCCTGCTCCCCCTTACTGTAAGATCAAATGGTTAAGTGATAGGATTCAAATAGATCTGATTCTGCAGCACACCTGGGCGGCTCACGTGGTTAAGCAACCAACTCTTTTTCAGCTCAGGTCATGATCTCACGATTTGTGAGATTGAGCCCACATCGGGCTCTGCGCTGTGGGTGCAGAGCCTGCTTGAGATTCTTTCTCTCTCCCTCTCTCTCTGCCCCAGCCCCACTGGGTGTCTCTTTCTCTCTCAAAAATAAAGAAATAAACTTAAAAAAAAATAAAAATAAAAACAAATAGATCTGATTCTGGTCACTATGTTTTGTTTGTTAACAGAAAAATAATCCATTAATTTAAACCTCTCTACTCATGTTTCCCATTAGAAATATGCTTTAACCTTATTCCAAAATACTTACCATATGAAGCCTCTCAACCAGCTTTTGATCCCCAAGGCAATTGTTTGTATCAAACCATGAATCAAAGTCCTAGATTAACAAATGAAAAATATATTAAGATCAGAAATATTAACTACCAGTATTAACTACAAATACCCTATTTATGCTAGAGATAACAATGATTTCTAGAATTAGTTGAGTATTTGAGTTGTAGATTGCAAAAAATCATTTGGTTCAATCCCATACATTTCACGTGTCACTGTTAGCAATTAATTTTAGAACTACTTTGAGAATCAGATTACTTCCTAAACAATTTTCTCAAAAACAAAGATGACAAGTTTCACAATGAAAAAAAACAATAGTTGGAAGAGAAATTCTGTAGAATTAGAGAATTAATATTCTTGAAAAATATCTTTCTTTAGAAAAGCTTAAAAATTAAAATCACTTTAGTTTGTTCTCTAAGGCTACTCAGACTACTCAAACACAAAGTTTGCAGAACAATAGTCAATTTTAACTAAATTAGTTTAAATTACCAACATTTCATTAGTATTTGGGTAGGATCTGAAAAAGGGTAACATTTCCATATTCTTACCTCTTTAGCATATCTGGTATATATTTGTGCTCTGTTAGTAAGCATAATCTTAGAATTAACGGTGTTAACTACAAGAAAACTTTAACTTATTGCTAAACAAAGTATCAATGCACTAAGAAAAAGAAATGATCTCAAACAAAAGCGTCTAAATACATAAAAGCAGAACTAAAGTATTTTTCTGAGTTAAATGTCTTCCAAGAACACAAATTTCTCTATTCTTTTAAAATGATCCTTAACACAACAATCCAAAATTATCCCTTTTGGAACTTAATTGAGTTCTTCAAAGCCACACACACACACGCACGCACGCACGCACACGCTCGCGCGCACACTCTCTGTATCTCTTGCTCTCTCCAGCCATGGAAACAAAGTTAAAAAATGAACAAATGAACTCTGGTTCAGCAAAACATTGAAATTACAAACGGCATAGACTTTCAACATACATTATATTCTTAGGTACAGCCAACAGTTTGAGTACCTAACCATTTTTATGAGTGCAAATAATCTATTAAAAGGTAACATTTAGGTTCAATGTTTGTCAGACCATAAAAAAAGATGGCTAGACAGGTTTTACCGAATTTGAAGACAATCTCGGGAAGAGTACATTTATGGGACTTAAAACACAAGCAATGTGAAGCTCACAAATTCACCTGGGGTATAACCTGAGCAGTACTTAAGAACACAGGCAGTCCACCGACAGCCGCTGAAATTCAGGCCGTGACTACCTGTTTGGTATATGAATCTATGATATTCCAGAGGGGGAAAACAATGGTTTGTAAAATGACATTTGTCTGGGTGACTCCGTTGGTTGAGCATGAGACTTTGGCTCAAGTCATGATGTCACTGTTTGTGTGTTTGAGCCCCACGTAGGGCTCTGTGCTGACAGTTGGGAGCCTGGAGTCTGTTTCAGATTCTGTGTCTCCCTCTCTCCCTCTCTCTCTCTGCCCTTCCCCAGCTCGTGTTCTCTCCCTCTCCCTCCCTCCCTCAAAAATAAATAAACTTTAAAAAAAGAAGTTAAAAAAAAAAAAGAAACCCAAAGACACAAGTAAACTCTCAGGAGGCATAGAAAAAATTTGGTAGGTTATACCAGGCCATATAAAAGATGAAAAATTAACAATTATCTCAAGCAGGGCTGAAAGGTCAATTTTATTATAAAAATGTATAGCACTAAACAAAAACATTAACATTCCAACCAAACGGTAAGACATACTTACGTCTGCTGAATTAAAGACATCTGGCAACAAAAAATTAAGAAGTGACCAGAGCTCGTGCAAGTTGTTTTGAAGAGGTGTTCCAGTTAATAATAGTCGATTTGTAGTCTTGAATTCCCTCACTATTTCTGACAACTAAAAGAACCAAATTTATCATTAGAAGATTCCACATATTGATCAAATTCTAAATGAAGGTACAAATGATTTTCATTTCCAAATACCAAATTACCTTGGATTTTTCATTTTTGATCCTGTGAGCTTCATCTATAACTAAGTATCTCCAATTAAATTTTTTGAAAACAGACTTCTCTTTTATAAGCATTTCATAAGATGTTACACATACATCCCATTCTCCTGGTAATAAAACATCTCTGACAAAAGCAGCCTGTGCAGCAAGAGAAAAAAATTACATCAGGCAGATATAAACTATACATTAAATTTATTGATGACAAGTAATCTAATACATAAAAGAGGGTAGAAATATTAAAAAGAGATAGTTACCTATAGTATGCAAGCATGCAGAAATGGCTCAAACTAACTTCATTAATCATTTTCACTAATCATTTTTAAGTGTCAGAGCCATTTAGTAAAAAAATAATTGACGAATTGATTAGTGCAAAATTCAATAAACTAAATAACTCTTAAATGTCTTTTTTCATTTCCAACAGGTGCTAAAATTCTTAGGAGAGACAGGTTTAGGCAAAGGAGTGCATGGTTTGTGCCATAAAGTGAAGACTCAAGGATGGTTTGCAGTAACCATTTTCACTCCTTTCATATTTACAATCTATTAAGGCTTTGCTATTGTAAGTCTTATTTTACAAGAAAGTAAAGCAAAAAGTGGTTTAAATTGGGCTCCAAAACATAAAAAGCAATTTGGTAACTTAAAATACCCAAAATATCTATACAAGGAGAAAAAGAAATCTAGAATCATCACTGATTGCTAAATGAAGAGGAAACAAAATTAAGTACATTTACTTTTAACATAGTACACTTTAAAATCTGAACTTTATATTCTCAAAAGTATCATTATTTCCTTCCAAAAAATTTCAACTAACCAACATTTTAACTTATTTCAATAAATACCACACCAGCTAACCAAAATACTATGATTGGCTCAATCCATCTTTAAAAAATACCGTGACTATTAATTACCATTATGCATATCAATCTAAACAAAATCTGGCTCCTCAAATTTCCAACCACTTCTCAAACTCAAAACTTCTTTAAACAAGGATTCTGCTTCTAGAATGAGAACATGCCCTTTGATTTTATACAACCAATCTCAAAATAAAAGAAACTATATTCATATGGCATCATACAGTCTACAACTCCTTTTCCCCAGTAGGATTCTTGACCACCAAGATAATATGACATCTGTAAATTACGAATATTTGTGAAGACCCAAGTTTACTATTGGACTCCTTCTCTTTTATCCTCTTCTAGTTACCCCCCTCCCCTAAACCTAAATTCAAATTGTTTTAATATCAAAAATGTAAAGGAACATGAAAAGCTTACTCTTTGTTCTTTATCTCCTATCAAGCAAACAGATCTAAGTGTTGGTACCCATCTCTTGAATTCACTCATCCAGTTGTGTAATGTAGACTTAGGAACCAAAACCATATGAGGACCAGGAATGTTTCTATAGTGTTTCATGTACCCAAGAAGAGAAATTGTTTGAAGAGTCTTTCCCAAGCCCTGAAAAAGTAACCACAAAGCAATGAAAAACAAAAACAAAGTAGACATCCATATTTGTATTTCCTCACATACAAAAATATTCAAAAGCAAAGCTGTGTTTGTAATAACTAACAAATTGCAAGCACATGATATGTGTCAAGCTCAGCAGTGTTGTTTTTTAATCTTCAGAGGTCTATAAGGAGGTACTACTACCATGCCCATAAGGCCCAGAAGTTTAAGTGACTTTCCCAAAGTCGCATAGCGGGGCTAGAAGTAAGACCCATTTCTTTTGACTCCATGCAATTAAGTGTTTTAGCACTATCGCTGTATGGAAATTTTGAAACATTTCACTACATAACTAATAAGTAGTAAACGAGGTAAATGTTTTGAGACAGAATTATACAAGCTGCCACACTGAGAAAATATTCATTGATGAGAAATCAATGAGCCTCACTTGTGTTTTACAGAAGTGGAGGGAAACAGCCAAAACATTTTATTACAAAAGTCTGTCAAAAACATGTTTCTCAAAATGTATTACTTTTACATTTATTACACTTTTATAAATAATAATTTCTCACAACTGAAGTATAGATTCTGCTTCTGCAACTAAAGCAAGTCTGACAGAGTTTAGTTTGCTAACAGTTCTAGATTGTAATCAACAAAAATTATGTTCTACTGTCTTAACTTGTATAAATTTCATGGTACAAAGGATTTTCAATTACAAAAATATGGCCTTCTAAAAAACTATGAAACACATACCATTTCATCTGCAAGGATACCATTGATGCCATTCTCATACAAAGAAATGAGCCAATTCAATCCTCGGACCTGATAATCTCTCAGTTTACCCCATTTTACATCTGAGAATAAGAGAGAAAACACAATGCACATTTTAAAGACACAAGAAATAAAGAAAGGCTGTCCCTTTCATCTGATACTTGGGTTTAACTTGGACTTGCACAAGTTTACTCTGTGACTTTCCTGTCTTCAATTTGCAAGTCATTAGAAGCAACCACTGTGATCTGGAGCCGAGAAGGAGCGGACGGATAAGGAGAATAACCAAGTGCAAAAAACATGACTGTAAAGCATCGGATTACCTACCCCAATCACTCAGTTCTTATGTTACCAATATATATTGGTACTAGAGACTCTCTTTGCTCTTTATATCCTTTTTTTAATGTTATCACAAATGTTTTTAAACCAAGTGTTTTCACCTTCCATGATAACCCATAGACATTCTCTGGGGATTTAGTTTTCCTCCTAACAAAGGGGAAATAAGACAAGATATACAGAAATTGTTTTTCCTTTACCTTTTATAAGTTACTTTTTTAACAGGCTCAAAAGAGACAATATCTCTTCTGGGGTTTACTACACATTTCCCACCCCAGAAAAATTACTAAGTATACACATCATAATCACCAGATATTTTTTTTAAATATGCACATCTATACCCTATCGTCTTTCAAAAACCACTGCTTTCTGGGAAAACTAGCTACAATGTAGAAATGTGAGAAAGAAACAACCCAAATAATTCAAATTTCCTTCTCCCTCTGCACCAAACACCTGGCTCTATTTTCTAACTTCATGAAAAGAAATGGAAACTGGGTATTCCACAGCCCAAAAAAACCCCTGAAAATACATACTTTAAACAGATCGCTGAATTTCTAACCAGATCCTGTCTTGTCTGAAGTTCAACTTGCTAAGAGTTAAAATTACAGTTAATTTAAATAACAAGTCCAAACTGTAGGTCCTATAGTGACCTTTATAAAGTTTTGCTGTTGGTTAACAACCATTATGACCACACAAACAAGTTATCCAGTAGTAAGAGAAAGGAGATCAGGAAAAAAAACAAAAAAAAAAAAAACAAAAAACTATCAGGCTTCCGTAAAGACAAACATGCCACCAGACAAAATTATATATATGTAAAACTTAAATCTGGTTAACCAGGTTTTCTTTAGGAAAACCATTAAAAAACAAATGTTTCAGAAAAAAATTTAAAACTAACTTAATACAAAATCCTGAGATCAGTTAACCAAAGTGTTCATGAAGTGTTTTTCTTTACACATTAAGTTTTCTTATCTGAGGCAAAAACAAGGCAAAATCCATTTCTAGTTTTACACATACATTCAGGCAACAACAAACACAATGGCATTTTATGCCCCTTTGAAATACAGCATCGCTATTAATATGCTACCACTCCCATCCAAAAAAAATCTGAAACTTCACATTCAATAAATTTCAAAAGATTACTAAAAATTCCCTTTATAAATTACAATCAAAACAAATCCAAAACATTAACCAAAGAATGTTTCAAAGGGGATTCTGGAAAAAATCAAGTAGTTATAAATATGTATAACATACATGATGGAGAGTCTTCAAATCTAGTGCAAACATTGGTTGCTTTAGAGCTTTCGGTTAAGAGTTCTTCATCCTCCTCTTGCTCAGTTCTACGATGTCGGTAGCTGTCAAGTTCATGATAAAATCAACTGATTAGCACTTTAGTTTTAACTACCAGCTACTATTTCAACATAATAGTCAAGTAGCTGACCAAGATTCCACAATAATTTTTAAGAGGCATTTACATTAAGACCAGAAAAGTGGAACAATAGGTATTAGTAAATTTAAACCTGAAATATTTTACATGGCTTTCTAAAATACATATAATGCAATTATTACAACAGTGTGACACCTGAAGTAATGTGATAATCTCATTTCAAGGAACTATGCAGTCAGAAAAATTTCATAATTTGTAATTTGAAGTTATATTTTAAAGTATTTCCACCAGGAAAAAGAAAAAAAAAAAAAAAAAGCTCCAGAAATCACATTTTAAAAACTACAACTTTCAAAAGGATGAGACTGTGCCATCTGAGACAATATGGTTGGACCTAGAGGGTATTATGTTAAGTGAAATAAGACTGAGAGAGACAAATACCATATGACTTCACTCATAAATGAAACCTAAAAAAATAAGAAATAAACAAACAAAAAGCAAAATCAGAACTGTAAATACAGAAAACTGAGTGGCCAGAGGAAAAAAGGGTGGGGCACTGGACAAAATGGGTGAATGGGAGAGACATATAGGCCTCCAGTTATGCTGTGAGTAGGTCACAGAAAGAAAAAGCAGAGCACAGGAACACAATCAATAATATTGTAACAGTGATGCAATGGAACCGATGGTAACTATACTTATGCGGAACACAGCATAATGTATAAATCTGTCCAATCATTAAGCTGTACACCCAAAACTAATGTCAACTGTATGTCAACTATACTCAAAAATCAAAATTAAAAATATAACTGTGACTTTCACTGTGATAATAATATAGCATAATGTATAGAGTTGTGGAATCACTGCTGCACACCTGAAAGTAATGTAACATTGTATGTCAACTATGCCATTAAAAATATACTTAAATCTACAACTTTCAGCAAAAGCTGCAGAATATGCAGAACAGAAATTTAGTGCTTAAGCAATGACTCTTCATCCAAGATTTCATCAGAACTACTCAAAGCCTATTACAAATGCCCAGATTCTACATCCCAAGAGAATCGGATACAGCCCCTTAAAAACTAATTTTCTGCAGTTTTAATATTGCCAAATTTCTTAATCTCTAAAGGGCTCAGGTTAGAAGTACTTCAATTCTCCAATTCTGAAGCTTCCAATTTTGAACCTTCATACTTCCAACAAATATTTTCATTTAAGTTAGAAAACAGTAGATTATGCCACTCTTGTAACTTCTAAATCTAAGTGCTAGTTTGATCTGTACCAAAACTACATGCTTGAAAGAAGAGGATAATTAGCCTTCTCAGAAGAATTCTTCAGAAACTCAGACCAAGGCAGTAAATATATGCAAGAATATTCTTGTTTCATGTGCTTCAAAGTAGAATGTCTTAGTTATTTTTCATATTTCTCCTCCTTTTAGCCCTATAAATCTTAATACAAAGATCTACCCTCAATTCCAATTTATTCTCCATAAACTAGGAAAGAACTTTTTTTTTTAAACGTTTATTTTGAAAGAGAGAAAGGGGAGGGGCAGAGAGAGGGAGAGAGAGAATCCCAAGCAGGCTCTGCTGTCAACACAGGGCACTGCATCGATCTCAGGAACTGGTTCGTAAGATCACGACCTGAGCCAAAATCAAGAGTCAGATGCTTAACTGACTGAGCCATCCAGGCACTTCCAACTAGGAAAGAACTTTAACTTTCTTTTCTTATTTTTTTTTTTTTTAAATAAAATCTCCTCACAGGCTCTTATCAAGATGATTGATTATTATGGTCATAAAACTGAAGATAAAGGCTGGAATGTGCTTATTACTTCAAATTGAGGGTTAAGTGAAAATAACTGTGGATGATGGATTAAAATAAATACATACATACATACATATATATATATATATATACACACACACACACACATCCTTATACTTAAAGACAGTACCATCACCCTAATTAGTTCACATAAGCTAAATTTCCATTTAAGATGGTCTAAAGGTTAAAGAAGAAATGTGCTAAACCAAGACTCCTTGTCCCCAATAATACTAGTAAGACCAAGCTAAACAATATATTATATATTTACTATAGAATACCTTTATGTTATATAATCTTAATACAAATGTTTCTTTCCATCACATATTAACTACACTATAAAATACCCATTATAGTAGTTCACATTTCCAGAGCACAACATCTGATGCTATTTAAATAGCTGAAACTTCTCAAGTCAGAACAATTTAAATAACACCTGAAGTACAAGGGTCTCTATTATAAAGTTTCATAAGTATTAAAACAAAAGCACTCTGATTACACACAATGGGTAAGAAGATAGATTAGATGACTGGAATATCCAAGTAAGATTAAGGTATTATGCTTATGCTTTTTGACCATAATCCCTTCAAGATATAGCTCACACTTCCGTGTTTCTGTAAATTGTGTGGTAAACTTAATGTTATTGGTGAGTTTGTAATTTCCTCTTTTAAGTGTATTTATTTACTGATTATTTTTCATTTTTCACCTTGGGAATTACATGGTCATTCCAGAGAACTGAGATTGCCCTAAATCTATTAATATTAAATCTACTAGTTATTACTAATTAAACATCCTGATTATCCAACCAGCACAAAAATTCCAAGGCAGTATTTATAAACCAAACATGTTAAAGAGGTATTTTACACATTTTAAACAACCACCTAAGAGCAGGATACAATCTGGCACTTCCATTTACAGAAGGACAACTAAGTATAATAAAAAATTTTAAACAAACTGCTGTTATAAATCATCACTATATTCCATACACAAGCACAGACTTCAGACAAAAGCAATCCACTTGATGCATGTTTGAGGATTATGACTAGGGCCTATCCCAAATCAGACCAAAAGTCAAGCCTGGACTATTCTAATTACTTCTAAGGGATGTTAAACAGGTTGCTTACACTCTGCATTTGTTTTCTCTCCAAGGAATGGATGACATCTGAATTCCATAAACAGTATAATGCTGTAACAGCTAAGGCATTATGCATTATTCTTAATTATTTATACACGTATGGCTACATCTTATCAAGCCAACAACTGGGGCCAAATAAGTTAACAGCCCTAAAACAATTTTCTTAATGAAGTAAATTCTTAATGAAGTGATTTTAATGTTTCTAATAAAGATTATCAAAAATAAGGTTGTTTCAACTATGAAATACAAACTCTTACTCACTCGCCAACTGATAGCAAGTTTTGTTTCTCATCCTTTTTTATTCGTGGACGCCCTGGTTTCATCTTCAAAGGTGAGGTTGGAGTCTTCTGAGCAGCAGGCTGAATGAAATGTGCAAACAGTTCTGTCTGCTTTAATAAATACTCAAATCTATTTGCTCGGTCGGTTTGCTGCAAAAAGTTTTTAAGACACATTTTATCAGAATATTAATACAACTTCAGAAATCAAAGCTTCAACATTCCCCTATACAATAAACTCAGCAAAAAGGAATTACTGAGACATACAACAACATAGATGAGTTTCAAAAGCATTATACCTTATATATATACACACACACACACACACTCACACACACATAAAAAAGCATTATACTAAGTAAAAGAAGACAAACACAGACTGTGTACTATGATTTTACTTACACGAAATTATAGCTAGAGATAGAAAGCTCATCTGGAGGGTTCAAGGGGATAAGGACAAGAGCTCATTTTGGGCAGGATAATAAAAATGTCCTACATCATGACTATAAGGTGGCTAACTAATTGCATAAATTTGCCAAACCTCATTAACTTAAAATTAAAACTGTTGTGTGTCAATTATACAGCAATTTGGTTGACCAAAAAACATTAAAAAATTAAAACAGTTTTCAAAGAAGTGAATTTATTCAGAAATGGAAAAAAATGTGTTGGTCATTCATCAGTTAAGCTGTGCCAAATTTTAAAAAGGCATCAGGTTGAAATACATCTATTAAGGTGCTCCTGACCAGGGGCGCTTGGGTGGCTCAGTCGGTTGAGCACCTGACTTCGACTCAGGTCATAATCTCATGGTTCGTGAGTTCAAGCCCCGCGTCGGGCTCTGTGCTGACAAGCTCAGAGTCTGGAGCCTGCTTCCGATTCTGTGTCTCCTTCTCTCTCTGCCCCTCCTCCATCCATGCTCTGTCTCTCTCTCAAAAATAAATAAAACATTAAAAAAGAAAGAAAGAAAGAAAATGTTTAAGGTGCTTCTGACTGGCTCAGTCAGTAGAGCACGAGACTCTTAATCTCAGGGTCATGAGTTCGAGCCCTATGCTGGGTGGGCACAGAGCTTACTTTAAAACAAAAACTATTAAGTTCATGAAATACTCACTAACCCAATGCAGTTATTAATACTATTTCTTCCTTTCATTTCTAACACCTGCCATTTGAAATCTTCTCTATTACCACACTAAGAGAATGGAAGAATTTCAACCAAAAAAACTTAAGATCACTGAAATCAGCATACTTCTCTCCATGATAATTTCCTATAGAAGACAAGCTTCAGTTTTTTGTTTTTGAAAATTACAAACTATTTTATAATTTTAAGCTTACTTATTTTGAGAGAGAGAGAGCATGCACAAGAGAGCATGCAAGGGGGGAGGGGGCAGAGAGAGAGAGAGGAGACCGAGAATCCCCACCAGACTCTGCACTGTCAGCCTAGAGCCCGATGTGGGGTTCGATCTCACAAACCATGAGATCATGACCTGAGCTGAAATCAAGAGTCAGATGTTTAACTGACGGAGCCACCCAGGTACCCTATGAAGATTAAAAATTATTTTAAAGTACTGATAATATACTTATGCGTATTTTACAGTATTTCATTTCTTTATGTGTATATAATAAAAAAGGGAAGCAACTAGCAGATGTTGGGCCTGAAAAACATCTATTCACTTATTGTAATTACATTTGGAATCAAGATAAATTAAGCTATGGAAATTAATTCAGATAGGTCAGAGCTAGACATTTTAAGGGAAGTGCTATTCTGCAGTATTTAAAAATCACTAAGTATTCTTCACTTCTTCCAAAGTTTTCAATCAACATTATCTTCTTAAATAGCTTTTCAATTCAGCAACTACTTTTGTGTATCTACCAGAAAAGGCACATTTGTTCATCAAATTCCAGTATCAAAAATAAACGTAAGGCATTATTTAAGATGGTCAGAAGGTAAATGCTTGGAAAATAAAGCAGGATAAAAGGAACTGGGAATGGCACTAAAATTTTAACGGGGATGACCAGAAAAGTCCTAAGACATGATGTTTCAACAGAGAAGAGGGTCCCCTCCACCCCCATTCTTAGATCTTATCACATATCTCTAATGCTCAAAAACCTTTAATGGCTCTAGATGTCTTAAGATTTTCAAAGTGCTTCACAACCCATCAGAGCAAAAATATCCAAAACTTGATCTGCATGATCAAGTTTTGAAACTACAGCCTTAAGGAATTAAGTACAGAGTTCACCATAGTTCTACCCATGATCAATGACTTCAAAATTCTCACTACTCATTCATTCAAGTAGTAGTAGGATTATAAACTAGTTGCAAAGAACCAAGGAGGAGTTCAGAACAACATTTACAGAATAATTATGGCAAACATTGAGGGAAAAACAGGCAAAGACCTTGGTTGTGAATGAAAATATTAACATCAAATGATGTGAGATCTTAAAGGGAAAAAACAGATCCTTAAAAAGTAAAAATAGAGTAAGATTAGGAACCTGAAGGACATGAATCATAAAATCAAATGGAAGATTAAAATCAATAGCTTTAAACCAGTTTCTCTCTCTGAAACAAAAGGAAATGACACAGGGCAGCAGAGGCCATACATGTTTGGAAATAGGAAATAAACTGAAGAAAAGCCTGTAATTCTTTGTGGAGGAAGACTGAAAATAAGGCTGTGGCAGAAATGCAATAGAAAGTTTAACCAGAATAGTAAGTAAAGTTTTAAAATGGCTAAATGGGATTGTTGAGCAATAAATACCAAAAGCCTGAGAGTAAAAACCATAAATTTATTTTGGTACCAATCAGCACTATTATTCAGTTTTTTCAAGTAGTATTCAGTATCCTTGGTTCAAGAATAAAGCGTGGATACTGAGACTTACTTACCTATAGTTAGGAGCTAGCAGATGACAGGGGAGCTTGATTAAAAAAAGAAAATGTTAGTCAAGACCATGATGTTGAAAAAGGAAATGATTAAGGAGACTGAAAAATTTGGAAAAATGTATGAAGAGATCTGGAAGAGGCCCGATCATAAGAAAGGAAGCAAATACAGAAGCCAACGAAATAACCCATGCAACAGAAGAAAGATGAATTAGGACAATAAGGGAAAAAGAGAAGTATTTATGATGTTTAACTTGCAAGATTATTAAAATTATGAAGTACTGCTATAGACAGCTTGGGTATATATTAAGAGGAACTGTCAATGATTGAGGTAACACTAAGTATATGTGTGAGGCACAGAATAAATTCAATTTTGGATATTCCTAAGTAAGAGGTACCAAAGGGACTTAAATGTCCAACAAAAAATGAAAATACAATGGTTGGAAGCATCTGGGCTAGAGGTAAATATTGAGAAGAATTCAGTTTAAAGAAAACCAATGATGAGGTCGCCTGACTGGCTCAGTTAATACAGCTCAGTTAATACAGTTAATAACACCTGATCTTGGGATTGTGAGTTCAAGCCCCACATTGGACGCAGAGATTACCTAGAAATAAAACCTTAGAAAAGAAAAGAAAAGAAAAGAAAAGAAAAGAAAAGAAAAGAAAAGAAAAGAAAAGAAAAGAAAAGAAAAGACCAATGACAAGGATCGAACTATTCAAGAAGAAACGTTAGAGTACAATGGTAAATAGATGCAGAATACACACATCTTGAATAACTACTTCTCTGGTCTTTTACTCTCCCCACTCTCTGATACTAAATCATAAAATAAAGGGAGATAAAATAACCCAAATATTTATATGATATTATTTTGTGCGTTTATGTAGTACTTCTATATTTGTATAGAAGTACTTTACGTATGCAAACAACAAAAGTTACAGTATCCTATGTTACACACACTTCAACTGAATATCTGTACCTCAACTATAAAAATTAAATGTAGAAATTTGGTCCATTCAGTCACTTAATTTAAGTAATTATAGACTCTATTCATATACCTAGAGCATACCATTTTTTCTTCGTAAGTGGGATCTGGTTCTTGGATTTCTTTTTGCTTTCCAGGAGATGCATCATCAAATACTTCCTGGTAGGAAAGAAAAATCATGGATTGTTCTTCAAAAATAGTCAACACATCATTATTAAACTAATTTCTGCTGAAAACACATTCTAAGTAATACATTTCTACTGCAAACTTGCTAGATACTCAAATGGCTGTTATCTAACCTGATAGGATATCTTGATGAAATTAAACACCATGATGAAAACAACCTATTTAACCCAAATATGTAAACTACATGGCTACTGGCCAAGATTTAAACAACACAAGACTATTATCTACATCATCCTAGAATAAAAGAATAACTCTCAACAAATCTGTCTCTTTTTTTACTCAATAATTATGAAACCAAATTAAATAGTATATACTATGAAGAAATCATGTTCCTTTTTAATTATAAAACTGCAGTATCTACCTTGCTTGTATGTAACTATAAACCTGAAATACAGCATCATTAGTCATGCTGATTTCCATCTTCTGGAAAAATATAAAAAAATTTCATGCATCATAAATCAAATACTCTTTAACAATCTGATTCCTAAATTGGTAGTAAATATCCTATCTTGTGAATTTACTCACCCTGACATTCAAAATGCCACAAACAAAAAACAGCAACAACTATATTGCAAAGTTCCACTCACCTATCAAAACAGCAACTAAGAATAGTTGGTAAAAGAATAATTTTCATTAACAATGTACAAATCTGGGCTTAGTACTATGTATAATAAAGCTACCTGTGATTAAAAAATTGGGAGGGCTGGACGTGGTAGAGTAGTAAAAAGGTCAAATGACCTAAATTCTAGTCTAACTTCATTGCTAAGAGTTTTAGGTACTTGTGTAACCGTAACTTAAGCTCATCACAAATCTCTGGTTTCCACAAGTAAAAAGGATAAAGCCACCTGTAAGCCTACTTCACAAAATAGTATTGGATGTCATGAAAGGCCAAATACACCCTAAAAAAATAAAATGTGGTTTCCAATAGTAGTCATTATTTCTTCCATAGTTAAAAAAAAAAAAAAAGGGATTTGGACTCCAAGACTCTTGAGGCCACATGACACACATACACAGTGTGTCTATCTGCCTAGTCTGTCGGCATTTAGTGTACCTATCTATCAATCAGTCTAGTCAATAGCGAAAAACGGCAAAGATAGGCTCAATCTACAACTCCAAAAAGATCATAATAAACAAAAACTGGAATTACTCCCTTGACTTATCAGTATCCAAGCAAAAATGAAAACTTAACCGAATACATGTGAAAGCTAGCTAACATTTCTGGGAAGATCAGCCTTGTCAAAAAAAGTTCGTGAATGCAAGATTTCATTTGTTTTCTAATTTTGAAAAACACCCACCTTAAATTCTACTTTCAAACAAGAAAAAGGCATTTAAGACTGCCAAATATATTACATATTTTTGCTCAAATCTGTTTTTTACCAGGGAACCTCAATGACTTCCAAATTCAGTTCAGAAAAGACTGAAAGTACATTTACTTAAAAAAATTTTTTTAATCACACTATAACATGCAGAGAAAAAAAATCCAGGCTAAAATTAGTCAGTGAAGAAACTTATGAAAGATGAAATTACTAATGTTCCTGTACTGAGAAGGTTAAAATAACTGTCATTCTTCAAGAAATGAAATTGTCAAACATCCTTCTTGAAAGAATATGAGAGTAAAATATGTGGGAAATGGATCAGTTTCAGAGCCAGACCTGGGTTCTACCACAGGTTCTACTTATCAGAAGACTAATTTCCTCATAGAGCAAATAAAAATACCCTGGACTTCATTTGGTACTGGCTATCAAACACAAATGTCCATACTTAAAGTCCACTTTAGTTTAAAAACAGCGAATAAAAGCCAAATTAGGCTTTATTACTCTTTCTGATATTTAAATAACATCTCTAGTGAGACACTGGTTGTTATTCCAAAATTTGAATGGAGACTCTTTTGAGAAGCTTACAGAAACTATGGACAGCACTGTGCAGAGAAATGTCCATTTACACACAACTGCTTTCAGTGTGACGGATCTTCAAACCCCCACACCATGGAGCTGGAATCCAAGTTAAACAGCCCTAGTAATCCGAAGAACCACTTTAAACCTTAAGTAAGAAAAGTAAGGCAACACTAGTGAGGAATTTGAAACAGATCTAAAATCACTTGAAAGTACAGGATATCAATGTTCTATTGCACCAAAACCTACCCTCACCACTAAAAGTTCGCTCATAAACTATTAACATGTTACTTCACTCTAGATTAGACCTTGGGTGCCCAAATAGAACTCTGCTGTGCCAAAAACGCTTCAATGGTAAACTGCACTTCCATTTACTGATTTGTTAATACTGCATAAAAGATCATTTTTTTTAGAGCAGTATTACCTTCACCCCTTGTATCTTAAGGATGGAAAAATCCCAGAAATCTTTGGGCTACGACTTTAAAATATCTCAAAACCGATCGAAGGCCAGGAATAAAATTTGGAAGGAGCAAGCAATCACTTTGTTCCCAGACATCGCACAGTCTTGGAGCATACCCAAGAGACCCGCCTGGCAACTCCCCAAACTTTCCACCCCCGCAGCACTGTCACCATACCCTGGCCAACCCCAGTCCTTAGAGCAGGCTCGGCAGCGAGCGGTACCAATTTTCAAAAAATAAAAAAATAAGTGAATAAAAAAGGCCAAGGCCTCAAAAGAGGAATTGCGCTGGACTGAAAGCTAACCGCCCCAGATTCATCAATTCATCCATCGTCCCATCCATCCCCCGACTCAAAATTAAATGGGCGTCCACGACGGCTGCTGCTACCTCGGTCGCTTCCCTCCCAAAGGAACAGTGCTTGGGAGGAGCCTCCGTTCCCTTCACAGGAGCAGCTGCGCCCCGCTTATCCCCACTGCGCACTCGGCCATCCAGCTCTAGCCATTGTTTCTGCCCAGAACAGATACCGCCCCCACAAGGACCAGGATTAAGAAAAGGAGGCCTGAATCCTCGGATGCGCAGCTTTTAAATGCCTTCCCCACCCGGTGCATCCTTCCCTGACTACTAAGGGGCATCTCCCTCGCCCATCCCGCAAGTTTAGTGGAAACTAAAACCAAGAATCGGATGGGCCAGGGAATTATGGGAGTCCACCGGGAAAAAACAAAAAACAAGAAAACAAAAACGGGTAGATCCCTCTCTGCCTCAGTAATCACTAACATCTGTTTAATAAAAGGGTTCGAGGATTTGGCAAGGTTCGCTAAAGAGATAAGTAAATGTGAATGTGAAATGCCAGAAATCCATAGGAGTCGGCGTGGGTAGGTTAAGCACAAGGGCGCAAGGGTGAAAGAATCATTCCGGTTCCAAAGGGTCTGAGGCCGAGTTTGAGTGCCGAAGGGGTGGAGTACTGCTCTGCGTCTGAGCACTAAAATCTGGGCGAGGGAACCAGCTCCTCGCCCCCCTGCACGCTCTCCCCGCGCCACAAGCCACCCTCACCTCCATCTCGGAGTCCGCGGGGCCGGAGCTGGCCGCAGAGGGAGCCGCCTGGGCCGCGACACCCTCGGGGCCGCCTTTGTTGCTGCTGTTGCTCACGCTGCCGGCGGCCGAGGCTGCTGGCTTGGAAGGCGCGCTCTCGGGAGGCGGGGGTGGCGGAGGCTCGGCCGCGGACGACATGATGTTCCGTCTGCGTCACCCGCTGCTGCCAGAGGCCCGGCAGAGATGAGGAGGCCTAGGCCTGGGTGGCTACGTCGCAACGAGCTGACGGAAGTGCGAGAGGACCACCCGAATGCGCCCCTGCGCCGCGGCTCAGCTAAGAGCCTAAGCCCTGCCCAGCAGCCTCCCGGTCTCGTCTTCCTCCTCTTCCGCGGGGCTCGGGATTCGACCGGCGCTTACCTCACGGCGGGAATCACGTCGACGAGAGTGGGCGGGGCCACCTGGGTCACCGAGGTCAGGGAAGGCGGGTTAATTTACGGGAGGGCGGAGGGTTGGGTAAGGGGAAAGGAAAGCGAAAGAGACCGACGCGAGGAACTAGTTTCGCCGCCTCCTTTTCTTCCTCTGGTAGAAATCATCTATCTCGCCAGCATCCAGGACAACTACCTACGCCACCGACTTTCAACCCTCGCGAGATTAATAGTTGGCTAATTGACTCGGTTCTGAGTGCGCTTGCGCGGTCTCTTCTCCTCACCCTTGGCCACGCCCTCTCTGGGCCCCCAGCGGGCTCTAGGACGAGGAGTGGGCGGGGCCCCGAGGAAGAGCTTGGGGACGTAGCTTTGTGCGTCGGCTCCCCGGCGTGACGCGAACGCAGTTCCTAACGGCTGTCCTCATCTGCCCTGTCTTCTGGGCCTGGCCGGGGGTCGGTGTCACCCCCTGAAAACTTGCCCAGGTTTTGCGGCGTCTGTTGAAACGTGGAGGCCTGTGCTGACTTTAACACTTGTACCGCCTCCGCTTATGGCATGACACCGTAGTGTTGACGTTATGGTTATCCCAAGTGACATCTTGTTTGTTTTCTCAGGAAAGTTGTCCGTTAGTGTGATTTTTTTTTTTTTTTTTTTTTTTGGTCTTCCCATGTTAGCTGTATCAGTCCTTTCTAAATTTCTTCTACTTCGGTACATTGCCTCCAAATTTACATGCTAAAAGTAAGCAAACTGTGCACGCTGCCTTCTGAGTGAGAAACATGAGTAATCAAGGAAGAGAGGTGGTGGGTTGTATTGTTCCTCAACCACCAAATACTTAATAAAAAATACATTATTTTCTCATTAAGAAATGTTGCAAGTAACCACTGTTTTGTACACTACCTTAGGCTCTCAACACAGCCTAAGGGTCTTAGTGCATCCATCCAGTACAGATTTTAAGCACATTGTATTCTATTTGATAACAAATCTGCATATTACAGTAAATTATTACTTGCACTGCACAAGGTTTTATTCATTTTTGCATCCCCCTGTCAAGTATTCCATCAGTGAATGGAGGAGACATGCTTTTCAAGAATTAAGGTTTTAGCTAACTGGTTAATTATGTTAAATTTCACACACGAAGGACCTCCTTAGAACGCAAAGACTACAAACTTTTAACTAAATGATAATTCTTTGAGATCTAGAAAATGTCCACCAGTCCCTTAGAAATGCTATTTCTAAGACTGTAAAAAACTGCCTAAGGATATATGACAGAAATACCTACAATGGCATTCAACATAGTCTTCACATATAATTACATAAAGCTAGCAATAGGCTGAATTCAACATTGAACTGTTTTTAAAACTATGCTGTACACCCACAAAATTAATCGTTTAGCAATGATAAACATAGAAGAATGTTTATTACATGGTGTTAATTGAAAAAAATTTAACAGTTCAAAAATATAGATAAAAATTGGAAGGATATACATCAAAGTATTGAAAGTATTGCTGGTGTATATTTCCTAAGTTCTCTTTGTTTGTATTTTTTATTTTTCTAAAATGGGTTTCTATATTATTATACTGAGAAAACTTATTTTTAATATTAAAAAATGTTCTTTGGGGTGCCGAGGTGGCTCAGGCAGTTGAGCATCCAACTCTTGATCTCAGCTCAGGTCATGATCCCAGAGTCATGGGATTGAGCCCCAAGTCAGGAGCCTGCTTAAGATTCTCTCTCTCTCTCTCTCTCTCTCTCTCTCTCTCTCTCTTCTCTCTCTCTGTCCCTTTGCTCCTTTCCCCTGGTTGTGCACTCTTGCTCTCGCTACAATATTTTTTTTTTAATTTTTTAAAATGTTCTTTTACCTAAAAAGATTTGGGTGGAAGAGTAAAAGGTAGTAGTGTTTAGGGTGGTACCTGACATATAGACATGCAACAAGTAGTTATTGACAAAAATTTATTTAGTATTGTTAAGTAGGAAGAATATAACATTTGTTTAGTATTCAGTATATTTCTCTACTCTATAGTGATGGTAACTATCTTGGGTCCTGGTTTGAAAACTCTAAAAATTATATACTGAAGTATATAAATGGAAGGTTCCTAAGCCAGACAACTGTTTAAGGAAAGCAGTAAATAGCAAGAAAAGCAATAAGCAAAATTTCCTTTAAAATGACAACTGTATTTTAACATGTGCATTTATACTGTGAGTTTCTCTTATGAACATATGAAAGCTATATAAGAATCTTAAGAATTGTAGAGGAAAGTTACTTAGAAGAAAGGAGGAAGAGAAGACGGAACGTTTAAATCCACTAATCTAACATTAGGGACAGAGAAATTTTGAGCAGGATATAGAAGCAGAGAGAAAGAGGAGAGAGAAGCTGCAGAAAACACAGGATGCCTGGACACTGAGCTATAGGGACATTAGCTAAGTTAGGCATATAGTACTTATCTGGTGGCCAAATCACAAAGACCTATTTTTCTTCAAAGACTAATAGGTTAAAGTAATAGCTAGTTCTGGAACTGATAGTATAACATGGATTAGTATAGTGGTAGGAAGGTAACTGGGGAGTCAGGCCAACATAGATTCCAATGCAGGCTCAAGAACTTAGTAGCAGCATGAATGCCCGCAAGTTATCTTTCAACTTCTTTGAAATCAGTCTTCTCATCTTTTTATTATTATCTCAACTTTATATTGGGGTAATATTCTTGCAATGACATCGTAAAATTAAAGAGATAGTGTGTGTAATGTGTTTAATACAGTGCCTGACATGGAGTGAGCTCTGTGTTCAAGTGTTAGGTATTCAAATCCTGAAGAATCATAAGCCAAAGCATCAGTCCAGTTGGAGGGATGGTAATCTAATTTTTTTTAATAAGAGGAAGGGAAGATGAATCATGTCAAGAAAATTCCAGAAAAAAAAATGCTGCTTTAACCATGTTCCCAGAAATAGAATGTCATAATGTGAAAACATGTCAGTGTTCTATCTCAAATATGCAAATATATATTGTTTACACCTAAAATTTCCTCTGTTAGATTTAGTGTACCCGAACAGCATGCTCTGTGCTGGAGAGTAGAACAAAGAGATGTTGCCAGAGGACAAAAGATTCTCAAGAGCCAGGACTCAACATTTTGGCCTTGAATGATAACAGAAAGGAGTTACATTTATCAAGGACAAAGTAGGAATGCTGAGCCTCTCTTCGTCACATACTTATTTTATTTGGTGAAAGTCTAAGAAAATAAAGTCTGTTACTACATGACAATAATAAAACAGTATTGATTGAGTTTGTATCTGTGGAGATTTCCAACACAAGATACCAATGATCACATCTTCTATGTATCTTTTTTCAGAATTCTCTTACATGGGTCATTTGCCATGTAAGAACATTTTGATTAAACAAAAACATTAGCTCAGCTCTAAATAAAAAAGATAAATAAGGTTTAAGTATATTTTCCTCATGTTTGGTTACTAACACACAGTGGGTGACTTTGTATCCATTAGGTGTTTATACATATACTTATGTGATCATTTAAAGTTACCTTTTCCTTACTGTATACAAGTTAAAAATTCAAGTTCCCTGCACATTTTTTCCTACTTGTGAAAAATATTTTCTTCTTTATTGAATTTGCTCTAGGTAAAATACTCCTAGGAAGCTAAATATAATCCAAAGTTAAATTTTAACTACTACCACTCCTGAAATATTTTCAAAAGAATTAACTATGGTCAAAACTATGGTTAAGAAATTTGGGATACCTTTGCTCAAAATACTGAAAGTAATGGAAAAAGATATGCTTCCAACATTATTCAAAAGAAAGCAAGAGTGGCTACATCATTATCAAGTAAAGTAGACTTCAGAGCAAAGAAAATTACAAAGAGAGTGTCAATCTACCAAGAAGTGTCAATCTACCAAGAAAATACAACAATTGTAAATATGTATGCATGAAACGACACAGCAAAATATGGAAAGCAAAAACTGACAGAACTGAAATAAAAAATAACAAATCCACAATTATAAGTGAAGACTACAGCATCTCTCAATAAGTGGTAGAACAATTAGGCAGTGGGGCACTTGGGTGGCTCAGTTGGTTAAGCATCCAACTCTTGATTTACGCTCAGGTCATGATCTCACAGTTGGTTTGTGGACCCAAGCCCTTTGTAGGGCCTCCTACTGACAGCCCAAAGCCTGCTTGGGATTGTCCTTCTCCCTCTCTTTCTGCCCCTCCCCCACTCATGTGCACATTCTCTCTCTCTCTCTCTCTCTCTCTCTCTCTCTCTTTTAAAATAAATAAACTTTAGGGGCGCCTGGGTGGCGCAGTCGGTTAAGCGTCCGACTTCAGCCAGGTCACGATCTCGCGGTCCGTGAGTTTGAGCCCCGCGTCAGGCTCTGGGCTGATGGCTCTGAGCCTGGAGCCTGTTTCCGATTCTGTGTCTCCCTCTCTCTCTGCCCCTCCCCCGTTCATGCTCTGTCTCTCTCTGTCCCAAAAATAAATAAAAATGTTGAAAAAAAATTAAAAAAAAAAAATAAAATAAATAAACTTTAAAAAAGTGTTAAAAAAAAAAAAAAAAAAGAACAACCAGGCAGCAAAACAGCAAGGATATAGAAGAGCTCAACAACACTGCCAACCAGCAGAATCTACCTGACATTTATAGGACATTCCATACAACAATAGAAAAATACACATTTTTTTCAAGAACCCACAGAAAATGTAACAAGATAGGCCATGAAACAAACCTCAACAAATTTCAAAAATTGAAATCATACAGAAGTGTGTGTTCTTCACCCGCAGAATTGAGCTAGAAATCAATAACTGAAAGTTACAAGAAATATCTCCAACTAAACAACACACTTCTAAGTAATCCATGGGTCTCAGAGGAGGGCTTAAGAGAAAAAGCAAATTGATATGAATGAAAATATAATATATCAAAGTTTGTGGAACACAGATGAAGTGATGAGAGGGAAATTATAGTACTAAATACTTATATTCAAGAAAAGGGAATAGTCTCAAATCTAAGCTTCCTTCTCTTGGGGCACCTGGGTGGTTCAGTCAGTTAAGCGTCCAACTTCAGCTCAGGTCACGATCTCAGGGTGTGTGAGTTGGAGTCCCACGTCAGGCTCTGTGCTGTCAGCTCAGAGCCTGGAGCCCACTTCAGATTCTGTGTCTCTCTCTCTGCCCCTTCCCTGCTCATTCCCTGTCTCTGTCTCTGTCTCTGTCTCTCTCTCAAAAATAAACATTAAAAAAAATGTTTAAGCTTCCATCTCAAAAACCTAGAAAAACAGGAGCAAAGTAAATCCAAAGTAAGCAAAAGGAAGGAAGTAATAAAGGCAGAAGCAGACATTGATGAAATTAAATCATAAAAACTTAAATAAAATAAAATGAAACAAAGAACAGGTTCTTTGAACAGAAAAAAAATGACAGTTTCTAGGAAAACTGACAAAGTACACAAATCACTAATGTTACGAATGAAACAGAACTTACTTATTGCTACAGATTCTGAAGACATCAAAAGGATAACAAGGGACTACCACAAACATAAATTTGACAACTTAAATTAAATAAACCATTTTCTTGAAAAATTCAAGCTACCATGATTCAGACAATATGAAATTGGCAATTTGAATAGCACTATAAATATTTAGGAAATAAAATTTATAACTTAATAATTTCCCAAAAGAAATCTGCAGACTCAGATAGTATCCTGGAGAATTCCACCAAATATTTTTGCACAATTTTATACCAATTCTACACAATCTCCTTCAGAAAATAGAAGAGGGTACACTACCCAATTCATTTTATGACACTACTATAATAACCCTGATACCAAATCAAACAAAGACACTATTAAAAAGAAAAGAAATATCACTGATGCATATAGACACAAAAATGCTTACCAAATATTAGCAAATACAGTTATGCAATATATAAAAAAAATTGTGCACCCTGACCAAGTAGAATGTATTCCAGAGATGCAAGACTGGTTTGATATTTGAAAGTCAACTAATGTTATTTGCCTATAACTCAAATGATCATATCAACCAATGCAGAAAAGGCATTTAACAAAATCTCAACACCCATTCATGATAGAAACTCTCAGGAAAAAAATAGAGGGAAACTTCCTCCGCTTACTTGACAAAGGACATTCACAATACCTACAGCAAACATTATGCTTGATGAGACTGAATGCTTTCCCCCTAAGATCAGAAATAGGCAAGAATTCTGCTCACACCACTAATACTCAATACAGAACTGGAAAGAAAAAAAAATAAAACTGTCCTTTTTTGCAAATGACATGATTATTGACATAGAAAAATCCCAAGAAATCTACATAGAACATCTTAATGCCTGGTAAGTGAATTACGCAAGGTTCAGGATACAAGATAAACATTCAAAACTCAACTGTATTTCTGTAAATTACCAATGAACATGTGGACTCAGTGCAAATAGGCTTTTCAACAAATGGTCCTGGAGAAACATCAATAAATAAAAACAAACAAACAAAAGACAACACCTTGACCTAGGTTTAACAGTTTGTACAAAAATTAGCTGAAAATGGATGATACATTTAATGTAAAACAGAAAACTGTAAAAAACTTTTAGAAAAAGAAAAAAGAAAATACTAAGGACCTAAGGCTAAGCATAGAGTTCCTAAACTGAAACCAAAAGTATGATCAATGAAAGGAAAAACTGATAAACCAAATCACAAAATTAAAAAGATTTGCTCTTGTGAAAGACTGTTAAGAAGATGAGAAGACAAGCTACAGAGTAGGAGAACATATTCGCAAAATACATATCAGGCAAAGGATGAGTATCTACAATATACAAAGAACTCTGAAAATTCAACAAATAGAAAAGCAAAGAGTTTATTTAGAACACAAGGAAAAGAAATGAAGAGACAATTCACCGAAGAAGATATACACATGGCAAATCAGCACATGAAAAGATGTTCAACATCATTAGCCATTTGAAAAATGCAAATTAAAACCAAATGAGATATCACTTCACACCTAACAGAATGACTAAGATAAAAAATAATGATAACACCAAATGCTGGTGAGGCTAGAGAGAAACTGAATCACTCATACATTGCTGGTGGAAATGTAGTGTAGAGTTTATAGACCAAAAAACTCTGAGAATGGCTGCTTTTGGAAAAAATATTTTCCTTGAAAAACAAAAGCATGTGCACAATTATGTCTCTGAAACTATTGCTCCTAGGTATAGTTTCAATCATTTGTATTAATTGTAACTTGTGTTATTTTATTATTTTAACCAAAGTAACTTTTATTTCACACAAAACTAGAAGTAAGTAATTATAAACTGTATGTCATACACTGACATTTTAGCAGACCGACAAAACTCATGAATACACATAACATGATATTTTACAGCCATATACATCCTTTATAAGGCTTCTCTAAGTGGCTAAAATAAGTACATTTATTAACAAGCCCTCAGTGATAACCTCTTTATAGCACTTAAAATACAAATAGAAGCATATAAACTAAAAACTATGCTTAGTAATCAATGTTTTAGTGTTGTATCTTAGAAATGATTTCAACATCCAATGAAAAGTAATTTAATATAAGTCCAAGGTTTTTTTTTTTAAGTTGTTAATGTTTTTATTTATTTTTGAGAGAGAGACAGAGTACTAGCAGGGTAGGGACAGAGCAAGAGGGAGACACAAAATCCAAAGCAGGCTCCAGGTTATGAGCTGTCAGCACAGAGCCCAACCCGGGGCTCGAACCCACAAACCACAAGATCATGACCTGAGCCGAAGTCAGATGCTTAACCAACTAAACCACTCAGGTGCACCAAAGTCCAAGGTTTTAAGTCACCTAAAGAAATTACCTCCAAGCTAACATACTGTACAATGTAACTACTATTGAAAATGAGACTAATGATTCAATTTGGCTAAACACAAATTTGTATTTTTTTATAATCTTAAAGATTAAGTGGAAGTAATGCTAGCTTATTTGATCAATAAACCAGTGTAAATTTAGAAAGAACATTCCCAACCAGAATAAGATACAGACTTGTACTATACTTAACAGTGATAAACCAGAGAAGACATAGCTGAACTTATTAAACCAAAAATATTGAACTACTTTTGTTTGCTTGAGATTCTCTTAAATTTTGTGAACTTGCCTTCTTCAAAAGTTATCTGTTAGTTTTGCTAAGAATACTTTTTCTTTCCTTTAAGATTCTAACACATTTAAAGTATTAGAATTTCATTGTTTTCTAGGAATTTTAGGAATATTCAATCCATGTAAGTGCTTATTTACCTCTATCCACCAATCAGAACAGGACTGTTTCAGAGTTTATGATCTCATCTGTCAATAGCATCCTGAGATGGAAAAGCATTATTACTCACGTGATGAAAAGTAAAGATCTTTCTGAATTATAGACAAATAGAGAGCGCTTACAGTTTCACTTCTAAAATTTTGGCCTCAAGGCAAGCAAGAATAAACACAACATCACAGTAAATGTCTGGTCCAAATATCAAAGAGGTATTTTTCTTAGTGTTGGGCAGGAAATTCTTTTTTTTATTATTTAAATTTTTAAAAATGTTTATTCATTCTTGAGACAGAAAGAGCACGAGCAAGGCGGGGACAGAGAGAGAGGGAGAAACAGAATCTGAATCAGGCTCTAGGCCTCCGCACTGTCAGCACAGAACCCGATGCAGGGCTCAAACTCTCAAACCATGAGATCATGACCTGAGCCAAAGTCGACGCTTAACCCACTGAGCCACCCAGGTGCCCCAGGAAATTCTTAATTGATTTGAGCTCACAATAGATAAATATACAAAACACTACCAAACCTAATACTCTGTTGTCTCTCACCCAGCAGAGAATAGGTCTCTACAAAACCCTAATTCTTTTAGAGAAATCATCAAATGATCAGACCATAAAACCAAATCAGCAATCATTGCTGCCACCAATAGAAAGAAGTTTATAAGATGCAAACGAACCAAAACAAAGCACAAAATTAGTGGAGAGGTAAATTTTAAATAGAAAAAACAGCACCACAAATTTGTTGTTTGGGATCCACTTCTAAGAACCAAGAAAAGACATACATGGGCTTAACCCACCCATGAGGTGCACTTCTCCAGGAACCAAGTTACCTGGTCCTAATAGGAATTCATTGGACATCATGGTGGAAGACTTTTGAAACTGATTAAAGAAAAAACTTTTTTAAAGTAAAACTATGACTCTCATATAGATCTGAAAAAGAATGCATGTTAGATGTGTGCTTTATTTAACCTAGCAGTGAGGCAATTAATGAGGTGTTAGAACCAGTTTAAGGAAGTCAAAACAGCACAAATTTCTAGGAGTAAAGGAACGGATGACAGGAACATACAAGTGGAGGTAAAACTAGTTTCTTTCACAGTGGGGGTGGAATGTCAGTTTACTGTTTACTGAATAGGACAGGATTTGCATTGCTCTGGATAAGAATTATTTTGCATTTGTATCAGTTATTTGCAATTTAGAATTCTAAAATAGTCCCATAGAATCAGAATACCTAGAGTGTTGTCCTCTACACTCTAGATAATTCATAATTGTCACTGAAGCACATTTTTCCCTATATACCACTGCCTTAGATTATTATAAATATTTTCATTTGGACTGTTAAGTAGCCTCCTGACTGGTTAATTCTTCTTCATTTTGCATTAAGTGTAAGAACTGAAATTCAACTCAAGTCCATGCTGGTAACCACTATTTTTGCCATTCTCCTTCATCTCTCTAGGATAGCTTTCTCTACTTTCTGTTTCCCTGCCCCCAGTTAAGTGCATTCCAATGGGCTATGCATTGTAGTACCTCATAGATTACTATCTGTATTCCAATTTCAAATGTTTATTTATTTTTGAGACAGGAGGGGGGGCAGGGAATGTGAGCTGGGGAGGGGCAGAGAGAGAGGGAGACACAGAATCTGAAGCAGGCTCCAAGTTCTGAGCTGTCAGCACAGAGCCTGATGCAGGGCTCGAACCCACGTGAGATCATGATCTGAGCCGCAGTCGGAAGTTTAACCGACTGAGCCACCCAGGTGCCTCAGGAGGCAGGTTTTCTTTAAAAAGAGACTGGTCAACACAAAGTCTGGCATCTCCAACATATGTCTATAGTCTATGCCACAGAAAGTAAATTATTTTTTATAGAAAAACCTACTAATGTTCCCATTTCAGCACTGTGGTCTTTTTTTTTTTTTTAATTTTTTTTTAACGTTTATTTATTTTTGAGACAGAGAGAGACAGAGCATGAACAGGGGAGGAGCAGCGAGAGAGGGAGACACAGAATCTTAAACAGGCTCCAGGCTCTGAGCTGTCAGCACAGAGCCCGACGCGGGGCTCGAACTCACGGACCCTGAGATCATGACCTGAGCCGAAGTCGGATGCTTAACCGACCAAGCCACCCAGGTGCCCCTGTGGTCTTTTTTTTAAAATAAACTTTTATTTATTTTTATTTTTTATTTTTGATATTATTTTATTTATTTAAAAAAAATTTTTTAGGGGCGCCTGGGTGGCGCAGTTAAGCGTCCGACTTCAGCCAGGTCACGATCTCGCGGTCCGGGAGTTCGAGCCCTGTGTCAGGCTCTGGGCTGATGGCTCAGAGCCTGGAGCCTGTTTCCAATTCTGTGTCTCCCTCTCTCTCTGCCCCTCCCCCCGTTCATGCTCTGTCTCTCTCTGTCCCAAAAATAAATAAAACGTTGAAAAAAAAAATTAAAAAAAAAATTTTTTTTAATGTTTATTTATTTTTTGAAAGAGACAGAGACAGAATGTGAGTGGGTTAGGGACAGAGAGAGAGGGAGACACAGAATCCGAAGCAGGCTCCAGGCTCCGAGCCATCAGCACAGAGCCCGACACGGGGCTCAAACCCACGAGCTGTGAGATCATGACCTGAGCCAAAGTCGGACACTCAACCGATTGAGCCACCCAGGCGTCCCTTTATTTTTGATTTTAGAGAGAGAAAGCACAAGTGGGGAGGGGCAGAGGGAGAGAGAGAGAAACCTAAGCAGACTCTATGCTTAGTGCAGAGCTTGATGTGGGGCTCAATCCCATGACCATTGGATCATGACCTGAAACAAAACCAACAGTTGGAAGCTCAACCAACTAAGTCACCTATTTTTCTTTTTTTAATTGAAGTATAATTAACACACAGTGTTAAATCAGTCTCAGGTGTACAATATAGTGATTCAACAATTGTATACCTTACTCAGTGCTTATCATGATAAGTGTACTCTTAATCCCCAGCCCCTATTTCACCCATCCCCTCACCCACTTCCCCCTGACAACCACCAGTTTGCTCTCTGTATTTAAGTCTGTTTGTCTGTCTTTTTCTTTGTTTGTTCATTCATTTTGTTTCTTAAATTCCACATTTCAGTGAAATCATGTGGTGCCTGTCTTTTTCTTACTTTCACTTAGCATATTATCTAGCTCCATCCATGTTATTGTAAATGTCAAGATTTCTTTCTTTTTTTATGGCTGAGTAATATTTCAGTGTGTGTGCATGTACACATTACATAGCACTATGATCTTTTTAATTTTTATAATACAGTTTAAATTTCATTAAAGGTGTCAATTCTAAGCTCATTGGTACTTGAAAGACATTCAGTCAAATTGTATTTGAAATATGTTTTTGTGAGAGCTAGAGATTAATTTCACCCATTTGAAATTTGATTCTTAACTTTTTAGGTATGAAGTTATTATTCTATAATAACTCATCATGAAAGACGATAAGAACTTAGTATCTTAGAAATTCTAAAAAATTCTTTTCAGTTTTTGATATATCTCAAAATAGAAGCTCTTTATAGTGTTGAACTTTATCTTCTGTCTATAGTAGATGTCCCAGGGTGCATGTAAGGGGAAAAATTCTGTTAAGTCTCTGTTACCAGTCAGAAGACCCACTGAGTTGCATTCTTAAGAAAATGGCACAACTTTTGGTTCTGCCCTAGGAAGATGGGCCAGTTCAGATCCTACCTAGTGGAAGGAAGTGGAGATTTTGTAAGTCTCACATTCAGAAATAAAAGAGAAGGAGGGGATGTCAAAGGAGGCTTCCACTTACTCTTTTGCAAGAGAGTCAGGAATTACCGCACAAGGACCTTGACAATAAGAACTTTGCAGGCTGCTCCTGCTTGATACTTTGGTCACTCCTTTTCATGGCCATTAAAATCCAAGTTCTTTTACCATTGAATTTTCTTGTTTTACATTCTTTCAGTACTCTGAATAGATGAACCATTATATTTGGAAATAGACTGAATTTTAATTCTGGATTTTAGTTAAGCTCACAAGGAAGTAGTTATTTATGATGCTGTAATTTCCCTTACTAAACTAGTAAATCTTAAGTACTTTGATTCCAAATCAGAACCTTAAGGTGGAAATTGTGTTAGGAATGGTATCTTCCAGCTGGTTGGCATTTTACTTATATATTGTGTCCATGTCCTCACAGAAGCAGGCACTAGGATAGGATTGAACATGCAAAAGATTTATTGGGTAGGAAATACCTGCTAAGGGGGGAAGTAGGAGCAGGCGGGGAGCAACTTCAGGAGAAGATGCAGAGCTAATACTTGTGCAGAAGAAAGTAAAGTGGAGGGCTGGGAAGGAGGAATTCCGTTTATAGCAGATCTCGAAGAGAGTTTTGACCACACCGTTGTGGAGTCTTCAAGCCATAGTCTCCTGTTAGATAAGTCCCATGTGCCATGGTAATGCTCCTGTTACAGCACCACTGCCTGCTGGAACCCCCTGGAAGAAGTGTGCTTTAAGCAGAACACAGGGGTGAGGTTTTTTATGGGGGTTGTAGTGAGGAGAAGATGGAGGGGTTATGGAGTTTGATCCAGAAGAACAGAGGTTGGGCCTACCACAGTAGAGCTGAGGTCAAGGTGTCACGGTGATGTAGGAGGCCAGAACATGACACTTTAAAATACACCACTTCAGCCTGAGGATTATTTTGAGCTAAAGGTAAATGTGAATCAAGAGATGCACAAAAAAGCCATCCCAGGGCTTCTCTTCTCTGACCAAAAGCAGAAACATCTGAAAAATGAGGAGTGCTGCAAATCCCCTCTCTCCAGGGAAGTCTTATGGCTATGAAAAAGACTAAAGGTCAGCACCCACATGGATCTACACAAAAAATATCCTACTCCGTTAGTTTCCCCTATATATTACCTTCTCACAGTTTGCCACACTTGAAAGCCTAAAACACTTTTTCTTTGTCTTGTCACTTCTCTACAAATGTATTGTTCTTTGGTTAAGATGCTATATAAGCCCAAGTTCTAACCACCCCTTTGAGTTACTCATCATTGGGGTTTCTCCTGCATGATGTGCCCTGTGCATGTTGATAAATTGTTTGTTTTTTTTCTTGTTAATCTATCGTTTGCCAATCTAACTTTACAAGCGTCCAGCCAGAGAACCTGAGAGGTAGAAAGAAAAAGAACTTTTTTCTCCCTACAGTCACCACAAATATATATGACATATTTTGGAAAGAGAACAATACGTACTTTTAATAAATTTTTCTTCTAATTTTAATTGACTAATTTCAACTGATTTTGGTTTTTTTAAATTTTTTTAACGTTTTTTTAATTTATTTTTGAGACAGAGACAGAGCATGAACGGGGGAGGGCCAGAGAGAGAGGGAGACACAGAATCTGAAACAGGCTCCAGGCTCTGAGCTGTCAGCACAGAGCCCGACGCTGGGCTCAAACTCACGGACCGCGAGATCGTGACCTGAGCCAAAGTCGGACGCTTAACCGGCTGAGCCACCCAGGCGCCCCAAATTTCAACTGATTTTGTTCACACATGTATATGTACCCACACACTACACAATCTTCAGGGTGGAAAAATAAAACATAAACTTATCATTGAACCCTTATTTGTACTCACAAAGATCCCTAAGGTACTCAGAGTTAGAAAAAATTTAGATGAAAGAAGACTTGGACTTTGATGATGATGATGATGATGATAATTAACATTTATTTGTTATCACATGTATTGTGCCATGTAGTGGTCTGGGAGTTTTGCATGTACTGACTTATTTGGCCCTCATATTAGCCCTCATGAAGTGGGTAATATTTGTCCCCATTCTGCAGAAGGAGAAACAGACACAGAAGGTAGAGTGGCTTGCAGAGCATTGTACCACCAGTGTGTGATATTGCCAATTAATTAGACCAAATTGCATAAGAGTAAAGACGAAACCTCTAGCTCAGGGCTGGTAGCTTATTTTGAGTGAAGAAGTAAATGAAGGCCACCCAGATGAGAACACCCAGAGGCTATTTATTCAGAGCCTACTCTCTACCAAGGCAGAGTTAGGGAGTTAGGTACCATCACTTGCACTTGGCATGGTGGGAAAGTGGCAGAGTGAGGAGTGGAAAACTTCACGGTGATAAGCTCTGATTAGAGACTGTCGGAGGGAAAAGCTAGAGGAGAACTAACTAGAAGCAGGGCATCTTATATGATTGGTTTGGGGAGAATGTTTGCCTTTCTCTGGTTGGTCCTGAGTTTGAGGCAAAAAAAAAAAAAAAAAAAAAAAATAGGGAAGCTGACAGTCATTGACCAAGTCCTGATCATTCTGGGCAGATTACTGTAGAAGTTGTGGTTTAGCTTCTCAGACTGGTTGCTACAGACTTGTGGGTCAGAGTTACATTGTCATATTTGATCAGTTCATATATTCAGTCTCTCAGGAAGTCACCCAATTTGTGTTATTCCGCTAATAATAGTCTGGTTCTGTTTAACGGTAATGCTGATAAAATGCTATTTACATTATCATGCTATATATGCATGCTGTGAGGTTTCCTACAATAAAAAGTTAAATAAATACTACAAAGTATATGCATATACACACACACACACTTGTAATATTATACATGTATAATATATACATGTATGTGTGTGTGTGTGTGTGTGTATAATTGTGGAAAAAGGCTAATTCTAAGAAAAATGAAAAGGTTGGTACCTCTACTAGTTCCTATATAATTTTTTACCTGAGAAGTTTCATTTTAAAATGTGTAATTATGATGGACTTAGAGTTCTTCTCCAAAAACCATTCTCCAGTACTCTCATTTTAGTTAGGCATGTGGTCATGCTGAGTGAAGACAGCATTTCCCATCCTCCTGTGCAGCCAGGTGGCCATGTAAGTGAAGGATGAGCACAGTTTCTCATGCTCCACTTAGCTGAGAGAGAAATAAACTTCTATCTTCTGCAAGCCACTGTTATGTTGAGCCCCTGTTACACTCCACGAATCTACACTCAATAATACAAAGTTTAATTTTTCTTTTGTGCACAGTTCTGGCCTTGATACTGTGATTTTTTTGTAACTAATTGAAATCAAGGGAAATAAAGTTATTTACAGATAAACACTCAAAAGTGGTTTTTTACATGGAGCAGGTACCCTTTAGTAGAAAACAAAAGATACTTTTCAAGTGTCTGAAAATTAATTTCTTTTTAAAATTTCTATATAAATGTGTATGTGTCACCTATCCAGAAAAAAGGTAAATGTTTGGTTAAAATACATTAATAATTATAAGTTTCATGATAAACTTCAAGAAAAGAAAAGAAAAAGGACAAATAAAATACCAGGAATGAAAAAAGAATATCACTACAAAGCCACTTGGCATTGAAATGATTAAAGCTTATTATGAACATTTTGTCAGTAAATTTGAAAATTTTATTTGAAATGTACAAAATCCTAGAAAAACATGAAATCTAAAACCAACAAAAGGAGAAATAGAAATAGGAATGTTGAATAATTTTAAGTCTACATGAGGTATCTCTGCTCCTATCAAAGTCTACTTGGGCTCTGAATTCCAACTGTAGCCGTTTCAAAGAGTTTGCTCCTAAAGTTATTCTTTCTTTTCCCAATATCATAGCTATTTTTCCTGGATCCTTGCTATCAGCATGTAAACATGGGCTCATGTCTAATACTCTTTCTTTTCTTTTTTTAACTTTTTTTAAAAGTTTTTTTAGTGTTTATTTTTGAGAGAGAGAGAGACAGGGTGCTAGCAGGGAAGGGGCAGAGAAAGAGGGGGACACAGACTCTGAAGCAGGCTCCAGGCTCTGAGCTGGTCAGCACAGAGCCCAAGGCAGGGGCATGACCTGAGCCAAAGTCAGATGCTTAACCAACTGAGCCACCCAGGCGCTCCATGTCTAATACTCTTAAAAAAGGAAAACCCCACATCTTTGATATCACACACTCCCACTCCTCAATATTTCTGAGTCTTTTCATAGAAAAACTCCTTGAAAGGAGCCATGATACTGACGTCTCTACTTTGGCCCCATCTGGACCGCCATAACCATGCTGTTGTCTTCACCGCTATACTAAAAGTGCTCTTGACAACCAACCATTTTCATGGCGCCAAATCAACTGGATGCTTCTATGTTCTTATCTTACTTTAAACTCTCTGTAGGATTTCACACTTTCAACCACTCCCTTTTTCCTGAAATACTCTTCCATGAGACCACACAGTCCCGGTTTCCTTTCTACTTTACTACCTGTTCTTTCTCAGTCTCCTTTACTGATTACTTGTCCTCTGCTTGATTTCTACATGTTGAATTTAGTTCTGTGATGAATTCTCTTTTCTAACTGTGCATTCTCCTTAGGCACCCTCATCCATTTTTTAGATTTATGCATCTATATTTTGAGAACTCCCAAATCTCTATCTTGATCCTTGCTTTCCCCCTGAAACTCTATCACATTCAACAGCATATTTATCTTCTCTGTAAGAATATTTAGAACATATCTCAAACTTAAAATGGCAAAACAGAACTTTGTCCTCAAACCTCAAGTCTATCCCGTCCCATAAATGGGTGCACAATCTAGCCAGTTAATCACACCTGACTTCTAATCTCTCAGGACCTCCTGTTGAATATATCCTAAATATATCCTGAATCCATTCACTTCTTTCCATGTACTAGTCCAAGGCAACATCACCTCTTGCCTCAATTACTGAAACTCCTAACTAGCCTTTTTACTTTGGCTCTTGCCCTGTAAAAGTATTCCCCACATAGTACCCAGAGCAATCATTTTAAAACTTAGATCATGTCATTTACATACTTAAACCCCATCCAATGACTTCTTTAAATTTAGAATGACATCCTGTACAATATAGTTCTTCCTGCCTACTTTTGAACATCATCGTATGCCACTCTCTAGCTTACTCACTACACTTCACTACAAATCTCAAATTGATTGCATCAATTATCTATTTCTGCTTAACAAATTACCACAAGATCAGTAGCTGTCACATTTATTATCCCACAGTTCCCATGGGTCAATCTCATTTATTTGGTTGCCAGTGGGAATGGGGGGTAGTTAGAGTAGGGGGGAGGGTACGGAAACGTGTGAAAGTGGTCCAAGGAAACAAACTTCTGGTTATAAGATGAATAAGTTCTGGGGATGTAATGTATAGCGTGGTGACTACAGTTAACAATACTGCATTCTATACTTGCAAGTTGCTAAGAGAGTAGATCTTAAAAGTTCTCAAGACACACACACACACATACACACACACACACGGTAGCCATGTGAGGTGATAAAAATTTTAACTAACCTTGATGCAGTAATCATTTCACAATATATACCTATATCAAATCATCATATTGTACAGCTTAAACTTACACAATGCCATATGTCAATTATAATTCAATAAAGCTTGAAAAAATATCGCTTAAGAGATTCCTACATCCCAGTGCATGCAGAAGCAGTTCATTCATTTTTGTTTCTGTATAGTATTCCATTGGATTCATATACCACTGTTTTCTTAAACCATCCTACTGTTTATGAACATTTGGGTATACCCAGTTTTTTGGCTATTGTGAATAATGCTGCTGTGAATATTTTATCCATGTGTTTTGAGCAATACACATATGCATTTCTATTCTGTAAGTATCTAAGGAGTAGAATTGCTGGGCTTCAAGGAATGCATTGCTGAGCATTAGCAAATACTATCAGATAGTTTTCCAAAGTGGCTGGGCCAATTTGTAAGAGCATTCATTATGTGACAATTCCAGTAACTCTACTCCTTGCCAATACTTGATATTGTCAGTCTTTCTAATTTTAATCATTCTGATAGGTGTATAGTAAATCATAATGTGATTTTAATTTGTTTTACTTGAAAATAATAAAGTAGGGAAAAGTTGAATGTGTTGCCATATCTCTTAAGTGCCAATTCAAGTCTTTTGTCTACTTTTTTACGGAGCTGTTTGCCTTTTCTAATTGAGTTGTAGGAGTTTATAATATAGTTTAGATGTGAGTCCTTATCATTTACATATATTTCTTTTCCCTCTAGTGGCTTGGCTTTTCATTCGGTAATAGTATGTTTTAATAAGCAAGAGTTCCTAATTTTAATGTATTGCAAGTTAACAATTTTATCTTTCAGTCTTTTGTTTTACAGCTAGCACTTTTTGAGTTCTATTTAAATTATAAAAGCTCTGTGATCTGGCACAATCATTTTTCATCTGAGCAAATTAAGATTAATTGTCCAAAGTTCTATGGGCAATTAGTGGTCCTCTCAACCCTTCAACCATTTGGACTCCAAGTCTAGTGCTCTTCTCAATTTTTAAATTATTATTTCCCTCTTCAAATTTATTAATATAGATTTTTAAATCCTAAACTTTATTGGTAAATCACTAAAACTGTCCTTTACTGTTACCACTATGAGTTGTGTTTATTTTTTTATATTATTTAGTATAGTCTAAGTGATTCACGTTATACTAAGTATTATGTAAGACTTTATGGGGTTTGGGGATCACAACAAAAATCTCATTGGGCAACTATAGTACAATGTCACAACCAGGATCTTGACATTGATATAGGCAAGATATAGAAGATTTGCATCACCACAGAATCATCTTGCGTCTTTTCATATCCACACCCACTCTGTCCTACCCCCAACCCTTACTGATGTCCTGGCAACCATGAGTCTCTTCTCCATTTCTATACATTGTTATTTTAAGAATGTTGTGTAAATGGAATCATACAGTAAGTAACCTTTTGGGATTGGTTTATTTCACTCAGCATAATTCTCCGAAGATTCATCCAGGTTGTTATATGCACCAATAATGTGTTTTTTTGTTTGTTTTCTTTGGGTAAATATCCAGTAATGGAACGGTAGTTCTATTTTTAAGTTTTTAAGGAACATCCGTACTTTTTTCCACAGTGGCTGCACCAATTTGCATTCCTACCAACAGTGCATGAGGGTTCTTTTTCCTCTGCATCCTGGCCAACACTTGTTATTTCTTGTGTTTTTGATCTTAGCTATTCTTACAGGAGTGAGGTAATATCTCATTGTGGCTTTAATTTGCATTTCCCTGCTAATTAATTAGGTTGAGCATTTTTTCATTGGTCCATTGGCTATCTGTATGGAAAAATGTCTATTCAGGTCCTACACCCATTTTTAATCAGATTGTTAAGTTTTTTTTGATGTCGAGTTGTAGAAGTTCTCTATATATTTTGGGTATTAACCCCTTATCAGATATGTCATTTGCAAATGTACTCTCATTCAGTAGGTTGACTTTTTGTTTTATTGATGGTTTCCTTTGTTGTGCAAGAGCTTTTTATTTTGTTATAATCCCAGCAGTTCAATTTTGCTTTTGTTTCCTTTGTCTGAAGAAATATATCTAGAACAATGTTTCTACAGCTGATATCAAAGAAATTACTGACCCTATGTTCTCTTCTAGGATTTTTATGGTTTCAGGTCTTGCATTTAGATCCTTAATCCATTTTGAGTTTATTTTTGGGTATGGTGGAAGAAAGTGGTCGTTTTCCTAACACCATTTATTGAAGACACTGTCTTTTCCCCATCGCATATTCTTGCCTCCTTTGTCAGAGATTAATTGATCATATAAGTGTAGGTTTATTTCTGGGCTCCCTTTCTGTTCTATTAATCTATGTGTCTATCTTTGTGCCAGTACCATAGTGTTTTGAGTACAGCTTTATAGTAATTTGCTTTTTATTGTTACAAACTCTCCTAATTATTTTTGACACGAAAGGAACAATGACATTAATCAATAGGTGTCATACTTTAAGGAATCACACAACAGTGGTTAAATGATAACAGTTGTAACTTCTGTTTCATGTATGTCTGGAAACCAGTGTTGAAAAGTCATTTAGATTAAACTGAGATCACTTTAGTAGAGGAGGTGTATGACAACAATCAAATCCCCTTGGTAACAATCAGTTTACAACTTTCCATGTATACTTACAGAACTGTAAATTTTAGAAAATATAGCTTTTTTTTTGACATAATTGTCTCGTCATTTAAAAGCCCTCATATACATAACCAAACACACAGGCTCCCCTGAAAGTCTGAGCACTTGCAGGAGCCATGATGATGTGAAGCGCTATACTGAAGAGATATCCTAAATGCTGTGTGCTCTAGTTCCTTGGAATTGCTTGTTCTTTTTTGAATGAGAATCGTATCCTAGGATTCTCTGACCACCTCAGATGCATATTTGAGTGCATTTCCTCTCTCTCTCCGTGCCATCTAAATCCCAGCCTCTGGATCAGGTTTGGATGGGACAGCCTTCCTAGGACAGGCACAGCCTGCAGTTCATCCCAGGAAGGGCTGAATAACCCTAGAGCCCCAGGAAAACCAGGGACACCTGGGGCTGTATTAAAGTAGAGGAAGAGAGAAGGGCAAGAGCATTTGGAGACATAAAAGAAAATGAGGCCAGAGAGGAAACATATTTGTATTCTATTACGACATTAAAAACACACACACAAATTTGTAGCCTTACAACAACATATATTTATTGTCTCACAATAATCACCAGTAATCTTTCCTCAGAAAGCATTGATGATCAACCTTATGTTTTTATGTCCCTTGGTGACAGGGTGACTGATCTTCCCCGAGTCCATCGAGCCCCTCATTACTAGATATGAATACATATATTTTTTAACCTAGTGTTGCTCATTGGGGGGAGCTTAGTGTAACACAAATGATGGAAAGCTTAAAAGTGATATATATTCTCTGTTAAGTCCCATTGACAAACAAACATGTTTGTGTTTGTCTTAGATCATCTGTTTTTGCATTTGGTAAAGCATTTTTAACAGAGTGCATGGATAACAAAAGAATTCCAGTAAGTACAATGTGAAGGAACAATGCAACATTGGAATAGACTTGAACAGACAGGAGAAAAAAATCCAAAGAATCCTTTACATACATCTTGATAAAGGGTAAGGAAATTTATGATTATTTATGAGGAAAGATGGAGTATGTGGATTGAACAAACATGTATGTAATGTATATTCCCATGTTCACTTTGTGGTGGAGACTTGACATCAGAACAAGGCAAAGTTCAGTCCCTGACATCAGGAGATTACTTTAGAACGGAGAAGGGGCTATGGACTTGCTCCAAGAGCTGGTATAACCTGGATGGGTCTTAGGCTTGTGGTCTAGGTTAAGGCATGCAGGGCCTTGCTTGTTCCTAGGCTGGAACCATATCAGTGGACCTGGAGTCCAGGCCCTTGCAGAGACAGCTAATGAGTTTGTGGGTGGGGTCTGAAAAGACACAATAGCTGATCAGGGGGAAACAGTTACCTGAAAAACAAACTTTAAACTTTCTGGTAGTTTAATCTCATTAACTCTATGGGGCACAGTTTCAGTTCCCCCCTGAGTTTTGATCACTTTTCAATCGTGAAGAATTGGGATGATGACCTCTCTGGCTACTTCCTCATTGCTTCAGATAAGGTAAGTTTTGGGTAAAGAGCATTTTTTGTAAGTCTTTTTTTTTTTTTTTTAATTTTTAGTTGACCTCTACTTAGTTAACATACAGTGCAATATTGGTTTCAGGAGCAGAATTCAGTAATTCATTACTTATATACAACACCCAGTGCTCATCACAAGCACCCTTCTTAATACCCATCACCCATCTAGTTCATCCCCCACCCACATCCCTCCACCAACTCTCAGTTTGTTCTCTTTTTCATCTTTCCCATATGTTCATCTATTTTGCTTCATAAATTCCACATAGATGAGTGAAATCATATATTTGTCTTTCTCTGACTGACGTATTTTGCTTAGCACAACACACTCTAGCTCCACCCTGTCATTGCAAACAGCAAGATTTCATTCTTTTTGATGGCTTAGTAATATTTCATTATATATATATACATATATACATACATATATGTATATATATGTATATGTATATATGTATATATATACACACAATGAAATAATACTATGTATAGTATATATATAGTATAAATATATATATATATATACATATATATATATATATATATATATATATCACATCTTCTTTATTCATTCATCAGTCAATGGGCATTTTTGCCATAGTTTGGCTATTGTTGATAATGCTGCTATAAACATTGGGGTACATGTACCCCTTCAAATCTGTATTTTTGTATCCTTCGAGTACATACCTATTAGTGCAATTGCTAGGTTGTGAGGTAGTTCTATTTTTAATTTTGTGAGGAAACTTCATACTGTTTTCCAGAGTTGCTGTACCAGTTTGCATTTCCACCAACAATTCAATAGGGTTCCCCTTTCTCCACATCCTCACCAACACCTATTGTTTCTTGTGTTGTTAATTTTAGCCATTCTGACATGTGTGAGTGGTATCTCATTTTGCTTTTGATTTGTATTTCCCTGATGATGAGTCATGTTGAACATTTTTTCATGTGTCTGTTAGCCATCTGGATGCTTTCTTTGGAAAAGTGTCGATTCATGTCTTCTGCTCATTTCTTCACTGGATTGTTTGTTTCTTGGGTGCTGAGTTTGATAAGTTTTTTGTAGACTTTGGATACCAACCCTTTATCAGATATGTCATTTGCATATATCTTCTCCTATTCTTAGGCTGCCTTTTAGTTTTGTTGATTGTTTCCTTCACTATGTAGAAGTTTTTTATCCTGTTAAGTCCCAATAGTTCTTTTTTGTTTGTTTGTTTGTTTGTTTGTTTGTTTGTTTGTTTTGTTTCCCTTGCCTCCAGAGACATGTCTGGTAAGAAGTTGCTATGGTCAAGGTCAAAGAGGTTGCTCCTGTGTTCTCCTCTAGGGTTTTGATGGTTTCTTGTCTCACATTAGGTCTTCAATCCATTTTGACTTATTTTTATGTATAGTGTAAGAAAGTCCAGTTTCATTCTTCTGCATGTTGTTTTCCAGTTTTCCCAACACCACTTTTTAAAGACACTGTCTTTTTTCCATTGGCAATTTTTTTCTGCTTTGTCAAAGATTAGCTGACCAAAGAATTGTGGGTCCATTTCTGGGTTTTCTATTCTGTTCCACTATGTATCTGTATCCATCTATGTATCTGTTTCTGTACCAGTACCATACTATCTTGATGACTACAGCTTTGTGATATAGCTTGAAATCCAGAATTGTGATGCCTCCATTTTATTTTTCTTTTTCAGTATTGCTTTGGTTATTCGGGGTCTTTTGTGGTTCCTTACAAATTTTAGGATTGTTTGTTCTAGCTCCATGAAAAATGCTGGTGGTATTTTGATAGGGTGGTATTTGATAGGGTATTTTAACAATATTTGGTTCTTCTAATCCATGAGCATGGAATGCTTTTCCATTTCTTTGTGTTCTCTTCAATTTCTTTCATAAGTGTTCTACAGTTTTCAGAGTACAGATCTTTTATCTCTTTGGTGAGGTTTATTCCTAGGTATCTGTTTTTGGTGCAATTGCAAATGGGATTGATTCCTTGATTTCTTTCTCTGATGCTTCATTTTTGGTGTATAAAATGCAACAGATTTCTGCATGTTGATTTTATATCCTTTGACTGCTAAATTCATGTATTAGTGCTAGCAATTTTTTGGTGAAGTCTTTTGGGTTTTCCACATAAAGTATCATGTCGTCTGCAAATAGTGAAAGTTTGATGTCTTCCTTGCTGATCTGGATGCCTTTTATTTCTTTTTGCTGTCTTATTGCTGAGGCTAAGACTTCCAGTACTATGTTAAATAGTAATGGTGACAGTGGACATCCTTGTCTTCTTCCTGACCAAAGGGGAAAGGCTCTCAATTTTTCCCCATTGAGGATGATATTAGCTGTGGGTCTTTCACATATGGCCTTTATGACTGTGAGGTGTGGTGCATCTATCATTACTTTTTTGAAGGTTTTTATCAAGAATAGATGCTGTACTTTGTCAAATGCTTTTTCTGCATCTATTGCCAGGATCATCTTCCACTGTTTTCTTGTTGCTCTTTTTGTTGTTGTTTCTGTACCAGTTATTTCTGCTCTAATCTTTATTATTTCCCTTCTTCTGTTTGCTTTAGGCTTAATTTGCTATTCCTTTTCTAGTTCCTTTAGGCATAGGTTTAGGTTGTATACTTGAGACTTTTGTTGCTTCTTGATGTAGGCCTGTATTGCAAAATATTTCTCTCTTAGGACTGCCTTTGCTGCATCCCAAAGGTTTTGGACTACTGTGTTTTCATTTTCATTTGCTTCTATGTACTTTTTTTATTTGTCTTTAATTCCTGGTTAACCCATTCATTCTTTAGTAGGATATTCTTTTTTTAAATTTTTTAAATATTTATTTTTGAGATAGAGCATGAGCAGGGGAGGGGCAAGAGAGAGGGAGACACAGAATCTAAAGCAGGCCTCAGGCTCTGAGCTGTCAGCAGAGAGCCTGATGTGGGACTCAAGCTCATGGACTGCAAGATCATGACCTGAGCCTAAGTCAGACGCTTAACCAACTGAGCCACCCAGACGCCCCAAGTAGGATATTCTTTAACCTCCATGTATTTGTGGTCTTTCTAAAATTTTTCTTGTGGTTGCCTTCATGTTTCATAGCATTGTGGTCTGAAAATATGCATGGTATGATTTCAGTCTTTTTGTATTTGTTGAGGACTGATTTGTGACCAAGTATGTGATCTATTCTGGAAAATGTTTCATGTGCACTTGAAAAGAATGTGTACTCTGCTGCTTTAGGATGAAATCTTCCGAAAATGTCTGTTAAGTCCATCCAGTGAAGTGTGTCATTCAAAACTATTGTTTCCTTTTTTTAAAAAAATTATTTATTGTTTAATTTACATCCAAAGAGCATATGGTGCAACAATGATTTCAGGAGTAGATTCCTTAGTGCTCCTTACCCATTTAGACTACCCCCCCTCCGACAACCACTTTAGCAACCCTCTGTTTGTTCTCTATATTTCAGAGTCTTTTATGTTTTGTTCTCCTCCCTGGTTTTATATTATTTTTGTTTCCCTTCCCTTATGTTCGTCTGGTTTCTATCTTAAAGTCCTCATATGAGTGAAGTCATATGATATTTGTCTTTCTCTGACTACTTTCGCTTAGCATAATACACTCCAGTTCTATCCATGTAGTTGCAAATGGCAAGATTTCATTCTTTTTGATTGCCAAGTAATACTCCACTTTGTGTATATACCACATCTTCTTTATCCACTCATCCGTCGATGGACATTTGAGTTCTTTCCATGCTTTGGCTATTGTTGATAGCGCTGTTATAAACACTGGGGTGCATGTGATCTTTTGAAACAGCACACCTATATCCCTTGGATAGATACCTAGTAGTGCAATTGCTGGGTTGTAGGGTAGTTCTATTTTTAATTTTCAAAACCATTGTTTCCTTGTTGATTTTCTGCTTAAATGATCTGCCGTCCATTGTTGTACGTGGGGTGTTAAAGTCCCCTACTATTATTGTATTATTATCAATGAGTTTCTTTATGTTTGTTACTAATTGATTTATATATTGGGTATTTACAAGTTGGGGGCATAAATATTTACAATTGTTAGATCTTCTTGATGGATAAACCCCTTGATTATGATATAATACCCTTCTTCATCTCTTGTTACAGTCCTTACTTTAAAATCTAGTTTGTCTGATATAAGTATGGCTACTTCAGCTTTCTTTGATGTCCATTAGCATGATAGATGGTTCTCCATCCCCCTACCTTCCATCTGCAGGTGTCTTTAGATCTAAAATGAGTCTCTTGTAGGCAGCATATAGATTTATCTTGATTTTTTTTAATCCATTCTGATAACCTGTGTCTTTTTTTTAATGTTTATTTATTTATTTTGAGAGAGAGAGAGAGTGTGTGAGCTGGAGAGGGGCAGAGGGAGAGGGAGAGAGAGAATCCCAAGCAGACTCCACATTGTCACTGCAGAGTCTGATGTGGAGCTTGATCTCATGAACCATGAGCTCATGACCTGAGCTGTCAAGAATTAGTAGATTAAGCAACTAAGCCACTCACGCACCCCTGACACCCTATGTCTTTTAATTGGAGCATTTAGTCCATTTACATTCAGAGTGATTATTAAAAGATACAAATTTAATGCCATTGTGTTACCTGTAGAGTTGGTGTTTTGGTGATCTATGTTCCTTTCTAGTCTTTGTTGCTTTTGGTCTCCCCCCACCTCACTCAAAGAGTATCCCTTAATATTTCCTTCAGGTCTGGTTTAGTGGTCACAATCTCCCTAAGTTTTTGGTTTGTCTGGGAAACACTATCTCTCCTTCTATTCTGAATGACAGCCTTGCCAGATAAAGTATTCTTGGCTGCATATTTTTCCCATTTGGCACATCGAGTGTTTCCTGCCATTCCCTCCTGGCCTGACAAGTTTTTGTGGACAGATCTGCAAACATGATCTGTCTTCCCCTGTAGGTTAAAGATTTTTTTTTCCCTTGCTGCTTTCAGGATTCTTTCTTTATTTGTGTATTTTGTGAATTTGACTATGATATGCCTGGTGATGGCTGGCTTTTGTTGAATTTAATGGGAGTTCTTTGTGCTTCTTGGATTTTGATGTCTGTGTCCTTCCCCAGATTAGGGAAGTTTTCAGCTGTTATTTGCTCAAACAAACCTTCTGCCCCCTTTTTCCTCTCTTCATCTTCTGGGACTCCTATGTTGTTATGTTTTAGTAAGTCACTAAGTTCCCTAAGTCTACCTTCATGGTAAACATATGAAAAACTTCATGAATTTTCATGTCATCCTTCTGCAGAGGCCATACTAATCTTCTCTGTATTGTTCCAATTGTAGTATATGTGCTGCCAAAGAAAGCACACATTTTTTATTTGTAAATCTGAGCTGTAACATGCCTATATGCAGGACTAAGCAGAAGTTTTTAATCTATAGGTCTTAGCAGCAAGGGAAATAGAAGCAACAAAGAGTCAGACATGCTAAATTTTCTCCTGTTATAATTTTCCATTGTCAATCTTTATTCCATTTCTATGGAACAGGGGCAGAGGTGGTCTTCTGTAACTGCTTCAAGCCAAAATAGGGCACAGAAGGGCTTTGGAATGGAAGGATTTAACATGGTACAGGCTGTAACTCCCTTATTCTAAGGGATGGGGTATCACAGATCTTTCCTTATCTGAGAACTTGGATATTTTTCTGCATGGTTTGGTACTATATGACATTATTAGTTTTATCCCCAAGTATACTCCCAGAAATATTAACAGTAGAGTCAAATCCAGTTTTTCATTCCCTCTAAAACTGATCTGATATTGATGGGTATCCAACAGATCAGTAAACCAGTCCCAGCCACCTTGGAAAAGGGGGGGGGGGGTATGGTGGTCAATGGTTTCTTGTAGCCAAGTGGCTTCCTGCTTGATTTTATATGGATTCTTATTTCCCAGGAGGAGTTAATATGGGTGAAGGCAAGTGGTATCAGACATTGTATAGATTCTGCCTTTTTCAGCAAGCAATCAGTAATTAACAAGAGGCATTTCAATGGAAATAAAAGAAACACAGGTTAATTGTTGGAGCAAACTATAGGCCCAGTGTCTGAGTCCAAGTCCTAGAGAGAAGATTTTTAGGTGTCAGGCTTGAAGCATCCTCAGAAAGAGTGGGAGCACACAGCAGCAATCTGATGGATTTTTCTGTTTTGTAGTTCAAATGTCTCTGGTGCTCCTTTTGAGTGGCTCATAGAGAACAGGCATGAACATTGTCTATACATGAGCTATTGTGGCAATTTTTCTGAAGTTTATCTCAAGTTGTCCAACTTCGGTTTGCAGGACTTCAGGAAAAAGAAAGTTTTAGTTCTTAATGATTTTAAGATAAGAGAACAGGAGAAGATTGTAATCTTTAGTTTGGAGAGTCATGGTCAGATATTTGAGGAAACGAGAAGAATTCAGTGTCAGTCCAGTTTTATAGGCAAACAACAAACATTCAAAGATAATTAACCAGACGTAGAACCTAACATGCACAAAAATGTGTTATTGAAATACAACCTTTCTCTTTAAACTCATCTTCTTTCCTGTCAAAGATAGCCAAATTAAGGCTAATTTGCTCATAAGGGGTGAAGCATCTGAGTTCAGCTCAGGTCATGATCTCACGGTTTGTGGGTTCAAGCCCCACCTCTGGTTCTGCACTGACAGCCTGGAGCCTGCTTTGGATTCTGTGTCTCCTCTCTGCCCCCCTCCCCCACTCACACTCTGTCTCTCTCACTCAAAAATAAATAAACGTTTTTAAAAAAAATTTTAAAGACTAATTTGTTTGTGAAATAAGTCTAGTTTTTACAAACTTGGCCAAATTATTTGCATGTGCACAGTAAGAATAGTGATTGACCATATAGGTTTTTTTTTTTTTTATTTGCTTTGCTAGACCTTTTTATAAAGAATTTCAAATGGAGACTCTAACAGCTTTTTAAGGCCAGACACCAAGCCAAATAACTTGCCATTAGATTCATCTGCAATACCTGTAGATTGGGCGAATTCCTCTCTTCTCAAGGTCCCCAAAATATCCTGAGGTTCCTGCACCTGCCAGGAAGTGACATCTTCTACTCACCTGGTAAGTCTGCTGGGAACTCTGTAAGCAAGGTATCAGGCCAACATTTCCAAGAGCTCTATTGGTTCCTTAAAATCGACCTGAGCTCCTTAAAGTCATATGGTCATATCTGAGTCTATGCATGCATCTCTCAAATATGACATTTCAGTCAAAGCCTTAGTAATATAGCCAATGTTTCCAATGGTGTCGTGTTATAAGAACATATTTTTATTGAACTAATCCAAATAATTATAATTCCATAAGAGAAAGAAGAATATTCATTGAGAGTTTTTTAATTCTGGAGGGTTCAGTTATGGAGAAAAGGTAAATGCTTATATTTTTTTCATAAAGGAATATTTTATCAAATTTTGTAAGTCATAGATGTCTTAAGAGAAAAAGTTTCCCTGAATCTGGAAACGCAAACAGTAGAGAACCAGCAATGTTTGTTGTTTTCATACAACATACGTTGTTTTCAGCAATGTTTTCATACGTTTCCTAACAGACCCAGATATCTTTAGCTTTTCTGTAATGAGACAACACAGACAAACCTTGTGGTTTAGTCATTAATGTTTCAGTATTTTATCTTATTTACAAAAGACTTAGAAATCCAATGAATTCAACCCAATTTATCATTTAACGTAGCAAAACCCCCAAAGTTTTGGGTTACCAAAGATTTTGGAAGTTATTTAAAAGTGTATCCGTAAACTTTTTTACCTAACCTACTGGCTCTTAACAATTACCCATGAAAACTTTATGAGACAGACAAAAATCAACCATCATTTTCAGTCACTTTTTGTTGGCAAATTGCAACTGAGATAACACAAGCTTATTTGACTTGAGTAAACCTTGGTAGAATAAAGGTTTTACATTCATGAGGATAACTCAAAAGACACGTTTATTTTCATTAAGCCAACAACCTTGAAGCAGCTTTAATCCCAAATATGTTGCACCTGTGTCCCTCACAAGTCAATCCACTGCTTCCCCACAGTCGGTGTTACCTGGGGCTTCCGCGGGGCGCTTTGGTCCAGGGGAGCACGTGGGCCTCTTCATGCTGATGGAGGAGGTCCTCCAGTTTGAACCTCATAGGGAGGTGGCCCAGCGGCTTGGGGTGCTTTTTGCTCCTTGATAGTGAGGGTGGGAGGAGCGGGAGCCTGTGACGTGGAGACACTGATGATGGAATGGGGCGGGGCTGTGTGAGCACCCAGGTGCCGGTGTAGGAGGAGGGGGAGGAGGAAGCATCAGGTGTGCTGCTGGCAAGGCCGGAGGCAGATTGAAACTTTGGGACTAACGACATCTTTTTTTTTTTTCCTCTTTAATAATTTCCATCTCCTGGGGCGCCTGGGTGGCTTAGGTCATGATCTCACAGTTCGTGGTTTGAGCCCTGCACCAGGCTCTGTGCTGACAGCTCGGAGCCTGGAGGCTGCTTCAGATTCTGTCTCTCTCTCTCTCTGCCCCTCCCCCGCTTGCGCCCCTGTCTCTGTCTCTCAAGAATGAATAAACTTAAAAAAAAAAAAAAAATAGGGGCGCCTGGGTTGCTCAGTCGGTTAAGCTTCTAATTTCAGCTCAGGTCATGATCTCGTGGTTCAGGAGTTCCAGCCCAGCGTCCGGCTCCGTGCTGACCGCTCAGAGCCTGGAGCCTGCCTCGGATTCTGTGTCTCCCTCTCTCTCTCCCTCTCCTCCCCCCCCCCTCCCCGCGCCTCTCCCCAACTCGTGCTCTGTCTCTCTCTCAAAAATAAATAAAAACATTAAAAGAACATAATTTCCATCTCCTCTCTTTTCCTCCTACAGAACAGGCTTTTTCTCTGGTTGACTTTCAGCCTTCTGGAAGAGCCAAGAGGAGCAGGCAGCAGGCTGGGCATTGGTTCTGGGGCTTGTGCCTGGAGGTGGGGCTGGATTTAGGATTTCTAGTGTCTGCCTGTCTTCCTCCTCCTCTTCCTCATTATCCTGACTATTCGGAAGGGACAGTATTGAGGTGTCTAAAATTTTTGTTCATCTTTATCTCCTTGGACCACCAGTTAGGTCCCTTCCTGTGATGCATCTTTATTATGGAGTCACATAAAAGTCTAAATGTAGGGAGTTTTATCCCAGATCGTGTGAAAACATCATTGAAAAATATTTGGGTTTTTATCTTTTTGAGTTTTAGAATGCCCACTTTTGACATGCGCTCGCCTTTAAATCAATTAAATAGAGCTCCATTACAAGTTCATTTTAGCTACATACTACCCGGAGGTAAAGAAAATACCTCACATTTATAACACACATGGGCACAAACAAGATGCAGACAAAATTTAGCCTTTGTTTCACTAATATTTGTGCAGAGGACATTAAAGACCCAATTGCCAAATAGCCCCCTTTTATTAAAACAAAACTAATAATGAGACAGCGTCATAACTTATGGAGCCCTTAATTATTTTTCTAGTTAGAACACGGCCATTTTGTGCAAAGATACCAGAAGCCGCAGGAACAAACACGAACAAACAAGCCCTGAGAATCTCTATAACTGGAGACTCCTCCCCATAAGCTGGGGGCTTCACTGACTCCACCAAGTAACTCCCTAGTTTCTGGGTACTTGGTCTTATAGCTGGGTTTCTCTAATTGTGCATATAAGAAAACGAATTCAGACATGTCGAAAGAACATTATTTGGGTCAGCTGAGACCCAGGTTATCCTTAAATTTTCCCATCGAAGTAACCACTTGCAAGTATAGGTTCCATATGCATTGTACACGTAGCCTGCTGCAGTTTTCCATGGGTGGATGCTGGTTTTCTGGGAGCTGTTCCAACCTTGGAAGCACGGTTCCCCATTTCTTTCAGTCTCAGCTTTTAGAATAAGGCTTGAATAAGATCCAAGGATATCAAGTGTGGTGAGTCAAGAGGGTGCTACTAATGACAATCACTTCCAAATGGTCGTTATAGACTTTCTTATTTGTCTCGGTTTCTCTCAGTGAGGTCTAAGACCATCAAGGGGGCTCAGAGCACTGACAGATCAATCCTTATGGGTGCATCCCTGAACTAGCCAATCATTAAGCATCTTATGAGATGGGAAATTCCTGTGGGACCACATCTCCAGGAATATCCTCAGACACTTCCACTAGGCTTTCAGTCACCTGAAAGCACCATTTGGCAGGAAGGAGCAAGTGTCCCTGCTCTTTGGAGCTCAGTGATTTAGTCTGTCATATTTCTAGACAGTAAATTTACTCAAACCTTACATTAATAACATCAGTATAATGCCACATTACAACAACCAACACACCAACTCCAACCCCTCCAAGCTATTTCCACCTACAGAACATTCCTGGTAACCCTCAAGAGTATGAATAAAAGTCAGGACCATCAACTCAAATTGAGGAGGTCCAGATAGCAGGAGAACTCACCTCATATACCTGTGAGGTACTGAGATGTCGAAGGGGCACAAAGGGCCTTTGCTGGTACCAAGCACCAAGTTCCAGAGAACCCCCAGGTGGTCTCAGGAGAGTTGTTCTATATCCTGCAGAGTATGCCAAGAAGTGTCGATGCAAAATGAGTTTTATACGAGCCCAGGTTAGGACAGATACCCAGGATACAGAATTTTCACAAAGAAGAGAGTGCTCTAATTTTTAATCTTGCACAACTACAGTGGAAAACTAAGAAGTAAATAAGTTAGGATTTATAAAGTTAGTAATTTCAATTCTTAACACGTGAGAACACATAAAAACACATCAAATGGAACACAAGAATATATTGTATCCATGACTAGGAACAGAATTTATGGCCAAAAAGCAGAAAAGAGGAAGTACAAGAACAGGAATCTTATTTTAGGGTTATAAAAGCATTGAAGAAGGAGAAAATCATGGAAGCGGTACTAAAAATAAAGGGGTGGAGGAAAAAAGGTAAGTAAGTACTTTGGGGTGTTTGGAGATGTGCTTACAGAGAACCTGAAGTTCAGAGGTCACAACCCAAAGTTCAGAGGTCAAGGAACAGCATTTTGATGACTGTCAACCTATCACCAATGTTTTTTTTTTTTTTTTTAAAGTAGAATCATCTCTCCTCCTGCTGCCCAAGATGCAAAAGGAAAGAGGGCTGATGGGAGGAAGACACAGGAGGCCAAGAAGGTATTCCATCCCCTGACAGAAAAGGTCCAAGAATTTTGACATTGGACAGTACATCCAGCCCCAAAGGGACCTCATGTGCTGCTTTGTCAAATGGCCCTACTACATCCGGCTGCCGCAACAGATGGCTCTTCTCTATAAGCTTCTGAAAGTGCCTGCGGCCATTCAGTTCACTCAGGCCTTGGGCCACCAAGCAGCTATTCAACAGCTGAAACTGACCCACAAATACAGACCAGAGACAAAGCAAGCGAAGAACAGAGATTGTTGACCCAGACAGAGAAGAAAGCTGCTGTCTAAGGGGATGTCCCCACAAAGATGCCACCTATCCTTCAAGCAAGGGTTAATAGTGTCACCACCGTAGTGGAAAACAAGAAGCCTCAGCCGGTAGTGATTGCACAGGATCCCATTGAGCTGGTCGTCTTCCTGTCTGCCTTGTGTGATAAGATGGGGGCTCCCTACTGCATCATCAAGGGGAAGGTCAGGCGGGGGCGTCTGGTCCACAGGAAGACCTGCACCACTGTCACCCTCACCCAGGTAAACTTGAAGCCAGGAGAGCACTGGCTAAGCAGGTGGAAGCTAGCAGGACCAATGATGACAATAGGTACGTTGAGATCCACCGTCACTGGGGAGGCAACACCCAAGTTCAGAGTGGGTGGGTCACACTGCCAAGATGGAAAAGGCAAAGAACTGTCCACCAAACTGGGCTAAGGGCACACTGTTGGGTTTTTGGTACATAAAAGTAATAAAAACTGTCTTTCAGCCAGTGTCAAAAGGAAAAATAAATAAATAAAGGGTGGGTGGGGGTGCCTGAGTGGGTCAGCTGGTTAAGCGTCCGACTCTTAGTTTCGGCTCAAGGTCATGATCTCACAGTTCATGGGTTCAAGCCTGCCTCGGGCTCTGCACTGACAGTGTGGAGCTGCTTGGGATTGGGATTCTCTTTCTCTCTCTAAATAAATAAATAAGCTTAATAAACAAACTTTCCCCCCCTCGCTTGCTGTCTCCCTCAAAATAAATAAATAAACTTAAAAAAAAAAAGTAGAATCTGATGGGTCATAATTAAATCACACGAAAACTAATTGTGAGAAACATTTCTGAGCATGTTCAAATCTGAGATAAAAATCACTCTTAATTCCATTAAGTTATGGTAAGAAGGCAGGCAAGCAAGAAATGGGAAGTGGGGGAGGGAGAAAGAAAAGAGACAGAAACAGAGGGTTAGGGAGGGAGAGAAAGAGGAAGATGAAGAGGAGAAAGAAAGAGGAAGGAAGAAGGGTGGAAAGGAGGAAGGGAGGGAGAAAAGAGAGAGGGAAGGAGGTTAGGACGCCCACCAGCAGCTGGCTTTTATCAGGTGCCTTACCACAGGGAATTCTTTAGTTTTCTCTTAATTCTCTGGACACTCTTCCAACCAGGTCTTTCTTCCCCTTTCTCCACCTGACAGTCTCTCTGAATTAGTACCACTAGACTCATTAAAGACTCTGAGTCTTTTATCCAAATCAAAGTTATAAACCAACCACACTGATGACTAAAACCTCATTAAGCAGGTTATACATTTTAAAATCATGCAAGCCACAGTTAGCAGAATGTTTTTGACTTGTTTTAAACTATTGTTCCTCCATCAATAGAATAGGCCCACCTCCTACTGCTAAATATGCATGGCTTCAATAATAGTTAAAGAGCACTTTTAAATAAGACTAAGTGCAACCACAAAGAGCACCCAATCTTTCATGATGCATTAACAGACAGACTACCTTGGTTTTCACACTTCACCCAAATGCAGCCATCTTCTAGGAAAATTGTCAGTTATTTTTAATATTCATAAAACCAACTGACTTGTCTAACAATCATACTTGTATAAAATTGCCTAAAATAGACATAAATTCCCTATTAGTATTCCCTGTCGGTTTTATACCATACAATTTATCATCTACTTCGGGATGCTTACGAGACACAGAAAGCTTTTTAAAATTGCACCAGTTCATGGACAGCAACATGCAGAAGAATAAAACTAGACCACTTTCTTAACTCAAAATGGATGAAGGATCTGAATGTGAGACCGGAAACCATCAAAACCCTAGAGGAGAAAGCAGGAAAAAACCTCTCTGACCTCAGCCGCAGAAATTTCTTACTTGACATATTTCCAAAGGCAAGGGAATTAAAAGCAAAAATGAACTATTCGGACCTCATCAAGATAAAAAGCTTCTGCACTGCAAAGGAAACAATCAACAAAACTAAAAGGCAACCGAGGGAATGGGAAAAGATATTCACAAATGACATATCAGACAAAGGGCTAGTATCCAAAATCTATAAAGAACTCACCAAACTCCACACCCGGAAAAATAAATAATCTAGTAAGAAATGGGCAGAAGACATGAATAGACACTTGTCTAAAGAAGACATCTAGATGGCCAACAGGCACATGAAAAGATGCTCAATGTCACTCTCATCAGGGAAATACAAATCAAAACCACACTGAGATATTACCTCATGCCGGTCAGAGTAGCTAAAATGAACCAATCAGGAGACTATAGATGCTGGAGAGGATGTGGAGAAACGGGAACCCTCTTGCACTGTTGGTGGGAATGCAAACTGGTGCAGCCGCTCTGGAAAACAGTGTGGAGGTTCCTCAAAAAATTAAAAATAGATCTACTTTATGACCCAACAATAGGACTGCTAGGAATTTATCCAAGGGATACAGGAGTGCTGATGCATAGGGGCACTTGTACCCCAATGTTTATAGTAGCACTTTCAACAATAGCCAAACTATGGAAAGAGCCTAAATGTCCATCAACTGATGAATGGATAAAAAAAATTGTGGTTTATATACACAATGGAATACTACGTGGCAATGAGAACGAATGAAATATGGCCTTTTGTAGCAACGTGGATGGAACTGGAGAGTGTTATGCTAAGTGAAATAAGTCATACAGAGAAAGACAGATACCATATGTTTTCACTCCTATGTGGATCCTGAGAAACTCAACAGAAGACCATGGGGGGAGGGGAAGGAAAAAAAAAGTTAGAGAGGGAGGGAGGCAAACCATAAGAGACTCTTAAATACTGAGAATAAACTGAGGGTTGATGGGAGGTGGGAGGGAGGGGAAAGTGGGTGATGGGCATTGAGGAGGGCACCTGTTGAGATGAGCACTGGGTGTTGTATGGAAATCAATTTGACAATAAATTTCATATTAAAAAAAATTACACCAGCTCAACAGGTATAAAGCAGAAGGTAGACATCATCTTATGGTGGGATGTGGTCTGTATGTCATCCTAATCAGAGAAGCAGTTTGTATAGAACTGATGGTTTTAGAACACTTATTTAAGGGTAGTTTTAAAATTATTCACTGTTTGAATGAAGTAGACAGTCAAAAAGGGAAAATGGAGTAGGACTAAAAGAGAAAAAGAAAAGAGTAAAGAAGAAACAAGATATATTAGAACCAAGAGGAAAGAGAAATAAGTATTTATGAAGACCATCTACCATATTATAAGATACAGTATCAGGAAAATAACACATTAGGATAGGATAATATAGGGGAAAATATACAAATTAAATTTAAAAACCACAGAAGTTAGGAAGAAATCTTACCTATCAAACTAGTTTATTGCTCAGAGAGAAAGAAAACATCTTCTCTAAAAACACTGTATATTGTTCGATGTAACTGCTCAAGGCTGCCATGCATGGTTGTTCAAGTTGTGCACTATACAAGAGCGCTACATTTACATCATAGATATTGTGGTAACCAGCGTCTAAGATGGCTTCCAATAATCCTAGCTTCCTGGTACCATGTCCATGTATAGTTTCCTCCACGCTTAGTGGGAATAACCAACCGATAGGATATTGTAAAAATGATAGTGTATGACTTCAGAGGATGAGTCTTACAACATATTGAGGCATCCATGTTCTTCCTCAAATCACTTGCTTTGGAAGAAGCTAGATGTCAGGATTTTAGGATACTCACATAGACCTAAGGAGAGGGCCTCAGAGTGAGGAACTATGCCTCTGGCCGATACAAATGAGAGAGTCACGTTGGAAGCAGATTTTCCAGCTTCAGTGAGGCCTTCAGGTCCCTGTAGCCTTGGCTGACATCTTGACTGCAATCCTAGGAGAGACCTCCAGCCAGAATTAACCACCCAAGCTGCTTTCAAGTTTCTGGTCCACAGAAACTGTGTGAGATGATAAATGTACATTGTTGTCCAAGGCCACTAAGTTTCCGGGTAATTTGTTAGGCAGCAATAAACAACTAATACAGATATCTTTATTACTTTGGATGAGTTGCAAAATTATAGTGATAATTTTCCAACAGACAGCACTGATGTGTCTTATGCTAACAAAATCACTATATTATAGTCATCCAACAAATGAAGGTTAAGGGTCATTTTCTAACCTGATTGATATTTTGTATTCCATTTTATGAAAGAGGCAAGAATTTGATAACTGAAAAATCTCACTGATTTATTATCTAAAATAATATGTGCTTATCATAAAAAACTGTTTTTCTGGCTGATAGAGTGATTATCAAAGATAATGAAAATTTTTAAGAGAGAGAGAGAAATCTCTTCTCGGTACTGGTTCCACTGGTTAAATTTAACAACTCATGTAGTGGTTCAGATATTCCTCTATGTTTGGTGTACCAAATGCTATTGGTGAGTCCCAGTTTAAATCAACAAAAATTTTCACTATATGACAAATCATCTTTAATGAATAAAAAAGTAACTATAATAAAAATTATGTATTCATAATATAAATATTTTAATATGTATGATGTTATACATATGTAAATAATATATTTTTATAAATATATATGATACAGGGTAATTCTTTATAAATGTAGACATATATAAATATAAAATTATATTATAAAATCTATTACTACATGCTATAGGTAGTGTGTATATTATCCTAATGGAGATAATATATTACGTGAAAGTATTATACATCGTATACACATATAATGTTTTTATGTATAAATAAACATCACGTAAATAATATATATTTTGAAAAATATAACATACAACATAGGTACATAATAAATATTTATATTTATAAATATATAGCATAAATACATATTTGTATTATATATTTATAATATACTTATAATGATAACATATTATTATAAATAAATGTGTTATATAGATATATTACTATACATAAACTATAAAGATATAAAGGAAAGGTTGGTAAGTAATTGTAAAAATTGTTTTTTTTATGAACTTTTCTTCAACACAAAAATTAATTGGTATTAAAATTTCACTGGTATATTGTTTGCATATTATATCAAAATGCTACAAATGCTAAGTTAAAATATTAAGCTATATGTTACATTTCTGTAATGTCAGAAAGAATTTTTAAAAATATATATACATATCAGAAAAGGAAAAATATAAAGCCATCAGAAAAGACATGAAAGAAAATTACTACATTTCATTAATTCTAAGACATATTTATTCCTGTGGTCGTTATTCATGGGCTCAGTCCCACAAGACTGCCCCCACTTCAGATCCCAGTTGAAAGTCCCAGGTTGTCACTCGTACTTGTGACCAACTGGCTACATAGATCTATAAGTTGGGGATTCTCACAACCTTCTCCTCAGGGTCGATAATTTGCTGTAATGGCTCACAGAACCCAGGGAAACACATTTACTGGCTTATTATAAGTGATATAATAAAGGATACAGATGAACAGCCAGATGAAGGTCTATGTAGGGTGAGGTCTGGAAATGTCTCCCCCACAGGTGCCTTTGTCCCCATGGAGTTGGGGTACAACACCCTCCTGGCATGTGTATGTATTCACCAACCCGGGAGCTCTCCAAACCCTACAATTTAGGGAATTTTATGGTGTTTTCAATGATTAACGCTGTCTCCTGGGAGGCTGAGGGTGGGGCTGAAAGATCCAAACTTCTAATCAGGGCTTGGTGTTTCTCCTGACGAGACCCAGCCCCCACCCCACCCCACCCCCAAGCTCTCCAGGAGCCTATCAAGAATTGCCTCATCAGAACAAAAGTTGCCCCTACCATCCAGGAAATTGGGAGGGACTTAGGAGCTCTGTGTCAGGAACTGGGGTCAAACACCAAATATTAGACCAAAAGATGCTTCTAGAGCTCTTACCACCCCAGAAATTACAAGCGTATTTAAAAACAAAAAAAATTAAGTTTATTTATTTTTGAGAGAGAGAGAGAGAGAGAGACAGAGTGCTAGCAGGGGAGGGGAAAAGAGAAAGAAGGAGAGAGAGAGAGAAAGAGAGAGACATAGAATCTGAAGCAGGCTCCAGGATCTGAGCTGTCAGCACAGAGCCGAATGTGGGGCTCAAACCCACAAGCTGTGAGATCATGACCTGAGCCAAAGTCAGATGGTTAACCGACTGAGCCACCAAGCGCCCCACGAGTCTTTTAAAGGAGCTCTGTGTCAGGAACCTGGGCAGAGACCAAATTTGTATTTCTCGTTATTCACAGAGACTATTAAATCTTTCTAGGTAATAGTCAAGTAATTTGAATGTTAAACAATGGTGCACTCTTGTTGAAAATAATACACCTCAAGTGATAAGTTTTAACTTTTCAAAGGATAGTTCAGACTGGGATTTTTCAGAAATTTATTATAGATATATTTTTCCTAATGGTGGTGGTGGGGGCAGGGGAGGGGAACCAAGCAGGGGAAAAATTGGTCTTTATTACATTAGCTTACAGGATTGTGTATTTTGTCTGTTTTGGAACCTCTTTGGGAATGAAGAGAAAAGCAACTGAAGAATGAGAACAGACATAAAGACTGTTAGATTTTGTATTATATTCTTAGTAAACATGAAGTGAAATGAACATTGTAAAGTGTTCAAAGTTGATAGGAATCTAACTTTGCAGCAAAACAGGTTGTACTGGTAAGACAGTGTCCAGTTTATGACATAGATGATGTGGTTTTTGGCAAGGCCATGTTTAACCGTCAGAGAATTGTCCAATAAATGTTAGTGTGAGATACTGAGAATGTTTTTTCATATCACACGAACCACAGCAAAAATTCATAACATTATGGTATATATTTATGCAAAATACAAACACTGACATGAGGTAATATGACATAATACATGGAGAGAGTGAAATATAAAAACAACGTAAATAATAGCAACTGTGATTCACAAAATCATTTTCAATGAAGTAAGACGTGCTATTACCTGATTATTTTTCAGTTGAAGTAGTAGATGTAAATCATGTGAAATAGTTTAAAATTATTGTTAGATTCATGGATTTAAAAGTGCCATTATTTCTACCTTGAACAGTTTTTAGTAGACTACTTAAATTTCAATCTTGTTAAAAATAAATTGGGAAGCTCCCTGGGTGGCTCAGCTGGTTGTGTATGACTCTTGATTTTGGCTCAGGTGATGATCTCACAGTTAGTGGGTTCAAACCCCGCATTGGGCTCTGCACTGACAGTGTGGAGCCTGCTTGGGATTCTCTCTCTCCCTCTCTCTGCCCCTCCCCTGCTCACTCTTTCTCTCTCAAAGTCAACGAATAAACATTAAAAAAAATTGGGAGTTCAGGGATATGACAAGGCCATGCATCTGATGCAAAAACAGACACTCAAAAACAATCTAGGGATTCAGGTCCTTGTTCTATTTATTCTTTAAACTTGGTAATAAACGAAGCAACAGAAGAATGTCTTTTATACTCTGAATTTTACACACTAATTTTACAACTACTTTTTGGTTTCCATAACACATTGAAATGTATCAAAAACACATTTGCTGGGGCGCCTGGGTGGCGCAGTCGGTTAAGCGTCCGACTTCAGCCAGGTCACGATCTCGCGGTCCGTGAGTTCGAGCCCCGCGTCAGGCTCTGGGCTGATGGCTCGGGGCCTGGAGCCTGTTTCCGATTCTGTGTCTCCCTCTCTCTCTGCCCCTCCCCCGTTCATGCTCTGTCTCTCTCTGTCCCAAAAATAAATAAACGTTGAAAAAAAAAAAAAATTTAAAAAACACATTTGCTAAACAGAAATTGAAACTACTGCCAATACATCATGGGAAAATTGAGATGATACCACCAGGCCATTAAAAACTCAATTATAGGGGCGCCTGGGTGGCGCAGTCGGTTAAGCGTCCGACTTCAGCCAGGTCACGATCTCACGGTCTGTGAGTTCGAGCCCCGCGTCGGGCTCTGGGCTGGTGGCTCAGAGCCTGGAGCCTGTTTCCGATTCTGTGTCTCCCTCTCTCTCTGCCCCTCCCCCGTTCAAGCTCTGTCTCTCTGTCCCAAAAATAAATAAACGTTGAAAAAAAAAATTAAAAACTCAATTATAGCTAATATGCAGTCCTTTTGTAGACATTATTGATGTCATGAATAAAGATGGAGATTCTAAAACTCAAGCTATAGGCATAAATTGAAAATATCCCCTTTAAATTTGTTTTCTCAGGATAAACTTGACTATTTTAAGTAAAAAGTATGGTATAGCCAAAATGATACAAGACTTTGTAAATAATGCCCTTTATCCACAAAGATAAACACAGTGAGGAAATTTACAAAGGCATACGTTATTGTGCTTGCTTTAACATCATGTATATAAAAATTGGAATGATACGGATGTTGTTAATTGGTATAGATGTTCAGATTTGCAGATGAAAAGGTTCTGGAGATTTGTTTCACAAAAATGTACATGTACTTAACACTACTGAACTATGCACTTTAAAAATGATTAAGATGGTAAATTTTATATTATGTGGGTTTTTTTCTTTTTGTAAATTTTTTAAATTTATTTTTGAGAGAGAGAGTGTGAGCGAGGGAGGGACTGGGCGGGGGCGGGGAACAGAGGATCCTATGTGGGCTGTGTCCTGACAGCAGCAAACCAGGTGTCGTACTTGAACTCATGAACCAAACCGTGAGATCATGACCTGAGCCAAAGTCAGATGACCAACTGACTGAGCCACCCAGGCACCCCTATGTGTTTTCTTACCACAATAAAAACTGTTACTGGGGTGCCTGGGTGGCTCAGTTAAACATCTGACTTTGGCTCAGATCATGATCTCACGGTTTGTGAGTTCGAGCCCCACATCAGGCTCTGTGCTGACAGCTCAGAGCCTGGAGCCTGCTTCGGGTTCTGTGTCTCCCTTTCTCTCTGCCTCTCCCCTGCTTGTGCTCTGTCTCTATCTCTCTCTCAAGAATAAATAAAAACATTAAAAAAAAAAAAAAGAAGATCTAGAAGGGTGAGAAATCGTTTTGATAGCAAATGTCACAATCAAGCTGTCTTTGATCCAACATCAAACTGTTTACATTTATTTGGTTTGTTTGTACATTAGATACAGCAATAATATCTTTTTTTAAGTTTATTTATTTATTTATTTATTTATTTTGAGAGAGAGAGTGCATGAGCAGGGGAGGGAAGAGGGAGGGAGAGAGAGAGAGAGAGAGAGAGAGAGAGAGAGAGAGAGAATCCCAAGCAGGTTCTGGACTATTGGTGCAGAGCCCCATGTAGGGCTTGATCCCACAAAACTAAGATCATGGCCTGAGCCAAAATCAAGAGTCAGACATTCAACTTACTGAGCCACCCAGGCACCCACAACAATAATACCTTCAAAAGAAAGATTGTGATGGTGATTTCCTGGATGTATACATACATCAAAGCTCATCATTTAAAAATTTTAAATATGTACAGCTTCATATACATCAATTATACCTCACTAAAGCTCTCCTATCTTTACATAAAAAGATTAGCTTACGATACTGAAATATCATGGCTTTTCTAGTTCAGTGCTTCTCAAACTTTAGTGTACATGTGAATCACTACTGGATCATATTAAAAAACAAATTCATAGAATTACTGTATGAGCCAGTATTTCACAACAGAATGAAAACACTACTTTGAAAAGATATATGCACCCCTATGCTTACTGAAACATTATTTACAGTAGGCAAGATATGGAAACAACCTGGGTGTCCATTCATAGATGAATGGATACACACACACACACACACACACACACACACACACACAGTGAAATATTACTCAGTCATTAAAAAGATGAAATCTTGCCATTTGCAATAATATGGATGGATGTTGAGGTGAATATTTCTAAGTGAAATAAGTCAACCAGAGAAAGGCAAATACCCTATGGCTTCACTCATAAGTGGAATTTAAGAAACAAATGAAAAAAGAAAACAAAAAAACCTCCAAATCCTTAACTATAGAGAACAAACTGATAGTTACCAGAGGGGAGGCAGGTGGGGGGTGGGTGAAATAGGTGAAGGGGACTAAGAGTGCACTTACCATGAACAGCACTGAGTAATAAACAGAATTATTGAATATTACACACCTGAAATGAATATAACATTGTATGTTAATTACATTTGAATTAAAAAAAAAGACCTTTGGGGTAAAAGAACTGCTGACAAAAAGTTAAGTTTTGACAATGTATCTAAAACATCAGAAAATAACAGTGATAATAATAATGGCTAAAGTTTGCTGAGATTCTTGTATATACTAGGCACCATGCAATGAACTTTACTTCATTATTTCCTAATGTTTACAACAATGTTTTAAACATTGTTGTAGGTAATAATCTTACATGCATTGCACACACACAAAATGCTGAAGCTTAAGTATTCATTCATAAAACAAACAGATAAAAACAAAAAAAAAGCAGATTCTGATGCCATAAATGTAATAGCAATAGTTCATTGATGCATACCTGAAAACCTTGTTATTTTCTAAAATCTAATATGAATTCTGTTTAATTATTACAATATATTTATGGCAAGACTTTACTGAACACATTTCCAAATACTGTTGGAGCTCTCAGGGATATTTTTCTTTTCCAGTATTATTAGTCAGTGAGACTGGCTAATTTTGCAAAATTAAGAATTTTTGCAAACTACTTAAGCCTATAATGTGGCAAGAAAGACCATGAATCTGGTAACTATTGTGGAAAATGAGATGTGAGAGTAAGTAAGCACTGAAATAGTTCTAAAGAGTTTTATTTCAGGGCACCTGGGTGACTCAGTTAAGCCTCTGACTCTTGATTTCAGCTCATGGTTTGTGAGGTTGAGCACCGAATTGGCTCTGCACTGACAGTGTGAAAGCTAGGTGGGATTTTCTCTCCCTCTCTCTACTTTTCCCCTGCTTGCTCTCTCTCTCTCTCCTTCATTCTCTCTCTCATAAAATAAATAAACATTAATTTTTTTAATTTTAAAAACGAATTTTATTTCTGTGATTTTAATAGATTATTATTTTTTAAGTTTATTTTGAGAGAGAGCACGTGTATGTGAATGGGGGAGGGGCAGAGAGAGGAAGAGAGAATCCCAAACAAGCTCCATGGAGCTTGATGCAGGGCTTGATCTCAGCATCCTGAGATCATGACCTGAGCCGAAATCAAGAGTCAGACACTGAACTCACAGAGCCACCCAGGCACCCCTAGATTACTATTTTTAAAATTATTACTTCATAGTTGTTTCAAATTCTTGATTGTTATGATTAATTTTAAAAATACTGATAATTTCATGATGAATGAGTTCCCAATTATTTTAATTACAATTTTAAATACCTTTTAACTTCACGTTAAAATTTGATGTATAAATTTATTTAGAAGGTTTTGTGTTGACTTTATGTATGACTCATTTGTAATTATTATTATTGGCAAGTATGTAATAAATCAACTTGGTGATGTTACGGACCCTGCTTGGGACTCTGTCTCTCCTTCTCTCTGACCCTTCCCCACTCATGTGCATGCACTTTCACGCACACGCGGTCCTTCTCTCTCAAAATAAATAAATAAAAAAAATTTTTTTAATTGGGTGAATTCTATGGTATGTGAATTATACCTCAGTAGAAAAGGACAGTAACTCCTGTTCTAATCAAACAAAATATGGATGCGACAATATTTGGGAAACCAAAAAGTACCAAATACATATGAAATCACTAAGGCAAGCATGGGGACACCTTTTTTAAGGGCTTAAAAAAAAGGTCTAATATTTTAGAGCTGGCCTTAACTAAATAATTGATGTGAAGACACACCATATGACCTCAAGGAACTTTTTTTTTTTTATTTTTTTTTTTAATTTTTTTTTTTTTTTTCAACGTTTATTTATTTTTGGGACAGAGAGAGACAGAGCATGAACGGGGGAGGGGCAGAGAGAGAGGGAGACACAGAATCGGAAACAGGCTCCAGGCTCTGAGCCATCCGCCCAGAGCGAGATCGTGACCTGGCTGAAGTCGGACGCTTAACCGACTGCGCCACCCAGGCGCCCCAAGGAACTTTTACAACTGTAAAGGAATTTCGAGTTTATTCCACTTTTTGTCGGAACTTGACATGCAGATTCAGTTTTATACACAAGAGGGCACTGTCCACCAAATGACAAACTTGTTCAAAGCTGCAGGAAAGTAAACAAAATCTCAGAAAAAACCAAAGTGTCATAGGAAAAAAAAACAACTAATATTTATAAGTACCATATATATAAAAATATGTATATATTCATATATATATATGAATTTGCTTATGAGTGCACAATATCTAGAAGGGCAAATAACATGGACATGGATGAGAGGGATACATTGGGGGGTTTGTTTTAATTTTTATTATTTAAGTATAGTTGACATAAGATGCTATATTAGTTTCAGGTACACAACATACTGATTTGACAATTTTATGCAACTCACCACAATAAGTGTAGTTACCATCTGTCAGCATAAATGTTACTACAATATTAGTGACTAAATCCCTATGCTGTACTTTTCTTATTTTTTTTACTTAAAAAAAATTTTTTTAATGTTTTATTTATTTTTGAGAGACAGAGAGAGAGACAGAGCGTGAGCAGGGGAGGGGCAGAGAGAGAGGGAGACACAGAATCTGAAGCAGGCTGCAGGCTCTGAGCTGTCAGCACAGGGCCTGATGTGGGGCTCAAACTCACCAATGGTGAGATCAGACCTGAGCCAAAGTCCGACGCTTAACCGAGTCACCCAGGCGCCCCCTGCCCCCCACCCCCCGCCTTTTTAAAAATTTTTCTTAACGTTTATCCTTATGCTGTACTTTTCATCTTCTGACATTTATTTTACAACTGTAAATTTGTACCTTAATCCCTTTCACCTATTTCACTCACTCTCCACCACCTCCAGTCTCCTCTCAATTTGTTCTCTGTATCTATGGGTCTGTTTTGTTGTTTTATTGTTGTTTGTTCATTTTTTCACGTTCCTCATACAAAAGTGAAATCATATGGTATCTGTCTTTGTCTGACTTATTTCACTTATTTCATAATACCCTCTCGGTCCACCCAGGTTGTCACGAATGGCAAGATTTCACTCTTTTAAATGGCCAAGTGAAAGTCCATTGTGTATATATACACATCTTTTTTATCCACTCATCATCTACTGATGGACATTTAGGTTGTTTCCACATCCTCGCTACTGTAAATAATGCTGCAATGAACATAGTGGTGCATGTATCTTTTCAACTTAGTGTTTTCATCTTCTTTGGATAAATATCTAGTAGTGGAATTATTGGATCATATGGTATTTCTATTTTTAATTTTTTGAGGAACCTTCATACTGTTTTCCACAGTGGTTGCACCAGCTTGCATTCCCACCTACACTGCACATGGGTTTCCTTTTCTTCTCTTGAGAGGGATACTTTTTGTTGAATATTTTATGCTTTTTATGTTCTGAACTATGTGCTAGTATTGTTTGTGCGAAATGTTACCTTACTAGGAAAATTATTTTGTGCCTATTTAGATTAATATACAAATTTGATAAAAAAGGATGTGGAGAATATGTACAAAATTTAGACAGATGATTTTAAAATATTTTAATAAATGATTGCCAATTTATACTAGTAGCTTTTTTAAAAACATTCTTCTAATGAACTCAAGAATCTTCCCATGTGTTATTTATTATTGCCATTCTGTTTTCTTTCTCTTTCCCCTTCCTTCTTTCCCTTCCTCCTTCCTTTTTTCCTCTTTCTTTCCTTCCAGGTATAGGAAAGATTATTTAATTTTTAATTATTTTTCAATTTTCTACTACCAAACTCTTCAAAGGAAAGTTTGAAAAAAGTTTACAGTAAGTACTCACCATTTTGACAATAATAATTTTTTGTTTTGTTTAAAACTGTTTCTCTACATATACTTGTAAGGTGAGCATTTTTTCAAGTTTTTTTTTTCAGATACTCTAACCTTAAATATTTCAGTATGCAGCTATTTGATGAAAGATATTCAATTACACTGCCATAATGCTATTACCACACCTGAGAAAATTAAGGGTAGTTTTTTTAAGTTTATTATTTAAAGTATATTTATTTATTTATTATTTTTTAATGTTTATTCATTTTCTGAGAGACAGAGTGTGAGTGGGGGAAGAGCAGAGAGAGAGAGGGAGACCAGAATCTGAAGCGGGCTCCAGGCTCTGAGCTGTCAGCACAGAGCCCTACGTGGGGCTTAAACTCACAAACTTCAAGATCATGACCTCAGCTGAAGTCAGATGCTTAACTGACTGAGCCACCCAGGCGCCCCTGTTTATTTATTTTGAGAGAGACAGAGAAAGGCATGAGTGGGTGAGGGGCAGAGAGAGAGAAAGAAAGAATCCCAAGCTGACTCCTCACTGCTAGCACAGAGGGCTCAAGCTCATGAAACTGTGAGATTTTGACCTAAAAGCACGAGTTGGACGCTCGACTGACTTAGCCACCCAGGTGCCCCAAGGGTAGTTTTTAATATAGTTTATTATCCAGTCCATTTAAAATTTTGTATTTGTGCCTAAAATAGTCTGCCGCCCAGCATCAAGGTTTAGACAAAGTACTGTGGTTGTTATGTCTCTTCAGTCTCTTTTGTTTTAGAGCATTCCCTCATTGTTTTAATGACTAATTTTTTGTAGAGACCAGGCAAGTTGTGTTATATGGAACATTTGATCATTTCCTAGTGGCATCATTTGAATTGTTCCTCTGCTCTCTGGAAATTAGATTCAGGTTAAAATTTTTTGACAGTTTTTAACATTTGTATTATAAAACAAAATACATAAAACAAAAACAAAAAAGCAGTATAATGAATTATTACAAGATAAACACACTTTTATAGCTGCTGTCCTAATCAAAACATAGAACACTGTCAGCACCCCAGAAACCCTCCATGGACCCCTTCATAACTCTTTACTCCTCTCTCCCCATCCAACATAATCACTATTCTTTTTATGGAAATTGATTCCTTACTTTCTTTGTAATTTTACCATCCAAACACGCATGAAATGCCATTTCGTTTTCCCGGTTTTTGAACTTTATGATTAAAACCATAGATTAAGTGTTCTTTCATGTCTGGCTTCTTTTAATGAACGTTGTCTTTGTGAGATCATCTGTGTGTGTGTGAATAGTTGTAGTTCATTCATTTACATAGCTTTGTTGTAAGAATATTTAATTCATGTCTTTTCCAGTGTTCATGGACACTTGGCTTATTTCACATACTTGGTTTTTATAAATAATGCTACTATGAATGTTCTTGTGTCTTTCTCTTGGTACACATGTGCATGCATCTCAGTTGGGCTTATATTCAGGAATATCACTATTGGCCCACGGGGTATGCATATGTCCAACTTTCATAAAAGATGATAGTCTTCAAAGTAACTGTACCAGTTTGAACTCCCATTAACATTGTATGAGAATAACTGTTGCTGTATATCCTTGTCAGCACTTGGTACTGGCAGTTTTAATTTTAATCATTCTGGTGGAGGTACAGTAATATGACATTGTGGTTTTAATTGCATTTCCTCTTTTTAGAAAGGTTGAACCATTCATGTTTCAGCCTTTTTGTATGTTTTTGTGAAAATTCTGTTTATTTCTCTTAACTTCTTCCTCCCTTCTTTGGATTACCATATTTCTTTTTGATCCTTAACCTAAATATTTTTGGGGTATGAGTCCTTTGTTAATTACATGAGTTGCAAACATAATCCACAGTGTGTTTTGCTTTTGATTCTCTTCATGGTGCCTATTGATGAACAGACGTTCTTAATTTTGATGTAATCCAACCTATCAATCTTTCCTTTTTTGGTTAATTCTTCCTTGTCTTCTTTAAGAAATCTTCTCTTCAAATCATGATAAAAGAATCCTATATTAGCTTTATTATTGTTTTGCCTCCCACAATGTCTATGATTTACTGGGAACTGATATTTGTCAAATATAAATAAAGAATAAAGTCAATGATCTTTAATTACATGGATATTTGGTTTTTCCACCACAATTTGTTGAAAATGACATTATTTGACCACTGCTCTGCAGACTGCCTTGTCCTAAATCAAGTATCCATTTTTGTGGCCTTCTGTTTTTGTGTTCTGTCTTGAGTTTCATTAGTATATTTTTCTTTCCTTGTACCAATATTACACTGCATTAATTGCTGTCTCTTTACAGTAACTCATAAATTTTTTGTAGTGTATTTCACATTGTTTTTTTCAAGAGTGTTTGGCTATGCTTAGTCTTTTGCACTTTTTTTTTTTTAACGTTTTTATTTATTTTTGAGACAGAGAGAGACAGAGCATGAATGGGGGAGGGGCAGAGAGAGAGGGAGACAGAATCGGAAGCAGGCTCCAGGCTCTGAGCCATCAGCCCAGACCCCGACGCGGGGCTCAAACTCACGGATCGTGAGATCGTGACCTGAGCCGAAGTCGGACACTTAACCGACTGAGCCACCCAGGCGCCCCTTTTGCACTTCTATAAATATTGAAGAAATCAGTTTCTCAGGTTCATTAAAAAACAAGGAAACAAAAATCCTCCTGGGATTTTGAATGAGATTGCACTGAATTTAAGGGTTAAATTTGGGGGAAGACTGACATCCTTACAGTACTGACTACCCAATTTCCCAATCCATGCATGTTGCATACTCCTTCATTCTGGTTTTATTTATTCTTAATAGTGTTTTACATTAGAGATTTTTAACATCCTATTTTAAGTGTATTCCTAAGTATTTGATTTTTTATGCTATCATAATCTCCGACTTTTATAAAAGTTTCATATTTGAATTTTTTGTTGTAGGTACATAAAAAAATTAATTTTTACATATAGATCTTGTGTGCAGCAATCTTTAATCTGTAGATTTCTTTTGGATTTTCTACATGCACAATCATATCATCTGTGAACAAGGGCAGTTTTATTTATTATGTCCAAATATTATACTTTTCACTGGCTGGGTCCCTCAGTACAATAATGAACAGAAATGGTAACAGTGAATATACTAGTCTTGTTTAGGTCTCAAAGGGAAAGTTGTAAATATTTCACCAGTTAAGTGTGAGGCTTGCTGATGGATTTTTAAAAATAGATACTATTTTCTTTGATGTTTATTTTATTTTTGAGAGAGAGAGACAGAATGTAAGAAGGGAAGGGGCAGAGACAGAGGGAGACATAGGATCTGAAGTAGGCTCTAGGCACTTAACTGTCAGCACAGAGCCTGAGGTGGGGCTTGAACTCACAAACTGCGAGATCATGACTTGAGCCGATGTCCTTAACCAACTGAGCCACCACAATTTATTTCTTTGTAATAAATTTCCCTTTTACTTCATGTTGCTAAGAATTTTGTTTTTAAAATCGTGCATAGATGTTCAAATTTATCACCATCTTTCTGCATCAATTGAGATGATTGTATAATTTTTCCCTTTTATTTTATTGATTTGGTATCTTACCTTTCATTCTTGAACTTGCATAAAATTGGCATTATTTATTTCTTAACTGGTAAAATCCATTTATCTGAGCCCAGAGTCCCCCCCACCTTTTTAATGTTTTATTTATTTTTGAGAGAGAGAGAGAGACAGAGAGAGAATAAGCATGGGTGGGGCAGAGAGAGAGGGGAAAGAGGATCCAAAGCAGGCTCTGTGTTGATAGCACAAGCCCAGTGTGAATTGAGAGATCATGACCTGAGCAGAAGTCCAACGCTCAACCGACTCAGCCACCCAGGTGCCCCTGTAAAAGTGTTTAAAATACTTTTTTTTTTTTTTTAATTTTTTTTTTTTCAACGTTTATTTATTTTTTGGGACAGAGAGAGAGACAGAGCATGAACCGGGGAGGGCCAGAGAGAGAGGGAGACACAGAATGGGAAACAGGCTCCAGGCTCTGAGCCATCAGCCCAGAGCCTGACGCGGGGCTCGAACTCACGGACTGCGAGATCGTGACCTGGCTGAAGTCGGACGCTTAACCGACTGCGCCACCCAGGCGCCCCTGTAAAAGTGTTTAATAACAAATTCATTTGAGTTGATACAGAACTATTCAAATTTTCTTTTCTTTTTCTTTTTTTTTTTTTTTTTTTTAATTTTTTTCAACGTTTATTTATTTTTGGGACAGAGAGAGACAGAGCATGAACGGGCGAGGGGCAGAGAGAGAGGGAGACACAGAATCGGAAACAGGCTCCAGGCTCTGAGCCATCAGCCCAGAGCCCGACGCGGGGCTCGAACTCACGGACCGCGAGATCGTGACCTGGCTGAAGTCGGACGCTTAACCGACTGCGCCACCCAGGCGCCCCTCTTTTTTTTTTTTTCAGTTTTGGCAGCTTGTTTTTTTTCTAGCAATCTGTTGATTTTATATCATTTCCAAAATATTGGCCTAAGGTCATCCATCTTTTTTTACCTTTTAAATGTCTGTGATATCTGTGGTGATATCCTGTTGTTACAAGTAAACATAGGATTTACTATATTTAGTTATATAGCCTTAAGTTTTACACAGCAGTGTATCTTGAAAAACCATTAATGACATCAAATATTGTTTTATTGCACCACCTTGAACTTTTTCATGCCGTGGAACCTATTTTTCAAATAAAGCATTATTATCTTTCAATGTAGAAACAGAAAAAGTGGAAGTAGCCTGATTAAAGCAAAGTGAAGGGGTGTTTGGATCTCTCCAATACTTGGGCTCCCTTTCGTTGGAGGTCTCTCCTGTTGGAAGAACATGCTGAGAATTATATTCTATATTATACATATGCATATACATATGTATGTATGTGCAATTTAACCAAACTTCCATTGTTGGATGCTTCTAACTCCTTAAACTTTTGCGCACACTTTTTGTTTTGTTTTTTAAATAGCGCCACCACCTTCCCAGGCAGGAGGCTCATGGCTTCATGTCTATCCCTGGCAGGCGGGGCTCTCGGGTCACAAGAGCGTGACAGCCTCACTGCAGCAGCCAGTCTCCCCAGTGGTGGTGGAGAGAGAGTGGGAGGTGGGGGGAGGCTCCAGCCCTGGGGACTGCGGGCAACTGGAGAGCCTGCGGGGAGCGACCACACTGTCCCCTGCCAGTGTGCTCCCCACATGCCCTGTGCACCTCTTAAATTAATGCTTTAGAGTTAATTCCTGGAAACGCAATTGCTGGGTAAAAGGTTATGTACAGTTTTAAGACTTTAAGATTGTATTGATAAAGTGCTGGTTTAAAAAGTTGTACCAATTTATGATCCCAGTGTACCCTCCACACCTGAATCAACATTGGATATTATCATTGAGTATTTGAAAATACTGGAAGGGGTATTATTCAGTCTTTAAAGATGACAATTCAGATCCTTCACACCTGAGGGAATATTTGACAGCAGTCAATGCAAAGAAACCCAGAATCCAACTGCACTTTCAGGAAAAGATAGTGAAGTAACACAGTTTGTGAGGAATTTTCCTGTTTCTCCCCCCAAATTTTCTTTCATCACAGTTTTACAATATGTGGGTAAGAAAAAAAAAAATCCAGAATGCCAGGTTGGCCTCTGCATCACTTTCACCAGACTTAAGTCACTCCAATTAATTTTAAACAAAAGGGTATTTAAGCTACAGAATTAAGAGTTTACAATCGCTGACAGGTTCATGAAGGGTCTTTAGGGATGACTCTCAGAACAATGCCATAGAACCACCAGACATGGGAACAATCAGGAGTCTGGGTTTAGGAAACCACTGCACCAATGGTTGAATCCAGGATCACGTGCCCATAGTGTCATGAAGGTGCAGAATACCTTACCTTAGCTATGAACCAAATATCAGGAACTCATTGCTTCATTTACTAAATGCAAACTGCTAGATTTAACAAGATTGATGCCCCTACAAAGTTCTGCCTCCCTCTTCACGGACTCGGTTTCTGAGTTTGAGTGAATGCGACTAGCCTAGAGGTCAAATATAGGCAAAAGTCAAGCTGCAAGGAAGTCTGGGAAATGTAGTTTTTATACCTACAGCTCCTGTAGTACAGGATGGCACTCCAAAAAGAGCTTGGATCAACTGTTTAGCAATCCAATCTTTCACAGGCCCTTTATTTCCTTGATGGTTTGACATGATAATTATAAATATTGTTAAAGATTTTCTCTGTTTGACCCACCTGATCTGATGATGCCCTCTACCTTTCTCTGCCTTGACATGGGTCATGGGAGGCTGACCCCTATATTTCATTTCCTGGGTTATTTCTGGCTGCTAGCCAATTTTAGCCAATGGCAAATCATGGAAGATGTAATTGGACTTCCTCCCTTCTGGTCTGACTTTGGTAGCAGCTGTGTCCTTCTACCTAAGAGTAAGGCACCTGCTGGTGGATAGTTCTTGCTATCTTGCTAACTGGAGATCAGTTACACTGCCCTCCACTTGCCTTCTTACTTCTAGAAATATTAATGCCTTCTGACTGCTGCTAAGTGGTTTTTAACCACTCCTTGTTTGTTCCCTTAACCGGATCCAGATATGCAGTAATTCCTTCATTTGACTCTCTTCAATTACTTCTTTGAGTGTTCCATCTTTTTCTGCCAGGAATGTCACTGAAATAATGACGGATAAGACATAATTTTTATTCCAAGGTGCATTCGGTCAGGTAGATGAGAATATTATAGCCATCTATTATGGAACGAATTCTGTCCACACCTCTCCCCCTCCCATAAACTAATGTTGAAATACTAATCCCAAGTACCTCAGAAAGTAACTGCTTTTAGAGATAGGGTCTTTAAAGAGGTAATTAAGGTTGAATAAAGTCATAAGGGTGATCCTATGCTCTAATAAGCATAAGTGCTAATCTAATGCTGCTAGTGTCCTTATAAGAAAGACACCAGGACTTGAAGAGATGAAGAGATGAATGGTCGTAGAGAGAAGACAGAAGAAACCAAACCTGTCAACACCTTGATAACTGGACTTCCAGCCTCCAGACCTGTGAGAAATTAAGTTTGTTTTTAACCCACCCGGTTGATGATACTTTGTCATGGCAGCCCTAGCAAACTAATACACCATCATAAAAACCAAATAAGAAAAATAGGTGGGGTTACCGATTTTGTTACTCTAAGAGGAAGGAGCCAAGAGAATCAATCAACTGATCTATCCATCCATCCATCGGAGAGATTTATTTTAAGGAATTGGTTCACACAACTGTGTGCCAGCAAGTTTGAAATTTGTAGGGCAGGCTGACAGGGTGGAAATCCAGGCAGGATTTCTACGCTACAGTCTTGAGGCAGAAATCCTTCTTCTGTGGGACACCTCAGTTTTTGCTCTTAAAACCTTCAACTGATTGGATGACGCCTATCCACATTACGGATGGTGATCTGCTTTAACCACATCTACAAAATACCTTCACAGCAACATCTAGACTAGTGTTTGAACAAACACATGGGCACCACAGCCTAGCCACGATGACACAACCATCACAATACTGGTACTTGAGAAAGTGGGCTTTTGGGGCATTTTTTTTCTTTTCTGTACACTCTACATCCCTCACACTGCGTGTTATAAATGTTCTGGGCATTACACAGAACACAAAATCAGAGCTACATTATGCTAAGAGTTAATCACCAAGATAACCACGGCAATAGTAATAAAATTCTGTCTAATGAAGTATAGAAACACATCTTAGAAACTTAGTTTTCTATATATGTTCAACTTATTTTATTACAGAAACACTTTTTGTAATAAAACAGGGAACTGAAGGGAGGAATGTTACCCATCACGACAGTTAATAAAATGCCTCCTATCATTGACTCAGTTTTTAAATATGCAATAACACACATTCACAGAATTGCCAAGTTATTCTCCATAAAACTCTCCTAATAAAACTGTAACTCAGAAAGTGTTTATCAGACAAAGCAGCTTTTTTTCCCAAAGAAATAATATGCAAATAGTCAGAAATTTCATCATTTACAAGGTGATAGAAACACAGATGAGGAGAGAATGATCTCAGAGAAGATAACCTCACCCTCCCAGAACTTCCCAAATACGATTTAATGAGTCAAAGTTGCAAAATGCTGGAATGAGTGGCCAAAGGACTCACATGGTCCTTCTTGGGGTTTTATGAAGTAGTAGAGGTGTTTGGAAACTCTCATAGAAATGAAAAAGCCCAGCTAGTTATCATTTCCCAAGTCGTGTTTTATACATAAAAAGTATTTTCTGATGGAGAAGGTTGCATGCAGACCCTTACTTATCGGCCTTCTCTTCAACAAAAGGCTGGTTGTACTGGTTAGATGAGGGAATAACAAGAGCATATGCATGTGGCAACCATCTCAGAAGCTTTTCCTATTTAGGGTGTGTTTATTGTACTTTAGCATGATCTAGTGCAATCTTTGTTGCAGAAAATGAGTGACCCCTATAGACGTAGGGCTGGGAAGTGCAGCTGACCCTTGAACAAGACTCAGGGGCACGGACCCCTTGCACAATCAAAAATATGCATATAACTTTTGATTCCCCTAAAACTTAACTACTAATAACCCACCGTTGACCGAATGTCTTACTGATAATATAAACAATTAACTCCTATTTTGTGTTACATGTACTAGATACCGTATTCTTACAATAAATAAGCTAGAAAAATGCTATTAGGAAAATCATAAGGAAATTACACTTAGAATACTGCTCTGTATTTGCTGAAAAAAATCTGTGAATAAGTGGACTCACACAGTTCAAACCCATGTTGTTCAAGGGACAACATATAGTTAATGGCAGAGTTGGGTTTTTGATTTAGATAAAGACTCTGAGGAAGGGTTAGAAATATAAATTTATATGTCTTTGGTTTACAATCTCAGTATCCAAACTGACTAAAGTCTTGAAACCAAACTGTTTGAAAAGTTTTATTTGGTAGCAGAAAATATCTACAATTGGATCTTTACAAAAGAAGTTGTGCAAGAGGGAAAAATAAACTTATACATAAGATTTTTCTGTTGAAATTTGGGATGATTATCAACAATTGATTCAGATTACAACAACTCACACAAGTCCATGTCTTTCTATGTTAAGAAAGTAGAAGCTATGTTAATCCGTTGACTAAACAGTTTGTTGAGACTCATAACAGACATTATAATGAACCGAAAGAAAGTTACGTCTATGGAAGAGAAGACAAACTAAATTATTTCAAGTTGTAGTAATAAACATATTTAGTCAGAGTAAAAACCAATTATCTCCACAACCCAACAATCAACTTTTCATCTTATCAAGTCCATAATGTCTACATTATTTATATACACCATGGCTTTTCATCTAAGAGCTGTATTTTAAATTACATACAGATTTACATATAACATATCAGATGTTACTGACAAGAAGTCTTACCCTAGGATAGATGTCTCTCTCCCTGTAATCACTTGATTTGGTCATATGTACAATCCCTGCTATGGAGCTGATTGCTTATCTGACAATAAAGGACAAGACCTACGGGAATGACCCAGGACAGGATTAGGAGGGACAGGCTCACCTCATTGTCTCTATAACTTTACTGGCTTTGTATTCATTCAAAATACTACTAACCAGTACTTTCAATGGGCCAAAGAAAGAGGCACTAAGAGTGTTTGAAAGCATCTAAGAATTATGATCAGTGTCTATAGTACAGGCATAAAGTAGCTAACATTTTAAAAAACATCAAAAATACCGTTTTCACTAAAGGGGGTAAGCAGACAACTTCCTACTAGTAGAAAAAGAAAGACAAACACTGGTGTTCAATTTCCAGTTTAAATGCATTTACGAATACGAAGATTGTGACCCCCATTAATTAAATACAAAGAGTCCAGAAGAAATTGATGCATGACCTTAAGATGCAAGTATAGCAGTATTTCTGTATCAAATTTAGTCTAGGATTAAATACAATGCTACACACACACACACACACACACACACACACACACACACACACATTCATAGTACCTTTATGGAATTCTCTAAAATGCTCACAGTAGCTTATATGGTATTGATGAAAATAAAGATGAAACTGTATAAACTAGAGTGTAGATAAAAATCATCTTTTATAGCTTACTAAGTGATACCTTTTGTGGCTTAAGTAGCTTAAATTATTCAAGTTTAAATTTCAATTCTTGAAAGCAGAACTGTGCTTTGGTATTCAAACCTTCATAAGATTTTACAGTTTTTCAAAATAAGGAATAGAAAGTAAGAACATCAAACATGTGGGAGAAAAAGACTTCTGACTTTTGTCACATGATTAACCAGTGGCTTTCAACTCTCCCTGGGCCAAAACTCAGCTTCTTGGAGGTGATTAGGGTTTTCAAAAGGTTTGAATCAAATTAAGTTTTGAAAACTTAATAAAAATGCACATTCTAATGTGTTAAATATCCCCCCCCCCTTTTTTTAAACCATACTGGAGAATGCTTATGTATTAACTTCTACTACCAGAATAATTTATTTTTTTTAACCTTGGAATATAACTTCAGCTATCTCTAATTAAAGAACCTCCTGAGATGTGTGTTTAAAACCTGCTATTATTTACACTTACTTATGTTTGTGTGAACCCAAATTTTCTTGATAGTATGCAAATAAAATAAGATATAAAAATAAATGGGCTGCTGAGGTTTTCTACCAACTCTATAATGCCAATTACACATTTGTGTTATTCACAAATTCTATTCCTAGTAATGGACCAAAATAAACTTAAATGTGAACCCAAAATATTTATACTGACAAAACGAACTTTTCAGGCTTTATGTGTTGGGGTTACACAAAATTTTATTCAACAAATGTTTGGAAAATAATGCTCCGTAAGAAACTATCTTTTAATCTGTTAATACGATGTATAATGTGATTTAATTTGCTAAAACTGTCTAACACATTTCAGTTATTAGATTACTCTGCACAATGGGAAAAACTTCGACCAATTAGAATGCTGCAGGTCTTCAAAAAGGATAACTTGTAAAAAATTGAAAAACTGCACTAAAAGTCTATTTGCCTTAGAACTCTTCTGATAAGATTCCATTTTTGAATTAATAATATACTTATTGTGTTATAATTCTGAAAATACATTCATCTTCCACATAACACAATTTAGCATCTTCACACATCAACTGTGTTGTGTGTTTTAATGGTTTAGGCACATTTCAGTAACTTTGGATTTTATTTTGTGGTTTCACTACAAAACAGCTTGTGCACACCAAATTCAAACAATCTTTTTTTATTTAAAAATCCATCTGAAAATTCACTTCTGAGTTTTAGTTTTTGTTTAAAAAGAAGCAAACATTTAAAAGCATCAAATGTTACTAGTCTACAATTCATCTTGTTATGAACAATTTTAGTTCGTGGATTGGGGAAATAAACCCATTACATTGATTAGGCACAGTACTATGGCCAAAAGACCAGAAATCAGGGCACATCTGTGTGTTCAGGCAACAGTTAGAGGTCTGAATGGAGGGAGTCATGCCTCAGCTGTGGGTACTCTTATCTCTGCCTCCTCCAAAAACTGTTAGTAAGTCCCAAATCAATACGTAAGAGATTGTTTGTAACTTAGTTAAAAAAACAAGCAAACAAACAAATTATACCTGCTTTCTAAATTACACTGCAAAGCCAAAACAGATAAATACAACTGTAGTCTCACTATATATAATTTGTGGTTTTGATATCCGTATCACAGGACCGTATTACAGGTGAGACAGAATTATATAATTCCTCGGGTGATTTCAGACATCTGGTTGGAAGAGGTTCATGACTCTAAGATTTCACATTATAACAATACTCCAAAATTTCTCAAATTAGGGCAGTGAATATAAATCACAGTACAAAATCCTTAATTCTTTTACTGGAAAAGCAACTGGTGCTACATACAAGAATCACTTATAGAACATCTATTTTTTTAAAAAAATGTAGATATAAAATATTAATTGCATAGGGATTTAAATATAAGGCCAAGAAGAATATTAAGTAAAGTTAAAAAAATCATAGAAAGGGCACTATGGTGTCAAAACATAGAATTTCATTCTTAGAGTAATAAATCTGAATTACTGTCTAATTAAAAAAAAAATCACAGTATGTTGCTATAACTAACAGTGAATGTTTCCTTAAGTCCAAATTGGAAACCAATATTAGGACTAACAAGAACACAACTAAAGCTCATTGTCTAAACCTGATCAGTGTATTAGCACATCAGTGCCTGGTACGTACCTGGTTATATAATCTATCTTTGCAAATAATGTAAAGTTTAATACATGTTAACAAGTGTGAGAGCACATCATCACTGCATGCCAGTAAGTGATCTGTAGGCTTACTTGATAGTGTAATTATGCAGTCTTCCCAAGGTGCAAGATCCCACCTGGCAGAATCTTCACTCAATGAACCAAAAACACTGTAATTAACAAAATATAATAAAGTTCCACCATTGAAAACTAAATGTACATGAACCAGAGAATTAGTTCCTGACACCAGTACATATATTATCCTCAGCACTTTGGAACGCAGTGAATGACAAGCCCGTCTATACTGTGTAGTTTAGGCTAATGGCTATCACCTGATGTTTCAGGTAGACAGGTAAATTGTAAATCTACTTCTCATTTTAATGTTGTTAGAGTGCAGTTTAAAGAGCAATTTCCAAATCTAAAAGTAGCTTAGTTAACTTAGTATTGTTATATAGAGTAGTGTGAGGAAAAACAAGAACTCCCAAAGGAATTATGTTAAGGAACATTTGGGAATACCCAAACCAACGTTTTAAATGAAAAAGTGCATAAATACAGTAATACTACAAGTGTGTTAACTATGGAACAAATGTTTCTCTGGGAGCTAAACAATAGTATTTTCCCACATTATTTACATGTTATGGATTGTTGAGATACCACAAAGCACCATTTACAGTCTAAATTGCTTGATTATGTGTGAAAAGTCCTCTGACTTCAATTCTACTCAGTTGAGGATCTACCTAGAATAGAAGTGTCAGGTCATCTCAAACAGGATTTATGTTTACAATTCAGTTCTCGTTATTCAGAAACAGCGAAGCAATATTTTCATTTCACATTCTTGGCTGGTGTTTCAGATTCTGTGGACTGTCTCCCATCTGTCCAGGCTTCCCGAGTGCTCTTTAGAGCCAGAGTCTTCTGTTGGTCAACCACAACATAATCTACTCTCTCATCAGCTACACTGCTGCCTGAGCCACTGCTCTTTTGCTAAAAAGCAAAGAAAGAAAACCATAAAACCCCACGTGTAAGAGAGTTCTTCTTGCTGAAATTTAGCCTTAAAACATAGACACTCATGCACTGTGAATAACTCTTGAAGTTCTACTGGGTCACATACATACAAATATAACATTACTTCAATTTAACAATGTTGTTTTTCTCCTCACTGTACACTGTTTTCCCCTTAAATTTAAAATCACTGTATGTAAGAATTTAGATGAATGCTCCCAACACAGATGAAATTCTTATAAAATAAGGATCACAGACACTTGGTTCATCTTAAGATACACAGCTTGCTTCTCCCTTTAGCTTAACCTTGACCTTTTCAAATCCTCAGAACATGTACCAGTGTTGACTTGCAGAGCTGAGAAATGTTTTTTGAAAAACAGTATTTCAAGAATGGCAAACTACATAGGATGACACGACCTCTTATTCTAAAATACAAGTAGATACTAACTAACTTAAATATAATTATTGGGGCGCCTGGTTGGCTCAGTTGCTTAAAGCACCAGACTTCAACTCAGGTCATGATCTCACGGTTTGTGGGTTCGAGTCCCATGTCGGGCTCTGTGCTGACAGCTCAGAGCCTGGAGCCTGCTTCGGATTCTGTGTCTCCCTCTCTCTCTGCTCCTCCCCTGCTTGTGCTCTTGTCTCTCTCTCTCTCTCTCTCTCTCTCAAAAAATAAACAAACATTAAAAAAATTTTTTTTGAACATTTATTTATTTTTGAGAGACAGAGCGTGAGCGGGGGAGGGGCAGAGAGACAGAGACACAGAATCTGAAGCAGGCTCCAGGCTCTGAGCTCTCAGCACAGATCCCGACGCGGGGTTCGAACCCATAGACGGTGAGATCTTGCCCAGAGCCAAAGTCAGACGCTTAACTGACTGAGCCACCCAGGCGTCCCCAAACAGAATTATTAATGCGTTGCTGGGCTTTCTAGAAAGTAAGAGAAATACCCAATGTGTGAGGGAAACAGGACATGAAGAGCTGTTCAATGGAAACTTTACAGGAACCGTGGTCTTCAGATGAATGTCAATCTCAGCAATGCAATCAGGAGGCCCGCAGTGGGAGGGTGTGTCGAATCTGAGGCTATCCTGTTAAGCTAGGGACCAATGAAACAAACTGAGGTGGTCCTATAGTTGTAGCACATTGCTTCCCAGCAGAAGAAAATGTAAATCTATTCTGAAGGAAACTGAAGTCTGCAGGATTCTCAGATAGACTCAGCAAAATGAATTTGCAAAAAAATGTATAAAACATGGAAGGAAACAAGCCATCAAGAGTGTGAGCAGAAACAATAAACAGATTCAGACCTCCAAGGACTTCAGATATTGAAATGATTGCATAAACAGAATAAATTATGTGTGTATAAAATCTTCAAAGGAATTAAAAAATAAAACTAAATAAAAGGAATAAAATATCATGAAAGAAACAAGCTATTCAAAACAGCTATGCATATTTGAAACAAAAGAGCAAAATTCCATGTTAGAACTAAAAATAATTGAAATTAAAAATTAAACAATGGGTTAAACAGAATAATTGAGAATTAGTGTACCTGGTGATAGAACTAAAGAAATAATCCAAGTAAGAACAAAGAGATGAATAAAGAGAAAATATGAAAAAGTGAAAAGAGGCACAGAAAATACAATATGTTCTGACTAATCTTTAATAAGAAACCTCAAATGAGAGGATAAAAGGAAGAGTGGAAAAGCTATATATTTAAAGAGATGATTGGGACTTTGCCAGAACTGATAAAAAATACAAATCCAGAAATAAGAACAACACAACTTCCATCAAGCATGATAGATAAAAAGAAATCTACGTCTAGATGTCTAGACACACTGTAGTAAACCTGCAGAATACCAAAGATACAGAAAAGATGTTAACATCAGCCAGACAGAAAAGACAAATTATCTATAGAGTAACTGTAACTAGATTGACAACATACTTTTCAGTAGGAACAATGGAAGCCAGATGATAGTGAATAGTATCTTCCATGTGTTGAAAGAAGTATATTGCCAATCAAGAACTGTGAACGCAAAAAAACTCTTTTTCAAAAATGAGGGCACAATATAGACATTTCCCTCAAACAAAAATTGCAAGAATTTACTACTAACAGACCTCCACAAGAGGAACTTCTAAAGAATGTATTTCAGGAGGAAGAAAAAATGATTATGACAGGAAAGACTGAGGAACAAGATGGAATGATAAGAAAGGGAAGGTGGTAAATATGTAGGACAATGTTAAGTAAGCACTACCTATATAATAAGAATACTACTGGGGCGCCCGGGTGGCTCAGTTGGTTAAGCGTCCTGTGACTCAGGTCATGATCTCGCGGTCAGTGAGTTTGAACCTCGTGTCGCACTCTGCTGACAGCTCGGAGCCTGGAGCCTACTTCAGATTCTGTGTCTCCCTCCCTCTCTGCCCTTCCCTGCTCACACTCTGTCTCTCTCTGTCTCAAAAATAAATAAACATTAAAAAAAAAACAACCCAGAATACTACTAATGTGTAATTTGTGGTTTAACAAAAGTAAAAAACCAAAACTTTGGACAAAAATAGCATGTAAATCAAAAGGGGAATAATGTGAGCTAACACTGGAAAGAGAATGAAGACAAGATTTTGTTAAGTAGGCATTTCAACAGTAACCACTAAAAGAGGAGAACGTGTATAATTTCTATTATATACCATTAGGGATTACTCTCCATGACTTTGTTAATTGTGACTTATGAAACAATATTAAGTAATAGACTTTACTAAATTTAAATTAAACATACTAATAAAATTTCCCCAAAGGAAACATGATTCTTTGGCTTTAAAAGGTGAGCTAATTTTGTCTATAGAATGAGATTTCACTTACCTTACGTGGTGGTGTGGATTTCCCAGAATCTAAATCCAGATCTAGGTATTCTACTTGTTTGTCTCCTTTGGGCTTGACCATAGGACTGCTTCTCCCATCAAGGCTGTTACTGCCAAAAAGATTCTGAAAATGGTGATACAATGAAATCTACTATTGAACATCCACGAGACCTGTTGCTTATTTTGTCTGCCATCTACCAAAGCCAAAATATTTATTTTAAGAGGCTATGGTTTAATAAAAAAAAAATGTCTTCTGAGAAAATTAAATCTGCTTTTAGGATTGGAGGAACATATGTGATATAACAGAACTGATTACAACTAGGCTTTAGAGTAAGCTAAACATGGTTTCAAGAGTCAAACTGGGTTCAAACTAAGACCAAAACATCAAGCTAGAGTTGGCTGCAATAGCTCAACTGAACATTATTTAAATGATATCTTTACTCGATTATATTTTTAAACTACTGGATCCTTTCACTCCTTGCTTTCTAATTAAAATTTTTAAAAAGTTCTGTATTTTAAGACTTTCACGCTAAAATTTAGCTTAGAATATGTATGTTAACTAAAGCCTACAAACAATGACTGCACTGTCAAAGTCCGCTTTGTTTCAACCTGGAATTTTTAGCTCTTAATTTCTTCTGTCTTCTCTTTAGCCTTATCCCTTCTGTCCTACTAGGAATTGTACAATACAAGGGTTACTCTCCATAAACAGATAAAGGACAGATAGAGGACAGCAATACATGACAAAAACAAAAAAGCTTAAGGCAGAAAAATGCAAAATCAACAGGATGTTAGGAACTTCAAGATCAATGCTCATAAGAAGGAAAGCATGACACGAACTGACGCCCCTACATATGACCTCTATGTGAATTACGACAGTCCTTCCCAAGGTGTGCCAACAAATGCCTTGTTTCTCCGCCTTGCTGCTTTGAACCTCACCCAGAAATGTTCTGGACTTCTCATAGGCGAGACTATATATTTACTAGCAGCTAGCATTCTTTTGTCTTCTATCACAGAGATAGGAATACTCACATACTTTTGAAGAAAACCTTAACGATGTGATATACTTAAAATTATACTTGTTATGATGAACAAAACAATTTGGAAACTGCATAAACCTGGATCTGCTAATCCTTTTATATATCACTACTCCTTTTGTCTTTGCTCAAGTCACACAGAGTAAGCTGTGATTTAGGAAAAAGAGAATTGCTAGAATTTGCAATATTGACTCTATTCCCTCATTTGAAGCAGGGCTGCTGACAGCCCACGTGAAACATTTTTGTGAATTAGAAAATGGTGCTCCTTCCTGTGGGGCTACCCAGCTCTGTGCCAGGGCCCACAGCTTAGTGAGCAGGACATGGTCTGAACTGCATGTACTCATGAATGCAGTACTATGCAGTCTACTCGACACATTACATACTGTGTGTAATGTGAGCAAGCAACCTGCATGCTGGAATGTGAGGGCTCTATTTGTGGGAACGCAGTTTTATTTTTGAGAGACAGAGAGAGAGAGCGTGAGCAGGGGAGGGGCAGAGAGAGAGGGAGATACAGAATCTGAAGCAGGCTCCAGGCTCCGAGCTCTAAGCAGTCAGCACAGAGTCCCACATGGGGTTCGAACCCACGAACCATGAGATCATGACCTGAGCTGAAGTCAGACGCTTAACCGACTGAGCCACCCAGGCACCCCTGTGGGAACAGAGTTTTAAACTGAATTTACCAACTACTGGTGATAAAACACTAAAAAAAATTTTAACAATAACATGTAAGGCACAAAAAAGGTGATGTACAAATAGCCATTCCCCTCTCCCCCCCTTTTTTTTTAATTTATAAAGAAACTAGTTTTTTGGGTTTTTTTCTGAATGACTCTACATTTCATTCTCATATAAAAATATCAAGCAGGGGAGTGGTGTGTGTGTACAATTTTGTATTCAAATGTGACTTGTGAAAGAACCCCCACCTGGAATACCCCTAATTGGAAATGCCTACGGTTGTTCATACTATTGCAAGGCTTGTGAAAGGAACACACGAGCTCATATGATGTACACATTTACTTTCAGTAAGTTGTTCCTACAGAGAAATGTCTCAGAATTGCTGATTAAACTGTTTTCTGTCTAGTTATTATTAGAATTGGAAATTTTTCATCTTTAAATATTGTTAAAATTTGTCCCTGCAAGGCAGTCCATTTGCTTTAGATCTAATTTCAACTACGAACAGCCTGTCTCTGCATTCTAGCCTTTAACCCAGTATTTTCCCAAAACAGTTTAGAAAAACCCTAAGATTCTAGGAGTTATCATAAATGTTCTGTGAATTAAGAAAAAAGATAACAGTTGTGTTTTGTTTTTCTAAAATTCTTTTTAAAATGTGAAAAGTTATTGAAGGTATTTTTGTTGTTACTGTTGTATAACAATATTCATGTCTTTAATAGTGACGTGTGGTCACTCACATTTTAGGTGTCACATTAAGGGTTCACCTCACGAATGCCTGACTTTGGATCTTTTTATAAATTAACAGGCAGCACCACCAATTCACTGTTTCATTAAACACCGCCTGCTCCATGATCACTAGTATGAGAAATAAGTCATGCTTCAAAACGTCAATGTATAGAATTTAATCTTCATTGTAGGTATAAGCCAGGTTTGATCTGATCCTGTCTCAACTTCTCCAAGACAAATTTTTTTTACTGATCAATCCAGGCACAATGACATCTTGTGAATTTCTATGGTATACCTTTAATGCACTAACTGCAAAGAGGCGTGGAAAATAATCCTGTAACTATCACATTCTTTTCTAAGGAAGAGTTGTCCGGATTATGATCAACCCTTGCAGCTGGCAGTGTGAAGAGATGGAAATGGTGGCTGGTTTTTCTATTGTGAATGGTGGGCAGATATTTTCACCCAGAACATTTTTGCTTTTTCTAACACTTAGGACCTAAGTATTTCAGAAATTCACCAGCTGGCAGGCAAAAATACCTTTCTGGCTTAATGTTTTATACCTTACGAGGTATAAAAGAACAAACAATTTCATATTTTTATTTCCTTTGACTTTTTGATTGTAATACTTTTCTCTCTAGTCTTTTCCCTTCATGATAAATCACACATCCAAACTTTCCTATTACATGCCCTTTGCAAAATTTTTATGGTAATTTACTATTTCAGGCAAAAGGACACGCTTTAGTATCTCAGAAAAAAGTTACTTTTGTAATAAAAAGTCCATTCAGCCACCTAAAGATTAAAATTGATGACAATATGTACTCTGATGTAGCACTGATGATTTAGGTAGACTTTTCCCAGTCTATTTGCTATAATGAGAAAAAAAAAAAGGTAATAAAAATAATAAAACACCACTTATCAAGTTGAAAAACAGTGAATCCCAAAGCAGAAGCCAATTAATAAAAATTGCTGTGCCTTAAAATTAGGGAAAGTGTTATTGATATAGCTGGTTTGTATTCTAATCCAGGCTGATGTAAATATTTTACATTATCTTATTCATTCTGAGCACTGCCAAAATTTGATATTTTAAAGTGAGTTTAAGCACCAAATCAAGCTTTTCAAATCACTTAATTTTGTTTCCTGACAACATAGGGTTGTGAGAAATCTGTTTTTGCCTAAAGTACATTAAAGACGTAAAACATGTCGAGAGAAATGGACTTTGTATTTTGAATCCCTAAAGAGTATTGTTTTAAAGAAAATAAAGCTGGGGCGCCTGGGTGGCTCAGTGGGTTAGGCGACCAACTTCGGCTCAGGTCATGATCTCGCAGTTTGTGAGTTCGAGCCCCGCGTCAGGCTCTGTGCTGACAGCTCAGAGCCTGGAGCCTGCTTCAGATTCTGTGTGTCCCACTCTCTCTGCCCCTCCCCTCTTCACGCTCTGTGTCTCTCTGTCTCTCAATAATAAATAAACGTTAAAAAAAAAAATTAAAGAAAATAAAGCCACTAAAATGTTAATCCTTCCAAATTTTGACATCAGATTTCTACTTCTCCTGGCAGATACTACCTGGTTGTGCCCTGATAATATCTGCCCTCCCCTCTCTCACATGAATGGGATTTTTAGTCAGGCCCGCTGTCCCTCAGAAGAAAAGCTATGGTTCCCAGCCCCTTTGTGTCTCTGTGTGTATGGCAGTTTCTGGGAACCTTCTTTATAAGGCAGTTAGTCAGGCTGTACCCTTGCTTCTTCTTCCCTTCCTCTGTTTTGTAGCTTGAGATGTGAAGTGTTGGTGCAGCAGCATCTTGTTCTGGGAGCATGTGAGCCACACCCAGAAGATGGTGGACTGGAGAGCTGGAAGGGGCAGGCATCCCTAAGGGCTTCCTGGGACAGGGCTGCCACACAACCCTGGCTAGACTCTCTCTGGACTTATTTACACGAGAAAGAGATAAATGTCTGTTACTCAGAGGTGAACCTAATCATAACCAATACACTCATCTACTAAAATACAAATAGCAGAGCAAGAATTGAATTTGATTAGAGGGAAAACATAAGCAAAATATTTTTAAAAATTAAAATGGGTTTGTATTCTTAAGTATCTGAAGTATTTTCTGGCAACTATCTAATTACTGGGGAACGCAGGCTTGCTATGATTATAAAATTCTTGTGCCTTGTGGTAATACAGCCAATATGAAACAAGTTAGGTTTGTAACAGGTCTTTAATCTTTAAGCCTTATCTAAGAGTGTATTATTGAAGATTATCAAAAGACCTCCTATAGAAGATCACTTCACTATAAGAGTGCCATGAAGAGGTTCTGGAGAACTGCATTATGAAATGCTTCTAGTATATTTTCTTGAACAGTTTCAAAAATCAATTATTTCTCAAAAATAAATATAACTAGAAAGCTTTTATGATTTTTAACTCATTTTTAATCTACTTTATAAATACTGGCATTACACTTTGACCCATTATCGGCTTCAAATTTTACAATGCTATTTTTAAAAAGCATTTTAAAAAGTTGTCTTCTATCCTGTTTCCTTAAGTATATAAAGAAGGATGTAAGGGCCAGATTTAGAGACTGGAAGAAAGGTGCACGACTTGGAAGGGCTGCTCAGGAAGACAGAAGTTAAGGTGCAAATTTTACATACTGAGTCTTCGCTGGATAGGTTTGGGTTCATGGGAACATAATTCTCTTCACTGTCGTGTGAGTCACTGCTTGAAGTTGTGCTATGCACTGAATCCGGTCGGGGAGACAAGGGAAATCTAGAGGAACTAATTAAAGAGATTACCGTTACAAACCTAAACCTTGACAACAATTTCTAAAATCACTTCCAAGATAAAAATGAGTGATCGTTTACATTCTTTCACCAACAGTCACTAAAGTTTACAATCATTTATTGTACACATTTATTCATTACAACTTACTGCAAACCCTCAAATGCACACCTAATATTTATAGCTATCTTGTAAAAAGTAGGCCTTTGGGCATCAAATTCCTGTGTAAAACAAAAGAAGTATTGCTAATGATTTGGGGGACAAGTAGAAAGTCACAGACATGAAAAGGAAGATTTAAGTTTCTATTAAATACAGCTACCTATATGTAAACATAAAACATGAACACATATTTAACGCAAGTTTATAACTTCACATATCCTTTAATTACCTATATATATTTGTTTGTTTATATCTCTGTATAAATACATAATTTAAATATATAAATTTACATTTATAATCTCTGCACCCAATGTTGGCCTTGAACTCACGACCCAGAGATTAAGAATTGCATACTCTTCTGACTGAGCCAGACAGGCGCCTCTTCTATGTACAGTTTAGCAAATTTTGATTAAATAACCTCTGCCAAGAAACTACCGTATTTGCCAGATCAGTAGTTCTGAGAAATTTCTAGCCTCATGAATGCTTTATACCCTTGAACATTACCAGGAACCCTGAGGAACTTTTTGTTTATATAGGTTGTATCTATTTACTGTATTACAAATAATAGAACATTTTTTTTAAAACCCAGAGTACACAAATACACATTCTATTTATTAGCTGTCTCGGGGATGTGATCATACGTTACGCGGTCCCTAGAAAACTCCAGTGTGCACTCATGAGAGAAGCAGGAGTGGAAAGGCAAATGCCATCTTAGAATCTTAATGAAAATAGTTTTCACCTCACAGAACCCCAAAAAAGGGGGGGGGGTCCCCAGACTATACTTTGGGAACCACTGTTTCAGGTATTTTCCATCACAGTGAACAATCAAGGTACACATTTCAAACAAAGACTTACTCTCGAGCAAAACTCCTAGTGATGGGAGATCTAACTGGGGCTTGCAGTTCTTCCCATTCTGGCAAAGGTTTTATTTCTAAAGGTGCTGGCTTGGCTGAAATGAAAGGGAGAAAAAGAGGCTTCAGTATACAGACATTTGAAAAACAAAACAAGATCCTCTATGTCTCTACTTATGTGTTATAGCCAAACACACCTAAGACCAATGGTTTCATACATGAAACGAAGTTCATGGGTGTTAAGTGATTTGCCCAAGGTTACCGAGCTAAATAATTAGTGACAAAAGCTAAATCAGATAATGTTTCACGATTGTTGATTCAAAGTCTAAAGCTCTATTACATCATGTTGTTCCTTAATTTAATATTTTATGAATATAAACTAAAGAAAGGGTAATGTGACCCAATTCCTTAACAGTTAATTGATGTACAGTTTTCATTACTTCCTTATTTCTTTTTTTTTTAAATAATTTTATTCTCAAGTATGGAGATTTAATCTATGTAAAAACATTTCTATTCAATATTGAAGCATCAGTTGTACAGCTATACGTATGACGTACAAAAAAAGTATTAAATACAAAACTCCGATAAAATCAAAAACTGAAAACAGAATTCACTAAATCTTTTAAATTAATTCAAGCCCAGTCTGAAAACAAATAAAAGAAAGCAATAATATTGTAAGACTCACACTCAGCTGAGAGAAGGCCTAATTAAACAATTACCTTGAATTTTCAGCTTAACTTAACCAACAATATCCTTTATGTCAAATTAAATAAACACACTAATAATATTCTTATTAGCCTGATTTATAAGTGGTCTTTGTTTATTTACCTCATTATCACAATAGGCAATTACCACGCTAGTGCATACCACAGAGCTCTCATTTTTTTCATGAGAGTGAAACATTTTTCAGAAGAACTAAAACAGTATTACGTGTTAATGCTAATTATATTTTAGGAGATTACTTAAACATATTAGGTAAATATTCCAATTACATTTCATTCTGCCACTCCAAAGAAAAGTTTTCATTTTTCTAGGTTTCCTTCTTCTAGTCTTTGTCCATATATAGACATACTTTTACTCAACTCGTATTTTTAATCAACTATGTTATAATTACAATCAAACTATAAAATAGGTGGTCATTTTAAAGGGCAATGTCGATTCACTGCGGCTTATAAGTATTTTTGTCTGTTCAATACGAAAAACTCAGTGCGATTTTCTGAAGACTAGATTAAATTTAAATCTTGCTCATCTATACCCTTAAAATGGACCAGCACAGAATACTGTGCTAAGTGAACGTATTTCTTTAACTCCTTATGTTTCACTTTTTTGAAACCCAAAGGCTAATGGCAGTTTAGCAGTCAAATTCTAAATAATGCCATAAAATAATGAATCTATGGAAGTGATTCTGTATTTTGTCTTAGAATAGAATACATACAACATTATATATAAATAAAGGACACATTTGGAACTCACAAGTAGCTAACAAGCTTAAAGAAAACAATGCACTGATGTCTAAAAGGTTAAGAGAATAATGTAAAAGAACAAGACTGAATACCATGTATTATCAAACTTAACATGCTGCTGTTAATGGCATAACAAGTAGACTTACTATGTCTATGGAAAGACAATGGGAAGACACACATTATGGGAAGCATTCACTTTAGAAATAACGTGCTAGGAAACTTTATTTACAACAGCGGTAGTATTTAAGTCTCTTCTCCTTTACTTTTTAAGAAAAAACATCACAAAATAAAGAAATTCCCAATGCCCCATCCAGCATGCGGTGCTAAAGTACATACCCTTTCTTCTTGTAGCAAAGTCACCTATGGTTTGTGAATCAGTTCGCTCTAAACCAGGGGGTTTGGGTCTTAAAATTTTAGGACTTTGACCTAATTGGTAAAAAGAAGATGCTCTTAATATAATGTTACTTTTTAATTGGAAAAATGGATTCTGTAAAAAAGCCACAGAGCCCTGAGCAGAAATGTCACACCTCAAAAGCATAAACATAAGTTTCATTGTGGAGAATATTTTAACCTTGCCACACATCACTCATGCTCAGTCCAAGGGAAAGGATGAAGCTGCATGCAACAGGGTAACAAGCAAAGTGTTATAAAAGATGGCAGGGTGTTCGTGGGGTAACCAGCCTGGTTAGTGGTTATCTTTACTTGGGGGAAGGGAGGAAAGCCATGTGCCGTGTTACTCTTCTAACATGCCTTAGAAAACCGGACTAAATAAAAAATTATAAAATACCTCCATCAGACCTCAAGTACATCTTTTCTTTGAAGTCTGATGTCTGATATGAAAGTACCGGGGCGTACTTCCCAATAGTATTATTTTCTTAATTTTATTCAGGTGTTTAAATAACCTTAATCTGACTATTCCTTTACCTCTTGACCAAAGCCCTTTGAGAAAAGCAGGTTGATGCCATGGTGTTTGCTAGTCCAACATTAAAACCAAGACCGACATTTGTCTCCCCTGGGTATACTGGTAGATGCCTGGTGACATCATTTTGCAAGGATCAGAAGCTAGGTTCTGGAACTGATGACTGTCTAGCTTTAAGTATTTGAAAGCATAAATTCAGTTGCCATTATTTTCTTTTCATTTACTCTCTGCCACATGTAAGTACTGCTGAAAAGCCTTATGAAAAGTACAGAGTTAACACCCAGCAGTGGCCTCACTTATTCCCACAGAAAGCTTGGAAGCTAGAGCAGCAACATCGTTTAAATCAGTTATTTGATTATTAAATCAGTTATTTACTCTCTTCTCAATGGCACCAAATTTACTTCTTTTTTGGCAATTACAAAATTTAGTCGACATCTAATAGATGGCAAAATCAGAATTTGCCGATTAAATGACAATATCTAGTACCTGATCTACCAAAGGCTAAAAGTTTCTGAAAATATGAGTCCCTAGGTTATAAAATAGGAAGAGTTCTCTAATGAGCCAATTTTCTGAGTTAGGTAATTAATACCTTGAGTTTATTCAGAAAGGGGGCAGGCTTAGTTTAAAATGTGAGTGATAAAATTTGAGGCCATGATCCTACCCCTAATGTTGACCTATCCAGGGCCCCCAATGGCAGGTCACTTTCCTAAAACAATGGAGGATGTCAGCTTTTTATAAACTCCCCAAAATAATGTACTTCCCTTCAAAAAAAAAAAAAAAAAGTAAGAGGCAGAGGGTAAGGTTTACTACAGAAAAATACACTTATTTTACAGCCAAAAGGCTTTTACAGATCAACTCCAGCTTCTTCATTTTATGGATGAGATACCCTTAAAGGATGAAAGAGGTTAAGGAAAGAGGTTGCTTGGGTCACAACATTAACTGGAGGCCAAATGAAGGCTTCCCCTAACTCCCACTGCTGGTGTATGCTCCTGTGCTGTCCACATTGTCTATCCCTTTGGGAAGAGAAAATCCGAAGAAACCAGTGTTTAGAGGTCAGTTTTGAACTGCTAAGTTCAGTTTGAGATCTTACATCTACTTAAAGCCACACATAATTGATTCGTGAGTAATGTGACATTTAATAATTACAAATTGCTTTTCAGAGCAACTTTTGGTTTGGTGGTGTTCACTCAGTGTCTTTTGCTCTGCTCCTTTTCAGCAAGACCCACTTTCATTAGCTCTCAGCTTCCTTCCGAGTTTTCAGTGTGGTATCTCCCAGTGGTCACCCTCAGCCTCTCTCAACTTTGCACCCTCAGTTATGTTCATCTATGTTTACAGTTAAATACTCGAGGTCATGTGACTGCTAAATCCACCTGCCTGTGAACTATCCATTCTTCCATTGTCTGACAAGTCTTCATAGTGATCTTTCTAATACCTGACCCTGAAATGATCATCTCTTCTCTAAACCAATTCTACGTTTGTTTTTTTTTTTTTTTAAGTATCTCAAGGGTACTCCCTGGTTTTCTTAATAAAAAATACTGTATTGGAGAGTCTGGGTGGCTCAGTTGATTAAGCGTCCGACTTCAGCTCAGGTCATGATCTCACAGTTCGTGGGTTCGAGCTCTGCATCGGGCTCTGTGCTGACAGCTCAGAGCCTGGAGCCTGCTTCAGATTCTGTGTCTCCCTCCTTCTCTGCCCCTCCCCTGCTCGTGATCTGTCTCTCTCTGTCTCTCAGCAATAAATAAGTGTTAAAAAAATAAAAAGAAAATATTGTATCAAGTGCGGTTTTAAAAGTGTATTTATAAAATTTACCTGTATTTTCCACTTCATGCAAAGCTTGAGGATGATTTTGGGGCTCAAGTCGCAATGTGGAAATGTGGCAGTGAATTGTAGTGAGTCACTTTCAGGCATTTTGTTAGCTTTATTTCTTTACATCCCTCCAAACTCAATTTGACATTCATGTTCCAGAAAGAAATGAACGTCATACCCAAATGAGAGCCCAGTTATTGCTTATGAGGAGAGAAAGGTGAGAACGGATCCAAGGTGTTGGTATGCCTGTTGTGGCCCTGTCTTCTCTACTGTCTACTGGCAAATATTTGAATGTTTCCCTGATTGTTGGAGAAAAGTATGAAATAAGAAGAAATAAGAATAATAAAGTAAAGGCAAAAATAAACCAACTTTGGAGATACATTGATTCTCAAATGCTAAGAGTAAGCAGAGGAACTCATTTGAGCAGTTAACTTTTAAATCCAAGGCAGTTTGCAACCTGATTTTAGCTACACTAAATTTGAACAGATAAAGCAACATTATTTCTTTTGCAGACAGCCATTCACTACTGGCGAAATTCCTATTGGACTTTAACCCTTGAGGGGGTCAATCTCTGGATCATGTGACTTATTCCCTCATTTGGAGTACAAATTAATAAATCTTCATCTCTGGTTTAGATCTTTCCCTGGAGATCCTAACCTACACCTCTGCACAACTACCCCATATGGATATTCCACCAGCGTTCACACTACATGTTCAAAACAGAATTTATCCTTTGACTCAGCACCACAAACCTGCTTTGTTTTCTCTATTAGCAGCTGCCATGGCAGATCTCTTAGGAGTCATTCTAGCTTCTACTTTCTCTCTAATCTTTATTCTGTAAGTTTTAATTTATATTTATAATGACAATAGTCTGTTTTCATTTACCTAAGAAAATAAAAAAATCTGCAAGTCTGAAGTCCATTCTTTAAACCTCCCTGTTTTTAAAGTGCACTTCACTTACCTGGTCTGTTTCCCTGAAAGTGATGAGCTCACACTGTATGGCTAAATGACTTCCACCTATATTCTAAATGCCCTTAAAACTTGTAAAAATCACTTAAGTCCCCAAGTTGAGGGACCATGAGAGCCAGGAAAGGGATTTTGTTAATGCCTTTACCCATCTAATCACTTCTAAACCAAGGCTTTGAGAACCTTGGATTTGGAAAACTGAGCGAAGCACTCTCTGAGGAAGATGCTGAAAAAATGTGATTTTTATAACATTTTAGAGAATGCAGGTTTTTTTCTTTTTTCTATCATATCCTTAAATCTTAAACTGAGCTTTCTAGGGGCTAACCTGATTATGTTACTTGCCTGCATAAAACCCTTTAATGGTGTACCCAGAATAAAGCCCAGACTCATTAGCATGGATTATAACACCCTCAGGATCAGGCACCTGCAAGGCATTTGGCATTCCCTCCTCCATTCATACTTTACTCCCGTCCTCCCTTCCCATCTGATTTCCTCCCTCCCACTCGCGACTCAGCCAGTCCCATCTGTCCTCTTTTAAAGGATCTGGGTATGCCATTTATTCGGACTAAAACAATCTCTGCCATCCTCCCCTCCTCTACCATCGTTTAATTGCCATTCACCCCCTCAGACTTTCCTCAGGGGAGCTTAGATAACAGTGCCAAAAGCTTACCTCAACCACAGTCCTTTCCACGCTAATTATGATAATGTGTTTACTTTTCAACCTCCTCCACTAGACAGTGAGCTTCTTCAGGGAAGCCATTTATACCTTCCTTGTATTCGAAGACCCAAGACCCAGCAAAGACTATATCCTATAATGGCAGGCACGTAAATCTATGTGGATGAACTGCAGTTCTCTTACAGCTGGTGGTGTTTAATCTGATCAACACCATAATTTTTTGTTGTCCTTTAAATGGAAACTAAGAGCAACTGAATGTTGTTTCAAAAGTTGGTCACCCCAAATATGGTCAAGGAAGTCACACGAGGTCACGTTTCAAATAAGCAGATGCAATCTTTTTTGGAAAGTCCATACACTATCAAGTATTATTTTAATAGGCACTGCTTACATAAATTCAGCACAAAGTAGAACATTTATTTTGTGTATAATTACAGGTTTATCTTAGCCTAAAATATTTACTCTTCTGCAGTTTTACAGATCATTTTGTTTCCATTAGGCATCTCGAAAATTAAGGAAGAAGAAAGATAATTCACAACATTATTATCCTCTGCTAAATTCCAAAAAGTAATCCGGGTAGTATCGTGAAAAACTTTTACACCTGTTTTAATAGTCTCATCGTATGAAGAATATAATAATGATACTTATATATTGGAAGGTAAAGAATTTTCAGGAAAAAAAAAAACCCTGCATGTAAAAGTTATGCTATTAAAATGCACTCCATTGTTCTAAAAAGTGTGTATTTAAGTCATCTCTATACCTAATGTGGGACTCATATTCATGACCCCAAAATCAAGGCTCTCATGCTCTTCTGACTGAGCCAGCAAGGCTCTCCAAAAATGCACTCCATTCTCATTTCTTTTAAATTCTAACTCTAAACCAAAAATCTGACTTGAGATTCAAACTTAATACTTGTTTATTAAAAATCTAGTTTTATTTACGAGTATCATTCATCCAACTCCCAAACATTTATTATAGTATAAAAGTAGTTTTTAAAGAGCATGTTGGGGCACCTGGGTGGCTCAGTCAGTTAAGCATCCAACTCTTGATTTCAGCTCAGGTCATGAGATCGAGCCCCGAGTCAGGCTCCATGTTCAGCACGGAGCCCGCTTGGGATCCTCTCTCTGCCCCTCCCTCGGCTCATGCTCACGCTCACTCTGTCTCTAAACAGAGTGAATAAATAAATAAATAAACATTAAAAAAATAAAAATAAAAAGTATGTTAATTTTTAGTCACAGTCAAAAACTTTAAAAGATCTCTTGAAAAAACATTTAGAGCCCTGTCAACTGTGCCAAAAAGACCCATCTAGGGAAGATCCTTGGGACTCGTCTTCTGGATCTGGACTGGTCTTCACCTATACTGAGGTGAAGACTGAAGATACTCTAATCAGACTAATGTACAAAAATACCAGAAATAAATCAAAATCCATACAATAACTAATGGTCAGAACTACTGCAGAAAGCCATGGATGGACAAAGCTGAAGAAAACAAACTATAAAGATAGCATCTGAGGCTCAAATGGCTGCCGCGTCATGTTAGAAGGAGACTGGATGGAAGTAGGGGACCTAGGTCAGTGCAGTGATTAAATATGGTAGGTTCATGTAATGATTTACTCTAAGAGAAGCCACAATAAATACAGAAATTTCTAAAACTTTATAAACTTGATTTTCAAGTAAAATATAAATTTTAGTTGAAGCAATCAAAACAATTTGCTCTGCATTTACAATGACTCATATGATCTTCTATATTTAATACAATCTACATAAATTATGCTTTTTCTCCTCTATTAATATACCCAAAACTTGGTTTAAAACAAATACTATCATGACAGAAATAGTATGGCTGAAAATATAGCTACCACAAGTTGGGTGACGGGCAAAGGGTCCATGAAAATACATTAAACATAAATGTTAAGAACATCTATGTATTTCTGAAGCTTCAGTTACTCAGAAGTATTTGAAAAATGTATCTGAACTGCTAACTACAGCAGCTGACATCTATATTTGGGGTTATAAACAAGGCCAGAATGTCACTCATTTGTTGCAGACTCTTCCAAAGAAGACAATCACAGAAATTGGTTGTATTGGGTGTTGAACCAGTTATATTGGGCTTTGAAACGAATCAAGCCATATTTGATAGAATTTGGTTTGCTAATTATGAAGTTTAGTTAATAAGAGATACTAGAACAATAGATTGAGACATGCATCTGATGTCACAAAATGTGAAAGTAAAACAGACTCATCTGCTGCTATGCATGAGAAGAATTTCATGAGAAGAAGAACAAAAAAGACATTTGTTTTACAGCTTAAGTTTTTAAAGACAAACTGCTCCAAGATCTTCACTTGGGTTTTAAAATATATTTTTCTTGAATTGCTTTAACTTTCTAAAGTGAGTTGACAAACTGCCAAGTTAAATAGTCTCTCATGCTTCCTTTCTTGTATATTTATTTAAAAAGTAGAATAGTACTAACGAAAAGCAAAACCTTATCTTTTTTTAAATTACTATGATTTTAGTAATCTCTTTACTGTTTTACTAAACCAATTCTTCTTGATTTTGCCTAAACTATATATTTTATTCTGGGTGCTTTCTCAGTTCATTTTGTATCTAAGCATAGATACCAAATAAGCAACTGGCCAATGAACTCAGGATTGTCTCTCAATAGTTCACTTAACTTTTAAGACTGAACACAACCTCCAGAAGTAACTAAGAACCTACTTTGTTCTGTTCTACTATAAAGTCACTTCAGGTTGGTTTAGAGTACTGGGGCAATTAATCTCTAATGTACTTAGAATATACTGTACTTTCACCATATAAATAGGGAGGTATAATTATACATATATGTAATATAAATGATACATAGCATACATGCCATATTATCATGATATATACATAGGATAATACATATTATAAAATGGGGTACACGAGCTGTCAGACCTAGAGAATACTAAAAGATCTTAAGACTTTTCTAACATATAAATAAGGGGATCTTTTGCATATTGTATGCAAAGAAGAAAATGACTAAAAATGTCTAAATAGATTTAAAGACAAATGAGGACAAAGAGAAGCAAAAGGAAAAGTTGTCAAATAAAAAGCCTATCATGCTCACACCCTTTCTAAGGTAATTATTCCTGACTATGGCCCTGCTGCTGGGGCTGTCTGGGTGGCTGTGGGTGTTGCACATGGTTATCTTTCCAGCTGTGAGACCAAAGGTGGGCAGCTGACCAGTGGCAGCCAGTCTATGGGCTGGCCTGCAATTAATCACATGGTCTGGTGTGAAAAGACAAATAACAGCAATCGGATTATCCATGAGCACTCTAAAGTGAGTGAATAATGATCAAGGCAATTAGCAGCAGATGTGGAAGCTGCAAGGGCACTAAAAAGGGGCCCTGAGGCAGAACCAAGGCCACAGAGGGGCACTGTAGGCCAAAGCTCTAGGAAAGCAAAAAATTGTGCAGAGGATATAGAACAGGAAACAGAAAAGAAGGAAATAATGTGAGATAGAACAAAGCAGATGCAAAGACTTCCCAGAGGACAGAAATGCAGACAGCAGGACAAAGGGACAGTCCCCTGGGAGTGCCTCTGTTTCCAGTAACTTTCTCATTTCAGCACAGGACCATCCTTACTTACTTAAAGGCAAAATAAAACAAAACTCATTTTCTTCATATACCCTGAGTGAGTCTCACACTCTGTTCCCCACAATTGGAACTTAATTAGAATTATTATTAATGATCTAAACCCAGGTTAATGAGAAGTTTACACAAATATTACATGCTCTTAAAAAGCTATATACAGCACATGAGACTTTTCAAATGTGCTGAATTCCCCAGAAATGGTGCCAACTTATCACAGAGCCAATATACTAACTTACTTCGTTGTCAAGATTAAATCACACTAACAGCATGCTGCAGCACTGCTAGTTGTCTGGGTTTTAACCACTCAAACCCAAAACCTGGGTATGTATTACCAGTTTGAGAATTTTCTTTTATATTGAGTTCTTAGCAAACCATGCTACCTTAGAATTTTATGTTACTTAGGAGGGCCAGTGTGAAAGAACAGACTAGAAGCATTTATAATAACCCAGCAAAGGCAGAATAATTTTTAAGAAGTTGTCATATGGACTGGAAAAAATTGTGCAAGCAACCTCACTATTCTTAAACAATTTTAGCAAATGCACTAATAATCTCAAATCTGATTTGATATTCTATATTCCGGAGAAGAGGTTACAAAACAGCAGTCAAAGACCAATCTAGCCTATAGAAGTGTTTGGTTTGGTCTGCAATGTTTTTATTTGGTTGTTTTTAAATTAAACTAGCTGATCGAACTCCAAAATCAAAAGATAATACTTATATGTAAGTGCTGAAATTTTTGGCTTCTTTTGATACATCAGATGATTTGCCCATATGGGCCCGTATTATTTTCACAAGTCAACAAAGGATTATAGCCAAGGAGTTAGTTATTCCATTTAGAATGGACAAGTGCATTCCAGTTTCTCCTAATTTTCTCCTGTTGCTTGCCAAACCTTGTGAGTATTTCAGTTTGTAACCTCTGCTCTAGAGACAGGAGGCAGAAATCTCACCTGGGCCATCAACATACAACAATTATTAATCTACAAATAGCAACACCGCACATGAACAGATTGATAACTAAGGTACTATGAAATACTTCAGAATTTCTAGTCCCAATTCCATTTTGGATTTAACGACAGTTAAGTGCAGATCTAAGCTGGCAGTCCCTGGCCCTTTCACTATGCCAAGGCCCTTCTTACCTTTTCTGTCTGGCTTGAGGTTCCTATCCACGGGGGGTGGTTCACAGTCTGCAACAGGAACTGGCCTTCGGGGAGGGGTCTTTGGGCTGGACCGGAAGCCCATATGAGCTGGAGGAGGAACTTGCATTCCAAACGAAGAAAAATCAAATGTTCCCGGAGTCATTGGCACATAATTTGCTTCCTGAATTGGTTCCGTAAAACTGCTGGAATGTTGTCGTGGAGGAGAATTGGGATTCATTGGGACATAATTTTCATCCAGTTCTTCACTTGATACACTTCCCACTGTCAATATATTTTTGATTTTCTAAAACACACATACATTAAACAAAAACTATTATCAAACAGGAAAACACAGTTGTAAGTCACACCTAATCATATGGATCTGAAAGGACTTTTATTTCATGATCTCATTTAGTTTCAGGGCACTAAGTGTGAAGATCCTGACAATGAAACACACTTGATACCAAGGTCAGTTATACTTACAAAGTGGTTATGGAAGCCTTCAAGTGAACTAGATCTGTCACTTGGAAATGTTCGTGGAATATCATAGCAGTCTTGAGAACTAGCATCTAAAATAGAAAACAAACTATAAGCATTTCTTCCCATCTTTGCCATCTCTTAGGATTCTCAGAATGATCTGTTCTCTTTCTTTACACGCATGCATGCAGGTAAGCATGCACATGCGCAGATTTTTAAAAAGATGCTCACAGAACAGTATCTTGAATGGGCACATTAAACCACCAGAAAACAGACACTCACTGATATGCTAACCAGTACCAGCATTTGATTATGGCAATGAATGATTGTCTAAGCCTGGGATGAGATGGGTATTTAATGACGGAGAAAAGAAATACTTCTATTTTCCCATCTTTTGCACCACGCTGGGCCTAACTTATATCTCAGTAACCTATAATTAGATTACAGAGCTACTTCAAGTAGGGAATTAAAAACTGGTATTGAATGGCCAAATAAAGTATCCATATTAGTACTATTCACGATGCATTAAATCTTCATTTTCTTTAGGACAGGTGGATAACTACCACAAAACACAGAAACGTTAGCACATAGTTTATAGGGTATGTGCCTCTTAAACTCTGGCCTTCTATTTTTTAGGACTTTAAGAACCTCAGATTGGAACCCAGACTGAATTTTTCCCCTCTCAAGGTCTGTAATTTTTGGCAGGCTCTAGGAGATGGTATAGGACTCAGTGAAGTGGCTAGGGTAAGGGGAGAGAAGATTCAGAGCTTTAAAAATAAATAAAACCAAACAAACAACTGATTAGGACTGAGTATACTCGTTGGGTACAACGTATAAATTGCTTATCGAGGAAGGAAGGAAACGGAGCCCAACAGATGTGACACGGAAGCAGCTATGATGGCACACAAATACAGGAAAGGGATGACTCGGAGAGGCTTTGTGGCTGGTCCTTTTCCTGCTCCTCTGTCCCATTAGAGTCTACACACCCAGGATACATGGAAAGCAGGAAAGAGGGGTGCACACTTCCTTTGGCAGGAAGGTATTACTAAGGCCATACTTCTTCAGGGATGGAAAACTCCACCTCTTTCTCCCTTCCAGCAGAGCATGCACACAGGCACTCGCTGCATGCACAAACACCCTTCAAAGGATCTACTGAGACTCTGCCATCTTCCTACATGAGTGGGTGACTGCAGAGCTGAGGAAAAAAAGGACTATCATTTACCATCATTCTATGCTGAAAAGAACAAATATTCAGATAAACAGATTTTCTATCGTTAACTTCTAACACAGTAGAAGCCAGTTAGAGCTGACCTTTTCGCAATTTGTTCAAATCCACAGTGGAAATGGTATTACTACGTGATGGTGGCATCCCTGCTGTAGGGATACAGTAACTACTGTCAGTATCTGAGGCCGTGCGTGTGATACTACACGTTTCCACAGGCGATCGGTCATGAGCCGGATGTGGTTTCGGTGGCCGAGGTGGAGGAATATCTGGAATAGTGTCTAGCTTTGACGTCTGTCCCAAAGTTCCTTCTGGAAATGTTCGTGGAATCTGATAAGTATTACCAGGTGTTGGAGGAATGTCATAACTAATAGATACATGCCTCATTTGAGTCTCTACACTTGATGTCCCAGATGGGGTATTAAAAACATAGAGTTCTCCATCTGCCTCGGTACTTGATGGAGACACCTTTGGTAAAACATCGTGGGAGTAACTTCTGGGCAGGTTATAAAGGCTGGAGTCTACAGAAACAGATGCAGCACGAGACGGTGGAGAGTCATACATCATTTGCTGCTGAAAAAAGCCATTCACTCCATGTTTGCTCTGGGAGGAAGCAGGATTTTTATGAGAAGGGACGTTATCATTGCAGTCTGTTTCAGAAGAGGTGGATTTTGCAGAATCAGCATGTGTTCTAAATAAAAATTGTTAATGACAGAAAATAAAACATGGTGAAGACATAAGACTACATTTTAATAAATATATTTATAGTTTAGCAATCAAACTACATGGCTTTTTTCATTAGATTTTTTTGTGTGATCCATAAGATTTAAAGCATGAATGTTCCTTAGTTTTTATGATTATACACCAGACAATAAAACCACCACCACAAAACCACCAAAAGCATTCTCCCTAATTCCTGCCCTGTACGTGCCCACACCCCCAAATCCACCTATTAAATCCATGATCCCTGAAGCACTGGAATTAGAAAGGTACAAAACTCTGAGAAAGGTAAATGATTAAGACATAGACACAAGGAAAATCATTTCCCCTGAAGAGCATGCAGAAACCTCGTGCCAATGCAGTTTATCAAGCTGGTCCATTGCTCTTTAGCCCACCTGTGGCAAATTCGTTGTTCTGCAAGACTATAAGTCTAATGATTTCCTGGTATTGAATAAATTCAATGTGACCTACAAGGAGGTGGCAACTTGAAAGGTTTGTATATCTTCCTTTCTACTAATTTTCTTTAACAAACACTCAGCCAATACTATAAAGACGATCAACATATAACGCACAGAGTTCGCCAACTCCAAAAAATAATTAACCTTGAGAAATCTCATTAGAGTATATTTAATGTTTTGGGTACATTTCCAGTCTTTGCTTTCTGTGGTATCACAAAATTTGGGTAAAAGCCAAAATGAAGCTAATGATACCAGCACATTGCACTTCCTTAACGGTTAACAAGATAGTTAACCTCTTGTGAGTGATGTCTAAAGTCTGGTAGGAACTTGAATTTAATCTTTTAAAATGTAACTTGTGAGAGTTCTTTAAGGTCTGATCTTCCCTGATCTTTTAGTAACACCTAGCACTATGTATCACATGTATTTATTCAAACTCTCCACCGCTGTTGTCACGGAACCCATACTGTAACATCCTCACTTCCATTCTCCCTCGCTGATTACTCCCTTGTTTCACTGACTGGCTCCTTCTCCCGTGTCTCTACCCGGGAACAGCCAACAGAATCCAGTCTTCTGGATTCTGATTCTTGACCACACACACCATTTAAAAACCCTCCTTTCTCATGACTTCACATTCCACTGAATGCTGATGACTCCCATCATCTCACCAAACTCTTGAGTCCCATATTTTCAAACTGTTCAAATATATTTCTATATGGTTACCCCAGTGTTAACCCTGCTTATGCATACCAAGCCAAATTCAACTTACTTCTCAAACTGATTGTCCTTTCTGACTTGCCATGAAAAGAAATGTCTTTATCCAGATTCTCTAGGCTCAAAATGCAATCAGCGTTGACTCACTCTCTTTAATCTCCACCATCCCCCTTCAGGCACTGACTCCTTCTTCCTAACCAAGTAACTATTCCCTGCTCTGTTCCCACTGTCCCCACCCCAAGTTCAGGTCTGGGTCTCTGCTAAGATCCACACCACCGAACCCTCCTAAGAAGTCTCAGTGGACCTCCTTCCTCCAGTTTCTCCCTCTTCCAGTGAACTCAAGGGACCATACTGTGAGGCTGCTATAAGGTCAGTATTTTCGGAACATGGTTTTCATATCACTCATCTATTTGGAGAAAATACTGTTAAAGGTCCCAGCAGGCTGGGGGAACTACAAAAAAAGCCCACAAGCAACTCCACTTACCATCCCTGGCTATACCATCCCTGGCTCCACCTGACATGCCCTATCTTATGCCCTACTGTCCCCCAGTGGAACCCTCTACTCTGGGCAGGCTTTCCTCTCATTTGCTTCCTCTGGCCCCTCACTCTCACCTCGCCTTTCTCTCAAATGCTTTTTATGCAGATTGCTAATGACAGGGTCCTTTTCTCTCACCAACAAGTATAGTTCAAATCCTACACCTCCTTGGAAACGTTTCACCTTCCATTTTAAGAACACTTGCACTGTCCCTTCTAGGAATTTCTAATGCATCTACACATATTCTAAATTTGCACTTCATTTAATTCAAACATGTGGGTTAAGAGAAGCTAGAAGCACAAGTAATAAGTTCCCTGCTCTTGACTAGCTTATGGTTTAGCGAACAATAAACTATATATATCAAACTATTTCCAATTCTGTGATAAAAGGGAGGCATGACCAGGATGCTATGAAAACCCACAGAGGCATTTAGTTCAGGCTGGGAGTTTGGAGGAATGTTTCCTAGAGGAGTAGATGTCTGAGCTGAATCCTGAGTCCTGCCAGATGAACAAGAGTTTGCAAAGCAATTCTCCTGCCTTCACCTGCAGACACTTAAGGTTCGCATGTTTTGACTTCTTCATAAGCTTTGCTTGTAAACTCTGAGGGTGACTGTATCTGAGGCGGCTTATGTAGTTAGTCTGTTCCTTCACAGCACCTACCAAGACAGTGGGCACATAGTGGGTACTTCATAAATATCTGTCAATTAACTGTCACTTCTGCAAAATACATAGATACAAAATCTATCTGAGCAGGGATTCTCAGCATAATTTCTACTATAACAGGAAAGCCGTAACACCAATGAGATCAATGAAAGATACCATATAACAAGAAAACGCACTGAAAACTGTGACTTAGCTATTGGCTTTTAAAAAGTTGATACTGAAAAATAATTGTGAATCTCTATAAAATAAAATCTTAGTTAGTAGCAGAGGTAACAAAGTTGCGAATGTATAATTTTAAATACTCACAGCAAACAAGCAAAATCAAGTTAGAATTTGATATTATTAACTAGTGTTGATTTATAAAAAGATTTTTGTTTGTTTGTTTTTGTTTTTGTTTTTTTGCTCTTACAGGTAAAATCCCATTACAACAAATATCTAGAAACCCATCTTTGGAATGTCTGTATTCCATTATCTCGGGGAATCATTCACAACAACCTAATCTGTGGTTCTTGACAAATTCTATATAAAAATTGTTGAACAAGCACTTTGTACCATCTTAGTCTGGTAACAGTCACTTTCTCCATGAAAACAATCACAACAATTTTTTGTTATAAAATAATGCTTAATATCCAATCACTCCATTTAAAAAGCATCTTTCACATCTACTATGTAATTCCCACTTTTATATTCCTCAAGTGAGGACATAAATATCCCCAACATCACTAGTTGCCACCACACTGCTGATGGCAGACACAGGTTCCCTGGTCTTCATTTTCTGGCTCCAATTCTGTTACCTCTGGCCTTCCAATCAACAGAAAATGACAAGAGTGATCAAATGAAACTACTGCACAGCTTAGAAGAAAAGAAAGAAGCAGGAAGGGAGATGATGGGGAAACCAAGGATTTGGGGAAGGCTTTATGATACCTTTGTGCAAGCACTGAAGTCCACAGATTTGTTTCTACTTAGAGATGTATAAACTCAGAGCTTGAGGTAAGCTCTGCTTCACGGCTAGGTACGATGACTGGAAAGTTTTATGGTTTTTAGCAATATACTTGATTGATTAAATTTCATCAAATTTCACTAAAACCCAATTTATATATTCCCATAGAATTTGCTATATTGGGATTTTACCCGTATAATTAATTTTTCACACAGATCCAAAGCAACCACAACACACTCACTGCAACGGAATCGTTTTGCTTTCAAAATCTTCTAGTAGTAGGTATTCCTCTCCTTCTTCAGAAACAAAAGATGACCCTTGGCTGGTTTACAATCACATAAGAAATGGAGCAAGATCACCATTTATAAATCAGTGCAATCTGTTAAGCAAGTAATACTGTGAGTCTGTAACAAAGACTATGAAACAGGAGACAGATTTCTAAAAGAGCCTTGTAGGTATAAGTGTTCTTTGCCAAAGATAGTAGAGAATGCGTTTCTTCCATAAAACTCCTGAATATCAGAAACCATTAGAAGAATATAACCTGAAATATAGTAAGCCTAAACTATAACCCTAGATAGCTGGGTTTCTGTTAAGCCTTCAAATCAGAATTTAAAAAGTTTCAAGATTCTAAGTGCGCACGCACGCATGCACGCACACACGCACAGGTATTTACCTGGTGGGTTCAGGCTTCTTGCTTTGACAGTTGATTAGCAAGAGGTAGTCTTGAGGATCCTCCTGGATGCCAACAGTTTCCAGGTGTGGTGGAAGATTAATTAGCTGATAGGGAGGAGGTGGAGCAGCGGAGGATGAATCTACCTGGGTGGACGGCGGTGCTGTGTTGACCGCCAAAGGTAAATCGGCTGGCGCCTGGGCAGAGTTGCCAGGGGGCTTCACAAGATCTGCAACACCAAAGTAGAACTGTCATCGTCTATCCCATTTTAAGGGCTGTTTCTTAAATAAAGCTCCTTGAAAGTTTGAAGACAAACTGTTTAAACACACAGGAGCGTGATAAACCATGACAATGTCAGTTAAAACAAATTCTACCTATACAGCAACATTTGTACAAGAAATTATTGGCTCTTGTCAAAGAGATATGAAGAGTAAAGGCTCTTTCTTCCAGAGGCTATAATAAAGCCATGTTAACTTTGCCTTGAACAATCTTTAGTTTTGAGGCTACTGGCAATGAAGATGTTATATAATCGTAGCACCAGAGGTAGATTTTTTTCCATAATAAAAAAACAGTGTTTCCCATGCCAAGCCAACTTTCCAAGGAGGCCCATTTTATTATGTGGCATTTACAGGCACGAGGATCACCTCTTTGCCCCATCTTTATTTTGCTGTTCATTCTTTTCCTTCTACTCCTCAGCAGACTAAGGAGAAATAGTTCAAATTCTGGGATTCATGTTCAGGGAAAGAGATTTTCTTTAATGCTTCTCCTCTCCCCTCAGCTCATAGCCTCATTTACCATTTATTGGGTTTCTGTAATATTTTCAGGCAAAAGGGGTCAGCAAGTGAGGGAGTAATTTATTAAGCACTTAACAATGTTCTGAGAAGATATATGAAGCTAGCTAAATTGTTTACAGTTAAGTAATCTGAAAACAAACTGAAAACCTAGAGATAAAATCCCACGTTAATCACTGACACAACCAAATAAATTTTCAAGAACCCAGAAGAAAAATTCTCTGTTAGTGTGGTTAGGAATACAAGACTAAAAATCCAGAAAAAGGTAAGTACTCATATATGAATAAACAAATTTATTTACTGTCTGTTTATGTTACAACAGAAAAGGCTGGCTTCAAACGGAGATTTTTTTTAAATAACAAAACATTATCTAAAAGACACTAAAAAGTGGTAAAGGATTTAATATGTTCAACCAAACAAAATCAAATGGGAGGTCATATGACCTGTCAAGTCACCAGGAAGGAGCTACATGTCAGCTCTAGCTTCCCTAGACACTACAGGATAAGTCCACATGGTTTTGATAATGTCTTTATGTATTCAACTTTAATATCTGTATATGCACCACAGCAAAATTTATGTAGTTTATATTTTATAACTGTTCTTCCTAAGCACAGAAGCTCATATCATGGGGCGCCTGGGTGGCTCAGTCGGTTAAGCATCCAACTCTTGGTTTCAGCTCAGGTCATGATCTCATGGCTTCGTGGGATCGAGCCCTGAACTGGGCTCTGTGCTGACAGTGTGGAACCTGCTTGGAATTTTCTCTTTCTCTCTCTCTCTCTCTCTCTCTCTCTCTCTCCCCCCCCCTGCCCTCATGCATGCTCTTTCTCAAAATTAATAAACTTTTTAAAAAAGCTCATAATTATAAAGCTTGAATAAACACATTAGTATGGCTAAATATAAGTTTACCTTTATTTATGGGTCCCCAAAACAAACACAAAGGATCAGAACTCCTATGCATCAGTGTGCCCCACAGGTGGTAGATGCTTAAAGTGTTTCATTCACCTAGCAGAAACTCACTAAGCACTTTCTTTCTTTCTCTCTCTTTCTTTTTTTAAATGTTTATTTAAAATAAATAAATAAATAAGTAAATAAATAAATAATAAATGTTTATTTTTGAAGGAGAGAGAGACATAGTGTGAGCAGGGGAGGGGCAGAGAAAGAGAGGGAGATACAGAATCTGAAGCAGGCTCCAGGTTCTGAGCTGTCAGCACAGAGCCGGATGCGGGGCTCAAACTCATGAGCTGTGAGATCATGACCAGAGCCAAAGTTGGACTCAGCTTAACCAACTGAGCCACCCAGGTGCCCCACTAGGCACTTTCTCTACGTCATGCTGGAAGAGATTAAGGCAAGGGGCACTCCCAAATCTTCAAGATCCATTCAACTGCAAGTGCAGTTTGGAATTTGCTCAAGCATTATGTCAGCTCTACTAGGTGCTAATTTAAGTATGAGGACTTCTTTCACTTGGAGAGTTTGGCCTGAGTACATAGAAGTTGAGCTAATTTCTAACATTTTCTCTTTGTTATGCTGCATGCAATGTCAAGTCTTCATACAAGCTCATCTAATAAAATCTAATACTTTATGCCAGGAGTTAATTCCTTCTTATTTATGAAAGGTGAGAAAAGAAAATGGTGAGAACAGAAAAATATTCTTTTGGACATTTATACAACATAATGCCATAATTTCAGTGGGAACTCATAAATACCTCATTATGTCTAATAGATGTTGATTGCCAATAGTGTACATAATGTACTCTGTGAAATGTTTTACTGTTTTGACTCAGTTACAAATATATAAAGATTTAGTTAAGAGGATTTTACATCAGTGATTCAGTAAATCCTTGTGCATTGTTAAACTTAAGAGAATTATGAAAAATATTTACCTGAAATATAAAAATTTTCAGAAAAAATATTTTCTGAAGAGCTTTCAGAAAAACCTATACAACTTCAAGGAAGAAAAGGGGGGGAGGCGAGAGGTCAGAAAGCAGTTACCATATCCTATAGGCTGTATTCACAAATACATTTTACATACTTCTTTTTGTGCCATAGACATGTGGTAAAATCGTATGATCCCATTCAATTTTTAGTTCTGACCAAAACAAAATGAAACTCAACACTGGAAACACATCACTAAATAAAACAGTCTGAAACCTAATTCTCCACTGTAACTCCTAAAGTAAGTTTTTCAGGTGGATGTTTTTAGAGATACATTTTCCTTTAATATTTTTTCTAAACTTGATAGCTACACACTAAATGAACACAGTGATTCATCTTCAGTGTGGGAAAAGAATCACCCGGCCAGGCAATCCTTTTATCTGACCCTGTTTTATTAACACAATGGGATCATCTCATTTTTAACCTTCCATTTCTTCTACCTGTGAATGACTAAAGTTTTTTATCCTCTTTAGAGATGCAAGATCCTCTCAATTTCTGGAAGAAAAAAAAAAAGACTGGGATTCAAAGGTTCCTTTTTAAAAAATATATAGCATCTTGTTCACAATATGGGAAAGCTTGCATCTACTTCTAAGAGGCAAGAACTGGAGAGCATTTCCACTATGTTCACTAGCAAGCTCATGAAAGAAAAGACCTTTAAACAGCCATGAAAAGCAAGCCCAACCATTCCAAACAAGATGGCATATGAAGACTTAAAAAGGAAAGGGAACCGGGGCACCTGGGTGGTTCAGTCGGTTAAGAGTCTGACTTCGGCTCAGGTCATGATCTTGCGTTCGTGGGTTCGAGCCCCGGGGCAGGCTCTGTGCTGACAGCTCAGAGCCTGGAGCCTGCTTCGGATTCTGTGTCTCCCTCTCTCTCTGCCCCTCCACTGCTCGTGCTCTGTCTCTCAAAAAAATTAAATAAAACATTAAAAATTTTTTTTAAAAAAAGGAGAGGGAACACTGCTCTGCCACTTTGGCTCAGATAATGCACTATCTTCAAAGTTTTAGTCTTTGGGGCTGTTTTACTCATATTAATTTGACTATATACTCAGCTCTGCATATTTTAATGCAAGCACTGCAGTGTGTCTAAGTACTCTCATTTCTGGTCAAAGTTAACCAATTGGTCTGAAAAACTTCTGTTCCACTTTATAAAGACACATGATTTACCCCATTCTGCCCGACAAGTAGTTGAGCAGATCCCGTTTGTTGTTTTCTGCCTCACCTGGGTCTCTAACTTACTGCTCTTTCTAAGTAATGCTGGTATCAAGTTTCTGAGAACCAAATATCAGCTTAGGGTTTGCTTATGTGTGTAAAATCATTTCCTGTGTCTTAATTAAAAAAAACATAGAGTATATTAGCATTCGTTAAAGGCCTAATAAGCTGCTGGAGCAAATTCTTAACTAAATTTTACTTAGAAAGGTAACAAGTACTGGTAAGGTAAGCTTCAACCAGCTTTTGGTGAAGAGAAGTATATTATTATGTGAAGAGAACTACAAATAATAAATTGGTCCACATGACCCTGGCTTAATGCACAGTTTTATCCTGGTTGGAACCATAATGCCCTGGTGTTGCTGTCCCTCATAGAAGTCGGGTGCCTACGTAATGCCTCTAAACAGTCAAAATAATATATACAGATATATTTTTTCTTTTAAATAATTTTTTTTTAATTTGAGAGAGAGAGAGAGAGAGAGAGAGAGAGCGTGTGAGTCGGGGAGAGGGACAGAAGGAGAGGGACAATCTTAAGCAGGCTCCACACTCAGCAAGGAGCCCAATATGGGGCTGGGTCCCATGACCCTGGGATCATGACCTGAGATAAAATCAAGAGTCCGATGCTCAACCAACTGAGCCACCCAGGTACCCCATATATACATGCATACATACGTACATATATATATATATATATAAAGGCACAAGAGCTCAAGCCCAGGGAAGCAATTCTACTCTTTCTCATTGATAAGGAGAATATTTCAAAGTTAATATGACAGGTCCTCTGATTTTGTAACTACTGCCATACTGTATTTAGCATGTGGTAATAAAACTGCAGTGTTGCTCATGTCCTTGTCAGGAGACTAGATGAGATCCTTTTCTCTCAAGCTGGGCTACATTTGCTGATAGGATACTTTTTGGTTTCTACAGCAAAAATTTTACCTTTATGTTCACAAACAGGTCAACAGGCAAATAGGTCAAGGTTACTCTGTTTCTATTAATTACTAATTTACCTGGTCTGTTGTAGAATTTTTTTTTTTTTTGTCAAGAGATGCACTTTGATTGATCTATGCCTAATAAACTTAACAAATAAAGAGTCTATGGACAAAGATTATGCGTCAATTAATATCAATCCTAAAGTAACTGTTTTCTCATTTCAGAACACATCATTTTTTATAGAAGAACATTTTGTAAAGGTAAATCTAACAAATGTATACAAATGAGAAACATCAGTAGTTGCAATTTTTAGTGAAGCAACCTGCAATTTCAATTTATTTATTCAAAAACTGAAGACCTTTAATCATAGTCCAATCTATTTAATGTGTTTCAAATAGAATTTTTTTTATTTTGATGATCTCCTTAATAGGTTGTGCAAACATTCTTGGAAACTTTTTAAATAAACCCCTAGGAAGTGCTGAAAATGTCTTAATTCTTAATCCAGAGGCATCCTGTCATCAGAATCATTGCGGGGATTTTAAAGATCTAGGTGCTGGAGCCCCATCCCAGGAGACTCAATGAATCAAGATCTCAAGAGCAGTAACTTGAAAATGTGTAAGAAAACAAAACAAAAACAGAATAAACTCTAGTTAAACTGGTCCTCAGGGAAATGCAAATTAAAACCACAATGAGGGGCACCTGAGTGGCTCAGTGGGTTAAGCAGCCACGTCTTGATTTCCACTCAGGTCATGATCTCAGGGTCGTGAGATCCAGTCCCCTGTTGGGCTCTGTGCACAGCGTGGAGCCCACTTAAGATTCTGTCTCTCTCCCTCTCTCTCTCAAAAATAAAAATAAATAATAAAACTACAATGAGACACCAGTACACATTCATGAGGATGGCTAAAATTAATGACTGACAAGACCAAATGTTGACGAGAATGTAGATAACTGGCAGTCTCCTACACTGCTGGTAGGAAAGCAACCAGTACATATCCTATGATGTAGCAATTCCATCCATCGCTATTTACCCATAAGAACTAAGGGTTTATGTCCATCAAAAGATATATATAACAACGCTCACAATAGCTTTATTTGTATCAAAATAGAAATAACCCAAATGTCTATCAACATTCAAACAGATCCATAATTTGTGATATACTCATAAAATGGAATGCTACACAAGATGAAGAACTCCCACTACATGCTACATGGATGAATCTCACAGACTTCTTTTGGAAAAAAGAAGCCAGATTCAATGGTTTTGCTCATATAAAGTTCAGATACAGGCAATACTAATCTATGGTTATAGAATCAAAATCAAAAAAATTTTTTCTGGGTTTGTACTGGAAAGAAGGATGAAAAAACCTTCTGGGGGCTGGACATATTCTCTTTTTTTAACTCTGAGTGGCAGTTACACAGATTTATGTTTCTATATATAGATATAGATGGATGTATACAACTATATTGTACTGTATACTTAAGATCTGTACCTTCGACAGTAATGTGTCATACCTGAATAAAAAGTAAATAAAAATAAATCTAGCAGTTCTCTAAGAAGAACTGCTTTTACAGGAAAAGGGAGCATATGTATATTCTTACATTAGTTTACCTACTTTTCTAAAGGGAAGAATATCAAACAGTGACTATTTTTAAGCCACTATTATCTGGGCACTTTAAGAAAAGCAACTCAACTGATTGATAAGAGGCAACTTTCTAATCTTGCACCCTGAAATTAGACCAGGAGCCTTTGCGCCAAGTTAGTTAGCTGTTTAGAGCCCTTAGGCTGTGTTTCCTGGCACTTGTTAAGCAGATTTAACAGCTTCCACCTTGGTGTAGAAACAAAAATAAATCTGCACATTTCCAAGAAAAACAAAAGAAATTAGTCTCTACCCTCAAATCTGCTAAATAAAAGCATTCATAGGAACCGCACACAGTTCAATGAGCTACAATTTAAAAACAGATTCAGCTTGCCAGAATTCTGAGTATTCAATAATAGCAGTGGTCACCTGGGGCAGCGGAAATAACATGGTAACGATATTTTGAGAGGTTCCTGGAATCAAAACACAGGTCAGATTTTTCCCCTTTCCTTTTGTTTTCAGCAAAAAGTAGTTATTCTCATAGGGACTGGGGATAGTTATTTTCTCAAACTGTAATACCCAAGCATAGGATATTTCTTCCCACATCTTGCCTGACACAAGTATAGGGAAAAATGATTTCGTGTCATTAGTTTTAAGCCAAGAGTAAGAGCATACTCAACTTTGAAATGGGAAGAGCACAGGGCTCAGGGGACAGATTCTAGGTAAAAACAAAAACACCTATTATTTAGTGATTGGTGGGGAGATCTATTTAGAAGCAAGAGAATATAAAGTAGGTGGTAAAGCAAATGGAAGAACAAAGACATTCTGATATTTACTTTGTCATATTAAATTGTATGACTGTGATCACAAAAGATAATAGCAGTTCTTTGCTGTTTGAATCTTTAAATGTGTAGATTTTTGTTAAGGCATCTAGCAAAGTCAGCTACTACCAATGAATAAAATGTAGTGGTTAACTTTGAAGCGTTTTTGCAGTTTTGCTACTATGCATGAAAAATCAAAATTATAGAAAAAAATTTTTTTGTGGCTCCTAGATACTACACAATGAAGGACTAGTCATCTTTCACTGATATATGACCTACTAATTTATTTACAAGTTCATAATTTATGAGACACTCAAGTCTTCAACATCATAGTAAGACATTTCTAATTGTGGCTATTTGGGAGAAAGCCAGGATGAACTTGCAAAAAATTCTATACTGTAGAACTTAAAAAAACAAATGTAGTTGCATTTAGATATAGCTCATGAACTACACTTAGAAAGCACTGGCAAATTGAAGTCCTTAGCGGCCTGTTATGTGAACAAATAAAAGTGAGTTATGATTAGTACGGCTGTTTGTGGTAACCAACTCATTATATACATCAAATTTGATTAACAATACTGGAAATTTTCTCACAACCTCCCCTTTTATTGATATTGTGAAGATAAAACATTCACAAATTAAGAGTTTCATTCAAGACAAATGTATTTAAAAAAATTTTTTTTTAATGTTTATTTTTGAGAGAGAGACAGACAGACAGAGAGAGACAGAGCATGAGCAGGGGATGGGTCAGAGAGAGAGGGAGACACAGAATCCGAAGCATGCTCCAGGCTCTGAGCTGTCACCACACAGCCCGACATGGGACTCGAACTCACAAACCACAAGATCATGACCTGAGCCAAAGTTGGACGCTTAACCGACTGAGCCACCCAGGCGCCCCTAGACAAATGCATTTCTAATCTATTTTAAAAGGATTTGGGAGTTTGCGCCCCTCCCTATATTGGTAAATTCATGAAGCAAAAAACAGACATTGTGACTGATTATGACTACAAATACAACGAAAATGTTTCACTAAGTATAAAATAAAGTTCTCGGTACATTATCAGCTATAGTACAGAGACATTTAAAACTACCTATGCTTTTCCTGACCTTCTTAAAACTAAATTAACTGCTATCTATGCTTATTTATTTTTTCTTTAACTGGACACTTATCTAACAATATTATAATTCCTAGATTATTTTCCTGTCTCTGTTAGACTGACTATAAGCTCTATGAGGGCAAGAGCTGTATTAACACAGTCTCATAGCTTCACACTTTGATATATGTATATAATCGCACTTTAATAATCATATTAAATTATATATATTATATATATAATTATTAAATATATTAAATTATATATATTATATATATTTTTTCCACACACATCATGTATCTTGCACTCATCAACTGTAATGAATTATTATTCTGAGTATGAATCCTTCCCCACTAGACGCTCAGTTCCACATCTGTAATGTTTGCCATTTGTCCCCCTAACTAGTCACCTAATAATATATAGGTTGAATGAATATCCAAAGCCTAGTAGAGTGCTGGCAAATTCAGTAATTTGGTAAATTAATGAATCAATTTCCAAAACAGATAAAATCTTCCTTCTTCCCAGAGATGACTGGGTGTTCATCAAACTTCCAGATGATGAAATGAGAGTCATTCTAAGGTGGACAAATGGACCAGACTCCACGCCTTGAAACTCACAAAGTTAATCTCAGATACTTGTGCATTTGAAATTCTTATTTTGGGGGTTCTCAACTCTACCCACCCCTGAAAGGGCTTCCAAAAATTAGACATATTCCTTGACTGAAGAATGTATCTCCTCTTGGAGGGTATCTCATTTCCTTTGGTAATATATTTAGGAGAATTATACAGAAAACAAAAAGAGACGGAAGAATCCCTACTACTTAGTCTTTCAGATTAACTAAATCTATACAGGCAACCGATGAAGACAGAAGTCTACTTTTATGTCCCTAAAAACAAAATCTAAACTGAAAAGAAAGTCATCACCCAAAAGCGTATACAAGGACTTAAACTATTTTAACTGAAAATCCATCACATAATGAAATTAATGTGGTATCTTAATCCAAAAATTATCATTACTGCATGGTCATTAAACAGCCATTAGAGAGCCATCTTATTTGTGACTTTAACTTTAAAATCCTCTACTGCACTCAAATATAGACCTTATATGCAAGAATGGAAAGGAGTTTAACTGGAGTTAGGAGTCATACCTCCATACGCACTTAAATGTGAACATACTTATTAGTAATTTCACAAAAACCACTAAAGCTTAATTCCACAGGTGAAACAATTTCTTGAGGCTTTTAATCACTAGAACTCTGCTGAAAAGCTCTAGTTCATCAGCCACCTCCTGTCTAAACTGGATGCCTCCTTGCCTGTTTCAGTGCTGCTCCCTCTCAGGATTCTGGATTCTCTCACCAAGGGGTTTCCCCACCCCACTGGGCCAATCCCAGCCCTGGAAGGCTCCTCCTTGTGGGCTGCTGACTGGCCAGAGAGGAAGCAGCATGCTGACCTGAGCTAATTAGAGATGACTGCTGTTTCACTTCAATTCAAAACTTGATGTTGATTGTTGATGCAATTTTTCCAGCCCTCACTGAAACTCCAACACTCCTAAATATAGATATTTGGAAATGCACACTGTAAATGGCAGTATAACCATGAAGATGCTAAGTTCAAAGACCTGAGGGCGCCTTTCTTTCTGATTTTTGGGTTTACAGACCTAAATTTGTGTTGGGGTCCCCTAGATATGTGTTTGTTAAGAGAAGTAGAGAAGTGGACGGGGAATAAGTGGTCAAGACAGCTATATAAGCACCTGAAGAGGAATTCTGCTTGTAAAAATCTTTAAAAAATTTTTTTATTAATGTTTATTTATTTTTGAGAGGGAGAGGGGAACAGGGTGAGCAGGGGAAGGGCAGAGAGAGAGGGAGACAGAGAATCTTAAGCAGGCTCCAGGCTGTGAGCTATCAGCACAGAGCCCTAGCAGGGCTCAAACTCACAAACCGTGAGATCATGACCTGAGCCGAAGTTTGACGCTTAACTGACTGAGCCACCCTGGTGCCCCTACGTGTAAAATTCTTTATGAGACCTTTGCTCAATCATTCAGTTCTTCCCAGGACAGATACTCCAGAACTCAGTGCCTCAACCAACTCTCTTTCCTCTCCTCCCACCCCCACTTTTATCATTCACAGCCCCCTGCTCTAGTCACATATGATTCTGTTCCACCTCAGGGTCCTTGCTCTCCCTTGCCCCTAAGCCTAGAGGGTTCTACATCCCTTTTTTCATTTATGTAGAAATACTACTTCCTGGGGCGCCTGGGTGGCTCAGTCAGTTAAGTGTCTGACTTCGGCTCAGGTCATGATCTTGAGGTCCATGAGTTTGAGCCCCGCGTCGGGCTCTGTGCTGACAGCTCAGAGCCTGGAGCCTGTTTCAGATTCTGTGTCTCCCACTCTCTCTGACCCTCCCCCGTTCATGCTCTGTCTCTCTCTGTCTCAAAAATAAATAAACGTTAAAAAAAAAAAAAGAAATACTACTTCCTTCAAAAACCTACAATTTGCCTGAGAAGCTTGTCTTCACTACCTGTTATCCAAACCTTGAGCCTCTTCTTCCTCCATGCTGTTTTTAGGATCTTTGTGTTAAATAAACTCATTTGTTACTTTTTTTATCATGTTTTGTAACTGACTGTCACTTGCTTTTCATAGGTATTGATAATCCTCTTGACTATTTCATAACTTCATAATCCAATATGGTCTTCTAAATTTTTTTTAATATTTATTTTTTGAGAGACAGAGAGAGAGAGAGAGAGAGAGAGAGAGAGAGAAAGAGGAAAAGCAGGGGGTGAGGGCAGAGAAAGAGGGAGACACAGAATCTGAAGCAGGCTCCAGACTCTAAGCTGCCAGCACAGAGCCCAACGTGAGGCTTGAAACAATGAACAGTGAGATCATGATCTGTGCTGAAGTCAGATGCTTAACTGACTGAGCCACCCAAGTGCCCCATAATCCAACATAGTTTTTAAAATAACATCAAAATAATTGAGTCACATAAAAATGCTGTTTTCAAAATAGGTGAAAAATAGTCAAGTATCAGCAGTGCTATAAAGTTCAACTTAGTATTTATATAGAAACTCAGGAAATGCTCTCAAATAAGTATGTCTTCTTGTCACCTTCTTCTTCAAGACATTTATTTAGATACTGCCCCACATGGTTAAGTCTCTCTTTCTAAAACCTATGAAAAGCTTCTCCCCAAAATGATTAGAGGGTTATTAGTGCTTTTTCCAAATGGTGTTAGCCATTATAAAAAAGAAAATATTATACTGAGTAACTGAAATAACAAAGACTTTTATAATAGTTCTAAAAATGCAGCAATAAAGGAGAACTCAGGTTGAATAATAAAATCTTGAGCTTACCTTCCTCCGTAGGATTAAACCCACAGATGTCACAAATGCAACGAACCCACTTATTCATCTCTTCCTCACTGTCTGCTACCAAGTAGAAAATTCGGTCAATGGTGTTGATATCAAAAATGTAGCTGTTTTCAAACTCTTTTTTGTTAAATGTCAATCCAGCATCAACTTGCTGACATAAATTTAAATCAATAATACGGATGGGCTTCTTGGCATGATCATTTTTGTAATACTCCAGGACATCTGGATCTCCAGTTAAGCGACCACTGCGTAATACAAACCATCTCCTCTTCCATGCCTAGGGATGAAACAAAAATATCCATCTAGTATTAATTTGAGAGAGATTTTTCAAGAAGATGCACATTTATCAATGCACATTTCACAAATGAATTGTTGAAAGTCACATACATGTTTTCTTTGTTTCCAGGGAATAATCTACCACTCTTTACTGATGCCTCAACTTAAAAATGTGTCTATATATACATATTTATTATTTTCTATTAGATCTAATAGCATATTAGAAGATATTGATCTATATTAGATGGTATTACATAATGTAACATCAGGTCAATAAACTAAGGAAGACTGAGTTTTTACTAAATATAAAAAAACAGTGGTTTCAACAAATGGTGCTGGGAAAACTGGATATCCACATGCAAAAGAAGTTGGACTCTACATCATACAAAAATTAACTCAAAATGGATCATCCAAGACCTACACATAGGAGCTAAAATTAGAAAACTCTTAGAAGAAAACACAGGGGAAAGCTTCATAACATTAGATTAGGCAATTGACAGGACATTAAGAACGCAGAAGAAACACAAAAGAAAAAAAATAGGTAAACTGGATTACATCAAAATTTAAAATGTACACATTGAAGGACTCAATCAATAGAGTGAAAAGTCAGCTCACAGAATGAGAGAAAGTATCTGCAAATAATTTGTCTCATAAAAGATTAACGTCTAGAATATATAAAGAATTCCTACAACTCAGTAACAACAAAATAACCTAGTTTAAAAATGGGCAAAGGACTTAAACAGAATCTCCAAAGAAGATATACAAATGGCCAATAAGCACATGAAAAAATGCTCAACATCCTATCATCAGAGAAATGCAAATCAAAACCACAATGTGATACAATTTCATACACATTAAAATGTCTTTTATAAAAACCACAGAAAATAACAAGTGCTGGCCAGGATGGCAGAAATTAGAACCAGTATGGAAAACGGTATGGCAGTTCCACAAAAGATTCCAGTTGTAAATATCCAAAAGAATTGAAAACAAGGTCTCAAACAGGTATTTGCACCCCATGTTTATAGTAGCATTACTCACAACAGTCAAAAGGTAGGCACAACCCAAGTGTCCATTGATGAATGAAGAAATGAACAAAATGTGGAATATACAAAGAACACTGTTCAGTCTTAAAAGGGAAGAAAAATCTGACACACGCTATAACATGGATGAATCTTGAGATGTTATGCTAAGTGAAAAAAGCCAGTCACAAAAGGATAAAGTATATGACTCCACTTATACGAGGACTTACAATAATCAAAATCTAGAGACCAAATGCAGATGCAGAATGGTGGTTGCCAGCAGTTGGAAGATGGGGATAATAGTGTTTAGTGGGCAGCGTTTCAGTATGGGATAATAAAGAAATTCTGGAGATAGATACTGGTGACGGTTGCACAACAAAGTGAATGTACTTCATGCCACTGAAGCTGAACACTTAAAAATGGTTAAAATGGTAAACTTTATGTTAGGTACAGCTTACTACATTAAAAAAAAGGCAAGGTTTTTCATGCCTTACTATCAAGCCATCAGTACATAAAGGGCGGGGGGCACCTGGGTGGCTCAGTCGGTTAAGTGTCTGACTTCAGCTTAGGTCATAATCTCACAGTTCGTGGGTTCGAGCCTTGCGTCCAGCTCTGGGCTGACAGCCCTCTCTCTCTCCCTCTGCCCCTCCCCCACTCATGCTCTGTCTCTCAAAAATAAATAAATGTTAAAAAAAAAAAGAATACATAAAAGTACTTCTTCAAAAGACTCCTTTGTATTTTAAGCTTCTCACTCACTTCTGTGTGAGGGGAATGGAGAAAAAAGAGTTTAAAAGCTTTCCTCGTTTCTCACCTGAAAAGCAAGCAAAGAAATGGGCTGTGTCTTTCTTCCGGTGAGTCTATTTTCAAAGACCACATGGATAAGATCTGTATTCTTATGGGTTGCAATTTTCCTCCTCCTTTCTCTTTCTCTTTTCCCTTTTCTTCCCAACAAACATATACTAGCAATCTAGATCTATACTCACCATGTACTTCCTCCACAAATTTTGGTCAATTACGGGTTTCATACTATGCCTCAACAGGCCTAAAATTCTTTTACTATTACTCTCTAAAATCTCGTTGATTAAATAATAAAAACAGAACTGAATGACTGAAACAGTGCTTCAGCAGTCTTTAAATCCAACAACTCTGCCCAGAAACAATATTAAGTCTTACTCCTCCTTGAATGTTTTTTTTTCTCTTAAAAAGATTTTTTTAATGTTTATTTATTTTTGAGAGACAGAAAGAGACAGAGCATGAGCAGGGGAGGGGCAGAGAGAGAGAGAGACACGCAGAATCTGAAGCAGGCTCCAGGCTCTAAGCTGTCAACACAGAGCTCGAAGTGGGGCTCGAACCCATGAACTGTGAATTCATGACCTGAGCCAAAGTCAGCCACTTAACCGACTGAGCCACCCAGACACCCCGAACGCCTTCTTAAAACCTGGACAACTGTACTTATAACTGAATTAGCTTGGGCGATAACTTTAGGTTTAACATTTTAATAGACTCTAAACTGTATCCATTCAAGGAAATGTAGCTACATTAAAAGGTAAATCAGTGAGCTAACCAGTCAATAAGTTATCTATTCTATTGTAAATACCTGTGGGGAGAACTACAAGTAGGTAATTCATGATCGCTACTCTTAAGGAGTTGACTAATCATGAAGCAAATATTTACAATACATGAAAATATTTCATAATACAGCAAACCTGTCAACGTACCTGCAGAACTATTGCTAAATGGAGAGGCATTCCTTCATGGAAAAACTGGATGCAATCCTTCAATAAGATTTAGTAGAAATATCACAAAAGCCTGAAAATATTACGTAGTTCTTTAATGTCAACAAGGTTTTAAATTAACTTCTCAGTCCAACTATAACTCCAAGCAAAGAGGAACTAGTCGTGTCCAGAAAGAGACGGCAGTGGGAAGTTCTTCTAGATGCTTTAGAGAACACTGAAAAATCCTAACATGTTAAATTCACATGACTTTAGCACTGGTTTCTGGATTACAAAAATCCATTTAGTTAGTAAGTAAGACATTTATTTACTTCAAAATAAATAAATATCATCTCTTAGTAAAGTTATGCGATACCTCTCTATCAAGCGGTAAGCCTGAAAAAGTAATAGAGAAGAAAAGAGAGACGAAATATAGTATTATGTCACTTCTTTAGGGCCATCAAGGAATCATATCTTTTAGTAAGTGATCTCTCCAGATAGTAAAGATTCTGTCTTTAAATGCAGAAATGACTTTTTAAAACTTTAATGTCTCTTGTCGAAATCTTTCTACAATGCCTCACTACATAATTCATTGAACACAATCCACCCATTCCCCAATGACTCAGACGAAGTATTATAGGCATCAATCTCTATACTGCACTTTCAGGGAAGCTCTGAGAGGCTGCTCAACTATTTGCCGCTATACTAAATAGTGCCCTACTGCTGTGCCTGCGTAGTTGATCTATAATCTTTTTAATATAGTTAGCCTTGTCAGTTGTCACTTCTCTCTTCTAATAATACAGTTAATAGGATGCCAAACTGCTTCCTGCCTCAAGAGACTTTGCGCATGCCATTTCCTGAGTCTAGTATGTTCTCTTGCCAGGCGGACTCCGACCTTTGGGTCTTCCCTTCCCAGCGACCCCCAATTTAAGTAGAGCACAGTTTTAGGGACCTTATTACCCATGTAATAAGGTACCTTACTACCTAAAGGATTATTATCATTTTGCAATTTAAATTTTCTTTGTATTTATTTATTTAGTATCTAACTCCCTAGGCAGACTGTAAAATCCACAAAGATAGTGACTTGTCATTACATATTCCATGCATAACACAGCACCTGGTACCTAGAAATACTTGTACGATAAGGAGAATTTCCCCTAAGACTCTGAAGTTGTAAAATTTTGCGAATATTAGATTAGATATAAGGGCCACGTTGAACAGAAAGCGTGCTTTCAAAAACTCTTCCACTTGAGAAAAAGACCTGGATACTGAACATACACATAATAACATAAACATAACTAAGACAGCTTTACCAAAACACATGCACAAAACACCTTGGAAAAAATGACAAAAAGAAAGGAAAAGAATGTGTCCTTCTGCTACAGCTTATGGGTCACTCTTTGTCTTCTGGTTAACTGTGGCTCCCCAGCCATTTCTTTGCTTCTCTGTTGAAATGATATTGTTAAAATGTAAAAGGCCCTTGGAAACTAAAATAAATAGGCAAGACATGAGTAGCACTGGGGAACAGGAGTAGAATCAGGGAGTACTAGCTAGGCTGTACTGGCGATTACAGAGGATAAGAGATGAACCCTTACAGCAGGAAATTACAGCATTAAAACACAGAATTTAGCCAACAGCACCTGCCACTTATTTATTTATTTTTAACATGGTCCAAATGTGAATGTTTGTCTCAGTCACAAAATGAGTCACTCTTATTGAATCTGGCACAGATTAAACTGGAAAACAAAAGCAATTACATAAACTACACACTTTAATAAGGCAGATACAAAGGTTCTCTGGATTATGGTACAAAGCACAATTTAGCCACAGAATAAAGCTTGATGCTCGACAAGAGAACTGACATCAGCGCCCTTGCTAATCACAGCACAAAAGCTTCTCTATGTTTTGTCAGAGCACAAAATGGGCCCACATAAATCAGTCTTTGTTATCTGAAAATATCTGGGATTCTTAAAGTTTGCCCTATTTTTATCCTCGCTGCCTTGGTAGCCCCAGAGAAAGCTGTACATTGCCTCACCAATCCTGCAGCAGTAGCAGACAAAAGAGGACAAGTTTTCTAGAAACCTTCAAAAAAAAAAAAAATTACTCAAAGCAATTTTCAACAAAATTCATGTGGAAAATCATTTTCACTACTGGCATTCCATTACAAGCAGGTCTACTTAAGAGGAACTATGCAAAAATCTACTTTGTTGTCTTTCCTTACGTTGCAATAATCATTTCAAGTTGAATAAATGATGCAGTAATAAGACTTCATCAGCAGGTCTGTGTTTTAAAGTAGCTTAAAAGCACCCTACTCTGGTCCCCGGGTCTTGTCTCAGGGTTTTAAGAATAACTTTGGCTACTACATTAACATCAAAAGAGAAGAGCCTGTACAGTCCATGGATGCCAATGGAAATCTATTTAGATGAGATGACAAACTAAATGTCCATAATGCATTGCCATTTACCCATTCCCTACATTCAGTGACTGCCTACAGGATAAAGCCCAAACTCTCTGGTAGGCAGGGCACATGGGGCCCTCCACGCCTCTCTCTGTCTCCCCAACCTTACTTCTTGCCTCTCTGCCTTCCAATCACAATGGAAATTATTGCAGTTCCTCTAATGCTCTGCTTCTGTCCTGCCTCTGGCCCTGATACATGCTGCCCTGTGGCACATAATCTACTTCTAGACTCAACTCAGACCCCTTCAGGGCACCATCCCTGAGTGGAACCCTCTAAGCTCTCCATTTCCACCTTGATCCTAATTATGATGTTTGACATTCCCAAAAGTGAGTTTCCTGTGGGCTGAAGCCATATTTTTTCACCTTTCATCTTTGTTTTCCATTGCCCAACCCCAAGGAAGTACTCAGTCTACATCTGCTGAATATGCCAATCATAGGAGGCAAGGATAAAAATACAGAATTTCTCACATTACCTATGTGTCATGGGGATAATGATATAACTATACTCTGCCCAACCACTTGTAAATGGAGAACTGTCGGGCAAGGTAGAGGTGTATAAGCTATAAATTAACTTGTGTTAAAAACTCTACAGATAATAGTTATTTTTAAACTTCATTTTAAAGGAGTTGTTCTTTTAAATTAAGCATATTTCTGCATTTAAGCAAATTACATAAATTGAAGATAAGCTTGTCACATTGAAGCAAGGTCTTAAAGTAGGTTTATCATATACCCTACAGAGTATCGGTGTGCATACATTGGCTAGAAAGTACAGATGGAGTCCCATTATCTAGTGGGAAGAAGAAAAAAAAATTTCAATCTAGATTAGCCTCAAACCATCACCTGCAATAACATTAACAAATTCACAAAATATGCCTAATTTGCCTAATATGGCAAGTGGGCTCAGTTTTAAAGAATACACTGTAACTGCTGCACTGATGTTTTCTGACTTCTCTGTGGCATAACTGACAGAGAACATGCCTGGTGTAACCCTTGCCAAGACTGCCTAGTGCCTTCCTTTACAGGAAGAACTAATTATTAAAGAAATAAGTATATGGGTGGGCAAAAAAGAAGAGGTCAGAGTGGTCCAGTGATTCTCAACTCTAACTGCTCAGAAGAAATATCTGGAGAGGGGCACCTAGGCGGCTCAGTTAGTGAAGCATCCAACTTTGGCTCAGGTCAAGATGTCAGGATTCGTGAGTTTAAGCCCTGCATTGGGCTCTGTGTGGACACCTCAGAGCCTGGAGCCTACTTTGGATTCTGTATCGCCCTCTCCCTCTTCCCTCCCCGACTCTCTCTCTCTCTCAAAAATAAATAAACATGAAAAATAAATAAATAAATAAAAAATATCTGGAGAATTTTTTTTTTAAATTTTTTTTTTTCAACGTTTATTTATTTTTGGGACAGAGAGAGACAGAGCATGAACGGGGGAGGGGCAGAGAGAGAGGGAGACACAGAATCGGAAACAGGCTCCAGGCTCTGAGCCATCAGCCCAGAGCCCGACGCGGGGCTCGAACTCACGGACCGCGAGATCATGACCTGGCTGAAGTCAGACGCCCAACCGACTGCGCCACCCAGGCGCCCCAAGAGAATTTTACTTTAAAAAAAAAAAACGGTGCCTGGGGCCTCATCTCAGATAGATAGTAGGTCTGGGACATTAGCCCTGGCACATAGTTTTAAATGCTAAAGAGATGATTCTAATGTACCACCCAGACTGAGAACCACAGGTCCAATCAATAGACAGAATTAGGTTGCTCAACGAAATGGAATTTCAAAAACAATCAGAGATCCTTTCAAGCTTATGTCTATCTAATTCCTCATGCCTTCTACTCTTGCCAGTGAGGTTAAATATACTCCCCTCCTTGTTTTTGTTGAGTATTTATCCCACTGGTGAACGTCTGAACTCCTTTCTGTTGTTGGAAACCTAATCCATTCCTTAAGATTCTATCCTAACCTTCCCCTTTCCTCTCCACACCTTCCCTCTGGACTCTTGGCAACTCATCAGTTACTGCTCTGAAATGTCTCTTGCATTGCTACAGTTCAGTTTGGAACCATCTGTTATTTTACTACATATATTTCCAAATGTTCCAAATGTTTATGAATTATTTTCCCAACTAGACATCAAGTTCCTTGAAAGTCAAGACCATTCCAAGGGGCGCATGGGTGGCTCAGTAGGTTGGGCGTCCGACTTCGGCTCAGGTCATGATCTCGCAGTTTGTGGGTTCGAGCCCCGAGTCGGGGTCAGTGCTAATGGCTTGGAGCCTGGAGCCTGCTTCGGATTCTGTGTGTGTGTGTCTCTCTCACTATTCCTCCCCGCTCGCGCTCTCTCTCTCAAAAATAAAGATTTAAAACATTAAAAAAAAAAGAAAAAAAGGCAAGCCAAGACCATTCCTTAAATTATTCTGTATCAGCAATAGCACTTTACAACTTGTGAAGTCCTCAGAGCCTTGATGGGATGTTTTTAAAGTTTTCTGTTCATCAGAATGATTGCAGAGTCAGCAAACTTAAATGAAAAGATCTCAGGGAAAGAAAAAAAGTCTAAAGCTGTTATTAGGGGAAACTCCAAACTCCTCTCATACAACAGTCATACAAGGTTCTTTAAAGTCACACTTACCTGCCGCCTCACCTCTCTAATCTCTCACCTTCACAGACAACTTGCACCAAACACCCATGTTATGTTGTCTGGAGTCTAACACACCCTCTCTCTCTCACCCAATGAGCTCCCACACTCATTCTTCAAGACCAAGCTCAAGACCTATTCTTTGAAGCTTTCCTCAGCTTCCCCCTCATTAAGGCATCTACCTGCTACACTCACTCTTCTGAGCTCTCAGCATACAGGTCCCAAGCAGCCCATTAGCAAGCCCATTCCCTTCAGAAAGAACTCTGATGCCTGCATTTAGGTCCCTCATCATTGCCAAAGTTTGCCTGGACCCAATAAGCTGAAGAACAGCAGTTTCTACATTGTTGAGCCAACTACCTAAGAAACATCATCACTGTACTTTTATTAACCCTACATCATCCTAGGAAACTGGGAAAGCAAGGACAGTGGAACGTTCTTATTTGCAATCTCTTAAAAGATACTTATTTCACAACTGATAGTTAAGGAAAGAAAATCATTACCATGAATTCTTTGCTATAATTCAAAATTTATGTATAATCATAGAAATGTGTAAAATTTTAGAGTTGAAGACATGTGTTTCATAAGATGAAAATGCTGTTTTTAATAAGACAGGTTTTAATCTAAACTTCTTCATAAGGTTAATGGTTAAATTAAATGACGAGACTTCTATACGGTAATAAATAGATGCAAAACACTTAAAACATGAGATAGACTTATATATATATGATAAACGCCCACAAGATAACTGTCAAATAAAAAAAAAAGCAACTTTCTGAATTACACATATGGTATGACTTGACATTTGTCTGAAATGATTGTGTGCTTATACATACAAACTATGTTTAGATAACAAGACTGGAAGGAGACACATTGACAGTGTTAACTGTGGTTAATTCCAGGAATAGGGATGGGAAGGTCACCCAAGTTTCATATTTTCATTTTATATACTTTTGTATAGTCTGATTTTTTCAAGGAGTTCCCATTTATTAATTATAATGTAAAAAAGTTACATATTTAAAAAGCTTATGACTAAAAATGCCTAAAAAGAAAGTCTATTACTATTTAAAAATTTAGGAACAATGTACACCAAACAAAAAGGGTTTGCGTATGTATGGAAATGTATACTCTTCTTACTCTGAAATTAGTGAATGAATTTAGCCTTTCTTTTAAATATAGAATTCCAGGATACATCTGGAAGGGCTCTTAGTCAGGAAATAGCTTAGACAAAGTATAACTAACTTTGTTTCAATGACTGGAATTTAGGGGGTTAAAAAAAAGGCAAGTTGGGAACACTTAAGATTTCCCATAAAGTTTTGATAGTTATAATATTCTTAATATTTTAATTTTCTTAAAAAACCATGTCAGTAAGTGGTAACATACTTAGATATTTAAATATCTAAAAATAAGCACTTTAGGAATTACTTTACCTATTAAAATATTAAATTTCCATAATAATACACCTAAGGTAAATAAAATAAAGAAAAACAAATTAGCCATGAAACAAGGACAAAAGAAAACCATTTGCTTTAAAAGACTTGAGTTGTTTTCCAGGAAACACCATCTTTTCTCATAGAGCAAAATAAGGAAAAAACAGGCTCGGTGGAAGTTTCCACTCCACTGGCTCTATCATTATGATCATCTGTTCCAAACACACACAAGCCTAAAATTTCCTGTTTTCAAACTATTGTCACCATTTTCTAGCCTGGTGCTATCTGTGCTAACTTTAGCTTAGTAATATAAACAAAAGAATACACCAAAAATAATGCAGAACAATACCTAGATGTAGGCTAACAACTGTTCCACAAACCTTTTAAATAGTTTACATATATTGCCTGGACAAAAACAAACTGCTGGACCTGAAACAACTTCATAATAGCAAAACTAACAACAACAACAATAAAAAAAATCAAATTCAATTCAGAAAAAAATATTATAGTACCTGGAGGAAAATCAGGGAATTTGCAATTAATTAAAAGTACATATAATTTACTTGTTGAAATCATTGCTAAACTGATGTCCACCTCAAAGCCCTGGCCTAAGTCCTACATAAAACAAACAAACGAAAGAAGCAACAGCAGAAGCTGCTGAGTGTTCAGTGTATACAAAGCAGTTTTTACACCTTTTCTGGGTCATAGATCGCTTTGAGAATCTGATAAAAGCAATGGAAACGTTTCTTAGAAAAAGGCATATAAATAACATTGTACACAGTTTTAGGGGTTCACAGGACCTCTGAGGCACATGTTAAGAATGTCTGAAATAGAACAACACTTTAATATTTCTTACTACAAAGAACAGTTTGGTATGAGACCTTGGACCCCAACCAGGGAAATGTAGTTACTGAAGTTCCACAGGAAAGTAGGTCACCTCATAGCATTAACTCTCAATACAGCATGGTGGGGCAAGTCAAATATATTTTTACTTGTGAATGCTAGTTCAAGTATCTCATCATATTCCCAACTGTCAGGGTTGAGGGGACACACTCTAAGTCTGGGGGTTTTCATGGCTTCTTTACCCTGACCAGGAGCAGGCTGAAGAGGGGCAGGATCCTGGCTGGCAGTGGGTCCAAGATAAGTTTGCAACATCCTGAGTGACGAGGGGTAGAGGCCTGGGTGACGTATAGCTGCACCTGTACTGGGAAGAAAGATCGCCAGCTTTGGGTTTCATGTGATCTCATCCTTTTCTTACTATGATGTGCCCCGAGAAGGAGCAAGGGTCATAGGAGAATGGAGTCAGGAAGTCCACTCTATCTTTTGGGAATCAGACTTCAGCCTTGCCTCTGGCCTAGACAAAAAGTAGACTGCCTTATGGCAATTATTAGTCTTGTGTTCTAACAGTGATTTGGGACAGTATTTTATATTTATTTGATATTTTGCCACACTTTGTTCAGCATGAAACTAAACACAGACTAGGTAATAAATACTTGTTAAATGTAACTGGACTTCAAGAAATATTTATGTGAGGGGCGCCCGGGTGGATCAGTCGGTTAAGCGTCTGCTCAGGTCATGATCTCATGGTTCGTGAGTTCGAGCCCTGTGTTGGGCTCTGTGCTAACAGCTCAGAGCCTGGAGCCTGCTTCGGATTGTGTCTCCCTCTCTCTCTCTGCCCCTCCCCCACTCACACTGTCTGTCTCTCACAAATAAACATTAAAAAAATTTAAAAAAAAGAGAAATATTTATGTGAAATAAAATGAGAGTGTTAAATGATAAAAAAAAAAAAAAAAGGAAAAGGTCGTTGGAATGTCATACGTAGTCTGGCCAGTTAGCGATTTAGAAAGGGAGCCACAGCTAGTGATATAGCAAGTATATACATATCTCTGTCTTCTGCGTATCTCCCTAAGAATCTGTGGACACAGAGGTAGCACAAAATGTCCAGGCAGACTCTTACCAACCTAGCTGAAAACAGAAAAAGTAAATACAATAAAGGGCTGTGAGCATTATCATGAGCTCCAAACACATCCAGGGTCACTGAGCCATTAATTCCTTTCGAGGAATCTCATCTAAGGAAATAATGCAAAATGCAGCTAAATATGTGGGCACTGAAATATTCAACACAGTGTTGTTAATGTGAGTATATAATTGAAACAATTTAAATATTCAACCATAGGTAGGGTGTCCAACCATCTCAGTTTTCCCATGACCATCCCTGTTTTAGGACATTGAAAGTTCCACAAGTTGGGAAACCCCTCAGTCCTGAGCAGACCAGTAAGGTAGGTCACAGAAGGGAACCGAGTAAATAAGTTAGGATACATCTCCACAAAGCAGTCTTACACAGTCATTAAAATGATGCTTTTGAAAGGCATTTTTAAGACTTTCCCCTCATGGTTTATAAAGTTTCCAAAACAGAGAGATCTTGGCAAGGAACTAATCTTTTCCTTTGGAGTAACTGGAAACTGGTGTGAAGAAATACTGGCAACTTTCCTTTGTATCATTCTACCTGTCACCTGTGCTAGGCAGAGCTGACTGTTCCAGGGTGTCCCCAGCACCTTGTGCAAACTTCTATCAAAGCATTCTCACCTTGCATGTCAGTCAGGCCTTTCTCTAGCTGCTTTCCTCCCCAAGACCCTGTCTTATTCCCCTTTAATCGAAGTGCTTAGCACAGGGTACAACATGCCAGGACTCGGAGGCTTAAAAGGTACATATGACAACTGTTACCTAAACAAATGGACCAACGTCTCCTGGTGACCCTGAGGATGCTGTCTCTGTTGTTCACTAACTTAGTCTCCACACAAATGCATGATACACCAAAGGCAATAGTGGGCCTTCTTATTCTGTAAGAGTACAGCCATAAATCCTATCAAATCTCATCCACAAGGTTCAGTCACCAAAAAGTGAAACTAGCTTAATCAAGAAATAACTCATTATGAAACCATGCCAATGTACTTAGGAAACTACCACTTCAGACAGTGCCTACAGTATTAGGAGAACATCTACTTTGCGGAAGTAGATTTAACTATATGTATTTATATTCTCTTTCTCCCTACACATACCGATATACATTCAGAACTGTCGCATATGCGTATACGTGTGTAAAATGATATTCCAGTGCCTGAGGGTAGAATGTAATGTCATCAGAGAGAATATGGGCAAAATGCCATGGGCTACGAAGTAATGTCAATGTACATGTTTAACTGATGAACAAGATGTGAGAATTTTAGCCAAACATTATTAAATGGTAGGAAGTTGATATCACATCTTAAAGTCACAAAAATTTCCAGCAAAGATACAAATTCAAATTGCAGTTTGGAGCAGTGCTGTCCAACAGAACTTTCTGCAACTTGGGAAATGACTGTGCTGACCATCCCAGCAGCTACTAGCCACATGTCACCATAGGAGACTTGAAAAGTGGCTGGTGCAACTGATTTTCTTTTCTTTTCTTTTCTTTTCTTTTTTATTATTATTTTTTTTAGTGTTTATTTTGAAAGAGAGAGAAAGAGTGTGAGCAGGCAGGGGCAGAGAGAGGGAGACACAGAATCTGAAGCAGTCTCCAGGTTCCAAGCTGTCAGCACAGAGCCTGACACAGGGCTCGAACTCATGAACTACGAGATCATGACCTGAGCCAAAGTCAGACGCTTAACTGACTGAGCTACCCAGGTGCCCTTGATTTTCTAATTTATTTAATTTAGTCACATGGGGCTAGTAACTATTATATGGACAGTGCAGTTTTAAGGTCCATTCTTTGACTTGAGAGGCAATCAATTATGTGAACTTATTTCCTCATTTTACTGTGTTCCAAAGGTTACTATGCCCCACAAATACATGTAATCTATGTTGTTATTATTTCTTGGAAAAGAACATGCTTGCTTCAAGAGAGATTTTTTTAAAAAGTGAATACCAGTAACAATCTGGAATTTAAGAAATTTATCTTCCATAAAACTGACACATTTCTAAACTCTATTTCTTGTTCAGCTATCCAATCCAAAATAATTAATGCTGGAATAGGGCTTGTATTTTGAGTTCCCAGCAAAACATACAAAAAATGTTCTCATTTTCTGTTTTATGTTTCTTACTGAACATTCACAATTCACAATAAAGCAAAACACAGATACGTTGAGACTTGGATCACAGCTCAAAAACAACACTTTCATATTAAGAACTAGAGGAAAAGCATTGAAGTGTTACAGAAACAAATTTCAAATTTCCATAATTACATTTATACATAATAAACCAAAGTAATGCTTAGTACAATTTTCTGCTAAACATAAAACTCACACCAAAGCTTCCAGAACCGAAGAAATGTGGCAATGAGAGTTTCCCTTAGAAAGACACTTCCAAATAGATAAGTTACGCATTCTGAAGTCACTGACTATAAAACATATCAAGTTCAAAATGCAAGGAAGAATAACCTCATGCAAAGAAGGGAACTGACTACAAAGTTGAACATGATACAGAAGTTAGGCCACAGATAAATGAAATCAAGAAGATCTTTGATGCAAACATGGAAGACTCGGCCTAAGCACTCCTGCTGCTGCTGGTGACTTCGCATTCCCCTCCATGGAACTGGGGGTGGGGGTCACCGTTTCACAAAACATGATTCTTTGAGCAAAATCACTTTTTCATCCATGTAACATGCAGATAATGATCTCCTCATACAAGAAAAGCTATTGATCATTGACTTCTTTTTGTTTTCAACAATTCAATGCCATCTTACCTATTTCGTGATGTGCCAGCCCTAAAATGAGCCTAGCTTTCTTTTTTTCTGTCAACTTTCTATCTCCCCCTCTACACCACTCAAGCCTTATAACCTTTGACCCACAGGAAATAGATACAATGGGTTGAAAATAACAGTGACCGTAAGGACTTCTGTATGAGGATTTAATGCTTGAGGACTAGGAGAAAAGGGCTGGGGGAAGGAGAAAACGACCACCTATTTGTGCCAGAGGAGTAACAGTGCCATTTGGCAGTCCCCAAGTCATCTTTGAACTCCAAGCAAAACTGTTAGCCAAGTTATGCAGTTCATAAAAGCTTAAAAATTATGTAGAGTATGCAGAATCATACATATATAGATACACCACACACAGTCAACACAAGATAACTTATCTGCTTTAAATATGTTAGAAACCCTATGAGACAATCAGAGTCATTCACAAAGTGCTGCCATCTGAGGTAACAGACGACAACTGACTGTGTCTGACTTGCCAACTTGAAAGTTCAGTAAAGTCTGTAAGAGCTAAAAATAACCACACAAACATGTTTACAGCATTTTGAAACTACAGGATCCACAGTGTCTTCTAAATATAAACCTTGACTTTGGAGGACAAGGATTGGCTTTGGGTTTTCAGGGACGTCATCAAGACATCCCACACTTCACCACAGAAACTCATATTTCAGTATTTTATTTTCAATATGCAATTGGTGGTATTTAACTAGAGTGAAGGAGGGGCAGATTTGGAATGGGGAAGATGAGCAGAAAAGGAAAAGATGGTACCTCTTCCCCCCAGTTAATTAGAGGGCTCCAGAATACCACAAACCCCCAACTCTTTATGGTGGGACATGACCTTCTGAAAAAGGACATCCTGTCTGTATTTTTCCATTCAACCTATTCATTCTCCGATCCAATCTCTTACCCCTTCCACATTCCTGTGACTTTAGATGCTGCTGCAACACATAAATGTAGACAGGAAGTGAGGTGGAACATATACATATATGAAAAAGTCCCCACATCCCAGCTGCTACATGAAAGTAGGCATGTTGAGCATAGGCATGTTTAATTTTTATTCTATTCCTAAGAAGTGAGGTAATTCTAAATCACTAATCATTAGGGACATACAAATCAAAGCCACAATAAGATATCACCTCACACCAGTCAGAATGGCTACTATCAAAAAAGACAAGAAGTAACAAGTGTTGGCAAGGATGTGGAGAAAAATGGAACCCTTGTGCACCACTGGTGGGAATGCAAATTGATGCAGCCACTGCATCAATATGGGAAAACAGTATGGAGGTTCCTCAAAAAAAACCAAAAACAGAAGTACCATACGATCCCACCAACAGTAATTCCAATCCTGGGTATTTACCTGAAGTAAATGAAAACACTAATTTGGAAAGATATATGTACTTCTATGTTTATCGTAGCATTATTTACAATAGTCAAAATATGGAAGCAACCTGTCCATGGACAGATGAGTGGATAAAGAAGATGTGGCATATGTACATACAGTGGAATATTTCTCAGCTATAAAAAAGAATGAAATCTTGCCATTTGTGAATGCATGGATGGACATAGAGGTATTATGCTAAGAGATACAATCCAGACAGAGAAAGACAAACACCATTTATAATTTCACTTAAATGTGAAATCTGAAAACAAAACAAACAACAACAGCAGCAACAAAGAAGAGAGAAAGAGACTCATAAATGCAGAGAACAAGCTGGTGGTTGCCAAAGTGGAGGGGAGCAGGCAGACAGGCAAAACGGGTGAAGGGGATTAAGAGGCACAACCTTCTAGTTAAAAATAAATAAGTCATGGGGATAAAAAGTACAGCATAGGGAATACAATCAATAATATTGTAATATATTTATTGCACTGAGCATTTTGCAATGTATATAATTCTTGAATCACTATGTTGCCCATCTGAAACTAATTTAATATTATAGGTCAACTATACTTCAATTAAAAACTTAAAAATTAAAAAAAAAATAAGCCAAACACATGGAAAATTTTCCAACTAAAAACCAACTGGGATTGGCGGGGGTGGGGTGGGTTATACTAAGACTTTTGAACATTCAAAGAAGCATTTTATTGGTGCAGAAAAAAAGTCCATTTGTTCTCTGTGAGTTATGCAAAGTTATTTAAGTTTATTTATTTTTGAGAGAAAGAAAGAGAGAGCAGGGGAGGGGCAGAAAGAGAGGGAAAGAGAAAATCCCAAGCAGGCTCTGCACTGTCAGCACGGAGCCTGGTGTCAGGCTCGAACTCACAAACTGTGAGATCATGACCTGAGCCAAAACCAAAAGTTGGATGCTTAACTGACTGAGCCACCCAGGCACCCCTGTGAAATTATTTTTGATATTAATTTTTGGATAGGATTTGTTTAAATTTTATCCTCTGCCTTTAATTCTTAGACATCTTGAAAATGTAGCAGCTATTTAAAAAATAAAGAGAAAGAAAAACCTGCAACAGACTTCACCCTATACTTTCATGTCAGAAACTTCAAGTGTCTGCACCTCTATTTTATTTTTTTTAAACATTTATTTATTTTTGAGACAGAGCATGAACAGGGGAGGGGCAGAGAGAGAGGGAGACACAGAATACGAAACAGGGTCCAGGCTCTCAGCGGTCAGCACAGAGCCTGACGCGGGGCTCGAACTCACGGACCGTGAGATCATGACCTGAGCCGAAGTCGGACGCTTAACCGACCGAGCCACCCAGGCGCCTCTTACTTACCAGGAGCCACCCTGCACCTCTTACTTTAAAGTACTGTGGTGGGGATCGCCTGGGTGGCTCAGTCGGTTAGGTGTCCGACTTTGGCTCAGGTCATGATCTCGCAGTCTGTGAGTTCAAGCTCCACATCGGGCTCTGCGCTGACAGCTCCAAGCCTGAAGCCTGCTTCAGATTCTGTGTCTCTTCCCTCTCTGCTCCTCCCCCGCTCATGCTTGATCTCTTTCTCTCTCTCAAAAACAAATAAACATTAAAAAAAATTTAAAGTACTGTGGTGGGATTTTTATTTCTGGAGGTTATCCAATTTCCAAGTGAAGTGTTCTCTAGAATAAAATGGTGTAAGTCACATAGGCATTTTCTTAAATTTATTATTACTAAACTACAAGGAACAATGAATTCAACTGAAAAATTAGGGAGAAATTCTATATAATCCTACCAATATCAAAAAAACATTTTTTGGGGCGCCTGGGTGGCGCAGTCGGTTAAGCGTCCGACTTCAGCCAGGTCACGATCTCGCGGTCCGTGAGTTCGAGCCCCGCGTCAGGCTCTGGGCTGATGGCTCAGAGCCTGGAGCCTGTTTCCGATTCTGTGTCTCCCTCTCTCTCTGCCCCTCCCCCGTTCATGCTCTGTCTCTCTCTGTCCCAAAAATAAATAAACGTTGAAAAAAAAAATTAAAAAAAAAAAAACATTTTTTCCATATATTCATCTAATTGTTATTCATGTACATATATACTTTTTAGGTAGCTAGCTTTTTAAATAAGATGAACGTATTTTTGTGTTTTTTTATTTTGTTTATTTTGTTTTTGTTTTTTTTTTGACAGAGTGCAGTAGGTGAGGGCAGGGAGAGGGGGACGGAGGACCTGAAGCGGGCTCCACACTGTCAGCACAGACCCTGACATGGGGCTTGAACCTACCAACTGTAAGATCATGACCTGAGCCAAAGTCAGATGCTCAACTGAATGAGCCACCCAGGCGCCCCGAATGTATCTCTGGTTTCACGAGCTTCATTCTTAACTTTCAGAGGTTGAAAATTCTCAAGTTTAAAATTTTAATCCATTAATATTTCACTTATTGTGACTTTTCCCAGGTCTGTCTTATCATGCTAGAATTATGGAAATTGAAGGTGAGGCCCTGGCTAAAATGTTTTCTGAAACCCGATAAAGAAAATATATTTAGTGACTGTACAAACACAAGATATTTATTTACCGTGGACTTTCTTTGTTTTTTTTTTTTTAATTTTTTTTTTCAACGTTTATTTATTTTTTTTGGGAGAGAGGCAGAGCATGAACGGGGGAGGGGCAGAGAGAGAGGGAGACACAGAATCGGAAACAGGCTCCAGGCTCTGAGCCATCAGCCAGAGCCCGACGCGGGGCTCGAACTCACGGACCGCGAGATCGTGACCTGGCTGAAGTCGGACGCTTAACCGACTGCGCCACCCAGGCGCCCCAACCGTGGACTTTCTTAGCACAGCATCCTAGATACATGTTAGTAATTAAGATTTAAAAAAAATATATATTTTTTTTAATGTTTATTTATTTTTGAGAGAGACAGACAGCATGAGCAGGAGAGGAGCAGAGAGAGAGGGAGACACAGAATGAGACAGGCTCCAGGCCCTAAGTTGTCAGCACAGAGCCTGACGCGGGGCTCGAACCCACCAACTGTGACATCATGACCTGAAGCTCAAGTCGGACGCTTAACTGACTGAGCCACCAAGGTGTCCCAAGATATTTAATTATAAACTCAAAGAATGTCCTGTTAAGTCCTGTCCAATTTACGACAGCATGCAGTTTATGCTATACACGAATAATAACCAGAACAAGTGTGTATAATCCTCGACAGAAAGGCTATCACTTGCTTTACCAATAATTACTTTCTCATACTGTACAGAACGATTTGTTAAATCTAATAGATGAAGAATTTATGCCACCAAAAAGATCTTTTGATATTTCACTTATGTTAGGCGTTGTAACCTAAAGACATTCCTGGAATACATACCTCTCCCTCTTGACCATTTACATGTTTATACCTTAAAAACTAAAAGATTTATAAGATTATCTATAATGAACAAAAGATAGTTTGTTCCAAAAAGCGAAGGAAAGTTGGGGAGAAACAAAGTACCTCTAGTGAAAATTTGACTGACTTTAAAAAATGAAATAAACAAAAGCACTGCTCTTTATTTTGTTGAATGATTGGCCAAGAAAAGGCAAAGCAATGAGATTTTCACTTACAGATTAAATAACCCAAGGTTGGCTGAAGTAAACAACTTTTTGGTAACTAAGATGCAATTCTTGGTGGAGCAAAGACAATGGTTAAGAAGAACAAAACACAACATCTCTGGCTGTCCTCCTAGACACAGATTAAGAGGAGAGGCTTGTTGTTGTCTCACGTAACAACTGAAGTCCCCACTCCAATCCCACATGGCATTCTAATATTTATGAGCAGTTAAAAAAAATTAAGTCATTAATAAAAAGTGTCCAGCACTGTAGCCATTAAGAATTTCTTCTGGTTCCTCTCATCCTAGTTCTTTCATCAAATGGTTCAGAAGGAAACCGAAACTTACCATTTGTTTATGCCCAGTTTCCCAGGCTCTACCTCTTTTCTTCACTGCTCTATTCTCAAAACCTGACACACACAGTGCCTGACAAAAAGGAGGGACTTAAAGTTAGGTGAACAAATGAATGAGAGTCTTCATGTGTAAGGTGAACCTTATAGGGATCATCATTATGGTCATCCATAAATAATTATTAAGTGATTTGATGGTGGAAACATGCTATGAAAGCAAAACAAACATGATGACGACTAATTAAAAAATTATCATTAAACTTGTATAAAAATGTTTACATTTTAAATGTAGAAACAAGCATATTAAGAATCACTTTAGGGGCGCCTGGGTAGCTCAGTCCGTTGAGCGTCCAACTTCGGCTCAGGTCATGATCTCATGGTTCGTTGGCTTGAGCCCCACGTCGGGCTCTGTGCTGACAGCATAGAGCCTGGAGCCTGCTTCGAATTCTGTGTCTCCCTCTCTCTCTGCTCCTCCCCCACGCATGCTCTGTCTCTCTCTCTCTCCTTCAAAAAATAAATAAAATATTAAAAAAAAAGAGAATCACTTTAAATACGTACTACTATATGAAATACAGCTAAATAGAAAAACTCTCCCCCAAGCTATCTGGGAGCAGCAAACATAGGGCTCAAGGTTACAGTCAATGCATACACCGGTATGGGTTTCTTCTCTATTCTTCTGTCTGCCCCCTAGTGGAGTCCTTATGAGCAGAGAAAACAACAACCAAAAAGCAGCACAAAAATGAAAACCAAACAAAAACAACAGAACAGAACAGAACAGAACAAAGCAGGATGCACTTACTTTGGACTCCTACAAATCAGTCACTCAAGAACACAAAGTTAATTTATGAATTCCTACTAAACACCATGATCCAAAGACAAAACTCTCGTATCAACCTAGGTAGGTTCACTATTTCCTTGAGTACCTTTGGACTTCTGATCATTGCCTTTTAAGGAAGAGTTGGCATCTCTAAATTGAATCTAGGTAGTACATGGTTTTCTCTATGTTTAAGAAGACCAAACAACTTACTGCTAGTTTCTAAGTTGACATGATCTGACCACTATTTTTGGTTTTCAGATATCTCAGACATGAATAGCTAAAAACAAAGTCATTTCCATAACAAAGATTCTGGGAAACTATAGATTTCTGCCGTACTTCAAGTCAAGGAACAGGTAAAGTGAAACAGACACCAGGGTTCAGTGGCAGCGTGACTGAGTGACTCCTCTCAAAAAGCATGCTTATCTCCATGGGATCTGTCTGTCTAGAGAGGAGTGTGGGTTTTGGTTATGATCTCATCATCAGCAACAACCGACTCTCCTCTAAACTGTCTGCCCATTTTATACTAGAGTTTCACACTAACATGCACACTCTTTATATATGAAGATGACAGATGTAAATAACCAATCATGTGGCACCCTCCATCCCCCCGTGACTGGTGACACACATTTGCAAGACAACCAGCCAGCATATACAAATTACACTCACTGAAGAAAACATCAGAAAATGATCTCTGAAGGGGAGATGCAAGTATTAGACACAGCTTCTGGGCTACAGTGATCTCGTGGTTCCATTTCTTAACTTCTAGAGCAATAAGAATGCATAATTCATGATAATTATAAACAAAATGATTTCTAGAGAAGCAATTCTAGATTTTCTCCCATATTTAAGTACTTGAACATGTAAGACTCCTCCTGCATTAGTAGGAATTGTTTCCCAGAACTATATCAAAATCAAATGAGAGGATCCATTGAAAAACATTGAGATGAAGAAAGGCACGAAAACAGTTAACTTAATGACCATTTTTAACAACCTTTGAAGAAGTGCATTAGTACGTTAATTCTGGCAGGTTCTAAAAGCAGTGAGCTTCCAGTGATTTATGACTATGTTTTACACGTATGCCGTATCAGCTTAAAACACCCTCACCAGCTCTTTCATGGAGGAAATAGAGTAGCCTAAATCAGGAGAGAGAAAATGTTCAAAGGTTTATTTTAATAAGCAAATGCTCAAGATACAGGAGGACAGGACTTAACATTGTTTTTCTGTTCTCAGACTGCTGTGAAGGCTATGAAAGGCGCGAGGAAGGAGGAGGCAGCTGACATCCATCTTCCTCGTTAGCTTATCTTTCCCCTCTGGACAACACCCTGAGCGACAGGAAGTATCAAAGAAGACAGGATACAACTCTTATGCTTTTAATGCTTTCCCCAATTTCTCTGTTGTTGCTCAGATCTCTACTAGAAAAGCAGGAAAAGGCAAATCCCAACCAGGGACCCCCAAAAGACTTATTCAAATCATCAAGGTTCATATGTCAGGAAAAAGGAGGTGGGGGGGAATTTCCCTAGTCTCTGTACTTGGATATGGATCCATGGGTTAATGTTTATCTCTTTTCTGTTTTACTACCAGATTATTTATAGACGGTAAAGCAGCTAAAATAATTGACTTTAAAAATTTACTATATTTAGGCAATGATATCACTCCTAAGTTTTAAATACACTAACATTATGATACAACCCTTAAAGCATGCTTATACATCTAATTTAATGTTTTGGAGTCTGCTCAAATTATTCATTAAAATGAACAACAAAGGAACAAAACAATGAAGAGGCAGCTGTTCAATTTGTGTATCTCATTTGCAGTATGTTGTGTATTTATAGTTAAAAAGAGCAAAATAAGCTACTCAAGACAGAATTGTTCCCACTGTCAAATAATTGTATTTTTAAAATCTGTGCAGTATCGTTAGTAGACTTAAGTTTATACAAGCAACAGTAACTTTTTTGTGTGCTACAAAATTAAACTTTAGCATTCATTCAATTTGTAATCATATTTATTATCTTTTCTGCTGGTTTGTTTAGCATTTTCTTTCTCCAAGTAGACTACATACAAGTGACTTAAGAGCAGAGATTGAGTACACTCCTGCTACCAAGCTCACAGCACAACAGATGAAACAGTAATAATATAAATAAGAGTATTTATATGAAAATAGCCTATAAAATTCATACCTACAGGAGGGTAAACATCAAATTCTACACTATCAGTTAACACAGTAATCCCCACTTGTGTCATCCACATCCCCGGTTCTGTTCTAAAGACAAACATGTCTTCATTTTGGCTTCTCTTGGTAATTTCTCCAGCTGGTTATTCTTGTTTTAATCCCCCCACCCCCACCCCGCTTTGCTCTAACCCTAACCATTCTCTGCCCTTCTCTGTGTTTGGGGAAGAGGTGAATGTATTTACTCTCTTTTCCCCTGGCTTTAGCTCCTAGTTTCCAGTGGTGGCTGCCTAATTCCTAAGCACAGTGCCCCTGGGCGGTGGCTCCTCCACTGTTTCAGAGCTCGCAGGTCTTATGTACGTTTTTTTAAATTAGCTTTTATTATGTCTTCCCTTGTCCCTCCAGCCCTAAGGGTGTAAGGACCCTCATCTAAACCCAGCCCACAGCACCGTAAGTAGGCCTTTATTAAAATCTGCATTTGAATCTTCTGAGCTGAATTCAGCCTCTTACCAAGACACTAAAAGATACCTCATATTTCCAAATACCATGCTTATATATAACTTATTACTTTTCAACATTATCTACCCAGCCCTGCCGATCAGCTCACTTTCCCCCTACTGCTTCTTTCCTTCTTCCTCCCAACATAGAGACACCACCAGTTCCAGTCTCTCACAGAGGGGATTTCAAGCCACATACTTTAGCAGGTTTTAGTTATCAGTCCTAGAGTGTAACTTTCTTGGAACCATCAGTTTTCATCCCCTCCTTTCATCTTCCCTCTGCCCCCTCCATTGCCTAGTTATCACCTGCTGTACATATACTTTTGCACTGTCAAGGCTGATAATATTTACATGCTGTTGTATAACCACCTCACTTCTCTTGTTTTTTCACTCTATAGGTTGAGTACAAGAGTTTAAAATCAGCAAAGGGTACTTACACTATCATGATGACAGGTGTGTTGTTCCCCTACAGTCTCAAGTTGGGGCTAGGACTGCATTTGCCTCTATACTTGTCCAGTGTCAGTGTCACTACCCCATGTTCCACAACAGAGAACGCTCCTATGGCCAAAGTCTAAAAGATTCTGTTTTTTACCTCACCAACTGTCTTTCTCAACTTCCACTTCTTATCAATTTCCTTCCTTTCGTAGGTCCACTCTCCCCCCTCCTCACCCTTCTCCTTCACCAGGACTGGGTGCTAAGAGGCCTGGTTGTGGCTTTCACCTGCGGATTTCCTACACTGCTTCCCCAGGGTGGGTCCACCAACCCCTGCACACCATGTCTTCTTGATTTAGTCCTCATTTTGTTACACTGAAATCCTGACAAAGGGCACATGGAAGGCATTCTTAAAGGAGACAGCACTGGACAGTGGTTACTAATGTTCATAATTCACTTCTATTTGAAACAACAGTTTTAAAAATTAGTATTTGTTGGGAGGGGCGGCTGGGTGGCTCAGCTGGTTAAGCATCCAACTTCAGCTTGGTCATGATCTAATAGTTCATGAGTTCAAGTCCTAAACTGGGTTCTCTGCTGTTAGCACAGAGCCCACTTCGGATCCTCTGTGCCCCCCTCTCTCTCTGCCCCTCCCAAGTTCATGCTCACTCTCTCTCAAAAATAAACAACATTTAAAAAAAATGAGTATTTGTTATGCTACTCTATTAGAATAAAGGAAACAACTATTTATAAAAGTTCTTTCAAACATTTTTTGGGGGTTGAGCTGCAACTAAAGGCCTAACTCATGTGTATCTGATAATCTTATTATTTACCATTTAAGTTACAATAATATTAACCCATGAAAACACGGACTTCATGTTCAATTTCCCTTTTATGTACAACTGTATACTTGTTAAACAGAATTCATTCAAAATCAAAAATACTCTTCTTAGCACAAAAACATCTAAAATAATATCAACTGGTGATCTACAGGAGTGTGAAGAGGGTATTTCAGTGGCAAATGAGTAACTGTATTTAATTTACTCATTCATTCACTCCTCCAAAAATATTTACTGACTACCTGCTCTGGCTACTGGAGGAATAGTAGTAATTCAAGAAACAAAAATTCACCTACCTCAGCAAACTTCCTAGTGGAGGAAGACAAAAACAAGCAAACATGGCTGATTTTAGAGTTCTACAATTGCTATAAAGGAAAACTAAAGTTGATCTGGAATACCTAACCTTATTTAAATAATCCAAAGGGTGTATGGAACTTTATAGTACTCTCATGGAAAGTATTTTAGTACTCTAAGCCACCACTACTCTTAACACAGTCCCACCGGGCAGTGACAATTATCAAGCTCTTAGGATCAGATCCTGGGAGTGAGGACAGGCTTGAAAGGTCTGCAATCTTGTCTTCTCAAAGGTTTCCATCAGCTAATGAGATGAAGTAATCAATGCGCGGCTTCACCCTGTAATCTCCACACGAGGCCATTACTTCAGTCCCTTGACATCATCGAATACCAATCCTGGAACACTCATTGCTCTGGTCCAATATCCATAAACACAGTAAACAATTCAAGTGAAAAAGAAGGAAAAAGAAAACGTGAAATAACCTTCATTACATTTTTTTGTTTCTTTTAACATTTTCTACATTTTGTAACCAATGAAGTTTGCTCTTTCCCTACCGGAGAGAGAGCAAGGGAGCGAATGAAGAGGTATTAGAGGGCCCCTGGGTGGCTCATGTGGGTAAGTGTCCAACTGTTGGTTTCAACTCGGCTCATGATCTCACAGTTTGTGAGTTCAAGCCCCGTGTCGGTCAGGCTCTGCACTAATGCGCAGTGCTTGCTTGGGATTCTCTCCCTCTCTCTCTGCCCCTTCCCTGCTCATGCTCTCTCTCTCAAAATAAATAAAAACATTAAAAATTTTTTTTAAAGAGGTATTAGAGACAATGAAGAAAGTTATTAAAAAAACAAATGTATGATAATAAGGCAAGTGGCTAAAGATAAGAACATTACTTGGCCTCAAAAATAAATAAACAAAGTATTATAGTTTTGTATATATGGCAGGTTTTCTGAGGGAACACACCTTGCACATATGTGTTCAATAAACATTACTCGATGCTGAAAATTCACTTCTGCCAAGGAAAAATAATCGGAAAGAAATACACTCTCCTTCAAATGGGAGTAATTAAATTGGGCAGAGAGAATAACTGAGGAGGGCTCCGTAGGGAAGTAGAAATGTTAACACTGGACACGCTGGAGACACCCCCAGCCTTCCTTTTCATCTAAATTTTTCTCCTCTTCTACTGACTACTTTTCCTATTCTTGTTTCTTTTTTTTCTTTCTCTTTTTAACCATGTCTCTCATCCAGTTCATTTCCTCTTACACTTTTCATATATACATCAAAGAATTTGCTTTTGTTAAGTGTCTGTCACATTTAATGTCTTTTTCTTAACTTAAAAACAGGTATCTTTATTATTTCTTTTCATGCTTTCAAGCATTTTTTTACATTTGAGTATGGGTCATCTTGACATCTTTTTTCAGTACAGCAGGCACTGTTAAAAATAAAATAGCCCTGCATTCTTTTTGTTTGTTTGTTTGTTTTAGAGACAGAACTAGAGAGCATGAGCCGGGGTCAAAGTGGGGGTAGGGGCAGGAAGAGACAGGGAGAGAGATTGAGAGCAGGAGTTGTGGAGAGGGACAGGGGTGGGGAAGGGGGACAGGAGAGAGACAAAGAAAGAGAGAGACAGAATCCCAAGCAGATTCTATGCTCAACACAGAGTCCAACATGGGGCTCGATCTGAGGACCCTGGGATCATGACCCGAGCCAAAATCAAGAGTCAGATGCTCAACCAACTTAGCCACCCAGGAACCCTGGCCCTTCATTCTTGATGCAGAAAATAGAAAATCATCTTTGATATTATGGACATTCATCAGTCAAAAGCAAGGACTAGTTTTGATCCTCTAAAGACTTTCCACCACCACTACAATAAAATAATCGTTAACATTTATTGAATACTAAATACCAGGCATTGTCTGAAGCACTTTACACATTAACATAGTCCTCACCACAATTCTATGAAGTCAGCACTGTAATTACTCCGGTTTACAGAGGAGAAAACAAGTCACAGAGAGATTAAGCAACTTGCCCCAGGTCATACCAGATGTAGTAAAGTCGGGATTTGAACCAGTGCAGCCTGGCCCCAGAGGCCGTGCCCTTAACCACTGTTATACTGTCTATCTATGACAGAGGGCGGCAAACATTTTTGTAAAGGGCCAGACAGTAAATACTTCAGACCTTGCAGGCTACACATGGTCTTAATCTCATTGTTTTTTTCTTCTTTGTCTCTTTAAGCAATCTTTTAAAAAATGTAAAAAACCTTCTTAGACATAATCAGGGTTATAGACTGTAGTTTGCTGACTCCTGGGCTATGATTTTATTATTTCCTGCGAGCCAGTCTACTACTTTTTATTTAGACAAATTCAGACAGAAGCAACGGTAAAAGATTCCAGACAGGTAGTCTACAATCCATAGTCCATGAACGCCCAAGAGCTATCAATTGTGGGTTGCCAGTGAAACAGTAAAGAAAATACAAACATCAAATTCAAAGCATTGTAGGTGGTTTGTGGACACACACAACAGCATATAGCTTACAGACATGAGCCAGGTATGATTATTACAAATGGGAATTAATAAAAAACAAAAATCTAAGTGAGTTTCAACAACCTAATTTCATAAGTAGAAAACTCTGGATATGCCTCTTCCTTACTTCATCTGTTGGGCAGAACTACTATTGTAATCTCCTCCTTGATGTCTAAGAACAACATCTGCGTATGAAAGAAATGTCTTTTTCAAAGTCCCTCCTAAATACTAATTCATCGTTTATTATCAAAATATTCACGATCTTCCATGTCAGAAACTAAAGAAGAGTAGCTAATTGGCTATTAGCTCAAAACCCCTGAAGAATTTGGAAATCCATAAGAATATGAATTTCTTCAGTTGGTATTCCTTCAGGTCCTCTGGCAAGGTCCTACTCACATATATATTTTTTTAATGTTTGTTTTTGAAAGAGAGAGCGCACGTGCGCACATGAGGGGGGGCAGGGGGAGGGAGAGGGAGGGAGGGAGGGAGAGAGGGAGGGAGAGAGAGAGAGAGGGGGAGAGAGGGAGAGATGGAGGGAGGGAGGGAGGGAGGAAGGGAGGGAGAGAGAGAGAGAGGGAGAGAGAGGGAGGGAGAGAGAGAGAGAGAGAGAGAGAGAGAAGAGAGAGAGAGAGAGGATCTGAAGTGGATTCTGCACTGACAGCACAGAGCCCAATGTGGGGTTCGAATCCATGAACTGTGAAATGGTGACCTGAGCTGAAGTCAGACTCTTAACTGACTGAGCCAACCAGGAGCCTCTACTCACATTAACATGTTATCACCACTTAGCACTGTCTTATGATTTCAAAATTTTCTAAAATTTTTAGCCTCCATGTATTTTACCACAGCTTAATTTTCTTTTAAAAAGCAAAAGCTCTATTTCAACAATGCAGTATTCATTTTGATAAATGCAATCAGAAAGTAGGAATTTATGCACTTTATTTTGGCTTTTGACTCTACCAAACCAGATAAATCTACAAATCCCACCTCTTAGGAAACCTAACTCCTTAGAGGTAAACATCTAGATAAACCTTGGTTCAGGGACTACTGTTAATTATTTTTGCCATTTTGGTGGAGGGAAAATAAAAACTGAAAAACAGATTCACTTCTGTCTTTCCTATCAGCTTGGGACCATCTGTTTAAAATGACTGCAACTATTTTTAGCAATTAGGCAATGGGTTACTTACAAAAACAGATGCCTGCTCTTTAAGATGATGGGTTATCAAACATATGAGCATTACTTGCACACAAGAGTCCAGTGCAAGTTACCTGCCAAGCCTAAAAATGCAGATAAAAATATATATATATATATACTATAGAGCAACTCAGGACATGATTTCATTCCTTCTAATCGTTTCTTAGCAATTGCTAAATACACACAAATAAAATGACTGGAGAAGTCATTTTTATAAGAATTTAAAAGTATTTGCTGTAACACTACATCTTTACTCCCAATTCGGCTGTCCTTAAAAATCTGTACATTTCTGGGGTGCCTGGGTGCCTCAGTCAGTTGAGTGTCTGACTTTGGCTCAGGTCATGATCTCACGGTTCATGGGTTCAAGCCCTACATTGGGCTCTGTGCTGACAGCTCAGAGCCTGGAGCCTGCTTTGGATTCTGTGTCTCCCTCTTTCTCTGCCTCTCCCTCATGCTCTCTCAAAAAATAAACATTAAAAAAAATTTTAAAAAGTCTGTACATTTCTTCTGCTGAGAAAAGTTGCTTACTTTATAATTTTTACCCGAAGCATTTTCTTCTAAATGCAAAAAACTTGAGCCTTTCACCTTTGCTTTTTCTTTGACAACTGTGACAACTGAGAGATAATTTCAATGAATTATTTATGTAATTGTTTCTTAACACAGTACAAAGGAGAACTTTTAAAGAGAAAAATCAAAGATGGAGGTTCTCCCTATGAACCTGCCTTCTTTTGTCTGCTTTGAAATAATCACCTTGCTCCTATAAAAAGTTTCTTTAGAAGCTGGTGTACTTTGTCCTTGCCAGGTCGGATAAAGGCTTAGTTGAATTTACACATCAGGCCTTTCCAGTAGTGGCTGGCTGGAGGAAGGAGGAGCACAGTTAAATCAGCATTCACTCCTCTTTCCCACAATCCCACCCCTCAGGCTCAGTATCCACCCTTTCTACCCCTAGGCTTACCTGAATTCGAGGTTCAATACTTGAAAGACCCCTTCCCCCCAAAAAACTAGCATCTTACGGGGCAAAAAATTCAGCTGCAGCAGGTCTTTGATTCCCCTAGAACAAGGATATTTAAACGCTTACTTAAAATGTTCTTTTTTACTAAATAAACAATGTTAGCAAACTCCGAGCTGCTCACCCAAATCTGCTCTTCTATCCTTTCACAGTGAATGAGTTGTAACTGGGTACAGGGCTGTCCCAGCTAGCAGTGACACTTAGGCTCCCTAGTAGCCACATCTGGCCAGGTGACATAATTCTCCCCAGTGGAGTGACTGGCAGGGATGTGTACCACTTCAGGGTGTGGGTCTAAGGGCACTGAACACGATGTCTTCACAATCTCCCCCCACCCCAACATCAATCTAGGACACAGACATGCCCATGACCTTGCCTTAACCACATAGATGGATTCTGCAATGTTGAGGGGGGAGTAACAAGGCAGAAGGAACCTGGCTACCTGAACTTCCACAAAGGGGCATGACTGTTTTGCAAAGCCTGGAAGGCTTACTTTGTTACGTGAGCAATAAATAAAGTCCTATCTCCTTTAATTCATTATAGTTCGGGGCTCTTTGTTCCAGCAGCACAGGCTTTCTCATAATTGATGCAAACACTGTATGTAGCTCTGTTCTAAGTGCTTTACGTGAATTATCTCATTAACACGCCTCTGAGGAAAGTACTGTTATTATTCCCATTTCCCAGCTGAAGAAACAGACTTGAGGGGTGAGTGCTTTTCCAAGGGAAAAGAACAGTAAGGATGGTGCAGTGGTCAACTGCAGATCTGTATGATGCAAAGTTCAGATGCCCAACCACACTACAGTGTTCCTTAAAAGGAAACTACTAATGATCACCGTGCAAGTATCTCACTCTGAGATTTTTCTTCCGTGTTATCTCTCATATACCTAGAGCAGAAACATTATGAGCTCAAAAAGGAGGAATAAAAATTATTTTTGGCTTGTTCATAAATGCCTTTAATTTACTATGCTAAAGATCTAAATTTGTATAAAACCCCGAAACTTCAAAGGAATCAGCAGGCCAAGTTGAAACTTCTGGTTGAAACTTTTTACTCCATTTCCAAAACTCTATCATGTTACATGCAAAGTCTAAGTCTGTACACCTCAGTTCAATGCTGTTAAGACACAGGATTAATTCAAAACAAACTTTTTTTGGCTGTGTTTAATATTGTGTTTGTTATGAAAGGGCCCATGAAACACTTACACAACACTGGGGTTTTCCTTTCAGTAATATGAGGCCACACACCTTCAACCTTCACTTCTTCCAAACTTTTTGAACTCAAACCAGAAGATTTGCCAGAAATCTATGTATTAGAGAGGTCTGACAGGGTGAAGGGACAAGGGGGACTTTGTCTTTGTATTTCACGCCTTAAAAAAACCATTTTTTTTAACAATCCATTTAATCTTCCAGAAAGCTCTTATAATTAAGTGCCAGAGTCCATTTATTTATTCATTCAATAAATATGTACTGAACACTGTTTGTTGAGTCTGTATCAGACACGGACACAGAACAGTAAGTAAAAGCAGAGTGCTAGGAGACAGAGGTAAAGCTGTGACTTTCTTGTAATGGTAATGATTTTTTACCCTAACTCAAGCTTGTGTGAAAATTCCAGAATAAATTGCCTTACATTCTAATAATTGCAAAATGCAGAGACTCTAAGAAAAGAAAACCCTTCTTTGCGCCTTTTCCTGCCTCTGTCAGAGGGGCTGTGAGCACTGTGTATTTATGCCTCCAGGATCAGCTCCTGGGCTTACAGGGGAAGCCCTGCCGCTTTGTCTAGGTTGTATCCTTCCTTCCAATCCTTCACAAGGTCCGAATACACACTGAAAATTCATCCTTATCCATCTGCTTCCCAACACTGGCGCCAGCCTCACTAGGTTTTAATTAACAGGAGATGAGCGAACAGTATGAGTTCTTGGCCGGCATAAGCAAGTGTTTCGTGATTTAGATGGGCCTCCTCATTTTAGGCTGGGTGAAAAAGACCGAGGAAGAAAAGAGAGTTGGCACTCCATAGTGCCAATCATTCCTATAAAAATAAAAGCTCTTTTGATTACCAACTGTGGAAAGACGAAGCTGTGAAAATACTACTTTCTGTGAGTATTACAGGCGTGATTTTAGAGGGGTCTTCTCTGTGGTAAGGTATGTCCCTGGCAGCACAGCTGAAAAAATGCCCCAATCCTCCACCAGGAGTGGCCTACTTGGCTTTGCTGCAGGTGGCCCATCTGCACTCAGGGATTCTGCCCACATGCTCCTCCCTTATGCCTCACAAAAGCACGGTCTCATTTTGGCTAAGCCTTGGCTTTCCAAGGAACTGTTTAAAACTTCCAAATATGACTGCATTCAAATACTCGTTCAGGTCTTAAGAAAACACTTCAAAAATACTGCGTTCTTTCACCAAAAACTAGTTAAAAATGGCTTTGGGTTTTTAAGATCTTAAGTGGCACTCATTTTGAACACAATTGTCAGAGCTCTGTGTTCATTTGCACCTAAATTTGCAGACGGCACTGTCTATAAACAGCATCACCGTGACACTGACCAACCTGTCCCGGATGAAAGCGAAGACTGCACAGCGCAGTGAGTTCTGAACCTGGCCACAGAGATGTTGCAGGCTCTGCAAAACTAGAAATACACACAGAGTAACTCTTAACACCACACAGAAAAGCAGTGAGCACCACAAGAGATAGAAACAAGGCATTCAAGGAGGAACCAAGGTTGGGAGAAGGGGGCCCAGCTAGAAAGGGAAATAGAAACGTGGGAGATAACAGAAAGAAGTCAGTGCCCTCATCTGCTTCAGCTGTAAATGTGCCTACTGTGTGCGAGCCACAGTCTCTAGGTCTCCAAAGTCTTTCAACAGAGTGAGGCTAAGGAGACAACCAGAGGAAGTACACAAAGACAGCAGAGACAGCAAAGTGCAGAGTGGGTGTGAGGTGTTTCTCTGAGGCTATAGCCCATAGTGGAAAGCTGTGAAGAAAAGCAGGACAGGAAATTAAGATTAGGGCCAAAGTGTGGGAAGACCTGGAGTGACAACCCAAGGGACTGGGCCTTTATTGAGTAGGTCATGGGATCTACTGGAAATCCTTTAAAGGGGAGCAGCCTAAGAGCCACACTTACAAGGTTACCTTGCAGGATATAGAAGAGGCTGAGGCGCCGGGAGACCAGTGACAAGACAGTGGGGAAAGAACACTGGACCTACAGCCCTGGCCATGGAAATACAGCAAAGCCACATGCAAGATGGAGAAGTGGTCTGCAGGAAGCGTGGGGGAAAGGGCTATCATGCTCTACTTTAAAGATGGAAGTTCACTTCTGTACCCTCCTCGTCTACTTCTACCAGATCACTTTATGCTTAGCTCCTGAAATCTTTCCTTAAATAGTGCTTCTTCAACAGTCAGTTGCATACCAACTCTCTGCTCTATGGGTCACTAGACTTCGTAAGCAGAAAGTCCTGACTCTGAATTTCTAAGGCAGTGACTCATCCTGCTTACCAGGCCCCTTCCTGTGGGTAGAGACTACCAGTTGCTCCTCTTATATTCATTTCTCTTGTCAGAGAGCCCTCTTGTTCAACTACAGACACCAACTATTTCTTATGACACTTTCCTGAGGCATTGACAATTGGTGGAAGATTCCAACCACCAGTCCAGAAAAGCCCTGATAGCAACGTAATGCCTAGAAGACAACAACCCACACATCCCTTTCTGTCCATGATCATGAGCTGAACACATACTGACCCCCACCCATGATCACAGTGCTCCCTGCCTGCTCTCTCACACATATCCCCTGAACCTTTCCCTACAAACCTCTACGTATCTATCTTATGGGCAGAGAGGTTGACTGTTAAGGCTTGAATCTGCCGGCATCCAAAATAAATTTCTCTTTTTGCTTTTCCAAACCCTCATCTCATGAGTTATTGGCTTCTCTTGCAACGTTTATCCGATTTTCTTCACCAGTGTTGACAAGCCCAGCCAGATTCTATGCTTTCTATCTGCCCAACCCCCTTCGGGATTCCCCAGAGAATGAGCAGTTGGCTGGGGCAGTGTGCCAGGGCTTACCTGTTTTCTGAGTTAGCAACTGAGATAGATCATTCAGTAACACTGTTTTTCGATAGTAAGCCAGCAAACTTCTTCTATAAAGGGCTAGATAATAACTTCCTTAGGCTGTGCAGGCAATATGGTCTCTGGCACAACTATTCAACTCTTTCATTGTAGTGTGAAAGCAGCAATAGACAATTCGTGAACAGATGGGAGTGGCTGTGTTCCAACACAATTTTATTTACAATGACAGGTAGCTGGCTGATTTGACACTCAGGTCATTGTTTGCTGACCCCTGTTCTACAATAACAGAAGCTTTCACGGGAAGGCTGACTTGCTAAAGATGATGTTTTCCAGCCTCCTTTACAGCTAGCTGTGGTCATGTGACTCTGTTCTGGCTAATAGGATATGAGTGAAAATGATCTGTACAACTTCTAGATCAGCCCCCTTCTCTGGGGCTGAAAGGAGATCATGGTGAGTCATCTTTGACTGTGAAGATGGGGCAATATCCTTGGGATGGCAGAGAAACAAGATGGCAGAAATCTATCTAGTGAAGAACCATTAACTAGTCCTGGAGCAGTACGGACCATCTGGACTATTCTAAGACAGAATAAGAAGGAAAAAGCCCCCCAAACCTCTTAGCCTATTAAGCCACCATATTCTGGCTCATCTTTTTATAAAGCTTTGCATTTTCAGGTTTAGCTCAGCATATGAGATCGTATTCTGAAGGGGAAATGACTTTGTTGCACGGCTATGGAATGATCAATCACAAACCCACACACTGGTCAGATGACTGCACGAATCTGCCACCATCACAGGAACTAATACCAAGTGAAAGCTTATTCTGTGGCATGCACTAACATAAGCTCTCATTTATCCTGAAAGCAAGTATCATAATGATCATGTTTATAGACAAAGTTCAGACAGCATTAAGAAATACACCCAAAGTCATACTGCTCCAAAGTAGCTGCACAGATATACAAACTTGGGGACGTGACTCTCAAACATACACTTTTCCACAAATCAGCTCCCTTGTGTCAAGGACAAGCCACGGTAGTCAATTCTAGGGTGATATTTAGAGATGGCTCTGTGACTGCAAGTTTCAATTTCCAAACCGAAAAGCACCACTAAGATCCGCTGACAGCTCCATTTGGTTTAATTACTATTCCCCTTAAAGAGCCAAGTAAACCAAAATGACACAAGTTTAATAACGTACCCAGATTCTTTTGAAAGACTCTGAGAATGCCAGAGTGCAGATTTGATGAGACGGCCATGGGGGCTGCCAACTTGGTCCTGGCTAAGGCCACCACCTCCTCCTCCACTGCCCATTAGAAGTTAACTGCCTGGACACCTGCTATACCAGGCTGAACGGAGCCTGCATAGTGGTTTCAAAGTATACCAGCAGAGGGGAAGATTTTCTTCTCTCCAGGAAAGGGTGAGAAATGCCACCGACATGTGCCGTTGACCCTACTCTGCCAGGTGTAGCATCCGTCTCTGCTGGGGGCCTGGCACTCGTTTGGGGACCATCTGGCTCCATTTCCCCGACCACATGGCCTTTCCTGTTCTGTACAGCCTAGAGGCTCAAGGAAAGTCAAATCCACCCCAAAATTAAAGCATAGCCAATGGCACCAACTGTTCATGGTAGATGAAACCAAAATTCAGTTCCAAGAAATGTTAACCTTGTTTCAAATTTGAAGGCAAGAGCTATTTCAAAACAGTGTGATTTTTAATAGGATAAGTTTTGAAAACCTCACATGTTTAATCAGCTATAAAAGGCTAATTAAAAATTAATTATTACAATTAATTGTTACCGTACTAAGGATTATGTAGTTAAAAGAAAATGTTTTGTTACAGAAATGCAGTGAAGAATAAATAAGTCTATCTTGAGTAAAGGCAAAAAAATTAACATGTTCTCAGTTACTTTTTAAACCAATTATTTAAAAACAGGAAGTAAGAACCTTACCCCCAAAACAGACTTTTTAATTTGGCACATTTTTAAGTATTTCCAGAGCCAAATGGATGCCAAATTATACAGCCATTTAAAATCATATTTTCAGGGGCACCTGGGTGGCGCAGTTGATTAAGCATCCGACTCTTAATATTGGCGCAGGTCATGATCTCAAGGTTCATGAGTTTGAGCCCTGCATCAGGCTCTGTGCATGGTGCAGAACCTGCTTGGCATTCTGTCTCTGCCTCTCTGTCTGCCCCTCCCTCGCTTGTTCTCTCTCTCTCTCTCTCTCTCTCTCTCTCAAATCAATCAATATATTTTTTTTTAATTTTTAAAAGATAAAAAAATAAAATCTCATTTTAAAAGAATATTTTGGGATTGGAAAATGTTCTCACATATACTGCTATGCCAAAAAAAAAAAAAAAAAGCAGTTTTCAAAAACGTATGTAGACATTCTTATAAAAGAATGACTATGGATCTATATAAATACACATAGAAAATTAGTCTGGAAGTAAATACCTCTACATTTTAATAGCAGTTTTTCTCTGAGTGGTAAAATTACAAGTGGTTTTTATTTTCTTCTCAGCATTTTCAATATCTTCTAGAATGGAACATAAAAGTACACATTTTTATTTTTTTAAAAAATTTTTTTTCTACGTTTATTTATTTTTGGGACAGAGAGAGACAGAGCATGAACGGGGGAGGGGCAGAGAGAGAGGGAGACACAGAATCCAAAACAGGATCCAGGCTCTGAGCCATCAGCCCAGAGCCTGACGCGGGGCTCGAACTCCCGGACCGCGAGATCGTGACCTGGCTGAAGTCGGACGCTTAACCGACTGCGCCACCCAGGCGCCCCAAAAGTACACATTTTTAAAAGAGCTGGACTATATAAAGAATATCACAACACTAAAGGCACAGGCTTCTCCTTTCACTGTGTTCTGTAAGTGGATATAGAATGTGGTCTGGGGAATAGTGCAAGTTATTTTATGTCCAAATCTCTCTATATGAACATCTCGGAAACTCATACGAAACACACCAAATCTCAATGTTCCAACAGTGGACATTTCAGGAAGAACCATAACTTACGGAGAAAGAGCCACTGGGGAGAGGGTCCAGACTCATTACAACACAGAGCTATTCTCCACACTTCAGCTCCACTAAATCGACATTAAAAATGGTGTGAGGAGTGTGTGTAGCACTGAAACATCTGTGACATGTCATTATGGAAGAATAATATTTCCAGGAATTCTAATTCACAATTACTGTTTTCAAATTGAGAAAACAACTGTCAAATTAAAAAGAAATACGCACATGTCACAATGCAGCGGTAGCTAAAATCAACTAGAAATCAGTTTCTATTTCATAATGGGAGTTACTAAAACCATAGAAAATCCCCACAAGTTGGAAACAGAAGTTAGAATAAAGTCTAAAATTGGAGAAGGGATCTCCTACCCCAAGTCACAAGGCACAACAGGATCTGGGGCAACCTATTTGTTTGTAGATAATGGAAAAAAAAAAATCTTAACGGCTCAAGCTAACAAATCACTGCCCCAAGTTTCACTCTAATGGTCATATGATCCTCCTAGTGCTGTTCTCAGAAAGTCTCTTCTTTCGTAAAGCCAAGGGTATCACCAAAAAGGCCTAAACTAACCAAACTCCTTTACTTTTTAAACGATGGAGGCTTCGAACAAAGGAAACCAGGACTTTGAAAGAAATATTTCAGGAAAAGGTGAAGGGAGGGAGTTTCAGGAAAATGTCTGATAAAATTCCATCACGTTTCTAAAACAAAAACATAAGTCTCCCCAGCCTCAAACACAAAAGCAGAGCTGAAAATAAAAATGTGTTCTCAAATTACACTATTCCTGAGGGAAACACACTTTCACTTGCTATTTCAGTAAATATTTCCCCACAGGATTATTTTATTTACAGAGAAAAAAAAAAAAGACAATATAGACTGTATAATTCCCAAATGTCATATATATACTATATAGGATATATAAAATCCTACACAAATACACAGCTTTATAGAGAAATTTTACCTGCCTTAAATAAATATTTAGTTAACTGAAGAGAAGATTTTCAACAATGAAACAACAATGGAGAGAGACGCATAACAAAACAGCATTAGTCTGTCCAGGCAGAGAACAAGCAAAATGACAGCTCAAAGAGATAGATTGTAGGGTAAGACAAAAAAAAAAAAAAAAATTACATACACTAAATAAGATTCTGATCTATCAGCATCAGTGTGACGAAGACAGCAAACACACCTTTTATGTGGGCTGCCTAAAACGACAGCTTCCCCGTACCTCTGACTTCCATCATCCTGCTCCTGCCAGAGTCTAGGAAAGTAATATATGCCCACAGAAACACTGGTCTGGCCTGCACCCAAGTCAGTGACTTCAACTGCTCCACATTAATAACAAAAGCTGTACAGAGTGGACATGCAGGGAGAGAGGAAGAGATGAAAGGCTGATGCAGACTTCTAAGAGCAAATGTATCTCCTGGCCTAGCACTGTTGGGAAAGAACAGCTTCCTCAATAGAAAATATCGGTTATCTTTATAAAGCATGTAGTCATTCCACACAATGTTTTTAAAGCTTGCATTAAACTCTAACAAAAAAAGATTTTCACTGCAACAGACTGAAGCAAACACAAAGACTTATCATATGCCAGGAACTGTTCTGAGCCTTGTACACAGATTAACACTCGTGATCTCCCAACATGATGAAACAGGTGCTATTATCCTCAGTTTACAGATCAAGAAACTGAGGCACTAACCAGATAAGTGACCTTTCCAAGATCACAGAGCTAGTCCAGTAGAACCCAGGCTCTGCTCTGAAGGCCAAGGGTTTAACCAACACACTAGGCTATCAATTTCACACTGAATCCTGCTAGTACCAGCAGCCCTGCTTGCCTAAACCTGAGGCTGGCCTTAGAAGCTATTACTCCCAGGGCTACTATTTTGTTCCTGCTTTCCGGCTGCTCCCTGGATTGGAGGGGAAAGGCAGAGTGTCTCCTTTGGAAAAGATAAACATTCTCATCTATGATGTATCAACATTACTATTATTACTATAATTATTATTCCCATTTTACCAATGAAAAACTGAGATTCTGAGGGTTAAGTATCTTGCTTAATGCTAGTGAGCCTAAACCTGTTTGTACACGGTCCGTGCTCCTGCCATTACAGAAAGCATCCAACCTCCCCAGGCAGAAGTTCATCTCCTAACTGGGCAATTCATCCGACAACCAGAGATGCTGTCCATATTGAGCTAATCGCTTCACAAACAAACGCTGCCTGAACGACTGGGAGGAACACGAAGAGTGAGGGAAGAAAGGTGTGTAAAGTTCCAACGTAACAGCAAAAAAGCCTCTCAAACCATAGAAAATTCCCAGAAAGCACATTTGGCATGCACATGCTCAGCACTATGCAGACAACTATGCATCGTAAATATAAACCACCATGTATTTCTGATGCACATAAACTAAGCTTCCGCAAATCATGTTATATTTTACATGCACAAGGACTCACTACTGAAAAGAATTCTGTGGTCAAATCCCTTTGTAAAATAATATTATGAAATATTATTTTATAATAATTATTCTCTAGTTTACTTTCTAAGTCTGTGAATACTCAAAAGCAGGTATATTCTATTTTATAAAGCTAATGAGGTATATATAACAACCCAAATTATTTTGCATAGGTTTGGGATCTAGTTCTGCCTTAAAATTGAAGCTATGGACCATTATACATTCCCACACTCTTTCCAGCCTGTGGTTCAATAAATTGTTAAGCTGCCTATCACATCAGCATATAATTTAATTAGTGTCTACATCCTGGCTAAAAATTTCTTGAAACAAATAATAGGGTTCAAGAGACTGATGACTAAAATAAAAAAGTATCATGAGACTGTGACTCACAAAAGGTATGAGATATAAGGACTTCAGGACTGAATCTCATTTTATGGCCCAAGAACGAAACCATTTCTAAGTCTTAATGAGAATCAATGGAAGAAATAAAACTAGAACCCAGAGCGCTAATATCTAATTCAATGAGTGCCACATGGTCCAGAATTAGCTCCCTCTAATGATGTAAGATAATACGGTATTGTAAGTTCTGATTTCTGGTAAGATTCTGGCTTCTCCAACCTCTACAAAATGCCTTGCTTAATAGATATTACTAATTCTCACTATGGTGGGGGAAGGGAAGGAGGTGGGTAGCCTGATGAACCACCTCTGATTCCCTTCTGATCTTTGTAAACTGTTAGGCAAATCCTACGGTCCCAGTATACAGCTGTACAAAATCAGTGCCAACCTCATACAGAGAACAGAGGGGTAGTGGGGACTGGCAAAAGTGTCAGTGTCTTAAAAATGTCCCATGAAAGCCTTTAGGATTGGAAGGCACGACAGACCTGGAAATCAGTTAACCTGTCCAGCTTAAGATTCCTCTACTCTAAAATGAATTTGTTGCATTTCCTGATCTCTAATACTTCTTCTAGTATTAAATATTATTTTGTTTCATCTTAAATTTATAACTTTGACCCCCAAAATAATACTTTAATCAGCCCCCCTTTCAATTTGCCTCTTTGTCTGGTGTGTTACTATGACTCTTACAAGTATACAAGTAATCCCCATGCCCATCCTTCCTCAGGCAGGGAATGGGAAAGCTTTGCTGTGTGATGGCCAGAGTCCCCATTTCCTTTCCTGGTACCACTTCTATGGAGATTAGGCCCAAGCACTTCTAGCCTTATTCCTGGCATCAGGGTTCAAGACTGGACCTGTCACACCAGCAGTACTATAGCAAGGCCACGGTCCCCCAGCAAGGCCTCTGGTTGGTATCCAGTGAGACCCTAAGCAGAAGAGGGCCCCAGTCAGAGCTGGCCAACTACAGGGTCTTCGGGCAGTGTGGTGCTGGTTTGAGGCCAGAGGCACAGGTCAGAGAGAGGCCAGGCCACTGGAAGGCCAGCCTGGAGTGCGAGCCCTGGTGTGAAACTTGAGAAGGTGATTAAGAATGGGATACTCTGACAAGGAAAGAACAGGAGAGATTTAAAGACTAAAAAAACTGTGAGGGGGGGGGGGGGGGGAGGGAGGGAGGGAGGGAGAGAGAGAGAGAGAGAGAGGTTATGGTGGGAGTTCATTAGTCTCAAAAAAGCAAATGTTACTGTCTTCCAAGTGGGCCAAAATAATATGTATTTATTTTGTCTGTGAGCTAAATGGGACCTTACTAATTATTGTTAGGCATAAAGAGTTCTACTACTACACCTATGTCAAGGAAAAGGAAGATCAGGTCATAGCATTTTCATTTTCTTTCAAGGGAAGAACCAGAACTTACACTGTATATTTGTAAAGAGCTGTACAGATTACAGATCGCCATCGTGTGCACTTTTTGTTCCGACCCTCACAATGACAACATTTGAAGAAACTGAGGCTCGAGAGGTTCATTTACTTGTCCAAGATGCCCAAACTAGCAAATGTTATATCTTTAGGTTGGGCTGGGGCTCATCTACCACATCACCAAGTCTCTTTAAGTTACTTTCTGGCAGACCCATCTTTTCATAGAAATAACATTTATTTATTATTTATTTAAAAATTTTTCAATTTTAATTTCTAGCACTGAAATAGGTTGCAGTTTGAATACCATTCAACAGTGTTTTGATAAGCTGTATATCACTGTCCCTTGTAGTGCAAAGCATGTTAGCATATGATGGGTTAAATAAGCTGTGAGGCCTCATCTGGAAAATTTACCAGCACACATACTATACTATTGTTTCTGTGGGAAGTTCTGTTCCAAGTTCCAATCAACTGATTTAAAAGAGATCTTTTAACACATGAACATAGTTTAAAAATAATCACCACTGCAAACTTAAGGAATTTCTTGGATTTCATTTTTCTTTTTCATTTCATTTAAATATATGCATACATACACAGAGCCTTTTCTCACTGGGCAGCATGTATGGTATGAAAAGCTAAGCATTTCAGTATAACGGAAGAAATTTCATAAAACTCCCACATATTATGATTGTGGATTACATAAAGAAGTGGGAAAGTCCCCTTCTGCCCCAAACTGTGCCAAGACATCTGACATGTTCACGTCTGCCAGGACTCTACAGTTATTCAAGTCGGAATCCACTCTTTACATAAATAGCATACTATTATAATGATTCAAAGTTCAGAAAGGACTTCTTGCCAAAATAATGAACTTTGTGAGGTCCTTCAAAAGATGTGTTTTGAGAAAAATGCCTCCCTGCCAAGGGATTTCAAGTACTAAAAGCAGAATGGTAGGTTTGGTTATGAATTTTTAAGAAATCACCAATATGCATGATTCAAAGTGTTTTCATTGAGAATCAAGGTGCCCAGTTTAAGAATATTAAAAACAACAGGGGCGCCTGGGTGGTGCAGTCGGTTAAGCGTCCGACTTCAGCCAGGTCACGATCTCGCGGTCCGGGAGTTTGAGCCCCGCGTCAGGCTCTGGGCTGATGGCTCAGAGCCTGGAGCCTGTTTCTGATTCTGTGTCTCCCTCTCTCTCTGCCCCTCCCCCGTTCATGCTCTTTCTCTGTCCGAAAAATAAATAAATGTTGAAAAAAAAATTAAAAAAAAAAAGAAAGAATTATTAAAAACAACAACAAAAAAACCCCAGCTTATATAAAGAAATAAATCAGAGCATGGTTATAATCACTGTTCTTTTAATGGAAACAGGGGACAAGAACATTAGGATAAATTCAATTGGCAAGTTCAATCAGTTTATTAAAAATGGACTTATCTACAATTTTTCAGAAACATTAACTGTGTATAAGTTCATGACTGTATTGTGCTTAAACCCAACCAAAAACAAGAAAGAACCATCTGAATCTAAATAGGACACTCTCAGCAGAAAAGTTCTGACAAAAGTCTGCCAGCTGGATTTTACCCTACCTCAAACAGCAGGTATCGTGTGGCCCCAGTGCCTCAGTACCCTGCTATTTTCTCTGGTGTCCTCACTCAGGACAGTCCTTCCAGCAGAATCGTAAGAAATACAGACTCAGAATGATAGGGATCAAAACAAAAGGCGGCTTACATGCATGAGAAACTCTGAATTGCCCAATTTCAGTCCCAAAGCGTCTCAGTCTGCCGATCCTCTATAATCTTTGATGAAGTACAACATAAACCTGTTTAAAGCTGTTTGTAATCAAAAGGTACAAAGTGTGAGAACCAAATTCTCTTGGTTATTGAGAGGAGTCTTAAAATAACCACAAGCAGCTAATATTTAATTTGGAGTTCTTACCTTTATGTGAGAATTCTTAGTAAGATACAAAATACCCTTATAAAACAGAACCTACAGTAGAAATATCTCATCAGGTAGGCCATTATCATGATTATCTAGATGTAAAAAGCAAGTCATTTTGGAAAAGCCAAATTATTATTACTTTAAATATTCTTCACTGTTTATTTTTAGATATGTGCACTTAAAATAGTCTAATATGAAGCCCATACAGCTTCACAAGCCTGTGCCAGAAATCTAGCCATATCCTAGTGAGTTGCTCTATTCTTTTCCATCTGAGAAGTATTCAATGTATATCTTTAATTCTTTTTTAGTGGTGCTAATCTTTAGTTTTTCTGTGATATGAATCATAAGCTTATGTTTTCTTATTTTGAATCGCCTACAAGGAGACACTTCTTTTTCCAAGGGTCTGTGAACACACTAAAGCCTTCAGTCCAATTTCAGTATTACTTCAAATACTTCTATTTTTCTTTTTTATATTCACTAATTCCCCTGAATCATAGTTTGTTCAGGTAAAAAAACGGTGGTATGTGTTGGAATGGGGGTGCGGATGAGGAGAACCAGAGGAGTAATATGTGACATGATTTCTAAGTTCCTTCCAACTCCAAACTTCCATTATTTGCTGGTTTCTTTGTCTCAGCATTTATCTCAGACAGGAGCTCCAGTACAGCAGTAGTTCTCAAAAGGGTGGGGTGGGTCTCTATTTTGCCCCCTAGTCGCTTGGCAATGTTTAGAGACATTTTTAGTCGTCAGCTGGGGGTGGGATGTGCTACTGGCATCTAGTGGGTAGAGAGCAAGGGTGCTGCTAACTCGACATCCTACCATGCACAGGCAGCCAGCCCTACTACAGAAGCATCCAGGCCAGCACTGTCAATAGTGCAGAGGTTGAGAAGCTCTGGGGCAGAGTAACAACCCTGGGAAACTAAGTGCTGTGCCCTATCTAGAAAATTGAAGAGGACGTTTCCTAAAATATTTACTACCTTTCATATTCCTAGACAGGCAGCTCAGGTGCTTCAATTCCTAAAAGGGAAGGAGAAAGCAATAGGGCTTATTCACAGCCCCTTTCTTCCCCTTTCTCTCAGCCATATCTACTGAATGCTCAGTGCTTGGAGGCAAGAGGAATAAGGTATGGTCCCTGCCTTCCAGGTGCTATCATCCAGAGAAGGGGACAGATAAATGAAAAGGGTGGTCAGTATTTGGACAGAGCAAGGTGCAATGCGACCTGCAAAAGTTCATGGTTCTTTAAAAGATCCTCCATTTAAACAGCAGACATTACCAAGGAGTCATCATTGGCAAGTTCTCAAATAGATCCATTCAGCAAAAAAAGTTTGGTTACATTAAGAAAATGTGTTTGCAATCTCCCAAAAGATGCAAGTTGCTCCTCTGCCATGAATATCATCTCTATCCTTCTAAGGAAGTATGGAATCAAATGCCCCTTCAAGAAGACAAACAGTATTCCATCGATCTTTGGGTTTTCTGGTCCTACAAGTCATTCTGGGCTCTTGTTGTAAGGAAAGGTGAGTAAGAAAGGGCCAGAGGTCAGAGCAATGATGGCATGGTGAGAAGCATGTGCTTTCTAGGATATTCTGGGATGTATCCAAAGGAACCATATAGTTTTTCTTCCAAACCAAGACACTTTGGAGAAGGAGTTATGCCAGAATAATGGTGTAAAACAGGGTTAAGTGTTGACTAATGTATGACAGCCACGGCAGCACTTGTGAAGCAACCCCAAGGGGACAACGATGCCACGCAAGCCTGGTTACAGCTGCAGGTACTAAACAGAAGTACAACTTCTGCTCTTTTCAGTCAACTAAAATTGAGTGATGGTCAAAAGGAAAGAAATTTGATGCTTATATAAAACTGACACAGAACACACTCAGGAAGTGCCAAATCTAGAAAACCTGAACATGCTGTTTACGAATCTAATGTATAAGGTTCCCACAATAGCATGCACCAGATGGAGTTAGCCTTTTCTCTGCAGTATGTGAAAAGCAAGAAAAATTGTTAAACAGCTTCTGGTCTTGAAACTTAGCTAATAAATGATCTTCCAATCAGCAGAGGCACATACATCTCTAGTACTTGCAGTCAATGCACACCGGGAGTTAAAAGTCACTTGACTTTACAGGTCTGGCATGTTTAATTACAAGGTCCACGGCCACTTGTGTGCAAGGCAAGACACAGCTTCATTCAGTAACTCTTTCCTATAAAGTCACACTGCCAGCAAGGTGTATGTGCTCTTAGACATTGGAGTAGAGTCGACATGTTATATATTTAAAATCTAGAAAATCCTAGAAAACAGGACACCAAACTCTTTGGAAAACAAAAACACTAGCATGAAGAATATGGCCAATACTGTCTTTTTTCCAACCCATAAATAAGGAAGCCTCTAAAAAAATACTGTAGTCTTACAGGAGCTCACAAATTAAAAACCAAACCAAAAACATGTCTTAATGCTCTAGACACATACCTAGGGCTGAATGTAAGAGTGTACTCCCTGCAAGCGCTTCAGGGAGGCTAGAGAGGGCCCAGAAGGACCTCAGGTATGGCCAGCAGCAGCAACCACAGCAACACATCCATTCTCCTTCCCACTTTCTTTTAAAATCCTGGGGAAAATGACACAACCCTCGGAAAAGTGAGAGGGTAGAATCATCTAGCTTCCGTATTGCCTCCATGTTATAGATCTGATCAAGGAAGAGACTTAAAACTGGAAATGGTAGCCCTCCCTAAAAAAGGGAACAAAGGCCACTTCTAAATTTTAGCCTCATCTCATCTTCAGGAACCAAACAATCAGCACTGGCAAGTTCCCTAGAGTTCCAGAAAAGAAGAAAAGGGTACATACAAAAAGGGGAAATTACAGACATGGATGCTTGGTATCAACTCGAACAAAACTCTACCTTGGGTTTTCGAGTAGACAGATTATAAAGACTTGGGTATGGGAAGGGCAGCGACAGCCCATTGTATTTCCAATGTCATGTCCAATTATCTTAATATGCTTTTGGATAAGCCCGGTATTAGAGAGAAATACTGTAAACAGAATATATCTTCATTTCTTGAAAATGTCTGGATAAAAGAGAGAAATATGACATGGATGACGTAATTAAGGGTGTTCACAGTTCTCTGAAACACCATCCTAAGAGAATATTAATTACTGAGCTGCTACAATCTGAAGGAATGATCTGGTGTCACTGTTTTTCTTTAATTAAACAGTTATATTAATCACATAGATGAAGTGTGAGAAATATGCTTAATAATTTTGCAGAGGACCAAAAGTTCGATTAAAGACAATATTCAGGGGTGCCTGGGTGGTTCAGTTAGTTGAGCGTCCGACTTCAGCTCAGGTCATGATCTTGTGGCCTGTGAGTTCGAGCCCGTGTCAGGCTCTGTGCTGACAGCTCGGAGCCTGGAGCCTGCTTCAGATTCTGCGTCTCCCCCTCTCTCCCCCTCCCATGCTCATACTCTGTTTCTATCTCTCAATAATAAATAAACATTAAAAAAAAAAGACAATATTCAAAAGAATCTCAATGTAGAATACTGTATGGACAGGGATGAGATGATATTTTAATAAAGATAGATATTACATCCTATATTTGAGTATAAACATAAATTGTACAAACAGAAATGCTGGAAACCTGGCTTAACAGTACTCTAATGTTGGGAGTCAGAAGTAACACAGCTGTTTAAAAAAACAACAGGAAATTCAATCCTCAGCTGCATTACTAAAATTAAATAACTAGATCAAGGGAAGAAACAGTTTATTAGGCATTACCTAAGTTAAAACCACATATAGAGAACGGAGTTAAATTCTAGAAGCAGAATTTTAAGGGTAAATTAATTATCTGAGAAAGATTAGGAAGGCCAAAAGTAGATGATATCACATGAGAAACTGTTAACAAAACTGGGAAAGTCTGGCCTAAAGAATACTCTGTGGCCTTCCTCAACTATTTAAAAGGCTATAATGAGGACATCTCCTGAACAAGTCCCAGTCTGTCAATGTCCCTCTAGAATGTAGAGTCCAGGTGGACAATAAGAAAGCAGAGGAAGGGCACCTGGGTAGCTCAGTAGGTTAAACATCTGACTCTAGATTTTGGCTTAGGTCATGAACTCACAGTTCCTGGGATAGAACCCTGAGTCAGGCTCTGTGCTGACAGCATGGAGCCTGGTTGGGATTCACTCTCTCCCTCGCTCTCTGCCCCTCCCCCACTTGCACATGCATGTACTCTCTCCCTTTCTCTCTCTCAAAACAATAAATTAACTTTAAGAAAAAAAAAGAAGAAGAAAGTAGAGGAAACACTACCTCTCCAATGCTGGACATTCTATGTACATAGCCTAAAATGGAATTAGGCTTTTTGGCAACTGCATTACACAACGGACTCATAATGAATTTAGACCCCAACTCAACCAGAGTTTTCTCTTGTGAAAGATGGCTAACAGCTGACAGTTCCAGCACTTTTCACCGCTGGACATCACATTATATATTTGCTCAATGTCTGTCTCTACCCACCAGAATAGAAGCTTCATGAATGCAGGAGTTTTTTGTCTTGTTCACCACTGAATATCCAGCACCTACAAGTCTTGGCCCACAGCAGACATTCAATAAATACAAGATTGATAAATGAATGACTGTTAAACAACAAAGTTAAATGGGGATAAAAGAAAAATGGGAAGAGGGTAGCCTTTTCCTGCATGGCTCCAAGAGAACTGGCAACCGCTACAAGTTACAGAAAGGTAGGTTTCAATGCAAGAAAAACCTTCCTAATAATTACAGCTGTTTAACAACAGAACAAGCTGCTTCTTGAAGATTTTGTTCTCCATAACTGAAAACATTAAGCTAGACGTTGGATGAATAGGAAGTGTACATTTTCTGCATGCTTGAACTAACGAGGCAACCTTATGTATTTTTGAGATTCAAGGATTTTTCATAGAAATGAGTTCCACTGTATCAATAGGGATGAGAGGGATACCCCAATCAATACAGAAATCTTTTATGGCATCTGTAGTAGTTGCCATCTACCGCTCCAGATCCACCCTCCATCATGTTCTATCATGCTCTGAACCTGGAGGGCTGAACTATGAACGACTGCTTCAACCCTTGTTCTCTGGCTTTCAGTCAGCTTTGGCCAATGCGGATAATAGAGAGAGGAGCCTGAGGGCAGGGGACTGATTGGCTTGCATCCCTGTTTTCAATGGATGGACATGTCCCTTGACTGGAGATCTCAACTCCTACAAGGCAGCTATTTCTACATTGCCATCTTTCTGGGGGTTTGGTAACATTCCCTCGTCTGTCCTCTTCAGGAATAGGTACTAGCCTTTGCCCACCCCATTTATGTGCCCTTATATTCTCACTATACTCAGTATTTTAAGAAGTAGTCTTTTTATTGAATGTTCTTCAAATTATGGATGTTGTCACCTGCTTCTCATCTCACCAGGACCCTAACCAATCACTACCTAAGCAGGTCCTCATCCAGGACCTGTATGAATGCTTACAGGAATGGACAGGGAGCACGCTAGATTTTGGAGAGCTCTGTTGCTCAGCTCTCATTGTTACAGATGTCTCCTTTATATTCAGTCAACTCTGTAATTCTTATTCATTAGTTTTAGTGCTATTATACTAACACTAGGCCTTTCACTTATTTGAAGCTTTTTTTTTTAATTTTTTATTTTTTAATATTTATGAGAGAGAGAGAGAGAGAGAGAGAGAGAGAGAGAGATCATGAGCGGGGGAGGGGCAAAGAGAGAGGGAGACACAGAATCTGAAGCAGGCTCCAGGCTCTGAGCTGTCAGCACAGACCCCAATGCAGGGCTCAAACTCACAAACCATGAGATCATGAGCCACTCAGGCGCCCCTTGAAGCTGGTTTTTAAAAACAGCCACAACAGTGGGAAGACATGCAGCCTATACAGTTTATAGTTAGCCTTGTGCCTCAGCACAACTGCTCAAGCAGTCTGATTTCCTGTGCATTTTGAAGTAGCAGTTTCCTGGTTTAGCAAGCAGTTTGGCTTCACATCCAATCATTCCTTCAGAAACAGGAAGCAATGTCAGATTATCATGCAACAATATCAAATTTTGGACACCAAAGGCAGTTATCAGGAAATCATGTATATATTATGTTTTCTCCAGATAGGAATTTGTAAAAGAACAAACACTACAAAACTTCTTTTTCATCTTTCATTATTGAGGCTGACCTTTTGCAGGAATTACTAGAGCAATAGGATATTTTCTCCTTGCCCTGATTCTTACCTTGTAAAGAATGTACCAAGTGGGAAAAAAACCGCCTTTTCTCAGTGCCAACAGAGTGGTTTAAAATGCAAGAAAATGTTAGGAAGGGTCGGTGTTTCTTTATATGTCCTCAAGTCACAGCAAATAATTAAGTAAATAAAAGATCACGTGGGAAAATTACACATAAAAACAGATGAATTTAGACAAAGGAAAATAAAGATAACTTTGTAAGTTATTATTAAATGAAGAGGAACAAGGGCACCTGGTGGCTCAGTTGGTTAAGCATCTGACTCTTAATTTTGGCTCAGGTCATGATCTCACAGTTTGTGAGATCAAGCCCCACATCAGGCTCTGTCCTGACAGCATGGAGCCTGCCTGGGATTCTCCCTCTCCCTCTCTCTCTCTCTCAAAATAAATAAATAAACATTATAAATAAATAAAGAGGAACAAAGTTTTGAGAGCTGCACAAAATATAACCAAAAACCACTAAAGGAAATCTACTCCCAAGAACAGCTGCTTATGTGTTTCATAATGAAAATATTTTGATTGTATATAGTTATAGAAATTTGGCATATCTATAGTAACTTAGAAGGGTGGGAATAGAGAAGATAAAAATGAAACTTTTATATTACAATTCCTACAATAAGGAGTTTTCAAATTGTTTAAATAATCTAAGTTTTAGATATAATCACAAAATGATGGAGTACCATCACCTACTCCAAAAACAGCGCAGTCCTATTCTGGGGACAACTGTCATGGGGAAAAAAGAAACTAAGCGAACCTCAAGAGTCTGGTGCTTACTTCTTCCCTTTCTCTGATCTTTGACCACATAAAGTAATAAACACTAGAAAATAAGAAATTGTTTGCCATGCTGACAGGAACCCCTGTTTACTCTTTTTCTTCAAAATCTAGACCCACATCTTCCTTCCTTTAAAGCCCTATGGATGTGGCTGAAAGTACTAGTTCAGAATCAAGATCCCTGCCGCACCCTAGAAGAGCATTTTGTGGACTGCCCCCTTGTCGGAACGTAAAGACCTTCATCCAAATTTACAACTGTACTCCTGACGTAAGGCTGGTCCAAATAGGGCTTCAAAAAAGATGGAAGATGTACCTTCAGACCTTGCACTTACAGGACAACTTATTGCAGTCTGTTTTATTAAGTCTTATGTAGTAATTAGAACTTACTTCTCTGGAAGAAAAAAGAAAAAAGCAAATAAATACTGACATATGTAAATAGGACAGTGAAAAGCAACTCCTCCATGGCACTCCTGCAAAGAGGTTCTCTAAGCCTTTTCCTCATTTGACCAACATATGCTCTCACTTTATCACTCTTTTTCTTTTATTTATTTTTAATTTTATTTATTTTCAGAGAGAGAGAGAGAGAGACAGCACGAGCAGGGGAGGAGCATAGAGAGAGAGGGGGAGACAGAATCCTAAGCAGGCTCCTCACTGTCAGCACAGAGCCTGACGTAGGATTTGATCTCATGAACTGTTGAGATCACGACCTGAGCCGAAATCAAGAGTCTGACGCTTAACCAACAGAGCCACCCAGGTGCCCCACACTCTCTCTTTTAAACTTGGGGTTTCTAAATGTCTTTATAAACAAATATAGAATTTCCTTTCTAGAGACATTGAAAATTTACCCAGTCCTGCTACCGGATACCAGGTCCAATTCAACAAACATTTACTGAGTTCCAATTACGTACCAGACACTAAGTCACTGCATTAATAATAAGAAGATAGGTTTTTCCAAAAACATAGTTATCTTCTTTAATTCCTAAGACAGTTTTTGGCATCCCAACTAGAAATAATAACTATGAATGACAGCCTTGGTTTATGACACCCAAGTGATCTTCAATGATCTCATTCATTACGTTAAAAACTATGTATTGATTTTTGGCTATCTGCAGGGTTATTTCTGATGGCAACAGAAATGTCCCTGGTCTGATGCATTAAGATATGAAATGAGAGACACGTATATAAATAACCAAAACACAAGTTGAAACTATGGCAAAGACGAAGAGCCGTGAGAATTTGAAGGAAAGAGATTACTTATTACTCAAGCAATTGAGGAAAAAAATTTCAGAAAGGAAGTAGCATTTGAGACATTCCTCAAACAAGGAAATAGTACAGTGAAAACCCAGCCATGAAAGGTGCGGGATGTGGAGAGAGAGAAGAAAGAGAAAGAAGCCTGGGAAAGTTACAGAGGGCTTTGAGGATTGCCAAATTTTCAATTCAAAAATAATTTACTTTGGAGAATCTTTACTTTGGAGATCTTTACTTTGGAGATCTACTACAAAGTAGATCTCCAATCTACTTTGGAGAAACAAACTGTGATATATCCATGCAATAGCAAGGAATGCGGTTCTAAAATATGCCACAACGTGGAACTTTAAAAACGTTATGCCAAGCGAAAGAAGCCAGACACAAAAGACCACATATTATATAATTCCATCATATGAAATATGCAGAATAGGCAAATCCACATGGATGGATTAGTGACTGCCTAAGGCTGGTGGTGGGTTAGCTGGGGGCGCGATATGGAGAATGACTGCTAACACATATGGGGTTTCTTTTCTGAGGTGATAAAAATGTTCTGGAATTAGTGGTGATAGATACATAATCCTGTGAATATACTAAAACCCACTTAATTGTACACTATGTAAGGGTACAAGTACACTTTACAGTACATGATTTATATCTCAATAAAGCTGTTACAAAAAATAAAATTAACCCATTTGAATATTTATGTTTATATAAAATTGATACCTAGTTAATGCCCTAACAGATTTTTCACCAGATATATGTATTAACTATGTATAGAGGACATCGCATATGCATAGAACATAATAGCAGGTTGACATTTTTAAGTTTAAGATTCAGTGCACTAGAACATTCCTAGAAGAAATGCATTTGCTTATCTTCTTAATCCCCCAACTCAAGATTCATTTCAGGTATTAAATAAATGGCAAACACAAGTTATATGAAGCTCAGTATTTGAACATAAGGTAAAATTATTAGTATAAAGAATCAGTTTCTTTTACATGGCATCAGGTGTAATTTTCAAATGGCATTGTTTTTTGAAACCTGGGAATGCTGCATTCCATTCCATTCTATACTGGGAGTGTTGTTTTCTAAGACTGCATAAAAAAAGACAAATCACATATTTTCAGATGCTGGTTTTTGTTTTGTGTTGGTAGCTGATTTATTTGTTCTTAATTACACAAAGTGGGCCTCATATTAGTATTTAATCTAATCTGTCTCCCTGAGAAAGACTCAGAGTTTAGAAAGCTCAAGATTTCCTCTTCAGGGTCATATTTGTCATAAATTTCTGATTGTGTGCTTTGCTATATACAGTGAACTTAGAAAAACTTAAGTATAAGCAAAGCGTGACTCATCACAAGCAAAAACCTAGCTTGAGCAAAAGTTCATTTTAAGAGTAAAAGCAAATTGGGGCACAGTTAAGCTTCCGACTTTGGCTCAGGCCACGATCTCATGGTTCTTGAGTTCCAACCCTGTGTTGGGCTCTGTGCTGACTGCTCGGAGCCTGGAGCCTGCTTCGGATTCTGTGTCTCCCTCTCTCTGTCTCTGCTACTCCCCCACTCGTGTTCTCTCTCTCTCTCTCTCTCTCTCTCTCTCTCTCTCTCTCTCAGAAATGAATAAACATTAAAACAAAATTAAAAAAAAAGAGTAAAAGCAAATGAAAGAAAAAAACACGAGTGCATGTAAAACGATTAAAAGCTTACCAATTTTGCACCACGTACACAAATTGAAGGAAAATACCTCATGATGTGCAGATCTGTGACCTGTGAGGTGACCTTAACTTCTAAATCTGAATATTTACCTTCTCTGTCGTAAATGAAACTATTACTTATTGTGTACCTAGTATTTGCCAGTCATCAAGAAAAGCATTCCTCTCATTTTAAATGTGAATCATTACTTTGCAATGTGATTTTCTCTTAAAACAGAAACTTTAGTTAAAAACAATCTTCCAATAAACTTGTGGAAGTGCCTCTACTTTCAATTCCTATAATGGTGAAACACTAACAAGTACTGATTAAACCAAGTTAATATGCACCCAGTTTGTTTTAGTAATGCAAGATTCTTGCCAACTCTAGATAATGATCTCTTTTTGTCAAGAGAAGCACTGCGTTATATACCTGTATGAGCTACCATTCTGCATTAAATGAAATAACAAAGAATAAAGGACCACAGAAGCCAACTAATGAATAATTTATAAATTGTTCTTTCTCTAAAACCGAATTACTCCTCAAATGTGGGTTTTCAATCTCCTGTAATTATGGGGACCATATTCTAGCTAGTGATTGATTTTTACATTAAAAGAAACTGCTAAAATGATGAATAGGAAACCAATAAGGCAATAAAACATGTAGTTTATTAGTTATTGTAGAGAAAAAAAATAACACTCTAAAACGCATTTGCAAATTTAACCCTAGACACTAATTCAGGGATAACCCTGATCATAACACGGAATTCTAGAAGCTAGATATAGTACCTGTTTTCTCCAGGTGCTGGGAGGAAACAGTCATTAACTCACTTGCCAGAAACAAGTTATATTACTTGAATTACAAACTTTCAATAAAAATCAGAGATCTATCAATAAGGAAGTTTGTGGTTCCAATATTTGAAATTAACTACCAGGTAACTTTTTAAGTTTCAGGGCAGAATAAGACTGTTTTGACAGAACTCAAGTCACAAGTCAGAAAGCTCAAGAAAGTCTTCTTATTTTTTGCTCCACAGAGTTCTTAGTATATTTTATAAATATCTATAGAATTTTTTATCTAAATATCCAAATTTTCCACATTCCAATTCCCAGAAACTAGATTTTGTTCATCAAGTTATTTATTAAGACACATGGGTAAATGATTTGAGGAAAGACACATACCTCACTAATATGTTTACTTATCTGAAGAAATACTGCGTTGTATGCACATGAACGTGAGTATGTTCAACGATGGCGGTGGGAAAGTGACGCGTACTTGCTATAAACTGTTCAAAAATTGCAGAAGAGCATTCAGAAAAACAAACAAAAATATTTGTTAATCCCAACACTTATATATGTTACCCTTGTGGAATGTACATGCTTTCAAACTAAAGTCCCGGTCATTCAGTGTATTTTTATGTCAATTTCATGATGTATCTTGCTTCATTCTTTCTATGAAAGAAGCGAGAATGAAAATAAGTGTTTTCCCCCCTAGATTTCTCATTGCTAATAATAAAAACAGATTTAGAATTACTTAAAAACTGTAAAGGTGGGTTTGCTGCCATTAATTGCTACTCGTGAATGTCAATGCTTTCTCTAGTATTATCTAAAAATACATTTTATAATAGAGCCACATATGACAAGGAAAATGGGTCAATGAATAGAGCAATTCAAAACTCAGGAATTACTGAATTTCAGAGCTGGAAGTGACCTTGTGGGCTCTATGAATCCAATTCCTATTTAAATGGAAACCTGGCTGTGACCTTACCAGGATACAGTCCCTATTTTATCCACATGTGAATCCTTTGTACAAAACCCAGTATGTGCTAGGCACTCTATAAATACATTTGAAATAAACTACCATGTTTGTTGGATGAATGAAATTCATTTTAATGTTATAGTTTATAATCTCAGAAAGAAAGACTTCTGGCTCTGGTCCTTCTACAAAGAAATGGCTTATTGTTCATTTATATATTAGTAATGAATAAAAGTCTGAATGGGAGATCATGCAATGGTAGTCTCCAACTAATGGAAAGGTTGTAATCCAAAAGTCTGTATATAAGTAGATTCATTTGAACTCAGAATGCATTTGCCCATTGAAACAATGTTGTAAACATAATGGTTCACTTCTCTGACCAACCCACAAAAGCTTCCTTAAGTACAAAGTTCCAACAGACTAATCACTATGCAGAAAAATACACCATAGGAAAATGTGTCCAGCACCATACTGTGAGAGCCATCCTCTTGATGTTGTCCAGGAGGCAGGTTCCTTCAGGATTAGAGAACTGGGGGGCAGAATAAGAAATCAGACCAGGATAGAGTTGTCAAGAATGATACTGACAGAAATAATGGTTTACTCCCATGGCTTCCTTTCTTCACTCGTTGACCAAGCAAGCACATTCCCAGTGCCTTCTATACATCAGGCCCTATGCTAGGCAACGGGGGGCATACCAGAGACCAAAACTGACATGGTGTGACATGGGTTTTTTTCTACCTCGGGAGCTTACATTCTAACAGGGAAGACAGATATTGAAGGGTAAGAAATAAGAATAGGGATGAGGGGGAGAGAGGAAAGGTTTGATGAACAGAAAAGGAAAAGAATTTTAAAATATTAGATATCATTTCCCTCTCTTTCTTCCTTTACCTACATTCATTTCATCATTGGGGTGAGAAGAGATGAGGGACAGAAATAACTAAAAAGGAGATGCAGGGAGAACTTTTATTTTCATCTCCCCTACTCCCTTTTAACAAATCCCAATGCCTCCTAGTGTAGGGCAGAGATGACTGGCATTGACCAAGGGCTAAGGAGTGAACTAGCAAACACTAGGGCTGTATAGTAACCAAAAAGGTCTGAGAGGAGGGAAATACCATCACTCTGAAACAAAGGAGAAATTGTGCTGTGATCAGGAACAGACAAGATAAGCTGTACCTCAATCAGGAAAAAGCTATCTTGCTCAGGGCTCATCCAAAATAGACTCTGCTCTGGACATATAACCTTATAGACATTAAAATCTACTCCAGGGGCGCCTAGGTGGCTCAGTCGGTTGAGCATCGACTTCAGCTCGCGTTATGATCTCACGGGTTCGTGATTTCGAGCCCCACGTCGGGCTCTGTGCTGTCAGCTTGGAGCCTGGAGCCTGCTTCAGATTCTGTGTGTGTGTGTCTTTCTCTGCCCTTCCCCCGCTCGTACTTCCTCTCTCAAAAATATATAAAACATTAAAAAAAATGTTTTTTAAAATCTACTCCAACACCTCTCCAATTCTCCCCATAATTTTCTATAACCCATTCAGGAATACTTTTATTTTCACTCCTCCTATGCCTGTGTACTCTAAAGAGGTTCTCTAGAGAGGGAAGAATTAAATAAACTATAAAAAGTTAAATTTTAATCACTCATCCTTTCTGAAGTTTAATTCGAAGGATGTTTCAAGGTGACATGATGCTCCTCTGATTTGCAAAAGACAAACAAATAGCATAAGAGGTTGGAAGATTTCACGAGTCCGCGTGAGTAGGAAGGAAAGTAGACGATTAGCTTCCATGTGGGCAGACATAAAATAACAAGACTGATGGGGAGTCAATCTAAGTCACTCTTGAGGCACGATGGGCTTTAAATAAATAAATGTGATGTAGGGAATGGGATGTAGGGAAAACTCTAGTCCACCTGGACTGTTCACTATACGGGTGTGGCCCCAACGACTACCAAAGCATTATTTAAAAAGGAATTAAAAATTTAAACACAAAATTGTACATGTCCGTGGAGTATGTGAACCTAAAATACAGGATGATGTTTCCATCACTGCACTTTATGGTAGGTTAACAGAGCGGGGTAAGATTCGGAGAATATTATTCCAAATTATAAAAGGCCACCATACCTTCTTGCTTGGCCAGTTCACCTCAGTGGCTATCTTCTACTTCATTCTATTTCGATTCCTGAAGCACCTGACTCTCAACCACACCCTCCTTCTTATAAACTCTTCTAACAAGTCCCTATTCTGATCTGCTCCTACCAAGTGACCGTCACTATGTCTTTTGCTGCTTCCTCTCTCCTGATCCACCTGACAAACTAGTGTTCTGCAAGGTCTCACCAACTCCTCTCACTCAACAGATTCTTCCAGGAAGATGGCATAGATGTCCAAAGCACCCAGGGACACTTAGGCTCTTATCATTCCTGAATCTGCAGCTCTAGCCCCAGTCCCTCTCCTGAGCCGAGGAGGGTCTCCCAATTCATGATAAATGGTAAGTACTGGATTAAGGGAAACAATGCAGAAGCGCCCACAAAAACTTCTGGTTTAAATCAGGGAGGCTGTATGTGCTCTTTCACAAAATTTCGGAGAGGACAAAGCCGGAACAGTAGAAAGAAGAGGGGTTCTGGAACAGACACAAACGAGTTTGAATTTCAGCACTGTCATATACCAGTTATGTAATTTGGGGAAGTTACCTTGGAACACCAGTTTCTTTACCTGTAAAAATAAGGGGAATAATGTCTACTTTTCAAGGTTGTTTTATGGATTAGAGATAAAATTAAAAAAAAAAAAAACCCACCACTCAGCACACAACAGCTGTTTAATAAACAGAGTGCTTGCTTTTATGTCTGTGGAAGCTGCTGAGATGAGAATACTGAGAAATTAAGGGTTTTGTTATGACATTTTTTCCTCATACCTATTATTAGCAGACATTGTAAGTTCTGTAGGAGGGTAGTTGTTGTCCTTATTTTTTTTTTAAGTTTATTTTATTCACCTTGAGAGAGACAGCGTGCGTGTGCAAGCACAGTGGGGGAGGGGCAAAGAGAGGGAGAGAGAGAGAATCCCAAGTAGACTCCAGACTCCACACTGTCAGCACAGAGCTAGATGTGGGGCTCAACTCACAAACCCTGAGATCATGACCTGAGCCAAAATCAATAGTTGTATGCTTAACTAAGTGAGCCACCCAGGTGCCCTTGTTGTCCTTATTTTGAATCCTTCTACCTCTACCCCCAATATGCCTGGAACTGTAGGCTTATAGGATTCTTTCAGGATGTCCAGCATCTGCACTCCCCTCCCCATCTTCGGAAAATCATTAACCCTAACACTACAAAGGCAGAAAATTCCAGATAATTGGTTTCTTAGCTACTATGCAACAGAGTGCAGGTACACAATCAGGTACACTGGTTCTACCAAATTCATTCCAGATTTTAAATCTCAAGAAATCTCAAGAAATAAGAACTGCACAAAATCTGGGTCTGTGGTTGGGGCAGCAAATGCAGCTTCCAGAGGTAGCAATGGCAGTGTTCAGTATCTAGTTGTCAACGGTGGTGGTAGTAGGAGACGCAGGGCCTATGGTCATGGCCTGTGAGGCAGGGATGATGTGTTCCCCCAGTGGAGGGAGTTCCTGACTGATGTGCTTCTAAGCTAGGTCCTCAGCTTTCCAGAGACACTGTGCACTACTTAATGTCTTTAATAAACTCCTTTTCTCATGAAATTAGCCAGGGTTTTTGTTGCTTACAACTGAGAATCCTGACTGATATAACAGGTCAGGTAACATTTTATTACTTTTGGTCAAAGGCCACTGTAAGATTTATAAAGTAAACAAATGTAGTGAGAGCCTCCCAGTAAGTCAAGGAGTCAGAGTGAGCTGCTGAACAAGATGTTCTTGACCATTTCTGAAATCATTTCTTAAAAGAACAGGAGGAAAAAAATCACATGCTGTTTTAATAGTAGTATCTAAAACATGATTTCTTTTTTCCTATCAGACTGAGAGATGCAGAACACTAGCTATCCCCTTAAAAGCATTCAGTTACTTTAGAGTATCTTCGAAGTATTTTAAAGTATCATACTGCTCAAGAAGTCCAATCACGCCCTCTTAAAAACTTGAATTTTTACCCTGCTTAATTATTCCCAAGGAAACCATGATGTCATCCCATTAAGCTGGTTCAGTTAGCGGCATCACCCTGCGTTAGCCTGATAGAACAATCTTAAAAATATGCATCCTTGGAGGGAAAGACCAGGTAGAAACTGAAAAATGTAATTTCTGAAACTGAAAATGAGCACTCATAGTTCTTCTTCAATTAGAATTATTTTTCCTATAATAATTTAACTTCATTCACCTTGGATAATACATTTAATTCCCCCTAATCACTATAACTAAACTGTACAGAAGTCCGTATTAAATTTTCCTTTTGGCTTATTATCAAGAACTTTTGCCACTGCACTTAAAAAAATATTTTCAGTAAGAAATCACACTGCAGAAATCACATGAAAAACAAAACTCTGGCACATGAAAAAAAATATTACTAACAGTAAGCAGCAGGATTCTGAGAAAAATCAACTTGCAAGAAAACTTTTTTTAGCATGATGGCAAGGGATTGGGAAAAAGGAACTTACAGGAAAACGGGTTTGTGTTGCCAGTTATTCATTCCCTTTTTTTTTCCTATTTTTGCAATATCCAAGTAGAATTCCTTGTCCGAACCTAATTTTATTTTCCATTTTATCCTCCAAAGGTCTCACCATCTTGTGATTATAAATTATGATAATTAACCACTGACACAATGATAATTCCACGGATGTAAGTTTTAAATCTTCAGTTCCAAAATAAAAAGTTAGAATAAAAAATGTATTTCTGATTTCAAACAATAAAAGCAAATTTAAAATAGCAGAAATAACATTAAAAAAATCAGAATCAGAAGAATGTGAACTGTTTGAAAATTTTCCCAGCTCTGAGTTGTTTTTTTTAAGAAAATGTATGTGCTAGCCAAATTATGGAAAGAGCCCAAATGTCCACTGACTGCTGAATAAAGAAGATGTGGTGTATGTACACACACACACACACACACACACACACCACACACACACACACACACACACACACACACACACACACACACACAATGGACTACTACTCAGCGATCAAAAAGAATGAAATCTTGTTATTTGCAACAACATGGTTGGAACTAGAGTGTATTACGCTAAGCGAAATAAGAGAAAGACAAATATCGTATGATTTCATTCATATGTGGAATTCAAGAAACACAACAGATGAACACAGGGGAAGGGAAGGAAAAATAAGATAAAAACAGAGAGGGACGCAAACCATAAAAGACTCTTAAATACAGAGAACAAACTGAGGGTTGCTGGAGGGATGTTGGGTGGAGGGGATGGGCTAAATGGGTGGTGGGCACTAAGGAGGGCACCTGTTGGGATGAGCACCGGGTGTTATATGTGAGTGATGAATCATTGAATTCTATCCCTGAAACCATTATTACACTATATGTTAACCAACTTGGATTTAAATTTATAAATAATAAAATAAAATAAAAATAAATAAATAAAATAAGTGTATGTGCTAAATGTGGGATGATTCCAACCCTCATTATTTCAGACTAGCACACAGGGTGGTGAATCGACTCACACAAATGCAGATTCTGTCTATAAGGCAGGATTCACGTGAAGTTAGATCATTTGCACAAGGCCACAGAGTTTTATGCAACATTCATAAAAGAGCCATTTCCTCTTCTATGCTCAAACATTATTAACCAGAGATACTAAAAACTCAAGCAGGCTGCAACCTGCCTGACCTACAGAAATGAGAACCTCTTTTAGCATACTTCAAACTAAGCATGGACTCACAAGGAAAAAGCAGGCTGCTGTTAAACTGAGGATCTTCTATGTTAGGGTCCCCAGTCTCTTGGCTCAAAGAGAACCCCTGAGATTGAAACAGGTGAGAGAGTAGAGTGACTGGAGCGTGCAGCATGGCAGGGCAGGGTTGTCACCACCACCAGCCACTGTAAGTTTAACAAACACCCTGAGGCACTAGGTACCATGCAAACCTCAAAGCAGCCCTGTATGGAGGGGAGGGGCATTCCAGGAAAGACTTCCACACCCACCAGGAGATCCCAGTTTCCAGCTGGGGACCTGATGAGTGAACATGAGAAGGACGTACTCATTGCTCAAGGGGACACAGCCCTACAGAGGGTTTAGAGCACTCGCATGAGATGAATACCTTTCACAAAGTTAAACAAGTAAGGTCAGAGGATGCTTTAAAAAAACCAATAGCCCCATATACTGGGGATAAGTTAAGCTCCATATGTTGGCTTAACCCAGTAGTGTGCAGCCATAAGAAATGCTCACCACAAAGCATGTGGAAATGTTCTCTCATTATACACGGAGGGAGGAGGGGAACAAAACCCATCTAGTTACCTTCCTCCTTCACTGTTTTCATACTGGGCAAAGCCAGATGAAAATGGTTCTACCAGTTCGATTTGGTGGTTTGTGCCTATGTGTACAAGTAATTAATGGACACAGTTAATACCTACTTTCAGAATCAGACATTTTCAGTATCAGAAATGCATGTGGGATGTCATCTGTAAAATGGAGTGGTCCTCTGGCCAGGCATTACTACAGTTTCGTGTTTATTTACTGTTACCCACAAGAAAACGGAAATGGCCTGAAAGAAGGCAGACCCCAGAGCACCTGACAGCTGGGGCCCTCTGCTACATCACTCCTCAAGTACTGTTTAACTTCTAATGCCATTTAAAATGTTATCACCCATTTACTTAGCCCTGCAGTTTATAACAAACCTACCAAACAGGACAAACCAGTCTGGATTATATAATATGTAAATATGCCAGGGAGCTAGGGAGCACCTAACAGGAGGGTAAGACAGAGCAATGGTTAAATGAGCTAAACCTCACTATACCTGAAGGTAGCCTCTTCATTCACATTTCATTCCAGCACTTTGTAACTAAAATGTGGAGAATGCAAAAACCAATGAAGAAATTATTATATGTATCCCCACAAATACCACCTAATGAGTCACTAAAATTAATTAAAAGGGACACAAAAGTCAGTATCTACATTTCATTCAGTTTTTAAAATCTTATATACCTACTGAATGACTCATATTTGGACCTAAAAATATTAACACATTCTAAAGAAACCATCAATGATTAGTATCTTTTTCACACACGCACGCACACATGCACACAAGCACACGCACCCTATCAGCTTAAATGTGGGCCTAGTGCCAGAACTCAAGTTTCACTAGCGTTGTTACAGGACTTGAATAAATTGTTTCATGCATGTACTTGTTTGAGAAACAGATTTTATATCTACCACCCTCAGAGATGTTAAACATGTACAAAACATGGAACTGGTAATATTCCATAACTATTCCCATAACACAATAAACTAACATAAGAGAGAAACTCCACAAACACAATATTTAACATTTTATGATAAAAAAGATAAATACTAAAGTGATGATCAAAGGTACTCATTAATATCAATCACAATGCTTCATGATTACATTCACCTATAAATTTTTTCTTTTAAAAGGGCTGTTATGAATCAACCAGAAAAAAAACAAAACAAAACTATGAAGACTCAGTTATATTTATATAGTAGGTTAAGAGTAGATAGTGATTTTGTAAATATAGAAATCACACACACTATTCACAAAATTACAAGTAAATCAATGAAGTTCAACAAAAACTAGCTGAAATGTGGTAACTTCAGCCTAGATATTTAAAAGTATATAAAATATATATACACATACATGATTGGCATATAAAATATAAATACATACGCTCATTATAATACTTCTTAAAAATTTAGGACTTGACAATGTACCAGAGTTCTTCCCCAGGTTCTCATTTTTTAAAGTTTGTTTTTTTTTAATAGCTATAATCAAATTTTTCTTTCCTGTTTTCAATATACTGTATTTGTGTGATTTTAAAAAGTCAGTCTTAAGAACCATCTTTGACGAGACAAAGAAAAAAAAAAAGCTCCAAGTAGGAAAAAAACCCTCTTTTGGCAAGCCTATTAAAGGTAGATTAAACATATTATTTTAAAATCTTTCATAGGAGCAGTGAGAGTTAGTGTTACCAGGCTACATCTTTCCATTCAAAAGAATAAGAGACACAAGGTTGCAAACTGGCCTAAACTATGGAAATTACCACACAGTGGTAAACACCCATGGTTTCAACAGATTGTAGATTCAAATGCCCCCTCATTACATTGTCGTTCCACCCTTTACTGCAATAAGTGAACAGGAACAAACAATCAAGGTGAATCGTTTTTGAAAAAGCTCCCTGGTACTCTGATACTCCCCTGACCTGCCCCCAAAATAAGAACTATAGAACTAAGGATATGTGCTGCCTCATTTTCTTACCTTTATAATCTGCTACATCACAATATCTGAGAACCCCTGGTTTTAGCTGACTACTCCCTTAACTAGTTTTAGAGCCCCAAGTTGTGGTTTCAGTCAGAAGGTGTCAACACAAAGTCAAAAAAATATTTCTGGACACAGTTGCAGGCCACAAAGCCAGAACCTTGTAAAGACCATTTCTGTACTCTATAGAGCCAAGCCAGGCTGGCATCTTAATCATCCAAGCATCCACGGGGTAGGAGTTGACTCTACATGTGCCCTAGCTTATCCTGTCTGTCCTGTTCCAACCATCTGTGTTCACATGATAAGCCTGCAGAAGAGGTTCTCCAGCTCAGCTCACAGAAAGAGCTTTAGGACTAATTTTGCAAAGAACAAAAACAGGCTGAGTAGGAACTCAATCTAATCCAAGAGAGATTACCAAAGGTATTTCTGAGACAAATCCTAAAGTACATATTCTAAAAACAATACACAAAGGTGGTGGGAAGAGAAGATCTCAAATTTCTGCGGTATTAAAAAAAAAAAAAAAAAAAAAAAAAAAAAAAGGGCGCCTGAGTGGTTCAGTAGGTTAAGTGTCTGACTTCAGCTCAGGTCATGATCTCTCAGTTTGTGAATTCGAGCCCCGCATCAGGCTCTCTGCTGTCAGCACAGAGCCTACTTCAGATCCTCTGTCTCCCTCCCTCTGCCCCTCCTCCATGCAGGGGCTCTATCAAAAATAAACAAACATTTGGGGGTGGGGGGAGCTGTTCTGTGGGAAGGGGAAGGGAAAAATCCTTAATAGTAACTTCTAAAATGTTTCCCTTCCAAGAAGAAAAAGTAAACATTTTACAGGCTCGTATCTCTATAGGCCTCTCAGAAATTCCCATTGCTCATTTGGCAGGCATCCAAATAGCCCAGCTTGGCTGGCAAATGTTCAAATACAGTTATTCAAAATATGTTAATGAGGCTAACGTGGTGCTTCCACCATGCAACCCCACCTCTCCTATCTTTGTGTGAAGTGAACCTGTACAGGTTAAAACAGGCGTGCCAAACACTTGCTATGTGAAATTACTGACTGCTGGCTAACCCACTGCCAATTTAAAATAAGCATTTAGGGAGAGTGGCTTGTTCAAATGTACGCTGTCTTTAAAAATGGATATCGTGAGGTTCAAGTCACTTCCACTCCCATATACCTCTGTGGGTATAAAAATATAAAGGTTAACGATTTATATTCTTTAAGTACCACATTCCAAGTACCTTGAAGATTACAAAGTACTTCACAAGTATTCTTTTAAAATAATTTCCCAGTGAAATATTTTTCATTCTATAAAGAAATGCAAGTAGTGGTTACACATTGTATGGATAACAGTAACTGAAATGAAAAGCAGAACTCAGTTATTTTATCAGTTAATACACCTATCCAACAATATCCCTTTAGCCCGAAATCAAGATTTCTTTTGTGTACATAAAGAAATAACAGAGCAACTAGTCAGTCATCTTTGGTTTGTATAAATCCTAAAAATCCCCAAATCCCCCCCCCCCAAAATCTGACTACCTTAAAATTTTCACTCTTCTTTCCTCCTGCCTCCCAAAAAAGCATTTAATTTGTTTCTTCATCCACACAGACATTCCACACATACTCTGAATTTTAAAACTTAGGCCATAGAGACTCATTTTCAGTAGAACAGAAAGTGCTGGTTCCAAACAAACAATCTCAATCTCAATATTGCCCAGTCCCTAATTAGTCCTCCAGTCACCAGACCTTACGCAGGAAATCAGGATCTAGTGCCTTAAGTTTAAAAATTAAAGGGAGTTTGGAAGGAAGGTATAAATGGGATTACATACTTCCCCAGGGTGACTCATTCTCATACGCTCAGGATTAAATTCAACACTGACTCTGGATCAGGAAAGAATTTTTCCTCAGGGGCCGAAAGGGGCATGGGATTTCCAAATGTACACTCAAGTAGGATCTTCTGTGTGGCTCAGGTGAGCAAATCCCACATAATTAACTTCCTACTACAGTGAAGGAGTAAACATAGGTGAGGTGTACAACCTCCCCAGATGGTGCTGGTATGAAGCCCCTTCTGATGTTTCTGATGCTACACAGATTAGACAGAGGCAAGAGACACTGGGGTGGCACAACAGTGGGAATATACTCACCGTTACTGAACTGTGCACTTAAAAATGGGTATGACAGTACCTTTTATGGTATGTATTTTTTACAATTAAAAACAAAAATTAAAAAGAGAGATTGCGGTGAACTTACCATATTGCCATTGCTCTCAGGGACAACTAAAATGCTCTCACAATGTCTAAGTGTTTGAATGTGAGAAATTACACCAACCTACTACAGACAGAGGGGGATATGGCAGGCTGGGAATGGCACTGGGTCAGAAGCCTGTGCTCACGCCTCTGTCTGCCGAAACCAGCTGGCCTTGGACTCAGGGTATTTCCTAGGTTCAACTGCCTAGGGCCTCATTTTTTCCCATTAGGAATAGGAAGAGTAATAAAAGTGTTTTTCCTTTCATCACATTAAGAAAACCTGGCCATTATCTTTCTTGAGTCATTTTCTTCTCCCTAAGGTTTTCAATAAAAATCTCAAAGCTATGAAAATGTATTCTGCTTTGGAAATATATCGTTTAGAAACACAACAGATTCTATTTGAAAAATACATGAATGAATAGAACCTTATTTGAAAGAGTAAAAATATTTCAATATTCATGCTCCAATTTACCTTAGTAAAAACATGGGTTTCTCAACAAGTACTATTTCTCTAAGGAATAAAAACTAATTTCCTCAAAAATTTAGTATGTACGAAACTTACCATAAAAGAGTATCATGAATTGCTTAAGAATCACTGAAATTAGTAGGGAGATATTAAACATTTAAATATGTGTGAGCATTAAAAACTATACCTTAAAACATAAATAACCAAAGTATCAACATACTATAAATTTTAAGTCCATCTATGTAGATTTCCTTTAATAATAAATCATATGTAATTATTAAAGAAACCCTTCCCTCTAGTAACTTATGCAAAGGGCAACAAATCTGCTTACCTAAGATTTTCTAATATATTTTCCAAGTTAAACCCAAACCCGAAAATTTTAATTTAAAATACCCCACTGAAACTTTATAAGCTATTTATTTTTTTTATGCTGCACTTGTATGACTACTTAATGTTACAGTTCTCCCTAAGAGCATTCATCCTTGTTTTCAGCAAATACAAAATCTGAAGCATCTATCACTATGGTAAAGAACATATGGATTGGAATAAATTATAGGAAAAAATCTGAAAAAATAACTAGAAATATTAAGAGACTCATAACAAAAGAGGTTTACCAAGTATAAGGCTTAAAAAGTACAAGAAAGCAAGGAAATAAGGTCACCTGGAATGAAGAGAGCAAGTCGTGAGTCCTGCTTTCAATTCTTTGCACAGAGTAGAGGTCCCAGGAGTCTAGCCTTTCTTGGTTGCCAAGCGTAAGTGGCAGAAGCTGGCTCTAGGTCTCCACCATATCCAGCAACAGCCCTTCTACTCACACTTCAGGAGCCAAGTGATCTACTAACCAAACTTACTTGGACTCACAGTGCAACGAGAGGGTGTGGTGGACACTTCATATAATAACAGTAATGATACTCGACACTTACAAAGCAGATGTGGAGGAGATTCTAGAAGATCTTGTAAGCAGATGCACAGAGTACATAAGAGGCTGAAGTATTCCTGAGCAAGTAAGTGGAGAAGGAAGACAGCATGAAGGATGGTAAAAGGGAGGGAGGAAAGATCAGCAAAGCCAGTCAATACGATACCATAGTGGTGAAAAGCTTTACAACAGCCTGGGTTCCTAGCATGGAAAAATGCATACTGACACAGAGATGGTTGGAGCAGGGTAAAGAATAACTTAACAAAGGAGCACCTGGGTGGCTCAGTCGGTTGAGTGTCCAACCTCGGCTCAGTCATGATCTCACTGTCCGTGAGTTTGAGCCCCACGTTGGGCTCTGTGCTGACAGCTCAGAGCAGAGCCTGGAGCCTGTTTCAGATTCTGTGTCTCCCTCTCTCTCTCTCTGCCCCTCCCCCATTCATGCTCTGTCTCTCTCTCTCTCTGTCAAAAATTAATAAACATTAAAAAAAAAAAAAGAATGATATAACAAAATCTGATAGCCATCATTTTGTAGGTAACTCTCCAAAATCCTTTTACTGTGGGTGGGGGGTAGGGCGGGTGTCACAAGCTTTCTGTAAGGTAACTGAATGGAATCAGAAAGTTATCCTAAGGAACTCATATGCCAAAAAAACAGAGACAGCTTTCTCGAAATGGATTAAGTTCAGTAGGCAGCTGGAAATAAAGTAAGGGTTTTACTTTATTCCTCTAAGATTAAATAACCACTCCCACCTAGTCCACTTCTTGACCAGTTTTCTAAATAGAGTCTGTCTTGTCTGTTTGTCTTGTCTTCTCTTTCTCTAAAATGGACTTTAAAATCAAAGTTTAAACTTAAAGAGCTAGATTAGAATGTCTAGATTAAACACTCATATACACACACAGAGACACACACACAAACACACACACACTGAAAAACAAGAGAACCTCTTTAGTCACGTATAACTGCTTTGGTGCTCTTTTATAAATCGACCACATCTCAACTAACCAAAATTAGGGTGAACAAGACATGAATAATAAAGACAATGGGAAAGAGTGTTTGAAATTAGAACTATTCTAGGAAATCTGGACCATACTTTAATAATATGCTTTCAGATCCAAAAACCAGAATAACCAGAACTTCTGGTGAAGAGCTAATCCTTCTTCACCTTCCCTCCTTTGTCTTCAAGTCATTCATAAACGCTTGATTCGGGAATGCACATTCTTTTTTAAATCAATAGTTACATAATACCTTCCTTGATTTAATAATGTCTTTTGAGAGTCTCAGGTATTCTCACATGCTAACCTTTTTAAAATTTCCCTTTCACTTTTGTCTTCCACTAAATATGTCCTCTTTAGGGGACAGTTTGATCTAAATCACTGCTAGAAAACAGTACGCACACAGAATCGCAGCGTATTTCCTTTACCTTACAGTAGAGAGGCTAAAGTTACTTTCTGAGTGTTGGTTCTTGCCTTCCTATCCCACTCTTTATACGTATTTACTTCTATTGGATTTTCTTTCTTCTCCCTTTTTCCCTCCATGCCCAACTCAGGATTTCTCGAAGGATAATTTAAGGGACCACCTCCATCAGAATCAGCAGGGCCTTGAGTTAAAAAGTGTTCTGGACTTCTACCTAAATTTACTAAATATCAGAAGGTGGGTAGGGCTCAAGATTCCTCACGTTAAAAGTTAGCCAGGTGATTGTTGAACACACTACAAAAGCTTGAAGATCACGGTCCCAAACCCTTGATTCTTCCCAAGACACAGGGACTCGACTAAACTATAAACTAGTACCATCAGAGCATCTGAGAAGAGAGAGCATGGTGGCAATTCTCCCTTCACCTTCCTTTTAAAAAGCAGATGGAAGAGGCAAGAAAGCACAGAGAGTAGAATATAAGCTGAATGTGAGACATCAGCACAAATGCAGACTCGTCAGCCCAGCTCTGTGGCTACTGCCAATTACAGTAGCCAGACCTGCAAGAGGACTGATTACATGTAATTTATAAAAAGTAAACAAGCTGGGCGGCTTATGAACAATGAATGAGGATATTCAAGCCAAGAGGTAATAAAAATCATGAATAAATGACTCAACATCCCCCTCCCCACCCAGACAACAATTGGTTGTATTCTGGCTAGGATTAGCAAGGACAAAAAAGAGTATTTGGGTAATGATTTAAATGACAACAGACCATTTGACAGAAATTCTATCAAATAAACCCTGGTGAAAGGTTACTGGGTAGCAGCTTCTGGTGTGTTCACAAGCTCAGCCATCTCAGTGACTGTTCTCCTCAGCCTTACTGAGGTTAAAAAAAAAAAAAAAAAAAAAAAAGTTTGGCTCCAGTGCTACAACACAATCCTACACCTAAAATACAGTTGACTCTTGAACAACCCGGGGGTTGTTAGTGAAAATCTTGCATATAACTTCTGACTCCTCCAAAACTTTACTGAGAGCCTCCTGTTGACCAAAAGCCTTACGGATAAAACCATCGATTGACACATACTTGGTATGTTATATGTATTATATACTGCATCCTTACAATAGTACCTTTTTCTTCTTTTTTTTTGGTATTCTAGGCCACGTGGTTTTTGTGTTTTTCAAATTGTTGCACATCTCCAAAAATCTTCCAATACAGTCACTGAAAAAATTCCATGTCTAAGTGGACCCACTTGGTTCAAAGGCATGCTGTTCAGGAGTCAACTGTATAGCTTTTAATGGACATAGGAAAATAAACTAAATAAAACACATGTAGAAACTAGGTTTTATGAAGAATTCGTCTACATAGGGTTTCTCAACTTCAGCACTACTGATATTTTGGGCTAGATAATTCTTTATTATTGGGGTTGTCCTGTGCAATGCAGAATGTTTAATAGCATCCCTGTCTCTACTCACTAGTGGCCAGTAGTACCCCCAGTTGTGACAACTAAAAATGTCTCCAGACATTCTCAAATGTCCCCTCTTGAGGCAAAATCGCCTCCCCACTCCCACTAAAAACCACTGTTCCATGCAGAAACAGCATGAAGAAAAGTTCATATTAGTAAAATAGCTCATATAACATATTTTTGACATCATAAGAAACCTTACAATTTCTGCTTTTAAATATAAATATAAAATATATGCCTTTTGAGTATATCACCCTATTTTTCCATAAATTTTTCTATTACCAGGGGCTAAAACACAAAATCTTAATATTGTTTTAATAAGCTATCCAAGCCATTATGAAAAGGGACACACAATAAAATAACTGAGTAGGCCCAAGGTATTTATGCCCATGTAACAGAGCCAACATACCCATCAGGCACAGGAGGCACAGAGCTAGGGCCCATGAAACTTTTTAGAAGCCCAGAAAAAGTGTTTTTATATTAATTTCTTTTAAAATCAGAATAAAAAATGAATATAATAACAATACCAGCTTGGAACATATCCATCTTTATAGTGACACAGATACAAAGTACAATTTTTATTCCTTTCTTTTTTTTTTTTTTTTTTGTAGAGGAACTGGGGCCCATGAAAGCAAAATTACCTGGGGTTCATAAAAGTCACCATATGGTCCCACCATCTGAAGGGCAGTAAACAATTAAAACAAGCATGTATGATCAGGTGTCACAAGCACCATGCCATGGAAACAGCAGAGCATCAAAGGAGGATAAAGCAGATACTCACAGCCCACCAGCTCTATGTGTGAGAGGAACGGTGGTGGTGGAAGTTCAGAGGAGGCTTCGGGGGCAGAGAACAAGCAGAACTTAGCCTGGTGTGAAAGCAGACAGGCGAGGACCAAGAATTTCCGGAGAAGAGCATGAGCAAAGGCCACACAGACAGGTCCCACGGCCTGGGACGCAGAAGTTCGGTACAGCTGAAGCAAAGGGCAAGAGTGAGAAGGCAGCAACAAATACTACGGGGGGCACACGCAGGCCCCTCATCACAACGGGCCTTGCAAGCTGAGAGAAAAGGTTTGGGCACTTCTAAGGGCAAAGGGACACAGCAGAGCATCTTCAAACTGGGGAACAGCATTCTCAGATTGGTGTTTCAGAAGGCCATTCTGGCTGCCTCAATGGAGCCAGTTTGGAGGAGAAGTGAAAGAATGGAAAGGTAGAGGCCACTGGTTACTGCAGCAATTGAGAAGGCAAAAGGCACCTTAGGTAGCAGAGGTCAATTAACTCAAGAGATATTTGAGAGGTGGAGGCACCTAAGCGGCTCAGTAGGTTGGGCATCTAACTCTTGATCTTGGCTCAGGTCATGATCTTATGGATCGTGGGATCGAGTCCCATGTTGGTCTCTGTGCTGACAGCACAGAACCTGCTTGGCATTCTCTCTCTCTCCCTCCTTCTCTGCCCCTTCCCCACTCACACGCCTGTCTCTCTCTCTGTCTCTCTCTCTCTCTCTCAAAATAAACAAACATTAAAAAAAGAGAGATCTGGGAGGTAAAACTGATAGGATTTGTCACTGGGTGTGGAAAATGACGGAAGGACAACACAGAACACCTCTGGCTTAAGCCAATAGACAAGGGTTGGTGGAGTGACTGACTGAGGGAACAACAAGAGGACCAGGTTTAATGACAGGATGATAAGACCTGGCATGGACATGCTGAGTCTCAGTTGCTGTGGGAGATCTAAGCAGTCCTCAACCTAAGCAGTTAGATCCACAGATGCGGAGTGAGAAACGGATTGAGATAATGCCTACAAAGCATCCACACATATAATTCAGGGCCATTTAAGATCCAGAGATGGGTTTTAAAGGTTAGAAAATGTTCAAGGCTATGATAATGTTTGTGTGTAAGTTTGTAAGAATTCTGCAGAAACTGAGAGCTGAGAGCTTTTATCAAATTTTCATAGGGGTTCACAAACACACATTGGATGACAAACCACTAACAGCATGTGAGGGGAGAATGGGCCACCCAGGGCTAGCACTAGAATACTGAAGAACACGCACATATAAGGAAACCCAAGCCTGGTATCAGGATGGCATGGGAAAGAACAGATTTTGGAAAGAGGGACTGGTCATCTCTTCAACAATGTAGTCAGAAGGTCCACGAAAAGCAAGAGCTAAAAAGTTCAAGTCTAGTTCTGCTAGATTTGGCAACCAGGAGTCACTGGGGATCTCAGCGGGAACTGTTTAGGTAAGAGCAGTGGAAAAGGACCCAGGCTCTATTCCATTACGAAATGAGTGGCAGGTGAGGAAGAAGGGGCAGTCAACCATACAAAACCTACTCAAGAGTCTGGCTAGAAAAGGAGCAATAAAAAGAGTCTCACTCCAGCTCCATCTTTGAAAATGGAATCCGCCATTTAAGGTCGTGGTAAGAAATCTCTTACCACCTTCATTAAGCCTTCAAGTGCCCCTGAGTTTACCTCCTTCTGCTAGATTCTTCTGGAGTCTTGCCTCAAACATCACTGATCATAATATAATTAGCAATACTGAGTGCATCCTATGTAGCATATAAACTCCCAAAAAATGAAGACAGTGCCTTCTTGGTCCACCTCTGAATTCTTCAGAGTACCTTGTTCATAGTGGGTATTCCCTCAGTGACTGAAGGATGTGACCCAAGAGGTGAGAGATCTGGCTCTGCCTTAACAGTTGGTAAGCATGTATGACCTGGGACAAATCAATTAGTCTCCCAAAGGCTAATTTTTCACTCCCTGTAAAATGAAGAGGTTGGGTTCTTGACTAGGGAAGAAGGAGATTTATGAAATATAGCTATTGCTCTGGTAATCATAGAAATCCAAATCTTTTGTATTAAAAGCCAAAGGACATCCAAACAATACACGAAAGAGAAATAGGTTAGAAAGGTTGAGAAACAACAAACTAGATGATTTATAAATTTAGGTTTAAAATTCTGTAATTATTTGGTTATGCTGCTCAAGAGATTATGCAAAGGATCACATTGTACATTTAGACACAGAACAAATGCCATCTTTGTCCTCTTGAAATTAATGTCCTATCACAAACACTAAAAAATGATAAATGAAGGCATAATTTTCTTTGTAAGCAGATCATGTGTACACACCTCCGACTGTGTATACTGTGGGTCATTATGAAAAGCATCTAGAAAAATATATTAAATATATTAGGCTTTCTTTTCCTATTTCGACTATTTACTTAAGTGAAGAAAAAGAAAAAAAGGAATACCGTTCAACAGCACCAGTTTAATTTTGCAGCCTGTTTTTTGGAGATAAATGACCTATATACCAAATGAAGATTACTCAGAAGGCTTTGGTTTTATGTAACAGCATCACTAGGATCAAATTACCTTCCCAAATAGTTTGCATTCTTACCAGTTCAGTATTTCCTTTTACCTTTTCTCAACACTTCAAATATTTAAACCTGAAACTGTCAGGGAGAACTTGTAAAATTTAATACTCCTACACAACTTCAGGGTCAATTATAACTTTGCCAGAGGGAAGGGGGTTCAAATAATACCTCCTTAACTGAATGAGGTTATCGTTCCTCTTCACGTTCTACCTAACACCATTGGAATTCAAAACACTGGAGGGAGCATTTTACCGAGTGTTTCTCTTTCAAGAGTGCAAGATTAAAACTCCTCTCCCGCTAATCAAATGGTCATCCCTCCACCAGAAGCACTTTCATCCTGGCTGCTCTGACTCTGGCCAAGGCACTAAAGGGAATGTGTGATGGACTGGAGTTGAGAAAGCACACCAGGTACTTAATTCTTTCATCAGGTAGTCATCTCAGGGAGGAGATCTGCTACTCGGAAAGTGGCCTGACCACATTTCCCAATACAGTAGTAACTAAAAACTGCATTTCAGGAGAGAAAAACAATCTGCATGCTGGGTTGAACATTATTATTCCCAGTCTTGATTACCAGGGTACAGGGACAGAAATAACTTCCCACTTTTAGAGAAAAGATAAAAGAATGTGTGTGTAAAGATTCTAACACAAATACTCTCTGATACTGGTGGCGGGGCTTATATTAGAGAGAAAGAAGTGAAAACAAAGAGGAAAAGAGCAAGAGGTTAGATAGAGAACCGCAGGACAAAGAGTGCCTTTACCTTTCTCCCACTTAAAAAAAAGTTAGCAAATAAAATATTATGGCAACTGGCTAATTGATGTATTAAATACAAAAATAAAGGGGCACGCCTAGCTGGCTCAGTTGGTGGAGCATGCGACTCCTGATCTCGGGGTTATGAGTTTGAGCCTCACAACGGGTTTGGAGATTACTAAAAAAATAAATAAAAATAAACTAAAAACAAAACAAAAATAAAAACAACAACAACATAATTCTCAACCTTCTACTGTCCTAAGTCTTCATTTCACAAAAGCAAACCCTCTTGATCAATATTATATTTACTTGCTTATTTCATGTATAATAGCTAAATATCTCTGGACAATACCAACAAATATTGAACTCAACCAAGCAACAGGAAAGTAATGTACAAAGCCTTGGCGCTAAAGGACAATTTTTCCCCTCTTCAGACCACAGGATGGATGCTTTCCTCTCACTTTTCTCTTGAAATGTAAAGTGGAATTTTGAGGTTTTCTTTTTCCATGAGTGCCATTCTTAAAGAACATATAAAACTATGTTCAAAAAAATTTCAACTACATGAGTCAAAGAAAAATTAAAAAGGGAAAAGAAAAACAATGAACAGGATAGTTAAAGCACAGTTTAGTGTTTTTCTTCCTTTAAAAAAAAAAATGACCTAAGATTTTTACATTGAAAAGAAATGTTTGGACTCATGTTTGGACTCTCTCGTATACTGTTTTTAATTCATGGAACAATGTACCCATTTGTTTTTTTTCCTTTTAGTATATATTTTTTTTCTTTTTGAATACACAGGAATTTTTTAGGCCAAGTATGAATTCAAAGTAAAAAGCTGAGAAAGAAAAAGAAACACCACCATAAGAAAAACTCGTGGTGAACCTGGCATTCTTTCCAGGATTAAAAAAAAAAAAAAACAACCCTCAGTTTAGAAAGATAATAAAAATTTCTGAAATACACATAAAGGAAAGAATATTAAATGAAAAAATTTAAGATAACTCACATTTCCTCTTCTGGAAGCTCTATTTCTTTGCAACTTACATCTTCATGTGCAGTTTGCATATAGCAGCTCTGCTAAAAACAACCACATGGAAAATTTTTGTTCCAGATAAATACTGCAGGACAGGGCTTGGCAGCTACAAGTTGTAATCAGAATGCTTCAAGAGCTAATGTAACAGAGATAACAACCAAACATGTATTTCGGTGCACCGTGTTAACTATTTTTTACAAAGCAGGCTATCACACAGTCAAAAGCTGCTGGGTTCTACTTCATATGCATTTAACAGTGAGAATTCTTCCCTTAGTTAAGGAGAATTTTGCACATATGAATAAAAGAACTGCTTAAGATATAAAAGACTCTCTTTTCCAGTCCAGTTGTTCTTGTATTAAGGTGCTCACGCATACAAGCCTGGAATGGTCAAAAACGCCCAGTTCCTAAAGTGACTTTTCCCAGTAATTCCACAGGCCTGAACTGCCACCTACTATTCAGTAAGACTCCAGCCATCTAGTTGGCAACTGAAGAGGCTACTTATTTAATGGATGTGGAAATCCACGATACAAAGAACCACTTTTCCCCAGGAGTAATCTAAAGAAGAAAAGAATGCTAATTTCATTTGTGCTTGTAGCCAAAGAGGGGAGGAAAAAAAAGACCTGTGACTTGATAAGTTTCCTGTACTCAAATCCACACACAGAGATAAAAGGAGTCACACAGAAACGTTGTGACTTTCAAGCCAAAGTTCAAATGGCAAATTCTGATGAAGCTCTAAGTTGGTGGAAATTAGCCACCATGTTAATTTGAGGAATGCGAAATGAGAGAACCTCTTCCATCAACAGTCAGAGGGGGTTTAATGAGACCCAGTGGTGTTCTTCTCTTTCCTCCAACACTAGCTGGCACTCACACAGCTGGGCTAAGATGGCTTCCAAAGTCCAAAATAAGACACTAGCCCAAGGCAGCGCTGGCCCTCCTGCTGGAACTCAGGAGCAAACGAATCAAAGGCTCTTTTATTCTCCCTCCCACCAGAACATGCTCCCTCTCTGTTGTAAACTAAACGCTTGCCAGAATGAATTATTTAGCTCAAAACAGACATAAAGAAATCTTAAATAACACACAGCCCTTGAATTTGAATAAGCTCAGGTGACCAAAGGAGTTGTTTTGTTTGTTTCTTGTCTGACACATAAAATTCACTTGCGGTCAGGATCCCATCAGAAGCATTAGGTCATGGCAGAAACAGAAACTTCTCAAACTAGATGTTACAGCTGACATCCAAACTCCATGCTTGAAACTGAGGTGTTCGGAAAGCCGTCCCTTAACTAGGAGGTCTAAAATCAACACAAAGTCTTCGTTCCTCCTTTAAAGCCAGGCTTCCCTTAGGATTTGCTATTTTTGCCAACAGTAAGTACCTCTGTTCTTCCAAGAACAGAGCCTAAAAATTCATCTGTGAAATCTTCCCTGGCAGCCCCCTTCCATTCCCTCCCAGTCTGAACTCTTAAGCAATTATTATCTGAATCATTCATCTGGCAAGTAATCATATATGGCCTTATAACATATGTCTTGGAAAATGATTTAAATGTAGGTGCATTTACAGCTTGTCTTCACAAATAGATTAGAAACTCCTTGAGGGCAGGGAGTGGGCCTTTCCGTCCATTGTATTCCACACAAGACACATTACAAAAGCTCCAGAAATACCTGTTTATTCAGTCAACAGGTACTTGTTGCTCTTCTATTCTGAGCCAGGCACTGCTCTGGGTGCTAGAGTCACAACTGAGGCACCCACACACAGCAGGATGCAGCAGGCCTGTGTTCAGTGAGCCTGTGCTCTGTTAAAGCAAATGCTGGAGGGTCCCTAAAGAACTCTGCTTAAGCAGTTCCTAATAAATCCACTAAACTATTTAAGGTGAACAAGAAATTAAAATTTATTTCCCAAAAACAGAGGCCTACTGAGAAGCTCCCCACTCTGCCTCTCATTTCCAAGCAAATATCTAAGGAATGTTAAGCCGCAAGAGTTTAAAATCTAAATTTTTACAACATTTCTCCATTTTACAGATGAGGAAACTGAGGGTCAGAATGGTCAAGGTATCAGGTGGATAATGGCAAAGTCAAGTCGAATCCTGGGTCCTGACACTCAGTCCAGAGTTCCTTCCACAGCAGCACAATTTACCCCAAACTCATAAAAAAATAAAGCAGTAGTCCACCTGCTGTATTGTCCTTTCTCCTGTGTTAGCTTCTGTAAGAAAATTAGGAGTAATGACACTTATTGTTCTGAATCTATCACCTCTTAAACTTCCTCAATCTGCAAATTATCAAGACCTATTATTTATGTTGACTACAAAATATGGAATTTTATTTAGTCATAAAAAGTGCTTTGTCATTTTATATCTTTCTTATTTTTAAAGCAGACTCAATGACAAAACACACAGAAATAACCAAGTCAGCTGGCAACCAGATTATCCAAGTGTAACTCTTGTCGTATTACTGTATTTTGTCCAAAGATGATCTTTTCAAAAAATTTAAAAACCAATTTTTAACACAGAACTCTAAAACCACCCTCCAAACTGATAGAACTTCCTAATGGTTATTTTGAATCCCAAAAGACAACAATCAGACTTAGGAATCCAGCAAGTTTTACATGGAGAATTTTGTACTCATCATTAAGTCCAGGCACAATCAAAGAATGAACTATTATTACCTATCATAAAGGCTTAATGTAATTGGTAGTTGATGATCTTTGTTAATAGAAACAGTGTTCCTGCCACACTAGAAAAAGTAAAAAGAAAACATTAAGAATTTGAGTGTAATGTTTACTCAAGTGAAGTTTTCCAGAAAAAAAATTCCTTCAACAGAATAATTATGTTCCTTCAGTCACTACAAGCAAAAGCTTCAGAATCCCCTGATTGTTACTGGTAATTGCAAAAAAAAAAAAAAAAAAAGAAAAGAAAAAGAAAAAAAAAAGTGCAAGAAGAGCTTTCAGACATCACAGTCCCATTTGCTGTAGCAACAATATTGAGCAGAGACAATGCTTAGCACAGATCCTGGGCTGTCCTTAAATAGGACAGCCTGCCTGTCTGTGCCCCTCTCCTCCATGTAACTAACATGTCAGATGCCCACCCGGAGGAAAAGGCTATTTCTGTTTCTAGGCCCATTTCCAAAACCAGGGGCATGTTCTAGACAAGAACCATCCTATTAAGTGACAGTGGAAGAGTGGAGCCCAAGCTGGGTACAGATTACACACCCAAGAACTGGCCAAGGTCTTACTCCCAGGCTGGCTGGCAGCTAATAGGCCACCTTGGTCTAGCCTCAGAAGTAGGTTCTCCTGCTGAGATTGCATACCTGCCCAATGCTGACAGCTGGGCCATGGAGGAGTGCAAACTCAGTGTCCAGACTTGAGGCAGGCCATAGGGAAGCTCCCCCTACAGAGATATGGTGATAGCCAGCTGGCTTGAATTAATCCTTTGTTTTCAGACTTACATTTTCTCTCAGCTGAAATTTCAAGTCCTGATGAAAATCCTACCATTATTTCAACCATCCGATTTGTCTTTAAAGATCTCTTTTAAAAAATCTGAGCATCACTGTTTAGTGCATACTACCAAGAGTTTACTTGTTCTCTGTAACCCTAGTAACGGTGATCTGTAAATGATTCCATTCAGGTCCTTAAAGTAAAAAAGCAGCTGTTTAATATACAACACAGGACAAAAACCAAAACACGGTAGTAGCAAAATTGCAAGAAAGCATGAACACTTTCACCTCCGCTTTAAGTAGACTTCAAAAAATTCACAGAGGATGAAATGAAACACATACAAAGGTTCTTACTCTTTTGCAAATAAATACAGAAAAAAGTAAAACGAGATGAAAAGGCTAGAGGAACTACTCACTACTCCAGTATTCCTCTTTTACGTCGCTTTTACTCTCTTTAGGAAATTCAAGAAAAGCCTTCATATCAGATGAACACACTAGTGTGCAAAGACAACAATGCTGTGTAGTTGACTACGAAACAGTAAACATAAAATGGAGTTGTATAGGGAATGCAACGGGGCCATAACATGAGATGACTTTAATGATAAAACTAAAACAATTTTTGCCACATAAAAGCCCTTAAGGATCATCTAAATCAATGTTTGAATACCCTATAAAAACTGTAAACAGCAAGACAACTGTCAAAATTCCGTGGGCCAAAAGTTCCCCAACAGAATCAATGCTCAAACTCCCTGATGTCTTGTTTAACAATTACAGTACCACTCATCCAAGGTATCTTTTCACAGCAAATTCATTCATTAAAAACCATTATCAAGCAACATTTTGCGTACTGGATGGTCAACAATGTTTCCTTTTACCCTTTATTTTCATAAAGATTTTACATGAAAAGAAAACAAGCATAGGAAATGCATATACATATGAATGTCTTTGAGGGTCAAAGCTAGTTTAGCAAAAACAATCCGAACTGAATACCAAAGCCAAAAGATCAAAAATCTGGAAATGTCAAAATCTTCTGGGCAACCAAACTGACAGCTAAAATATTAAGACCGACCTCACTTTAACTTATAATATTCTGGTCATCCTCAGGGACCTCTTAAATTCTGGTAGCACCCTGCACGCTGTCTTCCTGGGCCATAGCCATGTATAAAGAAAACACTCAGCCAAGCAAGAAAAACCCCACCTCCCCCCAGCTGTAAAGCATATTCTTCCCCCTGTTGAAAACACAACTTAGGGATCCTGCTATGTCTCTAAAGTATTCCCACGGTTTCAGACTACACTGAGCTTGTTCCTCAAAACATCTATTTAAAAAAATAAATAACAATCAGCTTGGGCACACAATCTGAAACCACTTTATGTTGTGGGCTCACTTTTTCACATATTCTTGTCTCATTTCCGGAAGACTCAGAAAACTGCCTGAAGGGTCTTATGTTTCTTTAGCATTGCACATCTGATCCCCAGCTCGCCTCTTCCTTGCATTCTCAACTAATATTCATAGACTCCTAGAAAGCTATAATCAGAAAGGAGCTTTAGAGATGATTTAGTCTGCACTCCACTTGAAATGAACTAGATGAGTCATTAACCTTTTATATAGCCCAGTCAGGCAGATCTGGGTTCAAATCCTATCCATGGCATATTCTGGATACAGAAACTTTTCTCATCTATAAAACTGAGATAACACCTACCTCATAAAACCGGTGTAATGATCAAATAAAATAATATACATTTTTTAAAGTTGGACTTTTCATTTTCTTTGTCCTTGTTAAGACAATCTTTTAGGCTGATTTTCGTCCTAGGTCATTTTACATTAAATTGCAAGCCCAAAAGGCAGGGCAAAAGGCAGGGCTTCTTCTCTACTGTATTTTCTAACCTTTTGGTGCCTAGTCCAGTGCTAGGCATCTTTTGAGAGAGCCATAAACCAACCGTGTGAAAGAATGCCTTAAGTCTCTATAATCACTACTTTTTAGGCAAAGGTACTGTCCTTAAGCTTCCTCCTAGAAACTACTTAGGTCTATATGTTGCCTAACCTATGCCTCTCAAACACACCTCTCTCCCTACTCCCTCTTCTCACACATACACAACCTTCTCTTTAGAACCAAGAGCTGAAAAAAAACACTTACCCCCCACCCCCAAATTTTGCAATACAGTTAGCATCTTCACCAGAATATTCAGGCAAACTGTGGTAAGTACAAGGAGACAAGATTTGGAAGGGTTCAAGATTTCTGGAGAACTTTCTTCGGATGTGTGGCATCAAGTCCTTAAATGAGAATTACTTGTCTATAACAAAGGCTGGCAGAAAGTGAACCAGAAACTCCAGCGAGTCCCTGAAGTTAATTATTGCACTTCACTCCACCATCCAAGCAGTGACTAATAGGATTAATTTGGGCTCTAATATCAGGTGTAAAAATCCTTCAACAAGATTCAAGTTCCATTCGAAGTGCTGGTCACTGACAATGAATTTATATTTAAGGGGGCATAAGTTTTGCTTTTGAAAACACACTGTACTAGAAAAACATTGGCTCCGTACGCCAGGACGAACGTGTCATTTCTTTCCTTTACAAAGGGCAGCAACAAAAGAACCAATGGGTGAGAAGGGGATAAGATTCCAGACCCCTGAAGAGGACACAGATTTCCACCAAAGTAAGGTTGGTTCTTTCAAGGAATATTTTTAACAGCTAAAATAGCTTAACACACAATCAGTATCTTGTATCAATTACACAAATGCCATTTATGTAACCCTGGTGGCCTGGAAAAGGACCGCAACACACAGAAATCCTACTGGCCGCAGCTGTCCCCCCTCCTGCGAGGCTTGACAGCGCGTCCAACGCGCCCAACACCAGCCGCCAGGCTCCCCCCAGTGCCCTCCTCTCGCAGCAAACTGCCAAGATTCTCCGGCCAAACTCCACGGTCCCCAGGATTCAAAACCGCGAAAATGCGAACCCTTGCTAAGCAAACGGCAGGGCGCGTAGTAACTTTTCTTTCTCTTTTGCACGGATCGGAGATGCTGGTTTCTAACACCAACTTTTCAGGTCCACAAGCCTCCCGCACGCAATGCACCTCGAGGGGTATGACTGAGAGCGCACCAGAGGGCTGCTGAGCTCTAAAACCTCAGCGGTTTTCCGATTGCGGGAAATTCAGGATACAGCAGCCCCATTGTGATTAAATGCAGATATAAAGAAAGGAGAATGCTCTTCCCCTTAACCTCTGCTACAAGGAATAATAAAAACACGCAGCAGGCATTAGGTGGAAATCCCGGGGCCTCCCACGGGCCGATGAGGCCCGCAAAGCAGGCCATCTGGAATCTGGAGGAAGAAAGTTAGCCGGCAAAGTGGAGGGAGCCAGGGCGTGAGTGTACAGCCTCGGTCACGAGCCTGCGGAGGAAGGGGCCGAGGGGAAAGAGATGGGGGACTAAGCTGAAGAACCAGTTCCGCGTGCGACCAGGGCAGGGGTGCGGGCGCGGAGGCCCACCGAGCGGCGGCCGAAGCTCTACTTACATAACGTTTCAACTTCTTCTCCGGGGGGGACTTGCGGAGCCATCCCGAGCAGACCACTTCGCCGCCGCTCATGGTGCGCACCTCTCCGGCTCCCGGCCGGGCAGCTGAGGGGCGGGCGGGCGCGCTCCCGACAAAGCCGACGCCTGCCGCCGGCGCGGTGGCGAGGACCTCGCTCTTCCGAGGCGCAGCCGGGGCAGACAGGACACTCCGCCGCGCGCTGGCTCTGAGTGTCCGAGTGTCTCCCGCGCGGGTCCGCAGATGTGAACAGAAGCGGGTAGAGCCGCCAAGGCCGGCACCTCCGGGCAGGGGTCGCCGCCGAGCCGAGGGCGTCCCGGCCTCCTTTCAGTGCGCCCGCCTAGCCGCCACGCGCGCCGTCCCGCCGGCCGCCTCAGCAGCGCTCAGGCTCAGCGGCACTGTGCCCCGACACAGAGCTGAGCCTCGGTCCCCTGCGCTCCGCCCCCTAGGAACAGGACCTCCCCAGAGCTCTTTCCGAAACAGACACTACGTTGCACGCGCGCACATACACACACACACACACACACACACACACACACACAATGCCCCCGCGTGGCGCCCACTCTGGCTCGCCCGTCTCGGCTTCGATGCGCCTGGCGAGATCCTCTCTTTCCCGCTCCTCTGGAGAGGGTGGGTCACTTCCCCGCGGCGCGGGGGGCGCACAGAGGAAAACAGGGAAGCCGCGAGGGTTTCGTGCGGGCGCAGGGCAGGTCCTGGGCCACGCGAGGAGCCGCCCGGGTGGCGGCGAAGCGCGGGGCGTCGCTGGGCGGCGGGCGCAGGGCAGGGCGCAGGTCCCGCCGGAGGGTGGGTCCGTTCTCGCCACCGCCGGAGAGGGCGGGGAGCGGCGGAGGAACGAGGTACTCGGCTGCTCGGCTCCGGGGACGGACCCCACTGTCCCGTCCCCTCACGCTCCTCCCGCGCCGCCTCCCCCACCGCGGGGCGCGCGGCAGGTTCAGAACGGCCCGTCCCCCGGTCCCGATCCCTCCCTCTCCCGGCCTCCCCGTTCCCTCTTCCTTTCCTCCTCCCCTTCCCACGTTCGGGCCGGCTCCAGTTACAGCCCAGACTTTCTCTGAAACTCCGCCGAGCGCTTCCAGCCAAAACAACAAGGGCCGGGGGCGGAGGGAGCGGACGGAGGGAGGGAGGGAGCGAGAGAGGGAGGGAGCGGGAGTCCGAGAGGCACCCTGGGATCTGTAGTTCAGGAAGCTGGAGCGGGGTCCTCGGCCACCCGGCTGCGGCTGCGGCCAGAGCCCCCAGCAGGCACCTAGTCTGGGAGGGCGGCCGAGGCCTTGGAGAGGCCGGCGCCGCCGGGGCTCGGGCCCTGGGAGGAGCGAGGAACGTTCGAGCGTCAGTTTGTGGTTTGCCATGTTGGCTCTGTCGAATGTCAGTTCAGAGTTTGTACGGAACAGAAGATCGGGAGTTGGGGGGGGGGCGGTTTTTCTCCACTTGACAGCCTGCAAATCAAAGCAGCCTGGAGGGAGACCGCGACCCCGCGGATCCCGGCCCGGGAGACTTAAGGGCGAGAACAGGAGGGAGAGGGCCAGGGGGAGCGTTCCATGGCGACTAGCCTGGTCGGGTGGACAAAGGGGTACCCACCCGGGCTGGCGTGGGCTGGTCCCGGGAGCAGGCCTGCCAGAGTGGTGGGAGTGCCTTGTGTGGCCAGAGTATTTGACTGATTCTGTCTATGGGACATTTTAAAGTCTCACATTCCCTCCGTTTGTTGCCAGTTTCTTCCACTTGACTTTGTTTAAAATCTACTCTTGGAATGTTGGACTAGAACGGGGACACTTACTGGATGTCCTACTTCTATTTGCCTACTTGTGTGTGTTTTACAATTATGACACCTGGTCCTGAGCTTAACATTGTCCTGTAGTAGAAATATCTTTTCCAGTTTATTTATGAAACAAATTTCAGAATATAAATAATCAAATAAAAAGCGCTAAAAATACTAGGAGATAAGTTAACACAGGGATTTGTTTATTAACATGACATTCATAGTCTGGAGTTCCTCTATTTTTGAAGATGTACAATTGCAGTGGAGAATTAGGTGCTGTGGTGGTGATAAAGATTCCTGCATTCAGGGAGGTGGCATTCCTGTGGTGGCATAGGATCCTAAACAAAGGGTCGGCATACAGATGGTGATAAATGTTGTGCCCTGAGGGAAACAAATCAGTAATGTGAAACAAATCAGTAATGTGAAAGAATACTGGGGTGGACTCAGATGGGATGAGAGGGAAGTCTTCCTTGAAGGGGCATTTAGACAGATTTGTAAAATAGTGTGAAGAAGGGAGAATCAGACTTGTTTTATGAAAAAATAAAAGGGATAACCATGAGGAGGGCAGAGGGAAAGAACAAGCAAGGGGGCTTGCTTTTCTTGAATTGTAGGGCTTTTTAGAACACCAGTGATTATAATTTTTACAGCAGCTAATAAACCAAAGTAATTCTTTTAAAGTGTGTGAATACAGATTTTGTCACAAGTCCAAAGGAAAATAAATCATGGAATTGGTTTTTCACTTTGCCCATTGGAACTGTGTCTGTACACAGAGTCAAGAGTATTTATAATTAACATGCATTAGTTCACTGTTCTGTAGTTAATTGTTGGCTTTAGAAAATTTATCACTATCCATTCCTGTTACAAAGTCCTTTAAATGGAAAATTGTAGTATATCTTGTACTATTTAGCTTTTCAAAATTCAAATAATCTTTTCTTTATTTCAAATAAGGGATTCAATGATCTCATTTCTATGAGAGAAGAATGTTTGAAGAAATCTTTAAGTATATTCTCTATGTTCAACTGTGTTGTTTTAGATTTGTATTTCTAGAGGTCAAATAAGGGTTGAGGAAAGGTTGACTATAGATACATCTTCATGCATGTATTTTAGAAAGAAAATTTGCATTTTTATATTGTATGCCATTTTTAGATTATCTGTTAAATCACATTTTATATCTTTATACATTAAAATGTATGCTAGAAAAAATTATCATACATGAGTATCTTAAATTTCATTCATACAACAAATATTTATGGTATATCCTAGTATGTACAAGTTCTTGAGGACTGGACACAATAGGGAGGAAAGCCAGACCTACTCTTGCACTTCAATACCCTGGAAAAAAACATTTTACAGATAATAAACCCCATAACTTCTACAATACAGTCATGTGTGGTGTGAAATGGGGTAAAAGAAAAATGGAGACTGATTTGGGCATATAAAAGGAGAATCTACCCCAGGCAGGAGAATGGCTAGGTAGGGATAGACTACCCTGAGGAAGCGACTTTAAACTGAGATCTTCAGGTTGAGTAGAGTTAGCTTGGCAAAGTAACAGAGTATTCCACACAAAAGAGAAACTGCTAGGTGCACAAGTCGTCAGGCTAGAGGGAGCTCCTGAGGACCTGAATGAAGGCAGCAGTGAAGCAAGTGTGAGGGACATTGGACTGGGTGAGGTTCCAGATGCTTGCAGATTAAACTTTTTCTTAGAGCAAATAATCATATAATTTCCTGTGATTCAAATCACCTCAAACAATCGCCACCATGGACTTTGTCATTCGCCTCCAGCATCCTACTTTAACCACATACCTTCCAACTTGACTTTTCACGATCTTTCTATGTAATCTTAACAGCTTTTCTAGTCTATTTCTAGCCTATTGACACTTTTTTCTTTCTCACGATCCATCAGACCTCTCCTTTCTCCACTTTCCTCCCTTACCCAGTTTAAATTTCATGGTGCACATTTTTAATGACATGGTCCCAACTCCCAAAACCCAACTCTGGATGAGCCCAACTCTACTTTCTTCTGCACCCAAGTGCTGTTGGAGAGAATCACCCAACAGGATAAGTGGCATCTCTATAAATTCATGTCCAAAGACCTCAAGTAGATCCTCAACTATCTGCAGGGGCAGATCTTAGTTTTCTGGGCCCTGTAGCTTTTATGGTTTGGGGAGTTCTTTTAAAGGAATAGAATATACAATAACAAATATAAAATTAGGATGAATATGTATTTGGAATGAAAAAATAAATCTCAAACATATTACTGGAGCCATGGGGATACAGAAGCCTTTCTTTTGAGAGCTCTATAATGATTTACCAGAATCCTTACACAGATTTGATTCCTGAATGCATCCTGGCTTTGCCTCCTGACTAGGACACTCCACCTCTCCCAGCAGCTCTCTGCTGTCACGGGAGCCTGTAAAATGAGTGGCCCAGTGCTGAAGTTACATTAGTGTTATGGATGTCCCTGCCACCTAGCAGTCCTACTTTCTTTAACTGGACAGTGCACTAGCCTACCCTCTGCAATAACTTGTCTTAAAAAAAAAAAAACAGCTTTATTCAGATATAATTCACATACCATAAAATTCACATTTTTGAAGTACACAATTCAGTGATTTTTAATATACTTACAAAACTCTTCAACCTTATCACTTATTTCAGAATATTTCAGTGCCCCCAAAATAAACCCCATTAGCAAAGAAATTCCCACTAGTAGTTACTCCCCATACCCCCCTCCCCCCCGGCCCCTGACAACCACTTAATCTTTCTGTTGGCTTCTTTTGGACATTTATATAAATGCAATAATACGATAAGGGCCTTTTGTGACTGGTTTCTTTCAATTAGCATAATGTGTTCAAGGTTTATCCATGTTGTAGCATATATCAGTACCTCATTCATTTCTATCATCAAATAATATTCCATTGTATAGATATACCATATTTTGGTTATCCATTTATCAGTTGATGGGCATTTGGATTGTTTCTACTCTTTGGCTATTATAAATAATGCTTGCAATAACTCTTAAACCTTCAGACTTCTCAAGTTTCCAAACCCCCCTACATCCCCCCATCAACTGAAGAAGATCTTTCTTACAGCATCCTCAGAAGGCCAGAGTGCTTAGATGGAAACTTCTTCAACCTGTAGCCATTAAATATGCAAACCTGCATACTATCTTCACTCCTCCTACTCTCCCTTCTTCCTATGGAAAACAGAGAACATCACTTTCTTCCTACGAGAGGCCAATCCCTCCACTTATGCTTTGGATTTCATCCCACTGCACCTTCTCAAGAACCTCACCCTATAAATGATCTCTTCTTTCTTTATCTAAATACACTCAATGCAGTCCTTTCCATCACCTTTTGTGTATGTATGTATTCCAATAAAACCTTATTTACAAAAGCAAGTGGTCAGCTGGATTTGGCGAACAGGCCATAGTTTGCCAAAGTTTGCTTTATGTGATCATGATCTGATCAAGTGTACATTAAGACGCACTACCGTTTTTAAAATGGAAATGAACCATTACTATAATGCCTTTTAAAATAGGTATTGTGAGGGGAATCTTATATGAAATTTCTGATAACATGCAATTGCAGATTATTTAATTCTTCCCTAATGTTAGCATTATTCTTCTGAATAAACTACTATCTAATTAAAATAAGAATTGGCTGCATTGTAGGTGACAAAAGGATTACAGGCAATAGACTGCAGTTCTCTTCAGTTTTAATTGATCACCAAGTTAAATTATCCATTGCATTTTATTTATTTATTTTTTTTAATTTTTTTTTCAATGTTTATTTATTTTTGGGACAGAGAGAGACAGAGCATGAACAGGGGAGGGGCAGAGAGAGAGGGAGACACAGAATCGGAAACAGGCTCCAGGCTCTGAGCCATCAGCCCAGAGCCCGACGCGGGGCTCGAGCTCACGGACCGCGAGATCGTGACCTGGCTGAAGTCGGACGCTTAACCGACTGCGCCACCCAGGCGCCCCCCATTGCATTTTAAACCTATATCTCTTCTGTTAAAACAAAACAAGGTGAGGGGAACCTTGGTGGCTCAGTCAGTTAAGATTCCGACTCTTGATTTTGGCTCAGGTCACGATCTCATGGTTCGTGGGTTCGAGCCCCTCATTGGGCTCTGTGCTGTAAGCCTACAGCACAGAGCCTCCTTGGGATTCTCTCTTTCCCTCTTTGCCCCTTCCCCACTCACACTCTATCTCTCTCTCAAGATAGATGATAGATAGATAGATAGATATTAAAAACAAAACAATGTGAAAAACCTTCTACATTTTATGTTTCTTTTCAGGTACCAGCTCTTCTCTCTTCTCTCACAGCCAGACTATTATTAAGTGCTACCATGGTTTCTCTCTCTAGTTCATCTTTCATCATTCCTCAACCTCCTTGAATCTGCTACCATCCCAATTTCTCTCTTTTAGTTGCCAACATCACTAGTGACCCCCCACATCACTAACTCAGACCAAATTTTCAGTCTTCATATTTCTTGATCACCCCTTCCTAAAACTCTCAGTACCCCTGTTCCCTGAGACACTGCAGCTTTGAACCTTCCTGTCTCCTTGCTACATCTTAGATTTCTCTGCAGGCTCTTCTTCTACTCTCTCTTGGCATTCTAAAGTCCAGCTCACCTCTCTTTTCATTCTATGCTTCCTCTTGTGTGGTGGTATCTGTGTCTTTATCTCCACACAGACACTTCGCAAATTTCTATTCCAGCCGAATTTTCCCTTCTGAAAGACCATTCTGTGAATCTAACTGCCATCTTTATATGCCACTTGGCTCCACAGAATCAACAAAATAAAAATCCTGATCTGCTCCCAGCTCTCACCAAATCTAGTCCTTCTCCGATTCCTTCCTTTTCTCCTGGAGTCATTCCTTACATCTCTCACCTTCCATCACCAGCCCACTACCAAATGTAGATGAGCTTCCTGTGGAATAATTTCCCATTTCATCCATTTCTGTACTACCACTCTTTTTAAAACTACTTCATCTCTCACTTGGACTTTTAGTCATGTTCTTAATGTATCCACATTTTATTTACCCTGATCAGTAGATTCTCCACTTTTCAGCCAGAGTAATTGTTATAAAACACAAATACAATCACTTCATTGATAGCCCATTGATCACAGGATGAACCAAAACTCTTTAACATGGCCTACAGATGTGTATGGCCTCTCCCCTCCACAGGTATCCAGCCTCATCTTGTACCACTGTCCTATCTCCTTCTGTGCCAAATCACTCAGCCTTCCTCCAGTTCCGCAAATACACCCTTCTCCCTTCCTCCAACAAGGCCTATTTTCTTGCTATTCCAATGCCTGGCATGCCACCATCCCCCTTGTGTGACTTTCATTTAGTTTTATTGGGGCTGGTTAATTCTTGCCCACCCTTCAGATCTCAGGTCACCCACTTCTCCCACAGGGAAATTTTCCTGGTAACTTAGTTCAGTTACATTCCCTATTCTACCCTCTTACCTTGCTATTTATTGTCTTCTCCTTCTGAATAAATATGGCAGTTGTCATTTTGCACCTGTTTCTGAGGTTATTTTATTGATAATTACTTTCTCACTAGACAATGGACTCTATAGAGGGAAAGGACCATGTCTATTTTGTTTATTCAGTTTCTTTGTACCCCTATCACATAGCATACAACAGACATATTATATGCTGGCATATAATAGACACCAAACACATGCTTGTCCAATGAGTTACTGAATAGATGAAGTGAAGGGCTTTCATCAGGTGGCTGAGTGAACCAGAAGTTTGTTCACTACTGACATGGTAACAAGAGATTGTGCTGGCATCAAGGTGCAGTGCTATGGTCTGAATGTTTATGTGCCCTCAAAGTTCACATGTTAAAAATCTTAGTTCTCAAGGTGATGATATCAGCAGGTAGGGCTTTGGGGAAGTACTTAGGGCATAAGAGCAGAGTCCTCATGAATAGGATCAGTGACTTTAATAAAAAGTCAGTAAAAGCTCCCTTACCACCTTCTACCGTAGGAGGACCCAGCAGGACGGCGTCAACTATGATCCAGAAATAGGGCCCTTTCTAGATACCAGATCAGCTGGTGCCTAGATATTTGACTCTCCAGCCTCCAGGACTGTGAGAAATAAATTTCTGTTATTTATAAGCCACCTACTTTAAGGTATTTTTGTTATAGCAGTGCAAATGGACTAAGACAGGTAGACGTTGTCTCCTGAATAACCAGACTCCAAAAAGTGACAAACCATGCTTTGTATCATTATCCAAAGGTGGATTTTTTTCTTTTAAAATTCTTCCATTTATCTTATGTATATTTGATGATTTCTCTATAACAAAAATTTGTAATTGGAAGTTTTTATTTCAAGTTAAAAAAAAGACATGTAATATTTTTAGATTAACAAACACTTAAACCTCAGCTTTAAAAGTTGAAACTTTCATACACCTAAGCGTTTCTAAGGAAGTTCTATTTAAATACTCTTGGAATGAAAATATCCTTGGAATAAGATTTACACAGATATAATGAGAAAACAGTCTTTTGACAAAGGAATAAAATATTGGTTGTTTTTAGAATATTTCAATTATAATTATTATGGGCCATGAAAAATATAAACAGATTATGATAAAACTGCCTGAATTGTATAATTTTATCTCTAGCCTAATACTTCAAAATGTAAGTTATTAACTGGGATAAAAGAAAGTATTTATTTTGTAAAATGTAAACCAAATTACTTTCGTCATTGTAACATAAGAAACCGTTACATATAATGGTACTAGAGTAATTTAATATAATAATTATATTTCACACGTCTTGAGTTAAAATTGTATTTTGGATGAACAACAATATTCTACTAAGTCAAAGTTATATATACTTAAGAAAACTCAATTTTCTTTTATTTTTCTTCTTGTCTTAAATTATTATTATTATTATTATTATTTATTATCTTAATTAAGCTCAATGCCCAACATGGGGCTCAAACTCACATCCCTGAGATCGAGAGTAGCATGCCCTACTGACTGAGCCAACTAGGCACTCCCAACTCAGTTTTCTTTTAAACTGAAAATTATCAAATGATTGCTTCATAACAGTGCTACTTATCAGACTGAGATAAAAACAGTGTGTACAGACAGTCAAGAAACAGACCCATGCATGTAGTCATTAAATTGATGACAAAAGTTGATAGTACAGTACAGTGGGGAAATGATAGACTTTTCAATAAGTGGTCCTGGGTCAGCTGGACATTCATATGGAAAAAAAAAATCTTGACCCTTATCGCACAACATATGCACAAATCAATGCCAGATGATCTGTGGATTTAAAAATTAAAGTGAAAAAAAACCAGAATGTTTCAAAACAAAAACAAAAATCTATCTTTTTGATTTTGGAATAGGTCAACAGAAACAGAAAGCACTAATCCTAAAATTAAAAAAGTTATATATTGGGCAACATCAAAACTGAGAACATCTCTTCATCAAAACCCTGTTTAAGGGAATATAAAAACAAGTGACAGGATGGAAGAAGACATTTGATTGCTTCTATTTGCCATAGAGCCTGTATTCAGAATATATGAAACACCCTCAGAACCAGTAAGAAGATGATAGGCAATTCAAAACTCCAGCTTCTAAACAAGATTGCGTAAAGGAGACTAGATTTACCTACCGTACTGAAACAACTTTTTTTTTTTTTTTCAAAGTTTATTTATTTTTGGGACAGAGAGAGACAGAGCATGAACGGGGGAGGAGCAGAGAGAGAGGGAGACACAGAATCGGAAACAGGCTCCAGGCTCCGAGCCATCAGCCCAGAGCCTGACGCGGGGCTCGAACTCCCGGACCGCGAGATCGTGACCTGGCTGAAGTCGGACGCTTAACCGACTGCGCCACCCAGGCGCCCCCTTTTTTTTTTTTTTTCTGAAACAACTTTTTAACAAGAGAACAAAATATGTGAAACAACAATTTTCATGACATTGGACCTCGAACATTGAAGGACAGTAATACATGGAGGCAGGAAACAAACAAGGTGATTATTACAATGGTCCTGGCTTACTGTCTGCAGATACTTTCTAGTTCACAGCACTGGGAGCTTGCATTCTGTCTGAGTTGAGAAGATGGATCTAGGCATTTGAGGAGACTAATGTGGTTAGAACTTACAGGACAGAGCACTAGACAGGAGATAGCTACAGGGAGAGAGAGCCCTGGAGATCCCCTACTCAAGTGGTCCCGTCAAGTCTTCAGCTGCACACTGATCAGCAGGTACAGGTGAAGAAAGTACCTGACACTAGGGAAAGAACCATTGGAAAAGATTACAGGGAAAAATCACCAGGGAGTCACATACAGTAGAAAGAGTTCCTATTCACCCAGCCAGAGAGAAAAACATCATAATTCACAGGGCTATAGGGTACTCTGAAGGATTTTGTCTCAATAGTGAGTCAAAATTAGACTACACCAAATGCTGCTCTGGTCTTGTCTAAGAAAATTTAATAGCAAGACTCTATGGAATCAAACTGTTTATAAGTAACTTAACTGTCCCAAATAAGAGTACAATATATTTATATGTAAACAAAAATATCCAATACTCAACAAGATATAATTTGCAGTGTTTGACATCCAATCAGAAATTACAAAGAAACAGGTAACTATCACCCAAAATGAAGAGACAAATCAACTGAAGCCAACCCAGAGATGACGCAGATGATAAAATTAGTTGATAAAAATAGAAGTTATTAAAACTATATCCTATATGTTCAAGAAGATAGAGAGATGACATCATTTAAGTAGAGACATAAAAGATATTACAAAGATGTAAATAAATCTTCTAGAGATGAAAAATGCAATGACATGAAAAGTATACTGCATAAAATTAACAGCAGATTAGACATCACAGAAGAGTAGTGAATTTGAACACATAGCAATATGAAACGCAGCGAGAAAAATATTGAAATAAACAGAACATCAATAAAAATGTGACCACTTCTACTGGCCTAATGTACATGTAATTGGAGTCTCCGAAGGAGGGGTGAGGCACAGAAAAATATCTGAACAGATAATGGCCAAAAATTATCCAAATTTATTGCAACTGTAAACCCATAGATTAAAGATGCAAATTGGTGGGAGAAATTAAAGACCTAAGTAAGATATGCTGAGTTCATGAATCACAAGATGATATTATCAACTTTTCTCCAGATTGATCTATAAATTCAACACAATACCTCAGCAAAGCTTTTGTTTGTTTGCAATACTGATAAGCTAATTCTGAAATGCAAAGGACCTAGAGTAGCTAAAACAACTTTGAAAAAGAACAAAGTTAGAGAATTTATAATACCTGACCCCAAGATCTATATAAAGCCACATCGGTAATGACAGCGTAGGGGCTCTGGGTGGCTCAGTCGGTCAACTGTCTGACCCTGGTTCGGCTCAGGTCATGATCTCATGGTTCCTGGGTTTCAGCCCAGCATTGGCTCTGTGCTGACAGCTAAGACTGAGCCTGGAGCCTGAAGCCTGCTTCAGATTTTCTCTCTCTCTCTCTCTCTCTCTCTCTCTCTCTCCCTGTTCCCCGCTTGTGCGCTTACACACGTGCTCTCCTTCTCTCTCTCTCTCTCTCTCTCTCAAAAATAAATAAACATTAAAAAAGAGTAATGACAGTGTAGTATTGGCATCAAGATAAACAGATAGATTAATGGAACAGAATACAGTCCAAAAATAGACATACGTATTTGGTCAATTGATTTTTGACAAAGGTACACAGGCAATTCAAAAAAAGAAAGGATAGTCTTTTCAGTAATTGATACTGAAGCAATTGGATATCAAAATGCAAAACAACCACCCCCCCCAAAAAAAAACCCCAAAAAATCAAAACCCAACTTTGGCAGAACATGCTCAAATGCTCACGATAGTTTATAGACCTAAATGTAAAACCTCTGAACAGCAAAAGTTCTGAAAGAAAATATAGAAGAAAATCTGTGTGACTTTGTGTTAGGGAAAAGTTTGTGAGATATGACACCCAGAGTATGACCAAGAAAGACAAAAATTACTAAATTGAACTTAATCAAAATAAAAAATCTCTTCTCTTCATCAGGCACTGTTAAGAGAATGAAAAGACAAGCCACAAACTAAGAGAAATTATTTGCAAATCACATATTTGATAGAGAACATGTATCCAGATAATATAAATGTCAGAACTCAATAATAAGAGAACAGACAACCTAATAAAAACATGAGCATATTTGTACAACACTTCACCAAAATAGGCATATGGATAACAAATAAACACATCAAAAGATGTGCTCAAGATCATTAATCATTAAGGAAATGGAAATTAAAATCACAATGAGGGGGCGCCTGGGTGGCGCAGTCGGTTAAGCGTCCGACTTCAGCCAGGTCACGATCTCGCGGTCCGTGAGTTCGAGCCCCGCGTCAGGCTCTGGGCTGATGGCTCGGAGCCTGGAGCCTGTTTCCGATTCTGTGTCTGCCTCTCTCTCTGCCCCTCCCCCGTTCATGCTCTGTCTCTCTCTGTCCCAAAAATAAATAAACGTTGAAAAAAAAAAATAAAAAAAAAATCACAATGAGATAGCACTATACACCTATTAGAATGTCTAATATTAAAAAAATTGATCATATCAAGTGTTAGTGGGAGGCAGAGCCACTGAAACCCTCATGGACCGTTTGTGAGAGTATAAAATGGAAGACATTTTGGTAATTTCTTATGTTAAACATACACATAACATAGGACCCAGGCACTCCACTCTTACACATCTACCCAAGATAAATGAAAACATATGTTAATTCAATAACTTGTGCACAAATGCTCTTACTAGCTCTATTTTAAATAGCCCCAAACTAAAAATAACCCAAATGCCCATTAGCAGGTTATATCAGCCAAGTGTGATATATCCATACAATGGGATATTACCCAGAAATAAGAAGAAATGAACTAGGAATGATCCATATAATGATGTGGATCAATCTTAAAATAATTATGCTGAGTGAAAGAATCCAGGCAAAAATAAGGATATACTGTATGATACCATTTATAAAAAAATTCTAGAAAATACAAATGAATCTATAATGACAGAAAGTGAATCAGTGGTTAGCTGGGATTGGGAGGAATGGATATGTTCACTATCCTGATTGTGGTGTACAAATTCATCAAATTGTGCACTTTTTAAAAATATTTATTTACTTTTGGGAGAGCACAAGTGGGAGGAGGGGCAGAGAGAGGTGAACAGAGGATCTGAAGCAGGTCCGTGCTGACAGGCTGATAGCAGAGAGCCTGATGCGGGGCTCAAACTCAAGAATTATGAGATCATGACCTGAGCTGAAGTCAGACACTCAACGGACTAAAGCACCCAGGCACCCCCCAAAATTTGTACACTTTAAATACATGCAATTACTACATATCAGTTATACCTCCATAAAGCTGCTTTGAAAACTAAAACAACAACAAAAACAAGATAGGCAACTTAATAGGAAAAAAGGGTCAAACACTTAAATTTAGGAAGAGCTAATCTATGGAAGTCAGGAGAATGGTTATCGTTGCTATGTATTGGGACAGGGGAGAAATTGCATCTAGGAGGGTGGTAATGTTGATTTCTTGATGTGGTTGCTGGTTACATGAATGTTTCCTTTTGGGAATTCATCAAGCTGAACATGATTGGTGCACACTTCTGTATTTATGTCAGACTTCAACTTTAAAAAGCTTATTTATTATAAAAAACAATGTGTGTGTGTGTGTGTGTGTGTGTGTGTGTGTGTCTGTGATCATGGTACAGAATTTTGTGACAGGTTGCAGATCTGTTTCAGGGTAAAGTCTTTGCCACTATTATTCTGGAAGATGAATCCTCTCATTGTGCTTTTCCAGGTGGTAAAAAAATTTCCTCAGAAGTTTCTCAGAAAGCTGTTTATTATTTTTATAAGTGAGGGATGTGCCTATTTTAGCTTCAAAGAAATCAGCAACCTCTTCCAGACAGGAAATTGCTGGGGAAGTGAAATTAGATTGTTCAGAATGTTAATGCAGTTAGATTCCAGTGGGGTGGTGCCTTGGCATGCTAGCCAGTTTGCTTGTTCAGCTCATGTGTTTCTTCTCTGAGAACTGCCTCCCTTCCCAAGCCCACCAGGGTGGCTTCTTTGGTCATAGTTGTGCCCTCTAATGCTGTTGTCTTTGATGACAGCTGATGGTACCATTTGACATATGGGAAAACAACTGATAAGCTGTGCCAAGCCAATCAGATTCACTCTTGAAGAATTTGGACTTGAGACAGAGACTGTAATAGGTAGTGATGGGCCCGGGAGCTGAGAGGTCTTGCAATTCTCCAATAAGGAGAAAGGAGATGCCCCTGAGGGAAAGAGAGATGAATCTCATGAAGAACCAGAAAGACAAAGAGACAATCCTGGTTTTAGCCTCTCAAGGGGCCACGCTGGAGTTCTTGTTCTTGGACTCCATAAGAATCCATGCATGAAATTAAAACTTCCCTTTTTATTTAATATAACTTGGGAGGTTTCTCTTCCTTGTAACCAAATGCCTCCTGCCTGAGAAATTTGGCAAGTAATAAATCTAAGTAAGTAAAAATCTGGGTTGTGGTGCAAAAAGAGAAGAGCTCTATCCTGTAGAATTTTAGACTTGTGAGGAAACTTTCAAGTGGTCCAAGCCACACTTTCCTCCCATTTCAGGAACTCTTTCTGTGAGATCTGCTATGTCTTTGCTTGATCACTTCAAGTCTTTTTTCCCCTCCTTCCCTCCTTGCCTCCTTCCCTTCTTTTAGCAAATGTCTACTGTCTACTATTAGCTGGGCACTGTTCTGTGCGTCTGGGATTGAACAAACCAAAAATGGATAGTTATCCATTATCCATTAGTAAATATCCATTACTATCCCCAAAGAGAACCACATTTTCATTTTTATGTAGCATTCTAAACTTCTTACTATGCATACATTTACATATTTAACCCCCTCCCCCAACAATTCTTCAGCTGTTGAAGGCAGATATTCATATTTTCTCCCCTCATTATCTGGGCTAGGGTTTCTTATTTGGGGATCCCTAGATATATTCTCTTGGTCAGGGTGTCTTATTTGGGGATCCCTGGAAATATTCCAAGGTTCTAGGAACTTCTTGCAAAGGTAAAGAAAATTGTGTGTGTTTATGTAGAGGAAAACACAAGCTTCTTCAGCTTTTCAAAGAGGCATGTGACATCAAGGAAAGTTAAGAAGCTGATACAAAACATTTTGGGTATTTGCCTGCCACAGAGTACTTCATTAATCATCTCCATCTCAATTCATAGTGGTGGGTTTCTAGCATCCATGTTTGTCTAATGGACTCCATCCACTTGGCCACATTGATAAGGATAGGGGTAGGTACTTGACCCATGCTACGTCAAACAGAATCCTTTCTATCGGGAACATGGAGCTAGGATAAAGAGAAAGCCAGTTTTTGGCAAGTAGGCTAGGAACTGGAGAAAGCTGTGTCACAGAGACAAAGCATAATGAAGCAGAGGGGAGGAGGAGAGAGCCAATACTGCCTTCCCAGTGACATTCCATTTCCTGGCTCTAGCCCTTCTTAAAGCTCAGCTATATTCCTACCCTTGGATTCTATGAGGCACTCCTGTTTCTAGGGGTGATATTCAAAATATTTAAAGCTGGTACTCTATGGGAACCAATGAATCAGAGCAGATGCTAGAGATAAACAACTAGCTCAGCCATACCTATGTATCTCATCTGAACGGCAGCCCTGTCTCTATCGTTAGGATTCATGACCCCCTCTTTGCCTAAACCAGCTGAGTTTTTGCTGTGGCAAAAGAGTTTTAATTGATATAGAACTCCCGCTCTGGCTAAGCAGTTGTCGCAACTGTTCCCTACGCAGTGGAGAGCTCATACTTCTCCATCCTGGTCTGCTTCCCCTGAGTTGGCTGTGGTTGCTGACAGCAACTCTTAGAGAATGGAGGTTACAACTGGGTAGTCAGCTGTTGCCTGACCAGTTGAAGGTGAATCTACTGAGATTATTGCCTTGCGTGATTTGGACACAATCCTATTAATGCAGCCCACAGAGGATTAGCTTTTAGAGCAGCTAAGTCATATCACACTGAACTTATGATCAACAAAAAGCCGCAGTCCTTTCACATAAAATAGTCAAACCATTTTTTCCATCATCTGTATTTATGAAATGGTATTTGGAACCCAAACTCAAAATTTTGAAATCTCATTCTGTTGCTTTTGAAACAGCCTTCCAACCTCTCAAGAGCTTCAAATATCTTCATCATATGAGCCATCTCTCCTAGCTTTGTGTCATCCACAGATTTGAAAACTTGGCTTTATTGCATCCCAGCGTGATTAGGCTTGTCTGATCCAGTCTGGGGGCATACTCAGTCAGCAACTGGAGTCTTGATTGAGTATTAGATGTTGCCCAATATCTAGAAGGCTGGACTGCGGTTAGACAGCTGAGCTGGCAACAGGTATTCTTATGAGAGGCACTGAGCTGGGTTTTAGGAGGTGTCAGAAGTCTGCAGCCAGGAGCAAAGCTGAATTGCAAACCAAATGGAATAACCACTATTGGGAACTGCAGATATAAATTCTAGTAACCCAGATGGGAAGGATGAGGAAAGCAGTTATACTGATAGAGGACTCAGCCCAGAACTGCTCTTGTATATGTGAATGAGTGATCTTTTCTGCCTCATTGACCTCACTGACCTGGTCACCACGAACAACCCTCTCCCTCACCTCAGGCTTCCTCCAAGTTGTTTGATAAAAACACAGATCAGGGAAACATCCAAGCAAAGCCACTAAAGACCTGGATATTGCTAGGCCTATAAATCTACAAAATGTTGAGGTCAGAAAGCATGAGAGCAAAGGAGATGCTGAATCCAAATGGAATGAGAATCCAAGGTGCTGGTCTGAAAAGTACCCATGGGAGCTCCTGAGAGTGTTTTGCTGCATTGGGGATGCTTGTGGGTGCCAGCTCTTCCTCCTCAGACTTCTAAGCCCTCTTCCCTCCCCGGTGGTTTAAAAAGTATGCTTTCCTGAACCCAATATCTAACTGTTTTCATTGTAAAAGTTATCTTGCACAAATTAGAATGGTTTAGAAACATGTTTCACTGTGGGATTCTCTTTCCTTTTCTATCTTTTCATGAAATGTTAAGTCCAGAGGTTTCCTCATAGAAAAGCACTAATGTATTTATCTGGAAATAGTTACATCTTTAAATTCCTGGATAAGTGATTAATGATTTTCAGATTGCTAGTTGCACGACAAAAAGTTGAAGCTGGCGATGAGCAAAGAGTAAAACAAAACCATAGTTATTATCTTATTACAATTGTGAGCTATTTGGGATCACTAAAAAGGAAATTAACATGTTTTAAATGTGTACACTACCAGTGATTTCCAAAAATGGCATTGTTTTCTAGTCAAGTTTTTATCATCCTCTTCTTTCATACCTTAAGATTTTTCATGCAATCACTACACAAATGTATGCTCTTGTAGTAGAGTATGAAACCATTACAACCTGTCCATACTTTCTCAGGATTTAGTTTTAAAATTATTTCTCAGGTTATTTAAACTTAGTCACGAATGAATTCCAACAACAATCCTTCTCTTTCCCCTTTTTCTTTTATCTCTGCACTTAGATACCTAAACAAACATCTTTAGTAAGTTGATGGAAACTCATACATTGCCAACAGTATAGAAAGAGAACATTCAGTAAAGGCACTTGGTCCACTTCCTCTGTTATCTGTGAGAAAAGTAGGAGCTCTGAGGCCTACTTGAAATGGCCATCATCACAAAATTCTCCATGGCCTACTGTCCATAATGAAGGCACAATCTGGATTAGGTGAGACATGGCCCCCAAATACACATTCACCAGTCCCTGTTTTCTAGAGCAACCAATGGGCCTTCTTCTCAGGACTCACATATCTTTTTCATTCCACTCTGGGATGAAGTAGTCTTTTTCCTGAGTCCCCATATTCAACGTGCAGTTACCTAGACTTCGGGACTTAGGGGAGTATATTCCTCTTGGAGACTCTAATTAGACAACTGGACATATCCTTCCAGGGAGTGTGATTTGTTCAGTTATTCATTTACCTTTCTGGTAAAAGACACCAGTGTGAGGAGATACTAAAAGGAAATGTTATGAAATCTTTGCCATCAAGAAACTTATAGTCTAGTAGGGTTAATCTCCAGCTTGTCTAACTTTTAGACGGTGTAAATAGTGCCAGGATATTGGGAAAGGATCCATCTGTCCTTGAATCATTTGTCCCTGAGGGATCCATGGTTCTAGTTGTTTTTGTGTACAGATTGCCACTAAGATGTCCTTCATTCCAAAAGGGTCTGGATGGTGTTTTTAGGTCCTACAAATCTCTCAGATACTCCCATGCTATGCCTGGAAGACCCAGGAATTATTCTGCTTCCTTCTTGCCAAACTGAGATGAAGTGTATTTGCGATGTTCGTGTCCTTATTTGCTCAGGCACATCTTACAGACAGATTTCTGGAGTCCTATTGTATCCCTGGAGCTCTGTGCAGTAAGCATCCTGCAGATGACTGCTGCTTTCAGTCCCCATACCTCTCAGAGGTCTTGTTCTTCCCTGAAACAGGTGGAGAAACCCTCCCTCTTGGGGATCCACTGAGGTCTTCTGGCTTAAGGCCTCTCCATCCTTACTCTTCTATCTGGTCTGTGGGAATCTTTTGGTCATCTCTTCTTCTCTTTGACCTAATTTTTAAAACATTCTGGAAATTTACTTGTATGGGTAACAAAACCCAGAGATTTATTTTCCGATGCATCCTTCTCTGTGGTCAGAGCTCAGGTCTGATGATGTGCTTGAGTGGGTCAGGGAGAGGAAAGAATTGAGAAAATCCAGGGAGAAAATAATGGTTAATATATGAAAATCCAGGGAGAAAATCATGGTTAATATATGAAAAAATGGTTAATATATGGTAAAACATGAAGACCATGAACACAAAATGCAAAATTACTCGTGCAGACTTTTCATGCTCTTAGAAGTATTCAGAGAAGGGAGATATTAGTGTTAGTTAGCTGTAGAGGAAGAGCGGGCTCCAAGGAGGAGGTTGAATCTGAGCTGGGCTTTGATGGGTGGTTCTATTTTGAGCAGATAAGGGGCCAGAATCTTGCATTCCAGTAGAGAGAATAATATCCTTAGGACCCAGATGCAGGAAGGTAAGAACAGAGAACATTGATAAGGAAGGTGGAAGGATTCTGAAGAGCCTTGAATCCCAGGTCAGTTTAAACAAGTGGAACAATATTTCCTAGAATTAATGAAATTAATAAACAAATAAGTACTTCTATGGTCAAATTCATTTAAATAATTCATTAATTCTGACAAATATTTCTTAAGTACCTAGGATATGCTGGGCTTTTTATTGGAAGTGATGACTACAGCAGTGAGCAGGAGTTAGTTCCTCTTCTAGTGAGGGAAGCGGACATTGAACAAGACATTCCAGGGACGAGTGCTATGGTAGGAGAAGGGCAGGGAATGTAGAGCCAGAAACATAACCTGGTCTCCAGTTCAGGGAATCCCCTGGTTGAGAGAAGGGAACTTACAGTTGGGACTTGGTGAATGAGTTGGATGGAGTTCACTAGATGAGGAGGTAGAAGTGTGCCAAGCAAGGAGAACAGTACGTGCAAAGTTGGGGGAGGAGAGATGGGGTAGAATTTGTGAAGAACTGAAGAGATTTCCACGTGAATGAAGTATTATCAAGGGTTTTAGGCCAGAGAAAGGATTGGATCAGCTTAGGGATTTCAGACCCTGTCTTGAGGGTTTGCATAGTGAGATGACTTATGTATTTTAAGTTTGCTACAGTTTGCAGGATGGATTAGAGGGGCAAGACTGGGAAACAGGTAAATCCCATTAGGTGGCTGCTACAGAAAGTCAATAGTGACTTAAGTTAGGGGGGAGGCAAGTGAAGAGGTAGAGATGACCAGAAAATGTGGGGAGAAGGGTGGTTTGGTGGGGAACGGTGTGTCTGACAGCTTCTCTTATGGGTAATTGGATGGGACATCACTGCTCTGGGGAACTCTAACTGGCAAACTCAGGAGAGGCCTGGCATGAGCAGATTTGGTGTTCTGTGGGCTATGGGCAGAGCCTTGAGCCCAGGCCTGTTGGGCATGTGTGTTAGTTTTCTACAGCTGCTGTAACAATGTACTACAAAGTAAATGGCTTAGATCAACAGAAATGTATTGTCCCACCATTATGGAGCCCAGAAGTCCAAAACTCAGGTGTCAGCAGGGCTATTCTCCCTCTGAAGACACTAGGGAAGGATCCATCCTAGCTCCCGGTATTTTTAGGAATTTCTTATCTTATGGATGGTTTTCTTCTCCTATGTCTCTTGACTTCATCATCCCTTCCTGAAAGTCTATCCCTGTGTCCAAATTTTCCCTTTTTATAAAGACATCAGTCATATTGGATTAAAGCCCACCTTTATTACTTCATCTTAACTTGACTACGTCCGCAAAGACCCTATGTCCAAATAAGGTCACATTCTGAGGTTCTGGGGGGACATATCTTTCTTGGGGGATGTAATTCAACTCATTCTAGATGAGACCCAGATTATACAAACAGATGTAGGAGCAAAGATAGAGAGGGAACCAGGAGATTAAAAGGCCAGGAGTTCTTGGGAAAAAATTAGGAGGCCCTGGATTCACACAAGCTGGGAGTTCAAACCAAGTCTGCCTAAATCTCCAGGGGATATGGAGGCTTTCCTATGAGATCTGGGCTGCAGAAGAACAGGAAGAGGCAAGGACACTGCCTCCCGGAAGGGAACACCCTCTTTGATGGAGCTGTAATGATCCTTGCACCGTGGGGTGGATTCACTGTCTACAGGAAGCCCATCTTACAATGCCATTTCCAAGTATTTTTAATATCGGTATTAAGGTGCCTTTCCAGCTGCCACCAGGAAACATTAACCTAAAATATAATCTTGCAACAACACATTACAACAACATCATTAGAGTACAGAGTGGGGAAGTGGGATGTAGCTGATGTTGTACTTAAATTGAAGGGAATCTTAAAAAAAGAGAATTGGGAAATAATTGTTTTTTTCTTTAGTGCTATCTAAGGCAGAGGGTGGTGATTCTAGATCAACAATTTCAGGTAATTACTCCCAATGAAAACAATTAGATTTATTCAGCCACCCAGTGTCCCTGTCTATAGTGCCCCCAGTGACCCTCCGATGAGCTACTGGTCTCTTGCCATCTGGCTGTGTTCTGGTCAGTTCCCAGAACAATTCTGGCTTGAGGCAGGAATTATTTCAAGGGCCTCAGGTTCCCCTCAAACCAGTAAAGGATTACTTTTTAGTTCTCTTACAGGTTTATCCCAAACATAATATCCAAATGCTGACTCTATGCTGCAAATCTTTACTAACCACCAAATTTCCTGATTTGTAGCTTGCTCGTCTGTGGGACTCTCACCCTAATTATGGGGTTGTTGTTTTCAAATTTTTGAATTTACACACACACACACACACACACACACACACACACACCCTTCCCCACTCCCTGGTGCAAAAGCCCATTTGGAAGAACCATGCATCTACTTTGGCTTTCATTTTAAATTCCCACCCAAGTCATCTGTTTAATCCTCCAGTCCTGCAATGAGCTCTGGGATCTAGCTATTCCTTCTTCCAAGTTCCCACATGCTTATGGCCTTGTGCCCAGATTTTAGGACATTTAACCTAGATTCCCTGTTGCCACGCAGGCCATCTATTGTAATCCCTGTTAATTCCTCCGGGACCCTTCCTTGATCTGAGAATGGAGAATGTCATCTTATGCTTGTTCTTTTATTTCCTTGCTTTGGCGAGTTGGTCTAACTCAGGGATCAGCACACTTTTCCTGTAAAAGACTACATTACAAATGTTTAGGCTTTGCAGGCCATATGATCTCTATTACAATTATTCAACTCGACTGTTGTGGCATACAGTCAACCACAGACAATGTGTAAACCAATGGGCATGATTGTGTACCTATATATCTTTATTTATAAAACAGGTAACAGGCTAGATTTGGCTCAGCAGCCATAGCTCGCTGACCCCCTGATTTGTCTATAACTTGTGCCTTTATTGCTTCATTTTCTACTCATTTACTTTGATCTCCTCCATTGTCATCCCCTCCTATTATATTGCTTAGAGTCAAACACCATTCCTTAGCATCAAATCCAAGATAGGGCATTAATTACCACTGGTTATACCAATCTATGTACCTGAGTAACACGTGTCTACAGGGGCTTCTTAGAGGAAGCACAGAGATTAGGATCCTAGACAGTTAATGCTTTAATTAGGTGCCAGTTAGGCCATTTCTGCCATTCCTCCCCTGGGAACCAGGACCCTGCCTTGACTTTCTGATATAATCTGGGTGGTTGTCACCATTAGTTGCCTTAGCCAACACTATTCCTTCCTTAGTGCTTGAATAAGGATCTTTTGTTCAGCTATGGCAGCAGCATGCTCAGGAAGGATATATCCGTCCCAAGTATAAGGAATATGTTGTCTGGAATTCATATTTGAATACATCTCAGACCCAGTTTTGTGCAAAGGTATTTGAGGAAAGTCTCCTTGGGGCTTCTAGAAAAGAACTTTTCTCCATGATAAGAAAGACACATGAGGAGAAACCCATGTCCCTGTCTCCCTGCTCTTAAATATCATTGTGTGAGAACAATATTCTTGTAGTTGTTGTACCCATCATGGGACCATGAGGGGAGACATGACCAACACTCTAATGTTCAAAGAAGGGGAAAAATGGAGTCTGTTTGATTATGGGGTGCTGCCCCATCTTCTCTGGAGAGTAGTGTATATGCCCCATAGTAACCTTTTAAAAATCTGAAAGATTCCAAATTCTGAAACACATCTGGCCTTCAGGGTTTTGAATCATGGATCCTGGACCTGTACTATAATTTGTATCCTGCATAGGGTAACAAAATCTCGTTTCTAGGGTGAATAGTACCCCCACGTTCCAGGAAAACTTATTTTTCATATGCTAACAAAGAAGCAGCCTTTCGGTAACCAGCATCTCCCCAGAGTCTTCATGGCATTGAATTCAAAGCAACAAATGAAAAGAAATTACTGGCTACTACCCGTGAGAATTCAGGGGTAGCTTCTCCCTTGGCACACATTTACTTTTATGTAGAAAATTCCACATAAGGGTATAACTAGCTGGAAGTCTCCTTCCTTCCTCAAGGTACAGTGGTGGAATGCAGCAAACCAATGTGGAGTCAGAGATCAATTCTCTCTCCTGACGTTGTGTGCAAATCAAGCTGAAATATGCAATGATAATATGTGACTTATCATTCTCACTGAAGCTTCTCATTTCAACAAATTTCTCCCATTTTATCATCAAAATCACTATATCTGCTTGGCTGATAAAATTCTGTTTTAATAAGGCCTATCTACTTTGGGTGGCCTACAACAAATCTGTCAGGGCAGTAAATTGCATCTTGGAAATGCAGGCTTTTTGGAAATGCGTCTGCATCAGGACTCTGGGGGATTTAAATGCTGAGGGATTTGCAAGGTTTGCATTTTTCATTCATTAAGACTGTGTTGCTGCCAAACTTCTCTTCCTGTTAGTCATACAGGGAGGAGGGCTCGACACAGCGGGCTGGTCATAAATTACTGTGCGGCTTAAGGCAGCCCAAATGTAATACCGAGGGGGCCATAGATCTTGGCACAGGTTTTGTGAATAATTTCTGAGAAATCCAAATGTATTGAAAAATCACATGTTTACAGAAGAATGAAAGACTCAGACTGTCTTTAAATTGAGCAGGCCAAGAATTAAGCTGGTCCTTTATCCAAACCAGTGTGAGAAACCCAGAATTAGATGACTGTAAATAGTCTATTTTTATAGCATTCCATAGAAAAATTACTACAATTAAATGATTCTTTAGTCCTGATCTGTCGTTCTTAACCTTTTTTTTTATTTCGTTGAGACTATGAAGAAAGCCCTAGACCTTCTGACAGAAATTGCCCACAAATACACATGCAATTGTGTATACAATTTCAGAAGGTTCATGGATCTTCTGAGGCTCATCCGTAACCCTCAGGTTAAGAATCCCTGCTCTTTATACTGGAAGCTCCTTGATGGCAACAATTATGTCTAATCATTGTATCTAATTATGTCTAATCTGCATAATATTCCTCCTGTTCTTGCCTAATACCCCATTACATCTTAAAAATCTTAGTGTTTCCTGACGTGAACTTATAGTAAAATAAAGTTCTATTTTTACAGTCCTCTTTTGAAAAGTCCAAGGTGTTTATTTGATTAAATGTGCAAGCTTTTCCTTTAAGTGAGTTCTACAAGGTACCATTATATTCCCCTGATATGGGAAAATTAGTAAAAGGGGGTTACCTCCTCCCTAGCTCCAGAATTGCCCTGAACCAAATTTACACTTAGGCAAAAATGAAAGTGCTATTGTTGCTGCTGAGAATTGCCCACTAGCTATTCAACTTCTGCTTCACATGGACTTTGAAAGGTCTCCCCTTTTACTTACATCTCTCCAGAGTTACAGAATAAAATTTCCCCGCAGGCATGGCGCTGATCAATTCCAGGGAGCATCTCTCACCCATGTTACCATGTGGACGTGAGTCCTCACTCAGTACTGTTAATGACGACCATTGCTGAGTCCTTACTGTGCTAAAGATGTGTATTATCTTTACAGCACCTGGCAGGTTAGATGTTACCTCCATTATTCACTTGAAAAAAGAAAAGCCAAGAAAACAAAAATAATCTGCTCAAAGCCATAAAGCTCATGAGTTGCGGAGTCACAATTTGAACCCAGATTTTTTTTTATGGCAAGACCCTTGCACTTAACTACTACACTTTGTACTTTGCACTCCTTTGCACTTGTAAATGTGCCAAAGCAAGTCAAATTAGAGAAACAGGTGAGGAAGAGATCAATTATCCATCTTCCCATCCCAGGCAAAAGTTCCCAGGAGGTGTGTCTGAGGAGCTTCAAGGTAATTGACACTTCTTTTTTTTTTTTTAATTTTTTTAACGTTTTATTTATTTTTGAGACAGGGAGAGACAGAGCATGAACAGGGGAGGGTCAGAGAGAGGGAGACACAGAATCTGAAACAGGCTCCAGGCTCTGAGCTGTTAGCACAGAGCCCGACGCGGGGCTCGAACTCACGGACCGTGAGATCATGACCTGAGCCGAAGTCCGCCGCTTAACCGACTGAGCCACCCAGGCGCCCTGTAATTGACACTTCTGTACATACTAGCCAGCATGCCCACTGAAAGTGTGCTGTGATGTGCATGGGATGGCACCTTTGTGAACAGCTTGTACTACTGGAGAGAGCTGAAGAGAAATGGTTGAAGATTCTCAAGAGTGACCCCAGGAAAAACTGTAAAGCAGACAGACATTGTCTTGGGCCCCCTCAGCTTCTCTCTCAACCTTCTATCACTTGGTAGCACCACTCTTTGCACGGGTGGAAAGTGTGCTGATGTGGGGGCTTTGGGTGTTTTCTCACTGGCCTATAGGAAAGCGACAGCAGTTTGCTATACAGGCTTTCGTTGCCAGGCAACAAAGGAGGGGGTCCACGTGGGAAGAGAGACTCACAGAGGAGATGATTGAGGCTGGGAAGTTCAAAACCTGATACGGGTGTTATGGGCAGGGAGCAGGGGATTCGGGGTATGCAGGAGAGGCACACGTGCAAGCTAGCTAAAATGAATTGATTCTTCTTTTCTCAGGTCTGACTTGTCTAGGAAGTGCCCCTGGGGATCCCACTGGAGACAGATTCATTCTCTAGTCTGAGAACACTAACCATATCATCTGGATCTCCCAGCTCTGTTCCCTGAGCCTCTGATTAGGCTGTTTCTGAGGAAAACCAAGAGGTCATGGGCAATAACAACATCTGGACTAGTTAGTGAGAAAGCTGAAGAATAACCAGATACTGTTCAGTTGTGTACTTCCAAGCTGGACTTAAGATAATGGAAATAGATTATCCTGGAGTTTATGCCTTAACAAAGGGGGACTAGACGACAGTTAACTGGTTGAAGCCGAAGTTGACAGTGTGTGCAGGACGGAGAGGAAGGAAGAGGAAGGAGGCTGCATTGGAAAATACTGGGAGGCAATGTCCGGGATAGAAGCATGAGAGCCAAGGGCAAGCCTCTCCTTAGCCTCACATCACCCTTGGACAGGGGCCAAAGTCTCCTGGAAACTGTGCACACTGCCGCAAATGGACTTCTCCTCCTTCAGTTGAGGCCATCTGGGAGTGCTAGCACCCTGTGCACAGAAGGCTGGCCCCGACCCCTGATGGGCAGTGGTGGTGTGGGAGGAAAAGTCTCTGCAGCAGAACTTAGGTGAGGCTGGCTGGTGGGGAAGTCCACTCTTGCTGTAAGGTGAACCGGTAAATTACTTAGTAAAATTAAAATGCCTCAAGCGTAATCGGGCAAAATTTAAAAACTTCACGTGGAGAATCTTTCCTGATTGCCGTTTAATCGGACATTTTGATTGGGGTCAAAAGAAATCAAGCTGGTCTATACTATTGCCTGGCAAGGATTACTAAAGCACAGGATGATAGACTCTGCTGTTGAAGGTCCTCAGAGGTGAGAAAGTCACCAAGTATAATTTTTTTGGACCAGATATAAAGCCTTGTAGGATTAACCTACAAAACCACTAAGCAAGTCAGTGTGGGAGACGAATAAACAATCCTGGTTATCTAAATTCTAGTCTCCTGTTACTTCTTTTTCTGCATGGTGAACACTAGCCTGTGCCCACTCTTATCCTTCCGGATGAGTATTGTCATCCCTGGGCAGCATCACAACTAACTGAGGGGAAAGCACAAAAACAATAACTTGAATTTCATATTCAGGACTTTAGCCCTTTCACTTCCCTGAAATATGGGAACAGCTTAAAAACCATCCTTCGGGGCGCCTGGGTGGCGCAGTCGGTTAAGCGTCCGACTTCAGCCAGGTCACGATTTCGCGGTCCGTGAGTTCGAGCCCCGCGTCGGGCTCTGGGCTGATGGCTCAGAGCCTGGAGCCTGTTTCCGATTCTGTGTCTCCCTCTCTCTCTGCCCCTCCCCCGTTCATGCTCTGTCTCTCTCTGTCCCAAAAATAAATAAACGCTGAAAAAAAAAAAATTTAAAAAAAAAAAAAAAAAAAAAAAAAACCATCCTTCTTTCCCTTTTCCAAGGGAGAAAGAAGGGAATATTCTAGGATTATTTCTCTTCCTTAGCCTGCTACTATTTTCTTCTCACTTCCATTAAAAAACACACTTATTGACTATCTTGTGTGTTCAAGACATTGTGACAAGCATTGATGAAGGTACAAGGGTGGGGTGCCTGGGTGGCTCGGTCAGTTAAGCATCTGATTCTTGCTTTTGGCTCAGGTCATGGTCCCACGGTTCGTGGGTTCAAGCCCTGTGTCTGGCTCTGTGCTGACAGACTGCCTGGGATTCTCTCTCCCCCTCTCTTTCTCTGCCCCTCCCTCACCTGCACACGCATCCACTCTCTCTCTCTCCCAAAAATAAATAAACTTAAAAAAATAAAATAAAAGTACAAGGATGGACAAGCCTTGGTTCCCCTTCTGGTGGGAGTTCTGGTAGGGGGAATATGGCAATATGAAACAAAAAGAACTATATATCAGAGTCCTGTTCAATAAATATGAAGATAGTGCTTGAGAGGCTCAACAGGAAGAGATATGCTCCTGTTGGGAAGGACCAGGAAAGACATTCTGAAGAATGGACCTTGATAAATGACTGATATTTAATGAGTGAGAGTAAGATTGAGGGCTGAGTGTGTACCTGGAGGAGGAAAGGGCTTGAGTGTAGGCCAAGGACAGATGGGCCTGAGGTACACCAGAGAAATAGCTAGGACGCTGGTGGGACTGAAATACATGTTATGGACAGAAGAGGGCCTCCAGGGCAATCATCTGCAGTAGCCCACTCTTCTGATGTCACTAACAGCCTGCCTTATAGCAGGTGCCGTAAGAGCCAGTGATTGGGCAGATTACAGAGTAGTGATAGAAAACAGGTGGTAGGGTTTTCTGTGACCTCACCTGCTTTTCCTCTCCCCACTATTTGTATTTACCCTCCTTCTATTTCCAACTGTAGTAGGAAGAAAGCTTAGCTTTTACTACCGGTAAGGGACTCCACATCCATTCTGCTTTGGAAAACATACCATTGGATTTTTAAACATACAGGCAACTTTTCTTTCATAGTAAGTAAAAGACAACTTTATGTAACTTCTGCTTTGAATGTAAATATCAAGTTTAACATTTCAGTTTCTTAAACTTGCATTGACTACAGTTGTATGTGCTCTGATGCTAAGCAAGACATACTGGCTATTCAACAATCCTAAGTAAGTAGTATGTCTGAACGGAGAATATTTTGAGTAGTTTACATAAAAAGTTTTGTGACATATATTGTTCAATGGAATACTTTGGGGGGGGGAACTATACCATTTAGTTCTGGAACTTGGGGAAGTCTTATGACTGCCTTGACTCCAAAGGGTTTTCTTGGCATTATTCCATTTCTAGGCAGAAGATTGTTCATAGAAAGATAAAATCTCTTTATTTGGAAGAAATCACAGCAGCAGAAAGGGTCACCCAGTCAAAACCTGGTAATGTTAGATAAGACCTTAAGAAACTTTCACAAGGGGACTCCAAGTCTTGGACTGCCCATGACTAGGGAAGAGTGAAAATTGATAGAGACAAGAAGAAATACATTTTGAAAACCCTCCCAAGCTCATAAAATTCCCCACGCAGCATTAACAACTTATTAAAAGCTGTAAAATACATACATCTCTTTGAAGAGGTGAACCTGCTTGTCATTCAGATAGCACAAACTACTTTACTCAGCCACAGTTTACTCTCATTTCGCAAGCTGAGGTAAGGAATGTGGAAGCATTGGAAGGGTTGCTAAGAGGTTGGTAGTGGGAGGGGAAGGGTTCATTTTTAAGCAAGGGGCACTTGCCTCCCTACTATTGGTAGGTGGGTTTCTTCCTGTACAGTGGAGTGGATGCTAGTGTAACTACATGGTCTTGATGACATTGAATGGAACCACATCAGGGCTCTGGAAGATTCCAGGAGCTGGATGGGAACTCTCCTAGAAGGGACAATGGAGTCCCCGGGTGGCAGGAGAGGGAGGTTGGGAGATGGGAAGTTTGTAAACCCAACATCACCTACTTCACAATGTCGCTCAAGGACCTGGTGGTGGGAATCATTCCTGACGCGGGGAAAGACCTGAAAACTTATTTCCCACTCAATGTCTGAGTGGCTTAATTGTAGAGCTGTTTTGAATTGTTCCCTTTCCTGTAGTTAATTAGAGGGAACTGGTGGAGAAGATGGTTACTTTTGAGTGAAACAGGCTCTGGTCCTTTTCCTGGTTCTGTCATTAATGTGCTGTGTGATGCTGGGCATATTACTTAACCTCTCTGAATGCAGAGGCAATAATCCTGACTTGCAGCATTAATGTTAGAACAAAATAATGTATGTTAAAAAAGCTCAGAAGGATACTTTGAGTAAATACTACACTTCTTTCCCATAATGCTTCATTTCATTTTGGAATTGTGGAAGGACAGTCTCACAGTGAAAAGAGCAGGGCATTAGGGTTATTCTTTATAGGTCCTCCAGATCTCCTCAGCCGCAGCCCACACCTCTAGGGCCCTGAAGCTGACTCATTCTCTCAGGGGAACTGGGAGCAGAAGAAGAAATGGACTTTGGTTAACCGCCAACTGGAGCAGATCCTTTCCAGAGCTGTCCCAAGCCCAAGGCGTTTCCCTGGAATTGGACCAGCCATGAATGGAAGAGTCCTGGCTTCACTGTGTTTAGCTTGTGTTGTAGTTTCCAAAGAACTCAGCCAGGGTCCTGCCAGAGATGCTGTTCCCTTTTTCTTCAGAGCTATTTATGTTAATTAATCAAGGCATTTTGAAGCAGAAATTCGTCATGTAGAGGATATTTCCCACAAACATTCCTGTAAGACATCTTCCAAGCTAAAATTATTTTGTATATTCTAACCCCTAAAACTTTATTGATTTACTTTTATGTATTTTTACTTAAATTTTTTTTAATGTTTATTCATTTTTGAGACAGAACGCACGTGTGAGGGAGAGAGAGAGAGAGAGAGAGAGGGAGGGAGAGAGGTGGGGGGAGGGGCAGAGAGAGGGAGAGGAAGACACAGAATCCAAAGCGGGCTCCATGATGCTGTCAGCACAGAGCCCATCGTGGTTGCTCGAACCTACGGACTGTGAGATCATGGCCTGAGTTGATGTCGGACGCTTAACCGACTGAGCCACCCAGGCACCCCCTAAAACTTTATAAATTACCATTCAAACTGGAAGCAGTGATGATTTATTTGTACATGTTCCTTAATTGAATGTCTTTTGAGGTGAAAAAAAATCAATAGTTATCCCAGCAACCATCTAATGCATTATAGAATTAACTCGAGCCTCTCTAATTTGCATGATTAAAAGCACTTGCAGAGACCATAGGCCTAAGAGAAAAAATAATTACAGAGTTACCATGTGTTGATGTGTAGATTCATTTTTGTGCATGTTTCTTGGAATGGTCGGATAAAATTTCTGAAAAGATATTTTTAGTAGACGTGCCAATTCTTTTACTTTATGGTAAATGTCTCTGCAAAACATAGTTCTCCTGACACAGACCGAGGCTGTAAACCTTGTTAATGGCACAACTAAGCTTAACCCCGTTCCCGCATGAGAAAGGAAGATCAATAATTAGGACGTTGTGATAAGAAGTGGCGTTCCTGGGGGAAAAGCAAGGAGGTTAACCATTTTTTCCTACTCTTTGGAGTACTCTCTGGAAGGGGAGGAGGACTTACTTTGATCTTCAGATTGTCCTTTCAATTTTTTCTATTTCTTTTTTTTTTTTCCATGTGGCTGGTTCAAAGAGAGGTAAACTGAGGTAGCCTGTCAATTGGCAGGGAAGTCCTGGGCCTTTGGAAGTCCTGGAGGGAAGTGAATGGGGCTCTGAGAAGGGGAGGCATTTACCAGCTGTTCTTGTCCTGGTGTGGAAGTGCCCTTTCCTTGAATTTGTCTTGTCTCTTCCTGCTTCTGGAGATGTAGGACCCTGGAGTCAAGGCCTGAGTGTAGGTCTACAAGACTAATTCTCAAAATGTGGTCCCCAGACCAGCTACATCAATCAATATCACCAAAGGACCAGTAAAAATGCAAATTCTCAGGCCCCAGATCCGCTGAATCAAAAACTGGGTGGAGCCCAGTGAGTTATGTTTTAACAAGTCTACAAGATGATGCTAAAGCAGGTTAAAGTTGGAGAACCACTAGCCTAGGAAAGTTTAGCCTACTTCTAGGCTAAGCTTTAATTAAGTTAGAGGGGCTGTACTTACCCAGCTCAAAAGTGGAAGAGGGATTGGGGTCAGAACCTCAGTGAGTGATGAAGTACTTGGACATGGGATGACTCTGTAGATATCCTTACGGAACCTGCAGTAACTGGTGGACGAATCTGGATTTTGACTCAATTTGCTTCTTTTTTACAATTTTTTAAAACTTTTTAAAATGTTTATTTACTTTTGAAGGAAAGAGAGACAGAGTATGAGCGAGGAGGGGCAGAGAGAGAGGGAGACACAGAAACCAAAGCAGGCTCCAGGCTCTGAGCCATCAGCATAGAGCCTGATGTGGGACTGGAACTCACAAACTGTGAAATCATGACCTGAGCTGAAGTCAGATGCTTAAATGACTGAGCCACCCAGGCACCCCTGACTCAATTTGCTTCCTGAAGACACAATTTAAACACTAGCTCTGTCTTCCAAGTATATTTTCTCTACTAGCAGCTGGGCATCCTGGGCCCCATTGCTGGTTTAACCACTGCTTTGCCGACAGATCTTATATAGGACATTCTCCACATGTCACAGGGGAGGGCTGCTAGCCAAAGCAAGCCTGGGCCCAACGGTTGGGATGAACCTTGTAGCAGAGGACGTTTTCTACTTCACCCGGGCATCCAATGCCCTTCTGTCACCACTTGTATACTGAGACCTCTTTTGACTGAGTATCTCTCAGGCCTCTTCCCCCAAAGCTGATCTGCTATCATGCCAGTTATCCCAGCTTGCTCCTGATACCAACTAGTTCTTCTAGTCAGATGACTGAAAGTGTGAAAATTTCAAGCCCTAAGTCAGCCCAGCGGTGAAGGGTTCTGGGCACTGGACCCATTCAGATTTCTTAGTCTTGTGACTTTCCATCATCCAATATTTTTGAGAGGCTGAGAAGTCATCACATGAAGCATTGTAAATACAAACAGCTCTTTGGCATAGATATTAGTGCAGTAGGAAGGAAGCGAGTATATAAAGACCTAGGTTTGAATTGAGGTTCTAGTACCTACTAGATCAGCGATCTTGAGCAAGTTGCTTAGTTTTAGTTTTGTCAACTTGATATAGGAATAATAATTTCTAATTTCTAGATAGAGCTAACATGATCCATACTTAATGGTAACTTTTATTGTTGGAATTAATAAAGTGATAGATCCAAGCTTTTTTCAAGTTGGGTCTTTTCTGTTTGACTTGGAATGAATCAGATATCTTGATGTTGTTTTCCCATTTTGGTTTTATTTTTGCAATGCTATGTTTTGGGGCTAATATTAATATGATTCTTGTCAATGAGCACATACATTGACAGGGCCCTGAAGCTTACTAGATATAAGGAAAAGGCCAGAATAAAATGTAACATTTACTGTAAGTAGCTGACAAGGTGTAAGGCCGGATAGTTGAGCCAAAGTTTTAACTGTTTTTAATCATGCTTTTAAAGAAAAGGAATGTTTCCCCTTCATTTCACTCTGATGTTCGTTTCATTGGGAAGGGAATGCCTTACCAAAGGTAAATGTGGTTCAAGAGCCTCACTTCTGGCAACTGCTAGCTGTATGGCCTGGGGCAAGTTGCTTAACCTTTGAGACTTATTTTCATCATCTATAAAAATAGCTAGTTCAGTGCTGGTGTAAGGTTAGAGATTCCAGGTAACCCCAATTATCTGCCTTAATGGAGGAGAGCAATAGATAATCTAAAGAGAATGAGTTTCTCTTTCGCTTTGGAGGCATCATATACTTCCTTTTGCCTACAGATTTATATTCCTAATTCTTTGCTCATGCCGAAAGGAAAATTCTCTTACATCAAGGGACTCATCCCCTTGTATTGTGGGAATACACCTAAGTGGCAGGAGTTTGCCAAGGAGATGCATAAGCCTTTTGCAGATAACTGAGAGTTGTCTGTCAAACATTGTTGGGTTCAAAGGTCACAGGCTACTGGAAACATCTTCAGTGCTCATTTAGGTGCCAGCTAGTGTGTCTGGGTGCCAGATGGAGGGTAAGCAGAGTGGGGCAGAGCAGGTGAATGGAGGTAAGTCTGTGCTCAGGGAACAAGACAGGCCTGGTGGGTGAGAGAGGACAGCCTTTCATGTTGGAGGAGACAGGTTCTCACTCAACACAAATGACTGCTCCAGAGACACCTTGGGGAAAACACAAGGGTCATTGAACCTCAATTTTCTCATCTGCAAAACAGTGATCTAGCATGTACTTTACATTAATGTCCTAAGGATGGAATGAGATAGCTGTATACAGCCAGCTTATAACAGACTATTTTATAAAGGAGTCTCTTTAAATCCTTGTTGGCCTTGAGTAGTTTGCATGATTCTATGTTTCCCTGTTCTGTCCCAGAAAAGCAACATTTTTAATCTGTGAAGCATAAACATACATTATTTCCCTCTGATATGTCATACTGTGGCTAAAAAGAAAACGTCTTCATTTCTTGAGGAGAGCTAGCTAATTCTTTCATTTCTTCATACTGCAGAATACAGCTTTAGCCTGGTCTAGGTAAGAGAGGTGCTGCTGGGCTCTGAGTTCAAACACAAACTCACAAAAACTCCCAAGGTTCTCAGGGCCTCCTTCTGCTCCAGTGTTGGAAGAAAGAAAGACTAGGACAAGGACCTCTGTGAGCATCCTCATACCTGCTTTTTTTGGTCTCAAGTTCAAAGTTACTTCATCTCATTTTCTGAGACTCCTCTTGAGAGAAACTTGGATTTGTTCTTTTTTTTTTTCTTGAAATATGGTAAATCAATGTTTTCCTTGATGGTTGTTTTATTAATCTCCATATTTTAATGAGTGCCATAGTAACCTGTTTATTAATACATTTTGTTCTCTAATGCAAAATGGAGACACAGCAAAATGGCAGCGTGATGCTGTGGGAATTATGCATGCTTTTAAGTTCAATAGGCTGAAGTTCAATAGATTCAGTAGAGTCTGTTGAATGCAGCTATAGGACTTCAGAGAAATCACTTAAACTCTCTGGCCTTCAATTTCCTTGTCTATGAAAGGGAAATAATGATGTCTATTTCATAGGATTATTGTATAAGTTAAAGACAGTATCTTAAGGGACTTTGCATAGGTAAGCAAAAACAGAGTATAGCTATGACTGATTCCTAACACTAGAAATTTTAGCACTTATCTGAAAATTTAACGTTCTCTTCACAATTACCCTTTGAGGCCCTACTGTTCTCTTTTTGTAGATGAGGGAATGAGTCTCGAAGTTAAATAATGTGCTTAGAGGTATGCAACTAGGAAATGGAAGAAGCAGGATTCAGCCCAGACTTTTCACCCTAAATTCACGGTGTCTTTTACTCTACACCGCTGTCATGATGAAAACTTAATTCTTTGTGGTATCATAGGACCAAAAATTGCGGAATGCCAAAGACACAGACTTTGTCTGTTCCCGATCACCTTTGGCCTCACAGTCTGATTACTTACTCATTTGTAAAGTAGCTTATGCAAAAAATATATATCTCAAAGCAGAGGCTGATTCTGGGCAGTTTTGTATTCTCCAGTACAGGGCCTTGGGCCCAGTGTGTACTCAACATATGTTCATTGAATAAATATAGAGCTGAGTGGTATAAGTTTATATCCAGCTTTGCAAAATGGCTGCCACCAGCATGCCACCCCACTCCTCTTTTGTGCCCCTCAGAGCTCATGTTTTAAAAATACTTTTCTACACCTGTCTCGATTTCCAAAATGCTGGAGGTGGCTCATCGCTTGAATTAATCTGTACCTGATTTCCCTGACTCACTTGGAGAGATCAACAAGTTTGCACACCGATGTGAATAAAGAAGAGGGAGGGAACAGGCATTTTCTAATTTATCAAGAGACAAGCACTGACATATCAAAAATGTTGTATGCAAATGAAACCATCTTTTAAATAAATCAATTAACAGAAGTATATGTTGCAATCATTTCCAAGCAATGCCCTGAAAAAAAAATTAATGTAGTGGAAGGACTTACCAGATAACCAAATCGAAAAGCATCCGTCTGCTTGGCTAAGTCATCCTGTGGGCTCCTCCTGCACCCATCCTGCCCACAAGCCTCCTTGCTCTTAGTAAACACTCTATAGTATCAGTGATTCTGCACATACAGTTATAGGCTTGCTGCTCGTCCATTTCATACTACATGGACGTGCCCCCTTTGAGAGAAGAGTTGGTCTCAGAAGTTCCTTAGTGAGTCCCAGGAAAATAACACCAATCAGACATACTGAACACAGCCAAGCATCCAGTACATCATGAGGGAAAATTTATATTGACCACTGAGTCCTAGCGGTTAGTGGTCAGAACTAACCAACCCGAGGAATAAATTAGGGACTCAGGGGAATAACTTAGGGACCTGCACAACTTTCCATGGAGGTAGGCAGCAGTCACCTGCTTGGGACTCAAGAATCATCATTTTCTTCTTCCAGTTTGGCCACTGTTTTCTGGCTGGTGCTGTTGTGCAAGTTTATTGACTGCTTTGTCCTTGATTTATTCATTTAGAACAGTGTTTCTCAACTGGGGAAGATTTTGCCCTCCAAAGGACACATGGCAATGTCTGAAGACATTTTTGGTAGTCATGACCAAAAGGGAAGGGGGTAGAGGGGGTAGAGGTAGACCTCTAGGGGGTAGAGGTCAAGGATGCTGCATTGCAGGGGATCCCGCCCCCCCACTCCCACCCCCCCCCACAACAAAGAATTAATCAAGCTCCAAATGTCAATAATGCTGAGGTTGAGAAACTCTAATTTAGAAGGACCATGGTAATTTCCTAAATCTACCCCCACCATGGAATGTTAGACGATTTTACTTTTGTAGAATACTTTGAGATCCTTGAATAAAAGTTGCTGTGTAATTTTTTTTTTCTTTTTTCTTCTTCTCTTCTTTTTTTAATCATGTTGCTACAAGTCCCCAGGCCTCAGTGAAGCTTGCTGACAGGGTCTGACTCAGCCTCTTCCCACATTTTAAAGGGTTATCTTTGTTCTCCTTGGAATGTCACTTTTTAAAAAATCTTGTTTTTCTCCCCAAAGTACTTTATATTTTAAAAGTTTGGTCTTGAACCACCTAATTATCTAAGTCATTTCTGGCATAATTACCAGGATCCTTAAAAAGAACTTTTCAAACTGGTCTTCATTTAAGAACTAACGGATACTTACTTTCCTGAGGTCAAGGAGCTAGGTGAGCTTTCAACGATAATCCCATTGCTGGCTGACTGATAGCTCACCCACAAGTAAGAAAGAGTTACGTTAGTAAAAGCAAACTGAGTCTTTCACTGACTCTTCTCTTCCTTTTGCTCCCGGAAAATTTTCTTCAGCAGCCCCTTGGAATTCACACAGAGAATGACAAAGAAGGGGAAAAAAAAAAAAAAAACAAATTTCCAAAGTAGACACTCACAAAGAATTGGGTTTATTTTTTCTGGAACCATCTAGGAAAAAAGAAAACAATCAGACAGACAAGACAATTTTAAACCAAGCCTGCTTCTGATTTAAGTCATTTCCTTTCTGCTAGCCTGTCAAAATTCAACTGCATCGTATCAAGTAGGTCTGAAAAACAGATTGGTGCGTGAGGTATTTTTGGAACTCCTCTGACTTTAGCAGACTCTAGAAAATATCAAAAGTGTCAGAAATCTGGGAGGTCAGGGGAATGGAGAAATGGAGTTTATTTTCATGGAAAGTTGGTTGTATACTTAGGTTGCTGGGAATATTTTTCCCTATGAAAAGATGATTTAACGAAAGGCTGAAGATTGGGGGGGAAATTAAACCACTAAGGACCAGGCAAAGAAGAAGAATTTCTACGTAAGAAAATTTCTTTTGGCATAGAAACTTCAATCTCATCAGCCAAGGAAGAGCTTCCTACCAGCCCATTAATAATAGTTCATTGCTGTTCAATGAATTCCTTTAGTGGACAGCAAGAGCCATAAATATTATGAACTGGAGGGTACCACTGGAAAACATTGGGGACGTGTCCAGGGAGGCAGCTCTGAGACCTGAGAAGCAAGGGCTGCAGAAACAGGCTACCCATTTGTTGTGAAGGCAGCACTGCTCTCAGTCTTACCTTTTAAGTCCCTGGGATAGACATTTCTCTCATTTTCTTCCTTCCACTGTTTCAAGGAGACTATGAGACTGCAGTTGGATCATGGTGATGACATTCGCATTATGAATAATGCTTGGGGGCTAGAAGAAGGGTGCTGAGAACTGACTCTTGGATTCCCAGAACATTTGCACAATGATGTCTGGGATGCCAGGTCAGCAGAGTAAGTGTCAGAGGAAATGCAGGCAGCAAAAATCTATTGGAAGAAGATGTTAAAGACTAGATATTTATACAGAATTTTGCAATAGCTTCTTTGTTTTGTTTGCATTGTGGCATGGTGATGTTTACCTTGCCATCATTTTGTTATTCTTTATTCATAGGATTATGTAGCTTGAAACAAATATTCTCTTGATGCTACTTAAGTGGGGTCTCTCTCTTGGCTTGGTGTAGGATTCCTATAATCAGTCATGGTGTTGGCAGAAATGTGTGTTTTATCAAGAAACTAGCAGTCATGTCTATGTGCTTGTTTACGGTTTTCTTTTCCACATAGACTAGAATTGAATTAGACAAGAGTTTGACTTGATCTGATTGGTAGAACATTAAGTAGGAATGAGATTTCTTTTGCAGGCTGGAGGTTGCAAGCAGGGAAATTGAGAAAAAGAGATGTGGATCAGGAATATTGGTTATGTCTACAGTGAGGAAAGAAGGCCTGTCAATGTTGGGATTATTATTTTTCAAAATGAAATTTTAAGGAAATTGCTACTACCAAATTAGGGTGCAAAGTGATATAGAGCAGGGGTCAGCAAGTGTTATTATAAGGAGTCCGACAGTAAATATTTTAGGCTGTGGGCTGTGAGGTCTCTGTAGTGGCTGCTTAACTCTGCCACTGTGGTGGGCATGCCACATAGATAGGTAAGGAAATGAATGGGCATGGCCGTGTTCCAACAAAGCTTCGTTTATGGACATTGAAATTTGAATGTCACATGCCACAAAATAATTATTTTCACACGTCACGAAATGGTATTCTTCTTTGGATTTTTCTCAGCCATTTAAAGGTGTAAAAACCAGTAGTCTGCAGACTGTGAGGTGGCCCAGTGAACTTGGCGTGTGGTCTGTAGCCTGCAGAGTCCTGGTTTAGAAGAGAGAACGGTGACTTGGGACTAAGATAGACTCAGGTTAAAAATACAGCCCCATGACTAAAGCTGCTTCATTAGCCTGAGGACAGATCATTTTTCTAAGCTTCAGTTTCTTTATAGTAAAATCTTCTATTCATGGTTAAAATGAAGATTAATAAAAGTAACACAAATAAAATGCTTAGTACTCTGTTCTCCCTTAACAATTGGTAACAATTTCATAAAACTATTATTGTTAGCTACACATACCAAATTTTCACCCATATTTGTAGTTGGAACATACCATTGTACATTTCTTTGGTAGCATAAGATCAGATTTTTGAGGTCGGTCAATTTAGTTTTATTCCACAAGGATTTTCTTCATCCAAATGCATTTCTGTGGTCTCCTGCTAGAGTCTACAGATTCAGACTTAATATGTATGAAGCCTGGTTGACATATCCTTTCCCACAACATTCAAAACATGTTTTTCCTGAACCTTCTGACATTGCCCTAGGGAGAAGCTTGTCAGGTTCATAGTGCATTTTTTTATATTACTTTTTAGATTTTATTTTAAAGAGAGGGAGAGAGCAGGGGAGAGGGCAGGAGAGAGAATCTAAAGCAAGCTCCACACTCAGCACAGAGCCCAATCCGGGGTTTGATCCCACGACCCTGAGATCATGACCTGAGCCTAAATCAAGAGTTGGATGTGCAACTGACTGAGCCACCCAGGTGCCCCTCAAATTGCAATTTAAACCTGGGAGTTGCTGTGTTTCTGTTTTGCCCTTCTCATCAGATTTGGCAGGACAAGAGTCTTTGGTTTCATATTTGGGCCTTACATCTGTGACAGAGCAAGAGAGAACCAGGAGAAAATTACTTGCCTGGCTTTGGCTAGATGACATCAATGAGCACTTGGAGGAAACTTTACTCAAAGTCTTCACATCTGATTCTTCAGGTACAAGCGTTTCTCTAACCATATAATCTGCGAAAATAGATTCTCAAGAGACCTTCCAGTCCTAAAAATCTGTGTTCAGCTCAACTGAGACACTTAATTAGACTTTCCATTCGAAAGAAGTATTTTTTCTCCATCTCATTTTCTGACAAGACCAAATCAAATTTTGAAGAAAAGCCTGGTCTATGAGGCCAGGACTAGGGTAAGGCATGAGAGGCAACCCCCTCAAGGTACAAAATTTAGGGGACACCAAAAAACACAGTAATCAGGATAAATAATATTTAAAAAATAAAAAAATCCAGGATGAACAGAATTTTAAAATATTAAAGAAAGGCAGGATCAGTAATAGTGCTTGCCAGCCCATACTGGAACTTAAGACACAAGGAAAAGTCAATATTACTAATCTTATTCAGGATCCTTTGTAACCCCCTTTTTTTTTCCTTGAAAGCTGTGTCTAAAATTATCACCGTGATTAAAAACATAGGATTAGAAATTGAGTTGATCTTGTTGCACTGTTTTTCCCTCTTCACTGCTCGCTCTTTCTTTCCACATTCTCTTCTTTGACTATTCTTTTCTTTCCTCTTTATTCTGTTATCATTCACTCACATTTCTTTTTGCTACTTTCTTTCTGCCCATCAGCCATGGCCTATTTACTCTCCCTCAGATTTTGCAAGGAAAACGGTCAAAGAGCTCTTTCATTTATAGTAACTGAGTGGTTTCCTATAAGTCAATACGAACTCTAAGGCTAAAAAGCCTTTCATTGGTGGTGGTTTATGTCCTTTTGGCTTGAAGCCAAAATGGTGACCTCTTTAACAATTCTCATGATTCCCTGGGGGTATGGAAGTCTCCAATCTGGGAAACATTGTGCTCTGTGAAAGCTGATAAACCACAATATGGTCCAGGGATTTCCCTTTATTCTGTCAGTGGCAATCTTAGAGTAAGTGTTCATGAAAGTAGTGTAGGACTCACTCCTCTGTGATTCCTGACAGTTCCCAGCACATCCTTTAGAGAGGAGGGCTTGAAAACCAAATGTTTGAAGTAAGCACCATTGGGATGTGCAGGACAATTAATGTGGCAGGATCTGGCATTTATAATCTGAACAAAAGCTCCCTCCCTCTTTCTTAATATTTATCCCAGATGAGAGCATGGCTCAGTACCAAGAAAGCATCCAGTTTTTCTTCCCAGGGAAAGCTAAGCCAGAAGCACAGAAAGCCACAGGGAAGTGGCCATGGGAACAGGGGCCAGGCTGTCATATATTCCATGCAGTAGTTAGAGCACCATGGGGACATAACCTCTGAGGAACAATTTTAAATGCAAGCAATTACATGAACACTGATTCAATCCAGCCCTGGGATTCTACAGCAGATAATCGGGCATAATCATGATTTGGGAGTATTTTCACAATTATACAGTGTTTAAAAATGTATTTGGCTCCTCTGTTGCCCAAGAGTAAATATATGTTATTGTTCCTTGAGTCCAGAAGTTTAAGTTCTAAAGCAGTAAAATAAACATGTCACATGTTTACTCACATATCATCTAAACACACACCAAATGCTTTCTGTGGTTGGTTTGAAGTTTTGATTCTGGTTTTCTGTATTTATTTATTTTTGTTTAAAGAAACAATGTGAATATCCTCTGCTGGGTCAGGGCGGGAGTCAGAGAGGTGACTCTTTCCAGATGATGGGAGAAACCAAATTTAGTTCTTCCAGGCTTGGAAAGCTTCCTGCATTAAGTAGCATTAGAGATGAGCCTGAAAAAGACAAAAAAATGGGGGGGTGGGGGGTGGAGAAGAGGGGAGGGGGGAATGTGTTCTCAGAAGAGAAGAGAGGAAGACTTTCTTGTTCAGATGAGAACTAGTGGCTTTCTGAGGTAAATCCAAGGGCGGTATAGAGATGTGTCTTCAAACTCTGCACACATCCAAATCACCCAGGAGAACTGGTAAAAATGAGAGTCACTGGGCCCCACCCTCAGAGTTTCTGATTCAGCAGGTCTAGATGAGGCTTGAGAGCTGGTATCTCTTTTTTTTTTTCTTTTTTTCTTTGAGAGAGGGAGAGAGAGCATGCATGAGTGGGGAGAAAAGCAGAGAGAGAGAGAGAGAGAGAGAGAGAGAGAGAGAGAGAGAATCCTAAGCAGGCTCCACGCTTTGCATGGAGAGAGAGTAAAAATTTTATGTCTATAATTCAGTTTATTTCTTTATATTTTTGTCACCAATGTTTGCATGTTTAAATAATATATTTTTTAGTTTTGCCTTGCTTTGTATTTTCTATAAATACAACCATAGTTTATGTATACTTTTATACTTGCTTATTTTATTCTACATTATGTTTGTGATATTCAACAGTGTAGATGTAGTCCCTTCCTTTTCATTGCTGGTTAGTATCTATATTTTATTTACCCAAATGTTGGTCATAGGCTTTGTGTTGTTTTAAGTTTGGAGCTATTGTGAACAATCCTGCTTTGATTATTCTTACACTTGTCCCCAGGTGCTCATGGGCATGAATCGATGATCTAGGGTACATATGTTGGAGTGAAATTACTAAAACTGCAGTGTAAGTACAAATTTACATTTACTAGTGATGAAAAATTGGTTTTCAAAACAGTTATACCCCATTTCTACCCCCTAAAATGCATGAAAATCTCCACTGACTCACTTCTTTGCATTTGGTTGTGCCAGGTTTTTAAAATTATACAAACCTTAAGGATATGTAATGATATTTTATGATTTTTATTTGCATTTATCTAATTATTCATAAAGTTGAATACTTTTAATATGTTTGTCATTTGAGTTTCTTCTTTAATGACACACATGTACATATCTTTTGCTAAATTTTATCTTTTTTTCCTTTATGTATTAATTCAATAGCATTCTTATATATTCTTACCCTCCTTCCAGTGGCAGCAGACCTTTAATTTATACCAGTACAGGAATATGAGCCCAGGAGGTACTCCTGTCTTTTCCCTAGGAGCAGGGCTTTTATTTCTTCTTCTTTTTTTTTTAATTTATTTATTTTGAGGAAGTGGGGGGAGGAGAGAGGGAGAGAGAATGAACGAGCAGGGGAGGGGTAGAGAGAGAGGGAGCGAGAGAATCCCAAGTAGGTTCCTCATTATCAGAGCAGAGCCCAATGCAAGGCTCGAATCACGAACCATGAGATCATGACTGGAACCAAAACCAAGAGTGGGATGCTTAACCAGGTGCCCTGCAGGATTTTTATTTCTACCCTCCCTTCAGGAAGTAGGTCTCAGCACGACGGTTTGCTTCCCCTATCCAAATGGTATAGAGCTTTTGCTTCATATGAAAGAAGGGTTTAGGGAAGCAGGCAGTGTTTCTCACCTTTTCCTCCAGCATCATCCCAGACCAAGAGGTCCTGACCTGACCTGAAATCAAGTCAGACGTTCAGCAGGCCGAGCCACCCAGGTGCTCCCCCACTACATATTAGTTATTAATTTGAAAGGGAAACATTGCTTTTACCACAGAGAAATCTGGCAGAAACTACCTTAGCCAAATGATCAAATTCAGCATTACCAATAACGACACAAACTGACCCTATTTGCCCATGATATGGTTCACTGAGAAGGCTCCACTTTGTCTAAATGTTATCCTTTCCAAAATGTTTTACCTGCATCCAATCATGAGGAAGCAATAAAATGAATCTAAACTGAGGGACAATCTGCAACAATAACTGTCTGTCCTGGACTAAAAAAAAAAAAAAAAATGTCAATGTGATGAAAGGAAAAAAGTCATGTTGGGGAAGGGGAAGAACATATTTTGTTAGGTTCATACATTAGCTTGTCCCTGGGTTTTATTTCAAGTCCCCATTGTGGGTTTAACAGAAAGAAAAGTCTTGAAAGAAGCAGTTTTGAAAGCATAATCGAATTTAAATATTAAAATTAAAATTAAAATTATTTTAAGTGAAAATATTTCTTTTTTAATTTTAATTTTTGTAATTATTTAAAATTTTAGTTTATTTATTTATTTTGAGAGAGAGAGTAAGCATGAGAAGGAGAGAGGTAGAGAGAGAGAGAGGGAGAGAATCCCAAGCAAGCTCTGCACTGTCAGCATGGAGCCTGATGCGGAGCTCAAACTCACAAACCCTGAGATCATGACCTAAGCCGAAACCAAGAGTCAAGACGCTTAACTGACTGAGCCACCCAGGCACCCTAAGTGAAAATATTTCCCTGTCATATTTAATAGAGATTACCAAGCATAATTTAACTTTTTTTGCTTACTCAGAATAATCGTTGTGAGTATTCTTGGACTTCTAATCATAACAATAACCCTACCAGGAAGATATTATTAAAATTGTTCATTAAAAAAAACCCATAAGCCACTAAACTGAAGTTCTGAGGATACCAGAGAGGGAATAAGAAATAATAAAAATATTCCCAGATGATAATTTTTATTATTGGTGAGATCCACAATTATTACATTTTAAAGGATGTATTCTCTCACTGACATCTTTTGAGGACATTCAGTCTTGCCTTAAGAGACCACTGGGGTGAAATACTAATAGCTTATGTTTATTGACTTCTTTATTTGCCAGCGTCACTTTATATACTTTCACCCTCACAAAAACTTTATGTGGTTGGTGCTAGTTTTATTCCCATTTTATAGGAAACTAAGGAACAAGGAAGTTAAGTGATTTGTTCAAAGCCACAGAGTTACTATGCAAAAAAATTGCAATAGGAACCCAGGAAGTTTGGCTCCAGAGCCTATTCCTTTACCACAATAGGTTCAGCTAGCATCCACCCTCTCATATAGATACAATAAAAAGAAAAAGAAAAAAGAAAAGAGAAAAAAATTATTTTTGTGATGAGAACTCTTAGGATTTACTCTCTTAATAACTTTCCTACATATCATACATCAGTGTTAGTTATGTCATCATGTTGTACATTACATCCCTAGGATGCATTTTTTGTATGACTGGAAGTTTATGCCTTTTGAGAACCTTCCTCCTTCAAGTCTGATCTCTTTTTGTGTGAGTTTGTTTTTTTTCTTCTTTTTTGATTTCACATATAAGTAAGATCAATATTTGTCTTTCTCTGTCTGACTTATTTCACTTAACATAATGCTTCAAAATCCCTCCATATTGTTGCAAATGGTGGAATTTCCTCTTTACCACCACACCATGCTGCCTTTCACCATGCTGTTCTGCACAGTGACTGAATGGAGAAAGCTGTTCTCTACTCTTAGAGAATAAATACTAAATAAATAAAATAAATCTCCACCTCTGGAGACAGAGCACTTGCATTGTTTTCTTTTCATTGTTGATGATGAGATTTCAAATCTCCAGAACATTTGCAAGATGAGAGCAATGAGCAACTATATATTTATCTATTTATCTAGGCTAGCTCATTTTTAATCCTTTGCTTCTCCACTTCTCTCTTTCTGAGCCATCTGAAAATATCATAATCCACCAACCCTTAGGAGGTACAAGTAGCTTGTGTATGAAACTATTCTCTTATATATGGCCCATTATCACATTTCTGTAATTATCTGAATGATATCCTCTATAGCTTTATTTTTTTAATCCACGATCCAAAAAAGAATAACTCATTGCATTTAGTTGTTGCACTTCTTTAGTCCACAATCCAGAACAGTTTCCTATCCCTTTTTTTTAAAAGGCTCAATAATATTCCATTGTATATATATCTTAATCCATTCGTCCATCGATAGACACTTAGATTGCTCCTGTATCTTGGCTATTTTAAATAATACTGCTATGAACATGGGGTGCAGATATCTTTTTGAGTTGATATTTTTGTTTATGTTGGATATATTCTCAGAATTGGAATTGCTGGATCATATGGTAGTTCTATTTTTAATTTTTTTGAGGAACCTCCATACTGTTTTCCATAGTGGTTATACCTATTTACATTCCCACCCACAGTGCACAAGGGATCCCTTTCCCCCATATCCATGCCAGCATTTGTTTTCTCTTGTCTTTATGATGATGGCCAATTTCAAAGGCATAAGGTGATATATCATTATGTTTTAATTTGCATTTCCCTGAGGACTAGTGATGTCGAGCATCTTCTCATGTACCTGTTGGCCTTTCATATATCCTTGGAGAAATGTCTACGCAGGTCCTTTGCCCATTTTTAAATTGGGTTATTTATTTATTTTTGCTATTGAGTTGTATAAATTCTTTATATATGTTGGATAGAAACCCCTCATCAGGTATATGGTTTGGAAATATTTTTTCCCCATCTTATAGGTTGTCTTTTCACTTTGATGGGAGAAAAAGAAGGGGAAGGAGAAGGAGAGGGAGAAAAAGAAGAAGGAGGAGAAGGAGAAGGAACAATCCCCAAACTCTAAAGTAACCACAGATTTTATAGTTGTAAGATAACATACATGCAATAGGTCATCAATAATTATTAGTTGAATGAATAATTCATAATTTCTGTTTCCATTTTAATTTTCTTAGTGTTATCTGAATGCTGCTTTTTTCTCAAGTTTTGATAATCACTTACTCATAGTTCAAATGAATGTGTGTTGAAACAACGTTGTATGCTCTGTGTGTTTCCACAGTTTCCTGTACTTTCCTTCGTGCAAGGGATATCTACCAGCGCAGTTCATTGAACTCGTCATGAAAGATGAAGCTCGTACACGTGTTAGCACAAGCAAACACTGGACTTCAGAAATATGTAGAAAAACATTCATTAAAAGGAACAATCAACAAAGCTGGGGCATTGGGGGTTAGAGTTGCCTCCTCCCCATCCTAAAGCCTCAGGGTGCCTGTTGGGACCTTTTCATTTTAGTGCATACACAGTCTGAGTGTGAGGCTTACGTGATTCTTATCAGACTCAAAGACAAGGAACTGACATCTGAACTCACCCAGCTTTCCATGAATTTATATTCAATCTCATATGGAATGCTACTGAACAAACTACACTTCAGGTATTCATACCCATGAGGTATTCATAATGCAGGCATGTCACGGAAATGAGCCCTCCTTGAACACCTCAACTCCTATTCCAGGATGCATGGCATTTTGTTGTTATTGCTTATTCAGTCGTATCTCTTATACATTCTAGATTTTAAGCAGGAGGCAAAGAGTACTGTACTAATTTTGTTGTCCATTTTCTGTCTGGTAGCTTACACAATGCCTGACGCATAGTACAAGTTATTATTAACTATTCCAGACACTGTGGGGGCAAGGAGGAGTCAAAACTGTGAAAGAACTGGTTGTTTCCTCCCAAGAACTTGTAACTTTGGTGAGGAAGATTGATGGGGAAATAACTAACAGTAGTGTAAGTTAATAACATAAATGCTAGGAAGAGATTAAAACTATCAGCCCTGGTAGTCTCCAACACAGGGAAGTTAATTGCTAATTTATGGGATCAAAAAAGGTTTTACAAAGGAGTGGTTTTCAGTTGCATCTGCAAATAATGTAGTCTAATATATAGTGAATTCCCCTTTTCCGGACTTCCAGTCTTTTTCCTGAAAGGAGAAATTTTTAGAAAGTCTTCCTGTTACTAAGGGTCTGCTTCCTGAGGAAAGTCCTGAATAGCAGTTAATGATTTAAAAAACAAGAACCTCTGTGTGACAATAATGGATCCAGATCTGGGTGCTTCAGTCTGGAAGGAATATATTAACCAAATTTTCAACCCAAATGCTATTCCAGAGCCTTTGGGTGTCTGTCTCTCTGCTTTAGTTTAAACAATTGGTTTTTGACTCACAAATAGTTTCAGATAATAGCATTTCTAATTGTATTTTAGTCCTCCTTACTATCATTCATTCAAGGGTGTGAACATTTATTTTTCTTAACTGGATTCATAGTGTTTCTTGAATGCTCTGATGACCAAGATAAAATATATAGACTTTAGTAATTGGGTTTTCCAGCTGAAGAGCTATTACCTCTCTCAAAAAAGAGAGAATATACAACAAATCCATTTGAACTCTGGTATTTTCTTAAAAGAACTACACATTTTCATAAAATATTTTGCTAAAATACTACAAGTTTTGGTGGGCTATTTCCCTGATTTACATCAGAAACTCAGTTGAAAAGGTGAAAAAGAAACAAATCATATTATTTTTTCCTTTAAATGATTTCTTCAGCACAGAAAATTTAAGAGACTTGCTCTTTATCACACAGAAAACCAAAAGCAGAATCATTAACTGTGTCCTATAATATGTGTTTGCTTCGTGGCTATAAAAGAGATTAGAAAAATTTTGTCCATAATAATATAGTTTTCACTAACCACTCAGAAAATGACAGTGAGAGGTGGAAGGAGTTAAAATGAATGTCCTGAAAAGGGCAAGAAGAGGTGGAAAAGATGAAGGCTGCCTGAAAGAAGCAGGATTTCTTGAAGCAATCGCTAAGGCCACACCATTGGCCCATGCCATCAAAATGGTGGGCTATATAACATAAGAAGAGGCTGAGACCCTGGGTGACCAGTGACCAAGAAAGAGCTGTGGCACAGCTGACTACATGAGGGTTGTTGAATGAATTAAACATTTCCAGGCCTTTTCTCCTTTCACCTGAAATAGTTTATGTGCCATTCTCTTTAACAAAGTTGTTAGGGTACAAAACATTTATGGTCTGTATCTTAAAATTAGCTCTCATCTATTCCCTGTAGTGCTATCTATAGTCCTGAAATGGATTGTAGTCACTTTAGGGACAAGGACAAGGGGATATACATTGCATCCCCACAGGATCTGGTACAATTTCTTCTACAAGTTAGGGAATCAATAAATATCTTTTGATGGTATTTTGTTTAATTTAGATGTACGGGATATACATTGTGCTTATTGCTGTTTAAGACAATTCCCTTTTTTTTTTTTTTTTTTTTTTAAGGCTGATGCTCTCCCCTTTCCCACCTGTGAATCATCAGATGAGGCATCAGAAGCCATACTTTCACTCTGAGGTGCCCTCTGAAAGGTAAATGGAACCAATAAGACTCTTAGACATTTGTAGTTTGATCTAAGGAAAAAAACAGACATTTGAGTTTCTTGTCAATGAAAACCCATTTATAGAAAAAAAGAAGGTTCACAAACTCCCTGGTTCCCATATGTGTCACACAATCCGGTTGTCTACCTAGAGGCATAGCTTCTATTCTTATCCATTATCAAACACTACAATTTCCCTCCAGTGTTAGCTGAAGATTCCTTGATCTCATAGAAAGTGGTCCTAACTTCCAGGCTAGGGATGGTCATAACCAAGTTCAGTCTAATAAGTCTAATAATAATCATAAACTCAGTTTTATCTACTGTGACACAATAGGAAGTGTGCTAAGTGTCTTCTGAGAAATGCTTATTACTCCTTGAGAAAAAGAGAAAGAATAAGTTCCTTTCTACCCTAGCCACCATCCTCACCTACTGCTTCCTGTCTTTGAATGGAGTACCTGGTGTCAAGGCAACCATCTTGTGACCATGAGACAACTAAGCCCCCAAATGGCTGGCATACTGAGGCTGGTGAAATAAAAGGATGGAAAGAGTCTGGCTCCTTGATAACATTGTCAAGTGGCAGAACCAGCCCTGGAATATGTAGAATATTATTTTGCTAGATAATTAAATCTCTTTATTTATAAAGCCACTCTTAAATTTTCAGTTATTTGCAATAAAATATATCCTAAATGATAGACCATATGACCCAGAATCTTCCTTATGTTTTATTAGATTCATTAGTATACTGCCTACAAATTCTTTTTCTCACTTGGGTAACTAATGTAAATTTATATTTTGTGCAGCCAAAGAAACATTAACTTATTATATAGGCTTATTAACTCATATATAAGCTTTTCACTAAATATTTGAGGGTTTTTTTTTTTTTTTTTTTTTTTTTTTACATCACAGGAGAAAGTCAGGAAAGGGTTTATCAAAACACAAAGGATAAATGATACTTCCTCTGTCTCCTTTGAGTGTTTTCCTCTGCAATTTGATTTAAATTTGGATGAAAGCAACACAAGCTCATAAACTGCTATTGCTCTTATACTTTCCACTGTAAGAGTCGCGAATGAGGGGCCCCTGGGTGGCTCAGTTGGTTGAGCCTCCAACTTCAGCTCAGGTCATGATCTCGTGGCCCCACATCGGCTCTTGTGCTGACATCTCAGAGCCTGGAGCCTGCTTCAGATTCTGTGTCTCCTTCTCTCTCTGCCCCTTTCCTTTGCACACTCTGCCCCTCTCTCTCTCAAAAATAAATAATAAAAACATTTAACAAAAGAATGGCAAATGAGTAGGGAGGTAATTTGAGCATAGCTTAATCAAAGGTAGGTGCTCTTGCTAATAACCAAAGAAATGCAATTGAGAGTTATTATTTTATGTCATCTGGGTTGAAAGTAAAGTAGAGATATAAATATGTAGCGATGAGCATTTCAAATGGACATATCTCCTTTTAAAAGGTATAAGGTAACCCTAAGTAAAACCTACAAAGACATTCATCTCATTTAACCAAGTAATCCTATGCTAGAGAATTTTTCCTAAGGAAATATTTTGACAGATGTAGGACAGATGTTTTTATCTGTAAGAGAAAAAAAGAAAAAGAAAAACATTAAATATTCAACAATAAGAAAAGAATGTAGCTAATTACAGATTATAAATGAGAGGGACTCTAGTACCACCATTAAATATAGTAATGGTTATGTAAGCAAGTAAGAATACAGAAAATGTGATGTGCTTTTTAAAAGCACAATAAGTAATGACATGTAAACTGATTGCAATTATAGATAGGATCTATACAGGAAAAAATAAAAAAATAGTTTTTGGAGTGAGGTGGAATTGAGGGTGATCTCTTTCATTTGTTTGGTCTTATTCCAAAATGCTTTACTGTTCATGGCAAGCATTATGTCATGCCAAGATCACCACCTATGCATCGAAATAAATGTTTTACCTCTCTCCAAACATCATGTGGACTTAAGGATTTGCTTTTTCTATGTTCTCATGCTGAATAATCTGAATAATGGAAAATTCTTGATGAGGACAGACCTGAGAACTGATAAGACCACCATCACAAGGGATAGAAATGTTCAACACAAAGCTCTTCAAGGCCTTAGCATGATTGATGAGATAGTATCTGGGTGGTATCAGAGTGGCCTACTTTCTTCCTAATCCATAACTTCTCCCTGTTTCCTACCAGGCAGCTGTTTGTCTCTTATCTTTAGGAAGGTTCCTGAGCCTAAAAAACCCTTTCCTAGGCCTGCTGAAATTCTTTCATGTGGCTGAGGTTGCACCAAATATGCTGCTGGGAAAAGCTCTCAGTGAATAAAAGTAGTTCCTCTTACTAGAACTGAGAATCCTTTTCTTGAAAAGAATGTAATTGGTGCAACAGCAATATCTAGGGAACACTTTCTTTTTTAAAAAAAACTTTCTTAATGTTTATTTATTTTTGAGACAGAGAAAGAATGTGAACAGGGGAGGGTCAGAGAGAGGGAGGCACAGAATCTGAAGCAGGCTCCAGGCTCTGAGCTGTCAGCACACAGCCAGACACGGGGCTTGAACTCACAGAGTGTGAGATCATGACCTGAGCCGAAGTCGGATACTTAACTGACTGAGCCACCCAGGCCCCCGTAGGGAACACTTTCATTTGTCCTTTCGGATGAGGAAGTGGTATAAAGTGATGAATGTGTACAGAGTTGTGCTGAGAGAACTTGAGAGGGAACTCCTAGGTGAAGAAAATACATTTACTTCTACTTCCACATTGGTCTGTGTCTTTATATAAGATAGGAAAACACTAAACACTGATCATGTGTAATGGTCAAAATGGGCCCACGTTCTATAGGAACCATGTCTTCAGCAGAGAGGAATACATCGATGGAGAGAAATCATCACATTATGAGAAGAAATCTTGTGTCCCAGCCACAAGAAGTATAAATTGCCTTTTGGGATTGGGAGAGATAGTAGTTGTCCGTACAGAAGCATGTATTAGAGGCATTAGTGCTTCTCAACCAGAGGAGTACCACCTCCTGGTAGGCATTTGGAAATGTGGGGGAGAATGTGTGATGTCAGAATGACTAGGAGGTGTTACTCAATGTAGTGAATGAGGGCTGGGAATACTAATGTTGTCCTATAGTGTCGTAGACTGTCCTGAATAATGAGGAATCATCCCCCATAGAATTCCAGTAATGACCCTATAAGAAAACGCTAGAAGAGCAAAGCTGGGAATGATCATGAAATTATCATCAAAAATGGAAAGAGGAGGGGGACTACAGAAGAAAAACACACTTCTCTGAATATCAAGTTTTGTTTTGATGGTAATGATTCCACAGTGCAGGAATGTACCTAGTATATTAGGAAGGGCTTTATTAGATACCCTTATGCAACATCATCCAGGGAGAAACCAGCTGCTTTGGAATTCTCCAGTTAGAGTCTGAAAGTGGTAACACTGTGAAATTTATTTTAGAGAGAAGCTTACAAAAAATCAGGTTTCAAAAATATACCTGCTGGAATTTTTATCAGCCTTTATACTTTTCTGGGCTTTATAATTTTATCTAGACTTCTGGGATGGCAAATTTGAATACAGAGAATGCCAATCAAACAGATAAAGAATACTTTTCATTTACATTTTTCATTTTGAGCCTAATTCTTACTCAAAACAATCCAATAGATAAAGAATATCCAATGCACGAAGATGTGGTATATATACAATGGAAGATTACACAGCCATAAAAAGGAGCAAAATCTTGCCCTTTGTGGTAACATGGGTGGACCTAGAAGGTATTATGCTAAGTGAAATAAGTCAGACAGAAAAAGACAAATATCCTATGATTTCACTTACATGTGGAATGTAAAAAAAACAAGACAAAACAAATGAACCGACAAAACAACACAAAACAGAAACAGACTAATAGATACAGAGACCAATCTGGTTTGCTGGAGGGGTGGGCCATCTTGGGATGGGTGAAATAAGGGAAGAGAATTAAAAGGTACAAACTTGAAGTTATAGAATAAATCAGTCATAGGGATGTAATGAACACAGGGAATATAGTTAATAATATTGTTACAACTTTGGTAACAGATGGAAGCTAAATTTATCTTGGTGATCATTTCCTAATGTATACAAATGTTTAATCACTATGTTGTACACCTGAAATTAGCATAATATTGTATGTTAATTATACCTAAAAAAGTCCAATAGTCTATTGGCCTAATATTTATTGATTGATTGACTGATTGATTGTCATTGTCGTTGTTCCAATTTGGGGAAAGTTGGGTTTGTACTAATGTGTTTAGCCATGCAGCATGATAGGCTTTGAACTAAAACTGTCACATAGGGGCGCCTGGGTGGCTCAGTCAGTTAAGCATCTAACTTCGGCTCAGGTCATGATCTCACAGCTTGTGGGTTCAAGCCCCACATCAGGCTCTGTGCTGACAGCTCAGAGCCTGGACCTGCTTTGGATTCTGTGTCTCCCTCTCTCTCTCTCTCTCTCTCTCTCTCTCTGCCCCTCCAGTGCTCATGCTCTCTCTGTCTCTCAAAAATGAATAAACGTTAAGAAAAAAAACTATTGCTTAATGAACTGATTGAGCAGAAGGACGTTTCTGTAACACATATTCTTCATCTATTGGCTTCACACAAAGGTATTCAGGCAATCACACAACTGCAGCTATGTGCTCAACCTGTAGTTTTAGGATTTGACTAAGCCTTTTATTTTAATCTTCTTTTCCCTGTGACTGATTATTCATTATTACAGAAGATTATTATAAGGGAAGGTTTAGTCTACTGATGACCCTTCCTTAACTGCATTTTATACTATATAATGAGGAAAAGCACAAATCGAAGCATACCACCCACTGAGCTGAGAGCAAGTAAACACATTGAAAAGCGATGTATTATCAACTTATTTTCAGTCTTTTCTGTATGCCACTGATATATTTGAAAGTGTATGCAACCCTAAATCTAGGCTTCCTTATATAAGAGACTTTAGTTTCCCCTAAAGAAAAATTAAAATCTTCTCTCTCTCCTTCATTCACTCATCACTCTCTCTCCCTCCCTTCCTTTTTCCTCCTTCTTTTATGAAGAGGATTCTAGTGCTTTGGCTACTTCTCAATGTGTTTTTGTTCTCCAAGTGCTTCATTTTTATCCATCTTGAGTAATGGAACCCAGTGAAGAAGAAATAACTTTAAAATCTTAACACACCTTCTCACCCCTCTGCTCCTCTCCTGGCACGGCTCCTGCCATGTTGCTTTTGGCTAAGTCCTCTGGTACATTACTGCTGGGTCTTGAGGGGTGTGGGTCTTAAGTTGGCCATGGGTTAGCTTCCTAGGTGGCTTTTTGGAGCCTGAACTTCCACTGCACTTACAGGAGAAAAACTCTCTAGGGTCTGGTGGGAAAAAAGATAAAAGAATGTTTTTCTTAGTTTACAGATCAGAATAAGAAACTGATACTTGAGCTTTGTTTTTCGGGCTCCCTAACCCAAGGAAACTGGTCAGAAGAGGGAGGGCAGGGAGTTTCTCTCCACTTAGGAGGCCATAATCCAGTTCCCAGAGGCATTCCCTCCAGAGCAGAACACTGCTCACAGCCTGGGTGGCCCTTAAGTTCCTCCTGGAGAGATGAACTGAGAGTAAGGGAGTGGTCAGAGAAATGGGTAGGTGAGTGGTTTGTGCTCATTCTTCCCTACACTGCCCAGGGGGCTTTTGTTTGGAGCTTATGTTGGGAGGGCTGCTGGAAATAATTTCTGTGTTGTTTTAAATGAGAGAAATATGATTGTATTATTCCATTCTTTATCTTTTCTTCAGCCCTACCTCTAGAGTATGCCCTTTTTTTTTTTTTTCTCAACAGATATCACTAACTTAAAGAGTTTGTAATGTAGGTTTCTTAAGCGGATATGAGAAAACATGCAAGGTGGTCAGGGGAGACATGTTTTCCCCCTTCTGTTAAATTCTAGGACAGGCTTATCACACAGTGTTTCTGTTGCTTTCACTATCCACTGCTTTCTTGTCTGTTCAGCGACTGCTACTCTGCAAAACCTTCCCTGAAAGCATTTCCTTTCCATCTTGTTATGACCTCTCAGTGACTTACCCTGGTGGAAATAAAGCTTTATTGAAACAGCATTCTCTGAGCAACCTATAGGCAAGCTGCTTAACAGGTTTTTGTCCCTTCTGGGACAAGTGGGAACAAGTTGGGCCCACCCAGTCCAATTGCTTTCTGTGATGGTACCTAGAGGGGTTCTTAAATGAGATTTTTAGAAAGACAACAAAAACAACAGAACTACAAAAGGAAGATGACTGAATCTACATGATGAATGAAAACAATTTATATTTAGCTATATTCTTTTTTTGGGGGGGGTTGGTTTTGGTTTTTTGCTTTTGGGTGTTTTGTTTGTTTTTGTTTTGTTTTCTGTTTTTTGTTTGTTTGTTTGTTTGTTTGTTGGCTATAGTCTTAACTTAAATCTTTGTGTCGGATTTTCTGTTGGGATCTAAGCAGCATTGCAACTCCTCTCCATTCCTCCCTGCATTGTACGTTTGGAAGCCTGGAAACTACTTTTTAAAAACTGCTTTGTCATCAGGCTTCCAGTATAGGTTCCAGAAATGAGAAGGCACTCCTTGAGATTTACAACACAACAGAAGGTAAAAAGAGAAGTAAAAGCCATCATTGACTCAGTTGCTGTGGATAAGCATGTGAGCTCTAGTAACGGGCAGACATGAGGCTTTGCCAGAAGTTTCTAAGTATTCTTCTAGAAATCACCCACTTTGGTGCTGCAGAAAGCTGAGATCAGTGGCAGAGATTTCTTCTGATCCCTGTACTTTCTGAATGCTGTGAGGAGCTTCCCTGACCTTTATTCTCTTCACCCTTAAAGTGGTTTTGTGTAAGAGCTCTGACTGTCTGTATTAAATACCTTACTGCTTGAAATACCTAGAGTGGTTTCTGTTTTCTTGACCAAATTCTGACTGGTACAATCTATATAACCAAGCAGAAGAGACATTAAGGGTAAAAGGGTAGACTTTTGTTATGCGATTTTAGTTACTACTCATCAGGGCTCAGATGATTAAAACAAGAGTCATTCTTTTTCTTATGCTATCCACTGTGCTCATTCTCTTGTGTGTTCTACTCCTGTTTTGTCTTATACCTGTATTGTGATTTACTTTTCACATAGAGCTCTTACTTTTATTTATTACGATGGTCTGCACAGAGTAGGTCCACAATGACTTATTTGTTGAAATAAAAAGATAAACTATGCTTATGCTTTTGCTTTGAATTCATTTCAGATATAATATTTGGTAGCTGAATAGCAAGTGAAAGAGGCAACTATACTTCTAAAACATTTTGCAAAATGTCTGATAGTTACACCAAGGAATAGTTTATCCATCAGTGCAAATAATGTTGAATCATTGCTTACTCACTTTTTGCATATATCATTCACTCAGTAAATATTTATTGATCATCTGCTAGGTGTCAGGAATCGTTATAAGTGCTTGGAACATATCAGGGAACAAAACGGAGAAATCCCTGACCTATCCAACGCACTGCTCTGATGTGAGTTTTGAAACTTGAGATAGGATGTTGTTTCCTTTGCTTCTTTGTGTTAAGTGCTTCATTGTGACTAAGGCAGTTATTCTTGGTGGGATAACAAGTGTCCTGATTGTGGATCCAAATGGAAAACAGAGTCTCCATATTAAGAAGCATAGAGTCCAAAGCCCTGTTGGTGAAACTCATCTTCCTGGGATGCTTAATAAAGGGATGGCACTTTCTGTCTTCCTTGCTACTCAATGTCACATGCATATCTAGACAAATTTTTTTCCCGTGTGAAGATCCAAACTTCTTCCTCTTTGTTAGTAGCGAGTAAAGCATAGTTTCTCCCCAAGTCTTGGCAAGTTGTTCTCCTGAGATGGATAATATGCAGAAGCACTCACTCAAGTTCTTACTTGTCTATGGTTTATAATATTGCTCTTATTGTTTATATTTAGACATAAAATAGTTTGGAGTGGTTTCTTATTCTATATCTTATTTTTGGCATGTCTCCATGAAAAAGTCCTCATTATCTTTGCTCGTATGCCACTTCTGAGTGATTTCTTGGATGAGACTGACTCATTACTTATGACTATCTTCAGTAGATTTTCTTTGGAAAGGATTATAGTTAATCCTAATACATCTGAAATATTAAGTAATTTAATTGTGGGTAAATGATGGAAATGTATTGGCTTCATGTGTATATGTGTTGCCCTTCTTAGTAAATTGAATACATGAGGAAGAGAATTCACCCAAATATCATTTAGGTTAATTTTACTTCTTTTCATGAATAAAGGAGGCTGACATAGTCACTATACTCCCAGTGGTCTCAAAGAGTGGCCAGAAGGAAACCAGGGACTGTTAGCATTTCTGGATGTTAAAGAGTCCTGAGTCCTTGACATAACGTCTCTACCTTTATTTCCTTATTGAGTCTTTAGTGCCTACCTTGCACCAAAGGTGCGATCCTCTAACAAGGGCTGAGAAGGGCAGGGCCGGGAGTGGTCAAGGTATGATCTGTGGATCTGAGCCAGAAGAGCCATGGGGATCCAGGCAATAGCATGGATCCAGCCAAAAAGATGGTTGATTTGGGCAGCTAGAATTTGGCTCTATTCAAAATAACCTGTGAAAGTCATAACATAGGCCAACTGAACTTGGATTTAAAAAATTTAAACCAATTGGTACAGCATGGCTTTTCAGAAGGTGGGAAACCTACGCTTCCCAAATTTTATTCTGTGTCCAAACATAAAGATAGAAAACAGCAAGTCAGGACAACTGTCTTTTATAGTGTGCATATCATGCTGCCTGCATATAGAAACTGACTGAACTAGATAGCAGAAAGACCAAAAAATTGAGAAGGGAGTAGGCAGAGAAAAAAAAAAAAAAAAAAAAGAGCAAGGTATTGGGAAGATTTATAAATCATTTATAAAAAAAAATACAAGGAAAGGAAATACTAAAGGCCTACTTTCATCAATGCCTATGAATGGTCTTAAATAAATAAAAGAACCCAAGCAAAAAAAAAAAAAAAAAAAAACTAAAATAAAAACAACAACAAAAGAAACCTGAAACAAACTTTGTAGGATGGTATACCAAAAGAGAAATTAATTTTACTGTGTGTCGTATAAATAAAATCATAATCAACAATTTTTTAAAACTCAGGAAAAAGAAGTGTTCCAAGCCTGAGGCAGAGCTGGAAGAAGCAGAAAGATGAGGCTAAATGATTGCTCTCTCTTTTGTAGTGTGTTTCCACTTTAATCCGATCTATTAACATTCTGTGTGTTATTTATTCAAATAGGGGAAGGTATGTAAATACACTAAACATAGGAAGGCATAGGTGGAGATGTGCCAGCTTTGAAAATGTGGTAGGTAAAATGGCAGTAGATCTCTCCTGGCAGGCACATTCCAGTGTCCTTGGCTAACCAAAGGGCGGTACTGCAAAGAAATCCTAAGCAAATATTTTTTCAGTTAATGGGAACAATTACTGAAATTTCAGACAACACTTCCATCTTGCTCTGCAGTTCAATTTCCCTTCCATACTTAATATCCAACCTTTAAAAATAAACATTTACAGAGCTAAGTTTACTTTAGCAAGTTTTGAAAAGTCCCACAAAATGGGTGGAAACATGCTTTGGCTTGTTTCAGGATGTGAATTTCTTCTCTTTCCCATCTCTTCTTTCTCCAAAATTTCCTGTCCTAGTTTAGGGAATGTGTTGAGGCAGGGAAGCAGGTGGAATCTAGAGGCAAGCTAGGTAAGGGAGGTTCCTGGGGTACTTGGGTGGCTCAGTTGGTTGAGCCTCGACTTTGGTTCAGGTCATGATCTTGAGGCTTCTGAGTTCGAGCCCTGTGTTTGGCTCTGTGCTGACTGCTCAGAGCCTGGAGCCTGCTTCAGATTCTGTGTCTCCCTCTCTCTCTGCCCCTCCCCTGCTCATGCTCTCTCTCTCCTTCAAAAATAAATAAATGTTAAAAAAAATGTAAAAAAGATTAGGAAAGGGAGGTTCCTATATACTATCTGGGGTATCTTTTCTTATGATGAAATCTTCTCAGGCAGCATCTTTTAGATATCAATCAATATATCTTTAATATCTTCTTTATTTCTACCAAGATTATTTCTACTAAGAAACATATGAGACAATTAAAATTACAACAATATACAATTTATGGAATAATAAGATTAGAAAGTAAATTTAATGGCCATCTGCTTTAGGAAATGAAAATATAATGGACTATTGCTTATATTTAGATCTTTAGAGTAACCAAAACAAGACAAGAAATATATGCATGTATTTATGGAGTGAGATTTTGCAATTTCCCCAACTCTGTATTTGAACACAGAAAAGCACTCATAATAATGCACAAAATGTCCAATTATATTATCTTTGGTATCTTCACCCCCAAAATTTGGTGATAGTTTTATTTTGGCTATAGTTACTGTGATAATCAAAATATACATTAAGCAATAGTCATGCTGATGGAGTGAGAGACTATTTGTAAACATGTCTAGGGACATGGAAAGGTGATGTTAGCATATGTAATTGAGGAGTCTGGCTCCAGACCAGAATTCTATGTATGATCTTTCAAGCCCAATCATAGGCAATTAGAAAGGTTTTATCTGGTAGGCTCCTTGGGGGAAAGCTGTCCTTGCCATACTTGATAACAGTCTGGAGGGAGTTTCAGACACTTGGCACCTGCCCCCACAGGCCAGCCGCGCTGTTACATGTTTCAACATTCCTAGTCCAAAGGCCTCTATTCAGAGGCCTCCTTCTCAAGGGGACTTCAGGATGCTTTCCTACACCCTGACTCAGTGTTTAGTGCTTTTCCACTCCTTGTCCTCCTTCCCATCCAGAGTTTCCCCAGCAGTGAGACAATCCCCTAAGCTGTGCTGTTACGTTTGAACCTCACCTGGAGCTGACCTATGAAAGGAAAATAGAACACTGTGGGAGCCAGTGCTTTTTATTATTTTGCCTCTTTGTTATGCTATTGCAACAAGTAAATGCAGGCTTAATTGTTACTCTCGGTTTGGCTTGTTGTCTTATTTGACCACTTCAGCATCTGTCAGCTCAGTTTTTTCCAGTTTAGCTCTTGACAGTAATTAGACCTCAAACTTTAGAACAGAGATACAATTTGTAGTTCTAACTCTGGGCTAAATGTATGTTTATCCATAACAATTGGGCAGCTTCCCTGAATTCCAGAGTCCTTCTGCTCATTGAGAGGAATTGAAAAACATAATGGTTCCATGGACAAGAAACAGAACAAAATGTCGAGGTCTTGGGTTCTAATATACCTTGCTCTGTAATTTGGGCATAAAACATCATCCAAATTTCTGGGTTTCAGTTTTCTCAATTGTAAAATGGAGACTTTGGACAAGTGGATATCTAAGATGCCTTTCACTCCTGATTTTATGAAGAGAGTGATTGCTGGGGTCATCACCACTTCATTCATGGATGTAGGTCATAGTATCTATCGCTGAACTTTATTAGGGTGTGGGACAGATGGAGAAAGGAGGTTGGGGCAGAGGAAATAGTCCTCAGTGTCTGGTCCTTGATCATTCAATGGGGAGCTCTAGAATTTAGATAAGAATTTGGGTTTCTCTGAGGACAAGAGTAATTTGGCCTGGGAATTATACAACTTTATACATATTTTCCAGAGCAGACAAGCCCATGATTTAGTTTTAAGACATCCTCAGGTTAGTTTCTAGACATTTGGTAAATGATACTTTATTTATGGACATAGGGGATTCCTATTCTAGTATTTACAAAATATGTAGATTTTGAACAGACATGGAGGTTATGGACTGGATTGTATCCTTCCAAAATTCATACATTGAAACTCTAATGCTCAATGTAACCATGTTTAGAAATGGGGCCTTTAAGGATGTAACCTTCATGTAATGAAGGTTAAATGCAGTCATAAGGGTAGGGCTCTAATTCCATAGCGCTAGTGTCCTTATAAGAAGAGAAAGATCTCCAGTGATAAGGTCATGTGAGTATACAGTGAGAAAGTGGCCATCTACAAGCCAGGAAGGGAGATCTCACCAGAAACCAACTCTGTTAACACCTTAATCTTGGACTTCCAACCTGCAGAACTGTGAGAAAATATGTATCTGTTGTTTAAGCCACCCAGTCTTTGGTGTTTTATTATGGGAGCCTGAGCTGACTAATACAATAGGAGAAAACAATCATCTGTATAAAACTCATTGTCTAAATATGAAGCAAACAAAAAATGTGGCATAATAGTGAGTGATTAATGGAATATAAGAAAAGAAAATTTGTTTGATCTTGACATTGATAGAGGTTTCTTCATGTAGCACAGGTTTACTGACATAAGCTTACATTTCACTTTTTCATTCATTCTGCTGAAAATAGCATTTCCTTAATCACATTTTAAATATTTACAGTTGTTTTTTAGTTTTGATAATTTGGCTTTCAGACAAAGTTTAGAACACTGAATTATAATAATTGCACGCATGGGCATGTACGTAAATCTATATAAAATAAAAATACTCTAAACTTCAATACTATAAAATTAAACATAGAGCTGATAAGCTGGAGGATTAGTGTAGAAGGAGAGTTGGAGCAAAAATGTAGGGAACTAATTCCTCATATATTGGGCAGTTGAGAAATACTATCTGAAGCAGGTGGGTTGAGAAATAGAAGATACTGGTTTTGTTTTTTTTTTTAACATTACAAAGATTACAAGTAGTATTATGATAAATAAGTGGCTTTGGAGTTTCTGAAGAGAACTAATCAATGGAGCTCCTCTTTCTCATCTGGTTTCTGAACAAATTGCAGAATAAGGCAAGGAGTAGGGTTGATGGGAGATTCCAGGATTACTTTATTATTCATAAAGGCTGAACTGGAGTACCTGGTGGCTGGGAGAACTAACAGGCTTGTTTAATGCATGTCAGGAGGAGGAACTTGACCCATGCAGTGATAAAAGGGCTGGACCGGGGCAGAGCCCACAACTGGGCAGCAGCAGAGCATGCCTTCACCCTGAAGCTCTGGTCTCTAGTTTCTCTTTCTCAAATTCACCACTCGGATTAAGCCATTTTAAAATAAATTCCAGGGTGGAATGGAGACAGGCCAGGACTGACATCCCCACATAGAAGGAAAAATCAGGAATGGGGAGTTTTTCCTTTAGCAGTTGTCTCTGGGGAGTTGAACATGTGTAGGGTGTGGGGTGGGGGCAGGAGAAAAAGTTTACTTTTCACTATATACCCCTTTGTTCTCTCTCTCTCTCTCACTCTCTCTCCATCTATCTATCTAGATATAGATATAAAAAAGCAATTGATATCTTTATACATATATATAAAGATATATATATATATATACACATAAAGATATATATATATATATATATATAAGTATTTAGCTACTATATATATATACAAAGAGTGACTCATAACAATATAAAAATAACTTGGGAAGACTAGCAATAAAAGGTAAGAGGTGAGTGAGGGCTTGGTGTGTGTCTTACCTTCACTGTGGCCGATTTTTGTTCTTATTTTGCCCTGTCTTAATCCCCCTGGATTTAGGCTGGGCCAGGTGAGAGGAGGAGATGATGAAAGACTAAAGAAGAGAGGAACAAATGCCAGCTCAGTACTGTAAGTCATTCTCCTGAATATTTATCTTCAACCCACATCACCTCTAATGTAGAAGCCACACCTCAGTCTCTTTCAGTAGATTTACCTTTATTTTGTTCACTAAGACATGGGCATGAGGTGACATCTCAGCCACCGTGCCCTGTTTTTTGGATTCTCAACAGCCTTGCTTTCTTTTCTTGCATTTGAATAAATTCTAATAAGGGTGAGAATTAAGGCAGGACCCTCAGACCCTTTGAACAGACTGAGGTGGGCTACTCCCAACAACACAGATCTTCCCTGACTTAAGATGGGGGTTATGTCTCGATAAAACTATCATAAGTTAAAAATATCATTAAGTCGAAAATGCATTCAATACACCCAACCTACCAAACATTATAGCCTAGCCTAGCCTATGTTAAATGTGCTCAGAACACTTACATTAGCCTACAGTTGGGCAAAATCCTATAACACACAGCCAATTTTTATAAGTGTTGACTATATCATGTAACCTACTGAATACTGTGCTGGAGTGAAAAGCAGAATGGCTGTATGCGTGCAGAATGGTTGTGAATGTATCGGTTATTCACTCCCTTGATCACGCGGCTGATTGGGAGCTGTGGCCCGCTGTCCCTGCCCAGCATCACAAGCGAGGATTGCGCTGCACATGGTGTTGGGCAGCTGTGGCTAGAAATGTTTGACACGAGAATACTTAATAATTTATGTTCTCAGAAACCAGGAAGTGCTGGTCTTGAGGATTTCATTTTTGAGGAGGTTTTCTTTCCGGTGACGCTGCCTGCAACCCACTTACTTTATCAAAATAGCAAGGTTTCTGAAGGAAAAGAAAGACCTCCTTCAACCTTCCACCAAGAGACAAAGGAGAAGAAACCATGAAATCCTTGAGAATGTTGCAGAGTACAGTTGCCCACCCCCCTCCATTAAGTGGAGTGAACATGATACAGGAGGATAGGAAAGGGTAGGAGAAAAGAGAGGGAGTGAAAACCTCCCCAAAACAGAGGAAGGAGAAAGCTCAGAAATGGAGGACATCTAGGGAGGAATGACAGAACTCAAAGGAACTGCAGGCTGGTCTTCGTGATAAGGCAACAGGGCCCTCAACCCTCTGCAGTCCGTCCGTATAAGCACAAGGAGTTAACACTTCAAAAAGATGGTAACAGGCAAACAACCCAATGTTCACAGATGAGGACTAGTCTAATGAACCATTGTCTATTCACACAATAGGATGATTCTGGCTCCAAAAGGGAGGGAACACTGTCTCTCTGTACTATTGTGGAGTGATCTCTAGGATATGCTTTTTTAAAAAGTAAGGTGGATAAAATCATGGATAGTGTGCTATTATTTATCTAAGTATCTATCTATCATCAGTCAATCATCTATCATCTATCTATGTACCTATCTTTAATATATATATCTATCTTTAATATAATAATACGTGAATAATAATATCTATATCTTTAATATATTAATACTTTAATATATGTATCTTTAATAATATAGTAATTGCTTTAAAAAACCAGGAAGATAAACTATAAAATGAAACAAAATGGGTCACTATTAGGGAAGACCCTAGAATGGGGAAAAGGGCAGAAGTTGATCTTCTTTGAATACACCTTGTTTTATACTTTTGCTTTTGGAATCATGTATATGTTTTACATAAGTATAAAATAAAATAAATGTTTTTAATTCACAAAAATAGAAATTAAGAAAAAGACAAATGAATCTAACTCTGAATCAAGTTAGAGGCACAATCATACAGTAAGTAACTATTCTAAATGACTTTTTGTAATAGTAATTTGATTGGAATCCCAGAGGGATACTCTCTATAAGAAACTATAAAACAGGGAAACTAGTTTATTCAATGACAACAAAAAATTTGCAAGGAAATTAAAAGGCAGAGGAATGGAGAGGGAAACCCATAGACTTAAGTCTGAGAGGGCGTATCTATGTCCATTGCAATGTATAGATTATATTTAGATTCTGATTCAAACAAAAACAAACATTCTAAGAAAAAACATTTCTAAGTAATATATAAAACAAAACATTCTAAGACACTAGGGGAAATGATACTGACTGGAAATTTCATGATGTTAACAAGCAATTATTAATTTTTTAGATATGAAAATTTTATTGGTTAAATTTTATTTTAAAAAGAGTTCTTAGGCCTTAGTGATACAAATGGAAATATTTAAAGACAAAATTATGCCTAGCATTGCTTCAAAATAATCCTAGGAGAGGGAAAGTGGTGATAAGTATATGGAGGCTCATTTATACAACTTTTTATGTCTTTGAAATTTTCCAGTCTAAAAAATAAGTTGTATACAGGGCAGCAGGAGACATAAAATTCTCCCTGAATGGTACATTTACAAGTTTTGTGAGTGAAGTTTTCTTCACACAATTGAGGTCATTAGCCAGATTTGGATATTTGTGTCCTCTTCTGTGAATTTCAAACCCCTCCAGATAATGTACTCTTTCAGACCACAAGAGAATGATGAAGGCTTTGAGGAGATCAGTATTCAGAGGTTCTTGGGGCTGATTTTAAAACTGGCCTCCACATTTGCTTCCTTCATTCATCTTTTTTTTTTCCCTTCTGCCACCAGCCTAATTCTGTCTTTGCCAATTATGCCTAGGCTATTATAGTCACTACCTTATTAGTTTTTCCTACAGCATAAGGCTAACAGAAGAGAATCATCTCTATAGCAGATTTAGAAGATCTCCCTAAATATAAATGTTTAAAGAAGTCTAACCAAAAAAGTCATAGAATGGAGAGGCACTATTGATGAAAAACATTTACACCAATGATCAGAATTTATTTAGGCTTTTTGTCTAGTTAGGTAAATGATGATTTTTATTTTATTTTTATTTAAAAATTTTTTTAATGTTTATTTATTTTTAAGAGAGAGAGAGAGAGAGAGAGAGTTCAAGCAGGGGAGGGGAAGAGAGAGAGGGAGACACAGAATCTGAAGCAGGCTCCAGGCTCTGAGCTGTCAGCACAAAGCCCAATGCAGGGCTCAAACTCACAAACCGTGAGGTCATGACCTGAGCCCTTTTATCTCTAGTCCCCCAGTTCCCTCTCTGGAAGCATTAATACTAACAGTTAAGGGGTGCCTGGGTGGCTCAGTCATCCTACTGAGTAGTTAATCATCCTACTCTTGATTTCAGTTCAGATTATAATCTCATGGTTTGTGGGTTTAAGCCTTGTGTTGGGCTCTGCACTGACAGTGTGGAGCCTGCTTGAGATCCTCTCTCTCTCCCTCTCTCTCAAAATAAATAAATAAATAAATAAATAAATAAATAAATAAATATTTAAAAAAAGAATATTTATAAAAAATACTAATAGTCTATTGTGTATTTCTTGAGATATAAATATATTTGCAGAAAATATAATTACATATCACAAATGGTAGATAATTAAATATAATTATTGAATAGTCTTTAACTTTTCCCACTCTGTGATTTTTTAGGGCTTCTTTTTATTTCTGGACTATCATTTGCATAGCCAGCTCAGAAAAACAATTCTGAAAAAATGTTTGCCTCACATTTGTATTTTTCTTTGGTTTTGAAAAACCCACAAAATGTCAGATACAATCATAGACATTGGGATGCAAAGATGAAGAAGGCATTCCTTCAGAGGGAATTCAATCTAGTTCAGACAGTCACGTTTTCAAATAAACAGAGCTAACGACTGACTGTCTTCATGTACTCAACAGTTTAATGGGGATGGTGTTAAATATATATTTTTAAAACCTATAATGGCAAAAAAATCACATTACTCAATTTACTTGAAATATGAAAATTAAAAACAAATTCCCCCCTAAAAATGGTGTACCAGAGAATGTTTACAAATAGCTCAATACATTAATGATTGATGTTTAAAGTTATTTGACAACCATAAAAATACCCTCATTTGTTAACAAATTTTCCTAGTGATGAAGAAAACCAACTCACTCTTCTAAGTGCTTGATTATTGGATCTATAGATGATTCAGACCCTTAATTTCTCCATTTTTCTGTGGCCTATTTTTGGGATACTTTATTTCTTAATTAAAATCTCTCTTTAAGATGGCTAGGAGGAGACAGGAAATGAAGGTTAGAACAAAGCTCAAGTGCATTTAGGTTAGTCATGTAACTCCTTGCTAGCAGCTCTGTTCAATTCCTATGGAGAGAGTCAGGAAAGTCACCAATGACTGTGAGCCTTTGGGACTATCACTGAAGTCTTGTCAATTGTGCTCATGTTTCTTTTTATCGAGATCCTCTTTATAAAAAACACTGTTAACTCTTTCATTGTTCTTTCTCAAAACCAAGCCTCCAATATACTAGGTGTTGTTAATCAACACTGGGTTGCCTAGAAAATGGAGATACGGATTGTTTAAGGCACTTATCTTGAGTCAGTGATAGATCTGGGAAGATAATTTGCCAAATGGCAGCCAATCTCTTATTTTGTCTCTAGTATCTAATACAAACTTAGCCCATACATACTTTATATACTTACAAGTGTTTAACCATGATGTTCCAACAAGGGATAGTGACTATTTTGTAACTGTTTCAGACAATTGCTGACCTGTTTATATTGGTAGCCAGTGTCCTTGCTGAAGACAAAATAGACAAAATGGCAATCATTTCCCAAAGCAAGATTCTTAGTTTAGCTAGGAATGTTTTCTTTATTACTATTTTGGCAGGATTTAGGGGAGGCCAGTGGTGACTGAAAGGCAAGTTTTGTACTATTATCATTATTATTATTTCACTTTTACTTTTGTACTCATTTTAGCTATGGGTGAGGAAAATAATAAACCTGCCTCTGGCCGTTGGCTAGTTTGATTATGCTGTTGCTTCTGTTATTACTGAACACCAAGAGAGTGGACATTATCCAAGGCAAGAAATAATTCAAGAGACATACAGAGGTGTACCAAAAATTACCATAGTAAATTACTTTTCCATGTTTTGAAACTCAATTTCAATATTTTCCTCATTAACTCTGGACAGTGTTTGAAAACAAACTGCTCCTGACAGAACCAAATGAAGGTCAAGCCTGTCTTTCACACCTGAAAATGAAGTTCTCTGGAAATATAAGCTGTCAAAATATAGCATGAGTAGTATTTATAATCAATCATGTGCTTTGGACTTGGTCAACTATAGACCATTCTAGAGAAATTGAATGGTGGCAGTGCTCTCTACTGTCATGCTGTGATTTTGATATCACAAAGCAGACATCCTGAAAAATATTCACTTCTGTTTTTGTCTGCTTAAAGAAACTAGGATCAGCGCTAGCAAGTGGAGGAGAGAGTATAACTCCAAACCCAAAGAAATAAAAATAAACTTAAAAAGAGGACAAGATGTTCTAATAGGGCAAGCAAGCATTATGAGCTATTTCCTTTCTTGTAGCCATGTGCAGAATGGTTAATAAGTGGTCAACAGAAGCAGCACTATAATAAGTCTATTGCTTTGTAGCATTAATACTTGGGAAGTCATTATATTGTTAGAAGTTCCTCTTTTAGAAGTCATATATGGTCCATTCTCTAAGTAGGATTGAGCCTGAAATTTCCAGGAAGATGGGTACCCAGAGTTATTTTCTTAAGTATTTTGATTTATTTCATAATTAGAGAATAGATATGTATTTAATTTTTTAAAAGGGTACCCAGATAATGGGTATTCAGGTTGGGAATGAGGCATAAAATTACAAACTGTAGTTTACCACCATTAAGTCATGTTCATTATGGTAGCCATGACCACATGGGGCCACCATCACTTAAAATATGGCTAATGTACCTGAAAAACTGACATTTTAATTTAATTTAAATTTAAAAATACTCAGTTTAAATATATGTAAACAATTCATTTTCATCCTCTCCAATTTTCTGCAACTCTCCTCTTAGTTCGAACCCATCATTCATCATTGGAGTTCTTACAATAGTTTCTTAACTGCTTTCTGGCCTCTAGTCTTTTTTTTTTTTAATGTTTAGTTTTTTTTGAGAGAGAGATGGAGTGTATGAGAGTGAGGGGGACAGGGAGAGAGGCAGAGAAAGAGGAAGACAGAGGATCCAAAGAGGGCTCTGTGCTGACAGCAGAGAGCCTCATATGTGGGGCTCAAACTCATGAACCTGAGATCATGACCTGAGCCAAAGTTGGCATTTAACCAACTGAGCCACCCAGGGTCCCTTGGCCTCTGGTCTTATACTCTACCCTGCTAGGCCAGTCTCAAAAGAACTTCCAAATATAATTAAATTTTCAAGCTTTTCTTGAGGTATAAAAGGCATACAGAAAAGTACAAAATTATAAGTATACAGTTTGATATGTTATAAAATGAACACAACTGGTAAATGAACAACCAGATAAAATCACACTGCAGAAGTTCCCTTCCATGATCCTTTTTGATCACTTCCCTCTTCCTTTTCTCCAAAAGTAATATCGTTACTTCTCACACCCACAAATGACCTGTTTTATATAAATGGAATTGTAAGATTATGCATTCCATTATGTCTGGTTTATTTTCTTCAATATTATGCTTGTGGAATTCATCCATATTATGATGTATATCTGGACTTCATTCATTTTCACTGCTGTGCAGGAATTTAACATATGAATATACCATGATTTACCTATTCTACTCTTCATACAGCCTTTGGATATTTCAAGTTTTAGGCTATTATGAATAATACTACTTAGAACATTTAAAATTTTGTTTTGTGCAGACATTTCTATTTAAAAAAATTTAGTGTTTATTTTTTGAGAGAGAGAGACAGATAGAGACAGCGTGAGCAGGGGACAGGCAGAGAGAGAGAGGAAGACACAGAATCTGAAGCAGGCTCCACACTTCAAGCTCAGCACAGAGCCCAATGTAGGGCTCTAACTGTTGACCCATGAGATCATGACCTGAGCTGAAGTTGGACACTCAACCAGCCACCCAGGCGCCCCTTTTACACACATTTTTGTACAATCTATTCCTAGAAGTGAGTTACTGGCTAGTAGAGTATGCATATGCCCAGTTTTGGAAGATAATGCCAAACAGTTTTACAAAGTAGTTTTTATCAGTTTACATTCCTGTAAATAGCATATGAGAGCTTACATTCTACATCCTCATCAATGTTTGATTTGTCAATCTTTTTTTTCAATGATTATTTTTGAGACAGCAAGAGCGGAGGAGGGGCAGAGAGAGAGGGGGACAGAGGATCTGAAGCGGGCTCTGTGCCAACAGCAGAGAGCCTGGCGCAGGGCTCTAATCCATGAATAGTGAGATCATGACCTGAGCTGAAGTTGGATGCTTAACTGACTGACACACTGAGGCATCCCTGATTTGACAATCTTTATTTATTTATTTTTTTTACATGATATCCCCCAAATTTCCTTTTATTAGTTTTTTTGTGGGGCTTTTTTCATGTTTAAAAAATTTTTTTAATTTAATTTTTTAATTTAAATTTTACTTAGTTAATATGCAATGCAATATTGGTTTCAGGAGTAGAATTCAGTGATTCATCACTTATGTATAACACCTAGTGCTCATCACAACAAGTGCCCTCATTAGTACCCATCACCATCTCTCACACATCTCCCTCCATACCATAGTTTGTTCTCTATCATTAAGAGTCTCTTGTGGTTTGTTTCCTTCTCTTCTCTTCCTCTACCACCCCCACTTCCCATATGTTATCTGTTTGTTTCTTAAATTTCACATATGATAGTGAAATCATATGGTATTTGTTTTTTTCTGATTTATTTCACTTAGCATAAAATATTCTAGCTCCATCCACGTCATGGCAAATGGCAAGATTTCATTATTTTTGCTGGCTAATATTCCATTGTGTGTGTGTGTGTGTGTGTTTGTGCATACACATATATATCACATCTATTCATCAGTTGATAGAAATTTGGGCTCTCTCCATAGTTTGGCTATTGTTGCTAATCCTGCTATAAGCATTGGGTGCATGTATCCCTTTGAACCTGTTTTTTTGTATCCTTTGACTCAATACCTAATAATGCAATGGCTAGATCGTAGGGTAGCTCCATATTTGGTTACTTGAGGAACCTCCATACTGTTTTCCAGAGTGGCTGCACCAGTTTGCAGTCCCACCAACAGCACAAAAGCGTTCTCCTTTCTCTGCATCTTTGCCAACACCAGTTGATTCTTGTGTTGTTAATTATAGCCATTCTGGATTTATCAACCTTTTTAAGTTTATTCTGTGAACATTTAAAGGATTACTGTTGTGCTTTTATTTACATTTCTTGATGATTAATAAGTTCAGCACCTTTTTGTATTAGAAATTCGTTCTTTTGAACTGCCTGCTGAAGTCTTTTTCTCATTTTTCTATTAATTGCCTGTTTTTTTAAACTGATTTGCAGCAGTTATTTATATATTCACTTATGAGTTGCAAATATCTTCCATTCCATGGCATTCTTTTCTATTTTTTTTTAAAGTTTATTTATTTTGAGAGAGAAAGTGAGAGAGAGAGAGAGAGAGAGAGAGAGAGAGAGAGAGAGAGAGAATGCACGCCAGCAGGGGGAGGGAGAGAATCCCAAGCAGGCTCCACACTGTCAGGGTACAGCGTGACTCAGGGCTCGATCTCATGAACTGTGAGATCATGACTTGAGCCAAAATCAAGAGTTGGATGCTTAACTGAGCCAACCAGGCTCATTTTTTTTCATTCTTAATGGTGTCTTTGATGAACATAAGTTTTTATTTTGTTATCCATTTATCACTGTTTTCCTTCATGACAAAGACTTTTTGGGTCCTATTTAAATCTTTCTTTATTCCTAGGTTTTGAAGATATTCTAAGTAATCTTTTAGAAGTGTTATCTTTTCTGCCTTCTAGATTTACAATATACCTCAAGTATATTTTTGTATATAGTATGAGGTAAAGGCTAAATTTCTTTCATTTTACCTGATTATCCAATAGCCCCACTATAATTTATTGTAAAGTTTTCCCTACCACTCTAAAGCACTACTGTTGTCTAGGGTGACCAACTCATTCCAAATTTTCCTAATTTTAGCTCTGAAACTCTGAGACAGCCTCAGTCTCAGGCAAATCGGGATGTATGTCATCTTACTTTTGTTATAAATCTTATGTGCATGTAAGTATGGGTCTATTTCTCAATTCTTTCTCCTGAACAGAATAATAAGCCCACTTTGTCTTTATTTTAGCTTTATAATGACTTATTATCCTGTAAAGAAGGTCATCCTAACTTGTTCTTGATTTTCAAGAATCTTGGCTAATTTTTATAAATTTTCCATTTCTATTTTAGGACCAGCTTCTCAATTAATACAAAAGAAAAAAGAAAAAAAAAAAAAAAAGAATCCCAAGATTGGGAATGCATTGATTCTATAGATCAGTTTGAGAAAAATTAGATTTTTATAATATTGAGCTTTCTAAGCCATAATTTATTTGGGTCTGCTTTAATTTCCTAAATGTTTCATAGTATTTTGTGTGGAGGTCTTATACATGTATTGTTAGGTTTAAAAAATTTTTTTTTATATTGTATATAATACCGTTGTTAAATTGTACTAATACTTGTTCCTGTTGTATAGATATACACTTGAATTTTATATATTGGCTTTATATTCAGGGAACTTAAACTTATTAATTCTAAAAGTTTCTATGTAAGCTATATGTAACATTCTTATATTATTTTGGATTTTCAAATAAGTGGCTGGCTCTCACAGCGTATAGTTTGCTGAATTCTGTTTTAGTCCATGTTTAGACTTCTTTTCCTGGCAGGGAGTCTCTTGTCTCTAAGGTGTGTGCTAGATGCATGGTAGATGCAGCAGAAGATCCAAATTGCTGCTCATGGGCACAGAGTGAGCCTTGAGCTATTCCAAAGCTGTTCCTCCTTTCCTCGATAGTCTGTAAATTGAGTCAATGGTGCCAAATCTATTCCCAGTACTCGTCATTCATTTATGTAGATCCAAGATCCCATCTGGTATTCTTAAGCCTGAAGATTTTCTTTTTTTCACATTATCATGGGGTGTAAATGTTCAAGGAAAAATTCTTGCTGTTGTCTACAAATATCTATTTCACCTTCATTTTGAATGACATTTTCACTGATACAGTGAATATTTACCGGTTCACAATTCTTTTCCTTCTGCACTTTTTAGATCTGAGTCATTCCATTACCTTCTAGCTTGCATATTTTCTTATGACTTTTTTTTTTTAATCAGGAGTCACTATTTTTTAAAAATAGTATGTTCTAGTAAATATTTTTGGCATTCTGACCATAATAGTCTCTGTCAAAACTACTCAACTCTGCCTTTTTAGTGTGAAAACAGCCACAGACAATAGGTAAACAAGTAGGTGTAGCAGTGTTCCAATAAAACTTTATGAGAAAACTGGAGGCAGGACAGATTTGGCTTGAGGGTTGTATACAGTTTGCTGACCTGTTTTATATGTAATGTGGTTTTTTTTTTTTTGGCTGCTTTTAAGGATTTATCATTGCTTTTTAAGTAATTTGATTATGATGTCATTGTATGATTTATGTTATTCTGCTAGGGTTGAGCTTCTTGAATTTTCCACTGTCTTCATTCTGTTCACGTTTTTCTTTACATTCTTTTTTTTTTTAAGTTCATTTACTTATTTTGAGAGAGAGAGAGAGAGAGAGAGTGCGTATGGAGTATCAGTATGGAGACTGATGTGGGGCTCAATCCCACGTACTGTAAGACCATGATCTGAGCTGAAACCAAGAGTTGATTACTTAACCCAGGTGCCCCTACATTCTTTCAAGCTCCTAGTTTGTCAATTCCCTTTCATAATTTCTGAAACTGTTTTTTTTTCCCCCTTAGGTGGTATATTTTCCTCCTTTGAATGCTTGATAGTTTTTTATCAGATGCTGGAATTTTACTTTTTTTTTTTTTTTAATTAGTTTTAGAGAGACAGCAAGCATGCTCAAGCAGGGGAAAGGGGCAGAGAGAGAGAGAGAGAGAAATCCTAAGTAGGCTCCATGCTGATGATACAGGGCTCCATCCCATTACCCTGGGATCATGACCTGAGCTGAAATCAAGAGTCAGAGGCTCAACTGACTGAGCCACCCAGGTGCCCCTGGAATCTTACTTTCTTAAATGCGAAGTTTATTGTAAAGTGCTGCAGTTAGTATTTGTACTGCCATTAAATTACAGATGAGTTTGATCCTTTCAAGTCCCGCTTTTAATCTTCGTTGGATGTAAATGATCAGCTTTTTCCCTAGGACTAATTTCATTCCACAACTAAGCCATGGTCTTTTCAAGCAGAAGCATAAGACACAACCCAAGATAAAATGGGAGACTAATCAGTTTGGCAGCTTAGAATGAGAAGACTTGAGCATAGTGAAAGGTGAGCAGCAATGAGTCAACAGAAAGCAGGGAGGGGAGAGTAAGTAGAGCAAGGGGAATGGTTTGCTAACTGACATTTGCATATACAAATGCCTAGAGATGGCAAGTACATGATTTTGAATAAGAACTATGCAAGATCCAATAGGATTGAGGGAGGACAGAAAGGGAAAAATGGAAGAGATTAAGCTAGTAAAGGAAGTGGAATTTAACTTCCTTTACTTTAGGAAATGAGTTTGCTCAACTGTTTAGATCATTACCTGTAAGTTTTAACAAAGTAGATCTCACTTTTTCTTTTTTTTGAATCATATTTGAAGGGTATAAGGAGAAGTGAAACAAATTTTATTTCGTAAAATTTATTGGAAGCCTTTATTAATATGTAATTTGCATAAGTCTTTTGCTCACATTTTTCTCCCACTTGTTACTATCTCTCCATTAGAATACCGACTTTGGAGTCCTTAAGCCTTGAGTTAATATCTCAATTCTGATGTTTAAAAAATCTCAATTTTTAATTTTTTAGCTGCATGATTTTGAGCAAATTCCTTCATAAGACTTTATTTATTCAAGTGTAAAGGGCTTAGGGAGAGCAAAGTTATGAGAAAAAACACAGAAATGTCAACCAGTCTCCAGCACATGGTAGAAACTCAACACATTAGTCCTTTTGGATAAAAGCACCAGGAAAAAACTCCTTTTCTAGCCCAGAAGTTCTCAACCAAGGAGACACATCAAAATCACATGAAGAACTTCAAAAAAATATTGATGTTCAATCCTCACATAATTTAATTGGTGTGGGGTGAAGACTGGATATGCTATTATTTTTTATAAACTCTCCAAGTGATTTTAACATGAATGCAAGGTTGAAAACTGATCTAGCTAGGGACAACTTTTTCATCTCTCTGAAATTCAAAGGCTGTGTGTTTGTGTGTGTGTGTGTGTGTGTGTGTGTGTGTGTGTCTAGCACACAAAGCAAAATGTGAAAACATGAGATCTATTACGAGAAAAACAACTGCAGGCCATAACTGACACTGAGGAGTGCTGGCAACACACTTGGCTGACTTCTTAGATTCTGTTTTCAATGTCAAATCCACACTGGTTATATAACATTGGGGCTAAAGGTTTTACATAACAAATCCCTTTGAATTTGTAAAACCCAGATTGTTGATTTTATAAAAATCTTTATTTCATTTCTTTAAAAATTATTTCTATAGCAATTTCTTTACAAGATACCTTTTTTATAAAGCCCTGTTTACTTTATATCTTTGTTTTTTAAATCCCCCATTCATTTTGAGATTCTAAAAAGAACTCTATAAAAAAATTAATGTAAAATGAAATAAGGCTAACACTATGATGGAAAGTGACGGTTTGGTAAATACTTAAGAATGTATATATATGGAGCAACTTCTATTTTAAATTTATTTTTTAAGTTTCATTGAGATAATTTTTAATTTAAATTTGCTAGCTGTTGTACTTTAGCTTCTTAGATTACATTACCCAAGTTATTAACCTTACTTCTCCAGATGACGTTACTGAGTTGTTAATAGAAGTCAGCTAATACTTCCTAGTAAGTTTTTATAAAATGTGAATAACTTATCCTTCTTTACTTTAGTAATAGTTTTAGAAATCTAAACTCATTAGCAGAGGATGAAAGGATATAGAAAGTATAGCATTCATATGAAAAAAGATACCACACATAAGTGTGCAGTATTATTTCTTCTGAAACAATCACTTAAAAAGCTCTTTGTATAGAGTATATTATGTGAAGTGCACAATCTCAGGAAAAAGATATACTGAGAATTAAGAACTGTAACAACGTATATGACATCAAAATGGTAATTTCCATTAAGATTTGAATACTAGACAGACTGTGCCAATTTTGTTTTTCTTCAACTGTCCTGCACACTCAAGAAACATTCAGAAAGCTTTTAAAGAGGAAGTATACAAAAAGACAACTACTTTTGTAAATAAACATTACCATAAAAAGAACAAAACTAATTGAAGAAGATTTAGATGAGCTTACAACTTAGTTTTTAAATATTTTTTGTTCTTTCTAGATATGAGTTAATAATAGGCTTTTGGAACCTGTTACAAGGACTCCCAATACCTCTAGACATCATGAGGGATCTTTATTTCTACATCCAAAAGATTCTTCTGGAATCTTAAGGTATGGAGACAAAAGTCAGATCTCTAGCCCAATGTTGCTTTGTTTCTGATTATTTAGCGAGAAGAGAGGTGGAGATAGAATTTGCAAGAGGAAGAAGAAAGCACAAGGGTTAGGAAAATGGGAAATGGAGCTTCTGGTTATTCTGGTTTCAATTTCAGCAAATGATTAATGTTATTACATTTTTAATCTTAAAAGTCTTTAATTTCAAGTCTTTGGTACTGGTATGAAATTATCATCTGCATAGTCCCAGTATTCTTATATAACTAAAATTTATATCTTAAAAATTTTTTTTAATGTTTTATCTATTTGAGAGAGAGAGGGATAGAGAGGGAGGGAGAAGGAGGGAGAGGGAGGGAGAGCGGGAAAGAGGGAGAGGGGAGAGGGGAGAGGGGGGGAGAGGGAGAGAGAGAGAGAGAGAGAGAGAAAGAGAGAGAGAATGAGCAGGGGAAGCACAGAAAGAGAGGGAGACACACAATCTGAAGCAGACTCCAGGCTCTGAGTTGTCAGCATGGAGTCCGACGCGGGGCTTGAACTCACAAACAAATCATGACCTGAGCCGAAGCCGGACGCTTAACCAACTGAACCACCCAGCCGCCCCTAAAATTTTATCTTTTTCTCATTTTGAAAATTCTATATTACCTTGACACATAAAATCCTTGAATTGTTTGGTATTCATAAATAAAATCATGTGTAGGTCTGTCTTTAAGAAAGTTCCTAGAAGTAGCTGAGCCCAGTATTAATACAGCAAGTATTAAATGACCTCACCAATTTCAATAAATACTAACACTGATTAATCATTAATAAATCATTCATTAGCCAGTGGATAACTGAACACATAGGGTAGCTTAGGAATTCACTATTAAGATAAGAGGAAGCTCACAGGAAAGACAGTGTGATAAAAATTTGTCTGTTTCATTCATTTATAGAAAAGACAAATCTCAACAAATGCTGCAAAGAAGGTCCAATTTTAATCCAATCAGGTTTCCTAATTTTCCTGGTGACTGGAAACAAGTTAGAAGTGGGACATAGTGGAATGAAGATGAGGAGTTCTGCTTTTAACTACCCCATTAAAAGCTTGGGAAAAAGATAAACTCCAAATCACCAAAGAACAGTCTTTCCTTAAAATGTTTTCAAAATAAATGAGACCAATTTCAGAACAATGATTGTACAATCATGGATAAGTTAAAAACCTTTAGGAAAGGGGACAACTGGGATAACTCTTGAATATGTACAATCAAGACCCAGGAGAACTGACTTGTTTCCCATTCCCTGGTAAAAGAAAATGTGGGATAGTAGGGTCTGACATTTTACCGTTTTATCTGAAACTATGAGACAGAAACAACTGTGCAAAACACAAGATTCAAATGGAAAAAAAAAAAACCAAATGTACAACTCTAGAAATATGCAATTGATGTTTAATAATCTGAAGATTAACAAAATCAAAGATTTTTTACTTGACTAGGTTCATTTCCTCTGAATTCTTCTAAATTATTAAAAATAATCTATCACACTTATTGATTTAGAACCATCAGATTTTACTTCAGGAAAATCTAATACCTTTCAAAAAGTTATAATTTTAATGTTAACACAAAAAATTACTTCCTAACATTTCATTTTTAAAAAACTTTTCCGCAGCCAAAGATTCCTATTTTTGAATTACAGTACTGCAAGGCACATACAGAACTCACCTCCTTCAAAACACAGAGAAGATATACTCCCTGAAATAGAATTTTAAAATCCTTAAACAATTAGAAACACTACAAAGTTAGCAATTTTTAGGTAAAAATGTTGTTTCTACAGGATCATGCACCTTTCTTAAAATCAATTCAGCATATATGTATAAATAATCCTTTTTTAAAACATTTGTACTTGAAATGCAGATACAGTGATGCTGAGGACAGCACTAAAGAAAAACCTGAAAAGTACTATAGTTGATAAATTTTATGTTATTGCCTTCATTAGAGACTGTATTATCTTTAGCATTTTAAGAGATCTGAATTTAATAATGGGGTAATATACAGGAAACAAAATTTTTTCCATCATTTCTAGCATCAATTCTTTTATAAAAGAGGCTAAATGAGTTATACTTTTTGTTTAGTAAAACTGAGAATGAGATCATTTAAATGCCTCTACTAAATTTAATGCAGCTTAATTAGGGACCAGGTACATACTTTCCTCTGAAAATTTTTGGTCAAGCATGTCTAACCATAAAAGTAAATGGAATTTTAAGAGGTAGTTTTTTTTTTCCCATGATGCATCTGTTAATAAATGTATTGTCAAGAAAATAAAAACAAGCACTGAGTGTGTTTTCTTAAAGTAAAAGGGTCTAATGAAAAGAAAAATAAAAGATAGGTATGATATTTGTTACAATCTGACATTTTAACAGTCATAGTAATAGATGTTTTGTGACCAGTGCATTTTGGATTCTCTCAGGATTAAAATACGAGTCTGCCAACAGTATTAAATCCTCCTCCACCCCCTCCACCAGTTGGTCCACAGCTTCCTGGTGGGTCATTGTCATCAAATCCATTGGGCCGAAATGAACATGAGGCAGATGCAGCTTGTAGGGCCCGGGCACGAGCGTTCAACTCTTGTTCCTAAATTTAAAAAGAATTTTTATAAAATTAAAACCCTAAACACAGTGGATGAGTATATCATCTACATACATTTTAAAACTGACTTAATCCTTAATAAGCATCCCTTAAATTTCAGTATTTTAAAAAATATTGACTATATTAATCCCTGTCAAATCTTACTAAAGTACATAATCACAGATGGAACAAATAAGAATGCAAAATCCTGGGGTAACTCTACAGAATGACAGATCCTAAAGGCCATTCTGTTCAATACCTCAGTTTGCAGAAGAGAAAACTGAAGCCCCACATCCTAAAATTCCTCTTTGGAAATATTAGTGTTCTTGCAAATACTCATCAACACATATGGGAATAGATTTCCTTTCTAATATACTGAATGTAGAATTTAAAGGTTATGACGTTGGATTATCTACTCTTTATCAAGTGGGGCTATTTTGTAAGTGGGTGATAAAAGGTATAAATAATGAAAAATGGCTGAATGTTTCCTACCCTTAGAATACTTCTCAGTAAATAAAAGTAATATTTCAATAACATTCTTAAAGAAAATGGAGCCTATCTTCTTACAGTATTACTTAAAACTTTTCCCTACCAGTATCAGAACTTTTATCAGGAACCAGTCATACTCATTTATGTGCCAGACACATATTAGGTGCTCAGTAAATATTAATGATCATAGATTAGAACACTATTAGCTACTTAGCCTCAAAAGAAGCAAATGTAAATAAATAATGGCAAATTCATTTGGCAAGGTGTCAAACCACATTCTATAACTGGTATAAACTCCTTGGAAAAAAAACACAAAATATTCTGGCATATGCCCATTTTTCTGGGAAACGGTCTATAACTTTCAAATGAAGTCAATGTCAATAAGGTCTAGAAGACACTCTTAATGTGTTAGGCATAATCATCCTGAAGAACTTAAAAATACATTTAACAGTAATCATGAAAACTATACTATTTCCAATTTTCAAATAAGCCCAGTTACTTTGCTCCAACTGGCAAGGTAGTGTTATAGTTTTTAGCTACTTTTTTTAGTTAACTGTTCTCTCCTCTTCACAAGATGCCCAATTTTTTATTATGGAGTAAACCACCAGGCTTACTTGGACATCTATTTTTCACATTATGAACCCCTAATTTCTCAGTAGCATATAGCAACAGCTGTGTGATTCCCAATAGAAAAAATGATAAAGAATCACATACTTTTATAGCTGAATTTGACCTTACATAAAAAATCCTTGTAACAGAATGGTCTAATTAACCAGTCTCTGGCAGGGCTTAGACAGGCTTTTAAAACTTAATTTGTAAGATACTTCTCAAAAACCTTTTTTTTTTTTTCCTTTCCATTTACTGTGCTGGTTCCTCTGTATAATGTTTTTCAAGAGACAGTTTATTTTTTAATCTGTAAAAATAAAATAAGAATTTTAAATAGAATAAAATTTTTAGTTTTACAGATAGAAAAAAGCTATGGATATGTAAGAAATAGATACAAAATAAGAAACAAAATCCTCATTGCTCTAGCTCTATAACCTACTGAAGTATCCAAACAAGCAATGAAAATCTGACTCTGTGTCTAAGATCTGGTTTCAGATATAGATCATGTTCCCTAATGAAATAAATAAAACTGAATATGCAAGGTAGAGTTCAAGAAGTTCTGCTCCCAAAAGATAAGGCAAATTTCATTAAAAAGTAATCCCACCCCCCCAGAAGTAGTGTTAAAGGACATACATAATACAAAATTAACTTCATTGCTTCTGAGACACATGAAAACTCTATTATATTTCAAGACAGAGATTCCCAAGGAAGGGATATTCCTTTTTTGCTTTCTTATCTACTTATATAAATACATAGCTGACAGACAAAAATGTAGGATATTCTGTTTTCAGAAAATAAGCTTAATGGATAGAAGAAGGGAAAACTGCCTTTCATTTTCTTTTAATATAGATGTGAGCATTGTGTGACATTGTGACATTGTATGTAAAAAAAATATGATTCTCATAGCATCTAGAATTTATATTCCAATTTTACATCAGGTATTAAAATCAGTTATTTCAGTAGTGGACTATCGGCTTGGAGTTAGTTACTGTTGCTTTGGGACAAATAACGTTCAGAATATTTAGATCTCTCACTCAAGTAACTATGTTAACATTACAATAATCCATCTTTTATCTTTCTTTAAACTACACATATATATTACATATACTCTTCTGTATGTACAATAAAGAAAAATACTAAGACATTAAGCTACCATGTCCTCTAAAGAAACAGGAAAGAAACCAAACAGGAAAGGACAGAAGCTCTGTCTGTAGTTGATGCGGGACATGTGGGGATAGCTGGTGATCTTCACAGTGCCGTGCTGGTGCTACTTTCACAATCTTTGTCTCACTGGATCCTAAACAAAAGCATAATTTTTATAGTCCAGACACTAAAATAATAGAGATACTCCTTATGGAAGTTGGACTGAAGGGAAAGAAAGAAAGAAAGAAAAAAGCCCTTCCCCAAATTTACTTCGAGATCCACAATCTGTACTGCTATCCTATGTGTACACACAGGCTATGACACACACAGAAAATGGTTTGGTCATACAGGATTTTTTGCCCAGGCTTTTCAAAACTACTCATCTCACCAAGTTTCTTTCTAACACATGTCAATCTAGATGTGATTTTAGTAAAATTTAAAAATGGAATCCCAAAAAGAGCTTGTTAAAATGATACAAGATGAATTTCTAATGTAATGTGAAAAACTAGAAAAGTAGCTACCCTGATATGTACTAAATTGGTGAATTCATTTGCAGTACTACTTAGTAGCAAAGGAACTCAAAATGTCCACTCCACATCCTTACTTTACTTAGACTGGATTAAATTTTTATAATTGTTTTACAAATAGGTATAAAGCTGTATCTTAAAACTAACATATTCTTGACACAGCAATCTATTTTAAAGCATTATTACTATGAAATGAGAACAGACTTTGAACTATATCTCAAAAATGTAAAAAAAAAAAAATAAGAACAAAACCATATATATACACGTTCCACGTGTTCAAAACAACATAGTCTCTTAACACAAACTTAAAATACTAGGATGGTTCAGTTAAATAGTATGAGTAGTGAGAACCATCACAATTCAAATCAGCACAAATCAATTACATGATTGTACTTAAAAGCAAATAAGACAAATATAAATGTTTAAGTTTCTAAATAAGAGTTGAGTATTTATAATTTGCTTTAAAAAGGTACTTTGGTAATAAGCTTTGACTTAATAGCCTGTCTTAATACTGGAACATAAAAATCTTAATGTAAGATTTGGCAGTAACATTTTTACATTAAACAACTTGCCAATTTGAGACTTACGATGGAATTTAGAACAATTGCAAACACTGAAAAACTGAATTAACAAAGTACATAATAGTTTCCTTTATACTGACATAAAGGCCTTAAAACAATAATGAAAAGAATGGCTCCTCACACTCAGATATTGTAAATATTGTAATGGGGTAAATAGTAAGAATAAAAAAATCATTTAGAGGTAGGCTGTAATGAAGTAGTTGTTATGGTTATAAGAGTTTTTGGCAATCCAATCACAGAAACAGAGCAGTTCCTCATCTTTTTAAAACCCATGTCCCCCCTTTGATAAATATGCTATTTTACTCAATCATTGATAAATAATCTGCATATTGCTATAAATCAAGATTGCACTGAGTCTTATTTTCTACATTTTAAATTACAGAAAATTCCTATTCCAACCTAACCCTCTTGCCCTTACTTCTATTCTCTAATCTTCAAGAATCATGACTATTAATATCTAGTGCTTATTTGAAATCTAGCAAGAAGGATAGGGTTGAATACATTCTATTACCTTGATCATAAGCCTTCTGACTGGATGTAATAATCTTTGGTGGTAAATCAGGCTTAATAAATATTCTGAGTTTCTAATTTTTTTCTGTGAAATGTATTATTTTTGTGTTACTCTAGAACATTGCCATACTCATTTAACAATGTATCATGTATCATTATTTGAATATTTTATAATGCAGTCAATCTGAAGACCTTTGAGAAAACTTTCCTCTCAAAATAAATACTATAGTGACCCAATTCTTCTCTTACTCCATCTGTATTTTTCAGCTTTCTGAGTTTCAAACACAAGATTTTTAGAGCTTACTTATGTAAACTCATAAAATCACTTGGACTACCCAATGAATATACCTACAATTTCACTGATAATTTAGTTTTGGTCCTTATGCTGGTAACAAGTTGGCAGGTTTCAAAGAAAAACACTTGCAGCAAGGTCTTTATTAACTTTTAAGTAGTAAAATCACTAACTTCCTGCAAAAAGTATATTTGTAAGTAAGTTCAGCTCACATGAAACGTTTGTTCCATGGCTTTTATACACTAATTATTCTATTATCTTCTTGGTTTTATGGCTTAAGTCTTTAAAGAATACAAATACCTTTTTTTACATATTCTACCTTGCAGTGTCTTTTATCTTACTCACCCGAATGTTAATAATTACCCTTAAAATATTTATACAATAGCCTAGAAGGAGTAAATACCAAACAGTAGTTGTTTCCCCCTGGTAGGTAGGATTGAAGGGAAGAGGGAACTTCCTATATTTCAGTATGGAATGATTTTACAATGATCACATCTTTTGTAAATTAAAGACAAGTGAGGTCCTTCACACTGCATCTAATTGCAACTATTCATAATTAATTCATAACATTAGAAAGCAAGATAATTTATATAGGCTGGACCCATTTCACATAAACCCAGACTCAAACTTCAGAATTACTACTCTGTAAATTCCTTGAAAATGTCTAAGTTGGGTTTTAAAATTAGGGCACTCATTTCACCACTGTCAATTGCTTCACCACAAATGATAAAGCGTATGTTTCCAACTTACCTGTAAATATAGTTTATTGTCTTTTGTTATAGCATCCATAAGTTCTTTCTGTAGAGGTGGGTCGCCATTTACCCAGAGTCCACTGGTTGAATTGTTACCACTTAAACTATTAGTGCTACTCTGTTTTTTATACAAAAGCACATAAGCTGTGTCCTTTGGAAACCTACTCGTAATTTTCTGCACTGACTGAAATGAAGTAAATGTCACTCTGCTGTCATTAAATAAAAACCATTCTTTTGACATTTCCTTATTTTCTAAATCTTGTTCAATAACTGCACTGGGACTATTTCTCCCGAGTAAATGACTCTGGGAGGACGCTAATGCCAGAGTTTCAGACTGGTGGCACATCTGGTATGAGGACTCTGTACCCGTGATGTTTCTGGCATAAGAATAGTAATGCCCACTTTCAGAGGAGATACCAGAGTGAACGACAACAGAACTTAACAGATACGGCACCAATCTGGAGCAGCAAGCTTCTTCAGTTCCAGAAGACTTTAATTTTTTAGCTAGGTTCTCACTAATATCAGTGAAGTCAACATCTATCGACCAACTTTCTGACAATGAAGAGAAAGTAGTTCTTTTAACTGGCAACTCCAAAACCAGTGGCAGGGACACGTTGTCTAAGATTTTTCTTCTCACATGATACTTCTGATCATATGAAAATCTCAGGAGAGTTAGAATAAGGTATTCAGGCTCCTCTGTGATTTGCATAGTTTTCTCGGCATTCTGCAGAGAGGCACAGTTTTCACAATAATACTGGTTGTCGCCAGTAAGAATCTCTGGAGCCAAAAAATAATTTAGTAAGTCGGTGACTGAAGGTGTGCTTCCACCTCCCGGTCTCTGAGGTACATCTTTATTAACAAGAATCTTGCTAGATTCATGAGGGACAGAAGTGTTATCAGTACAGCAAAACTCATCAGGAGGACAGCGTGACATTCTTTCATTCACAGCTGAATCACAAACAAAGGCAGCTGTTGCTGGACTATAAACTCCTGGTTCTTCTGAAGGTATACTGGCTTGCATTAGATCGCCATCTTGTGTATTGGGTGATGATGCTGCATCTTGAAAAGATAAATTTTCGATAGAAGAGGAAGGACAAAAGGCCAGTGAAAGATCAGTAAAGGCTTCCACTTTTTGTGAGGTACTCCTGCAGTTCAAACAACATATGTGAGTTCGTAGTTTTCCTCCAAACATTTTTTCTATTAAAGTCTTCTCACCCTCACTTGTGCAAGGGCTCTCTGTTAGTACAGCTGCCTTGCTCGCCACTTCCTGGAAAGAAGTTTCATTGCACCCCAGACTTGAAGGAGGCTTGTGTGAGGACTGAACTTGCAAGATCTTTTCTTCTTCATGTAGCCTGTAGGAGAGTATATCATTATATAGCTACTTCACTTAAGTTTAAATGTCACTTATTTAAAAATATTGGGGCCTTATATAAACAGCCAAATTATTTTCATCAAATGTAATGCTGAATGTAAAAAATCAAGTTTCTCCTCTTTCAATCAATAGGACCACTGAATAGTTTGAGAATGTAGATTACAAGTTAGGGGTTATCACTACCTTATATTCTCATACTTTCTTTAGTAAATTATATATGCCTATTATTTATCTTCTGTATCTTTGTCTGCCTGACATCTCATAGAAAGCCTGGAATAAAGAAACCACTCAACATGTCCTTACCTGAATCAACAGAAGATTGCATATGTTGAGTTCAACTAACTTTACTAGTCATTTATGTAACAGAAGGAAGGCAATCACAAAGAGAAGGAAAAAGATATAGGTTTTATTAACTAAGTGGTAAGGAGACCATTAAATATACCAAACCCATCTAAATATGAACTGGTCTGAAGGAGCAAATATTAAATTTTTTGGTCTCAGGACCCCTTTATACTCCTAAAAGTAATTGAGGAACCCAAGAGCTTTCATTCGTGTGGTTATATCCACCAGTATTTACTGTATTCAAAAGCTGAGAATAAAAGTAATATTTAAAAACAATAATAAAGCCATTACATGTTAATAATATTATGAAAAAGTTATATTTTCTAAAACCAAAAAATTTAGTGAGAAGAATGGCATTGTTTTATATTTTGCAAATATTTCAAGTATCTGGCTTAATAGAAGGCAGCTGGATCCTTGTATCATTCAATCTATTGTGATATGTTGTTCTGGATGAAGCATATGAAGAAAATCTGGCCTCAATTACAGATCTACAGATACAGAGTTAGAAGGGAAGACCCTTGAAAATGTTTGATGAACCCACAGGAGGTCTTTGTACTACACTATGAGAACAGCTGTTCCAAAGTAAGAAAATCAACAAAAGAAACCAAATTAAAAACAAAAGAACACTTAAATACATACAATGAATGCAAGGTATTTTAAAGATTAACACTTGAAATATATTTTTAAAGGCAAAACCAATATGCTATAGAAATAATCTGTTATGAAAGAAAATTTAAATCATAACTTTAAAAATGCTTTTTACCTGTCTAGCAGAAACCTGAGGTATTCAGAACAGTCTTGCTGTGATCTGGGGGTAAACCATGGAGGTCTGGAAGCCTCAAAGAACACCCGAGGTGCATATGCTTCTCTCTTTTGATATCAGTAGAGAAAATACAAGGAAGTGATTCTCACACCATGAATCAAATAACTGAAATCTTAATATAGGTTTAATAAAATTACACTGTGCTTAACCTTACTACTAAGTGCTACAACTAAATTTAGGTAATCTTCAGCCACAACTTCTCATTCTGCAGGTAAGAATTATCATCTAAAGAAACATGTGACTTGCCCAAGGTCATACAGCTAAATTAGTGCCAGAGGGAGCCAATTAGAACCCAGATCTCTCGAACACTTAATATAATGTTACTGGCATTATCCCTCCTATGACAGTCATGTGCTTGAGTTCATAATTTTTTGAAAAACCAAATTTGAAAAAGACATGTTAATATCTATATATAATTATATATCTATATATAAATATATCCAATATATATTTTGGATAAAGTAATAAGGTGAAAACTCTACAGGGCCATGCATATCTACTTTGGGTGAAAATTTCTTTGACCAGGTACACATTTCATAAATGTACAGAATGTAAGCACTATGTTTAGGGTCCTTGTTGATTTTATTTTTTTAGCATGGAGTTTAGTGAAATGGTTGCTCATGGACTTTGTAGCAATCTTGGTTCAAATCCTAGATTCTGTGACAACAAAAAGGAATTAAAAGGGCATCTGAAAAGATGTGATTATAACTTGAAACTTTAGAATTCTGACATTTTGAATGTATGTGGTATATAGCAGAGTCCTCAGTTAAGAAAAAACTTATCAAAGTATGCGTATTGATAGTATTTTGAAGGAACGAACTTTAGCATACTGACTGAACATGAGTTCTAGAGTCATTTAGTTCACATCCCCACTTGTCACTTGTTAGCATGACCTTGAAAAGCATGTGACATAAACTCACTTCCTTCATCTATAAAACAAGGATACTATCTATCTTATTACCTCATAGATGGTTTTTGAGGATTAAGAGATAACACATGTAAACTACTTTGCACAGAAGCTAGGCAAATTTAAATGCTCATTATATGTTAGCTTTATCAACTAAAAAAAAAAAAAGCCTTTTCAATTATATAGGGCAATCTACCTACCTAAAATAATCCTTGTTGGCTTGCTATCAGACAGGGTCTCAACTGTGACAGAACTTTAATTAGGTTCTCTTGTGTGTTCTTTCTTCTTTTCTAGGGAACATGGAACCCTCCTATGGTGTTTTCTAACAACTCTGGTTTAATAATGTAATACAGTACACAAAATAGTATATGTAATGTATTTACATCTACATATACACAGATATATGTCATATACGATATGCAGTAAATGTAGACTAGTGATAAAGCAAATATATGTCAATTTACTTGGAAAAATACTATTTGCCAGTTGGAGGGTAGAGATTTCATCTCCCTTGGTCCTGAGATGTTAAATTTAATTTGTGAACATACTTCCCTCAGAAAGTGAATAAAATTATTTCCGAGTATATTGCTACTTATAGGCCATCGCTCATATGTTAATTTTTTTCCATTTAAAAAGTTATACTTGAGCTATTCCATAGCTTGTAGATAGGAAACAAGGCATTCTTATCAACTCGTCCCACCAATCTTGAAGCTATCTTTCTGCCTCTACCTACCTACTCCTTTAGACCTCTGTGAAACTAACATAATCAGAGCAACACCAGGAAATAATATACATCATTTATAAATGATATATATGTATCATTCATATGTATTGCTCAAAACTTAAAGTTCCTTGAGCATAAGGATTCCTCTTTGAATACTTATCAGACTCCATATTGTGTCTCTCAAAAATGTCTATTGAATGAATGTTTACTATATGTGACTTTCTTGCCAGTAGCATAAATTCACTTCCTTGGATTAATGTGTGGATATAAAAGATCATCTTAAAATTTTAGGCCCTAGAACATAACAGATGAAGTTGTTTATCCATTAAATTCTAGAGCTTAACATTTTGGACATAGTGAGAAGGTACATATTATTAGAAACAGGAGAAAATGAAGCCAATGTACCATAAAATTATTTTAATTGTTCATTATTATGAAAAATATATCCATTTAGTATCTATAACCTATTAAATATGCATTTAAAAAGACTTATGTAGAAGCTTATTTATTGGATAGAAAATCAGATTTTATCTATAATAATTAGAACAAAGGGTCAGTATAATATTCATCTACAAGAATGGAAAACAGGAGGAAGAAATAAAAACTTCGATCATATCGTGATTTTAGGCAGGATCTCTTTAGTATATCTAAGTGGATTTAATATATGTTAAATGGTCACATATGTATTAAAAAGATTCACCAAGTTTGGAACAATGTGCAAGGAAGTTAACATATATATAACTACACACACAACTCACCTGTGTATGGGCCAAAAAGGCAAAAAGATGCTGTAATTTTTTCATTAATGAATTGCACCCATTTAGATTTAAAGATAATACTTGCCTCCTGAAACTGAAAGAAAATAAAACATAGTGATTTTTGTACACATATGTACACACACACGCATTTATTAAAAGCTAAAAGGAAGTTAGTTCAAGAACTTATCCTCAAAGTAAAATTTGATTCATTTGATGGCCCTTCACTTAGCAAAGTTACTTCTTACAATGAAGTGAAGAAGGAAGGGAAGAATGACAATAAATTAACAGTTACTATGGGACTGGGCAATGGCCCATGTACTGTTGTAAATTATTCCTATTTTCTGGATTAGCAAATAGAAATGAATTACGGTATCAGTTAATAACTTAAATTCTTTCATACCAGCATGAAATAAAAAAAATGTGTTGTCAACAAAACATACTGTAAAGTTAGAGTTATTTAATGGGTGTGGTACAAGTACAGGGTGGGAAAAGGAGAAATTATTCAAAAAAGGTAACAGAAACAACTGGGTATCCATTTTGAAAAAAGTGGAATTAGATAAAATTTTACATTATTACAAATGCCACAGAGGAATAATGAGCTAAATGTGAAATACAAAACTACGGAAGTACTTAAAAGGAAAAAAAAGGGGGGGGGAATGGAGAAGGGGAAGACTTCTTATAATTCAGACCCCACAAATGAGAAATAACTGATCTCGCTGTATAAAACAAAAACTATAAATGAAACACTCTACAAATTTGAATCACACTGATACGAAGAGAGAATGTGATGAAAGACTATCATCCAGAGTACATATAAATCAATATGAAAAAGAAAAAGACCCAAAAGAAACGTGCACAAAATTAAAGAATAGGTTATTCAGAAAACAAACACAAATGAACAAAGAAAAATAGGGAGGGAAAACTCTGTAATGGTCAGCGATGTGGCAAATGAAAGCAAAAAGACATTTTTCCCCCAATTAGAAAATATTTCAAAGACTAATTATATCAAGTACTGCTAAAGGTATGGGGTCACAGGTACAATTATATATTAGTATGCAAGTTCAAATGCCATAGTCTTTCTGGAGAGCAATTTGGCAAACCCTATTCAAAGCAAATCCTATACATCTGCACAAGAGCAGAGAGATGTTAATTATGAGTAAAATAACTTAATATTCACCAATAGGAGTATGGTCAAATAAAATATACAGTACATCTATTTATTCAGAATGACAGTTCTGTCACTACCCTATCACGGGAATACTTCCAACCGGAATCATTAAAAGATAAAAGCAAGTGCTGGGAAAAAGCATATAAATAGGATTATGAATATTTTTTAAAAAACATTTTAAAAATAAGATTATAAGTATTTAAAAAAACTTTTTTTAAATAGCATTTGTTCTTCTTCCAGATAAAATCTTATAACTGTAAAAAAATGGTCTGAAATGATGCACACAAAACTGCTAACAAATGACCTTTGGGGATGGGAATTTTTTTTCATGTCTAATTTTTATTTTATACACTTCCAAATTTAATTTTTTAAACCACAAAGAATTTACATTATTACCAAAGGAATAAAATATACTATCTGCCTTTTCTTAGACAGTATCATAGTATCATACAAAAAGATGATACTCTTTGAAGCTCTTTGAATTGCTGTTCCTGGTTATAATTGCTTTGGGTCTCTCCTTTCACTATCCTCTGTAAAATGAGACAGCAGGCCTAGATGACCTCTGGTGGTGAGATACAGATTTGAATTTAGTTTCATGCATAGTATTACTTGTGAGGAAGAGTACACATTTTTTTTTAATTAAAAATTTCAAATACAAACAAATTAAAAAAATAAAAGAAAACACTAAGCCAAACAAAAAAACACCTTAGTGTTGGTAGTAGATTCTGGGGCCAGAAAATAAACCTAACTCTTCATCTTTTAGTTTGTGATTCCTCTAGGTAGGCATAAAAACTTACAAAGGCTTGGAACTCAATTGGTAAAGATCTGTGGTCAAGTTCCATAAATACTCTATTGGTACTGAAGAGAAAAATTTAACCAAGTTTTTGCCTTTTGGGAAATTTTATCATTATTTTGTACCTTTACAGATAGCACTCACATAGCTAACAACCTCTGATTTCCTATTTGCTTGGCTGCAAAAGAAAGTGAATTTGAAAGTAAATCTGTACGAGGACAAAGATATACATTTATACATTTGTTTATTATTTATCAACTTGAGGTGGGAAATAGAGCTTAAACTTCTGTAGCAGCAATGAAGAAGTTATTAATCTGATAAACAGCAAAATACCTACAAGCAGGAAAAACTAAACATAACTCCCTTAAAAGACATATAGGTTAAAAATACACTGTCTTACAGGATAATAATAAATTAGTACTTGAGGACACTTAAACTCTTTGGAATATGCTCACTTAATCCCTGTTATACTAAAAAATATCATCATTCAGAATATTCTAAATGCAATACATAATATAAATGTAAAGTAGAATTTATATAAGTTAACATTTAATAGTTCCTGAGCACTAAGAGCAATTTAATTTCTGAGTAAGGCAATTATATAAAAATATTAAAATTTCTGCCATTTATAAGAAATAATGTGAAGACAAACCCATTATCTTACATTTCATCACTATGTATCAATTTCTAGAGTTAAAAAACAAAATGTTCAAATTTAAACTTACTCTGTGGCCATAAACAATGCTTGTATAACACTGTTCATATAACATGTATTTCCTAGATTAATGAGGCCAGTTTTCCCAGTTTCAGATTTTCCAGAAAGTCTAGACAAGCAAGATGCCAAAGAACTGGATTGAGAAGTCCAGGCACTTTGATTGAGAATTAATTTAATCTTCTCTTCACTGGGCTTAGGAAAATCCTGTAGATCATAAAGAGGAGAAATAGTTTAAAAATATAAACCATTTTTGTTAACACCATAAAGAAGTTCTTCTGCTGACATTTAACCTTTCTTTCCTTCCACTTATTTTTTTTTTAATTTTACTTTTTAAAATTTACATCCAAATTAGTTAGCATATAGTGAAACAATGATTTCAGGAGTAGATCCTTTAATGCCCCTTACCTATTTAGCCCATCCCCCCTTCCACAACCCCTCCAGTAACCCTCAGTTTTTTCTCCATGTTTATGAGTCTCGTCTGTTTTGTCCCCTCTCCCTGTTTTTATATTTTTGTTTCCCTTCCCTTATGTTCATCTGTTATGTCTCTTAAAGTCCTCATATGAGTGAAGTCATATGATTTTTGTCTTTCTCTAATTTCACTTAGCATAATACCCTCCAGTTCCATCCACGTAGTTGCAAATGGCAAGATTTCATTCTTTTTGATTGCCAAGTAATGCTCCATTGTATAGGTATACCACCTCTTCTTTATCCATTCATCCACTGATGGACATCTGGGCTCTCTCCAATAGTTTGGCTATTGTTGATAGTGCTGCTATAAACATGGGGGTGCATGTGTCCCTTCGAAACAGCACACCTGTATCCCGTGGATAAATGCCTAGTAGTGCAATTGCTGGGTCGTAGGGTAGTTCTATTTTTAGTTTTTTGAGGAAGCTCCATACTGTTTTCCAGAGTGGCTGCACCAGCTTGCATTCCCACCAACAATACAAAAGAGATCCTCTTTCTCTGCATCCTCGCCAACATCTGTTGTTGCCTGAGTTGTTAATGTTAGCCATTCTGACAGGTGTAAGGTGGTATCTCATTGTGGTTTTGATTTGTATTTCCCGGATGATGAGTGATGTTGAGCACTTTTTCATGTGTTGGTTGGCCATCTGGATGTCTTCCTTGGAGACGTGTCTATTCATGTCTTTTACCCATTTCTTCACTGGATTATTTGTTTTTTGGCAGAAGCTTTTTATTTTGAATTTTTTTAAATTTTATTTTATTTTTGAGAGACAGAGACAGAGTGTGAGCAGGGGAGGGGCAGAGAGAGACAGAGACAGAGACACACACAGAATCTGAGGCAGGCTCCAGGCTCTGAGCTGTTAGCACAGAGCCCGACACGGGGCTTGAACCCACAAACTGCGAGATCATGACCTGAGCCGAAGTTGGATGCTTAACTGACTGAGCCACCCAGGCGCCCCATCTTTCACTTACTTACTTTTGAAATCACCTATAGAACTTGACCAGTCATCAAAAAATTACATTATTTTACATGGAAAAAATAACTGTGTCCTAAAATAAACATATACATCCTGAGGGTAGAATTTATTAAGTTGAGGAATATTCAAGAACAAGGAATTCAAATCACATTTGAACTATTTGTGTTTCCAATTTGTCAGAAGAATGTTTCAAAATAAAACTTTGAGATCAAGGTATACTGTAGTGCTATTCAAAGGCAACAGAACACGGACTTAACACATGATTGAATAAATAATTTGCTTTCAAATTTTCTAGTAAAAATAAAAAATATCTCTTTTTCATTCACTAGTATTTATTCAATATTAACCCTTAGAAATAAAAGCTCAAAGTAATCTGCGCATGAAAAATGAAAATCATCTAAGCACAATGACCGCTGACTTTGAAAAATAAAACTCAATGTCGTGTTTAACAATATAGAAAATTATTACAAGATACAGATTCTTTTATGTGCTCTGTGACATATGAGATACAATTTTAAATCAAAGTGAATTCAAGCACGAATAGAACAATGGAGAATAATGAAAGTTGGTAACATCATTCAACCTTTTTTAAGGACTGCTATTACCATCTGGTACTTAGACCTTAGCAAACAAACATTTTCTGAAAGAATTTTAATCTCTTGATTTTCTTGCTATTGTTGCCAGCTAATAGAAAAGTGCTTCCCTTGGGTTTAGAGTGAGAACCTTGCTTCTTCTGAGCCTAGTTCAGTTATCAGAATTCTCAATATGTAAACCACTGAAAAATAACAAACAGCAAGAGGTTTCATCTATGGACACAGAAAGACATCGTAGAAAGACATTAACATTACTATTGAATCTATGATAAAAAGCTCCTTTACACAAAGACATATATAAATATCAAAGTGCCATACCAGCGGTATACATTAATTGTGCAAGTATCTTGTGTTCTGGGTTCAACCAAAATCAATTTGACTTCACCCATATAGTAAAAAGAATAAGCTTTGCATTCATTTCAGATACAGAAGAAGTAATAAAGATAATGAGATTTATCTTGTATTTAAGATCTCAAAATTTAACATTTCAAAAAAAACGTTACTAACACAACTGATTTCTAATAACTTCTGATTAATTCTGGCTGAGGCAAGTTCTCCAATTCTTTTGCTATACCCTGATCATGCAGTAAGGTTACTGAGTAAAGTGTACACATTGTGACCCATTCTTTAAGACAAACAGAATCAGTGCTTTTTAGGTCTAATAACTATACAAAGTTAAAAAAGGAGGGTAAGTTCACTAATAACTCAAGTAAAGATTCTATAAAATATGGATATTCGTGAATAGTCCACAGCAAAAATGGAATAAAAACAGGTAAGGAAACAAAGTCAAATATTTTATTAAACTGCCTTTCTGGATTCTAAGATATTCTTAATGTATTTTAAGATGTATTAAATGTATTAATGTATTCTGGTATTGGAATACAATGGTGATGTATGTATTTACATAATGTAGCATTTCTTTTTACACTTGATCTTTGCCAAAAGTCTGAGAAGCGATCGTGTGCCATTTCTTTTTAAACAAATTTCCCCAAGAGTTGTTATAAAATTTTTTTACGTTTATTTATTTATTTTGAGGAGACACAGAGAGAGAGAGAATGAGAGAGATGGGAGTAGAAAGAGAGGGAGAGAGAATCCCAAGCAGGCTCTGCAGTGTTAGCACAGAGCCCAATGCAGGACTTGACCTCACGAACCCGTGAGATCATGCATGACCTGAGCCAAAATCAAGAGTTGGACGCTTAACTGACTGAGCCACTTAGGTGCCCCACAGGCTGTTACAAATTTAAAGATATGCCTCATAATTGATGGCATTGTAGAGCTAAAGAAACATGGTTATTAACTCAGATTAGTTACAGCAAGTAAGAGATTACTTCCTAAATATTAATGAATCCTGATTCCAATTACATTTTTCAAACAAAATGCATATTATATAGAATAGTAAATTGAATAGCTGGTTATAGAAATCTTTCACTACATTCATCTATCACATCATGGTCTGCAGCTGTATAAATACTGGTGCAACTACCATCATACCTTTATTGCTTCCAGAATAGGTTCGTAGAGATCTGGAAATCCAGAATAATGATACATCATACACTGTATCAATTCTGTTAACTGCACTAAGAAGGCTGTACTGGAAGGCAGACCATCGCTTTTGAAGGAGTGAACCAAATTAACTACATGAGGAACAATCTGAAGAGAAAAAAGACAAACATTCTTCAATTTATACAAATTGGCAACAAATTCTCTAGCCTACAAATGGAATGCAAATGTTACATGATCAGCAAATACTTTTCTGTATGTTCAGTCACAGCCTTTTTCTAAAAAAGCCAAGAAGTTAAAAATTTCGAGTATCAAGGTAAATCTAGTTTCAAAGTCACATAATTTTAATTCCACGAGACCCCTCTCCTCATCCTTATGCTCCATCTAAAACAAACTAAGGTACAAAATAGAAGGCTTAGTCACTCCTGCCATTCTGAAAAATGCCTTAAGTTGAAAAATGTTAGCATTATTATATTTACCAGATTGTTTACAATAGAAACAAATTTTTAAAAGATAAACTGAGAATTAGCTTAAGGGCTCCATCTAGTGTGAATTTTAGATTTTTCACTTGAAAGAATTAAATGCTGTATATACTTTGCACATTAAAGTCTACTTCAAGAAAGTAAAGTAACTAAAATTACAGCTCAGGCTATAGGATTACCTTTCTTTTAGATAAGCAAATAAATGATGTCTTATGTTAGCATGGTTATCCTTATTAACAACTGCCATTCTCCACCTCCAAAAATAGGAGATGGTTCTAAAAGGGAATCAGAAATTTCTAAGAAACTGGGGTTAAAAATAAAAGGGAAATCTAGAATGCTCATTGCTCAAAAACACACAGAAAACAGCATTGATAATAAGCACAAGAGTGTCCATTCATTATAAAATTAGGCTAAAGTCAATACACTGCCATTACGTATTCAAGATGATATTAACAAATAAACCCTGTTTTGCTTAAATGGTTCATTCCATTAGTACAGTGGTATCCTTGTTCCAACTAATTATTAATTATAATCTATTACTATACATTTATACTTCATATGTAAAAGGTATCTAAGAATATTATGTTCTATTTCTAAAACAATTTTTTGGTTGCCTAGTTGTAATAAAAGTGAAGTTAAAGTTTTATGGTCTCCAAATGGCAAATTATAGCAGTATCACAATCAACTTTCTTTCCTTCCTCCTAAAAAGAACAATCATATTCTTAAATTAACGCTGCTATTCTCTTTTTGCTCTGATTCTATGCTGGAGATCTTAAAATTACATTTTAGCTTTTGCACTACCTTCTTTAATCTTACCTCCATCAAAGGTATTAATTTGACCACGAAACCATCAGTTACTAATGAGTTCACTCTGCTGCTATTATCTCTACATTTCTACACAAAGCTGAGTTATAATTTTGCTCCATAAGGCCATTTCTATCAGATACTCTCTTGCTAAAATAGTCAGAAATCCAAAATTATTTTGTTTCCTCACAGGTGAAAAGAAAGAGAGAGAGAGAAGTGGAAGAGAAGAAGAGAAAATAACTAAAAAAATGATTATTTATTTCCAAATCTTCCAAAAGCCTTCCTAGTGTAGATCTGGTCTTCGCAATCAGGTAATACAGTTGTCTGCTATACATCCTATATGGTTAAAATTATCACTGACATAGAAATGAGACTAAGTTTTTCATAGGCATAGATATATATGTGCAAGCAGGCTGTTACCTTCTAAATGCTTGGAAGTTGATATTTTTTGAATGAGAAAACCTAAATATTTGTCAACATTACTGTAATACTCATTAAACTTAAGTTACTATTTGAGACAATGTATATAACTTATTAGAAGCTTTGATATTTTTCTTTTGTATAAATTTCTTTCCACTTATAAAAAGCATAAGAAAAGTAATTTGATCTATAAATACACACATTATAACATCAATCTTGGTTTGCTCTAAAATAGTATAAACAGGTAATGTAATGAAGAGTGATGGTGATTCCAGATTATTGCTTATACTTAACAACTTCTAAACCTGAATCCTTCACTGAATTAGTTATAGCTGATTTAACTACCACATGATTTAACTACCACTAGATGCTCAAGTTCATTTTAGTTGAGTAGCTGGTCTGGCTATACAAATATACATATATATGTATGTATATATACATATACCATGCTTATAGTATGGAAGCAATAATTAGATATCAGTTTTTAGAATTTACTAAGCCAGATGACAACTTTTAATTTCAGATCTAATGATTTCTTAAATAAATGACTTCATATTTCAATAAGCTAAATATTTCAGTCAACCATTTTTTTTAAACTATATATTTTTTCAGAATATAAAAGAAATACAACAATATGGAGTATCTTCCATCTTTTAAAAAACTGTGAACAAAGAAATGGGTTTAGAGTATGGCATAAATGACTAATCAGACAGATTAAGAAATGTCCTCAGTTTGAGGAGCAATAAACATTAGAATGGATGACTAAGTTATGTTAGAGAATCTCCTTTCCAGAAATTCTGAAAAGAAAGCTTTTCTCAATTGGCCTACATGATTGTGCCTGAAGAGACACAAATAACTGATGTTCTTTACCTTGTTAAACTTTGCTAGTTCACCTGATGTATTAGCTCAAGTTTTGAGCTTTGCTTGTATAACCAGCAGATATAAGGTTACTGGTTGATGGTCAAGATCACCAATTAAACAATTAACTAGAAATTCTCACTAGACTCTGCTAGTATACCTGCTATATTAGCTTAAGTTTTGAGTTTTGTTTGTGTAACAAATATAAGGTTACTGGTTGATGGTCAACATCACCAATTAGGCAATTAACTGTAGAAATTCTTGGAATAACACAACCTAAGTGACAATGCATAATGTAATTACTTGTTGGTAAGGTTTACTTTCTACAAAGCCTGCAGATTTTCCTTCAGTGGCAGTGAGGCACTGAGCAGCCTATGCATGTATATGGTTCTCGGAGGCTAGTTAGTTATATTTCTAGCTAACAATGAACAACTGGGATTCAGCACTTATTCATCAGTCTCCTTTGAATCTGCTTGTAGTGGGTCCGCATTCCTAAGATTTTTACATTGTGGCTGGATTGATAATGAGGTTCTAGTCCTATAAAACCGAGGATCAGACCCTGGAGGAAGCAAGTAACCAGATAAAGCACTGCCTTTCTGTGATGTGCTAGATAGATAAGTGGACAGGTTCTTTGAATAACATTTTATCATTTCCACCTGTAATAACTGATAATCAAATAACTGAAATCAGATCAAATCAAAACCAGTGATGGTAGCTCATTAAAAGTGGTAGGATTCCAGATATATTTTAAAGGTGGAGTCAACAGGATTTGTAGGTTATACGCTGGGAGAGAATGAAGTCTTAGTTCTGGGGCTATAAAACAATTGATGTTTTCACGTTTCAGAAATTCTAGGGCAGTCAATGGTTTTAAACCATTTTTCTTCTTCTACACTGTTCATACATGAAACAGACAACCATCAGTGATGTGGACATGTGACATCTCTCGTGTAGAACAATAACTTTCAGTTGCTGGTAGTGGTTGCAAGTGGAGCAGTTTTGGTGAGACTCAGACATTCCAGAAATATATTCTTTGGAGGGAAATCCCATCACCTCAATTTTCTAAGAAATCATAAAGCTACAAGAAAATAGATTCAGGACTAACTTACGATCTTTTGACTACATGTAAATGTGACTCAATATTAAACTTAAATTTTAAAACAAAGCTTTTCAATGTAGAAAGCTTGTGTCCCAACTTACCAAATGGAACGCTTCTGGAGAATGCTGAAAACTAAGCAGCATATGTGAAAGAACTGCAAGAGCACCAGGTCTCACAAGAGGAAACCAAAGTCGATTAAAAACCTTCAAAAAAGATAAGACATCCATCTTAAGGAGTTTGTAGGGAAATCATTAACCCAGTCAGCGGTTATTTTCCTTGGACCAAAAATACGTACCTGAGTACCCCCTTTCTGGAAAGTCCTATCATAACATGTTATTAAACTCTGGGAGAGAGAAAGGTGGGAGATAACAACATGACTGACGTCAAGGGAATGCAGTGGCCTAAATAACTCTTAAAACCCCTTGATCAAATAAAGATCTGTCAAACCTTATTTACAAAGTGATAGTTCCTTGACCCAACTTCATTCAATTCATTCAACAAATATTTACTGAGTACTTACTACTGCTCGGCATTGTTCTAGGCACTGAAGATACAACGGTGGATTAAAAGAAAAACTCTAATCCGATCAGGCTTACTGTCTACTGGGTGGGTAGACAATGAAAAGTAACATGGAGACAAGTGCTATGAAGAACAGGGACTGAGTAGCAATGGGGTGTGCTATTTTATTATGATATTCAAAAAATTACTCATGTAAAAGATGACATCTGACTATAAAACACTGAAGGAAACGAGAATAAGCCTGGCAGATACCTGGGAGAAAAGCATAATAAGCAAGGCAAATGCCAAGCACTACAAAGGCCCTGAGGCCTGCAGCTTGCTGTACTAGAGATACAGCAAAGAGAGCAGTGTAAGCAAAGCACAAAGACTGAGGCAGTAATAGATTTGATGAGAGAAGCAGCAGTGGGTGAGATCACGTAGGAGTTATAAGACACCTGTGGGGGACCAAGGGCAGGAGCAGGGAGACTACTGCAATCAGTACATCAAGGCATGATAATGGCTTTGGACCAAAGTGATAGTGATGTAGCTGGTTAAAAGTGATAGGATTCTGGATGTATTTTAAATGCGGCATCAACAGGATTTGTAGGATAACAGCTGAGAGAGAATGAAAAGAGAGAAGGATAGCTTCAAGGTTTTGGCCTGGGTGAGTGGAAGGATGAATTAACTATATAAGATGGGGAAGACTAGTCTGGGAGGGAAAAATCAGAGGTTATCATGAAAAAGTTGAATTTGAGACCGAAGTATAGACAGGTGGATATGTAAATATGGAGTTCATGGGAAAATAATGAATGAGAAATAGAAACCTGGCAGTCGTTAACTTAGAAACATTATTTAAAATTTTTTTTTTTTTCAACGTTTATTTATTTTTTTTTGGGACAGAGAGACACAGAGCATGAACGGGGGAGGGGCAGAGAGAGAGGGAGACACAGAATCGGAAACAGGCTCCAGGCTCCGAGCCATCAGCCCAGAGCCCGACGCGGGGCTCAAACTCACGGACCGCGAGATCGTGACCTGGCTGAAGTCGGACGCTTAACCGACTGCGCCACCCAGGCGCCCCTAGAAACATTATTTAAAGCCATGGAACATATATGCTCTGAGTATGGATTGAGAAGAAAATGGATCAAAGATGAAAGAAACTCTAAAGCACTCTAAAGTTAGAAAGATCCACTATAAGAGACTGAGATGCTAGTGAACCAGGGCAAAAAGAGAAGTGAACTGGGACAAAAACTAAGTGAGGAAAGTATTTCAAGAGGGGGTGATCAACTGTCAAATGCTGTTGATAGGTTAAATGAGAGGAGGCCTGAGAAATAACTCTGAGTTTAGCAATACTGGAAAGCACTGGTGTCAAAGATAGTTTTGGTTGAATGATGGTGGCACAAGCTTGATTAGCTGGATGCAAAAGATAATAGGAGGGGCGCCTGGGTGGTTCAGTTACGCATCCTATTCTTGACTTCGGCTCAGGTCATGATCTCAGTTTGTGAGTTCGATCCCCACATAGGGTTTTAGTGCTGACAGTGTGGAGCCTGCTTAGGATTCTCTCTCCCTTCTCTCTGACCGCCCCCATGTGCGCACACGTGCGTGCACTTGCACAGGCACTCTCTCACTCAAAATAATAAACATTTAAAAAAAAGGAAGATAATGGGAGGAAATGTTTTCATATTCAATACTTGAAAACAGCAAAACTATTTTAATTACCTATACTTAAATACCATTTTCAGTTTCTAAAGGCTGTTTCAAAATTATTATTCAAAACAAAACCCAAAATAAGAACATACTCAACATTAGATACTTTACAGGGGACAACTCAAAGATAAAACCATTGATTAGGAGACCATTCATTTTAAGAGATTTAAATACTCCCACTTACCAGTTCTATTTTCAGTAAAGTAACATCTATCAAAATAGTAAACTTCTGGACAGCTGCTAGTCCTTTCAGGAGTGCAATTACCCATGTGTCCACATGCTGAGCCAATGGCCAGGACAGCCAGTCAATCATTCTGAAAATTGAAAAACAAAACTATTAATCTTGAAAATATTTTCAACATCTTTTAGTTGGAAATAACAAGGGTTAGAGTAGATAACCACTCCCTTTGTGACTCAGTATTTACTGAGTTTGCTTATGAAAAGCATTGTTTTAGATGTAGAAATGAGGGGTGCCAAAGTGGCTCAGTTGGTTACTCGGCTCAGGTGATGATCTCATGGTTGGTGAGATGGAGCCCCACACCAGGCTCTGTGCTGACAGTATGGAGCCTGCTTGGGATTCTCTCTCTTCCTCTTTCTACCCCTCCCCTGCTTATACACTCTCCCTCTCTCAAAATAAATAAACATTAAAAAAATAAACAAAATTATAAGATGTAGAAATGAGTATAATGGGTGCTTGTACTCAAGGAGTTTCCAATCTTGTAAGCTGATAGTTTCTCACATATTTCAATAAAAAGAATTTCTGATAAAGGGTCATTTCACATAAATGCAAAGTTTTAAGTTGAAGTTACATAGTGGAATCTAGAATTTATTAGGCAAACTTACTCTAAGAAGAACAGTTCAAATGTAGTTCTCTAAGATACAAAGGAACAAAATTTCTCTTTTCTGGTAACTGCAGTCTAAATATGAAATGCATTTAAAAAAGACTGTATTTTGAATTGTGAAACAGGTCTCTTCACCCTTTCAGTATCCTACCATACCAAGAAAAAAGGACACGTCAAATAGATAAAAGGGTACTGAAGTGTAAATATACCATATATTGAATTACTGAGTGTTTATATTGAATTAGTGTTTTTCTTCTTGAGTAGCAACCCAGTTTAATGGAAGTAACAGCAAAGTAAGATGGAGTTTGACAGAGACTGTCCCCAATGTTAGACATCAATCACAATGAAGAGTGGTACAACTCTTTTGGAAAACATTTGGGCCAAATGTTCATATTATTTGATCCAATGATCCAATTCTGGGGATTACATAAGAAGAAAATAGTAGTGGATAAACAAGTTTTTAAAGTCAGAGTGATCTAGTTTCAAAATCTCAACTTACCATTTATTAATTGGGGGGGGTGCTCTAATACCTGATTAAGTTATTTAACCTCTGTGTCTCAGTTTTCTCATCTGGAGACTACAGATAAACATGCTTATTTTACAGAGCTGATGTGAAGACTACATGAGTTAATGTATGACACTGGAAATACTCAATGTGCATGCTTCTCTTCTACCAAATATTAACATATGTGGCAATAAATAATTGAACAAAATGTCCAATATAAATATTAAGTATACAAACATATGACCAAAAGAGCAACGAACACGTTTAAAAAATGGCCTCCTAAATTGACTTGGTCATTTTCACAACAGTTACGTTGTAACTACCTACATTAACACTGGAGTGTTATCTTTTTTAAGGTTTTTGCTCTTAAGATTAAAATGTTCCATCCGACATCAAGAGTGGTCCAAAGTCCAAATGCACATTAACTACTAGTTATCTGTATGTTCCCTATGCTCTCTACACATATTAATTTCTCCTCTTGTTTTTCTGGCCATCTTCTTCTAACAATGATGGTTATAAATCATTTAAGTAGTCCCTGACAGCTGTTCCACATCTTCCAACCATTGTTAAGCGGATTTTCATAAAAGTTTATAGTCACTCTACATACATAGAGTAGAGAGACACTTGCATTTGTGTACAACGAGTAATTTCACTGTAGCATTGTATTTAGGATATGAAAAAAATGCAAACAATATAAATGTCTATAAATAAGGAAATAGCTAAATATACTATGGAACATTATGTAGAGTTTTAAAGAATAAGATGGATGTATATGAATCTATCCATGGGGGTCCAACATGGAAAGATCTGAAATACTGTTCAATTAAAAAAGAAAAAAAGTGCCAGTAAGTCTTTTAAAAACTGTTTTTGTTTAAAAGAAAATGATGTGAGTACATATTGTACATTTTTTGAGTGCAAATATGCACACAAAAAAAGATGTGGTTCAGAGAAGGGGTATATGGGAGCACATCTCCTGGGCTCTATGGACTCTGCCCTGTAGGAAATGGCACTGCTGGAATAGAAACTAGGCTCCCTGGAACACAGGGCCCTGGGCCAGAACTCCCCTTAGGTCAGGTCTAAGGGGGCAGAGTAGAAAATTCCACTTAGCTATGGTTCTTCATTATACCTAATCACCCTATAAGCTTTTTTCTCGCCTCTCCATTTCTAGCTTCCCATCTCATAAGCCTCTACTCTTTACCTTATCCCATATGTCCCCAAACTCCTGACCACCCTAAAGAAACTTCAAGTCAGAAGTAACATGAATTAGAAGCCATTCACTCAACAAATATTTGAGTGCCTATTATAAAACAGGTATTCTATTAAATGCTGAAAATATAATAGTAGTTACAATTTCTGCTTTCAAATTGCTAAGAAAAGTTAGGAAATTTGTCAACAGTTACACAATTAATAAACAGTAAGTAGTACTGCTATTTGAACTAAGGTCTGCTGGTAAGTAGCGGAACACTTTTAGCTACACTTTAATTATATTCCAATTGTGCTTCAATCTGACAGGACTAGCATATGCCCAAATCCTTTCAGGCACAGGCATTGTGAGATGAGTTATTTTTATGGTTAACGACAGTAATCTTGTCCACCATGCATTGGTTACTGCATGAATTTTAAGGACACTTAACCTTGATATATCAAGTTAATTTCTTACCATTTAAGAACATTTAACTGTAGTTGTAATTTATGTACTTTGAAGTCTTTCTTCCTCCATTAGGCCAGGAGCTTAAGAGCAGTGATCTTACTATTGGGTTTTTGTTTGTTTGTTTGTTTTTCGATCTTTAATCTTTGGACCCCCAATATTTAGCACAGTGCTTGGCACTGAGAAGGAGCTCAAATTTGTGGAATAAATAAAACCATTTCTTTCTAGAGCTAAAAAATATGCAACTTGAAAACCCTTAACATTAAAATTAGCAATATTATATAGGACATAAAATAGATTTATTCTTAATTTGTGGAGAATAAAACCAATTTTCACTTTTAGAAGGCAGCTTCATGGCTAGATCCAGCCTCAGTTGCATATTTGTTACACCGTTTTAAAAACTGGGAAATTTCACATAAAAAACTTTCAGGTTTCTTTTGAAAAATCAGATCAGCCACACTGAACTCAAATTTCCTTGTGGCTCAAGAAAAATGGAGTTGAGGATTAGCTTCCCCTTTTGGAAGGTGATTGTGCACCCCATCCCTTATTATTTGTTACATACAGCCTATTTCATACTTTAATGTTACTTATCTGGTCCTGGTATGGTATTTGGATTTCTTTGTATTATAGAAAATAACTGTTAAAGCATGGTAAGTTGTCTGTGTGGGGTAGTACGGAGTATGGGGAATTATAAGGTGGGAGTATGATAAACTAATCATAGCTATTCTTTTCAGTTACATTTGCAACATAAGAGTAATTACTCCAGATACACTGTAGGTTAAATAGGATCATGTACGATAAATCAGAAATGCAATACAAAAACTGGATCACAACTTCCCATCCAAACAAATAGGCAAAAATTAATTATTGATTATATTTTATTTTAAAAAATTTATTTATTTATTTTAAGCAATCTCTATGCCCAATGTGGGGCTCAAACTCACGACTCCGAGATGAAGAGTTGTGTGCTCTTCCTACTGAGCCAGACAGGTGCCCCACAAATATATTTTAAAAACAAAACAAATTCATGGGGCACCTGGGTGGCTCAGTCGGTTGAGCAGCTGGCTTCGGCTCAGGTCATGACCTCACAGTTTGTGAGTTCAAGCCCTGCATCGGGCTCTGTGCTGACAGCTCGGAGCCTGGAGCCTGCTTTGGATTCTGAGTCTCCCTCTCTGCCCCTCCCCTGCTCTCTCTCTCTCTCTCTCTCTCTCTCTCTCTCAAAAATAAATAAATAAACATTAAAAAAAAATTTTTTTTAAACAAAACAAATTCATAAGTTGGATACTATGACTGTTTGAAAACATTGAAAAATTAGGATTAAGAGTGCTGACTGCCAAGAATTGGAATTTGCACTTGATGTAGCAAGTGGTGAAGTCATTATAATTTGTTGATCAGAAGGGAAAAATGAATAGGTCAGGATGATTTAGAGAAGAGAGCTAAGTCAACTGATGGCAAAAAGACCAACTAGAAGGTTCTGTTGTAATGACTTAGGGCATATAATGAAAAATCTTGAATATTATTCCCTATGCAATGAAGGTGACAGACCAATTGATATCTAATTTCACTTTCAGCTCTGAAATCTATAATTCTCTGAATCTTCCCATTTTATTTAGAAGACCACATAATTTATGATATATTCATCTCAAAGAGAAAGAAATTTTAGTGCAGTTGTAGTCACACTGACAAAGGAATATTACTGCTAGGCAGGACACAGAAGGAATTTCATTATGGAGAGATGGATGAGATATGAGTGTTTCTTAAAAATAAATGAACAATGAGAACGTTACATAAAGACTTGGAATTCAACCACGTATAGAAGAGAATTGATAAAATGATAAGAATAAATGGAGAAGTAAAAATAGAAAGGACAATATGAAGAAAATCCTAATAGAATGGTGTCACAACATTTCTAGAACTTTAAGAACTATGAATATAAAGATACCAAGAAGATGAAAACAACAATACAGACCACCAAATATGGCAAAGAGATCACCATAAATTGAAAGTAGTGGGGATAGGGGTACCGGGGTGGCTCAGTCAATTAAGCACCTGACTCTTGATTTTGGCTCAGGTCATGACCTCATGGTTCATGGGATTGAGCCCTGTGTTGGGCTCTGCTTGGGATTCTCTCTCTCCCTTTCTCTCTCTGCCCCCTCCTGCTCTCTCTCTCAAAATAAATAAATAAACTTAAAAAAAAAAGTAGTGGGGATAGAGGCCATACAGCAAGAACAATTTATGTAGACTTTTCTTCAATATACAAAGCAAGTTCACGTATCTATGGAAATTAAGGAGAGAATGAGCAATGAGAATCTGAAAGTAATAGTTACAGATAAATTGATTCAGCTAAATTTAAGAGCACAAGGAAGAAAGAAGGAAAGCAAGAAGAGAAAGTCCTTTTTAAACACTAGACAAAAAAGGGAAAAAGGTAGAAAATATCAAAGTCCTCAAAGTTTGTGTGTTACAGACAGTGAGATATGTATACATGTAACTTTCTGAGAAACCAACATAAATACTTAAGTTTATGTCATGACTGTAATTTTATAGCAGGTACACAGAAACCATTTTGTTCCAAATCCCTGTATTTTATTTAGATGTGCTATACATAGATACACACAGATACACACAGATACACACACACACACACACACACACACACACACAATTACAAGAAACCCCAGGCAGATATGAAACAAAAATAGGTAGAGAGGAAAAGCTCAATTAGAAAAAGAGTCATTGAAATAAAGAAACATAATAGTTGGAATAAGCTCTATAAATGGGTACCTTTGAAGAAAAAATTATAGCAAATTGTAAGACAGTTCTGATGTTTTTCCCCTTAGCTCTTCACAGGGTTTGCTCCCTCATTTCATTTACATCTTTACTTCATCAGCACTGTCTCATTGAGGCTTTCCTAATCCATCCTATTTAAAATTCCAAGCCATTTCCTCATATTTTATGTCTTTCTTATCTACTTTTTTCCCAAAGCACTCATCACTATTCAACATACTAAATTATAATCTTACTTATCATATTTAATAAAATCTAAAACAAAATCAACTTTAGGATGTATAATTAGTTTACGTATCACTAAGGCAGAAAAGTCACGTCTACAGCAAATGACTGCGTATTTCCACATTTTAACATCTCTGAAATCAGGATGCATCTTGGAATCAATAAAATATGTTATTAGTTTACTGTATGCCTTTCCATCTAGAAAGTAAGCCCATGAAGACAGATAATTTTATCCATTTGTTCAAGGAGATTCTGAAACACTGCCTGGCACTTATGGTAAGTGTCCAATAAATGTGATTTGAATAAATAAATGAATGACTGAGTTAATAAAAGCATGAAAATGTTGAGAAGGATAAATAATATTAAGTTTACACCTACAGATATATGAATAAACTGCAAAACATCAAGAAGGAGAAAAACAAACATTAGCAGAAAAGCCTAACTACTGACAAAGGAATGACAATTTGACTGACAGCAGACTCCGTATCAGCAACAATAGTTGCCAGAAGACAATGCAGTATTATTTTGAAAATACGAGGAGAAAATGACTATCAATTAGAATTCTATATTTTGCCAAATTCTCTACTGAAGATTAAGGAAGAAAAAACGTATTTCAAGCAAAGGTCGAGTGCATTACCCAGAAATTCCAGTTGAAAGAGAAAGTAAAAGTATATACTTAGCTTAAAAACAAAACAAAACAAAACAACCAAGAGAGAAGAAATAGGTTCCAGAAACAATAATGAGTAAATAAATTAGTAAAATATATTGATAATCTAATATACAGTAAGCATATATGTCTATATTTTTGGAATTAAAGTTTAGTTGAAAATGTTCTTTGAATTACTGGAATGCCTGTCAAATCTATAGTATGGTAAATAATTCATTCCAATTACTTTGGAGAATCTTTATGCATTTGATTCTATGATTTCAGTTTTAAAAATCTAAGTTTTTCATTACCCACACAATACAACAAAATATCTCCTCCTCCCAAATCTACAACACCATCTATAGTGTCATGAAGAAGTACCTGCAAAGAGCTTGGGTCATACTTGCATCTTTTACATTTGGATCCGTAGTTAGGCTCCTGATGAGAACTGTAATCATCTGAAGAGGAATATGCTGCACAAGGCTTGCCAATGCTACAGAAGGTTCAAATGATGCATCTATTTTTTTAATTAAAAAAGAAAAAGGAATATGGCAAGAAAATTCAAGTAAAGTATTTAGAGAGAAACAATTTACCAAAAAAAAAAAAAATGTTATTGCAGCAAAGGTGTTAATCAGGAAGCAGTTGTTAATGTTCTACCTCATGGGTAGATGTTAAATTACAGAAATGAGAGATGAGGGTGAATAGCAATGACTGTTCATTACACAGAAAATTACTACAATATAAAAACTATGGTTCGCTATTGCCAGATTTAGTCTGTAAGTTACTTTGTTTTCCTGTATTATTTAATATTAAGTTACTGTTGTGCTAAAATTTTCATTTGTAAGTCAGCAATGAAAGGTATCATTTAAATTCCCACTTTAGACCCTTCAATGTAACTTATAACCATGAATTACAGTAGTCATTATGTTGTTCTAAGGAAGATTTAAAAAATATCTTAATGAAGTGAAAATTAAGGTGAATTTTGAGGGAATTTGCTTAAACTACATAATAATTGAACAATTCAAGGTGAGCACCTTTACTGCTACAGCTGACAAAGTTCTGGGGAAATCTTACAGTTCTAGCTACACTGGTAATACAAGAAAAATTACAACCAAAAGAATAAAACAACTAAGATGCTGCAAATATACACTTGGTAATTCTTTCCTAAACATATTTAATTCATCACAATGCATGAAGCTTGTTAAAACTCTACTCTTATTTCTCTCTGGTTCTCAAGATAAAAGGAAGACACCTCCTTAAGAAGTTGATTCAAACAACAGCCAGGGAGAATGACTGTACCAAGAAGAGAGGAAGTAAACACAGTTTTGGATCTAGTTTCACAAATTACAGAGCTGAAAGCTCCAAGTCCAAAAAGGAATGTAGATACAAGGTAAAATCCCTGGTGAGAAAGCATATTCTTGCCAATTATTACTTGGCTCCTTCCCACTTTCTAAGGATGTAGTTCATGGGCTATACCCTGAGCACAAAAACACCTATTTAAGGCCTCATACTCTTTCCTTTCCCTCATTCTACCTGCACCCTTTCTTTCCTACACTACAGCAGACAGAAAATGTCAATATTTAAAAAGTACATAATTAGCTTGAATAATCCAGTAATAAAACAAACCGCACAGCCCATGAATAAAAAAGTGGGAAAATTAAAAAAAAACAGGGGAAAAACTCGTAACGACAAGATGACAGAGTCAAAGTACAATAATAACATGATAAACATTATCATGCTGTCATTAGTCACTAATGAATAGAAGCTTTATATAGTAGTTGTCAATCCTCAAAGCATTCCATAACTTCAGCAGAGGCTGGGCAATTAAGCAACTTATTTAGTGCCAAAGATCTTAGACCTCAATGTTCTCAACATTTAAAATAGGAACGCTGTCTTTTTTTTAAGGCACAAAGGGACAGCATAAAAAGGGTAGTGAATAGGAATACAATTTTGGATGAGGGTATGGAGATTTGTTTTCCATTGAAAATGTTTTCAGGGCAGAGAACCAAACATGGTTTTGTGTGTGTGTGTGTGTGTGTGTGTGTGTGTGTGTACGTGTGCGTGTGTAAGAGACACAATGAATTTCCAAGAGAGATTTTTTTTGGAATATAATAACACTTACCTGTGGAAGAAATGCTTGCAAAAACTTCTTGCAGGGAAGGGAGGAGTGTGGAGGGCTCGGCCTTCCAGATGTTCTGCAGCAAGTTACTCACTTTTGTCACCTGAGACACATATTCCCGCAGCTCCTTCTCCTGGGTGGACACGCACTGGAAATGGCCTATCGTTCGAACAAGCTGTTGACAGAAGGTGATTGACAATTTTCCCTTGGGGATGCACTGCACGAAGTCGCTCAACAGGTCGCTCAGTCGGGCACACAGCTGCGGCTCCGGCCTCTCACACACCATACGTAACACCTCCACTTGAAGCAGGCTGAAGAGGTCTAGCACCGACGGGCAGCTCATGATCAGCTTCAGGCCGTTGTGAATGTAGTCCAGAATGGCTACGTCCTTCCTGTCCAGCGAGTGGTAACCCTGCTGAAGGAGGCCCAACACGAACGTCTTGTTGAAGAAGGACTCGAACTCCGGCCGGTGGTACCGTGCATAGGCCTCCAGCACTTGGTGCCCCACCTGCCGTTGAAAGGGGTCTTGGCCCTCCAGGATGAGCCGGGTAGTCAGGTCAAACATGGCTTCGCACTGCGCCTCGTCCAGCCAATGCTCTGCTGATTCCACCACCTTCCGCACAATCACCCGTTTCAGGGGCAGTGGGTGCGAAGAACTCACCAGGCCCTCCAGGATCTTGTCCATTGTCGCCAAGCTGCAAGGCCAGGGCCACGGGGTTAGGAGCGGGGGCCGACAGTCCCGACGTGGGGCACAAGAGTCCCGTGGCAAAGGGGAACTTGGGGCGCAGCAGTAGCGGGACCGACCACCGCCACCACAGTCTCAGCAGCCACATTTATCGGGTAGGGGAGCCCATCCAAGTCCGGGTGGGGGGTGGCAAGCCTGGGTAGCGTAAGAGCCAGCACCGCCCGTCGCGGGCCTAACTAGCCAGAGGCCCGCACTCCGCAGATGCCCTGGGCCTGCGTTCCCTCTCAGCATCAGCGCGGAGGGGATGGCGGGGACCCTCGGCAGCGGCGGTCACATAGGGCCCGGGGCTGCCAGCCAGTAGGTGGAGGAAGCTCGCCTTCGCTTCCTGGGGCAGGTGTGGGCGTCCGGCCTTTAGCAGGTCATAAGATGAAACCCGCCCTGGGTTGAGTCAGAAGCCGCTGTCACTGAAGGTGCCGGGTCAGCTCCGGAGAAGAGAAGAAGCTAACACACTTGACCCGGATTCAGAAGGTCCCACAAACAGGAAGTGAAGGACTAAGACCCTCCTGAAAGGCCCGCCCCTCCGCCCCTCCGCCCCTCCGCCCCTCCTCCGCCCCTCCGCTCCTCCGCCCCTCCTCCGCCCCTCCGCTCCTCCGCCCCTCCGCCCCTCCTCCGCCTCTCCGCCCCTCCGCCGTCCCGCCCCTCTCTCCCTCTCCCCCTCCTCCGCCCCAACTCGCAGACTCCCCGCCCCCCACCCCGTCTACGCGCGGAATCCCTCCCCGTCTTGCCACTGCTGCGCAGGCGCGGCCGCTGACTGTCGAGTCGCGCGGCGACGCTTGCGTCAGTGCGCATCGTGTGTCGAGTCACAGGCGGCTTTCTGGGAGGCGCGGCCGCGAGCGGAAGTTGAGGAGGTGGTCAGGATTTTTAGGATTCCTACTTCCTGATCTCTGTAGCTTCTGTCCGGGTCAGGTTACTCGTGAAAGCCCGAGGAAGTGCTATTTATGTAACATTTTGTGAATAAGAAAGTTTTGGAAACGCGAGAAGAGCATTTAAGTAAAAAGTAAGGAAGGGAACTCAAAACTGGGATTGAGGAGAAAATGTTTAAGGTCTTGGCTCATTCATCGAGAAATGAATTAAGGCTGCTAAACGCGAATGGCTTTCTCCTATGTTGTGGTTATTAAAGTAAGGACTGTACTGGCAGCTGCATACACATTTTAGGAAGGTCAGTGTTGGTAGAGGTTTGCTTCGTCAAGCGTCTAAGTCTTTTTAGTGAGCTTTTGGAACATCCGGAAAAACTAAAAGCCGTCCCCAAAATAGAAGAGTAAGGAAAATGGCAGGTGAGAAAGGATGAAAGGCATATATTTGCCCATGTCGTAGTAAAGAGTATTTAGTACCTCTTTTTGTTGCACTTCACTTAAAGTAAATAGTGCTTCGCAGATACTGGGATTTTTATAAATTGAAGGTTTGTTGCAACCCTGTGTCAAGCAAGTCTTTTGGCACTGGCTTTCCAGCTGTTATTGCTAACTTCATAGCTTTGTCGCATTTTGGTGATTGTAATATTTCAAACTTTTTGATCATTACTTGTTAGGGTAATCTGTGAGCTGTGATTATTCACTGGAAGCTCAGATGATGGTTGGCATCTTTTAGCAGTATAGTATTTTTAAATTAAGGTATGTATGTTTTTAGACATAAAGCTATTACACACTTAATAGACTACAGTGTAGTGTAAAATTAGCATTTATATACCCTAGGAAACCTCAGAGTTCATTTGACTCCATTGTGGTAATCATTACAGTGGTCTGGAACTGAACCAACAGTATCTCTGAGGTATGCCTGCATGTGTGTTTGCTGACATTGGAGATGGTTTATAGCAAACAGATGCAGTCATCATGATTGTACTCTCAAATTAAATACCAAAGGTTCACAATAAGAATTTAGGTTTTAATCAGAGGCCTTTAAATTGGGAAAATATTGCTTCATTATAGCCCCATTCAGGTTTGCCTAATATAGTTGTGAAATTTGGCATAAATAGCCTATAATGGTGACCAAATTTTAAAGAAATGGTTTAAGATTGCTTACTTTGCCAAATATTGTTTTGCTTTTACCCATTTACAAAATGATTACACCAATATATTTAACATGTCAATTAGGGTAATCTTAAGAATAGTTTAGATGAGGGCCGCCTGGGTGGCTCAGTCGGTTAAGTGTCCGACTCTGTTTTGGCTCAGGTCATGATCTCACAGTTTGTGAGTTGGAACCCCACATCGGGCTCTGTGCTGACAGCACAAGCCTGCCTGTGGTTTTCTCTCTCCCTCTTTCTGCCCCACCCCTGCTCGCTCTCTCTCTCTCTCTCTCTCTCTCAAATAAACACACTTTTAAACAAACAAAAATAGAATAGATGAGAAAAGAGTTAAGTAGAGGAAACTTGAGACTTAGTTGGTAGGAAGAAACTGAAGATAAAAGAGAAATAAAACAATTGATTTATCATGCTAGAGCACAGGAATAGCTTTGAAATTCTTCCTTTTCAAATAGAGGGTAAAACCACAGAGTAAAGTTTGACTTTACTGGGAATGGTGCCACACTGGAAGACAAAAATCATGTAGAAAGTAAAACATTAAGAGGAATGAATGGTAGGATGATGAATTTAAGGTGTAGCAGAGATTTGGAATTAGCTTAGTGGAGAATTTGCTAGGGAGCCAATTGAGGATGACTGAAGATTGCTAAACAACAGTGAGGTAATTACCCCAAAATAGGCAGGAAAAAATATTGGTTGGTTAAAAACTTGACAAATAACTTTAAATCATTAATGACCTTTCATTTTTTCTGTTATGTGTTGAGAAATCGAATGTTGTAAAATAAAATATGTGAGAGGACGTAGTGCAAGTTGTTCTCAGTCTGCATAATACATACAGATAGCATAGTTTTATACTTATCAGGCTTCCAAAAGCACCATGACTCAGTATTTTAAAAGTACTTACTAGGGCGCCTGGGTGGCGCAGTCGGTTAAGCGTCCGACTTCAGCCAGGTCACGATCTCGCGGTCTGTGAGTTCGAGCCCCGCGTCAGGCTCTGGGCTGATGGCTCAGAGCCTGGAGCCTGTTTCGGATTCTGTGTCTCCTTCTCTCTCTGCCCCTCCCCTGTTCATGCTCTGTCTCTCTCTGTCCCAAAAATAAATAAACGTTGAAAAAAAAAATTAAAAAAAAAAATAAAAGTACTTCCTGAGTGATAGGTTCATGACAAAAAATATTTACTAGGGGTTTTATGATAAAGTATTCAATGCATGTTTCCCTGTTTGGCCATTGGTTAAAAAAAATGCACATAATATGCTCTTCTTGTTAGAAGATTTAACTTGAAAGTGGTCAACTTTGTATAGTTTATTTTATACCACATCTAAAAGTTGTATAATAGTACCATGTTCTTATTCAACATCTTAAGATATTTTCAGAAGTCTATGGAAAGGTTTTGTTGGAAGTGGGTTATGCCACTGATCATTGAATTAATAGGTGCTATTGCTACAGCCTTTAAAATTTTGTATAAAGATTTACTCTAAGGCCCCAGTTGCAAATTAAATGGTTTTATGAATATCTTAGATCTGGGAGTGGGAGCTAAGTGATGGGGGTAAAAGAGAAAAAGCTCAAGGTAAGGAATTATCATTTACCAGGCACCACTATTTGCTTGGGACTCAATATAGTATACTTTATCCTTAGTTCTCAAACAGACTTTTGGAGGTAGACATTAGGGTCTACATTTTATAGATAAGGTAATGAAAGTGTGAGAGGTCAAATAAATAGCTGTTAGATGCAAAGTGTGTGTGTGTGTGTGTGTGTGTGTGTGTGTGTGTGTGTGTGTGTGTTTATATGTTTGTGATAGGCAAAGAGGAAAGGCATTTCCAAAGGCAGTGGTTAGAGTTGGCCAACTGCAACCATGCTACTATGAGGTTGTTTTTCCCCAGGATGTTGATATCATCCTATAGAATCAAAAGCAAATTCATTGTGTAGATTAGAAAGAGCTGTGTTTAATAAATCATCTTGTGAATGATTACTAATCACTTTATGCAATTTATGTTCATGTACATTTTTTAAATTGTAAGAAAAAAGGTGGAAAGATACCAATCACTTTGATATGGTGGTATAATATTTTTTATGATTTACATAATGTACACCAAACTTCCCTAACTACTCAGTTTTAAAACCTTCGGTGCTTTCCATCTTATTTAGAATAAAATTCAAGTGCTTCAATTAACAATAAGACTCTTGAGTCTTTTCCTACCACTTTCCTTCTTACTATGTGAGCCACACTGGTCTTCTTATGTTCTTCATGTCAAACTCTTTCAGGTCTTTGGGCTTTTGTACTTACTGAAACGTTCTGCTCTGGCTGCTGTAATTTAAGTCTCTGCTCAGAAGTCATCTCCTCGTAGAGTCAGTTCTAGATTATCTACCACTCTATTATGTTACTCTGTTTATTTCTTTCTAGTACTTAACCACCATGTGAAATTAACTTGTTATTTAATTGCCTGCAGTTCTTTCCACATTTCCTGTAGAATCAAATCTAAGCTCCATGAGGTCAAGAAATCCCAATTTTCTTAGTAAACTCCATATCTAGTAGTTAGAACAATAGCTGGCACAAAGTAAATAACCTAACAATTTATCGAACAATTTATCGAACTTTTTGTTAATTTTTAAACACGATGAGTCACATATTTAAAAAAATTCCAAGAAATCTACAAAATAGCTTCTAGAATTAGTTCAGCAAGGTCTCAGGATACAAGATAAAAGACAAAAATCAATTGTACTTTTATGTACTAGCAATGAACATGTGGGAACCCAAATAAAAAAATATAACACCATTTATAATTACCCCAAAACATTTAGGTATAAATCTTTTTTTTTTATTTTTTTTGTTTATTTATTTTTGACAGAGAGAAAGAGAGAGACAGAGCTTGAGCGGGGGAGGGGCAGAGAGAGAGGGAAACACAGAATCTGAAGCAGGCTCCAGGCTCCCAGCTGTCAGCACAGAGCCCGACATGGGGCTCTAACTCACGGACTGCGAGATCATGACCTGAGCTGAAGTCAGACGCTCAACGGACTGAGCCACCCAGGCACCCCGGTATAAATCTTTTTTTTTAATTTTTTTTTTCAACGTTTATTTATTTTTTGGGACAGAGAGAGACAGAGCATGAACGGGGGAGGGGCAGAGAGAGAGGGAGGCACAGAATCGGAAACGTGCTCCAGGCTCTGAGCCATCAGCCCAGAGCCCGACGCGGGGCTCGAACTCACGGACCGCGAGATCGTGACCTGGCTGAAGTCGGACGCTTAACCGACTGCGCCACCCAGGCGCCCCAACCCCCGGTATAAATCTTATACAACATGGGAATTAAACTGAAATCAGTAAAACACTGATGAAAGATATCAAAGGAAATATATGAAGGTACGTATTGTGTTCATGGATTGGAAACCTTATGGTAAAGATGTTAATTATCCCCAAACTGATATACAGGTTTAACATAATTCCTGTTATAATCCCAGCAATTTTTTTTTGTAGATACAAAACTATTCTAAAATTTATATCGAGAGGCAAAGAAACTGGAATAGTAACAACAATTTTGAAAAAGAAGAATTAAGTGGGAGTAATCACTCTACCCAAATTGAAAACTTATTATATACTACAGTAACCATCACAGTGTGGTACTAGCAAAGGGATAGACACCTAGATCAATGGAACAGGTTAGACTATCCAGAAATAGATGCACATAAATATGCTCAACTGGGTTTTGGCAAAGATGCATAGCCATTCAATGGAGAAAGGATAACCTTTTCAACAAATGGTGCTGGAGCAATTGGATATCTATAGGCAAAGAAAAAAAAACTTGACTTAAATCTCACACTTTATATAGAAACTAACTCAAAATGGACCATAGATTTAAATGTGAAACATAAAATCATAACACTTTTAGAAGAAAATAGGAAAAAATATTTGGGACCTAGGGCTTGGTAAGAGTATTTTGGCATGATACTGAAAGCAAATCAATAAATTGGACTTCATCAAAATTAAAAACTTTTCATTAGTGAAAGACCCTGTTAAAAGAATGGGGGGAAAATAAGCTATAGAGTGGGAGAAAATATTTGTAAATCAGGTATTTGACAAAAGACTTGTATCTAGGATAAAGACCTCTCAGAATTCAATAGTGAAAGACTTTTGTGTATCAAATGACAGTATCAAGAGAGTGAAAAGACTAAACAATGGGAGAAAATATTTGCAAAGTGTACATCTAATAAGGGATTAATATCCAGAATATATAAAAAACTATAATTCAACAACAAAGCAACCCAATTCAAAAATGGGCAAAGGAAGTGAATAGATACATTTGTAAAGAAGATGTACAGATATACAAATGACCAATAAGCACATGAGAAGATGCTTAACATCACTAGTCAGTAGGGAGATGCAATGAGATACCATTTTATACCTATTAGGATGGCTATTATTTAAAAGGGGGGGGGCGGATAGCAAGTATTGGTGAGGATGTGCAGAAATTGTGCATTGCTGTTGAGAATGTAAAATGATGTAGCTGCTGTGGGAAACAATTTGAGGATTTGCTCAAGTTAAACATGGAATTACCATGTGATCCAATCGAGGAATTCCACATTTAGGAATTCCCAAAAGAATTGAAAGCAGGGATTCAAATAGATACTTGAATGCCAGTGTTTGTAGCAGCATTATTCACAATATCCAAGTATTCATTAACAGATGAGTGGATACACAAAATATGGTATATATACACAAGAATATTATTCAACCTTAAAAAGGAGTTAAATACTACAATATCAATCAACCTTGAAAACCTGCTAAGTGAAATAAGCCAGACACCAAAGAACAAAAATTATAGGATTCCACTTATGTGAGGAAAAGTCAAATTCAGAGACAGTTGAGTAGAGGTTACCAGAGATCAGGGGAAGGAGGAGCTTGGGAATTAATATTTAGTGGGTACAGGATTTCTGGGAGGATAAAAGTGTTTGGAATTTGAGAGTGGTGATGATTTCACAACATTGTGAATGTACTTAATATCATTGAACTATACACTTAAAAATGATTAAAATGTTTTATGTGTATTTTACCACAGTAAAAAGTTTTAGAAAATGAGCAGTAAAAAAATTAAGCAATCCAATTAAAGAGCAAAAGACATGAAGACATTTTACTGAAGAGGATATACAGATGGCACATAAGCACAAGAAAAGATGTTAAACATCGGTAGTTAGTAGGGAAATATAAATTAAGACCACGAGATATCATTTACACATCTATTAGAACAGCTAAAATAAAAAATAGTGACAATACCAATGCTGGCAAAGATGCAGAGAAACTGGATCTCATACATGCTGGTAGGAATGCAAAATCATTCAGCTACTCTCGAAAATTATTTGGCAGTTTCTTAACAAATATGCAACTACCTTATGACTAAGCAGTCAAACTGGGTTTTTATTCCAGAGAAATGAGAACTATTCATACAAAACATATACACAGATGTCCATAGCAGCTTTATTTGTAATAGCCAGTAACTAGAAACAACCAAAATGTTTGTCAGTAGGTGAATGGCTAAATAAACTGTGGTATGTCCATACCATGGAATATTACTCAAAATAAAAAGTAAACTTGATAGACACACAACTTGGTTGGAACTCAAGGACATTATGTTAAGTGAAAGAAGCCAATCTCAAAGATTATATAATGTATGATTCCATTTATATACCATTGTCAAAGTGAGAAAATTTTAGACATAAGGGACAGATTAGTGGTTGCCAGAGCTTAGGGATGGTGGGGTTGGGGAAGAGGAGGGTGGGTATGACTATAAAGAGATAGCACAAGGTTGATTTTTTTGGTGATGAAATAGTTTTGTGGTGTATTAGTGTGGGCTCTCTAGAGAAACAGAACGGATAGAAACAGAACAATATGACATTTATTACAAGGAGTTCTCTCACACAGTTACAGACACTGAGAAGTACTGGGATCTAAAGTTGGTAAGCTAGAGTCCAAAGAGAGTCAATGCTATAGTTCTAGTCTAAATCTGAAGGCAGGTAGAGAGAATGAATTCTCTCTTACTCTGCCTTTTTGTTCTCTTCGGGCTTTTATTGGATTGGGTGAGGCTCACTCACATTGGGTAGAGCAATCTGCTTTATATAGTCAGTCAGTGAATCAAATGTTAATCTCATTCAGAAATATCTTTGCAGACACACTAGAGAATAACAGCCAAATATCTGGGCACTCTGTGGCTCAGTTAGAGTAATACAAAATAAACTACACAAGTCCACCCTTTATCAACTTGGCACCCACAAACATCTCCTTAAACCATATTTAATCTCCAAATAAAGACAATAACAAGATCATAATTTTACCAAATATCCTGAAACTTTAACCATTGATGTAAAATTAATAGTACTTACACACTATATGTTCCATCTTATGTTACATAAGGGAATAAGAGGAAAGAAAAAATTCCTGCTGCATATATTAATATATATACTAAGCAAATACTTTTGTTATATATACCATGCAGATATAGTATACACACAAAGCTAACAAATTCAGGAAAATACTTAATGATAACTATAGTCCTCAATTCTGTAACTGGTCATGCGGACACAGCTGGTACTTATAAGAACCTTTTCTCACTGTCTTTATTCTCTTTGCTTTCAGCAAGCACTTCATCTGGTTGTGGCTCTTTGCCTGGTAGAGTGACTCAAACCTTTATTCCTGAGGAGTCTGGGCCATTAGTAGTCCTGCTTGGATTCTATTATAGATTTCCACTGACTTTAATCACTTAGGGTATATACTAAGAGATGCCTTAAGATATCTTAAGGCATCTCTTGTATTCCAGACAGTATATTCTTTATCTCTACCGTAGACTAGCAGTCTGATTTCCCTTTCATGGTCAGTATCAATCACCACAACCAGCACAGCAACTCTCTTCTTTGCCTGTTGATTCATAGGTGTGAGGAATCCAATGTGTCCTAGTTGCATCCTTAATTCTTAGTTTAGTGGAATCGTTGTGTTTCCTGATGGAAGCATTCCTCCATTTGAAGGAGCATTTGAAGGAGCCAGCAGAGCATAAGGCCACAGAGGTATAACAAATTTTGCTAGTAGGTCACCAAGGGTAATAGTGAGTGGTGCCACTCCTACTTCTATCCCTTGATTTCTGGACCTGTGAATCCTGGCTGTGAGAGAAATAGTACCATGTATCAGATGCAGAATCAGAGACTATATAGCCTTCTGGAGAACTTTGTTTCAGCCCTGCAAGTTATTGTCACCTAATTGTCACTGTAACAGTCTTTAAAAGGCTATTCCACTGATCTGTCAAGCCAGCTATTTCAGGATGTGGGGACTGGGGCGGGGGGGGGGCAAGATAATTCCATAAGCATGGGTCCATTGCTACATTTTGTTTGCTGTGAAATGAGTTCCTTGATCAGAAGTAATGCTATATAGAATACCATGATGGTAGGTAAGGTATTCTGTGCATTCACGGATTGTTGTTTGGGCAGAAGCATTTTATACAGAGAAGGAAAACCCATATCCAGAGAAAATGTGTATTCCAGCAAGAACAAAACACTGCTCCTTCCATGATGGAAGCAGTCTAATGTAATCAATCTGCTGCCTGGTAGCTGGCTAGCACCTCAGGGAATGGTGCTGTATTGGGAATTAATGTTGTCTCTTGCCATATTGGACACTCAGCAGTGGCTATAGCCAGGTCAGTCTTGGTAAGTGGAAATCTATGTTGCCAAGCCTATGATAACCTCCATTCCTGTCACCATGACCACTTTGTTCATGAGCCAATTGGATGATGCCAGGGATGGCTGGGGAAAAGTGATTGCCCACAGTCTATGAATCAATATGTAATCATATATCTGGCCATTTCTCCTTCCAAGCAAAGTGAACAACCAGGTTCACTGCTCAAAGTTCTGCCCACTGGGGGGACGTTTCCCTTTACCATTGTCCTTCAGGGATGTCCCAGAAAGAGGAACTGTAGTGCTACAACTGTCCATTTTTGGGTGGTGTCTGCATATTTCCCCAAACCGTCTGTAAACCAGGCCAGAATCTTCCCCTGTCAGCTGATTGTAGGGAGCTTCCCATGAGGCCATAGGTGCAGACTGGGAGAGAGAAGGCAGTGCAACAGGAGTGAGGACCATGGGCATTCGAGCCACTTTACAGGTAACTTGTGCTTTCAGGGCCTGCTTAAGTCTAATCAGGTATATACCATTTTCACCTGATAATGGAGTGCCACGGTGCATGCCACATTTGTGGCTTGGTGGGTCAGAAAACATCCAGTTCATGATGAGCAACTCAGGTCACATGCTATCTTGGTGACCCATGGTTACACATTCAGTCTCTACGAAGACCCAGTTGAAGGCCGGGAGTTGGTTTTCAGAAGGAGAGTCAATATCTGCAGAAGATGGCGGGATTGTACTCTAAAATCCTAGGGGCTTGTTTTGTGGTTCACCTCTAGAGATTTGTTGAAAGCTCCAAATACCGTCTCTATCTGCTACAGACATTTCAAAGTCATTGGATATGGCGGATCGTATGGCACAAATAGCAGAGCTGCCTGCACAGCCACCTGGGCCTTTGGCAGAGCCTTCTGTTCTAGACCCCAGTCAAAACTAGCAGCTTTTCAGGTCACTCAGTAAATGGAATGGATTAAAAAACCCAAATGAAGAATATGTTTTCTCCCAAATGCAAAGAGGTCCACCAGCGGTTCTGCCTCTTTTTTGGTTGTACAAGGGGGCAGATGCAACAACTCTTACTTCACCTTAGAAGGGATATCTAAACATGCCCCATACCAGTGGATTCGTAGAACTCACTGAGGTAGAAGTGAACATTTGGCATATTTATTTCTTACTTTATTACATACAGATGTCTTACCAATAAGTCCATGTTGCTCACCAGGTCCAATCAGCATTTTGTCATCAATGTAGTAGACCAGTGTGATGTCTTGTGGAAGGAAAAGGTGATCAAGATATGTGTGAACTACCTTATGACCTCTATGTTGGGGCTGGAGAGATAATAGCCTAAGATCGGATAGTGAAGTTGTATTGTTTGCTTCCTAGCTGGAAGCAGATTTCTTTTGGTGGTATTTACTAATAGATGTTGAGAAAGAATTTGCCAGATCAAAAGCTGCGTACAGATACCAGGGGATGTGTTAATTTGCTCAGGCAATGGAACCACATCTCGTAGAACAACAGCAATTGGAGTCTGCACCTGGTTAAGCTTGTGATAATCCATTGTCATTCTCCAAGATCACCTGTCTTCTGCACAGGTTAAATAAATGAGTTGAATGGGAATGTGGTGGGAATCACACTCTTGTAACTTTCACGTCCTTGGTTGTGGCACTAATCTTTGTAGTCTTTCTAGGAGTATGATACTGCTTTTGGTTTACTCTTGTCCTAGGTAGAGGTGGTTCTAATGGATTCTACTTGGCCTTTTCCACCTTAATAGCCCTCACTTCGCACAGGTCAGGGAACCAACATGGGGATTCTGCTAGTTGTTGAGTACATTTGTGAATTCTGAACCTGGGGAAATAACTACAGAATGGGCTAGGGAACTCACTGGGCTTACTGTGAGACAGACCTGAACTAAAATTCTGTTATTCTATTCCTTCATAAGCTCCTACTCTGATTGGTAGATCACAGTGATGTTTTGGATCTCCTAGAATTAGTGTCAGTTCGGAGTCAGTGTCTAGCAGTCTCTGAAGACTCTGATTATTTGTTTTTCCTGCAATGTAGTTAACCCTGGCAAAAGCCTATATGTCACTTAGAGGAAGGCTGAGAGAAAGATTAACAATATAAATATTTGGCAATGTACTGGGGTTCTTCCTCAAGGGTATCCAGCCTTCCCTTCATTCAAAGGGATCTGGATCTGTAAACTAGCTCACAGTCTGAGAACTAATTGAGGGGTCATGATTTTTATGATTCAGGTTGGACTTTTGTTTACCTGACCTAGAACCTTCCTGTTTATACACATCAAGTAAGAATTTAGTAGGCTTCCTATCTTTCTCTATTTCACTTCTAGGAATACCGTGATCAGTAGCCAATGTCATACATCTGTGCAAATCAGGCTATTCAGATTGCTACTTTGACTGTGCTGTCCATTATGGTAACCACATCTTGACTGTCAGTTGAGGGCTGCCACTTCACTTCTGCTACTTTGGGATCCAATTACTCTCATTGCATTTAGATTTTCTAATTTGGTGACTGCGGTCTACATTGTAAGGCCAGGCCTATAGAGATCAGCAATCACTGAGCATTTCAAAGATGCTGAGGCTCTCCTGTCAAATTTGTTTTTTACAGTACTAGTGAAAAATATGTTTTATGGACCCTCCTGGTGTAGGTAAGTATATATTAAATGACAGGTCCACTTTAACATTCCAATCTCCCTAAGCCTTTGAATCCCTTTTCTGCATTAAAGCAAGGTAGGTTTGGTATTTCTAATTTGCTCACTGTGGGGTGACTGAGATTGCTAAATAAATTAGTATAGTTAGAAGAAGAGAAATCCCTCTAAGCTGGACAATCCTACTTAAGGTATTCAGAATACTAGAAAGAAACAACAAAAGAGACTATGAAGAAGGTATAGTATGATGGGAAAAAAACAAAACAAAACAAGAGAGAGTAGTACCCTGGAAATCATATGAAGAAAACAATTAGCTGCATCTCATATTACTAAGTGGTCTGATATGATGAGGATTGAGAACTGACTACTGGATTTAATAACATTAGGATGAGTGGTTGGATGGAGTGGTAAGTGTTAAAGCTTGATAGTAGACTCAAGAGAAAATGGGAAAGAAATTGGTGACATCAAGTATAATAAACTCCTTCAAGGAGATTTGCCAAAGTGAAGGGGAAAGGATGGGGTGGTAGCTATAAAGTGAAACAGGACCAAGTAAAAGTTTCATTTTAAGAAAATAGAAAAAGCATGCTTGTTAGCAAATGGAAAAAAAATCTAGGAAGGTGGGAAAATTATTGATATTGAGGAGAGAAGGAAGAATTGCTGAGATCATGCTCTGGACTAGATGGGAAAAGACCTAGTATACAAGTTGAGGGGTTTCTCTTTGCTAGGAGCATGAACAAGTTCACTCAGTAGTAAGAGAAACAGTAGTTGCAGGTAGGTGGGTGAATGTGGTTGTGGGAGTTTGCAGAAATTCTTGTCTGAATGCTTCTGTTTTATCAGTAAAATAGCAAGGTCATCAGTTGAAAGTAAGAGTAAAAGAAGAGTTGGAAATTTTAGGAGAGACATTGGTGAAGCTATGTAGGAAACACAGTATGACTCCTAGGCAGCATTAAGGGCCCATTTGAAATTGGAGATCATGAATGTAAAAAAAAAGACTGGTATATTTATTTATTTGTTTCCTCCAGCTATGTTTACATGCACAGGTGGAAGTATGGAATAGGCAGAGAAAAGGACAAAAACAGGGTTGTGGTCTATCCAAATACAAGGAAATAAGAGAAGGGCAGGGGAGTTCAGGGTGTGTGCAAGGAAGTGATTATGATTGACCATGCAATGCAAGGTGAATAAGGATAGAAGTTAAGATATGAGGGGGTGAGAGACAATGAATTGTAGAAAAGATGTTAGAACCAATGAATTATAGATTTTGGTGGGGTCAGAGACTTGTGGGAATTCTTCAGATTCCAGCAAGAGGTAGTTAACTAGAAATATAGGAGATGGTGGCCAGAAAGTGGGATGCCTCAAATTGAGATGATTGAGAAACTGTAGTTATTAGGGATGACAAAGATGGAGGTATGGTCATGTAAGTAAATAGCTGAAGTAAGGTGGAGGATAAAATCATCAGAGGAGAGGAGGTCAAGGACTGAATGACAAGGTACTAGGTGGATCATCTATGTGGACACTGAAGTCAACTGAAAATTATGACATGAATAGGGTGTGAGATGGTGTTGGAGAGTTAAGAACTAAAATCTTGAAGGAGTAGGATGGAGGAGGATAAGATTGAGCACTGCAGCAAGGAAAAGGGAATTAATGCTGTAGTTTAAGGTCATGAAATTTAAATGGAATGCGTTTATGGAAGAGGGAGGAAGAATGGTATGGAGCAACAGGAAACAAGAATGTTTTCTTCTCTTACCTTTAGGCCTCCTAATGGTGGAATTAGGACTTTGAGCTGCAGAGGAGAGGGCTACAGGCTTGATCAAGCTTTAAAGCAAGAAGTGAAGAAAATGTTCAAAGAAGGCCATTTTGCTGATGACTGAGTCTCAAAAGGCACAGTTGAAAGATTTAAGGTGTTGGACAAGGATAAGAAATGGGGGTCAAAAAAGTGGATATTCAGAGCCTTACAGGAATTAGAGTCCTGAAGATGAGAATTTACTTTGGCTTTTTGTGAAAACTAAAATCAATAGGCATAAAGGGCATTCTGAGATTAATCTTGATGAAAGTCTTTGATAGAAGCCTTAAGTTCAGAATTGAAACTATAATGAAACAAATGTGCACCCTTGGTGCCTATTCAAGGACAAATTTGGGCTTAGTTTACTCATGAGTGAAATACCTGTTGGCAAAATGTCTGCCTCTAAAGGGAATAGGGTAGTATATGAGGTTATGAAGGAATCTGAAGACCTTGAAGGTAATCAAGGCATATTATTCATTGCCTTTAGTTTATCGTATGGCAATTATTGCTGCTATCTCAAAGATTTTCATTATCATAAGGAGATTTTTCTCAAAAGCTAAGCAATAATTTTTTCCCTTTTACCTGAGAAGAGTCTGTATAACAGTAGCATCTTTTTGATTTATAGACATTTTACCTATTGTTACGTTCAAACAAAATTTAAAAATTTTTAAAATGTTTATTTGTTTTTGAGAGAGAGAGAGAGAGAGAGAGAGAGAGAGAGAGAGAGAGAGAGAATCCAAAGCAGGCTCCAGGCTCTGAACTGTCAGCACAAAGCCCGATGCAGGGCTCTAACCCACATTATGATCTGAGCCAAAGTTGGATGCCACCTAGTCACCCCTCAAACAAAATTTTCAACTTGAAATTTGATTAAAATAAATCCCAGAAGATTAAAGCAATTATAACTGGATGAACATAAATTCAAAATAAAGAAATGATAGGGGGACTCCAAAAATGGCCCTATAAATTGGACAGAAATGTTTATAGGTACATAAAAAAACTGTAACATTCCCCTATGTTTCCTAGAATCATCTACAAATAATACAAGAAAAAACAGTGGGGGGAGGGAGTATTAAGTTTTGTGTATGTCTTGTTTTGGTCAACCCACTTATCTTCCCTAAGACTAGACCTGTGTGTCTCCTCTTCCTCACTTATTTATAACAGGAACTCAGAAATAACCATTGCTACTGTTAAATGTTGAAAGGGAAGCAATATTCTGGTTGTAGACAACCAAGGTGTTGCCTTGCTTGGAGAGAGGTATGTAACCACAGGACAGTACAAGTGAAGTGTACAATACAGTAGGAGTGAAGCAGAGAGTGAGAAAGTAGGGAGCTGTGGCATGGTTGTAGTTTTATTTTGTGATTGGGATCTTTGCATGGTCTGAAAATTTGTGTTTGTTTAAACAGGGAGAGGGCTGGAATAGATAATTGTGCAGTGTTTGTGTATAGGTTTTGAAGATTTAGATGAACAGCAGGACTGAGAATTTTTTCACTTACTGTTTAGGTTTTTTTTTTAAGTTTCTGCCCTGACAATTCATGTGCAAGACACACTTTGGCATGGCACATTTTAGAAAGAATAACACTAGGGTCTGTCAATAGGTACCTCATAGTTTTATAAAAGTAAATTAAATAAAATGTGCAAAGTACATAGCCCGGTGCTTGGTTTAGGTCGAACTTTCTTTCTTAAAAATTTCCCGAGAAATTTCCTATTCATTTTTGAATGTATTATAGAAATAAAATAATGACTTCTGGTTGCAACAAACTTCTCTATTATTTAGATAAGATCTTTAATGTTGTACTATAAAATATTCTCAGAGCATGCTGTATCTCTGTCTAGCACTCAACACAATTATAATTATTTTTTTCTGTAATTCTTGAATATCTTTCTTCAACACTAGGAGTAAGTCTCATGAGGACAGGGGTCATATTTATCTTGGTTCCTGCTCCTTACCCAGCACGTGACACAGTATCTCCCAGGACTCAGCACTCAATTATTAAACAATTAATCTTGGTTTTAGTCAAGATCCATTTGGGGATATGCTCATTTGACAAAAATAAATATTTTTAAAGAGAGATTTGACAAGAAATAAGTTCTTCAGTGGTATTATGAATCTTTAGGAATTATGCATCTTAACTTCCTTTGCTGTAACTGGAATATATGTGTGTGCATATATATATATATATATATATGCACACACATACATACACATGTATACGTACACAACTGTATATATGTATATATAGCTATATATGTATACATAGGTACATATATGTATCTATGAGTTTTCTTAAGATAATGTGGACATAGTCTGTAGGTTATTAAATATTTAAAATAATGTTTCATTGTCTTATTTCTGAGGCTTTGTACATACTGTTTCTGAAAGATATATCACCAGCTAGTTTTATTTCTTAGCTAAAACAATATGTGATATTCCGTTACAGGCTCCAATGTAGAAAAAAAAATTTGTATTTTAGGAAAATGGTACTTAAGTCAAGTTTAGCTATAAAGCACTTTCATGTGAAGAGCAATCCAGAGTGTTTATTTGAAGTATCCCTTCAAGCTCTAAGTGGTGGCAAACAAAGCACCAGGGAATTAGGAACAAAGCAGAGCACATTGTCTTTCTGTTTTTTAATATGTCGTATATTTTTTCACTTTCAGTTGCAGATTAGTGAAGAAAAACTATTACTGTTTTTCAAAACAGACCAAAGTGGATTCACTCTATCCTCTCTTTTATGGTGGGCCTTGGGTAAGTTACATAATTTTACCTCAGCTTCCTCATCTGCAAAATGAGGATAGTACCACCTTATTCCTAGGAATGTTCTATGGATTAAATAATCCAGTGTTCATAAAGTGTTTGACACATAATAACACACAACAAATATTTCTTTCCTGTCTTTTATAGTTGGTAGTTTGGCTGAGAAAAAACAGAGATGTAGGATTTTACTGAGCAATATCCTTTGACACTTAGACCAGGTCTTCTCCATCCCTCCCCTCATCTCCATTCCCCTCCTCGCCCTCCCTTTCTTTCCTCCTTTTTTCCCCATTCTATCAGAAAAGTAAAGGTTGTGCTTTGAGTTGTAATTTGTTTTTATGAGGAAGGTCACTAGGGGATGAGAATAATGAGGGATACATTCTCAACTATCCACATCTGGATCTTGGATTGGTTTAGAAAGCTCAGAAAACTGAGGGGTTGTAATAAGTTTACTGGGAAGAAAATGTTTAATAAAAGCATTGAGGAAAACAGTTAATAGATTATTAAATATATTTATTATTCATGACTGTACTATAGGTGCAAGAGCTTATTACAGAGTTTCTATATTACAAAGGGACCCATGAAAAGAGACGGGTAGGATTGGTAGGCAGACTAGAAATCATTTTTTGTTTGTTTGTTTTGGTTGTTTATTGGTTTGTTTGAGATAAAAAGGATAGTGATGCACTTTGTTTCTAAGCTTGTAATCAGAACTTTGAATGTAATCTATAAGTACGTTCTTCCAAAGCCAAAGCCTGTCCCCTTTTAATGTCATTTATAAGGTAAAGTCAGTGTGACTCTATTTATCTAACAAAAGAATTTTCTATCTAATGTTACCTCATAATTCCATATTTTGGTTCTGGTCAAATCATCTGGAAGTGATGGATCACAAGGATATATTAACCACTCTACTCAATTTAGCTTACAGTAGATGCAAATTCCAGTTATTCATATTTTTCATTTGTTTTACTCCAGAGTTTTTTGATTCTTACCAGTGATATGTACCACAGTAACTTTAACTCCCTGTAGGTTATTATACAGTTAATAAAAGATCTTCCTTAAGAAAGGGAACAATTTCAACTAATCAGGAGTCACAGGCCCCAGGTATTACATAATTCAGTTAAATTTTTATTAATTTGATTCAAATGCTGGGTCAACTCTATAATTCAATTCTCTTACTCCCTGACTGCTGAAATATTAAGTCAAGAAACTGAACTAATTGATTACATTTCTAGTTCATGTTATCCACCCATGAAATAGGTGTATTCATTGCTGTTAAACAAGTTTTATGTTTTACCCTAAATATTTTGTATTTCTCCAGCACTCAATCACCACACCCATGATTTTCTTCGATAATGTCCTTCTTTCTTCATTGGAAAGATTGAGGAATATCACGTCAATTCTATTAATTTTCCTCTTCATTGGAAAAATGTTTTTGAATTTTTACATACTTTCCATTTTCCTTCTAATCTCAGAAAAGAAAATTTCCTCTTTTTGTTAATTCTGATGCTTGTGCCTTCCATCTCTTCTCACCTTTTGGTGATATTTTGCTTCATCAATTATATCCTTGTATCATCAGTCTCTTTCCATTCTCCTCACTTTCCCTCAACAGACATGTTTCTTTCGTTAATCTTGTTATCTTATTTATTTGCCCTTCAAGAGCTCACGGTATTTTAACAACACTTTATAAAGTAATATATGCCTTACATTGTCTAAACTATATGAAAAAGGTTGTACACTTGACTCTTGTAGCTTAGGAGCCTCACAGAGAATTACTAGTAAAACTAACCTTAACCGTGCGATTCATTTTGGCATATGTACTTTTAAATGATTGAAAATAAATAATTATGTTAATTATTTATGTGATTAGATGCATATTCTAATTTTACTAATTTAACAACAAATTATTTTCCTCTATTCATATTTTACCCAAGAGTGATCTATTAGACAAAAATTGATATAATTTACCAGAAAAAATGGGTGTCATTATTCTTGCAGGAAGAACCCCCTCTTGGGTACTTTTGTATCTCTCTGGGCTTATGATTTTCTACCCTGAAAATCAGACTCATTATTTCAGTGACTGTTTTGTAGTTATACTACAAAATACACTACTGAGATACTTTGCTGTCTCAGAAATTAATCAAGGCCAACCCTATCCTACCAAACCTAGAAATAACAGCAATGTAACCTTTTGAAAACCAGTTAAAAAAACCCTCATGCTGCTTTATATCACTTAAATACCACCATGCCACAATGAAATAGCCAAACAACTATGTTTTCATCGCATGGCAAAAATATCTGTCTCATGAGATTATGAGAACTGTTGTGATTAAAACACATCACTAACACAATCAAAGCATTATTACCTATGACCATCTGTTGGCATATGGGAATAGCATCTTATATAGAACAAGAGAACAGGGTTGCCTGGGTGGCTTAGTTGCTTGAGCATCCGACTTCAGCTTATGTCATAATCTCATGGTTTTTAGGTTTGAGCCCTGCATCAGGCTCTGTGCTGAAAGCTCAGAGCCTGGAGCCTGCTTTGGATTCTGTGTCTTCCTCTCTCTCTCTCTGCCCTTCCCCCACTTGTGCTCTGTCTATATCTCTCAAAAAATAAATAAATAAACATTAAAAAAAAAAAGAACCAGAGAACAAATTTACATTCATACCTAAATATGTACTTCCAAGAATTAGAGAAATAAATACACAGAAGTTACATAGTAATAAAGTTCAAATGAAATATACAAATGTTAGGTTTTTAATGTAATTTGGAGGCACTTTTTTGCAGGTAAAACCTATACAATTATTGAATGTTAAAAACATATTCTGGAGGATTCTTGGAAGATGGCAGAGTAAGAAGCACCAAGAATCTGTCTCCCCATTGAGACAACAATACACTGGCAGAATTTGTCTGCTGCAACTGTTTCAGAACTCTGGAATCTATTGAAGACTTGCAAATTCCAGGGGATATCTTGGATGGCAAATTGCAGTTATTTTGGTCAATTTCAGGTCTTAGCACAGTAGTAGCTACCAATTCCCCACTCCTAGCCACTATGGCAGGCAGCTGTGCCCATGTTACCGGATCAGTCTGCACATAGCTTGCAGGAACCAAATTGGGCAAAATAGACCCTGTCCTCCACATCTCAAGGTCTGATCACAGAGATCCAGGTGTCCATTGTTGTACCTCCTCCCATTGTTGTATGACCCCATCCCCCCAGATGGAGTGCCTTCTAGAGGATTTAAAGGGCCAACAACTTTTTCCTCTCCCAGTCATTTTTTTCTTTCTGCCCTTTTGAGAGCAAGACATTAAAGATTAGGACATTAAAAAACAACTTCACATATGGGGAAAATTAGAATGTGACTATGCATACTAAGAGAAAGGCTCAGAAAAGACCTGGAAGACCTTAATTTTTTTTTTTTTACATTTTTATTCATTTTTGCGACACAGAAGGAGACAGAGTATGAGTGGGGAGGGGCAGAGAGAGAGGGAGACACAGAATCTGAAGCAGGCTCCAGGCTCTGAGCTGTCAGCACAGAGCCTGATGAAGAGCTCAAACTCACAAACTGTGAAATCATGACCTGAGCTGAGCTGGACACTTAATGTACTGAGCCACCCAGGTGCCCCAAGACCTGGAAGATCTTAATTTTACATTTGCAGCTGATTCTTGGCACAGAGATAGCCTACAACAGCAACAACAACCAATACAACCACCAAAGACAATAAAAACAATAACAAAAAATAGTAAACCCTTGAGAAAGAAGAGAATCTGATTTCCAGAGTTATCACATTATTACATTCAAATATCTACTTTAAAAATTTCTTTTAATGTTTATTTGGTTTTGAGAGAAGAGACAGAGTGTGAATGGGGGAGGGGCAGAAAGAGAGGGAGACACAGTGTCCGAAGCAGGTTCGAGGCTCTGAGCCATCAGCACAGAGCCTGATGTGGGGCTCAAACTCACGAACTATCAGATCATGTGCTGAGCCAAAGTCAGAGGCTTAACTGACAGAGCCACCTAGGTGCCCCTCAAATATCTACTTTTCAACAACAAAAAATCACAAGGTATACGAGGAAACAGGAAAGTTTGACTCATTAAAAGGAAAAAAATACATCAACAGAAACTGTCTGTAGAAACACGTAATGGCAGAGGGTCAGTTAAGTGTCCGACTTTGGCTCAGGTCATGATCTCATGGTTTGTGGGTTTGACCCTGCATTGGGCTTTGTGGGGACGGCTCAGAGTCTGGAGCCTGCTTCAGATTCTGTGTCTCTCTCTCTGTTTCTTGCCCTGCTCGTGCTCTTTCTATGAAACATAAATTAAAATAAACATTAAAAAAACTAAGAAGAAGAAAAAGAGAAAACACCTAATGGCAGGCGTACTACACAACAATTTTTAAAAAATGTCTTAAAGATATTAAAAGAACTAAAGGAAGATGTGGAGAAAGTCAAGAAAATGATGTGTGAATGAAAGGAAAATGTCTGTAAAGACAAAATAAAATTACGGAGGTGAAAAGTAAATAACTGAAGTGAAAAATTCCCTAGAGGGATTCAACAGCAGATTTGAACAGGCAGAAAAAAGAATCAGCGAACTTGAAGATAGGATAATGGAAATTATCAAGACTGAGAGACAGAAAGAAAAAAGATGGAAGAAAAGTGAGCAGAGCCTAAGGGACTTAATGGGACATGATCAACTGGATCAACATGTGCACTGTGGCAATTACACCTGAGAGAATATTTGAAGAAATAATGGCTGAAGACTCAAATTTGATGAAAAAAATGGATACAATGACCAAGAAACTCAGTGAACTCCAAAATGAACTCCAAGAAACCCTGACTCAGACAATTTGTCATCATAATTTCCAAAGACAGTGAAAGAATCTTGAAAGTAGCATGAAAGAAACAATTTGTCATAGACAAGGGATTCAAAAACTAAGATTATTTCTAATCGGAAACTTTGGAGACTAGAAGACAGTGGGCTGATATATCCCAAATGCTAAAAGAAAAAAAGAAAAACTGTCAGCCAAGAATCCATATCTGGTAAAACTGCCTTTCAAGAGAGAAGAATTAATTAAGACATTCCCAGATAAACAAAAGCAAGGGAGTTAATTACCAGTAGACCTGCCCTGCAACAAATGCTTAAGGGAGTTCTGCAGGGTGAAATGAAAGGATTCCAGATAGTAACTTGAAGCTATATGAAGAAATAATGATCTCAATAAAAGTAAATACATGGGCAATTATAATAACTAAGATTATTATAATAGTTTGTAACTTTTTGTTTTCTACATGATTTAAGAAACTAATGATTAAAAGCCTAATTATGCTAAAAACCAGTATTATTATAACATATTTTTTTACATAATTTCAGAGACTAATGCATTTAAAAGAATTATTAATTTATTTTGGGGGCACATGATGTATGAATATAATTCTGTGGCAATAACTGAAATTAATGAGCATGAACTTTAGACAAACAGAATTTTGTACGTTATTAAAGTTAAGTTGGCATAAATTCAAATTAGAATACTATAATTTTAGGATATTAAATGTAATTCCTATGGTAATCACAAAGAAAATAACTACAGAATATACACAAAAGGAAATGAGAAAGGAATTTAAACACATCACTACAAAAAATTAAATACAAAAGAAGAGAGTAGTGATGCAGGAATAAGGGATAAAAAAAGCTATAAGGTATACAGAAAACATAGCAAAATGACAGAAGTACAACCTAACAAGTGTGGATCATGAAGAAAAAAAATTGAACAGATCAATAACAAGTAAGGAGATTGAATAAGTAATCAAAAACCTCCCAACAAAGAGAAGTCCAGGACCAGATGTCTTCATGGGTGAATTTTATCAAACATTTAAAGAATTAATGCCTGTACTTCTCAAATTCTTCCAAGAAATTGAAGAGGAGGGAACACTCTCAAACTCATTTTATGAGGCCAGTATTACCCTGATACTTCAAGAAAAGAAAACTACTGGCCAGTATCCCTGATGAATATAGATGCAAAAATTCTAAAAAAAAAAAAAAATTCTACCAAATTGAATTCAACCATGCATTAAATGGATCATACACCACGATCAAGTGGACTTTATTTCTGGGATGCAAGTGGCACAACATACACAAATTAATAAATGTGATATAGCACATTAATAGCATGAAAGAGACAAAAATAATATGATGTCTTAACAGATGTAGAAAGAGCATTTGACAATATTCAACATCCTTTAATGATAAAAAAACTCTCAACAAATTAAGTATAGAAGTAACATGCTAGAACATAGCATAGGCTGCATATAACCAGCACACACCTAACATAATTCTCAAAGTATTCAAATCTTTCTCTCTAAGATTAGGAACAAGACAAGAGTGCACACTATTCCTATTCCTATTCAACATAGTACTGGAAGTCTGAGCCAGAGCAATTAGGCAAGAAACAGAAATAAAAGGCATCCAAATTGGAAAGAAAGAAATAAAACTGCCTCTGTTTGCTGGTGACAAAACACTGTTAGAACTAATAAACAAATTCAGTAAAATTTCAAGATACAAAATCAACATACAAAAATTAGTTGCATTTTCATACACTAACTATAAACTATCTGGAAAAGAAATAAAACAACCCCATTTACAATAGCATCAAAAACAATAAAATACTTAGGAATAAATTTAATCAAGGAAGTAAAATATTTGAACACTAAAAACTATAGTGTTGATGGAAGAAATTGAAGAAGACACAGATAAATGGAAAGAAAGCTTGTGTTCATGGATCAGAATAGTTAATATTATTAAAATGTCCATACTCAAGAGCATCTATAGATTCAATGCAATCTCTACTCAAATTCCAATGACATTTTCTATAGAAATAGAAATAACTATCCTAGAACTTGATAGAAATCACAAAAGACCCCCCAAATTCCAAAGCAGTGTTGAGAAAGCTGGAGACATTACACTTCTTGATTTCAAATTATGTTACAAAGATAATAATAAATGGGGAGCCTGGGTGGCTCAGTCAGTTGAACATCTGACTCTTGATATCAGCTCAGGTCATGATCCCAGGGTTGTGGGAATGAGCCCTGTATTGGGCTCTGTGCTGAGTGTGGAGCCTGCTGGGGATTCTCTCTCTCGTTCTCTCTCTCACTGCCTCTGCCCCTCACCTCCCCTTGTGCTGTCTGTCTGTCTGTCTCTCTCTCTCTCTCAAACAAACAAAACAAAACAAAACAAAACAAACCACAACATTAAAAAAAAAGCTAATCATAAAAGCAGTATGGTACTGGCATAAAACAGACACATAGATCAAATGGAACAGAATTGAGAGCCCAGAAATAAACCCATGCATATATGATCAACTTATCTTTGTCAAGAGGATCAATAAGGAAAGGATAATTTTTTTCAATAAATGATGCTGGGAAAATTGGATATTCACATGCAAAAGTGAGTATTTTTCACTGTCTTACACCACTCACAAAAATGAACTCAAAATGGATTAAGGGTTTCAATGTAAGACCAGAAATTGTAAAACTCCTGGAAGGAAAAATAGAGAAAGAGCATGTTGGCATTGGTCTAGGCAATGATATTTTTTTGGATATGATACTAAAAACACAAGCAATAAAGCAAAAACAACAAGTGAGACCACATCAAACTGAAAAGCTTCAGCACAATAAAAGAAACAATCAACCAAATAAAAAGACAACCTATGGAATAGGAGAAAATATTTGCAAACTGTATATCTGATAAGGGATTAATATCTAAAATATATAAGGAACTCATACAACTCAATAGAAGAAAACAAAAAATCCAATTAAAATTAGGTAGAGGACTTTAATAGACATTTTTCCAAAGAAGACATACCAATGGCCAACAAGAACAAGAAAGGTGCTCAACATCACTGATCAACAGGGAAATGCAAATCAAAAGCACAGTGAGATATCACCTCACATCTGTTAGGATGACTAGTCTCAAAAACACAAAGGGTAACAGATGCTGGCAAGGATGTGGAGAAAAGGAAATGGTGCTCCATTTGTGGGAATGTAAATTGTCACTGCCAGTATGCAAAAAGTATGGAGGTTCCTCAACAAATTAAGTATACAACTACCATATGATCCAACAATCCCACTTACAGGTGTATATCCAAAAGAAATGAAATCATTATCTCCAAGAGATAGCTCCATTTTCCTGTTCACTGTAGCATTATTCACAATAGCCAGGACAGGGGAACAACCTAAGAGTTCATCTTGGTCAAATGATGTACTAGGATGAATGCATAAAGAAAATTAGGTATACAAGTGACCTTTGAGCAACATGGAGATTAGGGTTGCTAACCTTCCCCCTTCCCCATGCTGTTGAAAATCCATGTGTAACTTTTGACTCCCCACCCAAAGGTAACTACTAATAGCCTACTGTTGACTGGAAGTCTAACATACAGTTGATTGACACATATTTTGTATGTTGTATGTACTGTATTCTTACAATAATACCTAATTAAAATTTTTCAGTATATCTAGGTTACCCATTTATGGATTTTTTTCAAATTGTCACAAATCTCCAAAAAAATTTTCAACATACTTATTGAAAGAAATCCACATATATGTGGACTCATGCAGTTTAAACTCGTGTTGTTCAAGCATCAACTGTATATGTATGGAATGGAAATACAATAATCCATAAAAAGGAGGGAAATCCTGCCACTTGTAACAATAGGGATGGATTTTGAGGGCATTTTGCTAAGTGAAATAAAGCAGACAAAGACAAGTACTTTATGATCTCACATGTAGAATCTAAAAACATGAAACTCACAGAAACAAAGAGTAGAATCATGTTTGCTGGGGGCTGAGGGCGACAGAAATAGAGAGATGTTGGTCACGTGGTACAAACTTTCAGTTAGAAGATAATTTCTAGAGATCTAAGGTATAGCATGGTGACTGTAGTTAACAATAGTGTATTTTATACTAGGAAATTGCTATGAGAGTAGAGCTTTTACCTTGATGTTTATAGCAACACTATCAACAATAACCAAATTATGGAAAGAGCCTAAGTGTCCACTGACTGATGAATGGATAAAGAAGATGTGGTTTATATATACAATGGAATATTGCCCAACCATAAAGAAGAATGAAATCTTGCCTTTGGCAATGATGTGGATGGAGCTAGAGAGTATTATGCTAAGAGAAGTAAGTCAGTCAGAGAAAGACAAATACCATATGATTTCACTCATATGTGGAATTTAAGAAACAAAACAGATGAACACAGTGGGGGAAAAAAGAGGCAAACCAGGAAAAAGACTCTTAACTGTAGAGAAAAAACTGAGGGATACTTGAGGGGAGGTGGGCCGAGGTTTGGGTTAAATAGATGGTGATTATTAAGGAGGGCACTTATTGTGATCAGCACTGAGTGTTGTATGTAAGTGATGAATCGCTAAATTCTACACCTGAAACTAATATTACACTGTATGTTAACTAAATGGAATTTAATAAAAATTAAAAAGAAACATTATATTATGAAGATAAAAATAAAAAGAGTAGGGCTTTAATGTTGTCACCATAACAACAACAAAATGTTAATTATGTGAGGTGAAGGATGTGTTGACTAATCTTATTGTATTATATATTTCACAATATATAGATGTATCAGGCCATCACATTGTATACCTTAAACTTACACAATGTTAAATGTTAATTATATCTTAATAAAACTGGGAAAAATGACAGAAGTCCTTCCTTACTTGTGATTATTTTATATGTAAATGATAACCAGAAAATGGAGATTGACAGAATGGATAAAAACACATGATTCAACTATATGCTGTCTACGAAAGACCCACTTTAGATTCAGAGACACAAATAGATTAAAAGTGAAGGAATTGAAAAGTATACTCCATGAAAATAGTAACCAAAAGAGAGCAGAAGTAGTTTATACTAATATCAGACAGAATAGACATTAAACAAAAAAAGCTTACAAGAGACAAAAAAGGAGATTACATATTATAAAAGGTTCAGTACAGCAAGAAGATATAACTATTATAAACATTTACACACCCACTGACATTAGCAAAAACTGACAGAATTAAAGGGAGGAATACATTATACTAAGTGGAATGTCAAGTAGACAAAGACAAATACTATATGATTTAACTTGTATGCGTTTTTTAAAGTCTAAAACCCCCACAATATTCAGGAATAGAGAACAAATTGGTAGCTGTCAAAGGCAAGGGAAAGGATAGGGGAAATGGGTGAAAGTGATCAAAAAGTACAAACTTCCAGTTAGAAGACAAAGAAATTTGGGGAATGTAATGTACATACAGCATGATAACTGCAGTTAACATTACTGTGTTGTATATTTTAAAGTTGCTAAGACTAAATCTTAGAAGTTCTTGTTACACCAAAAACTGGAAATGGAAGAAAAGCTTCCAAACTCATTCTATGAAGCCAGCTTACCTTGATTCCAAAACCAAAGACCCCAACAAAAAGGAGAATTACAGGCCAATATCCCTGATAAAACTGGATGCAAAAATTCTCAACAAGATACTAGCAAATCAAATTCAAAAGTACATTAAAAGAATTATTCACTATGATTAAGTGGGGTTTATTCCTGAGCTGCAGGGCTGGTTCAATATTTGCAAATCAATCAATGTGATAGACTACATTAATAAAAGAAAGGATAAGAACCATATGATCCTTTCAAAAGATGCAGAAAGAGCATTTGACAAAATACAGCATCCTTTCTTGATAAAAGCTCTCAAGAAAAGCCTTATATGAAAGTCCCACAGCTAATATCATCCTCAATGGGGAAAAACTGCAAGTTTCCCCCTAAGGTCAGAAACACGACAGGGATGTCCACTCTCACCACTGTTGTTTAACATAGTATTGAAAGCCCTAGGCTCACAAACCAGACAACAAAAAGAAATAAAAAGCATAAAATTGGCAAAGAAGTCAAACTTTCACTCTTCTCAGATGACAGGATACTCTACATCAAAAAACTGCTAGAACTGATACATGAATTCAGCAAAGTCACGGGATATAAAATCAATGTACAGAAATCAGTTGCATTTCTAAACACCACTAATGAAGCACCAGAAAGAGAAATCAGGGAATTGATCACATTTACAATTGCACCAAAAACCATGAGATACCTAGGAATAAATGTAACCAAAGAGGAAAACATCTGTACGCTGTAAACTATAGAAAGCTTATCAAAGAAATTAAAGAAGACACAAAGAAATGGAAAAACATTCCATACTCATGGATCGGAAGAACAAATATTGTTAAGATGTCTGTACTACCCAAAGCAATCTACACATTTAGTGCAATCCCTATCAAAATAGCACCAGCATTCTTCCACAAAACTAGAACAAACAAATCCTAAAATTTGTATGGAACCAGAAAAGACCCCAAATAGCCAAAGTAATGTTGAAAAAGAAAACCGAAGCTGGAGGCACCACAATTCCAGACTTTAAGCTGTATTAAAAACCTGTGATCATCAAGACAGTATGGTACTGGCACAAAAACAAAAAAAAACATAGATCAATGGAATAGAATAGAAAACCCAGAAGTGGCCCCACAAATGTATGGCTAACTAATCTTCAAAAATCAGGAAAAAATATCTAATGGAAAAAAGACAGTCCCTTCAACAAATGGTGCTGGGAAAACTGTACAGCAACATGCAGAAGAATGAAACTGGACCACTTTCTTATACCATCCACAAAAATAAATTCAAAATGGATGAAAAACCTAAATGTGAGACAGGAAAACCATCATAGTCATAGAGGAGAAAACAGGCAGCAATCTCTTTGACCTCAGCCAGAGCATCTTCTTACTAGACATGTCTCTGGAGGCAAGGAATATAAAAACAAAAATAAACTGTTGGGACCTCATCAAAATAAAAATCTACTGCACAACAAAGGAAATAAAGAAAACAACAAAACTAAAAGGCAACTGATGGAATGGGAGAAGATTTTTGCAAATGACATATTGGATAAAGGACTAGTATCTAAAATCTATAAAGAACACCCAAAAAACAGATAATCCAGTGAAGAAATGGGCAGAAGACACCAAAGAAGACATGCAGATAGCTAACAGACACATGAAAAGATGCTCAACATCATAATCATCAGAGAAAAACAAATCAAAACCACAATGAGATACCACCTCACACCTGTCAGAATGGTTAAAATTAACAACCCATGAAACAACAGATGTTGGCAAGGATGCAGAGAAAGAGGAACACTTTTGCATTGCTGGTGGGAAGGCAAACTGGTGCAGCCACTCTGTATGGAGTTTCCTCAAAAAATTAAAAGAAATACCCTACAACCCAGCAATTGCAATACTAGGCATTTATCCAAAAGATACAAAAATACCGATTTGAAGGGCACATGGACCCCAATGTTTATAGCAGCGCTATCAACAATAGCCAAATTATAGAGACAAATGTCCATTAAGTGATGAATGGATAAAGAAGATGCAGTATATATATACAATAGAATATTACTCAGCTATGAAAAAGAATGAAGTCTTGCCATTTGCAACAACATGAGTGGAGCTTGAGTGTATTATGCTAGGTGAAATAAGTCAGAGAGACAAATATATATGATTTCACCCATGTGGAATTTACGAAACAACAGATGAACATAGGAGAAGGGAAGGAAAAATAAGATAAAAACAAAGAGAGAGGCAAACCATAAGAGACTCTTAAATAGAGAGAACAGACTGGAAGTTGCTAGAAGGGAGGTGGGTAGGGGATGGGCTACATGGGTGATGGGCATTAAGGAGAGCACTTGTTGGGATGAGCACTGGACGTCATATGTAAGAGATGAATCACTGGGTTCTACTTCTGAAATAAATACGTTAACGAATGTGTTAACAAATGAATGTGTTAACGAACTTGAATAAAATAAAAAAAGACCAAGTGATCATTTCGCAACTATACATATATTAAATCATTATGTTGTATACCTTACACTAGCACCATATATTAATTATGTCTCAATAAAACTGGAAAAACAAGGCAGAAATAAACAATTCTACAGTAATATTTCAAAGACTTCATTATACTCTCAATATAGGGTAGAACAAACAGACAAAAGATAAGGAACTAGAAGACTTTAAGAATGCAATGGCACTTGTACCCCAATGTTCATAGCAGCACTCTCAACAATAGCCAAATTATGGAAAGAGCCTAAATGTCCATCAACTGATGAATGGATAAAGAAATTGTGGTTTATATACACAATGGAATACTACGTGGCAATGAGAAAAAATGAAATATGGCCTTTTGTAGCAACGTGGATGGAACTGGAGAGTGTGATGCTAAGTGAAATAAGCCATACAGAGAAAGACAGATACCATATGGTTTCACTCTTATGTGGATCCTGAGAAACTTAACAGGAACCCATGGGGGAGGGGAAGGAAGAAAAAAAAAAAAAAAAAAAGGACGTTAGAGTGGGAGAGAGCCAAAGCATAAGAGACTGTTAAAAACTGAGAACAAACTGAGGGTTGATGGGGGGTGGGAGGGAGGGGCGGGTGGGTGATGGGTATTGAGGAGGGCACCTTTTGGAATGAGCACTGGGTGTTGTATGGAAACCAATTTGTCAATAAACTTCATATATAAAAAAAAAAAAAAGAATGCAATGCAATAAGTGGATCTAACAGATATATACAGAATACTCTACCCAACAACAGCATACATATTCTTAAGTATACATGGGACATTTTATAGGATAGGTCATATGTTAGGTGACCTATTATGTCTCAGTAGTTTAGAAAAGACAGATATTATGCAAGTATCTTCTCTGACCACAAGGGGATGAAATTAAAAAGAAATGAAGTATTGAACCATAAAAGGACATGGAAGAACCTTAAACGCATGTTGCTAAGTGAAAGAAGCCAGTCTGAAAAGGCTAAATATTTTATGACCTCAATTATATGACATTCTGGAAAAGATAAAACTAAACAGAGAGTTAAAAGATCAATATTTGCCAGAGATTAGGGGGAATAAAGAGATGAAAAGGTAGAGTGTAGGGAATTTCTATGGTATTAAAACTATTCTAATCTATGTGATACTGTCAGGATGGGTACATAACATTATGCATCTGTCAAACCCATAGAATATGTACAACATAGAGTAAACTCCAATGTAAACTATGGGATTTAGTTAATAACAAAGTATTAATATATGTCAATTGTAACAAATGTACCACATGAACACAAGTTGTTAATAATAAAATTGGGGGCTGAAGGTATATGAAAACTTTAAACTTTCTGGGGGAATTTTTCTTTAAATCTAAAACTGCTCTAAAAAATAAAATACATTAAAAACACATTATGAAAGATGCTATTTATCTCATTTGTCTATTCTGGGCCCTGAAATTTTTATTACAGAGTGAAGCAGGGTTTGTTGGTTTTGTGACTTGATTTTAGTATGCTTGCAAGCTAATAAGTTAGCCTGGTAACTGTTTCATCAATGCATGAGCATCAGTATGTTTACATCAGTTCTCCTTGCCTTTCATTCACATGAAGGTGGCACAGAGGACTACACGCCTACTCATGCAGTTGATTGTGTTACGAGAGAAGAATACCACATGTGAGAATCCACGGCTTTTATAGCAGGCAGTGAGCAAGCCCGCTCTTTGGGATGAGTGCACTACCCTCTCTCAAGATTGCTCACTGTAAACACAACCTTTAGAAAAGGCCTAGGCAAAGAGTGGTCAGGGCTTTGCATTCTTGGCACACTCTGCAAGAATGTGCAGGATCCTAACTACTCATGGTGCATCACCTCTTTCAATAGGTCCTTTCAGTTATGGTATCTCTTTCTAACAATTCTTAGAGAAAGAAATGCTTCACATTAGGATTTTTAAAAACAACAAATATGCATTTTCATGTGCAGTTGAAAGGTATATCTATATATAGGTATATAAAATAAAGTATAAATTCTTCACAAATGGGATATGATGTCAATTTATATTTATTTTTAATAAGCACTTTTCTCTGTTCTGGTCCAATCTAGATTTATTTTCTTTTTGGTCTTCCTAATCTTGCTTTGGAAGTTTCCATGCACACTTTCCATGGAATGGTGACTTTTCTTTTTGTTGCAGAGCCTTTATTATTTGCAGAAATTTCTTCTTCTATGCACTTTGAAGTTTCTAGACCTTACTTTAAATGTGGTCTTTTCCTAATATGACTGCTATACACCTTGTTTTCATTGTTATACCCTGGTTTCTGCAATGAAAAAGGCTATGGTCTACTTCCTTTGGCAGGAAAAATTCTCTCTTGTTTGATACCAAGACTGAAAACAGGACCACAATGGGCAGAAACATGGCTACCATAATCCTTCCTGGGTAACATTTTAAAATAATCTCCTCCCAGTTACTTGCATCAGTTCCAGGAAAATTGTTGTTTAATTATTTTATTTTCAATTTTATGTAGGTTGATAAAAATCTGTGGAAATAGGATTCAATATCCAATCTACAGGTGTTTTTTAAAAAAATAAATGTCCTTAATGAGTAAAATGGAATAAGACTAAATTGAGTACCTGTAGTTTATAAGTATCATTTATGTAATAAAGGTTGTGGGATGCCTGTGTCATTTCTAAATATAATTTCAAATCAAATCAACACTCTTTTATCCTTCAAAATAATATTTAGTCATACATGTTGATCTAATTATTACTTTTAACAAAGTTGAGAGAGTTGCTTGTATCTCTTCTTTGCTTATCCCTACTGTGGTATATGAGAAAGCAATGGGGAGATGAAACAGCTTGCATAATCTATGAATACAGAGAGGAAAAAGAAACTCACTTAAGCCTCTTGTGAATTTTCTTAAAACTCCAGTTTTATTTTATTGTTTCAGAATTGACTGGCCCATGTTTCTTTTTGGGCTACCATAAGGGAAGGGTGAGGGTTATGCTCAGTGGACTATCAAAGGCTCATTATGTTACAGGTTTAGTTAGACATGACTGAGGAGGGATAAAGCAGGTGCTGGCCACACCCTTGGTGTACCCCCACCAAGGATTAACAGCCACATCTTCAGAGTCACCTCTAAAGGCTAACAGATCAGGAAAGGCCTAGCTACAGAGCTGACTGATAAGCCACAAGGGGACTTCTAAGAGCTGAACAAGTGCACGGAGGGTGCAACTCATCCTCAAGTAATTTTAAGGTCACAATAGAACTCATTAAAAGTCTGTAAATATGCAATACATAAATAAATACAATTATAACAGAATGCATCATGGGTAGTAGGTACATGCGCAGACACCAAAATGTAATATAATCACCAGCTGTGAATCATAAATGTTGATCAAAGCCAAGTTTACATGTACACAAAGCAGTCTTAAAAGGATGCATGCAGCAAGAGCTTCTCTGGGCCATTGCCACTCTTGCTCAGGCAGTGGCCTGCTTTCACTCTTGAAAATGTGCTATACTTACCTACTCAATAAACTCTATCTGCCCATTTTGGTCTTAGGTCTCTAATTCTTTGGTGCATCTGGGACAAGAACTACGTGACCTGGTAGCAATTACATTTTGAGAAATGGAGTAAAAACACTAGTTTTCTCAATTATTATTATTTTTTTACTTCTCCTGATGTTAGTAGCTCCCTGGATTGAAGTCACATTTATTTAGAAACTGCACTAACATTAAAATTTTTTTTAATGTTTATTCATTTTAGAGAGAGAGAGAGAGAGCGAGAGAGAGCGAGCAGGGAACAGGCCGAGAGAGAGGGAGAAAGATTCCGAAGCAGGCTCCAGGCTCTGATCTGTCAGCACAGAGCCCGACATGGGATTTGGACCCACGAACTGTGAGGTCATGACTTGAGCTGAAGTCAGATGCCTAACCAATTCAGCCACTCAGGCGCCCTCACAAAAGGTAGATTTTTTAATAATGACACATTTCCATTTTATACTTAGGTAGTTTTTAGTACCTGAACCCCAAATCCCTAGATTCTAGATTCGTGTACTATAAGCAATCAAAACAGATGAGGTATGTTTTGCTGCAGGCTTTCCATAGATAAGGACTGTATTAGTTTGCTAGAACTTCCATAACAAAACACCACAAACTGGGTGGCTTAAAAAACAGAAATTATTTTCTCAGAGTTAGAGGCTAACAATACAATATCAGGGTACCATCAAAGTTTGTTTCTGATGAGGTCTTTTTTCCTAGTCCTAGGTAGTAGGCTTCTCACTCTATCCTCACATGGTCTTTCCTTTGTGCAATATGGAGAGGTACAGAGGTCTCTTGTGTCTCTTCCTGTTTTTTTTTGTTGTTGTTGTTTGTTTGCTTATTTATTTAGAGAGTGCAATTCAGAGAGGGTCAGACAGAAGGGAGAGCGAGAGAGGATCCCAAGCCGGTTCCACACTATCAGCACAGAGCCTGATGTGGGGCTTGAACCCACAAACTGTAAGATCATGATCTGAGCCAAAGTCAGACACTTAACCGATTGAGCCACCCAAGAACCCCTCTCCTCCTGTTCTTATAATGACACCAGTTCTATTGGATTAAGGCCCACCCTTACAACCTGATTTAATCTTTATTACCTTTTTATAGGTCTTGTCTCCAAATATAGTCATATTAGAAGTTAGGGCTTTAACCTAATTGAATTTGGCGGGGGGGAGACACATCCAGTCCATAACAAGGACTCTCTCACTAGCATCATTTGGTAAAATGATGATTTGGCATAATTAATGAGTTTGCCAGTTTTGTCATTAGTATGTTCATAAGGAGATTTGACTTGATCAACTTCCCTCTTTTCTAGGGGCCTTCCTGTCAAGGGAGAGAATGGATTGCAGGAATATTGCTAGCTGGTTTCTTCCCAGGCAGGCACTGGTATTATTCCTATTTGGAGGTTGAAGAATTGAGGCACAATAAGTTTAAGTTAGGCATAAAGTCAACCAGCTAGTAAACAAAGGATCCTGGATCATAATGATTGTGGTTTATTAAATACCTACATACACGAGGCACTAAATTGCATATAAATCCTCAACCAAATTCACATTTAATTTCTCAATAGCTTAAAATTTGAAAGAAGATATTCTTATAGGTATATAAAATATACACATGTATAGCAATACATTGTGAGAGAATACTACACAAACTTAGTCTAGTTTTTTCTTTCTCAGCAATGGCAACACCATCTGCTTCTGCAAATCAGAAATGTAGGAGTTGTCCATGGTACTTTTCACTTCTTCATCCCCATATCCAATATTCTGTTGTTTCTACATTTAACAAACTTCTGTAAGTGATGTGTTTTACTCCACTTTTCCTCGTCTAAGTACTATCTTTACCCTCCTGAACTACTGCAATAATAAATTTCCAGGTAAGAAAATAGCCTATGCCAGAACACTCTTAAAAAATAGTCTCTACATCACTTGCAAAATGATCTTTCAAAATGAAAATCTTATCATGTCATTCTCTACTTAAAATATATTAAGGATCCTCATTCTTACCATACTTATGGAAGTCTTTATTATGGTCTGTGAGGCACAACCTGGTCTAACTCCCAACTATTTTTCTGGCTTTGATTCACACTATGCTCCTCCTTGCTCTCTGTATTCCAGCCACTCTGGTCATTTTGCAAACTGTTGTGTTTGGTGCTTTTTCCTTCCAAATAGTTTTTGTATATGCTGTTCTCTTTGTTCCTCTCCCTGTTGTTTGGGTGTTTTTAAAGTTATCCTTCTGACATCAGTTATTTTTTACTCAATGAAGCCTTCCTCCACCTGTCTGACAAGGTCAAATTCCCCAGTTTATAGCCTCTCAAGTTATGGACTCTCAATTTCATTGAGAAACAGTTAAGTGAGACTCAATTCCATGAATCAACAATTTACTTAGAACAAATTTGGCAAAAGCCAATTTGCAGATGACCATTTCATCATCCTGGTCTTGGATGGTTCTCTGCAGCTGTCTTTCTGGAAGAGGTAGAGACAGGCAGAAGCTTAACTGTGAAGACAGTAAACTGCATTTAAAAAGAAGCCCACCATTTGCTTACAGTAGATCATTGGACATTAGAAAAGGGCTTGGCATCTGAAATGTGAAAACATGAAATTGATACTCAGCCCAGATAGTCTGTCGAATTTGGGGCTGAAGATCTGTCATAAAAGGACTGACTTGAAACTTCTGTGAAATGAAGACTTCAAAAAAATCCTCACTAATTCAGTGAATTGGTCATTTGGTGAAATGATGATTTGGCAGACTACTTTTCATCAAATTGATTTTCTAGAAATTGGCTTTTGGCGAACTCACTTTCAGTGAATAGTCTGTTAGGGAATTCAGTGAATCAGTCATTTGGAAAATTGACTTTTGGCAAATTGACTTTCTGCAAATTGATTTTTGGCAAATTGGCCACCTTACAGCATCATGTTCCTCACCTTGTACCAGTTTTCATAGTTAATGTTTTCTATTGGTTTATGATTATTGGAACTGTGGTTCTCTCCTCCACTGTACAAAAGCAACACAAGGGGAAACAATCTGTTTTTATTCACTGTTATATTCTCAGCTTCCAGCGCAGTGTGTGGCACATAGTTAGTACTCAATAAATATATGTAGAATGAATGAAAAAAATAACACAAATCAAAAAATGGAAAAAGAATGGATTTGTGGCACAGCTTAATGGGACTTAATTATTAAATATCCGAAGGACCTGCTTATGTGGCAGTTGCTTATAGGTTAAGTGCCTACATGAATGCTGCATATATATAAGATGGCACCATTTTAACTTAGATAAAGGTTAATAATAGCTAATGTTTATATATTCAAACTTTAGGAAGGTGGGGGGTACCTGGGTGGCTAAGTTGGTTAAGCATTCGACTCTTGATTTTGGTTCAGGTAATGACCTCACAGGGTTTGTGAGAATGAGCCCTGTGTCAGGCTGTGCACTGACAGCTCAGAGCCTGCTTGGGATTCTCTTCCTCCCTCTTTCTCTGCCCCTCCCCTGCTTGAACTCTCTCTTTCAAAATAAATATAAACTTTTAAAAGATTAGATGGTAGGAAATGAACAGTTTATAACTTTGAATATCTCTTAGGATAGGCATGGACATGGGAGAGGAGATAGGTTATAAGAAAAGAAGTGTTCCGGATATAGATACAAACGTGATCTAAGAATGCAATTTTGAAAAGTGTCATGGAAGCTAGTGGTTGATGATAGGCTAAATGATGGCATGGCACAGTAAGTAGAAGGGGATTTTTGGGTCTTGTGTATCTACACCAGCACCCTGAAAAACTACCCCTCAAACATATAACATGTGAAACAGGGTCCTTGCTTGTAAGTATAGCATCAATGCAGAAATCCCTCTATTTACACTGGAACTAAAATAATGTCCTTGCTGTACAAATTGAACTTTAAGACAATTTTCCCAAGGTCTCCTTCTTACCAGATCATTGTTCCAAGTCCCTTCTATATAGAAATTCTAGAGGTGGGTCCAGTTCTCATAGGATCACCTGGGTGGGAATGAAAGCAACAGAGATGGAAAATGTATCAATGATAATATGGGGAGTGAGGAATGAGATTAAATAATTCATGGAAGCTTTCTTAGCATTACTAAATAGCAATAGTAATAAAAGCATATCTTTCTGTGCAGAAAGATAGAGATCAAAAAAAGAGAATGAGAACTTGTTGCTTTAATGTAAGCCTTTGTATTTGGTGAGGAGAGGTACTTTCTATATGTACTACATCTAATTTTTATAATAAATTTGCAAATGAAGTATTATTCTTCCTATTTTATGGATAATGAAACAGACTCAGGTTTCTCAAGGTCCTATATTGAGTGAGTGATCTTGGGATTCTAACCAATGTCTGTCTTATTTCAAAGTCATCTAATTTCTACTGTACCACACTACCCTTGTAGGATATTGTTAGTTAGGGATGATAATGATGGTGTTGAAAATTGAATGTTTATTCTCAAGCACATATTGTACAAAACGTGAAGGAAACAAAGTTTAATCTAAGAAATGAATGTTGGTGACTGATACAAAGAGTTAGATACTGGGTGAATAGAGCCTGTTTAACTGGAACGATATGTTCCCATAGCCATTTATCAAAACATAGCAACAATATATTGGCAACACATCTATCTTTGGTTTGAAGATAGTATTGACTGAGAGGCTATTCTTGAGAACATGCCATTGAATTTATCTCTAGAGATTGAGTGTATATTTGAAATAGACTTGGTACATCAAATGAAAGATGAACTGTTCTTGCAGTTTCTTTTCTCAATAAGATGAAAATGTTGATTATTCCTAAAGATTTTAAGAATGTAATAGTGACAGTCCAAAACTGAAATGTTCAGAATGATTTATGAAGCTTTCAGAAAGCTTCAACAGTAGGGAATTGGTCTTGTAGGGAATTGTTAATTTCATCAAATTTTATAAAGGAAACTGGAATGGATTACGTATATTTCTTTCATCACATTATGTTCACTATTTTTCCTCTGTTATTACCTATGGGAACTGCTGTTGTTAAGTCAGAAGTTAAATATATTATTAGTCATATTCAGTGTTTAGATTAATTTGAGTTAAATACCAGTTTTTTTCATATGTACTAAAAACAAACAAAATACATTTTTAGATTTGTGCATTTATTTATTCTAGACGGAACTAAGGAAGGTATAAATTCGGGCTCCAAATATTTTAGAAAGTATCCAATGCATTACTTACCAATAATTTTTTTGAAATAATATTTTTGTATACTGGAGTAAGGCAGGATTTTGAAAAATGCTTTTCTCTTTAGAATTGCCTCTAGTCTTTATCCATTAAAAAAAAATCTGAACAATTTCCCTTCCCAACTCTTCAAATGCATATACACACAATGACATAAATTTGTGACCAAGATTTGTTGTATGATGATATGGAAACTCTGCCTTTTAACTTTTTTCCCCCTAATGGCAGTAAAAATTGTACATTTCATTTTTCTTTCTGTGAATAATGCTGCTTCATTGATTTTGTGGTGTCATCTGTGAAGGAACTAATCTTGATCTTCCAATCTCTACCTTTTATAACTTTTTAATGACATAGCTCAAGATGGGATTATATTACAGTGCAAATTATTTCCAAAGAAAGCAGTAATTAAGATATTAACTCTTCTGGAAGGTTTCAAAGCAGAGCTTACTCAACAATGAAAAATAAGGTGTTCTGAGTATTTCTTTGTCTGACTCTTTTGAGTTGAGAATCAGGACTATAACATTGTCTTGTTTATTTAAAGAGTGAACAGTATTAATTTTGTGTATGTTTGACTAAATATGTGATTAGATAGATAATGGAAAAAATGGCATTTATGCAATTTTTTTCAGAACATGGTAAAAAGATCAATTAAATACTCCTAGTTATTTGCACACTTTCAGGTTAATTCTTTTGCTTTGTTAAGCCAAACCAAACCAAACCTTTCTTAAGGAGAATTAGATATAGATGGGGCAAGTTTATTATATTCCAATCAAGACAAGACAAAATGTTACTGATCATAGACAATAAGAGGTAGGCTAATATCTAATAGATCAGTATTTATGGATACAAATGATATTAGCCTGTTCCAGCCTATCAGGTAAAGAGTAATTCTCTCAACTTTTGCTGTAAGCTCTCTCCCACTTTAGAATTGGAACACAAAATTCAGTGGTATAATTTTTCTCTTTAATAAGATTTCCATAATATATCAAGTGATAACTATTTTACCATTGCCCAAACTTTTTATAGTTAAATTCTTATGTTAAACTAAAAAATTCCGAGTAAATCTTTTCACCCTGCATCTCTTTCAATACCCAAAGTTCTTCAGGTTGTTGACAATTAAGTTTTATTCATTTATTTATTTAAAACAATATTTTAAAGACAATTAAGAGTTTTAAAACTGCTTTTCAAAACTTCAGTACTACCCAGCTACTCTTACTGGTGGACTTCCCTGGGTATTGAAGATAGTTATAAACATTCACTTCCTTTATGTTTTGAACAATCAACAAAGAACCAAGAACTAGAGTCTTGTGATAAATGAGCTTAACCACGTGTTTTGGTTAGGCCAAGCTTACTGGATATAATAGTATTTGCTGTGAAGGAAAGTTTGCTAATATTTTGGAAACACAATTTCTGTCTGAGAGTCGATTATAAGTCTGCCTGCTAATTTTCAGGTAGATCCAATATGTGGAGACTTTTTTTCTCCATACATTATTAATTAAGAGACTATGAACTGTTCACTTTATAGTGTACTGTACTTCTATTTTATGCTAATTTGTTTTATTTTCTATTTTTTTTGTATGAAATTTATTGTCAAATTGGTTTCCATATAACACCCAATGCTCATCCCAACAGGTGCCCTCCTCAATGCCCATCACCCACTCTCCCATCCCCTCCAACCCCCCATCAACCCTCAATTTCTTATCAGTATTTAAGGGTCTCTTATGGTTGCCTCCTTCCCTCTCTGTAACTTTTTTTTACCCCTTCCCCTCCCCCACGGTCTTCTGTTGTTTCTCAGGATCCACATATGAGTGAAAACATATGGTATCTGTCTTCTCTGCCTGACTTATTTCACTTGGCATAACACTCTTCAGTTCCATCCATGTTACTACAAATGGCCAGATTTCATTCTTTCTCATTGCCAAGTAGTATTCCATTGTATATATAAACCACATCTTCTTTATCCATTCGTCAGTTGATGGACATTTAGGCTCTTTCCATAATTTGGCTATTGTTTTTTTTTTTTTTTTTTTTTTTTTTTCTGATAAATGTTTTTTTTTTTTTTTTTTTTTTTTTTTTATGAAGTTTATTGACAAATTGGTTTCCATACAACACCCAGTGCTCATCCCAAAAGGTGCCCTCCTCAATACCCATCACCCACCCGCCCCTCCCTCCCACCCCCCATCAACCCTCAGTTTGTTCTCAGTTTTTAACAGTCTCTTATGCTTTGGCTCTCTCCCACTCTAACGTCTTTTTTTTTTTCTCCCTTCCCCTCCCCCATGGGTTCCTGTTGAGTTTCTCAGGATCCACATAAGAGTGAAACCATATGGTATCTGTCTTTCTCTGTATGGCTTATTTCACTTAGCATCACACTCTCCAGTTCCATCCACGTTGCTACAAAAGGCCATATTTCATTTTTTCTCATTGCCACGTAGTATTCCATTGTGTATATAAACCACAATTTCTTTATCCATTCATCAGTTGATGGACATTTAGGCTCTTTCCATAATTTGGCTATTGTTGAGAGTGCTGCTATGAACATTGGGGTACAAGTGCCCCTATGCATCAGTACTCCTGTATCCCTTGGGTAGATTCCTAGCAGTGCTATTGCTGGGTCATAGGGTAGGTCTATTTTTAATTTTCTGAGGAACCTCCACACTGTTTTCCAGAGCGGCTGCACCAATTTGCATTCCCACCAACAGTGGAAGAGGGTTCCCGTTTCTCCACATCCTCTCCAGCATCTATAGTCTCCTGATTTGTTCATTTTGGCCACTCTGACTGGCGTGAGGTGATACCTGAGTGTGGTTTTGATTTGTATTTCCCTGATAAGGAGCGACGCTGAACATCTTTTCATGTGCCTGTTGGCCATCTGGATGTCTTCTTTAGAGAAGTGTCTATTCATGTTTTCTGCCCATTTCTTCACTGGGTTATTTGTTTTTCGGGTGTGGAGTTTGGTGAGCTCTTTATAGATTTTAGATACTAGCCCTTTGTCCGATATGTCATTTGCAAATATCTTTTCCCATTCCGTTGGTTGTCTTTTAGTTTTGTTGGTTGTTTCCTTTGCTGTGCAGAAGCTTTTTATCTTCATAAGGTCCCAGTAATTCACTTTTGCTTTTAATTCCCTTGCCTTTGGGGATGTGTCGAGTAAGAGATTGCTACGGCTGAGGTCAGAGAGGTCTTTTCCTGCTTTCTCCTCTAAGGTTCTGATGGTTTCCTGTCTCACATTTAGGTCCTTTATCCATTTTGAGTTTATTTTTGTAAATGGTGTGAGAAAGTGGTCTAGTTTCAACCTTCTGCATGTTGCTGTCCAGTTCTCCCAGCACCATTTGTTAAAGAGGCTGTCTTTTTTCCATTGGATGTTCTTTCCTGCTTTGTCAAAGATGAGTTGGCCATATGTTTGTGGGTCTAGTTCTGGGGTTTCTATTCTATTCCATTGGTCTGTGTGTCTGTTTTTGTGCCAATACCATGCTGTCTTGATGATGACAGCTTTGTAGTAGAGGCTGAAGTCTGGGATTGTGATGCCTCCTGCTTTGGTCTTCTTCTTCAAAATTCCTTTGGCTATTCGGGGCCTTTTGTGGTTCCATATGAATTTTAGGATTGCTTGTTCTAGTTTCGAGAAGAATGCTGGTGCAATTTTGATTGGGATTGCATTGAATGTGTAGATAGCTTTGGGTAGTATTGACATTTTGACAATATTTATTTTTCCAATCCATGAGCAGGGAATGTCTTTCCATTTCTTTAAATCTTCTTCAATTACCTTCATAAGCTTTCTATAATTTTCAGCATACAGATCCTTTACATCTTTGGTTAGATTTATTCCTAGGTATTTTATGCTTTTTGGTGCAATTGTGAATGGGATCAGTTTCTTTATTTGTCTTTCTGTTGCTTCATTGTTAGTGTATAAGAATGCAACTGATTTCTGTACATTGATTTTGTATCCTGCAACTTTGCTGAATTCATGTATCAGTTCTAGCAGACTTTTGGTGGAGTCTATCGGATTTTCCATGTATAATATCATGTCATCTGCAAAAAGCGAAAGCTTGACTTCATCTTTGCCAATTTTGATGCCTTTGATTTCCTTTTGTTGTCTGATTGCTGATGCTAGAACTTCCAGCACTATGTTAAATAACAACGGTGAGAGTGGGCATCCCTGTCGTGTTCCTGATCTCAGGGAAAAAGCTCTCAGTTTTTCCCCGTTGAGGATGATGTTAGCTGTGGGCTTTTCATAAATGGCTTTTATGATCTTTAAGTATGTTCCTTCTATCCCGACTTTCTCGAGGGTTTTTATTAAGAAAGGGTGCTGGATTTTATCAAAGGCCTTTTCTGCATCGATTGACAGGATCATATGGTTCTTCTCTTTTTTTTTGTTAATGTGATGTATCACGTTGATTGATTTGCGAATGTTGAACCAGCCCTGCATCCCAGGAATGAATCCCACTTGATCATGGTGAATAATTCTTTTTATATGCTGTTGAATTCGATTTGCTAGTATCTTATTGAGAATTTTGGCATCCATATTCATCAGGGATATTGGCCTGTAGTTCTCTTTTTTTACTGGGTCTCTGTCTGGTTTAGGAATCAAAGTAATACTGGCTTCATAGAATGAGTCTGGAAGTTTTCCTTCCCTTTCTATTTCTTGGAATAGCTTGAGAAGGATAGGTATTATCTCTGCTTTAAACGTCTGGTAGAACTCCCCTGGGAAGCCATCTGGTCCTGGACTCTTATTTGTTGGGAGATTTTTGATAACCGATTCAATTTCTTCGCTGGTTATGGGTCTGTTCAAGCTTTCTATTTCCTCCTGATTGAGTTTTGGAAGAGTGTGGGTGTTCAGGAATTTGTCCATTTCTTCCAGGTTGTCCAATTTGTTGGCATATAATTTTTCATAGTATTCCCTGATAATTGTTTGTATCTCTGAGGGATTGGTTGTAATAATTCCATTTTCATTCATGATTTTATCTATTTGGGTCATCTCCCTTTTCTTTTTGAGAAGCCTGGCTAGAGGTTTGTCAATTTTGTTTATTTTTTCAAAAAACCAACTCTTGGTTTCGTTGATCTGCTCTACAGTTTTTTTAGATTCTATATTGTTTATTTCTGCTCTGATCTTTATTATTTCTCTTCTTCTGCTGGGTTTAGGCTGCCTTTGCTGTTCTGCTTCTATTTCCTTTAGGTGTGCTGTTAGATTTTGTATTTGGGATTTTTCTTGTTTCTTGAGATAGGCCTGGATTGCGATGTATTTTCCTCTCAGGACTGCCTTCGCTGCGTCCCAAAGCGTTTGGATTGTTGTATTTTCATTTTCGTTTGTTTCCATATATTTTTTGATTTCTTCTCTAATTGCCTGGTTGACCCACTCATTCGTGAGTAGGGTGTTCTTTAACCTCCATGCTTTTGGAGGTTTTCCAGACTTTTTCCTGTGGTTGACTTCAAGCTTCATAGCATTGTGGTCTGAAAGTATGCATGGTATAATTTCAATTCTTGTAAACTTATGAAGGGCTGATTTGTGACCCAGTATATGATCTATCTTGGAGAATGTTCCATGTGCACTCGAGAAGAAAGTATATTCTGTTGCTTTGGGATGCAGAGTTCTAAATATATCTGTCAAGTCCATCTGATCCAGTGTCTCATTCAGGGCCCTTGTTTCTTTATTGACCGTGTGTCTAGATGATCTATCCATTTCTGTAAGTGGGGTGTTAAAGTCCCCAGCAATTACCACATTCTTATCAATAAGGTTGCTTCTGTTTATGAGTAATTGTTTTATATATTTGGGGGCTCCGGTATTCGGCGCATAGACATTTATAATTGTTAGCTCTTCCTGATGGATAGACCCTGTAACTATTATATAATGTCCTTCTTCATCTCTTGTTACAGCCTTTAATTTAAAGTCTAGTTTGTCTGATATAAGTATGGCTACTCCAGCTTTCTTCTGGCTTCCAGTAGCATGATAAATAGTTCTCCATCCCCTCACTCTCAATCTAAAGGTGTCCTCAGGTCTAAAATGAGTCTCTTGTAGACAGCAAATAGATGGGTCTTGTTTTTTTATCCATTCTGATACCCTATGTCTTTTGGTTGGCGCATTTAATCCATTTACATTCAGTGTTATTATAGAAAGATACGGGTTTAGAGTCATTGTGATGTCTGTATGTTTTATGCTTGTAGTGATGTCTCTGGTACTTTGTCTCACAGGGTCCCCCTTAGGATCTCTTGTAGGGCTGGTTTAGTGGTGACAAATTCCTTCAGTTTTTGTTTGTTTGGGAAGACCTTTATCTCTCCTTCTATTCTAAATGACAGACTTGCTGGATAAAGGATTCTTGGCTGCATATTTTTGCTGTCTAGCACCCTGAAAATCTCGTGCCAATTCTTTCTGGCCTGCCAAGTTTCAAAAGAGAGATCAGTCACGAGTCTTATAGGTCTCCCTTTATATGTGAGGGCACGTTTACCCCTTGCTGCTTTCAGAATTTTCTCTTTATCCTTGTATTTTGCCAGTTTCACTATGATATGTCGTGCAGAAGATCGATTCAAGTTACGTCTGAAGGGAGTTCTCTGTGCCTCTTGGATTTCAATGCCTTTTTCCTTCCCCAGTTCAGGGAAGTTCTCAGCTATGATTTCTTCAAGTACCCCTTCAGCACCTTTCCCTCTCTCTTCCTCCTCTGGGATACCAATTATGCGTAAATTATTTCTTTTTAGTGTATCACTTAGTTCTCTAATTTTCCCCTCATACTCCTGGATTTTTTTATCTCTCTTTTTCTCAGCTTCCTCTTTTTCCATAACTTTATCTTCTAGTTCACCTATTCTCTCCTCTGCCTCTTCCATCCGAGCTGTGGCGGTTTGCATTTTGTTTTCCATTTCCTTTAAAGCGTTTTTCAGCTCCTCGTGACTGTTCATTAGTCCCCTGATGTCTGTAGCAAGAGATTCTCTGCTGTCCTGTATGCTGTTTTCCAGCCCAGCGATTAATTTTATGACTATTATTCTAAATTCACTTTCTGTTATATTATTTAAATCCTTTTTGATCAGCTCATTAGCTGTTGTTATTTCCTGGAGATTCTTCTGGGGGGAATTCTTCCGCTTGGTCATTTTGGATAGTCCCTGGTGTGGTGAGGGCCTGCAGGGCACTTCCCCTGTGCTGTGGTGTATAACTGGAGTTGGTGGGCGGGGCCGCAGTCCGACCTGATGTCTGCCCCCAGCCCACCGCTGGGGCCACAGTCAGACTGGTGTGTGCCTTCTCTTCCCCTCTCCTAGGGGCGGGATTCACTGTGGGGTGGCGTGGCCCGTCTGGGCTACTTGCACACTGCCAGGCTTGTGATGCTGGGGATCTGGCGTATTAGCTGGGGTGGGAAGGCAAGGTGCACGGCGGCAGGGGGGGCAGGCTTAGCTCGCTTCTCCTTAGGTGATCCACTTCAGGAGGGGCCCTGTGCAGCCGGAGGGAGTCAGATCGCTGCCGGAGGTTTGGCTCCGCAGAAGCACAGAGTTGGGTGTTCGCGCGGAGCGAGCAATTTCCCTGGCCGGAGCCGGTTCCCTTTGGGATTTTGGCTGGGGGATGGGCGGGGGAGATGGCGCTGGAGAGCGCCTTTGTTCCCCGCCAAACTGAGCTCTGTCGTCCGGGGGCTCCGCAGCTCACCCTCCCTTTGTCCTCCAGCCTTCCCGCTTTCCGAGCAGAGCTGTTAACTTATGACCTCCCAGACGCTAAGTCGCGCTTGCTGTCGGAACACAGTCCGTCAGGCCCCTCCGCTTTTGCAAGCCGGACTCGGGGGCTCTGCTTGGCCGGCGAGCCGCCCCTCCGCCCCGGCTCCCTCCCGCCAGTCCGTGGAGCGCGCACCGCCTCGCCGCCGCCCTTCCTACCCTCTTCCGTGGGCCTCTCGTCTGCACTTGGGTCCGGTGACTCTGTTCTGCTAATCCTCTGGCGGTTTTCTGGGTTATTTAGGCAGGTGTAGGTGGAATCTAAGTGATCAGCAGGACGCGCGGTGAGCCCAGCGTCCTCCTACGCCGCCATCTTCCTCCGCACTGATCAATTTGGCTATTGTTGAAAGTGCTGCTATAAACATTGGGGCACAAGTGCCCCTATGCATCAGCACTCCTGTATCCCTTGGGTAAATTCCTAGCAGTGCTATTGCTGGGTCATAGGGTAGTTCTATTTTTAATTTTTTGAGGAACCTCCACACTGTTTTCCAGAACGGCTGCACCAGTTTGCATCCCCACCAACAGTGCAAGAGGGTTCTCATTTCTCCACATCCTCTCTAGCATCTATAGTCTCCTGATTCATTTATTTTAGCCACTCTGACCGGCATTAGGTGGTATCTCAGTGTGGTTTTGATTTGTATTTCTCTGATGAGGAGAGACATTGAGCATCTTTTCATGTGCCTGTTGGCCATCCGGATGTCTTCTTTAGAGAAGTGTCTATTCATGTCTTCTGCCCATTTCTTCACTGGATTATTTGTTTTTCAGGTGTGGAGTTTGGTGAGTTCTTTATAGATTTTGGATACTAGCCCTTTGTCTGATATGTTATTTGCAAATATCTTTTCCTATTCCCTTGGTTGCCTTTTAGTTTTGTTGATTGTTTCCTTTGCAGTGCAGAAGCTTTTTATCTTGATGAGGTCCCAATAGTTCATTTTTGCTTTTAATTCCCTTGCCTTTGGAGATGTGTCAAGTAAGAAATTGCTGTGGCTGAGGTCAGAGAGGTTTTTTTTCCTGCTTTCTTCTCTAGGGTTTTTGATGGTTTCCTGTCTCACATTCAGGTCCTTTATCCGTTTTGAGTTTATCCTTGTGAATGGTGTAAGAAAGTGGTCTAGTTTCATTCTTCTGCATGTTGCTGTCCAGTTCTCCCAGCACCATTTGTTAAAGAGACTGTCTTTTTTCATTGGATATTCTTTCCTGTTTGTCAAGGATTAGTTGGCCATACATTTGTGGGTCCATTTCTGGAGTCTCTATTCCATTGGTCTATGTGTCTTGTTTTTGTGCCAATACCATGTAGTCTTGATGATTACAGCTTTGAAGTAGAGGCTAAAGTCTGGGATTGTGATGCCTCCCGCTTTGGTTTTCTTCTTCATTACATCTTGGTTAGGTTTATTCCTAGGCATTTTATGATTGTTGGTGCAATTGTGAATGGGATCAGTTTCTCTATTTGTCTTTCTGTTGCTTCATTATTAGTGTATAAGAATGCAACTGATTTTTGTACATTAATTTTGTATCCTGCAACTTTGCTGAATTCATGTATCAGTTCTAGCAGACTTTTAGTGGAGTCTATCGGATTTTCCATGTATAATATCATGTCATCTGCAAAAAGTGAAAGCTTGACTTCATCTTTGCCAATTTTGATGCCTTTGATTTCCTTTTGTTGTCTGATTGCTGATGCTAGAACTTCCAACACTATGGTAAACAACAGCAGGGAAAGTGGACATCCCTGCCGTGTTCCTGATCTCAGGGGGGAAGCTCTCAGTTTTTCCCATTGAGGATGATATTGGCTGTGAGCTTTTCATAAATGGCTTTTATGATGTTTAAGTATGTTCCTTCTATCCCGACTTTCTCAAGGGTTTTTATTAAGAAAGGATGATGAATTTTGTCAAATGCTTTTTCTGCATCGATTGACAGGATCACATGGTTCTTTTCTTTTATTAATGTGATGTATCATATTGATTGATTTACAAATGTTGAACCAGCCCTGTAGCCCAGGAATGAATCCCACTTGATCATGGTGAATAATTCTTTTTATATGCTGTCGAATTCGATTTGCTAGTATCTTGTTGAGAATTTTTGCATCCATATTCATCAGGGATATTGGCCTGTAGTTCTCTTTTTTTGCTGGTCTCTGTCTGGTTTGGGAATCAAAGTAATGCTGGCTTCATAGAATGAGTCTGGAAGTTTTCCTTCCCTTTCTATTTTTTGGAACAGCTTGAGAAGGATAGGTATTATCTCTGCTTTAAATGTCTGGTAGAACTCCCCTGGGAAGCCATCTGGTCCTGGACTCTTATTTTTTCGGAGATTTTTGATAACTGATTCAATTTCTTCGCTGGTTATGGGTCTGTTTCAATTTTCCATTTCTTCCTGTTTGAGTTTTGGAAGTGTGTGAGTGCTTAGGAGTTTGTCCATTTCTTCCAGGTTGTCCAGTTTGTTGGCATATAATTTTTCATAGTATTCCCTGATAATTGTTTGTATTTCTGAGGGATTGGTTGTAATAATTCCATTTTCATTCATGATTTTATCTATTTGGGTCATCTCCCTTTTCTTTTTGAGAAGCCTGGCTAGAGGTTTATCAATTTTGTTTATTTTTTCAAAAAACCAACTCTTGGTTTCATTGATCTGCTCTACAGTTTTTTAAGATTCTATATTGTTTATTTCTGCTCTGATCTTTATTATTTCTCTTCTTCTGCTGGGTTTGGGGTGTCTTTGCTGTTCTGCTTCTATTTATTTTAGCTGTGCTGTTAGAGTTTGTATTTGGGATTTTTCTTGTTTCTTGAGATAGGCCTGGATTGCAATGTATTTTCCTCTCAGGACTGCCTTCACTGCATCCCAAAGCGTTTGGATTGTTGTATTTTCATTTTCATTTGTTTCCATATATTTTTTAATTTCTTCTCTAGTTGCCTGGTTGACCCATTCATTCTTTAGTATGGTGTTCTTTAACCTCCATGCTTTTGGAGGTTTTCCGGACTTTTTCCTGTGGTTGATTTCAAGCTTCATAGCATTGTGGTCTGAAAGTGTGCATGGTATGATCTCAATTCTTGTATACTTATGAAAGGCTGTTTTGTGACCCAGTATGTGATCTATCTTGGAGAATATTCCATGTGCACTCGAGAAGAAAGTGTATTCTGTTGCTTTGGGATGCAGAGTTCTAAATATATCTGTCAAGTCCATCTGATCCAATGTATCATTCAGGGCCCTTGTTTCTTTATTGACCGTGTGTCTAGATGATCTATCCATTTCTGTAAGTGGAGTGTTAAAGTCCCCTGCAATTACCACGTTCTTATCAATAAGGTTGCTTATGTTTGTGATTAATTGTTTTATATATTTGGGGGCTCCCATATTCGGCACATGGACATTTATAATTGTTAGCTCTTCCTGATGGATAGACCCTGCAATTATTATATAATGTCCTTCTTTATCTCTTGTTACAGCCTTTAATTTAAAGTCTAGTTTGTCTGATATAAGTATGGGTACTCCAGCTTTCTTTTCACTTCCAGTAGCATCATAGATAGTTCTCCATCCTCTTTCTTTCAATCTGAAGGTGTCCTCAGGCCTAAAATGAGTGTCTTGTAGACAGAAAATAGGTGGGTCTTGTTTTTTTTTTCATCCATTCTGATACCCTATGTCTTTTAGTTGGAGCATTTAGTCCATTTACATTCAGTGTTATTATTGAAAGATATGTGTTTAGAGTCATTGTGATGTCTGTAGTTTTCATGCTTGTAGTGATGTCTCTGGTACTTTGTGGTCCTTGCAACATTTCACTCATAGAGTCCCTCTTAGGATCTCTTGTAGGGCTGGTTTAGTGATGATGAATTCCTTCAGTTTTTGTTTGTTTGGGAAAACCTTTATCTCTCCTTCTCTTCTGAATGACAGACTTGCTGAATAAAGGATTCTCGGCTGCATATTTTTTCTGTTCATCACATTGAAGATTTCCTGCCATTCCTTTCTGGCCTGCCAAGTTTCAGTAGATAGGTCTGCGACTACTCTTATGGGTCTATCTTTGTAAGTCAGAGCCTGTTTATCCCTAGCTGCTTTTCAGAATTCACTCTTTATCCTTGTATTTTGCCAGTTTCACTATGATATGCCATGCAGAAGATTGATTCAAGTTACGTCTGAAGGGAGTTCTCTGTGCTTCCTGGATTTCAATGCCTTTTTCCTTCCCCAGATCAGGGAAGTTCTCAGCTATGACTTGTTCAAGTACGCCATCAGCCCCTTTCTCTCTCTCTTCTTCTTCTGGAATTCCTATGATACGGATATTGTTCTGTTTGATTGCATCACTTAGTTCTCTAATTCTCCCCACAGGCTTGTGGTGTGATGCAATGGGATCTGACGTATTAGCTGGGGTGGATTCGCAAGGTGCACAGGGGCAGGAGGGGCAGGCTTAGCTTGCTTTGCCATGGGTGGTTCCCTGCGGGAGGGGCCCTGCAGCACCGGGAGGGAGGCAGACCCGTCAGAGGGATGGATCCACAGAAGCACAGAAGCACAGTGTTGGGTGTTTGCACCGTGCAAGCAAGTTTGTTGACGGGAACTGGTTCCCTTTGGAATTTCTACTGGGGGATGGGAGAGGGTGATGGCACTTGCAGGTGCCTTTGTTCCCCGCCGAGCTGAGCTCTGTCTTCTAGGGCTCAACACCTCTCCCTCCCGGTGTCCTCTCGCCCTCCCGCTCTCTGAGCAGAACTGTTGACTTCTAATATTCCAGATGTTAAGTCCCGCTGGCTGTCAGAACTCATGGAGTTTGGTCCCTCAGCTTTTGCAAGCCAGTCTTCAGGGGTTCTGCCTTGCCAGGCAGGCTGCCCCTCCACCGCCCTGGCTCACTCCTGCCAGTCTGTGTAACACGCACCTCCTCTCTGCCCTTCCTACCCTCTTCCGTGGGCCTCTCGTCTACGCTTGGCTCTGGAGAGTCCATTCTGCTAGTCTTCTGGTGGTTTCTGGGTTATTTAGGCAGATGTGGGTGGAATCTAAGTGATCAGCAGGGCGCGGTGAGCCCAGTGTCCTCCTACGCTGCCATCATCCGAGAGTCTCTCCTCCACATAACTGTTATTACAAAATATTATCATAATTGTTCTTTTTTGTTGTTATTGTTGTTAATCTCTTACTGTGCCTAATTCATAAATTAAACTCTCTTATAAGTATGCATGTATAGGAAAAAACAGTATATACAGGGTTTGGTACTATCCATGGTTTCATGCATCCAGTGGATAAGGGGGGATTACTCTAGAGACAGATAAAAGAATTGCCTAGAAACACTGAGGTCCTACCAGGAAACCATTCCTTTCATTTGTAATTGCTTTTTGTTTGTTTCCATCATCCCAACCTATAATAGAAAATGGAATGTAGAGAGTAAGGAGATAATTCACCCAGAATAATTATATTAACTTTTTAGAGTCACTTTTGTTTAGTAGGTAACCTAATAGGAATAGTTTTCGAGGCAAATTTCTTTTTATTTATAAAAAAATAAGCACCTTTAAAGAATTTTTACATTATAGATGGTCGAAGGGCAAAAATAATGTTTGATTTGCTTGGGGTTATTTAAATGCTGAATGAAGTCTTAATCCTCAGCCAAATTCTTCATCATAGATTATTCACACTATTTAGGACACTTTCCAGTTAAATTTGTGGGTCCTAATGTACTATAGGCATTCTCCATAATTTCACACTTAAATGACTAGCTTATCAAAAATAGAATCTGACTCCAGGACATACGGTATTCACACAGGTTATTGTTATGTATTTATCAGTATGCAATTATCATTTGTTGTCTGTCATTCCCCATAAATGAGTTTTCATGATTTTGTGGAGTTTTACAGCTCATATATTTTTTTGCTGCTTATAACTTTTCACACATTGTGAATTTGTAGTAAATTTTATTATTGACAATAAATAATAGAACAGTAATAAAAATAGGTTAGTGGAATGAATAGCAGGTAGAAATATGATCAACAACTTTTCCAATTTCTCTTTGAACATGATTAAATTTCAGGAAAAGAAATGTGTATTAGCCGCTTGAAAAAATGCTTTGACTCCTAGCATTGTGATTTTCATATTCAAGGGAAAGTGAATGTCTTTTTTGGTGCTATGTAGAGCTATACACACACCTTGTTTGTACTAACAGTGCTCTTTTGAGTGAGTTATTTAAACTGGTTTTCCATTTGTCAGATGGGATAATGATACATTATAGCATTGTCATAAGTATAATTCAAGTAACCCAAATAAAATATTTATATAAACTCACTATGCTTTTGTTATCTACTGTGCAAGCACCAGCACCTTGTCCAGTATTCTAAGAGATTCCCGAGGGATATCTAAATAATTTTAAAACACTTATTATGGAAGTGTGCAGAGGTACTTGAAGGGTTCTGCAAACATTGAATTTGAATATCATTTTTAAGTTAAGTTTTTGTTTATCACACACAAATACACAAAACTACTATAAGGCTTGAAACAAAAGCAGCAGTTCTTTTATCCCCCCTGCCTACCCCCTGTCCTGTCTCTGTTGCTTTCAGTACTATTGTAGCTCGTTTCTTCTGTTATTTCTACCATATTTCTAGTATTCTAGTCTTTCTTGGTTTTTAAATTTCACTATTTTTAAAATTCAGAAATAATTATTATAAAACATTGAAAAGCAAAAAAAAAAAGGAAATTAGACAATGATGAGATAATAATTTTTAAATTTTAGACTCTGTTTCTATTGACTTCCTACTATGGAAGATGAACATATAGCTTTTGTATTTCCCTCTGTGCTACCCATTGCATAACCAGCCACAGACCAACACATTCCTTTACCCTCTTTCCTCTCCATGTAATTGTGTCATAATTTTTGTTTAAATGAATGATATTTGTACATATAGCTATAAATATGTAAATATTGTTCATAGCTAAGCCTAGTTTGTATTTCCTTTCTTATACAATTTTTATCTTTCATAGAGTTAACAATTATTTCATTTAAAAAATTTGCTTTGTTATCTATGTTTCTTCTTTTTAATTATTATTATTTTTTATTTAAGTGTAGTTGATACAGTGTTACATCAGTTTCAGGTGTACAACATAGTGATTGGACAAGTTTAAACATTATGCTATGCTTACCACAAATGTAGCTAGCATCTGTCATCATACAATGCTATTATAACATCATTGACTATATTACTTATGCTTTTATTCTTGTGACTTATTCACTTCATAACTGAAAGTTTGTATCTCTCACTCCCCTTCACCTATTTTGCCCATCCCTCCCATGCATTTCTCTTCCCTTTTAAAACCGTTAGTTTGTACCACAGGTCTGATTCTCCTTTAATTTGTTTATTTATTCATTTTTGTTTTTTAGATTCCACATGAGTGAAATAATGTGTTTATTTGTCTTTCTCAATCTGACCTATTTCACTTAGCATATTACCCTCTAGGTCTATACATGTTGTTGCAAATGGCACAATCTTATTCTTTTTTATGGCTGCATAATATTCCTCTGTGCGGGCACGTGTGTGTGTGTGTGTGTGTGTGTGTGCGTGTGTGTGTATGTACACATCACATCTTACTTGTCCGTTTGTCTATCCATGGACTCAGATTGCTTCCATAATTTGGCTATTATAAATAATGCTGCAATAAACCTTGGGGTGCATATATTGTTTTCAAATTAGTGTTTTTGGTATCTATACCCAGTAACGGAATTATTGGATAATATGGTATTTCTATTTTTAATTTTTTGACGAAACTCAGTACTGTTTTACACAGTAGGCTATATCAGTTTACATTTGCACCAATAGTGCATGTAGTTTCCTCTTTTTCCACATCCTCACCAACACTTGTTATTTCTTATCTTTTTCATTTTAGCCATTCTGACAGGTATAAGGTGATATCTCACTGTAGTTTTGATTTGCATTTCCCTAATGATTAGTGATCTTGAGCATCTTTTCATGTGTCTGTTGGCCATCTGTATGTCTTCTTTGAAAAAATGTCTATTCAGGTCTTCTGCCGATTTTTTAATCAAATTATTCTTTTTGGTGTTTCATTGTATAAACTCTTTATATATTTTGGATACTAACTCCTATTGAATATCTTCTCCCACTTAGTAGGCTGCCTTTTTTTTAATGTTTATTTAGTTTTGAGAGAGAAAGGGAGAGAGAGCATGAGCAGGAGAGAGGTACAGAGAAAGGGGTAGACACAGAATCTGAAGCAGGCTCCAGGCTCTGAGTTGTCAACACAGAGCCCGATGGAGGGCTCAAACTCAAGAACCATGAGATCACGATCTGAGATGCGCAAGCAACTAAACCATGAGGGGCCCCTGCCTTTTCGTTTTGTTAATGGTTTCCCTCACTATGCAAAAGCTTTCTATTTTGGTATAGTCCCAACAGTTTATTTTTGCTCTTGTTTCTCTTTCCTTAGGAGACATATCTAGAAGAATGTTGCTATGCCAATATCAGATAAATTACTGCTTGTATTCTCTTCTAGGATTTTAATGGTTTCAGGTCTCACATTTAGGTCTCTAATCCACTTTGAGATTAGCTTTGTGTATGGTGTTGAAAGAGGTCCAGTTCCATTCTTTTACATGTATTTATCCAGTTTTCCCAGCACTATTTATTGACGAGACTGTCTTTTTCCCATTGTATATTCTTACCTCCTTTGATATAGATTAATCGACCATATAATCCTGGATTTATTTCTGGGCTCTGTATTCTGTTCTTACATTTATTTTATTAATTTAGCCTCTAAATTTCCTATGGAACTTTGACATGCTTCTCGACATAGTAAAATACATTGATGATTTGTTAGTTTTACGTTTTTTTTCTGGAGCCAGGGCTCTCAGAGCCCTTGTTAGACCACAGCTGGGATTAATAGCTCAGTAGGCTTGGTGGGACTCCGCTTCACCAACATGCTGAGAATGTTCTCCCTTTTTGGTTTATCTCTTCATTTTAGTGGAGTTTATTCTCCATCAACTACCCAAGAAATGGTGCACTGGAGTAAGTTATTGAGATCTTGCATATCATGAAATATCTTTTCTGCTCTCACACTCATTTAATAGAGGGGCTGGGTATAGCATTTTAAGTAGAAAATAATTTTCCCTCAAAATGTTGAAGGAATTCCTTTTTTTATCCTTTTACTTTTCCCCAACAATTCATATGATGAATGAATAAATAAAGAACTTAGGTTTAGTTGCATGACTTCAAGGAACTCAGAGTCTGGAGAATGGGTAGAATATAGAAAGAAAGGGTTAATATTTGTATATTTACCTTATGTCAGGCAATAGTATAATATATTATCTAGTTTAGTCTTCATAAAATTTAGAGTCCACTCTGTGAATCTGCTTCTCTCCAGGAGTGGGTCTTAAGTTCCAGACTCGGTGTTAGTAGGATGCCCACTTAGGTCTCAATCCATGTTCTCAAATCCAGCTGTTAATAGACTTGAATTTTAAAATGATTGTGCATTTGTCTTGACTGAATAAAATAGATTCTATTTTTGTAAGTTCTTTGTAAGAGTACTTTACAATTTAGAACCCATGGAGGTGAGTTGAAGTTCTCTGAACTTCCAACATTAAAAATCAGGTATTCCAACTATATTTCAAAAGAAGTTAGATTTTCCACTCTCTCCAGAATAATATATGTCTTTCAAACTTTTCTCACTCCAACCAATCTGAGAAATACAACACTCTAGAGTGATTCTTATTTGAAGTGAGAAGGAGTTGTGGAGGGATGAAATCTATTGAGAATAACTGCTTTGGAAGAGTGTGGCAGATGTAATAGATTGGCTACACCAAATTCTTTTGTAATCCCCTCCTCCCCCTTTTTTTTCCTTCTAGGGTGGTTAAAAATCTTAAAGATTCGTGTTCTTTAGACTCCCTTGAAGCTAAGGTGAGCCATGTGACATAGTTGAGGTAAATAAATAGAAATATTTTTTCCCTTTTTTTTTTCTGGATGAGATGGTTCCTAGCAGGTGCCTGCAAATGCAACAGCCATATTGCATGCATGGACAGGAAAACTCCCTGCCCTGCCGAGGATGCTGGCACAGGAGATGAAGGAGTCAGTTTGCTTGATAACACCATTGAGGCTTTGGATCCCCTATGCCCAGACATCCTGTTTCATGAGCTAAATAGGTTCCTGTGGTATGAGCAACTATCAGTCAAGCTTTTAGTTTAGAGGTGAACACAATCCTAAATGATACCAAAAGAAGCTCAGATTGTTAGATGGAAATTTTTGTTATAAAATAATGTTAGGAGGACATAACCTAGATAATGACGGAGAAAAAAACATTTGTTTGCAACTTAATACTTTGAATGAATGAATGGTAAGTTGTAAGTTATTTATAATGCTAAATCTTTATTTCTTTCAACACAAGAAGTTATAGTGGGATTCTTAGAACTTTATAATTGTAGAAGTTTCCAAACTAGGGAAAGTTCAGGATCTTTTCATCCACAATGCTCACTGAATACCTGGTGTATATTAGGTATGCCCTATGAATGCATGTTGAATGAATTATTAAAAATATCATTGAAGGAATAAATGAATGTGAAAGATATTTCCTGTAGGAAGTATCATACATGATCTCACCAAGAATATTTAAAAACACAAGTCAAGAAAGACATAGGGGCACCTGGGTGACTCAGTTGGCTAAGTCCTTTTTTTAAAATCTTTTTATTATAATTTTTTAAAATGTTTATTTATTTTTGAGAGAGAGAAAGACAGAGTACAAGCAGGGGAGGGGCAGGGAGAGAGAAGGAGACACAGAATCTGAAGCAGACTCCAGGCTCTGAGCTGTCAGCACAGAGCCCGACCTGGGGCTGGAACTCACAAACCGCAAGGTCATGACCTGAATCTCTGAAGTCAGATGCTTAACTGACTCTGAGCTACCCAGGTGTCCCAAGTGTCAGACTCTTGATCTTGGTTCAGTCATGATCTCTCAGTTCATGGGATAGAGCCCAAGTAGGGCTCTGCACTGACAGCATGGAGCCTGCTTGGGATTCTTTCTCTCCCTCTTTCTCTCTGCCCCTCCCCTGCTCAAGTGTCATCTCTCTCTCAAAATAATTAAGTAAACTTTTTTTTTTTAAAGAAAGGTATAGAAGTTTTTATACTCATTTCCATTGGTGTCTATAGGTTTAAAAGATAATACATAGAACCTAATGTAAAAAAATTTTCGTGTTCCAAAAAGACACAATCATTCCCAATTTGAAAGTGGGAAGGACAGTTTATTTAACCTGGGAGTGTGTAAGCAAACAAACAAATGGAAACATGACCTTTGATTTTATTATTCAAGTTGAAATTAATTTCTAAAATGCCCATACTTTTGCCAAACTATTTTCTGGAACTGAAAGGGACATAATATATAGTAGGAAGCACAATGACATTTTAGAATATAAAATGATAAGTGTTTCTGACTGAACTTTACAAGTCTGGGAGGAGTCTGAGTTGTATACTTTATTATAAAACTATAATGGTAAGTATAGTGCTTTCCTGAGTTCTATACTAGTGAATTATTGAACCTGAGGGTTGTAGTAACCCTTGGATTTGTAGCCAGTTTATTAGAAATGTGGGTGTCTTGGGGACCCCCTGAACTTGCAGCTGGCACTGGAAGTGAGGGCAGTCTTGCGGAGGACTGAGCCCTTAACTTGTGGGGTCTATGCTGACTTCAGGTGCTTAGTGCCAGAATTCAATTGAAGAACACCCAGTTTGGAATGGAATCAAATATTTTCCAGAAGAAATGACTGGTGTTTGCAGCTCAGTGGCTGCAAACTGTGTCTTGTCTGCCATTAGATTGACTTTATTAGGAAGCACACTCCTTGAAGGAGATTAGTATGCAGGAGGTTTATTGGTGAGTATTCTTGGGATCAACACTTGCTGAAGGGAAGGAAAGGGAGTAAGACTGGGCAGGGGTGAATTAGAGCTGTGATGCAGTCTCAGTGGAAGCCTGCACTGTCCCTCCAATATATTCCACAGGTAGGATGACTCCTCAAAGCTGTACCAAGTTGGAGTTAGAGGACTGGGCCTTTAAACCATTGTATTGATTCATCATTGTATGTAAGCTACCCTGAAAGTGGATATAACTTTGGATGAGGTTGTTTTCTTTAGCTGAATTGAAGAAGGAAATTGATGACTCAGGATTGTCTGCTGGTAGCAATCCCAGAGGCCGGGATAATGGATTCCTCATTCTTGAAGGAGAGTCTGAGTGGTGCATCACAGAATCCACCACAGTCTACTCCTTATATGGCTCAGATCAGTTTCTTCTCAAAAGTTTTGAAAGTAGTTTCATCAGGATTCTGTTAGCTAAAACTTAGAAGAGAAAAATTACTGGGAGGAACTATAACCTCCACTATTGCTGGCCTTGCAATTGAGTGTCATCCTCTACCCCCTTTATTATCTTGTATTGCCATCACTTTCAGCTAGACCTTGTGGTCTCAGTGACTTATTTGGTAACATGGCCCAGGCTCTCATCCCTGAGGGATTTGAACCCTTGATCTATGGAGTCAATGCATTTGTCTATTTACCGTTAAAATTGGGCAAAGAGTACCATGACATACCTGGTACATAGCAGGATCACCTGGTATCAATCATATTATTTCTTGCCCCTATTGTATAACAGCAGTCCTACTTCCTCTTGACAATTATCCCTGAAAGATGGTGACTTCTTTCCTGCTTGTCCTTTAAAACAAATTGCCTGAAATACATAGACAGCCACATCTTATAGTTCAATGGGACTGTTGCTGTAAACCCTAGTGCAAGCATTCTTCTATTGCGAAACAGGAACTCTGAATCCTAGAACTTAGAACTGATGGTATGGGAAGTTTACATTCCCTACTGGGTCAGTGGAAGTGATGAGAAGCAGGAGCCCCTTGGGTCCCAGGCAAAAGTATTATTCCTGTTGGGGACCTGGCATTATCTAATATTTGTTGATTTGAAGTGTACACTGCATTCTGGAGGGCAGAGCCCTATATTAAGAAATTATCACATTCAAATATGCTGCTGCTATGCCTTCAGCAGTCTGTCCCCTTGCTTTATGAGACCAGTAGCTTCAGGATGGTATAGTAGGTGATATTACTGTGGATCTCATGGCCTTTACCCAAGTATAGGTACCTATACTTACACCTTCTTTGCTATTAAGTGGGTCCTTTAGTCTGATGAGATGCTATATCTCATCATGGTGGTGCTATATCTCACTCCCACATGTTGGTGGATCATTCAATCAACCCTCTGAGAGAGGGGAAGTCTGATGTATTGAGGCAGAAAAGGCAAACCAATACCCAGAATTCTTATAAAGATTAATTGCTGCCCCTTTCTGAGTAAAAGTGTTCCAATGCAATCAGTTTGCTATCATATGGCTCGTTGGTCTTTCCAAGGGATGGTGCTTGTTATATGGAGGACTCAGCATTATTGTTGTTGGCAGATTGGACATTCATTTGTGTAATAGCTTAATGAGTTTTGGTAAGTGGGAGCTTATGCTACTACACTCATGCATGGTCCCTATCCCTGACACCAGAGATACTCTGTTCATATGTCCATTACAACAGCACTGGGATGGCCAATGACAGAGAATGTTGACATTATCTGATTGAGTCATTTTGTTTACCTGGCTATTTAGTGACTATTCTGTGGTGGTTGCTTTCTGGTGGCTATTAAATGTAAAGCGAGAATTTTCACACTTCATGCCCACTCATATATATCCATTCACATACCTCTACTTTTCTCTACTTTTGGTACCAATTTTTGCAGGTTGGCTTCTCCAGGAAGTAGATTTCTAGATGGAATTAGTGTGTGGGAGATTCATTAGGAATGCTTGTGGGATCAATGCCTGCGGATGGATGTGGATGGAAGAAACAGGATAGGGCAGAATGAAATGCTATGCTGCTGTAATGAAGTCTGAATGGAGGCCTCAGCTGACCATAGGGGGGGTTATAAAGATCAAATGTGCTGAGGAGAAAGGGCTGGGCATTTATACACACAATTTATCAGTTACTGGATATAGGACTGTTAGAACAGAGACATGACTTTGACCAAGCTGGCTTTCTTTAGCTATGACAATTCTTAGAGGATACTGTGGCCTAGAGATGTCTGCCACAGTAACTAAAAATGGGATAATAAGTCCTTCATTTCTGGAAAGGATACTGGATGGCACAATAAAGTATCCACTGCTGTCGAAAGTTGGAGGACTTTTTTCAATTTGCACAATCGTAGTCTCTTTTAATCCTTTTAATCTTTTAAGCCACCTCCATAATTTGAGACAGACCTCCTTCCGGGTGAAGCATCTTCATACACTGCAGGAAAACACCGTTAAGTTTCTTAGTAGCCATTTGTCTAATTGAGAGTCTACTGGGCACCGTCTCAAATATTCTAAGGTCTTAGCAAAGGTCTTACAACGATATCCTTCAGTTGACCTTTACTTTGAGGCCATTTCTTACTTTAAGAGTTTTTTGCTGGAGAGATGTTTTGAGAAATAGTTTTATATTGCAGCCCAGCAAGTCCAGGGACCTCTGTATTTCCTGTATACTGCTTGCAAACTGATTATTTTTTTTCGTTGTAATCTCTATCTTCTTATAAAGATTAATTGCTGCCCCTGTGTTTATCATACACAGCTCAAGGAAGATAAGTGCATTTTCAACATTCTGATTAACTCATTAGCTAGGTCCACAAATTCATTAGGTATATTATCTAGCTTTCAGTTTACTTCAGCTAACAGTATCGTCAGTTATTACTCCATTACATACCGTGAGTTTCCATTTTTTCAGACTCCAATAACAATCATCACCACTCATGAGGTTTACCAACAGTTTGCTTACCATTCTCCCAGCCATCCTTGCTTTGTTTCCAGCTCACTACAGGATCCCAAATACAATGATGCGTGTTGTTTGTTAAGTCAGCATCCTACTTCTAACTAGCAATTTCTGTATCAATTATTTATTACTGCATTAACAAAGCACCCCAAAACTTAGTGGCTTTACACAACAACCTACTTATTTAGTCTTGATTTTGCAATTTGACCATTTTCAGCTGGGTGTTTCTTCTGCTAGTCTTTCTTGGGGTCACCAATGTGGCTGCAGTAATCTGGCTGCTCCACTGGGTTATGTGTGGCTTTTTACTGGTGCTGTTGGCTGAGGGCTTTTTTTAGTTTTAGGTTTTCTCTGCTAGGATAACCTTAATTTTTCAATACAACCATTGCAAATATTCAAGAGGGTGAGAAAAGAATTCTAAAGTTTGGGTCCAATGCCTAGAAGTCATGTAGCATTACATTGCCACATTCTACTGGCTAAAGAAACTCAAAGGCCAACTCTGATTCAGGGAACTGGGAAATAGACTGTACTTCTTGATGAGAGAAATTTGATCAAATTCAATATTTGCATTTTAAAACAGTCTTGGTTATCTCTCTTTTGATACCATCTCCAGAAAATGTCTCTAATATTCATCCATTTTTTTATTCACTTCTTTTTTCACTTATTCTTTATACTTATACCTCATGTTATAGTCTTTATATTATTCTTTATTCACCTATACTTACTTATTAAATGTAAATTTAACAAGTATTTGTGGGATACCAAATACATATTAGGCATTGTGATGAGCATTGGAGATGCAAAGATCTTACTTGGGAAACTGATAAAATTAAAAAGTTCTTTTAAAATTGCAAAATTCTGAGAGCTTTATTATGACTTTTGCTTTCTTGAGTTTTAAATGTATTATCATTGTGAAAAACTTATGAATTATGATTCAGTGGAGCCAGTCAGTTGCAAACAGAAGTTATAAAAGCTGAATAAAATGTCAGGATGAACAATGCCTTTCTGTGAATGAATTTTTCTAACTTCATTTTCAGAATAGCTTGGTTCCAAGACCACATAAATTAATAAAGAACAAGCAAAGATTTATCTTTCTCAAAAAAAAAAAGACAAAATCTAGGGCTTGTTGTTTTCTTTGTTTTAAATAGTGAGGTCTTTTGTTTACTTTTTGTTTTTGTTTGTTTGTTTTTAACAATTCAGAGAGGCCCCGTAGATAGCCAGGCATCTATAACTGCTGTATCACCACACCTAATGGGCCATGAATGGAAATTATATTTATGGGTGGGGAATTCTTATCAATCAAGAGATTCCAGGTTCATCTCAAGCCTTTTTTTCAAGGACTTCCTGACCTGCTTCCCTCCTTCCCCAAAAGTTAGTTGCTTTCCCTCGGGTTATTACAGCAAGTGGTATAGCACCTTGAAACTGTGTATGGAATATTTGAATTATTTGTTGGACATATGTCACTTCAGTTATGATCTCAAGAACAAACAATGATTTATCTTTGCATTTTCTGGATCTAGCATGTACTTCATATATGATAGATACCGAATATCTTTGTTAAATACATGAATACATGCTGTGATAGTTTGTCATACATGAATTATGATGAAGTTAGAAATTACTCCAATTGCTTTGTAAACATCTGGAGTGCCAGAAATACCTGTTTTTTTTAATGTTTTGTTTATTTTTGAGAGAGTGCAAGTGGGGGAGGGGCAGAGAGAGAGTGAGACTGAAGATCCAAAGTGGGCTCCATGCTGACAGCAGCAAGTCCAATGTGGGGCTCAAACTCATGAACCATGAGAACATGACCTGAACTGAAGTTGGATGCTTAACTGACTGAGCCACCCAGGTGCCCCCAGAAATGCCTGTTAAAGTCATAAAAATTCAGAATTAGAAAAGACATTTGAGTCAATCAGATCAATACTTTTTATCCAGCTGATTGAAAAGACTCAGAGTTAAGGGACTGCCTAAGGTAACACAGGTAGTTAATTGTAGAGTAAGCACAAAACCAGAGTATTTACTCACCAGTTCACTATACCAGTGTGTTCTCTTATCCCAAGATCTCTGAATTTTAGGCCTCACTTTTAATTGGGCAGGGTATTCTTCAGTGCTGACTAGGGTAACTATAGCTGACCTGCTTAGAAGAACATGAACATATTCTTGATCAGCATGGACTTTCCCAAATTGATTAGCTAGCTCCCCAAATCACTGTTTTTATTTGAGAAAATCTGTTGTTTTCAGGAACCATGGTATTTCTGAGTTATCTCTCTCTCTCATTCTGAACTCAGTGTGTCCTTGGTATACAGAAAATGCTAAATAAATATATGTTGTCAAATTTATTAACATTTTTGAAATGTAGCTATTTTCTAAAAAGTTGGGAATACAAGTGTGGAGCTGGGAAGAGACAGGCCTTAGAGATGTGATTATCTGTTTGAGAATGATGAGAAATAAGATTAGGATGGTAGGATATGGAGTCAGTTTATGAAAAGAATTGAACGAGGGAAAAGTTATTGGAGCACTGGACTCTGTGCCTATTGTAAATGGCTATAGACTGTCATGCTTTTTGTGTTGGGTTAAAGAGAGTTATACATTTTTCACTGGGGAATTGGTATGAGTAAAGCAGTATATTGCTACTGCTAAGGTTGATTTGGCAATATACGTAGAGAAAGAGAGACTATATAGAGAAGGAGAGTCAGATATTAACACACAGATTCATACACACACAGGATCTCATTATAATAATCCAAGTGTGAGATCATGAAAATATGGTCGAAAATAGTAATAGGAATGCAGAATAAGGCACAGATCTCACATCCTTAGGTTAATTTAAGTAGTATTTTATTTTCCAATTTAACTGCTATTTCTCAGAGTCACATGTATTTTCTTTTTTTTTAATGTTTATTTTATTTTTGAGAGGGGGCGGGGAGCACAAGTGGAGAGGAGCAGAAAGAGAGAGAGAGAGAGAGAAAGAGAGAGAGAGAGAGAGAGAGAGAGAGAGAGAGAGAATGTAAGGCAGGCTCCAGGGTCTAAGCTGTCAGCATAGAGCCCGATGCAGGGCTGTAATCCACGAGCCCGTGAGATGATGACCTGAGCCAAAGTTGGACACTCAACTGACTGAACCACTCAGGTGCCCCTGTTTTCTTGCTTTTCTTACTCAACATTCACTTTGAAATGTTACTCATTTATGAGGTACTTATGAATCTATTGAAAAAGTCATTATCTATTTTAAAGTAGTAGAGGAGAAATAGGCACTGGAAGCTTTCATATATGCAAAGTTCATTTTGATTTGTGTTCATTGTTACTGAATTTTATTTATCTTTTCTCTCATACTGGTAATGTTGGGAGATTTTCTTAGTTTTTTTCACAGGTGTTTCTAGGTCAGAAAAGATGAGAAAAAGAAAGAGAATGTATATATGGGTTTTGAAGAATAAGAGATGAGGGGTGGGGTTATAGAAGCTAATGGAGGAGAGCCAAAAATTATGGATATAGGTTAGATATTTTTTCTTATTCACTTTTTCTCCCCCATCCCCATTCTGGCTCAAGGGTCCTAGAGAGAGGAAGGGCCTTTATTGGATTATAGAACATTCCTGTTTCCCAACCAACTTGATTCAGCACTCCAGTAAGTAGGATGTGTCATTCTTTGTGATCACATTCCTATAGGTTTTTAATCCTGAATAAGCCATATCTTGAAGAGTTTGAAAGCAAACCTACTCTGCTCTTAAATTTTCCATTTTCCCCCTCTGCTATTACAAGCCTGGAATTTCTGCACAAGTGCCCTGTGATGTGGGCTGTCTTTTTCTCTCTCTAAGTGCATCCTTCATGAAAGTGAAATATTTAAGATTTTTCATGTATTTAAAAAGAGACATCAATTGGTTTTTAAGCAGATTCTTCACTTGACAGAGGAATTAACCATTAGATTACTGTCAGCATAGAGTCTCACAGTGCAATTAAAGTATCATATTAAAACTTCTATTTGTACTCTAAAAAGGTCATCAAACATGACAGAAGGATAAGGGTTGGTAACTGATTCTCTCAGTGGGGTGTCAGCAGGTGGCAGCATCTCAACAGATCACTGAATTCAGTTTTACTGGTTCAAAAACTGATTTTGATTTATTTACCTACAGGTGATAAGCCTCATGCTCAACTAGCTTACAAGATATTGATTTCTCCACCATTTAATTGAGACTACTCTTATTTAGGTCAACCACCAGCCCCTTCTTGCCAAATCTGATGGCTAATTTCCTCCCCTTACGATACTCACATTCTCAGCAATATTTTACTCAGTTGACTGCTCTCTTCTTAAAACTTACTGTATTTGGCATCTAAGCAACCATCCTGGCTTCTTCAGACATCACTGGCTTTTTTTTAGTCTCCTTGGCTTGAATGGCATTTTCTGTTTGGTTTATTCATGGTAGGGTGTTCAGGGTTCAGTCCTTAGCTCACTGTCTTCTGTATGTTTGCTCTAATCTAGACTAGACTAGGCAATCTAATCTAGACTCATTACTTTAAATGCTATTTGTGATGACTCCCAAACTTCTATTTACATTCCTGTACTCTCCATGAGCTACAGACTTACATATCCAACTGCCTGCTTGTTGTCTCAAATAGTATGTCAAATGAGCATCCCAAATTTAACAAGTCCAAAACTGAGCACTTTAATCTCCAACATCCACAACTGCCACCTGGCTCTTCTTATCTTCCCCTTCTCAATGAATTCTTGATTCTTTTTTCTCCTTCATTCCCCAAATCTAGTCAGTTAGCAAGTCCTCTCGGCTCTACCTTCAAAATATATCCCAAATTCAAGTGATTCTGCTGTACCTTCATCAATTTGGCTACCGCCTAATTCTGAGGATGTCTTGTTAGGTACATTTACATTTATAATAAATATGTCTTTTTCTATTTTTCTCTCTGCCAATATATTATTGTGTTTTTTTCTCATTATATATATATATACACACATATATATGTGACATGCAAATATATAATAAATATGTACCTGTGTGTATTTACATATACACGTGTCCATCTATTGTTAAACAACAGAAATTCAACTGAGTAAATTTAAAGACCAAACTGGCTTTATTCAATGATTTATGAATCAGGCAGCATCCCCGTTAGCAATAGAAAGGAGCTCCATTAAGCTGTAGAAAAGGTTTTTAAAGGCAGAAAAGGGGCAGAAAGAGGAAATCATTAGTAAAGAATGCATTGTTTCAGGCAAGGACACCCTCCCAAGAGGAATGAAGGGTTTATTAGGTGGGTTACCTCCTTAGTGCTGATCAGGTAATTCCAGATTGAGTGGTGAAAGTTTACATTCCTGGGTGGTTGAAACTGCAGTTAGATTAGGTATAAAGTCTTGATTTGCTGACATGGGGTTTAGCACAAGTGACTCCATTTTGGGAACCTCCTTTTTTAACAGTATCTATAACTTTTGGCCTAAATTATATTTATCACCTTGGCTAAATTTGTTAGTTCAGATTTCTTTTGTTTCATATTTACCTCATATTCAATCTTTATTTTAAACCCTTCTTTGTCTTCTTGTTTTAAGTGTGCTCTACTAGGCAACATTTTGCTGAGCCATTTTAAAAATCAATTTTGAGTATCTTTTATTTTAATTAATATATTTATGTTATTTGTAGGTATCATGCTATATAGTTCTACTCAGATTTATTGCTCCATAACATTGCATATTTTTCTTTCTTTTTTTTATTGACATAATACAGCCATGTTTATTTAAAACAAGGCATGATATTACTTGTATGTACATGCATAGAACTTTATCCTAAATTCTATCCAATTTGGAGCATTACTACATACTGCTTTTTACTATTTTCTTTTTCTTTTTTTTATGCAAAAGTATTTTTTTTACTTACATTTTAGTTACTTAACATGTAGTGCAGTATTGGTTTCAGGAGTAGAATTCAGTAGTCCATCACTTACATACAACATGCACTGCTCGTCACAAAAAATGCCCTCCATAATACCCATCACCCATCTAGCCCATCTCCCACCCACCTCCCTCTGTCAATCTTCAGTTTGATGATAGAGATATCATTAAGAGTCTTTTGTGGTTTGTTTCCCTCTTTTTCTCCCCCTTCCCATATGTTCATCTGTTTTGTTTTTTAAATTCCAAAAATGAATGAAATCATATGATATTTCTTTCTCTGATTGACTTATTTCACTTAGCATAATATATTCTAGCTCCATCCACATCATTGAAAATGGTAAGATTTCATTCTTTCTGGTGGCTAAGTAATATTCCACTGTGTGTAAATATACCACATATTCTTTATCCTTTCATCAGTTGATGGACATTTGGGCTCTCTCCATAGTTTGGCTATTGTTTATAATGCTGCTGTAACATTGGGGTGCATATACCCCTTAGAATCTGTATTTTTGTAACCTTTGAGTAAATACCTCATAGTGCCATTGCTAGATCATAGAGTATTTGTATTTTTAGTTTCTTGAGGAACCTCCATACTGTTCTCCAGAGTGACTGCACCAGTTTGCATTCCCACTAGCACTGCGAGAGGGATTTCTGCATCCTCTCCAACACCTGTTGTTTCTTGTGTTGTTAATTTTAGCCATTCTGAACAGGTGGGAGGTGGTATGTATTTGTGGTTTTGGTTTGTATTTCCCTGATATTGAGCGATGTTGAGTATCTTTTCATGTGTTGGTTGGCCATCTGGATGTCTTCTTTGGAAAAGTGTCTATTCATATCTTCTGCCCATTTATTAACTGGCTTATTTGTTTTTTGGGTGTTTGGTTTGATAAGTTCTTTATAGATTTTGGATACTAATCCTTTATCAAATTTGTCATTTGCAAATATCTGCTTTTAGTTTGGTTGATTGTTTCCTTCGCTGTGCAGAAGACTTTTATCTTGATGAAGTCCCAATAGTTCATGTTTGCTTTTGTTTCCCTTGCCTCCAGAGACGTATCTTGTAAGAAGTTGCTGTGGTTGAGGTCAAAGAGAATGCTGCCTATGTTCTCCTCTAGGATTTTGATGGGTTCCTATTTCACATTTAGGTCTTTCATCCATTTTGAATTTATTTTGTGTGTGGCATAAGAGAGTTTTCCAGTTTAATTTTTCTGCTTGTTGCTGTCCAGTTTTCCTAACACCATTTGTTGATGAAACTTTTTTCCATTGGATATTCTTTCCTGCATTGTCAAAGATTAGTTGACCATATAGTTGTGGGTCTGTTTCTGGGTTTTGTATTCTGTCCCATTGATCTGTGTGTCTGTTTTTGTGCCAGTTTCTTACTGTCTTGATGACTACAGCTTTGTAATCTAGCTTGAAGTTTGGAATCATGATGCCTCCAATTTTGTTTTTCTTTTTTCAGGATTTTTTTTTTTTTGGCTATTTGGGGTCTTCTCGGTTCTATACAAATTTTAGTATTGTTTGTCCTAGCTCTGTGAAAAAATGCTGGTTTTATTTTGATAAGGATTGCATTAATTGCTGTGGGCAGTATAGATATTTAACAGTTTGTTTGTCCAATCCATGAGCATGGAATGCTTTTCCATTTCTTTGTGTCCTCTTCAATTTCTTCCATAAGTGCTCTATAGTTCTGAAAGTACAGAACATTTACCTCTTTAGTTAGGTTTGTTCCTAGGTATCTTATTGTTTTTGGAGAAGAAGATTTTTTTTTACATTTTTTAAATTTTTATTTATTTTTAAAATTTACATCCAAATTAGTTAGCATATAGTGAAGCAATGATTTCAGGAGTAGATTCCTTAATGCCCCTTACCCATTTAGCCCATCCCCCCTCCCACAACCCCACCAGCAACCCTCAGTTTTTTTCTCCATATTTATGAGTCTCTTATGTTTTGTCTCCCTCCCTGTTTTTATATTATACTTGTTTCCCTTCCCTTATGTTCATCTGTTATGTCTCTTAAAGTCCTCATATGAGTGAAGTCATATGATTTTTGTCTTTCTCTGACTAATTTCTCTTAGCATAATACCCTCCAGTTCCATCCACACAGTTGCAAATGGCAAGATTTCATTCTTTTTGATTGCCCAGTAATACTGCATTGTATATATATACCACATCTTCTTTATCCATTCATCTGTCAACGGACATTTGGGCTCTTTCCATACTTTGGCTATTGTTGATAGTGCTGCTGTAAACATGGGGGTGTATGTGTCCCTTCAAAACAGCACACCTGTATCCCGTGGATAAATGCCTAATAGTGCAATTGCTGGGTCATAGGGTAGTTCTATTTTTAGTTTTTTGAGGGACCTCCATAGTGTTTTCCAGAGTGGCTGCACCAGCTTGCATTCCCAGCATATTTTTCTACTTACTGTATATTTTCGCTCCCTCCCCCCCCCCCCCATTACGAAGATCAAATTTATTTCTTTTGGCTTAAAGTTATATACAACAAAACCTTGGCTTAGATTGCAAGTAACTTGTTAAGTAAGTGTTCTGCAAGATGAGCAAACATGTCTAATAAATTTTAACTTGATAGATGAGTGATGTCTTGCAATATGAGTAGTATGTGATGCCGAATGTCACATGATCAAAACTGAGCCAATGGTTCTTTTTTTGCTTAAATGTTTATTTATTTTTGAGAGAGAGAGAGAAACAGAGTGTGAGCTGGGGAGGGGCAGAGAGAGAGAGAGGGAGACACAGAATCTGAAGCAGGCTCCAGGCTCTGAGTGGTCAGCACAGAGCCCAATGCGGGGCTCAAACTCATGAACTGTGAGATCATGACATGAGCTGAAGTTGGACACTTAACTGACTGAGCCACTCAGGTGCCCCTGAGCCATTGGTTCTTTTCTCTTTCTCTCTCTCTCTTGCTTCAGGATTGTGGGTGATCGTCTCCCATGCTAGGATGCTTGGTTTCAGACCGTGGTGTTTAGCAGAACATCTCATTTTTCAGAACATTGTAAGGTGCCCACAACTGGCATTAGTGTATTTTTTTGTCACTTCAAAACCTCTGTAGACAGTCCTTTGCTTTTCCATACAAGAGTAATCTTAGGAATGCTTTGCTTCATTCTAGGTCATTGGATAGGCTCCTTGTTAAAGTTGCACAAAAAGAAAAAGATTCCATTGAGCCCATAGATAGCAGGGATTCCATTAATGTTAGTGAAAGTTATCTTACACAATAACCCTACTCTCTCTTGTCTCCCTCATGGCGATTTTCCAAGTTAGTGCAGATTAATTTGTTTATTTTTCTTTATATTTTGTATTTTCTTTATTATTTTGTATTATATTACAGTACTGTAATAATTTTTATGTGAATATTTTTGGGTTGTGGAACGAATCATCTGAGTTTCCATTATTTCTTATGAGGAAATTCACTTTGATATATAAGTGCTTTGGATTACAAACATGTTTCCAGAACTAATTATGCTCACAAACCAAGGTTTTACTGTATTCTATTTTGTCTTCATGCTGGTTGCCTTTGTAATGCTTGTTGCCCTTAAGACTGGTACTGATGTTTATGTATCCCAACTAATTTATTTTATTAATGTATACATTTCTCTTTCTCTTAATAAGACAAGTACTTTAATATACTCTTATGCCTTTTTTTTTTCGGTTTCTCTCTCTATGCCTATCACAGAAATATTATCCAGAGTATTAGTTCTGGGTAATAGATATAATGTAACTTCCCTGTTTTAAATTTTTTAAATTCATCTTTTAGACAACTAGAAACTTTGCCAAGATATATAATTACCCTTACTTTGCATGTCCTTCTAGTATATCCTGAATTAAAATCCTACCTTCCTTCTTTCTTCCCTACCTTTATTTGTCTCTTTCTCTCTTTTTCTTTTTTTCTTATATTTTGGCAAGTAGTATTTAACATGGATTTCTGTGTGGCAGAGCTTCTGAGACCCTGTATGCCTAAAATTATTTTTATTATATCCTCACATTTTAATTTGGCTTTATAGGAAATTCTAGGTTCAGAGTTCTTTTCCTTCAATGCTTTAAAAATATTGGGGCGCCTGGGTGGCGCAGTCGGTTAAGCGTCCGACTTCAGCCAGGTCACGATCTCGCGGTCCGTGAGTTCGAGCCCCGCGTCGGGCTCTGGGCTGATGGCTCAGAGCCTGGAGCCTGTTTCTGATTCTGTGTCTCCCTCTCTCTCTGCCCCTCCCCCGTTCATGCTCTGTCTCTCTCTGTCCCAAAAATAAATAAACGTTGAAAAAAAAATTTAAAAAATAAAAAAAAATATTACTTCATTGACTACTTGTATTTATTTATGGGTGCTGAGATGTCTGAGGACAATTTGATCCTTTTTTTTTTTCTTAATTGTAGGTGATAAGCTCTTTTACTCTGGAAACTTTTTAGAATTTTCTCTTTGAAATATACTATAATGTGTTTTGGCATGGAGTCATACTTCTCTGTTACTTTATGAACACTTTCTACTTGAGATTTGTCATCTTTCTTGAATTCCTGGAAATTTATCTTCATTATTTCTTCAAATATTTCTTTTTCTCTAATTTTACTGTTGTCTCCCTCTAAGAATCCTGTGACCAAATTTTAACATTTGTACTTATATATTCTTAGCTTTTTAAAACATTTTCTATTTCTTTATTTTTTCCTCTAGCCTTTTGAGAGAGTTTCTAAATTTGATCTTATTTTTTAAAAATACCATCTTATTCTATCATGTTCTTTATTTCAACTGTTATATTTTTTTAATTTTTCCATATAGTTCTTTCTTTTTATCTTTTCTTATTCTTGTTTTATGCTACTGATATCTTCCTTTATCTCCCTAAGTATGTGTATTATGTTTGGCTTAAATTCTTGGTCTGACTAATCTCAAAATTATGCTTTAGACAGTGTTTAGATTGTATTTTCTTTTATAGAAAATGTATTTCTCTAATACATTGTCTAATTATTTGGATTGTGAGCTTATGACTCTCTAGCAATACCAGTGACTGAAGGATACTGTTTTTCTGGGAAGGATATAAATCCCTGGCCTAGTTCATTAGAGATGATTTTAAAGGGAGGGGCAGACAAAGCCCAAGGCACCACTGGCTCACCAATTTTTACTCCATTTGCAACATTCCTTTAGGTTATTCCATCACTCAGTGACCTCTCTTGTCAGAATTCCACCTGTAAGCGCCTATGGAGAAGCACTTCAGGAAGAGGTGTCTCACTATGTGTCATTCCCCAGCCTTGACCTTATTGAAGAGGAGTGGAGAAAATGCCACAATTCTCTGATCAGCTCCAGCCCTATTTCAATCACAGCCTCCAGCAAGGTTTTGCCCTGACTTGACATTATCATGCATACATAGTCACCCAAGAGGTGGGCTATTGCTAGTTGAATTCTTCAGTGAAGGGGCAAATAGTAACTATCCTAAGACAATTTTAGGGATGGACAAGAATACAGCCTAAATATTTTTCCCCAACCTGTCTTTTCACTGCAGTCTTTTCTGCTCCTCTCTGTCCCGGGCTGTAGCCATACCTCCAACACCTGTTCAAGACAGTCTTTAATTTCTGCATGGATGCCTCCTGCAGCCATCATTGCTGTTAATACCTGGAATCCTGTGTTTTCCTCTTGCTTTTATAGTTTCTCCAGGGTTGATTCTGGTTAAGACAGCCAGCAGCCCATGCTAATTTGCCATATTGAAAATGTAATTTAAATTTAATAGGGTTAAAACTCACTTACTCTCACACAAATCTTGAATAATTTCAGTCATTCTTCAAAAAAAAAACAGTGAGCCTTTTTTATGCTTCTGTCTTTGACCTAGGAAATAGTTAACACAAAAACTTAGTGAAGCTTAAAAAGCATAGGAGAAAATTTATTTACCAGCTTGTGAAACACCCCTTCCTCTCTGTTTCCTTGCTTTTATGAAGACAAATGTCAGTCTTTTTGAATCATTATAACTTTTTATACATACTGGATAGTTAATCGGAAAACCAGGTTTAATGTCTCATGCTGCCATGTTCTAGTTAAATTTTGGACAGATTCTTTAAACTTCTCATCTACAAGTTGAAAGGATTGGAGTTCATGACCCATTTCATCCTTTTTTTTTCTTTTTTTAAGCTTTATTGAGGTATAATTTACGACTAAAATTATAAGATGTTTAAAGTATACAACATGATGACTTAATATATGTATACACTGTGAAAAAATTACCCCCATTGAGTTAATTAACACACCCATTATCTTACCTATTTACCTTTTTTTGATGAAAACATTTAAGTTCTACTTTCATAGCACATTTCAGTTATAATACAGTATTAGCAACTATAGTCACCATGTTATTCATTAGATTCTCAGATTTTATTCATCTTATAGCTGAAAATTTGTACCTTTTACCAACTTCTTCCTATTTTCCCAACTTCCCAGCAGCCACCAATCTACTATTTCTATGAGTTTATTTTTTATTTTTTATTTTTCTTATTCCACATGTAAGTGATACCATGTAGTATTTTTCTTTCTCTCTCTGGCTTGTTTCACTTAGCATAAAACCTCCAGGTTTATCCATGTTGTGGCAAATGGCAGGATTTCCTTCTTTTTAAGGTTGAATTATATATATATGTATATATACACACATACACACACACACACACATGATATATGAATCTATATGTCTATGTATCTCACATCTTTATCCATTCATTCATTCATCCTTTGACAGACACTTAAATTGTTTCCATGTCTTGGCTATTGTGACTAATGCTGCAGTGAACATGGGAGTGCAGATATCTTTTCAAGATTTATGATTTTATTTCCTTTGGATAGAAGTAGAATTGCTGGATCATATGGTTGTTCTACTTTTATATTTTGAGGAACTTCCATAGCGACTGTACCGTTTACATTCCCACTAACAGTGTGTGGTGGTTCCCTTCTCTCCACATCCTTGCCAGCATTTGTTATCTCTTGTGTTTTTTGATAATAGCCATTCTAACCAGTGTGAGGTGATACCTCATTTTGGTTTTGATTTGCCTTTCCCTAATAGTGATGTTGAACACCTTTTCATGAGCCGGTTGGCCATTCATATGTTTTCTTTGGAAAAAGTCTATTTAGGTCTTTTGCCCATTTTTTAAATTGGGTTATTTATTCTTCTGCTATTGGGTTATAGGAGTTTCTTATATATTTTGGATATTAATCCCTTATTGGTACGTGGTTTGCCTGTATTTTCTTCCATTCCATATTTTGCTTTTTATTTTGCTGATAATTTCCTTTGCAATGCAGAAGCTTCTTAGTTTGATGTAGTACTATGTGTTTATTTTTGCTCTGTTTGCCTTTGTTTTTGGTATCAAATCCAAAAAAAAATCATTGTGATTTTTTGGAGCTTACTCCCTATGTTTCCTTCTACAAGTCTTATGGTTTCAGGTCTTACATTCAATTATTTAATCCATTTTGAGTTTATTATTGTGTATGATATAAGAGAGAGGTCCAACTTCATTCCTTTGCATGTAGCTACCCAGTCTTTCCACCACCATTTATTGATTTCCCTATTGTGTATTCTTGGCTCCTTTGTCAAAAATTAATTGATGATATACATATGTGTTTTATTCTGGGCTCTCTATTCTTTTCCATTAGGTTCCTTTCTACTTTGTGATTTTATGACTACGATGACACAGAGCTTTCAATAATTTATTTTAAGTACATTCCTAAGGTCTTACTGGTGTGAAATCCTTATCTACCATTGATGAACAGTCTTATAAAATTCTGCAGATAAATAATAGGTAGTATGAAAAAAGCAAACTATTATCCTCCTGGGTTAGCAGTTGGCATGGATGTTCACTTTAAAGCAGTGGCCCTCAATTTTCCGTGCTCATGAGAATGAATTATAGAGTTAGAAAAAAAAGTATAAATATATTTGCCAAATTTATTGCGGCTAGGCTACATTTTAAATAATTAAATCAGATTCTCTAGACATGGGGACAAGGCCTAGATATTTTTTAAATGCTAGGTTTTTCTAATTTGCAGAGAAAGTTGAGAGAAATTAAAAGTCAGTAGGATAAAAGTAATTGAAGAGGCAAAAGTGAAAGAAATTCAGTTCGAATCGTTCAGTTTGAACAGTTTTGAAAAAGTTCAAACTATAAGTGACAATTTTGAAGCAATTATATAACAAATTTAATAACCCAATTGAATTTTGGAAATACATGATTTAAGAAAAATTTAAAAAGAAAATTACTACTAAAATACAAGTTAAAACTCCTTTTCTAGTTCAAGTTTGTGAGGTATATTTTTATAGATGTTGGATATAATACACAGTGATTTTTGTTCCTCTTTGGACTGTTTGGGAGTAAAATGGAAACCCTGTCAAGTTTCAGGCATTTTCTCATTTGATTTCTGAAATTGTTTAATTTCTAAAGATAAGTATGAAAGGAAACTTCAGACGGTAAAATGATTATTTCACTAAAGCATATGTAAGAAGTACTCATTATCTAAGTGTAGGGAATAATTAATAAGTGGTGTATTAGTTTCCTAGGCTTGCTCTAACAGGTCACCACCTTTGTTTCTTAAAGCAACAAAAATGTATTCTCTCACAGTTCTGGAGGGCAGGTGTCAATAGAGCTGTCCTCCCACCAAAGGCTCTAGGGGAATCCATCTTTGCCTCTTCCAGTTTATGGTGGTTCCTGGCATTTCTTGGCTTGTGGCAGCATAATTCCAGTCTCAGCCTCTATCTTCACATGGCCTTCTTTCCATCTATCTTTAGGTGTTTTTTTTTCTGCCTTTCATAAGGATACTAATTGAATTTAAGCTCCCCCCCCCCATCCAGTATTATGTCATCTGGATCCTTACTCTAATTACATCTGCAAAGACTTTATTTCCAAATAAGGTCACATTCTGAGATTCTAGTAGACATTAATCTTTAGGGGTACTGTTCAACCTACTACATGAGGTAAATACCATCTATGATGCTGGTAGGAGTCCCCTTACTGTGGCAGGATCTAATAGCCCCAAAGTCTTTGAAGAGCTATTTAGATCAGCAAAGAGGTGCCCTGCCCAGATGGAACACACTCACATAAACAGTCCTTATAAATTTCGGGTCTTTATTGTTTATTTTATTTTATTTTTTTTTAAATTTTTTTTTCAACGTTTATTTATTTTTGGGACAGAGAGAGACAGAGCATGAACGGGGGAGGGGCAGAGAGAGAGGGAGACACAGAATCGGAAACAGGCTCCAGGCTCCGAGCCATCAGCCCAGAGCCTGACGCGGGGCTCGAACTCACGGACCGCGAGATCGTGACCTGGTTGAAGTCGGACGCTTAACCGACTGCGCCACCCAGGCGCCCCATCGGGTCTTTATTGTTTAAATGTCCCCTTGCCATAGTTGTTTCTTCATGTTTTTTTGATAAGCCCCAGTGAGTCCCCTTGACAGATGAGCTACTGAGTTCTTATTGGTGAGAACAGTTTTTGTCAGAATCAAATGGATTAAAACAACTTCACTTAGGTCGTAAGCAGGTGGATTTGAAGTCATATTAAACCAATACACAATCAATAGAAAAAAACATAGCAAATATATGAAGAGATATTATGTGTTCTGCATTTGATGTCTTAGATTGTTTAGTAGGGAGCCTGTGGTTTTAAGTGCTAGATTAAGGAATTATTAATGGCTGAAGAATTAAAGGAAAACAGTTGATGGGGGAATTTGATGCACTTGGAGGTACTAGTGTGTCTGTATCAGTGACTTTCAAAGTTTTCAGACTCTAGGGACACCTGGGCACCTGGACACCTCAGCTGGTTGGGCATTCGACTATTGGTTACAGCTCAGGTCATGAACCCAGTATATGGGATCTAGCCTACATTGGACTCCTTGCTGAATGTGGAGTCGGCTTGAAGTTCTTCCCTCCCCAACCCTCCCCTCTCTCTTCATCCCTTCCCCCACTTGCACATGCTCTCTCTCTTCTCTCTAAAAAAAAAAAAAAGAAAGAAAACAAAGTTTTCTGATCCTAACCTCAATAAATAATAAATTTTATATTGTGTTGAATACACAAAGGCATAAACACACATAACTTAGAAGTTTCAAAAATCAATACTACTTCCCCTACTACAAGGGAAATATTAATGCTTTTTCTTCTCTTTAATTTCATTTTTAATAATGAAAATCATGACATCTGTTATGTAGTACACCTTGGCTTTGGACTGTCAATTTGAGTTTTGGCTGTCTAAGATTGGTTTTTGACTGTGAGAAGGATTATATATTTTTAAAATATTTATATTTAATATATTATAAAAGTATTCTAAATGTTTCTAAAACTTTTTTTAAATTTACTTCTTAAAATTTCTTATAATTTACTTCTTAAAATTTCTAAATTAAATTTATGTAAAATAAAACAAACATCTTTTGGAAGACTTGATTTATGATTACTTAATCCAGTTGTAAAGATTAAACTTGCTTGAGCAGTAAATCTCATTTACAAGTTTAATTACATATTATGAAACATTCAAATTGCATTTAATAAATTTAATATGTTTGATTTTCCTTTTAAAGTACTTCAAATGCCTGACTAGGCAAATGATGATTTTATTAAGTAACACTCCTTCAAAGTACTTAACTCTTTTAAATGTAATTAATTAAACTTAGAAATGAAGCAAATCTCAGGTTCTTTAAACATGTTCAGGATGTGAAAAAAACCACTCCCAAACTTAGTCTAGAGCAAGGTGGTCTACTAACCTTTCTGGAAAGTAATTTACATTTCTGATTAAATGTTTAAGCAATTTTACTAATAGATTTGAGAGCCTCTTCTGAGAAACCCACTTTGATTGTCAATCATGGAAGGACCCTGACAACTTTTAACCAGTCTTACAAAGAGTGTAACAAGCTTTAATTAGGTCTTCTATACATAGTCTCACAAGGACTATCTAACTAACCACTCTTTTTTTTTTTTTTTTTAAATCCTATGAACTATCACTAACAGGACGCAAATCTTTGAATTGGTTCTTTTAAATTTTTTAAATGTTTATTTTTGAGAAAGAGAGAGAGAGAAAGAGAGAGACAGAACACGAGTGGGGGAGGGGCAGAGAGAGAGGGAGACACAGAATCCAAAGCAGGCTTCAGGCTCCAAGCTGTGACAGCGCAGAGCCTGACGTGGGACTCCAACCCATGAACCTGTGAGATCATGACCTGAGCAGAAGTTGGACGCTTAACCGACTGAGTCACCCATTCTCCCTGAATTGGTTCTTTTAGAAAGGCCTTCCTCATAGCAAGTTTGAAATAAAATTTAAAATAAAATAATATGTAACATGCTTATGTTGAAGGATAATTTTTTAAAAGAGGCAGCATCTTGGATCTTGTACAAATATAAAATAAATATGTGTGAGGCATTTTATTTAATGAGGAAACCAGCAATATATAAAACAGAAATCAGTGGCAATCAGGAATTGTGAATGAATTTGCTAATAGATACAAATAAGTTCTTCTTTGGAGTGGAGGTGATGGTGGTGAAATTGATTACAATTTTATGTCGCAAAATTCCTTTGAATCTTTATGGATAAGAATCATTTACATGCTATAATTTTTTAAAATAATTTTCAGAATTATATAATAGCTTAGTTAGAGATAATTAAAGAGGCAGACTCCCAGATAACCTGGAGACATGCACTAGACAATGCTTAGCATTCTTTTGAGAGGATACTCATTAATCTTCCTTTTTGCCCATTTCAATGTCTTTCATGATTTTTCCACCTGATGATCATGATAATATTAAAGATTATTCTTATACACACACACACACACACACACACACACACACACACACGGGTCTCATTGAGTTTAGTCTACTTTTTACATAGGTACCACAGAGTGTTAATATATGTCTCCTTGAATTGGCTTTACAAGTCTAGAGTCATACTTCATATACCTAGAAAAGGGAGCCTTATAACAAGACAATATTCCAAATAATTGCAGTAATCTTTCCTACTTTAATTTATTTAGTTCTATGTATTCTTGTTTCACTGGATCTTAGATTAGAAATCTGCTTTCATGAAGCCTTCTGTTTCATGGAAAAAAATCCTGAAAATCAATCCACTGGTAGTTGTCTAAACAATATCAACTCAAAAACCACACTCCAAAGTCAATTATTTGAAGTGTCAGTGGTTTAAAGTACCTGTTAGAATCTTTTTTCATGAGGCTCTGAGACTCTCCTTTGTTCTTTGGGTTTTTCCCCTTAATTAATCAGAGGTGTAATAAAGCCAGCATAAAGCACAGAAGATTGTTCTAATAAGAGACAGAAGTCTAACACATTTAAAGTATTAAAAATTCAACTTCCATATTTTTTCAGAATTTTAGAAATATTTGATTTGTGTAAGTGCCCATTTATCTGTAAAAACTAATCAGAATAGATATCCTTTAAGATAAGAGACCTCATAACTAATTTATTAATATGTTCCAGAGATAGGAAAATATTTTATACTCTCAATGAAGAGTGAAATGCTTTGAAATTAAGTTAAACTCTTGTACCTTTCAACTTAAGAATCAGAAATCTGAAATCAATTATACATTTTCTATTAGAATCCCAAAACTAATCTGTTACGTTCTATAATATGCCAGTTCTTTTGAACATTACAAGAACTTTAAGCTAAAAAAGTATTCATTAACTCAAAAGTATTAATACTGTGGTTTGATTTACTTATTCATTTCTTTACTCTAAAACTATTACGGGAATTAAAAGATACTTGCCACTGAAAGAACAATTTTGTCATCTCGTACAAATTGAAGTTATATCAACAATTCACTTCCATGCTGTTGTGAACAGGCCAAGTATTGAGGCTGGGTCATGGGGTCTGTTTTTGCAGATGTGCGGGTGTTTCTTCCCTAGCAATAAATAATTTTATAATTTCCATGAACATAGAGTCCTTCAAGTCCATGCACCTTAGATGGCTTTGGTTTTATAACCTATTATTTTTAGGATAAAATTATGTCCTTGTTAAATTCTTTCTTTTGATTTGACAAGGGAAATGTCTGTACCCCTACCAAGGCTGCAGTAAACTTTTTTTATATCTTGATGAGATTATGCATTTCTTCAACTATTCTATAATATTTTAATGTATTTATATTACCTTATAAGACATCTTATTGACATTCCATTGGAGCTTCATTACTTCTCATACCTATTACTAAGATGATTCTCAAGTGATGCAGTAATATTACAACATTCCATGCCCTGGGCATCTTCGTTCTTATTAGTAAAACAAAACCAAATACCAAAACAAACTCAACCCAACCAACAAAAAATAGCAACAAAAACTGATGACAAGTATATATTGTTAAATGAGCATGTCTTTTGAAGGCCTCATCTTTTTCTCAATCTTCTTTCAGAATACCTACACAAGAAGACTTTCTAAACTAGCTAGGAAGAGGATAAAATTTTCTGAGTATCATTACACAGAGAAGAATTATATTGCTTCTATATGTCACTAAAATTACCAACAGATTCTGCTGAGTATGACATTTATTCCAAACATGATAGAGCTTTTAAATGAGAAAACTCTGTTCAAAAGCATGTTTTTGAACTCTGTTCAAAAGAATGTTATCTGACATTCTTATTTTTCACTCTCTCTACTCAGAGAATACCCTCTGCTCTATATTTTCTTTGTGTTCCTGAAACATGTTAAGTTTATTGCAGCTCCATTCCCACCTCCACCCATTCTCTTAGAATGCTCTTCTTACCCAGAATGCCTTATAAAGCTCCTTAGCTTTTCTAAATTCTATAATCTTTTCAGGGTCAGATTGAGCCCGCCTCCCCATTTGAGGTTTTGGGGGTTATTCTGGCCCTCAGTGACTTCTCTTTCTCTCACATCTTATGGCATGAATAATCTGCTTCAGTCAAGTTAGCACTAGTATTAAGAATGTTAATTTCCATTTCCCTGAGTCAAATTTCTTTAGGCAAAGAACCTGGCATATCATTAGGATTGATTACCAACAGAGTTTAGCATGTGCTGAGGACGTAAAAGAGTGTTAAAGGAGATAAATTAGAGTCAAGATTCCTCAAGGGCTTTGGCTTTTATCATTTTATTCTTAGCACTTAGGCCACTTAGCACTGGCCTTAACACTCATTAAGTGTTAATTGAATGAAACATGATTTTGGGAAATACTTTCTAATCTAAAGATTGTTCTAGTCAGTGTCTAAGTAAAGATATAAAGTGATGTTGAAACAGTTAGCTTTTCATATTGTGGATGGATAGAACTAGAAGACAGTTTTCTTAATAAGCAGTGATAGCCAGAAGTTAATGTTACTATGAGCTGTTCAATAAATATGAAATCACTGTGCATTTGTCACCTGGTATCTTTATTCTAACACATTCCTAGCCTATAAAAATACACCTGGATTGCTATGGCAGCAAAATATTTTGTATTTGTTTTCACCTACACCCAGTAATTTTATTCTGGCCACAATCTGATGCATGTGATTCATTCACACTTGAAGTATTGTCTTCAGTAAAGCTAAACTTGAACTAGATTGTAATCTCCTTACCTCCTAGGTCACCATTCCCTAAGGATCCATCTTGTGATTTTAATTCATATATGTAACTTTCCTCCTTTTGCCTCCTTCATTCCATTGTAGTAACTAGGCACAACATCATTATCCTCTTTGGCAAGTCTTTTAAAGTGTAACAGAAGGCTTTTTCATAGATGTTGAGTATGTAAGCTGCATAGAGATAGGCAATCATAGGTTCAAAGCAAAAGTTTAACTAATCAATATAATTAAAGTGTGAATCCTAGGAATCATTCATGAACAAATCTCAAAACACCTACTGAAAAAAATCATCAATAATATCTGGGTGCTAATATACATTAAGTGAAATATAGGAATACATGTTTATATTAGTAATCTATTGCTGTGTGACAAATTACCACAAACTTCATAGTTTTATTTATTAGCTCAAAATTTCCTGGGTCAGGAGTCTGGGTGTGGCTTAGCTTAGTTCTCTCCTCAGGCTTTCAGAACACTGTAATCTAGATGTCATCATGGCTGCATTCTGTAGGGTCTCAGGATGGATTTACTTTGCTATATTGATTATTTTAATTTAAAGTTACTTAAGAGATAGCCAGATCAAGAGGAACACTCTGAGCCCCCTTTGTCTCCAGAAAGCAGGAAATAAATCTCCCATGTGAAAAACACCCTTCTTGAACCAGGAAGTAGATAGACATCCTTATTGTCAATGATAGGGAATTCGTGGCCAACATTGCCTATATAAACAAATCTTGTTACTTTTATTAATTTACTGTGCCAGCCTAAATTCTGTTTAGAATTCCTTACTAACTGAAGCTCTCAAGCATAAAATAAATTTTCTTTGTCTTGTCAATTCCTTGCAGATTTATTCCTCTTTGTCCAAAATGTATAAAAGCTACCTTCTTGGTCATTTCTGTTGGTCTCAATTTTATTATTGGGCCTCCATGCCCATTTAATTAAATTTTGTTATTTTCTCATGTCACTCATGTCACTCATGTCACTTCCTTTCTGGAGCTTAGGATCCTCTTCCAAGTTCATGTGGCTGTCGGTAGAATAAAGTTCTTTGCAGTTGTGGGACTGAGGTCTCCATGTTTGCTGGCTATTAGCCAAGGGCCTTCTCAGTTCCCAGAGGCCTTTACAGTTCCTTGCCACATGCCCTGTCAAAGACTCTCTCACACATGGCAGATTACTTCTTCAAAGCCAGCAGGGGAACGTCTCTGTCTTGAGGAAGGGCCCAGTCCCTCTTCCAAAGGCTTTCACCTGATTGACTTAAGGTCACTTAGATCACATTCCTTCTCTCCTTTACTTTTTTCATCTAATGTAGCCTAATGACAGGAATGAAATCCCATCACATCCACATATCCCACCCACACTCAAGAGGAGGAGATTATACAAGGCTGCATCTCTACAGTAAGGGATGGAAATTTTAGGAGCCATCTTAGAATTCTGCCTACTAGAGTCTTCAAATCTTATTTCCCCCTTTGTAGTCAGTTGTTCTAGGGAAAATGGCAGAGGCCTAGGAGTAGGAAGCCAGGATCAGGTCCTGTCTCTGCCACTGACCCATTGATAAATTTAGACAAGTCAGTTAACTCTTTTAGGAGGAACTAGATTGTTTCTGCATTATTTTTTTAGGTGCTGATAGTCCAAAATTCCACAATTCTACCTTTTTTTTTCTTTTGTTTTTAATCTTTTTTTTCTTTGTAGGCAGAGGAGACACAATATCAGACACATGGTTACAATTCAATAAATGTTAGTTTAGTGAGCTAAAAAATTCACCTTATGTTATAATGTGTATACAGAAAAATTATAGTTACTGAATGTAGCCTACAACTAACTTGCCCTTTCCATATAACCTTCATCAACTAATCAGAAGGGAGAAAAACCCAACTTAATATCCAGTGTAAAGCTTATCTGGTTCAATAATTTAAAACTACTTGAGCAGTGTTTAATAATACCTCTTGGATAAAAATGCTAAGCCCTTCATATAACTTTCTCTTCTTCTCTGCCTTCTTCATAAGGCAGTGTCCGCATCTATGAGGGTAGGGATGATGATGAGAAGGAGGATGGGTGAGCCGAAAACATCTTTATCAAAGTAGAGAAGTGCTGGCATCTTCAAGTGTCATCCTTTGCCTCCTCTGGTCTTCAGATGATATGCCAGAGTACCTGGATGCAGTATTTTTTGCTGAGTCTGTGGCTGGTATAATTTATATTTCTTGCTTGGCTTGGTCAGGACCCAGCAGCACTCCCTGATTTAATTGGTCTTACTTTGGCTCCTGCAGATCTCCTTTCCTTGACATTCTCCTCACCTTATCTAGTATTGCTTCTTCTCTGGTTGAAACTTGGGAAAGGAAAACAGGGAGGCTCGTGTCTGCCTATTGTACTTCCCTTGTTCCCATGATTCTTTGGGCCAGAAGAGTAAGTTGTGTTTCTTTTGTGTCTATAAACTTCTTACTATCTCAGAACTATTTTGATTATCTTAACCTGAAGAGCTATCTTTACACTCTTGGAGGATGCTATAAGCAAAGCAAAGCCTTCCCTGATTGGCTTTTCATATACTAAAAGGCAGATAAAGGATTTTGAAAATCCTTTCCCAAGCCAATAGTCTTGCTTTTAAATCTAAGATTCTAATGTGTAATCATATTTGGAATGTCAGTTATTGAATATTAACTCAGTCTTTGCCTTTACATTATTTTTACTACAAATTCTAATCTACCCTAGGCAATCAGACAGCTAGAGTAAATATGTGCTCTGGAAGATTTTTTTAAAAATTTCTTAAATCTTCATTTATTTTTGAAAGAGATACAGAGACAGAGTGTGAGTGGGGGAGAAAGAGAGAGAGGGAGACAGAATCCAAAGAAGCAGGCTCCAGGCTCTGAGCTGTCACCACAGAGCCTGATGTGGGGCTTGAATTCAGGAACTGTGAGATCATAACCTAAGCAGAAGTTGGATGTTTAACTGACTGAGCCACCCAGGTGCCCCATCTGGAAGATGTTTTTTAAATACTATTATTGCATCACTAAAGTTAGTTATTAAAGTACTATTACTATTATCCTGGTCATTTGTGTATTCCCAGTGCCTGGGAAAATACTTGGCATATAGTAAGTAGGCTCTAGCAATAAATGTAAAGTGAATGAATAGATAATTGTGTGAATGAATGGAGTAGAGAAAGTCTTCATAGGAAACCTGTTTTGCAGCATCAAATAATCTGAACACCTTTTCCTGTAGTTTCCTCCTCAAAGTCTTATTTGCCTAGATCCCCAGAGAATTCTGTATTATTTCTTTCTGCTTTTATTTGCTGTGTATTTTCCTCTGGGAGTTTTACATCTTTTTTGATTAAGCTACAAAACAAGCTATCCTCAAAGTACATTCAGCTGAATTAAAAAAAACCCACTTTTTTTTTGGTCAAACTATGTCTTATTTCTCACTAAAAATTGGAATTTAATTTGATATGTGATTCTGTAAGAACTACTTGCTTATTGGTAGGGAGGGTAGAGAGACATGATTTGTCTATTTAAGCCTATCATTTACATTTTGTGATGTTAACTGAGGAGGAATGAAGAAAAGAAATAGTCATAAAATCAATTGTAGTCATAATAAACTAACATATACTAAGTGCCTATTTTGTATTAGATACTATGTTAAGCTCATTTTATATGACCACATTTATGTTTCATAAGAACACAATAACAGATATTAGTGTTGGCCCAAAGTATAGTGAGGAAATTGAGCCTCAATTTAAATAACAATAACTTGCCCAAGACAAAGTTATAAAGTGGCAAAGCTGGAATAAACTAATCTCTGTGAGATTCCAGAGTCTGTAATCTTTATATTCTGATATACTGCCCTGGATCTTGAAAATAATTCAAAGATAATTTAAAGAAAAGTGAAATTAAATGCTAAACAATAAGAACTTGAGAGCAGTTGGTTTTATTCTATTAAAACAAAGAGTATGTAGATAAGAGTAGGTGGGTTGGCATTTTGACCAAAATTTGTAACATTAAGAAAAAAACAACAACTGTTATTGAGGGGAGCAATGAGAGGCTTCTGAGCTATTTAATGAAAAAATAGGAGGAAGTAAAATAGGAGCCAAGTATGGTTAAAAAAATAACATTTGGTGACTTAGGTATATAGACAACAACACCACCCAGAGAACTTGAATTAAAAAGCAAAATTGATTTCAAGAAATTGTAAATGGAAGGTGGAGGTGGAAGCTCCAAAAGCATTTCAGTATTTGTGTTCTTACATTACACACATACTATAGTTATAATTACAAGGATCAGAGTTGCATATGGAAGGCAGACATTTGGGAATTTAGAAAACTATTTGCTAACACAAATAATAACATTCTTAAAATATGTTACTCAGACTTCTATGGGCTTGGAATTATACACTATTTAATAAGATTATCTTACAAAGGTACATATTTTCCAAGATGTAAACTTTTTCCCCTAGAATATCCCTTGTGAAAAAGTAATTTTAAAAACCAATAAAAAGTAAACCAAGGCCAAAAGAATAACAACATCTCTCCCTCTCCCTCTCTCTCTCTCTCTCTCTCTCTCTCTCTCTCTCTCACACACACACACACACACACACACACACACACATCTTCTCTCCCCCTCATCTACTCAATATCCACAATAGAAGGTTTCTAAATTTCTGAGTTTGAGGTTTAATAATTGACAGTCTGTAATGCTATTTATCCTTCCCTTTTAGTTTTTTTACTTCCCCAGTTATCCTTGTAAATCAACCTTTGTGTAAATCTCAAGTTATTTAATAATGATAAATTTCTAGAACATAATATATTAGGCATTGATTTAATCTAGCTCTGTGGCAAATACCAGGAGGCTGAATATCACTGCAATTGGCTAAAATTTATTTTAATTTCACAGTTATATTTCTTCCCCAAATTAAGCTTCTGATTAGGTCATCCTATATTGGGACACAATATTCTTCTTATGTTTTTATCTCACCCTAAAATTGACACTAAGACTTTCTCATGCCTTTAAAAAAATTTTTTTTAACATTTATTTATTTTTGAGACAGAGAGAGACAGAGCATGAACGGGGAGGGTCAGAGAGAGAGAGGGAGACACAGAATCTGAAACAGGCTCCAGGCTCTGAGCTGTCAGCACAGAGCCTGACACGGGGCTTGAACTCACGAACCACGAGATCATGACCTGAGCGGAAGTCAGAGGCTTAACCGACTGAGCCACCCAGGTGCCCCTAAAATTTTTTAACAAAGATCAAAGACTTAAGCTCTGATAATAAAGATGTATGCATGTTGTGCGTGTGTGTGTGTGTGTGTGTGTGTGTGTATGTGTGTATGTGTTGCGTAGGGCAGGGAAGGGAAGAGGGAGGAGTTAAAATGCATACAGACAGACAAATATACAAATATACCATAAGCTAATTGAGAATAGAATAGGAAATATAATTAGTTCAGTTTTAGTGCATAATATTTATGTGGTTTGTAGTCATTTCTGTATAGTTAATTACTCGCTGTCATAGTGTAAAAATGGGTGCTAAGTATATCCCTACCACCTGCTGTGCCAATTAGCTCATTTTTATGATCTGGAGGTTTTGGACCAAAAGTCTTATTGTGATATGAATGTGTCCTATGGAGCCAGGAACAGAAATAAGTGGTTAGTGAATGAGAAACAAGGATTAAAATGTATGGAGCCAGAAGCTAGTCTATGAGAAAATTCTTACCTCCATCATTCCATCTCAGAGGATGATGTGTCTCAGACCTGCCAGGGTGAGTCTCTCTATTAACACTGGATTCCATCCCTTCAAGCCTCTTCCAGAAACTTGGTCTGTTGTTTATACCAATGTGTGCATTTATTGTGTCTGGCTGTTCAGATAATAAAAAATAAATACCTTCTAGTTTTAAATTAGACCACTTTTGAGAGATCTACCCATTTTCTAGGTCACATTACCAGTGTAATGTATGGGATCATTTATTTATTCATTCAGTAAATGTTTTTTAAAATTTTTTAAAAATGTTTTTATTTATTTTTGAGACAGAGAGAGCATGACAGACAGAGCATGCAGACAAAGCATGAGCAGGGGAGGGGCAGAGAGAGAGGGAGACACAGAATCCAAAGCAGGCTCCAGGCTCTGAGCTGTCAGCATAGAGCCCGACGTGGGGCTGGAACCCATGGACACTGAGATCATGACCTGAGCTGAAGTCAGACGCTCAACCAACTGATCCACCCAGGCGCCCCTATTCATTCAGTAAATATTTAATAAGCATGTATGCATCAGTTTTCTATTGCTGTGTAACAAACTACTCCAAAACATAATGGCTCAAAACAAAAACAGCTATTTATACTGCTCATGAATCTGTACTTGGCAGCGTTTGGTGTAAATAGTTCATCCTTTTTTTTACACGGTATTAGCTGGGGTGGCTTCACTGGGAGCTGGAGAATTCACTTTGAAAATGGCCCATTCATATGGCTGGTAAATTGGCGCTGGCTGTTGTCTGGGAGTTCAGCCAGGGCTCTGGGCCAGGGACTTTGATACCTCGCTACGTAGGCTACTCCATGGACTGCTTGGGCTTTCACACAGTATAGTGGGCGAATTTCAAGAACAAGATCCTGAGAAAACAAGGCAGAAGTGAATGATATTTTTATGACCTAGCTTCAGAAGTCATACAGCATTATACCTCTATATTGAGCAAGGCAGTCATTAAAGTTCATTCAGGTTCAAGGGGAGGTGACATAGGCACTCATAGTTGATGGATGGGTGTCAACATCACATTTTAAGAACATATGGGATATTGTATTCATTTTATAGGGCTTCTGAATGGTTTGAAACAACAGAAATTTATTATCTCATGATTCTCGAGGCTGGAAATACAAAATCAAGGTGTTGACTAGGTCATGCCCTCTCAAAAACTTTAGGGAAGAAATTGTTTCATGCCCTTCTCTTAGCTTCTGGAGTTGCTGTCAATCCTTGGTGTTCCTTGTCTAGTAGATGCATAACTCCAATCTTTGCCTCTGTCACCACATGACAAGCATTCTCTCCCTGTCTGTCTCCCCTTTTAAAAATATTTTTTTAATGTTTTATTTATTTTTGAGGGAGAGAAAGACAGAGCGTGAGCAGGGGAGGGGCAGAGAGAGAGGGAGACACAGAATCCGAAGCAAGCTCCAGGCTCTGAGCTGTCAGCACAGAGCCTGATGCAGGGCTCGAACTCACCAGCTGTGAGATCATGATCTGAGCTGAAGTTGGATGCTTAAGTGACTGAGCCACCCAGGTGCCCCTCTCTCTCCTTTTTTTATAAGGATAATTATTATATTAGATTAAGGGCCCACCATACTGTAGTATGGCCTCATTTTAGCTAATTATATCTGCAGTGGCCCTAATTCCAAATAAGGGTACTTTCTGAGGTAGTGGTGGTTAGGACTTCAGCATATCTTTCTGAGGACACATTTCAACCCATAACAGATGGGAAGTGTGTTTTCTTTGGAGAATATAATCTGCAACATTGTACTAAATAAATAGGAGGCACTATTATGTGTGTGTGTATATGTATAGGTGATAAACTGTATAGGTGATAAACTGGTGATTTTTATAATCAAGCCTCCATTAAATAAAACTTTGTCTAGTGCTTAGAACATTGCTAACATAGTGTAGGCACTCAATGTAATATTCTGAATAGATAGAATGAATGAAAATAAAGACTCCGTCCTGATGGAGTTTACAGTTTTGACTAATACAAACAACCAATCAAGTTATCACACAACTATATAAGTACAAGCTAAAGTACATGCTATTTCTTCATATTTAATTTACTAAGCATATATTTCCTGTTGGGTATTTAAGAAGTGGGTATAGAGCAGTGAATGAAACAAAATTCCTGTCTTCATTCAATGCGGAGAATAAGTAAACAAATATACATAATAAGTAAGATGGTGATAAGTATTATGGAGAAAAAGAAAGAAAGAGAAAGGAGATAAGGAGTGTGGTATTGTTATGGAAACCCAGGTTTGGCTGCCCATTGCTCAAAAGGCCATACTCAAGAGAGAAGGAGTTTTGTCTGGAAAGGAATATGAGCTTTATTCAGGTGGCTGGCCACCAGGGAAGAAGGCAGGCTTTTGTCCAAAGACCAACTCCCGGGTTTCTGCCTGGCCCAGAGATTTTTAAAGGGGTTTAATCAGTTAAGGGTGTGCAGTGGTCTGTGACATTTCTCGATTATGTGCAGACTTGATGATGTCACCTACAGAGTTGTCTCAGTGGTCAGAGGTTGTGCAAGAAGGTCTGGTTGCTTGCTATCCAGGGGTTGTTCAGGAATACTCTGTTCTTTCTGCAAAGGAGGGCAAGGGCTACACATATGTAAAAGGAGCTCAGTAAAGTCATTTGACCTTAAAAAAGAAAAACATTTTGCTAAAAGATTGCTGGACCAATCAGAAAGCTAAGGGGGCTTCAGACAGACTTGCTGGTGTCTGTCGCCTGGGAGTGCTTTGCTCCTTTATTCCTCAAGGCCAGTGGTCTGCAAATCTCAAAGAAAGTAAAGTAGTTCTGATACAGATCAAGGGCCTTAAGTCAGCAAGCAAGCTAACTTGCTTCAAGTTAACCCTTCAGACCAGGTGGAGTGCTATTATAGAATTGGTGACATTCACATAGGATGCTCCTCAGTCTGTATTACTGACGAAGTAGCATTTCTGCAGAAATCTGAAAGTAATAAATAAGGAGATAAGCCATATGTAAATATGGGGAAGATGTACTCCAGCAGAGGGTAGGTGAAGGGCAAAGTCCTTGAAATAAGAAAGGGTTTGGCATGTTTGAGAACTGCTGCATGGAAACTGGAATGGAATGAGTAACGGGGAGGAAGATGGAAGTAGAGATCATGGATTTATAAGCAAGCCAGTGCAAGGACTTTGATTTTTACTTCAACTGAGATGGAAAGCCATGAAGGATTGAGAGGAGAGGATTGATGTGGTATGACTTTTGCAGAATCTCAGTTGAAATTCAGCTTTCAGCTTCTATGTAATCTCCCCCCCCCAAAAAAAATATATACATTATTTTGAGAATATGTAGCAGGAGGATCTAGTGATCTAGTCAAGTGGTGGGGAGTTTTGAGCTGACAAGTGGGAGATGATAATAGTTCTCCAATTTTATCTCAGTTTGATTTCCAACACCTACAGAAGTTACATTATTTACTTTCTTATATTACATGTCAAACTCTCTCTCGTATTTCAAATACCCATGTATTTGAAAAGGAAAAAGAAATATGTAGTCATGGTTCCACCCTAATTACATTTTTATTTAGGAGCAATAAGGATTATTCATACCTACAAATAGGAAACTGAAGATTTTTCTATTATCTTGTCATTTAGAAAAATAATGCTTGGTCCAAATGATAAAAGAAAAATAAATTCTATGTCACTTATGTTAATGGGGAGAAAGTCAAAATTTAGTTCTGTGTATTATGAATATTTTTAATAATGATGTCATGGTTATAAAGTCAGCATAATGGCCTTTAATAATATGATGACTTGAAATGACCTCTTTATCATATACTACCTGTTATGGGCTGAATAGTTGTATCCCCCCAAATTCATGTGTTGAAACCCTAATCTCCAAAGTGATGGTATTTGGAGATGGGACCTTTGGGAGGTTCTTAAGTCATAAGAGTGGGGCCCTTATAACACAACTAGTGCCCTTATTAGGAGAGGTGGGAGAGAGTTTGCTTCCTTTCTGCTCTCTGCCATGTGAGGATACAGCTGTCTGCAAATCAGGCAGAAGGCCCTTACCAAAAATTGAATCTGCCAGCAGCTTGATCTTGGACTACCCAACCTCCAGAAATGTGAGAAATAAATGTCTATTGTTCAAGACACCCAGTCTATGGTAATTTGTTATAGCAGCCCTAGCTGAGACACTACCCAGAAATGAAGAAGTGATTTTTAAAGTTCTTTAGTGAACTTATGTCTACGGATATTGAAAGATTACACATTTCTTGGGTATGTTGGGAAACACAACTCCTGATCAGGGTTTAGCAAACTTTAGCCCATAGGCTAAATTCTGCCCACTGCCTATTTTTGTAAATAAAGTTCTGTTAGAAGCACCCACCCATTTACATAGTTTTTGTGGCTTTTTTTCCTACAATAGCATAGTTAAGTAGTTGTGACAGAAACTGTATGGCCCACAAAGTTGAGAAACTATTTTACTATCTGCTCCTTTATAGGAGTGTATAAGTTGTTTCCCCTGCTTAAGTGATATGAATGGCAGGCTCAGAGAGGAAGGTCTACACTTCTTCTAAATCTCGGAAAGGTAAAGTAATTATTGTTACTGGGGAGAAATTTATACAATTGAACTTCTTGGCAATTAAAATGTTTATTGAGGAATAAATGGGCATGGGGCATTTATCTAAAACTGTTCCAAATGGCTTTGTAGATTGTTCACAAAACCACTTCTATTTCTGTTTTTATATCAGTCAATAGCACCACTTTAGTTGTCCAAGTCAGAAATGTAGCCAATGTCCTAACCCCTCTCAGTCCTTCTCTGCTTTACACCAACTCGGTACTTTTCTCCGTTCCCACTGTCACCCTGGCCAGGCACCTGGAATTCTACAAACTTGCCTGCAGTGCTGAAAACATTTCTTAACAGCCTTTTCCACCTCCAAACATTCTTTTATTTTCAATCTCTATCCTACACAGTGACCTTTTAAAAGGACCAGTCCCCTATTTATATCCTTCAGTGGTTTTCTATTGCCTTTAGAAATAAATCTAAACACTGGAGCATAATTTATAGAGTCCTTCACAAATGGCCTTTATTTGACTAACTTCTCTTTACCCTTTAGGTCCCAGCTTATCTGTCACTTCCTCTGGGGGTCCTTCTCTGGTACCCAAATCTGGTTTAAGTCACCCTCAGATGACTTAAGTGTCTCCTAAGGCACTTTATAGTTTCTTGTTATACAGAAGAACACACTGCATTGTAATTGTTTGCTTAATTGTCTGTCCGAACACTGTAATGCTGTGAGGGCAAGGACCATGTCTTCATTAACTGGGGACACATTAGGGAGGAAAACAGACATAGTCTCTGTTGTAAAGACACTTGCAGCATAGTGAGAGAAACTGATATTTATCAACTAATTACTGAAATATAAATAGCAGCATCCTGTTTGGATATTTTAAACTGAGGTTTCCTGCCCCTTTTGACTGAAATTATTTTTGTGGTCTTTTGCCTCTTTACCCATTCACTGATTTAAGAGGAAGACAAAGATAGGCTAGAATAATGAGGTCACTGATCAGTTTTGAATTTAGTAGTCCATAGGCAGACAATAGTTTTGAAGACTTTTAATTCAAGAACTAATCACCCCCAAAGGGAAAGGGACTTCCCAAATTCTAAAATCTTTTCTTTAGTAATCAAGAATTAAAGCTTGGGTGCTATGGTAGAATTTTACTATAAGCTCTGGAGGAGGGATACAGGATATGTTACACAGGGAGAAGATAAAAACTCTCTTTGGGCTGGGCAGAGAAGACGGGAGTGAGAGAGAAAGGAGAACAAATATGGAAAGTTGCACACCAGAGGCCTTCCCACTCTCCTGTCTTTTTTCCCTAAAATATAAGCTATGTAGGGGTTACAGAAACCCCAGGATGGGGTTGAGAAATCCAGATCAGGACTTGTTCTATTCTTCCCTTTCCATGACCCCAGGAAGGTGAGAGCATCTTAGAGAAGCCCTGAGTTTAGCATGGTGCTGAAGCAACATGGTATGTAGATGATTGATAGCAATTGCTGATGTAGGTGGCCCTGTAAATGGGCTTGATATGGGGAAGGGTTGACCCTCCCTCACGAAAGAGATATGGAACTCCAGATTCAAGTCCTGTTTGGTAGGGAGGGTCAATGGAAAAAATATAAGAACCGAGAGAAGGTCTTGTTTATTGTTGTATTCCAAGCATCTACTACAGATTACTGGCACATAGTAGTGTATAATAAATATTTATTGAATGAATTCAATGAATGAAGAATCAGAATACAGGGGGAAAATTGAATTTTCATTTATTAAAAAGAAATTTTTGAAGGAAATTGTCATGTAGATTCTTGACAAAGTCACTTAACTGAGGAATTAATCTTATATATTTTTTTAATTTTATTTTTTATTTTTTAAAATTTACATCCAAATTTGTTAGCATATAGTGAAACAATGATCAGGAGTAGATTCCTTAATGCCCCTTACCCATTTAGCCCAAACCCTTCCCACAACCCCACCAGCAATCCTCAGTTTGTTCTACATATTTATGAGTTTCTTCTGTTTTGTCCCCCTCCCTGTTTTTATAGTATTTTTGTTTTCCTTTCCTTATGTTCATCTGTTTTGTCTCTTAAAGTCCTCATATTAGTGAAGTCATATGATTTTTGTCTTTTTCTGACTGACTAATTTCACTTAGCATAATGCCTTCCAGTTCTATCCATGTGGTTGCAGAAGGTAAGATTTCATTCTTTTTGATTGCCGAGTAATACTCCATTGTGTGTGTGTGTGTGTGTGTGTGTGTGTGTGTGTGTGTATACACACACATACATACATTGTATACATGTATACATGTGTATATATATACATACATTGTGTGTGTATATATATATATGTGTGTGTGTGTATATATATATATATACATATATATACCACCTCTTCTTTATCCATTCATCCGTCGATGGACATTTGGGCTCTTTCCATACTTTGGCTATTGTTGATAGTGCTGCTATAAACATGGGGGTGCATGTGTCCCTTCAAAGCAGCACACCTATATCCCGTGGATAAATGCCTAGTAGTGCAATTGCTGGGTCATAGGGTAGTTCTATTTTTAGTTTTTTGAGGAACCTCCACACTGTTTTCCAGAGTGGCTGCACCAGCTTGCATTCCCACCAACAATGCAAAAGAGATCCTTTTTCTCTGCATCCTCGCCAACATCTGTTGTTGCCTAAGTTGTTAATGTTAGCCATTCTGACAGGTGTGAGGTGGTATCTCATTGTGGTTTTGATTTGCATTTCCCTGATGATGAGTGAAGTTGAGCATTTTTTCATGTGTCAGTTGGCCATTTGGATGTCTTCCTTGGAGAAGTGTCTATTCATGTCTTTTCCCCATTTCTCCACTGGATTATTTGTTTTTTGGGTGTTGAGTTTGAGAAGTTCTTTATAGATTTTGGATATTAACCCTTTATCTGATATGTCGTTTGCAAATATCTTCTCCCATTCCGTCGGTTGCCTTTTAGTTTTGCTGATTGTTCCCTTCGCTGTGCAGAAGCTTTTTATTTTGATGAGGTCCCAGTAGTTCATTTTTGCTTTTGTTTCACTTGCCTCCAGAGACGTGTTGAGTAAGAAGTTGCTGCAGGCAAGATCAAAGAGGTTTTTGCCTGCTTTCTCCTCAAGCATTTTGATGGCTTCCTGTCGTACATTGAGGTCTTTCATCCATTTTGAGTTTATTTTTGTGTATGGTGTAAGAAAGGGGTCCAGGTTCATTCTTCTGCATGTCGCTGTCCAGTTTTCCCAGCACCACTTGCTGAAGAGACTGTCTTTTTTTAAAAAATATATGAAATTTATAGTCATATTGGTTTCCATACAACACCCAGTGCTCATCCCAAAAGATGCCCTCTTCAATACCTATCACTCACCCTCCCCTCCCTCCCACCCCCCATCAGCCCTCAGTTTGTTCTCATTTTTTAAGAGTCTCTTATGCTTTGGCTCTCTCCCACTCTAACCTCTCTTTTTTAATTTTTTTTTGCTTCCCCTCCCCCATGGATTCCTGTTAAGTTTCTCAGGATCCACATAAGAGTGAAAACATATGGTATCTGAGACTGTCTTTATTCCATTGGATATTCTTTCCTGCTTTGTCAAAGATTAGTTGGCCATATGTTTGTGGGTCCATTTCTGGGTTGTCTATTTGGTTCCATTCTTCTGAGTGTCTGTTCTTGTGCCAGTACCATAGTGTCTTGATGATTACAGCTTTGTAGTATAGTGTGAAGTCTGGGATTGTGATGCCTTCTGCTTTGGTTTTCTCTTTCAAGATTGCTTTGGTTGTTCACGGTCTTTTCTGGTTCCATACAAATTTTAGGATTATTTGTTCTAGCTCTGTGAAGAATGCTGGTGTTATTTTGATAGGGATTGTGTTGAATATGTAGATGGCTTTGGGTAGTATCAACATTTTAATAATATTTGGTCTTCCCATCCAGGAGCATGGAATCTTTCTCCATTTCTTTGTGTCTTCTTCAATTTCTTTCATAAGCTTTCTATAGTTTTCAGTGTGTAGATTTTTCACCTCTTTGGTTAGATTTATTCCTAGGTATTTTATGGTTTTTGGTGCAACTGTAAATGGGATCGATTCCTTGATTTCTCTTTCTGTCACTTCATTGTTGGTGTATAGGAATTCAACCGATTTCTGTGCATTGATTTTATATCCTGCAACTTTGCTGGACTCATGAATCAGTTCTAGCAGTTTTTTGGTGGAATCTTTTGGGTTTTCCATATAGACTATCATGTCATCTGAGAAGAGTGAAAGTTTGACCTCCTCCTGGCTGATTTGGATGCCTTTTATATCTTTGTGTTATCTGATTGCAGAGGCTAAGACTTCCAATACTATGTTGAATACAGTGACAAGAGTGGACGTACCTGTCTTGTTCCTGACCTTAGGGGGAAAGCTCTCAGTTTTTCCCCATTGAGGATGATATTAGCATTGGGTCATTCATATATGGCTTTTATGATCTCGAGGTATGATCCTTCTATCCCTATTTTTTGAGGGTTTTTATCAAGAAACCTTGCTGTATTTTGTCAAATGGTTTCTCTGCATCTATTGAGAGGATCATATGGTTCTTGTCCTTTCTTTTATCAATGTGAGGAATCCCGTTAATTATTTTGTGGATATTGAACCAGCCCTGCATCCCAGGTATAAATCCCACTTGGTCATAATGAATAATTTTTTTAATGTACTGTTGGACCCAGTTGGCTAATATCTTGTTGAAAATTTTTGCATCCATATTCATCAGGGAAATTGGTTTATAGTTCTCCTTTTTAGTGGGGTCTCTGTCTGGTTTTGGAATCAAGGTAATGATGGCTTCATAGAAAGAGTTTGGAAGTTTTCCTCCCATTTCTATTTTTTGGAACACTTTCAAGAGAATAGGTGTTAACTCTTCCTTAAATGTTTGGTAGAATTCCCCTGGAAAGCCATCTGGTCCTGGACTCTTGTTTTTTGGCAGATTTTTGAGACTAATTCGATTTCCTTACTGGTTGTGGGTCTGTTCAAATTTTCTATTTCTTCCTGTTTCAGTTTTGGTAGTGTATATGTTTCTAGGAATTTGTCCATTTCTTCCAGATTGCCCATTTTATTGGCATATAATTGCTCATAATATTCTCTTATTATTGTTTTTATTTCTGTTGTGTTGGTTGTGATCTTTCCTCTTTCATTCTTGATTTTACTTATTTGGGTCCTTCCTTTTTCTTCTTGATCAAACTGGCTAGTGATTTATCAATTTTTTTAATTCTTTCAAAGAACCAGCTCTGGTTTCATTGATCTGTTCTACTGTTTTTTTGTTTCGATAGCATTAATTTCTGCTCTAATCTTTATTATTTCCTGTCTTCTGCTGTTTTGGGGTTTTATTTGCTGTTGTTTTTCCAGCTTCTTAAGGTGTAAGGTTAGGTTGTGTATCTGAGATCTTTCTTCTTTCTTTAGGAAGGCCTGGATTGCTATATACTTTCCTCTTAAGACCACCTTTGCTGCGTCCCAGAGGTTTTGGATTGTGGTGCTATCATTTTCATTGACTTCCATATACTTTTTAATTTCCTCTTTAACTGCTTGGTTAGCCCTTTCATTCTTTAGTAAGATGTTCTTCAGTCTCCAAGTATTTGTTACCTTTCCAAATTTTTTCTTGTGGTTGATTTCAAGTTTCATAGCATTGTGGTCTGAAAATATGCACAATATGATCTCTATATTTTTGTACTTATTTAGGGCTGATTTGTGTCCCAGTATATGGTCTATTCTGGAGAAGTTCCATAACCATAGAAGCCTTTCTCGGAGTGCTCTAGAGTTTCTGAGAAGAATAACACCGTGTTTACATATATTCTGCTGCTTTAGGATGAAATGTTCTGAATATCTGTTAAGTCCATCTGGTCCAGTGTGTCATTCAAAGCCATTGTTTCCTTGTTGATTTTTTGATTAGATCATCTGTCCATTGCTGTGAGTAGGTTGTTGAAGTCTCCTATTATTATGGTGTTACTATTGATGAGTTTCTGTATGTTTGTGATTAATTGATTTATATATTTGGGTGCTTTCACATTTGGCACATAAATGTTTACAATTGTGAGGTATTCTTGGTGGATAGACCCCTTGATTATGACAGAATGCCCTTCTGCATCTCTTGATACAGTCTTTATTTTAAAGTCTAGATTGTCTGATATAAGTATGGCTTCTCCAGCTTTCTTTTGTTGACCATTAGCATGATAGATGGTTCTCTATCCCCTTATTTTCAACCTGAAGGTGTCTTTAGGTCTAAAGTGGGTCTTTTGTAAACATCATATAGATGGAGCTTGTTTTCTTATCCATTCTGTTACCCTATGTCTTTTGATTGAGGCACCGAGTCCATTGACATTAAAGGAATTAATGAGGTAGAAAAATTGCAATTAAAAAAATTAAAATTAAAAATTAAAAACACACATAAACACAGAAATCGAATAGATGATGCTAGATAGATCCTAGGTGTGTTTTGGTCTGGGTGTTGAAAGTGGTTTGACAGTTTAGAGAAAAAAAAGGGGGGGGGAGAAAAAAAATCGTTTGAGAATTTGAAAAAATAAATACACTGAAGTAGACTAAAGTGAGATGATGGGGATAAAATAGAATTCTAAAAAATGTACACAAAAGTAAAGAATATAGTAGAAAAAAAGTAAAGAAAAATATTTTTAATAAAAATTAAAAATAAATTTGAATATTTTCATTTTCTGTATTTAAGAAAAAAGAAAAGAAACGAAAAAGATAAAAAAAGAAAAAAAGAAATCGTTTGAAAATTTGAAAAAGTCAATACACTGTAGTAGACTAAAATAAAATGATGGAAGTAAAATAGAATTTGAAAAAATTTACATAAAAGTAAAAAAACATAGTAATGAAAATTAAATAAGAATATTTTTAATAGAAATTGAAAGTCAAAATGAAGTTTTTCTCTTTCTGCATTCAAGAAAAAGAAAAGAAACAAAAAAGAGAAAAAAAGAAAAAGAAGGAAAAAAAGGAAATTGTTTGAAAATTTGAAAAGGTGAATACACTGGAGTAGACTAAAATAGAATGAAGGAAGTAAAGTAGAATTTGAAAAAATTTACACAAAAGTAAAAAAAATATAGAGTAATAAAAATTAAAGAAAGATATTTTTAATAAAAATTGAAAATAAAAATGATTTTTTTCTCTTTCTGTATTCAAGAAAAGAATTGTAAAAGAGAAAAAGAAAAAAGAAAAAAGAGAAAGAAAATTGAATAGATGAACCTGCTAACAGATTGAAGTTGGACTGAAATTGCTTTGTTTTCCCCCAGAAGTCAGTCTATGTAGCTCTTTATAGTCCATAAATTAAGCTGGCGGTGAGACTTGTGTTCTTTAAGAGTGAAGTTGTCCCAATTGGGCAGGGCTCAGTGTAACGGCTCCACTTTCCACTAGATGGTGCTGCTAGACTACTGGGGTGGATTGTTGCGGAGCTTGTAGGTGCATATATGCATGCACGGGAGCAGTGAAAATGACGCCACCCAGCTACCCAGTCTGTTCTCCTGGATCAGCAATCGTGCACCCATCTGTCTTCAGCTCTTGTCTACTCCCCGCTTTTTCACTCTCTGTGACCACACCCCAGGCAGTACCTCTCTCCCAAGTTTTGTCTCATATGTGGCTGTTTTCCCCGGCCCTTTCCGAAGGACTGCAGTTTTGACCCATTCCTCCCCCTGCGGGAGGGTCTCACCAAATAATGGCCGAATGAGCAATGGCTGAATGTTGGCTGCACCAAGGAACGTCTGTTGGACCCTGCTGCTGCCCGTGCCCCGAGACAGGTACCAGTCCATCCCAGGAAATGTTTGTGAGACAGTGTAGCAGCAGTGTTTCAGGGATTATGGAAAATCACAACACACATCTGGCACCAGGATCTACCCTTAACGACCTTGCCCCAGCACCAGCGAATGTGGCTGCCTTCTGGGGTCTGCTCGGACCAGGTAGTTTCAACAGTCTCTCCAAATGTCCTTCCAGCAGTGGAACCACTTTTCCCCGTGTGGCCCGAGAACCTCCTGGACCCCACTCTGTTCCTGGGGATTCACCCTTCCCACCAGAGCACCACTAGGTATCAAGCTGCAGAGTTGCAGCCTTTGTGCTCCCCTTGTTTACAGTCTTAATGGAATTTAAACCCTCTCCTTTCTCATTTCTCCTTTCTCCTTTCTCCTTTCTCCTTTCTCCTTTCTCCTTTCTCCTTTCTCTCTTTTTAGTTTAGTACCTGTGGCTATTTCTAATTTTCCACTTTCTCTCCAGCTGCTTTTGGACAGGGGTGCTTTTCCCATATTCTCCCCTCCTTCCCAGTCTCTGTCCTCTCTCCGCCCGCAGAAGCAGTTTCCTACCTTTCACGGCTTCTCGATCCCCAAGTTCAGCTTTCTGTGCCTTGTACTTGCTGAATTCTGTGGTTCAGATTGTTGTGTTAATCCTCCAATCAGTTTTCTAGGTGTGTAGGATGGTTTAGTGTTGGTCTGGCTGTATTTCATGGACTTGAGACACACAAAAATCTTCCATGCTGTTCCTCCCCAGAATTAATCTTCTTTAATTTCAGGAAAGGAACTTTATATCCAAGTGATATAAAGTAGGTCATAAAAACCTTACATCCTTGGATCATTGACGTGGCTCTAGAATCCATGGATTGTTAGTCATCTTGATAAAACTCTGACAGCTGACTTGATCTAACCCTATTACAAGTTGTTCCATGTCTTATGTTCTTAATTTCTAGTGCATCAGTTACTGTCTAATGCCTAGGACAATGTGCAGTGCTTAGATAACACTCCAAATATATTTATTGAATGGATTGTTGAAGAATTCATCCAATCTCCCGGTCTGAAAACTTTGGAAGAAGGAAAGATTCCCTTTTCTCCTAAATCATATTTGTACTAATTATCTGTGGAGGGGTTCTGAAAGTTATCCCAAGATGCACCATTTTGGCATGCAGATTATTTCAAGCAGAAAGCAATCAAGGCCCAAAAGACTCAGGAATAAACTTTGACCTTCCCCTTAACTGCCTTAAATAGTGTAGATAGTAGCTTCAGGAATAGAGCTATCACCATAGATAACTACACTGTGATGTGAACTAGGAGTGGTAGATAGGGAGGAACTTCCCAAAGTCTGTTTGTTAAAATTCCTTTCTGTATCCGATTGTTTCTGTATGGCCCAGCAAATATTCGTTTACCAAACATTTGCTCTTTTTCTACTTCCTATGAATTACTTCCTTTCCCTTTGAAGTCCCAGACCTTTTCCCCCTTCTGAGTTCAGGATGACATATAGACCTCATTTTGCCTAGCTGTCTTTGGAATTTCATGTTTATGTGGATTCCCTGTACAAATGAAATTAAATTTGATTTTCTCTTGCTAATCTATCTCATGTCAATTTAATATTTTGACTAGCTGGAAGAATTCTGAAAGACAGAGTAAAAATTTTTCTCCCCAACATCTGCCTAGCATCAGGTATAAGTAGGTTCTCAACCATATTTGTTGAAGAAACTGAATGAAAAAATAAGAAAGAAGTAGATGGGCATTGTAGCTCATCGTGCATACTTGTACCAAAGAGATCTTTTCAAAGAATCTATGTTGTTTAAAATCTATTCTTTCTCTGTATTGCCTTCAATATCATTTTCAATGTGCTTTTGCCATAAAACCATATTTAATCTTATGGTCATATAAGCATTATGAAAGGATATAGGATATATATTTAAACTAATTAGCTTCTTTCAATTCTGTTTTTTTATTATTTTTCAGGAGGGTGCACTTTTAGGAAGAAGCTTTGTTTTCCTGAATGAGATAATATGTTAAAGAATAAGATATAGAACAAGTGAAGGTCATGGTCTGTACAGAAGGGGTAGAGAGACCTAAACATCTGGGTGTATGGATATAGCCCACATTTAATTTTTGGTCAGAAAGTCTTCCTCCTTGAATGTGGTTTGGTTTCTGCCCATTGAGACACATTTGTTTGTTACAATACTTGTTTTCTGCTGGTGTCCACAGCTGACTTCTCTGCCTGGTAAACTTGTGCTTTACTCTTTTCCATACGGTTAAGATATGATTCTGATTGCCCTTCCTCCTCACATGGCCTCTCTTTAGCCCTTGATAGTGATAAGGCCTTTTGAGTCTCTGCTGAATCCTCCATCTGACCTTCATCAAGGATATCTATCCTGCAGTAGAAGCTGTGGATCAGCAAATCCCACGATTGGCCTATGGGCTTTCATCTCAGCATCTCAGGAATAGAGGTGGGCCCTGTTTATGGCTGACCATGCCTCTCCACTGTTTCACCCATGCTGGGTATGGCCCTTTATTGGTCAGGAGCTCTTCTGCATAACGATCTCTCAGAGCCCTAAAGAAGGAATGTTCCTCCCAGTCTATTATATCTATCTCCTCCCACAGAGCCTTGAAGGTAGGAGGTTGGGGCACATATCTGATTGCTTATCTTCTCTACTTCTATTCCCATTTTTCTACTCTAGATCATCAGGTTGGAAAGGATGGACTTTCCCCTTCTCTGTGGCTGATTAAAATATTCTATGTCATTTCATTTCTTAAAGCTATGATTGTGAGTAGGTATAGGGAGATAGAATAAAAAAAAAACTGCTTACCTAAAGGGAACATACATAGGCAGCTATTTTTAAAATATTTACTTGCTAAACTCTCAGAATGGGTGATTCAGATGAGAACCAGATATATTTAGGTTTCTGTGTGTTCACTAGGTTAAGTAAATATGAGGCACTTCCTGATGGAATGCCAGACTAGAAACTAATATTTAACCTAACCTCTGATGTTATTTGATTTCTTTAGTGATCAAAGTTATTCCTGGAAGTGGAGATATACTAGTTTCATTCTGAATTCTGGGGACACTTTACTTAACTCTGGTGTGGTAGCCTAAGTTTATACTTTTGTATAATAGAACTTAACTATCCTACAGTAATTATCTCTGCTTAAAAGTTGTTCTCCTTTAGACTTATATGAATTCAGAGCAGGATCTTGTTTTTTCTTACATTTCCTATCATTACATCCCCAGCAGTCAGCACACAGTAAGTGAAAGCTGGTTGTTGAATAAATGACACAATTTAAACCTATGGTTAACATATGTTTTACTTTAAAAGTGGCAGTATTATAAAAGGCCACAAGATGGGCTCATTACACTGTGAAAATTTGTGAAACACTCTTGAATTATGAAATTAACGTTTTTTCCTTGCAAAAAATGAGGATGACTTCATATATATTTCTTTATCTTAAAAAGGAATTAAAGTGCTTTTAGTGACAAATCCTGGCAACATTAGTCATTTCCTTGTCTAAAGAATTGTATTAAAAGAAAAGTCATGGTGTTATTTAGTTACTATTCCCTCTTGTGACTTTGAAAAACATCAAGGTTTTATCTTTATTACTCTCTCCATATATTCCTTACCATAAAACTGAAATATGTGTCCTGATACTTATGGAATAATTATGTTTCTTCTTGAAATTAAAATGGTGTTTGTCACGCTTAGTAAGTTGAATAAACCACTGCTTCTTGAAAACTGACTATAGGGCAGTCTATACTACTATCTCTTTTGACACTTATTAACTAGATGAGGAAACTGGGGGTCTGAGTTTGAGGCTTGCCAAAGTCATCTGAATAATAATTAGAGCTATCTTTTAGTGGGAAAACAAAAACAGATCAAATAAAAACAAAATCAAAGAAGTGAGATAGTAAGGGCTAGCAATAAAGCATGGTGATATGATAAAGTGACTGAGGTACTACTTTAGATTGAATGCCTTCTTTGAGGAGGTGACTTTGAAGCTAACCCAGGAATGTTAAGAAGGAGCCACATTTGTGAAGTTCTGGGGAAGAGTTTTCCAAGCAGAAAGAACAACAGGTAGAAAGGCCCAAGATAGAAGGGGTATTGCTCTCAATTTGGAAGGAAAACAGAAGCTGTGTAGCTATGAAAGATTCATTCGGTATCATGTCTATGATACAGCTGGTATTATTAGACATTTACTGGCTTCCCTTGGAAATAAGCAGTCACAGAATTGTTGCTCATTCTGAGCTACTGGCTCACCCTACCAGGCAGAAGAAAGAACTGTTCTGGAATTGGCTGTTCTTTAGCTAAGGAGGGTCAGGATTATATTTCATTAGGATGACTCTAAGCCAAATAAAACCTCCCTGTACCTGCTAAAGTCATAATGAGATTGAAATGTTCTTCATATATTAAGTATCCACTGCCAGGCATTGAATATAAAACAGTGAACAAACAAAATCCCTACCCGCAAGGAGCTTGTATTTGATGACCTCATTGCCAGGTATTACAGAATGGTGTAAATGGTGTAAATTATATAATTTACACATGGTTTACTTCAATTCTCTTTAGTGTACCCACAATTTGACCAAATTTGTAACTATTTTGTTTATTGGGTATTCGAACAAAAAAAGAAGTGGCACTGATTGTCAGGATTTCCATTCTCCTGTCACAGTTCCCATTGGGTTCTTTTAATAGTGGGAATTCTTCTGAAGATAGATGTGGTACTAGTTATCTCTGCCTACAAAGATCCAGAGCATTACTGCTGATATCAGAAACCTGACAGGCACAATGGCTTATTTCTACATTCCTGGTCTTTAATGCAGGTCCAGACTTACACAGGGCTCCATCACTCTCTACATAGCTTCTGCCCATCAGGTCAGGGTAATTTCTTCATGGTTCTTGTCCCCTTAAGTCTGTTACAGGAGAAACAGAAACTTCTCACTCAATTGCGGGGATCTAAAACCCAGTGGGAGTTTAATTATTACAGACTTGATTGCCTTTTCTGATATTTTCCCATAATTTAGGGTACCTGGAAGAAAGTCAAGAGAGAAAAGATAAAACTACATTAAAACTGACCTTTTGGCACTAGGGACTTTATCACTTGAGAAAATGGTGTAATTTATGCCCTTACATTTCACTAATTTATTGGAAAATCCTTCAAACAGAACTTGCAAACTATTTCCCTACTCCTAAGTACAGCCCTTTTACAATTTTCCTTTATCACTGGAAGCAAACAATATTAGCAGGCTATGTGTTTGGCCTATTTTTAAACTTCATATCACCTTATATTAGGTTTCATACCACTTTATATTAGATTTGCTATTACTGTACTAGCAAATTATCAGAAACTTAATGGTATAAAACAACACACATTTATTATCTTATAGTTTTGTAGACCAGAAGTCTAACAACATGTCTCACTGGGCTAAGTCAAGGTGTTGGTAGGGATAGGCTCCTTTCTAGAGGCTCTAGAGGAGAGTCTTTCCTTGCCTTTTCTAACTTCTAAAGGGCACATGTATTGCCTAGCTCTTGGTCCCCTACCTCCATCTTCGAAGCCCAACAACTTTGCATATCTTTGGCTTTTCTTCCATTGTCATGTCTCTTTCTAACCGTAACTGGAAAAAGTTCGCTTATAAGTGCCCCTTTGATTATATTGCCCTTCCCCCACCCGCGGGATAATCCAAGAAATTTCCTTTTCTCAAAATCCATACCCATAACCACAATCCAAAGGCCTTTTGCTATATAAGGTAACATATTCACAGGTCACAGGGATCATGTTGCAGACATCTTTGGGGCCATTATTTTGTCTACTATACCCTTTTCTAAAAAAATAGGATGCATTGAGAAATGTATGTGTGCAACTCCTGTAAATCTCCTGTATAGAAATCCTGCTGTTTTCAGTTAAAACTCAGCTCACCTCCCCTGATCTCCCCTCCCTGCTCCTAATTTTCTTCTCTGGGGAATAGATATAGAAAGAAAGTAAGATGAATAATATGCTTTTGCCTAGTTAGTTTCTCTTCTCATAACAAGAATATCCTTCTCTTAGTCTTTGTGGGGAAGTGAGGGCTTTTGTTTTTTGTTTTTGTTTTTTCTCTCTCACTTTAATCCTGGTAGGGTTTTCAACAGAGTACTCTTCTACCTCCTTGCCTCAGGGCTATGAACATGACCCAGCCCCCCCCCCCCCGCCCCCCCATCCATTTAGACTGTCATAACCACCTGGACATTGTGATTGGTTTGGGAGTAGACATTTTACCCAAGCTGGACCAAAATACTTCCCTGAGATTTTTTTCCTTAAGTGGCTCCATGTGGGAAAATTTTTCTTTATTTCTTTGTTGCAAGAAAGCTGAAAGTATGTGTTGGTTCTATGTCTCTCACCAATTGGAGAAACTGAAAGACTGATGAGAAGCAGGAAGAGACAAGCCTGGTTAGTTATTGCTTGATTTTATTCCTTGAGGTCTTTAAAGCTGGTTTGGTTCATCTTTGATTCTATGAGTTACCCAAGTTTGTTTCCAATACCCCCCCCCCTTTTTTAAATCTAGTTTGTTTTGAGGTTTGTTTCTTGTGACTAAAAGAGTCCCGATTAATAAGGTTGTTTTCCTTCTTCTAATTCCTATGTCTCTTGACTTTATTATTTATGCTGTTAATCCATTGGGTTTATAAGCCAAATCCAAAATGGAGGATGTATCCCATGGGGACGAGAAACAACAATCAGAAGAGATTCTGAAGTAAGTCCATGTGACATTGCATATGTTAATTCTGAGATCACACTCTGAGAAAATTCACCCCCTGTTTCACAGTCCATTTTGGATTATGCAACTCAGCTAATTAAAGAGGATTATGTACAGATGCCAGTAATCCTATTAATACAATGGCAGTAATATGAAAAGCTTGAAATCTGAATACTTTCTATTATCAAGTTTCGAAGGTGAAATTAAAATCCTTAAAGTGAAATTTCCTTTCTCATTTCTTCTTATTTTACTTCTGGAAATTTTATATGCCCTAAACCTAGATCTCTTCTTATGCATCCCATTTTCCCAAAATTTAAGAGGTTATATAAGAACATTTCCACTGCAACCCAATACACAGAATGTTCTGATCTAAATACAAGAAGTGCTAATTTTGCTTTATAATTTGGATCTTCACAGCAGCATAGCTCTGAGACTCAGAAATGGCTGTCTCTTTGTGTATGTTCCTGACATATAAGCTGAGGTCCAACATGTGCTTCCTAATACATTGCCGTTCCAGAAAGGAATTGGTGGGTAGATGAATGTCTGACCAGCATACGAGGCCAAGTTATTCACTTCACGTTAAATCACAGAATGACTGCCAACTGGAGTTGCTGAACTACATTAACTGAAAAGGATACCTCTTCTGCATCCTAAGTGCAGAAATAATTCCTCATCTCTAGTCTATGGAGACCACCATCACAAAACAAATTTAGCTTGCTGCTCAGAAGGATGCAGTACCACTTTCACCAGCTACTAAATTGAGTATTTGTCTCAGTTTCCCTAGATAAGAGTCACATTTTATGCAGTGAATCAGAACTGCCTAGTTCTGAATCTCCCTGGTGAATCAGAGACTGCCTAGTTTCTCTGGTAAGTGAGGACAGTGCATCATATCACAGATATTTTAATTAATGTATTTACTTAGTTGTTCATCATGTATTTTTTTGCATATAAACTAGGTACTTGGTATATAAAGGTGGGCAAAACAGACTTGACCCCAGCTCTCACTGAGCTTGTAGTCTATTGGGAGGCATAGACAGCAAATAAGTAACAAATAAAATTATAATTAAGACTATCCTAAGTGCTGGGGTGCCTGGGTGGCTCAGTTAGTTAAGCATCTAACTATTGATTTCAGCTCAGGTCATGATTTCATGGTTTGTGAGTTTGAGCCCCATATCAGGCTCTGTACTTACAGCATGGAGCCTGTTTCAGATTCTCTCTCTCCCTCTATCTCTGCCTCTCCCCTGCTCACATGCACTCATGCTCTCTTTCTCAAAATGAATAAAAAACCAAGATTTATAAAGACAAAAGAATTATCTTAAGTGCTATAAAGGGAAAGGGAAAGTTGCTATGAGAGAGACTAACAGGAGGGACATAGTGTAGTTTGGGTAGCTAAGAAAACTTCTTGAAGAAGGTGAATTTAAGCCAAGATCTGGATGAAAAGAAAGCAGCCAAGGAGAAACTATTAGGGAGAGGGTCTTAGGCAGTAGAAGGAACATCCAATGAAGAAGAAATAACAATTACATAGGTTCTGAGGTAGCAAATAAATTGCAATTGTGGAGGAGTTGTGTTGTGGAGCCTGGTGAATGATGTACAGTATAGTAAGAGTGTATGTGTGTTTGAAGGAGGGTCAGAGAGGCCAGAAAAATTATAGACCTTAATTTGTCTTAAATGAGATTAAGAATATTGAATTTTGTCCTAAGTACAGTGAGAGGCATCTGAAGTATTTTGAAGATGGGAGAGTCATGATCTAATGTACATTTTAAAGGCATCACATAGGTCGTAGTCAAAGCAGAGAGACAGGTTAGGAAACTATTACAATATACTGTGCAGGAGATAAAGTAGCTTCACATTATGGCGATGGAAAGTGAGAGAATCAGATGGATTTGAGATACATATTTGTAAGTAGGATCAACTGATTTTAGTGATGGGCTGCATATGGTGAATGATGTCAAGAAATCAACTTTGAGTGACTGGATATGTAGCAGTAGCATTTAGCGGTTTTGGAAAAGGCTTTTGGTGAAAGAGATTTTGAAGATAAGGCAAGAGTTCAGTTTGAGAAATGTTAAGCTCGAAATGTCTATGATACATCCAGTAGAGATATCACACAGACAACTGAATATACTGGTCTGGAGTACAGAAGGGAGGTGTGGGCTAGATAGTTAAACTTGAGATCTAAAGCATATACATTAAAAAAATTATTTTAAAATAATTCCAGATATACAAAAAAGTTGGAAAAGAGTACAAAAAAATTCCTGTATACACCCAGATCCTCCAAATGTTAAAATCTTATATAACCACAGTACAATGATCACAACCAGGAAATTACTCATATTGCACTATCTAATGACAAACCTTATCCAAATTTTGCCATTTGTCCAACTTGTATACTTTTTTGCATCTAGCATCCAAATCTAGGGTCACACATTGCATTTAATTATCATGTATCCTCAGTCCCCTTTAGTCTGGAACAATTCCTTTGTCCTCATGACCATGACATTCTTAAAGATTACTGGCTAGTTATGTTGTGAAATGTCCTTTAATTTGGGCTTGGGCCTTTAGATTCCTAACTAATATAATAAATAGAAGGATACTCTTTGAACATCTACCAAACCATTAGAGCACCAATGCTGTCAGAGGAATGCCTTCCTTTTCCTAACCATGAGAATTTCTGGCTACCAAGCTGGTGTGCTGAGGAAGAGAATCTTATGGTGAGGAATGGGTAAGAAGGGGGGGAACAGAGAAGAATAGATAAAAACCTCTGCACAGCAGATTTTCCTACTGAAGTAGGTCTGAACTAGAATTGGGAATAAGTTTTGACTCTCAGTGAATTTAAGAGTTTTAACTATTGCATGGATGAACTCTTTTAATTACTGCAATCAGGCTATCCTTGGGACTAAAGTGACCAGAAGATTCTTATTGACATGAGACAAAGTCATGGGTCCTATTGTAGAATATACTCAAAGGACAGGAAAGAACCAAAGTTAAAATTTCAGTTGGCAAGAAGGGGGGAGTACAATTCTTTTGTTGTTCTTCATTGAATTTATTTTTTAAATATAATAGTTAAATGTATCTGTAAAAAAAAGATTAAGGCATGCCTGGGTGGCTCAGTTGGTTAAGCATCCAGCTGCGACTCAGGTCATGATCTCACAGTTCATGAGTTCAAGCCCCACATCGGTCTCTGTGCTGACAGCTCAGAGCCTTCAGCCTGCCTTGGAATCTGTGTCTCCTTCTTTCTCTGGCCCTCTCCTGCTCGCACTCTGTCTCTCTTTCTCTCTCTCTCAAAAACAAATAAACATTAAAAAAAATTATTAAAAAAAGAAAGATTAAAATTCATAAGCTAAGTATTTAACTAAATATTTTTAGAAAAGAAAAATAGAATAAACCCAAAAAACATATAAAAAAATAATAATGAGATGAGCATAAATTAAGAAAATAGAAATAAAACAGACTATAAGATCAACTAAACCAAAAGCTGATTTTTGGAAAAGACTAACAAAATAAGTGATTTTTTCCAAGATTGAACAAGATAAATAAAGAGAAAGTGCAAGTAAACAATATTAGATATTACATAATAGGCACCACTAATGTAAAATAAAAACTTAAAATGTATGAGAATAATATAAAAGATTTATGATAATAATTGGAAAAAGACTGAAACAAATACTTTTCTAGAAATATATACATCACCAAAGTTGATTCAAAGGCAATTAAAATACCTGAAAAGACTTACACACTTAAAAACTGAATGAACATCTGTGTATTAACATACAACAGCACCCATCTCTAAATCTTTTACAGCTGAATTTTACAAAACTTATAAGGAAAAAATAATCCCAATCTTATGAAACATGTTGATACAATAGTAAAAGAGGGTGTGCTCTTCAGTTCCTTTTGTGAGTCCAGGTAACTTTGATACCCAAAAGAAGATAGTATGAGAAAGGAAAATTAAAGTTCAATTTCATTTAGGAACATAGTTATAATAATACTAAATGAAATATTTGCATTTTAAATAGAACCACTGAATTAACAATGGAGACATCTTAAGCAAGGAAGGATCATTTCAAGAATGTCAGGATGGGGGCACTGGGGTGGCTCAGTTGGTTAAGCGTCTCACTTCTGCTCAGGTCATGATCTCACGGTTCATGGGTTCAAGTCCTGTGTTGGGCTCTGTGCTGACAGTTCAGAGTCTGGAACCTACTTCAGATTCTGTGTCTCCCTCTCTCTCTGCTCCTCCCCCACTCACGCTCTGTCTGTCTCTCTCTCAAAAATAAATAAACATTAAAAAAATTTTTAAAAAAGAATGTCAGGATGATTTATTAACCAGAATTTTGTAAAGTGGTTTACCATAATCATGGGCTAAGTGAGGTTAAAACCCAATATGATAGTTCCCATGTCCTGTATTATTGCTATAAAGAGATCACCACAAGTTTAGTGGCGTAAAACAACCCAAATTTATTATGTTACAGTTCTGGAGGTCAAAAGTTCCAAATCAGTCTCAGTGGACGAAAATCAGGGTGTTTGTAGGGCTGCATCCTTGTGGATGCTTCAAGGGAAAATTCATTATTTTGCTTTTTCTAGCTTCTGGAGGCTGCACACATCCCTGGGCTCATGGTCTTATCTTCAGTCTTCAAAGCCAGCAGTGTATCATCTTCAAACTCTTTCTGACTCTGATGCTCCTGACTACTTCTTATAAGGATCTATGTGCTTATAGCAAGCTCACTCAGATAATCCAGGATACTCTCCCCATCTCAAAATTCTTTTTTTTTTTTTTTTTTAGGAGTACCATAAGAAATCAATGATCATTTTTTATAGGACCACAGCTTCATGTACAGTCTTTTCTGAGCCACAGGGTGTACGTTCAAAGAAACATTAATATTTTTAACCATTTATAACATCTTTTTATATTATGTTTTGTTATTTCTAACAAAGACTATGGATGCGTCAGGTGTCTCCTTGGTTTTCTTATGGGCAACTCAATTCCTGGATTTAGGTTACTCTGGTTTTCCTTATCATTGGCACAATATTAAATTGAGTGTGCAGGGTAAAAATACTAAGTAAGGTTTTGTTATAATTTTAAGTCAAATAATGCTAAGTTATTTCTTTAGTGTTATTCTAATAATTACATGAAAGGTGGGGAACTAGGTCTTTACACATTGTTCTGACTTCACACAATCATACAGCGTGGATCTGGGGGATGGTTTAATTAATTAATTAATTAATTTAAGTTTAAAATGAATTTATTTAAAATGAGTTTTTAAAAAAATGTTTAAGTCTTCATTTCAGATTTAATGTGTCATTTTTGTTAAGCTTATCTCCATATATCTAATTCTTATTTATTTATTTATTTATTTTTAATATGAAATTTATTGTCAAATTGGTTTCCATACAACACCCAGTGCTCATCCCAACAGGTGCCCTCCTCAGTGCCCATCACCCACTTTCCCCTCCTCCCCACCCTCCATCAACCTTCAGTTTATTCTCAGTATTTAAGAGTCTGTTATGGTTTGCCTCCTTCCCTCTCTGTAACTTTTTTTACCCCCTTCTCCTCACCCCTGGTCTTTTGTTGAGTTTCTCAGGATCCACATATGAGTGAAAACATATGGTATCTGTCTTTCTCTGCCTGACTTATTTCACTTGGCATAACACTCTCCAGTTCCATCCACGTTGCTACAAAAGGCCAGATTTCATTCTTTCTCATTGTGAAGTAGTATTCCGTTGTATGTAAACCACAACTTCTTTATCCATCAAAATTCTTTTTTTTTTTTATATGAAGTTTATTGACAAATTGGTTTCCATACAACACCCAGTGCTCATCCCAAAAGGTGCCCTCCTCAATACCCATCACCCACCCGCCCCTCCCTCCCACCCCCCATCAACCCTCAGTTTGTTCTCAGTTTTTAACAGTCTCTTATGCTTTGGCTCTCTCCCACTCTAACGTCCTTTTTTTTTTTTTTTTACCTTCCCCTCCCCCATGGGTTCCTGTTAAGCTTCTCAGGATCCACATAAGAGTGAAACCATATGGTATCTGTCTTTCTCTGTATGGCTTATTTCACTTAGCATCACACTCTCCAGTTCCATCCACGTTGCTACAAAAGGCCATATTTCATTTTTTCTCATTGCCACGTAGTATTCCATTGTGTATATAAACCACAATTTCTTTATCCATTCATCAGTTGATGGACATTTAGGCTCTTTCCATAATTTGGCTATTGTTGAGAGTGCTGCTATGAACATTGGGGTACAAGTGCCCCTATGCATCAGTACTCCTGTATCCCTTGGGTAGATTCCTAGCAGTGCTATTGCTGGGTCATAGGGTAGGTCTATTTTTAATTTTCTGAGGAACCTCCACACTGCTTTCCAGAGCGGCTGCACCAATTTGCATTCCCACCAACAGTGCAAGAGGGTTCCCGTTTCTCCACATCCTCTCCAGCATCTATAGTCTCCTGATTTGTTCATTTTGGCCACTCTGACTGGCGTGAGGTGATACCTGAGTGTGGTTTTGATTTGTATTTCCCTGATAAGGAGCGACGCTGAACATCTTTTCATGTGCCTGTTGGCCATCTGGATGTCTTCTTTAGAGAAGTGTCTATTCATGTTTTCTGCCCATTTCTTCACTGGGTTATTTGTTTTTCGTGTGTGGAGTTTGGTGAGCTCTTTATAGATTTTAGATACTAGCCCTTTGTCCGATATGTCATTTGCAAATATCTTTTCCCATTCCGTTGGTTGCCTTTTAGTTTTGTTGGTTGTTTCCTTTGCTGTGCAGAAGCTTTTTATCTTCATAAGGTCCCAGTAATTCACTTTTGCTTTTAATTCCCTTGCCTTTGGGGATGTGTCGAGTAAGAGATTGCTACGGCTGAGGTCAGAGAGGTCTTTTCCTGCTTTCTCCTCTAAGGTTCTGATGGTTTCCTGTCTCACATTTAGGTCCTTTATCCATTTTGAGTTTATTTTTGTAAATGGTGTGAGAAAGTGGTCTAGTTTCAACCTTCTGCATGTTGCTGTCCAGTTCTCCCAGCACCATTTGTTAAAGAGGCTGTCTTTTTTCCATTGGATGTTCTTTCCTGCTTTGTCAAAGATGAGTTGGCCATACGTTTGTGGGTCTAGTTCTGGGGTTTCTATTCTATTCCATTGGTCTGTGTGTCTGTTTTTGTGCCAATACCATGCTGTCTTGATGATGACAGCTTTGTAGTAGAGGCTGAAGTCTGGGATTGTGATGCCTCCTGCTTTGGTCTTCTTCTTCAAAATTCCTTTGGCTATTCGGGGCCTTTTGTGGTTCCATATGAATTTTAGGATTGCTTGTTCTAGTTTCGAGAAGAATGCTGGTGCAATTTTGATTGGGATTGCATTGAATGTGTAGATAGCTTTGGGTAGTATTGACATTTTGACAATATTTATTTTTCCAATCCATGAGCAGGGAATGTCTTTCCATTTCTTTAAATCTTCTTCAATTACCTTCATAAGCTTTCTATAGTTTTCAGCATACAGATCCTTTACATCTTTGGTTAGATTGATTCCTAGGTATTTTATGCTTCTTGGTGCAATTGTGAATGGGATCAGTTTCTTTATTTGTCTTTCTGTGGCTTCATTGTTAGTGTATAAGAATGCAACTGATTTCTGTACATTGATTTTGTATCCTGCAACTTTGCTGAATTCATGTATCAGTTCTAGCAGACTTTTGGTGGAGTCTATCGGATTTTCCATGTATAATATCATGTCATCTGCAAAAAGCGAAAGCTTGACTTCATCTTTGCCAATTTTGATGCCTTTGATTTCCTTTTGTTGTCTGATTGCTGATGCTAGAACTTCCAGCACTATGTTAAACAACAACGGTGAGAGTGGGCATCCCTGTCGTGTTCCTGATCTCAGGAAAAAGCTCTCAGTTTTTCCCCGTTGAGGATGATGTTAGCTGTGGGCTTTTCATAAATGGCTTTTATGATCTTTAAGTATGTTCCTTCTATCCCGACTTTCTCAAGGGTTTTTATTAAGAAAGGGTGCTGGATTTTGTCAAAGGCCTTTTCTGCATCGATTGACAGGATCATATGGTTCTTCTCTTTTTTTTTGTTAATGTGATGTATCACGTTGATTGATTTGCGAATGTTGAACCAGCCCTGCATCCCAGGAATGAATCCCACTTGATCATGGTGAATAATTCTTTTTATATGCTGTTGAATTCGATTTGCTAGTATCTTATTGAGAATTTTGGCATCCATATTCATCAGGGATATTGGCCTGTAGTTCTCTTTTTTTACTGGGTCTCTGTCTGGTTTAGGAATCAAAGTAATACTGGCTTCATAGAATGAGTCTGGAAGTTTTCCTTCCCTTTCTATTTCTTGCAATAGCTTGAGAAGGATAGGTATTATCTCTGCTTTAAACGTCTGGTAGAACTCCCCTGGGAAGCCATCTGGTCCTGGACTCTTATTTGTTGGGAGATTTTTGATAACCGATTCAATTTCTTCGCTGGTTATGGGTCTGTTCAAGCTTTCTATTTCCTCCTGATTGAGTTTTGGAAGAGTGTGGGTGTTCAGGAATTTGTCCATTTCTTCCAGGTTGTCCAATTTGTTGGCATATAATTTTTCATAGTATTCCCTGACAATTGTTTGTATCTCTGAGGGATTGGTTGTAATAATTCCATTTTCATTCATGATTTTATCTATTTGGGTCATCTCCCTTTTCTTTTTGAGAAGCCTGGCTAGAGGTTTGTCAATTCTGTTTATTTTTTCAAAAAACCAACTCTTGGTTTCGTTGATCTGCTCTACAGTTTTTTTAGATTCTATATTGTTTATTTCTGCTCTGATCTTTATTATTTCTCTTCTTCTGCTGGGTTTAGGCTGCCTTTGCTGTTCTGCTTCTATTTCCTTTAGGTGTGCTGTTAGATTTTGTATTTGGGATTTTTCTTGTTTCTTGAGATAGGCCTGGATTGCAATGTCTTTTCCTCTCAGGACTGCCTTCGCTGCGTCCCAAAGCGTTTGGATTGTTGTATTTTCATTTTCGTTTGTTTCCATATATTTTTTGATTTCTTCTCTAATTGCCTGGTTGACCCACTCATTCGTTAGTAGGGTGTTCTTTAACCTCCATGCTTTTGGAGGTTTTCCAGACTTTTTCCTGTGGTTGATTTCAAGCTTCATAGCATTGTGGTCTGAAAGTATGCATGGTATAATTTCAATTCTTGTAAACTTATGAAGGGCTGTTTTGTGACCCAGTATATGATCTATCTTGGAGAATGTTCCATGTGCACTCGAGAAGAAAGTATATTCTGTTGCTTTGGGATGCAGAGTTCTAAATAGATCTGTCAAGTCCATCTGATCCAGTGTCTCATTCAGGGCCCTTGTTTCTTTATTGACCGTGTGTCTAGATGATCTATCCATTTCTGTAAGTGGGGTGTTAAAGTCCCCAGCAATTACCACATTCTTATCAATAAGGTTGCTTCTGTTTATGAGTAATTGTTTTATATATTTGGGGGCTCCGGTATTCGGCGCATAGACATTTATAATTGTTAGCTCTTCCTGATGGATAGACCCTGTAACTATTATATAATGTCCTTCTTCATCTCTTGTTACAGCCTTTAATTTAAAGTCTAGTTTGTCTGATATAAGTATGGCTACTCCAGCTTTCTTCTGGCTTCCAGTAGCATGATAAATAGTTCTCCATCCCCTCACTCTGAATCTAAAGGTGTCCTCAGGTCTAAAATGAGTCTCTTGTAGACAGCAAATAGATGGGTCTTGTTTTTTTATCCATTCTGATACCCTATGTCTTTTGGTTGGCGCATTTAATCCATTTACATTCAGTGTTATTATAGAAAGATACGGGTTTAGAGTCATTGTGATGTCTGTATGTTTTATGCTTGTAGTGATGTCTCTGGTACTTTGTCTCACAGGGTCCCCCTTAGGATCTCTTGTAGGGCTGGTTTAGTGGTGACAAATTCCTTCAGTTTTTGTTTGTTTGGGAAGACCTTTATCTCTCCTTCTATGCTAAATGACAGACTTGCTGGATAAAGGATTCTTGGCTGCATATTTTTGCTGTCTAGCACCCTGAAAATCTCGTGCCAATTCTTTCTGGCCTGCCAAGTTTCAAAAGAGAGATCAGTCACGAGTCTTATAGGTCTCCCTTTATATGTGAGGGCACGTTTACCCCTTGCTGCTTTCAGAATTTTCTCTTTATCCTTGTATTTTGCCAGTTTCACTATGATATGTCGTACAGAAGATCGATTCAAGTTACGTCTGAAGGGAGTTCTCTGTGCCTCTTGGATTTCAATGCCTTTTTCCTTCCCCAGTTCAGGGAAGTTCTCAGCTATGATTTCTTCAAGTACCCCTTCAGCACCTTTCCCTCTCTCTTCCTCCTCTGGGATACCAATTATGCGTATATTATTTCTTTTTAGTGTATCACTTAGTTCTCTAATTTTCCCCTCATACTCCTGGATTTTTTTATCTCTCTTTTTCTCAGCTTCCTCTTTTTCCATAACTTTATCTTCTAGTTCACCTATTCTCTCCTCTGCCTCTTCCATCCGAGCCGTGGTGGTTTGCATTTTGTTTTCCATTTCCTTTAAAGCATTTTTCAGCTCCTCGTGACTGTTCCTTAGTCCCCTGATGTCTGTAGCAAGAGATTCTCTGCTGTCCTGTATGCTGTTTTCCAGCCCAGCGATTAATTTTATGACTATTATTCTAAATTCACTTTCTGTTATATTATTTAAGTCCTTTTTGATCAGCTCATTAGCTGTTGTTATTTCCTGGAGATTCTTCTGAGGGGAATTCTTCCGCTTGGTCATTTTGGATAGTCCCTGGTGTGGTGAGGGCCTGCAGGGCACTTCCCCTGTGCTGTGGTGTATAACTGGAGTTGGTGGGCGGGGCCGCAGTCCGACCTGATGTCTGCCCCCAGCCCACCGCTGGGGCCACAGTCAGACTGGTGTGTGCCTTCTCTTCCCCTCTCCTAGGGGCGGGATTCACTGTGGGGTGGCGTGGCCCGTCTGGGCTACTTGCACACTGCCAGGCTTGTGATGCTGGGGATCTGGCGTATTAGCTGGGGTGGGAAGGCAAGGTGCACGGCGGCAGGGGGGGCAGGCTTAGCTCGCTTCTCCTTAGGTGATCCACTTCAGGAGGGGCCCTGTGGCAGCCGGAGGGAGTCAGATCGCTGCCGGAGGTTTGGCTCCGCAGAAGCACAGAGTTGGGTGTTCGCGCGGAGCGAGCAATTTCCCTGGCCGGAGCCGGTTCCCTTTGGGATTTTGGCTGGGGGATGGGCGGGGGAGATGGCGCTGGCGAGCGCCTTTGTTCCCCGCCAAACTGAGCTCTGTCGTCCGGGGGCTCCGCAGCTCACCCTCCCTTTGTCCTCCAGCCTTCCCGCTTTCCGAGCAGAGCTGTTAACTTATGACCTCCCAGACGCTAAGTCGCGCTTGCTGCTTGCTGTCGGAGCACAGTCCGTCAGGCCCCTCTGCTTTTGCAAGCCGGACTCGGGGGCTCTGCTTGGCCGGCGAGCCGCCCCTCCGCCCCGGCTCCCTCCCGCCAGTCCGTGGAGCGCGCACCGCCTCGCCGCCCTTCCTACCCTCTTCCGTGGGCCTCTCGTCTGCACTTGGGTCCGGTGACTCTGTTCTGCTAATCCTCTGGCGGTTTTCTGGGTTATTTAGGCAGGTGTAGGTGGAATCTAAGTGATCAGCAGGACGTGCGGTGAGCCCAGCGTCCTCCTACGCCCCCATCTTCCCAGAATCTATCCATCAAAATTCTTAACTATGTCTGCCAAGTCCCTTTTGCCATATAATACAATGTATTTATAGAACCCAGACAAAGTTCTGGGGTTTAGAGTGTAGAAAATCTTTGGGCCAATTATTTAGCCACTATACTTGTGAAAAATAACTTGATAAAATTTAACATATGTTCATGATTTTAAAACAACAACATCAATGATAACAAAACTCTTAGCAATGGGAATAGAAAGAAAATTCCTTTGCCTAGTGAATGGTATTTTTAGGAACATTTTCTTTTAAGATCAGGAAGTACACAAGAATTCTCATTATAATTGCTTCTACTGAATATTGTACTAGAATGTACTTTATCCAATACAATAGATAAAACAAAGAAATAAATGATAAAGCATCAGGAGAAAAATGTAGACAGAGATTTTCCAGAAAGAAAAACAAAGGAAATCTATAAATAAATAATAGAACTAACGAGAAAAACCTGCAAGGTTTCTGGTTACAAGATGTATTTGTTGATATAATGTTGTTCCTATACTAGCAGTGAGCAAATAGAAAACTCAAAATGAAATTAAAAATTTTTATTCAATCCCTACCTCACGTCATACACAACTACAAATTCCAGGTAGATTAAGGACTTAAATATTTACGGGAAAACTATAAAACTCTCCCAAGGCAATGTGACAGATTAACTTTTTAGTATTGGAACAGGAAAGGAGTTCCTAAATAGGACACAAAAAAATGCAACCTGTAAAGGAAAAGACTGAATTTGACTACTTTAAAATGATGAACTTTATGTATCAAAAGACACATAAAGGGGGTGTAAGGACAAGTCACAAGTGGGAAGATATTTTGCAACAGATGTAATTGAAACAGTATTAATATTCAGAATACCTAGTGATCTTCTAGAGATCAACAAAAAGAGAAACACCCAATAAATAGGCAAAAGATGTGAACAGGCATTTCAAAAAAGAGGAGAGGAGATCCAAATGGCCAAGAGACATATAAAAAGGTACTCACTTTTAGAATTAGAGAAATGCAAATTAAAATTAGATACCATTCTATACCCAACAAATGGCAAAAATTAAAAGCCTTACACCAAGTTTTATCATTAATATGGAGCAATAGAAAGTCTCAGACAATGTTGGAGTGTAATTTGTTACATCTGATTGGAAAATAGTTTTAAATTTGAAAATAAGTAGACACTGTGATTCAGCATTTCCATTTCCAGGAATAGAGTAGAGTTTAGAAAAACTAGTACAGTGGCCAAAAGATATATGTACAGCATTGTTCATACCAGCATTTTTTGTAATAGCCCCAAACTGAAAACAACCCAAATGGTCATGTACAGTAGAATAGACAAAATTTAGCATATTTGTACTTGGAAACACACCACAGCAGTGAAAATGATTGAACAACCATAACATGCATCAATACAGCCCAACTGCAAAAATATGATTTTGATTGAAAGAAATATAGTGAATATGTGTAGCATGATTCTATCTGTACAGTTGAAAATCAACACCTGATCAACATAATGTTTATAGATACGTATATAGGTGATCATACTGTAAAGAAAATCACTGGAATGTTTAATACAACATTGAAATAAGGTTATAACTGTGAAGGACAAAGGGGAATAGGATTATATAGAAAAGACTCCACATAAGATTCTTGTTAAGTCTTGTTTCTTGCTGGGAAGGAAACAGATGGTTCCTTATATTGCTGTTTTTAAACCACAATGTTTCATACATCTTCTCTTTTATATTTCTTCCTTTGTTTCTTTCACACCCACACCCACACTCAAGAAATTCCATTCAGGTTAGCAATAAAAAATAAAAGTTATTTAGGAATAAATCTACAAAAGCATGTATAACTTATATAAAAAATTCTGAAATATTCTAGAAGGGCACACAATGAGAAAATGATTGAACCATAGAATTGAAACTCATTATGGATGAGTGAACTCAATATTGAAAAGAAGGCAGTTCTTCTCAAATTAACTTATAAATTTAGTGTGATGCTTTCCTTCTTTCCTTCCTTCCTTCCTTCCTTCCTTCCTTCCTTCCTTCCTTCCTAACTTTCCTCTCTCCTTCCTTCCTTCCCTTACCTCCCCTTGCCTCCCCTCTCTTTTCTTCTTCCTTCCTTCCTTCCTTCCTTCCTTCCTTCCTTCCTTCCTTCCTTCCCTCCTTCCTTCCTTCCCCCTCTTTCTCTCTTTCTCTCTTTCTTTCTTTCTTTCTTTCTTTCTTTCTTTCTTTCTTTCTTTCTTTCTTTCTTTCTTTCTTTCTCCTTCTCCATCTCTTCTTCATTCTTCGGTAGATTTTGATAAGCTGACCATAAATTCTATGGAAAGGTAAAGGATCCAGATTAGCCAAGATAAATTTGAAGTACAAGGCTGAAGAAGAAAAATTCACCCAATATGTATCAATACATTTTCTTTCTTAAAAAAAGAAATGACTGGGGAGTGAAGGAGTAGAAATAACATTTGTATACAACCCTTTGACAAGTTTGGCTGTGCAGAAGAGCAGGAACCAGACCTTTGCAGCATCCCAAAGTGTTTGGACTGTTGTGTTTTCATTTTAATTCACTTCCATAAATTTTAAAATTTCTTCTTTAATTGCCTGGTTGACCCATTCATTCTTTAGTAGGGTGTTCTTTAATCTCCATGCATTTGGAGCCTTTCCAAATTTTTTCTCGTGGTTGATTTCAAGTTTCATTAGTGTTGTGATCTGAAAATATGCATGATATGATCTCAATTCATTGATATTTATTGAGGGCTGTTTTGTGACACAGTATGTGACCTATCTTGGAGAATGTTCCATGTGCACTTGAGAAGAATGTGTATTCTTATGCTCTTGAATGGAAAGTTCTGACTATATCTGTTAAGTCCAGCTGGTCCAGTGCATTATTCAAGGCCATTGTTTCTTTATTGATTTTCTGCCTAGATGGTTTGTCCATTGCTGAAGTGGAGGATTAAAGTTCCCTGCAATTACCATATTCTTATCAATAAGATTGCTTATGTTAGTGATTAATTGATTCATATATTTGGGTTCTATCAAGTTGGGGGCATCAACATTTACAATTGTTAGCTCTTCTTGATGGATACCCCTGTAATTATGGTATAATGTCCTTCTTCATCTCTTGTTACAGCCTATAGTTTAAAATCTAGTTTGTCTAGGGGCACCTGGGTGGCTCAGTTGGTTAAGTGTCCAACTTCGGTTCAGGTCATGATCTCACAGTTTGTGAGTTCAAGCCCCACATTGGGCTCTGTGCTGACAGCTCAGAGCCTGGAGCCTGCTTTGGATTCTGTGTCTCTCCGCCTCTCTCCCACTCATACTCTGTCTCTCTTTCGAGAATAAATAAACATTAAAAAAATCTTGTTTGACTGATATAAGTGTGGTTACTCCAGCTTTCTTTTGATTTCCAGTAGCATGATAGATGATTCTCCATCCCCTCACTTTCAATCTGAAGGTGTCTCAGATCTAAAATGAGTCTCTTGTAGACAACATATGGATGGATCTTGTTTTTTTTTTTTTTTTTTAATGCATTTTGATACTCTATGTCTTTTGGTTGGAGCATTTATTCCATTTGCATGTTTAGGCCAGTTTGTCCCACTCCACAGTCTCCTGCGCCTGCCAGGCACTCGCCTGGGATTCAAACACTGATGTCTTAAAGGATCCCACTCTGTGTACCCAGGTTCTGGGGTAGTGCCACACCACCCAGCCAGCCAACAAAAGGCCTCTGGCTCATCACAGTGCCATGTGGGCGTGAGTGGGCCGGTTTGTCCTGCTCCACAGTCTCCTGTGCCTCCCAGGCACTTCTAAGATATCAAACCCCAATGTCTTAAAAGATCCCGCTTTGCATGCCCCAGTTCCAGGGTAGAGCCACTCTGCCAGCCATCCAGCAAAGGGCCACTGGCTGGTGGGTGCCTGCAGGGTCTTCTCCTTGGTGTGGCTATATGTCTTCTTTCCACAGCACTGGTCAAGGGAGGGGATTGCTGTCTCCAATCATGCCTCTGAGCTCTCTGTCGAGCCTGGGGCTAGCTCCCTTCCTCCCCAGGCATGCAAACAGGGTGGCAGGCCCCAGTCTGGAGAAAGCCTTGCAACCCTGGAATGCGGTAAAAATTGGTTCTTTCTATGTTTTTCCTGTTTCCCACTCTGTGGTTTTTCTCTTGTCCAAATACAGTCCTAAACTTCCACAGCCTCTCTTTTTCTTCCTTATGTCTCTCCACAGAAGGATCCCTCCCCTCCGTGCCTATCTGCCTATTTTATTTCTCCCAGTTCACAATCATGCACCTATGTCCTGCCAAGTTCTCCTCATGGGCCCCTGAAGATGTTTCTGTCACTCTGTAGCCCAGATTCCTGTAATTCCAAGTCTTCTGGCCTCAATACTGCTGTGCTTGAGGGAGGGAGGAACTTCAGGTCCCCATACTTCTCCACCATGTTGACCTCCTACTCCTGGTACTACTTTTAAATGGAACTTTTTTCATAATTAAATTTCCATATATTCACAGAACTTTCTGGACCCTCTCTTATGGAATTTCTAACTTTAAACTTTTGTATAGTTATATATCTTTGGATGTTATATATTTATTTAGGAAAATAACTGATTTTCTTGAATACAGTGACCCCATCTTATTCATTATTCATGTTTTAAATATTTTATAGGATCTAGGACAATGTCTAAACTTTGGCATGCTCTCAGCAGACATTTATTGGGTGAATCACAGAGGTAGATGAGGAAGTTGGAGATTATAGGAACTGTTTCCTTTTTTGTTTCCCAAGCTTCATCTGGTTGGACCAGGGAGGAAGAATCTGATGGATTAGACAGAAGCCTACTGATTGATTAGAGAGGTCTTAAAAAGCTTGCTTTGCATGTGAAATTGTGTCCCCTGTGGCCACAGTACTATTTTCAGAAGACCCCTGCTTAATCTACATTTGGTATTTGGCAAATATAAAAACTGACAATGTGTCACCATCTTTTGGGAAAAAGCAGACTCTACCATTTCTGGCACACCAGGAAAACCTAAAGTTCTTTTGTAACTAAGACTTTGATTCCCTATCCTTCTTTTCTTTCTTTATCAATAGATCTAATAAACCCAGGCCAAACTATAGAAGGCTTCCCCTTCTGCCACTAGCATGACAAATTTGGATACTTTATGGTCAGCAGCTTCAAAAAATCTCCTTTATCATTCCTTTACTATAGAGTAGGACTTCTGAAAGTAGTTTTCTAGGCACTCAACCAAAAATACCTTGTCATAGATGGTAAGGGCACAATAGGAAGCAATGTATTTATATTCAGAATAGTAAGATAATCTCTAACAGTGCTTTAGAAAAAAGCTTCATTCATTTTTTGTGTTAATACTTTTGTCCTGATCCCCACACATTTGTATTTGTATTACTGCTCCCCCATAAGTTTTTTTTTTTTTTAGAATTGGAAAAGCTGAACTTTTCCTAATAAAGTTTATGTTTCCTGAGTTTCAGAGTGCTTTTCTTCATCTCAACCTGAGCTGCTTTCTTCCTCAGTTAAAGGAGAATATGTCTTCCTCTTATGGCTTCCAGTTTTCACTCAACTAAAATTTTTTCCCCCCTGGCCTGGTTTTCTTTCTATCATACGGTTGTCTCTCAAACCAGAGCCCCTGGTCTTCTTTAGGGGAAGCACAGGAGTACCTAGTTTATCACTATCACTTGTGATTTAGTACTTGTGTGACAATTTCTCGGGATTGTGAGCATGTGTGAAAGTTTTATTTCAAGTTGCAGTAGAGAGAAGTTTCCTAAGAAAGCCAATCCAAAGACTCCGTCTTGGTTGAGGTATCTTTTGGGGGAAATAAATGGTTAGGTAATCACTGTTAGATTAGATTTCTTTTAAAAAAGTATGTCTAGTTAAAGATCATTATACTTACTGCAAGGCAAGTACACTTACACTGGTAAGGTATTTACAAGATAAGTACAGGTACACTGGATGGTGTACTTTAATTTCTCAAAAGGAGTTTGAATCTAAATATCATCTATCAGGAAACTGCTCCAGCATTCTATCATGAGTACTAGATATTTCCCAGAGGGTGCTGCTAATTATGTCATACGTCAGAGTTCTGCCCTAGCTCAATTATGGGGCACTTTTGTTTTTTAGATTTTTTTTTTCAGAGAGTTTTTTTAAAGAACCATCTTGGTCAAGAAGAGGTTTACCTCATTGCATTTCTATCCTACAAGCATTAACTGAATTGTTGCTTAGTCACTTTTTACATTTTTATAAATGATGGAAATTAAGCATAGGCTTAATTTGCACCATCACAATTAGCAACAACATTTGTACCCCCATTAATAACATTCCATTAAATAATTTTTCTATTTAACATTTCTAAAATCAGGATATGTCTTACAACTGAATACATACACACACACTCACATGCACATGGACACCTAGGAAAACCATTGTTGAACTGATAATGTGACTTCAATAAATTTAAAAAATACATATGACATTATACAAGTTGGCACATATTACTTTATATTGTCAGCTTCCTGAGAACAGGTCCATTTTAAAAATTTTTGTTTATTTATGTTTTAATTTGAAGTTTAACATGGACAGGTCCTTCTTTGTTTCTTCATCTGTTTAATCCCTTTATTATGCCTTAAACATCAGAAGGGTGGGCTAATACAGTCTAGTCCCATTCTGTGAGATGCTCTCACTGGTGACTCCAGTGGGAAAACTGGGGAGAGAAACATTTTACCCTCATTGAGTTGGGAGAAGCAGGAGTGGCTGTGCAGTCAGATCTGGATAGTAGTGCTTCCCTCACATTTGTGATTTCTCAGTTTCTTGGGAGCCTCTCCTCCTTACGTAGTTTCCCCCATCACTGTCTTGGGTCTTGGGTAGTTCATAATTCTGTTCCATCATTTGTGGGGGGATGAGGCCGCCTGGGTGTGCTTTTAATCCATGTATGTGCAGGAAGGGAAATTGCCCTCAACAGTCCAGCCTTATGGTAGAAATACCTATAATAAAGATAAATAAATAAATAAATAAATAAATAAATAAATAAATATCTACCTCGTCAAGGGGGATTGGTTCTTAGCAGTGCTCTCCTGGCTGTTATTCTGTTAAAGGGGTCTCTCTCTTTCTCTCCTACTTGAATATATTACAACAGGTCCCCTTCTGTAATCCCCTTCAGTATAGACCAGGCCACTGAAGGAAGGTGATAGGGGCTGATTAAAAACATTTCAGTGTCACATATTAAATGTTCTCTGATATTTTGTGTGGTGCTTGGCATATCTTATTACTGGCACCATTTTCCTGGAGGTGGTGGCCAGCTGGCCGGTGACAGACGGGGCTTCTCAGCAATATCACTACTGCCATGGACTATCTCAACCTTGCAATTCTAGAAATGGGAATTTCTCAGTATTCTTAGAGGTAATTGGCTGCTCCATTGCAGACTAATATTGACTAAATTCCCACAATTTTGAGAGATTAACCAGAATGCAATCTTACTAATTTATGAGGGGGTATAACTGTTTGTATTCTGGAATGCTCACTCACAATGGTCTCTCCAGGGCACCCTCCTTCTTAGCACTGACAAATCTGAATAACCGAACTCTTAATTGGAGTATAGCTTGTATGTGTGCAATCAGTACAAGGAGCATAGAGGTCCTATGTAGAGAGAGTATTTTGTCTAAGCTTTAGGAAATAAAAACAAATATCACTAGCTTACAACAGTAGTTTCTTTACTTATTACAGTTAACCAAGGTAAATAGATGCAATGAGAGAACCAGAAGGAAGAAGCAGATAGGGGTTGAAAGGGAGCTTTCTTTACAACTGTGATTAAAATCATAGCATGACAAGTTTTATTGTTACAGAACCAGGCTGGATCACTGGCGGGGAAACCAAGTGGCACTCAGAGATCTTGGGGGATCGGAGTTTTATTTCACACCGGTGGGCTCAGGGGAGATCCTTTCCAGAGATCTGAGTCTCGAGCACAAGCATGGGGGACAATCTATTGTCTGTTACTTCTGCATTCTGCATTAGTAAGTAATTTGGCACGCAAGGCAAGCCGGGCAGGAAGAACAACCCAGAAGAGGAGTCTCTAAGCTACGGACTAGGGTTTATGTTAGTCCCTCTGGCCATCTTATGGTGCATAACTTTACTTATTTTCTCAAGATTATTAGTGATTGAAATCCAGATATTCAAAGACATTCCAAGAACTCAAAGCAAAAGACTTTTAAAATATCCTGCCTAGGCCTCAGATTTAAAATATTAAAAATACTTAATCAAATAAGTTAATCATGAATAGAAATAAAATGTGACAAGAAACTACCCCTAAAATATTAGAACAGTGAAGAATTTTAAACAGTGGTGTTGGGGCACCTGGGTGGCTCAGTCCATTAAGTGTCCGACTTCAGCTCAGGTCAAGATCTCGGGGTTCCTGAGTTTGAGCCCAGTGACAGGCTCTGTGCTGATAGCTCAGAGCCTGGAGCCTGCTAAGGATTCTGTGTCTCCCTCTCTCTCTTCCCCTCCCCCCCCCATGCTGTGTCTCTTCCTGTTTCTCAAAAATAAATAAACATTAAAAAAAATTTAAAAAGAGGTATTGATGGTGGGGCTTGGAGCCGACGGCCAAGAAAGAATTCTTGAAGATGTCTTTGGTGCAAATAGGTGATTAAAAAAATTTTTTTTAATGTTTATTTTTGAGAGAAAGAGATTGAGAGAGAGAGAGGGAGAGAGAGGGAAAATGTGAGTGGGGGAGAGGCAGAGAGAGAGGGAGACACAGAATCCTTATCAGTCTCCAGGCTCTGAGCTGTCAGCACAATCCCCACGCTGGGCTCCTACCCATGAATTGTGAGATTGTGACCTGAGCCGAAGTCAGAGGCTAATTGAGCCACGCAAGCACCCTTCAAATAGGTGATTTTATTAAAGCACAGGGATGGGACTTGTGGGCAGAAAGAGCTGCACTGGGGTTGTGATGGGTAACTGATTGTATACCCTCAGGTTGGGTGGGGTTAGGGACAGCATAAATCTCTAAGGAATTTTGGAAGCAAGGTTTCCAGGACCTTGAGGGACTAGCTTCTATTAGGAAAATTGACATTTATTGCTGTTTAGTGAAACCTCAGTCATGAGACCCTTCAGATGTGTATCAGGGGACCATAAGCTTGGAGTATGATTGCCAGCATACATCTTGGGGGATTTGAGATAAAGGAAGTTTCTAAAGGAGTTTTTACATGTTAAAGTAGACTTACAGGATCCTGGGGCTCAGGATAATGTTAAGCCGAGATTCCCTTTTGCCGCTAGAAAAGTGTCATCATTGAGGCAGCTGAGCTGGAAGGAGGTCACTCTGCCTGTTTCAAGGACTTGTCAGTGGGCTGCAGGCAGTAAGGGAATTTAATTTTTCATTTGCTTTTGTTTCCCACACCACTATGGCACTTAAACCCCTTTCCTTTGTTCTTGGATGGCCAGGAGAGTCCAAGGAATATCACACATATCCCACCTGGGGTGGGGGTACTGTTGTTAGCCTGTACTTTGCCCTCAGTTTGCCCCAAACTCCCTCATCAGTATGACTAAAAAACATTACAGTAACCTTTTTTTCCCACAAAAATAGGGACTATTGTAATGAATCTATGTCAAGTATGTTTAAAATGCTTATGTAAGTAGGAATATCAAAGTGCCTATAATTACTGTCTCTGAATTTCCTATTGCCTACTTTGCAATACTTTGGAAGTTTTCTTTACCTCAGTTTGCAGAGAAATGAGTAAAAAGAGGAAAGAATTTAAAATGTAAGAATGAGACATTGGAGTTGTACAAACATCCAAGTTCATTACTGTATATAAAAGCTCTGTGCCACATGAGAGTAATATCTGAATAGATAAACAACACTCTGTTTTCTTTTTTGGTCTGAGCATGAAATCATCATTGAGTTAATGAGAGATAGATATTTGGATGAGCTGTATGTATGACAACAGAAGGAGAAAAAGTAAACAAAGACCCCTTACTAAGGGGAAAAAAAGAAAAATAGGCATTATAATCTTGGGAAAGAGAAATTATATAGAGGCCAAGAAATTTGGACTTGCTATTACATTGGATCTTTTAGATATGAGTGAAACCCCTAGTGATCATTAGTAGCTTATCTATAAAAATGAGAATAAGCATAATGTCTTTTAAGTGGATATTGGAATGTAAATGCAGAATTTATGAGACTGTTCTAAATGCTTTAGAAAGGAGCTAAGAAGAATATGGTGTAGGTACGTTTATTACAAATAGAATGAGTTCCTTGGGCATATTCATTTCATTAATTAAAGATGTGCTAACACTTTTATTAGTCTCCACTGTTTTTTTTTTTTTGGTAATAAATCAACTTTATTGAGGTATATTTACATATAGTAAAATGCACCCACTTACAGTCCAATGTATTTTGATAAATGCATGTATTCACTACCTCCATGGTCAAGACAGAACATTTCTGTCACCCCCCAAAATTCCTTCCTGCCCTTTTGCAGTTATCAACACTGGGTATTGTCAGAATTTTTAATTTTAGTCTTTGTAATAGAGATGTAGTGTTATCTCATGGTGGTTTTAATTTGCATTTTACTGACAGCTAATAATATTGAACTTCTTTTTGAGTGCTTCTTGTCATTCATGTATTTTCTTTGGTGAAGTTTTGGTTAACATATTTATATTGGGTTGTTTTCCTTCTAATTTACATACATGAGTTCTGTATATATTCTACATACAAGTCCTTTATCAGATAAATGTTTTGCAGATATTTCCCCAGTCTGTCACTTCCCTTTCCATTTTCTTGTTTTTTGAAGAGCAAAAGTTTTAAATTGAATGAAATATGTTTTATCAATTATTTTCCTTTCTGGTTTATAGTTTTTGGCACCTAAGAAATCATTGCCTATTTCACACGCCCATTGTGTGGTGTGAGGTAAGAACATGGCTTATTTTTGTCCATATTGATGTGGGAAACAAAGGGAGAAGGAAATGACATATAAAATTAAATTTTCTTATAACCTGCAGCCCACTGACAAATACTTGAGGCAGATAGAGTAAAAAGTTTTTCCAGGAATTCCCTACAGTCTTAATGTTAATGCTTTGCTAGAGGGAAAAACAACCTTAACTTGACAATAGCTAGGCCTCCAGTATCCTGTGAGTCTTCTTTAGTATGTGAAAATCCCTTTGGAAACTCCCCCTTGACTTTACCTCACCCAACTCCCAAGGATATAATCAGTTTCTGCTCATGGTTCTGTCCCTGTGCTTTAATAAAATCACCTTTTTTGCACCAAAAACATCTCAAGAATTCTTTCTTGGCTGTCAGCTTTTAAACCCCACAAAACTCCAAAGCCTAATCTATGTGAATATAGATATTTAATTGTTCCAGCACTATTTATTTAAAAGAGTATTTTATCTCCCTTGAATTAGGTTTGGATGACTGTAGAAAATCATTGACTATACATGTATGTATATTTCTGGACTCTGTTCTGTTCCAGTGATATATGTGTCTAGTCTTGTGCCAGTACCACAATTTCTTGCTTATTATAGCTTTACAGTATGACCTGAAATCAGACAGTGTAATGTCTCTAAATGTGTTCAATTTTTTTTTCCCCTCAAAACTGTTTTGGCTATTCTGGTCTTTGGCTTTTGATATAATTTTAGAACTAGCTTGTCAAAAATGTCTCCTTGGATGATATGACTGGTATTACACAGAATCCATAGATAATTTTATAGAAAATTGATATCTTAACAATACTTAGCCTACTGATCCATGAATATGGAGTATTTCTCCATCTATTTTAGATGTTCTTTAATTTCTCTCAGTAATGTTTTATAGCTTTTAGTATAGAGGTCTTATATATATTTTCTGTGTTATCTCTAAGTATTTTATGTTTTCAGATGCCATTGTATATTGAATTGTTTTAAAATTTTATTTTCTGGTTCCTAGTATACTAAAATTAAATTAATTTTTTTCATATTTGATGTTGGAAACAAAAGCACAAAAAAATGTAGATGAAATTAAATTGACTTACTGCCTACAGCCCATTGACAAGTCCTTGAAACAAGCAGAGTGACCTTCCTCTGGGAGCTCAACTGCCTGGACTAAGCAAATACTTTGCTAAGGGCAAAAGGCAATCTTAGCCCAACTCCCCAAGAGTTGGGGACTTGCTTGAGTCTTCTTTAGCATATGAAAATCCCTTTGCAAACTTTCTTTATCTCTAACCCCCAAGATATATATTAGCAGTCATTCTCCAAACATTGGTTCAATGGGGGAGGGGGGAATGGGGTATCAATCAGGTTGAAGCTGTACAGATCAGGAACTGTGATAAAAACATGTAGGCAGACAGATCATTAGGAAGGCCCTTCATTATAAAGTTCTAGGAAGATTAAATTTGCATTAACACTGAATATGAAAACCCTAAAATGAAATTTGTATGGAACCATAAATACGTATGGGGTATTTATCTGAAGAAAATAAAAACATTATCTCAAAAAGTTATATTCACTCCCATATTCAGTGCAGCACTATTTACAATTGTCAAGATATGGAAAAAACCTAAGTGTCCATCAGTGGATGAATGGATAAAGAAACACTATATATATATATATATATATATATATATATATATATATGGGATTGATATACATAAATACATATACACATACATAAATATACATATATATATGTATATATATATATACATATATATATATATATATATTCAGTCAAGAAAAGATTGAAGTCTTGCTATTTGCAATAAAATGGACAGACCTTGAGGGCATTAGGCTAAATGAAATAAGTCAGAGAAACATAAATATGATCTCACTTATATGTGGAATCTAAAAAACAAACACAAAAAACCAAACTCATAGAGAACAAATTGGTGGTTGTCAGAGGTGGGGGGTAGGGAGTGGGAGAAAAAGGTGAAGGAGTCAAAAGGTAGAACAAAAAAATAATAAATAAAATAATGTATTCAATGTCAAAATGTATATATTTGATACCACTTTTTCTATTAGATGTTTCTTAGACTTTAGGTGAGGAGAGGGAACAGAATTTGAAATAGGGAACTGAGATACAAACTAATCATGCTGGTGGGGTTTTGGGGTGATGGTGGAGTTCATGAGGTTCAGAGTTGACAGCCAAGAAAGAATTCTTGAAGACCTTTTTTGGTGCAAAAAGGTGATTTTATTAAAGCACGGGGACAGACCCGTGGGCAGAAAGAGCTGCACTGGGGTTGTGAAGAGTGGCTCCTTATATACTATGGGGTAGGGGGAGGTAAAGTTAAACAGGAAGTTTCCAAAGAGATTTTTGTATGCTAAAGACTCACAGATTACTGGATGCCTAGCTATTGTCAAGGCAACGTTGTTTTTCCCTCTAGCAAAGCATTAACTTATAAGACAGTAGTGAATTCCTGGATTTAGGTTCTTGATGGGATTGCCTTTTTCTTGTAAACTGGTGGGGAGTCTTCCCAGTTTAACCATTTGGTTTTTTGTCCGTTCCTGTTTTTTGGGTAGCTCTTAGTGTCCAAGGAATATCACACATATACCACCTGGGTGTGTGTGTGTGTGCTAGTTTGTACTTTGCCCTCAGCCTGCCTTATGCTCCCTCATCATATCCTCCCTGAACAATTTTGACCCTTAAATCTTTATTTAAGGTCTCATCTTCTGTAGCTTCTTCCTGTTGAGTAGGGGGTGTAGAGATGTCCCTACCTATATGGGTCAATACTGGTCAGTTGGGGGAGGTATAGGAAAGTTACAAAAGGCAGAGGCAAAAGGCTGTGCCATTTTAACCCATGGAAAACACTAGAAAAATTTTACAAGGGGGAATTACCCAATTCTGTAACTTAAGTAGTAGGTAGAGGACATTGACAGAAAACAGTAATGGATAGAAATCCATCATAATCTAAGTGAAATTCCAACACATATAATCTTTACAGCCAACTTCCCTAGGAAATAGTCCCTGTTTGGGTTTTAATTCAGTCGGGTACTGGTTTCAGCTGGCTCCCAGTGGAGGTCCCTTGGCCAGAAGTGGCTAGACCAGGGATGTGGAGGGGATCACATTAGACCAATGAGGTAAAAACCTCACACAGGAGTCTTAAGATTGGCAGCCATGTTAGTCACTTAGTGACTGTCCCATGCCCAAGATAGACAACTTTGTATAAGGACAGGAATAAAAAGAAGGCATCAAGTTTCTGGATCTTATTAGCATTCCGGTCAGGGTACTAACTTCCAGCTAAAAGGCAGGCTTTCTTCTCTCTCCATAGAGTAGCCATGGGCTAGAGGACTGCAGCCTGAGCAGTTGACATGAAAGTGTTCCAATAAGATGGTACTCTTTGAAAAGCCCCTGAAGTGAGAATAAAGGAAGAAAAGAAAAAGTACTCACCAAATTTGTACCAAGACTCAGAGTCCAGATGAGAGGGCAGAGCCCCATGTAAGGGCACCAAAAATGATGGGGTTCTTGAGCAAATGGCTAAGAAAGAATTCTTGAGATATCTTTGGTGCAAAAAGATGATTTTATTAAAGCACAGGGACAGGACCCATGGGCAGAAAGAGCTGCACTGGGGTTATGAGGAGTGTCTGATATATACTTTTAGTTTTGGAGGAGGTAAAGTTAGTTTTTAAGGAATTTCTGTATGTTGAAAGCAGGGTCTCACAGGACCCTGAAGATTTAGCTATTGTCAAGATAAGGTTGCTTTTAGTTTTTAAGGGAGTGTAAACATTAAGGCACTAAGGCAGCCGTAAACATCTTGGGGAGCGTTACACACTGCAGGTCTCTGGCATCTGTCAATGAACTGCAGGCTGTAAGGGAATTTAATTTAAACTACATTTTTCTTGCCTTTCTTTCCCTCATCAGGTGATATAAAAAATAAAGCAAAAACTAAAAGTTTTATTGTTGACTTAAACATTAAGAATAGACAAATAACCTATTACTAAAATTATAATCTATGGAAATTTAAGAAGAATATAAATATCTAGGGAAAAGAAAGGAAGAAATTCCGTGTAAGAAGAAAGAAGAGCAATAGGAATGCTTTCAGGAAGGCAAACTTCCTTCCTGACTGGGCCTGACAGATATCATTATTGGTGAATGTGGCCAGATGGAGACGAAAGGGATGCAGGATGTTATAAAAGATACTCAGTTCTTTATTTCTATGGGACTAGGAACTTGTGTTGCCAGCTCTTCACTTTGTTCTCAAGTGGCACCTGAAATATGGAATGTTAAATTTCTTTATTTTTTAAAAAAAAACTATATTTATTTTTGAGAGAGAGAGAAAGAGAGAGAGAGAGTACATGGGAATGGGCAGAGAGAGGGAGAGAGAGAATCCAAACAAGGGTCTTTTCTGTCAACACAGAGCCCAATGCGGGGCTCAATCCCACAAACCATGAGATCATGAGCTGAACTGAAATCAAGAGTTGAACACTGAACCAACTGAGCCACCCAGGTACCCCAAATGTTCTTAATTTTAAATGTTGACATCTATTTCAGATTTTATGAAACTTAGAGCATTTCATACAAAAATGTGTCTCTGAGTTGAATTCTTTAAGAGAAAGAGAATAGAGAAATGCATAGGAATTTTGAGAGGAATAGAAGAGGAAGTGGAAGACATGCAGACAAGGAAAAGGAGAAATGAGAAAGAGGGACAGAGAGACTAAGCAGCAAATAATGGTGTCTTGCCTGCCCTGCCTAATATCCCTCTCAATCTACCTACTCAAATCCTGGATGGGGCCAACCCTTCCCAAAGCCCCTACTCCTCAAATCTGCTCTAGTGCCTGATCTTTTGAGGCAGTGCCTCCCTCTCTTTCACATGCTCTTGGGTGAAAATATGCATACCATGACCTTTAAGTGGTCCCACCAACTCAATAGGTAGCACCCACAAATTCAGCTGTTGGCTTGGACTGGTTTGGTTTGATCTGCCTAATTTCAGATTTTACCTCAACTGGCATCCTTCCTGACTTTTCCTGCTTTCTTTAGTGGAGCAGTCTTCTTGTCTTTGAAAGATTCCTTTCTTTCCTCTTCTCTATCTCCTTTTCTTTCTTTCTCCATTCCTCCCTCCCTCCCTCCACCTGCCCCTTCCTCCTTCCTTTCTTCCCTCCCTCCTTCCCTTCTTTCTTTATTAGCCCTACCTCCTTAAAATTACTTCTCAAATATCTCTATTAAATGGAAAAATCATCTTTCACAATGCCTTAACCTTGCCTGGGGACACACACATATATGCAGGCTTAGCATTTTAAAACTTGACATACATTTATCTTAGATTTTCAGTGAACTGTTCACAAATGCTTTCCAGCTTCCTGTAAGTTATTATATTTTTAAATGCTCTATTTAACTTCCTCCTAAGTAATCTTTACAGATTTTTCAGGTTCTTTTCCTAAAATTGAATAATTGAGATGAATTTTTGTTTTATTTTCTTTCTGTCTTCTACTGGTATGCTTGATTTAATTGGCATCATCAAAAAATTTATCTAGGGCCACATTTGTAAAGCACTGTGTGCGTGAGGGGATAGGAACTCAAAGAAGACTATGGCATGGCTTTTGTTCTCAAGTTGCTTATAATCAAGATGCGGAGAGAAGATATTGTGTGAAAAGATAAACTGTGATAGCAGGTCATATAGGCTAGATGGTGGAAGAGCAATGCAGATGACTACTATAAGAATTCAATGATAGAAATGATTATTATGGCCTGGGATCACCAGAGAAAGAAAGGTAGTGGCAAACACTCATTGAGTATTTATCATATTCTAGACATTTCCCATGTGCCATTTTCTCCTACTTATTTCAAGAAACTGGAGAGGTTTGGGGCGCCTGGGTGGCGCAGTCGGTTAAGCGTCCGACTTCAGCCAGGTCACGATCTCACGGTCCGTGAGTTCGAGCCCCGCGTCGGGCTCTGGGCTGATGGCTCAGAGCCTGGAGCCTGTTTCCGATTCTGTGTCTCCCTCTCTCTCTGCCCCTCTCCCGTTCATGCTCTGTCTCTCTCTGTCCCAAAAATAAATAAACGTTGAAAAAAAAAAATTAAAAAAAAAAAAAAAGAAACTGGAGAGGTTTATAATGTTACTGCTTTTCCAAAATAATGAAACGAAGTCTCAAAGTGGTCAAAGTGCTATTCCCAAGAACACATATTTAGTAAATTGAAGATTCAGGATTTGAAATGAATAGTCATGACATGTTTGGGAAGTAAAGAGTCTAGAAACGGAGAGTTCTTATGGGTATAGTAGACAGAAAAAAATTAATGATAAAGATCAGAGGTGCCTGGGTGGCTCAGTTGGTTAAGCATACTCTTGATTTCGGGTCATGTCATGGTCTCATGGTTTGTAAGTTCCAACTCTGCTGGGCTCTGCACTGGGAGTGCACTCCCAGTGCAGAGCCTGTTTGGGATTCTTTCTCTCTCTGCTCCTCCCCAACTCATGTGTGCATTCTCTCTCTCAAAATAAATAAATAAATTAAAAAAAAAAAAAGATCGGACTGGGTAATGCTTTGAATGACAGCTTCTCAATGTATACGTAGTACACACTAGAAGACTATTTTAATCCAATTAAATATTATGTGTTACTTTAGAAAGGCAACATATCTACAAAAAATATTCTTACTTTAAACAGGAATTTTGAAATACCTTCTACATGCATTTTTGCCTAGCAATTCCTGATCTGGATATCTATCTCATAGAAATACTGTCATAAATATGCAAAGATGTATTTAGAAGATTTTAGAAGATTTTTTTTCTGTGTGTGGTATTGTCTTTAATGGCAAAAAAAAAAAAATGTGGAATTAACCTATATGGCCAGACTGGCTAGATGCTCATTAAACCTGCTTGCATTTCCTGGGCACAAACTCAAGCAAACTTTCCTGCCTTCTTGGAGGGCTATATGACTGGTTCTTGCCAGTAGGACATGAATAGGAGAAATAAATCACTTCCAGTCTAAGCCAGTAAAGAGTGGTGTGCTTTCATACTTTCTCTCTCTTCCTCCTGTCTGCTGAGTGATCATGAAGATGGAAAGAGCCTGATACTTGAAGGACTATGTGAGAGAGAATATCCATTACTGACCCAGTGGACTTTGCCCTGAGTTCAGCTGTAAACTTTTCTGGGTTAAACTGTTAAAGTTTCAATCTTATTAATTATAGCTCTTAGACTATGGTAATAAACAAAATCTAATGTATGTCTCGGGGAATGATTTAATACTTTGTGGTACTTCCATATAATGGGATGCTATGTGACCACTTAAAAGACTTGGGCAGATTTTTGGTACTGTCACGGGAACATCTCCAAGTCATGCTGTTAAGTAAGAAAAACATTTCACAAAATAGTATGTATAATATTTCTTATGAATATCTGTCACCCCAAACTGCATGGGCACATGTACACAAGCATAGGAAAATGGTTGAAAGGGTACTGGGCTTGAGCAAGATACTGGGCTTACACATTTTGCTCTATGTACAGTGTTATTTAAACTTTCAAAAATGAAAATGTATGTGTGATTTTTATAAATAAGAAAAAAGAAAAATCTATTCAGGTAGTTTTTATAACTTGTTGTAAGGCTCAAGTAATATAATAGTTGGAAAAATTCTTAGGAAAAAGTGCTAAATATATGTGAGATTCTTTATTATGACAAACCTCTTCAAATATCTATGGCTGAGAGGTGTATTTAGATTTTTGACCAAGCTATAATTTTTTTTGTAACATAGGAACGGTTTAAAAAGTTGCAGGTTGCTAAGCTATCTTAGCTACTTAATAATCACTGTGACTATAATTTGAGATGCCTCCTCATGCTTTTTGCCATACTCATTCTCCTCTTCCATCTAGTTCTTCCAGAGATAAAATATTAGGGGGAGGGAGAAAGTTCTTTTGGGAGTAGCAGAGAAACTTCTTCCCAATTAAATAAAAAGACTCATAAATGGGGTGAAGAGGTGCTCCCATGGCACTAATTTTCAGCTTTCTGATTTGGAAAAAGAGATAGTAAATAACAAGGATGTAATAATGTCACAGGGAACACTAGATATTTCTAGCTGGCAAAGAGACCTGAAGGCAAACTGAGGTTGTCTCTTCAATTAGCTTGAATAGGAATTAATTCAAAGGCATCAATAGAGAGTGTGTACAAATAAATGGAAGTCTTCATGATAAGAAACCAGGGAAAGAAGCATGCTCTGCATAGGGCTGGGCTGGGTTTGAATCTTGATTTAGTTAACCACCTCAAATGTAATTTGATGGAAGGAAACCTCATGTTTTTCAAATATGTAGGACAGTGTTTGATGTATGCAAGATACTCCCCTAGTGTTTTCAACAGTGACTTTTTAAGAACTTACTTTTGAGGGGCACCTGGGTGGCTCAGTCAATTAAGTGTCTGACTTTGGCTTAGGGCATGATCTCACGGTTCATGGGTTCAAGCCCCATGTTGGGCTCTATGCAGACAGCTCAGAGCCTGGAGCCTGCTTCAGATTCTGTGTCTCCCTCTCTCTCTGCCCCTTCCCTGCTCACGCTCTGTCTCTCTCTGTCTCTCAAAAGTGAATAAATGTTAAAAAAAACTTAAGAAGAACTTACTTTTGAAGAGCACTGCACTTAAATAATTATATTTTACATCATCATTCTGCTAAACAACTTTCTGGTTATGAAGGTATTCTACTGTGTAGCCATTTTTACTTGGTAAGGAAATCTTAGGATCTGAAAAGAGCAGGAGGGAGGGAGATAGAAGAGAAAAAGGAAAGGAGGAAGAGGAATTGGAACAAGAGTTAAAAATAGAGGAGGGCAACAAGAGGAGGAAGGGGAGGAAGAGATGAAGAAGATAGCAGGGAAGAGGACAAAGAGGAAGATAAAAATACTACTAAAGTCACTTTCAGTTATGTCTAGATCACAAAAATTTTGTTTCAATCAATGAGATAATCACACACAATTCTTCCTGTTTGTAATGTAAATTTTTATGAAGCTTCTACTTCCATAGTAATTGCCATTGTCTGATTAGTTGATAACTTGTTCCCAGAAGTAATCTATCAATAGTATTATCTGTACTGCTACATATTTTGTTAAAATGGAAATTTTGTATTATTATAGTGGCATTGATAGGATAATCACATAAAATATTAAGTTTCAATTGTTTTCTGCTAGAAAATTTAGAAAATCTTGGTTCATATGTATAGATATTTTGAGAAATAGAAATTAATTAAACCTTTAAAAGATTAAATTTAAAATCATAACATAGGAGTTGGTGCTAGAATATAGCTGACTCTTGAACCGCATGGGTTTGTACTGCATGGGTCCACTTACATGTGTTTTTTTTTTTTTTTGATAAATACAGTGTAGTACTATAAATGTATTTTCCTTATGATTTTCTTAATAACAATTTCTTCTCTTTAGCTTACTTTATTGCAATAATAATTCTCTAGCTTGCTTTTCTCTAGCTTACTTTATTGTAATATTTATATATCATACACAATTTGTATTGATCACTGTTTATGTTATTGGTAAGGCTTTTTATCAACAGTAGGCTATTAGTAGTTAAGTTTTTAAGTATTGAAAGTTATTTTGACTGTGAATGGAGGTGGTGCCCCTAACCCTTGCATATGTATATTGTATATGGATTGTATATGGATTGTATATGTATATTGTATATGTATATTGTATATATTGTATATGGATTTTACAGATCAGTATGAAGCTTCATGGTTTGCACTGATTATTTCTCCTTGTTTTCTCAAATCCTAAAATAAATGAAGACCATTTTTGAGTGTTTCTTAATAATAATTGTGACATTTCCCATTATTGCCTTATATATTTAGGTTTTTGGATTAAACTTTCAAGAAATTTCTTTATTCTGCCCAACTTGATTTTGCAAATGATGTTTACTGGAAGGAGATTAATGTATGATATAACTTTAAATTCTTTCTGCATATGTAGAAAAGTATACATAATGATTATTCCTTAGCATAGTTAGAAATATTAATAATGATCATATTTAAAGATAATATAAAAAAAGAATAATTGAAATAAGTAAATCTGTTAGTTCAGTTGGATACCATTCTTATTAACTTAAATTTCTATCCTAGAGTAAATAATTTCCTTCATTAGAATCATCTGCTGGTACAGCTCAATGTCATTAAACCAATTAGCATATTGTAGAATGAAAAAAATTAACTGCCACTCTGAGTGTCAGTTCTTTCTGTTGTAAAACAAGGGCAATAACATCAGCCATATCAGCATATAATGTTATGTGAAGCCCAAGTAAGAAACTGTGTGTAAAGATATTTTGAAAATGTAAGGCATTATTATAAGCATTGCTCAACAAGGATGATGGAAGATGTTTTTGATGGCCAGTTGGCAACCCAGAACTATTCCTTTTTTTTTGTAGGATGTCTCCTATTTCACAGAAATTGGAAACTTGGAAACTAAATTTTACAGAATCTAGGCCAACAAGGTTCTAGGTTAAATTCTATCAAGGAGAGGCACTTTTTTTTAGTAATTTTTTTTAACGTTTATTTAGTTTTGAGAGACAGAGAATGAGTGGAGGCAGGGCAGAGAGACAGGGATACAGAATCAGAAGCAGGCTCGAGGCTCTGAGCACAGAGCCCAAAGTGGGGCTTGAACTCATGAGCAGTGAGATCATGACCTGAGCTGAAGTCAGGCACTTAACTGACTGAACCACCCAGGCACCCCAAGGAGAGGCACTTTTATATGATTTAAAAGACTGAAGAGAAACTTCTGTTCTCCTGCTACTTCAGCAGCAGTGGTCAGATGTGTGTGTGCATCATCATGTTCTTTCATTCTCTGTTTCAAATGATAATGCCCACCAACACTAACCTACCCTGTGTCCACAACTCATGGCTCCTAACATCACCATATAGTATAAGGCAGACAAAATGAGGTTTGTTCATAGTCAAGATTCATGGATGTGATCTGGTTTCTATTTCCTCCTTTCCAAGAAGAGCTGCCTCCCCTTTTTCTACTTACTGTCATTGACAGTGATGACATCCATTGCAGCACTTGTTTTTACATTTGGGGACTTGGGAGGTGAACTCTAAAATAAGCAAAGTGGTAAGCATTCAAAACTTCTTGTGAGGTAGTGGGAGTATCATAGATGTTTTAAATTACTTTTGTACCAATTTCAATGTCTGTCATATCTGGGACTGTTTCTCTTGACTCTTTTTTCTCCTCTAGGTTTTAAGTCAAATTTTCCTTCACCTTTGGGCATCTAGTAATTTTTATTGTATGCTGGACATTGTTGATGTCATGTTGTTGAAAGTCTAACTTACATTATCTTGCTTTACAGAGCATTGATTTTTGTTTTCGTAGGCAGTTAATTTACTGATAATTCAATTTGGTTCTTTTGAGGCAGTGTTTTGGCTTTGTTTGCATGAGTCTACAGTAACCCATATATTATGGCTATAGATGTCATACTCCTAACTTGTGGCCTTTCTAAGGTCACATAGGAAAATGGTTGAAAGAATAGGAGCACTTAGAAAGTTGTGTGAGGTCTGTGGGTGGTCAGAATCTCAGCGTTGTGTGATCTCTGAAATTTCCATTCAGCTTACAGATTCCCAGCAGTTGGCACCTGTCATGACTTGCTGAATTTCACCATCTGCACACAAAGCTGAGGACCTGTCCCAAAAGTCAAGAAAACTCCTATATGTATTTACATATTTTTATCTGTATACCTCCTGCCTCTGTGGCATCTTATCTAACAAATTCCTACTGTCTCAGCAACCCCCAACTCCAGTGTTTATATTCTATACCCAGTAATATTGATTTAGGCTCTACTGCTCCGTGAGGCATTTTGAGAGACAAAGTAGGGTAAAGCAGAACTTGCCTTATAAATTTTACTTCTTTTTAGGTCACAGTCTCATGCTTTTTTTAAGAAAAATTGTTTTATTTAAAAAGATTTTTTTAGTTTATTTATTTTGAGATAGAGGGAGAGCATGTGTGCACATGCATATGAACAAGCAGGGGAGGGGCAGAGAGAGGAAGAGAGAGAATCCCAAGTAGACTCCACCCCATGAACTGTGAGATCATGACTCAGCCAAAATCAAGTGTTGGATGCTTAACTTATTGAGCCACCTAGGTGCCCCCCCCCATGCCTTCTTTCGTTTAATGCTTGAAAACTTTTAAATTTACATATTCATCCTGTTTTGTTGTTATTTGCTTCAGGAGGATAAATCTGATACCTATTACCCCTATTCCACCCCACCCACCCCCAACAAGCTTTTGGAAGTCAATCATTATTTTTTCTTGTGTCATTCTCTTGTGTGAATGTGATACAAGGAACTTTTGCATCTTATTACTAACATGGAGATGATTTAAAACCGGTAAGAGGCTAAGGCCAAAAGAAAGTGAGTCCAGCATACTGGATCAAGGCAACTTTGAGAAACACCCTGTCTCTGGACATCTAGTTATGTGGACATATAAATGCCTTCATTGTTAAACTTAATTTGAATTACATTTTCTGTTACTTGCAGGCAAGTGATTTTAACTGATATAAACCCACACATATATTTTTAAAAATTAAAATTTAAGTCATGTTGATTTTATATAGAGAAAATCTTAAACATTCAACCAAAAAACTGTTAGATGTAATCAATGAATTCAGTGAAGTTACAGAATACAAAATTAACACACAAAAATCAGTAGTGTTTCTGTATAGTAACAATGAATTTTATGAAAAAGAAAGAAATAAATGAATTCTATTTACAAAAGCATCAAAAACAATAAAGTACTTAGGAATAAAAACCATTGAAGTGAAAGATTTCTACTCTAAAAATAAGACATGATGAACAAAATAGAAGAATACATAAATAAATGGAAAGGCATCCTATGTTCATGGATTGGATTCATTAATATTGTTAAAATGTCAGTACTTCGAAAAGCCATTTATAGATTTAATGCAATCCCTTGTCAGGATTCCAGGGGATTTTTTGCAGAAGTAGAAAAAAAAAACACTCATAAAATTAAATAGAACCACAAAAGACCCCAAATAGCCAAAGAAATCCTAAAGCGGGGAAAAACAGGAGGCATAATAATCTCTGATTTCATGCTACCCTATAAAAGTATAGTCATTAAAAAATTATGGTACTGGCATAAAAGCAGACAAACAGACCAATGGAAAAGAATCAAGAACCCAGAAATAAACCCAAGCATATATGGTTGACTCATATTTGACAAGGAAGCCAGGAATACTCAATGGTGAAAAGACAGTCTCTACAGTAAATGGTACTGGGATAATTGGATATTCACATGTGAAAGAATGAAACTGGACCCCTATCTTATACCACTTAGGAATTAACTCAACATGGATTAAAGACTTAAATGTAAGACCTGAAACCATGAAACTCCTAGAAGAAAACTTAGGAATAAAACTCGTTGACATGGGTCTTGTTGATGAATTTTAGATATGACAACTAAAGAACAAGGAACAAAATAAAAAATAAACAAGTGGGACTATATCAAACTAAAGAGTTTTTGCACAGCAACAGAAACCATCAACAAAATATATAGACAACCTACAAATGGGAAAAAAAATTTACAAACCATATATCTGATAAGGGGCTAATATCTAAAATACATTAAGAACTCATAAGACTCAGTAACAAAAAAATAAATAACCCAATTAAAAAATGGGCAAAAGACCACAACTGACATTTCTCCAAAGAAGATATATGAAAGGCCAAAAGGCCCCTGAAAAGATTCGCAATATCACTAGTCATTAGGGTAACACAAATTAAAACTACAATGAGATATCAACTCATATTTGTTAGAATTGCCATCATAAAAAAACAAGAGATAAATGCTCATGTGAGTGTGGAGAAAAGAAAATCCTGTACATTGTTGATAGGATTGTAAATTGATATAGCCACTATGAAAAACAGTATGGAGGTTCCTCAAAAAAATAAAAAAAATGGAACTACCATATAATCCAGTAATTCCACTTTTAGGAATATATCCAAAGGAAATGAAAACACTAACTCAAAGAAATATCTGCACCCCCATGTACATAGGAACCTTATTTATAATAACCAAGACATAGAAACCTAAGTGTTCATTGATGGATGAATGAATAAAGAAGATAAATAACAAGGATATAAAACCCAAGGAAATTCTACTATATGTAACAACATTCATGGACCTTGAAGGCATTATGCTAAATGAAATAAGTCAGAGAAAGACAAATGCTGCATGATTTCACTTATATGTGAAATCTAAAACAAACAAATCAAAACATAGCAACAACAAAGACACTCATAGAAAAAGAGATCAGGCTTGTGGTTATCAGAGGCAGAGGATGAGAGGGGGAATTGAAAAAAGATGGTCAAAAGATATACATTTCCAGTTATAAGATAAATAAGTATTAGGGATGTAATGTACTACATGATGACTATAGTAAACACTGTTGTCTGATACATAGGAAAATTAAGAGTAGATTCTGAGGGTTTCTTATCACAAGATTTTTTTCTTTTTTAATATTGTATCTATATTATATGGATATTAAATCAACGTTTGGTGATGATCATTTCACAATATATGTAAATCAAATCATCATATTGTATGCCTTATACAGTGATGGATGTCAATTATTTCTCAATAAAGCTGGAAAAAGTTAAATCACATTATAGCATATTGTGAAAGAACATTAAAATTTTATTTTTGTATTCTCTTCTTAGTGTGTCAAACATTATGAAATAAATTCTCCATTAGCTGTGACTAAATACAATGTAGATTTTTCATGAAATCACCTTTTTTTTTACTAATTAATTCCTCAATACTGCTAACATTCCACAGATATTTATTTAAATGTTCTGCGAAGCACTGGGGATACATTGGTGAATACATATGCCTAGAGAAGAATCTGAACAAATTGAAAGAACATGTCAAAGGAGTTAATATGGGTGGTAGGATAATAGATTATTTTCACTTTATTTTGTAATTTTTTCCTACTTTTTGAAACTTAAAAATACACTGATACTTATAAAACAGTACTATGTATCTGACACTATGATAAATAATTTTCTTTCTCTTTTAATTTTCAGAACAAAAGATTATATTATTTTGCTGATAGGAATTATATCAATTTACTGATGAGGACATTGAAACTTTGATTTTAAGTAAGTTGTCCAAGATAAAACAGCTAATAAATAGTGGAGGACACATTACATTAATAATTAGAAAACAACAAGAAATTGATTGTCCTGGAGAAAAATAATGGTGTAGAAATGTATTTAATGGCATGGAAAGATGTTTATGAAATATTAAGTGACAAAAAACCAGTTACAATGTAACTGTCTCTTCAGACCCTCATACTGTCCTGATTATAGTCTGGGGAGATTTTTGACCCTGGACATGTAGCAAATCTTTCTTCTTTTGGGAGAAAATGGGACCAATGAATTGACATTAGCTTTCCTAAATTCAGTACCACAGAAATATAAGAAAACATAATGTCTGAAAAATCTCTCTTCCAGAATTATGGTTTATAGTTCTTTTAATCTTATTAGGGAACAAAAAAACTGATTCTCAGTCCATCAATGGAATTAAGAAAAAAAGTTGTGATTGGAATGGAATATCATGATCATTGAAAGAATTTCCAGGTTGTGCCCACTAAACTTGACTATAAGAACATCCCCTTTTTTTGCTCAAATATCTGTCCTGGAAAGAGTCCAGACAGTTTGCATATTTGAACGAGAAAGTCTTACCAGCAGATGGTTGTGATGCTAGCCCAAATATCTGACCCATACCTAGCATGGCCTTGGGTACAAAGTAGATTTAAAAAAAAATCTCCAATTGAGCTCTGTCTCTTAGTAATACTGAAATCTGTGTCCTACTTCATCTATATAATTTTTATAAATTATAAAAAATTTATAATTTTTCTCTAATGAATGTGCATTACTTACATAATAAGGAAATGCACTACTTTAGAATTTAGGATTGCAGTAGGTCTTATATATCTAGTTTGAACTCTTTTTCCTCTTTTACAGATGAGTACATGGAGGCCTACTCAGGATAAATGTCTGCCTTACATAGCATTGTATAAATTATATTGATTAGGAGTGGTTTGCCACAGGTTTTTGCTTACATTGCACTTTTTTGCTTTATGATTAGAAAGTGTCTTCAGATTCTTTTTTAAAATTCTTATTCATTTTTTGAGGCACACACACACACACACACACACACACACACACACACACACACAGAGTGTGAGCGGGCAAGGGGCAGAGAGACAGGGAGACACAGAATCCGAAGCAGACTCCAGGCTCTAAGCTGTCAGCACAGAGTCCTCCGCTGGGCTGGAACTCACAAACCACAAGATCACGACCTGAGCTGAAGTCAGATGCTTAAGCAACTGAACCACCCAGACAACTCCCCCCCACCCCAGCCCTTGCCTTCGTTTTTAATTAAAGGAAGCTTTTTGAGCAATTCTCAAGTAAAATATCATTAGATCCTATACAAACAACTTCCATTTTTCTATTTTTTCCTTTTTTTTTTTTTAACTCTAAAGGGATTTCACTATCAGTTATTTCACATGGGTATTTTGTATCATTTTCTTTTTGCCATTTAAAAACAGAGTTGCTGTAACCTCTAGCCCATCCAAAGAAATACCTTGTGACTTTTCCATTCTCAGAAACTGCCCTGAAGAGCTCTTTCTATTCCCTCTTGTGAATGAACTCTTCCAATATAAGGACTATTTCCTTTGAAAGAGAATTTATCTGAGTGGTTTATAAACTCTTTAAAACTTTGCAGACATTGGCTTCTGAAGGTCAAGTACTCTGTAAAAAATGGCACTTAACTAAAATTAGATCTTCATTAACTTCAGTATTTCTTTTGCCTTTTGATTTCTCTTGGCACCTTGATCATGATATGGAGCTTAGTTTCTTCTTATAGAGACTGAATTCAAATATTAACATAAGTTTTTTTCCTCTGAGAAGATTTCCTAAATTTAAAAAGTCTTTGTTTCTGAGACTGAATTCAAATATTAACATAAGTTTTGTTTCCTCTGAGAAGATTTCCTAAATTTAAAAAGTCTTTGTTTCACTACTGAATTTTTCATCTTTTTCATGTATATTATTCAGGATTTTTTGTTTGTTTGTTTTGATTGCTAGTAACAAAACCCTGACCAAGAATAGCTTTAAATATGGGTTTATTTTGTTCAAATAATGAGAAATTTGGAGGTGTTTTTTTTTTTGTAGAATCAGATATTCAGGAATGTTATTAACTGTGACTCTCTACATTTTTACTTCACCAATGTCAGCTGGTTGGTTCATCATGCTTGCAGAAAAATTGCCGAATAAATTCTAACACTGAGTGAAATGTTCAGATTTTAGATTCATTCCTCCTTTAGGAAAAGAATGGACATCCAATAAAGTGAGTAGATTTCAGAGAAACCTGTTTTCAAAAAGTGTTTGAGGGAGTAGAGAGATTGGTGAGAACTTTGTTCATAACTCTAGCCATCCTTTCACTTCCCATTTCAATCCACACCAACTTTTGGGCTACATGATAGCAAATATGTCTCACAAAGTCCTATGATACAGCTGTTATTTCGAGCTCCCTACCCATTAGATAACTGGCTGAACATGTCCTGAATCCTCAGGTTATATGAAATTCTTCTCCTGATTCCTGTGAATTCCCATGACGTCGTCGTCTTCTTCTTCTTCTTCTTCTTCTTCTTCTTCTTCTTCTTCTTCTTTTTAAATTAGGTTGTACAAGGGAGGATGGCAGAGTAGGAGAACCCTAGGCTCACCTTGTCCCATTGATAGACCTAGATAACACCCACATCAAGGCAAATAACCCGGTAAATGACCCAAAGACTGGCAGAACAGACTTTCCACAACTAAATATAGAGAAGTGGCCACAAAGAAAAGAGGAGGAAGGGCAGAGATATGGTTGTCGATGGCAATCTACAGATTTAATGTAATCCCTGTCAAAATACTAACAGCATTTTCCACAGAGTAGGACAAATAATCCTAAAATGTGAATGGAACCACAAAAGAATCTGCATAGCCAAAACAATATTGACAAAGAACACAACTGGAAGTATCATAATCCCAGATTTCAAGATATATTATGAAGCAGTAGTCATCAAAATAATATGGTACTGGCACAAAAATATACTTAAAAGTCAATGGAACAGAATTCAGGTCCCAGAAATAAAAACCATGATTATATGGCCAATTAATCTTTGACAAAGGAGGCAAGAATATGCAACGGGAAAGGACAATCTCTTCAGCAAATGATGTTGAGAAAACTGGACAACCACATGCAAAAGAATGAAACTGGACCAGTTTCTAACACCATATACAAACATAAACTCAAAATGGATTAAAGACCTAATTGTGAGACCTGAACCATAAGAATCCTAGAAGAGAGGTCTGGCAGTAATTTCTCTGGTATTGACCATAGCAACCTTTTTGTAGCTATGTCTCCTAGGGCAAAGGAACAAAAGCAAAAATAAACTATTGGGACTATATCAAAATAAAAAGCTTCCATACAGCAAAAGAAACATTCAGCAAAACAAAAAGACAATTTACTGAATAGGAGAAGATATTTGAAAGTGACATATTTGATAAAAAGTATCCAAAATATATAAAGAACTTACACAAGTCAATACAAAAAAACCCCCATGTAATCCAGTTAGAAAATGGACAGAAGACATAAACAGACATTTCTCTGAAGAAGACATACAGGTGGCCAACAGACACATGAAAAGATGCTCAACATGGTTCATCATCAGGGAAATGCAAATCAAAGCCACAATAAAAATACACAAGAAACAACAAGTATTGGTGAGGATGTGGAGAGAAAGAAAACTTTGTATGCTGTTGGTGGAAATACAAACTCATGCAACCACTGTAGAAAAGAGTATGGAGGTTCTTAAAAAAATAAAAATATAGTTACTATATGATCTCATAATTCCACTGCTGGTTATTTCCCCAAATAACATGAAAACACTAATTCAAAAATATTTGTGCACTTGTATGTTTATTTCGGCATTAATTACATAGCCAAATTATAGAAGCAACTCAAGTGTCCATTGATAGGTGAATGGATAAAGGAGATGTGATATATATTCACAATGGAGTATTTACTCAGCCATCAAAAAGAATGAAATCTTGCCATTTGCAACAAGGATGGATCTAGAGGTTATAATGCTATGTGAAATAAGTCAGTGAGAGAAAGACAAGTACCTTTCATTTCAGTCATTATGTGGAATTTAAGGAACAGAACAAAGGAACAAAGAAAAAAAGAGACCACCAAAGAACAGACTCTTAATTATAGAGAACGAACTGAATGGTTATCAGAGGTGATGTGAGTGGGGGCATGGTTGAAACTGGTGAAGGAGCACACTCATCACGATGAGCACTGAACAATGTATAGGATTGTTGAATCATTATATTGCAACACCTGAAACTAATAGAACACTGTATTTTAATTATACTGGAATTTAGAAAAATTTAGGTTGTATGTGATTTTTAAAAGCTACATAATGTTATGGTTTCATGTATGTATACATTGTAAAATGATAACCTCGATCAAGTTAATTAATATACATTACTCCACATAGTTACCATGTTTTATGGTAATGAGAACATGTAATATCTACTTAGCAAATTTCGAGTGTACCATATTATTAACTATAATCACCATTCTGTACATTAGATATCCTGAAATTATTTGTCTCATAACTGAAAGTTTGCACCCTTTGATCAACATGAAGAATGTTCTGCTTCTTTCCTCTTGAGTTTGTTCTTGCTGCTCTTTTTTTTAAACATCAAATTTTAAGATGAACCCCAAATTTTCACACTCTTCAGAGAAATTCAATTCAATATTTTATTAATTCAATATCTTTTCAAAGGTTTAGGGATTATAGAACCAAGGGTCCCACCTTTTATCATCTTGCTTGCCTCATGCTTAATACTCTTTGGTCCTCTACATGTCCTCTCCCAGCTGGGAAATGAATTCTGTCTCCTACTTCAGCTGCTCTTGGGGGAACAGTCTCACCAAGTTATTTGTTTTCCCAGCTTCTCCTGAATTTGGGGGGATATAGCATTTTGTAAATTGTTAAGTTCTTCTCCTAGGGATGTTTTAGTTGATTTTGACAGAAGCCAAACTCAAAATTATTTGGGTAAAATGGGAATTTATTGATTCATAACACTGAAAAGTCTAGATGTATCATTGCCTCAGAGTTTGATCCATGAGTTCTCATGACCTTATCAGGACTAGAATTTTCTCTGATTTGTCTTTGCTTTCCCCAATATTGCGTCACTCACAGACAGGCTCTGTTTTTGTTGTTGTTGTTGTTTTAACGATTTTAGTTTTAAATTTCATTCCTGTAGTTATTCATTGTTAGTGAATTTTCAAAGCATCAATGTTTGACAGGTAGAAATTTTACAAAATTGGTCTTTTGCCATAGATTGTTTGGTTCCTGGATCTGTGGCTAACCAGCTGTGGGACCTGGAGCAAGTCACTTAACCTGTTGAAATTACACAGTGCTAATTGGAACTTCCTGAGTCTTAACTAAGTGAATGTTCTTAAACTGATAAATTTGAAATCAGAAGAAAGAAGATGTTACTCCATTTTTTTGGGCGGGTTAAAGATATTGATTACATTTTGTGGAAGAAGTTTTCATGTGGAATTTCAAAAGCAGCCACAAAATAGGAAGTTGAATATTTTTTAATCAATATTTATTTATTTGGAAAACAAAAAAGTGATGACCAAAGGAAGCCAGAATTACATAAATGATAAAAAGAATGAAACTGCAAAATTACTAGAGGTACATAATGAGTCTTTGTTTTATTATCTTCCTATCCATACTTAAATGTATTTTTCAGGCAAAAATCTTTTTCCTCAAGATTTGTACCTAGGGTCATCAATACTCAATTTTCTCTAAATTATACTTAATTAGATAATATATCAAAGACATTAATCAATTCTCCATTATATAAAAATCCTTTTACTTTAGAGATATTAATATAGAAAATAGAGCATGCCAGTGTTCTATTAAAGACATGAGAACAACAGATAGTATAAGAAACTTCCATCAAATTTTGCTGGATATCTGTAAGAATAGTTTTTTTAAAAGTTATTTTCCCTTATGCTTAATGGTTTTTAACTTCTTAGCTAAATTTGGGAATTGGAAATTAAATTATCAAGGAGTTTTCAGGAGTATGCCCTCTGTCATTTTCAGTCATAGAGAACTAGGTAAATTACACAACACAAAAATAGCTAAATGTTTACACCAATGATCAGAGAATAAGCTAATCACTAATAATGATGCTGGAAGGAGAGATAATATTTCTGTAGTCTCCTTTTTATAAAAGCAAGTACTTGACTGAAGTGTTTGTATATAATAACTTCTATTCAGAAACCAAAGTACTTATATAATTTTTTTAAATGTTTATTCATTTTTGAGAAACAGAGAGAGAGAATGCAAGCAGAGGAGGGGCAGAGAGAGAGGGAGACACAGAATCCAAAGCAGGCTCCAGGCTCTGAGCTGTTAGCACAGAGGCTGACATGGGACTTGAACTCACAGACTGTGACATGACCTGAGCTGAAGTTGGACGCTTAACCCACTGAGCCACCCAGGCGCCTCGAAGATCACTTATAATGCGAGGAAACTGAACCTTATAATTTTTCCTATATTGTATATGTTCTTGACAGTCTTTCCCTGTAGATAGGTTCTTTGAGATTTATAGCATGTGTGATGTTCAAAGAAATCTCTGATAGACAGTGTCTGGTGAACTGAACCTATTTTCACACTGTCCTTCAGCTTAGGCTGATCTATGTAAACACCATGTATCTAATATACAACGAAAATCCTAGACATTTGTTCCTTTGCAGGATCCTTCTCAGGTTTGTGTTGTTGGATTCCTGAAATTTTGGCTTCATGTCCTGTTCTTTTTCTTGCACTACACCTCTGATATGACATGTGATTTTCTTCATTGTGTGATTTTTAGCATTCTGCTTACATATGCTTTTTCCTAATTTGCATCAAGGTCCCTTACTTCCAATTGTCTGATAGCCCAAGCCAGAAGAGCCAACTGAGTTACTAATATGCTTGGCCTTAATACTGAAGGGCCTGAATAAACCCTAGCAAGGTGTAAGTAAAGAGACTGCAGGTCCAGGTACTGATGGTGGTTTATTGTGGTTCCCTAGGCACTAACTTGATGAGGAAGACAAATGAGGCTTTCTCCTTTACTTGAAGACATGAGTTTTTGAATAACCACTAAGACATATGTTTCAGGTTCCACTGTCAGACACATAACCAATATTTCCAGATGCACTATTCCCTTAGAATATGAGATTATACAAATACTGTTGTAACTCAGGAGGACCTTGCTTGTTAAGAACTCAGAAGATGGAGTGATCTGGAACATGAACTAAGAATGGAGAATAGGTTAGGATGCATGTCCAGAATGAAACTACTTTTAAAGGATCGGTGATAAATGTAGAGGACAAAGAAAGAACCAAGAGGTTTCAGCCAAAGCTCAGGAACCAAGAACATTCAGCACTGAGCATGGCATGCGGTGTCACATTCCTGAAGCCTAGGCTAGCAATGTGAATTGCAGTTCATGTAGCTGAGAACAACTATCCAAGAGGCAAGATCTTGGGGAAAAATTAAAACAATAGGCAATTTATCCAACTGAATTTATGTATGTATGTATGTATGTATGTATGTATGTATGTATTTTTTTAATATTTATTTTTTCTTTTTATTGAAATATAGTTGACACACAATGTTACATTAGTTTTAGGTGTTCAACATAGTGACTGGATAAGTCTATACATTATTCTAATGCTTGCCACAAGTGTAGTTACTATCCAACACTATTCCAATACCATTCACTTTATTCCCTGTACCTTTCATCCCTGTGACTTATGCATTCTATAATTGAAAGAATCTATTTCCCACTCCCCTTCACCCATTTTGTCCATTCCTCTACTCCCCTCCCCTCTGGCAGCTGCCAGTTTGTTTTCTGTATTTATGAGTCCAAATGGATCTTAAATATAGAGAAAGGAAATTCATATAGAATACAATAGGACAAATATTTGGGAAATAAGGTAAAAGTTAGAGGATCTAATGTGCTGGTGGGTCTTTGCAATTGATATAATGGTCACCTGAATATGAATTTATACACCAAAATGTTACAGATTTATATAAAACCCAAATTACCTGAAACCCATGCTCTCTGCATGAAGAAAGAGGATTATACAAATCTTAAACTCTTGTATATAAGTAAGTAAATATCTAAAAGCACTACACTTTGCTTTGTAGCTTACTTACGTAGAAGAGGTTGGGTGGAGACAGTGAAATTCATGAAGAAAAGTAGATAGGGTTCAAGATTCTGATGGGAGGATGAAACAGTTAAAATTATCCTCAGTAAAATAAAAGTTTCACACTGAACAGAAAAAGATTGAAGACATGTTTTTAATCTTGTATGTAAGATCATTGGCTTCCACAAAATTGAAAGACAAATATTTAAGTGTGCTGATTATGTGATAATAGTTTGCAGAAGGATTCACTTCCAGGGTAGAAGGAGGAGAATAAAGGAGGCAACTCTTGAAGACTATTTGGCCAAGGAAAACCAAGAAAAAGAGTAGGTCATTCAGTGTCCTGAAGAAACAAAACTGAATCACAGAGTCAGAAGACACACTGACTTTTCTTCCTCATCCCTAAAGAGCCATTGATTAAAGAAATTGAACATCACTATATTATCAGAAGTGTGTGCTCATGAACAAAAAAATCTAGTTTGTCAATCAAAACCTTTTCTGTCTGTTCATACCATTATACTTGGCTAAAGAGAAAAAAAATATTACAAAATAAACAGAAAATGGCAGGTGCCATTCAAAAAAACTATTATAAGAAGAAAAGATAAAATGAAAATGAAAGATAAAAATAAGATAAAACGTTTTAGCTAATGAAAATCTCCCCACCAAAATAACCACAAAGCAGAAGAAAAATATAAGCCAACACTTCAAATCATTGAATATCCTTAAATCAGTATTTGCTATCCATCCTCAAATTTCAAAGATCAGAATCGAAATGGGCAAAAACAAGAGAAAAATCTCCAGAAAACAGGAAGATATGAAATAAGTGTTTACCAAACACAAGAAAGAAATTGAAGAAAAAGAAAAAAATTATCTTAACAAATGAAGACTAAATGGCAAGGTACAACTCAAGGGAGAATAGATTCGGCTGCAAATTTGGCAAGAGTGAATGAGGGAAAGCACTTAAACAGTCATGAGAACAAGTGCAAAATAAAAACGTAGAAAAAGAAGAAGAATATAGAAGATAGGCAAAGAAGATCTAATGTACATATAACTGTAATCTTTGTTGAAGACATAGAAAAATATCTGAAGGACTTTTAGTCTAAAAGGCCAAGTTACAAAGAAAAGAAAATCAGATTAGTGTTAGTTTTCTCTGTAGCAACATATTAAGAAAGACAAAATAAAGCAACGTTTTCAAGAAATGCAAATGAAGGAGGTAAGAGCCAAGCAAGGTTCTTTCCCTCTATCCGAGCAGTTACTTGAGAACGAGGGCTACAGAAAAAATAATTTAAAAAATGCAGGAACCCAGGGGTGCATAGGAGGCTCACTTGGTTAAGCATCTGACTCTTGATCTCAACTCAGGTCTTGATCTCAGGGTTGTGAGTTCAAACTCCACATTGGGCTCTGTACTGGGTATGGAGCCTAATTAAAAACTAAACTAAACTAAAATAAAATGGAGAATTTCTTTAAAAAATGCAAGAACCCAGAGAATACTGAGTCACACAAACACTTCCTGAAGAATCTACCAGAGCAAGAGTTGGAGAAATTTTCTGTAAAGGGCCAGATAGTAAATATTATAGTTTGGTGGGCCACATACTGTCTCCTCCTTATATTCCTGTTTCTTGCTCATTCTCCTTTTCTTTTTCTTTTCTTTTTTTTATTAAAAAATTTTTACAAACATTTAAAAATTTACAAATCATTCTTAGATTGAGAACTATACATGAGAGCCATACAAAAACAGGCCATAGGCTGGATTTGGCCTGTGGGTCATAGTTTACTGACTCCTGTTTTAGAGGATGAGATGGTGAGGGAAATATAGCAAACTGAGAGTGAAAAATGAATATATTTAATTGTGAATTTGAGATTAAAACATATGTAGGGGCAAGGGTGGAAATTAATATGAATGCTATGTGGTCAGACAAAGATATCTATTAAATAGGGAGGAATGTAGAAAGAAGTAGGAAAGTAAATAAGCTCTTATGTATGATTATTGAATGGGCAGGGAAAAAAGGGTATTACTTAAACCTGACAAACCAAATAGCAGGAAGTTAAAAAGGAACTAAAAAATTACAGAATGTATTAGCATAAAGGTTAAGAAAATAAAAATACATAAACTTCTCTAAAAACTAAGAAATTAAAAGCAGAAAACTCCAAGCAACAAAGAGAAGTAAATACAGTAATATATTCATACTTATAGCATAAAATGATATGATAGAGTGGAGACCAAATATAACAGTGATATAAATGTGAATGAGTTTAAATCAGCTATTATGTGAAAAGTTTTAAAATTGGCTGACAAATCTAAATGCAACTCTATGCTGTATATAGTTAGCACACTTAAAACAAAGTAACAGAGAAGTGCTCAATTAAAGGTTGAGTAAAATCATACCAGGTAAATGGAAACAACCAGAAAGCAAAAGTTGTAGTACTCCTATTAGATAAGATAAAGTCCAAGACATAGAGTAAGGGGTGGCAAATGATAGTGCAGGGCCAATTCTAGCCTGCTATCTCTTTTTGTATGGCTCATAAGCTAAGAGTAGCTTTTTTGTTATATAAAAAACAGATAAAAAAGCAAAAGAATAGTGTTTTGTGACACATGAAAATTGTATGGCATTCAAATTTTAAGCCCCCAAATAAGGTTTTATCAGAACACAGCCATGTTCATTCGTTTTTGCATTGTTTATGGCTGCTTTCACACCATGAACAGAGTAGAATGGTCCCTATGGAGACTGCAAGTTTAAAATATTTATTATCTGGCCTATTACAGAAAAAAATTTGACAGCTCCTGCCATGCAGCATCAGTTATAACAACTGGCACTTTAAAATGCTAAAACCACAATTCTCAGTGAAGTTATAATAGTTACTAATATCTAGACACAGCAACTATCTTAATAAAGCAGAAACTACAAGAGATTCAATACAAAATGGGTAGAAACAAAAATATAATAAAAATAGACTAACATATCGTTTTCAGTTCAAAAAAGAACAAATGGATTAAAAAATACAAAAGGTTATAAAAGACTAAACAACATAGTAAGGCAGATCTTATGGTTATATATCAAACTTTGTATTTTGATTATATAGGGTATGCTTTATTTTATTTATTTATTTTTTGTTTGATGCTTTTATTTTATTTTTAGATTTTTTTATTAATTTTTTTCAAACATAGACCAAGTTGAGAGAATAGTATGCCTATCACCCACATTCAAGAGTTTCCAAGATTTACCATGCTTACTTTAATCTCCTTCCCTTCCTTTTCTGATGATGTATTTTTATTTACTTCTGTATTTCTTTAAATTTATTATCAAGTTAACATACAGTTTAATCTTGCCTTCAGGAGTAGAGCCCGGTAATTCATCTCTTACATATGACACCCAGTGCTCATCCCGAAAAGTGCCCTTCTTAATGCCTATCACTCATTTTCCACACCCCCATCAACTCTCAGTTTGTTCTCTGTATTTAAGAGTCCCTTATGGTTTGCCTCCCTCTCTGTTTTTATATTATTTTTTCTACCCTTCCCCTCTGATCATCTGTTAAGTTTCTCAAATTCTACATATGAGTGAAATGTGATATCTGTCTTTCTCTGACTGACTTTATTATTTTTTTTAAATTTTTTAAATGTTTATTTTTGAGAGAGAGAGAGTGTGTGTGTGTGAACAGGGAAGGGGTAGAGAGAGGGAGAATCTGAAGCAGGTTCCAGGCTCTGAGCTGTCTGCACAGAGCCTGACATGGGTCTTGAACTCATAAACTACAAATTCATGACCTGAGCGGTAGTCGAATGGTTAACCTACCGAGCCACCGAGGTGCCTTTGACTGACTTTATTTTATTTTATTTTATTTTTTATTTTTTTTTTCAACGTTAATTTATTTTTGGGACAGAGAGAGACAGAGCATGAATGGGGGAGGGGCAGAGAGAGAGGGAGACACAGAATCGGAAACAGGCTCCAGGCTCTGAGCCATCAGCCCAGAGCCCGACGCGGGGCTCGAACTCGCGGACCGCGAGATCGTGACCTGGCTGAAGTCGGACGCTTAACCGACTGCGCCACCCAGGCGCCCCTGACTGACTTTATTTTAAAGTGCACATGATACATTGACAACAATCAACATATATTAGATCATAAAAATACATCACTGAATGTCATAAAGTAGAAATAATATAAATATCTTCTCATAACAGTACAATAACACTTTAGGTAACTTAAAAATTATAAAAATGTGTTTCTCTCAGGAAATACAAATATCCCTTTCTATCAGACAAAACTTTACTGAAGGGGAAAATACAAACCATACTGAGATAAAAATAATGAAAATGGTATATATATCAGGATATATGAGAAACATGTGCAGGAACATTCAGTACTTATATCAATAAAATAAAAGAATAAAAATAAATAAATTGAATCCTATCTGAATGCTATGAAACAACAACAAACTAAACTATAAGAAGGAAGGAAAAAGTAATATTAATAGAAAATAATGAAATAGAAAAAAGATTTTTGAAACAAATTTTGACAAACTAGTCAATTAATTTGCTGCTTTATTTTGTTTTGTTTTGTTTTAAAGTAAGCTCTAGGCCTGATGTGGAGTGGCATGCTCTGTTGACTGAGCCACCCACGCACTTTGCTGTTTTTTTTTTAAATAAAAAAATTGACAAAGCACTAGCTAACTAAAATAGATAATTTTTAAAGTAAATATAATTTATCAATATTGATCCCAAATATAATTTATCAATGTTGACCACCCACAGCATAAGTATGGCAATTTCCGTAGAGAAATCAAGAAAACCATTAAGTATCTACTTTACTAATTGAAAGAAATGCCACTCTGCCAACCAGAGTGGATTTTTTTCCTAGGGGATTTCAATCAAGACTTTATTTTTATTTATTACTTTAACATTTTATTTTATTTTTTAAGAGACAGAGAGGGACAGAGCACGAGCAGTTGGGCAGAGAGAGAGGGAGACACAGAATCTGAAGCAGGCTTCAGGCTCTGAGCTGTCAGCACAGAGCCTGACACGGGGCTTGAACTCCTGATCTGTGAGATCATGACCTGAACCGAAGTCTGTTGCTCAACCAACTGAGCCACCCAGGCACCCCTCAATCAAGACTTTAAAATCAGAGAATCCCATTGATACATAAATTATTTCAGTGTAGAAAATGAAAAATAATTCCAAACAATATGTGAAGAAAGTATAACTTTTATTTTGATTTGAGAGTATATCTTTGGTTTGAGAATGAATCACAAACAAGAAAATTAAGTGAGGTAAATCTCACTTATGAATATTGATTCAAAACCTTAAATAAATTATCTAAAGATGCAACATAGTATTAAAGGAAATAATACATTATTACCAAGTGGAAATTATTCAAAGAATTAAAGGATGTTTTCAATATTAGGAAATACATTAATATAATTCACCATATTAATAGTTCATGGGGAAATCACATAGTTTTCTTTATAGATGTTGAAAAGTTTTCAACAAAAATTTACACTCATCCTTGATAAAAAGTCTCAGTAAAATAGAAATTGATACATATTTCTTTAATATGATTTTTAACGTATATATATTTTAAAGCTATTATCTCACCAAATATCGAAACACTAGGGACTTTTCCACTGAAATCAGGAGGCAGACAAGAATGCCTACCATTTTCACTATTATTTAACATTGACTAATAAGAGACTTTAAATGACTATTTCTGTCTAATAGCATGGTCTCATACCTCCAACAAATCTCTACTGGGAATTTACCTTGAAAAATATACTTTCAACAACATAAAATAAACATGTGCAGAATGGTTGCTTCACTATTTTTTATAGAAAAATATTAGAAAGAACCTAAATACCCAAATAAAAAAGGTTGGATGAATAACCTATTGCTGTAAAGAATGAAAAATGCACCTATTAATTGATACAGAGTGATTTACAGATATATAACCAAGTGAAAAAACAAAGTGTCAAAAGAATGTTTAGAGAATGATGTCAACTGTGTAAGAAAGAAGACGAAATACAAAATTATTTATGATTCTGCCTTAATTTTTCAAAAAGAGACATAAGAGGAAACAAATCTAATGAAAATTATTTTCTATGGGGAATGGGCAAAAATAGAGCTGAGGGATAGGAAATAGGATAAAATTTCTCTGAATATAAACTTTAAAATATTTTTGACTTGTGGTGCATGTTTTAGGTATTTAAAAGTAAAATTAAAGTATAGGATGGAGGGGGAATTCTAAGAATTCATTGCAAATGGAAGTCAATAAGTCTATATATCAAAAATAATCACACACACAAATATAGGCACACTAAATCAATCCAAGTAATTTTGAAAATTAACCTTTCAGTTCTGAGATAGTTGTAGATACATATGCAGTTGTAAGGAATAATACAGAAAGATTCCATATATCCTTTACCTAGTTTCTTGTAATGGCAACATAATGCAAAAGTATATGTCACAATCATATTATTGACATTAATACAGTCCATTGGTTTCATTCAGATTTCCAGCGATTTACTTGTGCTTGTGTGTGTGTGGTGTGTATGTGTGTGTATGCATGTGTGTTAAGTTTTTTTTCCCTTGAGATAGAGAGTGTGTGTGTTTAATTCTATGCAATTTTATCACATGTAGGTTTATTTATCTACTACCACAGTCAGGTAAAGAACAATTCCATCATCATAAGGATCAAGGATTCCTTGTCTTGTCCTTTCTTACCCTGCCATCCCTAACTTCTTTTTGTTACTAAGTAATAAGAATATATTATAGTTTTTTTGGCCTTTATACTGTTGAAGGACATGGGGATGGTTTTGGTTTTTGGCTAAATATTGCAGTATTTGGTTATAAGTTTTGATGTAAATATAAACTTCCACTTATTAGTTTTTTAATGTTTATTTATTTTTGAGAGAGAGGGAGCGGGGGAGGAGAAGAGAGAGAGAGAGGGAGGGAGACAGGGGATCTGAAACAGGCTCCGCACCATCAGCACAGAGCCCAGTGTGGAGCTTGAACTCACAAACCCTGAGATCATGACCTGAGCCAAAGTAGGAAGTTTAACCAACTGAGCCGCCCAGGCTCAGAACTTCCACTTCTTTAGGATAAATGCCTGAAAGTGCAACTGTGGGGTCATATCATAATTACATGTTTTTTAATTTCATAAGTAACTGCCAAACTTTTCCAGTGACTCTACCATTTTATATTCTCACCAACAATGTATGAGTGATCTAGTTTCTGCAAAATTTCTCTAGCATTTGGTGTTGTCAATATATTTTAGCCATTCTGATAGGTGTGTAGTGATATCTAATTATGTTTTTATTGCATTTCTCCAATGGCTAATGAAGTTGTACATCTTTTCATATTATTTTTTGCCATTTATATATTCTCTTCAGTGAAATGTCTATTCAAGTCCTTTGCCCATGTTCTAATTGAATAGTTAGTACTTTACTGTGAATGTGTACTTTCAGGATGCTATATTATAAGAACAAAAAGAACTACAGGCAAATTGTTAATTTTAATTAGTAGTTTGTTGTGATAGTGGTTCTATTATAGTTCCAAAACTATTTTGTTTGTTATAAATTGGGCAAATGAATAAACATGTTGATGTTTTTAGGAATTTAGAGTTCTCACTGTAGAAGGGTAATAAAATTATGGATTAAGAGTAGAAAGAAAGGGGCGCCTGGGTGGCGCAGTCGGTTAAGCGTCCGACTTCAGCCAGGTCACGATCTCGCTGTCCGTGAGTTCGAGCCCCGCGTCGGGCTCTGGGCTGATGGCTCAGAGCCTGGAGCCTGTTTCCGATTCTGTGTCTCCCTCTCTCTCTGCCCCTCGCCCGTTCATGCTCTCTCTCTGTCCCAAAAATAAATAAACGTTGAAAAAAAAATTAAAAAAAAAAAAGAGTAGAAAGAAAGAACCTTGTGACATTACTTTGGAATCAGATATATCAGTACTATGTGATACTATATGTCAGTACTATATATCAGTACTGTATGTGTATATATATATATATATATATATATATATATATATAATCTCAGCGATTTCATTCAGAAGAAGTTGTTCAAAATGTATCTCTGAACTTCATCTACATATATTTGAAGTAATATAGACTCCTAGACTGTTAGAACGAATGATTGGATAAAAGGAGAATGGTATTATTTGTTAGTGCTTTACTGTGAATAAATTCTGTAAACTTTTAGTAGTACCTAGGTAATAAACTCTAGATCAGTGGTTCTTCTTAACAGGTGACAATGACTTTAACTTTTCATTAATATGTAACAATTTTTTGACAGTTACTGTGAAGATGATATGTCAGATGGAAACTTGAAATGAGTGGGTTATTTGGCATCATGAAGAGTGGGGTTAAAAGTTGTATAATTCAGAAGTAAGAACCATATTTTAAGACAAAATAATCCCTATTGAAGATTGTGAGTTTACTGTGATGTGTAAGAATTTTGCCTGTTGAGTATCTAAGGCAGTGTGGTAAAGCAAAACATAGTCCTAGTTACATGACAATGAAATAGTGAAGTAACTGAAGATGCTTAAAAACTCCATGCAATGTTACCTGACAGTTGCAATGAGAAAGGAAGTCTATTGTAAGAGCAATACACATATAATTAGGAGGTTTATTGTTATTTATGATTGGAAATAAACAGCATATAATGGAAATACAATATAATGGAATGCATTACATTAGTGGATTTAAGCAACCATGTGTTGGTCAATGAAGTATATGAAGACACAGGTGTCAAGGGGAAGAATTCTAGAGTATTCACTGTCTTGTGACTACAAAAATTGAGTCAAAAAACCATTTGGGGTTCTTCCAAGTGGAGCAGAGTGAGCTGTCTAATAGTAAGCTGTGCTGATATTGCTGCTCAACCTGGATATAGGAAGTATCTGTGTCCAACCCAAAATAAAAAAAAAGCCACATGTAAGTAAAGTAAAATGTAGTTAATTGCAGAGCAATATATGGTCTTCAGAGCTTCACCTTGAAGGAGAAGAGATTGCTGGAGAGTTGGGGAGGGTTTTAAATGGAAGAAGAAGAATGAGATCTTTGGGGGAGGAGTTCAGACAGTAAATAAGAGATTACTGAGTTTGCCAAGAGTATTCTGGGTATGATGTCTGTCATTTACCTTGCTGGCATGGTTTCAGAATGTTCACCTGCCTCTTCCATGGAAGGAAATCCTAAGGAGTAAAGATGCCAGCAATAGGAATGATTATATTATTGCTGAGATGTTAGAATTGATTTGAGTCTTTTTTCCCTCCAAGCACTGAACTGATAAAACTTCTGGTTCTAAAGAGTGCTTCAAACTAAACATTTTGAGGACCATTGCTGAATGGGCTTCAAAGATTTGTGAACAATTTTCTTCCCAACTGACTTGAGAGTATTTGTCATTTGCATCATAGCTCAGCATGGGGAGTTTGGTGAGTTCAGCTATTGGTGTGATGGAGATAGAGCAAGTGAAGTTCTAAAGAGGAGAAGGTCTGAGACTATAAAGAGACCAGAATCCTTGTTTTCAAATCCAAAGGAGATTTAGCTGAGAAGCAAAGCAAAGGACAAATGAGGAGCACTCCTTGCCTAATAATGCCTTCACAGAGGTCTCTAATCTGTGATCCTATACAAGAGAAGAATATATCCCAGGTTCAAGCTTGGACTAGTGGACAACCAAGGTAGGCCATAATTGAGGAATATAATAATGTGACTGAGTTAGATTTGGGACCCAGGAGTATTTCCAGAGTTGAGTAGATGTAGTCATTTTATGTTCAGTTTCTGTAGCTGTGTGTGGTGTGTCCCTTGTGGTAGAAATATTAATAGGGAAGGGAGGTCACTTTAAAATGTCATGTACTGCAAGAGAATGAAGGTTTGGAGGAGCTCTGAAGTCTGGCTTGTTGGGGAACTTGAAAGCAAATGCAAAGATAGAGTTTGGAAAATAAACCAGAGAAGGCTATAAGGTAGAAGTAGGCACAGAAATGAATGGAAGCTTTGGGTTAGAAAGAAGATGCTTAAATAATATTAGCTATATGTTGTGCTGGGCAGGAAAAGTGTCTAAGTAGGATCTTTTATTGTCTATGGCTGTGAATAAATTAACTAGAGTTATGGCCACACTTACTCTGATTATTCTGGCAAAAATATTTTTTTGCCACAGTTGCCTAAATGAGGAAACATCTAATGATCCTAACTAGCTATTTAATATACTTCAATTCACCAGATAATTTATCCTCCTTTGTATTTTGTATCATAGAGTTAAGGACCTATCTTAAGTAGATTTTCCTATTTCTAGTCCTTAAATCTTTTTGTGAAATTGATCCAGCCTGTATAATTTCTGATAATTGAAAAAAAAAATACACTGCAGGCATATCGCTTGGTCATCATTTGTTAAAGAATTAGTTTTTGTTTCTTTTAAAAAACATTTTGGAATATATCCAAAATCTCTTTCCTTTCTTTTTTAACTAAAAGGGTCTTTAAAAATTTTTTTAACATTTATTCATTTTTGAGAGACAGAGAGAGACAGAATGTGAGCAGAAAAGGGGCAGAGAGAGAGGGAGACACAGAATCTAAAGCAGGCTCCAGGCTCTAAGCTGTCAGCACAGAGCCTGACGTGGGGCTCGAACCCATGAACTGTGAGATCATGACCTGAGCCAAAGTCGGTTAAGCAACCGAGCCAACCAGGTGCCTCTTAAATACAGGGGTCTTAACCAATTGTTCTAAATTTGCATATATTTGAATATATTTTGGATTGAGTGGGGAGTGGCTCTTCTACTTTTTCTTACAATAGGAAATTCAGTGGGAGTAGAATTCAAATATAATGACTATTAGTCTCAAATATCATTACAATGTCAAATAACTGGTAGTTGTAAAATTTGGCTGTCTGTTCTGTGTTCCACAAACCTGTCACTTTTTCTAACAATATCTTGATTTTTGAGGTGGTAGCTTTTCTATCTCCCTTACAGGTCATCATTAAAGTTAATAAATAACACTAATAAAACTTTTGACAAAATTTAGAAGCTACACTATATAGAAATCAAGATATTATTTATTATAAAGTTGATTGCTTATTGTTTAACTTCATACTTTATTAGATAATAGTGCTATGAAAATATTTTAAAATTTAAAATATGTCCTTTTGACATACCTTTCAATCATTGCCTGTGGTTTTTTGTATTTTGTTTTGTTTTGTTTTGTTTTTAGCTTTCTTACTTTTTGGAAGTACCAGATACTATATTTTCATTTTGTGTATTTCCTATATCAGTCCTAGACTCGGCCATTCCTCTAAGAAGTTTTGATTCTTTTTTTTTAATGTCTATTTATTTTTGAGAGAGAGAGAGTAGAGCGTGAGTGGGAAGGGGTGTAAAGAGAGGGATACACAGAATCTGAAACAGGCTCCAGGCTCTGAGCTGTCAGCACAGGACCCATGTGGGGCTCAAATTCAGGAATGCTGAGATCATGACCTGAGCTGAAGTCAGACACTCAATCAACTGATCACCTAGGCACCCCAAGAAATTCTGATTCCTTTTATTGGGAATAGTATTAGTAACCAAGATCTGGCATGCTCATTGGTTCTGGAGTGATGTTGCTTCTTGACCCCCTCAGCTGACATAGCAAAGGAATGTATGGGTTATACTAATCTGTGAGTGTGTGTGTGTGTGTGTGTGTGTATACACATCTATAAATATCTAGAAATACATATAGGAATATATAGAAATATAAACAGTTCTGTATGTAACCATCTGTATCATGTTAAGCTAAACACAAGTTCATACTGATGTCTCCAACCTTCATTCATTACCATGTGGATCCTTCTAGTCTCCCCTTGCTTATGTGTAACCTGATTGAACAGTGAGAAATCTGGCTTTCACCATCTGCCATCTATTTATTTAATTGTTCACTTTCAGTATACATGTGTAGCAGTCTCAGAACTGCTAGTCTATACCTCTGTGGTGAACAACATTATCAACTGCAATACAGTGCTTATGTATAGTTTATTTGGGCTTTCATTTTACAGCCTCCACTTTTTTCCAAAGTTACTCAGGTCTTTTCTTCCTCAACCCCTTTAGTGAATCTTTCATATGTTTTAGTACAGTTAGATTGTTTTGTGAAATTCTCCATTCCATTGTGGATTCTCCAAAACTTGTAAATCATTTTTAAAAATTTTGCATACATTAAAGTTCACTCTTTGTGCTGTAAAATTTTGTGGGGTTTGACAAATGTGTAGTATCATGTGTCCATCACTACAGTGTCATACAGAATAACTTCACTGCCCTAAAAAAATCCCTATACTTCACGTATGTAACACTTTTTTTGTTTTTAAATACCTAGCAGCCACTGATTTTTTTAAAGTCATGTCTATGGTTTTACCTTTTCTAGAATGTTGTCCAATTTTTGATTATTTATTGTTTCCACACTGGTTTCTTTTACTTAGCAGTATGTATTTACAGTTCTTCCATTCTGTAGCTTAGTAGCTCATTTCTTTTTATCACTAAATAACATCACATTGTTTGGATTTAGCATAATTGTTTATCAGCATCTATTGAAGGAGATCTTGGTTGCTTCCAGTTTTTGACAATTAGGAGTAAAGCTGCTATAAATATGAGCATGTAGGTTATTTTTTTCAGGATATTTTTATCTTTGATTTTCTGTAGTTTGAAAATAATATTCCCATGTGTAGTCTTTTAGAGTTTGTTCTCCTTGATGTTCTCTGAGTTCCCTGGATCTGTGATTTGGTATCTGACATCAACTTGGGGAAATTCTCAGTCAGTATTGTTTCAAATATTTCTCTATTCCTTCCTTCTTTCCTCCCTCCCTCCTTCCTTCCATCTCTTCCTTCCTTCCTTCCTCCCTCCCTCCCTCCCTCCCTCCCTCCCTCCTTCCTTCCATTTCTTTCTTTCTTTCTTTCTTTCTTTCTTTCTTTCTTTCTTTCTTTCTTTCTTTCTTCTCCTTCTGGTATTCTCATACAGGTATGTTATACCTTTTGTAGTTGCTCCCCAGTTCTTGGATATTCTGTTCTCTGTTGTTTTTGTCTTTTTCTTTTTGCTTTAAACTCACAAAAGTATAGAAGCCCTCCTATGAATGCATCTCCCTGTGGTTTTTAACTGTCAGAATTGTTTACACTGAGCATCCAACAATTTATTAGTTACAGTTCAGTGTTTCCTACTTACACACTGGTTCTGGATGTGGGTCTCTGTTCAGGTAAGCCATGATTCCATGTATATGCCTGACTGACTCTCCAATTTGGGGGACGATGGTTTGTTCTGTGTCTTCCTCTCCTTTATGGATCTAAAAAGAGTTGTTGAGTTTTCAGTTGTTGCTGCTTTCTGTTTAGCTTTTTACTTGTTGTTAGGACAGAGTGGTGACTTCCAAGTTCCTTGTACTTAGGACAAGAAACCTGAAGTCTGTAGGTATTTTGTGAAAATAAGTTTTCAGGTACGTTGGGTAAATACTTACGAGTATGACTGCTGGCTTATATAGTAAGAGTATGTTTAGCTTTGTAAGAAATTGCCAAACTGTCTTCCAAAGTGGCTGAACCATTTTGCATTCTTACTATAAATAAATGAGAGTTTCAGTTGCTTTGCATCCATGCCAACAACTGGCATTGTTAAATTTTTTATTTTAGCCATGCTAATGGTTGTGTAGTGGTATCTCTTTGTTTTAATTTGCAGTTTCCTAGTGACAAATGATTTTGAGCCTATTTTCATAGAAATATTTGCCATCTATATGTTGTCTTCGGTGAGGTCTCCAGATATTTTGTCCATTAAAAAATTATGTTTATTGTTGAGTTTAAAATTTTTTTCTATAACTTGGATATAAGACTTTTATCAGATATGTATTTTCCACATAGTTTATCCCAGTCACTGCAGAGAAAAATTTAAAAATTTTTAAATGTTTATTTTTGAGAGAGAGCATGAGAGTGAGGTGTTGAAAAAGAGACAGAAGATCCAAGGCGGACTCTGCACTGACAACAGTGAGCCTGATGCGACTCTTGAACTCATGAACCACAAGATCATGACCTGAGCTGAAGTTGGGTGCTCAACTGACTGAGCCACCCAGGCAGCCCAGAAAAATTTAATTTTAATAAAAATTCAACTTACAAAGTTTTTCTTTCACAGATGTGCTTTTGGTATTATATCTGAAAACTTAATCACTAAATTCAAATGTCACATAACTTTTTCTCTTTCTTTACATTTGTAGTGGTACAATTCAGTATCTTCTTGTTTACAAGCTTTTAACCATTGCAATTCAGTAAAAGCTCCAAAATCTGAAGATTTTTGACCTCTTAATTATTGATTTTTAAGTCACACTGAGTAAGATGTAATCTAAATGTAAAGGACTTTTAACAAAAAGTTCCATGTTTTTAAAAGACACATAGTTTGTTTTACAAAGGTTTTGCTCAAAGACTTAAATATTTGAAGGGAAATAGCAAAAGGAAAATGCATACTGCTATGTAGAAGCTCTTTTTTTTGGTTCTTGTTTTATTTTCACATTAGCTTTGTTGAAAAAATTTGTAGTCAGGTGTATAGATATGTATAAAATATTTATAAAGTTTTTTTGTAAAATTTTAATACCTCTACTTATTTTTCAACTGGTAGAATATTATGACATGTTTGGATACAGTTATGAATTATGTGTGCACCACAATCAGTTCTAAGTATACTTCTCTATCATATGTTTTCAATTTAATAAGAACATTGTTCTTATGATAATGTACTCTACTCCATCAAAATTTGTGTACATGTTATTACTGGAAAAAGTACTTTTTCCTCAATAGCATAATAATGTCAGATGTTTCATATTAAGTAGTATGAATTTTTAAGTGTTACTTTGATTCCATAAGTTGTATGAAAAAAATAAAATCATTAGAATTAACTCATTTTCTATTTGAAGTATCTGATAGCACAGACATGAAATTGGCATAATTGTTTATGATGTTTTCATTTTACTGATTGAGCCGACATGTTAACAGATATCACTTCACTTTTTATACAAGAAGATAAGCTAAATTAATATTGAAGCAGTGTCATTTGATCTAAATGAAACTTCATGCTTCACAGAGTAAGTGATGCACCTTCTATAGCTGCACATTTTCTTTATCATCTCTAGATGCAGTCTTGTTAATGTAAATATCAAAAGTTAAAACAGATGGTGGCATTCTTGATCAGATTTCTGACTACTGGTTTTGACACAGCCAATGATATCTCTATAATCCTCATGGCATGGAGGATAGTAAACATTTGGAGTAGGCTGTACATTTGTTATTGCCCTTTGAAAGGGATTTAGCGTGATTTTTGATTAAATATGTACTTTGACTTTTTTGAGGCCATTGCTGCTGAAAGAATATGTAAAATAATAAAAAAAATTACCAGATAGCAAGCTAAATAGTTGTAGATTTATATCCTATAATAAATGACTAAAGTGTAGCATATGGCATTCAGGCTAATATCTATCTACTGTACAGCAGAACTGTTATGCTTTTATTTCTTCCATATGTCTCATATATACCTAGCCTATAAGTTCTCATGTTTCATACTAATCTTTTCTCCTTTTCCCAGTTAGTGGTCTGGTGGCTTTATGCATCTAGCAGACCATGACACGAGTCATGCGCAACTAGCCATTAAGACAATTGACTCACAGGATAGAGGCACAGAGTATTTTTCCTGCTACCCACCTGAGATTTGAAAGAGATGACTGCCCTAGTCACTTGTGTTGAGGAACAGCTGGTGTCATAGGCAAGGATCTGTGAGCTGTCTTGGAAGGTAGCATTTGTTATGCCGAGTCTGGAAAATCTCCGTGAAGAAAGGCAGTTTATTGCTGATTATCTTTCAGATTTATATACACATTAAGGTGAGAACTGTACTGCACATGAGTCTTTAAGTCACTAAATAAAGCCATGTCAGAAGCTGGAAAGTCCAAGAACAAACTTCATTAAAGATGAATAATCAAGGAAAATGCTAAGTTGGACAGGAATAATACTGAGGAAAAACTCCATAAACAGACTATGTGAGCAAACAGAATATATAGTCTTCTTACTTATTATCCCAGAATCTCCAAAACATCCTTGTGTCTTTTGGTAATGTCCTTCATTTCTTAATTTCTTGTCCTTAGAGGCAATTACTTTATACTTTCAACTTTTTAATTTTATTTTTGACATTTATTTCTATATTTTTAAATATGTGCAAACTATTCTTTTGATTCTTTACTTTTTCGGCAATGTCTACTGGCTTCTTAACATTTTATTTATTTTTTTAAGTTTATTTATTTATTTATTTATTTATTTATTTATTTATTTAGAGAGAGCAGGGGAGAGGAGAGAGAGAATCCCAAGCAGGCTCCACACAGAAAGCATGTAGCCCAATGTGTGGCCCAAACCCACTAACCATGAAATCATGACCTGAGCTGAAATCAAGAGTCAGACGTTTAACTGACTGAGCCACCCAGGTGCCGCTATAGGCTTCTTCTCGAAATAGATGAAGATTCCTTCTCTTTATTCTTTCCCCAATTCTTTTCTTTGTTCTGCTCCCCAATATAATATCACAATTTTTGGTTAAACCTATTTTTTTTTGTTTTTCATTACTATGGAAGTGTGTATGTGGATCTTTTTCACTGCTGAGCCCAGGTATTATAACATGAATACAATTTGTTGTTAGAACCTTTCCCCTTTGAAGTTGACAATTGCCTTATTCTTTCCCATTTATCTACTTTTATTTAAGTCAAAATCTGAGGCTTTCTATACCCTCTAACAGTTCTATAAAATATTTATGAATATAATTTTCAAAGTAGTCAAACTTCTAAGATAATATGCCAGTAACTGCACCACTACCTTTTATTTATTTTTTATTAAAAGCATGTTTTTCTGGAACTTTACATCTTCTGTTCCATGATGGCTGTACTGTAGGCTTTCTGCATAGCTCTTATCTTGGGACATCCTTTTGACAAGTTCATACAAATTCCTTTACCTCTTTCTGCTGTTGGATCCTTTTCCCAGATCCTGTGTATTCTTTCTTTCTTTATTCATTTTAGTGTAATATATCCTTTAGTAGCTTAAGAAAATCTACCTGAAAAGTTATATTTTTAGCCACTTGCTTTTTTCCTGTGACTTGTGAACACATTGCTCTATTTTTTCTAGCATCCAGTGTTGCTGATGGCAAATCCAATCATTCATATTCCTGGCTTGGTGGAAATTTGTAGTAAGAAACATTTAACTGCTATTAAACATGTGCATGTTGATATGTGTGTGGTCTAGGCACTTCCCTGCAGTGTTTATAATGAGAAAGAAAGAAAGAAAGAAAGAAAGAAAGAAAGAAAGATAAAAAGAAAGAAAGACTTAAAGAAAAGAAAGAGAAAAAGAGAGTTCTTATCATAGCCAGTAGTATTTTTTTTTCCAAGAGATTCAGTGGTATGTTAAAATGTCATCTTTATAGGTATCAGATATGTTTTTAACTAAAGTGCCCTAGAATATACCCAATGTACTACAATTATCAAATGGAGATTTCATTTCATGACTATTGTACTTAACATTTTATAGAAATGTTTCTTTACAGAAAGAATCTCATGATTTCATTGCCTGCTTTTATCCTGAGTTTAATTAGAATCTTTTTCAAGTAGGACATATAATTAGCAATTACCACCCAAAAATACACTGTGTCAATTTTGTAATTATAAGATATTTCAGTTCAGAACAAGAGTAAAATCATTAGAGATGACAAAATACTAATAAAATCTTGCAAAATCTTATCAGAGTGGTGTTGCAAAAGTAAGAGTGAGTTGTATTTATATTGTTATTAAAACAATGAAAAGTGCATTAAAGTGTTATAGAGGCTCATAGGTAAAATATATGAAAGGAAATGAACATTTTGTCTTCATATCAGGATGGTAGTTAAGGATTCCATGTGATTTCAAGTTACTAATATTAATATTGTTTCAAAGAGCCTCAATTAAAAAAAAATCTTGCAGTGGCAAGACCAGTTAGAATACAGTTTTCCATAACTTGAGCTGGAAAATAATATGTCCCCAAATATCTGCTTTTGACAAGTTTAATTTCAATGACATTACAAGAATATCTGAGTACTTACCATGTTTAAGATACTTTACCTTTGGAGGAGTTAAGATGGTGGAAAAGCAGGGGACCCTGGGCTTTCTTCTTCCCTCTAATACAACTGTATTGAGATCAGATCACTTGAAATGCCCAGGAAATCGATCTGTGGACGGAAAAAGTATCTCCACAATTGGAGGGAGACAACTTGGCAGATGCGAGGTGTGGAAGTAAATTGGGGGAATGAAAAACTATGATGCTATAGAGAGGAGGGAAAGGGTCCCATGGAGAGACAAAAGGGAGAGAAAGAGAGAGGGGCTGAGAGTGTGGCATCAGGTTTCCACAAGAGGAAAACCTCTCTGAACCAAGGACTGGGGAGCAAGAAGTACTGAGTGTGACAGTGTTTTTTTTTGCAAACAGTGTTTGGAGCTCAAACTCTGAGGTTTTGGAGGTGCATGACTTTCTCTAGAGTGGAGCTGTGTGCGCACTCCTGGGGAGGAAGGAGCTGGCCTGTAGTGCATAGCGTGGTGTAGGGATCTCCAGGGTGCACTGGGAGAGAACATTTCCCTTCCTGGAGTACTTTTGGAAGAGGATGTATTGCTCTCCAAGGACAAAAGAGCCTATAGGCACCAGCAAAAGGCCTTTCATCAGCAGGGGACAGAGGTGCACCCAGAGAGCAGATAACCTGGTCACTGCTTTTTGTGGTGCTACAGATAGATTCCATGCACTGCACAGGCATGGGACTGTTTTTCTGGGATAAAGGATATCAGACACAGTATGGAGAGGCTCTACTCTGGAGGAGGGGGCAGGTGCACATGGCGCTGGGTCCTTTAAAACTTAGAGTTTTGGGGGTGCCTGGGTGGTTCAGTTGGTTAAACATCCGACTCTTGATTTCAGCTGAGGTCATGATCTCACAGTTCATGAGTTCTAGTTGCACATTGGGCTCTGTGTGACACAGTGTGGAGCCTGCTTGGCAGGCTCTCTCTCTCTCTCTCTCTCTCTCTCTCTCTCTAACTAGGTGTGCTTTGATTTGTTTGTTAAAACAATGTGCATGGGCTCTCTCTCTCTTTCAAAATAAATAAACTATAAAAAATCATTAAACAAACAAACAAACAAGCAAACAAATACTTTTGAGTTTTGAATCCCAGCCACATACGACGGGAAAAATGCAGAAGAACTGTGATGCAGGGCGAGTTGACTTCCCTTGCTATTCTGTAAGGGCTGCCTGAACAGCAAGTGGTGTGAGTTGCTTGTCTGGGAACAAAAGATTGGGGTGGTGCCATTTCTCCCCCAACACCAACATGGTGGACCTTCAAAGAGCAACATAGTACTCCCAGGGGAGATGGGATCTGCTTACTCCAAACCCCACTCCCCTCTGTCTGGCAACTGCTTATTTACTGGAGCAAGACTGACTCTGAACTGATGCATCAGGCCTCTCCTCCAGAAGACCAGCACAGCCAGCAGCCCCCATGCACCAAGTGTACTGAAAATTGAGTGCTTCAAAATGACACCTGAACAAGAATTTAGAACAACCGTCATAAGACTACTAACTGGGATTGAGAAAAACATAGAAGACACTAGAGAATCCCTTATTGCAGAGATAGAAGAACTAAAAACCATTCAAGCTGAAATAAAAAAAATGCTATAACCAATATAGCATTGGATACAGTCACAATGAAGATTGAAGAAGCAAAGCAGAAATGGGGGATATAGGAGATAAAATTATGGAAAATAATGAATCTGAAAAGAAGAGGAAAAGAAAAGTATTAGATCACAAGGAGGTATTTAGAGAACTTAGTAATTCCATAAAATGAAACAGTATCCATATCATAGGAGTTCCAGGGGAAGAAGAGATGGAAAAGGGGGCAGAATGTTTATTTGAACAAATTAGAGCTGAGAACTTCCCTAATCTGGGGAAGGAAACAAACATAAAAATCCAGGAAGGACAGAGAACTCCCATCAAATTCAATGAAAGCTGATGAACACCAAGACATATCATAGTAAAAATTTTTAAATATAGACATAAGGAAAGAATCCTGAAAACAGAAAGAGAAAAGAAATCTCTAACCAACAAGGGAGAACAAATCAGGTTTGTAGCAGATCAGTCACAGAAACCTGACAGGCCAGAAGGGAGTGAGATGAGATATACAAAATGCTGAGGGGGAAAAATATACAGCCAAGAACTCATTATCCAGCAAGACTGTCATTCAGAATAGAAGGAGAAATGAAGAGTTTTCTAGACAAACAAAAACTAAAGGAGTCCATGACCTCTATACCAGCCCTGCAAGAAATTTTAAGGAAGACTCTGTGAGTGGAGAGAAAAAAAAATAGCAAAGCAACAAAGACTACAAAGGACCAGAGAACATCACCAGAAACACAAACTTTACAGGTAACACAATGGCACTAAATTCATATCTTTCAATAATCACTCTGAATGTAAATGGTAAAATTGCTCCAATCAAAACACATAGGGTATTAGAATGGATAAAAAAACCCCAAAACAAAAAACAAGATCCATCTGTATGCTGTTTATAAGAGACTCATGTTAGATCTAAAGACACCTGAAGATTAAAAGTGAGGAATTGAGAACCATCTATCGTGCTAATGGATGTCAAAAGAAAGCTGAAGTAGCCATACTTCTATCAGACAAACTAGACTTTAAACTAAAGACTATAACAAGAGGTGAAGAAGGGCATTATATCATAATTAAGGGGTCTATCCACCAAGATCTAACAATTGTAAATATTTATGCCCCCAACTTGAAATAACCCAAATATATAAATCAATTAATAACAAACATAACAAAGGGCTTTGACAATAATACAATAAGAGTAGGGGACTTTGACACTTCACTTATACCAATAGATCATCTAAGCAGAAAATCAATAAGGGAACAAAGGCTTTGAATGACACACTGGACAGATGGAATTAACAGATGTATTCAGAACATTTCATTCTAAAGCAGAAGAATACAAATTCTTCTCAAGTGCATATGGATCATTCTCCAGAATGGATCACATGCTGGATCACAAATAAGCCCTCAACAAGTACAAAAAGATCGAGATCATACCATGCATATTTTCAGATCACAACGCTATGAAACTTGAAGTCTACCACAAGAAAAAATATGGAAAGCCCTCACATTGAGGTTAAAGAACATCCTACTAAAGAAGAAATGGGTTAACCAGGAAATTGAAGAAGAAATTTAAAAATATAGGAAAGCAAATGAAAATGACAACACAAGTATATTGCAATTCAGGACTATCTCAAGAAGCATGAAAGTTCCCAAATACACAATCTAACCTTACACCTAAAAGAGCTAGAAAAGGAACATCAAATAAAGCCTAAAGCCAGCAGAAGGGAAATAATAAAGATTAGAGCAGAAATGAACATTATAGAAACAAACAAAAAACAGTAGGACAGATCAATGAAACTAATAACTGGTTCATTGGAAGAATAAAAAAAAAAAAAACTAATAAACCCCTAGCCAGACTTATCAAAAAGAAAAGAGAAAGGATCCAAATAGATAAAGTCATAAATGAAAGAGGAAAGATCACAATCAACACTGCAGAAATACCAAAAAATATAAGAGAATACTATGAAAAATTATATGCCAACAAACTGGGCAATCTGGAAAAATGGACAAATACTTAGAAACTCACAAACTACCAAAACTGAAACAGGAATAAATAGAAAATTTGAACAGACCTATAACCAGAAAAAAACATGAATCAGTAATCAAAAATCTCCCAACAAACATGAGTCCTGGGCCAGATGGCTTCCCAGGGAAATTCTACCAGACATTTAGAGTTAATACCTATTCTCAAACTGTTCCAAAAAGTAGAAATGGAAGGAAAACTTCCAAACTCATTTCATGAAGCCAGCATAACCTTGATTCCAAAACCAGAAAAGTGCCCCACTAAAAAGAAGAATTATAGGCTAATATCCCTGATGAAACTGTATGCAAAAATTCTCAACAAGATACTAGCAAATTGAATCCAAAAGTACATTAAAAGAATTATTCACCATGATCAAGTGGGATTTATTCCTGGGCTGAAGGGCTGATTCAATATTCACAAATCAATCAATGTGATATACCACATTATAAAAGAAAGGATAAGAGCCATGTGATCCCTTAATAGATGCGAAAAAGCATGTGACAAAACACAGCATCCATTCTTGATAAAAAATCCTCAACAAAGTAGGGATAGATGGAACATACCTCAACATCATAAATGCCATATATGAAAGGCCCACCGCTAATATCATCCTCAATGGGGAAAAAACTGAGAGCCTTTCCCATACGGTCAGGAACAACACAAGGATGCCCACACTCACCATTACTATTTAACATAGTACTGGAACTCTTAGCCTCAGCAATCAGACAATAAAAAGAAATAAAGGGAAAAGTCAAAACTTTTACTATTTGCAGATGACATGCTACTTTCTATGCAGAAAACCCAAAAGACTCCACCAAATTCACCAGAACAAATACAAGAATTCAGCAAAGTTGCAAGATATTAGATCAATGTGCAGAAATTTGTTGCATTTCTATACATCAATAAAGAAGCATCAGAAAAAGAAATTAAGGAATAAATCCCATTTACAATAGCCACTAAATCAATAAGATACCTAGGAATAAACCTAACTAAAGAGGTAAAAGAACTGTACTCTGAAAACTAAAGAATACTTATGAAAGAAGTTGAAGAGGGGACAAGAAATGGAAAAACATTTTATGCTCATGGATTGGAAGAACAAACATTTAAAAATATCTGTACTATCGAAAGCAATCTACACATTTAATGCAATCTCTATCAAAATACCACCAGCATTCTTTGCAGAACTAGCACAAACAATCCTAAAATTTGTATGGAACCTCACAAGACCCCAAGTAGCCCAAGTAATTGTGAAAAAGAAAAAAACTGGACTCATCATGATTCTGGATCTCAAGCTATATTACAAAGCTGTAGTCATCAAGACAGTATGGTACTGGTACAAACACCGACACATGGATCAACAGGACATAATAGAAAACCCAGAAATTACCCACAGCTATATGGTCAACTCATTTTCGACAAAGCAGGAAAGACTAGCCAATGAAAAAAGACAGTGTCTACAACAAATGGGATTGGGAAAATTGGACAGCAACATGGAGAAGAATGAAACTGGCCCACTTTCTTATATCATAAACATAAATAAATTAAAAATGAATTAAAGTCTTAAATTTGAGACAGGAAACCATCTAAATCCTAGAGGAGAACACAGCCATCAACCTCTTTGACGTCAACCAGAGCAAATTCTTACCAGGCTTGTCTCCAGAGGCAAGGGAAATGAAAGCAAAAATGAACTATTGGGACTTCATTAAGATACGAACTTCTTCACAGCAAAGGAAACAATCAACAAAATTAAAAGACAGCCTATGGGATAAGAGAAGATATTTGCAAATGACATATCAGATAAAGGGTTAGTATCCAAAATCTATAAAGAACTTATCAAACTCAACACCCCCGAAATTAAACATCCAGGTAAGAAATGGGCAGAAGACATGAATAGACACTTTTCCAAAGAAGACATCCAGATGGCTAATAGACACATGAAAAGATGCTCAATATCACTTATCATTAGGTAAATATAAATCAAAACCATGATGAGATACCGTCTTATACCTGTCAGAAGGGCTAAAATTAACAACAGAATAAACAACAGGTGTTGGCAAGGATGCAAAGAAAAAAACCTCTTGCACTTCTGGTGGGAATGCAAACTGGGGCAGCCACTGTGGAGAACAGTATGGAGTTTCTTCAAACACTAAAAATAGAACTACCTTATGATCCAGCAGTTGCACTATTACATTTTACCTGAAGGATACAAATATACATATTTGAATGGGTACATGCCCCGCAGTGTTTTAGCAGCATTATCAATAATAGCCGAACTATGGAGAGAGCCCATGTGTCCATTGACTGATGAATGGATAAAGAAGATGTGATATATATATATATATATATATATATATATATATATATATATAATGGAATTTTACTCAGCCATCAAAAAAAAATCTTGCCATTTGAAACAATGTGGATGGAGCTAGGATGTATTATGCTAAGAGAAATAAGTCAATCAGAGAAAGGCAAATATCATATCAATTTCACTGGCATATGGTATTTAAGAAACAAAACAGAAGAACATATGAGAAGGGGGGAAGAGAAAAAAGAGAAGCAAACCACAAAAGACTCTTAACAATAAAGAGCAAACTGAGGGTTGATGGAGGAGGTGGTTAGGAGATGGGCTAGATGGGTGATGGGTATTAAGAAGGGCACTTGTGAGATGCCTGGGTTACTCAGTTGGTTACGCATCTGACTAGACTTTGGCTCTGGTCATGATCTCAGCTCCAGTTATGATCTTGGTTCGTGAGTTCAAGCCCCACATCAGGCTCTGCACTGACAGTGTGGAGCCGCTCTAGATTCTCTCTCTGCCCCTGCGTGGCTCGCTCTCTCTCTCTCAGAAATAAATAAATGAATATGAAAAAAAAAGTAGGGCACTTGTTATGATGAACACTGGGTGTTGTATGTAAGTGATGAATCACAATCACTGAATTCCAATTCAGAAACAAATATTGCAATGTATATTAACTAAAATATAAAAAAAGATATTTTACCATTACAAAATAGACTTTTGCATTAAATATTTAAAAAATAAAAATGTAGGCATTCTGTTTAAAGTTTTGAAATAATACAGTCTTTTTAAGTGCAGTGATTGGTTTCATAGAATAAGTGGCATAGAGATTTCTGTGTCTTAGAACATACCCCATATAGATGCCTAGGCAATGAATATAAATGTGGATGGAAAATAAGGGCTGTAAGTACTTAATGTATTATAGTAAGCATTACACATTCCTGTATGCATAGTAACCAATCAAGAATTGTGAGGAAAAAATAATTCTTTCTTTTTGAAATAGCAGAGGACTTATAATCAAAAGATTCCTGAGAAAGGTATTTGAATTTGGTTGTTTTAATGAAAGGAAGGTAATATGATATTAAATTATTTAGAGTAAAGGAATAATCATTTCATTCCATAAATGAATGTCATACATGACTATTAGAATCTCACTGTTGGGGCGCCTGGGTGGCGCAGTCGGTTAAGCGTCCGACTTCAGCCAGGTCACGATCTCGCGGTCCGTGAGTTCGAGCCCCGCGTCGGGCTCTGGGCTGATGGCTCAGAGCCTGGAGCCTGTTTCCGATTCTGTGTCTCCCTCTCTTTCTGCCCCTCCCCCGTTCATGCTCTGTCTCTCTCTGTCCCAAAAATAAATAAACGTTGAAAAATTAAAAAAAAAAAAAAAAGAATCTCACTGCTGAATGCTACTTCTCAGAAGTATTGGTTAAGTTTTCAAAGAAATAATATTAGTCTGCTATAACAACTGCTAACATTTTTTCCCCACTTGGTCTTCCACAGTAATCTGTTCAATATATTGTACTTTACAAGGAATAATATTGCTGGCTGCAATACTTACTTGCTGGTAGTTAATGAATCTTTTTTATGCTTTCTTGTTTAATTTTTTTTTCCAACGTTTTTATTTATTTTTGGGACAGAGAGAGACAGAGCATGAACGGGGGAGGGGCAGAGAGAGAGGGAGACACAGAATCGGAAACAGGCTCCAGGCTCCGAGCCATCAGCCCAGAGCCTGACGCGGGGCTCGAACTCCCGGACTGCGAGATCGTGACCTGGCTGAAGTCGGACGCTTAACCGACTGCGCCACCCAGGCGCCCCTATGCTTTCTTGTTTATGAATGTAATTCCAGTGTAGAAACTCTATTTGTTCATTCATTAAATATCAGGTCACTAAGAAGTATTAAGTTCTTTTCATCCAAATGTATCAAAGCAATGTCAGTAGTTTTGTGCTTGGATTGGAACATATATTGACTTTACTGAGCCCATGATTTTTTGCATTATGGTGATCAGTTCCGCACCTAATTTCCAAATGAAAACAGACACTTTATCAGAGAATACTCTGCCCCATTTTGTTTTCCTATTTTTCTTCAGCTAAGAATATTACAGTATCTCATTTTCTTTTCCTTATTGTTATTTTGTATGGATTGATTGTTTCAATGTTTTTCCCATAGTAAGAGTCACATCTTTTTCCTATTCACAGTGCTAGATGATTGTCTCATTTAGCATATATTTGTTAGCTTGATTTCTTATTTCTGGACTAATTATTTTACTTTCTAAGGCACATTGGCAAAAAGGACAGTTAAACACTCTCTATAGGTTCTAATATCTTTTCTTTTTAATTCACCAACAGTAAATACAACATTTACTTAAACAATAGCAATAAAACCTAACTAGAAGTTGTCAAATCACATTGCATTTTTCCATGTTTGGAATGTTTCAAACTATCTCTATATTAGACATATTTTCTTTGAAGTGGAAACTCGTGGGATTGCTTGCCCCTCTGAGTTATCTTGGAGTACTCTTATTCCCCGCTAACTCTGTCTACATGGCTAAAGTGAGAGTAGCCATGTTAACTGGACTCCTGGCCATCTCTATGCATCATGCTGGCCCAGTCAGAACCTCTCTGAAATTAAGATATCAAGTTTTGGTAGTATTCTGACTGGCCTTTTGAATTTCAACACTAGACTTCATTGTTGGTCATATTTTCTGCCCTATGGATTATATAAAAGCAGAGAATGCCTGGGTATAGAGATAGAAAGAAGACTAGAGCTGTTTTCAAATGAGTGTGGTAAAAGATGGGGAAAGAGCCATGATGGCATTTGAACTACTATAGTTCTGTTTTTTCTGAGGCCCAGCTGCATCTATGTCTTTGAGATACTTTTATATTCTTATGGTAAAGTCCCTTTTAAAAATTTATGCTACTCTGGTCTTTTTTTTGTTAACAAAAGAGTTCTATTAAATATATTTCATAAGATTCCAAATATTGTATATTAGTACAGTACTGTACTAGTACTGTATCTTGACATTATAAAACAAATCACAACATAAAAAACAAAACATAAATATATGATCTCCTCTATCATTTAATAAAAGAATATTTTCTAGTCTGTGGTCCTTCTTAGATGATATCAAACAGCCCAACAACACCCTTGAAATTTGATAACTGGATGTCATCTAGGTGGTAGTTTATCAGTGTTTTCCTGATCTCTCAAAGATAACCTTCTTTAATATTTTAAATATTTTTACATATTTTATTTATTCCTTAAAGGCAATATTTATTATTGGGTTATATTTTCCTTCTGATTTTCTTTATATTTTGCTTATTTTTTCTCAAGGGAAAAAAAACTATCTTTGTGTGTTTGTCTATGTACATACCCACATATGTGTGCACATATATATATGTCTGTATATATGTGTGTATGTTTATAAATATTAAATATTAAAATGCACTGAGCCACATAGGTGCCCCTGTATAGTCTTTATTATGTTGGCCCAAGTCTTACCTTTATTGTTAGTGCCCCTCAATTGTCTAAAGTATTCTGGGTCTTGGCAGTGACCAGTGACAGGCAAGGTAGAAGCCAGTGCCTTGGGTAGCACCTGGTCAAGTTAGAATGTTGACTCCAACTCTTTCTTTCTCCAAGGGGAAGTTGAGACTGGTGTTTTTTCACTCATTTGCTTAGGGTTGAATTATATGGGTGTGTACAGGCTATTCTAAATTGCTTCCTTTGTTCTCAGAAGCTCTCAACCTTGAGACCTTTCCTGTCATTGCTCAGATTCAGGCAAGGCAGAAACAAGTTTCTTAGGTAGTCTCTAGAAATAGATCTATGGATTTATGGTTCAATCCTTTCCTTCCCTTCCCAGAGAGAATCTGGGAGCTAGGGATTTCCTCCTGATTGTGTGGCACTGTTTTGGAGGTGGGGGGCACTTATAATGAGAGGGAATCATAAACTCAATGAGTTTTTTAAAAAAGTGTTTTTTTTATTTTGAGGAAGAGAGAGAGCATGGGCAAGAGGGGAAGGTACAGAAAGAGGGAGGGAGAGAGTCCCAAGCAGGCTTCACACTACCAGTGCAAAGCCTGATGTGGGAATTGAACTCACAAACTTTGAGATAATGACCTGAACCAAAGTCCCATGTTCAACCAACTGAACCACCCAGGCCCTGTTTTTATGCTTGCTAGAAGCCTCTCAACTGGTTTCTGAATTTCTCATGAAGAAAATTGGGCTGTGCATTGTTGAATTAGTGTGTCCAGGCGGGGAAAGAGAGTAGAAACTTCCTATTCTGTCATCTTGACATCATTCCTCTTTGCTGTCACTTAAAAAAACATTTACTAATTGGCTACCGAATCCTGGGAGTTGTGCTAAACTCTGGAGGTTCTGAGGTTAAGTTTCATTATGCACACTGCTATAGGTGTTTTCTTCTTCTTTTTTTAAAAAAAAAATTTAATGTTTATTTTTGAGAGAGAAAGACAGAGAGAGTCAGAGCATGAGCAGGGGAGGGGCAGAGAGAGAGGGAGACACACAATCCAAAGCAGGCTCCAGGCTCTGAGCTGTCAGCACAGAGCCTGATGTGGGGCTTGAAATCATGGACCGCAAGATCATAACCTGAGCCGAAGTTGAACACTCAACTGACTGAGCCACCCAGGCACCTTGGTGTTTTCTTCTTATTTTCACTTTTTTCTCTTTATATACTTGTTTTCAGAATAATGATTTATTTCTTTAACATCCTCAAATGTTGACCAATTAGTTCCTTTTTAAAAAAGCATCCAGAATTTTAACATATTAAATGTTTCAAACTGTTATAGTCAATATTATTTTTGCTCCATTTGTCCCATTTGTGAACAGTGGTACCTCTGTCTAGCTGGCTCTTGAATACTTATGTCACAGTTCTAGTAGTTGTCTTTGATAATTTATTGTTTTCAGGATAAGATGTTTCAAATGCATTTTGTACATTTCTTTCTGAGCTCTGGGATCAGCTAATTCTTCAAAAATCTCTACTCTTCCTGGTGGGGAATATTTAGACACTGATATATGGATGTGATTCCTTAGGATTTTTAATCTTCAGTATAACATTCTCGCCATCTTGTTTTCATAGTTAAGCTGTTCTGGTTATCTATTGCTGTGAACAAACCACCCTAAAACTTAGTAGCCTAAAGTAACAATTATTATCTCTCACAATTTTGTGGGTTGGCTGGTCTCATCTGGCCACTTATTCCTTAGGGACTCTCATGAGATTGCAGCTGGATAATGTTCACGCTGAAATCATGTGAAGGCTTGAATGGGATGGATGTACAAAATGGTCTCTTCACTCCTATACCTGTCACCTCAGCTGGGAAGACTGTAAACGCTTGGGACTGGCCTGTCATCTATCTCTTTTTTCATGCAGTCTCTCTACAATGACAGGTTGACCTTCACAGTGTGTGGGTCTCAGAAGTGTCAGACATTTTGCTACCGTTGGCTGGCTTCCACCAGAATGAGTGTCATAAAAGACCATGGCAGAAACTATAAGATTTCTTCTGACCTAGCCTCGGAAGTCACATAGAATCCCTTCCACCACAGTCTATTGGTTACAATAGCCAGCTCACATTTAATATAGAAGGCCACTGGACTTATCTAAAAGGGATTCATATGGTACACTGTAGGGTCATACTCGGACAAAACCAAGTATTCATATCATCTCTTAATAGCATTACTAGATCTGAAAAGCATACAATGGGATCTTATCAAATGTTCATTTTATTTATTCAACTGTTCCTACTGTACTTTGTGCAAGGCACTACTCTAGGAGCTGGAAATACAGTTGAAAAAAAATGTACACAGACACACACACACAGACACACACACACACACACACACACACACACACACACACTCCCAAACATGCTAGTTGGTCTCAGTTTACATTTGTGACCACCAACATTAAATTCAATGTGGGACAGAACTAGAGAAGGAAAGACCTACTGGGAGGCATGGTTCATTGCGGGACTATCTATGCAGAATAGCTACCACATATATCAACCCCATTAATAATACCATTTAGACACTGAGAAATATACAGTAGCATTATAAAATGCTTATTTTATTTATTCATTTAATTTAGAATCAAACTCCCACACCCCTTCTTCCCACTATTATTTTAGCAAAAGTTGATTGATACAATTTTTGCACGATCAGTCTGGCTTCTGTGTTGAGAATAGACTGAAGGAGGGCAAAGACAAAAGCTATTAAAAAACGGATTGCAAAAAATCCAACAAGAAGATGATAGTGGTTTGGACCAGGACTCTATGACACTCTAAAGGTCTCCATTTCCCCTTTTGCGAGCACCTCTGTCAGATCCCATGGCTTTCTAGTCACTCACAGATATAAGAACAGGCTTCTTCTGAAGTTATTACTACTGTCTTTAGGCTTTCAAATATACCACTCAACCTAATTGTATCTCCAATTTAAAGCTTTTCCCCCTCTGACCGCTCCCTAGAGCCCAATCCTGGGCATGGCCTGTGGCTAGACACTAGCAGCAAGAACCAAGGCAAGGTGTGATTTCATGCTGTCTGCTGTTTTTTCCTCTCCTTTCCCTCTCTCTGTTGCTTTTGGCTCCCACAGGGTTGGAATAGGATGCAGGGGGGATTAGAGGAAGTAGCAGAAGTCTTAGAACTTAACTATTATTGTCATTGATGTCTTTGCAGACACCAGGCTGCAGGTGTTTGTTCTTTGGAGCACTGCAAGGACTTCTTTGCCACCCTACCAATACACCTGAAGTCTCTAATAGTAGGGTTTTTGGCTTCCCTTTTCCAAGACACCTTTAAGACTGTGGCACTTACTCTAAATGGTGCAAGTAAAGGCACCACTCTGCTATTCTCTCTGTGTCCTACTCTTGCCATCTGCTCAAAGAAGCTACAGGGAATATGTGTCAAATTTTCCCAGGACCTCTCATATCTTAATCCATATTGTATTAGCCATATATTCCAGGGGCCATGTATTCCACACTAAGTATCCAGACAGAGAAAGGGATGCCACTCTCCTCTTCTTTCAGCCACTCCTGATCTCTGTGACCGATTCTCTTGGAGATTATCCTCAATTAGATTGAAATGAGGAAATAGAGGGAAAAGCCATAATACTCTTCTCCCTAGGCTGACAACTCATATCTCAGATCAATTCTCTATTACAATAACTTTCTTTTGCATTGGTTTCTCTTTAAATCCAGCCTGAGGTGGATAGATTGAAGTAAAAGAATCAGATCTGATTTTAATTTCTTTTAATAAGCCCCACAGTGGATATTTCGCAGTTCCTTGGCATTCTACTTAAAGTGGGGCTTCTTTGAACATTTATCCAATATTCCTAAATCACAGAAAAGTCTAATGTAAAATCCCATTTCCTAAGTATTTTGTTCATTGATTTAATTGTTAAAAATAGTTGTGTTCTTGGCTGGTGGGTGGGAATGTTTTTCTCTTAAAAGCTTTTAAAAAAGTGTTTATATATTTTCCTTCTTCGCCGTCCTTGTGGGCGCCGCTGGTTGTTTCTCGCCATGTCTTCTCACAAGACTTTCAGGATCAAGCGATTCCTGGCCAAGAAACAAAAGCAGAATCGTCCCATTCCCCAGTGGATTCGGATGAAAACTGGTAATAAAATCAGATACAACTCCAAGAGGCGGCATTGGAGAAGAACGAAGCTGGGTCTGTGAGGGATCGAACATGAGATGGCACACGTTTATGCCGCCTGAAAGTCATACGTTTCTATTCCATCACCTCCCTGCTGCCTGACCAGTAGATGTGTTTTATTAGGAAATTGACTTTTCTCTGTTATGATGCTTCTGCTCCTGTAGGTTGGTTCAGTAATAAACCTGTGAGACCTTTTGGTTGAAAAAAAAAAAAGTGTTTATTTAGTTTTGAGAGGGGGGAGAGAGGCAGAAGAGAGGGACACAGAGGATCCAAAGCAGGTTCTATGCTGACAGCAGTGGGCTCAACGTGGGCCTCAAACACACGAACCATGAGATCATGACCTGAGCCTTAACCGACTGAACCTCCCAGGTGCCCCTGGAAATATCCATTGTCTTATAAAATTGTATATCATCTGGGTTTTTTTTTATTCATAGTCATGTTTTATAATCATTTATTAGATTTATTCCATTTTGCTTTTAGCTCTTCACAATTGGCCCCTAAGAGCCATGATATTAGAATTATGAATTTTGCTGAGATAAGAATGTAGACTGAGCCAGCCTGGGTCTGAGTGCAGCACCTTTATCTCAGTAGGGCTTTGTTGTGCTCTACTTGTCAACAGTAACTCTGTAAGTGATGAAATGTGTCCATCTTTGAGAAAATAACTATTAAGTGAGAGAAGACTTTAGCACAGGTGGAAAAAACAGCGAAATTGCTAGATAAGGATGTGCTGGGAATCACATGACTTTTTACTGAGGTGTGATTTAGGGTAAAGCTGAACAAATATTTCAGTATTTATCATTCTGGAGATTATGAACACCTCACCATATAACCAGAGCAAATGTAAATTCTGTGTGTTATTTCATATATACATCTATTTAATAAAAGTCTCTCATATCTGCTGTTACAATCTCTTGTAGCTGTCTTTGTATGTGCCTGATTTCTTTTTTATTTTTTGGCAGTATTTTTCAGAGTTGTATTTACTACTTTTCCTAAGAATCACCTCTCAGTTTTCTGATTTACAAATGTCCACACCTTTTCATCGACTCTCTCACTAGACATTTGCTTGCCTTGCTTATTTCTTTTAAGTCTTTGTTCAAATGTCACCTCTTCAAAGAAACCTTCTGTGACCCTTTTATCTAAAAAAAAAAGGTAACTTTCTGCTACCCCATTTTGCCTTATATTAAAATTTTTGATTGAAGTATAGTTGACATATAATATGAATTTCAATTATACAGCATAGTGATTCAGCATTACATTACAAAATGCTCATCATGATACGTATAGTTATCTTTCACCATACAAAGTTATAATATTATTGACTATATTCCCTACACTATATTTTTTATCCTCATGACATTTTATAACTGGAAGTTTGTACCTCTTAATATCCTTTATTTATTTATTTATTTTTAATTTTTTTTAATGTTTATTTATTTTTGAGAGGGAGAGAGACAGAACACGAGTAGGAGAGGGGCAGAGAGAGAGGGAGACACAGAATCCGAAGCAGCCTCCAGGCTCTGAGCTGTCAGCACAGTCTGATGCAGGGCTCGAACTCACAAACCACAAAATCATGACCTGAGCTGAAGTTGGATGCTTAACTGACTGAGCCACCCAGGTGCCCCAATATCCTTCATTTTTTTCCTTACTATATATTTCTTTACAGCATTAATGACAATAAAACATTGTTATATAATTAGTTGTTTATGTACTTACATATTTACATATTTACTTACAGTGTCTGGAAAGCACTATGCATTTGCCAAATACTTGTTAAGTAAATAATTGAATACAGCGAACAATTTTACTCATCCTGTTTTCTTAAGAATTTATTTCCTAACAATCTTAAGTTGAATTATGAGTGCATTTATTTCTACTTTTATTTAATAGGCAGAGCATTTAATTAAAAATACCTTATGACTGTAGTTCAGATTTTTCTGTTCATCCTAGAGTTAAAAGAGCAAGGCTTTTTTATATTTCCAAGTGATTTGATAATTTTTTAAGTGTTTTTGTTGTTAATTACCAGTGTTAACTTGCATATATAGAATATGAACTTTGTAATATGTGTTTCTTAGCATTTATTGGGATTACCTTTATGAAATACAACATAATAATTTTTATAATTCATTTTTTCTCATTGCCACGTAGTATTCCATTGTGTATATAAACCACAATTTCTTTATCCATTCATCAGTTGATGGACATTTAGGCTCTTTCCATGGGGGAGGGGAAGGAAAAAAAAAAAAAAGGACGTTAGAGTGGGAGAGAGCCAAAGCATAAGAGACTGTTAAAAACTGAGAACAAACTGAGGGTTGATGGGGGGTGGGAGGGAGGGGCGGGTGGGTGATGGGTATTGAGGAGGGCACCTTTTGGGATGAGCACTGGGTGTTGTATGGAAACCAATTTGTCAATAAACTTCATATAAAAAAAAAATAATAATTTTTATAAGTGTTCTGTATAGAATAAAGTTCATTTTATTTAATATAAACTTAATTTTGCTATTTAAACCCTTATGGGATCTTGGTCAGTCTTTTTTTTTTTTTCTGTAAAAGAGAGTTGCTTTAAATTCTTATAACAAAAATAATTTTTCCATTTGTATTGTCTTCTACCTTCAGCATGGAAGTTCACTTCTGTTTCATTGTGATTGTGAATTAAATTGCTTGTTGATACAAATGACTGCCTTTTTAATGCTTTATTATATTCAATTTTATTATGATTGAAATTAATATTACTACTTGCTTTCCTTTGGTCTGATTTTGCCTATTAGTATTTTGGTGTCTTAATGTTTGGTATGAACACTGAAGTTGAATATTTTTAGGTTTTGTCTTAATAGGTGAGTTCAGTTATTTTTTGTACAAACTTTTTAGGATGATCTTATTTCTGTTATCTTTATTTTTTCATTTTGAATATCTCTGTATTAGTTTTTTTTTCTCTGATTTTTCTTTTTCTAGTGATTGAAAAGAAAATATCTTCTTTAACTTCAAAAATAAGTTACTTTTTAAAAATTGCTTGAAAATAAGTTTTATCTAATCAAATAGACAAGAATATGAATTTTTGAGTTCTATAGAAAATAAAAAATTTGGTGTATTTTCCTTTCCATCACTTCTTTTTGACTTCCTAATATAATATAGGGTTATAAATGTTAATTATTATTTTTGTTATTTTGTTATAGATTTAAGCTTTGTTTCTTTTTCAAGACTTTTAATTTTTGCTTTTATAAGTGGCAAGGGCTGTTGTTAACAAATTGAATTCCAATATATATGATTCTCATCTTTTTTTTTTTTTAAATAAACCTTCCCTTATACACACAGATGCAATCAGAGCTTTACATGGTCACATGTCTATTCAACTAGAGTCTTTAGTTCCTAATCTCCTGTAGGTAGTTGAGGTCTGTGACTAAGTTTTGTTCAATAGGATATAAGCAAAGTGATGTGTGCAATTTCCAAATCATTATTGTGTAAGGAAATTACTTGTTTTCTACACGATCTATTTCCCATTTTCCATGGCCTAGAATGTGGAAATGATTGTCCTTGCCAGTTTTAACCCTATGTATATATATATGGATAATATTCTAAGAGATGGCCAAGCAAGATGATAGAAGGATCTGAGTCTTATAACGTTATGGACTGTCTACCTACCTACCAGGGACTGCCTTTCCTGTCTTGACTCTTATGAGAGAGAAGTAGACTGCAATCTTGTGTGGGTTACTGCATTTTGCAAGTCTTTTGTTCCAGCTTATTAACCTGCTCCATAACTAGTACACCTTATTTTCAAGTTTTTATATTTTAAATTGTTGATATAGTCCTCTATACTTCTAGTTTCTCATTTTTTAATTTTTAATACTCCAAAGAAAAATTTTTAATTTTTCAATTAGATATATATATGAGTAGCATATGCCTTAGCCATTTCATTGTGTTATCTATTCTGGGTGTAAAATAATTGCCGCATCTTTCTCTCCCCAATTTCTGAATAAAATTCCGGTGTTCTGGAGGCAGTGAGAGAGGCCTAACTTTTTTTTATTCCTTAAAAGTAATCTATTTCTACTTGAAGTTTTATAAAATCTTACTTTGGAATTTAATTTTTGTTTAGTTTACATTTAATTTTCCTGTTTTATATTAATCTTGCCTAGGATTTAGTAAGTCTTGTTGATCTGTCAAAATCTGTGCTTTTATTTTTTCTTTCTAATAAATTTTTTTATCAATTACTAATCACAATTACTAATTTTGCTTTTTTGAAGGTCTCCTTGATTTTTATTTTTCTCTGTTAACTCATCTTTCATCATGTGTCTTATCTTTTATTTCATTTGGTCCATGGTTTCTTACATTTAATTGAGATCATTAAAAAACAGACACAATATAAGCTTTTATTTCTTGAATAAATGTTAGAGGTAGACACCTCTATGTATTTTTAGGGAAATAGCTAAGTTCTTTCTTATATGTCACAGAGGACTTTTTATTCCAAATGTTCCTTTTTCCCCATTTCTTTCTGATTTCTTAAACTTGAGGGAGGAATTATTTCTCTGGGCCTGCTATTTGTCAAGTAATGTGTTAGTTTTATTCCCTTTGAGTTTATATGTTATCCGCACCTTTATTGCTAGAATTCCCCCATCAGTTCTTAACCTGACAACCATCTTCATGAGCACACATTTAGTACCTTTCTGGTGTATAGCAGATATTCATTTAGGACGGCTTTATTAGGTAGAGTGAGAAATTTCTTCTCTCAGTTTTGGATTCTTGAAGTGTGAGGAAGTAAATTTATTTTTGGAATTTTCAAAAAATATTTTGAACTTTGGATAATTTATTATGGATCATACATGACCAGTACAATATCTAGACTGTGTGCTTTACTCTGAACTAACTGACCTTAATTTACCACTTCAAAACAATCACCACTACCTGTTATGTACCAAGTATTTAGCACTAGAAGTTGTTGCTTCCTGAATGGGTGTAGAAAGAGAGGTAAAGGTAAGCATAGTGGGAAAATCTGCAGTATTTAGTAGTTGACTGGTATATTATGACTTTTTCCAATTCATTTTTATAAACTGAATAGCTGTATCAAAGGTCTTATCAATGATTATTTTATAACCAATGGAAGCCATAATTGGGGGTAGATAATTCATCAATAATTGATTTTTTACATGTTTCTATTGTTCTTACAAACCTCATAACTTTTTCCTTTATCTTTTTATGAGAATATAAAGCAATATGTGTCAGTTTCAGTTTTCAGTTAGTCAGCATTATTATGACCTAAATGTTCTAATACTTTACCTCAATTTTGTGTTAAGTCTTTTCATGCTTTGGGGAGAATAGTTCTTATTTTTTGAACTAAACAAAAAATGAATTGATGTGAATTTTAAGCCCAAAACCATGCATAACTGTCATTGGCATTCCCAAAGGTGCTTACTTGCCTGTGGGAAAGACTTGTTTTGCCTGAAAACCCTCTGAATGTGCATGAAAATTCATCGAAGTCGATTTGCAGCTCACTCTGTGTAGTGGGTCTGTTAGACCTCCCCAGAAGTAAGTAATGTGTAAAAATGGTCACTTAGAGTGTCTTTAAGCAAATATTTCTACAAAGACAAAAATCCATTAGAAGCTTATGAAAAATACAAACATTTCTAGCAGTCTAATGACAATGTGCATCCATTCTCTACCTTAAATTTAAAATGTTTCTCTCACAAAAGCTCTCAGGGTACAACCTCTTACAGGCTTTGCAGAAGATCACCATTCCTAAGTGCTGAGCTAGTATATTCATCCTAGCTTTGAATGTTATGTATACTCTTCATCTAATCAGATTAACCCACTTATTATTTTTCAAATATGAATTACCTTCTGTATTTAGGCCCTGGACTATCGCATTGTGGAACTGGCTCTTATTCTAGAAGGAAGTAGCAGAAATGTACTCATTTATCTGGTTTTGCCTCTCTCTTCTTCATTTTGATTTTTCATATTCTCATAGGTCCTGGGGCTCCATGTAATTACCTGTCTTAATCTTTGGCAATTGCATTCTCTTGCTAATTCCTGTGTGTCTAGTGTGTGTGTTTTTTTTTTTTTTTTTTTTTTAGTGTTTATTTCTGAGAAAGAGAGAGAGAGAGAGAGAAAGCATGAATGAGGGAGAGGCAGAGAGAGAGGGAGACACAGAATCTGAAGCAGATTCCAGGCTCTGAGCTGTCAGCCCAAAGCCTGACGTAGGGCTTGAACCCACGAGCTGTGAGATCTTGACTTGAGCCGAAGTCCTAGGCCCATCCAACGAGCCACGCAGGCACCCTGACTGTCTAATTTTGATCTCTAGTTCCAGCTTGGTTATTAGTTTCCAGACTTCTCTGTTACCTGACCTCTAACTTTTGTCCAAGTCATACCTTTGGTTATCTGAATTTGGTTCCACTCTTAAGTCTTCAGTCTCAACTGCTGAAAGTTTTGAAATAACAAAACTATTGGCAAATTCATATTTAATGTATGTGTGAGTTTTGGTATGTATATGTGATTATACCACAATTTAACAAAATGTAGATATTACAAAGCTTCCTAAATTGCCTCCAAAAGTAACTACCATTTAAATTAAGAAAAAAAAAAAACATGAGTACTTTTCTACCATGCCCTCCTCAATGTGGCTTTCAAAAACTTAATAAGTTCTTTAAAAACATCAGTATTGCAGAAATCAAAGATTATGCATTTCCAACTGCTTGCGTTGCCTCTAAGCCAAGACCACAGAGTTCTGTATCTCCTTTTTCAAGTTAGAGATTATTAAAATATATTCATTTTTGTTATATTATATCCACCACCGCCTGAGAAGTAATAAAACTACTGAATTAAAAGTATCATTAGGTAGAGGGGAAAAGAGTAGGAAAGAAAAAAGGAATGGAGGTATTATATTTATTCTTGGGAAACTGATATATTAAAGAAATTACATTTTTAAAGTAATTTTTACCTTGATAAGCCTATTTACCCTCTTTAAAATAAGGGGATTAACTGAGCTTAGTTTTCTGGAGTCTGACAGTGTTCTTCGTAGACAACTTATTAATAATTCCTATCCTTAAAACATTTTTCACCCCTGTAAAAATATATGGGGACAAGATGATTTTATATAATATGTTTCCTTTTTGGAATGTTGATAACACATTCTAGGGAACTGATGAGTCATAAAGGTACAGGTGTGTGACATTTAATAACAGTTTAACTTCATCATGAATAGTTAGCACTCACTACAAATACATAAGAGAAAAAGCCATAGTAGAGAGCCTTAGCACAGGGAAGAGAAATACTGACTGGTGGCTAATGATGAATCTGTTATAAAATGTAACTATCACTGTGACTTTAATTTAAATACATTTATCTCTATATGTCTCATACATATATCTCATAAATCTCATGTATGAATAATTTTTAAACTGCTGCATTTTGCTTGAAATAAAAATCAAAATATTTTTTCCTTTGTGTATATTTAAGCACTTCTAATTTTTTTTTTTAGAAATATTATTCTTTCGGGTCTCCTGTTTGGAACTCCTTGGTGTTGTATTTGATAAGTTAGCTACTTTCTCTTGGATCAACTGTTAGCTATCTACATTATAAAGTTAGCATTTTATTTTAGAATTTTTTTATTTTGCTTTTGCTTAAGTTGTCCTTTTATTTTTCAGTATTCCAGTTTTTCTCAATTATTTTGAGTTTAAACATTTTAGTTGATTTATCATTGATCTCCCAACTTTATTACTGTCGTTCATTAATGTAATGCCAGAACTGCACTTTGTGGTTTATACACTTGTTAAATACAAATAAGATGGGTCATTGCTTGAGGTACAGCTTCCTACCTTAGAATATGAATGACATTTTCATAGTACATATAACCCCCGAATAGGTATGACAGTTCTTAACTAATAGAGGTAAAAGTTTTTCACGGTAGAAAGCTAGTGTGATAAGGTCACAAGGTACCTATCTCATGCGAGGGTGAAAAGGATGCTGTTTAATATTGACTTATAGAAAAGAAATGAAATACCTTCTAATCTTTTAAATTTTTGTGTCAGTGGGCATTGATGGGCATTAGAAGATATATTTATCATCTCATATATTTTCTCAACAATTAATAATAGGATAGTCTAAAGACAAATCATTATAGGAGTGCCTGGGTAGCTCAGTCAGTTAAGTGCCTGACTCTTGATTTTGGCTCAGGTCATGATCTCATGGTTAGTAGGATTGAGCCCCATGTTGGGCTCTATGCTGACAGCACAGAGCCTGTTTGAGATTCTCTCTCTCTGCCCCTCCCCTGCTCATGCTGTCTCTCTCTCTCTTTCTAAATAGATGAATAAACATTTAAAAAAAGAAAAAAAATCATTATAGCTCAAAACTACAGGGACAGGTAGCAAGAGAAACACAATGTTCAATTTGCAGAAAAACCTCCAAGTTTGTTTCTTTGTAAAATGTTTTACTGAGAAAAGTAAATCAATAAGGAGTAAGAAACATAACATGGGATAGAATACATATGCTTAAAATTCTAAAAATATTCTTCAACATACAACAAGATCAGGCAAAACCAAAAAGTTATAAATTTCCATTACTGTCTGTAATTTGTCTGAAAAAAATTAATTCAGATTTTAGTTCCAGAACTGAATTAAGGTATCTATACATGGTTGGAGTCTTAATATTCTTCTCTGAGGACAAATAAAGTCACAAAATAAACCCACCACTTGTTTGTAAACATATAGCAAGCTGTCACCAAGTACTTTGGCTGCAATCTTCACCTTTCTTAAGCAGCTAAAACCCTTGAAATTTTAAATCCAAGTTAAAAAAAATGTCTTGGAATTCTTCTTACTGTGTGAGCTTTCTTGATTCTTTCCTATTGTCTTTGCCCAGTAACCCTACAGAGTTTATTACTGTGCCCTTGGGAGCATGGAGAGAGGAAGCCATTATATCAAAGTATAATCCTTGTTTTGTAATGGAGGCTGGTCCAGCAATCGATTCCTGTCTGAAAGATCACCACATTGACATACTAATGATTTTTTTTGTTTTGTTCTCAACATTTAATTTTAATTTTAAAATTTAAATTTAATTTTAAGTTAAATTAAATTTAATTAATTTTAATTTAAATTTAGTTTTAAATTTAATATATTTAATTCATCATCTCATTAGGGGCTGTGAGTACAATATGGCTGTTCGTGAGCATAAATTAAACTTTGGTTTAATCATAACATACTGTAATACACGGAGTAAGGGATTGGGCACACTAACTGGTTTCAGAAACAAGAAGAGGATGCATAGAACCCTTATTTCTATTAATTTAGGAAGTCTTTTTATTTTGGCAAAGTTTTGAACTGATTCATTAATTCCTGAAATTCAAAGTGAACTCTATTTAGTAGTGGAGAGTTATAGTGAGTTTAGTTTAACATTCTACTGGGAGCCCATATTTAGTCTTTGTTAAAATCCGTGTTTAAACAGAATTTCTACCAAGTTCCTACGACCCTATTCTCATAGAGTATTCAAGTTCTCAGAGTTTTCTAGCATGAAGACTTGGTAGGGTATTTTGCAAATGTTCACAACCCCTCAAAAGAAAAGTATCCTGTGCCCTGACTCTGCTAATGGAGAGTCATAGGCAGCCTGTCCTTGTACCAGCTTTTTTTCTACTGTTCCCTTTACTCCCACATGTGGTTTTCCACATGGATTTAGAAAGCCAAGATAGAACTTGGTGCTCATGTCTTGATTATAATGTGAGTGAACCAATGAACATCTAGCCCAAGGGCAGTTAATCGGTGGGCTAGCAGGTGACTAGAAGGTGCTTCCTTGTGGAAAGTGGCCCATGCAAAGTATACTTGTGCCAGTTAGTTCTGGCTGTGGGTCATGTCAGTTATGCAGTTCAGAGACAGTTAGTAGAGGGAGGCAATGCTAAATGGCTATGACAACAGTGGAGCCACATGAAGCTCCATAGAGTTCATTGACAGAAGCCATGAGAAGTAAGCAAAGAGGGTGAGAGGTGGGTGGTAGCAGAAGAAGAAAGAAGTACTCAGGGGGTAGCTATCACATTAGCTATGGGGCATTAGGGTGAGATCTAGATTCCTACTGCTTGGCTTCCCAGCAGCCTTATACTCTGAACTACATTATAGCTCCAGGGTCTAAGAGGTCAGCTCTACTTTAGTCCTGCTTTTCTTAAGGCCCAACTAAATTGTTTTTGGGTATCCCTGAGGCTGGCCATGGACACCATTCTTTTTTCTCGTTACTGATATGGCCTGCTTCACCCCCATGGGGTAGAAGGGAATCATATTTATTTTATCTTTCAAATTAATTCATGTGTCCAAATAATCAGAAAATCCAGTGCCTTATATATGAGGGTTTTAGCTCTTCGATCAAATTGTAAATTACTTAAACTTCGGAAGCTTACTTAGTTCAAAGGGGTAGTTATATTTCAAAATTTGATGGAAAAAGAGGTCTTTGTCCTCTGTGGACTTTGCTTCTGTCACTGCCACATGCTGCTTCTAAAAATGGAAGGTTTTGCAATTTCCTCTGCCATTCAATATATTGTTTCAATGACACCATTGCAGATATACTAGTAGGTTTGCAGTATAGAAAGATGTTATAGAGGTCTCTCCCCATATTGGTAAATCTATCTGTGGTCACATTAGTATTGTGACCAATACTAGTATTTTTTTAACTATGAGGGGTAGGATGCCAAGAAGCTACAGATAAGGAAGATAATCTCACTCCCTTAGTGTGATGCTTCACAAGAGTGCTCTAGATTTGGGCTACAAAGTTCAACTCTTTGATTCACTCACATTATAATCAAAACATGGGCACCTATCAGGGAGCTACTTCAGCAAGAGAGTTGAGCCACAGCCATGTGCTCTAATGCTATCGGCCCTTCCACTATGAACTTTTGGTACTGGCTCTGAGCCAGCTCACCAGTCCAGATGCCATTTTCCTCATGGTAAAGTCCCCCTTGAGACTGTAGTATATCATTCTTATTAATGGGGTTATATTGATCAATAGGAAAATTTTTAATAACAATCTCAAGAGATGAGGTCAAGATCTCAATGTATGTGTCCACAGGGGCCTTCTTAATCTTTAGTCCCTAGTCAGTTTTGCCCACACTTCCTTAATAGAGACTAGCTCTCCACAATGGGCATTAGTAAGATTGACTTTCATCTGGTCACATAGATGTAATGCCACACCCTTCCCCTAATGCTTGGGTAACTACTTCCCTTGCAGCTACATTACTGTGAAGTCCACTCAGTAAAGAAGTTATGCTCCAGGACAGAACAAACTCCACAAATAAAGGAAGAGAAGAGGCCTCATCAAAGAAGGTAGCAAGTACAGAGACATGGTTTAAGGAAAAAATGGATCACAGGTGCTGCAGAGGGGAGGGAGCCATGGTCATGGAGAAAGCAAGTGAGAGAGAAGAGCACAAAGGGGAATGCACAAAGAGAACATTTTCCCAAAGCCATTGTCTTGGAAATTGAGAGGGATTGAATTTCATGAGTTCTTGCAACCAGTGGGGCTTAAAGCCTAGAGTTTTAAAGGTCATCGGGCTTGGTTGAGATATACCCAGGAGGGCACTGGGTTGCTCCTGGAGAGAAATCAGGGAAACAATGCAGGGGGCAGACATCATGGAAACAGCCATCTAAAGAACTCCTGTGGCACACAGTGGGGGAGATTATTCACTCTTTTCAGAGTACATTCCTGGGAGGTAGTGTTCATGGAGATGCCTCTCTGGGAAGAAAGGAGTTGATTGGCACCATTTTCCTCCCCTGACCCTCACCATAAACACAGAGCCACCTGTGGGAAGCAGTGCAGTGCTGACACTGGGTGCCTAACTTGGGTACACCAAGCCCTTCCCACTATGCTCTGGTGGGACTGCTCTTTCCAGTCACAATTGCCTCTGTCCCAGCACAGCAGGCCCCTCCCGCAGAAGACCAGCACAAATCCTTTATACACCATGTTTCCTGACCAGGGAGTTTTACAGGAGCTCAGTTCTGGTGGAGTTGGTATCAGGTCTCATTTCATAAGCAGACCAGAATGCATCTAGTTAAAACTCACCATATTCAGGCCAGGGACCAAATACTGCCCACAGTAGGCAAGAAGAGCCTCTGCAGACAATTGACCTGATTGATAGAGAAGCCAAAACACAACAGCAGAGTGCATGCAGCACACACTGGAAACCTCCTGAAGGGCTGGGCCCTGGGAACTACTTGACCTCTTATTCATAAGGCTATTACTTTCAGGAGTGGAAGACATAATCAGATTTTCTAACACAGAGAAGAAAGGAGAGACTTAAACAAAATACCAAAGTGGAAGAATTTATCCCAAATGAAAAAACAAGATAAGGCCACAGCCAGAGATCTAAGTAAAACAGATATAAGTAGCATGCCTGATTTAAAGCAATAATCATAAGGATATGATGGCTTGAGAAAAGAGTGGAAAACAGCAGGGGAGATCCTCACTGCAGAGATAAAAGAGTTAAAAAAGAATGAATCAGAGATGAAGAATGCAATAAATGAGATTAGAAACAGGCTTGATGCAATGAACAACAGGCTGGCATAAGTAAAGAAACTAATTAGTGACATAGAAGATAAAGTAATGGAAAGTAATGAAACTGAAAAAAAGAAAAAGAATTATGCAACATGAGAGTAGACCTAGGGACCTCAGTGACTCCATCAAACATAATAATATTTGTATTACAGGAGTCCCAGAAGAAAACAAGAGGCAAAAGGAAGCAGAAAATTTATTTTAAGGAATAATAGTAGAAAACTTCCCTAATCTGAGGAATGAAACAGACATCCAGATCCAGGAAGCACAGAGAACTCCCATCAAAAGCAACAAAAGTGGGCCAACACCAAGACGTGTTGTATATAAATTTGCAAAATATAGTGATACAGAAAATAATCTTAAAAGCAGCATGACAAAAGTAGTCCTTCACTTACAAGGGAAAACTCATAAGACTAGGTAGAGATTTCTCAACAGGAATTTGGCAAGTCAGAAGGGAGTGGCATAATATATTCCAAGTGCTGAATAAGAAAAATCTGCAGACTTGGAGAGATAAAGACAAACAAAAACTAAAGGCATCCATGACTACTAAACCAGCCCTGCAAGAAATATTAAAAGAGATCTTTGAGTGGGAAAGAAAGTCCAAAAGTGAAAAAGATAAGAAAGAAATCTTATCTTCTGAGATAAATCCTGAGAGAAATCTTCAGGAACAATGACAAAACAAGTAGTAAAATGGCAGTAAATACATATATACCAATAATTACTTTGAATGGAAATGGATTAAACATTCCAAACAAAAGACATAGGGTGTCAGAATGGATTAAAAAACAAGACCCATCTATATGCTGCTTGCAAGAGACTCATTTTAGACCTAAAGACACCTGCTAATTGAAAGTGAGGGGATGGAGAGGGGCGCCTGGATGGCTCACTTGGTTGAGCATCTGACTCTTGATTTCAACTTAGGTTGTGAGCCCAGGGTCATGGGATCAAGCTCTGCACTGGGCTCCTTATTGAGCATGGAGCCTGCTTAAGATTCTCTATCTCCCTTGCTTGTGTTCTCTCTCTCTCTGTCTCTCTCAAATAATAATAATAATAACAATGACAATAATAATAATAATAATAATAAAAGAAACTGAGGGGATGGGGAAATATTTACCACATAAATGGATGTCAAAACAAAGCTGGAATAGCAATACTTATATTGGGAAAACTAGATTTTAAAACAAAGACTGTAACAAGAGACAAAGAAGGGTATTATATTATAATAAAGGGGACAATCCAATAAGAAGATCTAACAATTGTAAATATTTATGCCCCCAACTTGAAACACCCAAATATATAAATCAATTAATAAAAAACATAAATGAACCAATTGAAAATAATACAATAATAGTAGGGACTTTAACACTACACTTACATTGACGGAAAGATAATCTGAACAGAAAATCAACAAAGAAACAATGGTTTTGAATGACACACTGGACCAGAGGGACTTAACAGATATATTCAGAGCATTCCATCCTGAAACAGCAGAATACATGTATTTTTCAAGTGCACTTGGGGCATTCCCCAGAATAGATCACTTATTAGGTCACAAATCTGGCCTCCACAAATACAAAAAGATTTAAATTACACCACACATCTGTGACCACAACACCGTGACACTAGAAGTCAACCACAAGAAAAAATTTGGAAAAACCACAAATACATGGAGGTTAAATAATATGCTACTAAACAATGAATGGGTCAACCAGGAAATCAAAGAAATAAAAAAATACACAGAAACATATGAAAATGAAAACACAGTGGCCCAAAACTATAGGGATACAACAAAAGCAATCCTAAGAGAGAAGAATATAGCAAAGAGGTCTACCTCAAGAAGCAAGAAAAATCTCAAATAAACAACCTAAACTTATACCTAAAGGAGCTGTGAAGAGAACAACAGAGAAGCCTAAAGCCAGGAGGAGAAAGGAAATAATAAAGATTAGAGCAGAAATAAATAATATAGAAACTAAAAAAACAATAGATCAACAAAACCAGGAGCTGGTTCTCTGAAAAAAAAAATCAATAAAATTGATAAACCTCTAGTCAGACTTACCAAAGAGAAAAAACCAAGGACCCAAATTAATAAAATTACAAATGAAAGAGGAGAAATAACAACCAACACCACAGAAATACAAACATTTGTAAGAGAATATTATGAAAAACTATATGCCAACAAATCTGACAACCTGGAAGAAATGGATAAATTCTTAGAAACAAATAAACTACCAAAACTAAAACAGGAAGAAACAGTGAACTTTAACAGACCAATATCCAGCAATGAAATTGAATCAGTAATCAAAAAACTCCCATCAAACAAAAGTCTGGGACCAGATGGCTTCACAGGTGAATTCTACTAAACATTAAATAAGAGTTAATATCTATTCTCAAACTGTTCCAAAAAAATAAAAAAGGAGAGAAACTTCCAAATTCATTATATGAGCCCAGCATTACCCTGATACCAAAACCAGAGAAAGACTCCACTAAGGGGAGCTTGGTTGGCTCAGTTGGTTAAGCGTCCAGCTCTTGATTTTGGCTCAGGTCATGATCTCATGGTCGTGAGATTGAGCCCCCATGTCGGGAATCTGTGCTGGGTGTGGAGACTGCTTGAGATTTTCGCTCTCCCTCTGCCCCTTCTGTGCTCATTCTCTCTCTCTCTCTCTTTCTCTTTCTCTCTCAAAAACAAAAACAAAAACAAAAACAAAAACAAAAACAAAAACAAAACTCCACTAAAACAGAACTAATGGCCAATATCCCTGAAGAAAATGGATGCAAAATTCTCAATAAATACTAGCAAAACAAATCCAACAATAAATTAAAAAAAAATCATTCACCATAATCAAGTAGAATTTATTCCTGGCTTGCAAGCATGACTCCATATTTGCAAATCAATTAATGTGATACAGCACATTAATAAAATAAAGGATAAGAACCGTATTATCCTTTCAATAGTTGCATAAAAAGCATTTAATAAAGTATAACATCCATTTTTGATAAAAACTCTCAACAAAGTTGGCTCAGAGGGAACATGCCTCAGCATAAGAAAGGCCATATATGGGGGCACCTGGGTGGCTCAGTTGGTTAAGCATCCAACTCTTGATTTCAGCTAAGGTCATGATCTCATGGTGTGTGAGTTTGAGCCCCACATCCAGTTCCATGCTGACAGTGCTGAGCCTTCCAGGGATCCTCTCTCTCCCTCTCCCACTGCCCCTTCCACCCCCCTTCCAAATATAAATAAAATTAAAAAAAAGAAAGGCTATATATGAAAAATCCATAGCTAATATCATCCTCAATGAGAAAAATCTGAGAGCGTTTCTCCTACAGTCAGGAACAAGACAAGGATGTCCACTCTCACCACTGTTATTTAACATAGCCCTAGACACTGCAATCAGCCAAAGAGACAAAAATGATCCAAATTGACAAGGAAGAGGGGTATCTGGGTGGCTCAGGTGGTTAAGCACCTGACTCTTGATTTGGCTTAGGTCATGATCTTGTGATTTGTGAGATCAAGCCCTGTGACGACATAGAGTCTGCTTGGGATTTTCTGTCTCCCTCTCTCTCTGCCTCTTGCCTCCTGTCTCTCTCAAAATAAATAAATAAACTTTAAAAAAATTGGCAAGGAAGAAGTAAAACTTTCCCCATTTGCAGATGATGTGATACTACATATAAAAAACCCAAAAGACTTCACCAAAAAACTGCTAGAGCTGATAAATGAATTTAGTAATTTTGCAGGATACAAAACCAACATACAGAAATCTGTTACATTTTTTATACCAATAATGAAGCAGCAGAAAGAGAAAATAAAGAATCAATCCCATTTATGATTGCACCAAAACAAAACATCCCTAGGAATAAACCTAACAAAAGGGGTGAAAGAATTGTACTCTGAAAAGTATAAAACACTGATGAAAGAAATTGAAGATGACATAAAGAAATGGAAAGATGTTCCATGCTCACAGATTAGAAGAATAAATATTGTTAAAATGTTTATACTACCCAAAGCAATCTACACATTTAATGCAATCCCTATCAAAATACCAACAACATTTTTCACAGAGCTAGAACAATCTTTAAATTTATATGGAACCACAATGACCTGAATAGCCAAACAACCTTGAAAAAGAGAAAGCAAATTTGAGGCATCATAATTCTAGACTTCAGGTTATATTACAAAGCTGTAGTGATTGTAAAAGTATGGTATTGGCAGAAAAATAGATTCATAGATCAATAGAACAGAATAGAAAACCCAGAAATGAACCCACAACTATATGGTCAACTAATCTTTGACAAAGGAAGGAATATCCAATGGAAAAAAGACAGGCTCTTCAACAAATGGTATTGGGAAAACTGGATAGCAACATGCAAAAGAATGAAACTGGACCACTTTCTTATACTATACATAAAAATAGACTCAAAATGGATTAAAGATTTAAATGTGCGACCTGAAACAATAAAACCCTAGAGAAGAACATGAGCAGTAACCTCTTTGACATTGGCCATAGCAACTTTTTTCTAGATATGTCTCCTGTGGCAAGAGAAACAAAAGCAAAAATGAACTGTTGGGACTTCATCAAAATAAAAATATTCTGCTCAGCAAAGGAAACAATCAACAAAACTAAAAGGAAACTATGGAATGGGAGAAGATATTTGAAAATGACATATCCAATAAAGGTTTAGTATTTAAAATACATAAATAACTTACAAAACTTAACACCCCAAAAATGAATAATTTAACTGAAAAATGTCAGAGTGCATGAATAGGAATTTTGCCAGAGAAGACATATATATGGCCAACAGACACGTGAAAAGATGCTCAACATCATTGATTGTCAGAGAAATACAAAGTAAAAGTACAGTGAGATACCATTTTACATCTTTCAGAGTGGCTATAATCAACAACATGAGAAACAATAGGTGTTGGCAAGGATGTAGAGAAAGGGGAACCCTCTTGCATTGTTAGTGGGAATGCAAACTGGTATAGACACTCTGGCGTTTCCTCAAAGATAGTACTACCCTATGACCCAGCAATTGCACTACTAGGTATTTACCTAAAGAATACAAAAATACTAATCAAAGGGATACTTGCACCCCAATGTTTATAGGGCATTATCTACAAGAGCCAAATTATGGAAACAGCCCATGTCCATCTACTGATGAATGAACACACACACACACACACACACACACACACACACACACAGGAAGGAATATTTATTATTCATCCATCAAAAAAGAATGAAATCTTGCCATTTGCAACCACATGAATGGAATGAGAGTGTATTATGCTAAGTGAAATAAGTCAGAGAAAGACAAATACCATATGATTTCACTCATATTTGGAATTTAAGAAACAAAACAAATGAGCAAAGTGAAAAAAGAGAGAGCAGCAAACCAGAAAATAGACTCTTAACTATAGAGAACAAGCTGATGGTTACCAAAGGGGAGGTGGATTGGGTAATGGGAGGTGGATTGGGTAAATGGATGGGGATTAAGAAGGGCACTTGTGATGAGCACCAGGTGTTGTATGGAAGTGTTGAATAACTATATTGTACACCTGAAACTAATGTTACACTGTATGATAACTAACTGGCATTTAAATAAAAACTTAAAATAAAATAATGAAATAAAAAATAATAAAAAAAACTTAAAAAAGTCACCACACAAGGACTATTTCTGATACCTCACAAAATAGAATGATCCCTAGGAATTAATAAAACATTAAGTTCCAAGTTTATGAATTTATTAAAAAGGAAATTCATGCACCAGATCCAGAATTCAAAAGGTCCAAAAGCATTTATTTTGAAAAACAAATCTCTTTTTCATCTTGCCCTCTGGTTGTGTAGTTCCCCTTTGCCAGAGGTATGTATATTCTTTAATGATACTATACACATATTTATACTGTACATAAACACAATACTATCTTATAAATACAATTCTATAGTACTCTGCTTCTTTTCACTTAACAATATCAGCTCCATAACAGTACATATAAAAAAGTTGCCTTACTGTTTTTTAAGGTGTCATATATTCAAGGCCGAGCCAAGATGGCGGAACAGCATGGAAGTTTTTTGTGTGTGTCACATCCATGAAATACAGCTAGACCAACACTAAACCATCTTGCACACCTGGAAAACTGATTTGAGGATTAAGACAACAATCTGCACGACCTGAACCATAGAATTCAGCAGGTATGTGGCATGGAGAGGTGAACTTGGGGAGCAAGAAGCTACAAGAAGGGAGGTGCTTTTGCGGGTGGAGAGAGGACTGAGACGGGCCAGGGGGGTAATATGGGAAAAGCACCCCTCCCCAAAAGCAGCTGGAGAGAAAGTGGAAAATTGGAAACAGCTACAGGGACTAAACTAAAAAGGGTGAAAGGAGAAAGGAGAGGGTTTAAATTCCATTAAGACCGTAAACAAGGGGAGTGCAAAGTCTGCAACCCCGCATCTCGATACCTGGCGGTGCTCTGGTGGGAAGGGCGAATCTCCAGGAACAGAGTGGGGTCCAGGAGGTTCTCGGGCCACACAGGGAAAAAGCGGTTCCACTGTTGGAAGGACATTTGGTAGAGACTGTTGAAGCACCCTGGTCCCAGCACCCCAGAAAACGGCCACATTTGCTGGTGCTGGAACAAGGTCGTTAAGGGTGAAGCCTGGTGCCAGATGTGTGTTGTGATTTCCCATAATCCCTGAAAAGTTGCTGCTACACTATTTCGCAAACTTTTTCTGGGGCGGGCTGGCACCTGGCTGAAGTCTCAGGGCACCACAGCAACAGGGTCCAGCAAGTGTTCCTTGGTGCAGCCGACATTCGGCCATTGCTCATTCGGCCATTGCTCGGTAAGACCGTCCTGCAGAGGGGTGGAGCGGGTCAAAGCCACAGTCCTTCAGAAGTAAGGCCCTGGGGAAAACAGCTACATCTGAGACAAAACTCAGGAGAGAGGTACTGCCTGGGACTTGGTCATGGACAGTGAAAAAGTGGGGAGTGAACAAAAGCTGAAGACAGAGGACGGGTGTGCGATGGCTGATGAGGGAAAATGGAGTTCCGATACTAGAGACAGGGTAGCTGGGTGACACCATTTTCACCGCTCCCACGCATGCGCATATGCACCTACGAGCGCCACAACACTCTACCCCAGTAGGCTAGCAGAACCATCTAGTGGAGAATGGAGCCATTACACTAAGCTCCGCCCATATGGGCCAACTTTGCTCTTCAAGAACCTCACTTCAAGAGTCTCACAGCCTGCTTAGTTTATGGACTATAAAGCCCATCATAGTCTGACTTCTAGGGGAAAACTAAGTAATTTCAGACCTATTTCAATCTGTTAGCAAGTCCATCTATTCAATTTTCTTTCTTTCTTTTTTTTCCTCTTTTTCACTTCTTTTCTTTTTCTTGAATACAGAGAGAGAGAAAATTCATTTTTATTTTCAATTTTTATTAAAAATATTTTTCTTTAATTTTTTTACGGTATTTTTTACTTTTGTATAAATTTTTCAAATTCTATTTTACTTCCATCATTTTATTTTAGTCGACTTCAGTGTATTCACTTTTTCAAATTTTCAAACGATTTCCTTGTTTTAATCTTTCTTTTTTCTCTTTTTCATTTATTTTCTTTTTCTTGAATACATAAAGAGAAAAAATTCATTTTTATTTTCAGTTTCTATTAAAAATATTTTCTTTAATTTTTTTTACTATATGTTTTACTTTTATGTATTTTTTTCGAATTCTATTTTACTTCTATCATTTTATTTTAGTCTACTACAGTGTATTCACTTTTTCAAATTTTCAAACAATATCCTTTTATTTTCTTTTTTCTATTTTTTATTTATTTTCTTTTTCTTGAATACAGAGAGAAAAAATTCATTTGTATGTTTAGTTTCTGTTAAAAATATTTTCCTTTAATTTTTGTCTACTATATTCTTTACTTTTGTGTAAATTTTTTCAAATTCTATTTTACTCCCATCATTTCATTTTAGTCTACTACAGTGTATTCAATTTTCAAATTCTCAAATGATTTCCTCCCCCCCTTTTTTCTCTAATCTATCAAACCACACTCAACATCCAGAACAAAACACACCTAGGATCTAGCATCATTTATTTGATTTTTTTGTGTGTGTGTTTTTAATTTTTTAATTTTAATATTTTTTATTTTAATTTTTTTAATTTTAATTTTTCTAATTTTAATTTTTCTACCTTATTAATTCCTTTTCTCACTTCAAAATGATGAAATGAAGGATTTCACCCCAAAAGAAAGAGCAGGAAGAAACAAAAGCCAGGGATTTAACCAATACAGATACAAGTAAGATTTCTGAACCAGAATTTAGAATCACGATAATAAGAATACTAGCTGGAGTCAAAAATAGATTAGAATCCCTTTCTGCAGAGATAAAAGACATAAAAACTAGTCAGGATGAAATAAAAAATGTTATAACTGAGCTGCAATCATGGATGGATGCCACAGTGGCAAGGATGGATGAGGCAGAACAGAGAATCAGCGAAATAGAGGACAAACATATGGAGAATAATGAATCAGAAAAAAAGAGGGAGATTAAGGCAGAAGAGCAGTTTAAGAATTAGAGAAATCAGTGACTCATTAAAAAGGAACAACATCAGAATAATAGGGGTCCCAGAAGAGGAAGAGAGAGAAATAGGGGTAGAAGGGTTATGTGAGCAAATCATAGTGGAAAACTTTCCTAACCTGGGGAAAGACACACTAAATCCAGGAAGCACAGAGGACCCCCATTAGATTAAACAAAAACCGACCATCAAAAAGGCATATCATATTCAAATTCACAAAATACTCAGGCAAGGAGAGAATCATGAAAGCAGCAAGGGAAAAAAAGTCCCAAACATACAAGGGAAGACAGATCAGGTTTGCAGCAGACCTAGCCACAGAAACTTGGCAGTCCAGAAAGGAGTGACAGGATATATTCAATGTGCTGAATCAGAAAAATATGCAGCCAAGAATTCTTTATCCAGCAAGGCTGTAATTCAAAATAGAAGGAGAGATAAAAAGTTTCCCAGACAAACAAAAATTAAAAGAGTTTGTGACCACTAAACCAGCCCTGCAAGAAATTTTAAGGGGGACTCTCTGAGGGGAGAAAAGATGAAAACATAAATAAATAAATAAATAAATAAATAAATAAATAAATATCAAAAGCAACAAAGATTAGAAAGGACTAGAGAACACCACCAGAAACTCCAACTCTACATGCATCATAATGGCAATAAATTCATATCTTTCAGTACTCACTCTAATGTCAATGGACTCAGTGCTCCAATCAAAAGACATAGGGTAACAGAATGGATAAGAAAACAAGATCCATCTATATGATGTTTACAAGAGACCCGCTTTAGACCTAAAGACACCTTCAGATTGAAAATAAGGGGATGGAGAACCATCTATCATGCTAATGGTCAACAAAGGAAAGCTGGAGAAGCCATGCTTATAATCAGACAATCTAGACTTTAAAATAAAGTCTGTATCAAGAGATGCAGAAGGGCATTCTGTCATAATCAAGGGGTGATCCACCAAAAATACCTCACAATTGTAAACATTTATGTGTCAAATGTGAAAGCACCCAAAAATATAAATCGATTAATCACAAACATACAGAAACTCGTCGATAGTAATACCATAATAATAGGAGACTTCAACAACCCACTCACAGCAATGGACAGATCATCTAATCAAAAAAGCAACAAGGAAACAATGGCTTTGAATGACACACTGGACCAGATAGACTTAAAAGATATATTCAGAACATTTCATCCTAAATCAGCAGAATATACATTCTTCTCCATTGCACATGGAATGTTCTCCAGAATAAATCATATACTGGGACACAAATCAGCCCTAAGCAAGTACAAAAAGATCGAGATCATACCGTGCATATTTTCAGACCACAGTGTTATTAAACTTGAAATCAACCACAAGAAAAAATTTGGAAAGGCAACAAATACTTGGAGACTGAAGAACATCCTACTAAAGAATGAATGGGCTAACCAAAAAGTTAAAAAGGAAATTAAAGAGTATATGGAAGGCAGTGAAAATGATAACACCACAACCCAAAACCTCTGGGACACAGCAAAGGCGGTTATAAGAGGAAAGTATAGCAATCCAGGGCTTCCTAAAGAAGGAAGAAAGATCTCAGATATACAACCTAACCTTACGCCTTAAGAAGCTGGAAAAAGAACAGCAAATAAAACCCCAAAACAGCAGAAGACAGGAAATAATAAAGATTAGAGCAGAAATTAATGCTATTGAAACCAAAAACAACAAAAACAAAGCAAAACAGTAGAACAGATCAATGAAACCAGAGCTGGTTCTTTGAAAGAATTAAAAAAAAAATTGATAAACCACTGGCCGGTTTGATCAAAAATGAAAGGAAAGGACCCAAATAAATAAAATCATGAATGAAAGAGGAGAGATCACAACCAACACAGCAGAAATAAAAACAATAATAAGAGAATATTATGAGCAATTATATGCCAATAAAATGGGCAATCTGGAAGAAATGGACAAATTCCTAGAAACATATACACTACCAAAACTGAAACAGGAAGAAATAGAAAATTTGAACAGACCCACAACCAGTAAGGAAATCGAATTAGTCATCAAAAATCTGCCAAAAAACGAGTCCAGGACAGATGGCTTTCCAGAGGAATTCTACCAAACATTTAAGGAAGAATTAACACGTATTCTCTTGAAGCTGTTCCAAAAAATAGAAATGGAAGGAAAACTTCCAAACTCTTTCTATGAAGCTAGCGTTACCTTGATTCCAAAACCAGACAGAGACCCCACTAAAAAAGGAGAACTACGGACCAATTTCCCTGATGAACATGGATGCAAAAATCCTCAACAAGGTATTAGCCAACCAGATCCAACAATACATTAAAAAAATTATTCACCATAACCTCATGGGATATATACCTGGGATGCAGGGCTGATTCAATATCTGCAAAACAATTAATGTGATTCATCACATCAATAAAAGAAAGGACAAGAACCATATGATCCTCTCAACAGATGCAGAGAAACCATTTGACAAAATACAGCATCCTTTCTTCATAAAAACCCTCAAGAAAAGAGCATACCTCTAGATCATAAAAGCCATACAGGAATGACCAACGCTAATATTATCCTAAATTGGGAAAAACTGAGAACTTTGCCCCTAAGGTCAAGAACAAGACAGGCATGTCCACTCTCACCACTGTTATTCAAAATAGTACTGGAAGTCTTAGCCTTTGCAATCAGACAACACAAAGAAATAAAAGGCTTCCAAATCGTCCAAGAGGAGGTCAAACTTTCACTCTTTGCAGATGACATGATAGTCTACATGGAAAACCCAAAAGATTCCACCAAAAAAACTGCTAGAATTGATTCATGAATTCAGCAAAGTTGCAGGATATAAAATCAACGCACAGAAGTCGGTTGCATTCTTATACACCAACAATGAAGCAACGGAAAGAGAAATTAAGGAATAAATCCCATTTACAGTTGCACCAAAAACCATAAAATACCTAGGAATAAATCTAACTAAAGAGGTGAAAAATCTATACCCTGAAAACTATAGAAAGCTTATGTAAGAAATTGAACAAGACACACACACAAAAAAAAAAAATGAAAAAAGATTCCATGCTCCTGGATAGGAAGAACAAATATTGTTAAAATGTCAGTACTACCCAAAGCAATCTACATAGGCAATGCAATTCCTATCAAAATAACACCAGCATTCTTCACAGAGCTAGGACAAGTAATCCTAGAATTTGTATGGAACCAGAAAAGACCCTGAATAGCCAAAGCAATCTTGAAAAAGAAAACCAAAGCAGGAGGCATCACAATCCCAGACTTCAAACTATACTACAAAGCTGTAACCCATCAAGACACTATGGTACTGGCACAAGAACAGACACTCAGATCAATGGAACTGAATAGAGAACACAGAAATGGACCCACAAACGTATGGCCAACTAATCTTTGACAAAGCAGAAAAGAATATCCAATGGAATAAAGACAGTCTCTTCAGCAAGTGGTGCTGGGAAAACTGGACAGCGACATGCAGAAGAATGAACCTGGACCCCTTTCTTACACCATACACAAAAATAAACTCAAAATGGATGAAAGACCTCAATGTACGACAGGAAGCCATCAAAATGCTTGAGGAGAAAGCAGGCAAAAACCTCTTTGATCTTGCCCGCAGCAACTTCTTACTCAACACGTCTCTGGAGGCAAGTGAAACAAAAGCAAAAATGAACTACTGGGACCTCATCAAAATAAAACGCTTCTGCACAGCAAAGGGAACAATCAGCAAAACTAAAAGGCAACCGACGGAATGGGAGAAGATATTTGCAAATGACATATCAGATAAAGGGTTAGTATCCAAAATCTATAAAGAACTTCTCAAACTCAACACCCAAAAATCAAATAATCCAGTGAAGAAATGGGCAAAAGACATGAATAGACATGTCTCCGAAGAAGACATCCAAATGGCCAACCAACACATGAAGAAATGCTCAACTTCACTCATCATGAGGGAAATGCAAATCAAAACCACCATGAGATACCACCTCACACTTGTCAGAATGGCTAACATTAACAACTCAGGCAACAACAGATGTTGGCGAGGATGCAGAGAAAGAGGATCTCTTTTGCATTGTTGGTGGGAATGAAGCTGGTGCAGCCACTCTGGAAAACAGTACGGAAGTTCCTCAAAAACTAAAAATAGAACTACCCTATGACCCAGCAATTGCACTACTAGGTATTTATCCAAGGGATACAGGTGTGCTGTTTCAAAGGGACACATGCACCCCCATATTTATAGCAGCACTATCAACAATAGGCAAAGTATGGAAAGAGCCCAAATGCCCATCGATTGATGAATGGATACAGAAGATGTGGTATATATATATATATATGTATATATATACACACACACACACACACACACACACACACACACACACACAATGGAGTATTACTCAGCAATAAAGAAGAATGAAATCTTGCCATTTGCAACTACGTGGATGAAACTGGAGTGTATTATGCTAAGTGAAATTAGTCAGAGAAAGACAAATATCATATGACTTCACTCATGTGCGGACTTTAAGAGACAAAACAGATGAACATAAGGGAGGGGAAACAAAAATAATGTAAAAACAGGGAGGGGGACAAAACAGAAGAGACTCATAAATATGGAGAACAAACTGAGGGTTACTGGAGAGGTTGTGAGAGGGGGGATGGGCTAAATGGGTAAAGGGCATTAAGGAATCTACTCCTGAAATCATTGTTGCACTATATGCTAACAAATTTGGATGTAAATTTAAAAAAATAAAGAAATAAAATTAAAATTAAAAAAAGTGTCATATATTCTATTATATTCATGGCATATAATCTACTCATGCATCTGTTAATAAATATTTAAATTATTGCCAGTGTTTTGCTATTATAAAGAATGCTGAATGTGTATCTTTTATAACATATCTATAGAAAAAAATTTCCAGAAGTGTAATAGGTGCATTTGTTCATGATTTTCCTTTTTAAAATTTTTTCAAATGTTTATTTATTTTTGAGAGACAGAGCACAAGCAGGGGAGGGGCTGAGAGAGAAGGAGACACAGAATCCAAAGGAGGCTCCAGGCTCTGAACTGTCAACACAGAGCCCGAAGCAGGGCTCGAATTCACGAACTGTGAGATCATTACCTGAGCTGAAGTTGGTCACTCAACCAGCTGAGCCACCCAGGCTCTGCATTGACCATGATTTTTAAGTACCGATAAAGTTGGCAGGCAGGTCAACCCAGTGTCAGGGCTCATAACTCTGGTGCTGCTATTTTGAACAAAAGTTTGAACTGAGACCTTGAGGAAAAGACAGAGTCTCAAATAATAATAGCTTTGAAGCAATACAGTATTTGTGGGAAATGAGGTGAATGTTTGACTTGGGAAATATTAATCAAACATATTTAGAGTATAGACAACAGCGATTTAGACACATTTTATCTACTTTTAATTTTTAAGACCTTTTCCATCACATATTTCTGATTCATGTATTCAATAAATAGTAATTTGTGTAATTTTTCTGTGTATAACTTTCTTAGGCACCATGAGGTTTAAAGAATTAGATGCAATTGTTCTTGACCTTTTGGAACTTACACATTCACATGAGAATTTATGAGTCAAGAAAGTATGTATGTGTGAAACCAAAAACATGTGTGCAGGGATATGTATCAGCTAAAACATTGCAAATTGTATTTATAAATGTGTAGAAGTCAGTGAGTTTTAATATTGAGAAGTAGACTAAAGAGCAGACATTCCTGTTTTTACAAAAGCATTTATCATTATTGAAGACTTAGGAAACAGATAAACAAAAACAAAGGGAAAAAATATAGCACACCTGAGAGGTCCATTTTGAGCACGGAGTTTTTCTTTCCTTCTTTCTCTGAGTCAAACTATACATTATATATACTGTTTGGTAACAGTTTTTCACTTAACAATAGATGAGGTACATCTTTGCATGCCATTGCATGTTTACCTAAAACACTTGTGGTGTTTTATTGTAGAAATATACCATATTTATTTAATTGATTCCATATTGTTGAATTTTGGATGGTATCTAAATGTTCAAGATGGTAAATAATGGTGCTAAATCTTTGTATGCATCTTTATTTTGTTAGGATACAGTGAGTAATGGTAATTGATGAGTCAAGAGCCTTTAATATTTATTTATTTGATATTTCAAGGTCTTTGATATTTATTTATTTACTTAGGTATTTAATCTCTTTGTAGAAAGATTACTCCAATTTATACTCCCACCGTGTCCTTGCTAACAATAAAAATTATTTAGAAACATCTATGTTAATTTGATGTCCAAAAGTAGGGACTCATTTTAATTTTAATTTTCCCAAACGCTAGCAAGACTTAACACATTTTTTACAAATTACATTGCCTTGTATGTTTCTATGGGCAGCTTTTTGAGGGAAAAATTTTTTTTTGAGTCAAGTGTTAGAAAACAGAATTATTTTGTAAATTAAATAAATTAAGAATTGTTTATCAGGGGTGCCTGGGTTGCTCAGTAGGTTAAAAGTCCGACTTTGGCTCAGGTCATGATCTCATGGTTCGGAGGGTGAGTTCAGAGACCCTGCATTGGTCTCTGTGCTGACAGCTCAGAACCCAGAGCCTGCTTTGGATTCTGTGTCTCCCTCTCTCTTTGCCCCTCTCCCGCTCACACTCTGTCTCTCTCTCTCTCCCTCCCTCTAAAAAATAAACATTAAAAAATTTAAAAAAAGAATCATTTATTAGATCAATAAATATTTTAAATCCAGATATGATTTGCAATTTTTAATTACAATCATTTACCTTCATTTGATAATTCTCATATATTGTATTATAGTGAATATACAAGAATAGCAAGAAGAAACATAGTACCAGAAAATTTCAGTCAGATTATATTTACAGGACATTGGTGACAAAAATTAAGCAGCTTCTGTTTCAAATATTAATCATTTTCACCATCCCTTCCCCCAACAATATCTCATAGAGATAAGTAGCATGTAGTACAATTCTGATCATTGACAGGTGGAGTGAGCCCCAGGCCTAAGCATCTATTGCCTTCCAGCATGGAAAGGAAGCTCCTTTCCTGGAAGTGAATTCAGGGAGGAAGGAGGTAGTACTGGATGCCTTATGTTTATATCTTAAGAGTTAAAAAACAGATCCAAGTTGAGCTTGTGATTATTCATTTTAGGTGAAAATTTTAAGGAGTCCATTTTGGTTTGAGATGTTTCTAAGAGATGTAACCAAAATCCTCCTGGTCACCCTAGTCTATAGGCCTCTAGGGAAAATGAACCAGGTTAGAAGGTAGAATGTGGGTGACTTAAGTCACCTGGACGTGACTTAAGAAGGAACTTTTATCTTCTTTGTGTTGTTCATATTAAGGGTTGCTATGGACTGAATTGTGTATCCTCCCATGCCCATCACAATTCACGTTTTGAGGCCCTAACTCCCAATGTGTTGGTATTTGAGATGGAGACTTTGAAACATAATTAGGTTTAGGTGAGATCATCAGGTGGAGCCCTCATGATGGGATTATAAGAAGAGACACCAAAGACCGTACCCTCTCTTTCTCTCTGCCATATGAGGACACAGTAAATGAGAAATAGTGGTATAAAGCAGAACATTTCAATAAATTTTAACAACTGATATTTGACCTTGAAAAAATTTTTAAATGATCTTTTTAAAAAAAGAATGAATTATGACCAAGTTTGCAGTCCTTGGTGCTACCCTCCTCATACTTCCTCAGACTAACTACCTTAGAATAATTTTTGACCTCTCTCTTTCCTCCTTAACTTCCACCCTCCTTCCTCCTTTGCTATTCTTCCTTCTTTTCCTCCCTGCCTCTTTCCTTTTCTCCTTACCTCTCTCTTGCTTTATTTTCTTCTTCCTCTCAGGTACTATGTGCCAGACACTAGTCCAAATGCCCCAGTGGGACTTTCATATTGACGAGATGCATTTGACTATAAACCAAAAGCAAGCAAATAGATATGGTGTCAGGTGTTGATTAACAATGAAGGAATATAAAGCAGGATAAAGGGGGATAGGAAGTACTAGGGGGTATTATTTTATAATTACTTCTTTTATATAGAGTGGTCTGGAAGAATGTCTTGGATAAGGTGACATTAGACAAGATACAACTAAAGGAGTGACAACAGCAGATATCTGGAAGAATAGTATTCCAAGCATAAGTTCAGGTGGGAGTACACATGGCATCTTTAAGAAACTGCAAAGCTGAGTGGGTAAAAATGTGGGTGGTAAGGGTTGAGATCTAAGAGATAGCAGAGGGCAATACCAAATAGCTCCTTGTAGACTATTACAGAGACTTTGGCTTTTACTTCGAACGAGATGAAAAGCCATTACAGGGTTTTAAGCAGAGAAGTGATTGTCTCCATGGGCCCCTCACATTTCTGCAAATCTTCAAAGGCATTGACAGATAAGTTGCTCTGAACTGTCTTTTTAAGGATGTTTGCATGGCAAGCAGCCTTGGAAGATAGAGTTATTTCCTTTCCTGTAACAGGTTTGTTTATATTGTAGGATAATAGAGCTATCTTTCTTGGGAGAGGAAGATAGGCAGGTTTATTGCCAACCAGTTATATAACATCAAGGCTTTCTGATTCCTATAACACAGCCCAGTGCATATACTGGCAACACCTGGCCCTCATCACATCAACCTGTGATAACTGGGGCTTAGGGAACTTATGCAACAATGTTACAATGACTACTGTTATTACTACAAATTGTCTTTTGTCTCTGACCCAGCTTTGGGTCTTCTGTCAGTATCTGTGAAACTCTAGCAGGCTATTTTATTAGCTTGCTGGTAGGTAAGATCTCACAACCCTCCCAGATCCTGTCCTTACTGTGATATGATCTGACATATTTGAAAGCACAGTTCTGGCTGACATGTGGAAAGCAGAGTGTAGGAGAAGAATGGTAGAATCAGGGAGACTGGTTAGTAAGGTCTTGGAATAATCTTGGAGAGAAATAACGGTGGCTTGGACCAAGGGGTAGAAATAGTGATATATATTGAACATTAAACAAAAGAGTTTGGTAATGAACTGGATGAAGGGTGTGAGAGAAAGAGAAATGCCAAGGATGATTCCCAAGTTCTTGGTCAGAGCAATAAGAAGAATTGATGAAAAAGATTGCAGAAATCTTGGAGTAGAGGTGGGAAGAGCTAAAAAATTGTTTTGGTCATGTTAAGTTTATTTTTAGTTTTTTATTTTCCTACAGCTTTATTGATATATAATTGACATAACATTGTGTATGTGTAAGATACGTAAGGTGATTTGATACATGTATATATTGTGAAATAATTATCATAATAAATTAACACATCCATCACTTCATATAGCTATAATTTTTTTGTAAATGTAGTGAGAACATTTAACATCAATACTTAAAGCAACTTTCAAATGTATAACTCAGTATTGTTAGTTATAGTCACCATGCTGTATGTTAGATACCCAGAACTTACTCAGCTTAGAGCTGGAAGTTTGTACCCTTTGACCATCGTCTCTCCATTTCTATCATTCCCTAGTCCCTGGAAACCACCATTCTACTCAGTTTCTATGAGTTCCTGTTGTGTTTTTTTTTTTTTAGAGTATACATATAAGTGAGGTCATATAGTATTTGTCTTTTTTCTGACTTATCTCACTCAGCATAATGCTCTCAAGTTTCACTTATGTTGTAAATGGCAGGATTTCCTTCTTTTTTATGGATGAATAAAATTCCAGTGTGTGTGTGTGTGTGTGTGTGTGATATCTTCTTTATCCATTCCTCTGTTTTTTTTTTTAAATTTTTTTTTCAACATTTATTTATTTTTGGGACAGAGAGAGAGAGAGACAGAGCATGAACGGGGGAGGGGCAGAGAGAGGGAGACACAGAATCGGAAACAGGCTCCAGGCTCCGAGCCATCAGCCCAGAACCTGACGCGGGGCTCGAACTCAGGGACCGCGAGATCGTGACCTGGCTGAAGTCGGACGCTTAACCGACTGCGCCACCCAGGCGCCCTGATCCATTCCTCTGTTTATGGACACTTAGGTTGTTTTCGTATCTTGGATATAGGGAATAATGATGGACATGGAGTGCAGAAATCTCTTCAAGATAGTGATCTTTTCCTTCAGATATATATTCAGAAGTGGCATTGCTGAATCATATGATAATTATATATATATATATATATATATATATATATGAACTTCTATACTGTCTTGCATAGAGGCTACACCAATTTACATTTTCACCATTACTGTACAAGAGTTCATATTTCTCCTCACATCCTCAATAGCCTTCTTACTTCTTGTCTTTTTGATAAAAGCATTCTAATAGGTGTGAGGTGATATCTCATTGTGGTTTTGATTTGCATTTCTTAGATGATTAGGGATGTTGAGTATCTTTTCATGTACGTGTTGGACATTTGTATGTCTTCCTTGGGAAAATATCTATTCAGGCCCTTTGCTCATTTTTGTTTGTTTTTGTTTGAGAGAGAGAGAGAGGGGAGGAGGAGGAGAGAGAGGTAGAGGGACAATCCCAAGCAGGCTTCATGCTATCAGTGCAGAGCCTGATGCAGGGCTCAAACCCACCAACCATGAGATCATGACCTGAGCTGAAATCAAGAGTCAGATGCTTAACTGACTGAGCCACCCAGGTGCCCCAGCATTAATCCCTTTTAAAGTGTTTGATAGAGTTTACCAATGAAATCATCTGGTTCTGGGTTTTGTTTTATTTTGCTTTGTTTTACTACTGATTTAATCTCCTTACTAGTTGGTAGGTCTGTTCAAACTTTTATTTCTTCATGATTCAGTCTTGGTAGGCTGTATGCTACAAATTTATTAATTATTTTTCTAGATTATCCAGTTTGTTGGTGTATAATGACTCATAGTATCCTCTATACTTGGTATTTCTGTGATGTCAATTTTAATGTCTTTTCTTTCATTTAAAATGTGTTTGAGAATTTTTTTTTCTTGGTTAGTATAGCTAAAAGTTTGTTAATTTGTTTATCTTTTTTAAAAACCAAACTCTAGAATTGATTTTTTTATTGTCTTGTCTCTATTTTATTAATTTCTGGTATAATCTTTTTAAAATTAATTAATTTTTTTTTGTTTCATAAAATTAACATAAAGTGTTATATTAGTTTCAGGTGTCCAATGTAGTGATTTGACAATTCTGAACATTACTCAGTGCTCATCACAAGTTTACTCTTATTACCCGTCACCTGTTTCACCCATTCACACACCCACATCCCCTCTGGTAACCATCAATTTGTTCTGTAGTTAAGAGTCCGTTTCTTGGTTTGTCCGTTTGTTTGTTTTTTCATTTGTTTTGGTTCTTAAATTTCATGTATGAGTGAAATCATAGGATATTTGTCTTTCTCTTACTGACTTATTTCACTTACCATTGTACCCTCTAGAACCATCCATATTGTGGCAAATGGCAATATTTCATTCCTTTTTATGGTTGAGTAATATTCCATTGTATTCATTTACCACATTTTCTGTATCCATTAATCTATTGATGGACAGTTTGGTTGCTTCCATATTTTGGCTACTGAAAATAATGCTGCAATAAACATAGGGGTGCATATATCCTTTGTAATTAGTGTTTTCATTCTCTTTGGGTAAATACTTTGGGTAAATATTTACCCAATAGTGGAATTACTAGATCAATAGTGGAATTACTGGATCATATGGTTATTCTATTTTTAACTTTTTGAGAAAACTCCATACTGTTTATCACAGTGGCTACACCAGTTTGCATTCCCACTAATGGTGCATGAGGATTTCTTTTTCTCCACTTCCTTGTCAACACTCGTTTCTTGTGTTTTTGATTTTAGCCCTTCTGACAGGTATAAAGTAGTATATCATTGTGGTTTTGATTTATCTTTCCCTGATGGTGAGTGATGTTAACATCTTTTCCTGTGTCTGTCGTTCATCTGTATGTCTTCTTTGGAGAAATGTCTGTTCATGTCTTCTGCCCATTTTTAATTGGATTATTTTTTAAATAAGTTCTCTATATATTTTGCATATTAACCCCTTATTGTATATATCATTTACAAGTATCTTCCCCATTCACTAAGTTGTCTTTTTGTTTTGCTGATTATTTCTTTTGATGTGTGGAAGCTTTTTAATTTGGTATAGTCCCAATAGTTTATTTTTGCTTTTGTTTCCCTTGCCCTAGGAGACATATCTAGAAAAATGTTGCTGTAGCCAATGTCAGAGAAATTACTGCCTGTGCTATCTTTTAGGATTTTTATGTTTTCAGGTCTCACATTAGGTCCTAGATATATTTAGATTATATTTTTGTGTATAGCATAAGAAAGTGGTTCAGTTTTGTTCTTTTGCTTGTACCTGTCCAGTTTTCTCAACACAATTTACTGAAGAGACTGTCTTTTTCCCATTGCATAGTCTTGCCTCCTTTGTCACAAATTAATTGACCATATAGTTGTGGGTTTATTTCTGGGCTTTCTATTCTGTTCTGTTTATCTATGTATGTATTTTTGTGCCAGTGCCATACTGATCTGATTACTACAGATTTGTAGTATATCTTGAAATCTGGGTTTGTGATACTTCCTGTTGTGTTCTTCTTTGTCAACATAGCTTTGACTATTCAGGGTCTTTTGTGGTTCCATACAAATTTTAGGATTATTTGTTCTGGTTCTGTGAAAAATGCTGTTGGCATTTTGATAGGGATTGCATTATATCTGAAGATTGCTTTGCGTACCATAGAAATTTTAACAATATTTGTTCTTCCAATCCATGAGCATGGAATATCTTTCCATTTAGTTTGTGTCATCTTAGATTTCTTTCATCATTCGTTTATAGTTTTCAGATTATAGGTCTTCTCCTTATTTATGTTTATTCCTAAGTGTTTTATTATTTTTGGTGCAATTGTAAATGGGATGTTTTCTTAATTTCTATTCCTGCCACTTCATTATTAGTATATAGAAATGCAATAGATTTCTGTATATTGACTTTATATCCTGCAACTTTACTGAATTCAATCTGTTCTAGTAGTTTTTTGGTGGTCTTTAGCATTTTCTATATATTGTATCATGTCATCTGCAAATAGTGAAAATTTTACTTCTTCCTTACCTATTTGGATGCCTTTTATTCATTTTTCTTGTCTGATTGCTGTGACTAGGACTTCTAGTATTATGTTGAATAAAAGTAGTGAGAGTGGACACCCCTGTCTTGTTCCCTATTTTAGGGCAAAAGCTCTCAGTTTTTCACCATTGAAGTTAATGTTGGTTGTGGGTTTTTCATATACAGTCTACTATTTTGAGGTATGTTTTCTCAAAACTTACTTTATTGGGGATTTTTATCATGAATAGATGTACTTTGTCAAATGTTTTTTCTGCATCTGTTGAAAAGATAATATAGTTTTTATCCTTTCTCTTGATGTGATGTATTATGTTGATTGATTTGTGAATATTGAACACACTTGCATCCCAGGAATAAATTGCACTTGATCATGATGGATGATTTTTTTAATGTATTGTTGGGTTCAGCTTGTTAATATTTTAATGAGAATTTTTGAATCTGTGTTCATCAGAGATATTGGCCTACAGTTCTTTTTTTGTAGTGTCTTTATCTGGTTTTGGTATTAGAGTAATGGCCTCATGGAATGAATTTGGAAATGTGCTTCCTCTTCTAATTTTTGGAATAGTTTGAGAAGAGTAGGTATTACCTCTACATTAAATGTTTGGTAGAATTCATCTGTGAAGCTGTCTGGTCCTGGACTTTTGTTTGTTGGGAGTTTTTTGATTACTGATTCAATTTAATTGCTGGTAATCAGTCTGTTCAATTTTTCTATTTATTCCTGATTCAGTTTGGGGAGTTTATATTTCTAGGAATTTATCCATTTCTTCTAGGTTGTCCAGTTTGTTGGCATATGATTTTTCATAATATTCTCTTATAATAATTTGTATTTTTGTAGTATTAGTTGTTTTTCTTCATTTCTGATTTTGTTTATATGAGTCCTCTCTCTTTCTCTCTCTCAATGAGTCAGGTTAAAGGTTTATCAATTTTGTTGATATTTTCAAAGAAACAGCTCTTGGTTTGATCGATATGTTCTATTACTTTCTTTTTTGTTTGTTTTTTTATATTTCATTTATTTCTGCTCTCATCTTTATTATTTCCTTCCTTCTACTGTTTTGGGGTTTCATTTAATCTTCTTTTTCTAGCTCCATTAGGTGTAAGGTTAGGCATTTTTCTGAGATTTTTCTTGTTTCTGGAGGTAGGCCTCTATTACTATATTTTTCCTTCATAGAACAGCCTTTGTCGCATCACAAAGATTTTGACCATTGTCTTTTCATTTTCATTTGTCTCCATATATTTTTAATTTCCTCTTTGATTTCTTGGCTGACCCATTCATTGTTTAGTAGCATGTTATTTAACCTCCATGTATTTTTGCTCTTTCCAGATTTTTTTTTATTTTGGTTGATTTCTATGTTCATAGTGTTGTGATCAGAAAAGATGCATAGTGTGACATCATTCTTTCTGAACTTGTTGAGATTTGTTTTGTGGCCTAACATATGATCGGTTCTGGAGAATATCCCATGTGTGCTTGGAAAGAATGTGTCCTGCACTGTTTTAGGATGGAATCTTCTGAGAATATCTGTTAGATTCATCTGGTCCAATGTGTCATTCAAAGCCAGTGTGTCCTTGTTGATTTTCTCTTGGATGATCTATCCATTGATGTAAGTATGGTTTTAAAGTTCCCTACTATCATTGTGTTACTATTGATTATTTCCTATATGTTTGTTAATAGCTACACTATGTATTTAGGTGCTTGCATGTTCAGTGCATAAATATTTACAATTGTTATATCTTTTTTAAAAATATGTGTAAAATATTGAGATATGGTTGACATACAATATGCTGCATATTTAAAGTATATGATTTAATAACTTTGGATATATGTATGTACCTGTGAATCCAATACTAGTCAAGATAATGAACATATCCATCATCTTAAAAACCTTCTTTGTGCCCCCTTGGTAATGATACCATCTATCTCTCTCCATCCTTTCTCTCCACATCACCTTACCCCATTCTCAGGCAACTACTGATATTTTGCCAGTATGAATCATTTTCTTTTCTTGTAATTTTATGTGAATGGAATATACAATGTGTATTTTTGTGTCTTGTTTCCTGCAACCTAATTATTTCTAGATTTATATCCAGAATATAGAAAAATCTCACAAAGGTCAATAATAAGAAAACAGATACTCCAATAAATAAATGGGCAAAAACTTTGAATAGACACTCCATTAAAAAAGATATATAAATGTCAAATAAGCACATGAAAAGATGCTAAACACCCTTTTTCAAATATTCAAAGTCATTAGGGATATGTCAATAAAAACTACAAGATACCAATATATACCTCTGAGAATAGCCAACATTAAAAAAGACTGACCATACCAAGACCTGGCAGGATTGTGGAGAATGGAACTCTTATACACTGCTAGTGGGAACGAAAAACGGTGCCAACATTTTGGAAGATAGTTTGGCAGTTTCTTAAAATGTCAATCGTACAACTACTGTATGACCCAGCCATTGTACTCCTAAATATTTACCTAGAGAAATAAAACATATGTTCAAGCAAATACTCATACACAAATGTTCATAGAAGCTTTATTTATAACAGCCTCAAATTGGAAACAATCCAAATATCCATGACCAGGTAAATGGATAGAACAAATTGTGTTAGATCTGTATAATGGAATATTAGTCAATCGTAAAAGAAGAAAGAACTATTCATACATACAATTGTTATATATTCTTGTAGGATTGTTCCCTTTATGATTATGTAGTGTCCTTCTTTGTTTCTTGTTACAGTCTTTGTTTTAAAGTCTACTTTGTACAATATAAATATTGCTACTCAGGTTTTCTTTTGACATCCATTTGTATGAAAATGTTTTTCATCCCTTAACTTTCAATCTGCATATGTCTTTAGGTCTGCAAGTACCCCTTCAGCACCTTTCCCTCTCTCTTCCTCCTCTGGGATACCAATTATGCGTATATTATTTCTTTTTAGTGTATCACTTAGTTCTCTAATTTTCCCCTCATACTCCTGGATTTTTTTATCTCTCTTTTTCTCAGCTTCCTCTTTTTCCATAACTTTATCTTCTAGTTCACCTATTCTCTCCTCTGCCTCTTCCATCCGAGTCGTGGTGGTTTGCATTTTGTTTTGCATTTCATTTAAAGCTTTTTTCAGCTCCTCGTGACTGTTCCTTAGTCCCTTGATCTCTGTAGCAAGAGATTCTCTGCTGTCCTGTATGCTGTTTTCCAGCCCAGCGATTAATTTTATGACTATTATTCTAAATTCACTTTCTGTTATATTATTTAAATCCTTTTTGATCAGCTCATTAGCTGTTGTTATTTCCTGGAGATTCTTCTGAGGGGAATTCTTCCGCTTGGTCATTTTGGATAGTCCCTGGTGTGGTGAGGGCCTGCAGGGCACTTCCCCTGTGCTGTGGTGTATAACTGGAGTTGGTGGGCGGGGCCGCAGTCCGACCTGATGTCTGCCCCCAGCCCACCGCTGGGGCCACAGTCAGACTGGTGTGTGCCTTCTCTTCCCCTCTCCTAGGGGCGGGATTCACTGTGGGGTGGCGTGGCCCGTCTGGGTTACTTGCACACTGCCAGGCTTGTGATACTGGGGATCTGGCGTATTAGCTGGGGTGGGTAGGCAAGGTGCACGGCGGCAGGGGGGGCAGGCTTAGCTCGCTTCTCCTTAGGTGATCCACTTCAGGAGGGGCCCTGTGGCAGCCAGAGGGAGTCAGATCCGCTGCCGCCGGAGGTTTGGCTCCGCAGAAGCACAGAGTTGGGTGTTCGCGCGGAGCGAGCAATTTCCCTGGCCGGAACCGGTTCCCTTTGGGATTTTGGCTGGGGGATGGGCGGGGGAGATGGCGCTGGCGAGCGCCTTTGTTCCCCGCCAAACTGAGCTCTGTCGTCCGGGGGCTCCGCAGCTCACCCTCCCTTTGTCCTCCAGCCTTCCCGCTTTCCGGGCAGAGCTGTTAACTTATGACCTCCCAGACGCTAAGTCGCGCTTGCTGTCGGAACACAGTCTGTCAGGCCCCTCCGCTTTTGCAAGCCGGACTCGGGGGCTCTGCTTGGCCGGCGAGCCGCCCCTCCGCCCCGGCTCCCTCCCGCCAGTCCGTGGAGCGCGCACCGCCTCGCCGCCCTTCCTACCCTCTTCCGTGGGCCTCTCGTCTGCACTTGGGTCCGGTGACTCTGTTCTGCTAATCCTCTGGCGGTTTTCTGGGTTATTTAGGCAGGTGTAGGTGGAATCTAAGTGATCAGCAGGACGCGCGGTGAGCCCACCGTCCTCCTACGCCGCCATCTTCCCCTTATTCTGTCTTTAGGTCTGAAAAGGGTCTCCTATGGGCAGCATATAGATGGGTCCTTAGTTTTTTATCTACTCAGTCACCCTATGTCTTTTTATTGGAGCATTTAGTCCATTTTCATTCAAAGTAATTATTGATAGGTATGTACTTACTGAATTTTTTTGTTTTTTGGTTATTTTTATTTCTCCTCTGTTCTTTTCTTCTCTTGCTGTCTTCTCTTGTGGTTTGCTAGCTTTCCTCAGTGATAAAGAATTCCTTGAATTCCTTTCTATTTATTTATTTTTTTTGCTTACCTATTACCAGTTTTTGATTTGTGGTTACCATTGCATTTATATATAATGTTGTATGTATACAGATGTCTGTATTAAGTTGATGGTTGCTTAGGTTTGAACCCATTCTCAAAGTACTAAATTTTTGCCCCTTTATTTTAGGTATATGGTGTCATACTTTATATCCTTTTATTTATGTTTTTGAAAGGTAAGTGTACACATTTAATTTATTTTTGAGAGTATATTTATATTTTGGAAACAGGCCATGTCTTACTTAGGCAGACTAGCTGAGAGTAGGTGCACACACATGGGGATGCAAGATGGCAGCAAGAATGGTTCTTTTTTGTTTAAGAAGGTTTTTTTTTTTATGTTTGTTTATTTTTGAGAGACAGAGAAAGACAGAATGAGCAGGGAAAGGGCAGAGAGAGAGGCAGACACAGAATCTGAAGGAGGCTCTAGGCTCTGAGCTATCAGCCTACAGCCCAGTGCAGGTGGCTCAAACCCAAGAACAGTGAGATCATGACCTGAGCAGAAGTCGGGTGCTTAACCGACTGAGCCACCCAGGTGCTCTGGTACTGTTTTGTTTTCTATCTCTTTGTTGAGAGTCTCACTGAGGTTCTCCACTCTTTTCTCAATTTCACTGAGTATCTTCATGACCATTAACTTTAAATTCTCTATCAGGCATATTACTTATCTCTGTTTTGTTTCACTTTCTTGCTGTGATTTTGTCCTATCTTTTCATTTGGGACATATTCTTGTCTTCTCATTTTGTCTAACTCTCTGTGTCTGATTCTATGTATTAGGAAAGTCAGCTATGTCTCCTGCTTGAAAAGTAGTGGCCTTATGAAGAAGAGGTCCTGTAGTGGCCTGCAATGCAATGTTCCCCATTCACCAGGACTTGTGGCTTCAGGGGTGGGTGTCTCCCATGTGTGTTGCAGGCACTCTACTATAGTGGCTGAGCTGTGTTTGCTGTCAATCCAGTTGTCTGCAATGGATCTCTTTGCCTGCTTATGGGTAGGGTTTGCTCCCTGTGTTGTTACTGCGTCAGTCTGGGACCTCCTTCAGCCTGAGTTGGGTCTGACCAGATGTTTGCCAGAGCTGTGGTCACATGGAACTGCAAGATGCTCTCCCTGTGTTATCCCCAGAGAAGCTTTCATTAGTGGGTGAAGCCTGCTATCAGACCAGATGTCTACCTTCAGCCCACTGCTGGAGCCACAGTAGAACTGTTTTATGTGGTTATCTTCCCCTTTCCCCAGGTAAGCAATCACTTTGGAGTTGTGTTGACCTGTCAGGGCTACTGCACAATGCCATGCTTGAGGCACATCTTTGGATGGACTCCTGTGGAGGGTGTGTTGGATGAGACAAATATGCAGGAGAATGCAGAGGCAGAGCATTGGGTGGAAGCTATCTAGGTAGAGAGTGTCCATGCTCCTTCCCATCTGGATACCTAGGCTTAGGGGCAGGGAGGGTGCCTGCCTGCTCTTTTGTTCTTGGAGAAGCTTCTTAGACTCTCTGCTTCTCCTGCACAGTTCTGAGATTAGTAAATAAGCCTCCTTCAGTACACCCCAGGAGTTTTTTTAAACTGCAGCTTCTATGCCTCATTTCCACAGGGTTGTTTGTTATGTTGGCTTTTTAAGGTTGGGGACTCAGTATCCTATCGCCATCTTATTCTCCTAGAGTAGAATACACTGATTTTTAATGTTCCCACTGTTAAGTCCCACTGATTGTAAAAACTTGTGAAGTGAAGCCCCCTTTAGTTTTCAAAGCCAAATGTTATGGGGATTCATCTCCCCAGTGCAGGTCCCCTGTGCTTGGGGTGCCTGGTGTGGAGTCTGCTCCTCTCCCTTTTTTGTCCTTGCAGGCTTCCCTCCCATGGACAGTCTCAGTAGTCACTTGGGCTCCAGAACATGTCTCTTCCCTTTCCACCATTTTAAAATGTGACCTCTTTTCTGAATTAACTGTGGAGAGTCTGTTCTCCCCAATCCATGAGTCATTTTCTGGGTTGTTTACACTGATGTGGGTGTTTTCTAGGGCCAAGGTGTACTTAGGATCCTCTTACTCTGCCATCTTCCCTGGTTTTGTTTCTGCTATAATATTTATTATATCCTTCCTTCTGCTAATGTTGGGCTTAGATTTTTCTTTTTGCAATTCCTTGAGCTTAAAGTTAGGTTGTTTAAGAGTGTGTTGTTTAATTTCTACATTTTTTCTGAATTTTCCCATTTTCCTCCTGTTATTGATTTCTAGTTTCATACCACTGTGGTCAGAAAAGGTACTTGATATGATTTCAGTTTTCCTTAATTTGTTAAGGCCTGCTTTGTGGCCCAACATTTGATCTATCCTGGAGAGTATTTCACGTGCACTTGAGAAAGATAGCATATTCTGGTGCTGTTCGATGGAATATTCTATGTATATATATATCTATAAAATGTACATATTCTATAGATAGATATAGATATAGATATAGATATAGATATAGATATAGAATAGGTATAAATATAGATATAGGTGCATTTGGTCTTTAGTGTTATTCAGGTCTGGTTTTTCATTTTATGTCTGGATACTCTATCCAGTGTTAAAAGTAAGGTGTTGAAGTTCCCTACTATTATTGTATTGCTATCTACTTCTCCTTTGAGTTCTGTTAATATTTACTTTAAATATTTAGGTGCTTCAATGTTGGGTGCATATATACTTATAATTGTTATATCTTCTTGATGAATTGACTCCTTTTGTCATGTTAATTTTAGAATGACAATTATACATCCACCTGAAGTGTAAATATTCTATACTCACATATTGTTAACCCAATCATAGACATACAATCAGGAATGTAGGACATATGGGTTTAGAGTTCAGAATAAAGGTCTGGATAAAGAAGATATATTTGACAGTTATATCCATGTTGATGATTTTTAAAGCCATGAGACTAAATTTTACCACCTTTAGAGGTATATAGATAGAAGAGGGAAGAGGTTTGAAGACTGAGCACTGAACCACTATACTATGTACAGATTGGGGTATATGGAAAGAGACCACCAAAAAAATAGGAGGAGAACCAAGAGGAAGTGGCATCCTAGAAAGCTTGCAAAGAAAATGTCTCAAAGTGGAAGTGATCAATTGTATTAAAAGCTTATGATAGCTAAGATAAAGACTGAGAATTTACCATTGCATATAGCAATTGTGGGGCAATTGGTGACCTGATATAAGCAGTTTCTATTGTTAATAGCAAAAACCTACTTGAAATAGATTAAATAGAAAAGAAAGCTCAGAACAGAAAATTAAGTTTCGCAACAGTCTGGGATAAAGAAATGAGGTAATAATTGAATAAGAGTATGGAACCAAGACATGTTTTTTTTTTTAAACTGTTATAATATGTTTGTATGCTAATAGTAATAATCTAGGAGAAAGGAAAAATGATAATGAAAAAGATGGAAGAGGGATAAATGTTGGAGTGATGTCTTTGAGTAGGTAGAGGGTATCAGACCTAGAGACAAGAGGAAGCATTAGACTTTGAGAAGAGCATGGACCATTCTTTTCTAACATCAAAAAGAAAGGCAGATTTAAGCAGATATGATGATGAGAGCTTGAAAATTGTCTCTAATGATCTCATCCCTCTTTTCACAGAAATGGGAAGCAAGATCATCAGCTGAGGGGAGATGGTGTTGAAGGTTTAACGACAGAGAAGACATGGAATGATTAAGTAAGTGGGAGAGGGAATGGGCAAGGAAGACAGGATAAATGCTGAGCAAGTGTTCTCTTAAGGTTAGGGACTATGAAATACAATGGAGAAGGGTAAGCATGGCTGTGCTTTTCTTGAGCCTCATTCTTGGAGTGGAGCATCCACTCCATCCTTGAGTTATGCAGGTACAAGGACGGAGTGTGGGGAGCTGGGCTTTATGAGCACTGGGATTTAGCCAGGTGAGTATAATTGGAGGAGAGAGGAGTAAGGAGTTGGGAGTTGTGGAAATGAGTGATTATAATTATGAACTATGTTATTAATTTGTGTAGGGAGGCAAGTGAGGACCAGATGGAGATGAAGGAAATAAAATAGTTATTGAATTTAATGGAATATAGGCAAAGCATTGATGGAAAATTTACTTGAGAGTGGTAGAATAAAAGATTGGAATTTTTGGCTGAAAAATTTGTGGAAGGAAGGCAGAACTAAGTGCAAGTCTGTTTTATCTAATCCACTTTGAATTCTGTGTCCTGGTCTTTTTACATACCTAACCCAGTCTGGGTACTCATTGCCTCATTTGAATTTTTTTTACTGCAGTCTCTGTTCCATATACTATCCATCTCACAGAAGCAGTAAGAAGCATCTTTCTGAAGAATAATTTTGATCTTGCTACTCAAATTTTAACACATCTATAATGATTCCAGTTCATTTTCACACCAAATTTTGATGTTCTTTACAAATAATATCCCCATAACTTCTTACTGTGCCCCTATTCACTCCATTCTATATATTTTTTTCATTTTGCACTTATAAACACAGGATATTTTCCAGTAGTTCTCTAAATGAAAAATAAGTAGTTTCCCCCCTTTATCTCCCTGCAATTTCATTGTTTCAAGAAAAAGGATCTTAGGTCTAAAGTTTTTCTTTTGCTGCTCGATGGTTCTTTGTAGTATGTTTTCACCATCTCTCTAGAGTAATTTCACCACAATGCCAGACCTTGATCTCTAAGTTTTGATTTATTTCCTCCTGTGATATCTTATAGGCTCAAAGAATAGAGAGGCAGGTTGGGTTTTTTTAATCCAAGTATGTGGTAAGATTCAGCCACACAGCCTTCAAACAGGAGTGGGCCTTTGTCCTTTCCATTCCCTCTGGCAGTCTTTGCACAAATGACTCCCTTTGATGTGTTATCAAGGAGTTCCAGATGAAACCCTAACACTTTGTTTGCTTTCATTACTGTATGTTGCTCCAGGCTCAGTGTTCTAATTGGGTGTCTTTCCTTTTAAAGGGACATGTATTTGGGCCTCAGGCTATTGTTTTTTCTCTATTGATTGGTTATTTTGAGTGATTAGTTATCATTTTCATTTGATGACCTCTTCTGTAGAACCCTGGGACTAATGGCACTTGGGTAGTTTTTTATATAATGGATCCTACAAGGATTTTTTTTTTTTCTCCTCATATTTACTTCCCATCATTTTTTCAGGACTTTCAGGTAAATCATTAGTTTGTTTATGAAGACAGTTTAAGAAATATTTTTCTGATATTTCTGAAGAGGGATGTAGGCTCAACAAAACGAAGTTCTGATAGAAAACAGTTCTTTTGATTTTTGGATGATCCTTTTGAGCCAAGTTGCAGGACTTGGCTCCCTTATTTCTTTTTGTTAGGTACATAAGTTTCCTAGCATTGCCATAACAAAGCACCACATACTAGGTGGCTTGCAATAACAGAAATGTATTCGCTTACAGTTCTAGACACCAGAAGTCCAAAATCAAGATGTTGGCAGGGCTCTGCTCCCTCAGAAGCTGGTAGGGGAGGATCTTTCTTGTGTCTTCTATCTTCTGAGAGCCCCAGGCATTCCTTGGCTTATGACAGCATACATCAATTATCTACCTCTTTCTTCGTGGGTCTTCTTGCTATGTTTGTGTCTGTGTCTAAATTTCTCTCTTCTTCTGAAAATACCAGTCATATTGGATTAAGGGTCCACCCTAATACAGAATGACCCATCTTTTTTTTTTTTTAATTTTTTCAATGTTTATTTATTTTTGAGAGAGCATGAGCAGGGGATGGGCAGAGAGAGGGGGAGACACAGAATCCGAAGCAAGCTCCAGGCTCTGAGCTGTCCGCACAGAGCCTGACATGGGGCTTGAACTCATGAATGGTGAGATCATGACCTGAGCCGAAGTCAGACCCTTAACCGACTGAGCCATCCAGGTGCCCCCAGAATGACCCATCTTAACTAAATATATCGGCAAAGATCCAAACAAGGTCACCTTCTAAGGTTCTGGGTAGACATAAATTTTTAGGGGACATCATTCAGTGGATGTAGAGAATAGATCTATGAAAATTGAATTATAGTTATTTCATAGGAAGGTGAATGTTTTGTAATGATGCTGTGCAATTTGGGACCCCTTCCATCTCTACCACCATTTATCTCTTTTATATGAAGAGTTGACATTAAGAGGTGAAAATGACTGGGAATTGTTCATTTCAGTCATTCAAGGTGATTTTCTCTGAAAACTTTCTCCAAATATTAGAAAAATGAATGCTTTGAGGAGAAAAATAGATTAGGTAAAAATATTATCAAAGTAGAAACATTGAGAAATAATGTCCTTTACTGGATAAATGCCTTTTACCTGTGAATGAAAAACTAAACTGAACATCCCTTCAAGTCTTTAATTTTATCCATTTCATTCCCCCTCAGTGGCTAACCTCTAACCTATTACTTTACTAAAAAGTCAGCTTAAATGAGTTCTCTCATGATGCAGCGTTGCCTTCAATATCTTCATTTTTTTCTTCCCCCTTTTTTTCTCCATTTTCTTCCATGAAGAAAGTACATCTCTCCTCCTGGCAGAGGCCGATCTTTCCACCTGTGCTCTTAATCTAACCTCTTTTTCTTCCTCTCAGATTTTATTCCTTTGATTTTCCTTTTTCCATTATAAACTTAATCTTTTTGTCAACTAGCTCTTTCCCATATGTTGACAAATACATTTTAGGTCTCTGTCTCCTGACAAACTGCATTTTCTTGACTCTGCCACTAAAATCAATACTATTTTTCTCAATTCTTTGTGTCCTCTAAGGAGCATTTGACATGTTAACCATCCTCTCTTTGAATTTTCTTTTTCCCTATCTTTCATCTCTTCTAACCTCACTAATATGTCCTCCTGTCTCCTTCACTGGCTCCCATCTCTCCTACTATGTCTTAAAATGGAGGTATTCCCCAATGTTCTCTCCTCAAAATTATGTAATTTCTTTCACGAATTCATCAACTCTCACATCTTCAGTGTATAAATTCCTCTCAAACCTATACCTCATTCTCCCAGTTTTTCATAATGCTCAGAAGCAGCAGAGCAACAATAAGGGTATTAGCCATTGTTTAGTGAATACCTACTGTGTGTTATCCACAACACTAGGTGCTTTGTATCTCCTTTTAAAAAAACATTATCATATTTAATCCTCTAAGTCTATGAGTTGGATATTATTATTCCTATTTTTCAGAGAAGAAAACAGGCTGAAAGCATTTAGCCAATTTTGCAAAGTCACATAGTAAGGCATGGTACTGAGAAAGCAAAGTTTCTCTGCATAGACTCTGTCAACATCGCCATGTGCTGCCATGTACCTCCTTACCTCCTATTTTTTGTTAATATCAACACCTCCTTATTTTATTAATTTCAGAACTCAGATTCTAAACCTCTAGTTTTCCTCCCACTTTCATTTTTCATAGGATTCATCACACAATCACATTATTACTTGTCAAATTCTTCATCATGTTTCCAGTCCATCCCCTCTTTTCCTATTTCAATGTAGCCCCACTAGTTCAAGCACCCATTTCTTACCTTGCCTGTTGCAAAATATATATATTCTCACTATTCCCTGTTGTGTCCTGCACTGCACACTCCTATGTGGTGATTAGCTTTACTAAACCCCAGTTAGAGAGTGCCCTTCACTTTTTTATAGTTCTTCAAAATATTTGTTGCCTATTGAATATTAGGCACAGATTCCTCACACTAGAAGTGATATATAAAGTATTTTGTGAGATATATAAAAGATTTATTTTGACAATAAATTGAGAAAGTACACATAAGACATTTAGCAAAATATTTGCCTATACAAAGAGTTTAATGCATATTTTATAATTATAATTAACAATAATAATAATAATAATAATAATAAATTTAGTGCTCTTCACAACTTACTCTTCCAGCTTACATAGTTTAAGGCCCTTCAAGCCTACTCTCTATTCTAATAGGACACATTAACAGGTTTCCACTTTTCTGTTATAGTGCTTTCATGCATACTGTTTTCCTTTCATGACACTGTTTATCTCTGCTTTTGAAATCCTTTTGTTTATAGGTCTTTCTTAAAGGCCATCTTCATGAAGATTTTTCTGATTTAAGATTTCTTGGTCCAGGTTGATAAAATTGTTCTCAACTCTAATCCCATAATACCTTGTTTATAACTGTCAGGTGACAAGCCAGATAGATGATATGGTAATATAATTGTCTGGGTACTTAACTTTTCTTTTCTGAATTATAAGTCTTTGAGGGCAGAATTTGCATCTAATTAATTCTGCATCTCTCTCTTTTTTTTTAAAGTTTATTTAAGAGAAAGAGAGAGAGATGAGAGAGAGACAAAGAGAGAGAGAGAGAGAGAAAGAAAGAAAGAAAGAAAGGAAGAGAGAGACAGAGAGAGAGAGAGAGAGAGAATCCCAAGCAGGCTCTGCACTGTCAGCATGGAGCCTGACATGGGGCTCGAACCATGTCCCATGGCCTCACTGATTTGCAACGGAGACAGGGGCATGTAGTCCCTAGATGAGCAGGTAGTCATAACCTCATATACTCAAGGACATTTTTATTTCCAAAATGAAAAGTTGGAGAATGAAAGGTAGGGGACAATTAACAGTCTTTGCCACACTTCCTCATGAAATAGTTTGCTATGTTATATTTTGTTTTTACTTTCAGTATCTTCTCATAAGACCACTTAGATTAAATCCTTCTGAATAACTGAGTATTTTGGATACATAAGTATGTATCTATTAAGGCACTAAAATTTTTTATTTGGCTCTTTCAAATAGAAAATTTTCAAAATGTATTTCATCTTTAATTGAATTATTGATCTATTTTTATCATTTCTTGGATGCTCAGCATCATCTTTTTAAACATCAACTATTTTACTGAGCTAAAATAGATGTCCTTGGACAGATTGGTTCAAGTTTCTTTTTATAAACTTTCACTACTTTATTGTGATGTAATAGAGTGATGTGTCCTTGGATACTCACTAGGCTTTTATTCCCATACTCAATGTCCCCAGTTCTTATGTTTATTTTTAAACAATACAGGGACCTCCTCCCCCTGCTAGTAGTTAGAATTTTAGTTGATTGTGCTTACTGGTGTAGGTGCAAATACCTACAGGAGCCCTTGTCCCTCTTCTTTCCTGCTGTTTATAGCATTTATGGGCTTAGAAATCAAACAAAAACTATGTGGTTGGCACAGTTCTAGGTATTTTATATATTTTATCCTATACCAACTCTATACAAGGTATTATTATTTTGCTCATCTTATGGGCGATCCAACAGAACACTGAGTTTAAGTAACTTGCCCAAGGTCATAGAGCTAGTAAATAGCAGAGCCAGGATTCAATTTAGACACTCTAACTCCAGAGTTTGTGTTCTTAATAATTATACTGTACTGCCTTTAGGCTTATTTGATTCTATTCAAACTAAGAATAAATAGATTCAGAAAGAGTGTGAGAGGCACTCTTGTATAAATAGCATTTTTTGGTCTTTAGAGCATTCTCTCCTTGCTCTATTACATGCAGATTGAATTGAAAGACAAGTTCCACAAAGGTGAGGTAATATGGCAGCTTATTTGTTTAGGCAATTATGTCAGAAAGCAGTGAGAAAGATTATTCTGTACAATGCAAAGTAGGTCAATTATAAAGCAGAGATTCAGAGGTGAAATCAAGTGTTTCTTCTCTTCTGCATTTGACGTCACTGTAATTGGAAGCCCATTCATTCTCGTTTTCACAGTGGCCAAACAGTTTGATGCCTCTTGATTTAGAATATATGTGAGACTGATGTTTCACATATTGACTGTTCATGACACCTGGGTGTTAGAGGGAAAGTTTCAAAGGAAGAAAGAAAAAGGGTAGAAAATGCCACTAGTGTTTTTCTTTGGTGCTATAATATAGAAGTTAGTTTCTAAAAATGGTTAATTTAAGGAAAAAAAAGATTGTCTTTTGGTCAAAGTAAAAAGTATCTTAGGTGGAATATTGGTAGTTTGAAGGAAATGTGCATTTGAAAAATGCAGTGTAAAGTATCTGGGCAACGATTTAGCTTAAAGTATAAATGTAGCAGACAGCATCTTAGAGTGAGAAGGTACGAGCTGGGAATAATGCCAATAACAAGAAAATTAGTCAAGTGCAAAAATGTTCTGTAAATGCTGATGGTGAAGAGTACACACTATCTAAATTTGTTATAACCTTCACCAGACTGATATTTTCAAAGTACTTTTAGGCTTTGCTAGTTTATTTTGATGAGGAACATCAGTTTTTGGAGTATTTCTTGGGTGTTTACTTATTTTTCTGCTTTAAAAACAACACAGTATTTTATTTTATTTTATTTTATTTTATTTTATTTTATTTTATTTTATTTTATTTTATTTGAGAGACAGCATAAGCAGTGGAGAGGAGCAGAGGGAAAGAGAGAATCCCAAGCAGGCTTCCTGCTGTTAGCATGGAGCCCCATGCAGGGCTCAATCCCATGACCCTGGGATCATGACCTGAGCAGGAATCAAGTCTAATGCTCAACTGACTGAACTACTCAGGTGCCCCAGAGCATTTTTTTTTTAATAGAAGAGGTGACTATCACTGAAAAGTAAGAAGTCTTTTTTCTTAGCTATTGCTGTGCATGGTTTTATTGTAAGGCAGCAGCATATTTTGGAGGTCTGCAATTTGGTTTATTACAAAACAAGTACAATAGTACAATTTTCTATAAAATCATGTACTTCTAGCATTTTGTACTCCTGCACCTCATTAGCCTGTCAAAAGGAGTGGTTACATTCATTTTTTATATAAACAACACATATAATTACACGTTATAAACTCAGACTGAATCATATAAAGGAAATAAACTAGCCTATATAGCATCAAAATGAGTATGAAAGATGTAGTAGCCTAGCACTAGGAGATTTTATATTTCTAGAACCTGATATTAGCAGACAAATGTTTCTACTTCAAATCATTAGATATTCCCATCTCCTCCTTCTCCTCATCTTACTCAGCTATGAGAACACAAGTATACGTTGATGAACACAGAGCCCATTGAAAAGTTAAAAAAGGAGAGAGAGAGAGAGAGAGAGGGAGAGAGGCAGAGAGACAGACAGAGAGAGAAGGAAAGAAGAGTTTGTGGAAGTCAATTGTTAATTGTTGGCCTACTGCCAGAGTGTTCCTTAGCATATACAGATTTCCTTAAGTTCAAGCAATGTGAGCCAGTGCCTATTTTTAAGGGTGTGCTAGCTTCATGTATTTAAACCTCTTTAGAGTTTACATCACTACTCTGACTGGGTGTAGGAAGAACTTGCCCAAGATCAAAGCTGAAGTTTTTGGATTCCTATTAGAATTTTAAGCTGATTTATTTAGCCTTGTCTCTGACTTTGGAATAGAGCAATGTCTTGTGCAATCTTGAACACTTGATTTTTAACTTTGATTTGGTCTTTTGGATTGGATAATTTTCCATCTGTCTGATCATCTGTATCAAATTCTCTGGCAGAGGTTGAGGTTACGCTTCAGCTACCACATTCCTTTATGGCAAGTCTAAGTACTTTCACCGTAACATGTGACTGTGAGGGTAAACCCAGATCCGCTTGTTGCCTTTTCCTTTGGCTTTTGTGCCCATAAATTTTATCATTTTTTTTTATTTCATGTAAACCTAGATTTTAAAAATCCATCGTTTCACTGCATTGCAAGAACGAAAGTATCCACTCATGCTAAGCTTTTAATAAATTTCCTAGAAGATTGAAAATTTGAAAGTCAAGAGGATGAGTGTGTTGTCATGATCCTATATGCCTCATTTTCTATGTCTTTCTATGCTTCACTCTTTTCCTCTTATTTTGCCTTGGAAGCATTCAAATTCTGTCTCTTTATTATGGAAAGTATTCCCCACTCCCTCCACACTTTCATTGTTTGATATGTAGGCCCTGGGGAGCTTAACTTTTATTCTAAGGACCTCTCATGGTGTCTTTCCAGCAAAAAGAGCTCTCTTTCTCAGCATTACATCAGCTGTCAGCTCTTATAAACTCATAGCTCAGTAATTTTATTAATTGCTTTCCTCCACACATTTCTACCTTCCCCTTTCTTCTTTCCCATTTTCCTTTCATTATTCATGTCTTCCTTTCCTCCTTCCTTCCTACTCTGTACACCTGATATTTACTAGATACTCTTGTAGACATTGAGATAAAGGGGATGACTAAGACGTGTCCTTACTTTCAAGAAGCATCAGTGCAGAAAGGGTAGACAAACAAACAAAAAAATACAAATGTGGGAGGCAGAGAGGGAGGGGGAAAAGCTAATGGGCATTTCACAATTGCTAACATGGAGGATCTTTTTTGGAGAAAGCAATCATGTTGGTTTTCAATATGATGAATTTAAACCTGCAAGGCACCTGAGAAGAGGAAAATTCAGTTTGGAGCTTTGGAAAAAGATTAATAAAGCTGGAATATAATTTCAAGCACCACCAACATGTGTGGGTGAGATTATTCAGAAGGAGAAAGAGAATAAAAAGAAAAAGGGATCACAGAGGACACAGTCTTAGATAACACCTGCCTTTGGCTAGTAGTCAGAAGCAGAGCCACTAAAAGTAAAAGCAAAAGTAAACAGTAAAAGTTAAAAAAAAAAAAAAAAGAATTACATGAAGAATAACCCAGTCCATTTCCAAACTTTTGTCTTCCTCTTATGACTTCAAAACCGTGGATAAAAAAGAATGACTAGCCAAGGTAGGATAAGAATAGAGAGTAGCACTTTAGGAGAGAGATGAGGATCTTCATAAGGCAGAGAGTAATTGATGGTGTATACTGCTTCAGAAACCTTAAGTTCACTAAGGATTGAAAAGGGACCATTGAATGAATGTTTTCTCTTCCTTGACCTTCTATAAATGGTTCTATCTTGTGCTGTTTCAGTGAAGGTAGAAGGCAGATGGTCACCAATTTTCTCAATTTTCTTGCCTAGTACTTTTTTTCAGTTTTCCATTAAATTCCATTCTTTTAGGTATTATTTTTGCACCTTCTCAGAAATATATTCTAGTTTTTTATTTCTCTGAAGTTCCTATCAGACCTTTATCTTGACAGAGTTCCACTAGTTGAATTAAGTTAATGCTACATTTTGACCTCATTATACTTTTGTTAATTCATTCTTAGAGAGCACTTGTTTATTTGGAAGCATGTTGAATTCCTGGATCATATTTAACTTGTGGTGCCTTGTGATCTCTAGATTTCTTTTGTTTACATTTCTGCATGGGCCAAAATCAGTAGATCTTAGTGTGTCATAATAGCAACTGGTTTCACAAGGTATGGTTACAGGAAACCTGAGTATTTTGTTTTGTTCTAAAGCAGGAGTGGAGCGATGGAATCTGAGAAAATGTAATGGAGAAGATGAGGCATAGACAGTTATTAAAAAGATTTTTCAGTTTACAGAATTCATGCTGAAGTTTTCTATAAGTGTGACCAGTGATGAGTAGAGTCTTTTCAAATTGGCAATAATAAAATGACTTTCCAATCCTGCACTAACACAAGAAGCTGAACAGATTAGAAGTTTAAAGGTGGTAGAAAGTTGTCTTTTCTTCAGTCATAAATCTCCTTGGATTTGACATCTCTCAAAACGTGATTTTATTCCGCTATTTTCTATAAAATATATGATTGGTTTTATGATAGTTTTTACATTATTTTATTACTTTTATAAGGATCTTTGAAATACATTTCAGTGTATATTTTACAAGGAGAATGGAAAGATAAAATTTCAATGAGGCTGAAATAGTTCTTACATCTAAACATTCATTACATGAATTTATGTAATTAATAATCCCAAGTGAGTCTAAAAGTATTTATATGTGATCTTTTTTTTGGAGCAAGTATATTTCTATCCATGTCATATTTGGATGCCAGGGTTCCTGTGACAAGACTTCATCCAACTTTACGTAAGTCATCAGGGCTGGGGGTCCTGGCCATGTCCTTCAGTGTCTTGAAGTCTTTCTTCAGACTCATCCATCCCGAGAAGATGCAATTGATTGCAAGGGTCTTTAATCCAGAGGGGCTTCTTATTGTATCAAGCACCGTAGGGGCTGAGATGCTAAATTTTAAAACTTTTTATTATGATTTCTTCCAAACATATAGCAAAGTTGAAAAAAATTTATAGTGAAAAACCACACAACTCAAATACTATCATTTATATTGTTCTATAGGTGCTTTATCATATTTTATATCCCATTATCCCTCCTTTAATTCATCTTATCTTTCTGATGCATTTCAAAGTAAATTGCAGATATCAGCATACCTCTCCCTAAATATTTCAGCATATATATTATTAACTAGAATTCATTATTGGATTATAATTTTTCTTTTGATATGAAATTTATATTAATAAAATGCACAAACGTGACCAGCACATTCACTGAATTTCGACCAATGATTATGCTTGTTTAAACCAAACTCGTATCAAGATATAAAATATCACCACCACCCAAGAAAATTCCTTCATGACCCTCTCCAGTCAAATTTTACCTGTATCCTCAGAGGAAAGTACTTTTTCTGTTTTTTTTCTACAATAGATATGTTTTTTTTTCCTATTCTAGAATGTCATATAAATGGAAGAATACAATATGTAGTCTTTTGTGTCTTCTTTTCCATTTAGCATAATGCTTTTGAGATCTAAGTTGTTACATGTTGTTACATGTATTAGTAGTTCGTTGCCACTTTATGTAGTATTTTACAGTTTATGTAGTATTCCATTGTATAGATGTACTTTATGTAGTATTCCATTGCCACTTTATGTAGTATTCCATTGTATAGATATATCAAAGATTGTTTATTCATTTTTCTATTGATGGACCCTGGATTTTTCTAGTTTTGGATCATTATGAATAAGAATGCCGTGAATATTGTTGTACAAGTGTTTTTTTGTAAACATATGCTTTCATTTCTTCTTAGGTAAATATCTATAGTGGAATTGCTAAGTCATGGATAAGGAGGAAATTGTTTAGTTTTATAAGCTGCCAAGCCTTTTCCCACAGTGTTTGTATCATTTTACATTTCTATCAACAATATGTGAGATTTCTAGTCACTCTATATCCTTGCCAACATTTAGTGTTGACAGTCTTTTAAATTTTAGTCATTATGGTGGCCATGAGAACGGCAGGACTTAGGAACAAATCCTCCTCCCACTGCCCCCCACTTTTCTTTTTCTTTCTTTCTCTTTTTCTCTCTTCCTTCCTTCTTTTCTCCCTCCTTCTCTCCCTTCCCTCTCCCCTCCTTCCCCCCTTTTCTCCCTTCCGTCTCCCCTCCTTCCCCCTTTTCTCCCTTCCTCTCCCTCTTCTCCTTCCTTCCTTCCTTCCTCCCTCCCTCTTTCTTTCTTTCTTTCTTTCTTTCTTTCTTTCTTTCTTTCTCTTCCTCTCCTCTCCTCTCCTCTCCTCTCCTCTCCTCTCCTCTCCTCTCCTCTCCTCTCCTGTCTTTTCCTTTCCTTTCCCCCAGGAAGCTCTTGCCGTACTTACTGCCTGATTACTAAGACCATAGAGAATCTAGGGGTTTTGCTAATTTAAATTTTTGATCCAGAGAGGCTCTTTCTTATGGGCTTCTTGACCTTGAAGATTTCTTCCACTATTTTTTAGCCTCAATACCAGATTATATAGGGACTAATATAGTCTTCTTTGAAACTCTTGCCTCCTTTTTATGACCTTGATACAATGAACATTATCAGCTAGCTGATCTAGACATAGAAGCAGGAAAGGGTATGGAAGAACTTATTGCCTTTTATTTTATGTTCCCTTATCTTTTATGCACGATAAATCATTTCTGCATTAATCTTAGAACGTGTTAGGTCAGTTAAAAAAAATGCTAGGAGACTGTGTATTTCTGGCACTTTCACCTGTATGGTTTGCCCTCTGTTTCTGTATTCTCTCTTGAAAGAGTATGAAGAACTCCTTTTAAAAACACTTTTCTGCAGTGCCTGGGTGGCTCAGTCAGTTAAGGATTTGACTCTTAGTTTCAGCTCAGGTCATGATCTCACGGTTTTGTGCAATCGAGCCCCATGTTGGGCTCTGTGCTGACAGTGCAGAGCCTACTTGGGGTTATCTCTCCCCCTCTCTCTCTGCCCTTTCCCTGCTCACACTGTCACTGTCTTTCTCCAAAATAAATAAGTAAGCTTTAAAAAAATTATAAAAACACTTTTGTACTTGGTTTCCTGAAAATCTGGATGGAAATGAGTAGATGTGTTGAGTTGTGCTAAATAGAACACTAAACATATCTTGTTTTATCCTTATGTAGCCAGTTTTTTTTTTTTCCCCTTAGCTCATCCAGATACAAAGAACAGACTGTTAGACCTTGGCAGTCTGATTGTATTCATCAAACAATTTTTCCTCAAAAAGTCTTGATGTTTGAAGAATGCTGTCATATATGAGCTTTAAGAAATCTGGCATTATCCCCATGTAATGCTCTGAGTCATTGGCTAGTAATGTTATTTCTTGAGTTACCTACTTTTTAAGCGTATACTCTGAGACTTTGTTTAATTTTTAGTTGTTATTTGTATTGATTTCAGTGTTTTACAGCTGCATGTAGCCATTGGTTTTCGTGTTGTAAGATTTTCTTCATTTTTCTTTGTTAGATCTTTCTCCTTAACTGGAGAAATGTGCCTTATATTTGGGTCAGGATGTTTATGGAACAAAGAAGATTTGAGTTCTGCAACTCTCTTTATATTGTATTGCTTATTTTCTCTACTCCTGATCTCAGACTATCATTCCCTTCCACTCATTACAGTCATTAAAGAAATTTAACCAGGTTTTTTTCCCCCCTCACAAACATAAAGCTTCTTGATGTTTATCTTAAAATAAATCCTAGGCAATAGTATCAGTAATTATTATCATTTTACACATGCACAGAGAGATGTCATTTTCATAGTAGTCTAAGGTAGAGGTCATGACCTAAGACTAGGTCTTGTTGATGATGGTAGTAATAAAAGTATTGGGGGTAAGATGGACAGAGGACTTGCTCTGCTATTATTGATAGCAGAAGTTCTGGATGTTAGTAGTTGAAAATGAAACTTATCAAAATAAGGCAGCATAACTTATGCCTACCATTTTTTTTTGGTAGTAATACTTATAATCTATGTCATCATTTATTCATTCAACAAATGTTTACTGATTGCATACTATGTGCCAAGCAGTATTCTAGGGGTTAGTGGTACATCAGTGAAAAAAATAGAATAATTTCCTCACAGAATTTACATTTTGATGGGTGGCGATAGGAAATAAAAATAAATAGATAATTATCTAATATGTTAGGAAGTGATAAGTGCTATGGAAAAAAATAATTCATCTGACAGGTAAAGTTTTAAAGAGAAGTTCTCATTAAGAAAAGAGCATTTGAACAAAGATTTGAGAAAGGTAAAGGAGTCAACAATGTTGAAAATCTGGGGTAATATTGTCACAGGCAGAGAAGCATGTGCCTGATTCAATGCAGGAACATCAAGGGGATGAATGTGATGCTGAAGTGAAGTGAATGAAGTACAGAGAGAAGAGAGCAGAAAGGTGATGGAGGTTCAGACCTATTGGAATGTTGCCTGCTGTTGTAAATGGCTGTAAGGGAATTTATTCTTAGTGTGTTATTTATTCTATTGGAGGATTGACATGACTTGACATGTCTAAATGGATCACTCTGGCTCTTGTTTGAGTATAAACTGAAGGGGAGCAAGAGTGTAAGGGGAGATCACTTGAGCATGAGTAGAATCTTCTTTGTGACTGGAAGGTTCAAGAATTTTGGGTGTAGTACAAATGGTATAGGTCAATAAGAGAGCTAAAAATAAAAAGATGAATCAGAATTTCTTTGTGGAAAGACTACACTGTGTTTGTGTCTACCTTGGTTGTAGGTGTGTTTGATGAGTCTACAAGAATTTTGTATGTTGACGGTGAATAAACTGAAATTACAAGTTTATATTCATACCTTGAAATTCTACTCTCTGAAGTTCTATCTGCACTTTAAAAGTATTTTTCTTGCTTTAGTTCTATTTGGTGACTTATCTCAATAGATATTTGCCCAACTGTCTTTGATGAAATATTACAACTCTGCTCAAGGACAAAAGCTTCCCCCAAAGCAAATAATAACCTGAGAAGGTATTATGTTGGGGGCTTCTCCAGGAGTAATGGACTAGACAGTCTCAGGAGTATAATATTAAGAAGTCAATAGAAATTAACTAAGTGTTTAAAATAGTAAATATTTTATGTCTAAGATAAATTGGATTTTAAAAGTCATCAAGACTATGGCATTTAAGCAAATAATAAGGCAATTTATTCTTTTCTATGAGAGTGTAAGAAGAATATCAAGATTTCAGGAAAATTAAAGGGTTAGAAAGGAAAATTACTCATCAGAGTTAGCTATTCCTGAGTTGTAGTGTATGAATAATTAAGATGATCAAACCAATAGGAAAAAAAGCTTAAAGCAATTGTCTAGGTATTAATTTAATTGCCCACAAATTTAGGAGCTCAAAAATATGATTTTATTTTCCGACAACTGAAATTAATCTCTGTCCCATTCCATTCAGCCTAGTGGCACAAATGTACAGATGTAAACATTGTCACTTTATGGGAAATGTAATCAGTTCAATAATTTCTTAATTCACTCAGGATTTTCTCCCTTCCATTCTCCCTGACAATACATATGTATTCTGGGAAGCTTTCTCCAGTGTCCAACACCAGAGGGGCAGGGCATCTATTTTTCCGTTGTCCTTGCTGGCATCTATTGCCACCTTCCAGAGGCTGATCCTCAGTTGTTGGTATCCATCTTCACACTAAAGGTAAAATTTGACTCCAATATTTGTGTACTTTGTAATTCCTTTTCTGAAGCAGTATAAACAACTAATTTAGTATGAAGAATGTCTTAGCATAACAAGGAAATGGTGTGGTATGGTAGCATATCTCTTAGATGGCTGGCATCACTTCTTTCTTCCCTGTATATACATGCTATTTTCTCATCATGTAATAGCCTGTTTCACCATCCTCCTCTTGAATCTGGACTGGTCCAATTTACTTGTTTAACTAACAGAATGAAGGCTTGATAGTGATACTTGCAGACTTTTGAAGGCTAGGTCATAGGAATTCTTGCAGCTTCTGCTGGACCTCTTGGAAAGCTCACTTCAGGGAACGCTGGGAACCCTGAAGTTCTATTTTTGAAGTAGTTTGTTATGCAGCAAAAGAGCCAGGATAGGAGTGGGGTAACACATTCTTTTCATATCTCAAGTTTTTATCCCATTGCCTAGTCAATACAATCAAGTAATCAATACAATCAAGTTGATAATACAGCACTGATTTCAAATTCTTTTGAACATTGTAATCCATTGTTAGGGAAATAATATTTTCCCCAAAGAACAGGGTCTGCTCCATGTCTTTGTACTTATCATTGTCTTCTGCTTTCATGTGTTATCACCAGCAGACTTTCCAGAAAGACATTTTTAGGGAATATCACCAGAGTTCTTTCTGAGTGAATATCCATTCTTCCAGTTTTGAACCTGCCCTGCTTAATTTGTCTGGATTTTTTAGCTATTTTACATACTTTCACTACCTCTTTTCTTCTATTTCTTTGGGCTCTGCAAGTACTAAAATCACACTAAGATAACTCTAGTCCTTCATTCCTCTTCTGATACTCATCATTCTGACTAATCTATTTACTTTTGTTGTTTTTGTTAATTTTTATTGTAGGGTAGCATACATGTAGGATAGTGTACAAATCTTAAATGTATGTTCTATGAATTTTCACAAAACAAACCTCACCTGTATAACTATCACCTAGATCAAGAAATAGAACATTTAGTAGTATATGGAAGCTCTCCTTCTACCAGGCCTCTACTCATTACCCCAAAGTAACTAGCATTTTAATTTTTATAACCATTGTTTTGATTGTTTTGATTATAAGTGGATTCATATGGTATTATTGTTTTGTTTGGATTCTTTAATTCAACTTCTTGTTTATGATACTCATCTATGCTGTACATGTAGCAATCTTTTGTTCATTTTAATTGTTATATAGTATCTCACGATAACTATATGAATATATCACAATTGTTAATGAACATTTGAATTATCTATAAGGTTTGACCAAGTATTGTCAAATATTAATATTCAAAGATCTGCATATTCTAGTACAAATGTACACATTTTTGTTATGTACCCTAAAGTAGAATCGGAAGATCATAGAGTATATATCTTCAGCTTTGGGAGATAATCTCAAACCAATTTCAGAAGTAGTTGTGTCAATTTACACACCCCCAGAAGAGTCCGTGAGAGTTCTAGATGTATCATATTCTGATACTATTTGGTTTAGGTTTGTTTTTTTTTTTTAATTTTAAATTGTTTGCTATTCTAGTAGATGTGTAGACATTTTTTACTATGGTTTCAATATTCATTTTCCAGAAAGAATGATTTTAAACACCTACTCATGTGTTTATAGACATTTGATATACTTTCTGTGAAGTGCCTGTGCACATTTTTTTCCATTACAAAATCAGGTTGTCCATATATTACTTATTAATTAATAGGAAGTTTTTATAAGTAACTAAATTGAGTTTTTTTCTTTGGATATATGGTTGCAAATATATCTCACCCTTTACAAGGTACCTTTTTTACTGTTTTTTTTCCTAAAATTAAAAAAAATTCTTATTTATTTTTGAGAGAGACAGAGCATGAGCGGGGGGAGGGGCAGAGAGAGAGAGAGAGAGAGACACAGAATCTGAAGCAGGCTGCAGGCTCCAGGCTCCCACCTGTCAGCACAGAGCCTGACCTGATGTGGGGCTCAAACTCACGAACCATGAGATCATGACCTGAGCCAAAGTTGGATGCTTAACTGACTGAGCCACCCAGGTGCCCCCCTTTTTTACCCTCTTAACCGTGATTTTTGTGAGCAGAAGTTCTTATTTTTAATGGAGTTTAACTTATCAGTCTTTTTCTTTATGGTTAGCGCTTTTTTGCATCCTATTTAAGAAACCATTGGCTACCTCAAAGTCATTGTATTTGTTTTTTATTCCTGTTGAACCAATTACTATAAATTTAGTAGTTTAAATAACATTATCTTATAGTCTTTATGGGTCAGAAGTCTAAGCATGGCTTAGCTCGATCCCTTCCTAAGAGTCTCACAAGTTTGAAATCCAGGTATTGTCTGGACTATATTCTCATTTGAAGACTCACTGGAAGAATATACTTCTAACATCATTCAGATTGTTGGCAGAGTTAAGTTGTCTATGTCGATATGACCAAAGGCCCTGGATTTTTGCGGGCTTTTGGTTACCCTCAGGTCGTGGAGGACATGTGTAGTTCCTGGAGGACATGTGTAGTTCCTGGAGGCTACCTATAGTTCTTCATAATGTGCACTTTTCAACATGACCACTTACTTCATCAGGCCCACAGTAGAGTCCCTCCTTCAGGGAGGCTCCTGTCTCTCCTTTAAAGGCTTTCACGTGAGTAAGCCAGATCCATATACAATTATATCTCTTTTGATAATAACTCCAAATCAACATTAATTACATTTGAAATCCTTTCACCTTTGGTTGGAAGCAAGTCACAGGCCCCATCCACATTCAAAGAGACTATGAGCTCCAGGGGCAGGAATCAGCTTTTACTCATCCATTTGGTGCAAATATGGAGCACATTTGCCAGGTCTCTGAGCACCACTATTTTTGTGAGCACCTACAGTAATGCTATACAAGACATTTTATGCTTGCCAATTCTTTGTTTTTATAACCCAGTCTTTTCGAACACCTATCTGTGGTTCACTTTTTCCTGCTTCTCTCTTCAAAGGAGGTTGAGAGAGGAAGTGAATTTATCCCAGTTTAGCTTGAACATACTGTTTGATCAGCCTGTAGCCATGCCACAAGGGTGATAATCACTATATAAATACACAGCAACACAGTGTCGCACTAGCCTTTCCCAGCTGCCTTGGAAAGCAGCCAGTTTGCAAACGATGAAGCTGTGTGTGCTGCTCTGCTTGGCTGCGCCCTGGCTGAGGATGGATGGCAGCAGGACCTGGAGCAGCTGCTCTACAGCAAGTCTCGTGAAGAAAGCTCCATGTACACATTCACTGAGAAGCCCATAGGAAATGCTGACGTGACATCAAGGGAGCTGCTGTTGGTGATGAATGAGGGGTACTGTCTGTGGGCAGATATGGCACATGGCAGTGTGACAGAGGTGGCTCATTTTGATTCAAGGTATTGAGCAGGCTGTGAAGCTAGGAAAATCAACAAACAGTGACAGGCCCTGCGTTGGTGTCTGTAGTCAGAAGGTAGGGCTTGACCAGCTAAGCTCTCTGGAGCAGTTTGAAGTTTTATCTTCTTTTCTTTTCTTTTTTTTAAAGCTATAGCTATAAATATGGAAAGTAACATTGCTAGCATCATTATAATCATATATGAAGGAAGAAGATGCACATCCATAAATCATACTAATGAATGCCAGCTAATGGTGATATGCTGAATGCTGTATTCCATAAAAGTCTTTCTGTCACTGTCTATTTGCTTATCCTGATTTATTTTTTTCATAGCCTTATCTTTGCCAGATATTTTATTATATGTATTTGTTTCATTATAGATTATTCCCTGTCAAGCCCTTACCAAATAGAGGTTACAGAGGGGTAGGCTCCTTGAATGGTCTTATTTCCTGCTGTATCCCTGATGTTAATAACAGTGCCTGTATGTAGTAAGCTCTCAATATGTGTGTTTTTGGAAAAAAAATGTAAAAATTTGGTATGGTGTATTTCTCATGGCTTCCCATAATATTAAGGAGACTCAGAACATCAATTTAGAATCATAAAGGTGCTCATTAACTATATTCAAAATATATATTGCCATATTTCTGATGGATGTATCAGTTAGCATTAACAATTTAGCTGGTAAACTTATTGTTTTGTGTGCATGCTATTAAATAACAGATTTTGATTAAATTTCCCTCCTCTCTTCTCCATCCCTCCCATTTTGCCCTGGGGAAGGTGTCATGACAGTACAAAAACTTACCTCTAACTCACTGTCAATACATTGATAATAGGAATCAAATGATCTACTTCTTTTCATAGATTGGGTGTGTTTGTGTGTAAAAGCAGGTGGAAAAATTATGAGTTTTCCTAGGTAGAGAAGACAAACTGCTTGTAACTATTTTAGGTAGAAAAGGTTTGGGCTCTCAACTTAGAAGTATTCAAGCAGACATAAGGTAAACCCTGTCAGATGAAGTGAAGCTGGCGGCTGCTCTTGAACCAATCAGGCATCAGCATCATCTGGGAACATTGATAAACAAGTAAACGATGGCTCCAAAACAAGAACAAACAAAAAATACAGGTTACAAGGCCCCATTCTGGAGATACATCTGTGGGAGTACTGGACTCCATAGTGAAGAAAACTCGCCAGGTGATTCTCATGTACAAAAATACTAGGAACCACACAAGGCTAGGATTTAAATTTCAGGTAGAAAGTTGGACTAGGTCAGCCTTTCTCAGGTATCAGCTAAGAACACTTGTAACTACTTACTCAAGGCTTTTCCCACTGGGAATTCAGTTGTGCAGGGTTGGGGCCCAATAATCATTTCCTACTTTTTAATTTTTTAAGGTTTTTAATAAGATTCCAGGTGATTCTTATTTTGAGGCACATTTGAGAAACATTAATCTAGAAGATCTTGAGATTGGGTCAAGTTCTCAGATTCTATGGTTATTCAAATAATTTAATTATCTACTTTATCTGTGTGTGGACTTAGTCTTTAAATGATTTTTTTTATTAGGAGTCATATAACTAAAATCATAGACAGTAGTATATAAATTGGGCAGTTTATGCTTGGCTTAAAGACATATTAAACAAATAAAAAAGCTTCATTTCATGCAAACTTCTCTGTGGAATGACATGTCCTATGGATCACTGGGCCCAGTAACGTTTTTCATTTGTTTGTGAGCACGCTCTATGGTCCTGCAGTCTGTGGTGTGCAAAGGTTAAACTCAACAGCTAGAAAAATGATGACAGTAACAAAGTTTAAATAACAAAAAAGCATGGTGCATGAAAACCAATCTTCAAACCCTATAAAACTACCAGTGCCAATTCCTCATTATATTTTTAACTACATCATGATTATGCAACTTGAACTACCCTACAAGTTGCAAAACAAATAGCCAGGACTTGGAGTAGTATTTCCTAGTGATGATTCTGCTTTGAATATTTTTTCTTTTTTTTTTTAACTACATATTTCAAGGGGATTAAATAGGGAATTTTAATTAAGAAAACAATGTTCAGAGCCCTACTTGCTTCTCAGATGCTGTACTCTATGCTCTAGTAAGCATTTTAATGAGTTGTAACACTGCAAGATGTTTCTAGTTCCTTTACATCTTTGATTTCATCAGCATATATTTCTGCCAGACTTTCAAAATGAATTCTATTTTCCCAAAATGGATAATTCTTAACAAAAAGCCTAGTGAAAGAATTTATTCCTATTCTACTTTTGTAAGGTACCTCATTTAAAGTATAAGCTATTCTTTACCCGAAGTAGCATTGAACTAATTTTTCCCTAGCCATTTTACACAGACATTCACACTGCAGAAGTCTTTGGGTAGTTATTTTATCTTACTTTTAGGTGTCCAGATACTGCAGGAAATAATTATAGAAGTATGGAATTTTGTAATTTGAAATAACATTCAAGATAGTTTATTATAACATTCTCAATTTTCAGATGTGAGAAATGAGACTCACAAGGACTAAGTGACTTGCTTAAGGCTATTTAATTCAAGAAAAGCCAATGCCAGCACCTGAGCATTCAGAAGCCAGATACTGAGTTCTTTCCAACCCAAACATTTACTTCAAGTGCCTTCACCCTAACAAGACATGTTGGTTCTGATTTACTCTTTTAAGCTATTCAAAGAGATCATTACAGATGATTTTGAAAGCAAGGTATTTATGCTTGAATACCATGTGCAAATATATTTTTATGTACACACACAGTAATAATTTCCTTCATAAAACACATATATATGTAGTAATAAAATGTCTCTCCAGACCCAGACTTAGAAATGATTTTCTTCAAGCAGTATATGGCTTTTATGTTCTCTCTTCTCTTTCTTTTCTCCTCTCCTCATATCCAACCTTTATATCTCAGTTCAAGCATGATTTCCTTATAGGACCTTTCTCTGAATGCCCAAATCAGGTCAGGAATGACTATTACGTCATCTCTTACCACCTTTTAACCTTCTATCACAGCACTTGTAATCACTTATAATTTTCTATTTATTTGTGTGATTACTTAATTAATGTTTATCTTTCCTCCACTCTCGACTGACTCTAGCCATGTGAGGACTGGGTCACCTGCTGTTGCTCATAATTGTCCCCCATGCCTGGCTCAGGGCCTGGAACACAATATTTACGGAATGAATGAAGAGATGAGTAAAATATCCTCTATCATAAAATCTATACTTGAAGTAATTAATTTCCTTATTTCCTTCTAGTATGAAAATTAATGAAAACTATTTTTAATTTGTGGTTCCTACTCCTGCAATTCCAATGTGCTATAAGTAGGCTTTACTCCAGGCATCTGCAAGTGGCCCCAGACTGGGGCTCACCTCCAGGGAGTGTGTCAGGATGAGCTGATCTGCAGGAACATCAAAGCCATCTTCCTGGTGTCCTACATCTAAAGAGAAGGAAGGAGGAGACCATGCTTGATAGTAAGAGTAAGAAGGTCCACAAAAACTCCCAGCAGAACTTTAGCCAGCGGTTATAGCTCAGCATTACGCAGGGTAGACCCTCAACATTTATCCCAGTCTGGAGGTGGGTGCTCAACACCTAAAGATAAAGAGTTCCTCAGGTTCTTCTTAAATATTCATAAAAGATAACATCTGCCATTTTGTCTTGGATATAGGAAAAGAGCTGTTTCCTTGGAAGGTTTGGGAAACTCCATGGGGGCTAAAGAAATAAGTCACAGTGACCCTTAAATAAGTTGAGGTGGATGGGTCCCTGGAAAGGGGATGAAGATACATGAACTAGATGATAGAGGAAGGGAAGGGAGGAGAGTTAGCTGTACCTGTGCCACCTAAACCAGGGTTGGCAGAGTATGCCACTTCCCACATTCTGGTCCCAAAACAAGGGCCAATGGAGAGTCAGTGAAGAGCATTCCCAGAGAGACTTCTCCCTGCCCAGTTCCTTGTGCATTTTCCCTGGAATTTCAGGAAAAAATATCACCCATACTCTTAAGACTGCTTTACCTGTGAAATACCATCCTTTGTGGCCCTGCCCTGAGTACATATGTGTTTTAGATAAAAGGTTCTTACACTCTAGGAGAAAAGACTACTGGACAAGGGCGGCTATCTTTGCAAAAGGGTGCAGAGATTTTACTGAGAAGGCAAACCGATTGGTGGGCAGTTTCCTCATTCTGGAACTGTGAAACTTGGGCATGGATTTCATAGCATAGACACACAAGGTGCTCCTGCCACATGCATACAGTGAGAAATCCTGAAGGAGATTCTGGAAAGATTTGTGGGCACCAGGGGAGCCATGTCAGGAAGCAATTACACATTAATCTCTGGATTTCGTTCTTGGTTATCTCCATACCCTCTGTGAAGACTTGTGAGAGCTTACAGACTGATTTGAGCTGTGCTATGGAGAAGTAATGGAAATGCTTATCTCCCAACAAAGTGTAAAAGGGGGTGGATGTCCTGCCCCTTCCCAACAGTGGTGGTGGCAATAGCAGACCCCAGTGGAGGCTTAAGGGGCCTGGTAGATTATCTCCTGAGGAGGCTCACTGACAAGAGTATTGGCGTCATCAGGCTTGACCAGGAGGCTTCAGCCACCACCAGATTGCCCACATATCTCCGTTTTCTCTCTCTTCCCACATCTTTTTCCTGCTCTGGGGCTTATTACGATTTTACTAAAGAAGATGTATGAGATTTGGTCCTTTTCCTGAAAGATATTTTAAATTAGTTGCTATAAATTGCACACTTTAATAGGAAACAAATATTGTTCTTGGGTCTGTGTTTATTCAAAATATCTTGATTTTTAGTTAAACTTAGAATCTGATAATAAACATTTTGTAGCTTATTTAAATCATAATTATATGTTAGATATTTAATGTGTACATTTAATTTTTATTGGTAATAAAAATGATAATAAGGATTAAAAGCCACTTAGGGGAATATAGAAATATTAACTAATAACATCTTAGTACTTACATTTAATAGAATTATTTTTTGAAATTACCTTGTCTCAGAAATTAAAGCATAAAATGAATTTATAGGTATTCCATTTTTAAAGCACTTTTATGCACAGAGGAAACTTAGCCAGTTACATAGTCACAAACTTTGCTCATGAGAAAAACAAATGTTTCCTCAGTAGCTCTCCGTAATTATAGTTACCAAAGGAAAATGGAGAACTTCACTTTGTCTCTAGAAGCATCCAGTGGATTTTCTGTCTTTCTTTAATATAAAAATGAATTAATGCCCGTCAGAATTTTCTGTCCATAATTTGCCCCTCTGAAACTAGATCTCTGAAGAAAAGTGACTCTGGAATTATCCAGATAATCCAGGAAAATCTTTATGTCCATATAAAATACTTGATTTAAACTACTGAATTTGGGCTTCACTTTTTCTCAAGGGTTTTTAACACTTCCTTCCTTCTTTCCTTCTTTCTTTTTTTCCTTCCTTCCTTCCTTCCTTCCTTCCTTCCTTCCTTCCTTCCCTCCCTCCCTCCATAAGGGGAAACTACTGTATCTGACGAATTGCCAGACTGAAAGAAGAGCACCTTCTAGAGAACATGAAACTATTAGAGCCATTAGTACAAGACTACATAAATATTGCACAATTTGGTAACATTTTAGCACATTCTTTTGTGGGAAATGTGTGTGTGCACAATGAGCTCTTACTGCATGTTGCACATTCTATTAAACTCTTTACATATACGATTTCACTGATTCCTCACAATTCTGGTAAAACACGCCTAATTAATTTCTTCATTTCAAAGATAAAGACTCTGATGGTTGGGTGAGTTAAGGTCAGTTGGAGTCAAACAGCTGGTAAGTGGTATAGCCAGAGTTTGGACCCAAGTCTGCCAGACTCTGAAACCAATGCTCTTAACCATTGTGCTATAAGGTGTATGGGACAGTGGTCAATAGGAGGCCGGGGCAGCAAGTGCTGCTTGTCATGCTCTGAGGAGATTACCACATTTTCTAACACAGTGTGTAAACTGTGTTAAGCTATGTTCACTGTGTCACAGGGTCGAGATTTAACAGTCACAAGTAGGGGTGTACAAAATGGAGTTTGTTTCCTTTATCTGTTCTCAACTTCTCTTCAGCCTTTATTCCTGCTAATAGTGGAGGCGGCAAACACCTTGCATCTACCAACCAAAGGCCACCAAATATCTTCTTCTTCTCCTTGTTTTTTTTTTTTACAAGATGAAGATGAAGAAGTTTAAATTGCCTTAATGTTATTTCCAATATCTTCTATTTTACAACAACCTCTTTTTGGTGAATATTCACTTGATTCAAAGTTCAAACATTTTATAAAGTTTGCTCCCATCCTATCAAAAGCATTCTTCTTCTTCTGCTTCTCCAAATAGGAAGCTTGGGTATCCTCAGGCCAGTGAGGCAGCAGGCTGATTCCTCTGCTGAGTGTTTCTGGCTGGGGTACCCAGAGTATTTTCTAGGCATTATCAAGGTCATTACTTCTTTTGTGCTTACGGAGCCTCCTCTCTTGTCCTCCTAATGTGGCTGACCCTCTGAAGCATGGTCAGGGGTGCTATTTAATCTCTGAGCATTTGCCGTGGTCATCTGCTGTAGGGCCACTTTATTTTTCAAAAAAGTACTACCCACTCCTCCCACAGGCAGTGTGCCAGTTAGCATCCTCAGTGATTTTTCCTCTTCTTCAAGGGTATGGAAACTTCTGCATCCTGTACCCACCATTAGGAATAGAGGGGCATTACAGGCATTTCCCTCATCCATTTCAACACTGTAGAGAAGTCAAGTTGGAAGCCGTACCATGAAACAATGGTTTTCTCTGATAGGCTTTCACAGCAGGAGAAACAAAGATACCTCTTGCTCTAAGAGATCTTGTATCTAAGAGATACCTCATCTGCATTTTCAGTCACCTCCCTTCACCTAAGGACCTTCTCTGCAAGGGCAGGTTTGGCCCCAGTGGTAGAGAAGGGTGCAGGAAGCCTCTGATTTTTTTTACTCTGTATTCCTCTCTCTTTTCTTTGTTTTCCTCAAAGGCAGGCTTAGTCTGAGTGGGAATTTTCCTTAACACAAAGCTTGGCTGTTCTGCTTGATTATCTGCTATATAGAAAACCTTCCAAATTTTGCTTTCTGATTATTTGGAGAAAATCTTTTGGAAATTAAGGTGTGTGTGTGTGTGTGTGTGTGTGTGTGTACAAGTGTGGGTATGTGTGTATGTTTGTACACGCCTGCTCAAGGAAACCCGACTTTCAAGATTACTTCTAACTATGAACTTAACAAATGTTAACACTCAACTATAAGCAATTCCTTTTTTCTGGGTATTTTGGACTCTTCCCCTAAAACAATGAAAGCCCTTGATTTAATGCCAGGAGAGCCATAGGGAATTAATTCATGATTACATTATTTTCAAAATATAGCCGTTATATATATATCTAGTTTGATGTTACTTTCTGAGTGGATTTCCCTTTTGTAATCCTCAACTTTTGTAAAATTTTTATTTAACTGTTCCAGTGTGATTTCAGTTGTGTTTTGGCTAGAGCATTAAATAGGGAGCAGCAGTATTCTCTATTGCAGGCCGAGATGGCAGTGGCACTGGAATTAAGAAAAGGAGAAAGTGATTCCAGGGAGAAAGAGGTGGGATGTGAGGGCCAGCTGCCCATCCTCACACCAAGAACTTTCTTCTTTACTAGCCTTGTAGGCTCAGGGATTATTTGTTAATGAAGGTTATTTCTGTCTAGAAAAGTTTAGTGTTTGGCAACACATTTACTGTTTTTCTGATTGCTGATGTTATTTTTTGTTCTACCTGTGTAGAATATTGACTGTGAAATGCAAATACACGCTATTGCATAGAGTATAGAATTTGTTATAGAAGAGCTTTCATATGGAGACTGAGTGATCATGTAGGCATTCTACTGGGTTTTAAATTTTATTATATCGTTAAAGATGATTGTGTATGTTGTATCAATAAAGATGATTGTATCATGTGGTCTGTACCTGGCATCCTGTTAAAAGTCAAACATTAATGAGAACTTGAAGAAAATTGTGTCCTGTTATATTTGCAGAAGTGTGCATTTCTGATGATGAAAGGAAATTTAGACATCTTTGTGTGTCTCCAAAATGCTAGCATATATTTTTTAATTGTTAGTGGTACTATTCCTTCATTCATATTCTCTCCTGCCTCATTCCCACTTGCCACCACACCTGACCTAGTGTGGTAGGAAGAGGGTTTTGTTTTTCCTTTTACATATTGGCCCACAAACAGACAGTTTTCCCAATTCACTATAATGGAATTGGGAAAGAGCATTTAAATAACAATTTTCAATGGGCTAAAGCAATAATTTGCTCTGTAAGCTATGGCTTCCTCATGTTCAGCTGGGCTTCTGAGTTTCCTTGCTTCATTTTGGCATTAGCAGTTAACTAAGGAATCTTAAACTATTCCTCCAGTCTAATGATAAAATGAGAGAGAAGAACTTGTTGAAATGGGTGGCAGCCAATGAGAAGAGCTTCTGAAATGCAAAGTATTTGCTAGAGATAAAAAGGGCACATAAATAAGTACTAAGGCACACCCATTACTTTACTTTGCTTGCTTGCTTAATACTAATAGATGAGAGCAGGATAAGAAAGGAAACCAAGGAGAGGAGAGGTGAACATGACACAGTGCTGAAGAGTGTCAAAGAGGGAAGCAGGAGAAGAATGATGAAGAAGTGAGCCAGGAACTATAGGTGCAATGATTTGCAATGATTGGCAGAATGTTTGGCTAAATAAATAAATAAATAAATAAATAAATATCTGCCTGGTTTGGGAATCAAAGTAATACTGGCTTCATAGAATGAGTCTGGAAGTTTTCCTTCCGTTTCTATTTTTTGGAACAGCTTGAGAAGGATAGGTATTGTCTCTGCTTTAAATGTCTGGTAGAATTCCCCAGGGAAGCCATCTGGTCCTGGACTCTTACTTGGGAGATTTTTGATAATTGATTCAATTTCTTTGCTGGTTATGGGTCTGTTCAATTTTTCTATTTCTTCCTGTTTGAGTTTTGGAAGTGTGTGGGTGCTTAGGAATTTGTCCATTTCTTCCAGGTTGTCCAGTTTGTTGGCATATAATTTTTCATAGTATTCCCTGATAATTGCTTGTATTTCTGAGGGATTGGTTGCAATAATTCCATTTTCATTCATGATTTTATCTATTTGGGTCATCTCCTTTTTTTTTAGAAGCCTAGCTAGAGGTTTATCAATTTTGTTTATTTTTTCAAAAAACCATTTTTTAAATATTCTATATTGTTTATTTCTGCTCTGATCTTTATTATTTCTCTTCTTCTGCTGGGTTTAGGCTGCCTTTGCTGTTCTGCTTCTATTTCCTTTAGGTGTGCTGTTAGATTTTGTATTTGGGATTTTTCTTGTTTCTTGAGATAGGCCTGGATTGCAATGTATTTTCCTTTCAGGACTGCCTTCGCTGCATCCCAAAGCATTTAGATTGTTGTATTTTCATTTTCATTTGTTTCCATATATTTTTAAATTTCTTCTCTAATTGCCTGGTTGACCCATTCATTCTTTAGTAGGATGTTCTTATTTTTTCTTATTTATTTATTTTAAGAGAGAATTTTGAGTGGGAGAGGGGCAGAAAGAGAGAGGGAGACAGAGAATCCCAAACAAACCCCTACACAGGGCTCGAACCCACAAACTGTGAGATTGTGACCTGAGCTGAAATCAAGAGCTGGACGCTCATCTGACTGAGCCACCTAGGGTCCTTGGCAATATTCTAGATAACTTTCTAAACTCTTTTGTAACGTCTTCATGTTTGCGAATTTTGTTACTGCCTATTGTCCAACATAAATCTGTACCTTTAGATGAATTGGAACCACTCTATGTAATTAGAGCCAATACAGGCAAATTCTGGGGCTTCCCCACATTGCTCATATTTTAACATCTTAGATTCTAACTTACAGAAGATTTTCATAATTCTGCTTCATTAATTTCTTGTTCCTACATTTATCTGGATCATACCACATTTTATGTTTTTTTTTTTGTTCCCATACCCACCTATCTGGACCTGAGCAGTGGTGCAGTGCCTTTATTTCTGAAAGTTGGTTCACCTTTTCCAGCTTGCCTTTGTTCTTTGGCAGGAGCTATTTCTGTCTGTATTAGTACTCACAGCAAGATAATGGCTAATGTAGATGCTATAGCTACACTGTCTGGGTTTATTTCCCAGCTTTGATTTGTTAGTGGGCAAACTCAAGCACCTTCTTAACCTCTTTAAATGACTTAGAACCCTGTGAGGAAAAGATGCACATTCAAATTGAGTAATATGATTAGTGAATTGATTTGCAATGATTGTCTTAATTATTCACCCTCCTCTCCTATCCTCTTTGATATGTAACTTTGCAGAGTTTTGCTACTCTATGTAGGGTTACCTGCTATACCCATCACCCTCCACCTTGGCACTGGTTTAGCATGGGGCTTGATTGGGCAGGTGCAATATTAATAGAAAGAATACAAGCAGAAGTTTGGAATGGATTTGTTCAGTGGGGCTTCCTTTCTTGTGGTTTCACTAATACTACAAAAGCGTATCAGGGTAACCTCCTGAGGTTGAGAAGCATAAGGAGTAGATATGAGGCTAGCTTAGATCAGCTGTCAGCCAGCTGCCAGATGTATCAGTAGGTCTGACCAAGCATTGCCTAGTTGACCGTCCAGCTGACACTAGACATATGAGCCATAAATGCTTATTGTTAATTCTGTTGAGGCTTTGTGGGTTTTATTATAGAGTATTATGACAGTAAAATGAGAATTAATTTTGGAACTTTTGAAAAAGTTATGTGAGCAAAGTTTATGTAGACCGGAGTTATCATTTAGAAGTCATAGCAGCAGTGTGCCTTTAACCACACCTAAGCCTAAATGTACAAGGAGAAATAGAGGTTAATAGAATTTAGAGAAAGAAATGTGTGGATACCAGAGCTGTGAATCCCAGTCAGCCGGTGATTACATTGCAGGGAAGGAGTTAGGGGAATAAATACCTTCATTTCACTCTCCCCACTAGACCTACTGGCTGTTAGATGAACAGTTGGTCCAAGATTCATCTGGACCAAGATTCAATCTTAGGTCTAAGATTTCCTAAGCACCCACTCTGGACCATCGTGTTTCAGGAATTGGGATTAGCAACATATCAGAGCTAGGCTCTAATAAGCCTCAGCAGTTCTAAGTATTTTCCTTTCCAAAAGGCATAGTCAACCGGTAAAATGGCCCCAGGTCCCTGTGGGAAGGACTGGGGTAAGATTTAGAATATAGACCTCTGGCTGTGTTGCATGGTCTTTCCTCAAAGATCCCAGCCTCTGGCCTCAGACAAGGGCCTCTTGGTTTGTGAACTGACCTAAGTCTGGTTAGGTAAGGTATAAATTTCTCCTATAGTGATTTGAGTTAAGATCTGATAACCAAATCTAGAATATTTCTGCTAATATATGTGTAAAGATACCTTAATGGTAAGCCTGCCTGTTTTATTTCCAGGGATCATTGATGATTCCATGATCAAATTCATCATCCCCACAAATCCTTATGTGTCAAAATAGTTTGATTTCATTTTCCTCAGAGACTTATTGTTTAATTTCATGCACCTTATTGCTGATATGCCAACACCTGGTTTCTACCCCTTTGGGATTGTGTTATTTCCACTGAGATCAGGAAACTAAATTTTAATGTAGCATTCTCCATTGTTATTTCTAGCTTTCAAAAGGCAGCCACCACAGAGCTTTTCAATTTTCTGATGCTCTTCTCATCAATGCCTGGGTAAAGGGAGTATTTTGGGGCCATTCCCATGAGGTATGGTTGGGATGGTGAGCCAGTTGCATATAATGGATCCATTCCCACCTCCCATTTCCCCTCAGAATGCCTTCCTCTCCAGTAACTTTTGAACATTTCCACATTTTGACCTTAGTGATGTAGATCAGGGGTCAGAAAACTTTCAGCGAAGGAGTAGATAGTAAACATCTTAAGGCTATGAGGATCATATGGCCTCTCTTGCAACTACTCAGATCTGTCATTTATAGCTCAAAAGCAATCATAAACAATATGGAAATAAATAAGGTTAGCTGTATTCCTATAAGGCTGTATTTAAATGAACAGAATGAAGACCAGATTTGACTGATGGACCATTATTTATTGACCCCTGATGTAGATAACTTTGGGATCTCACTTCAGATAGCCAACTTAGCAAACTATCAATGCCATAGCCATGTTTATGGTCTAATACATTATTTGTGTATCCTGAGTAAACAGAGTCTAGTTAATAAATTCAGCTAGATCAAACTTTATGTTTAATTATAAGTCCAATACTCTTAGATTTTACTTCCATATGTGCTCCTTAGCCCTGCCAGCATGTGTTGTTTCTCTTTTGGTGCATAGATCATCTCTTTTGGAGCTGGCCTTATATTATTCCATCTGGACTGGGCTTTAACTCTTGTTAGGGTCCAGAGTTAATGCGCAGTGGTTGGGGTGGATCCTAACAATAGATGTTAGTTTGTGAGGCAACTCTCCCTGGTTAGTCATTGGATGACTTTTACTAAAGATTAAGCTAGTTCCCTTAGAAGGAGTGTGGGGAGAGTATTCTTGAGAGAAAAAGAGTTGCTTGAATTCTACAAAGGATATTCAGAGAGTTGTGGATTTAGAATCACCAGCCTCATCTGTATCTGCTCAAATGTCCTATTCCATATCTCAGAATCCTATTCCTTCCCCTTTCACTAGGACCTTGCATTTCATTAGGGCCAGGAAGTATTGAACATTTAATTGCTGATGTAGTTCTATAAAACTTAAGATCAACCTTACAACTGAGTAATTTGAAGATCATCTGAAAAGGGATTATTTAAGTACTGGGCAAAGTTTAGGGAAAATACTAATGCAGCTGATGATGGGGTGGGTTATTAGGACACAGGCCACCCGGCTACAACTAAGGGACACCAAAATACACTAACTCAATTAGAGAAATTTATTACTTTCTAATGTTAAGACTCCAGTGGTGAGTGGTCTATTGATAATAGGAAAGCTCTAACTTTTTCAACCTATGACTTCCAACATTGTCCCAGTCCTCTTCATTTTCTAAGGAAATGCGAAAGGGTAAAGGGGGAAGTTCAGGGGAAGCAGCATTGACTCTTAGGAGATGACCTGGATGTTGCTTTCATCATTTCTGCTACTGTCTCATCAGTCAGTACTTTCACTAGCCACATCTTGCTTCAAGAAGGCTGGAAGTTTAGCTATTATCTGGGTGGACACATGCCAAGTAAAAATGTTGTAGAGTTTATTGCTAAAAGGAATAAAGGGAGATACACTGGGGGATAATTTGCTATAACTGCCTCAAATGATATACTGAAGGTAAACATCCAGCAGGCAATACTTATAAGGGCACACAGAAAGTGTGAGATGATGGCCTGGGGCCCACACTTATATAACTGGGGAGTTGATTTTTGGACTGAATTTGTAAGTTCGTTCATGAATTTATTTGATTTAGGATTTTGATGTGAATATTCAATACCCTGAGGTACATTTGTTGATCATAGAGAAATTATGCAGTAAATACTATTCTTTGTTATTGAAGGTCATGGTGACACTCATAATTCATTTTTCTTAATATGTGCTCTTGTCCAGTCATGATTTATTTTTGTAAGCTTATCTTATATTTACATTAGCTTTTTCAATTAAGATCTGCACTGATGAAGGGACAAAAAGTCTAGAAGGGTTATTAGTACTAGACAACTGTACTTTAACCTCATTCAACATGGGTAATATTTTCAAGTTCTGAAAAGACCTTTATTATCTATTTATAAAGGTCTCAAGGACTCATATATTTTGCCTTTAATCAAATAGTGGGGAAATGTATTTACTCCTATTTCATGCAGATCTAAATGTTGTTGGTGGTAATTCACAATAATGTAATAAGAATTTGAAATGAAGGCAATATTAAAAGCACAGCATTCACTATTATAAAAAGTGCAATGGTGGTTCTAACATTACCATTTTTGGCTGATGTTAAGATTGGTGCCAAAAAGAGATTATTTTTGAAACTTGAAATATGAAAAAGATGATGCATTACATCTACTTGACATTATCATTTCTGATGATGCGTGTCTCCCTTAATTTTAACCCTGAAGGGTAAGATAAAAGGTTAGTCTTTTTAGAAGATTAAAACATATTTTTAGTCTTATTTCTCTAGGCTAAGTAGAGCGAAAACTTGAGAAATTATGTGGAAAAGTCAGCAATTTTTAAAATACTTTACCATGTACATAGTGCTACTTTATTTAATTTTCATGTGGTATCACAAGGGAAATATTACTGTTTCCATTTTGCAGAGGAATTGTAAGGTTTAGAGAAATTAAAGGCAGTAGCTCATTCAACAGCAAACATTCACTTGGCAGGAAATCAAGAATAAAGCAGCTCTGTCCCTAAATTCTGTATACTTTCTATTATACCATACTGTCTCTCATTATAATAGACAAATAACCATGATAATTCATGTTTTAAAAGACTACCTATTTTCTGGCAAATCACTTATTTTATTTTATAGAGTAGATTTCCAAAAAAGAGAACTTGGAATGCCTAAATTCTTAATGCATTTATTGTTCATTATTTTCTAGTACAGATTTCCAAAAAAGAGTTTAGAATGCCTAAGTACTTATTAAATGTATTCATGCTCAAGATCCACATTAAAATCTGTCCATTGTATGTCCTGATTTAATCTCATTGCTCAAAAGTTTTAGGTATAGCAGAGGCAGCATCTAGTGGGATATTTCTCACGGTGTGGCATCTGTGATCTGTGTGGACTTAGGAAACATTCAACATGAGAAGGTGAGGACCACAAATTTTTCGTGATTTAAAATCTTAAAAAAAGTTAAATTAAAAAATTGAAAATTAGATAAATTCAGATAAAATAGAGAATTTCTAAATTTATAATTGTTTGATCTCAGTGAGATCATATTGCTTTAATTTTCCCTAGAATAACAGAATCTGGTTCCATCTGGTAATGTATAGATAGTTTGAACTACTCATCAGGTTCTACATTCTTTCCTTCTTTATTTCTCAAGAAAATCCCAACTTGCAGGGATTTGGTAAAATAGTTCTGAATATTCAGACCAAATATACATCTAATGATTTTACAGATTTTTTTCATAATGAAGACAACATTAAGCAACAGCACCAGATGTAAAATTTTAAGCAGATCACACACAGAAGCTGGAAGATCTAGTTAATGTTTTATTTTGGGATGTAGAGGCCAGTGATCCTCCAAATTCATTCTGGAGATTCATTTAACTATGTTCTGTTTCAGAACTTATGCAAGGTAATAAAATATGCTTTATAGCATATAAAATATGTCATCAATTTCTGCCTATAGGTATGAAGAATACCATCAATTTTTAAAAGTCAAACTCTTGGAGATAAGCCCTTTTGCATCACAGTTTGATTTTCTTAAGAAACCCTGGTATCTTGTCTTTAACAAAAGTAATATTTTGGTCCTGATGTAAGAGGTTCAACTGTTTGAAAAATACTAGATAAAGTCCCTAAAATATGTCAATTGAAGAAATAGTTTGAAATCATAGAAATGGTCTTTTATATAACTGGGATCACTCATTTAAAATGTAACAACACCTTGGGGCTCCCGGGCGGCTCAGTCAGTTAGGCATCTGACTCTTGATTTCGGCTTAAGTTGTGATCACAGTCATGACATTGAACTGGGCATGAGGTGAGGAGCCTACTTAAGATTCTCTCTCCCTCTCCCTCTGCCCCTCCCCTGCTCCAAAGTGCTCTCTCTCTTTCTCTCTCAAAGATAAAATAAAATAAAGTAAAATGAAATGTAACACCTTACTTCTTATGGAGCACCCTTCATGTAGAGAAGGGTCTCTTGCCCTTGATGACCATTTCTTTATATAGTATGCTGAAAATAAAGTTCTCAGTGTCTCTGTGTATTGGACATTGGTTATGCTTTGTCTACAATCTATAATCTACTGGGACCCTTACCAGGAGCCTTTTCCTCTGCTGTTCATGGTGGAGTATTTGGACCCTATGTAGAGGAAAAAAGACAAACAGTTGGCCTTCTGTGCCATAGCAGTGGCAGGCTTCCATCATTCTGGTCCTGATATACCACAATTGCTTCCTGATCTTTAGTCTCGGTCTAATTTCATTCCTGCCATTCCCAAGCCTATTTGTCTGGCCTGCCATCAATTCTGTGAATTCTTGTTAACATTCCAACAAGCCTCTTTTTATTTAAATCATCCAGAAATTGGTTTGGTTGTAACTAAAGAACATTGACCTGCCTATGTTCAAAATTATTGCCGTTTCCTGCAACACTCAATCAAACACAAATTATTTATTTTTCTTTTTTGTGTTAATAAAACAAGGTGTTTGGCATTTTGGTGCAAAAACCTAATACCCTTTCTTGCTGCACAGCTCATGAGTACTACTTAAGTACTTACCCCAGCACAGCATTTCTAGACTACGTCATGATTTAAAAATATTGTAGCTGTAATTTTTAACAAGGTATTTTCTCATGTGGTATGAAATTTCAGTGCTAAATGTTATAGATTATCATGGCTTTTCTTTCATCTATCTTCTGTGCATATTAAGAACTCATTCATACTACATAAATGGTTTCATCCAAATGAAAGGTGAAATATCTGGTAGGATACAAATATATTTATAAGTTTACGTTTTGTGCCATTAATGTTAAGTGACATACAAGTTGATTTGATTAAAGGAATTTTGCCAATGGTGTTATTACAGACTGCTTATATCCCCTCAAATTCATGCGTTGAAACCTTAACCTTCATTGTGATGGTATTTGGATGTAGGGCTTTTAGGACGTGATTAGGCTTAGAAAGGTCATCAGGATGGAGCTCCCATGATAGGATTAGTGTCCTTTTAAGAACAGTAGGAGGTTAGAGCTCTCACTCTTTCTCTTTGTTATATGAAGACACAATGAGAAGATAGCTCATTCCTATAAACCAGAAAGAGGGCCTTCACCAAGAATCTGGCCATCTTGGCACCCTGATCTTGCACTTCTAGCCTCCAGAACTGTGAGAAATAAATATTTGGTGTTTAAGCCACCTGTTTACGGTATTCTGTTATAGCAAACCTGAGCTAAGACAGACATGTTATATTTTCTTTTTAGCACGGTATTTTTCATTAACTTTAGAGACCTGTCAACAATATGATTTCTATATTTTTACTAGAAGGTATGCAATAATGAATAATCTTCCTGTAGTTTTGTCTCTTCCCCCTCTTTAGTAATAAATATCACCAAAGTTTTTCTTTAGAAATATTTTGTAATTGTTCTGGAAAAATGCAGTTGGTTTACAAAAGAGACCATTGTGCTTTGTTTAGAAATGAAGTAGAAACCTTGATAATGTTTTATAATTCAAACTGCTATGGGGACCAGAAGGAAATGGATTACAGGTCCAATAAAATTCCAAATCAAAGCTTATGCAAAATAACCAATTTTGTTGGTTGATGCAGTTGTCCCAGCCTATTTTGTATTTGTTCTAGAGTCATGTTTATTACATATGTTGATATTATTCTAAGTTGCAATATTTAGATTAATATTTTCTTTAGTAGTACTCTGCTTCAATAAAGCAATTCTAAACCATATTCTCTACTCATGGGGCTTAGCAACCTGACATTAGACAATAGTAATAAGTGCAATAGTGGGGTGCCTGGGTGGCTCAGTCAGTTAGGCATCCAACTCTTGATTTTGGCTCAGGTCATGATCTCACAGTTCGTGAGTTCAAGCCCTGCGTCAGACTCTGCACCGATAACACATAGCGTGCTTGGGATTCTCTCTTTCCCTTTCTCTTTGGCCCTCCCCAACTCATGAGCTCTTTCTCAAAATACATAAATAAACATTTAAAAAATAAATAAAGTGCAATAGGAACAATAAAAACCCAATAATAACAAATGTAAGTAATAAACACATAAGTGATGTGAAAACATGTTAGTTGAGATGAATTGCAACCTGTTAACTGAATGTGAGTTATGGTGACTAATTAGAGCAAGCTTTATAGTGTATATGCACATTTCATGACTTGTAAGACTCTAAAAGGATTTCCTTGGGATTCATAGGTAATATTGCATCTAATCATTGTAAAATTTATACAAATGAAAATAATTTTTCCTCCAAAATTACCAAATCACCTGTAGATCACTTGGTAAACCATGGAGGCATTTTGAAGACCACACATTGAAAAAATTTGGATTAGAACAGTAGTTTCCATACTCTTTTAACCATACACCTTTTTTTTGGTGAGATCTTGATTATAAATATATATATCTACTAATGATAAATTATATACATTCAGTCCTCTTCCAAAATTTTATGTACATTTAAATCCTACACAAAAGTTCAGAATAAAAGAGATAAAGACAAAGTAAATTGTTTTAGGAAGAACTACATTATTGGCACAAAAGTACTTTTTAACATTTATCCTTAGTATACTGGTATACTACTTTAGTGAGTCTGTATTGTTAAATTATGTTTTATTATTTTTGAAAACCATCATCAATCTTTGTGACACAGTGATTAAAAATATTGGTTCTAATTTTGGCTTACTCTGTTACTTAGTTTTAATGAATTGTTTTAACTTTATAGGAATGATTTTTCATAAAGATACACAAATCCCAAAGGAGGAAATACATGTTTGGTCATATTTAAAATTTTTGATAAAAAATTTTTGGGTCTATTGGCATTTACACAGAAATTATTAAAAAACTCTTCATTCTTGATATTTATGTTGCTTTTTACATTGGTATTACCTTTAATCTATGGTTTCTTTCAGGAGTCTTTTCAAGGCATTTCATTTTGTGCAAGTTAGCTTCAGAGTTAGCTTCATATAATCTGTGAATTTGCTTATGTAATCATTCATGAATTTTAATACGTAGTGATATGTTTGAATACACTGAAAGTATGAGTGAAAGTACTATGGACAGTCCCTTCTACTCATCTCAGAAGATCACATGATTCAGAATTAGTGTCAAGCCACATGTTAACTATCAGTAAAGGTTAGTTTCTTTTACCCTTTTTTAAAAAAGTTTATTTATTTATTTTGAGAGAAAGAGAGAGAGACAGAGCACACACAAGTGGAGAAGGGGGAGTGAGAGAGTTCCAAGCAGGCTCTGCACTCTCAGCACAGAGGTCCATGTGGGGCTCAATCCCACGAACCTGCAAGATCATGACCTGAGCCAAAATCAAGAGTGAGTCACTTAACAGACGGAGCCACCCATGCGTCCCCTTTTACTCTTTTTCTTTTAAAATAAATAAAAGGATGATTTTAATATTTATTCCCACACTATTACATATCATTGTCCACACCTCCTGGAATGTCTACACACTTATTTTGGAGACCTTTTCTTTTTTTCATATCTACTGCTGCATTCTGGGAGATATTTAGGCCTGGAAAGTAGCTGTCCTTCATAGTTAATGTATAAGCAAATTGTAGGAAAGAAAGGTTATTATCAATTGCCTATCTTTCCTCTTTTTATAAACATGACTTTTAGGTTGGCATGTGGTCTACCCAGCTAGAAATCACATTTTCAAGCTGTCTTGCAACAAGCTGTCTTGCAAGCTGTCTTGCAATTTTAAGGTATGGTAACATGAGTATAGTCTGGCCTATGGGGTATAAGTATAAGTGGTATATGCAACATCCAGGTCATGAACTTAGAAAGGAGGGCTCTATTCACTCTGCTTCTTTCCCCTTCCCACTGAATCACACCTGGCAGTATCAGAGCATCCAGCCTGGAGCCAATGATAGAACTGACTTGATGAAGATGTTAGAGTCATCCTGTCATGAACTGTTATGTACAAGAGAAATGGATTTCTGATTTACCTGAGCCATTATATTTTGTGTTTTCTTGTTATAGCTTAAACTGTTTATCCTAACATAAATCCACAATTGTATAGATGGAAGAAGTATATGCAAGGGACAATATTTCTGGTAGCTTTCTCACTAGCACCTAGAATCAATTGCAGGTGAATTTTGGACTCACTTGTTATCTTGACCATAGATGATAGAAGCAGAACAAAAGGGCAGAATATGTTTAAATAATTTTGGAACAAGACAGTGACAGCTACTACCCTTTATCAAGCACTTACCTAGTGTTAGGAACTGTTAATATATTCTCTTATTTTCTTAAAAGTTTTATTATTTTTTAAATAATTTCTTTAAAAGTTTATTTATTTATTTTGAGAGAGAGAGAGAGAGAGAGAGAGAGAGAGAGAGAGAGAGAGAACAAGCAGGGGAGTGCCGGAGTGAGAGGGAAAGAGAGAGAATCCCATGTAGGCTGACATGGGGCTCAAACTAACAAATTGTGAGATCATGACTTGAGCCGAAACTAAGAATCTGACGCTTAACTGAATGAGCCACCCAAGTGCCCCTATATTCTCTTATTTTTCATCTTCAGACAACTTTATGAATTTGGAATTATTACCCCAATTTTATGGATAAAATGTTTATCCAGAGGGTTTGAAGACTGTACAATTACTGAGAGACAAAACCTAAGAATCCAAGGTCTCAGGTCTCTTTCCACTCTGACTCTACCTTTCTAGATCTATTTTAAAAATAAATAGAGCTATCACTTGGGTGGAGGGACACTAAGGTTTTACTAAAATTTAAAAAATTATTTTTTTATTATTTTATTTTATTTTTAAAAATTAATTAATTTATTTTTTAATTTACATCCAAGTTAGTTATAGTATAGTGCATAAATGATTTCAGGAGTAGATTCCTTAATGACCCTTACCCATTTAGCCCATCCCTCCTCCCACAACCCCTCCAGCAACCCTCTGTTTGTTCTCTATATTTAAGAGTCTCTTATGTTTTGTCATCCTCCCTGTTTTTATATTATTTTTGCTTCCCTTCCCTTATGTTCACCTGTTTTGTATCTTAAATTCCTCATATGAGTGAGGTCATATGATAGTTGTCTTTTCTGACTGACTAATTTCGCTCAGCATAATACCATCTAGTTCCATCCATGTAGTTGCAGATGTCAATGTTTCATTCTTTATGATTGCTGAGTAATACTCCATTGTGTGTGTGTGTGTGTATATATATATATATATGTATATATATATGTATGTATATCTTCTTTATATATATATATCTTTATATATATATATCTTTATATATATATATATATATATATATATATATATATATATGTATATCTTCTTTATCCATTCATCTGTCAGTGGACATTTGGGCTCTTTCCATACTTTGGCTATTGTTGATAGTGCTGTTATAAACATTGGAGTGCATGTGTCCCTTCGAAACAGCATACCTGTATCTCTTGGATAAGTATCTAGTAGTGCAATTACTGGGTCATAGGGTAGTTCCATTTTTAATTTTTTGAGGACCTCCAACTGTTTTCCAGAGTGGCTGCACCAGTTTGCATTCTCACCAGCAGTGAAAAAGACATCCTCTTCCTTTACATCCTTCCCAACATCTGTTATTGCCTGAGTTGTTCATGTTAGCCATTCTGACAGGTGTGAGGTGATATCTTGTTGTGGTTTTAATTTGTATTTCCCTGATGATGAGTGATGTTGAGCATTTTTTCACGTGTTGTTTGGCCATCTGAATGTCTTCTTTAGACAAATGTCTATTCATGTTTTTTGCCCATTTCTTCACTGGATTATTTGTTTTCTGGGTGTTGAGTTTGATAAATTCTTTATAGATTTTGGAAACAAACCCTTTATCTGATATGTTGTTTGCAAATATCCTCTCCATTCTGTCGGTTGCCTTTTAGTTTTGCTGATGGTTTCCTTCGCTGTGCAGAAGCTTTTTATTTTGATGAGGTCCCAATAGTTCATTTTTGCTTTTGTTTCTGTTGCCTCCAGAGACGTGTTGAGTAAGAAGTTGCTGCTGCTGAGGTCAAAGAAGTTTTTACCTGCTTTCTCCTCAAGGATTTTAATGGCCTCCTGTCTAACATTTATGTCTTTCATCCATTTTGAGTTTATTTTTGTGTATGGTGTAAGAAAGTGGTCCATGTTCATTTTTCTGCATTTGCTGCTGAGTTTTCCCAGCACCATTTGCTGAAGAGACTGTCTTTATTCCATTGGATGTTCTTTCCTGCTTTGTTAAAAATTAGTAGACCATATGTTTGTGGGTCCATTTCTGGGTTCTCTTTTCTGTTCTATTGATCTGAATGTCTGTTTTTGTGCCAGTACAATACTGTCTTGATGATTACAGCTCTGTAATAATACATCTTGAAGTATGGGATTGTGATGCCTCTAGCTTTGGTTTTCTTTGTCAAGATTGCTTGACTGTTTGGGGTCTTTTCCAGTTCCGTACAAATTTTAAGTTGTTTGTTCTACCTCTGTGAAGATTGCTGGTGTTATTTTGACAGGTATTGCCTTGAATATGTAGATTGCTTTGGGTAGTATTGACATTTTAACAATATTTGTTCTTCCAATCCATGAGAATGGAATATTTTTCAATTTTTTTGTGTCTTCTTCAATTTCTTTCATAAGCTTTCTATAGTTTTCAGTGTATAGATTTTTCACCTCTTTGGTTAGATTTATTCCTAGGTATCTTATGGTTTTGTGTGCAATTGTAAATGAGATCGATTCCTTGATTTCTCTTTCTGTTGCTTCATTATTGGTGTATAGGAATGCAACCGATTTCTGTGCATTGAATTTATATCCTGCCACTTTGCTGAATTCATGAATCAGTTCTAGCAGTTTTTTGTGGAATCTTTTGAGTTTTCCATATAGAGTATAATGTCATCTGCGAAGAGTGAAAGTTTCACTTCCTCCTGGCTGATTTGGATGCCTTTTATTTCTTTGTGTTGTCTGACTGCTGAGGCTAAGACTTCCAATACTATGTTGAATAACAGTGGTGAAAGTGGACATCCCTGTTGTGCCCCTGACCTTGGGGGGAAACCTCTCAGTTTTTCCTCATAGAGGGTGTTATTAGTGGTGGGTCTTTCATATATGGCTTTTACGATCTTGAGGTATGATCCTTCTATCCCTATTTTCTTGAGAGTTTTTATCAAGAAAGATGCTGTATTTTGTCAAATGGTTTCTCTGCATCTATTGAGAGGATCATATGGTTCTTGTCCTTTCTTTTATTGATGTAATGTATCACATTGATTGTTTTGTGGACCTGCACAAAACAGCCCTGCATCCCAGGTATAAATCCCACTTGTTTGTGGTGAATAATTCTTTTAACGTATTGTTGGATCCAGTTGGCTAGTATTATGTTGAGGTGTCTTGCATCCTTGTTCATTAGGGAAATGGGTCTGTAGTTCTCCTTTGTAATGGGGGACTTTATCTGATTTTGGAATCAAGGTAATGCTGGCTTCATAGAAAGAGTTTGGAAGTTTTCCTTCTATTTCTATTTCTGGAACAGCTTCAAAAGACTAGGTTTTAACTCTTCTTTAAATGTTTGGTAGAATTCCCCTGGAAAGCCATCCGGCCCTGGACTCTTGTTTTGGGGGAAATTTTTGGTTACTAATTCCATATCATTACGGGTTATGGGTCCGTTCAAATTTTCTATTTCTTCCTGTTTCAGTTTTACTAGTGTATATGTTTCTAGGAATTTGTCCATTTCTTCCTGATTTCCCATTTTATTGGCATATAATTGCTTATAATATTCTCTTATTATTGTTTGTATATCTGCTGTGTTGGTTGTGATCTCTCCTCTTTCATTCTTGGTTTTATTTATATGGGTCCTTTCTTTTTTCTTTTTTTTAAAACATTTTTTAGTGTTTATTTATTTTTGAGAGAGAGAGAGAAGAAGAAGAAGAAGAAGAAGAAGAAGAAGAAGGAGGAGGAGGAGGGGAGGGGCAGAGAGGGAGACACAGAATCTGAAGCAGACTCCAGAGCCCAATATAGGGCTTGGACTCATGAACCACGAGATTGTGACCTGAGCTGAAGTTGTATGCTCAACCGACTGACTCACCCAGGTGCCCCTCCTTTTTCTTTTTGATCAAACTGGCTAGGGGTTTATCAATTTCATTAATTCTTTCAAAGAACCAGTTGGTTTCATTGATCTTTTCTACTGTTTTTTTGGTTTCAATGGCATTGATTTCTGCTCTAATCTTTATTATTTCCTGTCTTCTGCTGGCTTTAGTTTTTATTTGCTGTTCTTTTTCCAGATGTTCAAGGTGTAAGATTAGGTTGTGTATCAGAGACCTTTCTTATTTCTTTAGGAAGGCCTGGATTACTATATACTTCCCTCTTATGACTGCCTCCCAGAGGTTTTGGACTGTGGTGTTATCATTTTCATTGGCTTCCATGTACTTTTTAAATTCCTCTTTAGCTTCTTGGTTAGCCCATTTATTCTTTAGTAGGGTGTTTTTTAGTCTCCAGGTATTTGTTATCTTTCCAAATTTTTTCTTGTGGTTGATTTTGAGTTTCATAGTATTGTGGTCTGAAAATATGCCTGGTATGATCTTGATCTTTTTGTACTTGTTGAGGGATGATTTGTGTCCCAGTATGTGATCTATTCTGGATAATGTTCCATGTACACTGGAGAAGAATGTGTATTCTGTTTTAGGATGAAATGTTTTGAATATATCTGTATGACCATCTGGTCCATTGTGTCATTCACCATTGTTTCCTTGTTGATTTTTCTGATTAGATGATCTGTCCATTGTTGTAAGTGGGGTGTTCAAGTCCCCTCCTATAATGGTATTATTATCAATGAATTTCTTTATATTTGTGATTAATTGCTTTATGTATTTGGGTGCTCTCACATTTGGAGCATAAATGTTTATAATTGTTAGGTCTTCTTGGTGGATAGACCCCTTAATTATGATATATTGCCCTTCTTCATCTCTTGTTACAGTCTTTGTTTTAAAGTCCAGATTTTCTGATATAAGTATGGCTACTCCAGCTTTCTTTTGAAGATTAGCATGATAGATGGTTCTCCATCCCCTTACTTTCAATCTGAAGGAGTCTTTAGGTCCAAAGCGGATCTCTTGTAAAAATCATATAGATGGATCTTGTTTTCTTATCCATTTTTTTATCCTATGTCTTTTGATTGGAGCATTTAGTCCATTGACCTTTAGAGTGGGGTACTAAAATATGAATTTATTGCCATTATGTTGCCTGTAGAGTTGGAGTTTCTGGTGGTGTTCTCTGGTCTTTCTAGACTTTGTTGCTTTTGGTCTTTTGTTTGTCTCTTTGTTTGTTTTTGTCTTTTCTCCTTTCAGAAGGTTCCCCTTAAAATTTCTTACAGGGCTGATTTAGTGGTCACGAACTCCTTTAATTTTTGTTTGGGAATTTTTTTTTCTCTCCTATTTTGAATGACATCCTTTCTGGATAAAGAATTCTTGGCTGCATATTTTTCAGATTCAGCACATTGAATACATCCTGCCACTCCTTTCTGGCCTGCCAAGTTTCTGTGGATAAGTCTGCTGTGAACCTGATTTGTCTTCCCTTGTAGGTTAAGGACTTTTTTCCCTTGCTGCTTTCATGATTCTTTCCTTGCCTGAGTATTTTGTGAATTTGACTATGATATGCCTTGTTGATGGTCGGTTTTTGTTTAATCCAATGGGAGTCCTCTATGGTTCCTGGATTTTGATGTCTGTGTCTTTCTCCAGGTTAGGAAAATTTCCTACCATGATTTGCTCACATAAAACTACTACCCCTTTCTCTCTCTTCATCTTCTGGGACCCCTATTATTCGGATGTTATTCCTTTTTAATGAGTCACTGAGTTCTCTAATTCTTAAGTTGTGCTCTTTTGCCTTAGTCTCTGTCTTTTTTTCTGCTTCATTATTCTCCATAAGTTTGGCCTCTATATTGCCGACTTGCTGCTCTGCTTCATCCATCCTTGCCACCGTAGCATTCATTTGAGATTGCAGCTCAGTTATAACATTTTTTATTTCATCCTGACTGGATTTTACTTCTTTTATCTCTGCAGAAAGGAATTACAATCTATTTTCAACCCCAGCTAAAATTATTATTATCATGATTCTATATTCTGGTTCAGACATCTTGCTTATGTTTGTGTTGGTTAAGTTCTTGGCTGTCATTTTTTCCTGTTCTTTCTTTTGGGGTGAATTCCTTCATTTCATCATTTTGAAGGAAGAAAATGAATTAATAAATAAAAAAATTAAAATTAAACATAAAAACAACAAAAAATATCAAATAGAGGATTCTAGATCCTAGCTGTGTTTGGTCTGGTTGTTGAAAAGAGCTTGGTAGATTAGAGAAAAAGGTAAACATAAGAAAAGAAAAAAAAAAAGGAAAAAAAGAAGAAAAAAAGAAAAATGTTTGAAAATTTGAAAAAATGAATACAATAAAATAGAATAAAATTAAAAGATGGAAGTAAAATAGAATTTTAAAAAATACAAAAATTAAAAAATATAGTAGAAAACATTAAAGAAAAATCTTAATAAAAATGGAAAATAAAAATAAAATTTTCTCTTTCTGTATTCAAGAATAACAAAAGAAAAAAATAAAAAAATGAATAGATGGATCAGCGAACAGACTGAAATTTGATTGCAATTACATTGGTTTCCCCTAGAAGTCAAATTATGAAGCAATTTATAGTCCATAGACTAAGCAGGCAGATAGACTTGTGGTGTTCCTGAAGAGGAAGGTTGGCCCAGTTGGGCAAGGCTTAGTGTAACAGCTATGTTCTCCACTAGATGGCACTGCTTATCTTCTGGGGTGGATTGTCATGGCGCATGGAGGTGTGTATGCGCATGTGCAGGAGGGATGGAAATGGGGTCACCCAGCTACCCAGTCTCTAATATCAGAACTCTGTGCTCTACCTGACTAGCAACTGTGCACACCTCCTTTGTCTCCAGCTTCTGTCCACTCCCTGCTTTTACACTGTCCATGACCAAGCCTTCAGGCTGCCAGGAAGCACCTCCCTCCTGAGTTTTATCTCAGATGCAGCTGTGTTTCCCAACCCCTCACTTCTGAGGGATTGCAGCTTTGACCTGTTCTGATCCTCTGGGGGAGGGTCTTGCTGAGCAATGGCTGGGTGCTGGCCCTCCCCCATTAATGTTGGTGAGACTGTGCTGCTGCCAATGCCCAGAAACTGGCTGGGTGCCAGCATACCCCAGAAAAAAAGTTTGTGCAATCATGTAGCAGCAGTGTTTCACGGATTATGGCAAATCACAACACACATCTGGTGCCAGGCTTCACCCTTAATGTCCTCACTCCAACACCACTGAATGTGGCTGTTCTCTGGGACCTTTGCCTGTGGGATGGCTGCACAGCCTCTACCAAATATCCTCCTAGCAGGGGAACCGGCTCTCTCTGTGTGGCCCGAGGACTCCCCGGACCTCATTCTGCTCCTGAGGATTCACCCTTCTCACCAGAGCACCACCAGGTATCGAGCTTTGGAGTTTCACACTCTGCACTCCCCCCTGTTTATAGAGTCCTAGTGGAATTTAAACCCTCTCCTTTCTCCCTTCTCCCTTTTTTGTTCAGTCTTTGTGGCTGTTTCCACTCTTCCTTTTTGTCTCCATCTGCTTTGGGGGGTGCTTTTCCTATACTCTCCCCTAGTTTCTGTCCTCTCTCTGCAAGCAAAAACAGCTCCCTGCCCTCCATGGCTTCTCTCTCCCCCAGTTCACCTCTCTGTACCATGAACCTACTGAGTTCTGTGGTTCAGGTCGTGCAGATTGTTGTGTTAATCCTCAGATTGGTTTTCTAGGTGTGCAAGATGGTTTAGTGTTGATCTGGCTGCATTTCAGGGATGGGAGATGTAAACAAACAAACAAACAAACAAACAAACAAACTCCCATGCTGTTCTGCCATCTTGGCTCCTCGAAAAAAAAAAGTTTCTTTTGATGTTTATTTTTGAGAGAGAGACAGAGCACGAGCTGCATGAAGGCCAGAGAGAGAGGGAGACACAGAATCTGAAGCAGGCTCCAGGCTCTGTGCTGTCAGCACAGAGCCCAATGTGAGGGCTTGAACTCATGAATTGGAAGATCATGACCTGAGCCAAAGTCGGACACTTAACTGACTGACCCACCTAGGTGCCCTGAGGTTTCACCAAATTTCCAAAATTTTTAACAAGATTTGTGACTTTTTTTTAAGATACTGAAACTATGGTTGTGAGTCACCCCACAAAGAAACAGAAAGTCGGAATAGGCATATCCAGACCATTTATTATATCAAGATGCATCGTGTTTGACCTAAATACTTGGTGAACATTATTTGCTATTGAGATCACCAATAAATATATTGGAAGAAGTAACGCAAAAGGAAACTTTGATTTATGTCAGCTGCATCAATTTTCACAGGGTTGGATAATTATGAGGACCCACAAGATTTTCCATGGCATAATTCACTTAGGCTTAAGTAAAGGGAAAGAGTATGATACAGCAGGAGGAATAAAGCACACATATCAGAGAGGTACAAGACTTTCTCGCACAGGTCCCAGCTTCCATTCTTAGTCACACAGAATGTGCTTTGGATTATGAGCCACCAATATATGTACCAGTTACCTTGATCTCAGGGAAATAAGACTCCCATGTAAGATGTCTTTTATACTCCCAGCCATTAGCTCAAAGCAGGCTTTATGACAAGGCTCAATAATAGAATCCAAGAAAACACACAAAACAAGGTGCTAATCATTTGTCTGTCTTATTTTTATAAACAATGGTGGTAAGCTGGCACAACTTGTTCCTTGTCTGCCTTGGACCCTAGTTCAGGCCTATATTCATCAATAGTTAGTACATTTCATTCAGGTTTGGCAGTGTCAGCACCATGACTCAAAGCATCCCTGGAGATAAACATAGGGTTGGAACAGATCAGCTGGGTAAACTTGTTCTTAACACCATCCACCCTCTGATGCTTGGTCAAGCTTTCTTAATTACAAATGGTTATCATCATTCTTCTTTCTGCATCTTCAAACTATTTATGGAGAGTTAAAAAAATGCAGAAAGATAAGCACCAAACTACTAATCATTTGTAGTATTCAATGAAGTGTAGGTATTACTTTAAAGAAATGTTGCAGCTTTTCAAATATTCCAGTAAAAAGTTGTTCATAATTACATACAAGCTTAGCAGCTCTTTTTAAAAATTTCATTTTTATTGTTTTTTTTTTCAACTTCACTATAGATAAAAGATCAGAAGAATATTATGCGATGGTGACTGAAGAAGCAGATAGAAAGTTTAGTTAGGGATGCACAGAAAATTCCTATGTATGAGTATCCTAGTAGATGTGTGGAGTGGATGGTGTCACGGAATATGAAAGAAGCAATAGGAGGAAAATTAACATTTGTTTGTCACAAGAAGTGAGGATGTAGTTGGGGGAAAAACTCAACCAGGGGGCCAACATTAAGGAGCAGTGCTAATATTCTTAGGACCACTGCAGAGCAAGACAAAATCTCAGAAATACCAGGCAATACATTAAGATTCACTGATTTGAATTCAGTTATAGGAAGGACTTCATGCTTAGAACTCAGCTAGGACACCAGAGAATTCATTCATTCATTCATTTACTCCTTCATATGTATTTTTACTCTTTCAATATGTATTTACTAAACTCCTGCTGTGTGGCAAAAAATAAGGTGTAGAATATAGTGCTAGCCATGATAGAAAAAAAAATCCCTGTTCTCAAAATTTATATTATGATGAGTGACTATGGAAATGTTACTTTAATTCTTCCTAAATGGAAATAACATTTGTTCCAGAGTCTATAGTAAGAAGTTGCTGAAGAATGGAGCTTAGCATCCTTAGATTTGGGCTTTGGAAAGATGTGCCAGCAGAAAGTTGAGGAGATTATTTCACTGCCTGCATCTTCAGAAATTGCACAGTTTGTGTTGAAAATCTAAATTCATAGAAAATTGTCTCCTAAACCTTTTATTTCCATGATAGAATTATCTTGATGTAACTAATTTAACATTCCACCTGACTTCGTTATCATAGATCTAGACTAAAATGAATCCCAGGTGAGAAAATGTATATGATTTTATTCTGTTGATGGTTGTTTTTAAAAGTATGTTTAACAAAGCTCTGCTCAAGCATTACAGATCTGTTATAACAGTCAAACCTTAATATCCTCCTTCTGTCTCATGACTCAATATGGTAAGTACTTACTATATTCAAACTCTATGAGTTAAAAGATTTTCACACTTAAAGATAAATATCTTCTATCAGCTAAAGAAATATAGTTTTTCATGTTATTTCACTTCCTGAAGCTTTTATAAACTGACTTATTTATTTCACTTTATTTTTAATACAGAAATAGCACCAATTCATGCAGTTACATTGATAACAGTAAAATCAGAAACTTCACTAGCCAATCAAACTTTTTGTTGCTTAATGGTGAGGAAAAGAATCTTTATTTCCATTTCATTAAAACGTTGACTGCTACTTTACTCTCTTAAAGAAATAAAATAAATTCTCATGGAATTAGCTGGCGGTTTTTAAGACTCTTATGCAAATTGGTAGCAGAGCTTAAGCAGTTATAAAAGAAGCTGATAACTCTGAAAAATATGAAAAACTGGAGAGCTTTGACTTATATACACATACGTATCTACATTTAAAGGCTGAACATGAACCAATAACTTTGTTAGAAAAAAAATGAGGTTTCTTAAGTGTACATAGTGAACAGAATGAAATCAACATCTTTAAGGAGAAAATTGAAGTGAAAGGAAAAAGAAATACAATTGAGGTCTTAGCAAAGGCACTGGAAGAATTATAGATTGTCATATAATAATCATGATATAAAGAGTAAAAAGTGAAGGCATCAAGTAAGAAACAGCGTACCCATGACAACTTGGGTAGTTACTACTTCCTTTTGTTAGAGACAATGGATCTCATCACCATGCTCAAATATAAAATAATAGCTCCTTGTCACAAGAAAGTTATTCTGGATTTGTATTTTGGTTTATACATTTATGTGCCATTTGCCTGTCTTTTGATGAACGGTCTATCTATAATTCAGAAATGTAGATCTTATTTTCAAAAGCTATTCTTAAACAGTATTTTGAAAAACTATAATATATTTTGAGGAAAAAAATCATGATCACAGATTTGCTGACTCTAAGATTCTTGGCTTATTTTTCATTTGTTTCAATTATAGAATCCAATTAAACAATAATCCCTGCATATTTCATTGTAAGAAAGATTATGTAGCAAATGCCAAGGTTAATTATTGGACAATCGAGTTTACCAATGAATGGGGATGTTGTAATTAGATTCATATAAAGAAAAAAGTGTGAATGTGACCTTTTTAGATGTGTAAAGACATATCAAAAATACATATTACTACAAACAAATGGTGAAGAATGGAAAACTCTACATTCAGCAGCCTTAGCTGGGTTTGGTATATACCAGGTCGTTCATAGACATAGAACTTAGTAAGCATGTCTCAGTGCAGGATTGAGGTCTACATTTAGGTGTGGACTCTATTTCCTAGGAGATTAGATCCAGACAGTTAATAGAGCCTGCAATATAAAGCACAGCTTTATTGTAGAGAATAAGCAGTCTGGATTTGGATTCAAATGAAACTGGCTTTGTAGTATAACCTGTGTATACAGATTTTCTGGACCTTGGTTGCTATAAAATGGAAAAGTTGGATTCAATGATGTTTAAAATTTTTCTTAACTCTAAATTATGCAATTTTTTTTAAAATTGTACATATGATACCCTTACTGGTCAACTCTTCTTTATTGTGAAAACAAAATCAAATTTAACTTTCAGCCATGGGCATTTCAGAAGTATGAGTTAGATGGATTTTGGATAGTGGTACAATTATATTCAGACCATTTAACTTTATGAAAAGAATTGGTTCTATTTCTACTAACATTAAAATCCCATATCAATTCATTATTTTCAAACTGAATATAATCTATCAATGTATAAATTATCTTCCTCATGTTGTGGGCCTTCTTAGTGAGACATTGTGAACTATAGATTCATCTTAGGAGTGTTTCTTGAGTGATCACCAATCAATCATGATTTAAATAATGGCTATCCTGGGTAGCCAAGGAATCTAATTAGGAAAGTTATTGAATGGATCCCTTTAGAAAAAAATAAAAACAAAAACACAAAATAGCAACAACACAAAAAACCCAGCTGAATGAAATTGCATTTAGTGGTGTAAGTTATCCAAATTGAATCATTTCTACCATTACTGAATTTCAATTAAGAAATAATTGTTAAAAAAAAAAAGAGGTTAGAGAGGGAGAGAGCCAAAGCATAAGAGGCTCTTAAAAACTGAGAACAAACTGAGGGTTGATGGGGTGTGGGAGGGAGGGGAGGTTGGGTGATGGGTATTGAGGAGCGCACCTTTTGGGATGAGCACTGGGTGTTGTATGGAAACCAATTTGACAATAAATTTCATATTAAAAAAAGAAATAATTGTTGAATAGATAAATGTTCTAGAAATATTTTTTCCTGGCAAATAAAAGTTCCAGTTACTTTTCCAAGAACATTTTCATAAATATATATTTGACTTGACCTGCCTGACAACTGTGGTAGGAGTATTCCTCTAAATAGTTATGATAATTAAACAAAGGGATGCATATTTTTATCTACTGCCCGAATCAGTTAGGAATTTTTTGTTCTATTTGATAGAAAACCTGAAAGTAGCAGTTATTTAAACACAATGGAAGTGGATTCCTCTTTTGGATAATATTCTTTAGTAGACAGTCCTGAGTGTATGTGGTGACTTCTTTTTGTCTGGCTCCATATCTAACTTCCATACTCAAAATCCTTTCATCTCCAAGATGGATGTTGCAGTTCCAGGCATTTTATTTGGATTCTAGACAGCAAGTATGAGGAGAGAAAAGAAAAGCATATTTTCCTGTGAGGACACTGCAAACACCATCTCCACTTACACGCATTGACCAGGACTTAACCATTTGGCAATACCTAATTGAAATTTAGGCTGGAAAATGTGGTCTTTATTTAAGGTAGTCATGTGCTCAGCTAAAAATCAGGGTTTCTAATAGTGACATAGAATGACAGAATGGATATTAGGAGCTATTGCCTATTATTATTAATTATTACCTGGATAAAAAGCATAAAGTACAAAATATATAAGGCAAATTTTCTTCCTTGATTAAGTTATATGGTGATTTGAACAAAATTAACAAATAGATAAAACACTAGCTAATTTAATCTAGAAGAAAAGGGAGAGAATACAAATGTACAAAATAGGAAATAACAAAAAGTTGAGAGAGCACAAATATATAAAATAAGAAATAATAAGTGGAATAACTTGTAATAGTAGAAAATAAAAAAATAAGAGATTAATTTGTGGTCCTCCTCTATGAAAATATTTCTGAAAATATAAGCTAAATGGCTAATTTTCTATGAAAATCATTTTACTAATCATGTTCCCTTTTAGATAGTAAGCTTAAACAGATCAATATTTTATAGAAGAATTAGATAAATTACCCTACTGGAAATCATTGGGCCTGAATGATTTAAGGGGAAAGTCTAACAAAACCTTCAAAATTAGATAGTTTTAATTCTATAAAAACTTTCATTTTTTTTATGAGACTCCAGTTATACCTTAGTAAAGCTGAAAAAAATCCAGTCAAATTAGATGTGATAAGCTTGATTGAATCCTAGCTTAAAAAATTATAAAAGATATTTTGGGGACAACTGAAGGAATTTGAATATGTACTAGATGTTAGATGATTATTAAATTATGATAATATATTTATTTTTAGGAGATGCATGTAAAATTATTTAGGGATAAAGGGGCATAACATCAGCAGCAACAACAACAACAACAACAACAACAAAAATTCTTCTAAAGAGTAAAAATTCTTGGGAAAATTTACATTTAATTTTTTTATTTTTAAAAATTTAATTTAGTTTTTATTGAATTTTTTTACATTTAATTTTTTAAACAAATGAAATATTGACATGTAACTCATAAAAACAGAACAAAAGAACATAATCACAGACCAATATCACTATTAAACATCCTCAATAAACAGTGAACTGAGTTCAATGACATAGTTAAAAGATAATGTGCCAGGACCAAATGGGATTAATTCCAGGAATGCCAGGTAGATTTAAAATTATGACATCCATTAATGAAATAATCCCATAAATTGTTTTCTTTTCTTTATTAATTTTGGTGCTATACATATTTTTTGATGCATAAATTCATGACAGTTCATTGTGTACTTTTTATCTTTATAAATTTTATAAATTGTTTAATGCTACATAATTCCATAAATCCAGTGTTTCCATCCACACCTATTTCATTGGCTCCTTCTTCCATCACTGGTTTGGTTGGATTTTATAATTCAGTAGTATTTTCAGAAGGCTCATGATTATTATACTCCTCAAATTCTTTACGTTTGAAATTGTTTGCCTTTATAAAATTCTTAATGTCATATGTTATTCCTATGGCAATTTTGTTGAAAGCTTTCCTATATTCTGGTATTAACATTGCTATGAGTAATTTTAAGGCTGACCCAATTTTCTCCCTTAAAAATGAGTTGACTCTTACTTTTAGGTCTGAAACTTTGCTATAGATAACTATTTGCTGCCCTGAAATCCTCTATGATTTTGCATTTGCTTTAGATTTTCCATACTTTAAAAATAAAATATTTTATAAATAGTTGCAGTAAAATAAACCTGGTTGTATTTGAGAGATCTTCACTGTGAACTTCAAACCTCTACCTTGAAACCTGCTGGTTATGCATGTTCAGTGAGCAGAATTTAGAATGCTGTTAAATCTGAAAGTTGATAGCAATTATTTCATTTATCTTGACCCTTCCCAGACACAACCTAATAGACCCCTTTCAAGGATGCAGGACATGTACTGTTGGAGTACACACAAACGCAAACAGAATAGGTAACTCCATTGGTATCTGGTGGTAGTGGGTTAAATACTCGCTGCTGCCTCTGCTGGCCATTTGGTGTACTAGGGAGCTGTACTGTGGTCTGTGCCATTGCCTTTGAGATATTATAAAGAAACTTCAGGAATAAACATTCTTTGTGCTTGTAGCTCAGAGCAAGAGCAGAGATCCTGCTGGATGAATAGAGATCATTGGCTGCACCCGATAAGGATTCCTAGGACTCAAAGAGAAGGCTGAATGTCCCAGGTCTTTTACATCATGATTTGGCATTTGCTTTCCCTCAGCAGATCTGGGTCCACAGCTACATTCCCAATTGCCATCTTCTTTGTCTCATCCATTCTACCATACCTGCTTTCTGTAAAGTTGGCATGTCTGTCTGGTTCCTTGTTTAGCTGTGTCTCTTTTGCCACTTTGACCTATTGAAGCAGAGTCAGGGATAGTCATCAAGTTTTCTCATATTCCTAGCTTCAAGTAAGGGTCAGTGGCCTGCTTCTTCTTGGTTTTCCACTTACTTTGGAGAGCTCCTTAGGATGCCTGAGATCTGTATAGAAATATGTTCAGAATTTTTTCTTGACTTGGCTTTAATTTGGTAGCTATTTAAAATTTTTTTAATGTTTTATTTATTACTGAGAGAGAGAGAGTATGAGCTGGGGAGGGGCAGAGAGAGAGGGAGACACAGAATCTGAAGCAGGCTCCAGGCTCTGAGCTGTCAGCACAGCCCAATGTGGGGCTCAAACCTGTGAACTGCGAGATCATGACCTGAGCGAAAGTCAGATGCTTACCTGACTGAGCCACCCAGGCGCCCCATAATTTGGTAGCTATTTTAAATAGATTCTGGGTTGAGGTTGTGGTGTTTTCTAGTATCACCAAAAATTGTTGGTTCTTTCTTTCTGTTTTTAATATTTGTTGTTTTCTCTAGTTTCAGAGTTAAGTGGTGGGAGAAACACCTTTTACCTTTGTTTTAGATTTATCGTGGCCCCCTAGTTGGCCTTTTGGTGGCTAACTACCCCTCTTGGACACAGAGCTAGTTCAGCCTACCACCTTTATTTCCTCTGGATTAATTTTTTTTTCTGTCTTTATCTCTAAATTACTCTCATTCTCTCACTAACATATGTACACATACTCATATAATCTCACTCCAGTCTAAGATCAGAGTAGAAAATATTCCTTAGTATGAGGTAAGTAGTAAATACTTGTAGGTTAACAATGAAGCATTCTGTGATTAGGTGGTGAAATAGAATGAAAGTAAATACATAGCACAAAAATTTTTGCTGAGATTGACTTAAGTAGTGCTTTTTGAACTCCATCAGCTGAAGTAGGCTTTTTCTCATTCTTTAAATCTCTGTTACAGCTGATTACCTTGCAACTTAGATGTTGCCTAAATAAGGAACAGATTCTCGGAGCCTATTTAAATAGATTCACAATATCCTTTAAAGGACAATGAACTATGATTTTCCAAGGTGTTTCTAAAAGAGAGTAGATCCATTTCCATTCAATTGCTCTGATACTGCCATTCAGAAAATATAAATAATAAGAAAAGACATTTTGGATCTTTGCTGAATAGCTCTGCATTTTTTATGTGAAATGAATTTTAGAAAAGTATTTTAAAACCTAAAATCATAAGATGCATTCCAGGATAGACCATATTTCACCCAGATCATTTGGAGGATTATGGGCCATTGGAAGGTCATTGGTGTTTATAGTCTGTGTGAAACAGGGAGCAGTTGGAAGGTTCTGTGAGGTGACATGATCTGACCTAACAAGGTCACTATGATTGTTGTGTGGAGAAGGTATTGTGGGTGTAAAAATTGGGAGACCAATTAGGTGGCTACTGAAATAATTTAGGCAAGAAACAATACTGACTTGGACCAGCGTAGTGGCAGGAGGGGTCATAAATGTAAAATTAGAAATATATTTTGAGAGTAAGATTTGCTAATGGACAAGATGTAGGATGCAAGGAAGAGACAGAAGCTAAGGATGAAACCAAACCTTTTGTTCTGAACAAATGCAGGAGTCGAACTCCAATTATCTGAGATGGGAAAGACTGTAGGAAGAGTTGGTCATGAGTAAAATAACAAGAACTCTCTTTCGGACATTTTTTGTCTGAGATGCTTATTAGACATGTGTCCCAAATGGAGATGTCAAGTAGGCAGTTGGGACATAGGGATCTATAATTCAGTGGAGAAATTAGGACTGAAAATATAATTTGGGTGCCTTCAGCTTATAGATGGCATTCAAAGCTATGAGTCCAGATGAGATCACAACTGAAGATTAAATGTGAAAGGGAAGTGAAGAAAGCCTTGAGCACACCCACTTCTACAGTTTGAGAGGTAAGGAGGAACCTTGTGATGAGATGGAGAAAGACAAAAGGAAAACCAGGAGAATGGAGAATCCTTCTTCAAGGAGGAAAGGGTGACCAACTGTGTAAAATGCTTGTGATAGGTCAAATAAGACTGGGACAGAATTGCATATTAGACTTAGCAATGTTGAGACCCTTGAAGTCATTGAGAAGAGATGTTTTTATAAATTAATTCTTTACGTGTGTGTGTGTGTGTGTGTGTGTGTGTGTGTGTTTAAATATAATTTATTGTCAAGTCAGCTAACATGCACTGTATACAGTGTGCTCTTGGCTTCGGGAGTAGATTCCCATGATTAATCACTTACATGCAACACCCAATGCTCATCCCAACAAGTGCCCTCCTCAATGTCCATCACCCATTTTCACCCCCCCATCAACCGTGTTTGTTCTCTGTATTTAAGAGTCTTATGGTTTGCCTCCCTCTGTTTGAAACTATTTTTCCCCTTCTCTTCCCCCCTTGTCTTCTGTTAAGTTTCTCAAATTCTACATATGAGTGAAAGCATATGATATCTGTCTTTCTCTGACTTATTTCACTTAGCATAATACCTTCCAATTCCATCCACATTGTTGCAAGTGGCAAGATTCCATTCTTTCTCATTGCCAAGTAGTATTCCATTGTATATATAAACCACATCTTTTTTATCCATTCATCAGTTGATGGACATTTGGGGTTTTAATTAACATCTTCTCTTCCACGAATATCCAAGCATCAAAACACTGTATCTTCTTTGTTCACCAGAATGTTCATCATTTAGTATAAAAAGCACTTGTAAATATTTATTGAGTGGGTGAATTCACTAGAGATGACCCAAAGTTAATCTTTATTTCAGATCTGTTTCTGAGCTCCCATGTAATATATTAAACATTTGGTGGGGGAGTGGAAATTCTTCCTTTGGATTTACCAAAGTCTTTGCCAATTATTAAGTGACTACTCTGGACAAAGCTTTGAGCTTGGACTTAGAATCACAAAAGTAAACTAGGTGCAATTATGCTGTTCAAGAATCTTGTTATAACTGGGAAGATAGACAAATAAATGGATATTTGAAATGCCCGTGGATTAATATAGCAGTAAAAGTGAAGGAACTTTGTGAAGATGTAGAAGGAATGCTGAGTGGGCCTCGGAGTGAGTGAAGTGGGAGTGTGGGATGGTGAAGACTTCTCAGAGGGGACATCTTTGAGCCTAGTGAGTAGGTATCATACAGGTGAGGTCTCTGGAAAAGGCAAACCCCAGAGGAGCATGTGCTTGGTGTGCATGTGAGACGAGCCATTTTCTACAAGTAAACGTATACTTCTTTCTTTGGTTTGAACCCATCCTCCCACATCTGTGCCTCTCAATTCCTCTAACTCTATCTAGACTTTTTTTTAAGTTTATTTATTTATTTTGAGAGAGAGCACTCAAGCAGGGGAAGTGCAGAGAGAGAGGGGACAGAGGATCCAAAGCGGTCTCTGTTCTGACAGCAGAGAGCCCAATGAAGGGCTTAAACTCTGGAACCATGAGATCATGACCTGAGCCGAAGTTGGATGCTTAACTGACTGAGCCACACAGGAGTCCCTCTATTTAGGCTTTTTACTCTTGGTTTGTTTTGCTTCTTTTCCTCTGTTCTCTCTGTTCTACCTCCTTATTTGTGGCTAACTCCTCTTTCTAGTATAGTGGGTTTTTTTTTTCTGATTTCTTATACCAAAACCCATTTCTTTGATTTAACCTTGAGTTGAATCTGATTAACCTCCTCCATGTGCAGTGTCTGATGGGCACTGACCAGATTTCAACTCTTCATTTGTTCTCTTCATTTCAGAGGGGCCCAAAAGTAATACTTTTCTCTTTTCTCCTCCACAACTTCCTCAGAACTTAGTTCTCCAGTAAAATCTAAACACCTGAAGTTTCCTAAATTTACCATTCTGTTTAATGCATCTGAATGTCTCCTACGTCTACCACAAGCTTTCTCCCCAGCACACCTTCCCCTCCTCTGGTGACTTAAACTCGTGATTATTTTGTAAGATAATTTGCACACCACCTCAGCTGTAATGTATCATCAAAAGATAGGCCAAGTTAGGCTACGGTACCAAATGATATAAAAATCTATGTGACCTAACACAAGTTTATGTCTTGCACTTGTACGATCCTGCACGGATCTGGGGAACAATTTGGGGATGCTGTCCTTTTTGTGCAGGCCCAGCATCCTAGGATCTTCGGTCTTATAGCAACTCCACGTCAACAAATACTTCCATGACCCCTGGGATAGGTATAGAGAGCATGAACAATTGGGCTCTGGCTATTAAATGCTTCTGCCTGGAAGTGACACACGTTGCTGAAATGTTCACATTTCAGTGGCATGTGTCCATGCGTATACTTACAGAGGAATGTGCCCTGAAGGAAAAGAGAACCAGAAATCTTAGTGATTACTAGGATTGTCTACACTGTGGGATATGCTGGTAAATAGAATTTTGAGAACACCAGAGGGAATCCTGCTGCTCTATTACCAGTAAGTTATGTACTGGGCAAATTACATTATTTCTCCTTGCCTTTATTCCTTCAGCTATAGGATAGGGATAATAAGATCATCTATTTTTTAATGTTTATTTATTTATTTTGAGAGAGAGAGAGAGAGCATGAGAATGAGTGGGGGAGGGGCAGAGAGAGAGGGAGAGAGAATCCCAAGCAGGCTCCTCTCTGTCAGTGCAGAGCTCAACATGGGGCTAGGTCTCCGAAATGTGAGATTATGACCTGCGCCGAAACCAAGAGTCCATCGCTCAACCGACCAAGCCACCCAGGCACCCCAACATTATACTCTGAAATCTAGCACAGTGCCTGCCATACAGTAGACACTCAATATATTTCACATGCATGAATGAATAAATGAACAAAGTAATGAGTTTGTCATTTCAGAGCCCTGCACTGGGAACAATAATATTTAGGCTTACAAATGCCTCCTGCTTTTTTTCCCGCTAAAGCCCAGTCCTTGATATTGTAGCTCCTGGACTGCTTCTATATAATAGATTGAAAGAATGGAAGCATTCTTGGCCTGAATATTCATGCTGGAAGGTGTGCTTTCCCCACTCAAGAACTCAACTACTTTGCTATTTGGTGTGGTCCACAAACTAGCAGCCTCAGTATCACCTGGGAACTTGTTAGAAATAGAATTTCAGACCCCATTTACTGATCCAGAATCTGTGTTTTGATACCAGATGAATTGTATGCATATTAAAATTTGAGAATCACTGCTCTATAACACTAACGCTGCCAGAACAAGCTCATGTGCCTCCCCATGCACATAGCTGAGAGTTAGGGACTGAGAGAAGGCAGTTATCCCATTGTTTTGGTCACCTGTGCTCATTATGCCTGATTTATTACTGAAGAATAGAACTTGCTTTTAACTGATCTAATTAGCAGAACATGTTTAGTATTGGGGAAATCATGGATTTAGAAATTCTTTGTTCAAGAAGTTAAAGGATTTGTCAGTTAACTTAATTAGTGTTAACTGGCTTATTATTTATTTCCTTGTCACTGAACATAAAAAGCAGACCTGAGAGAATGGAGGTAGGAAGTTATGGGAAGTAACAGGTGGCTTTTGTCAGGTGGTTTTATAGCATTCAAAGTTGAGACATTTCTTCTATAAATTAGCTGATCTTAATACTATAGAAGACTTTATATGGGTTTTGCGCTACTTGAGAAAGATATCAGGCAGCTGGACTTCATGTGTCCATAAAGTGGGAAGTAATCTATCCTGGATAAAGACCTTATTTTTTTTTAAGTACTCACAAAGTACATTCCCTGCTGTAAGCATCTTTCATGTGAATGACTGAGAGTGATGCTTGATATCTGTAATGATTCAAGGCAGAGACAGGGCATGTCACAGCTAGTTCACACATGAGTGAGGAACAGTAGAGAAGCCAATAGAATCTAGCCAATGGATTCTAGCCAATAGAAACTAGGCATGATTTGGTGCTGCATAGAACTTTCTATTTCAGGAACCATCAAATGACAACTTTTGCACAAAGTCATTATTTCATGACCTGCCTTGAAGTTCTATGCAGAAGGAAATCTCCCATCATCCCTCATAATGGGTAATACAGCTCAGCATAGTAAATGTTAGTGCAGGGTTATTTGGGGGGAATTTCTTTTTTATGTGAAAAATAGCCAGAAAATTTTCCATAATTTCAGAATGCTTTTGGTTATAGGAGCTAGTTCAAGATACTTATATGATTATGTATAAATGTGTTTTGGGGTATTTTAATAGCAGACTGTGCCCAAGAATCATCAGGCTAGGTTTGATTTCAAAAATTGCTATCTTGTTCTTAGTAATAGCTGTATATTTCTGGCCTGCTGAGATTGCTGTGTTCATTTTGGCTTTCTCCCAGATAAAAAAGTTGTTAAAGATTTATTGGATAACATATTCATAAACAAGTGGTAAACATCTGATACTATCACATGAAGAAACACATGCTGATTTTTATCATATTTTTGTTACCTCCTTAGCATATTTCATAAAAACTGGATCAAACATAAAAGAAACATTTACCAAGAGATACTGCTGCATCTTTTCAACAATCATAACAAACAGTTTGAATAGCTATTTTAACTTGTTTTGATGGATTAATTGGTACTTATAACAGAAATCTCTTGCATAGTTGATTAGTTTGTAACGTTACCATGAACAATCTATGGAAAACAGCTTTGTGCTATGAGAAAGATCAGAAATTAACAACAAAATAGCTGAATTGAGATATTTTTTCCTTAACGTTTCATATTCAAGTGTTTACCAGAGATATTTCTACACTCTTTTCTCAATGACATGATACTAAATATATATAGATATGATGTTTTGTAAAATCAAATGTATCATGTTCACATATAGTCTTTTATATACATTGTCATACCCATGTAGTTGCCAAATCTATCACAATGCCTCAAAAGCAAAGTTTATTTTCTCATCTCTGTTGTTATGTGAATAATGTAACACTCAGGTGACTTTAAAACTTGGCAGAAAAAATGAAGCTTTAAAGGCATTTGTCTCGTTAACGACTAAACATCAATGATAAGTGAGTGAAAAGACCTACCATAGCCAAAACAATTCAAAAATATAAAGGTGAAGAAAGTTTATTTCCTGATTTGAAAATTTACAATACGGTGGTGTGGTACAGGTGTAAAGATAGATATATAGAAAAATGTAACAGAATTGAGAGTCTAGAAATAAACCCTTCTATTTATGGTTAAATTGACCTTCCACAAAGGTGGCAAGGTGATTCAATGGGAAAAAATATAGTTTCTTTCAACAAATTATGCTGGAACAATTGGATATACATGTGTAAAAAGGTGAAATTCTAGGAAAGATGAATTGGGGAAGACCCTTAGACTATACACAAAATTTAATTCAAGTAGCTTAGAGATGTAGGTGTAAGAGCTGAAAAAATCTTTCAGATGAAAATATAGGAGACGATCTTTGATATCTTGGGTTATGCAAAGATTTCTTGGACATGACACCAAAAGCATGATCCATAAAAGAAAAGAATGGTAAAGTGGACCTCATCAAATTTCCAAACTTTTGTGCTTCAAGAGACTTCATTATGAAAATGAAAAGACAAACCAGAGACAAGGAGAAAGTGTTTGCAAATCATGTATCTGATAAAGGATGTGTATTTGGAATATACGAACAACTCTTATACCTTCAGAATAAAAAGACAAACAGTCCAGATAAAAATAGGCAAAATATTGGATAGACATTTAGCCAGAAAAGATATATGAGAGGCTAACAAGCACATAAAAAGATTATCAATGTCATTAGTCATTAGAGAAATGCAAACTAAAACTATAGTGGGATACCATTTCATGCCCATTAGAATGGTTCTAATAGAAAAGATAGACAACGATTATTATCAAGGATGTAGGGAGTCAGAAAGCCTTTTGCATTGCTGGTGAGGATGTAAAATGATACAGCTAATTTGAAAACAGACTGGCAGTTTCCTATAAAATTAAACATCAGTTATCAAACATTCTAGCAATTCCACACCTAGCCATTTACCCTAGATAAATGAAAGCATATATCTATGTTAAAAAATTACACGTAAATGTTCATAACGTCATTATTCATAATAGTCAGAGGGTGGAAATAGTGTAAATGCTCTTCACCTGGTGAATAGAGAAAATGTTGTATATCCATACAATGGAGTACTATTTAGCAATAAAAAGGAATGAAATACTGATAATGCTACATGAACCTCATAAACATTATGCGAAGTGAAAAAAGTCTACTCCCAAATGTGTGACTTTATTTATATAAAATGATCCAGTAAAGGCTAATATATAAAAATACAAATTAGAATACTGGCTGCTTGAGGCATGAGCATGGTATAAAGGCAAGGATTTACAGCTAATGCACATGAGGGTTATTATTAGTAGGATGAAAGTATTCTAAAATTGGATTATGATGATGGTGTACACCTCAGTAAATTTACTAAAAATCAGTGAATTGTACACTTAAAATGGGTGAATTATATATACTTTTCATATATATATAAGATATATATGATATATATCATATATATGTGATATATATGATATATGTGATATCTGATATATCTGATATATCTGATATATATATAATATCTCCATAAATTTGTTGAAAATGGTAAATGAATGATTAAAACAAGTAAAATTTAGGTCTGTATGTCATCTTGCTATCCAGTTGGGTTTATCCTTGTTAGAACTTTCATGTAATCTCAGTATTACTACTCCTGATGGTCCCCAACATCCATCAGAACACATCTCTACTCACCAACAAACTACCTCTTTATTTGCAGTATACAAACTTGTACCCATTGCAGATTATTCCCTCTGCAGCTAGGAGAGCAATAGAGCCTTCCTAAACCACAGCTAATTATCATTTCCAACTGTGTATGGGCCTGAAACGACCTCCTCCCCTAATTATCTCCTACTCATATTTCAGATCTTAGCTGAAATTATGCATCTTTGAGGAATTGTACCTTCTGGATTATTCATATTTGTCTGCCTCCACATTCATAAACCAGTCCTTCAGTTTCACTGACCACCTGCTGTTTAGATTTTTGCTTTGTTTTGGGCATTGATGCCATTTGCCACATTACTTTTAACATAGTAATTCTCTGAAATAGTGTGATAAATGACTGATTAAAATTTGTTAGAAATGTAGCTTTCTATGTCTTATGTATAAGATTCCTGGTAAGTGGCTTAGAAATAAGTAATTTCACAACCTCCAATGATGCTTCCATGTATGTATGTTTTCAAGACACAGAGATACATGGCTTAGGATGGAATCTATCAGGGTATTATTTAATGTAACTTTATTTTGGCATATTTTACATATCATATGATTCACCTATTTAAAGCATACACTTAATTTTTGTTAAGTTTACCAAGTTGTGCAATCATCACCAAAAATCAGGTTCAGAACATTTCCATCACCCTGATAATATTTCTCATGTCCATTTACTGCTGATCTCCTTTTCTGTTCCATATACCCTACCCTGGGCAAACACCAATCTACTTTCTGTTTCTATATATTTACCTTTCCTGAATATAAAAAAAATGGAATTATGCAATATGTGGTCTCTTCTGTTTGGCTTCTTTCACCTGACAGTTTATTGTTTAAGAAATAAATGCCAGTAGGTGCGCCTGGGTGGCTCAGTCGGTTAAGCATCCGACTTCAGCTCAGGTCACGATCTCACAGTTTGTGAGTTCGAGCCCTGCGTCAGGCTCTGTGCTGACAGCTCAGAGCCTGGAGCCTGCTTTGGATTCTGTGTCTCCTCCTGTCTCTGCCCCTCCCATGCTCATGCTCTGTCTCTCTCTCTCTCAATAATAAACATTAAAAAATTTTAAGAACTAAATGCCAGTGATAAGTGAATGAAAAGACAAAACAGCCACATCATGACCTGTATCAGGGACTTGTCCTTGTTATTGCTAAATAGTGTTCCACTGTATGGGTATACTACATTTTGTCTATCCATTTGTCAGTTGATGAACATTTGGGTTGTTTCCAATTTTTGGCCATTTACAGATGTAAATATTCATGTACAAATCTTTGTGCAGATATATATTTTCTTCTTTTCTTAGGAAGATACCTAAGAGTGGTTATAGTAAATTTATTTAACATTATAAGAAACTAACAAACAGTTTTTAAATTGACTGTATATTATTTTACATGCCCCTTTCCAATTATCCACATTCTAGCCAACACCTGTCATTGTCTGTCTTGATTATGGTCTTTCTAGTGGGTATATAGTGTCTCATTGTGGTTTTAATCTGCATTCCCCTATTGATTAATAACATTGAGCATCTTTTCTGGGGCTTATCCACCATTCATATATTGTTTTTGGTGAAATGTCTATTTAAATCTTTTGTCCATGTTTTGATTGGGTTGTCTGTTTTGTTGTTGAATTGTAAGAGTTCTTTGTACATTCTGGGTACATGTTCCTTATCAGATATGTGTTTTGCAAATATTTTCTTCCTGTCTATGGCTTGTGGTTTTATTTTATTAATGGTGTATTTTGAAGTATAAGACTTTTGAGGAAGTCCAATTTATTAAGTTTTTTAATGGACCATGATTTCAGTGCTGTATTTAAGGAATCTTTACCGGACCCATATCTCAAATATTTTCTCTTATGTTATCCTCTAAAATTTTTGTGTGAGAGTTAAGGTCTGAGTATTGCACTGTTGGTGGGAATGCAAACTGGTGCAGCTGCTTTGGAAAACAGTGTGGAGGTCTGAGCTCATTTTCTTGGCATGTGCTTTTCCACTTGTCCAAGAATCATTTGTTTAAAAAGCAAATAGATTTTATATATAAAAAAGAATATATTGGGGCACCTGGGTGGCTCAGTCGGTTAAGCATCTGACTTTGGCTCAGGTCATGATCTTGTGGTTTGTGAGTTCGAGCCCCACGTCGGGCTCTGTGCTGACAGCTCAGAGCCTGGAGCCTGGAGCCTGGAGCCTGCAGCCTGCTTCCCATTCTGTGTCTCCCTCTCTCTCTGCCCCTCCCCTGCTCATGCTCTGTCTCTGTCTCAAAAATAAATAATACATGAAAAAAAATTAGATATAAAAAGAAAAGAATATATCCGTCCTTATGCCTATACCACATTGTCTTGGTAACTATACTTTTATATTAAGCTTTGAAGTTAGGAAGTTAGGCTTCCCAATTTGCTCTTCTTTTCAAAATTGTTTTGGCTCTTTAGGTCTTTTGCAATCCCATATACATTTTAGGCCAATGGGAAAATCCTACATACTACACATTTCTCATCAATTTTTGCAAAAAAAAAAAAAAAAAGCCTTACTGGAATTTTAATAGGTATTGTGCTGAATATATAGCTTGTGTTGATAAATCTCAGGGAAATTTTCCATCTTAAAACTAATGAGTATTCCAATTTAAGTAGATGGAATGTCTTTCTAATCATTTAGAAGTTAATTTCCCTCAATAATGTTTATAATTTTTAGTGTATAAGCCTTCCACTACTTTTGTAAATTTATTCCTATGTATTATATATTTTTATTTTATTTTTTAATATGAAATTTATTTTCAAATTGGTTTCCATACAACACCCAGTGCTCATCCCAACAGGTGCCCTCCTCAACACCCATCACCCACCCTTCCCTCCCTCCCACCCCCCATCAACCCTCAGTTTTTTTCAGTTTTTAAGAGTCTCTTATGTTTTGGCTCCCTCCCTCTCTTTTTTTTTTTCCTTTTTTTTCCCCTTCCCCTCCCCCATGAGAAATTTCTGGTAAGTTTGTCAGGGTCCACATAAGAGTGAAAACATGTGGTATCTGTCTTTCTCTGTATGACTTATTTCATTTAGCATAACACTCTCCAGTTCCATCCACGTTGCTACAAAAGGCCAGATTTCATTCTTTCTCATTGCCATGTAGTATTCCGTTGTGTATATAAATCACAATTTCTTTATCCATTCATCATTTGATGGAAATTTAGGCTCTTTCCATAATTTGGCTATTGTTGAAAGTGCTGCTGTAAACATTGGGGTACAAGTGCCCCTATGCATCAGCACTCCTGTATCCCTTGGGTAAATTCCTAACAGTGCTATTGCTGGGTCCTAGGGTAGATCTATTTTTAATTTTTTGAAGAACCTCCACACTGTTTTCCAAAGTGGCTGCACCAGTTTGCATTCCCACAAACAGTGCAATACAAATCAAAACCACATTCAGATACCACCTCACGCCAGTCAGAGTGGCTAAAATGAACAAATCAGGAGACTATAGTTGCTGGCGAGGATGTGTATTATATATTTTTAAAATCTCACCCAAGTATTTGAGACCTATCATGATCAAAGATGATTTTAAAACTGTATATTCAGATATTAGCAGTGTTTATGTCTGACAATGTAATAACAAGTGTAACTTTATTTTTAAATGTTTGTCCATATTTTCCAAATTTTCCAGAAGGTTCATAAATCTCTTTTTAAGTTGGTGATGTCCCAAAATATAGTAAATCATCAATATAAGAAAAATATATATGAGATGGAAAACCTTAACAATAATAATTAAAGCTGTTGTGTACTATACTGTCACCATATACCAGGAGTTTTCCCTAAGAACTTTACATGTATCCCCTCATTTAATTTTCTCAATAGATTCATGAATTATGTCTACTTTAATGCCTATTTTATTGATATGGAAACTGAATCAAAAAGTAATTAAGTTACTTGCCCAAGGTCTCAAGGCTTACAAATGGCAGACTAGTAGTTTGAACTGGCTCTAGATCCCATGCTCTTAACCACTGAATATTGGAATAAAATCCATCAACATATAAATAATAAATACCTCTGTGTAGGTTAAGATAGATATTTTTAAATAAAATGTTATTTTGAATTTTCTAAATGAGTGTTAATGTTTTTACAGTTAGAAAACAAACATTTGCACGTGGCATAAAATAATTCAGTGGTGGGCTCTACCGCATAGGATACTTTTGCTTTCCTGATAGATCATTCTGAGACTCATTCACCAGTGGTTGACCTAATAAGTAAAAACATTTTATCTTTCTCTATGGAATGCCTATTCTATTACTGTAATCAAAAATTTACACTTAAATCTTATATTACTTTATCCTTCAGGCCAATCCAGTAGCAATTTCAGTAGTGTAACAAAAAGAAGTGCATGTTCACAGATTCAGATAAATATAATATAAATAAGGAAAGCAAAGGGAATACAGATATTTTTAAAAGGTTATTAAAAAAAAAGACATACAATGTATTTTCTTTCACTCATGCATCATTAAATGGATCCCTATGTAATGTTTAAACTGACATTTCCACTCAGGTTTCTTCTGTTTTTGTGTCTTATTAGTGAATAGACTTTTTAATGTCCCAAAGTCATAAGGTCATTAGAGAAACCTTGTATACTATAATTAAAAATTGCTATCTTTTTAGCTGTTTTGCTCAGCAAAGGCATAGGGCACAGTGTCTTTTAGAAACATTGCTCCTGAGATGGGAATAAAAGATTTTGACCTTTTAGTGCAGCATTCATGAGTTGGAAGAACTTCATTTATTTTAGGTAAAGAGCAAATGGAGCATTGCCTATTTTTAGTAATTCAAGAAGGACTGGAGTCACCTACAACTTGCCAGTCAATAGTCTTTTCTAATGTTATCCATTTAGGAAAGTATTGTACTTGTCTTTAAAACATCAGTGGCTCTTAGCTAGCAATTTGAACACATACACACACATGCACACAACCATATGACTATAGTCTAGTTACTGATGAGCTATAGTCATAAAGAACACGACCCTTATGTGTGAAAGCCTTCTTCCTCTTCCAACAGACGGGACATATTCTTCAAAACTGAGAAGTCATTTAAAAATTGACTCTTAAATGTAAAATAATTAGAGCTCTGAGACTCCATCTAGTTCAATGTTTAAATGTGAAAAAAATGGCATAAGGTCTATTTGATATTAAATTAACTCTATAAACACAATAATATTGACTGACCCAGCTTGCTCACACATAAAATTAAGTCCATGGATAATCTCTGCACATACTTTCATTTTAAAAGAAAAAATTCAGGTAATAATTAAAAACTGGTAAGAAAAGGTATGGTCAATTTCACTTTAGTCACTAAGTCACATTTTAAAGCCATATGTAAGTGCTTGGAAAGCTAAGTTCACAAAGTAAAGTTTGTTTAGACCATATGGAATTATGAACATCTAAAAGTTATGTAAGTTCATTGAATTGTCTTGAGCCTATATAGTTCGAGAAGAAGCAAATCCTACTATGGCAAGTTTAGTTACTAGGATTCACCACTGCCACTCTAAACAATCGATACAAATTGCTGCATAATTGGCCCAGCTGTGATAATCCATTGATCATGATGACAAGCTGCAGAGGACCAAAGCCATTGATTTTACCTGCTGTGGCATACTTTGTTAACCATGTGCAGACCTGGATGGAAATACTGGGGAATAGAGAGTCCACCATGTGGTTTGCTTCTGCATTGAAAAAGACTGTGGCTAACAATTAAAAAGGGAATTCAAAACAAATAGAAATGTCTGTTTTTGAGGGTTGGAAAAAACATGGGGCGGGCTTGGGATTTGAGCTACGTGAGGGGCCCAAATTTCCTATTATTGCTGGTTAGAAGGACAAAATCAATTAGCACCTCTCCTAGTCAGGATCCCCTTAAAAGAAAAAAGAATGACTGAGGGATGGCAGTGATAGAGGGGGAGACAATGTGTTGATTTTAAAAACAGAATGGAAAGAGAAATTCTGAGTGATATTAATAACTTGTGAAAATTATGTAATTTCAGAAGGCTAACCTGGGAGCAATCCAAAATTTATTTTTAGAATCAGATGTGTCAGACACATTTACACAAAACCAATTTCCTAACTCATCAAAGATAGAAACCTTGGAACTAGATGCTGCATACCTAATCTACCAATATATATATATATATATATATATATATATATATATATAATAGTTATTTTAGAATAAATCCCTGTTTCACTGATGGCACAAGTAGCAATTTAACAAAAATCCCACACAGAATAAAACATACTGGGATGCCTGGGTGGCTCAGTCAGTTAAGTGTCTGACTTCAGCTCAGGTCATGATCTTCTGGTTCATGAGTTCGAGCCCCAAGTCGGGCTCTGTGCTGACAGCTCAGAGCCTGGAGCCTGCTTTGGATTCTGTCTCCCTCTCTCTCTGCCCTCTTCCACTCACTCTGTCTCTGTCTCTCAAAAATAAACATTAAAAAATTTAAAAAAGAATAAAACATGCTATATTCAACTTGATATAAACTATGTACAAGATGAAGAATAAAATCCTGTAATGGAGCAGCTGTTAGGGAGACTTAACATAGGACAAAGCTGACATTTCCTATGAGCTCTTTTTAAATTCTGCTATGACCAGTATAGAAAGGTCATGGAGTAGTGAGGGTAGATGTGATCTTTATGTGATTCACTGATAGAAAAAAAAATCTTTTTGAAATCCAATTATATACAGAAAGAAACAGCATAATTCATTTTGTACTAGATTCTTCAGAAAAATTTTAAGTTCAGATATAAAGTCTCCAGAGCCAAGTAGTTTGGAAGAAAAGAGACCAGCTAATTAGGGTAAATCTAGTTAACTGAGGAAGACTGATCAGCATAATTAATATTGTTTGGGGGATGAAAGGAAATATTTGGATTAGAAAAAGTATTCTGTCTTATGGAATGAATACATCTCAGGAATAAAAGGCACAGCATAGGGAATATAGTCGGTGATATTGTAATAGCACTGCATGGTGACAGCTGGTAGCTACACTTGTCGTGAACATAATGTGCAGAGATGTTGAATCACTACGTCATACACCAGAAACTATTGTAACATTGTGTGTCAGCTATACTCAAATAAAATGACAAAATCAAATTACAAAACAAAAAAGAAAACAGAGGAATAAGAAAGAAGAGAACAGTGTACTATCTTGTACATGTACCTGAATTAAAAGGAAGATTCAAGATATTATTTACTTCCCAGATACGAACTTGATAAATATTAATATTATTTTTGGCACATTTGAAAGAGATGATATAGACCTCTTTGAAAATTTGGATTCTATTTTGCAGTCTATTTAGATTGGTGCCCTTAAATATTGTTAATTGTTATATCATGAGATTTGACTCAATGTGTCCAAGTCGACGGCGTTGGGATTGGGTAGATTCGTAGGACCCTCTCTGGAGCAGGCACTGTGAAGAAAACAGCAGTAGGAGCAGGAAAAAGTTCAATGTAGGAAGCAAAAAACCACATGTAAAGAGTATGACAAGGAGAAGCAGATAACAGTACCCCAGGAAAGTAGTTCATATTGGAGGCGAGTTTTAATACCAAACAATGGGGGAGTGGACAATATTTGTCTAATAGTTGGAGAGGGACAATTGAGGAGGGGTCAGTATACAGACATGTTGCAACAAGACTGGCAGGTTTGCATCAGGAAATCCCATCAGCAGGTAGCAGAAGTCCAATCACAGAAAGCCCCCCCCCCCAAAGAGGACTGTGGTGGGTACGACAGACTTGCTTTCCCCAAGTCGATCCCCACCTCTTTCTGCTGTGGCTTCCTATACTGCAGAGGCTAGTGAGCTAAATCTACATTTCCCACATTTCGGGACATGATTTATGTTCTGTCAACCAGATGCCTTTACATAAGACTTAAATCCAGAACTAAAGTAAGAGTGGAGGGAAACATGACATGAGCCTCCTATTTTTGCTGGTGCAGATTGAAGTGCAAGTGCTTTGATCTTGAGCTAGCAGCTGTCACCACGACTTCTTGATTCATCAGGCCACTTCTTGATTATGGCCAGGGCAGCAGCAGTTCTGGTCATGACTTAAGTTTCCTCTCCTGGAAGATCAGACTAAAGTCTCTTCAGTTTATAAACAATTTGAGAAGCCACTTAATACCCAATAAAACAAATTTCTTTCTGCTGGCATGGTCTAGAGTAGGTTTTATTCTCTGTAACTGAACCCTCACAGACTGTTGTGGTTGCAAGCAACTGGCTCTCAAGGAGTGAAATTCTGAGATTAGTTAGCTCTCTGGTTTGAACTGAAGGCGGCTAAGAATCTGTTGGTATCATAAAATAGACACTGGTACGTACTGGTGATGTAGTACCTCATCACCTGGGGTTGTTCAGAATAAGAAGCCTATCAATGACAATGTTCTGGTGGCTTAAGAGATGCTGGTAATTATGCGAGGATTAAGGAACGCAGGGAGGGTTGTGAGTATGTGGGGTAGATTTTTCTATCAGCTCCAGAGAACTTAAAGGACAAATGATAAAATGAAATATAAAGTGCTCTGCTTAAGTATGGTCAGAGAATCGAGGAACTTCCATGGCTGCCTGCAGGCCTCTCTTCTGTCTTGTAGTTGTTCAATGGACAGAACCAAAAGATAGAACCAGAGTCTGATCCTTCAGGTTTCTGAACTGCATAACAGTGTGGATTCATACACTTCATGTTTCTTGTGTGAACCCTAGCGCATTTATCAGGATGAATGGGGCCAAGAAAACTGAGATAGGGAATGTGGTAGATTCATATGTCCCTGAGTACCTTAAAAGCCCATATTCCATCAAATGTTCCTTGAAAGCAAAAGCAAACTTGTTTCCTGTTTTAGGAGGCTGTTCTTTTCTTGCCAGAGGGCCACGTGATGACTTCACTGGAGGGAGTTAAGTTAGCAGAAGTTGTCAGCTCTCTGTGTGTCTATACCCCAACATTGCCTTAGAGCCATATAGAATAAATCCCGGCATGCGAGTGTGGTGGCAAATACAAAGTCAAAGCTGGAGGGAAAAGATTTATACAACAAAAAGAATCACAAGATTTTGCTCAGTTGCAATGGCAAAAACCTGCAATATGTGTGGGAATGGATTCCAAGGGTGTCAGACCAAGAAGAGAGAAGAGTAATTTTAGATTGGGTTGGTTATTTTGCATTGGGTGCACTTGCCAGGGATTCCATGTTCAATATGCTCACTTGAGTAGCTCAGAATGTTTGACAGAATTGTTGGTATGGTGGTAGCCAATGTATAAGCTATGTTACCAGAAATTTCTTGGGATAATGTAGAGAAATTGATGTAAAGATAAAGAAATATTAGGGTATGTTTATGATATACAAATCACTCATCTACATTTAGTTATGTCTCATGAGACAGACTACAGGGCACTTTTCTACAGTGAGGCACTGTGTTAATAAAGAAACACCTTAAAAATCATCAGAGTGGCTGTTCTCTGCAGGCCAGACCTGACCATAGGAGTTGCTGCTAAAGGATAGGGCTCCTGACTTTTCTGGGGTTGATGGGGTCCCAGGCAGCAAAGTGCAGGGGATGCTACAATGACAGACCCAAGACAGAGGCAGATGGATGTGGTTCCCCTAATAGGTAGCTGGAGAGATATCACAGGGTCTGACTGCCAGGGATAGGAATGTGCAGGACCGTTATCATGCTCCTTGATCTGCATAAACTGAAACTAAAAAAAAAAGCTAAATTCTAGGTGACCTGAGTAACTGTAATTATGAGTTATAGCCCTTTTGCAGTTCATAGACCCAAGCCCAGAAATGAATGAGCAAGTATCCTACAATAGTGCCATGAGCACTGTTCCTGGTCTTCCCCTGAAAAGGACCTGCAGCCACCTCTCAGGAAAATGGCTTTGCCTGGGAGAAAGGAGCCACCCAGACCTTTGCGGATTATTGACATGGGCTCGAGCTAATGTTGATTCCAGAATGCTGTTGTGGCCCACTACACAGAGGAGGCTTACTGAAGTTCAGAGAGTATCAGTGGATATGTGGTCTGGGTTCCTTTCACAGTGAGTCAACAGGGACCTACTGGTGAATCATTCCATAGCTACTTTCCTGGTTTTCATAGGTATAGCTGGAACAGACTTGTCAACATCTACATGTTGGCTTCCTGGCCCATGGAGTGAAGGCTCCGGATGGGCAAAAGGAAGCCTCTGTGCCAAGGTGTTGCCATAATAGTCAACCTAAAAAATGCCATGCAGCTGGAGGGGTTGTAGAGATGAATGTTACTATCAAACACTTGAGGAAGGTAGGAATAATAATTTCTGTTACATTTCCCAGTTACCCCCATCCTCATTAAGCTCTCCTGCTTGACCAGTGAGAAGATGGATGGGTTTGGGGAACAATATTAATGGATTATCAGAAACTTAATGAGAAGGTGATTCCAAGTGGGGCTGCTGTTTTATATGTGGTTTATTTTCTGCTGTCAACACAGACTCTGATTCTTGATATAGAACTGTTAAGTTGGCAAATTCTTTTCCTAGATTGAATACCCCAATAAGGAGAGACCACAAAAACAGTTTCTTTTAAATAGCAGGGACAGCAATGGACTGAGGACTATATCAACTCTCTGGCTCTGTAGTAATTTAGTTCAGGGATTGGCAAACTACTCCTAGAAAGGGTCAAATAGTAAATATATTAGGCTTTGTATGCCACATATGGTCTCTAATGCATATTCTTTTTCCTCTTTCTTTTTAAAAACCAACCTAACAAATAAAAATCATTCTTGGCTTGCAAGCTTTACAGAAACAGGCTGCAGGGCAGATGTGGCCTCTAAGCCATAGTTTGCTGCCTTCTCGTTTGGCTCATGGGTTTCTTAAGCACTTCACCTATCCCCAGGATATCATGCTGCTCCATTACATGGAAACCATGTCTATAATTATGGATCCAGTGAACAGAGAGTAGACCTGGATGTCCTGGTAAGATATATTGATGTCAAAAATGAAAGCTAAATCCAATAAATTTCAGTGACCCATTTTTAAGACATAGAGTCAATTTTTCAAAAAGTTGTTTTTAATTCTGGGTTTTAGAAACAAGAAAAATCCAAGTCAGGAAAATTGTATACAAGCTCTGAGAAGGATGAACAGTAAAGTGTGTCTTGAAGCTGGTCCCTCCAGTGGGGGATGGCTGTCCTCAGATCCTTCCCACCAAGGGCCTTTGGACCTGAGAAATGACTGAGCCCATACCAGGGTGTCAAATGGCTCCAAACATAAGGAGAGAGAGAAACAGTGGCTGAGAACCAGGGGACCTGATAAAGTAGGTCCTTGGAATATCGACTTTGAGCCTTTTATTTTATACCACTAAGCCATTTTGATTGGGGGTATTGTCTGACATTGAGATAGAAGAAAGTCAAAATTTGACTTTAATTTTATTTGTCAAATTGCTAGAAAAAAATCCTATCTATAGGTAATATAAAAATAACCGTGTTCCAACGGAATTTTAAAGAAAGAAACATTTAGAGATTGCTGAAAACCATGTAATTGTGTAATTGTGCAAGCAAAGATGACTTTTTTAATTCATTTTTAAGAATGGTTTAAATTGGTTTGTGTATAATAAAAAGTTAGCCTTTCATCAATACTTGTGTAAATAAACTGCAGCATCCAGGGAATGTAGATTATCAAAGGACAATCAAGCTGTGGTTTACTATTTCACATAGTATGCTTTCTCTTTTGCAACTAATATAAGCCACAACTGCATGCTTTATTATAAAAAGCAGAACAAAAACTGGCCAGTGTTTTCCTTATTTTAGAAAGACAAGGCTCAACAATGAATCACATATTAGGAATTTGACCTGGACAGTAATAGATTCAACTTTCGTGTTGCCATGTTGGCTTAACCCCATCTGTAAAGTGTGTCTGTAGTGATGACAAGTACTGAACCTCTTTCTTTGATTTAATGATCTTTAGCAGAAACCTATTTAATTGTATGTGTATATGTTTTCATCAAATGCTGTTTTCTTATGTATTTGAATGTGCATATTTGTTTCACTATGGACTTTTACTAGACTGGTGCCCAATATCTCTCTCAATCTGAAATGCTCAGTTACCTCCTCTCAGAAATAATCCTGCAATGCCCTTTATACTCTATAGAGAACTATGGACACCTGATCTAATGTAACCTGATGGTTAGCCTAAGCATACATTGGTCAACAATACATGAGGTAGCCTGCTACAAGAGGCTCTCTTCTTAATAGGAGATAGATGAATTGCCCCGATCTGTTATCCAGTCAGTTGCTATCCTTTGCAATCTGAACTAATGAGAATACAGAAGATAATTCAATTAGTGATAGGAGGAGAAAGGGGAACTTCCAAAAAGAACCATAGACAATGAAACTCACTGAGAAATATTAATGATCAAAGGGACGATTCAGAAGAAAGACTGTGGTTCTGGTGGCAGTGTCCACCAAGTTTTCTTCATTCCTCCATTTATAGCTGTCCAGTAAAAGGTGACCAGGACCCCAGTAGCAGCAATGCCAGTGGCTTCTCTGGCAGAAAAAAAAAAATGAGAGAAACAGAGAGGAAACCCACAAGACAGGTCAACACCGCACATTTCTCGTATTTCATGTCTGCCCAGGGTACTTCTTTTTTTTTGTAAATATCATCCAGATGTGTATGGCTTTTCCAGTCTTTGAGGATCATACCTACAACAAACAGTTATGAATCATTGGAGCTTGTATCCCATTTGATTTTTGGAAGTCCAGCATTTTTTTTTGATCCAAAGAATGTTTATATATCCTACAAATTCTTCAGGTTTGGAGAGTCCTCTCAACCAATTAACTTTCTGATTCTAACTCCAGGCTGGCTTTTCCATGTTGTTGCTGTCCTCCTGATCCTCTCTGGGAGAGAACAAAGTCACCAATGCTCAGTGAAGATCTTGCTACTTGGTTTAACTACATTTCTCAGATGAATGGTGGGTACAAAAAGGAATAACAATGGAGGAGGACAAACAAACAAAAGATGACTTCTTAGGACTTCTAAGATATAAAGACCTCATCCTTCTATAAGGTAGCTGGGATGTGGGGATAGAGACATAATGGGGTGGAGAGGAGATGCTACTTAGTCCGCCCACATGATGCATTTGGCATCTTTGAAAGAGAAGTGCCTTTGATCACGGGCTCCCTGCCTGGAGTTCAGTTGCCCCACAATCTTCTGAGATCCAGCAAGAAACAGATCTATTTTCTCTCTCACCCACCACTCCTAACCCCCAGTTCAAAGCCCCCCTCCAGGAAACATAATCATCTTCAGAGACTTAATTAGGGCCTAGAATGAAGACAACTTTTTTTTTGTTGTTATTTAGAGCTATTTTGCTTCCTCATTATTTTGAACATCCCATTGTAGAATAATATTCTTTTTGGCTTTACCATTACAAAAACCCAGCAAAGGACTTTTTCCCCAAAAATGAAAAGTAATCTGACCACAAGGTTCATATTCATCCTCCATTTGGAGAACTTGAGAAAAGGTTCACAGTATTAAAGTAGTGGTGTTTACCTGCTCCCTGCTTCCACTCACTTCTGAGTTACCCCCTTTATCAAGGTTTTTTTTTTTTAATGACCCAGCAATAGCACTGCTAGGAATTTACCCAAGGGATACAGGAGTGCTGATGCATAGGGGCACTTGTACCCCAATGTTTATAGCAGCACTTTCAACAAGAGGCAAACTATGGAAAGAGCCTAAATATCCATCAACTGATGAATGGATAAAGAAATTGTAGTTTATATACACAATGGAATACTACGTGGCAATGAGAAAGAATGAAATCTGGCCTTTTGTAGCAACGTGGATGGAATTGGAGAGTGTTATGCTAAGTGAAATAAGTCATACAGAGAAAGACAGATAGCATATGTTTTCACTCTTATGTGGATCCTGAGAAACTTAACAGAAGACCCTGGGGGAGGGGAAGGAAAAAAAAGGTTAGAGAGGGAGGGAGCCAAAACATAAGAGACTCTTAGAAACTGAGAACAAACTGAGGGTTGATGGAGGGTGGGAGGGAGGGGAGGGTGGGTGATGGGTACTGAGGAGGGCACCTGTTGGAATGAGCACTGGGTGTTGTATGGAAACCAATTTGACAATAAATTTCATATTAAACAAAATCAAAAAGAAAAAAAATAAAAAAAATACTCAAATCTACACCCAGCTATAGCTTTTGGTTACAAAACCAGAAAAGGCTAACTTAGGGAGGTTGTTAACATAAAATGAGTGACTCATTTGTTTTCATTATAACTTTCATGAAGCTGAAATTCAGTCCTATAAAATGTTACTTCATTTTAGACCAAATAAAATGGTTGTCTTTGGTTGTCTTTTCACATTGATGAATTTTCTCACCCATTTCCTAAGGTTTCAAATGATCTTATTTGCCCATAAGTGCAGTATTTCAAAGGAAGAACATTTTTGAGCTATCTATAATGATTTCTCCACCTTCACCTTAGAGAATATTGCAATGCATTCTGCACAAAAAGCTTACATTCTATTTACAAAGAAGAAAATCTGTAACTTCCTATTTATCTGGATATGTTGTAGAAAGTAATATACCATTATATATTAAAAAGAAAAGTTACTCTGAAATTTCAAGTCTTCGAAAATGTACACATGCATGTACATTACCATACTCATTCATCTATTTGTATAACATAGGATAATATTTTTGAAATAACACAGATGAATTTTCTCTTCATTTTCTCTTCAATTATTTCTCTGTGTTTTCTCCAGAATTATTCTCCCAAGAAAGAGGAGCACGATTGCCACCAGAGAAAGAGGAGGATATGATATAGAAGCCATGATGCACAGGGTAGGGAAGTGGAAAACTGGGAGGGGAGAAAGGACAGGAAATGAGAAAAGGGCAGGAAAATGTATGTGCTTGTCTTTCTTCCACCTTAGAGGTTAATCTGCAAGGGAGAGAAAGTAGATATACTGAAATACATTCTGAAGTGCCTCAAACGTGGCACATCACAGAGAAGTTCTACACTCAGCCTGGGGTAGCATGTTAGAGAGCATTGACAGAAGAAGATTCTAGATGGATGGGCCATGACATCCCATGATCTTCATGTGCCAAGGGGAGGTCCTGATGACCCCGCGAGGAATGCAGAAGTTCTGAGAAAATGCTGGGTCTGAAGATGCCTCAGGACCAAGGGAACCCCCCGCTCCTGACAGAAGGTCCAAAAGAGGTAAAGTAGATCCTAAGAACTGACGGATTTTTCAGCAAGTGAAATGAGAGGTTCAGGTTGGATATAATTTGACTTAAAAATAGGAAATGCAAAATTCCCTAAGCCTTAAATTCTCCGTTTTCTGGAACCTTAACATCTGTTACATAAAGTTAAGTAAAACATGGTTTGTACTTTTAGGTGGAGCTTGTGACCCAGTGAAGGAGACACATGTGTCAACAAATCCAGTGCAGTAAATGATACAACTGAGGCAGGTTCACAGTGTGGAAGAAACATAGAACAAGATTAAATGGTTGGTCTTCTCAGAGTAGACGATGTTCTAATCAGACCCTGAAAGATGAGAGTTTTCATAGGTAGACTTCACTTGTCCCTGTGCTGAGGTGTCTCCCTGTGGAATTCTTGCCATTTATGTCTCCTGAAATCCCTCATATCAAACATCACCTACTTCATGAAAATTTTTCTTATCCTTCCCACCAGATTTGATTTCTCCTGTTTCCTAATTTTCATGGCACTCTCGACTTAGTATCTGGGAAATTCTCTGGAAAATTCTCTCAGATGGGAGAGACCTTAGCCAGATTCTTCTGAACTGTGTTCATTTTCATAGTTGCTGATCAATAGCTCTGTAACAAATGTCTAGTCGTAGGTAATGTGAAATAGCTAGCCTAGAACATATAAATTAGTTTTCACAGTGAAGCTGATTTTGCCTCTTCCATGTCCATCTTCTTTAGTCTTGGCAAGGGGAGATTTGATGATAAATAAGTTGTGAAAAATAGATTCCAGCTCATGTCCTGTCCTTACAGTGTCTCAGAGGATTTTCATGGTTACTTTATGAGGTAGGTACTATTATCCCCATTTTATAGATGAGGAAGAAGAAACTCAGAAATTTTAAGGCACTTGTCAAATATCACACAGCTGATAAATGGGAGCACTAAGATGAAATCAAATTTGTCTGATCCTGAAGCACAAATTGTATCTTGATGAACAAATGACATCTTAATGGAGAGCATCTCCAGAGATTACAGGTTTTACTGGGAGATACAGTTAGACACAATTCTGATTTGCTTTGGTGATCAAAATTGGTTTATTCCAGCCTAAATCAGGTCACTAGGAGATGGTAAAACTTGATTATTCCATGGAAAAGAGACCTACCATGGTAAATTGTCAGGAAGATTGTATGTGCAGAAATTTTTGAAAACAAGGTGAGAGGGATATATTTTTCTGTTTAAGTGTGGAACGCAAGATAGAGACACCAATGAACAAAATGTAACAAAATATTCAGGTAGTGGGCTTAGCTCTGGAAAGTACAGGCTGCTCCAATCAGTGCCACTGATTACCACAAACATTTCTTACAAATGTGTCTGATATGCAAGTTTCTCCTTGATTTTATGCCACTAGTGACATTATTAAGTAATAAAAAAATGTTTGGTTGAAAATGGACAAGGAAGAAAAACAATTGAGGTATTTTTGCTTTTGAAGACTTCCGTTTTTTTAATGCTTTATATTTCTTGAAGTGAAACAGCATAATACTGTCACCTCTGATCTCTCTACTGCTCAAATATAGCTATCTTTACCCAGTGATTGTCTATAATTTCTCCATTTGTAATTCTGTTTTTTCCTGGCATTTACTAAACATAATCATGTGAGCTATTGTGCTGTCAATTCCAGACATGCCTCTCTTTAAGAAAATAGAATTTCAAATAATACATTAGTGGAAAATTATATATATTAGCCGGTTGTTGTTGTTAAAAAGATTTTTCACACAACCAGATTTAAAGAACCAGATCCCTTGGGGCAAATATTCTCAATCTGGAGTCATAAATGGCTATTCTGAGAGATCAGTGCACTTCCTGAAAATGCATAAAAAACAAGAAGTATAAAAGATATATTCTTAAAAGCCAGTAGAGTCTTTAAATCTCAGGTATAAAAAGTGGAACATAATTTTTCTAATACAATTAACTTATAAGCACCTATTTGCTTGTTAGGTGCTTAACTTAGTTTTCTCAATTCTATTAAACTGAGTGTATCCTGGTTTACAACTTATCCAGTTTAAGATTCTGTTGCTTTCTCTCTTCCTCCTTTTCCCTCACTGTGGGGTAGCTTGCTGGTCCAGAGGACACTTATGAAGCACTGCGACATTGGGGGACATGTCTGGGTGTTGATGACCTCTCTCATTTTCTAAAGAGGTGACTTGGTCTCTCTGTTCTCTGGGTGTGAGGAAAGCATAACTTGGCTCTGGTGAACAGGCACTGACTATTCTCCAACTATTGATTGGTCCCATGCTTGGTATGTGCAATGCCATGGAATTGTAGCCACATCTCTGCACACCAGTCAACAGGCTGCACTGTTCTTTGGTATTTTGTGTGGTTGCCCTTCCAGGTAGCCTTTCCCATGGCCTGTTGGTTGGTTCACTTTCCCAACTAACTTCCTGGCCTCCTGGAGCTCACAAAGGCCCAATGCTTACTAAGTAGGCACCATGAGAATACCCAGGGGGCTGGACAGGCCATAGTCCTCAGCCCTTCAGGATCTAGATAAGGCATTCTAACATTTATATTTCCACTTTACACCATTTTGTTCTGGGTTCTTCTATTAAGACTGAGATTTTCAAAATACTCCAAAGGGAAAGCTGGATACAAATTTCTTTACTCTTGGGCCCTGTTAACATAAAGGAGAAATCTCTGTCCCACCTCTACCCTAAGACTCTTCCAGGAGTGTGATGCAGTACATATCTGTTATGTGCTGAATTGTGTCCTCTCAAATTAATATGTTGAAGCCCTAAGCCCAGTACCTCAGAATGTGACTGTATATGGAGAAATGGTCTTTAAAGAGGTGATTAAGTTAAAATGAAGCTGTTAGGGTGGTGCTTAACCCGACCTGGTATTTGTAAGAAGAAGAAATTGAGACACACGAGGAGACACCAGAGGTGTGCACACAGAGGTAAGGCCATGTGAGGACACAGAGGAGGATGGTCATCTTCAAGCTAAGGAGAGAGGCCTTAAGAGAAACCAACCCTGACATCATCTTGATCATGGCCTGTTGTTTCTTTTATGCCACCTAGTCTGTGGTATTTTGCTACAATAGTCCTAGCAAATTAATATAACATCCTTCCGACATCACAATTTTCTCCCACCTGTCTAAGAACTCTGTTTTCTTTTCCTTACCTACAGATCATTTATATCTCCTTCAGGGCAGGAGTGGCTATGAAGGGGACTTGTTCCATAGGTTCACGCAGGCTCCAGCAAACCCTACCCCCAACTAAGTTTTTGGCTTATACTTACCAGGAATTTGAATCTTTTGTTAAAGAATCTGGAATCTTTGTTTTGCTTGTTCAAATGGGGGTGATTGAAGGAAGGAAAAAGAAACATGATGTTTAAGGTTTCAGATCTCACATACACTTGACCTCCAGTATCCTTAGGAGATACTTCCCAGACCTCCAGTGGATGCCCGAAACTATACATACACACACACACACACACACACACACACACACACACACACACGGTACCTGTATATATATAGAGCAGCCTGGCATATATATATATATATATATATATATATATATATATAGTGCTGAACTGCATATGTACTATGTTTTTTCCTATACATACAAACCTATGACAAAGTTTAATGTATAAATTAGGCACAGTGAAATGTTAACAACAATAAATAAGAATAAAATAGAACAATTATTACATACTGTAATAAAAGTGATGTGAATGTGGTCTGCTCTCTCAGATTTCTTTTTGTGGTATCTTGTGCTGATGTGAGATGATGACATCCTATGTGCTGAGATGAAGTGAGGTGAATGCTGTAGGCAAGGTGACAATATTAGGCTAATACTGACCTTCTGGTAATACATCATATGGAGGACCACCTGCTTTCAGACCAGGTGACTGACCCTGTGGAAAGCGAAACCATATATAAGAGGGGACTAATATCAATATGTCATATATCATCTCCCCACAAATGTGTGTGCATCTGCTCATATTTTTTTCTGGGGAGAGTCCACATTTTTCTTCATATTCTCAAAGGAGTTCATGACCACAAACATGTTAAGATTCACCACCCTATTATGTTTGAAATATGCTTTGCTTTTAAATATATGATTTATAGACATTTTAGAAATGTAGCTATTATGTAAATGAGAGAGCAGAATGTTTATCTTCAATAAATGTAAATGGTACCACAGTCATTTCCTTCATTTAAAAAAAATCTCTGATTTAATTTGCCATGATAAACGAAGCTAAAGTAAACTGTCTGTGAAATACTTGATTTCCTTCTTCATGCTCATCCAGTTCCACACTGGGAGATCATAAAACCATATACAACTACTTCTACTAGGACAAGCCATCTTAGAGCACCACCATCATCAAGAGACATTCTACCTCACTCAGTATTTAAACATCCATATGCATTCATACAGATGTCACTGCTCCTTATGTTTCTTCTGCCTTTTGTGCCTTTTGTATTCATGGAACAACAAGGATTAGGAGTTAACAGTGATCATGAATGACCTATACTCCTCTCCACATTCTGAGGATTTTTGTCCTTTCCCTCGTGTCTCAACACATCACTACCAGCCCTGATTACTATAGTCGCTGCCATGCGAATGTAACTTGACTTCCACCTCCTGGCCATGATTGTCTGGACTGGGGCTCAGGACCTGGGCCAATCATGGTACTACCTCGAGAATTTGGAGCTGGCACATAGACTATGAAGTTCAAGAGCTGTTAGTATCCATGCAACCTACTGCATACCAGAGATGTAGAGAAGGTCTGTAAGAGAGAGAAAGAATGGAGCAGGCAGCATAGTGGGGGAAGAGGGACAGATAAAGTCCTAATGGCATGTCCTTATTTCCAAGTTGTCACTGATGCCCAGCTGCATTCCTGTTTTTGGGTTCCATGGGCAGCCTGGTACCTTTCCAATAGTTTCTCCCTTTTAGTTAAGTTGGGTCAAATTTCCATTTCTAATAACATTTCCCATTAATTTAAATACACATATACACATGTACACATGTAAAAATGACCTTAACGCATGATTACCAAGGCTTCACTCTTCCAATGTTTTCAAAGTTTTCAAAGCTTCCATAAGTTTTCAAAATTAGAATGAAAACCATGACTTGGTCTATAAAGTTATCAGTAATATAAACAAGTAACTGTGGTAAAAAAAAAAACTTTGTCATTCTCAGTGCTATATTTTTATAGGTTTTTAAAGTGAAGGATCATAAAATTATAGAGTTTTTCTTGGGCCATACCAATCTAACTTGAAATAGAAACCTCCAGGAATAATGAATGAATTACTTCACTAAAAAGGAAGGTGTTACACCAGCCCTGCAGATCATGGCTTGACTTATTGCTTTAGACAGCAAGGTAACTACGGGGAATCACTTTTGACCTCTGGCCCTATAAAGATATTTCAAGAGGAAATGAAAAATATTTTGTCCTTCATTGGCAACTGGAGTTATGTCTGGGGGGGGGGCACAGTGGCTAAAAGTTCAAGGTTTGTAAAAGTGGATGCTGAATGAGTTTAATAATAGAAGCATCTGAATCCTCTAGCTTATTCAAATAAAACACCAACAAATGACTAAGAAAGGTAACTATCAGGCTGATTGATGGATTTTTAAAATGCCCCATGGTACACGTATCTGATTCATTCTCTCTCCCTCTCTTTCCCTGTCTTTCTCTCTGTCTCCCTCTTCTCCACAGAATTTAAACTTCCTCAGTGATGTGCACAGGTACATCACATTTTCCTCAGCAGCCCTGTAAAAGGTCTAGGTCAGCATGATCTATGTCTGGATTTTAATTGTAAGAGGGTTTTCTGGATATCTCACTTTAAGTGTTCATTTCCATAAAGACATTAGCTGCATCTATTTTACAACTCTGTCTTTTAGAAGAAACAGTTTAGTACTTTTGGCACAGTGGCAATCTTCATAAACACGCACACACATGCACACACACACACACACACACACAGAGCTCCATTTCAAGTTAGAGGACAAATATGTTAAACATCTTTTCAATTTAGTAGCAAAGCTCTGGCATCCTAATGTTCTGTTATTCTTTTTCTGTATTTTAAGAAAAGGCTGAAACTGTTGCCCAGTGAGAAAGTTGTATCATCTTGCCAACAGATCTCTATTAACAGAATTTATCCATTGTTTCAAGCACCAAGTATGACAGAGTCTTTTTTTTTTCCCTACCCCCAAATGGGTGTGTTCAGCACTGCCCCATGCAGGAGAAATCTGACTATAACAGGCTCAAGTGTGATCCACATCCCCAGAGGGCCTGCCTGGACTGTTAGTCCCTTCACCTTCCTCTTTTCTCCTTCTAGCTCACCTGTGATGGTGGCTGGGCATAGCAAAAAAAAAAAAAAAAAAAAAAAAAAAAAAAAAAAAAAAAAAATCTCTTCATCCTTGAAGAGATGGAAAGGGAAAGGCTGCAGGGGCTAAAGGGAGAGAATGAGCTGAGCACAGTTTCTGGACCACAATGTTTAATTTATTCCATAAACATTTATGGAAACTACCGCATGTAACGCATTGTTCCAAGCTCTGAGGAAATGTGTTGGAAAACAAACAAACCACCAAAGTCTCTGTTCTCATAGATAAAGATTATAACCTAGTGGCAGTTAAATGTTTGCGGAGTGAATGGTTGCCTAGGTGCAACAAATGCCAGAAGGGGTGGCAGCTGGGGGCAGCTATAGCTTCCCACTTTTTGTAGCTGTAAGTACGGACTTAACCCAAATCGGCTTCACCATCCCAACTGCCGGATTCCTGCGTGGCAAATGTAACCCATGAGTACTAGCTTTCTCACTCCATTTTATTTAAAATGTGAATTTAAAGCGCCTTTAGGAAAAGGAAAGGCTGAGGATGCCTGAGTGGACTGGCGCTCGGTACCATTACCTTTGAGCAGCTCAGATCAAATCTCTTCAAGAGAACCGCCAGGTGGCACCTGTAAGGCGCAGATGGAGAGACTCATTTGCCCCACACCCCACAGCCCGGAATAACCAGGCTGCGTGCCTTCCACCGTGGGCTTGCTGGCTAGGAAGTGGGGGAGTTTTAGTCTCCGTTCAGATTGCGTGATTGCGTACCCTGTTTTCCTGACACCCCAAACACCCCAAACGCGCAGAGTTCAGATTTGTCCCCACGCACCCGGGCTGCCAAAGGCGTGTCACACGTTGGCTAGGAGCAACTCGGCCTCAGTCACCAGCCGTGACGTGGGGGCTGGCGGTGGGCTGCGCAGAGCTGGAAGCCCAGACAGTGCCCAGGTCATCCTCGCCAGACCTCCGCCCGGGCCAAGGCAGAGGAGTGGCAAGAGAGACGGGTCCCAGGGTGGTGGCAGGCTGAAGTCCGGGGCACCGGGGACACCTCCTCCCACTGTCCCCTCACCCCAAGTCTGGGCCGGCGCTGCCAGTGGCTGGGGTCTGGGGCACCTCCTCCCGCGGGTTTGAGACCCTTGTGGTTTCTCTGGGCCCGGTCTCAGCGTGGCAGCTCCGGGTCACCCCTCACCACCACTTTGCAGCTGTGCTCCCGCAGCCCAGGCTGGGCGGTCGTCCCCGCTTGCAGAGGGTCGGGGTGCAGGGTGCCAGCTCACGGAGCAAGCGTGTTTGGGTCATTTCGGGCTGAGCGCGGCCGGGGTAGCAACTCCACTCCATCAGTAGCGGGAAGCGAGCTGCGCCAGTTGCGAGACTGTCGCTGCCGCCGCCGCCTCTATTGGGCCGCTGGTGACATTGGGAGGAGACCGCTTGGAACGAGCGAAGGAGGAGGAAGAGGAGCAGGGAGGGTGGGGGTGGGGGGAGAAAGTAGCAATTGTGCCAGGGGGCGTGTGAGCAGCCGGAGAGGCGGCCGCGCTGGTGACAACTTCTCCGGGGCGCGCGCGGCGGGCGGGAGGGAGGGAGGGCTGGGAGCGAGCGCGGAGCGCGGCCGGAGCCGGGCGCCTGGGGGAGCCGCGGAAGCCTCGGGGAGCCGCGGCCGCCTCGGGGAGCCGCGGCCCGCGCCCTGCGCCGCCGCCGCCTGCTCGCTTCCTCCGGGTTCTCAGCTCCGGGTGCTGAGGCTCCAGTCTATAAATAGCAGGTTACAGCTCCTGCTCTGCGCGCACACTCTCACAAGCGAACGCAGGAAAGTCAGGCTAAAAGTGTCTGCTGCTGCTGCCGCCCCCCACTCCGCCTCCGGGAGAGGTAATTACCCGCCTGGGATCCGAGGGCTCGGTGGGGATTTTTGCAGGGTGGCGTGGGCGATGGTGGGTGATTCCGGAGGCGTTGGAGCGCGTCTGAGAGCGTGGGGGCACGTCTTGGAGGGGGGAACTGTCTGTTTTGTATTAAGTTTCCCAGTCTCACAGCCCCATAAGCCTCTCCAGCCCTGTCGCCTAAGGGGTGGGTGAGCTGTCTCTCCTTGGTGGCCGGGGTACCCCTGTCACCGTGCTTGCCCTGCCGCCGAGCGCCCCTCGGCCCGGCGAGCGCGCGGGTTCACCCTCTCGTTCACACTCACACTCTCTGGGCCCCGGGTAACTCTGAGCTCTGGCCTCGCTGACCTTCCCGGGCTGCGCCCACCTGCGCAGTCCCTTTGGAGAGGCCGTGGTGGCCCCCGGGCTCGCTCTTATCCCCATCCCGGCCGCCTAGCTGCCGCCGCCCGCCTCGGGAGAAGTCGGCTTTAAGGCGAGGGGTGGGGTGGGGGGTGGGAGCGAGGGTGACTAGTGCTGAGGTTTCTGTTGCCCCATGTCCTGGGTTTTCCTAAAGGGCCCTTCTCCATGACCACCCCATCCTACCCCCAGCAACTCATTCGGGCAGAGAAGCCCAGCACGTCTCCTCTTGGCCACGAAGCATCCCTTGTCCTACTCCAACGAGGTCTCACTAAGGGGGTTAGAAAGCGAGGGCCTGGGGTGAAGGCACAGGGGAGTGGGGGTGGGGGGAGGGGTCATTGTTTGGAGTCCGAAAACTGAGCTGCCAGCTGCGCAACCTTCCCGGCCCCTCTGGCAGGGAGGGCCCAGGCCGAAGGATGCCTAGGAGCTAGGGCTGGCTCCTGAGTGGACTTTCAGGCTTGCAGCTGGGAGGAAGACGAGGATGCTGGAGCTACACATACCTGTTTCTGCCCTTCCCCTGTGCCTGGGAAACCTCCTCCCTTCCGGGTGGGTGGTGGTTTCTGCCCTGAGGACACGGTGGAGAGGGACCTGCAGTTTCTGTTTGGGGACAGGAGGTTTTATGGGGTGAGGATATGCATATTGATTAGGCTGTTGCTGCTGCTGCTGCTGCACAAAACTTACTGGAAAAAGCCAAGAGGGTTTTCTTTTACTCCTGTTCTAATGGTGCAGATTCGCTCCTTTGCCACTGTTTTTTCTTCTCTGGAGCCAGGTCTTCCCCACTCTTTCTGAGATGTGTTATTTGAGGTCATTACATTTTATGACTCCAGGTGTTGCATTTTGCATATCCCCTTCCTCTCAGTATGACAGAACTTGTTTATAAAAGTGTGACTTTATAAAATAAGTAAAAGCCTAGAAGACAAGAGGATAAATTCATCTTCTTCCCCTCAAGATGGTACTAGATAGTCCTTTCATTGGTGTGAAACTACATTTCAGAGACCGTGCTTGTAACAGGATTTTCTTAACGGTACCATTAAGAAATGGTAGTAATATGCCTTCATGCTAAAACGGCATATATAAGGTACAAAGACTCACCAATAGGGCAGCTGGCTGATGGTGTGCAAGAAGTTGGGTGTTAGGGTACTGGGCAAGTGGGCATTGTCTCACTTAGTAGACAAAGAAAAGCTTACCTTGTGTTCCTTGGCAATATACTCCAGGACAACATTGACAATAAATCAGAGTAAATGACCAATAGCTTTATGATAAGTACATGAGTGTTAAAAATTAAACCTCTTGCATTTATAGTAATATAAAATACTACTGAAATGGAATGTCTTTTCAGCATATTTCTTTAAAATGTGATTTAGAAGATTGTCCTTGAAAGGTTATGAAATTTATATGTGAAGAGAGTCTAGATGCTCAGTGTCATTAGGAACCATGTACTGATTAGAATAGGGCTTTTATCTTGGAAAAACGTTCTCTTCGATTAGGCAATAAGTCAATATTTATTTGTGATAAACTAATAACCAGTTAGAATGTACATATTTGTAACTGTGTTTTGCTTCTGAGTCTTTGATAAAACATAAGAAAAACTAGAGAGACCAAGTTTAGTCTTGTTCCTCTAGCTGTTTAAAGAACATGGTCAAAGTTATAGGCAGAAAATACTTTTAAAATGTAGGATTTTAGCTTTACTATGGGAGTGCCAATGGACCAATGACTTCCTTTATCATAAGATTTTTGTGAAAATACTCATAAACTCATCAGTTAAATTTGATTGTTAAACAATACTATTACATTTTAGTTGCATGAAGTGGAAACTCATTAAGCTTGGGAAAAAACATATTTGTTTTAATTGTGCAAATAGAGAGTATTTCATTTCTTTTTTGAGATTTGGGAGTTTCTTTGAGTAGCGTAAGTCCCCCACATGGGCAACAGAGTTAACTTTTACTACTTTGAGGTAAAACCCAAGAGAGCAATTTTCGTAAAGACAGAAAAAAATGCAAACTGATCTCATATCTCTTAGCAACCAAGTGGATGTCAGTTTCCAAGTAGGTATCTGACATCTGAGAATACAACGTTAAAAAAATTATGAAATCATAATTAGTGAGTAAAATGCTCACTAAATATCTATTACATTTTCTTATTTCACAGTGTGCAATGCCAGCCAGTACTAATATTAGATATACAAATATCATATTTTTGTAATCTTTGTGGAATAAGTCCTTGTCTTTCATAACCATAGGGATTCTAATAGATAGAAATGTGCTATTTTAAATAATCTCAAGTTAAATGTTAATGTTCGGTTGAAAGCTATGTCTGTCTCTTCTGTATTCTGTAGTTTAATTTTTCAACATCTCCTAGCTTTCTAAAGCCCTAGGGAATTTTCTTCACAGGCCATTTTGTTACTACTTTTTGTTATGTTGCATTAGAAATCCTTGATTATAGAACTTCTATAATCCTTGATTATAGGATGCACTCATAAATATACATACTTCCATATTTAGGCTTAAGAAATGAGGTTATTAGATAAATGATTTCAGCTTAAACATTTATTTTTAGATAATTCCAAATGATGATGCTACGATTGCATTTTTTGTGTGTGCAAATACACATAGCCTTTGTTTTACAAAACTTAAATGCAGTATGTACTAGAAAACACACTAAGGTATGTGAGAAAATTCTAAGGAGTCTTCAGGGTCTTAGGCACAACTGTCATTTGAATTAAAAGTTGTTATTCACTTTATACATTTTCACTACCTTGTAGATTAATAGGAACATAGATCAATAGGAATACTATAAAAATGTTTATGAAGTTTTATAATGATATCACTATAATATATAATATAATAATATAATATAATATAATATAATATAATATAATATAATATAATATAATATAATATTTGTATATTAGCTGCAACTGCAGTGGTTTTTCTTATATAAGGCATAGTTGTAACCACTATCTTATTTCCTAGCAGTATCCTTTTATAGATGATATACTGTAAGGCCAGTGGAATATCTAGGAGTTACAATTTTAGACTTTTTATTCCCTTGACTATAAGTTTACTGAACTTATAGTTTACTGAACATTGAGATGTCATGATAGATGTTATACCAACATAGCGTGAAGAGTTGGGTGTCAATATAATATGTGTTCTTAAATCATATTTTCCAAACTGAGTTTCTTAAATTGGAATATTTTGAGTAAATCTGTCTTCTGCATTGGGCAGCCATATCAACTGGGTGTCCTGATTTTGTGGTGAAGGCCTCAAAATAGCCCTTAGAGCCTCAGAGTAGCCTTGATAGAACTAAATGAAACAGCTGGCAGTAGTCATTTGGTTAAGCTGATTAAAGGAAATCTTGAGAAGTTTTCTAGATCATGTGGTTTTGATCAAAGATTCCTTTGGGAATTATCTAAATTAGTGATTTCAAGGGGATGGAGGTAACACTTCCCTTAAAGGCAAAATTATTTCTCCCTTCCTCCTTCTCTACCTCGCTTTCTTCCTTCTTTCTTCTTTTCATCCAGTGGTCTATCTATTTTTACCTGTCCTTCTGGGTATTAAAATGAAACAATGCAACAGGCCTAATATTGAAACTACTGAATGATATTCTTTATTGTCAACATTTCCAAGGATGGAAACATTTATAGCATATACAGTCAGCCTTACCACTCATGCTGATTTTGAATTATTGGAGCAAAAACAACATTGAAAAATATCTTCAAAGATCAAAATAAAAAATAGAATTCTTAAAAATTTCCATATATTGTTTTTAATATATCATTTATTTATAAACTTTAAATACTTTAGAAGGAGAACCTGAGATTTTTAAGTTTTTCACAAGGAGTGTGATTATTGAAAAGTTCAGTAATAGTGATTTAAAGGAACCCTTTTATTATTTTTCACCATGAAAAACTTAATTGAAGGGCACCTGGGTGCTCAGTCAGTTAAGCATCTGACTCTTGTTTTCGGCCCAGGTCATGGTCTCCTGGTTTGTGTGTCCAAGTCCTGAACCAGGCACTGCACTAACAGTGCAGAGTCTGCTTGGGATTCTCTCCCTCCCTCTCTATTTCCCTGCCCCCCCTTCCTCAAATAGATAAATTTAAAACAAACCTTCATTGCCAGAAATGAGTCTTTCACTTTTCACTTTAGTTCTTAAAATAGGTAGTTATGTGCTTTAACTAGACCAAGCTGGGGATTACCGTTGCAGAATACAATGAAGCAAATCAGATGTATTCCCTAACCGCAGTAAAGTCACCTAATGCAATCCTTTCCTTAATCTAGTCTTTCAGATGGTTCTCATTTTGTGTGTGTGTGTGTGGGGGGGGGGGGCTTTATGTTTCTGGCCAAAAGATCAGAGATGACCTCTAGTGATTAGCACAACTAAAACACAAAAATTATTCACCTCTGGGAAAATAAAGTGGAAATGAAAACCAGTGGCATCTGAAATTGAAATTATAACCTGTAGATGAAGCGAGATGATAGCTATGCCCTTAACAAAGCTTGCACATATCGTTAGTGATTATTTAGCATCCTATGATGCCTTTTTAAACATCTTAATATGTCAAACTTGCTAATCACATATTTCACTAAGAACATCAACATGCATCATATTCATGATAGAGTATGTTGCATACTTGATGCACCTTATTAAAAAATAACTTAAAAACATTTAAAAAATTTGTCTTCAATAACAAAACCTGTAGCTTTTTATATTTAATAATCTAATCAGATCTTTCTCACCTGAATTTATGAGACAGAGTTGATTTTTATGGTATGTGTAATTTCACTTATTTTAATAGCCTTCTTATATTGAATGAATTATGAAAAATATGTTTCATATCTGTCTTTCTGGATAAATTTGCTTTAAAACAGAGCATTTCCCCTTTCCTGAAGACACCCATTGTGTATTTGGAGTTAAAAAGACATTTAGCACTAGGTGGCAGTGTGCAATGCTTAGTAGCCTTGTGTCATTTTAATTGCAATATATTCATTATTAAAGCTTTTCTTTTAAGCAGAATTTATTTATGTTGTGAGTGTGTTAATGAAATTAAAATTAACATGAAGCTAAATCTTTAGCAGTATATTTAGAAGATCTATTGTCTGTGAGACTTTAAAGATTTGATTGTAATATTTAACATACACTGCTTTTTATGTGGGGTCTGCTTATAGGAGGAATTATTAGGAATTAATGGAATTAAATGTGCCAGAATTCTGCTTATGACTAAGAGAAAAGAAAAGAAAAAATTAAGTGAACATGATAGAAAAAAAAAGGCCATTCTAAAATAGCCATTTTATTAACCATTTGTATGGTTTTTTAAAATTATTTTTTTAATGTTTATTTATTTTTGAGAGACAGAGACAGAATGTGAATGGGGTTGGGGCAGTGAGACAGGGAGACACAGAATTTAAAGCAGGCTCCAGGCTCTGAGTTGTCAGCACAGAGCCTGACATGGGACTCGAACCCATGAACCATGAGATCATGGCTTGAGCCAAAGTCGGACACTTAACTGAGCCACCCAGGTGCCCCTGTTTAACCATTTGTATTTTAATCCTAATCCTCTCAGTATACAAGCTGAGCAAAAAAATTTTCTTCTAGGAGGTTGAAGGCTATAATTGTTAATTTTTCTCTATCTCATTGTCTTTGGGACAATGCAAAAGAAAAAAACAAGTGCAGATTGTCTCACTGACGCTTCAGCAGATCCCCTAGTATCCTTTGTAATAGTGATTGCCTGGGCACCACAATGATCAAATTGGATTAGTTACGTAGCACTACAATTTGTTGGTTGTGAGGATAGCTGAAGTTTATCTACACCATTTGTTGTTGTTGTTGTTGTTGTTGTTGTTAATCTAGATGTATGTATCTCTTTCATTGGCTAAATGATTAAACTGTGGGTCATGGAAGAGTTAATGAATTTATTCCACCCTCCAGACACCAGAATGGAACCTCTGCATTGTTTAGCAATCCTGGTTGTAACCCTCCTCATGTTCAATTTGGTAAGCGTTTCAGCCGTGTTTACTGGACATAGATTTATGGAAATGGAGACCAAGGAAAAAGTTAATCAATATAAATTGGCATGATTAAGAAATATACTCCTTTAAAAAACTTCTTACTGCATAAAATTTCAAACATAATAAAAACAGAATAGTATGACAAACTCCCATGTACCCTTCTTCCACCTTTAATAACTGTCAAATCATGGCTATTCTTTTGTCATCTGCAATTCCACTCCCTCTTCCCCTCCCTCAAATTTTTGAAAGCAAATCCTAGATATTATATCAAAGGAAATACACTTGTGAAGTAGTTATTTACAAAAGCAGTTATTGTATGAAGAGGAATTTTAAAAATAATTGCTGCAGTTAAAACACAGCATATTTCTCTTTAAAAAGTCTGAAATCTTGGTGTTAGGTAAATTAAGCACTTGACTTTGTTTCTGAAAAATATGGTGGACTTTATATAATTAGGGAATGAATTTCAATTTAGGTTCTACGTCACATATTTTTTGTGATCACCAGAAGTGTATAGTAATGTTCCTTAAACATGTTAAATTTGTGTACATGTTAGTACATACTCCATAAACCAATCGCTGCATTCGGCTTCTTAGATTAAGACAATGTAGACTGTCTGCATACCTTATAACCACAGTTCTGTTATATAACATTTTACTTCTGAAGAGGCAGACATCGAGCACACTCTTGGTATGCAAGAATTTAGTTTGCATGAGTCAAGATTTTACCATTCATCTTAAAGGAGCATGACATAGAGTAATCTCTAGTTTCTCTGAGGCATAAATTTAAGTCGCTCAGTCCTGTAAACTGGTCTTTCAAGGAATGAGTTTAGTCAGTGGCCCAAAGGTAACATGGCACTTCACTTTCTAAGGCTAATAATTTCCCCTGGTAGTGTATTTGAGAATTTGGAAAACTGAGAAATTGTTTGGATATTCTAAAATATACCTTTTAGATTTGAAGGAGAGTTAGAGTTTTAAATAAATAAAATTCTTTCAGGTTTCAAAAAATTGATTCAAAAAATTACCACTGTGTGTAAATCTTTGTGACATATGTCTAAGAAAAAATATAATTCCATTGCAGAGAAAACAAGTAATTTGTACTGAAAGAGTTTATGCCATGCCATCCATGCCGTATTCTTCATATGTATAAATTATGTATAAAGAAAAGCCCCTGTATACTTTCCTTAATACTAGATACATGATTTTGGCTTTTTTTTTTTGAAATTACTATAATGTTTTCTTTCCTGGACTATGTTTTAAGGCTGCTTCCCAATTTATTCATGCTATTCATATTTCCATTTCACATTTTATATTTGGGTAGGAGTGAAGAATGGTACATACTTAGAATGGTGTAATGAGAAATAATTGAGCCAGTTGGCTTCTAGTTGATTTGATTTCTGCGATTCTTTCTTTCCTTTTTTTTCCCCACTCATTTTTTCCCTTGATTATAAATGTAATAAATCTCCACTGAAAAAAAATTGGCAAGTAGAGACAAGTCTAAAGAGTCAGAAAAAAATCACCCGAAGACAGTATTGTTAACATTTAATCATATTTCTTTCTAGGATTTTCTAGAATTCTTTTACAAAAATTGAGATTAAAGTATGTGCAAGGTGTGTGTGTGTGTGTGTGTGTGTGTGTGAAAATGAGTGTTCTGATTTTTTTTTCCACTTAGAATTATGTTGTTCAATTCAGTTTAGAATTTGATTGAGCAATGTGCCAGGTACTATGCTAAACTCTGTTCTGGTTTACTGCAATGAACAAAAGAAAATCATGTTTCCCATGCTTTTAAATAATTTCTCTATCATTTTTCAATTGCTATTTGGTAGTTAGGCATATGGGTCTTTATCATTTGTTTAATTATTCTCTCAGCTTATTGCCCACCACCCCCTTTTGCTGTTATCACACTGGGATGAATATTTTCTATATGACCTCATTTTCTGATATTCTTTGTCTGTATTTTTCACTGTTTCTAAGGAGTGATTTCTAGAAGTAGTATACTGGACAAAGGATATGAGCTTTTTAAAAACTTCTTATACATATTGCCAAATGACCTTTCCAGAAAGATTGCACCCATTTCCATTCTCCCTGGAAGTACACAAGTAATACCTCCATCCTCACCAGCACTGAGGGATATTATTATTTTTAAAAATTTTGTTATTGGGAAAAGTGAAGATGATCGTTAACACCATCAACAATATCATCATCAATAATAACAATAATAACACTTATTGAGTATCTCCTACAGGCCCTTCATCATGCAAGACCTTTATATTATCTCATTTAATCTTTGTACAACAACTGTAAGAGGAGAACAATATTATCATCCCACTTTAGAGCAGGAAACTTATATTTTGAGAAGTGAAGTGATTTACCCCAGGTCATGCAACTAGAAAGTGGTAGAATTAGGTCTTGGACAATAATTGATTTTACTTTAAATCCAGGCTTTAAAGGACTACATTCTTCTTGTACTATTTGATGAGGTGAGGCTGAACACTTTTGAAATGCTTATTTTCATTTATACTTTATTTTTTAATATTAACTCCTATTTTTAGCCTGTTTGTGTAATGGGGCCCTGGTTTTCTTTTCATCAGTTTTAATGTCCTTTATGAATTAGGGACGCTGTTTCTTTGTCATTTACGTCATCTATACTGTTTTCTTTCTTATTTTCTTTAACATATAAAAGTTGAAAACGTGTCTAGTGAAGTTGAAAGTTGTATTTTCTGCTGTTGCTTATTTTGCCTGGACAATACTTTGTCTCATTCAAATTCACAGATTAATATTTCCCTGGATTGTTCTTTCCTTGAAACAATTTATATCCAGTTCTTTAATGATTTTTTTTCTCGAGTCCACCCAACATCGTGACAGTATGTGGTGTGAGATGAGAATTAAATTGATTTCCTCCTAAAAATAGTTAAGCATTTTCCAGCAGCCATTTTGGAATAATCCATTCGTTTCCCATTTATTTGTGTTTCTATCACGTATCATATATTATCATATTGTAGGAGTAGACACATATACACTCCTACAAAGTGGGTTTCTGCTTCTGGTATGCTTATTTTATTCTAGTTTTCTGTCAGTTCTTTTATTAATATTGCACAGATTTAAATGTTTTTATTTACTTAATATCTGGTAGGATTGATACCCTCTTCTTGTTTTCTCTGTGTTTATGTGTAGCTTTAAGACATTCTTACCGATATTTCTTCCAGACCATTTTAGAATAATTTGGTAAAACTGCCCCCCCCCCCCAGTTTTGGAATTTTAATTGAAATTTTGTTGAGCATATAAATGAAATTGAGGCGAATTGACAACTTTACAAGATTTAGTCTTCTAAATCTAAATCAGGAACCTGGTGTGCTTCTCAAGCAAAATCTTAATTTGGGGAATTTTTCATGCTATATGTAAGGACTTGTGTTAGACATCAATTATTTTCCTTTTCTGTGTTTCACTCTTCAAACTGACTAAGAATAATACAGCCTGCCCTATGCGCAATGGGCTCACATTAGCTTTGCTCATCCATATTCATGTTTGGCCTGATGGCATCTCAGTTGTCCCTGAGAGGGAGGGACCCAGGAGGCCTGAAGTCTTCTCTTCCCCATTACTGGGCTACAACCTTGCTCTAAATATATATATATTTAGTTTAAATTCTGTTACTTAAATTATCCCAAGAAAATACATTTAGTATAAATATTTAAAACATCAGTATGAATAATAGTTCAGCTTCTTTAACAGCTCACTAATGAGATGTCATAAAATTGTCCAAAATATGTATTACTTTGTATATCAAACAACATATAAGGCAGAAAACATTTCTCAGTTTGGTATTTGGTTTCTAGTTGTCAAATTCAACATAATTACCTCTAAAGTCATCAATTTTGGCCCATTACAATGGGGTGGCAGGGGTGCACACCTAGCCTGAAGCTGTAGCTTATTCATCTGTGTCTAAACTCTAGGTATAGGGCTTTTGAAAATGGAAATCTGGAAGTATTTTCATATACACCGTTTGTTTATGTCTTCCTTAAATGCTACATAGCTGTATACTCCCACTCTCTCCCATTGACCCTGGTATATTAAACAAGTGGCATATTGGGATCATACAGAAGAGAAAGCCTTGCTTTTGTACTGAGTCCTCCAGGTTTTCTTGAAGGGGAGACTTATTTATCTCAGGATAATGGATTCTACTTCAGCTGGTGTTGTGTCTCAGGAAGCTGCAAATAGATGAGTAGGAGAAGTATTATGTGTATGTGGAGGGGGGGGGGCGCTCCAGGCCCCTTCATCTATACTTCTACTCTTCTACGTGGTGCAATTGTGCATGTAAGTTATATATGAGCTATAAGTATTGGGGTATGGTGAGAACCATGTTCACTTCCCTGCCTAAAACTGCAAGGGCTCCCCCATGGATGGGTCACCAAGCCAGATTTTACTAACATCCACTTTCTATTTCATAGGCTAGATAATTGAGCACAACAACAAATGAAGACAAGAGAAAAGCTTATAATTTGCTTCTGTTAAGATTTTCTAATTTCCATGCTTAGGTTTATACATTTCTTCTTAGTTGAATGTTTGAAGCAACAATGCACTAGTAGTGATGAAAATCCTCTCAAAGCCTCAACAGAATTTTTCTACCACTTGTTGAAATTTCCCTGTCAAAATCTCTTGGGTGATATGATGCTGAGAAGGAGTATGTGAGAGAAAAAATAGACCAGTGTAGACAGTACATGGCAAATAAATTGTAATCTGCTTCTAGCACAGAAACATTAATTATAATAAAAATTATAAAAATTCATTGAAAAATATAGCCTTAGTTCAAGAAGGCACCTTCAAAGATCTTTAGTTTAATTATTTCTGTGCTCCATTTTAGGATGACCAACATTTTGATTTGTTTGGGACTGAGGAGTTTCAGGGCTAAAATCAGGACAGACTGGGAAATGGAATGGTTGGTCATTGTATCTCCGCAAACATGGCAAAAGTATAAGGAAAGTAGTAGGTACAAGTTTTAAGTAATCTATTATACTCAGTAGAAAGAAAAGAAAATTTTTGATGATGAAAGTGTTGCTTCTGTACTCTGTGAATAAAAATCACCTCAGAGATGATATAAAATCTGATTTCAGGTTGTCCTTTGCTGGCAGAAACTTGGTATTTTTTATTTATGCACTTATACCTATTTATTCATAATTTATTCCCTGTATACTTCCAAAAATGATTTGAGATGACTCACAGTAAAACCCATATTAGTTCCATAATAATGTAAAAGCTATATTGTGGAGTTTGACTAAAAGTGGTATGCCTTAATTATTAAATTTGATAATATGAATACCACCCAGTGCAAGACCTGAAGTGCTCTAGGTAGAAAAATGTATTGGGACTGTGTAAATCCTATGATTTTTGGATAAAAAGATAGTAATTATTTAAGTAACTATTTGATATTATAAGGTTCTCACCAGAGAGTCTGAGTGAAGTATTGAGGAGAGGCCCAATGTGGAAGAGCTCTGGGTCCATCCAAGTAGGAATGGCAGTTTTCTATCACATGTATGATTTTTATTCTGGTTCCATATATTCTAACTTTAGACACAATTGTGTTGCATTGAAAAGACTGTTGCATTTATTAAAAAGATCTGGTGTAGATCTTTGTTCTTCCAAATCTACACTATAGTAATTTGGGGAAAGTCATTGTAATCTACCTGAACCTGTTTTCCCATTTGTTAAATACAGGTAATAACTATCTAACAGACTTGTAGTGAGAATTAAGTGGCATTACAAAAAAAAAAAAAACATAAATATACTGTGAAAGCATAGTATTAAAAATATTGACAACCATTAATATAATCATTTTTCTGTTATTATGTCCTATATTCAGAATGCTCATTTAAGACTGGATTACGGCTCTAAATGTAACAAGGAAAACTATTTAGATTCATCTTGGATAGGGGTGGGTGGCCAAGTATCTTTAATAGAAAGATATACTCATTCTAATATATCATATCCAAGTTAGTTAAAATTTTTAATTACACATGTAATCAATTGACTCCATAGGTATAATAGATGAAATTGCCTTATTTTTGTGTAGCACCTATCTAGAGTTTCTAGGATAAATGACAAAAATGTAAGTATGTTTTAAAAAGTTTAATTTAACTTGCCTTAGACAAAGAAAGGTAACACATTTAAAAAAAATATTGAGTTTAACTGCCTTCAGACAGGGTGTGTCTATTCAGATGGCCAGTCTTTACTCCTTCCTATTATCATACACTTGACTCACTTCACTTAGGTATGTTAATTGCCTGACCCTTTGCTGGCATTTGAACTTGTATCTTCTAAACTGGGGGAAAAAACAGATTACATATTTCTCAAGCTCTTCTTTATGTGTGCTATCACATAAAACAAACCTCCACTAAAAAGTAACATATACTTCAATGTTATGTTTTCTGGTAGTGTTTTGGTTTTACTATACTCCATGGCTGCTAATGGCTTAAAACTTGAGTTAAAGCAGAATGATAGACTTGACAGTATTTTGTGAAAACTAAGAACCTAGTACAGATTCTCATCCAAATATGTAGTCATTTTCTCCTGCCAGTTGGAGGAAGGCCAAGGAATTATCTGTGGGGTAGCCAAGAAATGTTTTCAAAACAATTCAGAGTCCACTCTGATGAGTTTCAAGCCATTATCTCCTTAATCTGTGACCTGCATTAACACCCACTTGCAAAGATGTTAGGAGGATTAACTATAATAAGGAGTGTAGATCACACAGTGTCTGAACATGGTAAGTCTTCAAGGTCTTTTATTACTGTGATTAATACTTTCTATTATTATATGAATGAACAAGGAATTGAGATGTTAGAGCTATCTGATACTGTCTAAACTTTTGACAGTAGAATTTTAAATGAAAACCCAGTATATAAAGTGGCATAAAAGCAATATTCTATTAATATCAATGAATTATGTAACTTCACATGTAAAAAAATGCTTATTGATAAGGTCACTCAATGAAAACAAGGAGGTTCTTTTGCTGAACACAAATACATAAAATCTTGGCATATAGATAATAATAGTTGTGCAATTAGATCAGCTTCATCATGCAATTTATTTTTTTATTTGTTCATTATTTTTATTTATTTTTAAAATTTTTTTCATGTTTATTTTTGAGAAAGAGAGAGCATGAACAGAAGTGGGGGAGGGGCAGAGAGAGAGGGAGACACAGAATCTGAAGCAGGCTCCAGGCTCTGAGTTGTCAGCACAGAGCCTGACATGGGGCTCGAACTCACACACCGTGAGATCGTGACCCGAGCCGAAGTCAGATGCTTAACCGACTGAGCCACCAAGGTGCCCCAATTTGTTCATTCTTTAATATGTTGTGTTTATTTGACCTTTGTTAATTTGGTATTTTTATTTTGTGTCTTGGTTTATATGGCTTCTTCCTCTAGATTGCTAATTTCTAAAAGATGGGGACTGTTTTGACACCAATACCCCATAGAATGCATGGCACATGTTAGGCATCAAAAATTTTTTTTGATAAATGAATAATTGGCAGAGTGGGGCTTAAGAAAAATATCACTGAGCTTTTAAAGGTGTTAGTGTCTGAAAAGGACAGGAAATGGTATAATAAAATAACTCATTTAAAAATGGTTCTTCCTAGAAGAATTTTGATATATATAACTCTTGCTATACTAGGCAAGATTCTGGTCTTTGAAAAGTCAGGATGCACATACACGTATGCATGCTCCTTGGTTCACATGGGCTCATGAGAATTGGTGAGGGACCAAGTGAAAGAAATGGGAAAGCAATGAACATTTGTGGAGGGCCTTCCATGTGCTTGGCACTTACCAAGAACATTTACTTGAACATAGTCTACTCTTCTTGAGGATATTTGCTGTGTCAGAGCCTGTTGAAATATGGCCAGTGAAATGTTTATCACACTTCAGCATGTGGACTGTGGAAAACAATTACAAACTATATGTAGAACCATGGAGTGAACTGTTGTCTGTCTTTTCGAGGCTGAGTAATTTGTAGAGTTTTTTTTTTTTAACCACCCCTACTTATCCATGAGAACAAGCATAAAAAGTTGAGGTAAATTGGAAAAAAAATCCTCATAGGAACTCCCATACATGCTCTAGTCTGCTGAAAGTAACAATAGCTAGCATTTATTGAACACTATCAGGGCTTTAGTCACATTAGTTCTTTTACTCCCCAGAATTATTTGAGGTAGGCATTGCTGTTACTCCCGTTTTATGGGTAAGAAAATGAAGCACAGAGAAGAAATATAACAAGTTCTAGTTACATCATTAAGTGGTAGATCCAAGATTCTGAGCCAATTCCTCAAGCACCCACCACCTAGGACCCCACTCTTGCAATCTGACTCTTTGAATATCAGTAGCAGAAGTAAGAGGAAGTCTTATATTCTTCTTGCCAGTTCTGTGTTGGAGGTTTTTCACTTGAGCTTCAATTGATAGAGAAGGAAAATGATTTCCCCCCAGAGGGTGGCTTGCAGCCATGATGCCAGGGGCAAAGTGTACTCTCCCCGTTGTGGTCATGAAGGGTGAAGGAAATTTTTAACCCAGGAGGAAGACTGGCTAAAATCAATGTAGGCATCTTCAGGATACTTCCCTTTGTCATTTGTTTCTTCTTTAAGTTGGGAAAATGGTTATTTAGTTCTGGTTGGATCAATCTGTTGAATATAAATATATGTAATATCTGGAGACTCTATGATGATTATGAGCATAAAATTGCCCAGCAATTGGAAACCTTTAATCATGCACTTTGAACATTCTAGCGAAAAGTTTTCTGTGGCCTGAAAAATATCATAGGTGGAAGGAAACATCTGCTGTGTTTTTCATGAGAGCTGTGGAATCCAATGTGCTTCATTTACAAGGTCATTTTACATGCATTGGGCACACTTAAAAATTTTCCTTGCCACTGAATTTTCTACTCAGAATATTCCACATAAGTAGAAATAAATGTTAGCCTCTGTGAAGTCCACTGGTTAAAGCCATCTATAGAAGCTGATAGCTAAATGTAGAAAAACCACTGTATAGGATGGATTGTTTTTCCCTCCTGCTTAGAAGGTATATCTTGAGCACAAAATATATTTTATTTTTAGGAAAGATTTGTTTACACTGTATGGTGCCAATGTTGCTAAGGTTTATTTGTGCCACAGCTACTTACGTACAGATACTGGTGGGACTTTATCTACATTGTAAGCACGATATATTTGAAGAAAATGAGTGTACCTCATTGGGTGTTGGGTGACAACTCTTCATTAAGATAAGCATGCATTAAGTCTCATTCTACAAAGAATCTTCTTTTTTAAAAATTTTTAATGTTTATTTATTTTTGAGAGAGACAGAGTATGAGTGGGGGAGGGGCAGAGAGAGAGGGAGACACAGAATCTGAAGCAGGCTCCAAGCTCTAAGCTGTCAGCACAGAACCTGATGCAGGGCTTGAACTCACAAACCATGAGATCTTGACCTGAGCGAAAGTCAGATGCTTAAGTGACTGAGCCACCCAGGTGCCCCAAGAATTTTCTATTTCTTAACGGAAGACATTGTTGCAAGCTAACGTTGTGTGACCACTACAGATTTCTTTGCTGACCTCTATGGGGAGGTTCATTTGCAGATCATCCAACATAGATATTAATCTTGGGAAGAGGAAAAAGTGCTTTTAGAAAAACACTAGAGGAATTGGTGTTTTCTGCACAATCATAATTCATTGAAAGCACAAAGGGATTTGTATGAACCATGTTCTTTAAATTAATGGGTAGTGAGAAGTCTTTCTTCACCCTTGTGAATCCTTGTAGAAGACATTTGCAGAGAAATTGCTGGAGATGCTCCCCTGTGGGGAGATTAATGTTTTAATATGCAAAAACAGACAACTCACATTTCCTTTGCTCAACAGCACTCTGAGCTGCAGTCTTACTGCTTTATTTTCCCTTTATAGCTCATCTCCCTAAAAACTTTTGTAGACTCAAATAGACTCTAAGGTGAAGCCATATCCTTGGTTGAGACTTGAGGACTCTTTCTACATGGAACCACCAAGCAATTTGTGACCTAAATCTGGTGGAATAAATATTTATGTGTAGGCATTGAGATTTTCCTGCTCATCCATTTGAATTTTATACTTGAGTTATCAGCATCAAAGTTAGGCAGTGGAAAATGATGTTAGGAGAGGATGTACTCTTAAGCTCTCTTACCATTGATTTCTAGTAAAGTAGAAGCCATTACAAACTTTATTTTTAATAACCCTCTACCAGTCTACTCTACTTCATCTTCTCATCATCCTCTCTTCCTTCCTGGCTGGCTAAACTAAAACTCCACACCTCTGCACACAATGTATTTTCTCCTGAAATCTCAGAGATTTCTACATGGTATTCATTCCTTACTTCTCTGCTTCCTTCCAATGAGCAGTGAACATATGCAAGATTTTCACATTTTAAAAAGAATAAAATACTCTCTCTACTGCATAGTTTGCACCATTGACTCTCAGTTTTCTTCCACAGGACGGCCAAGTACCTTGGAAGGTATGTTCACCATTTCCTATACTTTCACATTTCACTGAAGTATGACTTCTACCCTTCCAGCCCCAATGAAACCTCATTTGTCAGGGTCACTAAGAGACTTTGTACTACATTCCACAGGTAGCTCTCTGTCTTTATCTCACTTGACCACTTGGTCGTATCAGATCATGTTAACTATTTGTTTAAAAAATTCTTCCTTTGGGGAAACCTGGGTGGCTCAGTTGGTTAAGCATCTGACTCTTGATTTCAGCTCAAGTCATGATCTCATGGGTTTGTGAGTTTGAGCCCCTCGTGGGGCTCCATGCTAACAGTGCAGAGCCTGCTGGGGATTCTTTCTCTCCCTTTCACTGCCCCCTCCCCCGCTTGAGCACAGGTATGTGCTTATGGGTGCACTTGTGTGTGTGTACACACTCTCAAAATAAATAAACTTCAAAAATTTCTTCTTTTTTTCTTGACATTGATTCTCCTTTTTAAATTTTTGAATGTCAAATATTTGTTAAATATGTAATGTATATTATAAGAAAAAAATTGAACATGCTTGTATCCCTCCCTCCCACTATATTCCTCTCTTTGATTGGAATTTCACTAAATTCTTAGATCAATTTGGGTAAATTTGACATCTTAGAATGTTGGTTATAATTTTGTATCCATGAACCTAATGGATCTCTCTTTTAGTGTCTTTCAATACAATTTACACATTTGCTTTATAAAACTTGTTGACAGAATCTGTTCATTTTCTTCTTAGGTGCCTCATGTTTATTGCAGTTATTTAAAATGGTATTTTTTTAAAAAAAGATATTACATTTTCAAACTATTGTTAATGGTTTGTAGAAATTGATCTCATAATCAGTCACTTTACTGAGCTCTCTTAACAATTATTTTTCTATAGCTCTGGTGTTTTCTAAGTATATTTATTGTAATGGGTCTACTGCTAGTAGATGCCCTTGGTTTCTGTTTATGTTAAGCTGCCTTTATTTGTGGCTTGCTATTGAATAATAGTGTTATACAATTCCAAGTTTACAGTTTTTCTCTCAACACTAAGATATTGTTCTACAGTTTCCTGGCTTCTATTGCTCATATTAAGAATTTGCTGTCAGTCTAATTGCCATATCTTTGTAGTGATCTCTCTTTCTGGTTAGAATAAAGAGGAATCACAAGGAAGTGTGCAGAAACTCAGGAATAACAGCGATAGAGCTATCAGAGAGGGAAAGGTTTCTGGGAACTGGAAGAAAGAAAGGTTGTGTAGAGCAGGAGCAGTTAGCTTCTGTCAAGAGGCACAGCCAGCCCTAGGGACCTCACAGAGGAGCCAAGGTTATTAACACCTGGAATCATTCCCCTTCCTTCCTCTGATCTGCTTGTGCTCAGTGCTGGTCAAACCCAGTCAGAAGGCAGGAATCATGTTATACATTCATACAATGATACAGGTCAGGTAAATATAGGGGGAGAGAACGTGTTGGAAAAGGGTGGAGAGAGGGAATCTAGAAGGTTCAACACAAGATACAGCCCATTCTATTTAGTTTCCTTTTCTCTTAACATTTGTTTTTATCATTTTCTCTCATTCTTGTTTATTTCTCAAATTTAAATCCCATTTTTTATTTTCTTAGGCATGTCATGTATAATTATTTCTTTTAGGTCTGATGTCTTAAGTCTTGAGGTTCTATAATTTTTCACGTTTCTGCTGACTCTTGCCATGATGCCTTGTTTTCTCGAGTTTATGTTCATTTTTAAATGTGAGCACATTTTGGCTAAAGTTAACCTGTGCGATTCTTAAGGGACAGAAGAAGATTTGTATTTATTTCTGCAAGATACCATGGCTCTCCACAACCTTCTCTATAGGAGCAGTATCATTTAAACCTCAGATTCTTGTGAAGGAATAGCTATATGTACAAGTGTTCAGAAAAGGCTATCATTTTATATTTTTCTGCTCAGAGGGATGATGAAGGCAGACAGGTTTCCTCATCTATTCCTTTTGTTAATGAATGGAAGTTTTCCAGCCTACCTTATGCAAACAACACTTTACTTTTGATTATTGCAGATCTGTGTGGGGTTCAGGGTCATCCTTCCGCAGGACACAGGAACAAGGTTTTAACACCTATTCTGCTATACCAGGACCTTGGATTCCCCGAGTTCCGGTTTCCTGTATTAGCATTTGTCGTAGCCTTTCTTGATTTTTTATTCATGTTAATATGCCACTGAGGGATTTTCTTTAATGTTCTTGCGTACCCAGCATTGTATGTTATTGCAATCTATCTGAAATCTTTTTGTCTTGCCTTTGTCATCCTTCTCAATGTCATTTCCCTGGCTGTCCTTTAAACTTGAGGTGCTTCAGAGTTCTTCTGTCCAGTTCTCTGTTCCTGTGTCATTTTACGTTTATAAATTAATTATTAATTTAATTCACCATTGATGTAATAATCTCTTTGTGGCAGGGATTGTGTTGATGTTTTTCACCAATATCTCCCTAGTGCTTAGCATAATCTCTAGCACCTAGTAAATGTCCAGTTAATATTTGTTTGAAAAAATGAGTGAACGGAGGAGCCCTTAATGTGTCTCAAAGGAGGATGATTAGTTTGTTGTACTCCAGATGGGAGTGGTTGGAAGAGTCACAGTACTACAATGGATAAATACTTTCATTTAGCTTCAGTTTCTTGAGGTTTGTAATTATCTTCAGGAAATATAAGTTTGCCTCTGGATTTGCCTCTCCTTCATGCTGCAGACAATGTTGAATATTTTTACGCCTCCCTTAAAAATACATATGTTGGTAATACATGGAGACATGTAGAATTCTAAACAGCTTCGGTTGGTAATGGATTTTTCTGCCTGCTGAGGGGGAATCTTATTGCATGTTTCCTGGTGAATAGTAACAAATTATCGTTGGCCTTTTCTTCCCAATTATTGTAAGGACCTACTAGTTTGTGTGTGACTTTATTAAATTGGATGATTGGGCTTGAAGACTTAGCTTCAAGTAAAGCAGATAAAAGGAAATTAATTTTTGCTAATATTCAGAGCATGCAACAGCCAGATGGATATACCGGAAAGCACTTTAAGTCCACAGGGGTAGAGGGCTTGGGTAAAATCTGTCTTGATTAATATTGCACAGCTCTTATGCTAACCACTTGGAACTGGCTCCTGCACCTAAGAATTCTTCTGCAGGAGCAGTATGGGGAACAAGCTACAGAAGTATAGACGCAAACCAAAGACTGACCCTCAACATAAAGGATTTCTGGCTTTTCCAGACAGAGAGGTGACTGACCTTGAAAGCAAGTGACTATTAGAAGCAGTAAGGTGAGAACTGATTTGTGTTCTACAGTGAGCCTTGAAAACAATGGTGGGGAAGATGACTTTGGGAGCAATAGATACTACAAAAAGGCACCAATAGACTTGTGGACAAAGAGATGCTGCTGCAGATTTCAGTAGCTGCAAGGGAAAAGCTATTTCAACAATAGTGACAAGCTTTCAAGAGCTTTTAAAGATGAAAATGGCCATTGTGCTTTATTTTGGCTATTTTAGAGAGCTTGCTGGGTTATTCATTTTTCCTGTGTATCAGAAGCTGGAGAGTTGAGTTTGTGAAGACCATAGTGGAGAGAGCTCCTGTCAAAGTGAATGGAAACACAGCCTTAGCTGGCGGTGAGCTTCCACAGAGAAACAACAGCTGAAAAGAACATTATTATAGATGAGGGCACTGCAACCAAAATATCGGAGAGAAGCAGACTTGTGCAGGAGGGCGGGTATTGTGCAATTTCAAGAGATGAGGGGGAAAGGTTTTCTGTTTCTTGTGCTTGTTTGTGTTTGATTTTAAGAAAACAGTGTAGCATTTGGATTATGAAAATGGGGACAGGGCAGTGCCTATACTAGAACTTGGGGATTTGGGGACAGCAGGGAATATCTCCTGAGCAAAACTAAAGGACAGCAACTTCTCAGGTAAAATGCTGGAACTGGGGCACCTGGGTGACTCAATGGATTAAATATCTGACTTCCGCTCAGGTCATGATCTTGGGATCTATGCGTTCAAGCCCCACCTCGGGCTCTGTGCTGACAGCTCAGAGCCTGCAACTTGCTTCAGATTCTGTCTCCATCTTTCTGTGCCTGTCCCCTGTTTGCTCTTTCATTCTCTCTCTCTCAAACATAAATAAACATTAAAAAAGAAATTCTGGAACTAATACTATTAGTTCTTCTGTGGCATTGTCCTGAACATTCAAATCAAGAACTTGCTTTATGAAATTTAGGGGTGTGTTAGCCTCATTCCCCTGTGCAGCCAAATAAATTTACAAACTTAACCAACAAAAGCTTAGGGAAAGGATTTACCATCCTCAAATTTGGGCTGTTAGATCTGGAAAAAGGAAAATGTGGTAATTATTCCTCATGGATATGTATATTTCACAGATAAATTTGTTACCTTTCTCTCAAAGTACTTGCATTGAAATGACATGTGAGCCTCTCAGTGGAAAAATAGGCAACACAATCAACAAGAAGTTAAATATCTTGCAGAGGGCACATAAACAATGGAACATGTGAAAACGGGCTTTTATTTTCTACTACTGTAAACATAAGAAGATGGACAAAGGAGTCACTGAAATCCTTCTAGCATCAGTGTTATATGGCTCTAAGAATCTGCAGTTTGCATTTCATTTCCTACTTCTTCTTCACTGTACCCTATGGTATAGCCAAACAAGACTACTTGATTTTTCTCAAACACACTCCGTTTGTTTCCATTTTCTCCTTTCAGAGTGCTCTACTTTCTCAATTCTCTTAAAATTCTGCTCAGACTTTAAGGTCCAATTCAGGTCCTATGACACTCTTCCATGAAGCTGTCCCCAAGTTCCCTAGCTGAAAGTGATCTTCGGGTGCTGTGTTCCAAAGCATTTGTGGTTCTAACACTTTTCACATGCTTCTTTGTATCGTGCTTATTTGTTTACATGCCTGCTGTTAATATCTCTACTAGATTATAGATTTCTTGAGGTCAGGGATTCTATTGTTAGGTTCCCAATAGCATTGTGCTTTGCATATACGAGGCACTTTGTATTCATACATTGAATTGAAAATTGAATTAAAAAAACACAATTTGCTGGTAGAGTAAAGCCAGTTAGATAAAGTTACAATATAATTTTAAGCTTATATAATACATTTAGTGAAAATAATCAAACTTTATGATCTAGGGTCTAAAACAAGTGAATGGGAACTTTTTTGGCATCTCTATTAGCAGATAATGAGATGTTAGATTATCAATACTCCTATTGAAGTAATCTAGTAACTACATCCCCTCTTGAAAAAGCACACTTACTGGAAAAGTTTGACATAAATTAGCTTATCAAATGACTTTTAGAAAAAGTCCTCAGCACTTTGTCAAGAAATTTTATTTCCAAATCCAAAAGCAATGATTTCCATTTTGAACTATTTCTAATTTATATCATTAAAGTTAAGGTGTGTGAAATTTAATTCTAAATTTCAAATCAATCATTTACTTAATTGAATGGGTTTAACACTTAAGTAACTATTCTTTGTGTGTTTTTTAAAAGTTTATTTATTTTATTATTTTGAGAGAGAGAGAGAGCATGAGCATGCACACAAGTGGGGGAGGGGCAGAGAGAAAGAGAGAGAGAGAATCCCAAACAGGCTTCGCATTGTCAGTGCAGAGACTGATGCAGGGCTCAAACTCAAAAACCAGGGATAGAACTCACAAACTTTGACATCATGACCTGAGCCAAAGTCGTAAGCTTAACTGACTGAACTGCCCAGGAACCCCACTTGTCTTTGTGTTTTAAAGCCAAGAGGGTTTAGAGGAAAGAAAGCGTTTAGGAAAAGAGCCCAGAGGACTGACAGCTCCTGCACATGTAGCCTTTGCTTTCTCACTGGAGCTTCCAGAGCAGGGGACCAGCTCTTATCCTGAGGTGCAATCATTCCAGCGGGAACAACCAAAAGTCCACTGAGTCTTTTGTGAATTAGTCTTTTGTGAATTAGTGTTGAAGGTAGAGGTCATTTGAGAGAGAAAATACTTAGTGATTTATATGATCTGTAAACAATAAAGCACCTTAATAGGTATCTTCAGCATTTAAAATTATTGAGAGTGAGAGAAATTCAATCTATGCTCTTGCAATTCTGCATATTAAACTTGTGTCATTATCTCTACTCCAGTGGATCGTTTTGGGTGTGGATAGATAAATTATACCCTTGTAGTATTTTACATCTTAATTATTTTTTATTCAAATTAGAAGAAATGCTACATTTTCATAAGAGGTATAGTTACTGAAAGAAAGAAACAAAGAGGCAGTACCATGACAATATTGTGCTAGCACAAAAAGTTTCTTGTCTCTCAGTAGTTAAGAAAAATATTTTGCAAAGCTGTGAGCTATCAGCAGCTTTTGAATGAAAGAGTACTTGAGAACTTTGTAGTGAAAATGTGGTGGTCATTAGTTCCATTCACCAAACACTCTGGCTCTCTGCCCTGTGAACTATCACAGGATTGTAATTCCTGGTCCTGTGTGTTTTTTTTCTAAGTTTTTATTTAAATTGCAATTAGTTAACATACACTGTAATTTTAGTTTCAGATGTACAGTACAGTGATTCAGCAATTCCATACATCACCCAGTGCTCATCACAAATGCACTTCTTTATCTCCATCACCTATTTCATCCATCCCCCCCACCCACCTCCCCTCTGGTAACCATCAGTTTTTTCTCTATAGTTAAGAGGCTGTTTCTTGGTTTGCCTCCCTCTCTGTTTCTTTTTTTCTCTTTGCTTGTTTTATTTCTTAAATTCCACATATGAGTGACATCATATGCTATTTGTCTTTCTCGGACTGACCTATTTCACTTAGCATAAGACTCTCTAGCTCCATCCATGTCATTGCAAATGCATGATTTAATTCTTTTTTATGGCTGAGTAATAGTCTATTGTGTATACATACATATGTATATATATCACATCTTTTTTTATCCATTTATCAGTCAGTCTGGCCCTGTGTGTTTGGGTGGTCAAATGGCTAGTTCTGACCAGTGACTTGTGAGTAAAAGTTAAATTTGTGTCACATCTGCACCTGAGCAGTGCAGCACACTTCAGATCTTTCTTTTTCCCTTTGCTCTGGTCACTGACATCTTTTTGGATGGTGGCTGCTCCATAAACCCAAATCCAGTATTAGGAGATGCAGAGCAGGTCACCAACATATGTCGCGAATGAGAAAGAAACCTTGGTAAGAAGACAGGAAGATTTAGGAGTTGGTTGTTAATATAGCATAACCTTGCATGTTTTGACTGAAACAAAAGGAATTCCGAACAGTAGAACCAGGTTAGAAGATTGCAGAAAAAGGACGGGATGTCCCGCTCCACTGATATTACTGGAGGGACTCAAGTCAGGTATATCATGTCCTTGAAAGCAGTATAACCTAATAGTTCAGGGCTTCTGGGTCCTTCAAGACAGAGTCTAAGCCATTATATATCCCTCTCCATAAAATGGGAGTGATTATCTTAGGACTTACCTCCTGAAGTAGTGATGACTCACTAAGATAATGCACTCAAAGTGCCTCACACAGTGCCACGTAATAGACACACAGCGAGCTTTAGTTTTTATTGTTTTTCCATTACTGAAGATGTAATGAATTGTAGCAGTTGTAAGGAGTCTTGCATTCTTTCTGTCAAACTTCATCAGTTGAGGAAATCAGTTTTACAGTTGTTCTGCTTTTGCCTTGTCTCCAGCAGCAGGGACTCACTACTTTCTGAGGCGGACAGAAGTTTTTCCATATATGGCAACAAAGCCTGTTTTCCCAAAATTTCTGCATTTGGTTCTTGTCTTGGCTTATGTGGACACTCGGAGCAAAATCTAATCTTCCTTCCACAGAATATGCTAGTTCCTTTAGTCAGTCTTTTGGTGGTAAGTTTTCAGATGCCTTTGCTTCTTCAAATGCACTTTGATGTTTCAGTGACCCATTTATGCTGTGTGTGTCCAGACCTAAGCTTACTACTGTCGAACTAGTGACACCTGTGTCCCTGCCAATTGACTTAGCACTTAGTGAGTGCTCCATACCTTCCAGGCTGTGTCCTCTTTACAATATTATGAGCTAATTTTTATTGTTATCTCTATATTATAATTAAGAAACTGAGAAAAGTAAAAATGTATCATTCTACCTCTTTTTAAATAAGATTGTTGAATATATCGGAAAATATTTGCATATAGAATTAGAAGTGGAAATTCACAGATTAACAATGTAAAATTAAAATATGCTAAATAGGAGTACATAGCTGATGGCAATTTGAAAAAGAAAATATAACATTGTTTTATTATTATAATATTAGATAAACTGTCAATATAATGTAGGAGATGTATATTTTTATCAGGTTTATTATTAACTTCTTGGATTATTCTAGGCAAGGAAGAAAGAACATTGTCACCCAAAAAAGGTATAGCCACCCTGCGGTATCATTTTAATTAAGGCAGTGTGTATTCCTAACATAATGTGTGAAAACAGAACACTGACTGAAATATAAATCTAACTGTTCTATGAGAAAGTAGTCTATAAATCAAATATATATAAATGCACTCAAGAGAATTTAGGCCCAAGAGAATGTAATAAATACTATATCTTCATTGAAGTTTTTTATAATGTTATTACTAAAAATGTAAACTAAAAATAAAAAAGCAATTGGCCAACTTCTCAAGAGGCATTTAAATTCCTAAGCGAAATAACTGACCAGACAGAAGCAAGCCTGCATATTATGAAGATAATTCACAGTTTGCTAATAAAATGCAGGAGACAGATTAAATTCTTAACCGACTATAGCCAATATAAAGTTATAATGGAAACCATGAGATAGTCCTCTTAAAATCCATCAAATACACAAGAACAACTTAAGACAATAAACAATTTAAATGAGAATAAAGGACTCTGAGTTGGCTAAATAATTTTCTTAAGTTTCAGAGTCAACTTTGCTACATTAAAAAATTAAAAACAAATACACAAATAAAAGCAAACCAACTAACTATATATACAGAAAAGGAACAAAAGAAAAAAGCAGGACAGTACATTGCAAACGTTCCTTTCAATGGAGCATGCTCATTTTCTTCCCCAGTACTGCCACAGCATGGATGGACAATGAACTTGTCAACTGAGAGAAAAAGTTCTTCCTTTGCATAGAATATCTCTGTAGCTCTGTGAACTTAGAATCTGTTAAATTCAAGTGGATTTAAAATGAGATAGGATTGGGGCACTTGGGTGGTTCAGTCAGTTAAACACCCGACTCTTGATTTTGGCTCAGGTCATGACCTTGCGGTTCGTGGGATCAAGCCTTCCATTGGGCCCTGTGCTGAAAGCACTAAGCCTGCTGGGGAGTTTCTCTCTCTCTCTCTCTCTCTCTCTCTCTCTCTCTCTCTCTCTCCCCCTTCCCTGCTCACATGTGGTTTCTATCAAAATAAATAAATATTAAAAAAAATAAAATGAGGTAGGATTTATTTCAATTTAATCTAATTTAAGGCATTCTAATTTTGGATTTTAAGTCAACAGCCTAACCTGGATATACACTGTTTTATTCTGGGTTTTCTGAACCAAACAAAGCCTGAGACAGGGATTCAGGTGCCATGCTTTATTGAGGGGATGTTCTTCAGGAAGAAGCTGCAGGAGAAGAGGTGATGCAGGCTAGGGAAGGGAGAAGAGCTGAGCAAGCATGTGGTTTCAGGTAAATTCTAGCCTTGGCTACACGTGGATTTGCTGTGGCGATGAAAGGAGGGGCAATGGAGGCATATATCACAGCATAAACCACAGCACGCCTTGTCACCCAAGGATGTCAGCCAGTCAGTGTGTGTGTGTGTGTGTGTGTGTGTGTGTGTGTGTGTGTGTGGTTGGGTTGAGATGGGATGGGATGGGATGGTATGGGGAGGAGGCATGTGGTAATTCCCTGGTGAGGTGGCTCCTGTCTACACTGGCATTGGCCTGGTAAAGGGGGATCTGGACAAGGTATCAACATGGATTCTGCTACATGTACATTTGAATTCTATTTTCACCAACTTTAAGGCCTTTAGAAATAACTTTTCTATATAATTTGCTGAAAGGAGGAGAATGAAGGTAGAATATGTGGCCTAAACTTTATACTAGGTGTTTCACCCAGATTGGCAGATAGGTGTAGGTTTAGATGAAGTAGGTAAGAGTCTTCATTTAGAAATCAGGTTTCATAATTTTCTAAGACTCACTTTGAATTTTCTAGTTGCCATTTTAAGACTTCCCACTTTGTGTGCTTAGTTTTTTTTCCCTGTTGCTTGGAGAGTGACTCAAATGCTAACCAGATCCTATGTTCTGCTGTTAGTAAGGTACAGACTTTACAAGATGGTTTGAAAGAAGTGGATCAAACACATCTCAGTACATTTTCCCCAGGCCATGTGATAAGACAGGAGGGCCTTGGATGCAGTCCTTTAGGCCACGGGGTATTTGAAAATGAAGTTGTTTATTCACACTGCTTACTCTTTACTTTCATCAGCTTATCTTTCTTCCTCAATTCTTGACCTGAAACATTTGAGTCCAGGAAGGCTGGGAACATGAAGGTCTGTGTCACTCTTCCTTCTGAAGTAAATACCACAAGGTAATCCCAGCACACAGTGTGGAACTGAGAGACATTCATTCCTCAAGAAAGATTACTGAGCCTATGAAAACCAGGTGTTCTTCGAGGTTCTGGGTGTGTGTCAATAAACCAAAACTGACCAAGTCTCTGTCCTCATGCCATTCACGTGCTAGTGGGCCAAAAACTCATGTAAGCAAACATAATAATGTATCAGTAGGAGAGATACAGTAGGGATAAAAATAAAACAGGACAAAGAGTTAAGGAATGTTGCCTGGTTGCTATTTTATTTAGACTGGTGAGAGGGAAGGAGCTCTTGGATACAGGAACAGTTGAGAGTGACCAACAGAGCCTTGGGGGTGAAGGGAAGAAAAGAGGTCCAAGTATCAGGTACAGGACTTACAAGTATGGAAAGGCATCTTGCTGAGAGAATAATGTGTGGAGAGGCATCCTACTGAGAAGATAATGTGGCTGTTAGGATGGGATGGAGGCCTGGAGACACCTAGGAGCTCACCTAGCAACAAAATCTTTTGGTTGCTAATTCTATAATGATTTTTATTTTTATATTGTCAATGCCATTTTTACAATGAAGACTTTGAAGCGTTCAAATGACTTCATTCAGATTTTGATTCCTACAGAAATTCTAATTCTACTGAAATATAGATAAAGACACACACACATATCGAAGTTATATATATATAATACAATATTTAAAATTGCCTTCATGCTTTTGTAGAAAACCCAGCCCTGGAGTGGCCTCTGATAACGAAAATCCATGGAAATTTTGTTTTAGTAAGAATGTCAAAAATGGAATCAAAAGATTGCTTCATGTTGTTTTTTGAGAAAGCAGCTGTTGCTCAATGAAGGAATGATGGCCTTTCAAATTTGGGTTCTGTCAGGGAGGGAATGAGATGTCAGCAAGGGAAGGGGATTAGAATGACTCAGGGCTTCCGTGTAATTTAAGGTGCTTCCCTCACACCTTTCCATGGAATGCCAGGAGGAGCTTGTTTCTTAGGGTCTTCTCAATCTTTAGCATTACTAAAGTTCCATTTTCTTGCTATTTTTGACTACTTGATTTTTCTCCCCTCTTCTGTTGCTTGCTTATTATTTGAGTGCTCTTTCTCACTTTTTTCCTCTCTCCTCCCTTTCTGGAAAGCTGGCTGTTTATTTTTCTAATTCTAATGAAAGGAAACCAAAGGGCCACCCAGATAAGTTTATCTAAGAAGTCCTAATTTCCTGGTGTCTTTTGTTGTTATTTTGGTTTCCTTATTATGTCAATATATAGCAGTCGTAAAGTAGGTTTAGCTGGTTTTTTTTAAGTTCAAATATATCCGGCATATAAACCGGCACAAATATGATGACAGAAGAGACCCAAGAAATGTTCGTATTAAGTTATTTAAGATGAATTTAATTCTAGTTGAAAGCTGACTTCCTGGGTGACGCACTATGAGGGACTCTGAATCCCTGGCTCCATGGTGTATGTGGGTTGGTGTTGGCATGCTAAGCACTTATCAGTTAGTCTCCACTCTACCATGGCTTGTTGTGACCCAGGTGTATAGTCAGCCTGTCACCTTCCTGGACAAGCCCCTTGGAACAGAGATGAATTGGATGCATAAAAAGTGTAAAAGGGCTGGGGGAGTCTGAAGCAGCTGTGTATTCAAAGATTAAAACACTTCATGTGCAGTTTGACTTTGAAAAGACTGAATAATCAAGGGAAAGCAAAGTGAATTAAGAGCCTTCTGTAGGCAGCTTGCTTGTGTTTTGGAAGCCCATCAGGTCTCTGACTGATGATTTCATTTCACAGGTCTTTAGTTTTATGTTGCTTTTTGGCCATGGCTGGAAACCTCAGTGAAACACTTTTATCCTAGAATTGGAATGATCAACCACCTTGCTGAATGAATATGTGCAATGCGAGGTATAGGAACAGACTAAGAAACAAGCGAGAACATAATTAAATCTCATTTCCCCCTGATCCCCATCTTAACTGTTTGTGCTTTATAATTTTACATCTCGGACAACTATTGTGATGTGGAAGACCTGGTATATATCAACACTTTCAAGGCCTCTATTTAAGCCAAATACATCCTTATAGAAATGCTTTTTTTGTATATATATTTTTCTTACCTCCTGTATTAGTTTCCTATAACAAAGTACCATGAACTTAGTGGCTTAGAACAAAAGAAACTTATTTTCTCACAGATCTAGAGGCCAGAAGTCTGAAATCAAGGGGGTGGTCAGGGCTGTGCTCTCTCTGAAGTCTTTATAGAGCATCCTTCCTTGTTCCCCCTCCCCCTGCTTTTTAAAATTTATTTATTTATTTTGAGAGAGAGAGGGGCAGAGAGCAAGGGAGAGAGAATCTCAAACAGGCTCCATACCACCAAGTGCAGAGCCAGATGTGGGGCTCAAACCCACTGAACTGTGAGATCATGACCTGAGCCAAAACCAAGAGTCAGACACTTAACTGACTGAACCACCCAGGTGCCCCAAGTCCTTCCTTGCCCTTTTCCTCACTTCCGGTAGTTGCTGGAAATCCTTGGCATTCTTTGGCTTGTAGATGTGTTATTCTAATTTCTGCCTCCATTGTCACATGGTATTTTCCCTGTGTCTCTCTGTGTGTTTTTGATGGTTTGCTTGCTTATTTTGTTTTGTTCTTGTTTTTCTTATAAGGACAGGAGCCGTGGATTAGGACCCACCTTAATTCAGTATGACTTCATTTTAACTAATTAAATCTATAAAGACCTATTTTCAAATAAGGTCATATTGTGGGTCCAAGTAGACATGAATTTTGGAGGGATTCTATTCAACCCAGTCCCCCACCCCCATCCTACTAGATTGCAAGCAATTGTGAAAGAAAAGACTATACCTTATTTGTTCGAGTAGCACTTGGAACCCAGTGGATGCTTAATAAATGGTTGTTAAATAAAATGACAGCTTTACTTTGAACATTTAAATGTACTATAAAGAAACAATAAGGGGCACCTGGTGGCTCAGTTGGTTAAGCTTCTGACTTCAGCTCAGGTCATGATTTCATGGTTTGTGGGTTTGAGCCCTGCATTAGGCTCTGTGCTGACAGCTCAGAGCCTGGAACCTGCTTTGGATTCTGTGTCTTTCTCTCTCTCTGCCCCTCCCCACTTGCACTCTGTCTCTCTCTCTCAAAAATAAATAAAACATTAAAAATTAAAAAAAAAGAAATAATAAGGGATTTAAATGATGCCTAAGAATGTTAATATATATTTATATATCCATCCATATATATATAAAATAAATACAAATAAAATAAATATATATGTATAAAATAAAATATGTATAAAATAAATATGTAAAAAATAAGTGTATAAATAAATAAAATATATACACAAAGAGGTATGTATATTTTAATGTATCATTTATATATGATTTTATTTTATTTTATTTTTTTTAAATTTTTTTTTCAACGTTTATTTTTTTTTTGGGACAGAGAGAAACAGAGCATGAACGGGGGAGGGGCAGAGAGAGAGGGAGACACAGAATGGGAAACAGGCTCCAGGCTCTGAGCCATCAGCCCAGAGCCTGACGCGGGGCTCGAACTCACGGACCGCGAGATCGTGACCTGGCTGAAGTCGGACGCTTAACCGACTGCGCCACCCAGGCGCCCCTATATATGATTTTAAAGAAGTTAGGCACCATGGAATAGTTCCTATTAGTCTTTTTAAGATGGAAAATAGTTTAAGTCTGTTACCTATAGGAAATGACTAAGTAGATCCTTTTGCTTTCTCCCATTTACTCTTAACTTTCCAGGCAGCAAATTTGACATTAAGGGTATAGACAGTGTGAACATATAATTAAATATTTTTTAAAAAAATATTATTTTAACGTTCTTGATAATCCTAATGTTCTTAACAATTCCTTAGTAAATGGAGATTGGCAGCTTTGAAATTAACCCACTTTAATCTATTCTGAAAGTTACAAGAATGGAGAGTGGCAAAATGTTCCTTCACTATCTATTCCTAAAGACTCAATCATGGGTGCAGAAATGGAGGTACTTCCCTGAGAGGCCTACCTAGGGGAAGAAGCAGAAGACATGCACATCTGTTCTGTCCTGGAACGGTCCTAATCACTTTTCTGGCATCAATTTATTGCCACAGAAATAATGATGATGTCACAAATTTAGCACTCTGACTTCGTGATACCACAAGACCTTTGCTTTCTTTTACTTTCTTTATACAGGAGGTGGACAACATCTACTATGAAAGGAAAAAAAAAAGCATCTTGTTTGAATAAAAGCCAGTAATTTACAAAAGTGGAGACAAAAACTAATAACTACCTAGGGAGGAAGAAATGGGGTTTTCTGAAGTAGATTTTCACCTACCCTTTAAAGCAGGACAACTTAAGTTTTGAGATATGTCTCTAAACAATACACCTGATTTGTAATAAAGTAAAATACATAGAGGATGATGCTAATACATGTAATAATATATAAAATTTAAGATAAAGTTTCGTTAAGTTTACTTACCTATTTGTCTTCATAAGGTTAAAAACTCTGATGATAAATCCCTGCAGAAAGACAGTTCTATTGGGATGTCAAAATTTTTCTCCTCACAGCTTGCATTTAATATAATGGATAGCATGAAAGTTAATTGTTTTATTAAACTAAAACATAGGAATGGCACAATAGATTTATATTTGTGTAGCTTCCGTTAAAATAAACTTTCTATTTTAGAACAGTTTTGAATTTACAGAAAATAATATGAGGTAATACAGAATTCCTGTGGATCCCACATCTAGTTTCCTCTATTAATAATATCTTACATCTGTATGATATATTTGCTAAAATTAATGAGCCTATATTGATTATTATTAACTAAAGTCCATGCTTTATTCATATTTCCTTAGTTTTTAATCTAATGTTATTTTTCTATTCCAAGATCCCATTCAGGATATTATATTGCATTTTAGTTGTAATGTCTCCTGAGTCTCCTCTCGGCTGTGACCATTTCTTAGATTTTCCTTGTTTTTGATGATCTTGGCAGTTTTGAGTAGTACCAGTTGGGTATTTTGTAAAATACTCTTTTATTGGAATTTAATATTTTCTCATGATTTGATTGGGTTCGCAGGTTCTTGGGAGGAGGATCACAGGAGCACAATGCCATTTTCATCACCTTGTCTCAGGAATACGTACTATCCACACGCCTTGACACTGTTAATCTTAGCCTTCATTACTTGGTCAGGAGTTGCTTTTATAATTTCACTACTCTAAGTTACTATCTCCTCCCAACCTCCATACCCCCACACCCCCCGCCTTTCTCTATTATATTCTTTGTGTAGCTCACACTTAAGGAGTTTTGAGGTGTGGGGTTATGTTCCATTTCCTTGAATATAGAGTATCTACATACATTATTTGTAATTTCTGCATAGGAGAATTGTCTCTTCTCTCTATATTGATTTATTCAGTCATTTATCTAGATTAGTGTAGACTCATGGATATTTATTTTATGCCTTGGATTACAAACCCAGACTACTTTATGAATTTTGTTCAAATTGTTCCAGCTTTGCCTATTGAGAACTCCTTCACAAGTTAGTTCTTGTATTCTATGTATAATTTTTAGGTCAGCCAAACTAAATTTTAATAGACCATGACCTCTCTTTCCCCCTTCATACAATCACTATATAAGATAATTTTGGAGAAGAGGGCATTATTTGGCCATGGTATTAGTAGGTAGTTTGGCCAGATAGTAACATCCATTTTCTACCTTTGTTTTCATTTCTATCTTTTGTTAATTTATATCTCAAGAAAAATAGACATGTTTCACAATTTAGGTTAATATAAGTTTGTCAATTATTTTATGCTCTAAGTAGATTTTTAAGCCTATTGGGTGTTGGGAAAAAAAGCTGGGGATGTGGAAGGTGAAGCAACCTCCTACAGCAGTTTTCTCATCTTTCACTGACATTTTGCTTTTGCTTGAAGATATTGTACTTGAAATAGGATCTCTCCCCTAGAGAAAGAGCATGCTTGGTCCTCCTTTATCCCTTTCACCTGCTTTCTTACACTTTTGTCTCTGGCACAACAATGGGGAAACACCCTGCTAGGGCAAAGTTTATGTCCCAATCTCACACTCCTGTCCCTTTACAGCACCCCCTCAGCCAGCAGCTCAAACCGCTTTCCAGTCTAGCCACACCTGAGGAAAAAGGTCCAGACATTTTTGTTGTTGTTGTTACTTTTTCCTCCTCTCAGGGACAACACCCAATTGAAAACAGTCTGATAGTTTGGAGTAGAGTGTTTTTAGGGTTTGTAGAGAAATTGGTGTTATGATTTTTTAAAGTAGTTACCACTGTGTTATATTTGGCATTAGAATTTCAATTCAGAATATAAATACCACTCAAAGACACAAAATACAGCATAATAAAAGGAAACGAGAGGTAAGAGGTGGGGTTCTTCAGTTACTTTGTGGTTTTGTAGTATATAGGGCATGAATATATCATAAATCATTGATTTAGTATTCATTTATTTTGTTGCTGGCACTATGATCTTTTAAAATGAAATTTTTTATTAGCTTGGATCTATAATCTGTGTCACTAGAAAGCTTTGCCAACCTCTTTTATGTGTTGTTGTTTATTTCTTTATCTTTTTATTGCCAGTGACAAGGCATAGAGCAAAGCTTAACTAAATAACACAAAACACCATTACATCGCTTAGTAACACGGAGGTGAAAGAAAGACATGAAGAAATTGATATTACAGAGACACTGTGTTATACTTACTGCATTAACCCAACTGACTTCTTCAAGTAAACCCTGGGCTCTGTTCATCCAGAGATTTTTAGCTCCATGTGATGATTTGTCTAGAGAGGTTTTTCACGAAAGATCTGTTGGCATTTCTTTATCTTTTATCAAATAGATGTTTAGAAAAACATGTTAATTTCCATTTTGAAATGATGTGCTTATGAAAGATTCATAAGGTTTCAAGGTAGTGTTATTTTTACTTATTATGGGTTTGAAATATGAATAGTACATGTGTAAGTCTCCTTTCCGGGTTTAGGAAGGGCTTATGTAGCACTGGAGTGAAGTGGAAGAAATTCCCTCTACAGTGAGGCTGTTTTAAATTTAACTTTCAACATTTTAGGAGTTAGATCACAAGCTGAGGCAGGGCATATGGCATTAAATACCTGGATGTGCCTTATGTTATGGATATGAATTTAGTGTTGATCAGAGTAAAGCCTTTTATTTTTTGGCATCTAAAGGATAAATGAAAACCCTCCATCTGTGACTGGTGCAGTGTTCCAGAAAGGTGTTCTAAAAATTATAAAGGATTATCATGCTTTTCATAAATACAACCTGTCAAATCCATATAGCTGAAGAAGTTGGGAATAGTCTATGAATTCTAGAAGTCCTTGTTCAAAAATATTTCACTCAAGTCAGGTGTTCTGATATCCTTTCTACCTTGTTTTGTTATGAATGAATTTAAGGCATCAATGAGCTAACGTAATTATTTCTATTTTTCCTCAGTGGTAGTCCAGTTATTGTTCAAACTCCTTAAGTATCCAGGTTGTATGCTTCCTAACGTGATGTACTCACATCCATTATTACATCTTAGGCAAGAAGACCAACGAGTTTGTAGGGATGGGGTTGAACAGTATTTAGTGGAATTAATATATCATTTATATTTATTAGAAATGCACAATATAGTTTTCTAGCTTTAAAGGAGGAAAAACAAAGCAAAACCAAGAAATTTGGTGATGAAGCAGCTGTCATGGCCTATAGCCAGAAAGTGCAATATCTTCTGTACTCAACAACCACAGCTATTAGGGAAATATTACTTCTGGGGCAATGGAGGATAGACACAATCCTGAAATGCCAAGCCATTTTCCACTGTGCAAGCTAAAGTACCTACCACAGGTGTGTGGCCTCATGCATTCCATTAAGTGCATCATTTCCTAGAGGCTGCTGTCCTTAGGATGCAAAGTACAGCCCAGAAGTGTGTACTAAATATATGGAATTTTAATTTTTATCAAGAAGCTCTGTTTCTCATCCAAGTTTATGTTGTTGAGAGGAGGACTGGGTAATGTTTGTCTTCATACCCTCCACAGTATTCCCATGGTGCCTTATACTTAGTAGGTTCTCATAATCTTTTTTTGTGTGTGTGTGAAATTGAATTGTTAACTGGATATAGGGGGACTTGGGAAATTATATCTGCTGGTTGAATATACAAATTTTTAGACATTAATTGGATAATATTTTGAGGCCAATTATGTGCCAGTACCATGTGTTTTTTTTGTGTGGGGGGGTAAGCAAATGTAGACAGATATAAGCCCCACTCTCACAGAGTGGGAGTGATAAGAGTAAAATTTTTTAAAAATTAAAGTATTATTAACCAGATGGTCATATAAATTAATATGTAAATCAATGCACAAGAAAAATATTTTAGAATATTTTATTTTCCAACTTAACTGGCATGTATCAGAAGACAGCTTACCAAGTGTGATAAGTTGTAATTTAAATTCATTTAAATTTATCAGATCATTTTGACAATTTGCGGGTCCTTGGTTGATTTTTAGATGAAGTCAAGGTGGTATTTTGTTGGAGAAGGTTGTCAGTAGTTATGATGCTCTTTCTCAATCAGGATGTTAATCACATCAGACTTTTCCAAAAACCGCCCCCATCAATCTCGCTGGGTCAGCATTTCTATGCTGGAGGGCAGCTGACACCATATCCTTGGGAGGGCTGAGTACATGCCTGGATGTCAGTGGTTCCCTTATTATGGCCTGGACCTAGGGAGATTCTGCCTTAGCTCAGTGTCAACAGCACCTCCACCAGTGCTTCCTGCCCTGCCATCTACATACTACATACGTGCCTGACCTGCATTGTGCTACCCTGAGGCAGTCATAGCCATTTCCCATGACTCTCCTGCCATGGTCACCTCTTGGTGCACTAGATGGATGTGCAGGTAGAGGTAGTGGATATCTATCCACCACCACAACATCCTGCCCCATTCTCAGACTCTTGTCACTGCTCCATGGCAATAGCTTTAGGTAGCATGTAATAAGGCATTAAGTGTTTAGATTAAAAGTAGGTTAATATTTTAATAACCAGTGCAGAGAAATATCAGCATTGTATACTGGTATCTATATAATATCTTTGATTTTTAAATTGCTAGAAAAGAGCCCTCTTCTGATTGTACATGGATAATTAGTAAAATCAGGAAGAGATAATGTTAATAAATAACGTATATCTTTGTTGAATGAGAGTTTGTCTGCAAGGATTTTTTGGGGGGTCGTGAGAGGATTAGGGGTCATATATAACTCTATGATACGTATGATGACAACAAGATTGGGTCTTGGAAAATTTCCACACTGTGTTTGGGATCACAATGTAAGGTTAATAACAGTCTTACTTATAGTATGAGTGTAAAGCTTGTACGTTAGTCAACAATAAATTGAGGTGACAATAAAAGTGTCCGGGAGAGTCCTTTGTGCTCTAGAGTAATTCAGTAGATATTAGTTGACCTGATTTTATGAAGCCACTGGCACAGTGCTAAAAATATGATTGTATATATTAGCTGTGGCCCCATAACTGAAATGTTAATCTCAGTAGATTACTGCTCATATTTATGGCAGTAAAATATTTATGTTCTGAATCAATGAATAAATAATGCTGATGGATCAAAATATGGTTCAGGGTTATAAGTAAAAGAAGCTAATACAATAGGAACAAAATTTATGTATGGATGCATAATGAACAGATATGAAATACTTTATAATTGATAAATGACAGCATTATTAATAACTACTTAATGATAAATACTTTTTTAAAATTTTTAGTAAAATATACATAACAAAACTTATTGTAAAAATTTTATCATTTTTTAAGTATACAGTTCTGTAGTATTAAGTACATTCACATTGTTGTGCAACTTGATGATAAATTCTTATTAAGAGCAAGGTCATGCTATATCCTGTAGGGTGTTTTTTTTTTTTTTTAATTTTTTATTTCTTATTTTTATTTTTATTTTTTAAATTTTATATTATTTTTAAAAACATTTTTATATATATATATGAAATTTATTGACAAATTGGTTTCCAAAGGGTTTTTTAAAAAATGGTAAGGGGCGCCTGGGTGGCGCAGTCGGTTAAGCGTCCGACTTCAGCCAGGTCACGATCTTGCGGTCCGCGAGTTCGAGCCCCGCGTCAGGCTCTGGGCTGACGGCTCGGAGCCTGGAGCCGGTTTCCGATTCTGTGTCTCCCTCTCTCTCTGCCCCTCCCCCGTTCATGCTCTGTCTCTCTCTGTCCCAAAAATAAAAACGTTGAAGATAAAAAATGGTAAAAATCACATATTTTCAGAGTCATCAACTACAGTTCAACTGAGTCTTGATACAGGAATATAAGTCGTAAGGAGCATACAGAGGAGGAACACAGATAACTTGGTGCAAACTTCACCACTTTTAAATACATTTTAGTATATATTCTAGGATGTTGGTACACTTTTTTCTTTGTATTTGAGCCAGTACTTTCTTCACACGATGACAGTATATTATTAATAGTTTATAGTGGAAATTCAGCGTATGAATCCATCCTTAGTAATTGACATTTACACCAAGTAGGTAGTTCCTGGTACCTATTACTGTAGAGATATGTGGAGATGGGTAAGAAATATATTAAAAGATCAAACATTTGTCCTTCATATATTGAAGGTGTTACAGACTAATGGAGTTCTGGAGTGCTTAGAACAGCTGGATTTTTAGAAGACCTTTGTTTTTTTCAGAGAGTTAAATTAACATTAATTACTATGTATTAAGGCAATATGCAAAGTCATGGTTAAAATTTAGCATTGCTGTTTATTCCTATTAAACATCTAATGTGACATAAATGGAAATTAAATGTGAAAGAATATTATTATGTTTGAGAATCTTAAAAGTATTACACTTTTTCCTTAAAATTAAAATATAGACCACTTTCCTATTTATGCTTTTTTAACTTTAAAATTCCTAGATCATGCACTAGATTCCAGAACACCTTTTACTGATAAAAATCCATTTACTGATAAGATTAAAATTTCCTTCTTTAGTAATAAGGTTTTAATCCAGGACAACTGGTGAAATCATTTCATATACAAATATTTTTGAAAGTAAAAAAAAACTAAACTAAAATTCCTTGTGTCCTCTTCACTAATCAATTTGAATATTTGATTTTTAATTTTTGAATACTCTTATAATATTAAGAAATCCACAAATATTTTGGATAACAATATTAGTACTGCTTAGGCATTGTAGTCTCATATTAAAAGATATTGATGCTTTTCATTTTGAAGTTCTTTGCTTTTCAAAATCTTCACCATTTTAGTGAGTTACATAAATAAATATTTTGACAACATTAAAAAATCATTCTGAAAAAAATTCTTACATGGCAATTTCTGCTGGTGTTCTGTTTATGAATGAGTTGGATAAACATAGAGAATGATGAGGATTATGTTTGCATTGTCAAAGGCTATTTCCAAGTAAAAAAAAATCTCTAACTTCTAGCTCCTGCAACATACAGTTGGGATTAGGCATTATTTCTAACTAAATGTTGCATATTGTGTTCCTCTTGCAAGTTTCTTTGGATCTTAAAACAGGTATATGATAAATGCCCTGAGAGGCTTTCCTTATGTCATTTTCTTATTTGTCTTCATCCAGCTTTCAATTTGAGAAGCCTTCTGAATTCTCTGCAGTTTTACTTTCCATTCAATTCACCTGGCTCCCCATCTTCCAAAGATGCAGATCAAACTATGAGCTGTCCACGTGTTTGATAATTAGGTCACTAGTCTCTCTCCTAAGATTCCTCCTCTCCATCTGAAAAAACACCCTTCTCATTTTAGCAACTCACTATTCTCCAGACTCCCCTTCATGCTACTTTACATATTTATCAGTTTTCCCATGTAGTTCCTCCTGGAGCACTCCCCTTTTTTTTACCAGATGAATATGGTCAGAGGCAGGCACAATTATGGAAAAATCCATCATTGGAAAGATGGCCATTGCTTCTGTTCAAGCTCTAGGAAGACTTCATGTTTTTTCTTCTCCAGCTAGCTTTTCAACTTGTTTCTTAAGATTTTATGCCAACATGTGTTTTAGACACAGGTGTTTCTTTCTTTAAACATGTATTAAAAGTTTGACTAGTTAATACATATATAGTGTCAGAAGATTTAAAGAGATGTATTCTATTGAAAGTCTCTCTCTCAACCCTGTCTCACGTTTGCCCAGTTCCCAATTGGCCGTAATAGATAAAAACATCCAGAGATTTGTTATGTTTGTCTGAGCTAGTACACACTTATATTTACATGTTATTTTTTTCCTCTCTATTTTAAGGCAGAGTGAGCCATACTTATTCATATTCTTCTGTATCATCAGCCAGGCTAGATTACCATGTTGATTTTAAAATCTCCATGCCTTAAAACTGCATAGAATTATATTTCACTCACACTGCGTGTCTATTGTGAGTCACCTCTAGCCTTGGTTCCCGTCATTGCCTCTCAAGAATCCAGGCTGATTGAGCAACATCTAGTTGGAGCAGTGCTAGACTAATGGCAGAGGGATAAAAAGGCATGGTAAACTACGTGTTGGCTCTTAAATCTTGTGTCTGGAAGTAATACATGACATATATACCCACATTTCATTGGACAAATCAAGTCACATCTTTCCTCAGGTCCAAAAGGGTTGGGTATGTATAATTCTCCTGCAGGGAGAGGCAGCAGGAGTTAAGAATAACTGGTGAATAGTAACCCAGTCTGCCCCAATTAGTAATGAAGACCTCAGTATCATTTTACAGCTGTGCTGCCTTCCATTGAATGGATGTGCCATAATTTAATAGGTTTCTAATTAATAGATACTAGGTTTTTAATCTTATTACAAATGGTTCTGAAAGGCATTATTTCATATGAATGTGAGTACCCCTTTAGGGTAATTCTGAGGAGTGAAATTGCTGGATCAAAAGCATATGTATTTGTAATATTGATTGAGATCACTAAATTGCCTTCCAGTTTATTCCAGCACGCCGTGAGAGTGCATGTTTCTTTTATGCTCACCAATACAATGTTTCATTAGACCTTTTGGAATTTAACAGGTCTGCCAGGTATAAATGGTATCCCAGTACAGTTTTAATCAATGTTTTTTAATAAATGACATTGAGTATTGTTTAATATATTGAAGGGTCATTTGCATTTCTTTCTTTGGAAACTATCTGTTCATATCCATTGGGTATTTTTCTGCTGAGAGATTGATCTTTCTCTTGTTGACTTCTGAGAATTCTTAATCTGTTGAGGAGATTATCATTTAATAATTACTTAAAAAATCAACTGACTTTTGACTTTGCTTATGTATTCTTGTTTTTTAATTATGATATTTGTATATCTATCTCTTGCTTTGTTTGCTTTGTAATATTCAAGTCTTTTTATTTGTGTAGTAAAATTTATTTTTCCTATGTATTTCAAATGTTGAGCCACTGTATTAGTTTTCTATGTTGTGTAACTAATTACCACAAATTTAGCAGTGTCAAACAACATACGTTTATTATCTTATAGCTTCTGTGGGTCAAAAGTCTGGGAACTACTCAGTGTGGGGTGTCCTCTGCTCAGGGTCTCACACAAAGCTGCAATCAATGTATTGGCCGGACTGTGTTCTTGTGTTCTTATCTGGAGACTCAACACTGGAAAAATTTACTTCCCAGCACCCTCTAGTTGCTGGCAGAATTAACTTCTTTTCCTCTGTAGGATTCTTGGACTCTTGAAAAAGACAGGATGGGAAAGAGAGAGAGAGGGAAAGAGGGAGAACGACTATCAAAATTGATGCTGCACTCTTATATAATCAGACTGAGACATAATTATATAAATCCCATGATGTTTGCCATATTCTGTTGGTTAGAAGCAAGCCACTGGTCCATTCATACTGACCTAGAGGGGATTTTCACAAAGACATGAATACCAGGAGTCAGGGATGATCGTGATCACTTTAAGGTCTGTCCACCATAGTCATAATAAGAAAGGTCTTACCATGAGGTTTTAAAGACATTTGCCATACTTTAATATATCTATGGTTCACTTATTTACATTTAAATCTTTTGATCCATTTGGAGTTTATCTGGTTGTATTATGTGAAGCATGGATCTAATTTAATCTTTTCCCCCAAGGACTACTCAGCTGTTCCATGACCATCCATTAAAAAGTCCAACTTTCATATGTAAAGTCATTTAAATATCTAGAAGTATCTCTGGGTATTGTAGGCAGAGCAATGGTCTTCCACAGATGTCTGCATCCTAACTCCTGAATCTATGAATATGTTATATTATATGGCAAAGTGGAATTCAAGTAGCAGATGTGATCTGGTTTACTAATCAGCTGACATTTGGATAGAGAAATTATCGTGGATTATCTGGATGAACACAGCAGAGTCACAGGGTTCTTTAAAAAAATTTTTTTTAACGTTTATTCATTTTTGAGAGACAGAAAGAGAGCACGAGCGGGGTAGGGGCAGAGAGAGAGAGGGAGACACAGAATCTGAAGCAGGCTCCAGGCTCCGAGCTGTTAGCACAGAGCCCGACATGGGGCTCAAACCCACAAACTGTGAGACCATGAACTTAGCCGAAGTCAGACACTTAATGGATTGAGCCACTCAAGCACCCCAGAGTCACGGGGTTCTTAAAAGTGAAAGCAGGAGGCAGAAGGAGAGTCAGAGTCAGAGTGATGTGATTGCAGAAAGACTTGACCAACCACCTACATTTTGAGCGTGGCAGGGGCCATAAGGTGAGAAATTCAGGAAGCTTCTAAAAGCTGGAAAAGGCAAGAAAAAGGATTTTCCCTAGAGCCTTTAGAAAGAATACAGCCCTGCTGATGCCTTGATATTAGCCCACTGAGACTAATTTTGGACTCACCCTCCATCTTTATTGAGGTATAATTGACAAATGAAAATTGTATATATTTAAGGTGTACAACATGAGTTGATGACATAATACATTGTGAAATGACTACTACAATCAAGCTAATTTAGATATCCATCACCTCTTATGTGTGTGTGGTGTGAATACTTAAGGTGTATTCTCTTAGAAAATTTCAAGCATACAACACAGTATTATTACATATGGTCACCATGCGGTACATTAGATCCCCAGGACTTATTTATCTTATAGCTTGTACCCTTTGATCAACATCTCCCCATTCCTCCCACCCTGAGCTTTTGGCAACCATCATTCTACTTTGCTATGATTTCAACTTTTTTATATTTCCCATATAAATGAGATCATATAGTGTTTGCATTTCTGTGTCTGGATTATTTCACTTCACATTTTATCCATGTTGTTGCAAGTGGCGGGATTTCCTTTTCTTTATGGCTGAATAATATTGCATTATATACAATATACATATAATATTCCATTATATATATTATATATATTTATCAGTTAAAAGATATAGTGAAATAGAAAGTCAAAGCTGCAACAGCAAAAGGGGCACAGCATAATAGATTAAATACTTAGAAATAATTTTTCAAATAAATGTACAAAATTTATTATTCTGATACTCGCTAAAGCTCATGTTAATTTTGGTAGTTTTTCATTTGACTTTTTCACACTAGTTGTATAATCCTCTTATCTACAAATAGTTCTATTTGTTCTGTCCATTCTTTATCTACAAATAACTTTTTTTCTATTTTTAACCAAATCAGCTTATACAGGCCATAGAAGTTAAGTGGTTAGTGGTGATAATGGGGTTCCTTGTACCTGATGGTAGTGGAATGCCTCCAGTATTTCCTCTATTAACAATGTTTTTGAGGTAAATGATTTTAAGGACTTAGCCACTAATTTCTACTTAGTTGAGTGTGTATTTGTCAAATGACTTTGTAGTGGCTATGGAGAATACCATGTGACTTTTCTTCAGATGTATTAAATAATCATTTGGTCATTTATTTTAAGAAAATCTGTTGAAAGCTAACTTATGTACCAGGTACTATTGTAGGCATATGGAATACAATGGTGAAGGAAAGCTTATAATAATGACAAAAAGCTTATAATAATGGCAGGAGAGAGATAGAGACAATAAATGAAAATGATGATATGTAAGTACATTGACTCAGTTCCAGAAGATGATACGGAAGTGCTGTAGCAAGTGCTAGAGAAAAAGAGAAGGCACAGAGTAAGGCAAGAAACCAGAAGTGCCATGGGTGAGAGTAGGAGAGTTGCAATTTTAAACAGAGTGGACAGCATAAGCTTTATTGTGTAGGCGACACTGAAGCAAGATATCTTAGGAGGTGAGGGACTTAACCTCTCAGATACTTGGTGGAAGCTTGTATTGGAAGCTTTTCAGACAAAGAGTATAACAGTGCGAAGATGTTAGGGCAGGAATGTTCCTGGAATGTTTGAGGAGCAGCAAAGTTCAGTGTGTCTGGAGCCATATGACTGAGGGGAGAAGTGACAGAGACAACAGTTGCCAGATTATATAGACTTTTTAGGTCAGTGTAAGAATTTTTGGCTCTTCCTCTGAGTGAAACAGGAAGTCTTCAGAGATTTTGGAACAGAGAAGTGACATGATCTGACTTATATGTTAAAGTGATACATTTATTTTAAATAGTATTAATGCCCCCAATGTTTGTAGCAGCACTATTGACAGTAGCCGAAGTATGGAAAAAGTCCAAATGTCCATCGATGGATTAATGGATAAAGAAGATATGGTATATACATATACAATGGAGTATTACTTGGCAATCAAAAAGAATGAAATCTTGCCATTTGTGACTACGTGGATGGAACTGGAGGGTATTATGCTAAGCGAGATTAGTCAGAGAAAAATATCATATGACTTAACTCATATGAGGACTTTAAGACCTAGAACAGATTAATATAAGGGAAGGGAAACAAAAACAATATGAAAACAGGGATGGGATAAAACATAAGAGACTCTTAAATATGGAGAATAAACAGAGGGTTACTGGAGGGGTTTGGGAGGAGGGATGGGCTAAGTGGGTTAGGGGCATTAAGGAATCTACTCCTGAAATCATTGTTGCACTATATGCTAACTAACTTGGATGTAAATTAAAAATAAAATAAAATAAAAACTTCAAAAAAATAGTATGAATGCATTTTCTCATATCAAATGATCTTCAAAGCCATATTTGGTCCTGATACACTATTCTGCTTTTCAAAGTATCAATGGATTCTGTTTGCTAATATTATCTTTAGTATTTTTACATTGATAGTCAAAAGTGAAATTGGTCTGAAGTTTGTGTTTGTGTGTATGTGTGTGTGTGTTGAGTAGTATACATATCCTCAACATTAATATTAGTGTTTTGCTCACTTCATAAAAAAATTTGAGAGGCTTCCTTCATTTTTCTATGTTTTTCAATGCTTAAAGAAAATTGGTATTATCCTTTTTTAAAAAGGTTTGCTGGAATTCCCCTGGGAAAGCAGAGACATATTTCTAATCTCTATTCCTGCATTAGACCACAGAAGAGAAGTCACTTTGTAGGGTTCTGTGTAGAAAAAAAAAAGTAAAGTGGTAGAGATATTTGGGCTTTTTTAAAATTTTGTTTTTAACGTTTTATTTATTTTTGAGACAGAGAGAGACAGAGCATGAACGGGGGAGGGGCAGAGAGAGAGGGAGACACAGAATCGGAAGCAGGCTCCAGGCTCCGAGCCATCAGCCCAGAGCCCGACGCGGGGCTCGAACTCACGGTCCGTGAGATCGTGACCTGAGCTGAAGTCGGACGCTCAACCGACTGAGCCACCCAGGCGCCCTGAGATATTTGGGCTTTTAAGAAATTTCTTTTATGAAATAATGCAAGGAAAAGCCTTTGTGAGTTTTTCTTATATGAGGAAACAGAATTTGATTTTGCTCTCGATGTTCGATGTGATTCTGACATCAAATTAAATCAAAAGTATTTATTGAGCATCTACTATATGATTATTAAATGAAGGTATACTTGAAATTATATTGTGTCTTAAGTAATGACTGTTGTAAAAACCCATTTAAAGTTTTGATATTGCATAAAATGTTTATTTACATTTGAGAGAGGGGGAGGGGAGGAGAGGCGGTATGCAAGCAGAGGAGGGGCAGAGAGAGACAGAGACAGAGACAGAATATGAAGCAGGCTCCAGGCTCTGAGCTGTCAGCACAGAGCCTGACATGGGGTTTGAACTCATGAACCGTGAGTTGAAGTTGGACACTCAACCAACCGAGCCACCTAGGTGCCCCGATATTGTATAAAATGTTTTAAACTACTAGCTCTTGATGTTTTCTATCTTATATCCTACTAATCACTCTATTCAATTTTATCATTTTTGCACACAGAGGGTGGCCCATGCTATCTTTTAAATCATCACTGTTTTCTAAGTAGAAACTGAAAGAAGAGCTAAGAGCTAAGAACTGAGAACTAAGAGCAGACTGAAAGCTAGAGGCTCTCAGCTTTAAGAGGAAGAGCAAGTTGTTATCTTAGCCTGCACTTTCAAGATACCTTCCATAAAATGAAATAATTAGCTCAAAGAAATGTTTGCATCCTCATGTTCAATGCAGCATTATATGCAATAGCCAGATCACAGAATCAACTAAAGTATCAGTGTGGTATGTGTATATGTGTGTCTGTGTGTATTGTGTGCATCTATATCTATATCATCTATATAAATCTGTATCTATATTCCATTGTATGTGTATATAAAAAGAAGTGCTCATTTCAACAGCACGTATACTAAAATTGGAATGATACAGAGAAGATTAGCATGGCCTCTGTGCAAGGATGACATAAAAAGAAGGAAACCTTGCATTTTGTGACAACATGGATGAACCTGGAGGACATGATGCTAATGAAATAAGCCAGACTCAGAAAGGCAAATACTGTATCATCTCACATGTGGAATCTAAAAAAGCCAAACTCAAAAACAGTAGAATGATGTTTGCCAGGCCTGAGAGTGTGGGAAATGGAGAGATGGTAGTCAAAGGGTACACACTTTCCATTATAAGATGAATAAGTTCTGGGAATCTAATGTAGAACATGGTTTTATGCGTACATAAAAATTGCTAATAGAGTAGATCTTAAATGTTATCACCAAAAAAAGGTAAGTATATGAGATGATGGAGGTGTTAACTAACATGATTGTGGTCCCCGTTTTACAGTATATACACGTATCAAATCATCATGTTGTACAACTTATTAAAGTGGAATGAACAATGCGGGATTATTTCTCTCTCGAGACAAGTGAAATGGTAAAGTGATTCCAGGATTGCTTTAGGAACTGTAGAGTTTCAGACCTCTGGGGAGTCTTCTCTTTGATTTTGTTGACCTTCCCTCATTCTCACAATGTGGCTGCCACTATACCGAATATGACATTTTTCAGCAGGCCTCAAATTCAAGAAAAAAGAGGTAAATGTATATGTTTTTTCTCTTTTTATCAGTAAATTTTTTTTCAGATATATTGCCACTGGAAATGAATAGGTCAAATGTCTACTAAATATTCTCTGGCAAAGGGAAGGTAGATTGCAATGATTTCCATGAACCAATCATGATTTATTTCCTAGGGTTTGGCCCATTACTGCTTGAAACCTGAATCAAAATAGGGTCCTGTTCAAAAAAGGGTAATGTGTTCTGGGTAGACATTCAAGTGTTGGCCTCAAGCGCTAAGAGGCAACACTTAATGACCTTTGCTGGGGGGGGGGGAGGATAGAACCATCTGTGAATATATACTGTTTCATTTCTATATTCTCATATCTGAGAGTCACCAGCTTGAAGCAATGGTTCTCTTGTCTCCAACAGGTCTTCATTCATCTGTATGTTGATGAGTCCCACCCCATTTCTCCAGCCAAACTTCCTGATTTCCAGATCCATAAATATCTAATTGTCTAATCCATAATTATATTTTCACTTGGATGTCTCATAATTATGAAGAATTCAACAGATCCATAGCTAACTTGTGACCTTGTATATCAGCGTTGAGGCCTCTCTCCTTGGCTTGCAGACTGCCACCTTCTTGCTGTGTCCTCCTATGGTGGACATCTATATGCACACATCCTTGATGTCTCTCTGTATTTCTCTTGTAAGAACACCAGATTAGTATAGGACCTACACTAACAGCCTCATTTTAATGTAATCACCCCTTTGTAAGGCCCTATGTCCAAATGTAGTCAGATACTGAGGTAATGGGGGTTAAAGTTTCAACAGAGTTGAAGAGAACACAGTTTAGCCCAAAACACGATCCAGCTTCTAGTTTCTTAATTTTGGCTATTATCATCTCTTGCCTAGATTACTGCAACAACCTCTTTTCTTTGTCAGTTCTTTTCCTTGTTCTCCAGGTAGAGTGTTCTTTATCATGACATCTCATGTTTATTTTTTAAAATTTTTTTAACATTTATTTATTATTGAGAGACAGAGAGAGACAGAGCATGAGCAGGGGAGGGGCAGAGAGAGGAGGAGACACAGAATCCAAAACACGTTCCAGGCTCTGAGTTGTTAGCACAGAGCCCGACGCGGGGCTCGAACCCACAAACGGTGAGATCATGACCTGAGCCGAAGTCGGATGCTTAACCAACTGAGCCACTCAGGCGCCCCTGACATCTCATGTTTAAATACCCTCAATATTTTGCTACTTTAACCTGGTGTACAAGGCCCTTTGTTATCTGTCTCTAGTCAACCTTACCATCTTTATTTCTGTACAATTTTTCCTCCACCACGTTCTTCATTAAATTTATTTTCTGGCTATATGGATCGTTCAGATTCTCAAAGTGACTTGCTCGACAGCCTCTGGGCCCTCAGATACTCACTTGGTAACTTATTTCCAGTGTGGAATAATTTGCTGTCTTTTACTTTCTCCATTATCTTGTGTCATCACAACTATGCAAACACCTTTAATCACTAATGGGCATTTAAGAAATCTCATGCATAGTACTAAGGAGGAAATACTAAGAGAGACTCTCAACATTAAAAAAAAATTATTTGGGGCACCTGGGTGGCTCAGTCGGTAAGCATCTGATTTCAGCTCAGGTCATGATCTCACGGTCTGTGGGTTCAAGCCCCGCATCGGGCTCTGTGCTGACAGCTCAGAGCCTGGAGCCTGCTTCGGATTCTGTGTCTCCTTCTCTCTCTGCTCCTCCCCCACTCACACTCTGTCTCTCAAAAATAAATAAACATTAAAAAAATTTTTTTAATCTTAAAAAAAATTATTTGTTTTTTCAATTTCAGTATAATTAACATACAGTGGTATATTAGTTTCAGGTGTACAATATAGTGATTCAACAATTCTGTACATCATTCAGTGCTCAACACAATAAGTGTACTCTTAATCCCCTTCACCTATTTCATCCTTTCCCCCACCCACCACCCCTCTGATAACCACTAGTTCGCTTTCTATATTTAAGGGTCTGTTTTTTTGTTTGTCTCTTTTTTTGTTTGTTTGTTTTGTTTCTTAAATTACACATATGAGTGAAATCATGTACTAATTGTATTTCTCTGACTTATTTCACTTAGTATTATATTCTCTAGATCCACCCATATGGCAAATGGCAATATTTTATTCTTTTTTATGGCTAATATTCTGTTGTATATAGGTACCTCATATTCTTTATCCATTCATCTATTGATGGAGTTGGGTTGCTTTCATATCTTGCTATTGTAAATATGCTGAAATAAATACAGGGGTGCATATGTCTTTTCATATTAGTGTTTTTATATTCTTTGGGTAAATACCCAGTAGTGGAAGTATTGACAAATATGTACTTAATGTACATAATGTATTTAATTTTTTGAGGAAGCTTCATACTGTTTTCCATAGTAGTCCCACCATTTTGCATTCCCACCAACAGTACATGAGGGTTCCTTTTTCTCCACATCCTTTGCTGTTTCTTATGTTTTTGTTTTTAGCCCTTCTGACAGGTAAGAGGTGATATCTCATTGTGGTTTTCATTTGCATTCAGAGACTCCCAGAATTTAACATCTAGGTAATTAATACTAGTTCCTACAAATATAAATATCATATTACTAACATCCGATGGTATTTTCAGGGTCATATGCCAGCTAATGTGACAAAAGTAATTAATGTTTTGCCTTTAGAAATTAAAACACTAAGAGATCTATGGAAGTCAGTGGATCTCTTCCTTTCCCTTTAGAGATCTGCGTATAAATGTCAGTCATATCTTGAAAATATGATACTGCAATTTCTAGTGATCCAATTGTCATTATATCACCATTCTCTTAAGTTGATGTCATTAGGATCAGAGAGGAAGCATGATTTGTTAAAGCAACTCTTTTATCAGCCTTGTAAATAAGCACTGGAACTTTATAGTTGACTGAGAATCTTTACCTGCTCTACTGCCTTCCATGGAGATACATTGGCCATAAAAGGAACGAAACCAGTAGTTGTTTGTTTGCCTGGTATAAATTATTACTCACTTTTGGGAGAAAGGAGATAGCTGTTTCTAAGGTTTCTGTGTGTACATTCAACCTAAAAGGCATCACATTTTCTTACTGATTTTTAAGGGCATGTGAAAAGAATGCACCCCACTCTTTTTTGATTTTTAATTATGCAGCAACATCTTATATAAGTCAAAGAATCACTTCACCTTCATCTAAATTACATGCTTTTTCAATTATTGTACTCAGAATGATCTTTATACAGTCTAAATTTATTGTACTCCTCTTAGAGATGGTGTATGTACTTCTAGGAATTTAAATGATGAAAATAATCCAAAAGAGGAAAAGATTTTATGCACAAATGGGTTCATTGAATCATTATTTCCAATTTGAATGATTGACAAATTAGAAGAACAAGAATATTTAATAGTAGGATAAAAATTTAATACTATTTAATAATGGGACAAGAATTACAATTCGATAAATAAAATGCAAAAATATTTATGAAGAAGTTGGTGTACAAAGGGAATAGTCTTTTTATCATGAAAAAAGCAGGAGGGCACCTGGATGGCTCAGTGAGTTAAGCATCTGACTCTTGATTTTGGTTTAGGTCATGATCTCAGGGTTCCTGAGATCAAGCCCCATGTCAGGCTCTGCACTGATGGTGCGGAGCGAGCTTGGGATTCTCTCTCTCCCTCTTTCTCTGCCCCTCCCCTACTCACTTTCTCTCTCAAAATAAACAAACAAAAGCAGGAAACAAACTTCCACTTACAATAGATTAGAGTAATTGTTAAAGCACACCCTGTATATACTGAGCAAAGGTGGGAGGAGTTAAAACTGAGTATCTCTAGACTATAGAATTATAAAGGATCATTATTTTTTGTGTTTTTCTCTATTTTCTAACTTCTGTATATTTGTTATATACTTTTTTTTTTTTTTTTAATTTTAAGAGAGAGAGTGAGCATGAGTGGGGGAGGGGAGCAGAGGGATAGGGAGAGAATTCTAGGCAGGCTTCATGCTCAGCACAGAGCCCCACTTGTGGCTCAATCCCACAATGCTGGGATCATAACCTGAACTGGAATCAAAAGTTGGAGCCTCAACTGAGTAACGCAGGTGCCCCTGTTATGTACTATTTTTATAATCCATCAACATTTATTTTAAAAATTACATTTGAATAATAATAGCATGGAAAATTTTATATATTATTTTTGTAAGTAGAATGCAAAGCATTAATTGTATTATGATTTTAGTTATGTTTAACAGTGAAGGTAATTGAAGATAAGTATCGGGGCGCCTGGGTGGCGCAGTCGGTTAAGCGTCCGACTTCAGCCAGGTCACGATCTCGCGGTCCGTGAGTTCGAGCCCCGCGTCGGGCTCTGGGCTGATGGCTCAGAGCCTGGAGCCTGTTTCCGGTTCTGTGTCTCCCTCTCTCTCTGCCCCTCCCCCATTCATGCTCTGTCTCTCTCTGTCCCAAAAATAAATAAACGTTGGAAAAAAAAAATTAAAAAAAAAAAAGAAGATAAGTATCAAAAGAAACTGCTTCCTTTTTTTTCTATTTAAACAAGTTTTTTTTTTAAGTGTTTAGTTAAATTCCAATTAGTTAATATACAGTGTAATAATAGTTTCAGGTGTACAATTTAGTTTCTGAAAAGTAGATTATGATTGTTTGATCTATATATTTTTTAGAATTGCCCATTTTTTCCATGATGCACATACTTTTTTATATATATGTTTAAAATCAGCAAAAAAATGTAAATAATTATTTAAAATATATTGGGACTATTTAAAATATATTGGGACTAATGAGTTTCAGATACAAATGGGTAGAAAGTGATCCTGAATATATATGGGGAAAAGAGAATCAAGAGATTTTATAAGTAACATCTATAAGCAATATTGGTTGTAAAGCATTTAATAGAGGTTGAATCTGAAAATTTCTTTATGTTATAGGATGATATTTCAATGGGCATTGATCCTAGTCTTAGGATCTATTGTGAGTTTTTTTTTAAATTTCTTTTAATGTTTATTTATTTCTGAGAGAGAGACAGTATGAGTGGGGGAGGGGCAGACGGAGAGGGAGACAGAATCTGAAGCAGGCTCCAGGCTCTGAGCTGTCAGCACAGAGCCAGGCGCGGTCTTGAACCCACAGACGGTGAGATCATGACCTGAGCCAAAGTCGGACACTCAGCCGACTGAGCCACCCAGGCGCCCTGGTTTTGTTTTTTTTTAATTACTCATTTTTTTTTTATTTTAAATTACCAGTGTGTTATGTGCACATGGGTAAAGTCTAGTAAGTACCAACAGATTCATCAAGAAAAGCACCAGCTGGTCTCTCACAGTCCCCAACCCCCTGCTCAGATACACTTTAACCATTTAAACCATTTTTGATTTTGGCTCTTCTATTAGTTAATGCTATAATTTTAAACAAATATTTAAACACTAATTGATTAGTCAACGTTAGATGTTATTTCTACTTCTCACTGTAAAATATGGCAGATTATCTCATTTATATAAATAATGTCCTCCTCACAATTCCCTCCTTCTTTTCGATTTTGAATAGTTATCTAATTTAGAAAAGTTCTTCAATTATGCATGTGTATAACTTCTGATAATGCACTTTAATCTCTACTCCTGTGTCCTAGTCTTTAGATGGGGTCTCCTTATTCCTCGCTGTGCACTGGGAGGATATTAGACCTCTCTTCCTCTCCACACTTTTTCTGTCTTCCAACTTCTGTTAGCTCTATCTGCTAGATAGCATTTATGTTCCATTCTGAAACCATAATCAATTCTTTCAAACATTAGCTCTATGTCTGTTCTAAAGATGATGAGTAAGATTACTTTTCCTTCCTCATGGTCCAGCTACCCACCTGTTACATTACTTGAATCAATCTAGCATCAAGGTCAAATGAGTAGTACTGTTACATTATGTTCCACTAACTGCTCAAAATCATGCCACATTTTGGTTTGCCTTATATATGTAACAAATAGCTTTCTTGTAGATTTTTTTTTCTGTTTTTCCTAATGTCTGTGTTCCTCCTTCTCCTTTTTACCTCCCTTTGGTAATATTGAAGAACCTTTTTTTTTTTTTTTTTGTAAGTCACAGTGCTGATCTCTTTTGACTTATTTTTTTATATTGATTGAAATCTATTCCATCTTCTGTGAGATTTTTTTACTGGTGGTTCAGTGTCTTACTCTTCCAATTAAAACCAATTGCCTTCTAGGCTTGCTACATCACTGTTATCTTAAGATTTTCTTTCACTGTGCTTCTGGTTTATTTCTGCTGTTATTGTTGTTATTGCTTTTATCTTTCTCTTTCTGGATTACCATTCTTGTTTTGATGAAGCTATCCTCAAGCAATTTCTTCTGAAAGGTGGATGTGATAAAAAATAACTGAGTTTATGAGTATATGAAAATATATTTGTTTTACCCCACATTTGAAAATATATAATCTAGGTTCAATTTTTTTCTCCTTAAACTTTGAAGGCATTGCTCTAAATTTATTTTCTAGCATTTAATTAGGGCAATGACATATTGTCATTTATTTTTCATGAATTTTGTTTTCATTTTTGTCACTTTGAAAGCATATTTTAAGATACTCTATGCTGGGGGGTATAAAATGGCATGAAAGTATATTTAGATTTTTTTCTTTTATTATTATTTGGGCTGGGATTTTTGATGATTTCTTCTTATGTGAAAACACATCTTTTTTTGTTTTCACTTTCTAGAACTTTAGGCACTCAAATGTAGTTCCACCCCCTCCCCCACTCTTTTCATAGGTCTTTTGTTTTCTTACTGTCTCTTTGCTCTGGAAAAGTTTCTTGACTTTACCTAACAGTTTTCTTTTTGGTAAGCCTGATTAACATTTGTAGAAACTTTTTTGGTGCTTTGGTTATTACAACAGACTCTTGTTTTATAGGTGCTATGTTTCCAAAGGCATTATAGTATAAAGCTAAGAGTATAAGTTTTGGAGAGGGAGGGCCTAGGTACACATTTTGGATTGGCCACTTATTGTGTACATTAGAAATGTTTAATTATTTTAATTTAGGGTTTTACATCTAAGGGAAGGAAAAAATCTTCACTCTTTTATAAGAATATTAGGAGGATTAAATTGGATTAAGCATGTAAAGCTCTCAGAGCAGAACTTGGCATGTGGTAATCCTTAAATAAATACTAGCTTTTTGTATTCTTGAACATCATTGATGAAAATAATCTCAATTCCTATTTATTTTTCTCTGAAGTTAGTCTAAAAGTTTTTGTTGTTGTTGTTGTCATTCTTTTATGTTGCTGCTGTTTTTCCACACATGTCTTTTTATTTCCAATTGTTATTCATATTTAATAGTACAGGTCATCTATATTTAAATTTACCTTAAAATTTTATAATTTAGTCTTTTATATTTAGCTCTTTAATACATATATAATTTTTTATGGTATCAGCAAGGATCTAATATTATTTTTCCCCATTTTGTCTCAGCCATATATATGTTTTTTTTTCACACAGGTTTCTCCTGAATAAAGAGACTTATTAGAAACTCTCTGTACATGGATAGGTCTTAAAAACTGATAGTCTGTATTCTAGGGTAAATGAGCAGAAAGCTCCCTCTTAGTTCAATAACTCATAAATGCCAGAATAGATAAGTGCCTACTTCAACAGCAATAATCTAGCTTCTGTAGCAATTATTCAAATTTTTAGAAAGAGGTGCGCTCTCTCTCTCTCTCTCTCTCTCTATATATATATATATATATATATATATATATGTATTATATATATTTTTTTATTTTATTTCACTTTATTTTATTTTATTTTATTTTATTTTATTTTATTTTATTTTGGCCTTGTTATAAATGTTAAGCTGCTGGTGGCTCTGCCCTCTGTACCTTGACCAGGGAGTGGGCGTTTCTTTAGCCTTGCTATGGCAGTCTTTTACTTACCCTCTGTGTTTAGCATCCTTTTTCCACTATTCATGTCCTGCTGACTTCTAGTGCAAGAGCAGGTTCAGTTCTTTCATTGTGTTTTATTTCTTTATATATTTCTCAGCTATTTATTTATTTATTATTTTTATTTATTTATTTATTATTTATTTTTATTTATTATTTATTATTATTATTTATTTTATTATTTATTATTTATATATTTATTATTTATTATTTATTATTATTTATTTATTTTAAATAATAAATTTAGGATTTATTATTATTATTATTATTATTATCATTATTATTATTTGAGAAAGAGAGAGAGTGCAAGTGGCATAAAGGGGCATAGGGAGAGAGATGCAGAGGGTGAGAGAGAAAATCTTAAGTGTGTAACACACTCAGCACAGAGCCCGATGTGGAGCTCAGTCTCACCAACCATGAGATCATGACCTGAGCCGAAATCAAGAGTCAGAGGCTCAATTGACTGAGCCACCCAGGTTCCCCACCTTTCAAGATTTTTATGAAATATTTTGGCTACTGAACCCCTATTCCTTTTATAGACTTATGCCTTTTGTGTTTATTTTTTCAATTTAACAACACTATTGTCTTAGAACAAATGAGAGGCAAAACATAACTGCCTTGTCCTTTAACTTAAACAAGAATCTTCCACGTTTGTGTAATGCTTAGTTTATTCATTTTACTATTCATTATTCCTTCTCCAAACATCTTTTGAGCAGATACAAATGTGCTCATCATGTGGAGCAAGATGTTGGGGATAGAGAGAGCAATGAGATGTGACTCTCGTCTTCAAGATGCTCACATTCATTGTATGTGAATATTGAAACCAAATTCAAAGATGAGGGGCCTTCCTTTGGGAGGAATGGATATAAAAATAGAATGTGGAAGCATTGCAATATTCTTAAATTGAAAATAATGATCTAAGTGAAGTGAAAGCCTATAAGAGGCATACTGAATGGAGGCAGGAACTATGGAAGTTTTAAAAAGATTTGTAGTAAGAGCAGGATATATATGATTAAAAAGGTAGTTGAGTAAAGGCATAATTCATCAATTTAATTTGTTTTTGTTGGTTGGGGAAAGCATTAAAGCATTGGGTAAGGAGAGAAGCCATAGACTGTTTTGGCCACATTGGTGGTTGCATTGATAATAACATATATGGTAGTGTTGATAATAATAATGATAATGAATAATTATTAAGCAGCTAGTATACACAGGATACTATTTCAAGATATGCTATAATAAATGTTGATATATTTTTTAACCTGAGAAGAAAGGTTTAAAAAAAAGCAATTTATCAGCCAAAGGACGATAGAGAAACTTCAGACAGCGCTCTCTTGTATGTTTTGTTTTTTACCTATTGTACAAAAACAAACAAAAAAAGATTTATAATTAGGCTATGCATAATATTATAGAAAATGAAAGAAGAACAATCTCTTGCATACCTATCACTTCAGATTAAGAGAACCATTACTGGGGCGCCTAGGTGGCTCAGTCAGTTGAACGTCTGGCTTTGGCTCAGGTCATGATCTCACGGTTCGTGAGTTTGAGCCCCGCGTTGGGCTCTGTGCTGACAGCTCGGAGCCTGGAGCCTGCTTCACATTCTGTGTCTCCCTCTCTCTCTGCTCCTCCCCTGCTTGTGCTCGGTCTCTGTCTCTCAAAATAAATAAATAAACATTTTTAAAAAATTAAAAAAAAAAGAACCATTACTGTCAAGGCTCCTTGGATGCTTGTGCCATTGTCATCCTGTTTATGCTTCCTAAGAGGTAGCTTGGATTTTGTGATATAATTGTCTTGATTTTTCTTCCTAGTTTTTCTTCCTAGTTTTCTTCATATATGTTTCTATCCCTAAACCTATATTAGTTTTTCATGCATTTCAAGTTCTATAAATAAAATTATACATTCTTCTGTAGCTTGCTTTTTCACTCAACATTATTCTCTTAAAATTCATCTTTGTTGATGCATGCAGTTACGTAGTATTCCATTTTCATTGTTACATGGTATTCCACAGAATGAGTATTCCAGAATTTATTTATCCATTTTACTCCTGAATTATTTTTTTGCCAATACAGGGAATGCTAAATGAATATTCTGTGAAACATTCTTTAACATATCTATCTTAAATTATATGCACATACTTATATCCTACTACCTAATGCCAATTTGTTTTCTAGATTACATTTTTCAAATATTTAGCCATTTTTATTGCCTCTTTTGTTAAGTGCTTCCATTTTCTCATTAGCTTGTTTGTTACTTCTCATTGACTTCCAGATGTGCTTTCTATATTTTTATGATAATATTTTAAAAAATTACAAATATCTCCCAGTTTGTGGCTTGAATTTTCAATTTCTTTTTATGACATTTTTTGGTGGGCAGAAGTTCTTACTTTTAACACAATTTAGGCATATAAATATTTTCCTTTATGATTTGGGCTTTTTATGTTAAACTTAAGAAATTATTCCTGTCCCAGATATTCAATCTTATCTTCTTAATATTTTATGTTTTATCTTTTATATTTAATATACATAGAATTATTTTTGTGTATTTTATCAGTACAGATATACTGTTATACTATTTTTTCCCAGTTTTTCTCAACTCATTTTATGGAAAAATTGCTCCTTTTTCTATTAACTTTCAGTTCAGTTCTGTAATAAATCACACTTCCATATATCTTCAATTTTGGATCCTTTGTAGAGCTCCTGTCATGTTTGTCTATCCCTAATCCATGCCATCTTAAACTTTATTTTGATATGCTTAATACTTTATTTATAGCTTAAACCTAATAAGTCTTGATATCTGGTAAGACATGTCCACCTATCTTGATTTGATATTCCTTTAGGAATGTCTTGGCTATTCTTGGTCTTTTGCTTTTCCATAGACACATTCTAGAATAAGCTTGTAATAGGGAGGTAGGTGAATGGATGGATAGATAGAATCAACACCACCACCACCAACCCATTGAGTCTTTACCTGTAATTGCATTGTTTCTATAGATCAATTAGGGTAGAATTGACATCTATATGACATACAACCTCTCAATCCATGAATATGGTATCTGTTCATTTAGTTTTATTTTTCATTTTTTCTATTCATCCCCTCATCCCAGCCCTTCTTACCACCTTGAATTGAATACCTGCTTTTATTTTGTTCTAATTAATAAGTATGAACATATCTTCATATATTTGTTAGCCGTTCAAGTTTCCCTTTCTGTGAAGTTCTTGTCTACATCTTCATGTGCTTTCTGGTTGGTTGTCTATATTTGCAGAAATGCTTTTTATCCTATATTCTTTACATATCACATGTTGATTACTTCTCTCTATTTGGTATTAGTCTATTAATTTTCTCAGTTATCCATCACTTTTGCCTAATAGTTTGAGTTTTGTGTCTTAGTTTTGTTTCCTCATCTACTTAAATTCACATAATTTTTTCTTATATGTATTAGCTTCATGTTTTCTATCTCATATTTAGGTTTCAAACCTTTGTGCATAATATTGGATTGATACATAGTATTGATTTTCATCATATAATGAGCTGGATTTCCTAACATCAACCATAATACAATGTCTTTTCCTCACTGATGAGCACTATTTTCAGCTCTATCAGGAGGAAATTTATTCCATTGTTTAATTTTTTTCTTCATAGTTGCATATAGTTGTTATTGCTATGGTCTTTTGTTATGTGCTAAAATGTTATAGGAAGACATTTCTTCTTTTTCTTTTTTTGGGGGGGGGCTGGGGAGAGAGAGGGAGAGGAAGGGGCAGAGAGAGAGAGGGAGAGAGAATCTCAAATAGGTTCCATACTCATCACAGAGCCCTATGTGGGACTCACTACAGGGCTCAATCTCACAATCCTGAGATCATGACCTGAGTTGAAATGAAGAGTTGGACGCTTAAATGACTGAGCCACTAGGTGCCCCTCCTTTTATTTTCTAACTTGATGTATCTGTTCAGGGATACACACACACACACACACACACACACACACACACATACACACACATCATGAAAAAAATATATTAAGCTCTTAAAAAAGTACAGCTGGAATTTTGGTTAGTCTTAACATTGAATTTATAAATCAATTTAATTTGGGGAATATTGATTTCGGCAATTTTCTCCATTCATAAATACATTATGCATTTAATCAATTCTTTATGAATGTCTTTTAGGGGAGTTTACAAATTTGCTCTCTGTAGGCTTTTTGTAATTTTCACTACCTTAATTTCTTGATAGTGTTAATTTTTTCAATATAATGAGTAGTATCTTATTTTTTAATGAAAATTTCTAGCTTGTTATAGTGATTTAGGAATGTTTCTGAATTTTGCATTAACCTGTATTTGGACCTCTTTGCTAATTCAATTTTTCTGTTGATCCTAATGGTTTCCCATGTAGAAGATCATAACGACATACTGACAGTTTTACTTCTTTCTTTCCAGTTCTTATATCCAATTTTTAAATATTAAATAACAATGGTAACAATTATATATGTCTTGTTTCTGCATTCAAAGACTACATCAAAAAATTCTTTAAGTATGGCATTTGCTTTAGTGTTTAGCCATTAAGCATGTTATCAAGTTTAAGAAATGCTTAATTACGTCTGTTTTCTTTGGTTTTATCATGTGTAGGTTGTTGAGTTTAAGACGATTTTTTTTTGTACCTGTTGAGATAGTCACGTGAATTTTGCAGAGTAGTCTTGTTTAATTTCTTCTTTTCCATTTAGTTTTCTTTAACATTTTGAATGATACTTTAATTTTTTTCATAAGGGTATTGCATATATTTCATTATATTTATTCCTAACTACTTTGTGTTTTTTATGCTACTTGAATGTAGTATCTTTAATGCATTTCATAACTGCTGTTGCTAGTGCTTAGAAGTGCAATTGATTTTTGTATATTGATTTTGTTTTCAGCCACCTTGCTAAAATGTTTTATTAATCCTAGTAACAAATACATTGTGCTTAGCCCTGCACATTATTTATTTAATTTGTTTTTTTCTGTTTGACTTTTTGAATCACAGTTTTCTATGCACAGTTGATTAGAGTGCTTGGTATTACTGTCATTCTAGAGCTCTAAGACCTCTGAGGAAATCCTTACAAATACATTTTTTAACTTTCAGGGCCTGAACCCCAACTGCTACAACAGACACATTGTTTGATTTGTTTTTCCCTTAATTGTTTTTGTTCTATTAGTAGTTGCATTGAAACATGTACAGCTTACAGTTCTGCTTCTTTGTTCAGTTGAACATTAACTGAGATTCTACTGTGGGTTAGTGCTGGTGCAGACAAGGGGCTAGGTGTTAGGAATACAAGAATGGGATAAGTCATCCCAGCCTTTCAGTAACTTACAGTCTCGTAGATTTTTGGCAGATTTGTTCCTAATTAATTCAGCTGTGTTGTAAAGGGTAACTTATTTTCTTCAGGGAGCTACATTTCTGATGGGCTGTTACTAGAAGCAAAACACTCCGTATGGGTGTCTCATGTTTTTTAATCTTTGGGTTTAAACAAAACAGACATGTGTTATTGGCCTTATTCCTGGTTCTATAGCACTTTTGCCATTCATTCTTTATTTCATGTGGCATCTTGGGATAGTCAAAAAGTTAGAAGATCAGTATTTTGCCAGAAAAGAAGTTAGACCTTCCAACTTCTTGGTTTGGTCTCATATATCTGTCTGGTTATGGGGTTAAAATTAGGGTATAGAGGTGTAAGGTAAAGAGAAAACTTGCATGACCCAATCCATTTTGAGATTAACTTTGGTGAGTTTTTACCTTGTGTTTCTAAGAATATCTTGGATACTTCCTTTTGAGTTTTGAAAGTCATAGTAATGTTTGAATTAAGTTGGTATTGTTGTCACATCAACTCTTTACCGATGATGTGAAGAGCATCCTTCTGCTTATGTTGTGTGCCTTGGAAAGGCTGCTGTGCTTAGATGTGGAGTGATTTTTCCATTTAGGATGTCTCTCATGACATTTGCCATTCTAGTCACAATGAGAATGTGGCCAAAGAGTCTGTTACTTTTTCCGACCCCATAGGAATGCTTTTGATTTCTTGAGCAGTGTCCCTATTTGACCTCACCTTAAAGCAGTATCATAAGGTAAAAGAAAAAGACCTTGGGGAAATGATTAAATAAGTGATCATACTTTCACATGATATAAAATCATGTAGCACCTGAAAAACTTTTCAAGGAATTTTTAATGTCAGGGAGAATGTTCATAATAAAATACTAAGTGAAATTATCAAGATAAACTATTGCAACGTAATCCATATTGTTAATATTCATTTAGAAATGAATTGAGAAATGAGAGTCTTGGTATTTTTCTGTCTCCCACCCCAACCCAAGTTCTCTAACTTGCATCTATTGTTTTGACAATTGGAGAGCAATTTTCTAAAAGAATAATAAAATGTATTAAAAGAAATTACATATACACCAACACCCAGTGAGATTAAATATGAGACATTATAGTGATATTTGTTTCAGAAATTAAAAAAAAAACCTTGAAATCAAATTTTAAATAATTATCTCTTGGTTCCTGACATTTGAAGTTTATTTTGGAGTTTACTGTTAACCACACTAGGATTCTAGAGTTGTTGGAAGTGGGCTGATGAGCAGTAAGAAGGCAGTGTGAGGCAATGTGATATCATCTGGATGGAAAATGAGTGTTTTGGAAGATCACATCGATGGTGGCTTGTTAAGTAGGTGGGTAAGTGAAAGAGTCTGAATCTAAGGGCCCAAAGTTTACTTGGGTGTTGTGGCTTTGGAAATAAGTATAGCTGAGAGAGAAGGCAAAAAGAAGGCAATTCTTGATCCTTTGGGGGTATATACAGAGAGCCAAGGTACTAGGGAGTTCTTTTGTAAGAAGACATGGGCAAGATATCAAACTAGTAACTGGATTAGAACTCAATTATGAAGAAGTTAAGAGCTATACTGCTGGTAGAACATGGTATAGGCTGACTGAGGCCTGATCCTGAGCTTCTATATCACTCCTCCCCAACCTGTCTGCCCCTTGCCAGCTGCCTTCTACACACCTGTGGTGAAATTCATCCTGTAATCTGGGTGGTCAGTGTGATAATACCATAGACAGAATCCCATTTTAATTGTTTAATTGTTTCTGTTATAATCTCTTTCTAGTATGAAGCCATTTTATTCTCCTGGAAAATTGGCCATAGATAATTATTCTTTAATGTAGACCATATTGAAATGTTGGTAGGTTTCTAAAAGTTTGCAATGGTGTTAGTTTTGGGTGTTGGAGATGGGACTGGGATGACGCATGGTGCTCATCAACTAGTATGCCTACTCCAATGTTGTACTTTTCCCTTTCAAGCTTTATTTTTATTTTTTATTTTTTTAAATGTTTTATTTATTTTTGAGAGAGGGAGAGACAGAGCATGAACAGGGGAGGGTCAGAGAGAGGGAGACACAAAATCTGAAACAGGCTCCAGGCTCTGAGCTGTCAGCACAGAGCCTGACGCGGGGCTTGAACTCACGGAGTGCGAGATCATGACCTGAGCCAAAGTCGGCCGCTTAACTGACTGAGCCACCCAGGCATCACCCCTTTCAAGCTTTTAAAAGAGAAGTAAAACTATCCAATGATTCAGCAATTGTACTACTAGGTATTTACCCAAACAATACAAAACTACAATTCAAGGGGATACATGCACATACACCCCAATGTTTATAGCAGTGTTATCTATAATAGTTAAACTATGGAAACAGCCCAAATGTCCACTGACTGATGAATGGATGAAAAAGATGTGTGTGTGTGTGTGTGTGTGTGTGTGTGTATAATGGAATATTACTCAGTCATAAAAAGAATGAAATCTTGCCATTTGCAATGATGATGTTGATGAGCCAGAGAGTATTATGCTAAGTGAAATAAGGCAGTTAGAGAAAGACAAATGCCATATGATTTCACTTACATGTGGGATTTAAGAAACAAAACAAACAAGCAAAGGGGAAAAAAGGGAGAAGTAAACCAAGAAACAGACTCTTACCTATAGGGAACAAATTGATGGTTACCAGAGGGCAGGCGGGTAGAGGGATGGGTTAAATAGTTGGTGAGGATTAAGGAATGTACTTGTTGTGATGAGTACCAGGTGTTGTATGGATGTGTTGAGTCACTATATGGCACACATGAAAGTAATATTGCATTGTATGTATGTTAACTAACAGGAATTTAAATAAAAACTTAGAGAGAGAGAAAGGAAAATAGGGCAGCCCCCGAACCAGGTTTATTTGTAATATGAGGGGGAAAAAAGGATCTCAGTCTAAAATATTATTCCATTCTGTACTATATAGAAATAGATTTTATATAAATAAAATATTCAAATAATATGGCAGTTTAATATTCAGTCAAATTAGTTACATCAGTTTTCTGCCCCAGTTTGTGTTCCTTTTCCCTTCAGGCCCACAAGTTTTGAAAATATATCTATTAGGACTTTTGCAATTCCTTTTTTTTTTTAATTTTATTTTATTTTATTTTTTTTAATATATGAAATTTATTGTCAAATTGCAATTCCTTCAGCATTTTATTTATTTTTTTTTAATTTTTTTTTCAACGTTTATTTATTTTTGGGACAGAGAGAGACAGAGCATGAACGGGGGAGGGACAGAGAGAGAGGCAGACACAGAATCGGAAACAGGCTCCAGGCTCCGAGCCATCAGCCCAGAGCCTGACGCGGGGCTCGAACTCCCAGACCGCGAGATCGTGACCTGGCTGAAGTCGGACGCTTAACCGACTGCGCCACCCAGGCGCCCCTCCTTCAGCATTTTAAAGAACATTCAAGGGTTACCTAACAGAAAATGCGGCAAGAGAAAATCTCTCTTGTACAACACTCTGGAAACTCAAACTTTAGTCTCAGATCTATTTTAGAAACTCTATTTTCTATTCTCTTATTCTCATTTTTAGCTCATTTGTTTACTACTTTTAAGGATTGTAAAAATTTAAGTGAAATTGTATTTCAGAAATATATTGAGCTTCATGGGATGAAGATACACTATTAAAGTTATTAATTGGGGCTTTACATTTACCAAGCATTTACTGGCTACCATGTCATAATGAATGTGCTTTCTGCCCCATGGGTCAGCATTTTGGGGGACACCACAAGTGGGGATAACATCCATATTTCTTAAGCTGGCTTTAAGACTCTCCACAGTCAGAAGTGGTCCAGTTGCTTCCATCTAATTCCCAGGGTCTTCCTCCATCCTGTCTGAATGGCTTTATTCTTTGTGTTCATCACATCTCTGCCTTTTCTCCTGTCCTCCTTTCTGAATCTTGTACTTGTTTGTCCATGACACATTTTCTGATTGCTCAAGTCTAATCAATCTTTCTGAACTTACACAGCATGTATACTGACTTTGTTTTCACCATGCTTTCTCTTATATTACTATTTATCTTCTTATGTGTATGTCTTTTCCCCCCCTCATCTTGACAGTAGATCTTTTTTCCTCTGGAGAGGAGTCATTATCTCTTATAGGATATTTTATCTTTTAAGCACAGCATAGTGGTTTGTTTCTTTTTGTTTTTTGTTTTTTGTTTTTTGTTTTTACCCAAATCAGTGTTTGGGTACATATTTGTCAATGACTATTGTAATTCCCACCTAGTTTTGTATAAACAGCTGATTGTTTTAAGTCATAAAATGAATTGGTAACATGGATAGGAATGAAACCCAGAATATGGGATTTCTAGTCATCCTTACCCTGGCATTTATTTTAATAGATTTTAGGATTACATCAAAATGTAGAAGATAGTACAGAAAGTTCCTATATACTCCTACATACAGTTTCCCCTGTAATTAATGTTTTATATTAGTGTAGCACTTTCATATAATTAATGAAGCAATATTGATATATTTCTATTAGCTGAAGCTCATATTTTGCTCATATTTTCTTAGTTGGTATCCAATGTCTTTTTCCTTTTTTAAAATCCCATCCAGGATACCACATTACATTTCATTGTCAAATATCCTTAGAGTCCTCTTGACTGTGACAGTTTCTCTCTTTTCTTGTCTTTGATGAACCTCAACAGTTTTGAGAAGTCTGGTTAGGTATTTTGTCTCTCAATTTGGATTTGTCTAATGTTTTCATGATTAGATAGGAATTATGCTTTTTGGATGGAGGAAGATAACAGGTAAAGTACCATTTTTAAAATATCATATTGAAGGTACATACTATGGACATTATTTTATCACCTAACCTTGATCACCTGGATAAAGTAGGTTTCTTCGCTGTGAAATTTCTTTTCCCACTCCGCCCTTTTTTTCTACAAATAGGTGAATGTACTCAGTCTACACTTGAGTGAAGAGTTACATTTGATCTTCTTTAGGGCAGAGTATTTAAATAAATTATTTGGGCTATGTTTCTTATCCTCCATTTATTTTTTTCAATTATTTATTTATATCTCTATGAACTCATTGATATTATTTATACTTTGGGTTATAACCCAATACATCGTTATTTATTGCTTAAATTGTTCTAGCTTTGGTCAAGAGGAACTCTGACACTTGGTTACTAATGCCCTTTTGGTATATGCCCATAAATTTGGGGTTTCTTAGGGTTTTTTTTTCATTCTTTTTGGCACTATGTGATGATCCAGGTTGATCTTGTATACTTATCGTCTCAGTCCTAGAATCAGCCACTTCTCCAGGGATTCCAGGTTCTTTTTATTGGACAATGGCATTAGACACCATGATACGAGTACTGGGAAGGTTTGTTTCATTTACACTCTCTCTGTTGGCATAGTAAAGAAATATGTAATTGTACTAACCTGTGCACACACACAAATCTCTGTATAAGCATCTTTATATTAAGCTCAACATTACTTCTTACTGATGACTCCAACTCTAACCATTACCATATGAATCATTCTAACCTTCTCCTCTTGCTTATCTGTACACATCCACTCCAACAGTGAGAAACCCAGCTCCTATGATCTACCATTCATTTGTCTAGTTGTTCAGTTCCAGTATACATTTATATTATTTCATAATTGTTAACTTATATCCCTATGAGAAATAACTTTATGAACTATAATACAGTGTTTACTGGACTTCCTTTTGTCTTTAATCTTACAGCCTCCACTTGTTTCCAAAGTTACTTAGGTCAGCATCATTTCCCCCAACCACATTCAGTGAATTTGTTTCAATACATTTGTAATACATTGAGATTCTTTTGTCACAGGCTATGTTACTTCTTTGGATCTCCTGATCTCCAAAATGATTTATTTTAAAAACTTGCATACATTAAGTTTTACTCTTTGTGTTTTATGTTATATGGTTTGAAAAATGTATAATGTTATAAATCAACCATTATAGTATCATGCAGAATAATTTAATCACCCTAAGAATTCTAAGTGCTTCACTTATGCATCCCTTCCTACCCCTTCTCAATCCCTGGCAACCACTGATTTTTTTTAACATCCCTGTAGTTTTGCCATTCCCAGAATATCATGTAATTGGAATCATACAGTTTGTAGCTCCTTCAGGCTGGCATCTTTCATTTAGTGATATGCACTTAAGGTATTTCTAGCATTTATTGCTCCAGCAATTTTGCTTTAGGTAAACATTTATTGTCTATGATTCTCTGTACTTTGCCTACCTTTAAAGGGGTGGTGGTTTGTCCTGTGATCTCAATTCTCTGTTGGTCTGAGAATAATTGCTGATTTTCAATTTGATCAGGTTTTGTCTTGCTGTAAACATGGGAATGATGACTTGTAAGCTCCTTACCTACAGGAGCTGAAAGCAAAAGTCTCTGACATTTTTCTTAGCCTTAAAAGTCTTCAAATCTCTTCTTACAAAGCAAGCCCAGTAAGACATCTTTGCCTGCTCTCAGCCATTCTGTCATTTCTCTCACCCTGCTCTGTCTTGACTATTTCCCACCCAGATTCTCACCCTTTTGGTACTGAGCCTACCTCAGTAAGTGGTCAGAAAGAGGCGGGGAGGATTAGGAAGAAAGTGGGTAGTATGCTACATGAAGTGCTATTACACTCTCCATTCTTTCTAATGCATATTTTCTATCATTTTAATGTTTTGCAGAGTACACAGAGGATCTAAATTTCTGTTTATCATAATACCAATGTAGCAAAATGTGGTGTTTAAAAAAATTAATCATCCATAAGGGATGCATAAAAATGAAACTGGGAAAACTAAACGCTGAGAAGAGGGGAAAGAAAGCCAGGTCAATAAAAATTGTCTATGCATGGTGCTTCAGTACTCCCTCTGACATAAATATTCCTAACAGGGACTGTATCCACCTTGTTTTAAGAAATAAGGGTTCTTTTGAAGAGGTTAGCAAGACAGAAAGAAGGTGTAAGTCATTCCAGTTGAACCGCTGACTAACAAGTAAAGCAGTAGCCTCTCTGCAGTAATTTTTTCAAGGGAAGTTTTATTTTACTGTTATATTCAATATGTTTAAAATGTTTAATGTCATTGTTATACCCCTTAAATGAAGACTTACATCCTAATTTATAAAGATCCATTCTTACTGAATCTATAGATTCTTTTGTCCCTCACAAGATCTTGCCTTCAATCTGATTTTTCATTTGTGATTTTTTTTTTCAAATTTCATTAAATAATCGATAGGAAATGTTCATCTCATCCAGTTACAACAATTCACTTTATACTTGCATCTTATCTGTGCCAATGAATGGCCTTGGTCTTTCTGTGGCAGGAAGCTCACCTTACAAGATGACCTGTTCCATATTGAACAAAACTGGCTGTCATGAGGCTTCTTCATATAATGACCAAAAGCTGTTCCCCCCGTTCCTATCCACACAGAGTGAGAACCTCTTCACAGCCAGATAGTCAGAGGCGGGGAGGAGTCCATGGGAGTAGGACCAGTAGCAAGAAATGACTCATCAGCAGAGGCAAACTGGTGAGGGACAGGCAGAATGCAAGATTCTTTGTGATTTGGAGAAAGAAGTGCTTACCTAGTCATCCCTATAGGATAAACCTCTATATGAACCACCTCACCTCCACTCCTGTTTTCTGAACAACCACTCTTAGGCCAACACCCACCCCCTCCACTGTCCTGTTGCAAATCTGCCATACTGAGATTATTTCACAGTAATAATGTGGTATGTAAAGAACCACAGCAATGATATGGTGCATTGTTACAGCACTTTTTAGTTCACAGATTTAGCGAGTATTATGAGATTGATTTCTCTAAAGCCTCTGAAGTCTTGAGATAAATGAGCTCACAGGCACTCTGTATTTCACTAATTTTATATTCACAATCAAAAAAGAAACAATCATGTAGCTTCTGACACCTTTATGAGGAGTACATTAAGATCAGATTCAGTCTAGACAGATCGAATTTTTGGTTAAATTGAAAGTTGTTTTGCTGGAATTTATTAATACCTAAATTCCTTAGTGCTAGTGTGTGTGTCCTCTGCATGTATCAAGTCAAACAGAACTTTGCTTTCCTGTCCTACTTCCCTCACATTTTGTATTTTGAGTATGTATTTATTTATTGTATCCCTGAACATGTCTTCCAATCTATCCCCTTCTCTCAATCTCCTCTAATTTTCAACCTTCATTGGAACCCTCAGTACTGCTCTTCTGGAGTTTTGTTGAAGGTCAGAGACAAGAAAATCTACTTGATTTTATCATATGCTAAAAGTCAGATACTGGCTTTATGGAAATGGCATTAATAAACTGTGAAAATAATGTTCACTTTAAAGAAAAGATGTAATTCTCTCTAAATTGAACCTGAACTTGTTTAGGCTGTCATTGAGGTGACAGAAATTACCCCATTCTTTCTTTCTTTGCTGTGAATATAAAAGTAATGATATTTGTTTCATAAATGTGAGCTCATTTCTCTAAAGAACACTGCGGGTTGTAGGCATCTCTTCTCAGACCTGCTGCCGCCTTAGTTTCTGGCTCAACTCCCCTGGTCTCCTGTCTTCTCTGTTACTCCCTTTTGTGCTCTCTGCCACTGTGATCCTACATCACCATGCAGTTTTAATGACCTTCTAGCTTTCTTTTCAACCTTTCTGCTATCCTTCTTTCATTCTTTTTCTCCCTTTGTTTATTTTTATCTCCTCTTAGTCAAACTCTACTCTGTTCTTTAAAAGACAAATACAGCCTTCTGATCTCTTAGATGGAAAATGGACCAACCTCTCATGGTTTCAGCCACTACTTTTTTTTCTGTAAACATGGAATATATGAAAAAGAGGGGAGGGATGCCACACTAGTTTTGACCATATTGGTATTAAATAATAATTAATAATAATAAAAGCTGGGAGTTATAGATTTGTATAAAGAATAGAAAGGAAATATCTGGTAGGATAGTAAGCATGTATTACTAATGTGTCATTTTCTTTTTTTGTAACCTTTTTTGGTCTATACTATTGCAGCTCCCAAATTATGTGGTGTTTATATTTCAAAAGTTTGTTTATAAATGACTTACTTGAGACCTTATATAATTAAAACATTGTTACAGATACTTAGATTAGCCCACAAAACGCCATTCAACTCATTATAATGAATCTAAGCTACCATTTGAATAATTTCATTGCTTATAAATAGTATTTATAAAATTATCTCAGAAAAAAAATTCTGAATTTCATCTTAGGATGTCAGGGACATTTGCCTGCTGACTGAATTAGAATGGGCTCTAAAATGGGCTCTAAAAATCAGGGTCATATTAACTCTACTTATGCACAAGGAAAGTTACCTTTCATGTTTGCATAAAATGAAATAAGTTGATAATTCCGTTTATTCTCCAGAAGCTACACTGGCTCTTACACTTATGAGTGTGGGCAAGTATAAATGCTCTGAATTTAGATCCCTAGCCCCCAGCCATCTTTTTCAATATGAATTGATCTCTCACCCAGTATTAAAAGCCATATGTTGCCTGCACAAAAATTTACATGATGGAGAGGTTAGGGAGTAGCAATTTGTAAAAAGCTATAGACTCAGAAAAAAATTATATAGGAAATAAATATAACCCTTTTTATCCCTAGAAGGGATATGGAAATCTTCCTAAAATAATTATTCCCAACAAAGAAGTGGTGGTGAGTTTTATGCTTACCTTGTCAGAATCACAAGAGAATCTGTTTCAATCTATTCACCTGCCTTAGCTCTTATAGCTCCTCCTTCCAACTCCCAACACTTACCCAGCTGAGGTTCTCTGTTGTGGTGTCACTGATACTGATGAGAATGTGCCACATTGCCCAGGAGTACTGGATAGATAGATGACAGAGATCTATTGGAAAACCTTGGGCTGTTTCTGAATCTGCTGTAAGTCTGTATGTAAGTTGCCAATTTTTTAAGATCTGAAGAAAGATTTGAAAACAAGGAACAAGTATCAAAATAAAAATCATCATCTCTTAGTTTTACCTGTTACCAGTTGTCTTTGAATGACTGAAGTTACTATATTATCTATGTTAGGAGAAAAGGAGAATAAGAAAGGATGTATGTGCTTGAGGCTGATGGTTCAGTAGTAAGCAGACAGAAATGAAGATAAAAAAGCCAACATTTGTTGCGTACCTATACTTCCAAACACACATTTCACAGTATTACGTGTTGCCAGTTACTGCATGCCATTTTCTACAGAGGAGTATACTGAGGATCAGTTTTAAATCAGCAGATTTAAATAATCTGCTCAGGGCATATCTAATAGGGCGTAAGATCCAACTTCATGAGTAATTGTTCAGGTCCTATTCTTAGATGGGCCCATGCTTTGTTTAATGCTCTGCTGTCGCCATCCTGAGGTTCTTACATACTTTTGAACAAAAGACTCCACATTTTCTTTTCCCTCTGGGCCTTATAAATTGCATAGCTAGTCCTTCTGGTAAGCTATGCCAGGGTCTTCCATGGAGATCCCTAAATTTTTACACAGAAAATTCCTAAGCCTTGAAAGGCAGACTAAGAGAAGAAGAGGTAGCTTCAAGGCTTGCATAAGAACTTTGTGTTCTGGAATCAGGATATTAGGCTTGGGGGATATGCCTCCCTCAGAAGAAGAATCACTGCCTCATATAGTAGTCTAAGTGGTTTCTGGGTGCCAATGTGGTTTGATTCTTTAATTTTTCAATTTTTCTATTGCTGTGTAACAAATTACTACAAACAGTGGCTTAAATCAACACATATTTATTATGGCACAGTTTCTTTGGGTCAGGAGTCTGGGCATGGCTTAGCTTAGTGCTCTGCTTAGATTGCTACCAGCATGCAATGAAGGTGTTGGCCAGGCTGCATTTTTTTCTGGGGTTCATGTGGTTGTTGGCAGAATTTAGTCCTTGGAATTGCAGAGTTGAGATCTAGAGTCTTGACTAGACTAGGCTTTCTACAGGCCACCCACAGTTCCCTGACTTGTGGCTCTTTCTATAGGAAGTTCATACCTGTTCACATATGACTACTTCTTCAAGGCTAGCAGGAGAGTCTTTCTTTCTGGTGTGCTATAATGTAATTGCAAGACTGACATTCTGTTGCCTTTGCCATATTCTGTTGATTAGAAGCAAGTCACACGGAAATAAGTTTACACAAAGGCCTTACCAAAAGGAATCAGAAGTATTGGGGGTCACCCTAGGGTCTGTCACATATATAAGAAAAAATCTACCATTGATGAACAGTCTGCCTAGGCAAGCCTCTCTCCTCATATGGATTACTAAAGCTTCCAGATTTTGGACATACATTCATGAGACATAAAGAAAGCAATATGACTACCACTCCTCATCTGTACTTACATCTTGTATTTTTTTTTATTATTTTTGCTACTTTACAAGTCAGATCAAAAATAAGTGTGAACTGAGTTCACCATTATTCATGATCATTCCCGAATCCAGGCCAGAATCTGTGTCTGCGCTACGTCACTAGTGACTGGCAGATCTGAAACTTAATCTCAGGTTTGTGTAGCTCTGAATTTCATATTCTTCCCTGGGATACATCCAGGTACTGTGGGGTCTGAAATGTATACATTGGGGGGGGGCTACATTGAGTAAGAGAATGAAAAATAGTAATTTATAATATTAGATACAAAATGAATATTTAGAATAGGAAATCACAACAAATTACTCAAAACTTGGAAATTCAGTCTCTTTTTTTCTGAGTTCTCTAAGTACTTTACCAGAAATGCTTGCATAGAGATCCTTTCTAATTGTAACCTGGTTTCTTCCCATTTACCTGCAATATTCTATAGCTCCTGGCAACTTCCAATGCTCCAGGGAGGCAATGCCTGGAGCTTCATCACCTTTCCAGGAAATGTGCCTCTGTTTCTCGCTATATCCTTACTACTCAACAACCAACAGTGTCACTACTTCTGGGAGCTTGTTAAAATGCAGAATCTCAGGCCCCATCTACACTCAGTAAAGAAAAACCTGCATTTTGGCAAGATCCTGAGTAATTTATGTGCACATTAGTGTTTGAGAGGTACCACAATCTACCACGTACCAAGCAGCATTGCCGCCTCTGTGGGCTGCACCCTCCTTGTTTCTTCTTGGCCAGAACCAGTGGGTAATAGACCTTAGCCCACAGCTGGTAGCAGTCTTGACAAGAAATAGTAGGAGCATGTCAAACTGCTTTAAATTAATACGAGTCTCTAGGGTCAGACAAATTATATCCTTGGGATATAGAAAAAATTTATAGCTATGATTAGAAAAACACCACCAGTAATCTCTGAAGAATCACAGGGAAGCAGAGAGGTGCCATTTTTTTCAAAGAAAGAAAAAGATGAATTCTGAAAACTACTGGGTGGTGAGTCTGACAGCAATTTCCTACAAAATTCTGGAAAGAATTATTAAACAGGTAACTTGTCAGCTCTTAGAAATGGTGATCACCAGGAATCATGCCAAATTAACTTTATTATTATTTTGTGAATAATGTGTTTTGAAGAGTGGGAGGCCCAGGGAAAGCTATAGGTATGATAGTTGTAATTTTAGATTGGTATTTATAAATCTCCCAAAGATATCCTTATATCCTTATAGACCAGATGCAGAAATGTGGTACAGATAATAGTACAGCCAGATGAACACATAGCTCATTTAATGATTGTCTCCTGTAAGTTGAATCACAAATCACTTGAGGAAAGGAGTTGATAGTGTGTCCTTGTATTGATCAGAGTTCAATTATAAAGGTGGAATTCCTAGGAATGATATGAAATAAGGCATTGATTACTGGGATTTGACTTTATACAATTGTGAGAACTGGCTAAAGTGGTTGTGTAAGCTGCTGCTTTTGCTGGGCCTGGTCAGCACTGCAGGAAGTTAGGAGGAAAAGATTGATGTGAAATTGGGGAGAGCAAGGGCAAACAGGAATGTGTGAGGAGGATGGTCTGGATCTTGCCCCACCCCTTTCCAATTCTGATGATGCAAGTATCAGGCAGGAGAAGCTGAGGGCCAAACATGCGCCTGGCCTGGGAGTGGGAGGAGCTTGGAAGGGGCTGTGGCCCTGGCAGCTGCTGCATGCCAGTGAGGTCAAGCAGCAGATTCACAATCAATATGCAGGAGCTGCAGTAGCGCCTGGCCCAATGCCAACCTTCCAAACTTAAAGATGATTGCTGTCTTACTTTTGCCTTCCCATTTCACCTAAGTTTCTCTTGTGGCCAATCTTAGCTCAGAACCATGAGGGAAAGGAATTCTGGGAAATGTAGTTCCCACTTAGCTGAGTGGATTCAGAGCTAATTGAACAGCTACAGAGCACTGTTCTTGGCCTTGTCTTGTTGATTATTTTTAATAATACAAAGCTGTGTGTGAGTGATAATACATACTGGATGGTAGGTTTCAAAAAAAATCTCAAACTTAATTTTTGTCCTTCAAGTGTCATATTAAATGTGAAAGATTCTTCTTCTTCTTTTTAATGTTTATTTTTGAGAGAGAGAGAGAGACAGCATGGGCAGGGGAGGGGCAGAGAGAGAGGGAGACACAGAATGCAAAGCAGGCTCCAGGCTCTGAGCTGTTAGCACAGAGCCTGACATGGGGCTTGAACTCACAAACCGTGAGATCATGACCTGAGCTGAAGTCAGATGCTTAACCAACTGAGCCACCCAGGTGCCCCAGACACTTCTTGACCAAACTCAGTGAACTGGTATCTCAGCCTCTAATATCCCAATATATTCACAGACCTTGTTCTGTTTTTCCATTGTACTTATTAGGGTCTGATGTATGCAGTTATCAGCTTTTTTATGTTTTGTTACCTCTATCAGAATGAAAGCTCCACAACAGTTTGCTCAATGCTTAATCCTCAGTATCTAGAATAGAATGGCACACAGTAGTCATTCAATACATATTTGTTGAATGCATGAAATTTAATAATCAACATAACACCATATGTGGAGGGATAAAAAACCAACCGTGTAAGTAAAAGAATTACAGATATATAAATTAAGAATAATTCATAAAATAAAATAAGTCTGGGGTTTTTGTTGACAAAAACACAAATTTTCAATAAATTTGGAAAATTAATACATGTATTACTTATATTCGTAGAAACAGTGGAGGTAATATTCACATTGTACTATATGTGGAAGGAAAAGAGGTACTATGTTTTTAAAAGACAAAGAGCCACCATATCAACAGGCTAAAGAATAAAAATTATACAGTCATACATAATGCAGAAAAAGTATTTGACAAAAATCAAAGACTCAATTACGACAAAAACTCTTACCAAACTATAAATGTAGAGGAACTTCCTCAACTTCAAAGAGAACATCTACAAAAAATACCTATAGTTAATATCATACTTTTTTTTAAATATCATACTTAATGGGGAGAAACTATGTACTTTCCTTCTGAGATTTGGAACAAGGAAAGAATGTCCACTCTTACCACTTCTATTCAACCTCATACTGGAAGCACTAGCTAATGTAGTAACACAATAAAAGGGCATGAAAATTATGCAGATTGGGAAGGACTTGTTTGCAGATGACATGATTGTCTATATTGAAATCCTAAAAAAATGACAAAAAAAATTCTGGAAGAAATAACGAAGTATAGCAAATTCGCAAGACACAAGGTTAATGTATGATAGTCCATTGTTTTCTTACATACCAGCAATAACAATTTGAATTTGAAACTTTAAAAATACAATTTATAATAGCAACTAAAAAGAAATATTTAACTATAAATCTAATAAAGTATGTATAGAATCTATATGTGGAAAACTACAAAACTCTGGTGAAATCATAGAATATCTAAACAAAAACAAAGATATTCTGTGTTGATGGACTGGAAGACTCAGTATTGTTAAGATGTGAATTCTTTCCTATTTGATGTATACACTCAATGCAACTCCAACCAAAATCCTGACACTGATACTGATTAAAGTTTATATGAAAACATAGAACACCTGGAAGAGCCATACAATATTGAAGATGAACAAAATTGATGGACTTATACCAACAGATCCTAAGACTTATTATAAACAACAATAATCAATAGAACATGGAATTGGTGAAAGAATAGACACATAAATGAGTGAAAGAGAAATAGCACCCAGAAATAGACTGATAATAGTTAACTGATCTTTGACAAAGAAATGAAGGAAATTCAATGGGGAAAGGATAGTCTTTAGTCAATGGTGCTGAAACAATTACACAATCATACACAAGAAAATGAATCTAAAGACAGAGCTTACATTTTTCACAAAAATTAAATCAAAATAGATCTTAGAGGTAATTGTAAAATGTAAAACTGTAAAATGTAAAACTACAAAGCTTTTAGAAGGAAACATATGAGAATATCTAGGTGACCCTGGATTTGGTGGTGACTTAAAAAAATTTTTTTTAATGTTTACTTATTTTTGAGAGAGAGACACACACACACAGAGCACGGGTGGGGGAGGAGCAGAGAGAGAAGGAAACACAGAATCCGAAACAGGCTCCAGGCTCTGAGCTGTTAGCACAGATCCTGACGCAGGGCATCAACTCACAAACCGTGAGATCACCATCTGAGCCGAAGCCGGACGCTCAACCGACTGAGCCACCCAGGCTCCCCAGTGGTGACTTTTAAATACAATACCAAGGCATGATCTATAAAATAAAAAAAAAAATTGTTGGACTTATTAAAATTAAAAACTTCTTTCTGCAAAAGACATCGTTAGAATAAAAAGACAGGTCATAATTGGGGAGAAAATATTTTCAAAACACATATCTGCTAAAAGACTTCTTTTTAAAAATATAAAGAATTCTTAAAATTCAAACAATCTGATTTTTAAAATGGGCAAAGGATCTAAACTGACATCTCACTAAAGAAAACATACAGTTGGTAAATAAGGATATACAAAGATGTCCAACATCATTTGTCATTAGAGAATTTCCAGCTAAAACAATGACATACCATTATAGTAGGTGTTAGAATGGCTAACCCCCCTAAAACTGATAATACTGATTGCAGGTGAAGATGCAGAGGAAAAAGAACACTCATTCATTTCTGATGGAAAGGCAGAGTGATACAGCCACATTGGGTGACAGGTTAGCAGTTTTCTATAAAACAAAGCATAGTCTTGGTGTATGATCTAGTAATTGCACTCCTTGGTATTTACCTAACTGAGTAAAAAACTTACTTCTTCACAGAAACCTGCACATGAATGTTTGTAGTAGTTTTATTCATAATCACCAGAACACTGAAAGCAACCAAGATGTCCTTTGATAGGAAAATGGATAAACTAGGGCACATCTATATATGGAATATTATTTATCAGTAAGAAAAATGCGCCATCAAGTGACAATAAGAAAAATGAGCTATTAAGCCACAAAAAAGACATGGTTAAATCATAAATGCATATAGTTAAGTGAAGGTAGCCAGCCTAAAAACACTATACATTGTATGATTCCAATTATATGGCATTCTGGAAAAGCAAATTATAGAGATAGTAAAAATATCAGTGGTTGCCAGATGTTCAGGGGGAGCAGAAGAGGGCTGAATAAGTGAAACATGGGGGGTACTTCAGGATGGTTACACAACTCTATGCTAAATTGTAAAGGTGGATACATGACACCATGCATTTGTCAAAACTCATAGAACTTTACCGCACAATGAGTAAAACTTAATGTATGCAAATAAAAAAATCATTAATATGGTTGGAATATTTCTAGAATAGATGCAGAATTTAATAAAAAAATCTAACTGTATTACATAAGTATGAAAAATCTTACTGAATGGGGTAATGAGGAAAAAGGTTGTGATCTCTGGAAATGAGTTAAGCTCGTAAGACTGAAGTCAAAAGAAACCGTGCATAAGCACTGCGTAACGTTGTTTCTCACTTGGGGAAAGTTTAACAATTGTGATACTGCTACAGAAGTGTATGGGAATTGAATAGCTAAGTAAATGGTGACAGATAATGGGAGCGAGACTTCTCAACATTGAGTGGAAATTTACAGATAATCAAGGGAATATACTAGATTGATTCATGGTAATGGATTAGAGTTAGAACCACCAGGATGAACTCATGTTTAGCTTAATATAGATACAGGTAGTTACAGAATATTTTTAGATATGCATATAACATGGGTAAATATACAGGTATATATTTTTCAGTCTGTGATCTTGAAAGAACCTAGAAGCAACCCCAAACAAAAATAAGTAAGTAGATACATACATATAATATGATATGATATGATATAATATAATATAATATAATATAATATAATATAATATAATATAATATAATACAACCAAAAAAACAGACCATCTGGGAGAAATGGTTGATATCAGATGTGAGGCAGGAAATATATAAGATGAGCCCAGAGAATCTTATAGTGCCAAAAAGTAAGGAAGTACTTTAACAAACAATACACAAAATCAAACAAACAAAAACCCTCAATGATGGGAGTAGTTCAGAGAAGTACAAAGCCAACTGAAAAAGTCTCCCAGGAGCCAAAACCAAAACATTCCAGGAACTAAATAAATAAAGCAGACTAAATGGTAACCGAGAGTTCAAAATAAATATCCATGGGTCCATACAGATATAAGTACATGATTTAATAAATAAATAAATGAGGGACAAAGACAAATATCTACACAAATGAATTCCAAATAATGCATGTGGATACTCCACCCTCAAGGAGATGGAGCTGAACTAGTCACTCTTTAAATATGGGCTCTGCATAGTGACATTCTTCCAAAGAATATAGTATGGAAAAGGAAGTGGGGGGGGTAATTTTACGGTGGAAAAACCTGACAGACAGCACCTTACCAGGTGATCAAGGTCAGCATCAACAGTGGTGTTATGTTCACGGTATATACTTTTGATATGATGTGTTGACAATGTCACTCTATTTTTGTAGTCTGTCTCCCTAAGCCCATAACCCCATTCCAATAATGAGAAAAACATCAGACAATTCTGATTGAAGGACATTCTAAAAAACACTTGACCAGCATTCCTCAAAAATATCAAGGTCATCAAAACAAGAAAAGCCTAAGAAACTGTCACAGTCAAGAGGAGCCTAATGTAATGGTATGTCTAAATTACTTGGATATTAGGTAAAAACTAAGGAAATCCTGAATAAAGTATGGACGTTAGTTAATAATAATATATGAATGTAATTTCATTAATTGTGACAAATGTCCCATACTAATGTAAGATACGAATAATAGAGGAAATTGGGTAACATGGTATATGGAAACTCTCTTCTCTATCTTTGCCATTTTTCTGTAAGTCTAAAATAATTTTAAGATAAAGAGCTCATTTTTTTAAAAAAGATAAACAGGAAGTTCAGAAGACAAAATCAATGAGTGACTTTGGAAACCATTCCATTATAGATGGAATGGTTGGTTAAAAAAATCTAGTATATTTATGAGGTACTTACAATTGAATAAATGCTTATGACGGAGTTGTAATTGGAGTACTTATAATTCTTGCCTTCAGATATTTCAGACACTGAATATAAAGGCATCATGCTTTAGTATAGTTTCCAGTGGCTGCACAATAACAAATTGAACAAAGTTACATGGAAACGGATTTCAACTCATATTGAAAAAAGCATTTTATAATTATTAGAGCTGTCCAAATGTGATGAATCTACCTTTGGAAGGAGGCAGAACACTTCCTCTTACTGATCTTCAAGCAGAGGCTAAAGGAATGTCATAGAGAAGAATAGTTGGGTGAGAATGAGCCTGAAGGTGTGTTCATCTCAGATGCAGGGATTCCATGTGTGTTATCTAACTCCACTATGCTTGCATCAGTTCAGGTGGCTGCAGGCGGGCCTCGGAAACTAGTTATTTTCTAATGATGTCCAGATGGCAAGTTTTTCTCTGATCATCTTGGAATTACACATTCTAGATTGGAAGGGAGAAATAATTGTTGAGGACTGTGAGGAACGGGCTTAAGAAAAGCCTCTGAGACTGTATTTATGCACATGTATTCTTCTTTTCTCTTAAAAAGAACAGTTAACGACAAGTTAGAGAACACAAAATGAAGACATGAAGCAAAACCCAATGGTTTTATACTGGATATTATCATTTCAGTTTTAAACACTACCTCGTCTCATGGTGCTTGAGGCCAACTCAGTGATTAGGAATAACTTGGAGGGCGGGCATCCACTACTGTTATCCATAGGACCAGATGGCTCTCACCCTCTGGAAATCCAGATCAATTCATTTTCTTCTGGAGAAATAGCACCAGCAGAAATTTTGGTCACCACCCTTTCTGTTTCTACTAGCAAACAAATATTATCTCGCTTATGTGTTTCTGTGCTCATCCATTTCCTCTTCACACATGTCTACTTTGTGATTCATGCTCTAAAAGTTATAGAACTTTAGGAATACAGAAATGAATATGATATTACAGTGTCTTCTATCGTGTGCTTTCTGACAAGTGTATACATTGAAGTTTAGGCAAATTTTAGAACTTCTGTAAAAAATAGCTTAGCCAATAGATCTCAGATCAAGAAATATCTCAGTATATTTAATACAGAGAGAGTAGTAAGTGCACAGGGACACTTGTGTGCATGTGTGTGTGTAGCTTATGTGATTTTTTAATCAACAATTTGTATTCAATTAGAGAGTTCTGCAACCTTGAAATAGAAGTGCATAAGTACGTGGTAAGTAGATCATCTGTCATTTGTAGGCTCTGAATTCCTTGGCAGCGGTTTTCATGCAATAGGAAATATAAATAAGGTAATTTTTTAGTAGTAGACCCTGACCTTTGGATTTTATGTCTACTCTCATCTCATAGTAGTGTTAATTATAGTAAATTTCTGGTATTAATTATAGTAAAATTAATGCTATGGTGCATAATAGTACAAGAGACAGTACTTTTTATTGCGGATTTTCAAGCAGTAACAGTCTACTATCTCTGGCCCATCTCTTTTGTATTTCTAGTCTAAGAGGCCTCTAATTTTTAGTCTCTGGCATCGGTTTCTAAAAGTATTCAATTCCTGGATTCAGAACCTAAGAACAATGGTACTGCTAGCATAGGTCTTTAAAGCATCAGCTTTCATAGTATCAGTTTGCTTTCATATTTCATTTGCATTCTTCTCTGACCCTTTTGGATAACCACTTTTATTATTTGCATACATGCAGGTCTCCTTACATAGTTTCTAACCTCTTTTACTGTTGGGGACTGTGTTGTGTTTATTTGTTCATTCCTTCCTGCTCCATAGTGGTATTTTGTATTTGCTTTTGCACCTCCCTGCTATTGCCCACAGTGGACCTTCAACCCTTTCTCTCTTCATCCACCTACTAATATCCACACATTATTTAAGGGTCACCTGAGGTGTCATAGTCTCTGAGAAACAGATTGTTCAGTTGGAATTAATCACATCGTTCACTATATTCCCACTCCACTTTGCTTTGGTCTCTTTTATAAAAATTTCCTTCTGCTATGTGTTTTATTTATGTCTGTCACTCACCCCAGAGACACATACGTGCATACATTGTGTCATAAGCTCCTTAAAGACAACCATCCTATTTATCCCAGCTCAAGGACTAGTATCTGCTTTATACATTGCAGGTGACTCATGAATGTGAGCTGAATGATACATCTCCAGGGCCTTGTTAAGATAGTTTCTGAACCGTCACAAATTTATATCCCCAACCTGCACCTCCCCTTTACCTCTCTTATATATTCAATTACCTGTTTATCTGCAATTGGCTTTCTAATTAGAATCTCAAACTTAACATGGCCAGAAAACTCTTGATTACTTTTCACACTAAGTCTCCCTTATTTCATTCTTTTTTTTTTTTTTTTAAATTTTTTTTCAGCGTTTTTTATTTATTTTTGGGACAGAGAGAGACAGAGCATGAACGGGGGAGGGGCAGAGAGAGAGGGAGACACAGAATCGGAAACAGGCTCCAGGCTCTGAGCCATCAGCCCAGAGCCCGACGCGGGGCTCGAACTCATGGACCGCGAGATCGTGACCTGGCTGAAGTCGGACGCTTAACCGACTGCGCCACCCAGGCGCCCCTAGTCTCCCTTATTTCAGTAACAGTGAGTAACCTCGATTTCCCGTTTCCTCATAGTCCATATCAAATTCATTAATAAATTAATAATTCCTGTCAGTTAATTACCAAAATATATCTGGAATTTTATGCATTTTCATCATCTCTGTATCTGTAGCCTGGTCCAAGTCACTGCCACTCTCCCTTGGATTAGTGCCACCATCATCTTACCTAAACTATAGTCACAGCCTCCTAATCAGTCTCCTGATCTCCATTATTGCTCCTCTAAAACTGGTTCTTGATTTGTATATCCCTGATGAGGAGCAATGTTGAGCATCTTTTCATGTGCCTGTTGGCCATCTGGATGTCTTCTTTAGAGAAGTGTCTATTCGTGTTTTCTGCCCATTTCTTCACTGGATTATTTGTTTTTTTGGGTGTGGAGTTTGGTGAGTTCTTTATAGATTTTGGATACTAGCCCTTTGTTGGATATGTCATTTGCATATGTTTTCACTCTTATGTGGATCCTGAGAAACTTAACAGAAGACCATGGGGGAGGGGAAGGAGAGAAAAAAAATTAGGGAAGGAGCCAAACTATAAAAGACTCTTAAAAACTGAGAACAATCTGAGGGTTGATGTGGGGTGGGAGGGAGGGGAGGGTGGGTGATGGGTAGTGAGGAAGTCACCTGTTGGGATGAGCACTGGGTGTTGTATGGAAACCAATTTGAAAATAAATTTCATATTAATAAAAAAATAAAAATAAAAAAATAAACTGGTTCTTCACACAGGTAACAAGAAAACTCTTTATGGCATCCATGAGATCACAGCATTCCTATTTTAGAGTTCCCCAATGCCTTCTACTTAAAATCAAATGTAAATTTTTAACTATATCATCCACAGGCCTACACGATCTAAGCCTTGAGTAACTTCTGACTTTCCTTCTTTCTTTGTTCCTTTTGTTCACTGTGCTGTAGTGACATTGACCCCCTTCCTGTCCCTCAAACGTGGGAAGCTGGTTTGTTCACCATATTTTGTTTTTGCTGTAGCTTCAGCTCAGAGCTTTGCATGATCATCTCCTTCTCCATGTCCTCAAAAAGTCCTTCCCCAACCACCTTGGCTAAAGTACCTTCAGCCATCCTCTACTGTGATTTCATCTTCTTTCCAACCCTTACTAGGTGAAGGATGCATTTGTTCCTCTACTTCCCAATGAGAGTGTGAGCTCTAGAATCTAAAATAGTGTCTGCCTTAATGTGTATTTATTGACTGACTGATAGACTAATGCCTTCTTGTTGGCAGCCCATCTTGTTTCTCTAGATAGTTGTTTCTATGGCTAAAGACTTTTGCCCTGTCTTGAAGCTGTCAAAACACCTCACAGTTACTTCTCATGCTCAACTGTGAGCCCCTTAGAAATAGACACCATGCTTCTTAGAGAACTGGGCACAGAGTAGCACTGACTAGATGAGCACACATGTTTTTTCTTTAAATTCTGTAATCACTCTTTCCTCCCTCATTCTTTTTCTAATGGAATTGCTTGTTAGTTAGAGGAAACTTAAATTCCTATTAGAGCCTTTAAAACTGAGATTGGGGAATTGATGAGGCCTATAATTGGTAAAAGAAACTCTGACCTAAGGTACTTGCCTAATGAAAGAATGTGGTAGGAGGGCAGTGGGAATAGTTTCACTTAATAGAGGAGATGAAGATTTGATGCTCATGGTACCAGTTTATTAGGCAGGAAAACCAATGCTATTAATTCATTGAAAAAATGATCTGTCTGAAAAGTTCATTCTCTCTGTAAGCTGAGAGACTGGCTTAGGTCTTTTCACAAATTACAGTCCTTTTACTTATATTACCACGATTAAATAAACATTTATCATTATAAAATTTTACATTGTGAAACTTAATGTCTTAAACAGTACATTGATATTGGACCTAGGTCACTGGCTTTACACCCAGCCACGGGGATGTTTCATATTCTTTGGCAAACTCTCATGACCAAGAAATTATCGGATTTTGTAAAAACAAACATACAAGCAAACTGCTATCAGTATTCTACAAGCACGACTTGGTCTGTTTTCAGTGTTTCCAATATAGTTTTCTTACACCTCAAACCTCACATCTCGTGCTTGCAAGGTGAGCCTAAAAAGCTGAAATAATGAGGTTGGCCTTTAATTATTTCCCATTTCTTTTGAACCCCACCCCTAACCCAAGTCTACCTTCTCTCCAGAAAGCTTCTGGGTCTCTGGATAATGACTTCTGATTCCAAAGAGAAATTAGATTCCCTTCCCTCCTTTGTCCCCCCTGAACTTCAAATGACCCCATTCATCTGCCTTCACATTAAAGTTCCCATTCCTTTAGCGCCTTTCTTCCAACTAGATTAATGAAGAAAAACATAGATTTGTCAATGGGTAATAACACCTCCATGTGTGTATCCAAAGGTATTTGTACTTTTAAAATGAAAATTCCTGGAGAGAACAAGATCTTAAGAGTAAGAAATCATCAGTGGTAGAATTTCCATACAACATTTGTCCATGTCATATTCTAAAACACCTATTGTACACCTAACATCTACTCTAATGATGATATAGTAAATTAACAGTTAAAAACTGGTTGTATATAGTTTAGCTTACTAAAATATCACAAGCTTACTTATTAAGGCCTGGTTTCAGTTTTGGGCCCAGAAAAGTACTTCAGAGGGCTCTGCAGAGCTTCATTGGAACATCTCTCTGTCTTTCTCACCACACCGTGGGCCTTCCGGCTGAGTTTACAATGGAAAAAGCCCAGCAACTGTGGACAGCATGGGCTTGATAGATCCCTCAAAGTCCGTGTATGCAAAATTAACTCATTATTGCTTTCTTCCTTTCTTTGAGACCTAGTCTCTTTTTATTTCCTGTCTTGGTTGAATAGTACTAAACAATTAATTACTTAAACCAGAACCCTGAAGGTCATCTTGGAAAAATTCTTTTTTAAAAAAATTTTTTAATGTTTATTCATTTTTGAGAGACAGAGAGAGAGTGCAAGCAGGGATGGGGCAGAGAGAGAGGGAGACACAGAATCTGAAGCAGGCTCCAGGCTCCGAGCTGTCAGTGCAGAGCCCAACACGTGGCTTGAACTCATGAACTGTGAGATCATGACCTGAGCCGAAGTCGTATGCTTAACCACCCAGGTGCTCCTTATTCCTTTTCAACTTCCATATATATCCATTCACCAAAACTTACAAATTCCAGCTCTTCTCCCTTCTAGATTAATTTTGGCTTTCATTAAATTTACCTCAGGCTATTCCAATAGCTACCCATCTGATTTCTTCTGCATCCTGTGTTGTTCCACACTAATCCATTCTCTGTACTTCTAACAAGTCCCTAAAATGTGAATCCTCCCATTTTTTTCCTCATTCCCTATAGAATTATTCCAGACTAAGGCAAATGCTACCCCTTTTTCTTGATGATTATGCTCTGACTTTTCATGGTACAGATTTGTTTTCTGACCATTCAAGCATAGAAACCTGTGTTCCAGCCCTCTTGAGTCCTTTGCTGTTCTTGAAGAGCTTTAAGTTCTTTCTTGCTTCTGTGACATGCTTCTGTATATGTTGCTTCCACTACTTGAAATCCTTCCCCTCCTGAGCCCATTCCTACTTATCGTCAAGACTCTGTGCTGACATAACATCTTCTGTGAAAACTTTTTGATTGCTATGATCTCTAGGAAGGGTGTATTTCTCCCTATGTTATGTAGCAATTAGACCCAATGTATGTATGCCTTTATCATAAATGTATTACTTTGGTTGACAAATGCTTAATTCTTTGTCTGCTGCCTCTAGTAGACTGTGAAGAGATTGAGAGAAGAGTTTGTTAATTATTTATTATAACTATTTTTGTAACACTTGGTACAACATACTTGGCATCTGGCAGGTGCTCAATAAATATTAGATGAATAATAATCACAGTAAACATGAATCGATCCCTTATAATATGTATGTCAGGTTGGTTCTAATCACTTTAACATTAATTATTTTATTGAATTCTTACAACAATTCTTTAAGTTAATAATATAGCCAGTACTTTTAGTGCCCTGTGTTACTGTCCTTTGACTCAACTCTGATCTCAGTCATCACTGTGACAGTTTTTTGCGAGCTCAGACTTGTGCTGAGTATCTCACCTCAAACTTACTCTATGTGCCAATCTTATTTCTGTCTCAGGTCTTCCCCAAAGGTGCATGAAGTCATTAGATCTGTTTGTGAGTCTACCACAAAAGTGAAGGAGACAACATTCTCAGGGCAACCCCCAATCACGAGTGCACACGAGCTGGTGGGCGAATGCTCCAGCCTCCCCTCCTTTGGATAAAAAATTCTAAGAGGCATTCTGTGTGCTCACAGAAGTCCCAACTGAATCAAGTTTCTATTGAATATAGAAGATAATTTACTCCTATGGAGCTCTGTCTCACTTGCCATTCCTCGTTCCCTCCAGAGGCATCTCCCAAGTAAACTATTCATACACGAGATTTTATCACGTTCTACTTTGAGGAAACCCAAATTAAGATAAGTGCTACTGCTGTCTTCATTGTATCAGAGACAGAGGCACAGGAAGGCTAAATACCTTGCCTGAGGTCCTACAGATAGAAAATAAGGAAGACTGGGTTTGAATGCAGATAGTTTCACTTTAGAGCTCTTTTTCTTGACTACCACTCCATAGTGAACAAAGACTGTAAGAGATGTAGGGGTCTCAAATTACATGATTAAGTCGCCTATTGTAACTGTCTTCAAAAAGTTCATATTTCTACCCTAGATATAGATACAAAAGTACATTGCTTCTTTGATCTCTTTTCTTCTCTAAATAAATTCATAATATTAAGTTCCAAAGTGTTTTTTCCTAGAAGGAGAATAGTGTAGAAGAGTGACAGAGGAGACTTTACAGTGTTGTAACTTTCCATTTTTTTTTATAACTTTCCATTTTTGAAAGCTCAATTTTTAAGATTTCATAGCAGAAGCCTTTGAATAGTGGTGCTGTGGAAAAAGGAATGGCTATTTAGATCATAATCCAGTAAACCACTGTCATCTGAACAACTAACTAGTTCCATGACCTTGGGTGACTCTATTCCCCAGTCTGAGTCTCAATTTCCCAAGGTGTAGAATGAGAGTAAAGAGTTTATTGTACATGTGTAGAATGTAGAGAATAAACCTAATGTGCAGGAAAAAAAAGAGAAAGTGGATATTCTTACTTTCTTTTAGAGTCATGGAATCACTTAAGAATCTGCTGAACTCTCTGTATATCATCCCCACTGTCTCTCCCTCCCCATCCCCCACCCAAATGCACATGAACAAATACATGCACAATTCCTGGTACGATTTCAGGGGATAGCATCATCTGTGGACCTTCTAGGTTTAAGAACCCATGGGCATGATCTCCACATTCTATTCCAACTTTATCCTCCCATGGTCTTAGGTAAGGAGGCATTCATTGAATTCATCCTGCTTAAGATTTTCCTACAAGATAATTTATGCCTTTTGCCAACTACCAGATTCACCATGAGTGAATTATTTAATAAGAATCCAGGTGATTTTTAAATAGTGAGAGTCAAATATTTATATTTTATTTGCATCTTATTCTGTTATTATTCTATGTTTGAATATTTTTTTAAACCATGGCAGTGGAATATGTAAATGATTGACTGATGAGCTATGCCCTATAAATAATGTTTGCTGTACAATATAAATAAATTAAAAAGTATTGGGAACATGATTGATTAAATGGATAAGTATTCCCATGTATTTCTATCACAGATTCAGTGTCTGTAATTAGAATGTTTATGCAAATGTTAGACTTCTCTGTGTTTTTCTACAGGAGGCTGTATTGATTCAATATCTCTATTTTCTTTAAACAGAAAAATCACATTAAGTGAGATTCTAATGGGCTGGAAAAAATCAACAGACCAACCTCAATGAGCAAATACATTTATTGAAAAAAAATGGAGCACCTCTTTAGCTGGAAAAGAATGGTAGCTTTGATTTATATTGTATTTGTTTCATAAAACTAGTACCTCTTGTGCACAGTTTTCTATACACATTTTATGAGTTGAAATCCTAGCTTATAAAAGAGAGATAATGATGATATAAAAAACAACACTCAATTTTAATCCAGGTTACATAAACAATAGAAAGATAGCATACTATGCTGTTGTACTGGTTTAGTTAATCTTTCTGTTAGGAATGATAGGAATTATGATGATGCTAGTAAGTGAAATAAAAATGCAGTAAGTAAAAATCCTGTATACTTTTCTGAATCTATGCAAAACTAATTCTATTTTGTTAATTTTGTTTTGAGCCAAACTGGCTTTCAGGTGACTGATGAAAAAAAAAGAAGATTCTTCAGTTCCAACCATGAGATTACCATCCATTTGTCTACTGATGCTATGTAACAACTCTCCCTCCAAGTACAGACAAAGTGACTGGTGCAGTCTAATTTTTTGTGCTATGTTTGGAGAGACTATTTTGGTGCAATATACCACTCAGTGTACCTTAGGGCTTAGAACATACTTAAGTGACCATGGCTCTTGTGTTATATTTTATAGTGTTGTATACCCAGTCTTTTATTTTAGCCTGTTCTTCTTATATCATCGTGGTCATAAGTACCTTGTAGATTTTACTTGCCTTGCATGTCCCTCTGGACTTTTGGTTAGTCATTTCAACATTTCCATTGCCTTGCTAATCTCTAAAATTGGGTCATCCAATTGTCTGCTTCCTCCACTATCAGGTAACCAAGCTTCAATGCAGAAAACCATGTAAATGTTTGGGCTAAGGTCTGTGCAGTATCATGCTCTCTCTAATTAGCTATGTCCTCAGTGTAGCTTAATCTCCTATTTATCTGTTATAGACTTTTAGAATATTTCTCAGAGTAGTTGCACCAAATCTTTTTCACTATTTTCAAACACCTGATTATTTACCTACTTCCAGAGTAGATGACTTACTCTATTTTATTGAACTCACATACATTCCCTTCTTTACTGAGTTATGGCCTTTTAAACCAAGTCCAACTCCTTAGCCTCATAATCAAGACTCTCCTTGCTCTTGCTCCAGCATCCATGCTCTGATGCATATATCGGAAGTTTTCCAGTTTCTTAAGTTTTCTGAAGGATCATTTGTTCTTAGAGTAGATTTTGATTATCATTGATAGTGGGAGGTGGTAAGGTAGAAATAGATAGGATGGGTATCGATTCTTTGGGTGTTGCATTAAAGAAACCTTCATATATCTAGGATACCTCTCAAGAACATCTCTTGAGGAAAAGTGGCTCTCTGATTTCTAATGCGCTACTGGGAGAACAGCTGGTTCCTCTTTGTTCTTGTCAAAATAAGATGGTTATGTTCACAGGGTGGGATCCCAGTATCATCAGAGCCCTAACGAAGTTATTTTTTTGTTTGAAAGGAACTATAACATCAACAGCTTCTTTGATGTCAGCTCAGTATGGTGCTGTGCCAGCTATTTTCTGACAGTTGCCTTGAATTTTTCATTACTATATAAAGCAAGAAATGACCTTTGAGAGTTTCAGTATCTGTTTGATGTATGTATTCATTCATATACTTTTTCAACAACCATCTTAAAAGGGTCAAGACATGAACACAATGATTTTATTCAGAAAAGAGTTTTTATTGATGTTTTGGTTTATTTGTAACTTTTTGCTTACCAAGTATAGATTAAATGCAGTTTATATTTTGAATGTAAATTATATATTGTTTATTGTATACACACGTGTAATTTTGTCTGACACATTAAAAAGGGAGATAGAAAATATCTTGAGAAATTGATAAAACCTTTTTAAAGGAAGAAAATTTATGCTGTCATAAATTGAGTAATAAAATTAGCATTTTGTCATAACTTTTTGAACTTGAAATAAAATGTCTTAGAAGTGGATAAGCTCAAAGAATTTTAAATAGCAGGTTAGAGCTTTTAGGAAGCCATCAATGAGTATGGCTAATCACTAATTTCCTATAGAATTTTCTTTTTGTTTCTTTCTTCTAAGAGTTGGAATAAATTCATGTGTCTTGACTACATCACTTTTTTTGTTGATTATTTTAAATTTAAAATTCCTTTTTTATGAATCAAAGTTTGTGTTATTATTTTTGGAAAATATCTTAGCTGCAAAGAAATATAAATGTAACAATTGTACCTTAGTTAGAATTGCTTCTGACATCACTTTTACTCTGATAGTATACCTATTACATTGATTTATTATTACTAGTTTCCTATTTCCTCATGGTATTTTTATTTTTCCTTTAGAAAAGCAAACTGAGTGTATTTATTATTTCCAAATTCTTCCTTAAGATTTGATATTATATTGTAATTCTCAAGCTAGTTTTGCTTATCAATCATGTGTCAATGTCTCTGGTGAAGCGTCCTTTCTATGTCTGCAAGGGTAATGTCTTACTTATGTATATAATATGTTCTATTTGTTTCTTGGTGCTCCATCTTGCTACTGAGGATTAAATCCAAAGAAGGAAGAAATTAATTAATATATATATTGAATAGTATTTCTCTTAAATCTATCATTTTTATTTCATAAGAAAAATGTGTTGAATTTTACAAAATGACAAGAATTCCATTAGTGCTGACAAGTTCATATACTTGGAAAAAGATCTTGAATATATTTAATTATAAACTTTTGACCAGTATTGACAGTGCTTATGTAAAGTTCAAATGAGAATGTAGTTACAAGCAGGTAGAAATGTATATTTAGAGAATTTAAGTGACTTCTTTAAGATGACACAGTGAGAGGCTAAAATTTCATATTATTCTGATATTCCATCCTTTGACTTAACAGAGCCTCTTCAAATGTATCATATCTGCTCCTCTATGGCCCTCAATATACCTTGCATTATACTACAATGATTAAAGAAAACGGTTGTTCTTTCTGTCTCTTAGAATGCTACCATATGCAGCAGTGGGTTAGATCTAGGCTAACCAGGCAGGGAAATTCACTGAAAAGTTTGGGCTGGCTTGCTGCAAAGTGTTTCCGTAGGACCGTTTTACTACTGGCTATATGCCATAAGCCAGCTTTAACCAGAGGAGTTAGCTCAGGGCAGCTATTTTTAACTCTTGACACTTTACAGGATATGGTGGCTCCCAGAATTGCACTGAGTATTTAAGTTACTAAGTGGTCTACCTTCCCCAGCTCTTCTTTTGAACTTTAACAAACTGTGCATATGTGTTTGCGGAGGGGGAGTTAGGGGAAATGCTCTTGGAGAACTGAGATGAGCATGTTCATGGATTTCTATGACTTCACTATAATATCAACTGGAGTGTTTCCATGAGCCCTACAAGCTCTAAAATGTTTCCAGAATGCTAGGGGGATGACGAGTGAGGAACCAGGCATCGACATAGAACTATAGGGTGTATCAGAACAAACAAATAAAAAGAACTGTGTGTGTGTGTGTGTGTGTGTGTGTGTGTGTGTACTTGACATATTGCTGCAGACAGCTCTCTATGCTTGAGACAGTGAAAGTTATTAACTCCTAAGCCATGGACTCAGGTCCTGTAATATAGTTTTGTTTGAAATTTGTGTCTGGGTTTTATGTTGGATCTAGAAGATCAGAATGATCTCTTTTGGCTCCCAAACTGAATCTGTCCAGTTTCCATGTCTACACAGTTGGCCTTGTGTTCTGAAAGATTTTGAAATGGTTTATGTTCCACCCTTGGCTAAGACTGTGTTAACACGTCTTAACAATTTCTGTGTGACTAATTCATCTTTGAAAGGACAAAAAGTCAGAGTTTCTCCAATGTTCTATTGTCACAGGGAATCCATAATGCAATTCATTTAGTATCTGACAAAAAGGACTGTGCAATCTTTCTACCTCTGTCAATGTGTGAAAAACAGAAACAATCAATAGCATGTGTGTTTGTTTAGCTTGACAGTAACTTTCAAGTGAATTTTCCTAATATGTAATGGGCTTTAAAAATCTTTCACAACAATGATTATAGTGAGATACACTGTGAACACTTCTTAAAAAGATACTATATTAATTGAAAAATATTACCCGGTCATCTGAAAATATTGTTATGAACTTTAAAATAGACACACAGATCTCAATCTTGATCACATGCTATTGTGATGCTTTGTGTACAAAGGCTTTCATAGTAATTATTTAAAATAAATTAAATGGTATATACATTTCCTCTATTTTCAGAGTGAGAAACCAATATGCAAAAATATCAAAAAGGAACCATATATACAACTTCAGCCAGTTTCCCAGTTTGTAGAACTGAGGACTTCTGCTACCATGGTCGGGAGATAAAATGGAAAATATTTCAGAATACAACTAAAAATATTCCAGAAGATGTGGGTGTTACCTATTTTATGACCGTGTATTCATTTATGACAAATATGTTAGGTTTGTACTGTGTTCCTAGAAAGGTAGCAGATGCTAAGTCCTGCCCCGGAAGGAGCTTATAGTCTATGCGTCCTTATGAATGCATGTGTGTGCATGCATATGCGTGTGTGTTTGTGTGTGTGCCCACGAGATGAGGGGAGTACAAATAAATAAGAAATGATAAGACATTGTGCTTTGTGCTATATTGGGGGTCAGCACAGGGTGCCAGGGCTGGTGCACATTTTGGCGGGGGGAGGCACTGAATCCAGTTTTGAGGAGGATGCCCAGGGACGAATTCGGAAAGAATTTGTAATCTGAAACTTAAAGAATGAGTGTAATTTAGGCAGAGAAGAAGAATTGAGAATGGAGAGTAGCAATTGGTAATGATGTTCCCAGATGTAACACCATTGCTTGGCCAAAGACAAAAAAGAACATGGTTTTCCAGAAAACACTCTCCTTGAAAAAACTTACTTTCAGTGATTTTACACCAAATTTATTATAAGAACAGTTTGAATAATTAAAATGATAAAATTTACTTATTTTTTTATAATTAACAGTTATATATTGGGCTGCTTTGTAACATGACTTGCCATTTTTTTTTATTCAGTCATTGAAAGTATTTTCAGCATAATTTATTGTTCTTTAAGAGTACCTTGGCTTTCAGTATAATTGATTTCCTCTCTAGAACTGGCTGTGAAAGCTTTTTAAATGTTGACACTAACTTCAAGTATACTGCTGGTTATTCATGTAAATTGCCACTTTGTATAAAACAGTAACCTTTATAATAATTTATTTATTTTGCTATGTTTTTCTACTAAGTTATCTGATTTTGTATTCTTTTCTGTGTATCTCTTTTGTGAGTTGAAATACATTTTCTTTGTCTTTTCCACGTGTGACATGGCAGGGAGCTGTTAAAATGATTTATTGCCATTTCTTAATATGATAGCATAAGAACAGCATTTTCCAGATTTATTTGTTCAGGGAATGTGTTCTCAATTCCATGATACTATCTACTTAATTAGAAATGTAGGTTTCTGGATATTTGTGAACTTCAGCAGTTATATATTTAGTGACTGCACTGACAGATCTTGGATTGAGGTACTTAAGCTTGGCTTAATTATTTAAGGTGAAATATCACTCAGAAATATGACAGCAAATAGATTTTCTGTGTTGTTGTTTTTTTAAAATTTTTATTTATTTATTTTATTATTATTTTTTTTGTCAAAGATATTTAGAGGGCCTCTCCTAAAAATTTTTGCCTTTTTCCCCCTGCTGCTTAAAGAGGTAAATCATATGTTCTTTTCTTGTTTCTAATTATCTAAAAATGTAGCAGAATTGCTTCATGGTATAATTAAGTAATAATAATATTAAAAATATGTTATAAAAGATGTAGGCTCAAGTTCTGGTAAAAATACAAATTACTTTTGTGGTCCTGGTCAAATCACTTAAATTCTTTGTGACTCAAGGTTTTTCTTTATTTAATCAGAAGATTTTGACTGTCTAGTGTGTGCATGGTGGTGCATTCAGTTTTGAGGGAATTTGGTGGATTAGTAAGAGAAATTAGACACAGAAAAATTATTTTAGTGCAAATCATACTAACACACATAATCATATAATAAATAAAAACCAGGGTATTAATACTGCAAGAAAACTAGTACAGAATGCAGTGGTGATTCCTAGGATAGAAAGCTTATTTTGAGTTGATAAAGAAAGGAGACTTGAGGAGGAAGTATTTGAATTAATCTTTGAATAGAATTTGAGTTTAGAAAAATGTGGAGAGGAGAAGAAGTGGTGTTAGAAGGAACAACTTTAATATAAGGCTTGGAGTCAGGAGACTTTGGACTTAGAAGGAAGCAAATAATTTAATTTAACTGGATAATAAGGTGAATTGAGGGTAATGATGAAAAATAAGGGTGAAAATCATAGAAGTTCTTCAATCCAAACAGGGAGTTTAGTATTCATTGTGTAGACCTTGAAAAATCATTGGGGGTTGTTCTTAAAAAAAAAAAAAAGGGCGGGGGGTGGGTGGAGAGGGGGATAAAGGGGAGGGAGAGAGAGAGCGCCCTTGGCAAGACTTGGTTTTTAGTCCTATCTCTTCCACTTAGTATTTTAATGGCTTAAGGTAAGTTAGAGATTTTTTTTTTCAGAAAATTGTTTTTCTTATCTATAACATATGACTGACAACATGATCTTTCTGGGTTGCTGTAAGAATTGGGAATAGTGTTACATGAAGTGTCTGACATGTAGTTCACTGCGGGTCAGCAATTACAATCTGTAGAGTGAAGAACCTTGAACAGGTGAATTCCAAGTTTGCTGGGATGCTGTGATCATTATGTGATACATTTTCTCAAAGTGTCATAGAATCTCAGAGTCAAAAGTAACCTCAAAGGTGTTTTAGTCTACTCCCCATTACAAGTATCCCCATTACAGCTTTCTTGATTGTATTCCAGAATGTCCATCATCTGACCTCTTAGAGGAACTTGCAATTATGAGAAAAGCAGTCCTTTCCATGGCTTAACATTTAATGGCTTAAGAAGTTTTCTTTATATTGATCTAAAATCTGTGGCTTTTTAACTCCGTGCATTAGTTCTTTAATCCTCTGTTTCAGAGCTATCAAGCAGTAGCACCTCCTCTACACATCAAATCTGAAATATCCAATGTGCATATATAGTTTTCTCTCCTTTGTACTTTCATTTCCAGATCAAATATCCTTGGATCTTCCATCTTCTCATCATATGACATTATTACAAAACTCTTCACTCTGTTGGTTGGCTTTCTTTGTGTGCATTCCAACTTTTAAATGCCTTTTTTGAAAATATAATTCCCAGAACTAAATAAAGTCCCATTGATGAGGCCTATTTAGAGATGAGTTCAGCAGATCTTGCTTGATCTAGAGTCTAGACCAGGTCATTGGCTAAAGTCTATGGAATTTTACAAAATGCACAAAGCTAGGTCCAACTCCAAAATATTCTGAGTCACTAGGTCTGGAGTTGAGCCCAGATATTTGCATTTTTAAAAAAGACACAGATAATTTTGGTATCTAACTGGGGCTGAAGATCAACTATCTAGACACTATATTTAGTGAAGGAAGAAAGATCACATAATGTTTATATGTTTATGGATGGCCAAATAATATTACTTTTATGTGCCAAATTTGGAAACAACCAAATGTTCTTTGTTTCACTTGTTTTTGATGTTGTTCTTAGAGGTTCTTTGTTTCACTTGTTTTTGATGTTGTTTGTTTGTTTGTTTGTTTAATTCTTTCCTAAATTTGACCACTGCATTTTATAGGACCTATATCTAAGACCTTACATTTATTTCTATTATATCTCATCTTGGCCATTCCTGGCCATCATTTTATTCTAGCTATATAAGTTTTGATCTCACATGCCTTATTCAGATAACCTTTTTAAGGATTCACTCATTTTGGGTAGGCATACCAGGATGATAAATGTAAGGAAAACTATATAGATTCAGACCTGTTTTTTATTTATCACCACTCTTCTCTGGTGAGCATTATGTATTGTTCTCACTTTTTCATATTTAACATATTTATTATTTTGCATAATGCTTTGAATCACCTTTCTTTTCTAAGTTATTGTAGCAATTGCCTGCAGAATTGGAAGTTGATAGACAGTGGGTCTCAGAATGCTATAAAGTAATGTCAGAACGCCCAGGCCTAGAACTAAAGTGATGGACATCTTTTAGTCCTTGCATGCATCTCATAAAATGATACCACTGTAGCTTAGTTAGGCTTATTTTGGCTGCAAGTATCAGGAACCCTAACTTAAAATATCTTAAATAATGCAGGGATTCAATATCTTATATAGATAGCATGAACTCTAAAGGTAGGACAGTCCCAAGGTTAGTTAATTCAGCAGTATTTGAATGTCATCAAAATCCTACTTTGCTTTTATCTTTCCACTCTGCCATCCCCAGTATTTCCTTTCAGGCTAACTTCTTTCATGATCTCAAGATTGGTGCTGAGACATAACAGCATCCAGGAGCAGAAGGTGACCCCTTTGTTGTTGTTGTTGTTGTTGTTGTTGTTGTTGTTGTTCTTCTTCTCCTCCTCCTCCTCCTCCTCCTCCTCCTCCTCCTCCTCTTCCTCCTCTTCCTTCTCCTCCTTCTCCTTCTTTTCCTTCTCCTTTACCTTCTCCTCCTCCTATCTCTTTTTAGAATCCTCTCATCAGACGTCCTCCCATATCTCATTCTCCTGAACTATAATACATGTCCCCGCAGAAAGCAATTCCTGGCAAAGGGGATTGGAAAAATGGTGATTCACTCCTGGTCTAGTGTTATGGCTGGATCTGCCCTTGAAGCTGATAGAGGGCTTGACACCTGGTAACAGTTGGGATTTAATGAGGAAGACCTGAACAAATTGGGATTCTGTGAGCAAGGAAGAAGAGGGTTATGAGGAATAACTTCTGGGTGAACAACTACCAGTGTTCATTATCCTACCAAAGCTTAACAGCATTTTGTTTCCTTAGACGGTAGGTATTACGCCAATGAAAATGTTATCAAAGTAATATCTTATGAGTGGTGGCTTGTTGCTGAAGATCAAGCAACCATTTTGTGGGGAAAAGGTAACAGAATAATCCATTTTGCTGACCACATGGTAACATTTTATTTCTTTCTGAAGTAAATTAATTAAAGTCTAATTTAAAAAAATAATTTGTGCATGGCTCCAGATTAATACTATGTTTGCAATTCTTGGCCTATATGGAAGTACTCCATCTTGTTGAGAAGAAGGGATCTGTAGCTCTTTGAAACAACTGTCCTTTTGTTTTTCCTTCAATCTGACTTCTTATAACAATTCTTTTATTTATTTATTTATTTATTTATTTATTTATTTATTTATTTATAATGTTTGTTTATTTTTGACAGAGAGACAGAGCGTGAGCAGGGGAGGGGCACAGAGAGAGGGAGACAAAGAATCTGAAGTAGGCTTCAGGCTCTGAGCTATCAGCACAGAGCCTGACATGGGGCTTGAACCCAGTAACTATGAGATCATGACCTGAGCCGAAGTTGGACGCTTAACTGACTGAGCTGTCCAGGCATTCCTTATAACAACTCTTTTAAAAGGAGTTAGAGTTACAGCTTTGCAATTGCGATGTAATTGGGGGAGAGGACTAATTGAGATCATTGCCAGAGGAAAGTAATTGGGAGAGAAAATACAATCTTTTAATGAACTGGATATTTAAATGCAAATTAAGAATTTGTTTGAAAAAGTTCATAAAAAGTCAATGTACTAGTATTTCTAATTGGTCCTAGTGAAGTTTGGAGTCAGAAAACTGAGAGACAGCAATGAAAAAGAGTGAAATCTTGCCATTTGCAACAACATAGATGGAACTGGAGAGTATTGTGCTAAGTGAAATAAGTCAGTCAAAGAAATACAGGTATCATATGTTTTCACTCATATGTGAAATTTGAGCAACTTAACAGAAGACCATGGGGGAAGGGAAGGAAAAAAAATAGTTACAAACAGAGAGGGAGGCAGCCATAAGAAACTCTTAAATACAGAGAACAAACTGAGGGTTGATGGGGGGGCAAGGAAAATGGGTGATGGGCACTAAGGAGGGGCACTTGTTGGGATGATCACTGGGTGTTGTATGTAAGTGATGTATCATGGGAATATACTCCTGAAGCCAAGAGCACACTGTGTACCTAACTGTATGTTAGGTAACTTGATAATGAATTGTATAATAAAAGGAAAAAGAAAAAGAAACTGAGATAAATCAGTATAGGTATAGAGATGTAGTCTGAGGAATTCATGCACTATAAATTACTCAATAGCTTTCAGAAAGAAAACTTGAGGTGAGTGAAAATCTGTGGCTATTACCTGATTTCAGTGTTAACCTGCAGAGAAGACCAGCAAATTTATAAGAACAGATAGAATGAAAATGTTTGTCATCCACAGAAGAAAATGAAATCAGCAACAGAAACAAGAGTTTCCATTTATAGTGACCCATGTATGTGTCGAGAATTTACCCACGTTATTTCATTTAATCCTTGCAACTCTTTGAGGCAGGTGCAATATGGGGCAGGTATAATTATGAAAAATTATGTGATTTTAAATTGTGATGTGCCGTACAAATAGAAGGTATTTTTAGTCGTGTCTTTCTGCACCCATGCCAGTCTATTGTTTGTTACAATGGCCTGCCTCAGTTCGAAGGTGAATTTGGAAAAGCCCCTGCACGCATGGGTCAGAGTTTAGTTATATGAGAATCATTAAGCAGTTTTACCTGACACTATTCTCAAAACCTCATTGTGTTTAATAAGTTCTGTAAATCAGTAATGAGTTACAAAATCATATTTGTGAGCCATATCACACTTTGAGACTGAATCCATTCAATTGCAAATATACATATGTTTTTAAAGTTGGCAAATTGTAAAAGAAACATTTGTAGATCATCAGTAACTCTGAAGCATTTAAAATCTTTTTTTTGGGTTTTGAAAAAGGATACATCTCGCTGATTAGCATAGACCTGCATTTAAAATGCCACTCCAAGAATTTTTAAGCCTGTATATGGCATAATTGTGAAAAAAAAAATACAACCCAATGGTAAATACTGGGGTGGACAGGGAGGGGATATACAAGGAAAGAAAAAAAAAAACAGAGGTGAATCTCAATGTGTACTTGGCATATTCACATACAAATGCACTGTTTGGATTCCAAGCAATTATTTTTGCTGTTTGTAAGCACTCAGGGTCACCATTGCTTCAGCCCAAATAAAGAAACTCATTACTAAAAGATGTCTGACAGAACAGCATGACTCATTTACTTGAGAAACTGAATGCAAAAGAAACCCCTAGCTAATAATATTTTGGAGTTATTTTTGAGAAAAGGAGAGATTCAGGGGAATTATTAGAGGTATAAAACAAAATTCTAAATGAAAAATTCACACTTTTCTTCATTCCAGATCAGCTAGTTTGGAAATGAGCACAATTTCCGCATATGACATTAAATATGACCTTACTTGGAACTGTACTATTGTTGTTCTTCTTAGTTTTCAGTTGCTGAAGGTAGAAATCAGTCATGCCTTTTAGGAGTTTCTTAGTAATCAGCAAACCTGAACTGGGCATTTGTGGGGAAAAAAAGGAAAGGAACAGAACGAGAAGGAGAATTATAGGTGTGATTCAGGGAAGTGGTAGCAAGTCATCTGCATAATTTTTAGTAACATTGCACAGAGTAAGTAAGCATCCTAGATTTTTTTTTGTAGCAATGTGCACCAAAAGAAAATGATACTGGTACAGTTTTTAAATAGTACCTTTGTCATAATTATGCTGTCATAAAGTTCACCACTTTATCGATCCGATCCAGGAGAAAATTTTTTTTGAAAAATGTTTTATTTCCTCTTTGAGAAGCCTATTCTTCTATGAATGAGCTTTCAACAGTAAAATTCATCTTGAAAACAAATTTGTGAAAGATTTGAGGTTTTCTGTCTTTGAAAAGACATATATTCCCGTGTGTCCCTAGATCCCAGCAAGCCTCGAGTGTAATCAAAAGGAGACAGGGAGATGCAAATTTGTTTTGAGAGGTTCTCCTGGGCTGACCTGGTCCTCATCATACCAGCTGCACTGCTGATATCAAGACAATAATCAGCAGGTTGACAGCAAATCAATTTTGGCTTTACTAGAAAGCAGGTGCAAAAGCCTATAGTGTGAGTAATTCAACAACCTCAAGCTAGCGACCAATTTATGGCTGATATACTTAAATATTTTATGACAAGGATGTAGTATATTATTATTGTTGCCCTCCTACGTATAGCTAAGAGTTTGCCCTTGAAAAAAGCAAGGATTTGGAATAAAATGTATGTCACTTTATTACAGCAAGATATGACCAATTGATATTAGGTGAAATCTTATTGTCTTAAACCATTGCTGTGAATATTTGGAACCATTACATTTCAGTAAAATGTTTATTCTGACTGCAAAGTCCTGGTTGTGACATTTACGGTTCTGTTGGAATCAAGGCTTTATCACATGTCCTGAGGCTTAGAGTTCTCCTATGTGTAGAGCTGTTTCCAACTGAGAAGGGTGTGCCAGGAATTATTTATACTATTCTGAACCAGATCCATAGATTTGAAGTCAGTGTCCGGCTCAAGGAGGCACTTTGGAAGTGCTTCCTGGGTTACTGAATTCTAGTAACCATCCGTTAGTACGTGCTCATCCTTTCTTTTTTCATAGAAAAAAAGAAAATTCGCTTTTCTTCAAAGACCTCTCAGGATGTACCGGAAAATGTGGCCAATAAAGAAGACACATCTGGTCCTTCTTTGTTGGGGAATTTATGGGAGGTAGAGTCTCAGCTGTCAGGCCGTCGGCAACTGATAATATAAAATATGATGTTATCTGAAGAATTACGGAGGATCTGTAAGACTCCTGTACAATTCTTGCTGCCTGACAGCTGCATTCTGTGACTCTTCCAAGGACAAAAGAAGGGCTCATTAAGTTCAGAATTTCCCCAGCTAGTTGCTTAAAATTAAACAGTAAAGCTACAAAAGGGCAGAGCCTCCTTCTTCTCCACTAGCAACCAGAAGGGTGTTCACTTGTGATGCAGAAAGACAGATAGTTCCAAGCCTTGGGGACAGGGACTTCGGCAGAAATCCAGGCGGTGATTCTTGACTATAGCAAGTTGCAGCTGGAAAAGATCTACAGAAGGGGAAATTGAGGACACACGTGGCGTGTGGACTGTACATATGAGATTTGACACTGATCTTTAGAAGATTACCAGGATGGCCTCCTCCTGGACCAAATTTTCATTTCCCAGGCAACTTGGGCCTCCTAAATTTCTGCTGTTCACATGGAACAACTTAAGTTTCTTTTCCAGCCGCATAGAGATGTGATTCCCTGATCTTTACCTCATGTGGCTGGCTTCTGTTCTTCCAGCTCTGAAAAGTGTCTGTTTCCTTAAGCAGGTCTCACAAGAAACTTCAACTTTGGTGTCTGTAGGCTTATGGTGTTTGTGTTTTAGCCTAAAAAATTATGAAGCAGGTCCATGGATAGGAATAAAATAGAACTCCACATCGCAAAAATATTAAATTGTTTAAAATAAAAGTTTTTCTTTTTGAAAAGCAGTTATGTCTTGATCAGTTTGGGCTGCCAAAGAAAAATAGTACCATGCATAGATGGAGTAGCTTATATACAATAGATTTATTTCCACAGTTCCGGAGTTTGGAAGTCTGAGATCAGGATGTCAGGAGGTTTGGGCCCTCTTCCCCATTGCAGACTGGTGACTTCTCATTTATCTTCACATGGTAGAAAGAGAGCTTACTGGTCTCTTCTTATAAGGACACTAATCCTATTCATGAGAACTCTATCCTCATGAGCTAATTACCTCCCAAAGGCCTCCCTCCAAATGCCATCCCTCTGGGGGCTAGATTTCAACAAATGAATTTTGAAGGAACATAAACATTCAGTCCATAATTGAATGTATGTGGGGTATGATATGCTTTGAAGCAAGTGAAATAAATAACTTTCTAAAGTACATGGAAAATAGAGAATATGCAGAGTGAAACAATGCCTAGATCAGGAACGAGACAGCCCAAGTTTCTAACCAACTGTCTCTTTTGGACAGTGCAGCTAATCCTTCAGGCCTGAAGAACTGTTCCCTATCTGTGATATTGTTTAATGATGAAAAGAAAATCAGACTGAAATACAGAATAGGTGATGAGACCATAATATCTACCACACCATTAATTCCTGATCACTGGTTTGTATGTTCCAGTTGACTTCAAGGGAGTACTCTTTCTTCCCAGCTCCATAAATCACAGGCGAAAGCCATATGTTTAGATGAGAGCCTTCCTGGATAGCACAGAATAGAAAATCAGAGTCACAGGGTTAGAAATCTCTTGAGACAGCCTTTGAAGAATATGAATTTATGAAGTACTTATAGTATTGCTGCTTCTTAAAAGTTTTCATGGAATTGGGGTGAAAGAGAGAGAGAGGATGGAAGGTATATGTTGGGAGAGGTTTTATTACTTCCAAGGAAATATGTCTTGTTTCCATATTTAAGCCCATTTTCTACTGCACTTCTCCCCGCCCCCCCCCCCCCAGCTCTCTCTCTATACTGAGGGTCATTGTCATTCTTGAGCTTATTTTCTGACTCTGTTAGCACTCAGTACTTTGGCTCTTTTTAAAAATGACAACAACAACAAAAGCATTTCCATTTTTGCCCTTTCATTTACTTCTGCTATTCCTGTATCTAGTTTTTAATGCTTGATCAGTGAAACTACGGCACAAAGTTCTGATTATATAGTATATACTGGCTCTTCTTTTGTCATATTTTTCGATATTTCTCAACAAGATGTTATTTTTACAGCTATAGGCCAAAGATGGCAGTGTCTACAGAGTCTCCAGGTTTTTCTGCAATATTTATACTTAGTTTTTGCATACCATAGTTATTCCATACTCTTCTATTTTTGAAAAAATTTCCTTATTAAGTTCTTTCATCTGATATTTTACATTTTATCTCCCTGTTTTTAGACTCCCTGTTTAACATTAAATTATCTAAAAGACAATAGTACAGGTCATAACCCTTCTTTAGAAACTTCTAAGGAGTCCCACTACCTAGAAAGATAATGTTTAAATTCTTTAACTTGACATTCATGTTCATCCTCTAAACTAATAGTTACTCTTCATTTATTACTTTCTTTGAAGGAACCCCCAAATCTGATCAGATTCATCTGCCAAGGGCTCTCCAGATGGATCCCTCAGCCTATCCCCTGTGTATATGCCACTGTCATCACCAGTTCTCAGACCTCTTTTCACTGCTTTCCAGTGATCTGAAGCCCACTCACACTTTGGCCCAGCTTATGCACCACTTTCCTGGTGAGGCCTCCTCTGGCTTCCTCAGGGGCTTCATCCTGCCCTGTTACCTGGTGTATGTGACTCCTGCCTCCCCTAGCTCTGCATCTGCCCGAAGAGCCATACCCATATGGTGAGTATCATAACATGGTGCAGAACAGGATTTTTGTATTTTTTCAACATTTTCCTATCGAACTGTATCCTTTTTTTTTTTTTTTTTTTAAATAGGACTCTTGGGTCACCTGGGTTGCTCTGTTGGTTAACCTTACAACTCTTGATTTCGGCTCAGGTCATGATCTAACTGTTCGTGAGTTCGAGCCCTGCATCGGGCTCAGTACTGACAGCACAGAGCCTACTTGGGATTCTCTCTCTCTCTCTCTCTCTCTCTCTCTTTGCCCCTTCCCAGTTTGCACTCTCTCTCTCTCTTTCTCTCTCAAAATAAATAAATAAACTTAAATAGGACTTTGGTTTTGTCAAGGTCATTTTAAAATGAGTTTCATTTTTGCTGAGTGGTACAATTATAAGTGACCAATTTTATTCTCTGTATAGTTTTGTGTTTTCCAAGTAATTCTTTACTAAAAAAATATTGCAAGTATTATTTATAATAATAGCTAGAAGTTCTTACTATATGTCAACAACCATATGGAGTATTACCATATAGAGTATAGTATTATAGGTATTACTATTTCCATTTTACATGTGAGGTAATTTATTTGAACCTTACCCAAGTCTGTCTGACTTTAAAGCTAAAGCTCTTAGGGCACCGGGGGTGGCTCAGTTGGTTGAGCATCCAACTTCAGCTCAGGTCATGAACTCATGGTTTGTGAGTTCGAGCTCTGCGTTGGGCTCTCTGCTATCAGTGCAGAGCCGTCATCAGATCCTCTGTCCCCCTCTCTCTCTGCCCCTTTCCCGCTCATGCTGTCTCAAAAATTAGTAAATATGTAAAAAAAAAAAAAAACCTGAAGATCTGAACCACTGTGCTCCTTTTAATTATTGGGGTGGGGGTAGAGCTTTAGTTAATTATTTACATTTTGAGAGTGTTAGTAATCCCTCTTAATTTATAATAACGACAAGATTATGTGTTTGCCATTCTTTTATTCAGATTTCATGGCGGATTATGTTTTGGCCACACCAGTATGTGTGTATCTCATCCCGCATGTTTTTGTTTTTTTTTTTTTTCATGAGACTAACATGCCTCATATTGAAGATGTGGTCTGTTACTTGCCTTTGAATCTATAAGTATGGGCTATGACTGTTCCAACTCATAGACTATGATAATAATGATACACCATGGCTTCTGAAGCTGGGTCATAAAAAGCATATAGTTTCTGCCTGGTGCCCCTCCCCCCGCATTCCTTTTTTCCCATCTTATCTCTCCCCAACCCCTAACCCCAAAACCAGGTGACAATGCTGGGAGATGGATAAACACTAATAATGAAGAGGAACAAAATTCAGTCTGGGAATAGAGCAAAACAGACAAGATTCTAAGAAAGAAGTAAATTGTGTAATTCCACGTAAAGACATTTATTTTGAGGAAACAAAGGGAAAGAAAATTTTTTAAAAAACAGGAATAAAAAAATTGGAGCAAGAAAGAGATAGGAGGGATGCTTTAAGACATGTTTATTTAGGCAGCACACAAGTGCACTTTGATTTTAACAATGTGGCAAACAGTAAGTGAGAGTTGATGGTGGGCATAAGCGCTACAGAGAAAGATGTAATGTTCCTGAAACATGTCACTTTAAAAATTAAGATATTCAATAAACTTGATAAGTGATCATTTCTTTAATCATTCCCCATTCATTGGGCAGTTGAGTTATTTCTGAACACTTTCAGTTATAATTTTGTTGCCCATATGACTTATAGCCTGTGAGGTAGTTTTTTTTTTGTCTTTCTCAATCTGTACACTATTAGTTCTTTTGCTTCGTCACTTATCTGGAAGAATCTTTTTTTTTTTTTTAACGTCTATTTATTCTTGAGACAGAGAGAGACAGAGCACGAACGGGGGAGGGTCAGAGAGAGGGAGACACAGAATCTGAAACAGGCTCCAGGCTCTGAGCTGTCAGCACAGAGCCCGATGCGGGGCTCGAATTCACGGACCATGAAATCATGACCTGAGTGAAGTTGGCTGCTTAACCGAGGGAGCCACCCAGGCGCCCCAAGAGGAATCTTTAATAGAAGGAGGACTGTCATTCCATTTCTTAATTTCTCCTCGAGTGAGTTTTAGAAGGTTGAGTTGTTCAAGGAATTTGTGCATTTTATCCAAGTTATTAAGCTAATAAGTATAAAGTTGTTCATAATATTTCCTTTTTTACTTTGTAGAATCTCTAGCAATGTTTATTTCGTTATTAATTTTCTTAATTTGTGTTTCTCCTTCCCCCCACCCCTGACAAGTTTGCTAGGGGTTTATCAATTTTATTAAACTTTTGAAAGATCCAACTTGTGTGTGTGTTTTTTTTTTAATTCTCTATCATTTGCTTATTTAATGTTTCTTTGGTTTCTGTTATGCTTTAAAAAAATTCATTTTTTAAAATCAATTATAATTAACATACAGTGTCATATTGTTTTCTGGTACATATACTAATTATAAATATCAATATAATAATTATACATATCAATATAATGATTCAACGATTATATACATTACCCAGTACTCATCACAGTAAGCGTACTCTTAATCCCCTTCACATGTTTAATACAGCCCCCATCTACCTCCCCTCTGGCAACCACCAGTTTGTTCTCTGTAGTTAAGAGTTTCCTTTTTTGTTTGTCTTTTTTTTCTTTGTTTCTTTTTCCCCTTAAATTCCACATATGAGTGAAATGATATGGTATTTGTCTTCGTCTTAGTGACTTAGTTCACTTAACATTGTACTCTCTCAATCTATGTTGTTTCAAATAGCAAGATTCCATTTTTTTATGGCTAAGTAATATTCCATTTTATTTATATACCACACCTTCTTTATCAAGTCATCCATCAATGGACGCTTGGATTGCTTCCATATCTGGGCTATCGTAAATAATGCTGCAATAGAAATAGGGGTGCTTCTATATTTTTGAATTAGCGTTTTTGTTTTCTTTGGGTAAATGTCCATCAGTGGAATTACTGGATCATATGGTAATTCTATTTTTAACATTTTGAGGAAGCTTCATACTGTTTTCCAGAGTGGCTGTGACAGTTTGTATTCCCACAAACCGTGCACAAGGATTCCTTTTTCTCCACATCCTCTCCAATACTTGCTGTTTCTTGTGTTTTTTATTTTAGCCGTTCTGACGGGTATGAGGTTATACCTCATTGTGGTTTTGGTTTGCATTTTCCTTCTAATGTGTTGTTGAGCATCTTTTCATGTGTCTGTTGGTCACCTGTATGTCTTTGGTAAAATGTATGTTAGTTAATTTCTTCTGCCCATTTTTATTTGGATTGTTTGTTTTTTGGTGTTGTTATATAAGTTCTTTATATGTTTTAAATACTAATCCCTTATTAGATATAGCATTTGTAAACATCCTCTCCCATCTGTGGTTGTCTTTTTGTTTTATTGATGGTTTTATTCACTGTGCAAAAGGTTTTTATTAAACTATAAAACATTGATCAAAGAAAGTGAAGATGACACAAATGGGAAGACATTACATGTTCATGGATTAAGATAACACATATTGTTAAAATGTCCATACTACCCAAAGCAATCTACACATTTAATGCAATTCTTATCAAAATACCAATAGCATTTCTCCCAGAATTAGAACAGATAATCCTAAAACTTGTATGGAACCACAAAAGACCCCAAATAGACAAAGTAATCGAAAAAGAACAAAAGTGGAGCTATCAAAATCCCAGATATCAAGATATACTACAAAGCTGTTGTAATCAAAACAGTTTGAAACTGGTACACAAAAAAAATAGGCACATGGACCAATAGAATGAAATGGAGACCTCAGAAATAAACGCATGATTATAGGGTCAAGTAATCTCTATGGTCAAAGGAGGCAAGAATATACAATTGGAAAAGGAGAATGTGTTCAACAAAGGTGTTGGGAAAAGTGGACTTTTTTACCCCATACACAAAAATGAACTCAAAATTGATTAAAGACCTAAATGTGATACCTGAAACCATAAAATTTCTAGAAGAAAACATAAGCAGTGATCTCTTAAACAGCTGTAGAAACATTTTTCTAAATATGTCTCCTTTGGCAAGGAAAACAAAAGCAAAAATAAACTATTAGGACTACACTAAAATAAAAATGCTTCTGTTATGATTTTTAATATTTCTTTTGTTCTCTTTACTTCAATTTGCTGTTCCTTTTTCTAGTTCTTAAGTCAGAAAGTTGTATGTTGTTTTCTAATATAGGAATTTAAAGCTATACATCTTTTTATAGTCACTACTTTAGTTACATCCCATAAATATTGCCATGTTGTATTCTTGTCATACTTTTTGAAATATTTTTCTAATTTTGTTACTTTTTTTCTTTGGCCCATGGGTTACTTACTTAGAAGAGGATTATTTAGCCTCCAAATATTTCTTTTCCTCTTATTGATTTTTAGTTTAAATTGGAGACGAGAACATACTCTGAGATTTCAACCCTTTACAATATATTGAAGTTTACTTTATGGCTAACATAGGTTCTATCATGGTGAATATTCCATGTGTTCTTGAAAAGAATGTGTTCACTGCAATTTCTGGGTATGGTATTCTACAATTGTCAGTGAGGTCAAGATGGTTGGGTGATGGTATTAAGGTTATTTTTTCTTTACTGACTTTTTTTGTCTTATATAAATTACTGACAAAGGGGTATTGAAGATCAATTATGATTATGGATTTACTTATTTCTCCTTCTAGTTCTATAAGTTTTTGCTTCATGAGTTTTGAACCTCAATAAACGCAGACATATATTTAAGATCATTATGTCTTCCTCAAGAACTGGCCCTTTTATCATTACGAAATATCCATCTTTATCTCTTAGCACATATTTTGTCTAGAAGTCTACCTACTTTGTCTCATATTAATATAACCACACCAGCTTTCTTATGTTTCCTGTTTATGTTGTGTACTTTTCTCATCCAAAATACTTCTCATCCAAAATACTATTTGTCCTTTTAAATTTTAAATTTAAAATGAGTCTTTTGGATCATAGGGTAGTTCTATTTTTGACTTTTTGAGGAACCTCCATACCATTTTCCAGAGTGGAATTTAAAAAACAAAACAGATGAACATGGCGGGGGGGGGGTGTGTGGAGAGGAAAACTAGAAAACAGACTCTTTACTGTAAAGAATAAACTGAAGGGAGGTGGGTGGGTGGGGGCTAAATGTGTGGTGGGGATCAAGGAGGGCACTTGTGATGAGCACTGGGTGTTGTAGTGATGAATCACTAGATTCTACACCTGAAAATAATGTTACACTGTATGCCAACTAACTGGAATTTAAATAAAACTTGAAAAAAGAAAAAAAATAACTAAATAATGAAAAAATGAAATTACTCTTTTGTTGGCATCATATAGTTGGATCTGGGTTTTTAATGCAGTCTTGTAAAATCTGCTGTCCAACTGGAGTATTTAGTCCAAGGGTCCACAAACTTTTTTTGTTAAGGGCTAGATAATAAATATTTTAGACTTCTCGAGTCATATGGTGTTTGTCACAACTACTGAATGCTACACTGTAACACAAAACAGCCACAGGCAATATATAAATAGATAAGGCTATATTTCAATAAATATTTACAAAATAAGTGGGCAAGATTTGACCTGCAGCTCATAGTTTCTTAACCCCTTGTTGTATCTGTTTGCTTGTATCTCCCTCTCTCTGTTTACATTTTATATAATTATTGAATTTGTTGTGCTTAAATCTGTCTTCATCTTGTTTCTTTTCCATTGTTTCTTTTTTGTTTTTTGTTGCTCCTTTCCTGAGTACTTTGGGCTAATTGAATATGTTTTACTGTTTATTTATTTTCTTGGCTTCTCAGCTCTTTTTAAAAAACAAATTGACACAGTATTTGCTATAGGATTAACAATATCCCATCCTTAAGTTATTAAGTTCTATTCAGAGTCAATATTACTCTGTTTAACACCTGACCCTTCACAATTTCACTTTATTCACATTTGATACTTCTTACTTCCCACTTCCTAATTTCTATTGCCAAAGTGTTATACTCACTCAATAGTAGAATTTAATTTACTTGTGACTTATGTACTGTGCTGTTATTCACAAATCCTCTATTTTTTAATATAAACTCCACCTTACAATGTTATCATTGTTTTTAAATAAGTAGTTATGTTTTAAGAAATAAGGAGAATAATATCTCATATTACACACTATTTACTTTTCTGGTGTTCATTTTTTTTCCCTTTCACCTTTCTTTCTTTTTGTGCCTTTTCATGTGGAATAATTTCCCTTCTTTCTTGAACATATTTTGTAGTTTATGTTTGTTGTGAAATAATTTTTCACTTTTGTTTACAATAAAATGTTTTTACCTTATTTTTGAAGTATACATATGTGTGTGTATATGTGTGTGTGTGTGTATATATATATATATATATATATATATATATTTATATATTTTTTTAAATTGAAGTACACTTGACACATGATGTTATATTAGCTTCAGGTATACACATAGTGATTTGACAGGTCTATTATGCTGTGTTCACCATAAGTGTAGCTGCCAAGTGTCACCACACAACACTACTACAATGCAATCAACTATAGTCCCTATGCTGTACCTTTTTTTTTTTTAAGTTTGTTTATTTATTTTGAGAGAGAGAGTACAGGGGAGGGGCAGAGAAAGAAGGAGAGAGAATTCCAAGTAGGCTCATGCAGGGCTCCATCTCACAACTGTGAAATCATGACCTGAGCCAAAATCAAGAGTTGGACACTTAACCAACTAAGCCACCCAGGCACTTCCCATGCTGTACCTTTCATTCCTGTGACTTACTCATTCCATAACTGGAGGACTGTACCTCTGCTTGCCTTCACCTGTTTTGCTGATCCCCCTACCCTCTCCCCTCTGGTAAGCTATAAGTTTGTTCTCTGTATGTATGGGACTGTTTCTGCTTCTTGTTTGTGTTTAGATTCCACATATAAGTGGTATCATGTGGTATTTCTTTGACTTACTCACTTAGCATAATACTTTCTAGGTCCATTCTTGTCACAAATGGCAAGATCTCATTCTTTTTTATGGCTGAGTAATATTTCATTATAAATATACACATATACCACATTTTCATCCATTCATCTATTGATGGAAACTTGGGTTGCCTCCATATCTTGGCTATTATAAATAATGCTGCAATTAAATGATTTAAATTAAATAAATTAAATAAATAAAATTAGGGCATGTTTTCAAATTATTATTATTAGTAGTATTATTAGTAGTAGTATTTTAATTTTCTCTGGGTGAATAGTAGTGGAATTACTGGATTGTGTGATATTTCTATTTTTAATCTTTTGAGGCATCTTTATACTGCTTTCACCAATGGCTGCATCAGTTTACATTCCTATCAACAGTGCATGGGGCTCCTTTTTCTCACATCCTGCTTAATACTTGTTATTTTTTATCTTTTTGATTCTAGCTGTTCTGACAGGTGTATGGTGATACCTCATCGTTGTTTTGATTTGCATTTTCCTGATGATTATTGATGTCGAGTATCTTTTCATGTATCTGTTGGTTATCTGTATGTTTTCTTTGGAACAATGTCTATTTGGATCCTCTGCCTATTTTTTTAAAAGATTTTATTTTTAGGTAATCTCTGCAGCCAATATGGGGCACAGATTTACAAACCTGAGATTAAGAGTAGATCCTCTGCTGATTGATCTAGCCAGGTGCCCCTGCCCATTTTTTCAATCAGATTATTTTTTTTTAATTGTTGAGTTATATAAATTATTTATGTATTTTGGATGTTAACTCCTTGTTGGATAAATCAATTACAAATACTTCTCCCATTCAGTAGTTTGCCTTCTCATTTTGCTGATGGTATCTTTTGCTGTGCTGAAGTATAGTTTTACTAGATATAAAATTCTTGAATAACAATTGACCCTTGAACAACACAGGGGTTAGAGACACTGATTCCCCTCACAGTTGCAAATCTGTGTGTGACTTTTGAATCCCCTGAAACTTAACTACCAGTAGACTACTATTGACCAGAAGCCTTACCAATAATATAAGTGGTAGGCTAACACACATTTTGTATGTTATATGACATACTGTATTTTTACAATAAAGTAAGCTAGAGAAAAGAAAATATTACGAAAATCATAAGGAAGAGAAAATACATTTACAATACTATACTGTATTTATTGAAAAAATATGTATATAAATGGACCCACAGTTCAAACCTGTATTGTTTAAGGGTAAACTATATTTTTTTCTTTCAGCATATTAAAGATGCTGTTCCATTATTGTCTGAAGTACCTCATTCCGATGAGAATTTAGCACTTATTTTTATTGTTGCCTGTAGTAATGTCTCTTTTTCTCTGAATGCTTTATATTTTGTTTTTAGCAGATTGACCAAGATGTATGTACTTTGGTGTAGTTTTCTTTGATTTTATCTCTTTTTGGGATTCATAAAATTCTTGACTCTGTAAGTTCATTTCTTCCCCCATCATATTTTTGGTCATTATTTCTTTAAATACTTTTATGTCCTGTTATCTTTTCTTTTTGAGACTCTACTATACATATGTTCAACTATCTTATATTGTTTTACAGGTCTCTATAACTCTGTTTGTTTTTCTTCAAACATTTTGTTTCTGTTTCTCAGATTGCATAATTTTTATTGATTTTATTTCAACTTCATTAATTCTTGCTTCTTCCATCTCCAACTTGCTATTAAGCCTGTAGAGTACATTTTAAATTTTGTTTATTATTCCTTTATTTGTAGAATTTCTATTTGCCTTTTAAAGTAACTTTTATTTCTGAGATCCACTATCTGTTCTTTCATGAAGACCATGTATGTGTTAATTCTCTGAACACATTTTCCTTTGGTTCTTTGTAAATATTTTTACTAGCTGCTTTAAAGTCATTATCTGCTAAATGCAAGACCTGTATCATCTCAGTTTATTTTGATGCATTTTCTTTACTACCTGTCCTGTTTTCTTTTCTTTTTGTACATTTAGTGATTAATGTATACTGACATTGTAAAAAAGTTACCATGTTAAAAATTGTTAATGGGCTCTCTTTCCTCTGGATGACATGGTCTCCAATATCCACTATCACTGCCTGACCTCCACTACCTCTGTTTCATTCTTAATAACTGTCTAAAAAGCATCATGTATTCTTGTCCTGAATATGCATAGCTCAGTCCTTGCCTGGGAGCTTATGAGGGAATACTACTACATAGACATCTGAGACCTCCCTTCTGCACAGCTCCCTCCTTTCTGACTCCTTGCCATGCATATTTTATTTACTTCAGCTTCTTTGAACTCTAATCTCTGCCTTCTAAGTACAGCAGGACATGTGTTTGACCTGGATGTCAGCTTGCTTTACTGAGGTTGGAAAATTGTGTTTATGGAGAGATTTGGGGAAATTGTGGGGCTTTCCTTTCACTCATAAAGGACAGTTTTATGCTGCATGTTGTATTATGCCTCAAAAGATTTGCCTTATATATTTGTCTAACTTTATTATTGTTTATAATGAATACACTAATCCAGGACCAGTTATTCCATTGTAGCCAGAAACAGAACTTCCTGAAGGTTTCTTTCTGATTGAGGTTTTCTATTGTTTCCGCTTTTCTATTTTTTCCTGATTTGAGGTTAATATATTTGATTTCTGTTTTTTAGAGATTGACCTTAAAATGTTTGCTTGCATACTTAAAATCTTAATTAACCTCTGTTGTTTCTTCTCAACAATACAAGATATCACAACTTAAATTCAATCACCTCCTTCCATTTTTTTGTAAAATAACCTAGTTAAACCTTATTTATTATTTACCTACTTAAACATTTTATTAATATTATTTTTAAGTACAGTTATTGTTGATTAAATCTACCCATGTGGTCACTACTTTTTCCCTTATTTCCAGTGTCTCTTGTGTCTCAGACTTCCCATCTAGGATTATTTTCTTTCTTTTTTTCTTTTTAACATTTATTTATTTTTGAGAGAGACAGACAGAGCACAAACAAGAGGGATATATATAGAGAGAGACACACAGAATCTGAAACAGGTTCCAGGCTCTGAGCTTTCTGCACAGAACCGATGCAGGGCTCAAACTCACGAACTGTGAAATCATGACCTGAGCCAAAGTCAGATGCTTAACCAACCGAGCCATCCAGGCGCCCCGAGGATTATTTTCTTTCTGCCCCAAATTCTTTCTTTAAAAACTTTTTGGGGGTGCCTGGATGGCTCAGTCAGTTGAGCTTCCAACTCTTGAATTTGGCTTAGCTCATATCCCAAGGGGCATGGGATCGAACCTCACATTGGGCTCCACATTGAGTGTGGAGCCTGTTTAAGATTCTCTCCCTCTCTCTCTCTCTCTGCTCCTCCTCCCCTGCTTGTATGCCTTTCTCTCTCTCTCTCTAAAAATTAAAAATTAAAAAATAAAAAAAAGTTTTGGTTGGGTCTATTGGTGATAAACTCTGTTTTGATACATCCAAATAGGTAATTATTTTGCCTCTGCCTCAAATCACAGTTTGGGAACAGAGCCTTAACTGACAGTTACTTTTCTCAGTGGTTAGAATATGTTACTCTATAGTCTTCTGATATGCATTTTTGTTTTGACAATCTGCTGCTGTTCTATTTGTCATTGCTTATTGCTAATTGCACTTCTTAGAGTCAAACCCAAAATGGGGATTCTCAACTTTGTTGAAATCAGAAAAAGAAAATTAGGAAAGCATTATAGCACAGGGAAAGCAGTAGTCAAAGATGTAGATTTAGCAGAAGACTAGCCTGATTCCATAAGACAATCTGCATCCTGTAGTACCATAAAAATGTCCCACATTAATGCTAGGGAACTGGCCTTGGTATCCATTTATTAGTTATTCTTTGGCCATGGGCTATCCCTGAAAGACTATAGAAACTCTTGAGGACATTTATCAAGAGAAGGGTAGGTGTGGGTTCAGTGGTTGGTAGAGAGAATATGGACATGGCACCAGCAGTGTCTACTAAAGTAGTCAATCTTTTATTGCTGGCTGCTTTTAAGACCTCTTTGTCTTTAGTATTCTATAGTTTTACTGTTGTTGCTAGGTGTACATATTTTTTTATTTATTCTGCTTGGAAAACAGTGTATTTCCCGGATCTCAAGTTTCAATTCTGGTAAACTGTTAGCCAATTATCTTTCTTGGTATTACCTCTTCCAGGAGGCAGAATTTAAGAAGACTAAAAATACCTCCTAAATTTTTTTGCCCTCGTTGTCTCACTTGCTTCACCCTAGGCCTGGATCTAGTCTCCTCCATTTTCTCTTATCCCTTTTTCATGGAATTTGAGCACAAGTTAGAGCTTTGCATTTTTCCTCCATCTTAAGTAGGTTTCATTGCCTTTTCTTTCTTTGTTGTATTTTATATAATTGCTCGATTGAGAGTTTATTAACACTCTTTGAAGTTGTACCCAATTTTGTATTCAATGCATATGTAGAATGTATTTTTATTTTTGTTTTTCTAGAAGTTGCCTTTTAAAATTCTAATTGGCTTTAATATTCTGTTTTTAGTTCCCTCTTTTACATATTTAGAGAATTTTGAAATTTTCATTTTATGTTGTGTTCCTGACAATTACAAAATCTGATGTCTTGGCAGTCTAATTCTGATGTTTATTGCTTCTTTGGATTCTTCTTTATGAAGGCCTATTTTCTTGTAGGTTGTGTAATTTTGGATTGTGTGCTCATCTGGGCTTTTAAAAAATTCTGGAGATTCTGAGAGGTCTGTGATGAAGTTATATTATTTTGAAGTAGATTTAATTTGCTTCTTTAAGTTAATTTCTCTGCTTGAAGTTTTTCAAGATTTATAACCAGTGTAAAACCAAGACTAACAGCTGTGGGGGAAGAACTATGGTTTATACATTTTAGAATTTTAGAAATTTTATGATTTGCTTTTTCTCTACTCCAAGCTAGGGATATCATAGATAAGTTACCCCTTGTCACTTCCCTATGGTACAAGACTTTTTTTTTTTTAGTTTTACATTCTCTTGGGCTTTTTAGATGTTCTGAATTTCAACTCCTTATTTTGTTCAAACCTAAAGGCTTGCCCATTATTTCCTCTCAGGCTGAAATGCAAAAGTTCAAGATTTTATTAGTAAACAACATGAGGGCATCCATGCTTTTGCATGTGAATGCTACTATTGTTTCAATTCTGTCTACATTTTGCCACTTTAAGGTCCTTCTATGTCTTGTGAACCCAACAGTGCATTTTAAAGTATGTTTGTTGAATTTTATCAAGCATTCTAGATGTTCTGAAAGAGAGGGTTTTTTTAGAATTACTAGTGACTATGTAACCAGCAGCAGAAATTCCCTAATTTGGCACCATATAGTTTTTAAGTTTATCTCCTGTTTTTATGCCAACATTGCAAAAATTTTTTCTGCTGTTTTAGTTTTGATGTTTGTATTCTTCACAAAAGTTGTTGGTTCCTAGAATGGGAATAAAAGGTAAAAGTTAACTTAGTTAAAATTCTTTTTAATGTTAGTTAATTTCCAAAATTTTGGGCTAAGTTTTTCACTTACTCTAGTGCATTAAGGCACAGACCACCTACTAATAAAATATGACTATATGACTAATCAAATTATCCCTCCTTATCCTACAGGGTGAAATAAGTAGAAGATAGAATAGAAAGGCTTACTGTAAAGCAGTATAAAACTTCTGTCCGTGGGTCAAACCAAAAATGTTATGAAAATAGGCAAAGTGATCATGTCTCTCTTAAACAGCTATTTTAAATCTTAAGAGCAGTGGTATATATAAAAAAGTTATCATAGTGACTAGCTTGAGCAAAATGTGCCCATATCATTTTTCAAATATAGTTAGTTCAGTTACATTATGAATATTGAAAAGAAACATTATTTTTTCTTACATTTCTCTTAATCTAATGTACTAATGGCTTATTTAATTTAAGCCTCCTACATTGATATTGAAATTTCTCTATTATTGATGTTATTTCTAGATTCCTGATGGTGCTCTTTCTGTTTTTGTAGGTGGTACTTTATTTTATTTTTCCTTTAGTGGTGGCAGTGTGTACCCATATGTCCTATTTGTAATTTTTTTGGACATTTCAGCCCATTTTTTTTCAGTATACATTTCTAAAAGATAAGGATATTATCTTATGTAACGCAATGTGGTTATTGCACCTGACACAATTAAAATCAATTCCTTTTTACTATTTAATTCCCAGACTACAAACATTCTTAATTTTTCTATCACAAAATTGTAATGAGTGATCTTCCTTGATTCTATATGCCCAAGTAAATTAACCTTCTTACCCAAGCTAGCTCATAAGTTGGAAATCCATTCAAGAGCCAATGCAAAGAGATAAGGTAATAAGGAAATTTGATCATTTTTTTTGAAGATATGAGTACTGGTCTTTTATTAAAAAAGTAAAAAGTGCTTACCAACACAAAACTTTGTCTTGTATCTTAAGATTGATTTTTTTGCATTAATTTGCTGCTTTTGAAGCTTATTATTTTTTAATGTTTTTATTTATTTTTGAGAGTGAGAGCAGGGGAAGGGCAGAGAGAGAGGGGGAGAGAAGCTCTGACTCTGTGATGACAGCAGCAAATGTGATGTGGGGTTTGAGTTCATGAACTATGAGATCATGACCTGATCTGAAGTTAGAGGCTCAGCCAATGAGCTATCCAGTGTCCCTTTTGAAGCTTATTTTTATGGTTTTCAATATGGATATTTCTCTTTGTTTGGCAGCTTTATTAGTTATGTTTTTTTTTAAGTTTATTCATGCTGTGACAGAGCACTAGCTGAGTAGGGGCAGAGTGAGAGGCAGACAGAGAGAATCCCAAGCATGCTTCACACTGACAGGACAGAGCCTGATGAGGGGCTTGAACCCACGAACCATGAGATCAAGACCTGAGTCGAAATTAAGAGTCAAGCACTTAACTGACGAAGCCACCCTGAGCCCTTGTTTGGGTTGTCGTTAATGGTGGTTGTTTTATTGCCAGAGCAAAATCCTTTATCTTAGTAGTAATAGTAAAATATCTTTCTGGAACCTTTCCAGGTCATCTTATGTAAAAAGCTAGAAAACCCTAGGGCAACTTTTAAGTGAATATTGAGAACTAAGAAAATTTGAGAAAAATTCACAAAGGATTTGAGATCAGCATTGTTCTATAATATAGCATCAAATTTCTCAGGATTTTGAGAAAACAGTAGCTAGTCTAGTATTGATTTTTTAACTTAGGAACTCTCATGGACATTTACAGGCTACACACTAGAACTAAAGCATTTCAACTCTTCCTGTTTTCAATTGATGGCATTTGTAGTTACTTGTGGAAGATATAGCACCTTGCAAACAAAACAGCCTTTCAGACAGCCCTAGAAGAGAAGCTTCTAAGTCTTCAGTAGTTAATTCAGTAAAATTCAGTAACACTGCAGGCAGTAAAAGTGATAGGGATAGTGAAGTACTCAATAATAATTTTAGCAGACTGAAATATTTAGTGGTAAAATTGATAAGAATAAATTTCACAGAACCTACAGAAATAAATTAACTGAAGCAAAGATTAAGAAAGTCTTTAGTTTAGAGGAATATATCATCTAAAGCATGTTTCTTAAACTTTAATATGCCCACTGATCACTTGAGTTTCTTGTTAAAATGAAGAGTCTAACTCAGTTGGTCTTGGGTGGTGCCTGGAATTTCTGTATCTTTCTCAGGTAATGGAATGCTGCCATTTTATGGACCACATTTTGAAAATAAAGGATCTGGACTCTGAGTATTTGACTTTGGCAATAGCATGAGATAGAAGGTGAGAAAATATGCAATAAAATATGTAAAAATCAATTCAGAGAATAGTGCTGGTTGCATGTGTGTTTAAATGGAAATGGCATGATATATGTAAATTGATTTAAACTCTTAGGACATAGTACCCATTGTAAATTCAAAGTATATTGTGTCAACAGTTCTAGCCAATACACGAAAAATATAGAAAACAGTAGAGATATACACAAAATATATATTTTTAAATAACAGACATTCAAAATAAAATGGGAGACTTCCTAGTAAGAATTAAGTAATATATCTAAATAATAGCACATAAAGACCAAGCATGTGTCATAGTAATGGGTACTCACATGGAAATAGAGGGACATTATCTCAACGGAATAGTCAAGAGAATAGAATTGGTAACTGCTACCTGCCTTCAAATCTTGCCTTTGTTGTCTCTGTGGTTCAGGTAACTTCTGGTAACCAAACTGTGCTTCATTTTCCTCATCTATAAAACGGGATAATAGTATATCCATCTGTTAAGCTTATTACAAGAATTGAATGTGTAAGACAGCAACTCAAAACAATATCTGGTTTATATTTGGCAGTGGAAATGTTTATTTTTATTATTACAATAATAATAAGGTACTTCTAAGGTAATCCAGACTAAGAGATTTAAAAAATAGTTTTCAAAAAGTAGTTTTTTAACGTCTTTTATTGCTAAATTGCCTCTGGGAAAAGATTTTGATTACTTTTTTGAATAAACAACAGAAAATGTAAACTTACGATTAAATAAATAAAATTATCAGTAGAATTAGAGTATATCACTTAGAAAAGAATGTTTTCATCAACCTAGTTAAAATATGATTATTAAAAAAAGGGGCAGAAATTAATTATTCCTAGTATTTGCTTTTAGTATGCTTTAAACCTGGGATGTGACTTTTGTTGTTATTTCTGCCTTTTCTCTGGCATAGATTAAGCATACATTTCAAAATGCCTATGCTGTGGTTATTACCTTTGTGGTTTTTCATTATTGGTGCTTAATCTAAGTATAATTATAATTCAGAGAAGAAAACAGGTTTTCTATCTTATTGCTTGCAGACAGAGATAAATAGGTGTTCATTATATTTCTGTTTTCTATTTATATTTTCTTTCCAAAGCTTAAATGCAGAAACTTTTAAAAACCTACAATTACAAATCTTTGTTTTATTTGTGTTTTTCTTTTCTGTAATAATTGTTTCATAAAGAAATAAGCAAAGGAAAATTAGAAAGCAATTAGAAGGTAGACATTTAGTATTTGCAAAAAGAAATAATTTAAAAGTTCACGTATAATGCTTAAGACCTGACTCTAAGTGTTTCCTGCCTAATGTAGTCCAAATTAAAAAAAAATTCTTAAACATATGTACTGTTAAATGTGCAACTGTGTTTAAAAGTGGAATATACATACACTTTATGCTAGATTCCCTTTTATTGAACCGTGTCAACAATGAAGAAGTAATTTGAAGAAGAATGTATAGGTTGAAAATATGGAAGATGGCTTGTATTCCAGGGAAAACACTAATGTTCTCTCTCTAGATGCTGTCCTGAATTATCACACCTGTAGATGCTGAGAAAGAACATTTGCAAATTGAAATCTGCTCTTTCTTTCTGGTTGTCTTTAAAATCAGGAATTATCTTTAAAATCTCCTTGTGCCTTTGGTTCAAGTGGTATAGACAGATGGGTGGGGATCCAAATGCCACTTGAAAGTAAAGTTTATTGAAATATAACATGCAGGGGTGCCTGGGTGGCTCAGTTTGTTCAGCATTTGACTTCGACTCAGGTCATGATCTTATGGTTCATGAGTTCAAGCCCCACAATGAGCTTTGTACTGACAGTGAGGAGCCTGCTTGAGATACTCTCTTGCCCTCTCTCTCTCTGCCTCTCCCCTGCTTGCTCTCTCTCTCTCTCTCTCTCTCTCTCAAAAATAAATAAATAAATAAATAAATAAATAAATAAATAAATGTATGTTCCTTCTGTTAAAAAAAAGAAAGATGCATATAGGAAAGTAAGCAAATCAAGTGTGCAGCTTGATAAAATTTTTCAGGTGAACCCACCTTGAAGATCCAACAGCTAGCTCAAGAAAAAAAGTATAATATCAGTACCTCAAAAGCACCCCATGTCCTCTCCAGTCACTATATATCCCACAAGGGGGATATGCTATATACTATGATATAGTGTGTAGTTTTTTGCGTATGACTTATTACCCTGATTATTGTTTGTGATATTCATCTACGTTGTTCATGTAACTGTGCTTTGTTTATTGTCATTAATGTATGGCTTTTCATTGTATGAATAAATCTTAATTTCTTAATTAGTTTATTAGTGGAGATTTGAACTATTTCCAGTTAGTCCCTATTATGAAGTGTGCTACTATGTACATCCATTTATAATTTTTGGCAACCGTAGTATGCCTTTATAGTGGTTATAAACCAAGGAGCAGAACTTGCCCAGCCACAAGGTGTGAATCTGTCCACCTTATAAATACTACTAAACTGTTTTCTGAAGTTCTATCAATTTCCACTCTCTGGCCTTTGCAAGCAGGATATGACAGGTCCATTACTTCATATCCTTGCAACTCTTGATGTTATCTGTCCTTTTTATTTTGGCTACAGTGGGCATCTCATTGTGATTTTAATTTGCATTTCCAAGGGACTAATAAGGTTGAGGAAATTTTAATATATTTGTTGAAAATTTGAATGCTTTCTTTTATGAAATGTCCATGTATGTCTTTTGCCCATTTTTCTTTGGAGTTGTCTGCCTTGTTCTTATTGATTTGTAGAAGTTTATTTAAATATCCTGAATATGAGTCATTATCTGATATATGTATTGCAAGTTTCTTCTTATACTATGTGGCTTGCCATTTCGTTCTCTACTTGGCATCTTCTGATAAACAGAAGTTCTTAATTTAAATGCAATCAAACATATCATATTTTCTCTTTATAGCCACCATTTCTTCTGTGCTGTTTAAGAAATCATTGTCTACCCCAAAGGGAAAGATATTCTCTTCTGAAAGCTTTATTGTTTTATCATCCATGTTTAAGTATACAACCCTCTGAAAGTGATTTTTTGTACATGTAGGAGTTAAGATTCATGTTTTATCCCAAATGGATATATAATTCATTCAGTATCATTTAATGGAAAGATTGACCTTTTCTTATTGCGTAATTCTTGCATAATTAGTTGTCATAATTTGTGTGGTTTTTTGTTTTGTTTTGTTGTTTATTTCATGTATCTGTTTATTTTTGTACCAATTCCACATCATGTTAATTATGAAAGCTTTATAATAAGCTGATATAATAATCTGATAATTGAAGACCTCCAAATTTGTTCTTCTTTAAAACCACCTTGGCTAATCTTGACCCTTTACATTTCTGTTTAAATGTTAGCTTGTATTTTAAAATTAAAAAAAAAAAAGCAACTAGAATTTTTATTGTGATCACACTGAATGCATGGATCAACATCTTATAATAATGAATCTTCCAATCAATGAGTATGATGTATGTCTTTCCATTAATTTTTTTGCTTTATTTTCTCTACGTAGTGTTTTGTCCTAATGTTTCTCTAAGTAATTTTTGGTATAGAGATCATAAACATCTTTTGTGAGATTTATTCCAGGATATATGAGGTTTTATTTCTATTTTAAATGTAGAATTTCTATGTTTTTACTTTTTTGTTGTTATGGGGTAGCACAACTAAGTTTTTATAATGACCCTAAATTCAGTAACCTTGCTAAATTTGCTAAATCAATGAGACTAATCGTGTTTCTGTGGACTCATTATTCATTATTTTAAGTGCATTTCATTATTTATCAAAATAAATGGATTTAAAATTATTGGTATTTTTATTTAAAACAAAATTTGAATTTTATTTAAAAGTATTAACTGAATAATAGCATTAACTGATATAATAAACAGAAAAACTGGTTTAAAGTGTAGGATAGTGCGTAGGCATTTCAGCGGGCATTAGAAAAATTGGAATTACTGCCTCTTTTCTGTCCTCATCAGTATAATCTCTCTTCATCTGTATAATCTCTTGAGTAAATGAGTCTGCCAATCTGGTCTTTTGTTTTCTCATCTGTAAGAGAATAACACTGGACTAGATACATTTGAGTTCCTTTTTATTAGGGGTAGATGAGTCAGACAACTTCTGGATAAATGGTTGTGCTTTTTAGAGTTCTTCCCTTTCTTCTACTCTTTCCCTAACAGTATTGTGACTATGGAGGCAATGGGCCTCCTGTGATCTCATTTTGGGGAAGGTAATAGGTGGGATCACATCTGCTCAGCACTTCCGTGTTCCCTGATCAGGGCAGTTGGGAACTTTTGTCTTCCCAGGACACCATACATTGGCTGTGGGGATGATGGGATTCTGCCTCAGGTTCATGGTTTTAGATATTTCCCTTCCTCCTCTAATACCACTTAGCTGCTCCCATGCCATGTTAAATGCTGAATGCTAGTTTTTCTCGGACAGTCTTGAGTTTTCTCCAGTACATGCTCTGAAAAGTAGTCTTCAAGTCCTAATGTTGTTATTACCACATTCATGTAGGAGTTCAACTTAGAGAAGGGAAAGGAGGACTTGATATCTGACCTCTTCCTCCTCCATCTGTTGTCCTCTTCTGCATACAACCCTGGAGCCTGAGGCAGTTTTCCATATCATTTACATGATACCCCATGTTTTCTTCACCATGGTGTCACATAGCTCCATGACCTAGTTCTCTAGTTCTGGCTTCTAATATGTTAATGACAACTAAGATTGTGTTTTTAAAAATTATTTTTTATTTTGTTTTTTTTTTAAGATTGAGAGACAGAGAGTGTGAGTGGGGCAGGGGCAAAGAGACAGAATCCTAAGCAGACTCTGCACTGTCAGCACGGAGCCCCATGTGGGGCTCAAACTCATGAACTGTGATATTATGACCAGAGCCCAAACCAAGAGTCAGAAACTTAGCCGACTGAGCCACCTGGGTGCATCAAAATTTATTCTCTTCTAAAGGAAATCTAATTTTCAAGACTATCACCTTGCTATGGATCTAGAATTATTCCTGGGAGTAAACCTGTGGTCTTATTTTATTTTAAAAAATTTTAATGTTTATTTATTTTTGGGAGAGACAGAGACAGTGTGAGCAGGGGAGGGGCAGAAAGAGATGGACACAGAATCTGAAGCAGGCTCTAGGCTCTGTGCTGAGCTCTGAGCTGTCAGCACAGAGCCTGACCCAGGGCTCAAACCCAAACCCATGAACTGTGAGATCATGACCTGATAACATGACCTTGTAACAATCTTAATCCTTTTGAGGCAAGTGCTACCCCTGTCGGGAAGGTGACGTCAAACATAGAGAAATGCAAAAGCATTGCATATAGATTATATTTTCAAATAATGACATCCTTGTTTTATGATGGGACATCACCTCTCATATTCCCTTGTCTTTTGCTTCTGTTCTATTTGACATATTAGTTTGTTCAAACTTTTTAAAAAATTTTATATGGCAACAATAAGGTCTTACTATGTAATTTCTGTCATGGAACATTGTAAGATATTTGTGCCTTAAAAGTTAGCTCTGTCTTATCTTTGTTAATAGATATCTAATACATAGAAGTGAGTATGTAGTTATTAGAACCTCCTCCTAGGTGCTGAGCATTTAAATAAGTACTGAAGAAGATAGGTGAGAGGCAAAAGGTATATGGGGAGACATGACAAGACAACCCAAGAAGGCAATATAAATGATAGGCATTGGTATAATTGTTACACAGGTCAAAGAATGACAAAATCAACTAAGTCCAAAATACCTGGGGATCACTTTTTGGAGAAGTTGGCATTAAAGTTTTGACAGGGTGGTAAATTTGGAACATGCAGAAAAGTAAGAATTTAACCACAACCAGAAGGAAATAATATGGAGAGTGGAACTGGATGAGAACAACATGGCTATTGAGAACTCTGCCTGACTGAAGATGAGAGATTATGTTGAAGAATAGGACAGATATAACATTAATTGTATTATGTTGAATTTATATATAAAATACATGGAATGCTCAAGAAACATAAAAAAAGATAGTGTATCTAGTAGACATTTTATACAATTTTTAGCTGCTTCCCCCAAGAGTCTCTTAAAGCTCAAATTGTGAAGACTAATCTCATAGGATGTAAAATCAGAAAATATTGACTACTTAAAGCAATAGATATCAGATACCAAAATGCTTTATAAAACAGGTCACCTTTTAGAAATTCCCTAGTATGAGCATGAGAACTGGTTAGATAGCTCCTACATTCCTAATCCAAAAGGGGTGGGAGGTCTAGAGATTCAAGGCATATTTCTTCAGAGTGAACTGAGGGTCCATCAGGAATGTCCACAAGGAGGGAGGTTGGTGGAGTGTTTCCCCTTTTCCCCTCCCAGTGATAAAAAGAGGTGCTTCAACAAAACTCACTGAGAGTTTAATATGTGTCCCTTTAAGTTTTGGGGGTGGTTGTGGAAACAGTGGACTAATTTCTGATGAAACTAAAGCCAAGATGAGCTAGCGAGAGTTTATGTAGAGGAAGCAGAGGTGCTGAATTGAGAATAACCCATTTTTCCAGGGTTTGTTAGAGAGCTCTCTATGCTGTAGGTAGGATCCATGGATGTGAGAGAACAATAAGAGAGTTACTCATGGGCTGAATTGTCCTCAGCAGGGAGAAGCTGAAGGTGTCATATGGAGCTGTGGATGTAGTAAGTGGTAAAGCGAGACAGTATGACTCATATCAAGGCAGTTCAGATGAATGGAGGCCAGTGACTGGAGAAGGGGAAGCAGTCACTGAAAAACCTGGAAAGGCATCCAGTAGTTGAGAATCAGCTTTCAATAGGTAACAGCTCTCTTAGCTCAGTGACTAGAGAGTAAACTTTCTTCCTCCGTTTACCTCTTCTTTCCTTACCTTCCCTTTTTCACTCCACTCTTATATTGTAGAGGCATCGTGGCCAAAGTTAACTGGCTGGGGAAGAGGACCTGTGGTAAAAACATAGGACCAACTTATCCTTCTTCATTGGCTGTTGGTTTTCACTTGCAGCAGATCCTAGCTATGGTTGGGAGACAAGTTAAACTTTAAATCAGCTTTTTAATGTAGCTGGGTATTCTAAATTCTAAATTGAGAATTATTTGCTGACTTAGTGTAACTGTAAGAATTTTTTAAGCTCCAAATGATCAGGGTATGGGTGGGGGCCTAATTCTTGTTGGTTCAAAAGATGCCGCATTAGTTTACTGGGACTGCCATAACAAAGTACCAGAAACTGGGTACTTAGAATAAGATAAATTCCCTCACAATTCTAGAGGCTGTAAGTTCAGAATAAGGGGGTCAACAGGGCCATGTTCTCTCTGAGCTCTAGGGGAGAACCTGTTCCATGACTTTCTCTTAGCTTCTGGTGTTGTTCTGGTACCAAGCAATCCTTGGCATTCCTTGGCTTGTTGACTTCAGTCTCTTCTTCCCTCATCACATGGTATTCTCTTCTCTGCAAGTGTCTATCTTTGTGTCTCATTTTATAAGGACATCAGTCAAATTGGATTAAGGGTCTCCTCTACTCCATATAATATCATCTTAACTCATATTTTAATTACATCTGGAAAGACTCCGTTTTCCAAATAAGGTCACGTTCACAAGTGCTAGTGTAGGACTTTAACATATTTCTTGGTGGGCACAATCACAATCCAACCCACAAGAGATGTCAAGCAGATTTTGGTCTGCTTGATTCCAGCACCTTGTAGTTGGGGACTGTTGTTGGTGCGAACCAAAGTCCCTTTCCCGTTTATTTCTAGTCATATATGCTCTACTCTTTCAAAATATACAGTATGACATTTCAGTCTAAAACAGTGTTACTTAATCTGTTACTATTAGGGAGGAAGCTACTGGAAATACCTTTTTATATTTTGTCTACTTTCTCCCAGTGGTGTTACCAGTGTTTGTCTTCTTTGACATCCTCTGAGCATTTTAATGAGAGATTGAGGGGAAGCTCTGAAGTCACCCTCATGCTAATCTGGTCTCCATGCTTTTTTATGCTTCCAGTTCTTTGACTGCATTGTCCTAGCTTCCTGGAAAGACATATCCTTACTTACCTGCCTTCCAGACTTAGTCTTGCAAAGTTTCTCTTCTGTGACATTTTCTTAGACCAAACAGGTCTGCTTGTCAGCCAGTGTGTATCAGTACAGCTATTCTGACTGACTTTTTAAAGATTATTTTTTAAATTCTCTTTTCCTGACTGCAGAACATTCTTTCAATACCTTCTGTTGCTCCAACACATTATGTATCATTTATTGATTTAAACTTGCCATTTACACCAATTACACGAAATGACTATCTACAGATGTGTTTCCTCTACTGAACTGTATTTTTCTTAAGTCACTTTTTGTTTATTGTGGTTTCTCTAAAGTCTGTCCATACCCTTGGCTTGCAGTAGGGGCTCACTAGGTGTTTTCTGAATGGGATTGAGTACTGATAAAAGTACTTTAAGAGAATCTTGGAGGACGTCTTTAAATGAAAATCTTTAGCAAAATCAAGGGGAGCCAATGCAGTAGAGTGGTTGACAGCTTGCTGATCTTCCTGAAAAATCTTTTTTCTCCACCTGCCCAAAGACCTAAAATGACTTTATTTATTTATTTTTGTCATCATTAACAAATCTGCAAATTAAGTGGTGTCCAGTGTGATATTATTTTAATCATTCCACCACATGACTCACAGAGGCAGTGGTTTTTAATGAAGTAGCAAGATTTTTTTTAAAAAGGGAACAATGAAAATAATAATAATGATATTGAAAACTATATCAGCTAACATTTATTAGTTCTATATCCTTTATATATTTTTATTTCATTTATTTATCAGCTCTGTGGAGTAGGAAAAATTATTATTCTGATACAGATGAAAAGTGAAGGTTTACAGTTTAATTTACTTGCCCAAGTTCACATAGCTTGTAAGATGTAGTGATTGCAGTTATATGACTATTCTTATAATGACTGTTATAGTCAATTAATCAATGATGCTTTTAACTGTTGACATTCATTCAAATAACTTTCTTAAGGGATGAATTTAAAATTCTTACCTAGATATGTTACATTCCTTTCTGGAAAGCTATTGCTCAGACTTGAATTTATCCTCCAATCTGAACATTCAGATAATGATGCAATAAAATCTCTTATGGGATACTCATCAAGATTGTTATATGCTAAGAGAGGGAATAAGATATATTTTAATACTTTTGACTTTTATAAAGTGCTTTCCTCCTTGTTGCTGCATAGAAAAACTCTAAAATTGCATCATATGAGCAGGGTAATCTGCAATTATTTACAGAGGCATCCCATAATATCTCATGTTATCACTTTTGTGGAAAGACAGAATAGGAAGACACCCAAGCTTTCATGAATATTTTAAAACCCATACTCACTGCAGGAGGGAGAAAAGTAAGTTTAGATAATTGCAAATTCATTTCAGTCAGTTGTATTCCAAGTAAATGTTCTGTCCCAACATGGCTTCCATCCTATCTTTTGAAATGGCAGAAGCTAAAGCTTTTTGTTGCTCAAAGTGCTAGTTTTGTTCCCATGTGAGAAGGGAGAGAAGCAAAGAAAACAGGGCTTAGTATCTGCCACAGTCACCCATGTTCTCAGCTCCAGGAGAGAGGGGACCTTTGGGGAAATTATTTGGCATTTATAGCCAAGTGGTTCCCAAGGCAGCTGCTGAATGGAGCTGAGTATTTTGTTAAATGATTTTCCTCTCTGACCTTTATTACTAATGAATCTCCCTCAAGAAGTATTTAAAGAGTAAAAAGAAAGGCTGTTTTTATTAATCTTTTTTCTCTTTGCCCACAGAACCCAAGGAAATGGTGTTACCTGGCAAGCAATCTGCTGTCTTTTATGAAAAATCAGATAAAGGTAATGCTTATTTTGAATTGATAAATTTTTTAGTCTTTTTAACTTTGATGCATTAAAATAATTGGCTTTCTTTGATTACTGGTTTCAGCTATTGAATAAACCTTCAAAAATTAAATCATCACCTGAAAAGTATAGGAAATAATTTATGATGATCACCGTATTTGTGAAGTGAATAAATTTTAAAGTATATATTAGCTTATCAAAACATTATAGATAATGGTTAATTTTGTGACATTTTTCTTTCATTTATGTTAATATGTGAATAGGATCTTGACTAGAAGATTGCATTCTCTTTGGAAATAGCTCCAATTAGTGTATCATGTTTACAAATGGTAGACAATAAGAGAATTAGATTATTTATCAGGTTACGGTGATGAGATTTTCCTTTTATTTAAGCATTAGTGAAATGGCTTTACATATTTTTTGAATCTGCAAAAATGTGGGTACAAATTCCTAGAAAATTTCATCAGGTTTTTAAAAAAGGTACCCTTGCGCAAAACATATTTTCTTTGGAAGATTGAATTATATCATACAGTTGCTGAATAGCATGCCTGATTATGTTTAACAGATTGCCTATTTAGTTGTTAAATTTTTCAAATTACTGTGTGATTTATTTACATATGTTGGACTAAGAATATGAATGCTCATGCAAATATTCTAATGACATGTACATGTAAACAAGTGTGAGTATAGACACAGATATACAATGCGTATATGTTTCATGAATAGAGTTGCTATCTCAAAGTAGTTTTTTTCTAGAAATGCTTCTGAAAGGTTGGAATTGTGATGGGGAACTAGACCCATCTCTCAATACTATCTACTCATTTATCTGTGAGGATAGGATGTCACTGTATGTATATGAAAACAAATAATAGAATGATTGAAATGTATATTAGGCTGCATGCTAATTGGAACTAACTGGGTTTTATTTTTGACAACTCTTTGAATTCCTAAACAAATGAGTGCTGAAACAAAGGTAGCATTTAAATTTAATGGACCTTGGCAGAAAACTTATTTCTGAACTTTAATTTGCAGTTGAACAAAAATAGGTTGGATTGAAAATTGGGGTGTTTCTACTTATTTCTGGCTTTCAGTTGATTCTTCAAAGGAAGTAAAAACCCTTTAAGGAAGCAACTTTTCTCCCCTAAAGGGGACTTTGAATTGTAGGCACTCTTTTCAAATTTTATCTATATTAAACTGTTAATTCAAACTATAAAATATCTAAAAACGGTTAATGTCATCAGTTGAGAGTTGCCTTAATAGAGCTATTAACTGTGACTCCCCAAAGACAGACATAATGAGAACTGCCTCAACAATATGTGGAAGATGGTGAAGCTGAGCTATATGATATATAGGCGTAAGGGGCTAGGGGTATAAGTCGTAGAAAAATGCTTGTTTAGGGGAAATTGATGGATAACACAGTAAAGAGAGAAAAAGAAACACACTAAATGAGATGAAGTTAATGAAGAAGTTCAAGGATCTATGATCTTTAGAATGAAAATAAAGGATGAAAGGAACACAGACTTTCCAGGATGCGTTCTTGTGATGTTTTTCTTTTTTCAGAGCTCTGTATATGCTAATATTCCGTTTTATTAGGCTTTTTGTTTTATTTAAGAGATGGACAAACTCATTTTGAACTGAAAGTAGTAAAAAAAAAAGAAGTTCGGGTGGAAGGAGAGAGATTTCCATTAACATGGTAGAATTTCCAGAATTATGTATGCAGACTAGCAAAATTTGCTTCTCAAAAGTGAAAATAAAGGAACAGTCCTATATATGGCTAGGGTCCAAGTGCTTTGGTCTGACAAAATTTCCAAAGAGTTTATGCTCCAGCATGTGTGCATTTGTGTTCAGGTTGGGAGTGGGTGTGGATGAGTAACTTGGGTGGGAGAAATGGTGCTCATGTCATTATTTCTCTAAGTTAGACCTTTGGATTCATTGACGTAGGGGTGTTTGCAATCTTATAAAAATAATTCCTGTTAATAAGACAAAGAGTGCTAATTATTGATGCTCTATTATCTCACAATGGGATATGGACATTGAAATTTCAATGTTTAATGTATTGTTGGATTCGATTTGCTAGTCTTATTGAGAGTTTTTGTATACATGTTCATCAGAGATATTGGCCTGTAGTTCTCTTTTTCAGTGGAGTTTTTATCTGGTTTTGGTATCAGGGTAATGCTGGCCTTCTAGAATGCATTTGGAAGTTTTAATGGTGGAAGTTTAAGACATACTAGTCAAGGTGTTATTTTTAGACAAATGGGACCATTCAGCTTTTCTTAGTTGCACATGACAACTAACACTGTCATTTTGAGTAGGATTAACTCTGGCAATGAAGCTCAGAGAGCAAGCTGTTGAAATAGCAGACACTTTTGTGTGTGCACATACTTGAAAGTTCTGCATTTGACCCTTTTAAAAGGGGTGTTTTAGTCACAATATTATGAATTTTGTCATTCAAAGAGAGATGCTACTTCAACTCGCCAAGTCAAAATATCCTTCTACATACCTCTAGTAAGGTTATGTACAAAAATAAAGATTCCTCTTCTGTTCCATTTTTACATATGTTTATATGTCCTAGAAATAGATTGAATGTCATAAAGAAAATTTCATGTCTGTAATTTATTTTTATTATGTAGGGATGTCAAGTTTTATTTCATCGTATTTAACTTTTTTTGTAGAATTTGTAATAAGATATTAAGGACTCAGCATTTTGGGGGCTTCTAGGTGGCTCAGTTGGTTAAGTGTCTGACTCTTGATTTTGGCTCAGATCATGATCTTGCAGTTGGTGAGATTGAGCCCTGTGGTGGGCTCTGCACTGACTGGGCAGAGCCTACTTAAGATTCTCTCTCTTTCCCTCTCTCTGTGACTCTTCCCACATGAATCCCCCCTCCCTACCAAATAAACAAAGAACATTTTTTAAATAAGATTCAGCACTTTGTTGATGTAATCTAGGTTGAGCTCTAAGCTTAGTATACACACACTTTTAAGAATCAAAAATAAATTATGTCATAAGGCTAATGTATAGTGTTATGTTCAAGAACACTAACAAATAAGTTGTAAATAAATTGTTTAGTGATGTGTTTCATTGTGGTTTATTTCAACAGGCTGTAAACATAGATGTAATATATGTTGAGGTTTAAAGGAATGAAAATCTTCTGATATTTTGAGTTTACTACATTACTTATATTTTATATTATATATCATATACCTATCCTGAAATAACAATGGAAAGTAAATCATCAAAACTTACAGGTTGACTAATAAGTTAATGGCCATGAATTTAAACGAGAGTTAGAAATACTTCTATGGCATGTGATAAAAGGTGTGATGCCATTGTCACATTACCTGATTTAGGTTCAATATGTGAAAGACGTATTGCTTTACAGAAATATAACTATTACAACAGGCAAAGTATGCTCCCAAAGAGTACTTAAAGTGCAAGTCACAGAACAAATCACTGAGCATTTTCATACAGAAGTGATTAAAAAGTAATTCTTAAAGAGGATTTGCATGAAAAAGAGCTATTATGAAAATTCTAAAGAACTTTTTGGCTTTTATAGTTTTTGTCATTTGAAAAGTTCTTGTTATTTTTTACTCTTCTTAAGATTAGATTCTGTGGGATACTCCATCTTTTAAGAGCTATTTAAAAACTCCCAAGACTACAAGGCATAGCACTGTCTAGAATCAACTCCTGCAAGTAATATTCAAGTTCTTCCATCAATTCCCTGTCTTTATTTCTTACTTTGTTTCTCTCTTACTCCACTACATACTTTAAACATTATTGTCTTTCTTTATTCTTGAATAAATACTCCACTCTGAATGCCCAGTCTTTCTCCCATATTCCCAAGCCTACATAACCTTAAAACTTCTCTTTAAGATGCCTTTTGAATTCCTCATAATACTACAACGATATCTCTCCCTTAACCCATATTCTCTTAGTAAAGTCATCTAGATACACAGACATGGGGTTTCTTTTCTTTAATATGATTTTGAAGAAGAAAAAAACAACAAAAAAAGAAGATTCTTCTGCCATCCAATGTTACTCCCACTTTTGAGTGAAGTAATGAGCTCCTTGCATTTCCATGGTTTCCACTAAAGGAATGTTTAAAGGCTAAAATATTTCTCTGTACTATGAGGTTTATAATTTAGCTATGTCTTGTATTAATTAGAATTAATTAATTAATTAATTGAGAACCCACTCTCCCTTTATCACATCTTCGCAATGAGAGTAAAGTCGAAATTCAAATACATTAATTTGTAAAACAAATCATTTTTGACTATTGAAACACACTCTCTTCACCAACAGAAGATTGCCCAGTTCTATCACCCATTGTTTTTGACACTTTACGCATGTCATTGAAGAAAATTCTAACCTGAGCTACTCAACTAAAGCGTTTGTTCCCTAAGAGCAAAATCCTGCCTTTTAAGGACACTACCTACTGCATATCTCACGTTAGAACAAGTAGGGAAAAAAAGTTATATTATAATTTGTCACCTCATTAATTTATTTGTTCATTCATTAAGTCAGTGTTTACCTACTGTATTCATAAGTGTTCTAGCTAGAGTGAGGTATGTGCAGAACTTGAGAGTGTCTCTCTTTTTACACACACACACACACACACACACACACACATGCGCGCACCTTACATACATACATACATACATACATAACCTACAAAATAAATCCTTTTACATGTGTATAGAAGCATACTCTATGCTTCTCATCATTTTTCCCAAGTTCAGTTTCTTCTGTGTTCTTCTTTTCACCATCATTCATGTAGATTGTTGGAAGCCATTAAAGCTGCCCCTGAAAGCTATTTTTAAGTTTGCAATAATTGTTGAACCTCAGGCCTAGGAAGTATGTGACCATTTTGAATATGTGTGTATGTTTGTGGATATGCAGCCTGAAATAACATATTCCCAGCTCTACAGTAGTCTCTTTAGGGTAGCATCTTGAAAGCACCCAAGTACTAGGTGTGGAGTTGGGGAGGGCTATGGTTATTTGGGAAATTGAGATGAAATTGTGACTATTGGGGTTGGAACAGGGTCTTTAGGAACTGGGGCTGTCTGGGACTTGGCAATTCCCAGTAGAGGACTAAGGACTTCAAGGGAATTGGTTGTTTTGGGCTTCAGCATATATGTTAGTTCTCATTTCTTTGGATTTACAGTACTAACATTACTTTGGAAGGGGAGCAAATAATTGGAAGCACAGTAGTGTGGGCAGAGGCAAATAATTTATGACATGGGGTGTCCACTAGAGTTTTCAAGTGCATATGTATGTATGTTTGTCCCTTTCTCTCCCTAGTTATATATTTTTAATGAATTTGGCATTTAAAAAATTATGCCACTAGATGTCAGCAGCAACCTCCTAGGGTTCCCGTGGCCTTAACTCATAATGACAACAACAAATTGGTACTTTATTAGAACATCTTATCTGAGAATAATAAGTACCTATTTTGAAAATGTAAGAGGTAGTTTTTTGAGTTATGAGAAGGACTACAAACATCATAAAATATTTTGAAATTATTTTTTAAACTTGTTTCTGTTCACATGTAACAAGTTACTTTTACTTCCAATATTATCTCTACCAATGAGATGACATAAGAACTATGTGTGGAGCTGAGTAATTTGTCAGAAGTTGTACTAGATGCCGATCTCTAAACTTCTGTTTCAGTGCTTTATGATTCATTTATGTCACGATTACATGAGTATTTGTGCTTGGGTTTATTTCATTCTGTTTTTGTGGAAGCATTTTGATGCTCCAGCCCATCAGAAGATTGTGTGGTATTAATTTTTTAGCATCCACATCTGTGTGCTATTTATTTAGCAATGTCTAACCTTTCTTGGATCTGTGCTCTGTTGTTATAAGATACTCAGAACGCTTTGATAGATGCCAAAGAGTATTATAGGTGTTTGCTCACCAGTAGACAAGGAAAACTTAGAAATATGAAAAAAATATGTATTTTCCATGAATTATAATACATATAATTGTTTAGTCCTTAACACAGCAGGTAAAATGATCTCAAATTTTTTTCCAGAAATTAATAAGAAAATTATAAGGCATGCCTGGGTGGCTCAGTCGGTTAAGCATCTGCCTTTGGCTCAGGTCATGATCTCATGGTGTATGGGTTTGAGCCCTGCATTGGATTCTCTGCTGTCAGTGCAGAGCCCGCTTCAGATCTCTGTCTCCCTCTCTGTCTGTCCCTCTCCCACTCTCTCTCAAAAAAGAAATATTAAAAAAATTTTTAAAAAGGAAAATTATAGTATTGGCCAATGTTGGCCATTATTTTATTTTTTTAATTAATTTATTTTTTTTAAGTTTTTAAAGTTTATTTTTGAGACAGAGAAAGAGACAGAGAGAGAGTATGAGCAGGGGAGGGGCAGGGAGAGAGGGAGACACAGAATCTGAAGCAGGCTCCAGGCTCAGAGCTGTCAGCACAGAGCCCAACATGGGGCTGGAACCCATAAACTGTGAGATCAGGACCTGAACTGAAGTTGGTCACTCAACCGACTCAGCCACCCAGGTGTCCCTGGCCGTTATTTTAAATAATGCAATTAATATCTGATCAAATCAGAATCACATTAGCAGAATGATTCAGACTAATCTGTTGGATTTCAGTCATGAATTAGAACTCGGGTGATTAACTATTAGTTCATCAAGTACCAAACAGATTTTTAAATAATCTTGAAAAAGGTAGTATTACTCCCATGTTTCTCCCTTGGAAAAGTACTACTTTCAGTGAATTTAAAAATATATGTCTTAGGAAAAGCTGGAAATGAGAATTATGAAAATATTTCGTTTCCTAAAGCCAGCTCTACCAAGGAAGATACTAATGTTAATGTTACACTCTCATCACTTTTAAGAGTTTTAAAAATTGATTTAGTTGGTGTAGTGAGGTAGGGGCTAACTCAACTAGTACATAAACTAAAAAAGTAATTCCTTTCATACTGAAGTTGTTACATTTGAGAATTATTGGTTTGACTTCATCAGATTATCAGTAAATTTCTTATTTTTTTGCATTTCTGTTGTAGAACCACTAGTAAAAGGGACTTACCAACATTTCCCCCCAAGATTGCAGTTGTTATCCTTTAATTATGTTTGTAGGTGGTAAGGCAAACGTTTTAAATCATGCTGCAGTTACTTGACCCATGTACATTCCTCACGTGGAGCAGGTGCAATGAGTAAGTGCAGTTAATAAATGGAAGGCACATTATTAGCCAGATGTTCAGTTAAGATCCTTTCAACATTTGAAGCACATCACTGTCTTGATATACAGCAGTTCATCCTCTGCTTCCAGCACTTAACCTTCTAGAAGAGGTTAGGGGTGAGATGTGACCAGAGCATTTGTCTGAAATCTGTCTCTTTCTTTATCTTTTACAAATATTAAATGACACAGATGTTCAGGAAGTATTTTGAATAGAAATGCTGCCAATGCTAAATAAACTCTAAATAGCTCTCCATCAAGAAATGAACTCCTATTTCCATTTGCACCAGTGCATTTTTCCTCAACATATTCATTTTTCCATCCATTGACATAGATTAAGTTAAAGTATAGAGAGGGTCAGTTTCCCTTCAGGCTGTTCCAGAAATTCAAACACCTCAACCTGAAAATCAAGGGTCATTTTTTCTGATGCTGCATCCCAAACCTTCCCAACCTCATTTCCACCTGATTCTTCACCCAGCTGTTACCTCATAGCCCACGCACAATGATCGACCCACCCTGTGTATGATTTACATATTTCTACCTTGATGACTTTTCATTCACCATTACGTATCTCTCTTTTCATTTTTCACTTCAGAGAGAGAAAAGTGTAATAGGGACACTTGTGGGAACGAGATGATCCATATTCAAATTCCCTATTGGTGATTTATTAGCTTATTGGTACTAGACTGAATGCAAGCTATTTAACCCATAGAGTCTCATATTGGTTTCTTCTACAAAACCATGAAAAAATGCTTAAATAATTGAGTCAATGCTAATAGGGACACTTGTGGGAACAAGATGATCTATATTCAAATTCCCTATTGGTGATTTATTAGCTTATTGGTACTAGACTGAATGCAAGCTATTTAACCCATAGAGTCTCATATTGGTTTCTTCTACAAAACCATGAAAAAATGATTAAATAATTGAGTCAATGCTAATATTAAGATATTACTTTTTAAATGATTTATTCATTTATTTGGGGGTGGAGGAGAAGAGAGAGAGGAGAGAGAGTATTCCAAGCAGGCTCCACACTGTCAGCACAGAACCCAATGTGGGGCTCCATCCCATGAACTGTAAGCTCATGATCTGAACTGAAACCGAGTCATTTGCTCAACCGACTGAGCCACCCAGGAACACCTAAGATATTACTTTTGACTCACAATAGCTATTGTCACATAGTAAGTGCTTAATATATATTAAGTACTGTTAATTCTGTTAAATGAATCTGAAAATTCACTTTCATTAGATTTATTCTCAAACTTACTGTCCTTCATGCAGTCATTATTAATCTTACTGATATGTGTTTGCAACTCTACCTGCCACCCTACTTGTACTTTCATATTTGGTGACCTATGCATCTTATCCTCTTGGTATATTATACTCATAATTAACAGATAAGATAATAATACTTGTCATAGCCACACCTAGGGATATTGTGAAGGCAAAATTAGAAAATAAAAGTAATGACAAAATTAGTGATAATTACTACTGATTCTGTTTTTGTTATGTGTAAGGAACAGAACTAGGATCCTTATTTACATTGAGTTATCACTTAACATACATGTATTTTGTGGACATTGGACAGGGAGGCAGTGATTCACATTAAGACCTACTGAGAAAGGAAATGGCAGAACATCTGAGTACAAAAGTCAAATAGAAATGGAAATATAGAATTGAGTTCACAAGAGAATTTACAAGCTGAAACGAAACTGTGACAGAGTTTTGCTGAAGTTATGTAACTGGATGAGTGACTTACCTGAAAGAGCAGACTGAGAAGGGTCGCTATGAGAGAACAGCCTCTTCCCCCACAATACACACAACTCACACAGAAGGGTGAGGCTCAGAGTCATGTGTGTCTCTAGTTTTTGTAAAGGTAAGGTATAATGTTCTCTTGGAGCTAATGTATTTATCTTTTTAAAGTCCACCATTCAAAATAGTATCAGACATAGAATTATTCTGTCTGGAAAACACTAGGAGAGATAAAATTACTCTTGTCCTTATTTTTGGCCTGATATAAATATTGTTAACAACAGCAATTAATAATATAATGAAAATGTTACTGTCTATTTTGCAAGGAAGAAGTTAGATATTTGATCTAATTGGTGGTGTGATAGCTAGGCATACATCAGATATTAGAAATTTATACAGGATATGTGAAAGGCTTTGCAAATCATCTACTTTTACTTCATTGACAATAAGTGAAGTGTTTCCCATTATATGCTTACTTTTTCTTATAGATTTATTAAAATTATTAAAAATTTAATAGGTCAATATTCTCTCTTTGTTAGAGCACATGAAACATGTGGCAGGTATCTCATTTTTTAATTTTTTTCTTTTTGGAGTTTAGTTTGGGAAACCGTTTTTTTTCTTTAGGAAGCCCACTCATATTCTATGTGGTACTGGCATTTATGGATAATAATAATAGCAAATATTTATTGACTACTTATTTGATGTCAGGCACTGTTCTAAACACAGCTCTAAGATTTAGGGGCTGCTGGCATCATGGTTTCATATTTGTCATAGTAACGCTGTGGAACAAACACACAAGGAGAAAAACTCAAGGGCACAGTCTGCAGATTGGGTGGTTTTAGCTGGGTTTGCTCATGTATCTTCAGACAGCTGAAAAGTCAGCTGTGGATTGGTTTTGCTGATCTAGGCTGAGCTGTCTTATGTGTCTTTGAGTTTGGCTGGGAGAACTGGGCTGACTCATCTTTGCTCTACTCAATCTTTCTTCCTTCAACAGTTTAAACTGAGCTTGTTTTCATGGTAGTGTTGGGGATCTGAGAGAAAAAGAGCAGAAATGCCTAAGGGATCTTCAGGCCTATGCTCAATATTGGCACAAAGTTACTTTGATTACATTCTATTGGCCAAAACTAAATCTCAAGGTTAGCCTAGGATCCAGGGAAATAGACTCCATCATTGGATGAAAGAAGCTACAAAATCACATTGCAATTGGTCAGATAGAGGAGAGGGGAGAACGGGAGTGAGTTTTGCCATCAATCAGTCAGAACCTCCTGTCTACATGTGTGAAAACCCAAATTCAGTGAGATTAAATAATTGCTGGTAGTGTCAGCTTGTGAACTTTACCTGGCCTGTAATGGGACTTCATTTTCCAGGACCCAGGATTGGACAACGGCCAGGCATGGTGTCTATAAACAAATTAATCACAGTCCTTCTATGAGACTTGGTGTCCAAGAAAAAATTTCCTGTCAGGATGTTGACTTAGCATTGCCAGTAATCTTTTGTTCTGCCATTTGTAGAAGTTGCTGGGGCAGTTGAAAAGAGAGAGATACAGAGAGAAAAGAGACAAGAGAGAAACACAGAATGATTAGTATGCATGAGAAAGATGAATTGTATCATTTGAGCCACTGGATGCAGATACACTTGAGACTTTAAGCTTAACAGTTTGTTAAAATAATAAATTTCTTTTTTTGTTAGTCTAGTTTGACTAAGGCTTCTATTACTTGAAGCCTAAACTATTTAACTAAACTGTAAAATAGTTAAGCAAAACAGTATTTTGCAAAAAATGGCTACAGCAATATATCTAGTCTCATGTGCTTTCCCATAACCTTCTTGGCATTCCTTATCAAAAGGTGAACACTATTTTCCCTTCCCCTGAACCTGATGGGTTTTGTGTCTTCTCTGATGAGCAGAGTACTGCAGAAGTGATGCTATGGGACTTCCAGAGCTGGGTCATAAAGAGGGTAAAGAACTCTCTTTCTGGATACTTGCCTTTGGAATCAAGTCACCATGTTGTGAAAAAAGTCTAGGCCTCATGGAGTATCCATTTTTAATGTGTTCTGGCTGATAGTTTTATAGCTAATAGTCAGCATTATTTCTAGCCAGGTGTGGGGACAAGCCTTCAGGTGATCCCTGTTCCCAGCCTTGGGGCAATTCAGGTGATGATGGCCAGAACAGAGATGCACTATCTTCCCATGAGCCCTGCCCAAGTTGCAAATTCATGAGCAAAACAAATGTCATTGATTTAAGTCACTAAATTGTGGGGAAATTTGTTAGGCAGCAAATAAATAACTGCAACACTAACACTACATTCTCATCCAGTAGCTCTTTCTCAGGACTCTCTTTTCTTTTTCTTTTCTTTTATATTGAGGTATAATTGACATACAACATTAGTTTCAAGTAATGGCTTGATATTTTTATCTATTGGATAATGATCACTACAAGTCTAATTAACATCTGTCACCAACACATAGTTACAGAATTTGTATGTGTGTGTGTGTGTGTGTGTGTGTGTGTGTGTGTGTGTCTGAGAACTTTTAAGATTTACTCTTTGCAACTTTCAAGTATGCAATACAGCATTATTAATTATAGTCACTATGCTGTACATTATGCTCTTGTGACTTATTTATTTTATACCTGGGAGTTTGTACCTTTTGATCCCCTTTACCCATTTCACCCACTCTCACCCCTGCCTCTGGCAACCACCAAATTGTTCTCTGCATCTATGAGCTCATTTTTTAAAAATATTCCACATATAAGTGAGATCATGCAGTATTTGTCTTTCTCTCTCTGACTTATTGCACTTAGCACAATACCCTCAAAGTCCATCTATGTTGTTGCAAATGGCAAGATGTCATCCTCTTTTTTATGGCTGAGTAATATTTCAATGTCAATATGTATGCCACAGTTTTTATCGATTCATAGGTTAATGGGCATTTAAGTTGTTTCCATGACTTGGCTATTGTTAATAATGGTGCGATGAACATAGGGGTGCATATATTTTTTCAAGGACTCTCTTTTCTTACTAAAACACATCTCAGACCCTCTTCCCTTCCTACACAATGACTACCATTCTACTTTTACCCATGCCTTTACTTAAATGTACTGATTTGCCAAGTAGATGTGGACGTTTTTTTGTTGTTGGTGTTGACTCTTGCCATTGGCTTTGTGATGTAATTTTGCTTGGAAGGAAATGACCAGGGAACATGAGTTGGGGATATCCATGTTACTCTATGTGCTTATTAAAAGGCTGAGAATCTGAATTCAGCTCTCATTCTCCAGTGTTATGCTAATATGGTGGCCCCTAGGCACATGCAATTACTTAAATTTGAATTAATTAAAATTAAATAATATTGGTAATTTAGTTCTTTATCTACACTAACCACATTTTAAGCATTCAATATTTATAGGTAACTACTGGCTAACATACTGAGCATTGCAAAGTTATAGAATATTTCTATCATCTTACTATGTTTTTTTGAATGCTGCTGCTCAGATTTGCAACTCACACATGTGGTCCAAGGTCAACTCCTTTAAATACTGTCATGCGATGGCAAAAATACTTTGACAAAGAGTAGAACTCTAAAGGATCTGGTCTCTATTTCCTAGGTATAAGTTCCAGGAGAGGGCAGAGAGTCTCTGTGCCATTAATAAAATTATGTTTCATTTACATTCACATGAAAAGGCTGTCTTTTGTAGCCTTACCTACATTCTTTTCCATCTCCTCAACTTGTGGACAATAGTTTATTTTTTTGGCCACACTGGTCCCTTTTTTTTCAATCCTGCCTGACTTCAGAACAATTCAATTCACAAAAGTTATCCTGGTAACAAAAGATATCCCTCTGAAAATACTTGGGGGCTCTGTTCTCTCAGCAGAGAGTCCTCATAAGTACACAGGGTTTCTGTTGACTTGAAAGTGAACTCTGGCTGTGGAGCGGATATTACTCCCTTAAAAAAGAAAAAGAATAACTTCAAGGCAAACGGGCCTTTATTCTCCCTGGGTATAAGTTTCCTTGAAAGCTTGTTTATTGATTTTCCTTGTAACAACTGAGCTTGCAAGCTATAAAAGAAAAAAAAAAGCAAATAGAAGCAGGGAAATAATATCAACGATCAACAAGTTTATTCATCAACTTTATCTCATTTGTACTCAGTCACTGTGTACACCACGAAATAAAAAACACCACAAACCCAATCCCAGTTTTTAAAATTCAGTCCATAGAATTTGGTTGGTCAAAAGGGAAAGCAAACACTTCAACTTTCAAAGAAAGTTCCGTTCCCATTAAAAGTGATTTTGCCCAAATTAATGCCATTATGTGAGAAAAGAGCTGAAAGTGGGGTGAAGTTGAGAAAATGTGGCTGCTCCAATGGGGTGATAGCTGGTATAATTGAAGTGATGCTGATTTTGATCTCTAATTAATTTGTCACATTGCCTGAAATAACTACCATTAGCATTGTTCCTGTAGGAAGACACCTTCCTAAATTTCTGACCCATGTGATAACTTTAAAAAAAAAAAACAAAACCTAAAATCAGGTAATTTTGGGAAATGCTGGATTGTATGTGTCTCTCCTGTAGTTTTATGATGCACATTGAATATTAGTCTCTGAAAATCCTTCAGTAAAGAAACTTTTTTTAAACTTTGGTTAGCCCAGCATTTCCTAAAATTAGTGGACCATGAAACCTTCTATACTTTAGTATATTTTAGGTAATACTGATTGCATCCAGTAGTAGTAGGCTTTCATGAATCACACTTTGTGAAATCATGCTTTAGAATAAAATACAGATCCCCAGGAAGGCTTATTTCAACATAGAAGTCACCTGATAAGAGTCACATTTTCAGGGGTGCCTGGGTTCAGTCGGTTGAACATTTAACTTTGGCTCAGGTCCTGATCACAGGGTTCATGGGTTTGAGCCCTGCATTGGGCTCTCTGCTGTCAGCACGGAGCCCACTTTGGGTCAGAAATCCTCTGTTGCTCTCTCTGTCTACACCTCTCTCTCCTCTCTCCTCTCTCTCTCTCTCTCTCTCTCTCTCTCTCTTTCTCTCTCTCTCTCAAAAATGTCTGTCAACTGATGAAGGGATAAAGAGGATGTGGGGTGTGTGTGTGTGTGTGTGTGTGTGTGTGTGTGTGTGTGTGTGTATCTTGCCATTTGCAACAATGTGAATGGAACTAGAGGGTATTGTGTTAAGCAAAATAAGTCAGTCAAAGAAATATATTATTTCACTCATATGTGGAATTTGAGAAACTCAACAGATGAACATAGGGGAAGGGAAGGAAAAATAAAATAAAAACAGAGAGGGAGGCAAACTGTAAGAGAATCTTAAATACAGAGAACAAACTGAGGGTTGCTGGAGAGGAGGTGGTGGAGGAATGGGTTAAATGGGTGATGGGCATTAAGGAAGACACTTTTCAGTATGAGCACTGGGTAGTATATGTGAATGATGAATCACTGAGTTCTGCTCTTAAAGCCAAGATGTATTTTAACTAACTTGAATTTAAACTTAAAAAAATACAGGAAAACAAATTAACAAATAGGCATTTTAAAAAAGAGTAATATTTTTACCATTAACATTCATCCATACAGACTAATTTACCTAATGAACAGGATCCCAAGACCCTGATGGTGTGGGAGAGGCCACAATGTGGAGTGTTTCCTAAAGAGGGCTGTTTCAGGAGGGTTCCTGGGAAGTTGGAGGATGGCCAGTCATATCTGGCAGAGTCTTTCCGAGGACATGAGACTTTCAGAGTTATGTTTCTAGAAAGGTCAATTTTTAGAAGGTGTCAAAAGGGAGACGATCAGCTGAAGAAAATCTTAACAGCTCCTGTGACTTCCAGATAGTGTTCAATCATTTCCTTCCCCTCTGCAAATAACCATTTCTCAAAAGAATAGGTCACATTCACTGCCCTGCTTCCCTACCAACCATTGCTCTTTGGACTACAACAATCTTTCATTAACTCTCTCATTCTGGTAAAACTCTTCTTTCTCAGATAACTTACTATTTCCTAGTTGACAAACGCAGTGTGATTTTCCTGGGTGAACTTATTGGCATCTATAATTTTGGATTCTGTCTAAATGGTTTTGAGTTCCACATTTGTATCTCCAGCCCAGGGCACAGTCCTGAGCTTCAAAATTATATTCCCACAGGTACCTCAAACTTATATCCATAATTGATCTGATAAGCTTGTGCTCTAAACCTCTTCTTCCCATAGGTCACTGGAAGAACCATCCTAGTCACCTAAGCCAGACACCTGTGGATCATGCTTGGATTTCTCTTTTTGCTCTTACCTCCTGACCATCAATCACATTTCTCAAGATATGTCCTCTGTCCCATAAACCCCCTACCCTTCCATGCCTTAAGTCTTTGAGTCAAACCATAGCTCTTCTACCTGATACCTGCATGCTGCATGACCTTGAACAGACTTTCTAGTCGCATGTCTTAATTCTCCATCTGTTCAATGGGAATAATAGTAATACCTAAGTGAGAGGATTGTAAATTTGTGAAAATTAAAGGGGATGAATTAGGGGAGTAGAGAGAAGATTAAATTCACTTTTTCTTTTTGTCTCGCTATGAAAGGAAAAGTGTTTATTATTAAGGGGAAAATCTTAATGGTTCATTTAGTTCTTTTACAGGAGCAAATATCTTTAAATAGCAATAGCAGTGAATGAAAAAAAATTAAGGTTGTAGTCTAGTTATATTTCATGGGAAAAATAAATTTTTTATTATTTTTCTCCTTTTGCATAATTATGGGTTATTGAAAAGAAAATAAAGGAAAGAAATTGAACTATCTTTCACACTCTTTAGGCCAATAGAAGTGGTTATGTGTGTGATGACCTAGCATCTCTAGGTCATTTGTATTATCTGTTTAACCAGAGCAACATATAGGTACCTGCATCTTATAGGGTTATCAGGAAGGAACACTGCTAACATAGGATTAAGACCTGGCTCCAGGGGTGCCTGGGTGGCTCAGTTGGTTAAGCATCCACTCCTTGATTTCGGCTCAGGTCATGATTTCATGGTTTGTGAGATCCAGCCCTATGCTAACAGTGCAGAGCCTGCTTGAGATTCTCTCCTCAATCTCTCTCTCTCTCTCTCTCTCTCTCCCCCCCTACCCTGCCCTTCCCTGCTCTCTCTCTCTCTCTCAAAAATAAATAAATAAATTTAAAAGATCTGGCTATGAATTTCAGATTTCTATAAATATCTCTTATTTTTTTGCTTAATAGCTAAAAACCCTCTTAAAAATCATATTACACATAGAACTACATAGTACAGTGTGGAAGTTACGTAGTCTATGTGTACTCTGAGGCCTATTATCATAAAAAGAATACATGATTGATGATAGTCACTCATTATTTCAGTAAATATTATTGGTCTCCTCATATGGGCCACCAATTCTGGATGCTGGGAATATAGTATTCTTTTTCTTTTTTTTTCAAGGTATTTATTTATCTTGAGAGAGAGAGAGGAAGAGAATGAGCAGGGGAGGGGCAAAGATAGGGAGAGAATCCCAAGCAGGCTATGTGCTGTCAGTGCAGAGCCCAATGTGGGGGATCCATCTTATGAACTGTGAGATCATGACCTGGCTGAGCTGTCCAGGTGCCCTGGAGATACAGTATTCTACAAAACAGACAGAAATCCTTGCTTCTTTGGATCTTATATCCTAATAAAAGGAGACAGATAGTAAACAAAATAAACGATCATATAGTATGTTATACAAGGGCTATGGAGGAAACTAAAGCAGAGAAAGAGGACAGGGAATCTTGTAGTGGCAATAAAATTATTTATTTAAGAGCGGAGGCTTGAGGGTGCCTGGGTGGCTCAGTCGGTTGAGTGTATAACTTGCACTCAGGTCATGATCTCATGGTTTGTGAGTTTGAGCCTCGCGTTGGGCTCTATGCTGATAGCCTAGAGCCTGGAGCCTGCTTTGTATTCTGTGTCTCCTTCTCTCTCTGCCCCTCCCCCACTCACACTCTGTCTCTGTCTCTCTCTTTCTCAAAAATAAATAAACATTAAACAAAAAAAGGAGAGAGGCTTGGAGCTCTTCACTAAGAATATGCTATTTGAGCAAAGACCTGAAAGAGGTCATGGGACCAGTGAGTGGTTTTGATCAAAGAAATGAGATGGTCTGACTTCCCTTTTACCAGGGTACTCTGGCCACTTTTTGAGCATAGACAGAAGAGGAGACCAGTCATTAGGTTAATGCAATAATCCAGGTAAGAGATGCTAGTAAATAGGGCCAGGGAGGTAGTATTGGAGGTGCTAAGTAGCAGAGATAAAGTTCAGTCTTGGTGTTGTGGCATCTCTGAGGCTCATGCTCTGTTCTGCAGAAATGCCAGCATTTCAGGGCAAGACTGAGGGATAGGAACAAGAAAACAAAACCTAGAGGGAAGCACCAGGAGGATAGGAGGAGAATCATATAGAAAATGGTATCACACAAGACAAAGCCAGTAAGTTTTAAGAAAGATATATGAACAATGTTCAGCACTGCAGAGAATTCAGCTATGAATGTATCTGAAATGGAGTACATTCAATCTGACAAATAGAAGGCCATCAGTGACATTATTAAGAGCAATTTCAGTGAGTTTGTTCAAGCAGAAATAACAGATTGAGATTGGGAAGTAAAAGGGCGTAGACAGAGAATATAGATTATTCATTTATGAGGCTTGAAAAACACAAACCAGTGACTCCCCCCAATATATATTTATTTTTACCACAATATAGAGTAAGAGATATATTTTATACTGTAATACACACAGTGCCCGTACATACATATCAATATACATATTTATGTGATGTAATTAGGACTTTTTTATGTGCTATGCACCTTACTTTGCTATGCACCTTATTTTCTATTCTCTTTCATATAATTTCTTTTAAAAGTGCTTGCTATGATCCACTAAATTGATTTTATAGCCCACTCTAGAGTCTTGACTCATGATTTGAAAAGCATGATTATGGACCTCAGTTAAAACAAAAGGTGGCCCCTCAGAACCATTGCCCACATTTTTCTGCATGCCAGTCAGTGTCGTATCTGGGCCCTTGTGGTGAAACTTTCAGCAACATGATCTCTCCCTTACATTTGGAATTTTTGCCCTTCCATCCATAGTCACAAACTGAAAATTAATAAGATAGTTAATCTAAACTTATTTTGTTTTTTTAAATGTTTATTAATTTATTATTGAGAGACAGAAAAGAGAGAGCCCACACACGTGTGTGTGCAAGTGGGGGAAGAGCAGAGAGAGAGAGGGAGACGGAGAATCCCAAGAAGGCTCCATGTTGACAGCTCAGAGTCTGACATGGGGCTTGATCCCATGAACTGTGAGATCATGACCTGAGCCCATGCCCTTAGCCAAAAATCAAACAACCCAGTTAAAAAATGGGCAGAGGACATGAATAGACATTTTTCCAAAGAAGACACCCAGGTGGCTAACAGACACATGAAGAGATGCTCAACATCATTCATCATCAAGGAAATACAAATCAAAACCATAATGAGATACCACCTCATACCTGTCAGAATGGCTAAAATTAACAACCCAAGAAACAACAGGTGTTGGCAAGGATGCAGAGAAAGGGGAACCCCTTAGCCAAAATGAAGAGTCAGATGCTTAACCAACTGAACCACCCAGGTGCCCCCTAACTTACTTTAATATGATTAAGACTCAGTGTGTATTAAAGACATTGGCTGTGCTCATAGATAAGTGTTTCCTGCTAACTAAACAATATGGGCCCATTTCCATACTTGGATTTTATTCTGTCTCTGTAACATGTGAACTGGAGATCCATGAACCATGGCATAGTGGGTTCACTGTGCTGAGGCACTTTAACCTCAATTGGGGTTTAGGATGGGTCATTATTGAGCAGTACTTGGTATATACTATGCTAATAAATATTTATCAAATAAACAAATGGCATTAATTAATACATTTTTTTTGAAAGTCAGAAAACTTCACATAGGTCAATAAAAGTGACAGCTTCTTGTTCTGTAAATCTATGCTAATGTAATAGTAAATTTCATTTTAAAAAATACAATATAAGTTTTACTTTAAAGGAAATCTAAAGAAGGCAGTAGGGCAAGGGTTTTTTGTTTTTGTTTTTGTCCCCTGCTGCCCACCCCCCAAGATGAGACTATCACTAAATTGAGCAGAAGGATAAATTGAAGATCTTTTAGAAAAGAGGATAATTAATGGAGAGGATATATTTTTTTTCTTTTCAAATTTTTATTTAAATTCCAGTTAGTTAACATACAGTGCAATATTGGTTTCAGGAGTAGATTTCAGTGATTCATCACTTACATACAGTACACAGTGCTCATCACAACAAGTACCCTTCTTAATACCCATTTAGCCCATCCCCCTCCCACCTCCCTCCATCAACCCTCAGTTTCTTCTCTATCTTTAAGGTCTCTTGTGGGTTGCTTTCCTCTCTCTTTGCCCCCTTCTATATGCTCATCTGTTTTGTTTCTTAAATTCTACACATGAGTGAAATCGTATAGTATTTGTCTTTTATTGACCGACTTATTTTGCTTAGCATAGTACACTCTAGCTCCAACTACGTCATTGCAAATGGGAAGATTTCATTCTTTTTGATGGCTGAGTAGTATTCCATTACATATATTTCATTGTATATACATATATATGCATATATGTATATATACATACCACCTCTTCTTTATCCATTCATCAGTCAATAGACACATGGGCTCTTTCCACTATTTGGCTATTGTTGACAATGCTGCTATAAACATTGGAGTGCATGCACCCTTATGAACTATATTTTTGTATCCTTTGGGGAAAGGGTGCTGGGGGGTAATGCACCTGGTAATGCACAGTAATGCAATTGTTCTATGATAAGGTAGTGTTATTTTTAACTTTTTGAGGAACTTTATACTGTTTTCCAGAGTGCCTGCACCAGTTTGCATTCCCACCAAGAGTGTAAGAGGGTTCCTCTTTCTCTGCATCCTTGACAACACCTGTTGTTTCTTGTGTTGTTAATTTTAGTCATTCTAACAGGTATGAGGTGGTATCTCATTGTATTTTTATTTGTATTTCTCTGATGATGAGTAATGTTGAGCATCTCTTTATGTGTCTGTTAGCCACCTGGGCGTCTTCTTTGGAAAAATGTCTATTCATGTCCTCTGCCCATTTCTTAACTGGGTTGTTTGATTTGGGGTATTGAGTTTAATAAGTTCTTTATAGATTTTGGATACTAACCTGTTATCAGATATGTCATTTGCAAATATATTCTCCCACTCTGTAGGTTGCCTTGTAGTTTTGTTGACTGTCTCCTTCACGGTGCAGAAGCTTTTTATCTTGATGAAGTCCCAGTAGTTCATTTTTGCTTTTGTTTCCCTTGCCTCTGGCAATGTGTCTAGTAAGAATTTGCTCCAGCCGAGTTGAAAGAGTTTGCAGCCTGTGTTCCCTCTAGGATATTGATGGTTTTCTGTCTCACTTTCATCCATTTTGAAGTTATTTTGGTATATGATGTAAGAAAGTGGTCCAATTTCATTCTTATGCATATTGCCTTCCAGTTTTCCCAACACCGTTTGTTGAAGATACTATCTTTTTTCCATTAGATAATATCTTGCTTTGCCAAAGATTAGTTGACCATATAGTTGTGGGTCCATTTCTGGATTTTTTATTCTGTTCCATTGATCTATGTGTCTGTTTTTGTGCCAATATATGCTGTCTTGATGACTACAGCTTTGTAATACAACTTGAAGTCCAGAATTTTGATGCCTCCAGTTTTGTTTTTCTTTTTCAAGATTACCTTGGCTATTCGGGCTCTTTTGTGGTTCCGTATAAATTTTAGGATTGTTTCTTCTAGCTCTGTGAGAAAGCTGGTGGTATTCTTATAGGAATTGCATTGAATATGTAGATTGCTTTGGGTAGTATAGACATTTTCACAAAGTTTATTCTTCCATTGGAGGAGACATAGTAAAGTCAACTGTGGGAGGATTTCTTTAAAGAGGAGAAAGTTCACCTCTCCTTTGATGTTGGATGGTTCCAATGATAGGTAAGCTTATAGGCTGAGAATGGAAAAATGAAGAGATTGTTCAGTAATGTCTGTGATTTTCTTTAAGAATTAGAAATCATTCTTTCCACGTTGTTGCAAAGGGCAAGATTTCATTCTTTCTCATTGCCAAGTAGTATGCTAAGTGAAATAAGTCAGGCAGAGAAAGACAGGTATCATATATTTTCACTCATATATGGAATTTGAGAGACTTAACAGAAGACCATGAGGGAAGCAAAGGGGAAAATGTAGTTTCAAACAGGGAGGGAGGCAAACCATAAGAGACTCTCAAATACCAAAAACAAACTGAGGGTTGATGGAGGGGTGGGGGGAGGATGGGCGATGGGCATTGAAGAGGGCACTTGTTGGGATGAGCACTGGGTGTTGTATGTAAGTGATGAATCATAGGAATCTACTTCCAAAGCCAAGAGTACACTGTATACACTGTATGTTAGCTAACTTTACAATAAAACATATTTTAAAAATAAAATAAATTTTTTTTAAAAAAGTAATAAAAAAGGAATTAGAAGAAAAGGATTTTCTTCCGAGAATGGGGGGTTATATGTTAAGAGGTGCTTAAGGATAACACTGAAGTTTTGGACCTGTCCTTGGGTAGAAAGAGCTGATCTAAGGTAAAGGCATTCATGAACATGACAAATTAGTACTTATCTATTGGCTGTCTCAAATTTTGTCTTCTTTCTCTTTGGTTTAAGGCCAAGATCATAAATTGATAATTCACAACTGGATTGTCCCCCTAGATTTGTTTGTTTCTCATTATTTTAATAAGCCATATCTAAGTTTTTTTAAATTTATATTTATTTTTTTGAGACAGAGAGAGAGTGCAAGTGAGGGAGGGGCAGAGGGCGAATTTGGGACAGAATCCCAAGCAGGCTCCAGCTCAGCACAGAGCCCGATGCAGGGCTTGGTCTCATGACTGACTGTGAGATAACTATCTGAGCCAAAACAAGAGAGTCAGACCCCTAGCCAACTGAGCCACCCAGGCACCCCTAGTAAGCCATATTTTAAAATGAGTAGCCTCACATGCAAGTCTTGGATTACCAGGTTTAAAAAACCAGCCTGAAGATCTGAGAATAATTCAATGGAGATGAGCAATGTCTATTCCTTTTAGAAAAGGCCTGCATTCTCCTTTTAGTTCAGCCCCTGCTGTTACATAATATGCATTTACCCATGTTACTCATTTATGTGCTTACCTGGCCTCTGTAGGTATATGAGTGTAAAATCTCTGCTTTAAACCTCAGCCTATTGGATTTATTTTTGAAATAAGTAGTGAAGACAGGCTTTCTTATTTAGCTTCAGCCCAGGGTGATTGTAGCTCAATGGATTGATGGTTTTTAAGGTCTGGTCACTAGCCCCTGATGACTGAGTTCTGAGTGTTAATTTATGTGAGTAAAACATATGAGATAGATTTACAAGCAAACACATACTTCTGACCAGACTAGATGATGAACAGGACACCCTTTTCCTATGTGTAAGGCCATTTAGCAGCCTAAATTATTTATTCATTTATTGATATAGTCTTTCAAAATTGTTATGAAGTACCTTCCATGAGTTAAGAAGTCTGATAGTTTCTGGACTTAGAAAGATAAATAATATACGTATAGATACATATACTCACCTCCCTCATAAAGCTGAAACCCCAGAGGGGGAGACAGATGATTTAACAATTATCACAGTGCCATGCTGTAGGTATTCTAAGGTACTGTGGATATTCATAGTCAAGACAATGGCCTTGAGTTTTGGTACCTGATTGTATTATCTAGGCAAAGAGGATGGGGAAAAGATGTCCAAATGAGGGGAATTGCCATTTGCAAAGTTTGGAGTTATGAGAGCATGAGATTTGGGGGGAACTAAAGGAAATACCTGTGACCATAACATAGAGGGTAGGAATAAAGGTTGACAGATAAGGCTGAGACAGTGGCAGAGGCCAGGTCATGAACAATCTGGTATACCGTTCTAATGGATTTGCATTTTATGCCACATGCAACAGGAACCACCAAATGGTTTTAATTTGAGAAACGATTTCTATTCAGGAAGATCACTCAGGTCAGATCATTTAGAATGAGCTATCCTAAATCCCAATTGAGGTCAAAGCTCCTCAGCATAGTTAACCCACTCTGCCTTGGGTCATGGATCTCTAGTGTATATGTCATAGAGACAGAATAAAATCAAAGTAGGGAAATGAATATATATTTAGTTGTGAAGAGTATACACCAAAGAGAAAGGCTGCTAACTTGGAAATAACTTTGTAACACATACTGAGTACCTACGTACTTGTCAGCACTGTGACATTATTTCACTTAAGTTTTATGAGGCTGGGCTTTATAATAATTCCAGTTGTAAAGATGAAGAAATGAATCTTTGGAGTTGTTAATTGTTGAGAGTAACACAAGAATAAGTGGCAGATTTAGGAATTCATTCCCTATGTGGAAAACTTACACTCATAACCACTAGGCTATGTGACTCCAACTGTAGCTATCCAGAAGCGATATATGTTCTAGGGCAGAAGAGAAGTAGATTGCTTTTAGAAGTGAGGAGAATATGATTGGCTTATTTTCGTGAGTATGGGTGGAGGGGGCACTTTATGAAGGTTAAAAAGGGAAACGAATAATGTCTTAGCTTTTGACTACATCCATTAAATTGATGATGGGCTGGTTTGTGGAAGATGATGATAAATTCATGTGACTATGTTACAGTTAAGGTACTGTGGGATTGTCTATAGCAACTGTTCAGCACAGAAATGTGATCTGGGTTAGCAGTGGAAAACAGATAGTATTAAACACCAAAGTAGATTCCAGATCCGGGTGAATACAGACCATTGCTCAGAAAATATGTTTGGATTGAGAATAAAAGATGACCTAGGGAAAGCAGGAATGGGAATAGTTTCAAGAATAGTCAGAGAAAGAACCACTAAAGGGCAAATTGAGAACAAGAGCTGGAGAAAATCCCAGGAGAGGATAGTGAATTTCAAGGAGATAATTACCAAGGATGTTAAATGTTTCTAACATACTAAATAACAGAAGAACATGGGCCACCTGGATGACTCAGTCAGTTAAGTGTCCGACTTCAGTTCAGGTCATGATCTCCCAGTTCATAAGTTTGAGTCCTGAGTCAGCTGTGGGCTGACAACTCTGAACCTGCTTCAGATCCTCTGCCTCCCTCTCTCTCTCTGCACACCCCACCCCCCATCTCTCAAAAATAAATAAATAAACATTTAAGATAAGAACACAGAAATTTAACAAATTGAATGATTGGTCAAGTAACAGCACCTTTGGGGGAAAGTTGGGAAAAAAACAGACTACCATGGATTGAAGAACGAGTAGGGAGTGAAAAGTATGTAGAGAATTTACATTTATTTATGTAAAGAGATTTGTGAGTGGAAGGAATGAGGGCAGTGTCTGTGAGGAACAGGAATTTGACAGAGATAGGTTCTTGTTTGTTAAGAAAAAATAATTCTTCAGCATGTTTACCTGCTGATAGGAAAACATGAGTAGAAAAGGAGAAGGTGGAAGATGCAGGGAAGAATATACAAGTGATTGAGTTTCTTTTAATGTTTATTTATTTTTAAGAGATAGAGGGAGACAGAGCACGAGCAGGGGAAGGGCAGAGAGAGGGTGACAAAGAAATTGAAGTAGACTCCAGGCTCTGAGCTGTCAGCAGGGATTCTGACCTGGGGATGGAACCACAAACTATGAGATCATGACCTGAGCCGAAGTCAGATACTTAACCAACTGAGTCACCCAGGTGCCCCAACAAGTGATTGAATTTTTGAGCAAGTAGGAAGGGCTAACATACATAGAATTGGCAGGAGATCAGTTTTAAATTGACTTTTCCATGGTAATTGGCTTAGTCTATTTGGGTTCCTGTAACAAAAATACCATAGACTGGGTAGCTTAAACAACGAACATTTATTTCTGGAGGCTGGGAAGTCCAAGATCATGGTGCCACCAGTTTGGTTCTTGGTAGGGATATCTCCCTGGCTTGCTGATGGCAGCTTTCTCCTGTGCTTATGTGATGGAGCTAGAGAAAGTCAGGGTGAGGGCAGAGGCAGAGAGAGAAAGGGTGAGCTCTCCAGTGTTTGTTTTTACAAGGACACCAATCTCATTATGAGAGCTCCACTCTCATGACCTTGTTACTTCCCAAAGGTTCCACCTCCTAATACATTCACTTTAAGAATTAGGGTTTCAACACATGAATTTTGGGGAAATAGAAACAGTAAATTCATTGCAGTAATAGAGAGTGTAAAAAATATATAAAAGTGTATGAATGTGCAAGTTTTGTGCTATGAATTTAGAGGAATTCTATATGATGGCTACCATGTGTTTCATGAAATGAGGGAAGTCACAAATTCCTTGGTTATACAGGTTTACAATAAAGATATGTCTTGAGGAGTAGCTTACCAAATTCATATGATTCATATACCATTGTACTCACCATAAATGCAATTATATTTTCTTACAGAAACATTCTTTTTTTTTTCAATATATCAAATATATTGTCAAATTGGTTTCCATACAACACCCAGTGCTCATCCCAAAATATGCCCTCCTCAATGCCCATCACCAACCCTCCTCTCCCTCCCACCCCCCATTAACCCTCAGTTTGTTCTCAGTTTTTAAGAGTCTCTTATGCTTTGGCTCTCTCCCACTCTAACCTCTTTTTTTTTTCCTTCCCCTCCTCCATGGGTTTCTGTTAAGTTTCTCAGGATCCACATAAGAGTGAAACCATATGGTATCTGTCTTTCTCTGTATGGCTTATTTCACTTAGCATAACACTCTCCAGTTCCATCCATGTTGCTGCAAAGGGCCATATTTCATTCTTTCTCATTGCCACATAGTACTCCATTGTGTATATAAACCACAATTTCTTTATCCATTTATCAGTTGATGGCATTTAGGCTCTTTCCATAATTTGGCTATTGTTGAGAGTGCTGCTATAAACATTGGGGTACAAGTGCCCCTATGCATCAGTACTCCTGTATCCCTTGGGTAAATTCCTAACAGTGCTACTGCTGGGTCATAGGGTAGGTCTATTTTTAATTTTTTGAGGAACCTCCACACATTTTCCAGAATGGCTGCACAAATTTGCATTCCCACCAACAGTGCAAGAGGATTCCCATTTCTCCACATCCTCTCCAGCATCTATAGTCTCCTGATTTATTCATTTTTGCCACTCTGACTGGCATAAGGTTATATCTGAGTGTGGTTTTGATTTGTATTTCCCTGATGAGGAGCGGCATTGAGCATCTTTTCATGTGCCTGTTGGCCATCCGGATGTCTTCTTTAGAGAAGTGTCTATTCATGTTTTCTGCCCATTTCTTCACTGGATTATTTGTTTTTCGGGTGTGGAGTTTCGTGAGCTCTTTATAGATTTTGGATACTAGCCCTTTGTCTGATATGTCATTTGCAAATATCTTTTCCCATTCCGTTGGTTGCCTTTTAGTTTTGTTGATTGTTTCCTTTGCTGTGCAGAAGCTTTTTATCTTTATGAGGTCTCAATAGTTCATTTTTGCTTTTAATTCCCTTGCCTTTGGGGATGTGTCAAGTAAGAAATTGCTACAACTGAGGTCAGAGAGGTCTTTTCCTGCTTTCTCATCTAGGGTTTTGATGGTTTCCTGTCTCACATTCAGGTCCTTTATCTATTTTGAGTTTATTTTTGTGAATGGTGTGAGAAAGTGGTCTAGTTTCAACCTTCTGCATGTTGCTGTCCAGTTTTCCCAGCACCATTTGTTAAAGAGACTGTCTTTTTTCCATTGGATGTTCTTTCCTGCTTGTCAAAGATAAGTTGGCCATACGTTTGTGGGTCTAGTTCTGGGGTTTCTATTCTATTCCATTGGTCTATGTGTCTGTTTTTGTGCCAATACCATGCTGTCTTGATGATTACAGCTTTGTAGTAGAGGCTAAAGTCTGGGATTGTGATGCCTCCTGTTTTGGTCTTCTTCTTCAAAATTACTTTGGCTATTCGGGGCCTTTTGTGGTTCCATAGGAATTTTAGGATTGCTTGTTCTAGCTTCGAGAAGAATGCTGGTGCAATTTTGATTGGGATTGCATTGAATGTGTAGATAGCTTTGGGTAGTATGGACATTTTGACAATATTTATTCTTACAATCCATGAGCAGGGAATGTCTTTCCATTTCTTTATATCTTCTTCAATTTCCTTCATAAGCTTTCTATAGTTTTCAGCATACAGATCTTGAACATCTTTGGTTAGATTTATCCCTAGGTATTTTATGCTTCTTGGTGCAATTGTGAATAGGATTAGTTTCTTTATTTGTCTTTCTGTTGCTTCATTATTAGTGTATAAGAATGCAACTGATTTCTGTACATTGATTCTGTATCCTGCAACTTTGCTAAATTCATGTATCAGTTCTAGCAGACTTTTGGTGGAGTCTATCGGATTTTCCATGTATAATATCATGTCATCTGCAAAAAGTGAAAGCTTAACTTCATCTTTGCCAATTTTGATGCCTTTGATTTCCTTTTGTTATCTGATTGCTGATGCTAGAACTTCCAACACTATGTTAAACAACAGCGGTGAGAGTGAACATCCCTGTCGTGTTCCTGATCTCAGGGAAAAGGCTCTCAGTTTTTCCCCATTGAGGATGATGTTAGCTGTAGGCTTTTCATAAATGGCTTTTATGATGTTTAAGTATGTTCCTTCTATCCCGACTTTCTTGAGGGTTTTTATTAAGAAAGGATGCTGAATTTTGTCAAATGCTTTTTCTGCATTGATTGACAGGATCGTATGGTTCTTTTCTTTTATTAATGTGATGTATCATGTTGATTGACTTGCGAATGTTGAACCAGCTCTGTAGCCCAGGAATGAATCCCACTTGATCATGGTGAATAATTCTTTTTATATGCTGTTGAATTCGATTTGCTGGTATCTTATTGAGAATTTTTGCATCCATATTCATCAGGGATATTGGCCTGTAGTTCTCTTTTTTTTTACTGGGTCTCTGTCTGGTTTAGGAATCAAAGTAATACTGGCTTCATAGAATGAATCTGGAAGTTTTCCTTCCCTTTCTATTTTTTGGAATAACTTGAGAAGGATAAGTATTATCTCTGCTTTAAACATCTGGTAAAACTCCCCTGGGAAGCCATCTGGTCCTGGACTCTTATTTTTTGGGAGATTTTTGATGACTGATTCAATTTCTTTGCTGGTTATGGATCTGTTCAAGCTTTCTATTTCCTCCTGTTTGAGTTTTAGAAGCGTGTGGGTGTTTAGGAGTTTGTCCATTTCTTCCAGGTTGTCTAGTTTGTTGGCATATAATTTTTCATAGTATTCCCTGATAATTGCTTGTATCTCTGAGGAATTGGTTGTAACAATTCCATTTTCATTCATGATTTTATCTATTTGGATCATCTCCCTTTTCTTTTTGAGAAGCCTGGCTAGAGGTTTATCAATTTTGTTTATTTTTTCAAAAAACCAACTCTTGGTTTCATTGATCTGCTCTACAGTTTTTTAAGATTCTATATTGTTTATTTCTGCTCTGATTTTTATTATTTCTCTTCTTCTGCTGGGTTTAGGCTGTCTTTCCTGTTCTGCTTCTATTTCCTTTAGGTATGCTGTTAGATTTTGTATTTGGGATTTTTCTTGTTTCTTGAGATAGGCCTGGATTGCAATGTATTTTCCTCTCAGGACTGCCTTCGCTGCATCCCAAAGCGTTTGGATGGTTGTATTTTCATTTTCATTTGTTTCCATATATTTTTTAATTTCTTCTCTAATTGCCTGGTTGACCCATTCATTCTTTAGTATGGTGTTCTTTAACCTCCATGCTTTTGGAGGTTTTCCAGACTTTTTCCTGTGGTTGATTTCAAGCTTCATAGCATTGTGGTCCGAAAGTATGCATGGTATGATTTCAATTCTTGTATACTTATGAAGGGCTGTTTTGTGACCCAGTATGTGATCTATCTTGGAGAATGTTCCATGTCCACTCGAGAAGAAAGTATATTCTGTTGCTTTGGGATGCAGAGTTCTAAATATATCTGTCAAGTCCATCTGATCCAATGTATCATTCAGGGCCCTTGTTTCTTTATTGATCTTGTGTCTAGATGATCTATCCATTTCTGTAAATGGAGTGTTAAAGTCCCCTGCAATTACCACATTCTTATCAATAAGGTTGCTTATGTTTGTGAGTAATTGTTTTACATATTTGGGGGCTCCCGTATTTGGCGCATAGACATTTATAATCGTTTGCTCTTCCTGATGGATAGACCCTGTAACTATTATATAATGTCCTTCTTCATCTCTTGTTACAGCCTTTAATTTAAAGTCTAGTTTGTCTGGTATAAGTATGGCTACTCCAGCTTTCTTTTGATTTCCAGTAGCATGATAAATAGTTCTCCATCCCCTCACTTTCAATCTGAAGGTGTCCTCAGGTCTAAAATGAGTCTCTTGTAGACAGCAAATAGACGGGTCTTGTTTTTTTATCCATTCTGATACCCTATGTCTTTTGGTTGGCGCATTTAGTCCATTTACGTTCAGTGTTGTTATAGAAAGATATGGGTTTAGAGTCATTGTGATGTCTGTAGGTTTCATGCTTGTAGCAATGTCTCTGGTACTTTGTCTCACAGGATCCCCCTTAGGATCTCTTGTAGGGCTGGTTTAGTGGTGACGAATTCCTTCAGTTTTTGTTTGGGAAGACCTTTATCTCTCCTTCTTTCCTAAATGACAAACTTGCTGGATAAAGGATTCTCGGCTGCATATTTTTTCTGTTCATCACATTGAAGATCTCTTGCCATTCCTTTCTGGCCTGCCAAGTTTCAGTAGAGCGATCAGTCACGAGTCTTACATGTCTCCCTTTATATGTTAGAGCATGTTTATCTCTAGCGGCTTTCAGAATTTTCTCTTTATCCTTGTATTTTGCCAGTTTCACTATGATATGTTGTGCAGAAGATCGATTCAAGTTACGTCTGAAGGGAGTTCTCTGTGCCTCTTGGATTTCCATGCCTTTTTCCTTCCCCAGATCAGGGAAGTTCTCAGCTATTATTTCTTCATGTACACCTTCAGGACCTTTCCCTCTCTCTTCCTCCTCTGGAATAGCAATTATGCGTAGATTATTTCCCTTTAGTGTATCACTTAGTTCTCTAATTTTCCCCTCATACTCCTGGATTTTTTTTATCTCTCTCTTTTTCTCAGCTGCCTCTTTTTCCATAATTTTATCTTCTAGTTCACCTATTCTCTCCTCTGCCTCTTCAGTCTGAGCCGTGGTTGTCTCCATTTTATTTTGCAGCTCATTTATAGCATTTTTTAGCTCCTCCTGGCTGTTCCTTAGTCCCTTGATCTCTGTAACAATAGATTCTCTGTTGTCCTCTATACTGTTTTCAAGCCCAGCGATTACTTTTATGACTATTATTCTAAATTCACTTTCTGTTATATTGTTTAAATCCTTTTTGATCAGTTCGTTAGCTGTTGTTATTTCCTGGAGATTCTTTTGAGGGGAATTCTTCCGTTTCATCATTTTGGATAGACCCTGGAGTGGTGTGGAACTACGGGGCACTTCCCCTGTGCTGTCTTGCATAACTTGCGTTGGTGGGGGGGCCGCAGTCAGACCTGATGTCTGCCCCCAGCCCACCGCTGGGGCCACAGTCAGACTGGTGTGTACCTTTTCTTCTCCTCTCCTAGGGACGGGATTCCCTGTGGGGTGGCGTGGCCCGTCTGGGCTGCTTGCACACTGCCAGGCTTGTGGTGCTGGGGATCTGGCGTATTAGCTGGGGTGGATTGGCAAGGTGCACAAGGGCGGGAGGGGCAGGCTCAGCTAGCTTATCCTTCAGTGATCTGCTTTGGGAGGGGCCCTGCGACACAGGGAGGGAGTCAGACCCACTGCCGCTGGAGGGATGGATCCGCAGAAGCACAGCATTGGGTGTCTGCGCGGTGCAAGCAAGTTCCCTGACAGGAACTGGTTCCCTTTGGGATTTTGGCTGGGGGATGGAAGAGGGAGATGGCGCTGGCGAGCGCCTTTGTTCCCCGCCAAGCTGAGCTCTGTCGTCTGGGTTTCAGCAACTCTCCCTCCCGTTGTCCCCTAGCCTTCCTGATCTCTGAGCAGAGCTGTTAACTTATAACCTTCCAGATGTTAAGTCCCGCTTGCTGTCTGAACACACTCTGTCCAGCCCCTCTGCTTTTGCCAGCCAGACTTGGGGTCTCTGCTTGGCTGGCTGGCCGCCCCTCTGCCCCCGCTCCCTCCTGCCAGTCCGTGTAGTGCGCACAGCCTCTCCGCCCTTCCTACCCTCTTCTGTGGGCCTCTCGTCTGTGATTGGCTCCAGAGAATACGTTCTGCTAGTCTTCTGGTGGTTTTCTGGGTTATTTAGGTAGGTGTGGGTGGAATCTAAGTGATCAGCAGGACGCGGTGAGCCCAGTGTCCTCCTACACTGCCATCTTCCCCCTCTTACAGCAACATTCTTAAGACTGAAGTCTTCCACTGATTGATTGCTGAAAATTAGCTCTCTCAAAGTGTGCTCAGTGTGCTGTTCATCACCCCCACCCTGTTTTTATCTCCCCCCATTCCCTTTCCTCAGTTTGTGTTTAAGTAAAATGAAAAAAAAAAAAGAAACTAAAGCTTAAAGAGGCCACAGCTGTGAAAGATGTTAGGTGACAAGGGTGGAGTTACAAGTCAGGAATATATTCAGTAAGTAGGCTTGTGAACAGGTCTTTCAAACTCCTAACATAGACCTGATGGGTGAATTTTCAGTGTGAGTGGGAGCGCCTTTATAATAACATGATCTGGTTTAGTTAATTTTTATGTTGAGCTATCACAACATCTAGATGTTCCTTATATTTACTCGTGTTTGAGAAAGTACTGTAGTTCTCTGTCGACCTATGAAGAGGATATTATGATGGGGCTTAGTAGGACTTATCCCCCATGGTGCAGATTTTCAGGTTCTGCATAGATGATTCTGTTCTCTGCATCAGGGAGGAGAGCTCTGACTTTTGGGAACTTTGAATATACACAGTGATTCACAAAGCACCTAGTAGGGAGAAAGGGTAACTTTCTAGCTGGTGTTCAAAACAAAATCCATAATTTCACATACATCAGTATATATTTGGTGAACAAGTAGGCAAAGCCCCTTTCCTTTCCTTGAAACCTCACCTTTGTCCTTGCTACTCAGTGCTTCTTGGTACCATTTTTCATTCTCTGGGTGTTTCGGATGCTCATTTCTTCCTCATTGCACCTGTTGGCACGTGGCTGCCCTTGATGTGGTCAGATGTGTGAGACATTCCTTCAAGGATGGCTTGGAGTTGACCTTCATGTTTTTCTTGGTCATACCATCTCTCTTTTAGGGTGCTCCCTACTGTGCAGGCACTGGGTAGGACGGTGTCTACTAAACATTGTGGAAACAGAATGGTCTCTTCTTGCCTAGGACAGTCAGGGGATAATCATGACACAGATCGGCTGTCATCTGTACTTTCCTGACACTTTCATGCAGAGGTTGCATTAGCAATAGCATGCAGACCAGATTTTTCTCACTGTATGACTTTTTAAGTGATTCCTGCTGCTTTCTTCTGGCTCCCTTGTTCCCACCAGTTCTCCAAGACTATCCCTCCTGCCTTTGATCAGCTCTGAAATATCCCTAATAAATTTCATTATGGCTTAAGGTGACAAAGCCAATTTCCTTTGTCTTCAGTCTGTAACTTTGACTGATATATAATCTTAACATGTTTTGAAATAACAAATATTTATCACTATCAACATTTTTATAATAATTTAGGTACAGTATTAACTCAGTATTCTTGCTCTAGATAGTCTTTATATTGAAAATTAGCATAAAAGTGTAACTTTAAGACATTTCACTGATGCTTTTTTTTTTTCAACGTTTATTTTTATTTTTGGGACAGAGAGAGACAGAGCATGAACGGGGGAGGGGCAGAGAGAGAGGGAGACACAGAATCGGAAACAGGCTCCAGGCTCTGAGCCATCAGCCCAGAGCCTGACGCCGGGCTCGAACTCACGGACCGCGAGATCGTGACCTGGCTGAAGTCGGACACTTAACCGACTGCGCCACCCAGGCGCCCCTTCACTGATGCTTAAACACAAAACCACACATAATTTCACAGGAAGATTCTAAGAAAAGATTATAATCTGAGGTAGGAAAAAGCACCTGCTGCAATGCAAGAATCAAAAATTGTAGTTCCATGCAAATGACCCAGGGCAAAAAAAAAAAAAAAAAAAAAAAGGAGTAAAACATTGGGCAAAAAGTGTAATCGCTACCTGTTTTGTTAAATAAGAATGTGCTTCATTTTTTTTATAGGAAGGAAAGAAAGGGTTAATAGAATTTTGAACGTGTATTTAGAAGAAAAGAAATTCTTTATCTTACAATGGGAATACACAGAGAGATATAGTTCTATAGAAATCTGACTGACTGGTCCCATTTTTGAAATATGCTTCCCTATCGGGTGAGCTGAAGGAATACCAGATATACCACAGAGAAGAATTGTTAATACCATATTTAACTCAGTATTGTGCATTTATGGGAAAGAGAAGCCATACAACTTCTCCATTGAGTGCATTTCTTAAGTTAAAATGACTTGATGATTGCATTTTAAATAGTACCAGATTTATATAAATGCCCATGGACTAAAGCCAGATTCCTCATTTGGTGAGGCTTTCTCAAAGGGCTTTCTCCCCTTTCAGGCTTTAGAAGTTAATACTTGGCATCACCATGGGCATAGACTAAAGACATCCTATCACCCTTGCATCCTATCTTAACAAGAAAGGTGAATTACTATTCCATTTCTGGAAACTTTGCTGATTAGTTATTAGATCATGGTTGAATGGCCATAATTATACAACAAGTATGTCATTGGTGACATGATAACAGAAGTTTTGATAGAGTGATAGAGGCAAAGTCTTTTTATTATTTACTTATTTTTAAGTTTTTATTTATTTTTTTTGAAAGACAGAGAAAGAAGGAGTACAAGTGGGGTAGGAGTAGAGAGAGAGGGGGACACATAATCCAAAGCAGGCTTCAGGCTCTGAGCTGTCAGCATAAAGCCTGATGTAGGGTTTGAACCCATGAACTGTGAGATCATAACCTGAGTCGAAGTTGGACACTTAACCGATTGAGCCACCCAGGTGCCCAGATAAAGGCAAAATTTGATTGGAACAGTTTCAAGGAAGAATGGAAAAGACAATTTGAGGACCTAGAGTATAGGCAAATCTATCAGGATGTTTTACTATACAGGGGTAGACAGAAAGGAGGGTGGTTGCTGAAAAAGTATTTTTTATTTGTTTTACAGATGAGAAACATAACAACATGTTTGTATACTAATGGGGAAAAAACAGTTAGGAGGGAGAAACTGTGTAGAAAAGAAAAGAAAGACATGTTGAATGATGTCTTTGAGTAGTCAAGAGGGGTTGAGATCTAGTGCATGAGTAAAGGGTTGGTGTTAGCCAAGAGCTTATAGAGTTCACCCATAACAATAGGGGAGACTCAGGATATGCAGATGCAAATGAAGTTAAGAAAAGGAATAAGAGATGGGAGCTTGTATACCTTCTGATCACTTACATTTTGCTATTGAAATGGGAAGAAAGGTTGTCAGGAAACATAGGGATGGAAGAGAAGTTTTGAGACATTAATAGGAGGCAAAGGTAGGTAATAGTTCTTGAGGCATGTGGAAGAATAAAAGTACCAGGGATGTATAGTATGATTGCCAGGCTGTCTTAAGAGCCCATCAGGGATAGAGATCATGGATATAGTGACACTGGTCAGCATGGGTATGAGTTTTTCTCCAGACACATTCACAACTGCACAGGTAGAAGTACAGAGTATAGGTGGGGAGATAGTTTTGCCAAGTATGTGGTTTTCTCAAATGAGATGATGAAATGCAAGAGAGTCAAGGTAGTTTGGGATGTGAACAAGAGACTGAATGTAAACGGCAACTATGACATTCGAGCTGAGTATGAAGGAAGGCGAGGTCACAAGGAGATAAGATATGCTATGCTGATGAGTGGTTGTACAATGGGTTGTAGATCTCAGAGGCCAAGCGGAGCTGGAGAGAGCTGAGCTGGGCTGCCAGGTATCAGAATAGCTGGTTAAGACAATAAGCCAAAATAAAAATTAACAGTCAAGACTTTAATCACTTATTGATTATAAGTATAAACAAGAGACTAAACCAAAGAAAGTGCTGACATCCCCATTCCATTTTTCCCTATGAACAATGCTGGCTAAGGGTTCAGTGATTAACAGAGATATGAGGAATTGCTTTACTACCAGAGGGAATCCCAAACAAAAGTTTACTGCAGTCTTATGGGCCCAGGACCCAGGGAATAAGGCAAAAAGGAAGGATTAGGAGCTAAAAAGTTCTGAGTCAGAGTGAAGAAAAGCTTCTTCAAGGTTCCCTTCCCCCCTCACAATAAGAAGGTTTAGGCAGAGATTCCTGAGGAAGGCCTTAGCCCAAAGGTTCCTGATAAAGAAGCCTTGGAATAAAGGTGCTGAGCCAAGAATATAGATATGCCTAAGAACATGGCTGGCTTGGAGACCTGAGTCCTTCACTGCAGCTCCCTTCAGAGACTGTCATGCATGAGCTGTGCATCACATCTTGGTGTGGAGAGAGCAGCCTTCACCTGTGAGGCTGGCCAGTAAAGCCTTTGCAGTTGCCTTGTGTCAGGTCTGAAGGGTTACACAGAGATTTTTAGGTCAGGAGCTGGACTACTCAATAGATCCTGATGAAGCCTGAAAAATTGGTGACAGGAAGTGAGTTAGAAAAATTGGGAAATGAGATGCTTTCAACTGAGATACAGGAAAATCTGGATATTGGTAATGATGACATCCAGGGTCTGGTGATAGAAATGAGTGGTTCTATTAAAGTAGAAAGAAAATCCTTTGAGAGAGGAGAGGCAGAACCATCTCTGTGGAAATTAAAATGGCAGCATTATGACAGGAATAATGCTGGACAGAGAAATGATGACATATCCTTTCAGTGCTAAGATACTTAAATATTTAGCTCATCTATATCTATTTTCTATGAAAAGTATTTCATGAAAAATTTGTTGACTTGAAATGTGTCAAAATAACATTTGTATCAGGAATTAAAAAAATATGTAAGATCTCTGACAGTGTTGTTTTCTTGAACTAGCAGGGTGTGTTCACACTAACAGTTGCCCTTATGAGATGGCTGTGGTTGCTTATCTTGATTTTTTAAAAAAACACAATTCATTTCAGCATGAGTATTATTTTCCAGCATTATCAGGGGATAATTGACAAATATAACTGCATATATTTAAAGTGTACAATGTGGCATTTTGAAATGTACATATTATGGGATGATTACCAAGATCAAGGTAATTAAAATATTTATCATCTCACAAAGAATTCTTTTTCTTTGCGTGCATGTGTGTGTGTGTGTGTGTGTGTGTGTGTGTGCATGTGCGTGTGTGTAGTAAGGACACTTAAGATCTGCTCTCAGCAACTTTCAAATATACAATACCATATTATTAACTATAGTCACCATGCTTTACATTAGGTCTTCAGGATGTATTTTTCTTACAATTGAAAATTTGTACCCTTTAATCTAGATCTCCCTCAAATCCTCCTTTCCCCAACCCCTGGCAACTACTTTTCTATTCTATGAAATTGGCTTTTTTTTTTTAAATTTTTTTTTCAACGTTTATTTATTTTTGGGACAGAGAGAGACAGAGCATGAACGGGGGAGGGGCAGAGAGAGAAGGAGACACAGAATCGGAAACAGGCTCCAGGCTCTGAGCCATCAGCCCAGAGCCTGACGCGGGGCTCGAACTCACAGACCGCGAGATCGTGACCTGGCTGAAGTCGGACGCTTAACCGACTGCGCCACCCAGGCGCCCCGGCTTTTTTTTTTTTTTTTTTTTTTTTTTAAATACTGTGGTACCATACAGTATTTATCTTTGTCTGGCTTATTCATTTAGCACAATGTGCTCACAGATTCATCCATATTGTCATAAATGGCAGAATTTCCTTCTTTTTTTATGGCTGAATAAGACTCTATTATGTATATACCACATTTTCTTTATCCATTCATCCATCAAAGGGTATGTAGTTTTCCTTATCTTGGCTATCATGAATAATGTTGCAGTGAATATTGGAGAGCAGATATCTCTTTAAGATACTGATTTCATTTTCCTCAGATAGATATATACTGAGGAAAGGGATTGCTAGCTCATAGGTAGTTTCATTTTTAATATTTTGAGGAACTGCCATATTGATTTTCAAAATGGTTGTACCAATTTACGTTCCCACTAACAGTTCACAAGGGTTCTATTTTCCTCTATATTCTGGCCAACATTTGTTATCTCTTATTATTAATTTTTTTCTATAATAGCCATCCCAACAGGCATGAGGTGATATCTCATTATGGTTTTGATTTGCATTTCTGAGTAGTGATGCTGAACACCTTTTCATGTACCTGTTGGCCACTTGTTTGTCTTCTTTGGAAAAATGTCCTTTGCCTAATTTTAAATTGAATTATTTTTCTTTGCTATTGAGTTCAATGAGCTCTTTATATATTTTGGATATTAACCCCTTATTAGATATGTGGCTTGCAAATATTTTCTCCCATTCTGTAGGTTAGCCTGAGAATTTTATATACAGATGAGAATTTTAGCAATCAATCATCATGCACTATTATCTTTTTAAATTCCAGCATGTGTAACATTCTGGGAATTTAGTCCTAAATTATAAAACTCTTTTATTTTGTTAAACATTCTTTATTCTGGGAATTTGAAATTCCCAAATGGAAACATTGAAATTCTGAATTTACCTGATAAGGATGTTGTTATTTATATATGAATGCAGCATTTAATTAAGTCAGTGTCTAGAAAATGATTTGTAATGTCTTATTCCTATATAAGAACATTTACCCATGCCAAGAGATATGAAAAACAGTTTGGGGATCCAAATGTGTGTAACTCATGATACTGGGAACTTCTGAAGACTGTGTTTCCTTCCACTTCTCACACATCTTCTCACCTTTGTCTCGCGTTTTTCTTATAGTTTCCCAGGATATGGTCTGACTACATAAAGTAATGAAAAGCACTAAACTTTTGTCATTTAATCATGTAGTAAAGCTTTCTAAGAATATGTTGTTCAAAGCTTTTTCAGTTGAGTTTGATAGTTTTATCTAATTGGATTGGATTTCTAAGAAAAGATGAACAGAACATTATCATGTAATTAAAATGAACAGCCAGAAGCAATAAACTTGGCTTACCTATTCTGTTAGAGTATTATTTTGATTTATATGCTAATATATATAATTCAGTTTCACAATTGATACAAGAATTTTGCTTTTTTATTAATGACAGCTCCATAAATTTAGGCAGTTTTTCCAGGAGTGAGGCTGATGGTGTTGGCGTAGGTTGACGAAAGCTAAACAGAATCATAGGGGAGGGTGGTGTTGGGGTTATTTGTCCTATGTTTAGTCACAGATGTCTTTACTAGAAGTCTATCATTTGAATGCTTCCTTTTCCTGGAAATTATGAAACAGTGTGTAACAGATAATTGAATAACAGCTTAGGCTGATTACAACTGACATCAACATGTAGACGATGTGATTCTGAGGAATTTTTTAAAAATTCATCATTGGGATAATAAACTATAACCTGCGTACTTTTAAACTAAAAGAAAGTGACAGCTTGCCAACTTCCCTATTGTGTTTCACTCTCTCTGACTTACCATTCTAAAAATAAATGCATACATTGGAGTATGCTGGGCTGCACACTGAGGCTTTATTGACTTCCTTGCTGGAGGAAAGGACTTTTATACAAACAAGTAAAACATGCAAAGAAAGTAATACAATAAGTAATTTTACAATAAAAGAGTGGAACTATGACCTGCTTTTGCTTGGATATCCTTGGTGTTATCCAATTTTCCCCCTCACTAGGCTTCTCAACTGGCTGGCTAGCAAAGGGGTTGGTGAATTGAGAGGTGCAGAAGTGGATGACTGTGGAGTACCTCATTCTGAAATGTTCAGAGTTTCATAAGTAGTAGCTGATGATAAGACAGCAATAGAGGAGTTGAATAGATGCCGCTGGTGCCAGGATAAGACAGTTCAGGTGTAAGCAGTGAAATAAGTGATGAACTTGGGTAGACACTGACCATGTAGTTTGTGCAGGAGGTAGAAATTAGTACAAGGTGGGGAAAGGGATTGTTTGTGCAACGAAGTTAGACATTGGGTCGGTTACTGCCTTGCAGTGATAAGTGAGTATGCTTTGTTCCCTCATCTAGATTTTATGCTCTTTGAGGGTGGAAGCCATGTTTCATAATTGTATCCTCAAGCCACCTGGCACAGTCATGGAATGAGCGTGGCTGTTGCATGAGGATCCCTTGTGAATTTCTCTTGTGGCTTTCTGACCTCTTGGGGCACTTGTCTAATTCTCATGGTCCCAGCTTGCTTGCCTGAAACTTGATCTCTTGACTGACTGAAAGTGTCTGAGCTTAAGTTCTTTCTGGATCATCTTGTCCCTTGAAATCCAACATCCTGGTAAGGACATTGGCGTAATTTGTATGCATGATATGTATGTGACTACTAAGACCTATGCCTGACAGTTAAGATTTGGTAGTAGTTGGATTATGGATGGATAACTTAGTGCTCTGCTCATTGTAGCACTGGAGCAGTCCTAATAAACTTTAAATAACTGATTTAAATTCTGCTGCACAAGTTATTAAATCATATGTGTTGGATAGGTTCTTGCCTTTGAGGCATATGCTGCTAACAACACAATACAACATCTTATTTTTCCCTTAACTAGTTATTTCCAATCATAGACTTATGCATAGTATTTTAAAAATGAACTACTAATTTATAGAAAATTATAGAAGGAAAATGACAGCTGCATTATACTTGATCCTTTGCTTAAAAAAAAACACATTAAGAACTAAGACATTCAGATCTTTTGCATGGGAAAATCATTTTAGGATTATTAAAATTTATCTCAATGTATTAATTTAAAAATTATTTTTAGGGAACCAAAATAGTTATTCAGTTTAAGAAAATCATTTGGACTTCCTGGATAACAGAACACATGCTTCAAATTTGGCAGGGGTATTTCAGAATTAGCTCCATGTTTGGGACTCCTCAGTCTCCTGGTTCATTGCTAGACTTTGATTTCAGAACTTTATATCCTTGTATAATCTTGGAATAGGGTCAGTGATTTTGATATCTCCATAATGGATTTTTCCAGTTATTGCTTTGTACAATTTGTAGATAATTTTATAATTTCTTTTTTACCCCACACATAGGTATTGTTTAACACTAAAAAAAATAAAGTAAAAGTAGATGATCAAGAAGGTGTCCTAGGTACAATGAATTGTATTGTAATTTTTGCAAATTACCTACCCACCCCCCATCCCCTACCACAACCAACCTGCAAATACTCTATGTCATAACTGGACCAATAGTGAAATGTGGATTTTAAAGAAGAAAGTGGTTGGTTTTTAAGTTTTGTCTCCTGCTAGAGGAAAATATTTTCCTGAGGGACTTCAGCTGGTATCCCTGTACATTTAGTAAAAAGCAAATGTATTTTTCAAGAATGTTAACTAATTTAATTTAATGTAAACTAATTTAACAAGAATATTTTGATAAATTTAATCTAAGAATATTTTTAAGCTCAATGTAAGTCTTGTTGGCTAATGGAAGGGAATGAATTATAAAATGATGGGAGGGATACTTTCTATTAATATTCTGTATTATTTTTTGCCTTCAATATTTATTTCTCTTCCAGTATTTTTTTTAATGTTTATTTATTTATTTATTTTTATTTTATTTTTGGGACAGAGAGAGACAGAGCATGAACGGGGGAGGGGCAGAGAGAGAGGGAGACACAGAATCGGAAACAGGCTCCAGGCTCCGAGCCATCAGCCCAGAGCCCGACGCGGGGCTCGAACTCCCGGACCGCGAGATCGTGACCTGGCTGAAGTCGGACGCTTAACCGACTGTGCCACCCAGGCGCCCCTTTAATGTTTATTTTTGAGAGAGAGAGAGAGAGACAGAGAGGTAGCAGTGGGGGTCAGGGGAGGGGCGGGGAGACAGAGAGAGAGGGAGACATAGAATCCAAAGCAGGCTTTAGGCTCTGAGCTGTCAGCACAGAGCCTGACCAGGGCTTGAACTCATGAACTGTGAGATCATGACCTGAGCTGAAGTTGGAGGCTTAACGGACTGATCCACCAGGCACCCCTCTCTTATTTGTTTCTAGTAATCTATTTAAAGTAGTAATCTATTTAAAGTAGTGATAAGGCAGCTGAGAACCCAACCTGATTTGTTCCATCTGTGGCTTCTGAACAGAAATCTGTAATGGGACAGAGGAATCATTTCATATGGTCCGTAAGGTTCTTTTCTTGTGTGAAGGCTCAGTATTAATCTGTTTTGATAACACTGAGTAATTCTTCATAGATTTTAAGTCAAAAGGGGGTGCTCAGGTTATCTAATCCAGCTCCTTCATTTCAGAGGAGACAGGGCCCAGAAAAGTGAAGGTCTGCCTGACTGTGGTTGAGTGGCAGAGTCAGAAGTGGAACTCAAGCCTTCTGGTTCTCTCTTGTGTCTTTCTTAGAGCTTCCACAGAGCTCCTTGAAGGGAAGGCATGAACAAAGGAGTCTTGTAATCCAAGGTCAATAGTTTAGGGACTTTGTTTTTGAGAAGTATCCACCTGTTTCCTGATTGGAAACATAGAAGTATAGAGAAGAGAGACTGCAGACAGTATACACAAGAGTCATAGAATAAATTGCGGTTCTCTAAAACAGGTAACTAGGGTGCTGTAATTGTGTTATTTCTATATCTAGATTGTCAGTGGATAAGTAGGTCTTATCTACTTATGAATGATTTTAGATCCAGGTATTTGCCCTGACATTTTCTTCAGTGGTCTTCTTACACCTGCCTGATTCCAATAAATTTATATCACTGTTTGACCTTATTAAAGGTATACTTTGACTATTAAAGTATTAATCAGGGGACATTTTTTCCAGTAGCATCTGTTTTCTAAACATGGACCTTGTGGCATATGCTTTGTTATGTGGATCCTGAGAAACTAAAATTAACAACAACAAAAACCTGCCCTTTTTAGGCATTTTGGACCCACTGCTCTTTTTTTCAAACTGCTTCAAAATCACATTCTTGTTTTGGTGTCAGAAGGGCTATCATTTCCCTTTGAGTTTTTTTCACACTGGGCTTTTAGAATTCGCTAGAAAATGTGGTGACAGTTACAGCTAAAGATAATGTTAAGATGAGAAGGAAATGATACGCATTGAAGGGCAGAGGTGCTCTTAGAGCTTCCTAGTCTCATAGTGATGGATCTAAACAGATGGTTCCTGATGAGTCCTTAGCTCTGTCAGGTCCCACAGGTCCACTGGTCATCACAGGATTTTATGCTTTATGATAGCTGAGAATTATATGCAGAATTGGAAAAACGGTGCAAAAAAGAGACCAGTTGTTGGCTAGAAACAGTTTTGGGTAGGCTTCATAAAAATAGGTTCCAGGGAAAAGGTCCTGAGCCCATAGTTCCTGGTTTCTGGAGATGGGTGAGGAGGGAGGTGCTGGGGGTCTTCTAGACTAATTTCTAAGCCCTTGCTGTGCTTTGCAAAGAGGTCAATTTCACTATTCACTGGTATAGAAAAGTCAGTATTGGGAGCCATTTAAAAAGTCTAAATTGGCTTTTCTAATGAAGTTGAAGGCACCAGGGGAGGCTCTCTAGGAAGAATAGGAGGCCAGCATTTACAGTTCCTTCTCTGGTCCTTTTTGCCAATTCTCCAGCAGCTCCCTGCAGGGGAGCAGGCTTCTTTCAAGATTGTTTCAGTGTTAAATTGACACTAAATCAAGAGCACAGTAAGCCCCTAACCTAGTCTTTTTAAGTGAAGAAAATTTTGAAGACTGCCAAGTCTCCTATGGGCAGCTGATGCATAAGGGGGGGAGACAACAGATAAAACCACTGAAGAAATTGAAGAATGGAAAGTTGAAATTAAAAGGCTGTTATATTAATTTTTAAATATGTCTTTCTGTCCTTGTATTTCTTTTCCTCACTGCACTTTTTGTATTATTTGTTTTATATGGTGAATATTTTTTTCTGGCCCCAAAGAACAAAAATTACCTCTGAAACATTTTTCTCCACATTATATTTAGGCCAAGATACTCCATATCATCCTTCCTATCCTGCATGACACCTTGTTGGCTCAAGCACTTAGGTAGTTTCTTCATGCTTTGTAACACACCTGAGTCAAATAATAATGGATCAATAAAAGATTCCCTATTGTGTCTTAAAAGGATATTAAGAACCAGATCCTAACTTGAAGGCATGGTGCTGATGGTGACTAGATCTCTTATCAGCCATACAGAGCTGAGTATGTCATTCACTTTTTTAATAAAACTCCAAAGTGGTATAGCAGATAGTGTATGATGGAAAAGGTTATTGAATATGTAAATGTCTATTCGTTTTGTTATGCAGATGGTAGTTGCCATCTATCTATCTATCTATCTATCTATCTATCTATCTATCTTATCATCTATGTATTTCTACCTATCTATTTTTGCAAGGTAAGGAAAGTTTGTTTGATTTTTAAAATTGCATGAAACCAGAATTGAGTACTTACTTGTGAACTTAGTTCTGTTAGGAAGGAGGGAAGTTAAAATATTATTTCTAAAGAATTACTTAGCTGTATATCAATATATGCATTTATGTAAAGCAGAATTTTTTACTCACAAATATTTATCTCTAACAACTGTGAGGCTTTTTGTTTAACGCTTTAGAATGTAAATTGTATTGTAGCTCATTCTATACCATCAGCTTGGGCTACTTTTTAAAGTAGTATCACAGAGCTTGAGAAATAATACCATTGAGTAGAGAAATTTGACCACCCCTTCAGACATTTTGTGGACTTTTTTGTTCCAAAATGATTCTGAAACAGAGTCTGGGTAATTCTAATGAAGGATTTATAATTTCTTGGTTTAAATCTAACCAAATAGATTATCACAGGCAGCTTGGCACTACTTGTTGAAAGCACTCTTAACATGTTATTTGAATAAGAGATTGCAATTTCAGAAAAATTCATTCAATTCACAAGTATTTATTGTCTACCAATACTCTGGGAATGTCACTTGGACCTGGGTACTAGTCTTTCTTCTAAGAAGACAAACAAATATGTAACTAGTTGCTGTGAGAGATTCGTGTCCATTAGCATATATGTGAGAAATTCATTTCCATTAGCATATATGTGAGAGATTCATTTCTACTAGTATATATCTGGAAGATTCATTTCCTTCAGTGAATATAGAGTATACAACAGTGACACAAAAAAGGACCATTGGCTTCCTGAGATGGCTCAGGACATCTCCCAGAAATGAAAGTCTCCTGGCTGAGTCTTGACGGAAGTGTATTTTCCAGATAAAAATATTATGGGAAGACTTTCCAGAAAAAAAGAAATAACATGTGCAGAGTCACATGTTAAGAAATATCATAGTGAATTTAGGAAATTTTACGTAGTCTTGTGGTGTTTACTGTCAAAATCTTGCTCTCATTTCAGTATTTACGAAGAAAACAAATAATACAGGAAATGACTTTCAGTTAGTTACTAAAGAGGATGACTTAGTAGTTATTATAGAGTTCATTCTGGTGATGAAATTAATCTGGAAAGTGTTTTGAAGACAGTTTTTAAGTTTATTTATTTAGTCTGAAAGAGAGAGAGAGTGAGTGGGGTAGGAAGAGAGAGAAGGTGAGAGAGAATCCCAAACAGGCTCCATGCCATCAGCACAGAGCCTGATGCGGGGCTCGATCTCACGAACTGTGAGATCATGACCTGAGCTGAAATCAAGAGTCAGATGCTTAAGCAACTTTGCCACCCAGGCACCCCTCGAAGACAATTTTTTTTAAATTTACATCCAAATTAGTTAGCAGGTAGTGAAACAATGATTTCAGGAGTAGATTCCTTAATGTCCATCCCCCTCCCACAACTCCTCCAGCAACCCTCAGTTTGCTCTCCATATTTATGAGTCTCTTCTGTTTGAAGACAATTTTTTTTAATACTGTAAGATAAGAAAACAATGATGCTCTGGAAGGGGCAGGTGTCTGTAGAAGAAGGCTCAGTGCAGCTTTGGCATCTATCCATGAGCTGTGGGTCATAGGTGAATGAGCAGGGCAGACCGTACTGTCAGGCAAGAGTTGTTTCTTTGACAGAAAGAGGAACAGAGTGCAATTTAGTCAAGTCTGTCATGGTGGGATAGGGTTTTATAGGACAGGGTAGAAAGAGCTGGGTGGTGAGAGAAAAATGAAGGATGAAGGAGGGACAAAACAAAGACTGGTATGGGGACAAGGAAAATGTTACCCTGGCAGTAGGTCTGGTGCCTGAGCCTGACAGGGATTGGAAGTGTGGGACCCAGAGTATGTGTATGGTGACCAAGAGTCCCACAGCATCCCACACTGTTGGGAATGTCTCAGCAAATATCATCCCCAATATTCATAGTCACCAGGACTGTGTTTTCTATTCCTAGCAATTTAAATGTGGCCTAACAAGCCCATGGCCCAGCTCCATACTTTCTTTCTGTTTCCAGCTGTCATCTCCTGGCCTGGCTCTTCTCTGCAGAACTCTCATGGCTTGCACTGCATGAACAAGTGCATAGTTTCTATTTTCCCTTCAAGGGTTTTCCTAAGGAAGGATGACTGAATAAGTGAAACAATTAGCTAGCAAACTCTCTGTCCCTGTGTCTTGTTTTGCTTTGAGTCCTGGAAAAATTAAAGCTGAATTTGCTTCCCAGCTCAAGCAACTCTAGAAGAACTTCTGCGTATCTATTTCTGTATATGAACCCCAATCAGATCCTCATTGAATTTTCAATGGTTACTGTCTCTTTTTCTCAATTTTTTTTCATTCATTAATTTTGTGCTTTGGTATTGTAGCTATTTTAGAAAGTCCTCTGAAGCGCTTTTGAAATGAACTGAAAATTAATTAGTAAAAATAATCAAATACTGTTTCTAATCTCATGCATCCTTTGGCATAATCCTCCCAGTTCTCTGCCCTGGAACACATTCTTGATTCCTTGTCAGTGGGTCAGTTTCACATCTTTGTCTATTTGATATTCTTTCTTAGTAACTCTCAGCACTCATAAGCTTTCAATAAAAATAAAATCCCCCATTTTATTTTGGCAAAACTCTTTGTTCCTTCCCAGGTTTTTCAAGAATCCTGAGGATTTTTTTTTCTCCTGAAACCATCACTGTTTCCAGTGAGTAGAAAAGAAAACCCTGCCATACATCTGCATTCTTGTCTTTGAAACTACTTTACTCTTTTTTTTTTTTAGTTTATTTTTTTATTTGGAAAGAGAGAGAGAGAGAGCAAGTGGAGGAAAGGCAGGGAGAGAGGGAGAGAGAGGACCCCAAGCAGGCTCTGTGCTGTCAGTATGGAGCCTGACATGGGGCTGGAGCCCATGAACCATGAGATCATGACCTGAGCTGAAATCAGGATTTGGACAGTTAACTGACTGAGCCACCCAGGCACCCCAAAATTACTTTGTTCATTTTTTTATTAAAACTTTTTTGATGTTTGTTTATTTATTTTGAAAGAAAGAGAAAGAGCATGTGCAGTTGCACGTGAGTGGGGAAGGGGCAGAGAGAGAGGGAGAGAGAGAATCTCAATCAGGCTCCTCACTGTCAGTGCAGAGCCCAACATGGGGCTCAATCTCACAGTTTGTGAGATCATGACCTGAGCTGAAATCAAGAATTGGGCACTTAACCCACTGAGCCACCTAGGCTCCCCAAACTTCTTTATTCTTAATAAGTCTTGGTCATAATCCTCTTTCTCCTATAAAATGGATATATTCTGCTCTTCAATTTTTGGTTTGGATGGCCTGCTTTCTAATTTCTAGAGAGTGGAGGTAAAGGAGACACATAATCTTCTTTCTGTTGGAGTTATTTTCTCTTGACAAAAGTTTATTTTTCCAAATTTTAAATTGCATATGAAACCCAAGAATAAACAAAAATAATTTGTAACTGAAGTTGTTTTTCGGGCATGTTATACACTTTAAAGCACATTGGATACTATACCGAAATTCAGAGTGGCTGATCGGAATTATCAAAGGTGAATAGTAGTTTGGGGATCATGGATCTTCCCTTTGTATGAAAATGGTGTGATGACATTGTTGCCCTGTGTTTATTACTCAAAGCGTCCCTGTGGTTCTTTGACCCCACCTGTACTCCAGCCTTCATTGTGAATTCTGACCACTGAGTGTCAGGGCAGTTCACACATAGAGCCAACTGGACTTTGACCCAAAACACAACTATATATTGCTTATTCAAGTTGGCAACCAAGGTCATCAGAATTTCTCCCTACTCAGGGATCTTAACCTATGATTGGTGACTTTGTCATTTCCTCCCTAAGATTGTCTTAACTTTCACTTTCTGTTAATTAATAATTGGAATCTTAACTTATACCACTTAAACATTTAACTCTAGAATTCTAGAGAATTTCACAAATGCTAATGGACTATCTTGGGAGTAGAAACCACAGTCTTAGTGTGTTGGAAGCATTTTAAATCTCAATTCTAACCTGATTCTAGAGTTTGGAAAATCTGATCAACAGCTTGGGGGGGGGGTCAGTTATACCCAATGTTGAAAATATGCCTTCTGGATTTATAAATCTGTGCCTTGTAGTTTGTTATTAACTTCAATAATCCAGTACTTAAAAGCAAATATGTATTTGTGCTCATACATTTTATGCAGTTAATCTTTTTTTATATGTAGAGGTAGATAATTTTTATAGACTCACCTATTTAAGTCATTTGTTTGATAAATGTTTTTTTTTTTAATGCTGTGGATAAATTTGCACCTAGAAACCTATTTGGTTCTAGAGAAAGTATAACTGATGTCAGAGTTTAAAGATAACTTTAGCTTGGTAGGGAAACTCTTGATCATTTGTATTTTTAGAAATGGTTGCAGATAGTGGAATTTTAGCAGAATGAAAGTAGACTACATCAAAAAGCCATTCTATGAAATTTTCACTGTGGAAGTCACTAAAATATTTATTGTTTTTAAAACATTTTTTCACCCTTGAACAGTCTTTGAAATATTATTTACTAAAAGTGTCTCCCCAATGAAGGAATTTTCCAAAGTGCAATTGGCCTTTTTTTTTTTTTCCTCTTCTCAGTCAAGAAGGATCTATAAAATGGTAAATATTCAAATGTTCTTCTTGAGAAGTACTATACATTTCCTTGTCTCAGGCAAGTATATAAGACTGTATTGGCAAAAGTCAGCTTCTGCTTATTAAGTAATATTTCTATGGCTTGTACAATTAGTTAGTGGCATATCTGAACCTGCAGCCTTCCTTTGATACATTGCTGACTGTTATACCTTGCAGAATTTTGGAAGACATACTTAAGTCTGAATCAGGGAATAATGTCAGAGAAAATAAGTATCCACTTTATATATATACACACATATATATATTAGAACACTTCCATCATTTTATTTATTTATATTTTTAATATGAAATTTATTGGCAAATTGGTTTCCATACAACACTCAGTGCTCATCTAAGAGGTGCCCTCCTCAATGCCCATCAACCACTTTCCCCTCCCTCTTACCCCCCCATCAACCCTCAGTTTATTCTCAGTTTTTAAGAGTCTCTCATGGTTTGCCTCCTTCCCTCTCTGTAACTTTTTTTTTCTCCCTTCCCCATGCTCTTCTGCTAAGTTTCTCAGGATCCACGTGAGAGTGAAAACATATGGCATCTGTCTTTCTCTGTATTACTTATTTCACTTAGCATAACACTCTCCAGTTCCATCCACGTTGCTACAAAAGGCCATATTTCATTCTTTGTCATTGCCAAGTAGTATTCCATTGTATTCTTCTTATTTTGGAAGACATACTTAAGTCTGAATCAGGGAATAATGTCAGAGAAAATAAGTATCCACTTTATATATATACACACATATATATATTAGAACACTTCCATCATTTTATTTATTTATATTTTTAATATGAAATTTATTGGCAAATTGGTTTCCATACAACACTCAGTGCTCATCTAAGAGGTGCCCTCCTCAATGCCCATCAACCACTTTCCCCTCCCTCTTACCCCCCCATCAACCCTCAGTTTATTCTCAGTTTTTAAGAGTCTCTCATGGTTTGCCTCCTTCCCTCTCTGTAACTTTTTTTTTCTCCCTTCCCCATGCTCTTCTGCTAAGTTTCTCAGGATCCACGTGAGAGTGAAAACATATGGCATCTGTCTTTCTCTGTATTACTTATTTCACTTAGCATAACACTCTCCAGTTCCATCCACGTTGCTACAAAAGGCCATATTTCATTCTTTGTCATTGCCAAGTAGTATTCCATTGTATATATAAACCACAACTTCTTTATCTATTCATCAGTTGATGGACATTTAGGCTCTTTACGTAACAGTTTAAAATATATTATATTTTAGAAATGTTCAAAGTCACACGTATGTTCTTTAATTCATTTCATTTTATTAATATATAGCCAGCATGTAGCCTTTGAATGGACCTTTTGAGGTTTGTACTATCACTCTGGCTAACTTATTTTTATAGTCTTTTGCCAATTTAGTCCGAATAAATTTTGCTAAATAATTAGTAATGTGGAAGTGTCTTTTTCTTATGTAGGATTAATATGATCAAGGTATATTTAATTAAAGACTTTTTGGCTTTTCATTTGAAGCTGAAATGTCTGTTGCTAAATATCAAGTTAACTTTCAAAAATAATGTCACAACACTCAGGAAAATGAAATCAAATATTAATGGCATATACTAAATCATAATGAAGTGATTGGCTTTTTTATTTCTAAATTTCAAACTCCCTTTCTACCACTCTCCTATATCCTCAGGTTTTTCTCAGTTTTGTGGCTGTTTAGTTATTTAGGAATTACTTATAGTGGAGTTCTCCGTTGCTTAAGAACAAGGGTAGAGGGAAAGGAGTTTTTGTAGTAAACTTCATGTTATTAACTTAGATTGAACTCTAGTCTGAAAATATTACCATACTCATAGCTCTGCAACACCCAATTATCTGCTCTTAGATAAGTTATATGAAACTTTCTGGCATTAATATCTTGGTTTCCAATGAAGGGGTTATATATATGCAATCTTTTTCGGCAGAGCCATTCATGAAGTTTCAAATTTCCTTCTAATAATGTTCTATTTTCTGTTGTTCCACAAAATCCACCTGAAATATTGGTGAACCTGTCTACTGCAAAGCTTTGTTGAAAGGCAGCAAATGACCCATTTACAGGCATGCTAACCACAAAGATCCCCCAAAAAGTTTTATTTCTGTATACAAATTGAAGGAGTTTTGCAATGGACAAATCCAAGTTATATCTTTCCTGCTTTATTTATTGCCACTCCATCTCATAAATACCGTATGCTTTAGCCTCCTCAAATAACATCTAGTCCTGAAGCACACCACACTCTTTTTTGCCTCTGTGTTTTCCTGGAATGTCCATCAAGCCTGTTGCTGCCTGGTAAATGTATACTCACTTTTCCTGACTCAACTTAATTCCCCTGTAGAGCTTTACCAAATTTCCTCCCCTTTCTCTGGCTCAGATAGGTTTTGGTACTCCCTTTTTAAAATCACTATATACTTACACCTGTTGTAATACTTAGTAGATTGTGTTCAAGTTTGCTGGTTTGTTTACATGTGTAATTAATATATCCCCAGATTTTCCCAGCCTGGAGAATACAGCATAGGGTCACAATAACTTGAGAAAAAGTCATTTGTCTGGTTTCTTTCCCCAAGTTGGTAGTCATGGGTTGTCTCATAGGAACTTGAGAAGTAGTCTTGTTAATTTTCAAGTGGTAGACAGTATGTTTTTCTTCTACAACATGTTCTACTGACATCCCTTGGAAGACACTATCACCAAGAAGTCCTGCTTAGTGTTCTCAGTGCCTTACAGAAGTTTTCATAGATTTCTTTTCCAGTATCTCCTCTTCTACCAGAGACATACAAACAAAACATACTGAAGAAAGATGTCTTTTTATTCTAGAACTATAGCATTTAAATGTAGGAAGAGGCTGTTTTTATATGTAATATGCATGTACTCTATTAAAAATTACCTAGAAGTTCAGAGAAGTATTGCTAGAGAACAAAAAAATGATTTGGAAAAGTTTGGCTGAGTTGCTTCATTTATCTAGAAAAATTATCTATCTCAAATCTTAAAGATAAATTATTCTGAGAAACTTTCCATTTATCACATATGTATGTGTGATCACGTATATGTGACATATAATCATTGCAATACCTTTATTGTATAATACATTCTTTCTTGACACCCAAAAAAGCTAAAATACCATTCTTGCTTTTGGCTTCTTTCCAACTCTACTGATTGATATCATATAGGTACCAAAGTTATTTTCTATTAAGTGTTTTTTTAATATCAAACTTCCAAAATGGAATACTGTTTCTTTTGACAATAAAATGTAAGCTATCACTTCCCTGTCAGAATTCCATAGTCAGAGTGTCCCAGAAGAGGATATTTTTTTTTTTTCAACGTTTATTTATTTTTGGGACAGAGAGAGACAGAGCATGAACGGGGGAGGGGCAGAGAGAGAGGGAGACACAGAATCGGAAACAGGCTCCAGGCTCTGAGCCATCAGCCCAGAGCCTGACGCGGGGCTCGAACTCACGGACCGCAAGATCGTGACCTGGCTGAAGTCGGACGCTTAACCGACTGCGCCACCCAGGCGCCCCATGAAGAAGAGGATATTTTTAACTTCATGTACCAATACTCTGTGGGAATATTCTCTATCCCCATGCTGTAGGGAAAACACCTTTTGTTTTGTTTGTTTTTCAAGGGACTATGTACTCTATTTGTTCAGAAAATAATCACTGAGTACTCAAATTAAGGCATTGAAAATTGTTAAAATATGGATGCAGAAGAAGAGAATTTTTGTCTTTTCGTAAATCAATCAAATTAATTAAAATTAATTTGAATCTTTGGAAAGAGCCAATGAAAACTGCCAAGTTGGTGTGGGAAGACAGCTTATATAGATAATTTTTTAAAAAATTATTTATTTATTTTCTGAGTTATGGAGAACATGAGTGGGGAGGGGGCAGACAGAGAATCCTAAGCAGGCTCTACACTGTCAGTGCAGAGCCTGATGCGGGGATTGGATCCACCAATCATGAGATTATAACCTGAGCTGAAACCAAGAGTTGGACACTCAACTGACTGAGCCACCCACGCACCCCAAGAATTTAAAAAAAATTAGATTTATTCTACATTATATTGTTTTGTAAGTATCTTTAAATTCTCACTTTTGTACTGGGGATTCCCAAGACCACCCCCAGATTTGATGATCAGCAGAATGACTCACAGAACTCAGAAAAGCTATTATACTCATAGTTGCAGTTTATTTCAGCAAAAGGATATAGATTAAGAGCAGTAGATGTGAAAAGTGCCTAAGACAGTACCTAGGAGAGGCCAGGGGTGAGTTTAAGCTTCCCTTGCACATTGAGGTGATATGGACCACACTTAATTCTCCTGGCAGCAGTAGGTGATATGTGCAACATTTTGCCAACCATGGAAGTTCACTTGAACCTGGTGTCCAAGGTTTATACTGGGCCTCAGTCACATAGGCATGGAGGGCCACATGACTGACCTGAATTCTTTAGTCTGTCTCTAGCTCTCCTGGATGTCCAAGTGATACAGTGGTCCAGAGCCCCAAGTGAGAAAAAGAGAGAAAAGAGGCAGAGACTATATTGCATTGTTAGCAAAAACTGTATGCCATGGCCCAAGGGCCCAGGTATACAAAGACAGTCATATAAGGTAGGATATTTATTCTAAGAGCTTAGAAATTACCTCCCAGGAGCTAGTTAAGAACGAGTGTTTTCACTGGAATGTGTAGGATTTGAACACTCCAAGCCTGACGACTTAGCCCTTTATTGCATGCTTCACTTTGGAGAGATCCAAGCTGAAATGATGCATCAAGGTTGCATTTTATTTAAGAAAAACAGTGTGGTTCACCAATTCAAATTGGTATACTCAAAGAAAAGGCTTTGTTTCAGCCTCAGAAGACTGGTGTGTGTGTGTGTGTGTGTGTGTGTGTGTGTGTGTGTGTGTGTTTTCAGTTAAAAGAAAACGTTTTAAAGCAGCATATCATTTTTTATTCCTTCTTTATATTGGCTTTTTAATTTCCTATCTGTCCCTATCTCATCTGCTAAAAAGTGCTTCTAATGAGCTTTAATTATCTTAAAATTCTCATAGCCATGAAATGGCATGCAACATAAGGACAGAGTGAAGATTATATATATATATGTGTATGTGTATAAAATTATATATATACTTACTATACTTAATCCCTCTCTCTCTCTCTCCATATATATATATATATATATATATATATATATATACACATATATATATATGAGTTATTCTCAGCACTCGCAAAGAGAAATGCTGCAAAACCCATTATCATCCAACATGCTTAAATACCAATCAGTACCCGGTGCCTCTTCACAGATGTGGCTCCAGGCTTCAAATGTCAAATAAAAGATACTGATACGTGTAAGGAAAAAAGTAACAGTGTTTTAAAGTGGGGATAGGGAGAGTCTTTTTTTCTTCTATCTTGGGCTCCAAAGTGTGCTACAGTGAAATTGACCTGTCCCCATCCAACCTCAACCCTGTTCCTAGTGCACATGGAGAATTTGGTTGCATAAAGCAAATCCATGGGATCAGGTGTTCTTCTTGGTGCACACATTTTGTTTTACACAGCAGCATGAAATTTCTGTGCTAAAGAATCTGTCTCTTCTCAACACAGGAAGGGACACTGTCAGCTTTCTCAGAACTAAAGGGAAACATCAACATGGTTATTCTAAAGGTGTTCAACTGTGCAGTATTGGTTAGAACTCTAATAGCTGCCTTAATATTAGGCATGGGACGAAGCATGGAAGCCAAAGAGTATCAGTGAGTGAACCATCACTATTGTTATAGAAGTTACCTATGTTTTATTTAATCAGATGTAGAGTATTACTGATAAATTAGTAAGAAGATATTTGTTTGGATTATGCTGTGCTGAACTTCAAGATGTCCTGACCTCCAATGCTCTGGATTCGGCCTTATAGAAAAATTATTCTTATATATGATGCCCAAATTTCTTGTCAGTTTTTCAGTGTTTTCATTTGAGGCCTTTGCAAATATCTCAATAATAAAGGTAAAAGTAAAAAATTAATTTTTTTAATCTTAAATAACCTTCAAAATAATTTTAACAAAAATGCAAGGACAAACCATAAAATATTAATAGTAACACTACTTTTTATCCCTGAGAAAGGTAGACAAGTTAAGTAATGAAGTATTGATGTTGATGAATCTCAGTTTATCTTGAAACTTCTACATTTGGTTGGGGAACCTAGAGTTTGACATCTCTTTGAAACTTCGTGGATTGGAACCTCTTTTATAAATGTAGGTGGATTGGAACAGCTCTAGGAACTACAGGTGATGACATTTTCTTAACAAAGATGTTTATGTATACAATTTAATTCATCTAACAACTATTTATTCCCATTTCTGTGGACAAGAAATAGTAGGTGCTGTTGGGAGGAAAGGTAGACTTCATATAGAAGCAAGGCAATACATTTTGTTCTAAAACAAATATTAAGTATTTAAAATGTACACAAAATTTAGAGGCAACCTTGTGTTATTATTTTCTTTCAACTAAAAATTACCATAACATAAAATTGTCATAAACTTGTACTTCCTTGGATTTCACGCATTGCATGAAAGCAATATTTCAGTATGTGCTGGTATAATATTTCTGTACGTTAAGAATTTATTTCGTCTTCCAAATCTTGTTTTTGCCTACGTAATAGTTACTCCATGATAAGGTTAGTTGATTATTTTGTCTGAATACAGTTGTGACAGAGTAGATGAAAATAATTTGTACACATTGGTACATTAAGATAATTTAAAATACTGACAACACATAATATAAAATTAGTGTTCATTTTCTTAATTAAGCTATATTATTTATTTTGGTTAATCTAACTTTAACTTTATTTTATCCAATAAAAGAAATCACTATTTTATTCTATAAATTATTGCAAAGTTGAATTTTCATCTTTCCTTGAATCCTGGTTAGTTAGATGAGGAAGTTACAACAGTGATACATAAGAAAGTGTCATTGTAATACCCAATTATCTGGCTGCTCAAATTCTTCCTATGAGTCTGCTCTGTAGACCATTTCATTCATGTCTTTCAACAAAAGTGACCCCGTGTGTTTTAGGTAAGAATTATTATGGGTGAATTAGTGATGATATTGTATATATTGCTGTATAATATTGCAATTATTTTATCAGCGACATAATTTAATTTTTAAATATTATCATATTTGATGTGTATTGTAGAAATATATCTTCTTTTCTAATGTTTATTATTTTATTGACATTAAACACAGAAACTTCAAAAAAACATTTCAGATTTTTAAGATGTTGCCTTTCGTTTTTGTTTTTTACAGTCTCTGTTCAAGGTTTAATTGGGTAAGTGCTGTTTTATAACCAAAAGGAACAGACAGAGAGAGTGAGAGAGGGAAAGAGAAGGAGACTCCTGTCAAAGAATTCCATTAAATATTCTCTCTGGGCGGGGGTGGGGGGATGTGTCAAAAAATAGAGAAGTTGTGGAAATTGATAGAATAAATGAACTTCTTATACAATAATTTTCCACATCCTTAGAACATTTGTTTTCAAATGTCAGAAGCAGATGAAATAATTTTACTACAGATATTGCTTCAAGGATGAGGCTAAATCTCACAGAGCACTGGAACAATGGAAGATACAAAACCTCCCAAAGGTATACATTAAGAGCAAATTGCACACTGGGCAGAAAAAAAATAGTGCTCTTCATGACTGAACTTTTGAGTTGTTTCTGCATGGATTTGGGGTAATTACACATTATGAAATATTGTAAAGCATAGACAGCAATATCTGCCAGCCATCTTTATTAAGATTGAATGCACACGGAGCACTAAAATGCCATACAATACAATTTATTATGTTACATTTTAAGAAATTTCAAGGCAGATTAAAAATGACATTAGAACAAATCGACCATCTTTGCCTTCTGCTATAAATCTACCCCTACTGTCTTTTTTTTCCTCATCATTAACAGCCTTCATTTTGTTGGCTTATGCATTCATCCACCTGCTTGAAAAGCCTTTCATTTTTTTCTTCTATCTCTTTTCTTTTTTTTCCTTTTTTTTTTTTTGGCTTCTATTTTCCAGATGTTTGCTTTAATGCCAAAATTAATGACATTTTTAAATGTACTCTTTCATTTTAAGGTTTAGACACCTGACTGTTCCTGCCTATTTATTCTCTTTTTTCTTCAGTTTTATCCAGTTAGTCAAGGGCAGCTAATTAATTAGCACCCATAGCAGAGGAGAAGAAAGAGTCACACTTGCTTACAATGCCCTTTATATCACTATTAAACTGCACTTAGAATTTCATAAAGTCTGGTTTGGTTCAGTAGATTATTCCATGTTTAAGACACTGGGTCCTGGCATCCTCAGGTTAAGTGGAATCAGTTGCCCTGAACAGGATGTTTCTCTTCTTTATATGATAATAGGGGTATAATGCCTGTGCTAGGAAAGGATATTGACTTCATATCCATGGCTCATTAAAAGACTGTACAGAGTTTAGAAAAACTGATGCTAACATAAACGTGTGCTTTAGGCTGTTTAAAGCACCATGTAATTACAGTCAATTCAAGCGTATACTGAGTAAAACTATAGGAAAGTGAGATTTTATGCATGCAACCTGATGCAACAATATAATTACATACATTGTGTATAGAATTAAATGAAAACTCAGCTCAGCAAACTTTCCACATAAATGTATAGCCTTGGGGCTGGACAGAAATATTCCCCTTGGCTCCTGAGAAGAGATTTGTTCAAGAGAATTTACTAAAAAGTAAATGATACTTGGATTTTCCGATTCTTTTTTTTTTTTTAATTTTTTTTTCAACGTTTATTTATTTTTGGGACAGAGAGAGACAGAGCATGAACGGGCGAGGGGCAGAGAGAGAGGGGGACACAGAATCGGAAACAGGCTCCAGGCTCTGAGCCATCAGCCCAGAGCCCGACGCGGGGCTCGAACTCACGGACCGCGAGATCGTGACCTGGCTGAAGTCGGACGCTTAACCGACTGTGCCACCCAGGTGCCCCGGATTTTCCGATTCTTGTGGATAGCTGAAAAGAGTATCAGGCTTACCTTTGTGTTGTGGATATATGTCAAAGCATACCTGGTAGTATGACAGCCACTAGAGTTCTAAAATGTACCATGAGTGGGGGAAGGGAGTCATGGCCACCTCTGTCAGCTCTTGTTTGCCCTCGTGGTTCGAGAACCTCTCTCAAGTTCTAAGCCTAAAACCCAATGAGATGCATGGGAAGTGGGAATAGGAAGACAGTTGAGAGGACATTTCTGGTTTTGGCAGCCAAATTCTAGAACTGTGTTTGGTGAACTAACACTTCTATAATAAAAATAATTAATACAAATGTGCTGAGAGAGAGAGAGACAGAGAGACAGAGAGGGAGAATTCAGTTTGTAACTAGCTTGCAGGTAACTCATTAAATAAAAAGGCCTAAATTATGCACTTACTAGAAACTCTTTCATGTCAAACAAGTGTCTTTGATTCTATGATTTTCTGTCTTTTTCTTTTCATGGTTATTTAGAGATGAATAACCAGCTGTAAATAAAGACTCAGATTATTTAACAATAGCTACTCTATAGGGGGAACTAGATGCCTTTTTAATTTAGAAGCAAACCTAAAACAAATGATCATGTTAGTTGAAGTGCTTCCCTTGGGGGATGTGATAGGTAAGAATGGGCAATAGGATTTGGCATGGAGTAGATAATCTTGGAATGCAGTGTAGCTAAGAAATATTTTGATTTGCCTGCCTGTTGGTTTCTTGGCCGGGGTTCCTGGCACAAAGTGAGAAAATCAAATTAATAGGAATATGTGAAGTTTTAATATTTTTTGTTAAAGTGCCATTTTAAAATTAGTCTAAAAATAATCAGGCCTACTTTGAATTCGCCAACTAAGACCTGTAATTAGATTTATACACTGTGATGTTATAGCTCCAAACCAGAACTCAAAGTGGATGAAGAGTAAGGCTAGCTGAAACCAGCCGGCTTGTCCATTGCTGAAAAGAAAATGGAACAAATAGAAGAGATGTTACATCTTCACTACAAGTTTCCATCCATTTCTCAATTTAACCATTCAAGTCTCTGATATCTAAATAAGATCATGGTGTACGTGTTTTTAAAAATGGATTGACACTGAATACTGTTAAAAAGTGTACAGCTTTTATTGTCCTCTTACCTGACTTAAGGAGAATGTTCTCTTGCTACAATATGGGAGATCATTAGTGTTTTCTGGGTAAGTATTGATTCCTATATATAGAACATGAAGGGTTCTCCTTTCAGGGAGAATAATGTTTTCTGCTAGATGAGGTCTTGTAAACTCTTCATCTTCTAGAACTCAAACTTTTATATGGTGCCAGAAATTAGACTGCCTATGTTAAACACATGCCAATGATACACAACCCCTATAATGATTTTATTTTAATTAGTGCTTCTCAACCTTTCTATAACTGCTGTTTTGGAATACCTGATTTACTATCCTGAAATAAAATTCAGATGTAATGCAACCTACCTATATGCATAATTAACAAAATCAACCTAATGCCATGAAGAGTGAAATGAAAAGAAGATTAAATTATTATAAAATAACATGTCTTACAGGAGGTAAATAAATACTCATGCAAGACTTTGAGGACAAAAAATAGCCCTATAATTTTCAATGCCATTCAGTTTCCCAGAAACTCTTAGGGGATTCTACTGATCCCCTTAAGAAACCTGCTTTAAAGAAAGTATGTTAAGTATCTTGTCAAGCCTTTGGATTCTAGATAGATGTATTCCTGACTTGCTAAAGCAGCAGGACTTTGTCTTCCAGAGAAATCATATGCAGTGGTATAACATATTAATAGTATATAAAGCAGATAAAAGCTCTTCCTCACTTCCAGTCCACCACAATGGCTGTCTCTGAAACATTGTTGGCCTGGGGATCTGGATATCTGATTGTTTCAGTGACATCTTGAGAACTAAAAATAAATTGAAGTAAATGAAAGGAAATCTGTTTTTACTAGTAAGGAAGTCCATTTTTTTCTTAAACTTTCTTTGCCCCCCCCCCTTAGAACAATAGAGTAATTCACTCTACTTTGCTATTAAAAGGAATTTTTAGGAATTAAGAAAGATAAATTAATGTCTCTTGGGAAGATGTCTCAGGAGTGTTTTAAACAATCCTTCATCGCACAGCTAAAAATAATAGCAAATGTTCGAGTGGCTGAGATATTCAACTAAATGCTGGTCTAACTTCAGATCAGTCACGCATTTTTAAAATAAAGTCATTTGAGGACAGACTTTCTAACATTCCATTTAATTCAAAATATAGATAAAAAATTTATCTCCTGAATGGATGTATTATATATACAATTTTCCTTTCACCAACCCTTTCTGTATCTTTTCATGTTGAGTGTAGATCTCTCTTATCCTTAATCTTATCTTTTGGAGTAGCATATCATAGAATTAGCATCTTTTAGATTCAGAAGAAACCTAAGGAATGTCTGTCTCAATATATAATTTTTTAAAAAAAGGAAATGAAGACTAGGGATGTAAAGTGTTTTGCCCAAGATCACACGCAAAGTCAGTTGTCTAATGAGAAACACGTATTGGCCACAGAGTCCACACCATATAAAAAAATACCTTCTCGAAAAGAACTTAAATCTTTATTAGTTTGGACATTATTGGATACTTAGAATTAAATACTTCTAGCAAAACAAGATTGTTTTTTATCAACTGACAGGAACCAGAAATGTAGAACTAGAGAAGGTCTGATATGGTTGACCTCTCTGGGTGACTCACTTCCTATTATATTCCTAATGGCAGTCATCGGGCCTTGTGGGTTTTAATTCAGCAGACCGTTACCACAGTCTTCTAATAAATAATGTCACGATAGTCTGCCTTCATATTTACATTTCTCCTGAAAAGGTAAATTTATATTTTATTGTTAATTGATCTCAACACGGCAAGAGCCTTTTCCCATATAGTCTAGGCCATATATATATATATATATATATATATATACACACACATATATATATATACACACATATATATATACACACATATATATATATACGCACACATACACATATATATATATGTGTGTGTGTGTGTGTGTGTGTGTGTGTGTGTGTATATATATATATATATATATATATATATATATATATATATGTTTTTCCCCCTTAAACATTTACTGCCAGAATTGGGTCAAAACACTGGCAAAACTCAATCCATAATGACAGTGTTTCCCAAGTAGGAGTGCATATCCTAAACACCTGAGAAAGCTTTAAGACCACCAGGACCTGGACTGCAAGTAGGGCAACTCTTGGCAACCAGGGAAATGAGTGCCTGGGGCCTGACAGGTTATCTAAGTGCTGACTCCACCCATATTCACTTGTTTTATATAGTAATTCTCCTCATCTAGGAATAGCTCTTCCTGGATTGTGGTTGGTTTCTTTTCCTGGGGAAACACAAGAGAAGAAAGTTAGTGTGACCAACTTCAGTCCTGCCTCTGCTGCAACTAATACTCTATCAACTTTTACTCAAGATAGATTCAATTCACCCTTGGCTGGAACCTCTTCTGGTCTTGACGGCTTACCTAGTGAGCTGATCCAAATCCCTGAGGGATGTGAGTTCCTGATTCCCATGCCCATCTCAGGCCAAGATATATACCACTGCACTTGCCAATTTACCACTGACATTGGGTAAGAGAATACAAAGAAATGCCCAAGTCATCATCAGATTGCAATTGTATTATTTTATGTATCCACTGAGTAGCAGCATCCTTACCTCCTCATGGCTATCAGAGTCAATAACACTCTCAGAAGTATAGCTCCTTCCCTTGTCTACTAGTATCTTGACATGAAGAGCTCAGAGTGATGGCAACATTTATAGGTCAGTATTCAACAAAACTCTCTCCAAACTACTTTATGAATCAGAATAGATTCAATGCAATCCCAATATCAGAATGGTTTTTTACAGACATTGGCAAGTTGATTTTAAAATTTGGAAAGGTGAAGACATAGAGTAGTTTTTTTTAAAAGATGGACAAAGGTGGAAGACTCACACTGTCTAATTTCAAGACTTAGCATAAAATATAAACTACAAAATTCCAGAGAGTGTGGTACTAGAAAAACATTAGACATGAAGACGAATGGAAAAGATTGGGAATATTAGAAATAGGCTTATACATATATAATCAAGTGATTTTGATAAAGTTACTAAACTAATTCACTGGAGAAAGGTAGTAATTTCAACAAGTGATACTGGAAAAATTATATATTCATATGCAAAAAAAATGAACTTCAACTCATTCTGCACCATATGTAAAATGAACTCTGTATGAATCATAGATCTATATGTAAAACCTAAGCTTCTAAAAGAACATGGGAAAAAGTCTTTGTGACCTTTGATTATACAAAGATTCCTTAAATATGATACCAAAAGCATGATTCATAGAAAAATTATAAATTAGACTATCAAAATTAGAATTTTTTTCTCTTCAAAAGACATTCTTAAGAAAATGAAAATACAGGCCAGGTAACATACAGGAAGAAAATATTTGCAAATCACATACCTGGTATAGGGTTTATATCTAGAATATATAGAGAACTCTCAAAACTCAATAAGCATATAAAACAACAATAAAAAGAAAAACAATTGAAGAGGTAATTTGCCAAAGGAGACAAACAGATGAAAAATAAGTACATGAAAAGTTGGTCAATATTAGTAGTCATTAGGGAAAGGCAAATTAAAGCCATTATGATTGATTAGAATGCCTAAAATTATAAGAAAAAAGATAAAGGAGTATAAAAGACTGGACCTACACCAAGAACTGGTAAGCATCCGAAATATCCAGAAACCTCAAATGTTGCTGGTAGGCATATGGAACAGCCACTTTCACAAACAGCTTGAAGTTTCTTGTTGAAGTCAACATATATTTACCATAGGACTCAGCAATCCTTTTCCTAGGTATTCGCTCAAGGGAAATGAAAACTTACATTCACACATAAGTACATGGAAGCTTATATGTGAATGTTTGTAGCAGTTTTATTCAAAATAGTCAAAAAATGGAAACAATGTAAATGTCCTTCAACTGGTTAATTAATAAACTGTGGTACATTCATATGATGGAATACTATTAAGCAATAAAAAAGGAATGGACTACTGATACATGCAACAACGTACATTATACTAAGTGAAAGAAGTCGGACTCAAGAGGTTACATGTTGTAGGATTCCATTCTGGAAAAGACAAAACTATAAGGATAGAAAACATATCAATGATTGCTAGGTATTGAGGGAGAGGTAAGAGTTCACATCAAAGTAGCCTGAGGAAAGTTTTTTTTTATATTTGCTTTTTAAGTTTTTGTTTTAATTCCAGTTAGCTAACATATGGTGTCACTTTAAGGAAATATTTTGGAGTTACAGAATTGTTCTATATCATGGTTTGGTGGTGGGGTCTTGATTATATGCACCTGACAAAACTCATGGCATTGTGCACTAAAAAGGGTAAATTTTACAGTATGTAAATTATATCCTAGTAAAGTAAAAATTTTAGGGGCTCCTGGGTGGCTCAGTTGGTTGAACGTCTGACTTCGGCTCGGGTCATGATCTCATAGTTCGTGGGTTTGAGCCCCGCATTGGGCTCTGTGCTGACAGCTCAGAGCCTGGAGCCTGCTTCCAATTCTGTGTCTCCCTCTCTCTGCCCCTCCCCCACTCATGCTCAAAAATAAATAAACATTAAAATTTTTTTTAAAAAAGAAAAAAAGAAGTAAAAATTTTAAATGGTTCAATGGGGTTTTTATTATGTCCCCTGGTAGGAGTGTTACTCTTTGGAAATTAGGACTTCTAAGTGCTCAGAACCTAAAGTTACGAGGATAAGCATCACTGGCAATGATAGTAAGTAGGACAACACCCAGCCACCCTTGTTTTCTAGACCCATATATTCTACTCATTTCAATTTGCAGCATCATACAATGAGAGTGCCTTTGAAGCAGGCCTTGAAAGACATGTAGAATTGAAACAGATTTACACAGTGGGAAGGGTTTTCGGGAACAAGAAATTGTAAGAGCAAAAACATGAAAGCAGGAAATGCATAATATGTTTCATAGTCAGTTTTGTGAGAGCACCAAGTACAGGCAGGAATGTATTGCGGTAAAGTCTGTAAAGGGAAGTTGGATCATATGATGATGTACTAAATAGATTGTATGTAATTTTATAACACAATCAAGGGCTTTGAGAGACAAATTGGCTGATGATCATAGCTGCACTTTAGCAAGATTGGTGGGTCAGCAGTCCTTAAGATGGATTTATATGGTTCAAGCGTAAAAGGTGGTTGCAAATGACCTTCTGATTTTCAATATAGCCTGCTTCCAAACCCCAAAGCATTAGTGTTTTTACCTACACCTACATCTTCATCCGAATCTAGTGCTCTATAACTAATTATCTTTATTTGTTGGGTGAAATTTAAGGCTTATCTTAGCTTGTCAGGTAAGTTTACACTAAGATAGTCTTGTTTTTACCTTGGCACTGACCTTATGTCTAAATACCTAGGCTTCTAGTTTTTATATTTTATATGACAAAGATTTAACCCTGAATCATAATCCCAGCAGTTAGTTCTTGAACTGTATTCTTATACCCGATCATCTCTATGAAATCATCTATTCTGAGACTTCCTTCTTAGTCAGAAGGGCATGGACTCTTGTCATTCTTCTTTCTCTTGAAGGCCTTATACTTTTCACTATCCATAGTGAGACTGCTTCTAGACATATAAAGTGCTGGCCATATGCCTGGTTCTTTATATGAGATCTCATTTAATTTCCAAAATAACCTCCTTGGAGATATTTTCTCAGGAGACAAAACTTAAAGAAATTGAATTGCTCATTCCTGTTTACACAGTGAGTAAACAGCTGAGACAGAACTGGGTCCTAATAGTCTGACTCCAGAACCTGCACTCCTGCCCTCTCTAATGTCCAGGTAGAGGCCATATTCAAATGGTCCAGTACAGTGGACGGTTATTGGGCTTGGCTGTCTGCACTTTGTGGAGCCAGATTCTGCCAGCATCATGATTAGTACCCAATGATGGAAGTAGCTTCCAATACATAGATATCAAAGTCCTGGCCAAGTGGGTCAGGACTCTGAAGAAAGAGACTGGAGGTTGTATCAGGAAACAAAGAAAAGCCAGAGCTTGAAGATTGGACAAACATAACAGACTGAGTCGTCTGCACAGATTCTGAGAGCTGCCCCAGTTATACCATTTAGACAGGAAGTCTTACTGATAACTGCCCCTCCCACCCCCCATGGTGGTTCTTGAGCCCATTATGCTGTCAATATGGTCAACATTGCACCAGAATTTAGGCTTTCAAGTGCCAGACCAAAAAGATTGATCCACACTTAGGAAGATAGGTGTGGACAAACATGTCATGTTCAATGATTTCCTTTGTTTATGAAGCCCATACTTAAATATATGGGTGGGCATTTGGTGTGCATATTTATAGACACTGAACTCCAGCAACCATTAAAATCCAACAGAAACGCACAAAAATAGCCTCGGGTTGTGTTGACCTTCCATTCATATAAAATGGCTTGTTTATCAAGCAAATGAATATTAAGGTTATTAGTCCTCATTAAGGGACTTTAGCAAATTAAAAGGTTGATAGATAGCACTTGTCTTTACCCTTTGTTCCCAAGACCAATGCTGGTGATGTCATTGGACATTAATGAATTGTAGCTGTTCAGCAGCAAGGAAAGTAAGCATGGGCACTCATGTACACACAAACACAGAATATCAGTCCCACGTTAATTTGTTTTCCCCACGGGCTGAATCTTAGAACAACCTCAAAAATTTTGGGAAAAGAAAATTCATGTGATTGATTTTTTAATTGTTGTCAAAATATTATTCTCTGTGTTTCTCGATTCTGAGTAGGAACGCCACTGAATTCATTTTCAAATCCAAGAAGAGGGGTGCCTGCGTGGCTCAGTCAGTTGAGCGTCTCTTGATTTGGCCTCAGGTCACGATCCCTGTGCTGACAGCACAGAGCCAGTTTGGGATTCTCTCTCTACCCATCTTTGCCCCTTCCCTGCTCATGTGCCTGTGTGCGTGCCTGTGCTCACACTCTTTCGCTCTCTCCTTCTCCCTCTCTCTCTCTCTCCCAAAATAAATAAACACTTAAATAAAAATAAATTTAAAAAAGAATTAAAAACAAGAAACAGCTTAATTTGGGGGTACTTTTACATTAATTATCTCTTCTTTTTTTTTTTAATTTTTTTTTTCAACGTTTATTTATTTTTGGGACAGAGAGAGACAGAGCATGAACGGGGGAGGGGCAGAGAGAGAGGGAGACACACAGAATCGGAAACAGGCTCCAGGCTCTGAGCCATCAGCCCAGAGCCCGATGCGGGGCTCGAACTCACAGACCGCGAGATCGTGACCTGGCTGAAGTCGGACGCTTAACCGACTGCGCCACCCAGGCGCCCCTTAATTATCTCTTCTAATCTTATCTTCAATCATAACACAAAACGATTTGATACATATTTTATGTTTTAAATATTTTTTTCTGATTATAAAACAATAAATTTGAATATAAATATGAAAACATGCTATGAACATTTTTTAATATCACTTATAATGAATCTCCCAGGGAAATCAATATGAATGTTGTACTTTATTTCTAACAGTCATTTGATTTTTTTTCATGTGTGCAAGTGATGCTTTTATCTGATTACTTTCTTTTAAAATTTTAAATGTTTATTTATTTTTGGGAGAGAAAGAGAAAGAGCCAGAACACAAGCAGGGGAGGGGCAGAGAAAGAGGGAGATGCAGAATCCAAAGCAGTCTCCAGGCTTTAGCTGTCAGCACAGAGCCCCAGGCGGGGATCGAACACGCAAACCACAAGATCATGACCTGAGCTGAAGTCAGACGATTAATCAACTGATACACATAGGTACCTCTGATTACTTTTTGTTTTAATTTATCTTAAAATCTCCCTTATGTTTGTATTCTTAAACTCTTATATTGTTTTCTTTTTCCAATTTTCTATTTAAATTCCAGTTATTTAACATACAGTATAATATTAGTTTCAGGTGTACAGTATAGTGATTCATTTTCTTTAGTGAATCTCTTATAAATAGGTTTCTAAGTTTTTCTTTAATATAGTCTGAGGATGCATATACACTTTTATTCTTTTATTGCATAAGTAAAAGCATATATCTTGCAGAATAATTAGGAATGAAGAATTAAGAATCAGTTATGTAAACCTCCCAGCACCAGTTAATATTTTGATGTATAGTTTTCAATACACACATATATTTACTTACCAAGAAAAATAAGCATTTTGGTTTTTTAATTTTTTTATATATTTTTTAGATGTTATTTTGAAAGAGAGAGCACATGTGCATGGGCATGCATGAGTGGGGGAGGGGCAGAGACTGAGAGAGAAACCAAAGCAGGCTCCCTGCTCTCAGTGCAGAGTTCAGTCTCACAAACCGTGAGAAATTGACCTGAGCTGAAATCAAGAGTCAGATGCTCAACCCATCTAGCTACGCAGGCACCCTGCCAAATAGGTATTTTAAATGTGAGATCAATTGTTTTTAGTGCTCTTCATTACTTAAGAAACTATTCTGAATCTTTCATATAACTTCATGTAGTATAGAAATATTTTTAATGGCAGGGAACATCTCACTGTATCATATTTTTTTAAATCAGTTCCTGTGGCTGATTGTGTTATTTCCATTGTTTTGCATTAGTAGACAAAACAACAGTGAATAACCTTGTAGCTGTCTTTTTCATATCAATCACTGCTTCCTTAAAATGAAATCTTAGAATTGAAATTTCTGAGAATAAAGGGTATATGATTTATAAGGGTTTTGGTTCAAAGAAGTAAGATTTAATTTCTTCCTTCAGTTATCTTGTTCATGTTTTCTGTTTTCCATGCTTTCTTGCATTTTCTTTTTTGCTTTTAAGTCTCTACTTTTTGTTTTCTTTTAGTGAATTGAAACATTTACATCCCATTTCTATTAGTGCTTTATTTTAAAGAAATTCTTAGAACTTAATTTTTCTAATTATAATTATTAGGTATTATAATTGTTAGGTTTATAATTATTAGGTATGATTATTATTATTTTACTGTTATTTGTTGTCTGTTTCATGTTTCTAAATGAAAGGGATTACTTGATTTTGGCATTCTACAGTGTTAGAAATTGTCTAATATTTCATGCTGGACCCTGGCATTTCCATTTGTGTATGCAACAGTACTAGATATTAGATGGCAACAACCTAATCTAGGCCCAGAAGGAATGACCCCAGGATTGGGTGAGGCCTTGGTGCAATATTAAACACAAAGCTGAACAGAGACATAACTGATATGGCTGCAGTGGGCAGCAGAAATGGCAAAGAAATCCAGGGGCCAGCAGGCCAAGCATATAGTTTGGATAGCTGGGTAGGGTTAAGCAACATGATGGGCCTCAAGCACAGTGGAATTAAGTAGATGAGCCACCATCCAAACTCTGTAGGCCTTGATGAAAATATTTTTATGGGGCATGGTTTAGCCCATTACCATCAAAGTCCTGGAATGGATGACGTGGATGATGGTGAATAGGGAAAACCAACAAGATATTGAGTTGATTTTTTTTTCTAAGGCAGAGGCCTTTCATGCCTTCCTGTTCAGGTGAAAACATTCACCTCGTGGATTCCTCAGGTAGACAATTAAAATCATCAGTCCAGAGACTTAAGTGCTTGACTTCCCCAAGAAAAGTCAAGTTATACTCATTACCTCAAAGAACGTATATAACTAAGACATTTTTCTGATACAACTTAGAACTTTGTCATTTATTTGGACTATCTGGAAATAATTTTCCAAGACAATTAGTTCATTTAAGCAAACATTAAAAAAAACATTGTTTCCACCTTATTCCCATATTCCATACACTTCAATTTTATCAGAGTGAAATTTGAATTGACTGAAAGGTTTCTAAAAAATTTTAATAGCTTTACCAAAAAATCTAAAACTAATGGTGACAGTTGCTATAGAAATTTTCAGAAACAGATCAAAACAATTAAAATAGTCTTTCAAGTTGTAAATGAATATAAATCTCAAATTTATTATTCTTTGCGTTAAAATGTAATTTTAACCCATTCTTAAATATATCACCCATTCAATGCTCACTTTTATTTTACTTCTAGACTGCTATTTCATATATTAAAATATGCAATTACAAGTTTCCTTGAACTTCCAAATCTTATCTGAAAGGCAAATGAAATTACTGTAATTTAAGTATCCTTCTGCAGAGCTCTTCTGATTAATTTATTAGCAATGATATTGTTTTACTTTTTTAAGTGCTTGACAGTTTTTCAAGTACTGCCATATCTTTCATCTGACTTGATATTTTAACAAGAGAGAGAGATATTAACTGCATCAAAGAGGATAAAGTTAAGATGGAATGGCTTGTTTGAGTATTTCTGGACTAGAAAAACACAAGTCATCCTTTGTATTTTTCTCACACTCTCACCCCCATCTATGTTTTTAATCTCTTTCAGTTTCCCAGTTACCAAATTGAACGTTTCCTTCATCTTGATAATTTATCTCTACAAGGTATCCCAACCTGTTCCAATAACTTTTTAATCCTTACTAAATATGTGACTGCCAATATTTATTAGATGTTTTGGAGTAATGAAATACCTTTCAATTGTTATAACTTTTCAGTTTTGAGACCGTCCCATCTATTTTAGGATTGTAACCATTTATCTGGCATTTCCATAACCTGGATTAAAAAAAAACAACTATATATATATATATATACTTTTACTTTATTTTAAGGTTTAGAATTGTAGGGTTACTTTAGCTGTTTCATTAATACACACCACATTTTCTTTATTTTTTTTACAACCAAATTTTCTTTACTTCTCACTTATACAAGGGTCACGTGTGATGGTTTTTCTGACTAGTGAGCAGTTTTCCTCCATGGAATTATTCAGGGAACTCTGGCTCCATTCACCTTTTGATTGCACCATCCCCTGGGGCCTCTGAGTTCTCTACATAAAGTTTGTCTGCCTCTTCAGAGCTTCAGGTTGGAGATGACATAATTCATTCTTTTGGGTGGAATTAGTCACATGGACAAACCCGAAATACATCTCTGTTTGGGCAGCTACCTCCCACAATTGACACCATGCTGTGATACAGAGCAAATTTTTCATGGAGAGTTGGCCATCAATGCCACAGAAGATTATACTATGAATACCCCAAAGATAACATATGTGATGCTATTTAGTAATGATACACTAACGAGGGAGTGTCAGGATTGTGCAGGGAGGTTTTTAAGAGCTTAACCACATGTGTGCAAGGATGGAGCTGTGTTCATCCTCTCCCACTCTTCTGATAGGTTGTGTTTTAGAATCCTATTTACCTCAATCCCCATCTGATCATCTGGAAGATTCGAGCCCAAGGCAGTACTTACCAGGCCCCACTTATTAAATCTTGTCCCCAAATGGGCATCTGCTAGTAGTTTCAGTTGGACTGTTTCCTGCTTTGAGGGGATCACTTCCAGCATCTGTTACTTCATATGGAAGTAACAGCTTCACTGTTGCCTGGTCAGTAGCTGGTATACTATATAGGTGAATGAGGCTAAAAGATTCCTGTTTTAAATAACCATCCTTAAAATCCAGTAAATCATAAATCTAGTAAATCATAAAAGGAAGATCTAGTTGCATTTTTTAATGTTTATTTATTTTTGAGAGAAAGAGAGTGAAATGGACAGAGAGAGAGGGGACAGAAGATCCGAAGAGGGTTCTGTGCTGACAACAGCGAGCCCAGTGTGGGGCTCAATCACTAACTGTGAGATCATGACCTGAGCCAAAAATAGACACTCAACTGACTGAGCCACCCAGACGCCCCAGGTCTAGTTGCATTTTTAAAGGATTCTTCAATTCTGAAAGAATTGCTAAATTAAGAAGTTCCTGTGGTTTAACTCTCATAAAAGATACAACATTGCCAGTGGAAAAACTCAAAAATTACCTACTATTGAGGTTGTAACCTAGTTTTTGAATTCTGCTGCATCTTGTTGATATCCATTTTACGGATCGAATATTAGGAATCTGACTGAACTTCTTCATGCTGTATTTAAGCTTATTTCCTCTTGTGCTTTTCTCTCTCAGAATAGGGACAGTTGCTGGTTATGACATTTGGCCCATTTAACTTTATCATTGTCCATATGTTTTTCTTTTTCCCTCTAATGGATAATTTAAAGATCTTCCCCAGAATTTTGATTTAATTTTACCTTCATTCTTTAGTGTTGATTTTAACTGTATCTTGCACTGCAGAATTAATCAATTAAATATCCTATACAATATATCACTGTCAAGATTGAAAGAATAATATTAGCTTTCTAATTGATAATAAATCTTGTTTTTGAAGTCAACAAAAATTTGGGAAGCTAGTAGAGTACAAGTGAAAATAGAAGATAGAGTAGGGTACAGGGGAACAGGAAGTTCCCATGCCCTTCATGTAGACCTTCAAAGAAATAATGCAGGTAAATGAGATAAACCAAATTAAATTAAGTTTATAACCTACAGTATGTTGCAACAGATTCCAATTTTTATACTCCTATAATTAACTGTGCCACTCATTAACTTTACTGTATCCTTTTAAGTCTTGTTACTTAACCATAGCTTCATGCTAGTTAATTATGGAACATGTAAGGCACAAGGGTTTATTTTAGAAATATAATTCATTCAGGTACCTTAAAGCACTTAACATACAGGATGTACAAAATTAGCTTCACTTGTCAGATAATTTTAAAGCCAGCTATTAAAAATGAGTACATAGAGGATACTCTCATTTAGATTTGGGCCAAGTGCTAAAAGAGTATGGTTCATTGAAACCATGGTGTGCTCCACAAAAAATGGAATTCACTGAGGACAGAGAATGTTAATCTATTCCCTGTAAGTGAAAGTTTAGAAAATAAGCCAACAAGAAGTATACAACTGTGGAGATAATGGAGCTCACCTACTGAGTTGGACCACCAGGTGAGATGATTTTCATAAGTATTACTTTAACCAGGAAATCGATGCCATTAAGCAATAACAAAAGGATTCACAGGAGGGTGTTTTTTTTTTTAATTTTTTAAATGCTTTTATTTATTTTTGAGGGAGACAGAGACAAAGCATGAGCAGGGGAGGAGCAGAGAGAGAGGGAGACATAGAATTTGAAGCAGGCTCCAGGCTCTAAGCTGCCAGCACAGAGCCCCATGTGGGGCTCGAACTCACGAACTGTGAGATCATGACCTGAGCGAAGTCAGACGCTTAACTGACTGAACCACCCAGGTGCCCCAAGAGGGTTTTTTTTAATTGTTGTTGGGGCACCTGGGTGGCTCAGTCTGTTGAGCATCCAACTTCGGCTCAGGTCAGATCTCATGGCTCATTGAGTTCAAGCCCCGAGTCAGGCTCTGTGCTGACAGTTCAGAGCCTGGAGCCTGCTTCAGATTCTGTCTCCCTCTCTTTCTCTCTGTCCTTCCCCCACTTGCCCTCTGTCTCTTTCTCTCAAATATAAATAAACGTTTAAAGAATTTTTTTAAAAATGTTGTTTTAAAGAGCAATATCTTTTGCAACTATGCTAAAATACAGTGAGTTACAAGACCAAAAACTTGAATTCTAGATCAAATTTGTACCTTTCCCTTCCACATGTAGTTGCTGTGAGAACTGAATGAGATGTATCTAAAAGTGACTGATGCTGGCATTGGATTCAGGAAGCTTTTTGTTGCATGTTCTCTGTCTAGAAGCTATTTGGATCATGTCCCTTGATGGTGGCACTGAAGTGTATTTGCTTGGTTATTTGTGCCTCTTTGAAACATTATCTTAAAGAAAGGGTCTCTTTCTTTCTATTTTATCCACCTTGTTTCTGACCACAGCTCTTCCAAAACTCCTTCAGAAAATGGTTATTGACTTTCACTAACTGGGTTTCAAATGAAAGTGAAATTGTAGTCTGCCTTTGTTTTCTTCTTTGTAATATTAGGTAGGAGGGGCTATTCAGGGAAGGAGGGAAGTCCAACTTTGAAAACAAGAGCTTTAGAAAATCCAAAAAGATGTGGAATAAGAAACAGAGAGAAATTTAATAAGCAAGCGCATTGATATTCCCTTGAAATTATAGGATTCTGTATTATAGTTGAGTTTGTGTATCTCTTTAAGATTTATTCATTATCATTGTATCTGCAAGGAAGTGTGTGGAGCAGAAAGATAAGAGAACATTGCTCTTTATGGTCTCAGTTCACTAACTCATTTTATATTTTTTGGTGCTAATCTGAGCCAATTTAGTTTCATAGTCTTGTAGCAAAGGTGTATGTTACACTTTAGCAGTGTACCATAGTAGGCAAACTAACCGAGAAAATACCTTTTTATAGAGGAGACGGTGCAGAGAAGTAGTGAGTTCCTTTAGAAGAAATTGATTCTATCCTGTTTCAAATTTTGAGGCATTTGAAAGTTCAAGTTCAGAGTAGAACCTAACTGGGAGGAGAGAGAGAGAGAGAGAGAGAGAGAGAGAGAGAGAGAATGAGAATTTGCACCTACACGTCAATAAATAGACATTTATTTAGGCTAACTAATCAACAGATCACTTGCTACAAAAGGTGGAGACAATGAAGAACAAGAAGAAAGTAACATTTGTCAACACCTGCTTTGGGCCCTTAGTTCACTGCTCTGTCAGCTATCTTATTTGATTTTCACATCAATCCAGTATGGATGATATCACCTCCACATCACTTGCAGGGAAATTGGGGCTTGGTGAAGTAACTTGTTTAAGGTGATCACTATGATGAGGGAATGAGAAAGAAATGGAATTCAGATCTGTTAATGCCCAAGCCCTTTCAATGACACTGCACCCTCCCTAGCTGCAGATAAGTACTTGGGGGGTTTACTGATATAATGCAGGCTTCTCAGCAGGACTTCATTTGAGCAATATGCACCAGAGGCCATGAAAGAGATAAACCATCTCTGAGGACATCTTCTGTTTCTCCACACACAGCTGGACAGGCTTCAGGCAAAATTATGGTGTAGATGAATATTGTCTCTTATCCCAAGTTACCCTTGATGACCTTCCCACTTCTTGGCATCTCTTCCTTCAGGGCCTCTGTCTGTCCTCTTTGTACCTGTAAAAACAGGAAAAAGCTGGTGTCAGGCATTATATATACTAGGTTGCAGTCACTATATTAAGTGCATTTCATTTTTAAACTGTTTTTCTTTAAAACAATAATACATGCACATAGTTAAAATGTACTTCACGATACGACAACAACAAAATACCACCAGGCACCTGCTCCACTCCTTCTGGCTTCTGAATCCCACTCCCCCGAGGCAAATATTTTCAACTGTTTTGGGCCATTTCTTTTGATATGTCCTCTTTTTTCCCTTTGATAACAGGCCTACACTACTAAGTCTTTAGGTACTTAATTTTAAGCATTATCTATTAACTTCTTTCCATGGAAGTTGAGGATTGAATTCTCAGGTCTTCCCCTACACAAACCCTTCTTCCTATACACCAGCAAAGTTATAATCACGGTCTTTGGTGAAATCAATGGACTGTGTTTACACTTTTACATGTTGACCACAGCTGAGTCACATAGTATGTTATAATATCATTCCTTTTCTTCTAAATCTCTCCAGTTTCCTTGGAGTTAATGTCTGCAGTGTTAGCTAGGACAGGTTGCACTGCTGAAAAAGAGACCAAAATGGCAGCGGCTTGAAAGATGGAGTTTATTTCTGTCGTATCCAACAGTCTCAGCTAGCTGACTAGAGCCGATATGACAGCTCCAGTGGCAAGCACTCAGACTCCTTTTATCTTATTGTTTTGCCAGCCTGACCACCTGGCTCTCATGTCATGGTTTAAAAATGCTTCTTCAGCTTGACTGTCATGTCTGCTTTTCTGAAAGTGGGACGGGGAGAATATATGAAGAGCACACAAGTGGCAAACATCATATCCCATTGGCCAAACTTTTGACTCATGGCCACATGCAACTGCAAGCAGGATGCAGGATGTAGTCTTTTTTTTTTTTTAATTTTTTTTTAATGTTTATTTATTTTTGAGACAGAGAGAGACAGAGCATGAATGGGGGAGGGTCAGAGAGAGGGAGACACAGAATCTGAAACGGGCTCCAGGCTCTGAGCTGTCAGCACAGAGCCCGACGCGGGGCTCGAACTCATGGACCGAGAGATCATGACCTGAGCCGAAGTCGGCCGCTCAACCGACTGAGCCACCCAGGTGCCCCGCAGCAGGATGTAGTCTTATGAGGACACCAGCATGTCCAGCTAAATTTGGGCCTGTTATACTAAAAGAAGAATGGAGAAGGGATATTTGAAGACAAATAATTATCTCCTCTACCTTGATTTCCACTCAAGGCTTTTTTCTGACTTTTGCCTCTATCACTGCACAGAAATTGTCCATCCTGATATCACCTCTACATCCTAAAGTGCTATCCTATGAACTCTTCAATCAATAGGGCATTTCTTTCACTGAGATTTTGCTCAATTCTATTAACTACATATTTTCTGAAACTCTCTCTTAAAGATTACAAATGTTTTTCTCTTTTTTTTTTGTATTGTTATAATTGTGAATGGGGCAAAATTTAAAACTAATGAATGGGCCTATTGTCTAATATCTCTTCTATATTTTTATTTATTGATGGTTAGCAGCATACAATGCCAACACAGTTTTAGACACTACCTCTTGATTTTCAGTAATTATCTCATACAATCATATAATTTATAGCAGAACATGCATAATTTCTCTTTCTCCAGGAACTAAATTAATAGTATAAAACTAAGGTTCTGTTTAGTCTTCATATGCACAGAATTAAATAAAATCTTTCCTGGAATTATGTGTCATATTCTGTTACTGAAGCTAACCAGTTAAACCAATTAAAGCTAGTTAAACTAGTTTAACAAGTTGTTAAAGTTAGTTGACATTAATATCCTTTTAAGCATCAAAGTTTGGCAAAAAATCCTATCTTAAGTAAAGTTTGAAAATTTAAGCACAAACCCTTATCCTGTGATATGATTTCAGATCCAATGGGCTCATAATTTTAAGCACTTTGAAGAGAGAGAATATCATCTGCTGAATCTGTGATATTCTAATTAGAAAATATTATTGCAATATTCAGGACAGTGTAAGTAGAAACGGACATTCTTATCTGGGGAGTTGATCTGGCATCCCACCATTGTCTCAATTTCCTTGTTCACATGTGATTCAGAAAGGAAAAACCAATTGCTTTAGCATCACATGGACTCTTTAATAATTTGTTCCTTTCAGTCCTAACTGAAATTTTATGAAATCCTCACCCAAATTTCCATTCAATTGGCTAAGTGTTTTTATGGTAAGCTTTACAAATAGTCAGGCAAATAAAGCTGAGCCTGATATACTCCAAACAATGAAGTAAGATGAGGATTGAATAAGGAGCTGTTATAGTAGAGTTGATCTTTTTTTTTTTTAAAAAAAAAATGGAATATAGCAAAAATACAGGAAATTGCACACACACAAAAAACATAATTTACAGTGACTTACCAAAGTGAAAATCCCTGTAACAATCATCAGGTGAAGAATAAAACATTGCTAGCCCACTAGAGGCTCTCTATGTCCCCATTGAATTGCTTTGCTCCCTTCCCAAATATAATTAAATCACTTGATTTAATTACTTTTTAGATGAGTTTTACCACTTAAGTATGTATCCTGACTAATTACTTTCTACAACCTCTTCTGTTCTTGAATTTACTTTATATAGATAATATGAAGCATACACCATTCTTTTGTGTCTACTTTTATTCCACATTGTTTATAATAATGATTATGTTGTTATAAGAAGCTGTAGCTTTAAAAATTTTTGGTGCTGTGTAGCATTGGATTTTATGAAATGAAGATTTACTACATTTTAGCTATCTACTCTATTGTTAATGGACATTTGAATTGTATCCAGTTGGGAAAATTAAAGATAATGCTGCTATAAACATTCCTGTGCGTGTCTCTCGGGGCACGTGTGCCTATATTTCTGATGGGTACATACCTAGGAATGCAATTATTGCATCTTAGGTTATGTCTACCTGCAACATTACTAGATATTGCCAAAGTGGCTTTCCAAAGTGGTACCTATTTAAACTCCCAGTAGCAGTTAAAAAAAGCATTTCCACTGCTTCACATGCTCACCAATATTGGTGATTGAAAGACTTTTCAAATGTACCCAATTAAATGGGTGTCTAATGGTATCTCATTTGGTTTTAATTAGCACTTCCCTGAAGTCTAATGAGTTTGAGCAAATTTTCATATGATTCTTGACAATTTGGATATCTTCTTTTTGCAAATACTATTTAAAGGCCTGTACCCTTTTCTATTTATTGTGTTGATTGCTTTTGTTTGTTTTTTAATTGTTAGGAATTTTTCATTGTCTTTGTTGCAAAAATCTTCAGCTTTCTGGCTTATCTCTTTACTTTCTTAATGTGAATTTTGATAAACAGAAGTTCTTAATTTTGATGTCCAATTTATCCGTCATTTCTTTTATGTTTAGTGCTATTTGAATTCTTTTTAGAAATTTTTTCTTTCTGCTGAGTTGTTGATGTTATATTACCGTATACTATCGTTTTTTTAATTAAAAAAATTTTTTTTAACATTTATTTTTGAGAGACAGAGACAGAATATGAGCAGGCGAGGGATGGAGAGAGAGGGAGACACAGAATCTGAAGCAGGCTCAAGGCTCTGAGCTGTCAGCACAGAGCTCCACACAAGGCTCGAACCCACGAACCGTGAGATCATGACCTGAGGTGAAGTCAGATGCTTAACTGACTGAGCCACCCACGGCCCCACCCTATACTATCTTTTGGCAGCTTTATTGTTTTACCTTCCATATGTAGACCATTTTTAAAGTATAGATATTCAAATGTCTTAGCATGAATCATTGAAAAAGTATCTTTACCCCTTGATTCTAATTTTGGGCTCTCTGTTTTATTCCATTTGTCTATTAGTTTATCTTTGTACAGTATCTCATAATCTTAATTACTCTAGCTTTATAGTAAGTTTTGATCTCCAGTAAAGAAGTCTTCCCACTCTGTTGTTCTTCTTCGAGAGTATCTTGATTCCTCCTTTGGCATTTTCATCTACATTTTTAAATTAGTCTGTTAGGTACCACTAAAAAAAATCTGTTGGTATTTTTATTAAGATTTCATTAATTATAGAAAGTATGTCCTTCCTTCCTTGTTTGCCTATGATAGTCCTAGTTTATACCTATAGTCCTGGTATCCTTTCTAGCTTAGTATTTCTCTGAGGTGTGTTTTTTTTTTTAATCTTTCACTTAATCAATCAATCAATCAATAAGATTACAAGAAGCCAACAATCAGGGAAAGTTTCACAAGACCACTTCTCTGTAAAATTCAGTTCCTGTATGGTCTGTTCTAGAAATGGACTAGACACACGTGTAGTGAACAGAATTCTCACTTCTACATGTGGTTAAATCTGGAAATAACCAACAATGATCCACCTCTGTTTTCAACTAATTCCTATCACAATATTATTAATATCTTTCATTTAAAGACAACAAGCAGAATGCTCACTGATAAAATAAAATATGAACTGAAACATGAAGAGCTGCATGATCCAGGTGGTGGCTGGAAAACTATACTATTTGATTTTTTTTCCCTCTGTCAGTTACCTGTTGTACCTGCAGTGTATCTGATAAATTATAAGGTATATACCTTATAAAAATATTTGTCAAAAAAGAGTTCTCTGAGAAAAGGCAGAATCAACACGTGTAAAAATACCCGGGAGGAGGCATTTTAACACGAATAACTCTATGCCCACAAATCTGATAACTGAGACGAAATGGGCCGATTCCTTGAAAGACATACTTGGCCAAAAATTCACTCAAGAAGAAATAAGAAATCTAAAAAGTCCTGTATCTATTAGAGAAATTGACTCAATAATTTAATAACGTTCTAAAACAGAAAGTACCAGGTTTAAAAGGGTTCATAAGTGAATTCTACATTAGTTCTCTACAGTCTCTTCCAGAAGGTAGAAGCAGAGGGAGTATGTTCTAACTCATTCTATAAGGCCACCATTACTCTAATATACCAAAAATCAGACAAAGACATTACAAGAAAAGAAAAGTATAGGCCAATATCTTCATGAATATGCATGTAAAATCTCAACAAAATACTAGTAAATCAAATCCAGTAAAATATAAAAAGAATTATACATCATGACCAAAAAGATTTATTCCATGTATGCTAGACCAGTTCAGTATTTAAACATCAATTAATGTAACCTATCACATCAACAAGCTACAGAAGAAAAAAATTCATGGTGATATCAATAGAGGTAGAAAAAGTATTTGGCAAAATGCAACTTCCATCATGAGAAAACTTTCAGACCCACATAAATGTATGGTAAACCTATCATTAACAAAGAAGCTAAGGCAATGTAATATAGCAAAGATGGCCTCTTCAACAGATGGTGCTGGAATGACTGGAACTCCATAAGCCAAAAAAAAAAAAAAAAAAAAAAAAAAAGGAAAAGAAAATAAAAGAAAGAAAAAAAGAAAAAAAATGGATCTAGACACTTATCTTAAATCCCTTACAAAAATTAAGTCAAAATGGATGATAGGCCTAATGCAAAACACAAAACTATAAATTTCCTAGTAGATAATGTACGAAAAAACCTAGATGATCTCGGGTATGGTATGGCTTTTTAGATAAAACAAAAAGACATAATCTCTTAAAGAAATAATTGGTAAGTTGGACTTCATTAAAATTAAAAGTTGCGCTGTGTGAAAGACATTGTCAAGAGAATAAAAAGGCAAGCCATATACTGGAGGAAAAGATAATATGCAAAAGATACATCTAATTAAAGACTGTTATCCAAAATATACAATGAACTCTTAAAATTCAACAAGAAGGAAACAAACAACCTGATTTAAAAAATGTCTGAAGACCTGAACATATACCTCACCAAAGAAGATATACAGATGGCAAACAAACATATGAAAAGATGCTTCACACCATATGTCATCAGGGAAATGCAAACTGCAGCAATAATAAGATTATTCCCCTCTCAGAATGGCCAACATTTAGAACACTGACAATACCAAGTGCTGGTAAGGATGTGCAACATCAGCAACTTTCATATGTTGTTGGTAGAGACAAAAGATGGTACAGCCATTTAAAAAAAATTAATGTTTATTTTTGAGGGGTGGGGGGCAGAGAGACAGGGAGACACAGAATCTGAAGCAGGTTCCAGGCTCTTGGCTGTCAGCACAGAGCCCAATGCGGGGCTCAAACTCACAAACAGTGAGATCATGACCTGGGCCAAAGTCAGCCGCTTAACTGACTGAGCCACCCAGATGCCCCGGTATAGCCAATTTGAAGGACAGTTGGGGGGTTTTCACAAAACTAAATATACCCTTACCATATGATCCAGCAATCACACTCCTTGGTATTTATGCAGATGAATTGAAAACTTATGCCTATACAAACACCTGCACATGAATGTTTACAGCTTTATTCATGGTTGCCCAAACTTGGAAGCATCCAGGATGTACTTTAGTAGTTTAGTGTATGAACAGTGGTTGTATCTAGACAATGGAATATTTTTTTTTAAGTACAAAAAAACGGGGGGGGGTATTAAGCCATAAAAAATTCACGGCTTCAATGCTTATTAAGTGAAACAAATCAATCTGAAAAGACTACCTACTGGATGATTCTAATTATATTACACTATGTAAGGTTTAACTACGGAGATGTAAAAGGATCAGTGGTTGCGAAGAATTAGGGGGGCAAGGAGGGATGACTAGGCAAAGCACAGAGGATTTTGAGGGCAGTGAAACTATTCTGTATGATACTACAATAGTGGATACTTCTCACTGTACAGATGTCAAAATCCATAGAGTCCACAAAACCAAGGGTGAACCCTAACATAAACTATGGACTTTGGGTGATACAGGTGTGTCAGTGTAGGTTCATCGATTGTAACAAATGTATTACTCTGGTGGGAGATATGGATAGTAGTGGAGATTGTGTGTATTGGTAGAGGATATGGGAACTGTCCTTACTTTCCCCTTAATTTAGTGTGAATCCAAAACTATTCTAAAAAGTAAAGTTTTTTAATAAAAACAAAGAATTGACAGTATGTTCCATTTAACAGAATTTAACTAATACACTTTGAATGTTTACAGAGTGTTTCAACAATTAAAATATTACCTATAGGAAGAGTCAATTGAAGTTGTCACCAGTTTAAACATTTTTAACCAGAAAATCAAATGGGTAGAATAAGTGCAAATAATTTTATGGAAATTAAAGATAATAAGACCATATTAGAAAAAATAAGGAAATGCCAGTAACGTGGCATTAGAAATAGGTAGAACTAAGAAATGGATTAAAGTATATGATTATATACCAAGAATAATTCTGCTTATGAAATTTTAAAGGTTTAGATAATCCATAAAAATACCCCCTCCCCCAGGTTATTTTAATTTATTAGAGAAAATACTATTTTGAAGAAAATGAACAAAATTATTTTATAAGTACACCACTATAATAAAACTAATATATTTTGATTTATATAATAAATCAATACTTGTTTTATATCTTCTTTCACTGAAATGAGAATAATATGGTTACATTATCTAGGTAGAATTGATGACTCAACGATGTTGAGACTTTCAATACATGAAAATATTATTTCCTTTTTTTTTAATGCCTTAATAATATTTTCTAGATTTCCCCACCGAGATTTTGTACATCATTTGTTATATTTGTTTCTAGGTCTTTGACTTTTGTTCTATTTTAATGTAATATAGATATTATCCTTTAAAGTTTATTTTTGTTTGGGGGCCTGGGTGGCTCAGTCGGTTAAGCGTCCAACTCGATTTCAACTCAGGTCATGATCTCGCAGTTCATGAGTTCAAGCCCCATATCGGGCTCTGTGCTGACAACTCAGAGCCTGGAGCCTGCATCAGATTCTGTGTCTCCCTGTCTCTCCGTTCCTCCCCTGCTCATGCTCTGTCTCTGTCTCTCAAAAATAAATAGATGTTTAAAAAAAAATAAATAAAATAAAATTTATTTTTGTTTATTGGCGTATAGAAATTTTGCAAAACTTATTAATTCAAATAATGCATTATAGAATTTTATGAATGGTCTAAGAACACAACCATATCTTTAGTAAAGGGTGATATTTTTATTTTTTTTCTTTCCAGATCTTATACATTAAATTAATTTACTTCTTTTATCTTACTGCTCTGGAGAGAACCTCCTATACAATAGTGGGTAAAGTGATAATAAGCATACTTTTAAAAATTCTCAATCTTAGAAAGTTTTTAACATTTTACTATAAAAAGGTGATATTTTACATTTTTCCATAACTCTCTTTTAACAGGTTAAAGAAAATTTCTAAGAAACTTTAATTATGAATTAATAGTAAATTTTGCAATATATTCCAGCATATATTGAGATAATTATACAATTTTTATGCTATATATTATGTTAATGTGATGAATTGCAAAGCTTTATTTTTACATGTTAAATAGACCTTGCATTGATGGGTTGAACTTGGTTGTGTTGTATTATAATTTCCATATGTTGCTAAATTTGATCTTTCCATATTTTGTTTAGGATTTTTCTTCTATGTTTATGAATAAGACTGGACTATAATTTTTATTTCTTAAAATGTCATTTACTTTCAAGGATATGCAGAATTTGAAGAATCAATTAGGATTTTTTTTTCACTGAAACAGTTTGAAAAAGAAGGGTATTATTTCTTTCTTAAGTGTTTCATAGAATTGTCTGTGAAACCATATAAATCTGGTGTTTTTATTATGGCTCTAATTTTGGTAATAGTGATAGGATTATAATATGTCAGTTTTGTTAATTTATATTTTAAGTAATATGTATTTTGCTTAAGTAGTTGAATTGGTTTACATAATTTTTTTCTGGTATCCCATTTCTATCATTTAATGTCTACAGGATTGTTAGTGATGCTCCTTCTTCCATTCATCTATTTTATTGTATTTTATGTTATCATTCTCTACAGATTTCATCAGTTTTGGGTCATTTTATGTTTTTCATCTTCTCTGAAATGTTTATTTTCTTTTTATAATTTTAGTTCCTTATTATTTACTTCCTTTTACTTTTTAAGTTTTATTTTCGTCTTCTTTCCACAATTCTTAGTGGACATTTTGCTCATTACTTTCAGCCTTTATTCTTTTCTAATATACCCATCAGGACTATAAACTTTCCATCAATCATGATGTTAGCAGCTCAATTGCATTGTGTTCATAGGCCATATTTTATATGGTTTCATTTCTTTTAAGTGTGTTGAGGTTTCTCTATGTTTCAGTAAGTGGTCAACTTTGGTAAATGCCTCAATGTTTTTTTTTTTTTTAATAAATTTATTTATTTTGACAGAGAGAGAGAGTGTGTGTGCACACACAAGTGGGGGAGGAACAGAGAGAGAGAAAGGGACAGAGAATTCCAATCAGGCTCTGCTCTCTCAGTGCAGAGCTGGTTGCAGGGCTCGATCCCAGGAACCATGAGCCAAAATCAAGAGTCAGATGCTTAACTGAGCCACCCAGGTGCCCTTTAAGGTTTTTGAGAATAAGTTTTTTCTGGGGGCCTGGGTGGCTCAGTTGGTTAAGAATTTGACTTTAGCTCAGGTCATGATCTCCCAGTTCATGAGTTTGAGCTCCACTGTAGGGCTCTGTGCTGACAGCTAACGGCCAGGAGCCTGCTTCAGAAAAGGCAAATTCACCCTTTTACCATTGTTAGGTGTCCTTTGTCTTTAGTAATTCCCTTTGATTTAAAGATTGCTTTGTGTGATAATTATATTTACAGCAGCATTCTTTTGGATATGATTTTCATGGGGTATATATTTCCCATTCTTTTATTTTCAATCTTCGTTGTCCTCATAGTTCAGATTTTTTTAATTATTGCTGAGATATTAATTCAGTCTATCTTCTTTTAATTTTTAAGTTTTTAAATTGAATCCATTTATGTTTACCATAGTCATTTAAATTTTGTTTTTATATCTACCATCATTCTGTGGTTTTTCTGTTTTTTTCTTGCCTCCTTTGGGTTGATTTTTTTTTTCCTTATCAAATAGGAAGTTGTATATTCTTCTATCATTTTTTAGTATTTATTTTAGAGTTTACACATGCATCCTTTACCTAATTAAAATTGACTATTAATTGGCATTCTCCCCTTATCTTTGACAATGCAATCACTTTTGAACATTTTAACTCAGTTTGTTTTCCTCTTTAAGTATATGCTTTTATTTTTGGATATTTAATTCTTCATTTATATTTAAACTGAAAAGGTATTATTTTTTTTTATCTCTTAGCATCATCATTCATATATGTGTCCATATACTTCTTTCTTCATTGCTTTTTTTGTTTCTTCCTGTATTTCTAGCCCTGTATTTTCATTGATCTGTCTCAAGTATATAATTTAGTGTTTCCTTTTATGTCTATTGCTCATGAATTCTTTTAGTTTTAATTTGGCTTAAATATCTCTATTTCACCTTAATTCTTGAAGAAAATGTTATTTTTGTAGAAAACCCTATGTTGGCGTGTATTTTTAAAGCTCATTATTAAAATATCTTTTTACTTCTTCCAGCTTACCTTCTTTTTTTCTGTAGATGTTAGCTGTCAGAATAATTATTGCTACTTTGAAGTTGGTTCTTTTTTTATCTACTTTCTCTTTAAGGTTTTTTTTTCCTTTATCTTTAATTTCCTGTCAGTTTACCATGATGTGTTTAACTGTAGATGTCTTTTTATTTGTTGAAATTTGAGTTTGTACAGCTTCTAAATCTGTGGCTTACTGTCTTCGTTCAATTGTAGAAAGTCCTCACTTAGTATTCTTCCAAAAAAATGAAGTTACACTTTTCTCTTCTTTTTGTTTTGCTCAAATTACCCAAAATTATAGACCCTCATGCTATATATACCCAGTGCCTTACCATCTTTTGGGCATTTTTCTCTTTTTTTTTTCTCTTTATGCTTCATTTAACTGTTTCTTCCAATTCATTTTCAAGTTTACTAAGTATTTTTGCAGCTATGGCTATTTTGCTTTTAAAACCATCCATCAAGTTCTCAAGTTCAGTTATCAGATTTACTGGTTCTGGCACTTTTGTTATTGTTTTTTTTTTTTTTTTTATGGGTTCTACTTTGTGAAAATGTCCAATCTGTTTATTTTTTTCTTATCTCTTTGGAGATAATAAACCTGATCACTTTAATGTCTATTATGATATCTGGAGGTCATATTATTTTATTTCTGTTGTTTGTTGGATCCAGAGGATTTCATTCCCATTGATTCGTTTCCTTATTTAGATTATGTGAAAGAGTATTTTTATTTTTAGTTTTTGTGTTTTTTTTTTAATAGTATTTTTAACTTGGAGAAACAATTTGAATTATTCCATGATTTTTTTTTTTTCCAGAGAGGATTTATGTTAGCTACTCCCGGGCCCCGGATGGCATTGGTAATATAGGAGTGCCTCAATTCATCCACTGTCATTGTGATGACTTGGAGCCAAGCCCCAATTGTAGTGAAGGACTATTCACTTCTGGTTCCCTTTACTTCTAACATTTATGTCATGCCAAAGGGATGGATTTACCTACCTCCCCAGTTTAGTAGGACCTGGATTCCAATCCCATTCTTCCTTGTGCTGATAGGTTGTATAAACTGATTCTTGACTGATCCTCCAGATTTTTTGAAAAAATGACCCCGGACTCAGACTTATCTTCCTGCACCTCTATCCTGCTTTGAATTTTGAATCCGTAAATATATGTATATATATACAAGTATATATGTGTGTATATATATATATATACACACACACACACACACATATACATACAAGTATTGTATTACGTATACACACATATATATATAAAAAATATATATACATACTTTCTTGTTAGCTCTACGAAGTCTTAAAATACATAATTTTTTATAACACTTTATCCACCTTTCCTAGTTGTCCTCAATAGCAGTATTACCTCATATTAATCAGTCTGGCATTAACAGAAAGAGGAGCCTTAGTAGAGTTTGTTTATTGTGCTTGTTAAAAAATGAACATTGTTCTACCCACCTCAGCATAGATATCACTAATTTATTTTTATTTTAAAATTAAAGTACTAGAACTTTTTAAAAATTTTAATTTGGCAAAAAATAAAAGGCACAAATGAAACGGAAACTTTTTGATTTTGTTGAAATAGAAATATGATTTTAATTAGCTTCGATATGAAAGTATTGACTTATTTAAGCACGTTTTTGGAAAGGGCTATGACAGGGCTACCCATAGGAATGATCAGATTTACAGAGAAAAACACTGATGATGGTACTTCCCTAGATTCTTGTGCCTCTACTGCTCTTTAGGTGTTGATTTTACCCTACTACAGACAACCTTTGCCATCATGGCAGGGAGTGCAACTAACGATAGTGTTGAGTTTGCATACTTAAATCTTGCCACCAGAAGAGGCATTTTTTCCTTCTTTCTACTAATATCCAATAAGAAGAATTCCAGTAAATGTCTAGAAAATGCTTAGCTTGGGTCCTGTGCTTGTCTTTCAACCATCACGGTCATCAGTTTCTATAGCTTAGCTTAAATCTGTGCCTCTCTTTGGATCCATCACTATGGTCAGTTTCTCTAGAAATGGTTATTCTTTTTGTCCACAGTAGATGCTAGCCATGGGATTTGGGTCTGTGTATGGGAGAAGAAGGGGTGAGAAGGACAACTGGGCAGAGGGAAACAATCACCCCTATATTTTACCAACTAAAACCTTTTTTCACAAATAAGTCCTATTCTGCTTCCAACATACTTTATTATTGTTTCTTTCATAACTTCATCTGTGTCAAAGTACACTTAGTCTTTTCTCCAAATGTGCCATGTGTTCTCATGACTCCATGTTGTTTTCTTGCCTAGAAATACGTTCTGTTACACAACCTGTTACTATCTTCATTTTTAAAGGCACAAGGATCACCTCTGTGCATTCTCTCTCTTTCTCTTTCCCCCTTCACTCAAACACACACACACACACACACACACACACACACACACACACAACCACTATGGGGTGTCCTTCAGCTCATCTGGAAATAAGTAACCTCTAATTGGAGCAATTGTTTTGCATTCATCCTGTTAAAACCAATCTTGTTATGCATATTCTGTTACACCAAATTCCGATCAACTCTAGTTCAGTTGCCATGTGTTATACTTACATACTTTTACTCTTTACCATATCAAAAATGAGCCAATAAAATTTGTTAAGTGAGTAAATGAAAATCAACATCTTCCAAGGTTTAGAACTCAATCCAATAATAAGTAAATATTGATTGACTGTTCTCCCAGGAAGCAGTTCTAATGTATGCCTAAGAATGTCCTCACTTTTCCTGCAGTTTAGGATAGAAAGAAGAACCATTGGATATGCTCTTTAGCTATTAATTATCTTTACTTCCTTAGTCCTGAAATAGAGCAGAATACTCTCATCTGTATTTTCTGCTTTATTAATTAGAGGGAAGTTGGTTATAAACTGCTTCCATAAAAATGTGTGAAAAGAGAGAGTAATAAATAAAACGTAAAAGAGGTAGATTTCCTTTTTTGCCTCTTGTGGACATATTGTGACTGTACAGTAATGGATTATTTCATAGAAAAGAAATGTTTTATGTCATCTCTCTGATGTTCTGTTTGCTCCCCCCTGCAGCATGCCTTCCCTGTTATGCAGCATGAACACTTATTTGTGTTTATCATTTGTTTAGAAAACTCCTTGGGAAGAATCAGCCTGTCATAGAGAAGGAATATATCTTCTCTGTAAACAAAGTAAACGTTAGGAATTCTTTAATATAGTGGGTTCATATCTTACAAGATGCTTGTCAAAAAGATGAATCAAAGCAAAACACAAACAACCTGAGCACACATAAAATAACCACAGCAGAAAAATGGTGCCATAGGAACTGACACATTCAAAGAATATGTCTTGAGAGGGGTGCTGTTGGCTGAAATGCACTGACAGTCCACAGAGGTGCCGAGGCAGAAGAGTGTCATTTAGGTCATGCTGTAGTATCATGGTGAAGGGCTCTTATTCTAGATAGCTGTGTATCAAAACCTTCAGTGGTGGCACATATAGGCAGTTGCAAAAGTCTCCCAAGCAGAATCCTTTAATCATATTTTAGTTATGTGAGACTTTCATTTGGATGAGTGATACATTAAGGACACATTGAGAAACATAACTATGGGTATTTTGGGATGGAGATATATACCACAGAATGGAAGATATGTTTATCCTTTAGCATCAAATAATATTCATTTGAGAAAATTCCATCAAGTATTAAGTACAATTAATTATATTCTGCCATTTGGGGGAAATATATTTTTCAAATGGAAAAAGACAGGGTGGATGTATTTGATGATGATGATGATGTTGTTGTTGTTGTTGTTGTAGCAAATTCCTTCAAACTCATTGGCTTAAAACAATGTCCATTTATTTGTTCATGATTATTTAGGCCAGAAATCTGGGCGTGGGATGACTGAGTTCATGGTTCAGGGTTTCATGAGGCTGAAATCAAAGTGTGAGTTGGGCTGACTTCCTACCTGAAACTCAGGTCTTCTTTCAAGCTTATATCATTGTTATCATGAGTCCAGCATTTGTGGTTGTAAAACTGAGATCCCTGCCTTGTTGCTGACTGTTGGCTGAAGGTTGACCTCAGCTTCTAGAGACAGCTCTCAAGTCCTTGCCACATAGCCCTCTCCATCTCAAAACCAGCATGAGAGAATCTCCCTCAGGTCAAATTTCTCTAATATCAGGAAGGGTCATATTGCTTTAAAGGATTTACCTGATTAGGTCACTCTCTTTTGAATAATTCAAAGCCAACTGATTATTAATCATAGAAATGATAGTGCATTATATTCACAGTTTTACCCATACCAGGGATGGGAACATTGGAGGAAATCTTAAAATTCTGCCACCACAGTGGATCTCTGTTTTAGGAGGCTACCTCAGGCAAAATATGAATGATAAGTTAGAAAAATATGGATATACAGCTAATAGGAGTCATTTTGTGTAACATTTAAAATAACATGGTAGGGGCTTCCTAGAGCATGGTGCCGAGAAATCACCAAGATGGAAAGATCCTCACAATTATGCATAGGAGAGAGGATTGGCAACAAATACACTATGCATTTACCATCCTTGACTTTTAGAGGGCATCCAGGTCATCTGGTAATAGATAATATGAGCTTGGATCAGAGGAGATACATTAGGAGTACAGAAGATGTAGAAGATGTACATACCATGTGGTTGGGATAGACCTTGGATAAGGAAATCAGGAGGAGGAGTGAAGATGATTCTTCTCTGGAGCATCATATGCAGGCATCTCCCACAGGTCACCTCAGGCAGTCAAGGGTGCACAAGAATCTGGAAAAAGAGGACATCTGGGAGCCTACACAGGAATCTCATGGGCCAAAGCATCCCTCTTAGCAGAAATATCTATGGGATTAATATATATGGGATTAACACAAAATTGTTTGATAAAAAAAAGAAGTCTGAATGTTGCCCATGTCCCATAGTGGCCATATTTTCTACAGAAGCCATGATCTGCTGTGCCAATCTTGTTCCTTGTCTTGGATCACCATTGATCTCCATTGATGTTTCTTTTCTGAGTCTCCTTGCATAATCTCTTCTCTTGGTCCAGGGATTTTTCCCAGTGAGTTTTCTCTTTCTCTAATCATCAGGCAGTTTCATAGGATCTCTTCTTAAAGTCTGACTCTTCAGTTACTAGGACTGAACTGCAAAAACTAATATTTTTTCTCCATTTTATGTCCCATCTCTTTACCCCAACTTATTTTTCTAACCATTGTGAGCAGTTATGACATGCACATGGAGATATTTGGGAGCTGTTGGGCATCTAGGTCCAGAGCTCAGAAAAGAGGGTAAGAGCTGGGGACTTGTTTTTAAAATGTAAGTCTCCACTTTTGATTAACATCAGCATTAAAAAGAAATCTCTGACTTAGCCACATTGGTGAAGGGAAAAGGAAATGAAAAGTATCACAGTGTTAGCAAAACAGTTTTGCTTACGTCATTAACATTTGTAACCCTGTTCCACTTTGAGCTTTTGGGAGTCCACTGAGATTAGTTTCCCATAAAAAATAAAATAAAAAGCTGCAGTTATAGCAGCTGCCATTGGTTTAACATCTACTTTGCCCCAAGTCATTTATACATTTGGCAATAATGGTGAAATTCTTTAAGCAAATGGACTCTGGAGCCAGAATATTTGGGTCCAAATCTCAGTTTTTAACTTACTAACTATATGATCTTCAGTACATTACTTAACCTTTGTGTCTGTTTTCTTATCTATATTATGAGGATAATAATAGCATTTGTCTCCAGATGTTTTCTGCAGATGAATAAATCATAATACTTAAAGCACTTACAATAGCTTCTTGTTCATTGTATATGGCAAAAACTAAATAAATGGTAACTGGTATTATTTATATGCATCCACATAATTATCCAGCAAGGAAGGAAGGATTTTTGAATTTATCAGTGAGAAAACTCAGGCTCAGAGGTATTAAGCAAACAGAACAAAATTTGTCAAATATCTCAGGGTGAGAAAGAGTGGAGTTGCAATTTGAATCCTGTTGAGTGACTCTGGTGATCATGTCCTTTCTATTCTGCTGTGATCTTCTGTATTTGTCCCCTATCTTTGCAATAAATACAGATGATTGACACTTAAAATATTTCTTTATCTCCTGAATGCTTATTTTAGACTAGATATAATTGACACCCATCTAACACAGGGTCTACTGCACAAGGACTCCACTAACAGGAGGCAGCTGTAATCATGATCTATTTCAACATGAGCTATTTAGGACTGACCTAAATGGATACAATTTTCTAAATTTTTAGTAGATCCATATAGTTTACCTTTCCACTGGTAAGTGCCTCACACATACAAAAAAAAAAAGTTCTTTTTTTTGGGGGGGGGCAGATTTGGTCAATAATAGGAATAAGGATTTACACATCATTCTTATTTCCTTATTTTACATTTATATTTGATAATAGAGAAATTGGATATGGTAAAATAGTAGGCCACCAAATACAACAAAGTCAGTGAATAAAGGACAAAGAGTTCTGGTTTTATTCTTGGTTTTCTATTGGAAATACCAAAGAAATTATAGTAAGAAAAAAATCAGATACACTAGATATAAAATCAGCTCTTTAAATAACATTGAAGGTTATTTTTTAGATGTTTTTAATTTACTTTCTGTGGTTTACGGTTGTATGAATGTTAACACATGCATAGGCTTGTGTAAGTACTAATACAGTCAGGATACAGAGCAATTTCATCATCCCAAACAGCTCCTCTCAAAGGTTATGTTTTAAATAAATGTTTGAAAAAAAAAATAAAAAGGTTAAAGTCAGAGATACAGGAAGGAATAGGAAAAATGAAAAAAAAAAGAAAAAGATTGAAAACTTGAACAAAATCTGAAGACCTAGGTTTTTCTCCTGATTCTGCTGCTAATTATCTGTAATTTTGTGGACCTTCATAGCTTTAAAAAAATTTTTTTAATGTTTATTTCTGAGGGAGAGAGAGAGACAGAGTGTGAGCAGGGGAGGGGCAGAGAGAGAGGCAGACACAGAATCCAAAGCAGGCTCCAGGCTTCAAGCTGTCAGCACAGAGCCTGACCTGGGGCTCAAACCCACGAACGGTGAGGTCATGAACTGAAATGAAGTTGGACGCTTAACCAACCGAACCACCCAGGTGCCCCCCTTCATAGCTGTTTTTAAGCCCCAGTTTCTTCATCTTTAAAATAAAATTAAGCTAAATGAGTTCTACTACTCTTCCTTGATTTTGAATTCCAGAATTACGATTCTGGGTTAAATCATATGAACCTAAACATTTCAGAAATAATTCTTACTTTAGTTATTAAATAAAGATATCTTCTCCATTCTTTACATGTGATCTACTTCTGAGATGTAGTCTTTAATCTTGTTTACATCCATTTCTTTTTTTTAAGTTTTTTTTTAAGTTTGTTTATTTTTGAGAGAGAGAGACAGAGAATGAGTAAGGGAGGGGCAAAGAGAGAGGGAGACACAGAATCCGAAGTAGGCTCCAGGCTTTGAGCTGTCAGCACAGAGCCTGATGCGGGGCTCGAACCCATGAACATAAAATTGTGACCTGGGCCGAAGTCAGATGCTCAACCAACTGAAGCAACCAGGTGCCCCTGTTTACATCCATTTCTTAATCTAACTATTGAAAAGGTTCCTATGGCACATAAACTATATAAAATTACATTGTCTTTGATTCCCTTTAGAATGTATGATTTGAATTAGTTTCATCACTGTAATGACATTTTGCCACATTCCTACTTAAATGTGATATTTAAATTGATAAATTGTAACATTTTTTTAGTAGCCCGTCTAAAACCAAAGAAGATGACAACTGAAGAATAACCACTGACATGAAAAACTCCAACTTTTTTTACATGCTGTACTCTCTTTTGCATTTCCTGGAAGTCGTGTGAATCCACCTTGGCAAGTTAAAGTGAAGGAAAATATGTGCATCCTCCACTTAAGGTTTTCTACAGGATTTATGTTTCAGCTGGCTATTTTACCAGATCATTTAAATCAGGGCCATTTTCCCTTTCATCTGTGTTGTTTCCTTTGAACTCCAGGAGACACTGTGATTGAGAAGTAGACATTCAGTGCCTGGAATAGCACCAGCTTTTTGTTTATTGCTTCACAGGCTACATTTTGTGAGATTAGTGGCAGAGCATTCCCTCATTATGTCACTGAATCTCATTTTCCCTGATGACCATTTAGCATCCCCTCTAGGTATAAAGTTCTGGCTTGAGTGTGGCTCCCTACTGTGGACTGCCCAGGTTGCAGGGCCAGTCTTGCTGCAGGAAAGGGAGAGTACACTATGGGCAGTGAGCAGGGGTCCCTGTCTCAGGTGTCAAAGGTAATGCAGATCAACTGTGAATGTGTGTGAGTTGAAGTGAATGTATGTCAGTTCTGTTCATATCTCCACAGCCAGCGATGAGTGGAATCTACCTCTTTTAGTGTCAATTTTTCAGTAGAAACAGTGGCTCTAGGCCTGGAGCCTTTTGGTGGACTCAAGGGAAGCCACTGAGTAGAAGGAATGGTTATGAATTAAGAAGGTGAGGGCTCTTGGCCCTGACAAGCTTGAGCCAATTGGGGCCCTATTTTGAACATCACCACTGAGTTTAAGCATGAGTTCTATTAACCAAGAATCCTTCTATAGCATAAAGGGATGTTGTAGGAGACTGGCTGTTTAGATAAACATACCCTTGATATGTGTGTATTCAACCTTGGAGGACTCTGCTATTTGCAAGTAACCCTAAGGAGATCATGGCATATGATTTTTTTAAATGTAATTTAAGGTATAGATTTAAATATTATACACTGTGAGACTGATATGTGGGACTAAGTTATTAGATGAGTGAATCTAGCCAACTGTCAGCCTCTATATGTTGATACTTTTTGCATTGTCCATGTGTTACAGCATAGCCTTTTATGTAATGATGTAAGCATTTTTCTTTGTAGTGTGCATGGACAGACATATTCAGAAAACATGAGACTCTGGACAGAAATTATATTTGTGAAAAATTCAGGGGTCTTTATCAGCGTTTATAAAGATATATGTATTATAAACTTTACCAAAGATGTATAGCTATAGATTCCCCCAAATATTAAGAATCTATTGTTGTGTTATTAGTATATGTATGATGGCAAACCATTAGCCTCTAATAATTCAAAGTAGAGATGACCTTTGTAGTAGCATGAAATAGTCCTTTAGCCCTGTAATTTTGCAACTATTGTACATACTATCAGAGAAAGAGAACATGCATATGTTATATGTATACTGATTTGCAAATTAAAATACAGTACTAACAAATCTATAGGTTTCAGTTAAGCTTAGGTTTAGCGATATCCAATAGAACAATTATTTAAAACAAATATGGGGTGCCTGGGTGGCTCGGTCAGTGAAGCATTCGACTCTTGATTTTGGCTTAGGTCATGATCTCACAGTTTCATGACTTCAAGCCCTGAGCCCCACCTCAGGCTCTGCACTGAGCACGTGGAGCCTGCTTGGGATTCTCCTTCTCTCTCTCTCCTCCTTCTGCTGGTGCTCTCTCCGTCTATCTCAAAATAAATAAATAAACGTTAAAAATAAAACAGGTTAGTAGTGCGTTCAACTAAATGAAATTTAATTTTTCTTCGATGTGAAATCTGAAGGTTGATAGTCAAAGGCTGCTTGGTAGTTCCATGAGGTCATGGTGGAAAAAGCTCTATCCTCACATGGGTCTTCTATCCTCACCTGGGTCTTCTGCCTCATGGTACAGAGCCACTGCTGGATTTTCCTCATTGCGTTCACATATGAAGCAGCAGCACTACGATTGCATTACAGTGGCCAGAGTTTAGCTGCAAAGAGGATTAGGAAGTGACAATGAATCGAGCTGAAAGTTGAGGTTCTGTTACCAAGTTGGGAAAGGGAGAAGGGATAGTGCAGTATGCAATTAGAGATATCAACACCGTGTATGTGAAATGTTTGTAAAGTTTCATTTATCTCAGTTTTTTATATAAACACTAAATATAAGTAGAAGTTTTAATATTTTCTTTCCATATACAAATGGATCATTTATGCACCTACTGGGGTGTGGCCCCTCACATTGGAGGCCTGCTTTCCAATTCAACTTATGAGAGAAGTACAACTGGAAAATACCTTTTTCCTCCACCACTCCTCCTGAAGGGGGTTATTAGGCAGCACTGCTGGCCACACCTGTGTGTGTAAACAGTGGGTACAATCCCATGTGTGCTATTCAGTGCTCTGTAGAGACCAGTCCTTCAAATGGGACTTCCCAGATACCTGAAACATTTGAGAAGCCAGTTTATGTTTCATACACAAATGAAAAAACTAAAAGGTATTTATTTATTTATTTTTATTAATTTTTTTAATGTTTATTCATTTTTGAGAGGCAGAGAGAGACTGAGTGTGAGTGGGGGAGGGGAAGAGAGAGAGGGAGACACAGAATCTTGAAGCAGGCTCCAGGCTCTGAGCTGTCAGCACATAGCACAGAGCCTGATGCGGGGCTGGAACTCACCAATGGTGAGATCATGACCTGAGCTGAAGTCAGACGCTTAACCGACTAAGCCACCCAGGCGCCCCTAAAAGATATTTATTTTATAAATGCCCAACCCAGACAAGTGTTTAACGCATAGTCATTGTGTGTTACACGTTTGCCCTAACTTGCTTTTCCTTGAAGCAAACAAAATAAAATGAGATCTGAAGTATTATAGATTTTTTATTTGCAAATACCGGCATATATTTTGTGGTGGTCTGAAAAAACTTATGAATTAGGGCTTCAGCAGCAAGATCCTAGTAAATGTAAGAATTGGTGATCCTGAATCATATTCCCCTTAATTCTACTTGCACTGATGTGCCACTTTCCAGTTGCAAAGTGTTCAAATATACATATTTTTTTCTCACTTGATTCTCAAAAATATCCTCAAGATAGTTTAAAAAGTATGGGACTAATATAAAATCAAGTAATTTCAAAGTTGGTGATCACGTGTTCTAAACTTTTAAGGCCCTGAGAAATAAAGCAATTTTCCCAATGCCACACAACTAGTTAGGAATATAGCTGCAAACACACATCTTCTGACTCCTGGGAAATATTTTTTGCAAATACTTGTTTGTATTTACCCAGCAATATCAACTTCATGTGAGAGAAGCATTTACTATTAAAATAATGTTATTTTGGGGCGCCTGAGTGGCTCAGTCAGTTAAGCGTCCCACTTCGGCTCAGGTCACGATCTCATGATTCATGAGTTCAAGCCCTGCATTGGGCTCTGCGCTGACAGCTCAGAGCCTGGAGCCTTCTTCAGATTCTGTGTATCCCTTCCTCTGCCCCTTCCCTGCTCCCGCTCTCTCTCTCTCTCTCTCTCAAAAATAAATAAACATTAAAAAGTTTTAAACTGTCATTTTATCTTGAATATTATTTTCTTAACCTCTGTACTTTCAGTGAATACAAAATCTTAATAGTGTTGAGTATATTAGAAATACACTATCCAGTGTAGTAGCCATTAGTTGCATGTGGCTGTTTAAATTAACTAAAATGAGGGGTGCCTGGGTGGCTCAGTTGGTTGAATGTCTGACTCTTGGTTTTGGCTCAGGTCATGATTTCAGAGTCTGTGGGTTTGAGCCCTGTGTTGAGCTCTGCACAGACAGCATGAAGCCTGCTTGAAATTCTCTCTCTCCTTTTCTCACTCCCCTCCCCTATTTGTGCTCTCTCTTTCTCAAAATAAATAAATATACTTGAAAAAATAAATTCGCTAAAATGAAAAATCCAGTTCCTCAGTCTCACTAGCTACACTTTAAGTACTCAATAGCCAGATCTGGCTAGTGGCTTCTGTCTTTGACAATGCAAATTCTATGGCATTTCCATCATCATAGCCAGTTCTGTTTGACAGTACCATGTTAGAAAGCTATCCTAGTTACTACTTCTTGGTGAATTACAATTACATTCTTTTATCAGCTGGTGCATGGGGGTGACAGGGAGGGAGAGTCAACAAACAAATTAGCCTAACAAAAGGGCTTAGAACATACTTGACTCTCTAAGAAATATTTTTTCCTCTTCAAGAGAAAATATGTAGGAAATTAGGATAATAAATCCCATTAGGCAGATGAATGGTTTTTGGGAAGTCAGAACAATGGTTATTATTAGATGGTACTCTAGATAAGCTTTTTAGGGGAAACATTTTATTTATTTTTTATTTTTTATATAATTTATTGTCAGATTGGTTTCCATACAACACCCAGTGCTCATCCCAACAGGTGCCCTCCTCCACGCCTATCACCCACTTTCCCCTCTTCCCCACCCCTTTTCAACCCTCAGTCTGTTCTCAGTATTTAAGAGTCTCTTATGGTTTGCCTCCTTCCCTCTCTGTAACTTTTTTTCCCCCTCCTCTTCCCCCCTGGTCTTCTGTTAAGTTTCTCAGGATCCACATAGGAGTGAAAACATATGGTATCTGTCTTTCTCTGCCTGACTTATTTCACTTAGCATAACACTCCCCAGTTCCATTCACGTTGCTACAAATGGCCAGATTTCATTCTTTCTCATTGCCAAGTAGTATTCCATTGTATATATAAACCACATCTTCTTCATCCATTCATCCTTGATGGACATTTAGGCTCTTTCCATAATTTGTCTGTTGTTGAAAGTGCTGTTATAAACATTGGGGTGCACGTGCCCCTATGCATCAGCACTCCTGTATCACTTGGGTAAATTCCTAACAGTGCTACTGCTGGGTCATAGGGTAGATCTATTTTTAAATTTGGGGGAACCTCTACACTGTTTTCCAGAGAGGCTGCACCAGTTTGCATTCCCACCAACGGTGCAAAAGTGTTCCCGTTTCTCCACATCCATGCCAGCATCTATAGTCTCCTGATTTGTTCATTTTTGCCACTCTGACTGGCATAAGGTTATATCTCAGTGTGGTTTTGATTTGTATTTCCCTGATGAGGAGTGACATTGAGCATCTTTTCATGTGCCTGTTGGCCATCTGGATGTCTTCTTTAGAAAAAGTGTCTATTCATGTCTTCTGCCCATTTCTTCACTGGATTATTTGTTTTTCGGGCGTGGAGTTTGGTGAGTTCTTTATAGATTTTGGATACTAGCCCTTTGTCTGATATATCATTTGCAAATATCTTTTGCCATGCTGTCGGTTGCCTTTTAGTTTTGTTGATTGTTTCCTTTGCAGTTCAGAAGCTTTTTATCTTCATGAAGTCCCAATAGTTCATTTTTGCTTTTAATTCCCTTGCCTTTGGAGATGTGTCAAGTAAGAAATTGCTGTGGCTGAGGTCAAAGAGGTCTTTTCCTGCTTTCTCCTCTAGGGTTTTGATGGTTTCCTGTCTCACATTCAGGTCCTTTATCCATTTTGAGTTTATTTTTGTGAATGGTTTAAGAAAGTGGTCTAGTTTCATTCTTCTGCATGTTGCTGTCCAGTTCTCCCAGCACCATTTGTTAAAGTGACTGTCTTTTTTCCATTGGATATTCTTTCTTGCTTTGTCAAAGATTAGTTGGCCATACATTTGTGGGTCTAGTTCTGGGGTTTCTATTCTATTCCATTGGTCTATGTGTCTGTTTTTGTGCCAATACCATGCTGTCTTGATGATTACAGCTTTGTAGTAGAGGCTAAAGTCTGGGATTGGAAGAATAAATCTTGTTAAAATGTCAGTACTACCCAAAGCAATCTACACATTCAATGAAATCCCAATCAAAATTGCACCAGCATTCTTCTCAAAGCTAGAACAAGCAATCCTAAAATTTGTATGGAACCACAAAAGACCCCGAATAGCCAAAGTAATTCTGAAGAAGACGACCAAAACGGGAGGCATCACAATCCCTTATGCATTTTAAAAGCTTGCTGTGTGCTCTGCACCTGTGAGCACTGCTATATTAAGGGAGGGTCATACGCTGTCCAGGGCCTGGCCCTTCAGGAGGTGTTTTTTTCGGAGATTGTTATTTGCTCTCTGTTGTTGTGACTTTGGTTATTTTATTACCCTACTCGTAGTGATATTTTGGACCCTCCACCAGGTGTGCTTTGATTTCTTCCTTGGAGTAGACCTGTAAAGGAAAACAGACAAACAGGAGACAAAAACATGCAAACACACAAACAAATAAAAACAAACAACTAAAGACTAAAAACAAACAAACAAAAACCCAAAACACCAACTACAAGTAAAGAAGAGGATGGAGGTGGTGCTGATGCAAGAGCACATACAAAGAGAGAAATGACAGGAGGGCAGGGATAGAAAAAAATGAACATTGACTAGGCAGAGAGACTAAAAGGCTTAATCCAGAGAGAGAGATAAAGGAAAATAAAGGAGGTGGGGAAAACGAAATGAATATAAAGTTACCCAGGCAGAGAAACTGTATGTCTTGATTATTCCAGAGAGAGAGAAAGGAGTGTAAAGAGGGAGGTGTAGAACATGTATCAAGACAATGGATTAAGTAGGTCTGTTTAGACAGACCAATAACCAGAGTGACCAGCCTAGGGGAGGGAAGAGATAAGGAGGAGAAATGGGGGGGGGGTGGTTAGGATGTTAGAATATATCTATATATCCAGAATTGACCTAGAGTTATGGAGCATCGCTTGTCAGGAGGAGCTGTCTGCAGGGTCTGTACCGCTCTAGTGGATATGCAGTTACCCAGTGCAAGGGGGCTTGGTTTGGCGTAATCTGGACCCACCTCCACTATGGGCCCTGGGAGTGATCCCTGAGGCCCTGCCCTGGTGGTGGTGGTGGTGGTGATTGTGCAGGAAATGGTGATGCCCAGTCTCTTCTCCATGGAGCCAGACCCAGTAGACTCCACTTGAGTCATCCTCACTGTGCTGCAGGCGCAGACAGGGCGGTCCTTCTTGCTCCGCCAATTCTCCTGGCCCTGTGCTTGGCTAGGATTCAAAGTCCCTCTCCATGAACTCTGGCACTGGGGAAGCTTTTCTCAGTGCGGTGATATGTGGTCCTGGCTGGCTTTGTCTGTGCCACTGCACTTCAGGGAGGACGCTTTCTCCTGCTGTGGACTGAGGCAGACACAGGCAGGCCTTATCTTTTCCCACAGTACTCCAGGGAGGGGGCCGTTTTCTCCTACTGTAGACTACACCGCTGTGCTTGCTGTGAGCCCCTGGGGTGGTGGACGCAGGCAGGCTTTGTCTTTTCCCACAGCACTCCAGGGAGAAGGCTGCTTTTTCCTACTGCAGACTGTGCCCTTGGCCCAGCCACTGAGCCTGGCGGTGGTGGACGCAGGTGGGTTCTGTACTATTGTGCAGCCCTCCAGGGAGGGAGAGAACCACTTTTTCCAACTGCGGACTGAACCCCTGAACTACCACTGCACCCAGGCCCCTGGCTCCCCTCCTCCCCACGTGCTCCAAAAGGGAGCTGGTTCCAGCCGGAAGAAAGACCCGCAGTTAGAGATCAGATCTCTCTCAGTCTCAGTCCCAGGTCTTTCTCCTGTCCAGATATGGTCCTGCACTTCCCTAGCCACTCTTTCTCTTCCCTTTGTCTTTCTGTGGAAGGGTGTCCCTCCCCTCCATGCCCACGCAGCCTTTTTTTATCTCCCCCAGTTCGCAGTTAACCCACCTTTTTTCCAGCTTTCCCATTTTCTTCCTAGTGGATTCAGTCTCTTTTCCTCCCAGGCTCTGGTGTTCAAAGTCCTTTGGCTTCTGCACTTCTTTGTTTGAGACATGCGGGAAGTATGGATCCCCCTACTTCTCCACCCAGGGAAAACATTTTAGATAATAATTTTTATCAGCAGTAAAGCAGTTTGGGGACAGTACTGGTTTCAGGCCCCTATCGGTCAAGTTTTAAGTACTTTGAATGAATATAATTTCCAACAGTGTGAAGTTGAACATGGTACTCTTTCAGAAAAGAGGAAAAGAGAATTACCTAGAGAGGAAGAAGAGAAAGCTGGTTTCTGTCATTTAGGATAAAAATGCACATTTACTTACGCACACGTGATCACATCCTCACAGGCGTTTATTTCAATTGAGCTGCAACGTTCAAATTCATTTTTAATACTTTTATATGGCAATATTGGGCATTTGACAGGACCTGGATAGTGAATTAAATTAGCCTCTCACCAGTAATTAGACAGCCTCTGTATCTTTGACCCTCCCACACAGCCTCATAGCCTTAATGTGAATTATACTGACACACTGGAAAATTGTTGGGGACTTTGAGGAGAGAATCTAATTGTAGAGGCAAACCACAGAAAAACAAAGGAGGAATAAAGCAGTAAGTATATATGAATTCAAAGAAAGAAAATCTCAATGTAGAGTGACAAGAAAAAAGACATTTCACAAAACAAGATTTGAACTTCTGAAGCATAAAGAGGATTTTGAGAGGGAGAAAGAAAATTGGCTCTTCTGAATCGGTCATGAAGAGTCCTGAAGATGTACATGAATGTGCTTGCATTCTGGCAAGCGTGGAGGTTTGGGACAGACCATGGGAAGGCCCTGTGGGAATGTGAGTGTATATTTGGTTAGTGATAACAGCATGGACTGGAAAGGTGGGACATGGCAAGGAAACAGAGAAGCTTGAAAACAAAGGTGGTGGCTATGGACCCTGTTATCAAACGCAGCTTTGTTGACTCTTAGTTGCAGAAGGCAGTGACCAAACTGGTCTTTTAAGACTGGAGGGTGTTGTTCAGGGTGGATCAGATGGAGAATGACATTAGAGACCAGAGGGTACTGCTATAACCTAGGGAGTCAGCTAATATTTACCGAGCACCTACTAGTCTAGGCCCCAGAGACATACTAGAGACAAGCCAGAGACTGATTTTGAGAGCAGTGGGTGCAAGATTACACGTTCTGAGGAAAGGAAAGAGTAGTTAGAAGCTACAGGAGGTTTATAAATCCCTTGTATTCGAGAATGCTGACATTAAAAATAAAGAAAGAAATTCTTTTCATTTTTAGGCCATTTATATTATCATATATGTTTGTAATGCCTCTTTTCTATAAATTCATTATAATATTGAAAGTATGGTATTTTCATGGAGGTTAGAAAGGAATACCTGCCCTTTTATTGGCTTTGCCTTATGCGAAGAGCTCAATGGAGGGAAGGGGTCCTGGTGGTTCTGCCTGGAAACTCCAAAAGGAAGTCTCTGCCTTCACTTTTAGGCAATCTGATGGCAGGTGGAGCAGTCACTGTGGGCACTAATGGCAAGCGTGACAGTCACTGTGGCTGTTTATGATTAGATAGCATCAGGCCCCCAGTGATTCATTCACTAAACAGCAACAAAGTGTTGTCCCCGCCCCCACCAAAACCAAAACCAAAACCAAAACCAAAACCAAAACAAACAAACAAACCAAACACAACTTTTTAAATGCTTACCTTAGGTCCTGGAGATACAGCAGTAAACAGTCAGGTAATAGAAAGTATTTGGTGGGGAGTGCCTAGGGAGCATAGAACCACATTTGATGCTGATGCTCTGGGCATGTGCTGCATGGTTCCTTGTCTATACAGAGTCCTCTGCATTTGCACCAGAGAGCAGGACATAACCATCCACGTTGAAAAACAGACTATCAAACAACCGAGGACAATAGTGGGACAACCTTTTTTTTTCCCTCCATCTCTAGCATTCCTGTTCCTAAAAGCTAATGTGTATTTTTTAAAATCTATCTTCTCTATAAATTTGTGTCCCTTTTCTGTAATTTATTCATTAGAACAAGGCTAGTATCATGCAAGAAAAAATGAAAGTAGGTCTATACATAAAGGCTTAATATATTGTTAGTTTAAAAATTGTTCTGTACCTACATATCTGAAAAAAAAAAAAAAAAGCAACTTCAGAGTTTTCTAGTTTTTATTTTGGACCAGATTGACAAACCAGAATCTAATCTACATTCTCTAGGGACAAAGAAATTTAACTACCAGGCCAATGTTGGCCTGATATCAGGCTTTATGTCAGCCAGGACTTGAGCACATTAAAACCATGTGAAGCTACGTGGCATACATATTAATATAGACATGACAATCTGTAAATGCTTTCTATTGACTTAATCAATTGACTTAATCAAGTAGAGAGTACTGAATGTGCGGTAAAAAAGTTACCACGATAGCCTTTAATATAGTTTACTTATATGTTTGCCTATATTCAATTTTAGAGCTAGTTTTATATTTAAATAAAATGCTTATTTGTTTTCTGTGTATCTCCACAATATCCAACAAAAGAAGGGAAGGATTAAATAAATTATTCAATATGCATAAGGTGGAATTTATGCATCATTACAGCTTCCGCTTTTCCCTTTAAAAAATATTTTTATGGGGGTATGCTCATGACAAAATATTCAGTAAAAAAATCAGAGTATAATATTATATTTATAGTACAATACCATATAAGTAAGAATGAAAATAATATTATAAGATATAGTATGAGTTAATTTTATTAATATAATGCTATATAGATTTATTTTACTTACACTTTAGATTTATTTTTTTAATGCTGTTGGATTTTCTAATTCCTAAGAAAAAAAAACAAAATTAGAACTTAAAAACATTTTTAAATCACTGCTTTTCTTTGTGTTTTAAAGAATTTGCCTTTGATTTGTCAATTTTAGTACTTCTCATTTTATAAATTGATGTGAATTCAGAGTAAACTGATTTCAGTGTTCTTTCCTAATGAAAGAGAAATATTGCCAGCAGCTTCCTCATGGAGTTTTAGCACTTTTAAGGCCAGCATGTTGCATGTGAAATGATTGAAAAATTCCTTTAGCAAACATTCTTAGTATCTGAAATATTTGAGGATATATATTTGAACAGCTGTGTTTTAATCTGATATTTTAAAATTGTTTAGCTCTTCCTGGTGCAGGAAGTTTGTCTTGATATTGGTTTTATTAGAATGGTAGTTATGTTCAGAACAAACTTCTATGGAGTGAAAGGCATTTGTTTATCAAATTGTAGGTTCTTGTTTATAAAAGACAGTTAGCTCCCAGGTCATCGGTACTTTAGTTCATATTGCCTGTTATAGTTCTTGGTATTCCAGAAGAAGGCACAGTAAAGACAGACAGTAGATATTTTACCACAGTGAATACAAATTGTTAATGAGTCACCACTGATTCTTAAAGGACACATCATGCCATTCATTGAGTTTTCCAAAAGAAAGATGCTTACAGATAAAGGGGTTTATATGGCAGCAAGTCTATTTTTGAAACTTGCTGAGAATCACCTTCCAGAATTTAATCCTATCTCAGAAGGGATTATCTCGTTTAGGATAAAGGGGAGTTCTGATTCAAAGAGTCATTCAAGTAAAAAATTACCTAGGTCTTAGCCATCTAAATTTGGGCATTTATCTCAATTATTATTTCTCCTGACATTATCTGAAAAGACTATAAAATTTATTGTGAAATGTTTAAGAACTTATATTAGCCTCATCTAAGCTCTAACTCTAGTAATGGCGGCACCACTGATTTACATAGTTCTCCATATGTTAAAGCATGGAATTTGCAGGACATACAGAAAAACCTTTTGAAGAAATCAGAGCCCCCTTAATTTGGTCATTAAGACACATACAAATAAACAGGAAATGTCATAGGTGCTCATATAAGATAGTCCTTGAAGTACAGTCCTTATCCTTCCAGTTATTATCTGGGGAACTGGAGCAAGGAATTTCATTCTCTTCAGTGTCACCTACATGCTGACGTTGGGTTGAATGACATGATGGAATTACTCTAGCTCCATACTTGGTCCATCATAATAGAAGCTTTTAATGAATGAGCAGTGAGTTTGGAGCCCGGGCAGAAAAAGATGATGCTTGTTAGAGGGTAACTAAGATGACGTTAATCTTGGAGGCCAGAACAAAAAGCACAGAATAATGCCTTTTAATCTGTGTAGTTACAAAACCTGTAGGGAGATGGAAATGGTCCCTGACTTGGCACAGACTAAGTCCCTACATTTTTTTTTTCTCCCCTTTATACCAAAGAGCTGACAGGGGCAGGTTTGCTGCTTTAACTGGTATCAGAGAGACCATTCGCTAAGGAGTAGTGCAGTCTTTCAAAGTTGACGCCTTAGATAAATGTCAAATAGCTTTATTGTAGTTATTAAACTACAAGTGTCTAAAGAAATGTGGAGAGAAAATTAATTTATTTTAAACTTTTGTTAGAGTTATCCTTTGTTGTGTAACAAATCAACCCCAAACTTACTGGCTTAAACAAACATACATGATTCATTATTTCTACTGGATGGTATTTCTCTTGGTTTTTCCTGGACTTGGTCATTCAGTGGGTGGGTGAGCTGGAGCTGGCCTCAGGGTGGATTGGCCCAGCTGTTGAGATTTCCATCCTGAGCTTCTTCACCTGAAGTGCTCTCAGGGCACAATCCCAAGAGGGCAAAGGAGGAAGCTGCAAAATCTCTCGAGGCCTGGACCCCAAATGTCACATAGCATCACTTTTTCCACATGTTATTGGTCAAGGCACATCACAAGATCGGTCCAAACTCAAAGGAAGGGAAAATAAACTTGACCTCTTAATGGAATAAGTGGCAGAATCAAATGGCCAGTGAACATTGGAATAATTATTGTAGCCATTTCTGAGAAGAAGAAAAAAAGAAAAAAAAAAAAGGAATCTACCTCAGCATTTCAACAAGAACAAGTTGGGTGAATTTACAAGGAAAGTGATGCTAGGTGACCAATCTAGTGCAAACTGCTGATGTGAAGAGTGGAAGCAAAGAACTCCCTCAAATGCCTAAACACTTGTACATTGCCAAGTTGATTGTTTACCATGTCCAGATTTATTCAGGACAGCTTTGTTTATGTCTGCTGGCCCAGAGTAGAAATAAATATAGCTTTCTCTTTTCCTCTCAAAATATCCAACTTTGGTTAACAGATTTTACATTCACATTAAGTATAGTTTGACTGTATACATTTCATAACTTGAGATTCTATCGTGCTACGGTAAAAATCATGTTGACAAATCATGTTGACTAATATCTGACATTTCTGCATGACAGCACATACTTTGGAGGAGGAATATATCTGGAGAAGAAAAATTAGATAAAAAATTCACATCCAGGAACTTCTGTCACTGATACATTAGTTTGCAGCTGTGGAAGCTATTAGTTAGAAGGTGCCTGTTGAGTGTGACTGTTGGAGCTGCCCAAGAGCTAACTTCATCAGAGAGCAAGAATCAGAAACAAGTAGGCAGAGAGAGAGGCAGTACCACCAAGAGAGAAAAGACTCAATTTCCAGCTCCCTATCACTAAACGTTAGGTAACGTGCCAAACCTCAAAGACTCCAACTTAAAAAGTAACTTCAACTAATTATTGCAAAAATATACCTGAATAGGCATTTCACTTAAAGGAAAATACAAGTAAAGCAAAATAATGATAGTAACAAGAACATCATTGTGGTAATATTCAAAGAAGTAAAAATGAAGCCATCTTGAGATAGTATTTTATGCAATTAATGCCCCCTCTTTTTTGCCTGCCAGAATTTTAGTATCTAAATGTTTGATATATTATATGTAATTGGTTAATGAAAGGCAAAAATGAAATTCCCAGTTCTAAAGTGAGATTGACTGGATTGAAATCAAGTTCTTCTTTCTCTTAGTCACATAACTTAGGGCAAATTACTTGTCTGTGTCTCAATTTTCTCATATGAGTAAAAGGGGTTGATGATGATAATAATATCTACGTATTAGTAATATCTACACTATCTTACGTTTATGAGACAAATGAGCTAATAGAAATAAAGCACCCATAAGAGTAATAGTATAAAACAATACAAAATAAACATTTGAAAAATATTGGCTATTATTTTATTGCTGTTGGCATTAGACATTGATACAAACTTTTTACGGTGCTAAACGGCGACATATATCAAACACTATAGAAATGCTCTTTACTTTATTCCCAGTAAACACACTTCTAATAATTTACTCAATGCAGTAATACAACAGAAGGAAAAAGATCTATACTGAGGGATGGCTAATGCAGTGTTATTTTCCTGCCAGAGCAAGCACTTTATTTGCTTTATTTCCCAACTTTGTTTACAGTGTTCAAAGCACATGGGATTGTTAATATTTTTCTCCTTATGTTACAAACTAGAACTGGAATTCAGATTCTGATTGGTGAAATCCTAGATGCATACCAATCAGTGACTAGTTAAATTGATTATTATGGTATATCCATAAAGCATGTACTAGGTAGCAGTTATTAAAAAGAATGAGGAAAAGCAAAACAAAAGATCTTGGTTTCTAATATCATTCTTTGATAAAAAAGAACCAAAGCTCTTTGGAGAAATGATTGAATCCAGGGCTGGGGGAGTGAATGCATAAAATGGGCCTGGAATGTCTTCCCTTCCAGAAAGTAAGAGGTGCCAACAACAACCAAAGTCAACAGCACCCTGTGATGTGTGGGGATGTGTCAGAGGGACACAGGAAGCAACTGAAAGAACTCTCAGTGTCTGAAGCTGGAATCATTTGAATAACAAAATAAAGTAGTATTGGATTATAAAGTGTAAACTAAATATTCACAAATCCATACAGATATAAATAATTGAATAAAAAAGTAAATAGGGGAGAGGCACCTGGTTGGCTCAGTCAGTTAAGCATCCAACTTCAGCTCATGTCATGATCTCAGATCCTGGAGCCTGCTTTGGATTCTGTCTCCCCCTCTCTCTCTCTGCCCCTTTGCCATTCACGCTCTGTCTCTCTCTGTGTCTCAAAAATAAATAAACATTAAAAAAATTTAAAAAGTAAATAGGGGAAAATAGATAAATCTCCCACGTAGAAGAATTGCAAATAGTTTATGTAGATACTCTGCCTTCAAAGTGGACCATAATTCCCACTCCTTAAATGTGGTCTGTACATAGTGACTTTCTTCCAAAAACTACAGTGTGGAAAGGGGGAAAGAAGAGTATTTTATAGTAAAGAAACCTGCCTAAACATGCCCTATCCAGGTGATCGAGGTTAACATCAAGAGTAATATGTCATGCTAATAATATGTACCCTTGATGTGGCATGATGAAAATGACAATTTGCCTCTGTGGGCTTCCTCCCCAAATCCCAGTCTAAGCATGAGGAAAACATCAGACAAATCCCAACTGAGTAACACTTTATAGAATACCTGACCAGTCTTCTCAAACTAGTTATCAAAAACTGGGAAAGTCTGAGAGAGTGTCATAGGCAGGAGGAGACACAATGCCTAAATAAAGTAAGATATACTGAATGGGATTCTGCAATAGAAAAAGGGAATTAGGTAAAAGCTAAGGAAGTCTGAATTAAGTATGAAGTTTTAGATAATAATCAATATTGGTTCACTAATGATAACAGCTGCACGAGACTAGCATAAGACGTTAATAGTGGAAATGGGATGGGATACATAGGAACTCTCCTCACTATTTTAGCAATTTGTCTGTATATCTAAAACTGTTTTAAAATAGTTTATTTTAAACACTCTCTATCTCTGCATTCACTCTTCCTGTCAGAAAAGGAGAGTACAGAGCATATAGAACAAGGAGGGTGAAGGACAGAATATACTGTCGGTTCTCAGGCTGAGACAACAGCTGGAGTTGTGGGATGAGGAGAAGCATTCAACTGGCTGAGAGATTTTTTTTTTAAGTTTTTTTTTTATTTATTTTGAGAGATAAAGAGAGAGCACAAGCAGGGAAGGGACAGAGAGAGAGGGAGAGAGAGGATCCCAAGCAGGTTTCACACTGTCCGCAAAGAGCCCAATGTAGGGCTCAATCCCACAAACTGTGAGGTCATGACCTGAGCCAAAATCAAGAGTGAGACACTTAACCGACTGAGCCACCCAGGTGCCCCCAAGAGATTACGTTTTAATTTTTATTGAAATAGAATTGTTTAATATCTCATGGTGCAAACTGTTATAAGAATCAGAAAAGGCTTTGAGACCTTTCTAGGGTATTCAGGGGAAGGAAGAGTTACCCAAAAGAGTGGGTTCGAAAGCTCCTTTATGAAACAAATAATATTGGTTCTTGGTGTCTCATCACAAATGCAGATAGTTTAATAAATTTGTTAAATGAAATAGTTGTTGGATAAATGAATGCATCCACACACAAACAGGTAACTTCAGGTGATTGAGTGGAGTCTTGTGTGCTGTTTGTGTATCTGTCTCCTCCTTACAGTTATCACCAGTATTTGTTTGCATTCATGTATTTACTCAGGGCTTTGTGTCTGGGAATTAGAAAACCTCAAAAGAGGTTGTGTTTGAGGTGAGGGATGGGAGGAGACAGATGGCTGGAAGGAATGATGAGACATCTCTTCTGCATTGGGTTTCTTGGATGGGGTGGTCTATGGAAGGAGAGGAAATACTCAAAGACGCTCTTCAGGAGACTATGGGATTCTAGGAGAAAGGATAGGTGTTCTAGCTGTTGGGGTTGTTCATGGACCATGTGGAAAGCATATTACAGAGGTGGGAAGAGGACCACATTTCCTGGCTCTGCAAGGAATCAAGCAGTGCTCCGGGAAACTGAAGTTCAGCAGCTGTAGAAAGCTGACTGGGCACAGAAGAAAAGTATTCTCACAACTGCCTCATTCTGCAAGGTGGTGGTAAGACTCCCTTCTAGAAGGATTTGGACAGCAGGAGCAGTAAGTGGGAGCAGGAGAGGAGAAGGAGAATGTCTGCAGTTGATAAAATCCTTTTTCTAGACCCTCAAAAAATAATTGATAGAATCTTTGAGAGAGGCTTATTATTTTGGTTAGGCAGGTAGAGTCTGAGAATCGTAATTTTGGCCTAAAAGTAAATGTGACCTCATTCAGAGAAAAAAAGATTGGCAAGGCTAGCCAAAAATACACATACATTCAATTTGATCTTTGGAGGTAAGAGGTGCAATATTATTCTTACATCTGTTTTTTAGATAAAGAAAATGAGGTCTAAATAAGTTCAGATTAAGGTCACATAGCTAACAAACTGGTAAAAGCGAAATGCAATTGTAGTAATTTTTCTCTGCATCATATATGTATAACCCAATATATATGGTAATTAAACTACAGTTAAGGGAAATTGTACATTGAACATCAGTAGCAAAATGTACAGTAAACAAACTTCCAAGCTCTTTGTGTGTTATGACAGATTCTATTATTCATTTTGGTTTTATGGGGAACTTAAGGGGGAAGTTGATTTTTTCCCCTGATTTTCACTTAGCAGTCATAGATCAACAAGTGTAATGAATGCCAAGTGGGAAAGCTGTACCCTGCCTCCTGCAAGTGGACTGGTACATGCCCATCTTATAAAGAGTTTTATTTTACACTCACCTTACTCACTCTCAAAAGACTTTTGCAAAAGAACTTGTTTTCTCTCTGGTTAGGCAATATTCCTTATAGATTGATTACGCTACTATTAATAACTAGCACTTTTCCCTTTATGAGTCATTGAATTCTTTTTGGAACATCTCTAATTCCAGGTGACATAAATTTCAATTTGCATTTTTCTCCTGGCTTCTCCCCCACACCCTGACACACGTACATAGCAAAATACTGCTTGAGCATATTACTTAAAGCTTCACAAACCTTAGTTACCTGGGTTTCTTTCCACCCACTCGAGCCAATCTAAGTAGTGCAATTGAAAGTGCATGTCCTTCTTTCTCTTCTCATATGTTTTTGTGGTTTCGCTTGATAGCATTAATAAATGTAGAGTACAAGTTCTAAAGCCAGTCTTGGGCCTTTAAAAACTAATTTATAATTTTGTAACATCTGCTTTTTCCATCCTGTGGCCATCCATGAGTAGATTTATTTTCTTAACCATTAGATGATTATGTTTTCATCAGATTAGGGAAATGAGTGGAGAAGGTGTTCGGGACCAGTAGGGCCTTTACAGTAAGAACAAATTGGCAGCAGCAGGTGGAATGTGTTTGGAGGAGAATCAGCATGTACAGCACGCACATGCCAAATTGCTGGCTAATACAGCAGTTGTTGGCTCCCACAATACACAGTTGTAGCAGATCTTTTTATTTTTTTAAGTAGCCCTTTTCCTTGGCGTGATTAATATTCTTTCATTTTAACACAATTGCAGAAGATGGTGAGTCTTTCATGCCAGCCATCATTTCTAGTAATTTCTTAGTAGCATCCACTGCATTATCCCTGGTCTCTGTAGATTCAAGATCAGCTGGAACAGGAGTCATATTATTGCACGACTCTGGGATAATCTTATATAAAGCACAATATGTCTACATTGATGCCCAATTTAGAATAATTGTAGTAGTCTCTTTTCCCATCAGGTAATCTGAAGGAAGATTAATTGTGGAAATAATTGTTATGGAAAGCATGTACCTCCTTTCTATTTCTTTGTAACCCAAAGTTCATGGAGAATCATTGTCTGCCAACCTTGATAAATTTTAAAGATAGCATGGTGATCAATAACCTGTTAATCTGACAGTAACTTGGGTAGTCTGTTTGCTTGCCCTTGACTTCCAGTAGGATTTGAGAAGCTGGATCTGATAGCTGTCTGCAATGTAGAAATACTTGAATTCTTTCCTTTGTGCAGTACAAAACTTGGAGAAAAATTCCCTAAAGCTCTTTGAGGAATATACAATATGTCTTTATTTTTGTCCTCCCAGATTTCATATCCTTTCCTCAAAGAGTAAGCAAAAGTATATTTTTCTAAACCTGACAGACTTCCCTCAGCTCTCTTTTCTTTGGTCCTGTTTTTTATACTCAAAATAATAAGACATGCCACTCTCTGCCCTTTCTAGCCCATACATATTCTACCCTCTTTCAGACATATTTCTTATAGACATCTCACAGTGATGAAGTGAAAGAAAAGAGTTCTGAATTACTCTTTGATCTAAGGATGATGCTATATATATTGTGCAATTAGGAAGTGTCCTGAACTTGGGCCAGATGTTATCTAATAACATAAAGTTCCATCTATCAATGAGTGTATCAGGCCTGCTGAACTATGAAACAGCACCGTCTAATCTGCCCCAGAATCGGAAATTGTGTGAGAAGTAGATTAAGTGATTTTGACCCAATTTATTTAATGGATCTCTCTCTGGTTTAACTTTTTCCCACACAATGGTACAGATTCTGCCTTTTCTAAGCCCACCAAGTATTTCAGGCAATTTTTGAAGTGAAAAAAAAAAAAAAAACCTAAAGAGAGAAGATTGGATATTCAATACACGTATTTGGCTTCTTTTAATATTTGGACACAAAAGTGGACCAAATAAACACATTCTTTATAACCTGCACTGGGATCATTTTTTTCCCCCTTGGCAGAATCAACACCTGGATTTTAACCACAGTTATCACATACTGTCTTTGAGTCTCAGTTTTCCCCAAATTAACTGTATCTCTCAATTAGAGATCCTTAATCAAGAAAACTTTCTAACTATTAGATTATCTTCAGATGCAGGTTTAATAGAGGGAGTAACAAAGAGAGAAAATAGTATATTGGGCTTGTTTCATGTTGATAGGTGATATTTGATGCAGACAGATTATCGCCTTATACCAAGTGCTATGTTGTTGAACTCATATTGTCTCTGCAGTAACCTGCAAATGCAGCAACCCCTTGATGCTTTTGAAGTTGGAAAGTGGAATCTCAGTTACCACAGCTAGTGGGTGGCAGAGATAGGGTTGCAAGCCAAACATTTTATCCACATCCAGGCTCTTCATGAGCCCTGCTTTCTTGACTGGGTAGGTGTGTGTGTCAGAGACCAGACTGATCAGCCAGAGCTGATTCTTCGTTCCATGCCCCTGTCACTTTCTGTACTTTACCTTCAGGTTCTCAAACACACCAACGTCTGTTTTGCCTTGAGGATCTTTGCATTTGCTGTTGTCTGGTTTGGAACCAATCTTCCTTCACTCATTATTGACTCCTTCTTATTCTTATGGCCTCAAGGGGGATGTCTTCACCTCTGGGAGGCCATCTCTCACCACTCCATGTAACGTAGGTTTCTCCTCCCCTAACCTACTGGCATTCACATTCACAGCTTCTTCCTAGTATTTCTGTCTTTCCACAGTTCACGTTGCATATGTGATATGTGTTTATCTGCTTGCTTAATTAATGTCTGCCTCCTCCCCCTTCATATTCCCCACTAGCTTTGTTTTAGGGACCCAATAAATTGTTAGATTGTTAGATGGATTAAGGCAGATGTTCAGTACAATGTCTGACATAGCGGGTTCAGCAAAATTGCAGTTGTTGTTTGTATGTTTGTTTTTGTTTTGGTAGGAATACATCACAAAACCAAGGCATGTCTGCTTTTCAGCTGTAGGAGTCCACAGTCACAAATTACGCGAGAACTTAAGAAGAACATAATTCCTCTCTGAGAACTAAAGTTTTGCATGAAAACTGGTCAAAGTGGGTAAATCACTTCAAAGATGTTGACAATTGAGACCCAGTTATAGGCTGACTGATGTTACAAAATTTCTAAAAGTCAGCACCTGTTATTGACTGAATTATGCTCCCCAAAATTTATATGTTGGAACCCTCACCCCTGGTACCTCACAATGTGCCTGTGTTTGGTAAGAGGGCCTTAAAGTAGTGACTAAGTTAAAATGAAGCACTTAGGATGGGCCCCAATCCAGTTTGAATGGTGGTGTGTATATATATATACACACACACACACATATATAATGTGCATCTATATCTATATATCTATATCTATATCTATATCTATATCTATATCTATATCTTTTGATTGGTAGTATCTTTGTAAGAAGAGGAAATTTGGACACAGACACCAGAAAGAACATGTGAGGAGACAGGGAGAAGATAGCCTTCTGTAAACCAAGGAGAAAGCCCTTAGGAGAAACCAAACCTCCCAATACCTTGATATTGGACTTCTAGACTCCAGAACTGTGGGAAAATAAATTACTCTTATTTAAGTCTTTCAGGCAATGGTATTTTATTAGGCAGCCATTGCAAACTCACGCAACATCTAAGAATCAAAGGAAAGTTGGACATCCAATGACAAAGCAATAAGATAGTCATAAAGGAAAACCTTGCCATTTCTTGTTTATTGCTCAAAACAAACCTCATGGATTTTGTGTATTCTCATCGTGTTGCCAACATTTTCTGTGATGGAGATGAGGTGGATTTATCAGTTTGGCTTGGCCTAGTGCCACACATATTCAGTTCTCATATTATTCACAAAACAAATGTTTTTATATGATATAGCAAAGAGGCTTTTTTGAGCCCTTTTCCTTAGTTTTAGAGAGAAGTAATTGACATGTCTCACTGTGTAAATTTCAGGTATACAGCATGATTGTTTCATTTACATATATTGTGAAATGATTCCCATAATAGATTTAGTTACCATACACCATATCAAATAGATACAATAAAAAGAAAAGAAAAAAATTCTCCTTGTGATGAAAATTCATAAGATACGCTCTCTTACAACTTTCCTATGTATCATACACCAGTGTTAACTATAGTCATCACGTTACACATTATAAGCATACCGTGGAGATACTATGAGTCCTGTTCCAGACTACCACATTAAAATGAATATCACAATAAAGTGAATCAAATAAATTTTTTGTTTTCCTGAAACATATAAAAGTTATGTTTATACTACTGTATTAAATATGCAATAACATTATGTCTAAGAAAAGAATATGTATTCCTTAATTAAAAAATACTTTGTCCACTGGGTGTTATATGTAAGTGCTGAATCACTAAATTCTACTCCTGAAACCATTATTACACATATGTTAACTAATTTGGATTTAAATAAAATTTTAAAAATATACATAGTTGCTTAAAATGCTAACCACTATCTGAGCCTTTCAGTGAGTCATAATCTTTCTATTGGTGGAGGGTCTTGCCAGGCATTGATGTTGATGCCTGCTGACCGGTCAGACAAGTGGTTGCTGAAGGTTGGGGTGACTGTAGCAATTTCTTAAAATAAGACAACAATGAAGTTTGCACATAGATTCCTTTTGTGGAGGATTTTTCTGTAGTATATGATGCTGTTTGATAAGATTTACCCACAGTAGAATTTCTTTCAAAATTGAAGTCAGTCCTCTCCAACCCCATTGCTGCTTTTTCCATGAAGTTTATATAATAATATTTTACATCTGTTGTTGTCATTTCAAAAGTCTTCACAGTGTCTTCACCAGAAGTAGATTTTATCTCAAGAAACCACCTTCTTTGCTCATACATTAGGAACAACTCCTCATCTGTTAACGTTTTTTTTAATGTTTATTTTTGAGAGAGAGAGAGAGAGAAGGAGAGAGAGAGAGAGAGAGAGAGAGAGAGCGCATGGGTGGGGGGAGGGGCAGAGAGAGAGGGAGACACAGAATCCAAAGCAGGCTCCAGGCTCTGAGCTGTCAGCACAGAGTCTGACCTGGGGCTTGAACCCATGAACTGCAAGATCATGACCTGAGCCGAAGTCAGACACTTCACTGACTGAGCCACCCAGGCACCCCATGTTAAAGTTTCATTGTAAGATTGCAGCGATTCAGTCACATATTTAGGCTACACGTCTAGCTCTAGTTCCCTTGCTGTTTCCACATACCTGCAGTTACTTCTATCACTGGAGTCTTGAGTGCCTCAAAGTTATCTATGAGGGTTGAAATCAGCTTCTTCCAAAATTCTGTAATGTTGTTATTTTGACCTCTTCCCAAGAATTGCACATGTTCTTAATGGCATCTAGAATGGTGAATCCTTCCAGGAGGTTGTCAACAGACTCTTCCCAGATCCATCAGAAGAATCACTATCTATGGCAGCTACATGAAATGTATTTCTTAAAGAGTAAGACTTGAGACTTAAAATTACTCCTTGATCCATGGGCTACAGAATGGATGTTGTGTTAGCAGCCATGAAAACAACATTCATCTCATTGTACATCTTTATCAGAGTTTTTGGGTGGCTAGACACATTGTTAATAAGCAATAATCCTTTGAAATAAATCTTTTTTTTTTTCCTGAGCAGGTCTCAACAGTAGGCTTAAAATATTTAGTAAACCATATTGTAAACAGATGTGCTGTCATCCAGGCTTTGCTATTCCATTCACAGAGAACAGGCAGAGTAGATTTAGCATAATTCTGAAGTTCCTAGGATTTTCAGAATGGTAAATGATCATTTGCTTCAATTTAAAGTCACCAGGGGCTCCTGGGTGGCTCAGTGGGTTAAGCATCTGACTTTGGCTGAGGTCATGATCTCGCGGTTTGTAAGTTTGAGCCCCGTGTCGGGCTCTGTGCTGAGGGCTTGGAGCCTGGAGCCTGCTTTGGATTTTGTGTCTCCCTCTCTCTCTCTGCTCCTCCCCTGATCATGCTCTGTCTCTCAAAAGTAAATAAATGTTAAAAAAAAATTTAAAGTCACCATCTGTATTAACCTCTAACAAGAGAGTCAGCCGGTCCTTTGAAGCGTTTAAGCCAGACACTGACTTCTCCTTTCCAGTTAGGAAAGTCCTAGACGGCATCTTCTTTCAGTATAAGGCTGTTTCATCTACACTGATAATCTGTTTAGTGTAGCCACCTTCATGAATTACCTTAGCTGGATCTTCTGCATCTTCTGCACTTTCTATCTGGCACTTGTTACTTCACCTTGCGTTTTTCTGTTATGGAGATGTCTTCCTTAAACTTCATGAACCAACTTCTGCCAGCTTCCAACTTTTCTCCTGCAGCTTCCTAACCTCTCTCAGCCTTCCCAGAATTGAAGAGAGTTGGGGCCTTGCTCCGGATTAGGCTTTGGCTTAAGGGAATGTTGTGGCTGATGTGATCTATCCAGACCCCTCGGACTTTTTCTGTATCAGCAATAAATCTGTTTCACTTTCTTATCATTCACATGTTTACTGCTGTAGCACTTTTAGTGGCATTCACAATGTGGCTGTTCAGTGCTGAGGCTGAGCTCAGCACTGAACAGCTGAGGCTTAACTTTCAGCCCATATCAATTTTCAACATACCTTCTTCACTAAACTTGATCATTTCTAGCTTTTCATTTAAAGTGAGAGAGGTATGTAACTCTTTTTCACGTGAACACTTAGAGGCCATTGTAGGATTATTAGTTTGTCTAAAATTAATATTTTGGGTCTTAGGGAATAAGGAGGCCAAGGAAAGGGAGTGAGACAAGGGAACTGCTTGTCAGTGGAGCAGTCAGAACACACACAACATTTATAGATTTCTATGTCCATTTTATATGGTGCCCCAAAACAATTACAACAGGAACTTGAAAGGTCACTTGATCACAGATCATCATAAAAAGATAGTAATAGTGGAAACGTTTGGGATGTTGTGAGAATTACCAAAATATTACAAAGAGGCAAAGTAAGCAAGTGCTGTTGGAAAAAAATGGCACCAATAGGCTTGTTCCAGGCAGGATTGCTACAAATTTTCAATTTATAAACAGTGCAATAATTTATGAAGTATAATAATGTGAAACACAATAAAATGAGATGTGCCTCTTCCACAGCTTTTTATCCATTTGTCCATCAATGACATTCAGGTTGTTCCCATGTCTTGGCCTGTAAATAATATTGCTATGAACGGGGGGGTGCATATATCTTTTTGAGCTAGTACTTTGTTTCCTCTGAATATATTCCTAGAAGAGGTATTGTTGGATCAAATGGTAGCTGTATTTTTAAAACATACTGTTTTCCATAGTGGCTGTACCAATCCCACCAACAGCGCACAAGTGTTCTTTTTTTTCTTCAAATCCATGCCAAGGTTTGTTATCTCGTCTTTTTGATGATGGCCATTCTAACAGGTATGATGTGATATTTCATTGTATTTTTACTTTGAACTTCCCTAGTGCAAAGTGATGTTGAGAATCTTTTCATTTACCTATTGGCCATTTGTATATCTTCTTTATAAAAATGTCCATTCAGGTCCTTTGCCCATTTTTAATTGGATTACTTGGGTTTTTTGCTATTGAGTTGAATGAGTTCCTTGTATATTCTGGATATTAACCACTTATCAGATATATAGTTTTCAAATATTTCTTCTCAGTCCATAGGTGGTCTTTTCATTTTGCTAAAGGTTTATTTTGCTGTCCAGAAGCCTTTTAGTTCGATACAGTCCCTCTTGTTTATATTTGATTTTGTTGCTTGTGCTTTAGGTGTGATTTCTAAAAAATCATTATCAAGACCCATGTCAAGGAGCTTTCTTTCTATGTTTTCTTCTAGAAGTTTCATGGTTTCAGGTCTTACATTTAAGTCTTTAATTCATTTTGAGTTAATTTTTGTGAGTGGTATAAGGTGGGTTTTTTTTGTTGTTGTTTTATTTTGTTTTTGTTTTTACATGTGAATATCCAGTTTTCTTAGAAAAAATGGATAAGAAAGAAGAGAGTGTGTTTTTCTCATTGAGTATTCTTGGATCTCTTGTTAAATATTGGTTGACTATATGTGCTTGGGTTAATTTCTGGGCTCTTGATTCTGTTCCCCTGGTTTATTTGTCCATTTTTATGCCTGCATCATGCTGTTTTAACTACTGTAGTTTTCTAATGTAGCTTGAAATCAGGAAATTTGATGCCTCCTGCTTTGTTCTTCTTTCTCAGGATTTCTTTCAGGGTCTTTTGTGGTTCCATTTTAATTTTAGAATTTTTTTTTCTACTTTGGTAAAAAAAATACCTCTGGAATCTTATAGAGATTACATTGAATCTATAGATGCCTTTTGGTAGTATTAAAATTTTAAAAGTATTAACTCTTCTAATCATTAAACATAGGATACCTTTCCATCTCTTTGTGTCTTCTTCAATTTCTTTCATAAGTATCTTACAGTTTTCGGAATAAAGGTCTTTTACCTCTTTGATTAAATTTATTCCTAAGTATTTTTGTAGTGTGTGGTTTTTGATGCTATTGTAAATAGGATTGATGTCTTTATTTCTTTTTTAGAAAATTTACTGTTGTGTAGAAATACTACTGATTTCTGTATATTAATTTTGTATCCTGCAACTTTATTGAATTTATTAACTTTAAGAGATTTTTGTTTGGTCTTTAGGATTTTCTATAAAGTCATGACATCTGTGAAAAAAGAAAATTTTTCTCTTCCTTTCTAATTTTTATTTTCTTTCTTCTTTCTTTCTTTCTTTCTTTCTTTCTTTCTTTCTTTCTTTCTTTCTTTTCTCCCTCCTTTTTTCCTTCCTTCCTCCCTTTCTCTTTCTTTCTTTCTTTCTTTCTTTCTTTCTTTCTTTCTTTCTTTCTTTCTCCTTTTATTTATGTTTCTTGCCTGATTGCTGTAGCTAGGCCTTCTAGTACTATGTTGAGTAGGAGTCATAATAATATACACCCTCTCTTCTTGTTCTGATCTTAGAGGAAAGGCTTTCAACCTTTTGCCATTTAGTATGATGTTAGCTGTGAGCTTGTCATATCTGGCCTTTATAGTGTTGAGATATGTTCCCTCTATGCCTAATTTGTTAAGTGTTTTGTTATGGATGGATGTTGAATTTTGCCAGATGCTTTTTCTGCATTAACGTGATCATATGATTCTTTTCTTGCATTTTATTAATGTGATATATCACACTGATTGATTTACATATGTTGAATCATCCTTGCATCTCAGGGATAAATCCCACTTGATCATGGTGAATGATCCTTTTTAAATTGCTGTTGCATTTGGTGTGCTAGTATTTTGTTGGGAATTTTTGCATCTATATTCATCAGGGATATTGGCCTGTAGCTTTCTTTTCTGGTAGTGTCCTTACTTGGCTTTGCTATTAGGAGAATCTGGCCTTATAAAATGAGTTTGGGAGTGTTCCCTCCTCTTCCATGTTTTGAAAGATGTAGAGAAGGATTGGTATAAATTCTTTGTTTGGTAAAATTCACCAGTGAAGTCATCTGGTCCCAAGCTTTACTTCATTGAGAAATTTTTTTTTTTATTACTGATTCAATTTCCTTACCAGTAATTGGTCTATTCAGATTTTCTATTTCATTCTCATTAAATCTTGGTAGGTTGTATGTTTCTAAAAATTTTTCCATTTTTTTTTCTAAATTGTCCAGTTTGTTGGCATATAGTTGTTCATATTAGCCTTTTGTGGCACTTTGTGTTTCTGTGATATCAGTTGTAATGCATCCTTTTCATTTATGATTTTGTTGGTTGGGGTCTTGTCTATTTTTCTGTTGAAATAGTCAAGCTAAGAATTTGCCAGTTTTGTTTATCTTTTTGAAGAACCAACTTTTAGTTTGGTGAATCTTTTCTATTGTTTTTCTGTTCTCCATTTTATTTATTTCTGTTCTAACTTTGTTATTTCCTTTCTTCTGCTAACTTTGGGTTCAATTTGTTCTTGTATTTTAGTCCCTTAAGGCAAAGAGTTAGGTTGTTTATTTGGGACCTTTTGTGCTTCATGGTGTGGATGTTTATTGCTATGATCTTCTTTTTTAGAACTGCTCTTGCTACATCCCATACATGCTGGCGTATTTGTTTCCATTTTCATTTGTCTCAAGAAAAATTTTTATCTCCCTTTTAATTTCTTCTTTGGTCCATTGATTTTTCAGGAGATTGTTACTTAATTTCCACATATTCATGAATTTTCCAGTTTTTTTCTTGTTACTGATTTCTAGTCTCATCCTTTTGTGGTCAGAGAAGATACTTGCTATGATTTTAATCTTCCTGAATTTGTTAAGACTTGCTTTGTGCCCTAACACATCATCTATCCTAGAAAATGCTCCATGTGTACTTGAGAAGAATGTCTAATTTACTGTTGTTGGATAGAATGTTCTGTATATATCTGTTAGGTCTATTTGGTTTATAGTGTTGTCCAAATCCACTTTTTTTCCTTATTGAGTCTCTGTCTTCATGATCTACCCATTGTTGAGAGTGGGGCGTTAAAGAGCCAGACTATTACTGTATTGCTGTTTATTTCCACATTTAGCTATGTTTTTTGTTTTTTGGTTTTGGTGTTTTTTTTTCTATATATATTTAGATAGTAAACCCAATGTTGGTACATAAATATTTATAATTATTATATCTCCTTGATGGATTAGCCTCTTTATCATTATATAATGGTCTTTGTCTCTTTTTAGTATTTTTAATACCAAGTCTATTTTGTGTGATAGAAGTATAGCTACTTCTGTTTTTCTTTTTGTTTTGTTTTTTGGTTTTTGGTTACCATTTACTTGAAATATGTTTTTTCATACCTTTACTTTCAGTCTGTGTTTTTGAGATTAAAGTGTATCTCTTGAAGGCAGCATATCATTGGGTCTTGTATTTTTATCTATTCAGCCTTTCCATCTCTTTTTATTGGAAAATTAATCCATTTACATTTAAAGTAATTATTGATAGGTAAGGACTTATTAGTGCCATTTTGTTAATTGTTTTCTGATTGTTTCATAGATTCATTGTTCCTTGTTTCTTATCTTGCTGTATCTTCTCATGGGAAACACACTTTTAGGTGACTTTTGTGATCCCCAACTGCTGCTGTCTATGCTCTTATGAGACCCTTTACCCTAGAGTGTGGGTGGTACTTGTGGCTTGTTTCTAACCAATAGAAGATGTAAGAGGTGACAGGATATATATGATTGCTTATGTGTAGTGTGTTATGTAACATTATATGTTTGTTACATAAGATTTTAGCATTCATTTTGCTGGAATCTCCTTTGCTAGCTTTGAGAAATTAATTGGCTATGTTGGATCTCATATGAGAGGGAAGTGCAGGTAACCTCTAGGATCTAAGGGCTGCCTCTGGCTAACTACCACCAAGACAGTGAAGCTCTCACTTCTCAGTTGAAGTACTGACCTTCACAAGAAACTGAATCCTGCTAACAACTTGAGTGAGCTTGGAAGCAGAGCCTTCCCCAGTCAAGCTTCAGATGAAACCAAAGCCCTGGCTAACTTCTTCATTGCAGCCTTGTCAGACCCTAAACAGAGAACCCAGATAAGATGTGGTAATACTGTTACACAGCAATAGATAAGTAATATCCTGGGTTTCCCAAATAGTCTTCTTTATATGGAAATAATTTACTGTTTAAACCCAAGTTAAAAATTCCAGTTTATGATAGATTTCTTATGATAAATCTGTAATTAGCATTCTTAATATTATTTTTCTCATATATATATATATATAATTATTTACTAAAATAAATTTGGGTTAGTCATGTTATTATTGTTGTAGCTCATGTGTCCACTACTGTTCCCATTGTAGCTTAATAGATTGCCAGTTTGCTTTACACCAATCTGATAAGCTTAGTGGTTATAAATCTGCTCCTGAGAGGTAGATCTATTCTTCATGAAATGATAAAACATTGCTTCATTCAGTATTACTATTATTCAGATAAATACTATTTTAAGTGGTTTCTTTGGAGATTGCCACTGGCCTTAGGGATGGACGTCCTGTCTTTATAGCCAAGTACTGACAGAGTTTATTATATTGATATTTCTCTCTATATATTTACATTTTTAACATCTTTAAATATAAATGCTTATATAGGGACTCCTGGGTGGCTCAGTTGGTTGAGTGTCCAACTCTTGATTTCAGCTCAGATCATGATCTCACAGTCATGGGATTGAGCCCCATGTTGGGATCTGCACTGAGTGGACCCTGCTTGAGATTCTCCCTCTCTCTCTTTCCTCCCCGACTTGTGCTTTCTCTCTCTTTCTTTCAAAATAAATAAATACGCTTCAAAAAAAATAAATGCTTGTATATCCCTGGTGTTCCAATTTCCAGAGGAAAAACAAGTATCTATGGAGACTTTAATATTGGCTACCCTTGACTGTAATTTGGATAATTAAACAAAAATGACCAAAAACAAGGCTATTAGATGAGCCAAACATTCCTGTAATGGTGGAGTAATTAAAATACTTGTTTAAATTCAATGCATTGGCTAGTTTATAGGCAAGTAATTCATTGTGTACACACACACACACACACACACACACACACACACAACACCCAGTGCTCATCCCAACAGTCACCCTCCTCAATGCCCATCACCTGCTTTCCCCTTGCTCCCACCCCCCATCAACCCTCAGTTTATTCTCAGTTTTTAAGAGTCTCTTATGGTTTGGCTCCCTCCCTCTCTAAATTTTTTTTTTCTTCCCCTCACCCATGGTCTTTTGTTAAGTTTCTCAGGATCCACATAGGAGTGTCTTTCTCTGTATAACTTATTTCACTTAGCATAATACTCTCCAGTTCCATCCACGTTGCTACAAATGGCCAGATTTCATTCCTTCTCATTGCCAAGTAGTATTCCATTGTATATATAAACCACATCTTCTTAATCCATTCATCAGTTGATGGATATTTAGGCTCTTTCCATAATTTGGCTCTTGTTGAAAATGCTGCTATCAACATTGGGGTGCAAGTGCCCCTGTGCATCAGCATTCCTGTATCCCTTGGGTCAATTCCTAGCAGTGTTATTGCTGGGTCATAGGGTAGGTCTATTTTTAATTTTTTGAGGAACCTCCACACTGTTCCAGAGCAGCTGCACCAGTTTGCATTCCCACCAACAGTGCAAGAGGGTTCCCATTTCTCCACATCCTCTCCAGCATCTATAGTGTCCTGATTGATTCATTTTAGCCACTCTGACCAGCGTGAGGTGGTATCTCAGTGTGGTTTTGATTTGTATTTCCCTGATGAGGAGTGACGTTGAGCATCTTTTCATATGAATAGGCAAGTAATTCAAATGATTACTTTTGTGAAGTTTCTACTTGGATTTTCAAAATCTATCAGGACTTTTGAGTTAGTAATAAACAGGGCTAAGAAATATGCAACACATTTTTTCCTATGTACTCTTTTCTTTTTTGTGAGAAATTAAAATAAAGTGTGAGAAAATATGAAAACTAAATATTAAAACTAAGTATTAAATATGAAAACTAAGCAATTTTTATTATTAGGTTTTTCTATTACTTGCCTAAGTGTTAGTTAGTATATACTACTCAAGTCCTAAAGCATTTATTGAATACCTATGATGTATAAAGCTGTGTCATGTACTCTGGGGCACACTAGATAAGTGAAATGTGGCTGCTGGTCAGCAATGAAGAGAAATAAAAAGGGACACATTTCTTACTATGTCCTATATACATGCTTCCCTACAAGTATTCTAAACAACTCTTAGTTTTTCATACAACCACACCTTATCTGTTTCTTTGTGCTGGTTTTTCCCCAGACATTGTCTTGGCTAGCTTTTGTCCATTCATCAAAACTGACTTAGGTGGTCTTTCCTCTGGGATACCTTCCCTGACTATTCTTTTATCTAAGGCTAGATTAAGCATCACATTCCACACCTTTTATCACCAAGATATTTATGTTGCCATACTGCTTAGTATGCTCCATTGAAGTTTCTGCTTTTCTTTCTTCTATTTTCATGCTAGCATTTTCTCTCTATTCCAAACAGTAGCATTTGGTAAAAGGTTAACTAATTGCTACTAACAGGCCCCACCCAATATGTGTGTGTATGTGTATGTATGTCTGTATGTCTGTGTGTGTGTGTGTGTATATATATATATATATATATATATATATATATAGTATATATGATGTATGCACATATATGCACAAAATATAGATATTTATTAAATATCTTACAGATGTAAAGATGGCACACAATTTAAAAATAATAAAATATGCAATATTTTATTAAATTCTATATAGGCACTGATTCTCAAATAATGCTTTCATTAATTTTTACACAACTCTTTTACCCATACCAGCCTATGGTTACCTATGATGTGGCCATTTTTTAGGCTATTAAACACTTCTAAATTTAATTTGCATGATTAACATATTATCTGTTGCTTCCTTAAGTCTAGATAATCAACAAAACAACAAGTTCAGTCTTGATTTGTAGTAATCACTGATATTCATAATGAAAACACTCTTCTATCTATCTATGTATCTATTGAGAAAGAGAGAGTGAGTGAGCATGGGAGGGGCAGAGGGAGAGGGAGAGAGAGAATCTTAAGCAGATTCCATACCCAGTGAAGAGCCTGACTCAGGCTTGATCTCTCCACCTTGGGATTATGACCTGAGCTGAAATCAAGAGTTGGATGCTAACTGACTGAGCCACCCAGGTTTTAAATCTTTTTATCATTATTTTTTTAATTATTTAATGTTTTTCATTTATTTTTCAGAGAGAGATACAAAGTGTGAGTGGGGGAGGGTCAGAGAGAGTGGGAGACACAGAATCCGAAGTAGGCTCCAGGCTCTGAGCTGTCAGCACAGAGCCTGACGTGGGGCTCAAACTCACGAACAGTGAAATCCGACCTAAGCTGAAGTCGGATGCTTAACCAACTGAGCCACCCAGGTGCCCCTATATCTTTTTAAATAAAATACTTTATATCTTTATATATATATATGTATATATATATATATATATATATACATATATATATATATTTAAATAAAATACGAATAGCATGAATCTTACAGCAGAAAATATAGCACATTGTGCTAATGCTCAGACGATTCTTTTCTGTTATGTTTGAATTATTCCTTGTATTTAAAATTTGGGTTTGGATTTGATATTTCTATTGTAGCCGGTGTGGAGAGAGGGTGATGTGATATGTTGCAATGCAAACCCTTGAGTGTGATCTCAAACTACAGATGCTGATTTTGGTTTAAAAGGCTTAGGTTGGGGGCACCTGGGTGGCTCAGTCGGTTAAGCATCTGACTTTCACTCAGGTCAAGATCTTGTAGTCCTTGAGTTCAAGCCCCACATCAGGCTCTGTGCTGACAGCTCAGAGAATGGAGCATGCTCAGATTCTGTGTCTCCTTCTCTCTGCCTCTCCCCTGCTCGCACTCTGTCTCTCTCAAAAATAAATAACCAATAAAAAAATATAAAAAATAAAAGGCTTAGGTTGAACCACCAGAGTGAAAAAGGAAGGTGGGATGGTAGAGATTGGGTGAGTGGGTCCTAAAAGTGACTTTTTTGCCTTTTGTTCCTTTGGTGATATGATTTATGCATTCCTTTTAAGGCTTTGGTGTTTATGCTTTAACTTATCTATAATTATTATTCACTTGGCCAATAGACTTTTCTCTATTTTATCTTTTGGTATATTATTCTTACTTAGTTTCCCTTATGTAAATGAGGAAGTTAGAGGCATATCAGGGAAAATAATTGGTCATAACATAGAAAGCCATGCTGAAGATGTTACTTGATGGCTTGCATAATGTCAAGGTAAAAGGTGACTTTTTATAAAAGTCTATTTATTTCCAATGTAAGGATAGTTCATCTTTGGGCTTAGGGGATGACATTTCCAAAGAATAAACATATTTATTTCTGCCCTTTACTATTCTGGATCATTCTTCTACTAGAATGTAGTTCTAATAGGTCAGGGATTTTTGCCTGCTTTGTATAGTGCTGTATCTCCAGCACCAAATAAATTCTTGGTGCATATTAGAAGCTCAATAAATATATGTTAAGTAAACAAATCAGCCCGAGCTGGATATTGAGTGTAAATGTAACTATGTTACATGTGGACCATTGGGAAACCACAAATGATATCCAGGCTAGTTAAAAAGCATCAGAGTGCCCACCCTACAACTTTGTGGATTTATAACAGCTATTAAAGGACACATGCGGGGATTCAATCTCTTAAATGTAACCTGGTCACCTGAAATATGTAATTTTGCATCCAGCACACTGAATTATTTGAGCAATTAGACAGGTGATATACACAGTAGTAACCACAGGGTCAAGGGTGTAATGGTAGAGCACACTTATCATAAGCTTCATTTTTATGACAAGTATTGAGCACGTCATGTTTGTATTAGTTCTGTTTTCATGTCAGCTTTTCCAGGAAGATCTATATTAAAGCACACAGAAGTCTGAGGTAGTATTAGTTGCCAATAATAGGAATACTTATTGAGGGTTTTCAATATGCCATCTCTATCGTAAGCACTGTGTACTCCTTATTTCACTTAACACTGACAAAGTTTCTGTGCATGGGTTATTCTGACCGCTCTGCCTTCTTGATGAGAAAATAGGGACTCTGGTGTTTATGTTATTATTATATGTTTATGTCATTATCTGTTACTGTGGAACTTTTAAATTCATAATGTAGCAACAATAGAAACAAATGGGGGGGGTGGCTTAGTCAGTTGAGCAGCAGACTCTTGATATAAGCTCAGGTCGTGTTATCACAGTTCTTGAAATCCATACTTGTGTTGGACTCCATGCTGAACATGGAACCTGCTTGGGGATTCTGTGTCTCCCCCTCTCTCTCTCTCTGCCTCTTCCTTGATTGCAGTCTTTATCTTTCTCAAAATAAATAAATAAACTTAAAAAAAAGAAATATCAGAAAGACAGAGAGGTATGGTGGAGAAAGTAGATGGTTGGTAGAAAACATTGGTTTGGTTAATTAACCTTGGTCACCTCACTACCCACACTGGGCCCCAGTAGTCTCATCTGTTAAATTAGAGTAGGTCTTCAAAATCCTCTGCAGTTTTTGTTTTTAAGTTTCTGTAGTTCTCATTTTGATTTTCTCCTTGAGTGAATCCACCTATTGTTTCTGTTTAATGTGAACTCTTCTTGTTCTCCCTTTTTTCCTTGCCTGTCTTTCTTTTTTCTTTGCCTTTCTTTCTTTGCCTTTCTTTCTTCTTTGTCTGTCTTTCTTTCTTTCTTTCTTTCTTTCTTTCTTTCTTTCTTTCTTTCTTTCTTTTTCCTCATCATGATCCTGCTGAACTATGGGTCAAATGGGATTTGGAGCAAACTGAGAGCGAAAATAATGTGGCTAACATTTCCTAAGGGAAACCATATTCCACAGTAAATTTCTCTTCCTGTGACCCTTACCAGAGTTGAAAGTTATTTCAGCCAAATTAAGGATTAACAAGGCTTTTTTTGGATAGCTTGAGAGTCTCAGTGTTACCTGTCATTAAGGGAGGCTGTTCTGGTTGCTACTAAATCTAAATTTTCATTCATTCATTCATTCATTCATTCAGCCAGCCAGTCACATAACATTTAATGAAGTTTGCCTATTTGGAGGTAGTGCCATAGTGGGTCACAATGAGTGTCACTTTCTTTATGTCCAGGAAGCTATACAACTGGAGGTAAGGGATTACTGTGTAAACAAACAAACAAACAAACAAACAAACAGCATGTTGTAGTAAGTGCTAAATGGAAAGCATGCACTAGTTATTGCGAGATTATGAGAAAGCTTGCTAAATTCTAAAAGAGTCAGGGAAGTCTTTATTGAGGAGAAGATATTTGAGTTGAATCCTGACAATTTTGAAAAGTACTCTCTTGATAAGTTGGTGATTTTCTGTCTCCAGTGACAGCGCAACAGAAGATGACAGGAGAATATAGTATCTCAGGGGATACCCTTGTTATCTAAGCTTCAAATAACTTTATCCAGCCGGAGTAAGGCTGAGAGACAGCATTTAATGTCAAGGGGGACTGCTCATAATGTTCATATAAGAGATGAAAAATAACCACACAGGATTCTCATGGAAGAGACTCCATGCTAAGCTAGTGTCAAGTGGGAAAACTTGGAGAAAGGGCAGAATATGAACTGGATCTTAAGCAGATGAAAGACTAGCAGAGTCCAGCTCAGGAAACAGAGAATAAAAAGCCTGAAGAATATTCCAGTTTGAGAAATACAGAACTCTCCAGGTAAAATTGGGAGACAGTGAGAAGTCCAGAAAGGATAGCTGTGAACAGCTAGATTTAATGTTGGAAGTGGATGAGTTCAAATTTTGTAATCTCTTAAATGCCATACTAAAGCATTTGGTACTGATGAAGTCTAAGAGTTAAACGGTTTAAGTTAGTTTAGCTATGGTACTTTTTAGTTGCATAATCACAGTCGTGCCTCCTAATTTCTCTGAATTTTACTCTAGTTACCTTTAAGATGGGAATAACATCACTTTCACTGTCTATTTACAATAATCAATTGAATTAATACATACAAAGGTATTTTGTAAATTGTAGAATTCTATGCAAATAAAAAAGTACACGCATAGCCAACAAATTCAAAGTAGAAAGACACAAATCGGAGAATGCAAATTGTCAGTATAATTCAAGATGGCTTTGATGACAGGGAGATTAAAGTCAAGAAAACAGGTGGCAATGGCAGTGGCCCAATATGAGGGCTTATATTTAGAAATCATTCATGGCTGATCTCAAGCTAAATTTGGTCAACATGTGATCTAGCACAAAGAAGCCATGATGGTATACTAAATTCCCTACCACACACTCATTCTTTTCACCAAACTAGTGTGATCCAAGCCAAAGGTAATAGTTAGAGGTTTCCAAAAAATGGATTTTTTTCCTAATTTTTTCCTTCCAGTGGAAGGTGACATACATTCCTTTTAGCGCAATAAGGTTGAGAAATAAGCTGGGGAGATAACCCTTCTCTAGCCAAGTATAAGACCGATTTTTAGAGTTTTTATCTTCAGGCCAAAATACCATGATGGACTACTTCAGGAACAAAATTCTCCATTTTCTGCTACTGTGTTGAAGAACAAAGAATTGCTGTCTACCCTTGCCAGGGGCAAGCCATAAATGGATGTAGGGCCTTGGGCATGAAAGAGAGGGAAAGGTTTGTTAAAAGAAGGAAGGAGCTGAGTGGCCCAAGATTCAAGCAAGAAAGTATAAGAGGAATGTTTTCTGTCAACAAAAATAATGGACATGGGATATGTCCTGAGAGCCTAGGCCACACTGAAAGCTGCTCAGAAGGATACACCAAATAGACTGAGGAAGCCATTTCTGAATCCCCATTCTCCTGAGAGCTCTCTGTGAGTTGACATATACCACTTTTCCCTGATACAACAATTAACTATTTGTCAGGTTTTTACATATGTGCTTGGCTGGTCATTCCCAGGGCGCCCTCTCCCCACTTTTAGTCACTAGCATACAAATATGTAGTTTTCCACTGTAGAAAGCAAGAGGATACAGAGAACAGTAAAAGGGGCAAATAAACCAGCTGAAAGAAGACTGGTTTTGTTTTTGGCTTTACCCACCCTCCTTTCTGTGATATGAAGTTTGGTACTGGGGTTAGTATTTATATTTCCCCTTCCCCTGTAGGAAGTAGGAGTCTTGGGTAAGGATTACAATAGGTGGAGACCATTGTTGGGGGAGGGAAGCCACATCTTGTATAACCCACCCAAAACAATATATCTTCGCTTCCACTGTAATTCTCTAAAATATGGATAAGTATATATAAATATATTACATACATATGAATATATAGGCATATATATATTACATATAATATACTGTGCAATTTGTATTATTAATATATTATATATTTATTATATAATTAATATTAATAAATAATATATAATGTATAATATATAACAATATATATCACATGTAATATATAATCTAATATATAATTTATAATTATACAATATAATTATATACTATTATGTAAATACATATTTATTTTTTTACATTTATTGAATGCCTGTTTATGCTTCTCAGCCATTTATTGAGTGTTCATTCACTAATTGCCAACCACAAGAGTCACTAACATGGAAGGTAAGTATTATTCTCTCACATTTTACAGTAGAGAAAAGAGAAGTACAGATATAGGGAGTATAAGAATCTAGTCTAAAGCCAGAGAGTTAATAAGAGGGGAGTTGGAATATTTTCAGCCATATAAAAAATTCCATACTTTAAAAAATCCTGGGGGCACCTGGGTGACTCAGTCAGTTGAGTGTCTGACTTTGGCTCAGGTCATGATCTTGCAGTTTGTGAGTTCGAGCCCCGCATCAGGCTTGTTGCTGTTAGCACAGAGCCCACTTCGGATCCTCTGTCCCCAACTCTCTCTGCCCCTTCCCCTGCTTGCACTCTCTTTCTCAAAAATAAATAAAACCCTAAAAAATTTTAAAAATCCAGAATCAGTAAATCCTGGCTTATTTCTCTGTATCCATTCTAATCTTACAAGCAAAGGAGCAGAGAGAGTCCTTTTCTGTAAATAATAATCACGTGCAGATTTCTCACCGACTTGTTCCTTTTCTGGAATATGGTGTCATGGCTGTGAGAAGCAATGTTGTATTTTGGTGTCTTTCCAACTTCCCACGAATGCCTCAGTATGCCTGAGAGATTGAGTGCCCCATTGCGTCACAGTGTCAGTGTTAATTTCTCACTTATTACTGGAGGAACCTTCAGGAGTGGAGACACTCCAGAGCTTGTTTGCAAGGGTATACCTTGCTTTCATGCCTTCCCTGGAGGCACGTATGTGCCAATGTCCCAGAACTTCCCAGAATACTTGAGGAGCATTGTTTCCTTACAACTCCAGCTGTTCAGCAGAATTTTATAGTTTTGTGAGCCAGTGATATAGAGCTTTTTAGATCTAATTGAATTCAACAACAGGACAGTATGACAGGCAATCTTCAAAGACAGGAAAAGCTTTGGAAAGAGAAGATAAAATTAAAGGGACCTACTACCAACAATTCAAGAAAACTAAATCTTTAGCATTAACTGACTCTGAAGCAATAATACATAACTGAAAAATGTAGAAAATGGCCAAATATTTCTAAATTTAGTTTAATAGTCCTGGTATAAACCAGAAAAGCAATCAACTCATTAATTCATTCATTTATTCAATTAGTCAATTTTTACGGAATGTTTTCTACATATCAGGCACAATTTATCAACTATTTATCAATATAGGCTTTAAAAATACCATTTGGCTAAAATATAGGTCTATGTTTTCTTTAACTGGTATTCTCTTTAGTTTCATAATTACCTGATTCTAATTTACTCTTTGCCATTCCCTTGCCAAAACTGTCAAAGTATCATTTTGTTTAATTCCATGGCTGTTAATAAAACTTCTTCACTTTCAGGCTGATGTTTTCAATCTCTAGAAAGGTGTGAAATGATGTCTTTTTTTTTTTTATTGCAAGGACTTACTTATGCTACTTATGCAAGAATTTATAAAGACTGGGCACATGGTAAGAACGAAGTGTTGTTATTTAAAAGCTTATAACAAAGATTCTTAGGTGTTTATGATTATATATAATCATTATTGGCCTACTTTAAATATAAATGTTAACCAGTATGTGTGAATAGTGGTTAGCTATCTTATTTACGTAACTAAATCAAATATTGCTCAGGTTAACCAGGTTGGTGTGGTGACACATTGAGGTGTGATATCCAGACAGAGTCAGAGGGAGGAAAAGAAGGAAAAAAAAAAACCAGGAAGATGAGACTTGGGTGGGTGTGAAGCTTTTCTGGATGCATAATCGGTTTCCAGCCGGGATACCAAGGCCTCTACCTCTTTTTCTCTCTACCTCTTACCCCACTTTGCACACTCCCATTCCTGGGAGACAGGGAAGGACTGAGTAAGGACTTCTAGAAATCTTTATGTAGGTGGGATGGGACTAGTGAAGAGAAAAATGTTAATGGGAGCCAGGTAGAAAAATAGGAAGGTAATTGCAAGATACAACTTTAGAATAAGAGAGAATATCTGGTGAGGGATTTGGGGTTGTTACAGGTTAGAAGAGGGTATGTCTTCCTTCAGGGGTGGGTGTGTGATGACATGTAGGAAAGAGAAAAGAGGCCTGAAATGAGGAAGAAGGAAGTACAATTCATTAGCAGGTTGCAAGTGCTTCGTGTATTCCATAAGTGGTAAAATCTGTGAACGAGAGTTCACCTGAGGTCTGTAAAAGCGTTTATATGCAGAAATGTTGAAATGCCTCATACTGTTGAAAAATTGCTAGTACATTTTGTTTTATTCTTCTTTTAAATAGAGTTTAAGATGGCCTTCAGGGGCATCTGGATGGCTCAGTGGGTTAAGTGACTCTTGATTTCAGCTCAGGTCATGTTCTCACAGTTCTGTGAAATCAAGTCCCCCCACTCCACTGGGCTCTGCACTGGCAGTGTGGAGCCTACTTGGTATTCTCTCTCTCCCTCTCTCTCTCTCTGCACCTTCCCTGCTTATGCTCTCTTTGTCTCTCAAAATAAATAAATAAACATAAATAAAAATAAAACAAAATAAAATAAAATAAAATAAAATAAAATAAAATAAAATAAAATAAAATGGCTTTAACTATAGAGCATCTTCTGGGTTTTAGGTTTCCTACAAAGTCCAGACTCCATGCAGATCTTGCCGTCCTTGAGCTTGTAATCAATTGTACTGATTCTTCTCCCCTACTCAAATTAGCTCACAATTATGTCTACCAAAATTTCAGTTTGTATTTTATCCCTCTCCCCAAATTATAATTCTTTAAGCAATGTTAGCTCTATTACTTCCTAATTAAAAAAATTACAGTAAAGTATTAATTAATTTTCATAATGTATTGAAAATTTTCAGTGGATAAAGGAACAAAAGTGTAAAGAGGGCTCTAAGTTAATTTCAAATGAGTAGTCAGGGATTTTTAAAAGAGAGAGAGAGAGAAAAGAAGTCTGGGATCCCTGGGAGGCAGTTGTTTAGCCAAAAAATGTATTATTAATGTCATTGAAAATCAGTTCATTATTTAATATGAAACAAAGTACATAAAAGAGCGATTTTGTGGATTTTTTCTTGTTCTTTCATGGACACTGAAAGATGATTTGACTTCTTTACTATATATTGTAGTTCTCTATAGGGAGGCACAAACTAATATTTTCTTAGTTTTATTTATTCCCTGTTTTTCCCTACATTTTTTTTAAATGGGAGGGTCTTACTGATTCTTATACCTACTTACCCAAAACAATAAATCATATTTTGGAGGGGGAGGAAAGAAAAATAATGTTGATTTTTCTTTCCTACCTATATATTTTCTATATATGGAAATTTTTTGTATGAGAGGTGGTATTTGTTAAATATATATATATATGTATGTATACACACACACATATATATATATATATATATATGTGGATCTAATCACCATATTCTTCATCAATGGTGAGATGAAAACACACTTCATCACACTTATGTTGAACTATATTTTATATAAAAAGCTTTTAAGAAAATAAAGCACATATACCTTGAACTACAGAATACCAGAATGTGAATGTGGATCTTAATGCTAACTTTGAATTTAATCTCAGAATGTAATCCTCATTTTTAAAGAGTTATCCGTATTTTGGAGAAATTTTTATGACTGTGTACTAGAGAAAGAAGACAATTACCAGTACAGTGTAGCAGTAAGAGCAAAGAGCCTGTTCCAGACTGCCTGAGTTTTAATCCTGGCTCTTCTTAGTTTCTCCCATCTGCAAAATAGGCATGCTCCCTTTATAAGGTTATGCAAATTGAGTGATTTCATATTTATAAAGCACTTTGAACAGATTTAGCACACAGCACTATGTGGTTGTTAATAAACAAATATAAATAAATCACTCCTTGATGGGTTGGAAGTATATTAAACTGTACAGAGGAATATGCATAAAGTAATGATAACCCATGTTTATTTGCAGGGGTAGGTGTTTTCGCATGTTCATTTGCTGGTTATAATTGTGTACCTTTCCCTGATATTATGATCTTGGTGTACTTCTTAGTTGCTGATGTTGTTCCAGAAACTTATATTTCTACTCCTTTCTTTTGAGTTTGCTACATATTGTAAAACCTGAATATGGCAGATGGTTTACAATGCCACATAAGAAGGACTTTTTTCCAATTATGTTTTTATCAGGCAAGCGGCCCTACTGTGATGGGAATATATGGTTATGGCATTGCTATGAAATTGATATTGTCTGTTCCAGAAGGTTATAGAATTGAACAAACACTGGCCAGAATTATCCTTCACTTTTTCCAAATATAAAGTTAAAATAGAGATAAATAAAGGAAGACTATGTAGTTTTCATCGTCCTTTACCTCCAGTGGCCATCTAGAATTTATTAGACGGAGGAACAGAATGTATATGTGCGTGCAATCCTATGTAATGCAAAAATATTCTTTCTTACTCGTGTCCATATACAGGCTAAAATGTGGGTGATATGTTTAAATAATTCATTAATTTGCTATCTCATTTATCTAAAACATTTTAGATAAATATCACAACAATTTAGTTTATTTTTAATTCATATTCTCTACAAAATAGTTGCATTTGAAAATGTCAAGACTACTGACCTTTAAGTATTAATAATCCTTATACAATTACCATAGTGACTTGTTCCGTATGTCTATAAAATGTTTCCCAAAAGTTGCTGGATTACCACCAACTGAGAAGTTCAGAAATATCTATTTGATATTTTTTTCCAGCTGAGAAGCATTTCTGCCTCAATCCCTCAATGGTGCTGAATTGTATATTGAAGTATGGTCCTATCAAATAATATCTTCAGTAGCTGTTAAGTATATCTATGAATACCTAACAAGATTATTCATGTATTTCTTTTGCTCTTAATGTATCAGTGATGGCAAGAAACCATTATTTTTTGAGACTTATTACTTTTGAGTATTTGGGGGAAAATCCATGAAGTGCCCAGTTTTCGTCAACTTCTTTGGGACATTTACAAATTTACATGATTTTAAGGAGAGAGAGAAAGGAAGTGATGACAATAGCTCTGAAGTCCAATGTGCATGTCCTTTCTTTCTTCATTTAGTTATTGCTTAGACGTTTCTAAATCCCATGTTTATGTGAGGGAAACTGGAAGAGTTTCCAGTAAGCAAGCTGACTCTTAGGTGAATCAAGCATTCAGGTAGTGCTGTGACAGACTTTGGACCTTGGTGAGTCACCAGAAGTAATGAACCTTCAGATCCTGCAATGTAAGGCTAGGCTGGGAACCAACTTGAAAATGAAAGAAACAACTTGAGAAAAACAACTTTCTTGGTAAGATCAGACTGCTCTTTCTCCCTATAATTTATGTGTCTATCCAACAGTAAATAGAAAAGGAAAAGAAAAAAGGGAAAAGAAAAATCAAAACCATATTAAAATCAGAGGCAATGAACGTAGGAGAGAAAGGTTGGCCTTGAGCGTACAGACTCCCATTTTAGCTCCGGAACTGTAATCCTTTAATTGAAGCTTTGCTCTGTTCCTAAGCATTCAACTGTTACTAACAAATTTCATGAAGTGTCTATTTTGAAAACATAGTTGTTTCAGGCAAGCAGCATCTTAAGTAAATTTGTGTTTTAATTGCAAGAAGGTAGAGTATGATTTGAGAGTACCTGAATTACAAATGTTCTTTTATTCCTTTCCAGGAACATAAATAAATAAACAGCAATAATGAAAAACCTTTCTTGGAGTATGTAATGAACTGTGGTTAGAGAAGAATTTAAAAATGATTACTTTGTGTATGGTAATTTAGGACAGGCACTGTGGTAATGTACAGGATATGCCTTTTTATGTGTACTTTACCCATTGCACATGAATTTATTCCACTGTTTTTACAGGTACTAGAAATTAGAAAAAATATTTAATTAGAATAAACTTACTTATTTCAGCATATATTCATTCATCCATTCAACCTTTTAGTGTATTAGCTGTAATGAAGATAATTTTTCTCATTTATTTTACCCTTTCTACCAGAAATATGAGCACTGTTTTTAGCTTCATCATCTTCCTTTAAGGGAAGGCTGGTGGGGCAGATTTTGGGCTTACTAGCACCTCTTCTTACTACCAGGAGCAAACTTCTGGAAAAATGAGAAGTAGTTCATGATCAGCAACTTCTGCCTGGCTCTTATTTACCGTCAAGGCTAAGCTGTGCCCTAGAACCCAGTGGGTTGAGCGATGGGGTCTTCTGCCCACCCTCAGAGCCAGTCTCAGTCATGTTGTTGTACGTAGATTCAAATGTATTCAGAGGATGATATCTTTTTCCATGTAGTTATTCAGGGTGCAACAGTTTTGTCAATTCATACAGGGAATTGAAACCTAAAACTCCAGTTCCTGTCTGCTCATAACCTAGTGCAAATTAAATTACTTACATCAGTGTGTTTTCCATTTAACCTACATATAAATATTTGAATGTGCAGAATCAGATACCTGTAAAATTATGGCATTGGAGTGAGTGATCTCTGAGGTTGGCGAGGCTCTGACAGTCAATCAGGTGACTGTTGACAGCCCTGGGAAGCTCTTACTTGAAACTAAGGAAAATGGGCCTTTTTGCTGTATAGAACCCAATGGAACTCAGAGATATAAGGGGAACTTCACTTATTCTTACATTTTCATATTCAGATTCAGATTACATTTTTTACATATTTTTTACATATTTTTACATGTAAAATTTTTTATATTTTTATATGTTATATATTATATAAATTTTATATTTTTACATATTTTACATATTCGATCACATATTCTTTACATTTTTTATGAATTTCTTATAATTAATTTTGCATCTACATCTGATTGTTTGTGCGCTTATATATTGACAGTTGCAGAAGTTTGCAGTTTTTATTAATCCCTCAAGGACTCTCAGTATACACAGATCTTCATATAGGCCATAGAAATTTCTGAACTTAGAAGATTGGGGTTTAAATTTTTTTTTTTTTTAACGGTTATTTATTTTTGGGACAGAGAGAGACAGAGCATGAATGGGGGAGGGGCAGAGAGAGAGGGAGACACGGAAACGGAAACAGGCTCCAGGCTCTGAGCCATCAGCCCAGAGCCTGACGCGGGGCTCGAACTCACGGACCGCGAGATCGTGACCTGGCTGAAGTCGGACGCTTAACCGACTGCGCCACCCAGGCGCCCCGAAGATTGGGGTTTAAATCAGGTTCTTAGTGGCATTGTATTAAGCTCACTGAAAAGCTACATGTTCTCTTTAAACTTTGTTTTTTAATGGAAAATACAATCATTCTCTTTCCCAGACTGGAGACTGACCTTTCCGGCTGTCTGCTCGGTGTAGTAAACAGGGACTTTCCTTTCACACCTTCTCCAGCTCTTTCACATTCAATGAGTAGAAAAATCATTCTGAGTCTTCTTCATATTACTTCTCAGCTTACTCTCCTCTTCTCCATTTCTGTGGCCATTACTCTAGTTGAGATTATTATGACAGTGCACTTGAAATAATGTATCAGATTCCTAACAGGCATAAATGCCTTCTATAGCTTTTATTTTTACCCTTGATTTTGGATCTTATTATCTGCTGCCAGCTTAATCTTCTTGAGGCGCAGTTCTCATCCTGTAATTTTTATTCTTCAAAGTCTTTCAATGGATTTCTTCATGACTGAAGACCAGACTGAAAGTATATCTGACACATGAGTGTGCCCTGGTGTGTCTAATACTAGGTTGACTAGGTCCTGACAATCAATAAACATGTTCTCTGATGTTTCCTCATATTTAAATTAAATTCAGGTTTTGCATTGTTGGCAAAGATACCAGAAACTGAGATTACCTTCTCAGCATATCATATCAGAAGTCATTTGATGTTGGTTTATTCCATTACTAAAAATGGTAACTTGGTGAAGGTGATGTCTGTTGGGTTTCTCCACTACAAAGGTACTATATTTCTTTGTGCATAAGGATCTTATGAGGCTGTAATTCGAGAGTACTTAAGTATCTTGTTATTTATCATACTTTCACTGCTAATTTTAGCATCCACTGATAATTCCTGCCTGAAACAATTATTACTGTGGTGTTTGCCAAATGGCGATTTTCTATTTTAATCATTCCTTAATCTACAGATACAAGTTAGAAATTTATAGTAAGGAAAAGTTTATGCTTTTCTATCTATAATTCATTTGTTCATTCATTATTTATATTTATATAAATAATGAATATTATTTTATTTCATTTATTATAATGAATATATAAGTGAATGCTTATTTTATTCCTTGTATTATAATCTGTCACAATCAGTGTTCAATTTTCCCAGATTTGGCCTTTGGGAGTTCCCTTCAGGTTGGCTCCTATTTTTTTTTTTTTTTTTATTGTTGCTGTCCATTTCCACTTTTAAGGTACCTTCCATATTTTCTGACACTACAAGATATTTCAGGCTCATCTTGTACTTTCCCTGCCCTAATCCTGCAACCAGCTATTTCTCCAAGGACTCACAGTATTCTGGTATTGGAGGATGGTATTTAGAAACCAAGATGTGGACACTAGGTGGGTTCATTGGCATTGAGGTATCACAATACTAGTACTCTTCAAAATTCTCAAGGTCATGAAAAACAAAGATGGATGACTATTTCCATATTGAAGGAAGCTAAAGAAACATGAGAACTAAATGCAATGCGTGATTTTTGCATAGGATCCTGGACCAAAAAAATAACATTATGTGACAATTGAAGAAATTTGAGTAAGTTTTGTTAAGTTAAATAACATTGTATATTGTATTATAATTTTATACATACTTATCTTCCTTACATGGGCAAATCAAAATAACATGATCATCCACAGATAATTGATTTTGAATATCACCCCACATCTGTCAGAATGGCTAACATCAACAACACAAGAAATAAAAGGTGTTGGCGAGGATATGGAGAAAGAGGAACTCTCTTGCACTATTGATGGGAATGCAAACTGGTGAAGTCATGCTGGAAAACAGTATGGAGATCCCTCAGAAAGTTAGAAATAGAATTACCATATGATCCAGCAATTTTGCTACTGAATATTTACCCCAAAATACAAAAGTACTAATTCAAAGGGATACATGCACCCCTGTGTTTATAGCAGCATTATTTACAATAGCCAAGATATGGAAGCAACCTAAGTGTCTATATACAACAAGCGTGTGTGTGTGTGTGTGTATAATGGGAATATATATATATATATATACACATAATATACATGTATATATATATATTCTCATTATATATATACATACATATATATGTGTATATATATATATAATGGAATATTATTCAGCCGTAAAAATAATGAAATCTTGCCATTTGCAATGGCACGGATGGGACTAGAGAGCATAATTCTACGTAAAATAAGTCAGCCAGAGAAAGGCAAATATCACATGATTTCACTCATATGTGGAATTTAAGGAATAAAACACTTGAGAAAAGGGGGAAAAAAAGACAGAGAGACAAAGAGAGGGACCAGAGAGAGAGAGAGAGAGAGAGAGAGGCAAACCAAGAAATAGACTCAAGTATAGAGAACAAATTTTTGGTTACCAGAGGGGAGGTAAGTGGGGGATGGGTGAAACAGGTTAATGGGGAGTAAGGAGGGCTCTTGTCATGATGAGTGTCAGGTGATTGAACTGTTGAATCACTATATTGTACACATGAAACTAATATAACACTGTATGTTAACTAACTGGAATTAAAATAAAAACTAAAAAAAAAAATTCAGATCTCTGAGGAAACTGATCTGAGCTAGAACAAGATAATTTAGAAATAGGGCAGGGTACCTGAGTGGCTCAGTCGGTTAAACATCCGACTTCAGCTCTGGTCATGATCTCACGGTCCGTGAGTTCGAGCCCTGTGTCGGGCTCTATACCAATAGCTCAGAGCCTGGACCCTGCTTCAGATTCGGTGTCTCCCTCTCTGTGACCCTCCCCCGTTCATGCTCTGTCTCTCTGTCTCAAAAATAAATAAACATTAAAAAAATTAAGAAATAACTTTGCCATTTAGGAATATTGAAATTAATTATTATAGTACCAAAAATTATCTAATTAATCTCATTTTGATGAACATTTACATTGTTTCTATTTTCCCATGAAAATATGTAAGGTTGTATTAAACATATTCTGTACAAACATTTTCAAACATTTGAAAATCTCCTTGGGACATATTTCTTGAAGTGAGGTTGGTTAAATAATTTATGGTACAGCCATAAGCAATATGAAGTTATTAAAAATTATGATATAGATTAACATTTGACAAAGTATAGCCTCTAGGCCAGATCATTCGTGTCCATCCAGTTACATGTTGTCTAAGGTTGCTTGCATGCTACAGTGGAGAGATAAGAGTTGAGTTACACTACCGGGACCATATGGCTCACCAGGCCTAAAATATTTGTTATCTGGCCCTTTATAGAAAATATTTCTTAGCTCTGATATAGATTAACATGTAGGATAACAATATCATTGAGTGAAAAGACACATTTTTATTACATATCATATATATTACATATTATATATAATAATAACAATATGATTTAAATCAAATATCCTATTAATTTAAAATTATATATGGGCAAGAGACTCAGCAAGGTTGTTCACCAAAGTGCATAAGTAATTTTTTTAATATTCTTATTGATAATTTTCTGCATCCTTACATGTTCTTGAAAGGGTTGTGTAGACTGTTTTCACCTTTGAACTTTAATTCCTAAAACCACTCTCTCCAATCTTCTGTGCCCAAACTAGTGAAACAAGACAGCAGTGGTCACAAGAGACTTTGATTGATATGTTTTAATTTTTAAGTAGGGTGACCATACATGGCAGATTGCCAGGGACATGGCTGTTTCGTGGCTCCTGGGACTATAATGTCAGTGTAGCCATGTTTTGCTCTTAATTCTATGGGAGTTCTTCCTAAATCAGTACCTCTAATTTTCAAAGCAATGCTTTCTGGATATTTTTAAGATATCTAAAATCTAATTTAATCTGAGTATCATCCTTGACACCTCCCCTCTCCTCCATCTTCCATTCCTCCAATCATTCTTGGCTCGTTCACTGTGTGCCTTTAATTTACCTACCAGATCACAGCCAGAAAATTCAGTCTCAAATAGTAACCTAAAAATAATAGAGAGAGTGCTCAAGTCACTCTTTTTAAAATCACTTCAAGAGACCTCTCATTGCCTACTGATGTTTTTTAAGTATGGTACAAGAACAATCTTTATCAGACCCTCCTGGGTTACATGTTAAAGATTTAAGATGAAAAATTTGAGGCCCAAATTCTGGGCTCCATCACAGTTACTGAATCAGAATTTATGGGTGATAGAATTGTATTCTTAACACAACCGGATAATTTTCATGTGCCCTATTGTTGGAGAAGTACTGGCCTAGGCCTATATCAAACATCCCACAGTCTTTATCAGAGCAGCCAAAGCCTTTCATGGTGTGATTCTTACTATCTTCACTAGCCTCATTTCTTGGATTCCCTGACTGAAACTTTACATTCTGTTAATATAAATTCCTGCACTTTCCTGCTTATGCCTTGCTGTTAATCTTCTGTATACCTTTACCATTCCCTCTCACTTAAATACGTCTCCCTGCTTGCTTCACATGGCCCACTCATGTGTTTTGAGTCTTCGCTCAGGTATCCTCTGCTGAAAGCCTTCCTGGCATCCGCGGCATGGTCTGTGCACCAAGGAGCTCTGTCTCCCGAATGTATTACTACTGAGCTCTGTCATTATGCCTGGCACGTAGTTAATACTCAATAAAGGTTTGGCAAGTTGAACTAATAATAGACTTATATGAAGCTTCTTAGAATATATGGGTCCTATTATTTTTATTGCATCACAAATCACCACAAAACTTTGAGACTTAAAATAACAACTTACTTAGATTGTCATTCTGTGGGTTGACAATTTGGTCTGGGATCAGTTGGGTAGTTCTCCTGATACATCCGGGGCTACTCACCTGTCTGTGGTCAGCTGCTGGTCAGCTTTGCTCCTGGCTTTGCTCCAGGTGGCTGATTGTTGGCTGGAGCAGTGGTAATTGACAGTGGCTCCTTCATCTTATAGAAAGCTAGACTGACCAGGCTTGAGGCTTATTCAGATGGAGGCAGCAGGTTCTGAGAGAGAAAGAGTAGGAGAAGGAGGTGGGAGGAAAAACTAAAAGTGCTTTTGAGGGTTATTCTCAGAACTGGCATAAAATCATTTCTGCCACTTCTAATTAGCCAAAGCAAATTACACCACCAGCCCAAATTCATGATGGGCAAATAGACGTCACTTCTTTATTGGAAGCGTTACAAATTATTATTGGCCATTTTTGCAGTCGATCACGTGGGTCTAATGTATGTAAGTTCATAATTGTCTTTGCAATGTAAGTATAAGCTGGATTCTAATATTTCATCACTACCATTGCTCTCACCTTATAAATACCCTTATTTCAGTTTATCTTCAAACCATTCCATTGCCAGATGCAACTGTTTGTTTTCTGGTGCTGTCACTTAATTCCTTTTCAATTAGCCTGTTTAAGAGTACCCTTTGTATCTATTCATGAGCAATATAAGTAAGCATGTCCCATTTAATTACTTGGATTTGGTTAAGTCTTAAAATGAAGCCAACATTCCCAGGCACAGCAAACTACAGACTCTAACTATGAGAATGGACATGCTGCCAATCAGAAAAAATACCATTCTTGTATCCTTGAATGTTACCTTTCATTTTCAGCTTTACTGCCTTAAAAAATTGACAATGCCTAGCTTTCGTTCTGTCATATCAGTTGACCTATTTTCTGTTTTGAAAGTGATATTCATCTTTCTGCCTACTAGAGGGGCTCTTCACTGCTAAAAAGAGCTTTCCTTAAAGGGCAAAGCCATCCAAGGTCAAGCCTGTTGGCCTCTTTACTGGTTAAGGTGGGTTATGCTCTGACTTAGAGCTTATGCTCTGAACCCTAGCATTAATTATTAGAGTCTGCACCTTCCTGTCCTGATTTCCATGGTTAGTCTGGGAACTTTAACTTTATTGGCATTTAATTTCATTTTCTCACCAGACCTTAGAAGGAAATCTAGCAATATCTGATATTTGCAAATAACATGAGATGTGAGAAGGGCATGGAAATTATTAAATAGGCCTTTGAGTTTTCTACCCCAGGGACTTTTTTTTTTTTTTTTTTTGGCCTTATTGCTTCTCTAATTTTCCTCCTCATGGATTCTGAATTAAACTCTGAGCAACTTTAATTTTTTTCTCTTTAACACAAAAATGGATTTTATGCAAGCACTTGGGAACTGGAAGCAGAATTTCTTTCTTATTTTTGAGGACATCTCGGTCACAGTGCTTCCCTGTCTGTGGCCTCACTGAAGCTTAGCATCCAAGCCTGTCATTCACCAAGGGGAAAAAGTCATAGAATTTGCTTTGTGACTTGGGATATATGGGATGTAAGTGTGTGTTACAAAACTTGCCTCATAAAGCTGCTACTTTTGATACAGTCTGGCTCATGGAGAGATGGGATTTAGCTGCTTATAATGAGAATTTGATGTGACTGGAAATTGCACAGAAGCATCTTTTTATTGAAGGTGGTGAGCTTTATAACAATCATTTAGTGCCAGAAGTTATTGTTTTTCACATTACTTTTCAATGGTAAGACCTTTCAGAGCCTTATAAGAAAATACTTGTCCCCGTTCAAGCAATAAAAACTTGGCAACTTTTTCTTTACATCCGCGTGAAGCAAAATAACGTAGTAATATCTCCCCACCATCCTTTTTAAAGATCTGTCTTAGATGTTCTTTATGTTAAAGGTCTTCTTTGCTTCTTTCTGGATCAGAACTGTCCTCTGATGAAATCTCATTTTTCCTCTTTTTGTCCCCTGTGAGAATCTCAAGGAAAAAAAGAAAAAAGAGAAAACAACAAAAAAACAAAAAAGAAATCTAGACACAATGCTGAGTCTTGAAATGTACATATGAAATTTTTGGAAAAAAAAGATATTTGTTAGACTTTAGTTAGAATATTTCTTACAATATTAAGCATAAATAAGCATTTCAGTTGTTTCATATCTTTAGAAGATGAGTACCAACAAATCTTGAATCAGATACTTGAATCCAGGTTAGGGAAAAAGCATTCTATTTGTTGTTCTACTTACAAATCAACTTTAGCAACAGTCATATAAACTTTCTCATTCAGTTTTTCCATTTATAAAATGGGTATCCACGTAAAAAAAATTTGTGAGTTGATTTCTGTTTCAGAGGTATATGTTTTATCTCATCTCAGGTGTCTTTTTTAAGCAGCAGTATACTCTTCCCCACCAGATAATATGCTTAGAAAAATTAGTGACTAAAGATTAGTAATCTCTAGGGGCGCCTGGGTGGCGCAGTCGGTTGGGCGTCCGACTTCAGCCAGGTCACGATCTCGCGGTCCGTGAGTTCGAGCCCCGCGTCGGGCTCTGGGCTGATGGCTCAGAGCCTGGAGCCTGTTTCCAATTCTGTGTCTCCCTCTCTCTCTGCCCCTCCCCCGTTCATGCTCTGTCTCTCTCTGTCCCAAAAATAAATAAACGTTGAAAAAAAAAATTAAAAAAAAAAAGATTAGTAATCTCTAAAAATTTTTTTTTAATGTTTATTTTTGAGAAAGAGAGAGACAGAGCACAAGCAGGGGAGGGACAGAGAGAGAGGAAGACTCAGAACCCTTAGCAGGCTCCAGTCTGAGCTGTCAGCACAGAGCTCGACATGGGGCTCGAACCCACGAGCCACAATATCATGACCTGAGCCAAAGTTAGACGCTTAACCGACTGAGCCACCCAGGCACCCCATGTAATTTTTCTTTTAATGTTTTGGTCTTTTGTCAGATATGAAAAAATATTTTAAGTTCTAATCTTCTACAAATGTCTGAGTTATGTCATAGTGAGTTTCTCTACCTTATATATCCTGTTGAATTTCAGTGTGGTCTTACTAGGCATTTTTCTCTGGTTTGGCAACTATTCCCTGTGGGAAGACAGGTGATATTAAAAGGCTCACTTCAGTTTGTACCAAAATGACAATAAAGGTTTTATCCACCTGTGTGAGACTGATTTTTTTTTAAAATCAATACCAGCATTTATATGCTTTCAGGATTAAGAAGATCTTAAATTCCATAGACAGGGCTGACTGCCCTGTGCCCGTGAACCCTCACAGCTGGGGAAGAGAGGACAGGTCAACTTTGACATCCTCATGGGGACCTAGGTGGGCTTAGGCAGAGGAGCTTTCAGAAGATGTCTTGCAAACTGCAGGCTTGTGATGTTGAGGATTAGAAGTTGCCAACACACTTCTGTGCCATCTTCATAGAGAAAATGAGGCTGTGCAAACCCCATTTTGTGAAATTAGAGGAGAAATATTTCTTTACTTGTATTTCCTGCTGCTCCTCTGATGTGATGTCATGAGATGTGAAGATGCTGTGAGGAGTCCTGTCATTGCACACCATGGAGGTGTCACCAGGCAAATCGATGAACAGGGCAACCGCCACCCACATCCTACTGTAGACTTTTATTTTAAAGTGTATAAAAGTATCTCTGTGAGTTAAATATAAAGGAACAACTCAAAAACTTTTTCAACATATAATATGAGGAACAAGGGCAAGCAATAATAAAGGGTAATTCAACAGCTTTGTTTTCTCATTATTTTTAGTTTACTTTTGGCAAAATGTTCAATTTATGCAATGAGAGTTTAAAGTAAATGCTAGGTCTAGGTAAACTAGTGCCATAATTAATACATGTATTGAATTATCATGGCTTTGTTTATAAAGGGCTATGATTACAAGTTTTGATATGTATAGATGTGCAGTTGATACTCTAGGATTAAATCATAATATTGATAAAAATGATGCATATGATTTTACTATTTGTAAGCCTGCTCCATATGGAAACTCTACAAGTTGCTTTTAATAAGCCATCCTTGCTATTTTATGCTCTTGAATATTATATGCAATTACTCATAAAATTGAGAGGTAAATGCTCTATTTTTAATCTTGGTTCATTAAACACAAGCTACACATTAATAACTAACTTTAAAAAATTATCCTCAAGCTGTAAAAATAAAACAAGCAAAAACAGTGAAATAAAATTGTAGCAGCACAGCCACCCTGAGACCTTATTTTGTCTCAGCCCCTAACACATACTGTCATTTCTTCATTCAATTAGCATATATTCATTCCTTCCATTCCACTTACTGAAAAAATATTTGCTTATTGTCAGCTACATATGAGAAGCATTGTCGTAACTGTGAGTGCATTAGTGCTTTAGCTAAACAACAATTCTAAGAATTTGAGAGCCTCAGTGACTGGCATCCATGCACTGGCTGCCAATAGCATTCTGGGTCTCCGGTTCCCCTCTCCTTTGGGCCGCCAGGAGAAGTAGGGCTTCTCAGAATCTTTGCAGATGGGAGGGATCCTATGCCCATCTCTAGCTAATGAGCAGTGAGAGGAAGTAACATGTGTTAATTCCAGGCTGAGGATATGAAAATCCCCTGATAATCTTCGAGTCTCTCTTCAGCTGCCAGGAAATAGAGGGAGACTTGCTCCTGATGAAGAAGTTTCAAGAAGCTGTGGCCTCCTTTAGCCCAGATTCCTAATTCCTACTCAGAGCAAATTCTCTATCACCTCTCAAACAACCACTGCATATTTATGAGAAGGAGGAAATGGACCTTTCTTATATTAATTAACTGAGATTTCCAGGTAAATCTGGTAAGAGCAGCACAACCCTGAATACTTACTCTGGATTGGATACTTTCTGCATCTTTAGGTATATTAATAATATTTGTTTCTAAAAGAAGCCCTATTTTCTCCTTAACTTTAAGCTTTCATCTTTCTTCTTTATTTTCTGCCAAATCCACATTGTTGTCAGTGCCTTATTTGGGCCAGGATGATTAACTTTGGAAGATAGTGAGTATAAGGAAGGTGGGGGACAGGACAAATAAATGCTATGAACCCAGAGGTCAGAGCAGAGTCAGTCTGGATAGCAAGCCACAATGGACAGAACAGGCAATGAGTGACCTGAGTATACAGGCTGGTCTTTAAATTTGGGAGTCAAGGCTGTGAGGGAGATGGAGGAATGGTGCCATGATTAAAGCCTGTGGGCTCCTCCAGAAGTTTGAGGTGAGATAGGTAGTGTGTAGAATTCAAAATGAAGACTAGAAATAGTATTTCAGGATTGGGAAGGGTAACTGTGGGGGTGCCTGGGTGTCTCAGTCAATTAAGTGTCCAACTCTTGATTTTGGCTCAGGTCATGATCTCATGGTTCTTGAGTTTTAGCCCTGCTTTGGGCTCTGTGCCAATAGCATGGAGCCTGTTTGGGATTCTCTAGATAGATAGATAGATAGATAGATAGATAGATAAATAAATATTGAAAAGGGAAATTATGGTTGTCTTGGTTGATGGGATATGGGTCAAGAGCCTGTTAAAGAAGTTGAGTCTTGGAGGTAGAGGTCATACCCAGCCTGGAGCAATCGTATTTCAAATACAGGGGTTAGAAAGGCATTGACTTTGTTGCTGCACTGCTTGTTCAGCGTTCCTCCAGGCCCTGGAAGCAGGACCAAACTTAGAAGGGGAAGTAGGATACTGAGCCCACAGATGAAACCAGAAGCTCTGCAGGAACTGACATTAGAGATCAGTGGAATGGAGAACACTACCATTTCTGATAGACCTACTTTGGGGAACTCAAATGTATTTTATATGTTATATGGAATGGTAAGTTTTCTCAATTCTATCTTATCCTTCATCACAGATATTCCCTATAACTACCTCGATAATTTATTCTATTCATCAGATACCTGTAATGACTCTCCACAAGTTTTGGGATTACATTTACCCATCTACAGCAGGTTTTGCGATGTACTGTAGACATTAAGAAAACCCCTGGGGTGGGTGTCTGCAATCCTAAGTGTATAGCCAGATCCTACCACTGATAGCTGCCTGTGTGACTACTGGCAGGTCATGTGACCCCTCTGGCTCAGTCACTTCCTCTGTGGAAGCTATGGGTCTGCGTGTTTGCGGGAAGTGGGGGAGGGTGGACGAGATGAACTTCAAAGCCTTTGCGTCTCTTCAGTTCTCTGTGGTGAGTCTGACTTTCACAGAAGTTGCTTTTCTGGGAACTAACAGAGCTTTACACACTCTTTCTATTTGCCTCTTGTCTAAGTCGATCTTAACATCTGAACCCAAATTCAGCTCCAACTTTTATCCTTTCTTGCTTTTCTTCTCTCGTAACACTTTCCCCCAATTTTCTGTCAGTAGCCCTACCCTACAAACTGCTAGCCTTCCTCCAGCTATGTCAGCAGCTGTGAGAAATATCCTCTCTTGCACCATCAACCTCTCCAGGCAGCCTCTTTGAAAGCTTCTCTCAGGCTGAGCAGCTATGTGAAAACCAGACTCTGGGGGTGATGTTGGAGGCTGGCTGCCGGCCCCCAGCGGTAATAGCAGGGCAGCTTTGTGTGGTATTGGTTTTGATGCATCAGAAAAAGAGAAGAAAGAGACCACCTCAGCCCTCTGTCTTCTCTCCTCCTGCCTGTATATATGGGGAGATAGTGCAGGTTTCCCGAGTATCAGCTCAGATGATCAAAACTGCAATCGATACTTTCCCCTGCAATTTGTGCACCTCTTTAGGCCTTTATCCTTCTTGTTATAACTGCTAAGCTCGTCTTTCTGACTCCAAGTGGAAATAAAACTGTCTTAGGTGATATAAAACATTTTTCCCAAATAACACATCAGCAGGAAGTCTCCACATGCATATCCTGCTCTCCTGTCAACGTTAACTTACCCCAGACTGAGTTAATGGTCTTTCTCTCTGTGACCTGGGATACCTCTCCTCCCCAGGGACCCCATTTCAGTCAGTGGTACCTGCTTTCTTCCCAGTCTGCAAGTCTTGTGCTCTTCTTTAGTTCTTCTTTTCTCCTTATGCCTTATACCTTGTCAGACATTAAGTTCTTTTACCTTTTTCCCAAATTGTCTCTGATATTTGCTGTTTTTCCTATTTCCATAACCATACCTCTAATTCACATCTTCATTTAAAAAAACAAAAACAAAAACAAAAAACAGAAACTGTTTTTCTTCAGTTACATATGAACCGAACTCCTGTATGGAGTCAGGGACCCCAGCAATTCCTGCCTTAGTGACCGAGGGGCGATGTATGTGGTGGTGTCCCTAGTCAGTTGGTATCAGGGGAAACAGATCCTGCTTGGACCAGTTCGGGAACTGCACCTTTGACCACGTGTGGCTTAATGGACAAAGACATCCTCTGGCTGGTTAGTTGAAGTCCTGGGTTCTGATTGCAGCCTTGGCGCTCAGCTTACAGGGCAGTGACGCTCTGAGCTGCAGTTTCCTACCCACGATGAAGAGGTTTAGATTCATTCCATCTCTAAAATCATGCCTGCGTGTCTCCACAGATTACCTACAGCTAAGAACTTTCCTGTCTCACCGAGTAGGAATGTATATATATATATATATATATATATATATATATATATGTACACACACACACACACACACACACACACTTTCTGCCAGTGGGTGGAAACACGAATGCTTTTCAAAAAATTTTTTCAACCAGCCTCATGGCCCTCACCCTATTAAGTTGACTCTGGAGACTATATAAATCAACTGTAAAATGCCCATTTACAACTCTTTCATGCCTAATAAATACATGAGATAGACTGCATTGTGACTCAGTCTTGTAGATTCTCCTTCCTTGACATCTCTCAGGTCTGGCCTCCTCTCAACACTATGGCTGCTATCTTTACAAATGTGCTTACTGGCTTTCACCTGGGCTGCTGAACTGGCTTTCTAAACAGTGTGCTGGAATGTCCTGTAAAAGTCACGTGGCTGTGCTCTCATGGCTTAAGGGGTTTCTGCAGGCTCTACTTCCTACCCTCTCTCTCAGACATTTTTTGGCTTCATATGGTTGGTAGCCATCCTGCAGCTTAATATTTGGATTCTTTGTGGCTTTAAGCTTGAATCCTCCCCATTGGGTGTGTTGAATTCTCCTCAGCTACATGTGGTGCTGCCTGCAGGCTAGCTTTTCAGACCCTTGGCATCCCCACCAGGTCTTAGGATCCTAGCATGGATGCAGCTGATATTAGGATGGGGCATAGAAATTCCTAGACAAAGAATTGGGGTAAAGCTTTCCAGGCAGAGGGACCAGCATCTGCTGAGGCTCAGTGGCAGGAGACCATAGTATGCTTCAGGCATCATTTTGCAGATTTCTTCTGATTATGATGTTTGGTTACAACTAGTTTTTTTCATTATGATGCAGTACACGTATAGTGGGAGGGGGATCTAACAAATGATCCTCTGATGGGTTTCTCTTCTCCCATTTCATTAAAATAAAATGCTTATCTTGACCAACTAAATTATTTTCACACTTCACTAAAATCTATTAGAGAATTTGAAAATACAAAAGCACTGGTTTAAGGTCCAGACTGGGTGCATCCCAGGGTGTGAGGGATAGTTTGATGAAAGATGAAACTGGAGAGGAAAGCAAAACAAATCCCTCAGTGCCTTGTCTGCTGGTTAGGCTTTGGATCATTAACTTAACCACCGAAAGACACCAAAGGGGACACTTGGGGAGTGTGACATGAGCAGGTTTGTATAATATCCTTGATGCAGACTGATTTGTGGGGGTCAAGAGTGGGTGTGGAAGCCAGTTAGAGGAAGCCAGGGGAAGATAATAGAGAAGGAAGGAGGGTCTGCAGCATTCAGTGTTGCTTAGAGGTCCAAAAATGTCCATTACGTCTTGAATCGTGGCGATTATTGGTCTCCACAGCAAACCCTATTTCAGAGGAGCAGTGGAGATTGAAGAAGGGAGGGATCATAGGGCTTATGTGTGTGAACTGTAGAGCAGGACTGTGTTCAAACAGCTGTCTTGCTAATTATTAGCTGTGTGACCTTGAGCAAGTAATTTGACCTCTCTGAGTCTTAGTTTCCTCACTTCTAAAATAGAGATAACAATTGTTTCTACCTCAGAGTTACTGTGACATTAAGAATTAAATGCTAAAATGCTCAAAAGTGTGCCTAATAGATGATAAACATTAAACAAATAGTAGCAATTGTTAGTTTTATTCTTTATATTCTGCTTATTTATTTGAGATTCTGTATTGCTCCTTCTCAAAATTCTCTGTAGTCCTTGGTATTAGATTTTTCAATCAGATCCCTAGGTTTTGGTATTATGTGAGGCCTATCAAACACTCAAAAGCCTCTACTCACCAGTCTACTAAAGGAATTCAGCTTCTCTGACAGTGTGCTCTGATAGCTCATCCAGGGTTCTAGTAAGTACCTTCTTTTCTGTCCCTAAGAGACTTTAAGTTTCAAGGAATTCTATTTATGATGAGGTAAATTTATTTATATATGTCAGGCTCCTCTATTGTTTGTTATTTAATGAGGTGATTTAACCTTGCTGCTCCCCGTGTGGACCCCAGACCAGTAGCCTCAGCATCGTGTGGGGGCTGGTAGAAATGCAGAATCTCAGCCTTATCCCAGACTTGCTAATCAGATTCTGCATTTTAACAAAATCTCTGGATAGTGCACATGAATGTCAAAATGTAAGCAGCATGCTCTTAAGAGCCCACATAGCATTGCATGATGCCACAAACATTCCATCTCAATTAGCTTCCTCACCTAAATTGTAGAAGGGTGATTTCAGAGAACTTTCACAACTTTCCTGTGACTTTGTGGTAGAAACCCCATGACCTAACTTGTTGATACTTAGTCAATTGCTATTCTCTGAAATAGGCACCCCACAGTTTGGCTATCATATGCTGCTGGTTCAGAACCAGGGCAGGTATTTAAACAAGGGACTCAAATGTCTATTGCATCAGAGTTCAAATGAACCTGAACAGGACTTCAACATCATAATAAAAATAAAACTTCAACATCAGCTAGGGTATCCCTTTCCTCAAAAGTAGATAAAATGGGCTCAAATCACTACTCCATGCCCTAGGAAATTCCTGTACCCTCTTGCCATCCAACTTTTTGATGTCTGCCATGTGTAATGGACATTGTCTTGGCCATAGGTCACTGAAGCTTCTTCTTCAACTGAGTTTAGTCTGAAGATAAGTGTACCAATCCTTGCATGCAACTGTTCCATTCTGTGTCAACACAGATACAGAGCTCAGTTTGCCTCATTTTCCAGAAAAACAAATATTTAGAAACACATAAGACCTTTGTGCATAGGACAAATTATAACAGGTTTGGGAGATGGGAAGTACTTACCTCACTTAAATTTTTTTTTTAATGTTTATTTATTTTTGAGACAGAGAGAGTCAGAGCATGAACGGGGGAGGGTCAGAGAGAGAGGGAGACACAGAATCTGAAACAGGCTCCAGGCTCTGAGCTGTCAGCACAGAGCCCAACGCGGGGCTCGAACTCACAGACCATGAGATCATGACCTGAGCCGAAGTCGGACGTTCAACCAACTGAGCCACCCAGGTGTCCCAATACTTACCTCACTTAAATACAAACAGTGTAGTGGTAGAATATTAGCCAACCCTTGCCATAAAATGGCACTTGGACATTTTTACAATGGAGCCCAGCTTCCTGACTTGTCTTTCTACCCTTCCTTTGCTCCTCCCTCTTACTTCCGTGAAATCTCAGAAAGCAAATCATGAAAGAAAAGAACTCCATGAATTTTTTTTCCATATAATTTAGTATTTAGGCTCCCTTCATAGCCCAGACTGTGCTGAAGCTTTCAAAAGGCTATTTGCCATGCCGTGTAACTGAAAATGGTGGAAACTCCCTCAGAAAACACAAGCTGAGCATGTTGGACAGAGGCTTATCCAAGGAAATTGCCTGGGCAGTTATAAACAGATGTCCACTTGTGGGAAGAATACCCTCCCCTTTGCTTTGTCTTTCCTGTTCTGTATCATTTCTTGATTAGAACACTTACTAGTTTGTGTTGGCATTTGCTAACTGGTGCAAAATGCCTAATATATGCAAAGCACACTACTCAGTGATTTATATACATTCACTCTTTCATAATCATAACACCATTGTCAAGATAAGTATTATTGTCATTTTATGTTTGAGGAGACTGGGATTATGGAATTTAACTATTTTAGCCATAGTGACACAGCCAGGGAAGTACCCGTATGATCTGTTTACATCTCTGTTTCTCCAACTAGACTGTGGACTTTTGTGAAAGCAGGAAGCTTTGACGTGTTTGGCCCTCTATTAAGTTGTAGGACCTCCATAATTGTTTGGATTGAATGAATGCTTCAAAGAACAAAGGATGAGAGGACAAACCTAGTTTCTTGACAATGAAATAAAAAACTCATATATATGAAAGGTTTTTTTTTTTTTAATGATAGAACTGAGAGATCATGAGGTAAGAGAGATAAAATCTTGAAAATAACTTCTATTCTTAGTACATCCCCTTATCTTGGGGAAGTTTAACTCTCCTACCTCAAAGGGATTGAAATAAAGAATGAGTTATAGCTACCCTCTTGAGCCACTCCTCTACCAAGATTACTAACATCCTGGTTTGCTCACTTTGAGTTCACAGACCTTAATTACGTACCACACAGCATGAATCATCCTGCCTGTTCCTACAGAGAATACCAATTTGTCTTTTAGACTATTCAGCAAAGCAAACCTTCCTTCTGCCACTCCAGAAAAAAGTGAGAAAGAAAGCACAGCAGATTCTGCTCTGCCCACCACCTGGGGAGCAGTTTCCTCTCTGAGATGGTAATAGCCGACCTATGACCACCCCTTGCAGTGCAGGGCTCTAATACTGGATCATTTTAATCAGAGGCAATGGCCTTGCCATTGTATCACCCTGGACAAGTCATTTACCCCCTGGGCACCTCAGTCACCTCATTTTAGACAAAGGGACAAATATTTCAGAAAATAAGAATTCACCATCTTGTTAGAACAGGCGCAAATATAATTGGCTTTTCAAATGCTATTTCCCTTTCTACTATTACATTGGGTTGCTGCCTTGTCTATTTATTGATGTGGTAACGCTAAGGTAACACCTCACCCACCTGGAATTTAATTGTTCTGAAACCTCAGGGCTCTTGGGGCAAGGCCAGGAAAGGCTGCTACCAGAAAGTCAACAAATAAGACTTCTGAACTACCACAGGCCCCATGTCTTATACCCAATGTATATTATCACTGCTTACGTCCATCAGATCATTCACTCACATCTCTACGACACCCATGTCTAACCATCCAAGGCATGGGTTCTTTCCTAAGTCAGGTTCAAATTTGAACTGGCTGAGGGACTTAAAAAGAAGCAGGCATTCTCTCTCTCACCCAATGTGTTTACTTTCAAATACAATCACCCTGGAATGAGGTTTAAAGAAGGCACAGACATCTTTGTCATTTGAATTCATTTAGGCTAGCTCCCATAGCTTGTGCTTCCATACTTCATTCTTGACATTTTTGGTTCCTGCACCCTTTCCCCACTTTGCTTGGAAACTTCAACTCCAATGTTCAGTTAGACAACTTGATTAAGGTCCAGATTAATTTCCTCTCCAAAATTTAGATCACTCTGCTAAATTTTACCTGGGCACTCCCCAGAACTTAACTTGCAACCATCACCTTCTGATGATCATGGGCTCTCTGTCCCCTCACCATGCCCGAACTGCATCACTCATCAGGGTGCACAGTTACAGGATGGGGAAGGTTGTATCCCTGGCAACAGTGATGAGAGTGAGCATCGAACATAACAAGGAAGAGAGAGGAAAACTATAAAACAATAGGGAAAGGAATTAGTGAAAACATAGACTGTGGTATAGAATGTGGGGTAATTGAAAGGACTCTGTATGAGAAGTTGAGAGACCTGGGGAAGGTCACTGTTTATGTCCCTTTAATTAAATCACATCACTCCTGTCTTGACATTAGTGTCCTTATCCGTAATTGAGAAAGCTGGACAAACTCTCAAGTCCTGCTTAATTCTGACATTCTGTCATTCTGAGGGCAATAGAAAACATACATTTCTGAGGGCCTCACAGAAATAATTTTATTATAGCACAGTTTGATAATTAATATTCACAGTGATGACTCTGGGTCATCAAGGAAAATTACATTATGCCCAATGTACTTTTAAGGAAGGCCTCATAAAGTTTAATGTATTTTAGAATGATTATCTGTCAGAAAGTTAAGTGAAAAAAAGTGTCTACTGTATTTGCTACTTGGAAAGGTAACTCTTCTGTTATACTGGAAACATGTCATCTAGAATAACCAAATTTTAGGGATTCTATACAGTGAAGCTTTAGTCTATCTGTAAAGCTTTGATCAAAATAACTTCTTCATACTAAAGTGTTTACCAATACCAGAAAGGGTTTCCAAATTAAATAATTGAGATGGATTGTTATAGAAGAAATTAGTTTGCTCCCTCATTAATATGCATTTTAAGTTTTAATATGTTAACCTCATATTATGTATGTTACTTTTCTTCTATAAGATAGGACCATCTGAGTTAGCTTCTTCAACTAATTTATATATTGATGTTATTACTTATATTTCAGGAAGTAGACTTTTCCTTTGATGACTTTTTGGGTTCTGCTGGGACATTTGTATTCTTTGAAATGCTTTGGCTATTATTCCATTACTGACAGAAAAGCTTAAAATGCTCAGCTTACTACTTAAATTTCCTACTCATTTGCCATCACGTCCATGATTCCAGCAGTGTTCACCAGTGCTGGAAGTACTGCTCTATAGTGACTGGTACTCGGAGACTTAGTTCTTCTACCACTTAAGCATTCCAAGGACATATCTTCACAGCCATTGGAAAGCCTAAGGGATGTGTTTACCTTCCACAGCTGTTCCTGTGAGCTTCTCTCCAAGTTTACCATTGACCAGAATCTGAGCTTGTTTTCCACCATCAAATGCAAACCATGTTAATAACAATCCTTACTTTATATCTCTCCTGGAACATTGAAGGGTTTTTAGCTTTTCTCCGTCTTTAAGTATTTAGGCTCTCAAATAAAACAGTACTGATAAAATCATGAAGTTGGGTTGTTGTTACCTGAATATTGCAAAACCCATGATTTCTTCCCATAATATTTTAGTCTTGAAAAGAGAACATCACATTCTAAATTGGTCCCCAAATTTGTTCTCCACACATAAGGAAACATGATACAGTAGAGAGTGAAAAGTCATTATTGCAATATAAATAATCAGAGTTGGCACTTTCCTTTCAGGAAAGGCAAAAGCAGTCTTTTTTCCACCAGCCAGAGCTTGAGCTTTGCTCAGCGCACTGTGTCACTTCAGCCAAGTTACTTAACCTTCATGGTCTTTAGTTTTCCTGAGATATAAAATGGGGTATAAACTCGATGACCTCTGTTGGCCCATTTGGCTCTTTCACTGTCTGGTTTGCTAGCAATTCACAAGATGAAGGTCACTTTCCTTTTGCCAAGTGTTGCTAATTGGGTTGCAGAAAATTAGTGCAGAGTGTTGCAGCCACTCATAAGTAGTTTAAATGTTACCCAGGCAATTCTGCAAGGATTTAGGGGTTCAGAAGCTGAGGTGTCCCTCAATACATCTGGGGGATCCCCAGAACTTGGTTTAGAGGGTTAGAGTATAGTCACTATTTTGTCATAAGGTTGTTATCAAAAATGGTCTGGCTAACATTTTCAAAAATTTCTGAGACTCGAGAAATAACTATTTGCACACAAATTATTGATTTCAGGGTAAGCTCTCTGAATTTGCAGGAAATAACTGCTCAGCTTTTGGAGCTTATTTACTGTACTGATTACTTTGGTTAAAAAAGTACAAAAAGTACAAAAAAGCAATGGAATCAGGAAGAGGAGAATTAAGAACATATGTACTGCTATACAACGAGCAATATGCAGATCAAAAGCATGATTTTAAGAATCTTAAAAGAAACAAAAAAATGCTTAAAATATTAAATTAACCAAAATAATGTAGACAAAAGAATGGATAATAGGATTTTAATTTTGAAAAGGAGCATAAAATATTAATAGTGTTTGTAACTGCATGGTAATAATTATAGGTGCATTCTATATTCTATTTATCTGTAGTGGGTTAATATTATTCACAAAGTCTGTATAACTTTTATAAGATGGACAATTCAATGTGTTGAAAATTAAGCATCCCTTTGGACTGCTTCTTCTATGTCCTCAAGGGTGTATTTTGTCTAAGTTCCATTACTATTGAATGGTGTGGCCTTTAAAAAAAAAATTAACCAAGGATATAAAACTTTAAAACGTTGTTTGAGGGTCCCCATACTTTTAGTTAACAATAATAGCTTACAAATATGTTACTGAATAACTTTTAATCACTTCCACTTTTACTATCCAGTTTGACTTTTTGTACATCTCTTGGCAATGTGACATTACAATTCCCCTAAGTCCTAAGTGGTATATTATCTGACATTTATCGCCGTGTCACCTCAGCCTCCTTGGTTTTTCAGTTTGGCACATACACTCAGGTCGAAAGGGCTCTCCTGGTTGTATTTTATTCTATCAAACAAACATTTCTAGATAAAATGAAACAAACAGATTTTGAAAGATGAATGTCTCTGTCATTTTCCCTGAAATTTACATCTCAAATTACTTGAACTACAGACTGTTTTGTGTATCTAATATCTAATATTAGATTAGATCTAATATCTCTTGTTCTTCACATAGATAAGATTAAATATTGTGTGAATATGAATGTAATTGAAGGTAAAGGAGGCTTTCTGAGAACTAAAGAATGGATAAGTAGTTGTTCACACATGAGCTTGCCTTTTCAGTCAGCACAGGGGTTCTACAGTGGACTTCTAGTGTCTTCTTTGCTTTTGTTTCTCTTTGGTTACCATAGAGATTGGTTAGGAGTTTCATGTCTGGATCCTTCCCTGTGACTTAGTACTTACTCAGTGACCTTGAGTGAGTTGCTCTGTTACCTTTTTCTGTGTCACACCTACCTTCTTTTTACAATGGGATATTAGTATTTCCTACCTCTTAGGATTGATGAGAGCATTTCACAAGTTCCCCCAATAAAGTACTCATGATAGTGTTTGGCTCAAAGTTAAGTGCTTAGCACGTATTAGCTATTATCATTATCATCATTATTATTATCATTAAGGGAGCGCCTGGGTGGCTCTGTCGGTTAAATGTCTGACTTCATCTCAGGTCATGATCTCATGGTCCGTGAGTTTGAGCCCTCCATCGGGCTCTGTGCTGACAGCTCAGAGCCTGGAGCCTGCTTCAGATTCTGTGTCTCCCTCTCTCTCTGCCCCTCCCCTGCTCTCACTCTGTCTGTCTCTCTCAAAAATAAATAAAGATTTAAAAAAATGTTTATTATCATTAAGCATAAAACTTTTGTTACTACATCAAATCTTTACCTCATTATGTCCTAAATGAATATAGATGCTGTTTCCTTGATATGTTGTATTCTAATTTTGCCTACCCATAATACTTTGGACATTAATACTGGGACATTTACATAAATCAATTATTTGGGTTTTTTTTCCTATACACCCATATTCAAGGTCCCTGAGATGAAAAAATAAAGATTTATATAAACGATATATGTAACTGAAAAACTACAACTCCTAGAATGTCACCATAAAATCCATTTGATTTTGTTTTCTAATGTCGTTGTAAAATATATTCAGTAGAAGCTTTTGCTCTATTACTGGAAGGAAAACTACAACAAGTTCATTACTATTGGATAATAGGAAGTCCTAAGGTTGCTTTATATACAAAATAGGCTCCTGATGCAGAAAATAGGCTGTCTAGTCCACTGTATTAGTCAATACCCAATCTTCATTTGGTCCCCTTCTCCAGCTGAGGCACAGTTTCAGTGGGTCACTTGGCTGTGGATCAAGTCTGATCCACCTTTTCTATCATCACACAGGCTTCTCTCTCCTTCCTTCCCCATTAGAGTCCATTGCTTTCAACCACATCAGAGTCATTATAGGATGAGTGGAAGCTGTATAAGGGCACTTAGATCTTTTTTGAGTGGTAACATCATAATCTGCTTTGTTCTTCCTGCCCTACCAGGGGTAGGGGTGTTTAAAAGATTTTTTCCCCATGGATGCTTCCATAAGTTCTTTGGAAGATCCCCTCTGATGGCAACTTCTGCCAAAACTTGAGAAAAGGATTCCTTCCATCCATCTAGCTGCAGCAACTCGCTCGGCTTATGGTTTTGTGGTGGGCCCCTCCATGTGGCCTCTTTCCATTGTATTCCCCCCAGCTATTTTTCCTCATGAAGAAGAAGTCAAAGCACCTCTAGGCCAGCTCACACTCCATGTGTTGCCACATCTAATACAGAGAAAACACTACAAATTTGTTCTGATGAACTTTGAAAGCCAGGTTAATTCCAACACATTAGTAACACTCGAATTTTGCTGCCAGAGCAGTTAGTCATTCCATCTCTCCCTCTGCAGACTTTATAGGAAGACGTCAGATGTCAGTACTCTGCCATCCCACACACAGCCACCCACCCACATACACACACCCTGTGGCGGTCACACGTTACATCCTCTGAATAGGCCCCTTGAAAAGTTCCTCACTAGGTTTTAGTTACAGGGTACAATTTTCTCCAAAGAAAACTTCCACACAGACTTTTCTTCACAACAATCCACTTCTTCCTTGTTTTAGACTTTTACACAGAGTAGGGGCTACGGTAACATGCTGCAGCCTCCTTAGGCTTTTTCTCAGTTTCTTCCCCATGGACGCTTTCACACTTACTTTGATGCCTATTATCGTTAGCATCTTGGCATCTCATTTGCAACATCATATTTAAAATCCATTTTTACAGGACTCTACCCCTGAATTCATTATAGCACTATATGTTAGCTAACTTGGATGTAAATTAAAAAAAAATAAATAAATAAAATCCATTTTTATGAGACAGGTTGGATTTTTACATGTAGCTTAAAAATATTTCAGAATTGTGGGGTGCCTGGGTGGCTCAGTCGGTTGAGCATCTGACTTCAGCTTAGGTCATGATCTCATGGTTTGTGAGTCCGAGCCCCACATCGGGCTCACAGTTGTCAGCATGGAGCCCGCTTCCGATCCTCTGTCCCTTCCCTGCTCGTGTTGTGTCTCTCAAAAATAAATAAATCTTAAAAAAAATTTCAGAAATGTTTCAGCAATTTTATACAACATATAATCTGTCAATATTCAAAGCTAAAAAACAACTGAGGACACAAAGAAACTATTGCAATTTAAACTTTGGGAAATAGTTGCAGATTTAAAGAGGAAAAAATGCCCTGTGATGAAGTGGAACAAACATTACTGAGCATCATTGGGATTTTTTTTTAATGCTGACTCTATAATTGAATTCAAAGATTAAGAAAAAAAGAACACTTATATTACAATGAAGTAAAATGACCTTTTAGCTACACAGTTTGAAGTTTCACTAATGGATTTAGCTCTATCAGAAAGAAAAGTTCCATTTCATTTTCTGCCTATCATCCACAAATATAATAGATTATAATGCTAAAGGGGAATTAATCGTGTGACAGTGGAAATGAGTTTCCATAAAATTCATTTACTTGAAAATAGAAGCACGCATATTTACCAAATTTGCAGTTAGCTAAGAAGTGATATGGTAACAGCAGAGTTAAACCATAGAACAAAATGCACCACAAAACTTAATTGGAAACAGCATTTTTGTAGTGGTTGCAATAGAAAGATTGAATATGTGAACAATAGTAATGTTTTCTGTTGGGATTAATGCATGTAAATGTTAGAATATTATACTTCAATTTGTAAGTGTAAACAGGATGCACTTTAAATTGTGTACATGCATCAATACTTTGAGAAATGGTCTTCCAAATTCTCATTAATGTAATTTTTAGACCCAAGAAGTATGATACTTCTGGAAGTTTTTTTTCACTCAGGATAATGAGAAAGATACTGTTTTGAGCATGTAAATATGGATTTTTTTTTCCTTTCTCCGAACATCTGCTATTTTTTTATGACACAATCAAACCAATTGATGCTCATTTTGAACAAGGAAGATTTATGGTGTTTACACTGTGTAAAGACGAATTTATTCAGTGAGTTTTCATCGGTATATGTAACATCTTATTTAGTCTTACTGAGATACGTGTGTTAGAAGAGAAAACAATCTAGTTATTATTGATCTGGCAAAATGGCTTTATTGGTTTGCAGTATTCCTAATTTGAGAGGGAAATGAGCTTCCTATGAAATTTGTTATTAAAAAAAACATATCAAATTGCTGTGGCCCTAGATTTGTAACCCAAGAAGGGAAAAATATTTTATAAAATTTAACTCTTTACTATTCAACTTCATAGTCCTGAATTAAGTCTCATATGACATCTTAAGCAGTTGCTTCATGTGTATTAGTTAATAAAGGCAAGAAAGATTATTTGAAGGTTAGCAGAAATTTAAATGTATCAGAGATGAGATTCAAAGCATCTGCTAGGGGCGCCTGGGTGGCGCAGTTGGTTAAGCGTCCGACTTCAGCCAGGTCACGATCTCGCGGTCCGGGAGTTCGAGCCCCGCGTCGGGCTCTGGGCTGATGGCTCAGAGCCTGGAGCCTGTTTCCGATTCTGTGTCTCCCTCTCTCTCTGCCCCTCCCCCGTTCATGCTCTGTCTCTCTCTGTCTCAAAAATAAATAAACGTTGAAAAAAAAAATTAAAAAAAAAAAAAAAACAAAGCATCTGCTAGTATTTCTTGTTACTTTTCATATTTGAAAAATGAGATGATTTATTCACTTCCTAATAAAGAATGCCATATTTTTCTATAATAAGGAAAAAGTTTTTGATTTCTCTCTTGGTCAGGGTCTAATCAGGAGATAGAAACCACACTTTAATTTGGACAGAGAAAGTTTATCATGAACTAACAGCTAAACAGAGGATTGGAATAACAAATAATATAAGAATAGTAGATATAAAAGAAACAGTTATTTCCTCTGGGGCTGAAATAGAGCACCTAAAGAGAATTTCCTCCTTCCAGCCTCCAAGCCTGACAATCCGTATCTTGTTGGAATGCAAACCAAGGTCACAGGATGGCAGAGCAGTTGTTCTAGTGCCACACTGACACAACTTGCTGGAAATGTGTCCTATGGAACTTGTGGGGGAAATGCCCACCCTATTTACAAAGAGGTATATCCCCAGGACACTCTGCTCTGAAACCACTTGGGAAGCATGTCAGGGGAGCTACTAGTGATTGGTGTTGGCCATCAAACCTTCAGGATCTGGCCTTGGATAAAGCAGCCATTTAGGCAGTTCCTGGGTACTGGAGAAATAACTTGTGCTAAAGAAATTGGGCAGTAGAGAAGCCACTATACTGGAAGCTGAAGGCTGGGGACATTACATGTCCTGCAGGAACATGGTACATGGGAAGCCATGCCTGTTGTAGAAGTTGGGCAGGTGAGAAGCCATTCATGATGTCTCAGAAGTCAGCCTGAGCAAGCACAAGGGAACTAGGAAGGAAGACCCTTTCTCCTGTAAAGTCTCTGTAGTACCCTCTACTCACAAAGCTTAACATCTTCTGTACTGGCAACAGAAAAAAAAAAAAAAAAGCATTAAACAGCTGACCTCCATTTTCTCAGAGCAGTTAATTGAAGGATATATTTGGAGCTGTGAGGCAATACATTGATAACTGGCACAAATAAAATCAATAGAAAAACATGCCTTTAGTCATATGATCCTGAATTAAACCCGCTGTGCTCCTCCTTAAAGATGTATGCCTTGGGGCAAACATATCGCCCTAGCTGCAGTCTTACCTGGGCTCCTGCCTACAAACCTCTATTCAATTCAAAGTAAATTAGGGATTTAACCAGGAGTGTTAGCCAACCAGAACCCACGTAGATATTTGGACTACCTAATAGCCTCCTTTGGGGAGATGTTTCTTTTCTTTCTCATCAACTTCTTGAGTTTAAATCTGATTTACAGCTATGTGATTACTCCTCTTTGTTTTCCTTATTTGTAAAAGGCAGTAATACTGGCATCCGTTTTCTTGTTTTGCAGTTCTAAGGATCACATGAGTTAATTAATTCAAGCTAACTATCGCCATACTCAGCATTTACCAAATGTTCTGTAAATATTCTCTTTTATATTAATATAAATATTAGTTAGTAAATTAGTTATTGTTGCTATTGATCTTGGCCTAAAGAGATGCTGGCTTTAGGAAGTCTCTACCAAGAGCTCTTTAGAATGTGGGTGATTAGCATTTCAAAGACTATGACTATCCTGTTTTGTTGTCCAATCTATTGGTAAATTTTCCTTCTTAACTTAAATAGAATATAGGAAGAAGTTGATAAAAGAATAGGTAAAAAATATTGGCTTTGTGGCCAGAATACCTGGCTTCTGAACTGGACTTCTTTAATTAGCCGTGTTATTGATCTTTGTCAAATTATTTAACCTAAATTTTCTCCTTCAAAAGTGAATACACACACATACACATGCATCCCTTATATTGCATTAAATAAGATGATGGATATAAAGCACTACACATCATTTCTAGAAAAACAAAAATATTCAACACGTATTACTTTTATTATAAAGCAAAATGTCCTGTAAACACACAGGCTGTCTCACGCTTCGCCCAGTTGGCAAAGCAGTATTTCTATGCCCAGGTGTCTGGTGAACTCTAGGACGTTTGGGTAAAGGCAGACAAAGTAACATGAGCTCTAGTGTGGAAAATAGAAAGTCTAGAAGCATGATTGCTAAGTTTCTCAAGTCTAGTTCAAAATCTAGTTATGAAACGAGTAAGTCATGGAATAAGAGGCACAGCATAAGGGAAATAGTCAATGATATTACAATAGTGTTGTATGGTGATAGATGACAGCTGTACTTGTAGTGAGCATAGCATAACATATACAGTTGTTGAGTCACTATGTTGCACACCTGAAACTATGTAATGTTGTGTGTCAACCATACTCAATTAAAACAAACAAAATCAGAATTTTCACACCTGTGATACTCTAGCCACTGAGAGACATTATTCTCTGTACCAAGTCTCCACACCAAGGAGACTTGAGGCTTCATTGAGGCTGGGTAACAAAACATGTCCTTGCTTTTCCAACAAATTTGACCTCATTCTTTGGAAATTAAATAGGCTAGGCTCAGTAAATGAAAGGAAAATCTCATGTTTTTTTTTTGTCTGTTTTTCATTTTTCAGGGTCTCCACTTACATCTCTGCCTAAGACATTAAGGACAAAACGTGATGTGATCATATAGTGTTTTTTTTGTTTTTGTTTTTTCTGATCCTAAACCAATAAATTGGTTGTGGAGTTCTTTTTATTCCATCCCACATATATTAAATTAGTAACTAGCTTGTCTGGTAATATTAGTAGACAGAGGAACTCTGTGAAAAAGTACATCTTTCTAAAAAAAAAGTGATTTGGAGTTAAGAGGGACAGAGAGCAAGGAACCCAAAGTGGAAATGCTGAAAAGAAAATGTCATAAAAATATTTGCAACTCTATAATGATAACAATTGTCATAGGTTGCCTGGTACATGTGGTGGGTTATATGTTACTTTAATATTAAAGAATATACCTGGATATATTCTAGCAAAGGTTGAAATTCACTGCATGTGCCCAGGTTTACCCAGAAGTCTGTTGTCAGCTACTAAATGCATATAGGTACAAAGGACCAATTGAAAGTCAAGGGCACAGTTCTCGTTGCTCTCAAGTGGAGAGTCTGAATTTTACAGGTCACAAAATTTAGGGGTGTAAAATGTGAGAATTTTTCTTTCTATTCTTGTCTATTTCAAGCCCCTATTCTGCTTTATGACAGCAAACATTATCATTGCTAGTTGCACATAAAGTGTATCTTAGGTTTTGAACTCAGTTCAGAATCATTCCCTACTTCCACACTCTAGAGGGCATTTTAGTCCTGGAGGGTTTATGTCATAATCTGGAACAGAGTAGGGGGCATGAGAACTCTTTCCTCGTTTAGGCTTTAATCTACGTTGAAAATCATCTGGCTCTAGGTCATAATCTTTATTATGGCATTTCATGATTCTTCTTCTGCCAGGTGAGGACCATAAGATCAATGTCATTTTCTGTGGCAGTATCAGTTGTCATGTTCCAACCCCACCTTTAGATCCATTAGCATTCTCTCTCTTTCTCTCTCTCTCTCTCTCTCTCTCTCTCTCTCATTCTCTCTCTCCCTCCTTATCTCCCTCCCACCCCTCTCTCATTTCTTTCCTCCCTCCTAAGATCTACATAATTCATGGTGCACAGAAATATGTAGCTTTTCTCCCACGCCATTCTCTGCTGCAGGAAGCTTTTGGGTTGAGGCAACCTCAGACAATCATGTTCCTGATATTCCTCAGGATCTCCTCCACACTATGATGCATGTGCCAGTGTAGTGTGGGTGTCTCTAAGTACCTGTTGTCCTCAAAGACTTCAGATAAGATGCTGGACACAGATCTCCTCTATTTTCAGTTTCTGTGACATATCTGGAACAAAATATTAGGCAGGGTCAAGGACTTTTAAAAAAAACTTTCTCTTGCTTACTTTTCCAACTCCCTTTTTTATCCTCAGGTCATTAACATTTAAAAAAAAACATAAAGCATTTTATGGCTTTTCCTTTGGTTTTTGTCAAGGCAACTCCTCACTGAGGCAAGATAAGTCTCTAAGCCAACTTATTAAATGTATTACAATCCCTGTATCCCTGTCACTCCTAATCATTCTCCTTGATCACAAACTCAAATTTTCAGCACTCCTTGAAAACTTGCCCCCCCCGAAACTAACCAAACACTCAGATATAGTTGAGGAGAATCAAATGGGGCTAACAGCCCATGATTTAGAGAGTACACATTTACCAATAAAGCCTAATACTACATTAATGTCAGCGACTGCCTCAAATATTGGCTCATTAAAATTTTGGAGAACTAGCATCTATACCTTTTTCCATGTAAATTGCTTCTCTACACATACATATGCTATTGAATATTAGAACCAAACCATGGATCAGAATATTAATTGTTAGGTCACCCAACATGATATCTTTTAAAATCTTTGGAAATATGACTCAATTGATACTTTTTTGTGTTTCACATAACTTGGTGTTACATGTAAATGTAAGGAACTTATTATTTACATTTGTATCCAAATCATTGATCAAAATCTTAAACAGGGCTAAGCCAGGTGTTGCATAACTCCAGTTATAGATAGAATAGACAGAATCAGGTATGGTTGACTGAGACATTTCAGCTCAATCTCACTATTATAATTCAGCTCACAGTTTATCATCTTTTTTGACAAAAGATATCAAGGTGGACTTTTAAAAATGCTTTCTGAAATCAAGAATGAACTGTATTATTAAGAACTATTATTAAGAGAGATAAAAAAGTGAGAGAAGTACAAACTTTTGTTTGTTGTTTACTTTAAAATTATGCTAAACTTCCTCTGTAACAGTGATTGTCAACTGGAGGTGATTCAGCCCCCTATCCCCTGGGACAGTTAGTAAACTCTGAGGAGGTTTTGGATTGCTAACTTGGAGTGGGTGTCACTGGCATCTAGTGGATAGAGGCCATTTATGTGGCTGAGTATATTTTAAAAAATTGTTTTAAATGTTTATTTATTTTTGAGAGAGAGAGAGACAGAGTACAAGCAGGGAAGGGGTAGAGAGAGAGGGAGACACACACATAGAATCCAGAGCAGGCTCCAGGCTCTGAGCTGTCAGCACAGAGCCCCACGTGGGGCCTGATGTGGGGCGGAACACATGAACCGTGAGATCGTGACCTGAGCCCAAGTCTGACACTCAACCGACTGAGCCACCTAGGTGACCCAGCTAAGCATACTTTAATCCACAGGACACTCCTCACAACCAAAACTACCCAGCCCCAAATATCAATAATGCCACTGTTGAGAAAACACGTTACTCTTTAATGCTTATGCTCATTAGTTTAAAATTTTTTTTTCAACGTTTTTTTATTTATTTTTGGGACAGAGAGAGACAGAGCATGAACAGGGGAGGGGCAGAGAGAGAGGGAGACACAGAATCGGAAATAGGCTCCAGGCTCCGAGCCATCAGCCCAGAGCCTGACGCGGGGCTCGAACCCACAGACCGCGAGATCGTGACCTGGCTGAAGTCGGACGCTCAACCGACTGCGCCACCCAGGCACCCCTCATTAGTTTTAAAGAAGTGTTTTGTCCCCGGTTTTGGAGATCTGCACAATTCATGGTTTTAGTCTCTCCTTCAACTCCATTGACAAGAAAACCCTAAGCTAAGATCTCATTATCTCCCAAACTGGGTTCTAATTCAAAAGATACATTTCTCTGAGAAGTAAGAATATCCAGATCATTTGCTTTATTGTAGATTCATATAAAATACTAGTATTTAAAAACCTGAGGTATACGGTAGTAAAAAAAAATTAAATTCTATTTAAGAAAATAAGCTTATTTTGATAAAGGATAGCACTTTCCTCAGCATATCTACTTATTCAACAATCCGTCTCTGAACAAGTTTTAGTAACATTGTGATTAGCGTTGACTTAGCCTCTTTAGTAAAGGCTAGCAGCATATATTCAGGTTCATTAGGTAGGTACTGAAATTAAAAGTTGTTCTTGAATTAGTTATGATAAGGCTAATTGCTTTAACAAATAACCCCCCTATCTGAACCCCTTGTGTCTTAACACAGTAAAAGTTTATCACTTGTTCATGTCACTGCCTAATGCAATAGGCAGGCACGGATGGTGAGAACTCTCCTCCACATAGTCATTCAGAGGTACTATCACCTTCAACCTGTGATGCATTTGTCTTCAACACATGGCCTTCAGGGTCATCTTAGAAGGAGAAAGGCATACCACATACATAAGCACCTTAGCTCATGGATCTCTTTGTCTTACATCTCTTAGCTAAAACTTGTCATAAGGCCAAACTAAGTAAAAGGGGACTAGGAAATGTCACCCCTGTCTGGACACTACTTGCCATCAACAGCACTATGCTATGAAAGAGAAGAACAATTCTTGGATAGTCAGCTATTTATTTCTGCTATAATGAAGGAAAGTTTTTGTTGTTGTTTTCGACAGAACTCTGCTTAGGAAGAGGATTACACTTAACTTAGAAGAAAAAAATCAGACAAGTTATTTGAGACAAAGAGTAAGATGCTGAGCACATACTGAGAAACAAAACAAGAAAAACTTCAAAGTTCTAAAGATTTCCTTTTGTTTTATATAGATTATTGGGATGAATTTGCTTATTCAAGTTGAGGGTAGAAGCTGGGACAGTGAATGATTCTGAGTGGTAGAGAAGAGAGAAAACTGACTTTCCAGGAAGATTATTAGGTATTGGAGGAATGAGAAGGCCTGATAAAGACTTAAGGCAGGACAAAGAAGGAAAATACTAGGTGAGGGCACAACTGCAGGAAGTCTTTGAAAGTTAGAAAAGTCTAAAAAGAATGCCCAAAGAGTGGCTTATGGAGTGCCTGAGTGGGGCGGGGTGGGGGGGAGCAGGGTGGAAAGTAAGGAAAGGTGGGGAAAAAAAGATTGTTCATTTAGAGAATTTAAAGCGATGCTTAGATCTGTGTTTGGCACAAGATGAAAATAGAGATGATACAGGAGAGAAGCAAGAGAATAGAGATATCAACATTAGCATTTACTCTCTGTAAACACAATTTCAATATCATCAAAAATGCTTACATAGTACATATTATTTTTCCTAGATAGTGGCATTTTATCAGTTAGGGTTCAGTGCAGGAGACAGAAACAACACTAGGTACTTGAGGCAAAAATGGGTTTAGTATAAAGATTAACTGTTTATGAAAACTTTAACAAATTGGAGGACTAGAAGTCAGGAGGCCACCACATGACTTTTGGCATCAAAGTTTTTACACCACTCCAGACTCCAGTGGTCAGGAACTGCTGCGACCACAGCCACGCCGCTGCCAAAGTCACATTGTCCCCACGTACACCAAGCAAGTGAAAACATGGGGTCCAACTGCCACAGCCACCCGCATTTGCTGGAGCTCATCCACCCCTCTCAGTGTTACTGTCTTCCTTGTATTCTCTAGGTCTCAGGATGAGACATCTCCTTAGTGGGAACTAAACTGCATCCAGAGGATCAGAACAAGGGGGTTGAGAAGTTTAGATGTTTGCTATTATGCTCAATGATTCTGATGAGGTGCAGGACATAGGAAGGGGACGAAAGTGGATCCAGGATCCAAAACAGACATTTTACTTTCATAGTCAATACTTCCTTTCTGGAATCAATCATTTCATTAAAAGATTAGTAATTTTTTTCCTTTTATGTATTATATTAGTATTTATAAGTTATCTAAAACATACTAATTCATTTTATCACAAATGCATAGCCCTCCTCTCCTGGTCAGAGTCCCCCTTACCCCCAAAGGCCTCTTTAACCAAATACCTTACACAGAAGCACAAAATATAGAACAGATTCAAAAGGAAAAATGAGTGTTGGAACTGGGGAATGGTGTGGGAATTTATTCATTTTGGCCAGTATCCTGCTTACCAGGCCCTCCCAGGTAACCTTAGGGGGAGAAACATGGAAGAAGCTTTGAGACTCATGGGTACATAGTAAGTAATGAAGATTTTATTCTCACTTCAGCAAGATACAGTGAGAGAAGGTATAAATTAAGGCAAGGGAAGGAGGCAGCAGTAATTTAAATTGTGTTCTTTACCAGACTATTGATCAAATATTTTGATTGAACTGGTTGGTCAAGCTCAACTTGAGCTTAACTACTGTGACTTCTATTGAGTTGATCAGCTGTTATAATTGACCTCATTGACAGATTTGTTGATTTAATACAGATAAATCTTTAAAGGCAGTATTTTTCTGTCTGGGAACATTCCTCATTCAAATACACTTTGAAACATGTTCTGCTTCAGTCAGGAAAGGTTTTTTTTTTGTCGTTAAATTGTCATGTAGATATGCAAAATAAATGTCATCCAGCTGTTTTATGACTTCCCCAGACACTCAGGTACCTGGATGACAAGTATAGCAAACATCTAGCAGGTGGTGTGAGTGGCCCAAAGCAGGTCTTGTATTCTCAACCTGGAGATAATCCATACTTTCTGGTTTGTGAAAGAAGGAAGAACTCTGGTCTACAACTTAGAGTTATGATTAACAAATGAATGTCTCCTCAGGGTGATATGTGTGTGTGTGTGTGTGTGTGTGTGTGTGTGTGTGTGCGTGCATGTGCATGAGAGAGAGGGAAAGAGCGAGAGAGAGAGAGTTGGCAGGGGAAGGAGACTTGAACTTCTTTTTTTTTCCCCACATATAGGCAGATCTTGGAGATAATTCAGGTTCTGTTCCACACCACTGCAATAAAGCAAATACTGTAATAAACCGAGTCAAATGATTTGTCTTTGTTTCCTAGTGCATATAAAAGTTACATATACAGGGGCGCCTGGGTGGCGCAGTCGGTTAAGCGTCCGACTTCAGCCAGGTCACGATCTCCCGGTCTGTGAGTTCGAGCCCCGCGTCAGGCTCTGGGCTGATGGCTCAGAGCCTGGAGCCTGTTTCCGATTCTGTGTCTCCCTCTCTCTCTGCCCCTCCCCCCGTTCATGCTCTGTCTCTCTCTGTCCCCAAAAAAATAAATAAACGTTGAAAAAAAAATTAAAAAAAAAAGTTACATATACACTACAATGCAGTCTATTAAATGTACAATAGCACTATGTCTAAAAAATGTACGTACTTTGATTAAAAATACTTTTTATAAAAAATTCTAACCATTGTCTGAGCTTTCAGCGAGTTGTAATCTTTTTGCTGGTGGAGGGTCTTGCTTTGATGCTGATGGCTGCTGACTGCTCAGGGTGGTGGTTGCTGAAGTCTGGATAACTGTGGTAATTTCTTAAAATAAGACAGCAATGAAGTTTGCACCTGAATTGACTCTTCCTTTCATGGTAGATTCTTCTGTAGTATATGATGCTGTTTGATAACACTTACCCACAATAGAATTTCTTTCAAAATTGGAATCCGTTTTCTCAAACCCTGTCACTGCTTTATCAACTAAGTTTGTACAATATTCTCAATCATTTGTAGTCATTTCAACATTCTTCACAGAATCTTCACCAGATGTAGATTCTATCTCAAGAAACTACTTTCTTTGCTCATCTATAAGAAGCAACTCCTCATCTGTTAACATTTTATCATAAGATTGCAGCAATTCAGTCACATCTTCAGGCTCTACTTCTAACTCTAGTTCCCTTGCTGTTTCCACACATCAGAGTTACTTCTGGAGTCTTGAATCCCTGAAAGTAATCCATGAGGGTTGGAATTAACTTCTTCCAAAATTCTGTTATGTTGATATTTTAACCTCTTCCCATGAATCATGAGTGTTCTTAATGGAATCTGAAATGATGAATCCTTTCTAGAAAGTTTTTAATTGACTTTTCCCAGATCACAGGAATCACTATTTATGGCAGCTTAGCCTCATGAAACGTATTTTATTAAATAGTAAGACTTGACGGTTGAAATGACCCCCTGATCCATGGATGCAGAATAGATGTTGTGTTAGCAGCCATGAAGACAACATTTATCTCATTGTGCACCTCCATCAGAGCTTTGGGGTGGCCGGGTATATTGTCAACAAGCAGTAATATTTTGAAAGTAATCTTTTTCTCTGTCCAGTTGGTTTCAATAGTGGGCTTAAGGTATTCAGTAAACAGATGTGCTGTCATCCAGGCTTTGCTATTCCATTTATAGAGCACAGACAGAGTAGATTTAGCAAAATTCGGAGGGGCCCTAGGATTTTTGGAATGGTGGATAAGCATTGGCTTTAACTAAAAGTGATCAGCTGCATTAGCTCCTAACAAGAGAGACAGCCAGTCCTTTGAAGCTTTGAGGCTAGGGGTTGACTTCTCTCTAGCTGTGAAGGTCTTCAATGGCATCTTCTTCTAGTATAAGGCTGTTTCATCTATATTGAAAATCACTTGTTTTAATGTAGCCACTTTCATGAATTATCTTAGTTGAATCTTCTGGAGAACTTGCTGCAGCTTCTACATCAGCACTTACTGCTTCCTTTGTCTTGCACTTTGATGTTATGGAGATGGCTTCTTTTCTGAAACCTCATGAGCCAACATCTACTAGCTTCTGACTTTTTTTTTTCTGCCGCTTTCTCACCTCTCTCAGCCTTAATAGAACTAAAGAGGTGGAGAGACTTGCTCTGGATTAAGCTTTGGCTTAAGAGAATGTTATGGCTTGTATGATCTACTGTCCAGACCACTCAGGCTTTTTCCATGTCAGCAATTAGTCCGTTTCACTTTCTTGTCAATCGTGTGATCACTAGAGTAGCACTTTTAATTTCCTTCAAGAACTTTTCCTTTGTACTCACAACTTGGCTAACTGGTTCAAGAGCCCAAGCTTTCAGCCTGTCTTGGCTTTTGGGCATACCTTCCTCACTAAACATAATCATTGCTAGCTTTTCATTTAAAGTGACAGATGGGTGACTTTTCTTGTCACTTGAACACTTAGAGGCCATTGCAGGGTTATTAATTGGTCTAGTTTTAATACCCTTGTGTCTTAGGGAACAGGGAGACCTCAAAAAAGAGAGAATGATACAAAATCGCTAGTCAGTAGACTAGTCAGAACACACACAACACTTCCCAGTTTTTTGTGGTCTTATATGAATGGGGTTTGCAGAGCCTTAAAACAATTAGAGTATTAACATCAAAGACCACGGATTAAAGATCACCATGACAAATACAATAATAATGAAAAAATTTGAAATATCAGGTTAATTACCAGAATGTGACATAGAGACACAAATTGAGCAAATGCTATTGGACACAAGGGACCAATAGACTTGCTTGAGGCAGGGATGTCACAATTTGTAAAAAACACAGTAAGTGTGAAACAATAAAATGAAGAATGCCTGTACAGAAAAAGAGGCCTAAACAGAGCCAGGATCAAGCTCATAGAATTTCATACTTCAATGTTGTCTCTGTCTTATTCTTCTTTTTTTTTTTTTTTTTAAATTTTTTTTTTTTTTTTAACGTTTTTATTTATTTTTGGGACAGAGAGAGACAGAGCATGAACGGGGGAGGGGCAGAGAGAGAGGGAGACACAGAATCGGAAACAGGCTCCAGGCTCCGAGCCATCAGCCCAGAGCCTGACGCGGGGCTCGAACTCACGGACCGCGAGATCGTGACCTGGCTGAAGTCGGACGCCTAACCGACTGCGCCACCCAGGCGCCCCTTATTCTTCTTTTTTTAATGAATCTTTTTTGTGTCCACTGGTAAAAAATGTGTGGTTCATAGCTATAAAGGTCTTCTTACAGTATCTAAGTTGAAGGAAGTCTTATTTCAACAGAGACATTATTTTATTAAAACAGTTCTAGGGAAAGTATTTTACCTTCTTTAACCTCCATGCCCATCCCTGCAATATGGACATGCGAAGATACTACTCATCTCAACATTAGTTAGAATTTCAAAGTAGCTTTTTCACCAGGGTGCGATTTATATACTTCTGGTGTTTACCATAAGTGAACCCTTCAAGTTCTTTAAAGTAATACTTGGCACAAGTCACATTTTCTGCAATTGGCGTATTCATTCAAGGCATCTTTGTATAATAGTAAAAAATTATGATACCCAGTGTACAAATATTTAGGCAAAATAAATGTGAGTTTGCTTGAAAGATTATAGCTCAAGTATGTAGCTTCATGGTTATGTAAGTTCCTATTATATCTGTTTTTAAATATGTATATACACTCACATACAGATAATCCCGATGAATTTACTAAAGTATAGTTAGAATGTCAACATTATTTTTATAAATCTCTGCCCTGTCACTGAGTTTGCAAGAAATTATTTTTAATGTATTACCATTTTTAACACACTCCAGATTGTTGGCTGCCCTTCTTGCCACGTGGATTTAACCAATTTAGCAGTCGGTGTTGAATGTGTTCCATATTTAAAAAAATAATGCTTACAAAGAAGGAGTAAGGGAAGCCACTTACATAAGGATTTAGGTGGGTGATTAGCAATCAAAACGAAGCTGTGCTTTTTAGTGCCTGTCCTGTAAAGGTCATTCATGATGATCATTTCCCAGAATCCTCAAAGCTTAGGTAAGGGTTTTGTTGTTGTTTAAGGTACAAGAAGTTTTCAAAAAGATTGGGAATGCTAATTTTCTTGAAATAACAATGTGTGCATCCTGCACTCTAGCTTCCTTCAGTTTTTTATTGCATACCTTTTGAAAACAAGATTTGAAAAATTCTATGTAAATTTTGGAGTTATTATTAGATATTTCTAGGGACGCCTTGGTGGCTCAGTCAGTTAAGTGTTCGACTTCGGCTCAGGTCATTATCTCACAGCTTGTCAGTTTGAGCCCTGTGTCAGGCTCTGTGCTGACAGCTCAGAGTCTGGACCCTGCTTCAGATTCTGTATCTCCCTCTCTCTCTGCCTGTCCACTACTCACACTTTGTCTCTCTCTCTCTCAAGAATAAATAAATATTAAAAAAATTTTAAGTATTTCTGGAGTTCATGTGGTAAGTTATTTTTCATCCTTCTTCTCTCTCACTCTCTCTCTCTATTTCTACATACATATGTAGATATGTGTGTATGTGTGTATGTATAACCTCTGCTGTCTGAGAACTGGCTTTTCTTCTGTGTTGTGCATTTAGGCAGCATCTTAGACATATGTACTCAACCTCCATCAAAGGTATATAACCTTGACTTCTCTTTAAGAAACTTGTCTGCCCACTCTCACGCCCTACCTAGGCCCTATTTCTCCCACTCCTCATTCCCATCTCTGGAAATCTGTATCTACTGATCATCCAGGACTCAGTAGCTTTCAGTTTGAATATATACATGTTGCTTAATTTGAAAATGTTCTCTTGCTATTTATGAATCATGTCTATCATCCCATTAATTAAGCAAAATTACCGGGGCACCTGGGTGGCTCAGTCGGTTGGGCATCCGACTTCAGCTCAGGTCATGATTTCACAGCTCGTGAGTTCGAGCCCCGCGTCAGGCTCTGTGCCAACAACTCAGAGCCTGGAGCCTGCTTCAGATTCTGTGTCTCCCTCTCTCTCTGCCCCTCCCCTGCTCATGCTCTGTCTCTCTCTGTCTCAAAAATAAATTAAAAAAAAATTTTAAAAATTAAGCAAAATTACCATAGTCATCCCCTATTTCCTGGAACTTATGTCTACTAAACCCCTTGAAAATTATTAGAGATTGACTGGAGTAGTTTCAGATGGAAAGTGGAAAGCAGCAGTAGAAAGTTACATTAAAAGAGGGCCAAATTTCTACAGCACTCCTCCCAGATCCGTCCCATTCAAACCTCACATGGAGGTGTTCTGGGAGCTGACTACCTACACTTAAGTCCAAGATGACTGCAGCATGTGTGGGAAACATGTACTATTTCATTTCTTCTCTCTCCTCTCTCCAGAGTTAGCATAACCAAATTCATGGAGTAATAGCAGAATTCCAATGGAGTATTTTCTTTTTATATTTTTTAATTTGCGTATAGTTGACACACAGTGTTACATTAATTTCAGGTGTATGACATAGTGACTCAACTTCTCTATACATTATGCTATGCTCACCACAGGGTGGCTACCATCTGTCACCATACAACACTTACAATATCATTGAATGTATTCCCTATGTGTGCCTTTTATTCCCATGACTTATTCATTCCATAACTGGAAGCCTGTATCTCGCACTCCCCTTTACCCATTTTGCCCATCCCACCACTCTTCTTCCCTCTGACAACCATCATCAGTTTCTCTGTTTATAGGTCTGATTCTGCTTGTTTTTATTTACCCATTTGTTTTGTTTTGTTTTGTTTTGCTAGATTCTACATAGAAGTGAAATCCTGTGGTATTAGTCTTTTTCAGTCTGATTCATTTCACTTAGCCTAATACAGTCTAGGTCCATCCATGTTGTAAGTGCAAGATCCTATAATTTCCTATGGCTGTGTAATATTCTATTATCTGTGTCTGTATGTCTATATCTTTATATCTCTATATCTATATCTGTATGTCACATTTTTCTTATCCATTTGTCTATGAGTGAATACTTAACTGCTTCCATATCTTGGCTACTGTAAATAATGCTACAATAAACACTGAGGTGCATATATCTTTTTAAACTAGTGTTTTCATGTTCCATGGGTAAATACCCCACAATAGAATTATTGAATTATTTGGCATTTCAGTGTTTAATTTTTTGAGGAACCTCTATACTGTTTTCCACAGTGGCTGTGCAATTTATATTCCCATCAATAGTTCATAAGGGTTCCTTTTTCTCCGCATCCTTGCCAATATTTATTCCTTGTCTTTTTGATTTTAGCCATTCTGACAGGTATAAGGTAATATCTCATTGTGCTTTTGATTTACATGTTCCTGATGGCTAGTGATGTTGAGCATCTTTTCATGTGTCTGTTTGGCCATCTATATGTCTTTTTTTAAAAAAATGTCTATTCAGGTCCTCTGCCCATTTTTGAATCGGGTATTTTTAAAGATTCATTTCAGCATTGAGGAAATGGCTCATGACTTTTACCTTAAATTTTACATTGGAACAGTATATTTGGTCTCAATAAAAATCTATCTTTAGGTAAATGATGAAGGTTGTTGGCATTTACAACATGGTAGTATTTATCAAGCTAAAATAATACTTTCAAAATTAATCACTTAAGAAAAACACAATATATTCTCTAGACTAATTTTGTTTCACATGCATCCAACTTCTGTAAAATATATCTTATAGATGTTAATTATCGACTACTGTGATCCATAAGAATACACATTATAAACATCAGTTTCCCTTCTTTTAAGGATTACCTTTGGGTATCACAATTTGATTTTTTAACATCAACAGAGGTTTCAAGGGAAAATGCAAGTTTTAGCAAGACATCAGGTATGGCTCAACATCGTGCTGGATACTTGGGCCAACACAGAAAACACATTAGGTAAGACAACAGCTCAATTCAAATACATAAGATAGAACTAATGCTTGGCCGTCTACTTTTTGTGGCACAACACAGTTTTAAGATCATAATAACAGACAGAACCACAGGGGAGATAAAAAGTTAACCTTTAGAAATTCTGTGGAATAGCACTGAAATGTCAAACTACAATAAAGAGCAATAACAGAGGTTTTAAAAAATATTTTCACTAAGAATAATTATGTATTGCTAAATTGCACTAAGTTCCATCTGTATGCCCAATGCTGTAAGTTTGAAAATACAGAGATTCTTACAGTCTAGCAGGATAGACAAACATATGAACAATTAATCCTCTCTGGGAGTGATCAAGGTGATCAAGGTAGGCTCTTAGAATGGGATTGCATCTTCTAGTAGGTTTAGGGATTTTATTTCTCTTTTTTTTAAGGTTTTTTTTTTTTTAATGTTTATTTGTTTTTGAGCGATCACTGGGGAGGGCAGAAAGAGAGAGGGACACAGAGGATTTCAAGCAGGCTCCGCACTGACAGCCGACAGCCCAATGCGAGGCTTGAACTCAGGAACCGTGAGATCATGACCTGAGCTGAAGTCCATGCTTAACCGACTGAGCCACCCAGCACCCTAGTATAGGGGTTTTCTAGACAAATGCAGCAACTCTGAAGTAAAAGAGAATATTTGGAAAATTATAGGTAAGGAAGAACATGAGGTATTCTGGAAACTGCACACTTATCAGCTGCAATGAAAACTTTTACAGAAGGTAATTAGAAATTACAGAGACCTGGTTGCCACGTGTATCTGATTCCATGATTACAACTTATCCTATAAGAATGGATCAATGGTACCAAAGGTTTCATTTCATTATTTAAATGAGTTACCTGATAAGCTGCTGGGGTTTTTTGTTGTTATTATTTATCATGTTTCCCTAAATCAGGTGATCTAATCAATCATAACACACATGCAAATGAGGAAAAGTGTACTGAACATTTTCTCCTAAAAATGTCATTTGTAGCATGTTTAAAGTTCCCACAAAGTGGTAGGTCACATATATAGGAGCAGAGTTATAGAAGTGAGAGGGCTATGCATTTGAGAGACAAGGAAAATGAAGTCTAGAAAAGTTTAAGTGACCTGTCCAATAGACCTGGCAGATCCTTTTCCAGAAGCAGAAAAGAAAAGCCACAGCAACTCCCTCAGCCTTGGTTATTTTGCCTGCTTAGAGTCAAGTTCATTGATAATGGCAGGGAAGTTCCCAATTTTCCAGATGTTGGGACAGGCCCTTCTCATCACACATAGTTTTGCCTCTATTTGTTGAGTTCTGACAGGAGCTGTTCGGTGTAGTGGAGGAAGAGGCAACTTCAGTTCTGGAAATGCCAGGGCACACTACTCTATGTGCAGCTGCCACTTCTTTTGATTTCAGAAGATAACAATTTCTACTAAGAGGAAAATAAAATCTGAAATTGTAGAAAGATAGGAAATGATGATGGCACTGTCTTTTGTTGATTTTCAGGTGGTTAATTATCAGTTGAATTAATGGTCATTTATCTTTTCCTTGCTTAGAAATCGTTCCATTCCAATTTTGAGAAGTTAAAATCAGAAATGCTTTCTGAAGTGGAAAATGGAGAGGAGGAGGACAGTTAATTATCAAAGCATATACAGAAAGGGGGTTTAGCAAATCCCCTAGCATTGTTTACAGAAATATTAAATATAAGACTTTGTTAGCTTTCATGAACAAAGTATTGGATGTTTAATTCTTATACAGATAATTGGGAAACTTATTTTAAACTATTAATCTGTTAATAGTTTTATTTGTTTTTGAAAAAAATAGGACAATTATGATATAACTACACAGACAGTCCCCAGCTTACAATGGTCCAACTTTTGACTTTATGATGGTGCAAAAGTGCTTCAGATTCAGTAAACATTGTAATTTGAATTTTGATTTTTTTCCTGGGCTAGTGATATACAGTATGATACTTTCTCATGATACTGGGCAGCAGCAGTGAACCCTGGCTCCCACTCGGCCACACACTCACAAGTGTAAACTGATACACTTAACAACCATTCTTTACCCATATAGTCATTGTTTTTCAGTTTCAGTACAGTGTTCAATAAATTACATGAAATAATGCCTTATTATTAAATAGGCTTTATAATAGATTATTGTGCCCAACTGTAAGCTAATATGAGTATTCTGAGCACATTTAGGGTAGGCTAGGCTAAGCTATGAGGTTCATTAGGTTGAGTGTGCCAAATGCATTTTTGACTTATGGTATTTTCAATTTATGATGGGTTTATCAGAATGCAATGCCATTGAAGGTTGAGGAAGATCTGTATAGTGATGAGACCTCTTGGTCCTACAATGTCTTGCTCTGTGCAGAGGGGAGCAGTCAGAGAAGGGTAAGAGCAGACCCATCTAAGTCAGGCCCTAAGATAAGGGCCATCCTCACCCAAGTCTAAGGCTAGTACTGGATTGGGGATATGACACATGATGTAGACAGAAGGAGTTTAGAGACATGATAGGACATCTAGTTGAAAATATTCTAGAGGGAATTGGAAATACCAGCCTGCAAATCAGGATGGAGTATGTAAATGTAGTAATCTGTTAGAATTGATCATTGAAGCCTGGAGACTGAATGACATTTCCATGGAAAATATGGAGTGGAAAAAAAGAGAATGATTGAGAATTGAACTTAGGAAATGCCCATGCACATATAATTTATTGATTTAGATAATAACAATAATGTTCTTGCAAAGTATCATTATTTATTATTATTATTATTACTATTATTACCATAACAACAATTACAATTTATGGAGCCACTAAGCACCAGTCGATCTGAATGGATTAGCTCATTTTATCCTCACAATCCCTTAAAGTGAGTTATGTGATTAGCCTTGTATTACGGATGAGAGGGCTGCTGTATAGTTCGACTGCTTTCCTTGCATTTCTTATTAATACATTAAGAATAGCAGCGATGGCAAAGCAAACTGCTCGCTTTTGCTCTCCTGCTACATAGTTTACTCTCATTTATGTGTAGATCTTCCAAAGAAGAGTCTAGAGATCTGCCATGAGTGCGGAAATAGGTAGCAGATTGCCTGAAGTGCAGGGAGTGCCTGCTTGGAAATTTGTTTTTGTTTAAATGACATGAAAATTGTTGACATTTATCTGGAAGCAAGAAAAACGGATTTACCTTGCTCTGTGTAGGTGGGTAAACTGAACTCTCTCTCAGCTTCTATCTCTGAGTTGTTACTTAACTCAAGAAACAATAGGAGCAGACAAAAGATGCGTTTCTAGGTGCTCAGGGACTTTTGTAGAATCATCAACTGACTCATGACATTTTTAATGCTAAACAAATTGTGCATAAGTCTAGTTTGTACAGTCCCTCAAGATGATATGTGCTTCTTTTGGTAATATATGAAAATCGAAGTTGTTTTAGATATTTTAATATGAGGATTACACTGGAAAACACTAGAGAATGAACCCTTATTTCCCAGGCAATGTATTTTAAGAGCAAATGGTATTGTTTCTAGTAACAAGTAAATTGTGCTGTACCTCTGAAAAAGAGTACAACAAGTGTTATACTTACTCTTAGATAATTACAGAAATACATAACAGTTTTCCTCTCCCAGGTTAAAAAGTTTAAAAGAAAATTTAAAGGAGATGTACAGTAAGGAATTTTAATGAATTGAAATCTGATGACATTCTATAATCTTTGCATATTTGGATCATTTTTATTCTATGATGCCCATATATAAATATAAATACATGGGGATATGCATATACATCATATACTATATGGCATCATAATATAAATTTGAAATTATTTTCGATGGCTTGAGTTTGCAAATGTGGATCACTCACGATGAGCTAGGTTATGCTAGGGAAATAAACAATGTCAACTTTTAAGGGCTTAAAAGAACAAAAGCATGTTTCTCACTTAAGATACATGTCCACAGTGGATTGGCTGGGGCTGAGGAAACTCTTTACAATTGGAGACCAGGGTGAAGGTAGATTTTCTACCATCTGCAGCAAAGCCAATCAGTGGCAGTGGGAAAGGGATCTTGAAAATTGTTCACTAGCCATCAAAGCATCTACCCGAAGGTGACACCCATAACTTCTAACCTTTCATTGGTCAGAGCAAGTTCATGTCTATGTCATTCTAATAAATGTAATCCTACTGTGTGCACAGAAATGGAGAAAAAGGAAATACAGTAAAACCTTGGTTTGTGAGCATAATTCGTTCCAGAAACATACTTGTAATCTGAAGCACTTGTACATCAAAGTGAATTTCCTCATAAGAAATAATGGAAACTCAGATGATTTGTTCCACAACCCAAAAATATTCATGTAAAAAATGATTACAATACTGTAATATAATACAAAATAGTAAAGAAAATACAACATATAAAGAAAAATAAACAAATTAACCTATACTTACCTTGGAAAACCTTCATGGCTGGTGTGAGGGAGACGAGAGAGGAGGGTTATTGTGTAGGGTGACTTTCACTATCAATAATGAAATCACTGCTATCTATTGACTCAGTGGGACCTTTTTGTTTTCACAAAAACAACTTTAACAAGGAACCTATCCAATGACACTTGCTTTTGCCTCCTTTTGAGGATTTCATGGAAATGTGACATTGCACTGTCATTAAACAGATTCATCGCTCACACTGCTAAGGCCTCATTCAGGTGGTGCTTTTCTAAAAAATGTTGCACTGTTTCCCACATTTTACACATCTCCCTGATCTCATTTGAAGTGAGGGATCCCTCGACCTTTTTCTCCTCCTCCTCTGCAGACGAGATCTCCTCCACAACCTCTTGCTGTTGCTCACGATGCAGATCCATCAGTTCGTTGGTGGTCAGCTCCTGGCCATGTCCTCCACCAGCTCTTGAATGTCAATCACCTCCAGTCCCATGGTCTTCCCCAGGGACACAATTTCATTGACCACTGGTGGCTCCTGTTCATGAGCAAGCCCCTCTAAGTCATTTCCAAGAAAGTAATCAAGCCACAGTTTTCTCTAAGCAGAATTTAGGGTCCTCTAGAGTATTAATAAACTCTTGTCATATACTGTACTTAATGTAACTGGCAATAAGGCAGCAGAGGAAGCAGGCAGCCTGACCTAGAATGAAGCAAAGCATTTCTAAGTTTACTCTTATATAGAAAAGCAAAGGACTGTCCACAGGTACTTTGAAGTGACAAAAAATACACTAGTGCCAGTTGTAGGCACCTACCAATGTTCTGAAAAATCTGATTTCTGCCAAACACCATGGACTGAGACTGAGCATCTGAGCATGGAAGACAATCACCCAAAATCCCACAGTGAGAGAGAGAGAAGAACCATTGGCTCAGTTGTGATCATGTGACTTTCTGTATCATGTGTACTACTCATATTGCAAGACATTACTTGTTTATCAAGTGAAAATTTATTAGAAATGTTTGTTCCTCTTGAGGAACAGTCGCAGAACAAGCTACTTGCAATCCAAGGTTTTAGTGTACTTGGTGACTGGCACTGATGAGTACCACACTAACCCTGGTTCTAACTGTGTTTTCAAAGAAACAAATGTGGGAGTTGGGTGTTCACAACTTTTAAAGGCAGGTTATATTCTTGCAGCTTCTTATGAACACATTATTTCATTTGTTTAAGCATTTTGCTAATGAGGTCAAGATGAAATTTTTGTAACAATTTTGCTTTGCTTAACCTCACTTTGTTCCTAAAATAAAACTATTTTTTTAAGTCTAGTCTTTTAAAAAGTATAATATGGGAATCGGGGTAGGTGATTAAGAATGAATTTACTCCAGGGTGCCTGGGTGACTCAGTGTGTTAAGTGTTTGATTTGATTTCTGCTCAGGTCATGACCTCAAAGTTTGTGGGATCGAGCTCCTTGTCAGGCTCAGAGGAGCCTGCTTTGGATTCTCTCTCCCTCTCGCTGCCCCTCCCCTCTTCATGCACGGTCTGTCTCTATCTCCAAATAAATAAATAAGCATTAAAAAAATGGATTTACTCCTTGTTAAAAATGTCAACAACAGTTCTTACTATGTTCACAGGGAGATGTTGGGTCAACTTGAACTATAAAGCTCCACTATTTTTATTATTTGATATTTTTTAGAAGTATTTTTGTACATTTTAGAATCCAGGGAAACACTGGTTTCTGTTTGTTAAAGAATCAAGACAAATGTTTGAGAGCTTATTGTTTTGAATCTTTAAACTAGATTAAGATCAAAGAGCCACTGTAAAGTCTTCCTAGAAGGATTCACAAATTTGTCCTACACTGATTTGAAAGCAGACTGCCTTTTAAGAAAAGCTTTATGATTGCTGTAGAGCAGGGAGCACATTTGTCTTGTGTATGTATTCATGCAACTGAAATTGATCTCATTCAAATTGTAAGACTGATGATATATTTGCAATGCATTTTGAACATTGCCCTCCAAAGATAAAGGGTGAATGGCACAATCACTTTTTAGGCCTATAATTTTGGGCACCATGCACTGAAATGATTTTCTGATTCACTTATTTCTTGAGGCTCTGTTTCTGACATGTTTTTCATTTCCCTGCTAAGTGCATTAATTAGTGGCATCTGACTCTCTTTGTTAGCACTAGTAAAAAAAATCCTAATGCCTACCATTATGGTGTATAGCTGTTAACATACAGCAAAAAAATCGTAAGGTTTTCTACAAGCCCACGAAGCTACAAGTGAACAGATGAATGGCCTTTGAACAAAATCAAAAGATTTTTACCAAGGCAGAATTTACTGAGCCTCTTTTCCTCCAATTATCCATTTCATAATTACAGTTGATTATTTAAATTTCTATATTCTAAACATGTTTTACTTTTACTCAAGTATTTTGATATACAGTAAAACCTTGGATTGAGAGTAACTTGTTCTGCAAGTGTTCCTCAAGACAAGCAAACATTTCTAATAAATTTTAACTTGATGAATGAGTGATGTTTTGCAATACGAGTAGTATGTGATGCTGAATGTCACATGATCACAACTGAGCCAAAGGTTCTGGAAATTCACTTTGATACACAAGTGCTTTGGATTACAAGCCTATTTCCAAAATGAATTCTGCTCGTGAACCAAGGTTTTACTACATTCCATTTTTACTCTTACTCTTGTAACTTTTATTAAAGGACTCTTTTGTTTTGTGAATAATTTATATATGCATTTGTTTTCCATCAAATAGTTACGGAGTGCCTATCTTACTGCCTGAGTGGCAGGCTGCTGAGCTTTAACTGACATGGGTCCCTCCCTCTTGAAGCTTGCTGTTTGGTAAAGGAGACAACCATTAATCAAATACACAGTCTAAAGCTGCTTTCAAAAGTGCTGTGAGCTAGAGGAATATGGGATGAATAGTGCATGTAACAGGGAGATCTGAACTTGGGGTAAAGTGGGATGCTCAGGGAAATATTCTCTGATAAAGTACAGCAGAATGGTTAGAGACCTGAAAGAGAGATGAACTAGGGGCAGGTAGGCATAACCAGTGTCCTGGCAGGGGGCACATCCTGTGCAAAGATGATGGAATGGTTGGGAGCAGAGCTAGTCCTGAAAAGGGCAGAGCAAGAGCAGTGGCAACAGCAGGGGCCTCCTGACGAGGATGGAGAGGCCAATTGCAGGGTCTTCAGTGGTTTTTCATTATCCTGTGAACCATTGTGAACCACACAAGTAAGCCTTTGAAAGTTTTTAAGCTAAAGGAAAATATGTGATTTGAGTTTTGAAGAGGATCATTGCAACTGCTCTGCAAAGAAGGGTTAGAGTTGGACAAGATTGAGGCAGAGATTAGATGCGAGGATCTTGTTACTCCTGGGGCACAGCTTAGACCAGGATGGTGTTGGTGGCAAGAGGGACAAGTGGATATTTCCTAATAGTAATCAGAAAATAAAAGGAACTTGGTGATAAATTGAAAATAGCAATGAGGTATCTATAGCACAATTTTCTGAGATCTGCTCTCAGTGCACCCTGACTCAGGATTCAATGTCTGGCTGTTGAAACAAAAGTAAATTACAACAAAAAACATCATTTACTTAAAATGTTCTCATGCATTAAGAAATGAATTATATAATATATACTTTATAGCATATATACACACACACACACACACACACACACACACACACACACAAATTAGTTCTATCCAGCTTAATCAATGTGTTAATATAAATATTTTGAAAAGAAGTGGAGAACTGGCCTTTGCAGATGGCACTAGCAAATTCTATCTCCTTTGTGGAGAAACAGTCCACCCCCGGTGAGTGTCTTGGTTTATTTGGTATGACCTTTCCCCTTAGCCTGAGACTGTGGAATTGACAGTAAATGTGATCTTCATACATCCTTATTAAAAATCTACTCAAGAGAAATTGTATTCTGTTCAGAGAAGGACAGTGCCATTTTACTCAGGTGTGGATTAGATAATAGTAAATCATCTTGTAATAATGTTGAAAGCTACATCACCACCTTGGACTCATAAAAGAGAAATTACTTTTCATAGCCTACACAATGTGCACAAGCAGCTACATTTGGCAGATTTGCCTAACACCATTTTAAGTCTTTATTTTTTATTTCAAGTTTTTGATGCTAAGTAAAGATGTTTTGGTTATATAAGATTTATCATTCTTCTGACTGATATCCAAGGACTTCCCCAAGTCACACACTTAAATTTCTAGGAACATTTATTCATTCTCATGCAAAAACTTTCAAGTGAGAAGTTGGATGAAGGCCTCTTCCCCTTCCCTTCCTTTTTTCTTCCTCCATCTCTCTGTCCTTTCTTTTCTGTTTTAAAGGTGACCACTTTTCTTGGTAATGACACCTTAATACCCACATCGTTTTCTCCATCGGTATATCTACTGACTTGTTTTCTTCAAGCTATATCCAGAATCCAGACAATTCTCACCACCTCCATCCACCATTTTGGCTCTAATCTAAATCAACGTCATCTCCATCCTATGTTATTTTAATGACCGTCTGACTACTCTTCTGGCTTTTAACCTTGCCCCATGGTTATATTCTCTTCACAGTAGTCAATGACCCCTGAACAATGTCACCTGTGTCATACACTCCTATAAGTAAATGGTTCTTTGCCCATCTCAGAGTAATGACTATGTTACTATCATCGTCCTCAGTATACTGCATTATTTGTACTTGAGCTCATTCTCTGAACTCCTCTCCTTCTTTCCTCCTCTCTAGTCACACCCAGGTCTCCCTGCTGTCTCTCAGACATTCCAAGAATCCTTCCACATTAAGGCCTGTGCCTGAATGTTCTTCCTCCAGGTATCTTGATTTGTTTCGTCACTGTCTTCAGGGATCTATGCAATCATTCTGGTTAAAAGGTTTTTTTCTGACCACCTTATCTAAAATAGCACCTTTCATTCATTCTCAATTACTTTTACTGCCTTAATTTTCTTTGTTATACTTATCAACCTCCTAATATATATGTATGTTTGTTTACTTGCTTATTTCTTTTTCTACTAGAATGTAAGCCCTATAATTGTTGGGACTTTGACTTTTGCTCAGCTCAGTGTCCTCAGCATTTGGAATAGTGCCTCCTCTCTAACACGTGCTCAATTGCTTTTGGTTTAAGGCATAAAATTTGCTATAATTCATGTTTTCTAGAACCTGAAAAAGGACAAAGAATTGATTGTTCCCTAGAGATTCCAAATAGAATGCATCTCTGCCCACACTCTGATTTTAGGATGCCTGGCCTCCACAACTGTAGGAAAATATATTTGTGTTGTCTTAAGACACTAAATTTGTTGGGGCACCTGGGTGGCTCAGTCAGTTAAGCATCCGACTTCGGCTCAGGTCATGATCTCATAGTCCGTGAGTTCGAGCCCCATGTCGGGCTCTGTGCTGACCGCTCAGAGCCTGGAGCCTGTTTCAGATTCTGTGTCTCCCTCTCTCTCTGCCCCTCCCCTGTTCATGCTCTGTCTCTCTCTGTCTCAAAAATAAATAAACGTTAAAATTAAAAAAAAAATAAATTTGTGATAGTTTGTTTCAACAACAATAAAAAACTAACAAGCTTCTGGAGCTATCTAAGATGCAACCTCATAATCCTTTTTTTCAGTGCTTCAGGTATGTATGGATTGAAGTTGGCATATGTGGTAGTCATTAGTATTGTTCACAAAATATTTCTGGATTTCCTTTTGGGTATATGGCAGAATACTGTCCCTTGAAGTTAGGTATGACCATGTGACTTTCTCAGGAAGATGACTAGTTAAGTGAAGTAGCATATGTAACTTCTAGGTAATGTTTATAAGCTTTTGCAAATTTTGTCCTAATGCCATTTTTCTTGTTATTGTGAGTGTAGAATCTTGATGAGATATACTCTCCACGGCCTGCTTTCCTGAGAAACAATGAGCACATTCCTTTAGCTAATGCTAATGGACTTGTGGTGTGAATGAGAGATCATTTTGTGCAAGCTGCTGAGATTTGGGGGTTATTTTGTCAAAATAGCAAAATAGTCCAGTGGTTCTTAAGTGTTTTGGTCTTAGGATCATTTTTACACTCTTAAAATTTCTTGACATCCCAAAGAGTTTTAGTTTATGAGGGACTATCTATGAATATTTATCATGCTAGGAATTAAAATAGACATTCTTAAATAATTCACTTAAAAATAATAAATAACAGGGGCGCCTGGGTGGCGCAGTCGGTTAAGCGTCCGACTTCAGCCAGGTCACGATCTCGCGGTCCGTGAGTTCGAGCCCCGCGTCGGGCTCTGGGCTGATGGCTCAGAGCCTGGAGCCTGTTTCTGATTCTGTGTCTCCCTCTCTCTGCCCCTCCCCCGTTCATGCTCTGTCTCTCTCTGTCCCAAAAATAAAATAAACGTTGAAAAAAAAAATAATAAATAACAAAGATAAGCCCATTTTATGCCCACATAAAAATATTTTAATGACAAAGAAAAAATAGTTTTATGAAAAGAATATTTCTTTTATTTATATATTTTTATATATTTTTAATGTTTGGCTTTATATGAGTCAACCGGATTCTCATATCTGCTCTAAGAGCATTCAGACTGTTGTCATTCTTGTGTTTGAAGTATATGGAAAAGACTCAACCTCATGTAGTTATGTAGTTGTAATGGGAGAAGTATTTTAATACCCTTTTTAGATAATTGTGGATATTCTTTTTTGGTGTTACACTAGAACTCTGTAAATAGTATTTTCTTAAAGGTGAATTACAATGTGGAACTGAAATCATATTAACGAACTTCTCATACTGTTACATGAGATCCACCGGTCTTTTTTTTATTATTCAAGTATAATTAACATACAGTGTTATATCAGTTTCAGGTGTACAGTATAACGATCGAGCAATGCTATACAGTTCTCAGTGCTCAACTATAAAATTCCTAAAAGAAAGCATAGGCAATAATTTCTTTGACAGAAGCCATAGAATGATTTTTCTAGATATGCCTCCTTTGGCAAAGGAAACAAAAGCAAATTTAAACTTTGGGGACTATATCAAAATAAAAATCTTCTGCACAGTGAAGGAAACTATCAGCAAAACAAAAAGGCAGCCTAATGAATGGGAAAAGATATTTACAAATGACATATTGGATAATGGATTAATATCCAAAATATATAAAGAACTTATTCAAGTCAACACCAAAAAAAAAAAAAAAAAACAAATAAACAATAATCTAACTAAAAATCGACAGAAGACCTGAACAGACATGTTTTTCAAAGAAAATGTACAAATGGCCAACAAACACATAAAAAGATCATCACAGAAATGCAAATCAAAACCATATGAGATATCACTTTACCCCTGTCAGATTGGCTAAAACCATTGGTCTATCTTACATTTTAAATGGACACATTCATGACTCTGTAAAGGCATCTATTGGTCATTTGAAAAACATTGACTTACTAGGTTTTGCAGATGTCCTAAATGATAACACATTTCATTACACAATATCAAAACCCAACTTTGTTTTTATTATTCTCAAGTTGGTTAATATACAGTGTAGTCTTGGCTTCAGGAGTAGATCCAGTGATTCATCACTTGCATGCAACACCCAGTGTTCATCCCAACAAATGCCCTTCTTAATGCCCGTCACCCATTTTCCCCACCCACCCCTACCTCTTTATCACCATCAAACCTCAGTTTGTTCTCTGTATTTAACAGTCTCTTATAGTTTGCCTCCCTCTCTGTTTTTACCTACTTTTCCTACCCCAAACCCAACATTCTTTAGTATCGCTAACAAAATCTTTAAAAAGGTTTTATATATCAAGAAACTGTTAAGGAACTGTTACCGGATACAAATTTTACAAAATTCTAGCATTCTTTTGAATATTCAAATTCTATTGTGTGTTGAGCATCAACATTGTTTTCCTTGAAGTGACAAAACTCACTTTGTCTATTTTCAAGAAATACTCAAGTCTGGGAATATCAGCAAAATATTCAAGCCCAAATTATTATAGTTTTTAGGTTAATCCTTTTTTTCTTTTTTTTAATTTTTAATTTTTTTGAGAGACAGAGAGAGACAGTGTGAGCGGGGGAAGGACAGAGAGAGGGAAACACACAATCTGAAGCAGACTCCAGGCTCTGAGCTGTCAGCATAGAGCTCGATGTGGGGCTCAAACTCACGAACAGTGAGATCATGACCTCAGCCAAAGTCGGACGCTCAACTGACTGAGCCACCCAGGCGCCCCAAGGTTAATTATTCTTTCGAATAAAACTGGTATGTAATGAAAAGAGCATGTAGTTCAACTTGCAACATAAACAGTATTTCCCAGAGACCATTATGGACAGCAGCTTCTGACATGGCTCTTAATGATCCCAGCCTCCCAGAGATCATGCTTTTGTATAATTCTCCCCCTTTGAATGTGGGCTGGAGCAGGTGACTGGCGTCTAACAAATAGAGTATGGCAAAAGTGAAGAGGTGTCACTTCTGTGATTGGATTATAAAAGACTGATTTCCATTTTGCCGGATTTCTCTCTCTGGCTCTTCTCACATTCATGTGGTCCCAGGTGGCACCTTGATCGCAGCCTTGTTAGAAACTTCAGCCAGAGGATCCAGCTAAGCAGTCCATGAATTTCTGACCCACAGAAACTGAGATAATAAATGTATGTTGTTTTAAGCTGCTAGGTTTTAGGGTAATTTATTATAGAAATAGATCACTAACATAGCTATCTACTTCATTATATAGAAGTACTTTATATATATGTTTAATTTTTGTCACACAGAATGAATATTAAGGTGTGTCCTTAAGTTCCAAGATTTAATAAAATTATGAATTTTTACCAATTCATCAAAGATGTTCTTAGGTAAAACTGGAATTTTAGTGCCTGGTGATGAAATATACAAAGTCTGCTAGTACCGCTTAGTTCTACTCCCTCGATTTGTTCTAAGTACCCAGTAATGTTACCCACCATCGTATTTGTACCATCAGTGCGAATGCCAACATAGTAAAAGAAAATAATATATTAATTGCTTTGATTTCACAGGACTCCTTAAAGGTTTCCTAGGCTCCCCTAAGGGATCTGAGGAATATACTTCAGAGCTGCTAATATAGACAGACTATCCCAATTATCACGTCAGATGAATTGTTACTTTTCCATCCTTTGTCTATGTGTTACAACATAGTAAAACTGCCTAAGGAAAGGCAATGCAAAATACTCTTCATTTAAAAAATAAAAGTGGTTTTTATAAGGTTTTGAAATTCTGCCTTTGGAGGACATGCACATGTTTGAGTCTGCTTTATCAATTCAGGGCTGCTGAAACATCACTTCACACCCATTTTTACTATCCATCCAGGATTATATATATAAAGAGAACAGTGTTGATTCTCAGTGTTACTTGCTGCTGCTGGTATTGGCATCTTATCTATTAATCATTAAGAAAGGGAATGTTAATATGTTTTTGGGTATATGTTTGTGGGTATGTATGTGTTTGTTATGAGTTCTGTAAGTAGGAATCTGGTACAGCTTAAATAAGGTGGATATTGCAACTATTTCCAAGTACATATTTCATGCTCACTTTGGCAGCACATATACGAAAATTGAAACAATGCAGAGAAGATTGGCATGGCCCCTGTGCAAAGATGACATGGAAATCCAAGGACATATTTCCTTTGTATCGTGTTATTACTCACACTGGTACTGTAATGGATAATAATAATACTTCCTTATGATAGGGAATTTAGAAAATAAATATGTATGAATGAAAAATTATGCATTATCTTGCCACTAAGAGAAAACCATGGCTACCTGTTTTATGTGTTTTCTTTCTTTACATGCATTTAAATTCATATGGGTATATTTTAAATTTTCCTTAACAATATTAATGGGCAATTTCAACCCTAGAGCTTGCTTTCAAACTTCTGCTTGTGCTTGTAGATAAATTAAACTCCAAAGTGCATTGATTTTACTGTGAAGAATCATGATTTCACATTGCAAAGGCAGCAGTATTCAATTATCCAAAGTATTTTTAAAAAGTAAAAGTTTTTTCACTGTTAATTTTATTTATATTGTTAAACATGTTATATATATTGATAATAAAAGATACATTTTATTGGTCTACCTTTTACATTCTATCCTATATGTTTTATAGGATATATTTATATATGCAAATATACATATAAATTATAAATCAAAATAAAAATGAAATAAGAAACACACCAGAATTATCTTGTGTTTTTAAATAATAGGGGTAATATGTTTCAAGTTCCTGAAGATCAATTTTGCTTTATTAAACATGGATCCCCAGATGTTACAAGGCAGTCAGCACTAGTTTAAAATGCAGGTGGTATTCCCTTATGCATCCTACTTTAGAGCATGTCACGGTAGATTAACTTATCTCAGAGCTCTACACAATTGATCCCTGTCACTGTGGCTGAGCTGATCCTTTGCAGCTGATTGACACATTATGGCCAAAAGTAATACACTAGCCAGATCTCTGATAGGCTGTTATAGTGAGATCTCTCATTCTTTCCCCACCTTGATTTCTACCGAAGAATCGAATAAACTCGCTAAATATACAATGGGAAAATCTGAACATAGGTATATGTTTTCTGTGGCTGGCTACTGCTCATCTCTTCTTCACACTTATACCTATTGATTTTAAGATGAAATTAGAAAAATAAAAGTGCTCTTAAATGTTACAGAATGTTCCTTGCAGGCTTCTATATTTCACGGGTCAGAGAAGGGTCACTAGATATACATATATTGATAACTGTTTTATATTTAATGGCCAGGGATTCCTACTATTAAAAGCTGGGATCTAGGCTATTACTACCCTCATTTATTATTTATAAAACTCTGTCAGTGTACATGGTATTTAATGTTGGATGAAATTGTGCCAGACAAATTCCCCTCCGTGAGGAGCCTCCAAGCTGAAAACAGGAGGAGAAAGATGCAGGAGAGAAATCGTGGGAAGGACAGAGAGTGATTAAGGGTTGTAAACTTAGCATTGCTTTACCCAGTAGGTGGACGACAGAGAGAACCTGAATGCTGAGAAATGATTCTAAGATTGGGAAGCCATTCAGTGTAATAAAGCCAATAACTAGAAGCAAGGAAAGGCATTAGAAAAGGAGAATCTTAGCCCTCTAAGTGAGAACTCTGTATCTTCAGCTCTGACACTTCTTCATACACTATGTTCACCTGGTTTCTCAGCACCCCCTCTTACTCATTGTGTTCCAAACCAGTGGGTCTCAAACTTGAACATCATCAGAATGATGGGCAAGTGGGTAGGGGTTGTTAAAACAGAGATTACTAGACCATATGTCAGTCCAAGTATCTGAATCAGTGAGTCTGGGGTCTTGAATTTGCATTTCTAACAAGTTCACAGGAATTGCTGCTGGGGCCACCCTTTGAGAACCTCCGTCCTAAACTAATATCTCCAATTCCCCCTACATCTTGTCTTCTAAACCACAGCTTGGAGTCATCTCTAATTCTTACCTTATAGTCCGACAATTCCCCAGTTCTGTCTTTGCTTTCCTAAGAATTCCCTTTATTTTTTTTATATATATTTTATTGTCAAATTGGTTTCCATACAACACCCAGTGCTCATCCCAACAGGTGCCCTCCTCAATGCCCATCACCCCCTTTCCCCTCTCCCCCACCCCCCATCAACCCTCAGTTTGTTCTAAGTATTTAAGAGGCTTTTATGGTTTGCCTCCTTCCCTCTCTGTAACTTTTTTTCCCCCTTCCCCTCCCCCATGGTCTTCTGGTAAGTTTCTCAGGATCCACATAGAAGTGAAAACATATGATATCTTTCTTTCTCTGCCTGACTTATTTCACTTAGCATAATACCCGCCAGTTCCATCCACGTTGCTACAAAAGGCCATATTTCATTCTTTCTCATTGCCAAGTAGTATTCCATTGTATATAAACCACATCTTTATCCGTTTGTCAGTTAGTGGACATTTAGGCTCTTTCCATAATTTGGCTATTGTTGAAAGTGCTGCTATACACATTGGGGTACATGTGTCCCAATTCATCAGCACTCCTGTATCCCTTGGGTAAATTCTTAGCAGTGCTATTTCTGGGTCATAGGATAAATCTATTTTTAATTTTTTGAGGAACCTCCACACTGTTTTCCAAAGTGGCTGCACCAGTTTGCATTCCCACCAACAGTGCAAGAGGGTTCCAGTTTCTCCACATCCTCTCCAGCATCTATAGTCTCCTGATTTGTTCATTTAGCCACTCTGACCCATGTGAGGTGGTATCTCAGTGTGGTTTTGATTTGTATTTCCTTGATGAAGAGTGACATTGAGCATTTAGATTTTGTTTTAGCTTTTTAACTGAAAGCTACCAATCTAATCAAATACTATGACCATTCCTAGCACTATTGCTGGCAACAACAGAAACTACAATCACTACTCCTAATTACTTTGAACACCTACTATAGTCAAGACAATAGAGTAACCACCTTAACATATATTATATCATTAAATAATGCTACTAGGTGATCTGTATTATCCCCACCTACAAGGAAAGAAATTCATTTGCAGTAAGATTAATTCACCTGCAGTGAGTGTTACAGAAATGATATAAATAACACCAAATCCCATGTCTTTATGTCCATCTAGTATTCAGACCCTACCTGAAGGCCACCTCTTTCATGCAGTCCCTCATGTATGATTAGCCCAGTGCAATAGTGAGCCCACTCCCTTCTCTCAACTATTAATATCTCCTCTGTATTACAACTTAGTATATGATGTGGTGGTATTAGCAATCAGTACAGAGAGGATAGATTAATCAAGAAATGTCACTGGGACAATCAAATGCTTGTATGATACAATACACAAATAAATAGCAGATGGAATAAAATCTTCAATGTGAAAAACAAAACTGAAAAATTTTAAATAAAACATAAAACACTGTGGTACAAATGTCACACAAATGGTAAACATAAACACTTGTGAAAATTAAAAATAAGATTTAAAAAATGATAGTTAAACCATAAATCAGGGGCTATTTGCAGTGAATTTGAACAATGAAATGTTAGTTAAGGAAATATATAATTAACTCTGTCAAATCTTCATGATTCACAAAAGAGGAAAAAGGATGGCTAATATGTTTAAGAAAATATGTTCAGAATTCAAAAATAATAAGGGAAACTAATGTTGTATATAAGCACAATATAATTCCAAACATATCAGATTAGTGTGTCTGAGCCTTTGCAGAGATTTGAGTCTATCCCTTAGTATGCTAGTTGATGTGTAAATGAGTTTAATTACTTTGGAGAGAAGTTTGAGGTATCTACTAAAGTTGATAATGTAGGTACCTATAACTTATTAATTCTACCTCTAGATATATACTCTAAAATATCTCTTCAACAGACACACAAGGATGTATGTGCAAGGATGTTTACCACAACATTGTTTGAATAGGAAAACACTGAGAGCAAACCATATGTTCTTAATAGGTTATTGGATAACTAATTTTTGTGGTCTATTTATACAAAGAACACAATTACTCAGTTAAAACAGATAAACTAAACCTATATGCATTATAATGGATCCATCTCATAAACATAATGTTGAATAAAATTAGTAAATCACAATGTATACAAAAATTCTATTTTTTTAAACCTGCAACACATGTAGAAATCCTACATATTGTTTGTGAATACAAACATATCAGTTAAAGTAAATATATGAACAAGAAGAATATATACCAGTTTCGGGATGATAGTAACCACTGGGGGAAGGAGGAGGAAAAAGGGATATGGGTTGGCCTTAATTGTATAAGTGATCTTCTGTTTATTATTTAGATTAAAAAATCTGAACCAAATATTGCAAAATGCTAATACTTGTTAAATTAATGTGGTAAATAGTTGTTATTTTTTTCTCTTCAGGGACACCTGGGTGGCTCAGTCGGTTAAATCTCCGACTTCAGCTCAGGTCATGATCTCACAGTCTGTGAGTTCGAGCCCCACATCAGGCTCTGTGCTGACGGCTCAGAGCCTGGAGCCTGCTTTGGATTCTTGTCTCCCCTCTCTCTCTGCCCCTCCCCCGCTCATGCTCTGTCTCTCTCTGTCTCAAAAATAAATGAAAACCTTAAAAAAATTTAAAAAAAATCTGACCCAAATATGGCAAAATGCTAATACTTGTTAAATTAATGTGGTAAATAGTTGTTATTTTTTTCTCTTTGTATAAAATCTTTATGATCAAAAAGGGAGCATTTTAACAAAGGCTTCCATAGTGAAAGAAATTTTGAATAGTCTAGCTTAGTCAAAATACAACCATTTTCTTTGCTACAAAACTTTTCAGTCATTAATATGCTAATGGACATTGTGAATTGCCAAGAGGGTAATGTCTTATAAAGTAATTCCCAAACTTACTTGACTGTAGAAGCCTTTTTTTTTTTTTTTAATAAAACATCTTTTAACACCTCAAAGATCTTTTGGGAAATGCTGTTATACATCATAGCACTCAACTTCCTCTAATTGTTTCATGTAATTTAACTTGATTTCTCTGGTTATAGTCTCCATCTCCTTGATATTAAGACCTGTCTTACTCCTTTTGGCTAAACATGTCATATATATATATATTTTATATATATATATATATATATATAAAATACTTTGATAACTTGATTTTTCTGAGAAATTATGGTGCAGACCATTACATGCAGTGTAGGTTTCTGGGAGGGAGGAAGTAGTGAAAGTAATCCTTGCACACAATTTTATATGGAAATAAAAAGCAAAACTCAAGAACATAAAGATCAACACAATGGTAACAGTAGTTTTTAAACAAATGGAGTGTATTGATGGCAAAACATTGCCAGAACTAATTGCTGGAAAATTCCTTTCTTCATTTATTCATTCACATCATTCAACAGGTATTATGAAATATCTAAAGAGAAATGATAGTTTCATAATATATACAATCCAATGCATAAGATTTCTCAATTAAATCATGAATGATTTCTCAGAGAATGCTTTCTCAACCCTTTTGAAATTATATTGAGCATAAATCTATTCACAATTTTATTAAATAATTCATATGAATAATTGTAAATACTAGGTATATCTCCTTGGTTCACACGGATATAATTTTGGCACAATGAATAAAATTGATTAATCAAAAATTTGTTGACTTACACTTTATTTTTTATTGCCCACACCTAAGGTACTGTTAGCCAACTTAAATATCAGAAATGAATTTCCCTTATATCTACCCTTTTAATAATTTACAAATATAAAAATTACAGATATTAAATGGAAATATCAAAATTTTAAAGTAGATATGTAAGATCTAGTACCAAGAGTTAGTAAGTTGACCCTTGTCCATTTGAGTGTTTTAGGAAAGTACTTTGTGATTCTCATTTCATAACCATTACCATTTATACTCTTTTATATTTGGTAAAATTTGCTGCTATTTGCTTAAAGATAAAATACCTGAATCTCATTCTTTTTGCATTTTTCATTTTATTATAATTCTTATAACTCTTTAAAAATTGTTTTATATAAAGGAAAATTTTTGCCCTTCGCAGAAACTAAATGTGTATACAGTAAAATCCCATGTGAAGTATAATTCAATAACTTGAATATTATTTAGGTTTATTTAGAATTCTGATTTTTCCTAACAGAAATTCACATCAATAATAAGAAAGTAGTCTGTGTTTTCAGACTTATTATGATGTTGGAATCTAATGCAGAAAACAGTTTTTAAGTAGTTTTGCCAAAAAATTATACAAGTACCTAAAAGTTTTTAGAGATGTGATTTTTCATCTGTTTTGTTATTTTATTTATTAAAAAATATTTTTTAATGTTTATTTATTTTTGAGAGAAAGACATAGAGAGCAAGAGGGGAGGAGCAGAGAGAGAGAGGGAGACACAGAATTCGAAGCAGGCTCCAGGCTCTGAGCTGTCAACACAGAGGCTGACGCAGAGCTCGAACTCACAAACCGTGAGATCATGACCTGAGCCGATGTTGGCTGCTCAACCGACCGAGCCACCCAGGTGCCCCTGTTTTGTTATTTTAATCTTAAAAGTATAGTGATATAACCAGTAAATGTGTATCCTCTTTAATTTTATTACCTTCTAAAATTGAACTGAAATGTTAATGATAAGTTGATTTTATAGAGAGGGGAAGGCAAGTGGGGAGGAATGATACATTATCTGCTTTGGGTACTTCTGGTAGGTTAGTACTTTAGCACTCTTTGTATCATATAATCACTAGTCAGAGTAACGTTACAGTTAAAAATTGTTTGAAAATTTTCTGCCACTGAAGAAACTCCTATTTGGTTTAAGTCCACTGCTAGACCTTTGCAGTATATTAGCCAGATGTTCCTCTTAACAGTCTAACTCACTTGTTTCACTATCAACTGAAATAATATGACTCAATTCTGGCAGTTAACAGGAATTAATGGCAGGACAAGACATTAACTCACTACTCATAACTGTCTGAGTAATAAAATGATATCACCAGTATTCTAATGATAGCATTTATGCTATTATAAGACAATGGAATAATCTACTCTGTTACAAACAAAATAGAGTTATATATACATTATGAAGATAAATATACAGCATTTATTTTTGTAAACAATTGCTTGGATGAGGACATTTTTCAGATGGACCTTTATTATTTGTACAGGTACAACTATGGACATGTATATCTTAGAGTATTAATTCTCTAAAATTGTGTCCTTGTCAAAGTGGGCATGCCCTCCTGTTGCTCCTAGCCATTTTGCCATACCTATGTGGAGTTCCTGCTTGAGAAATGGGTGTGTGTGTCGGGTTGGGGGGAAAGGTAAACCCTGTATAAAAGAAAATCAGAATGAAGAGTATTTTAGTTATCTATTTAGTTAGTATTTAGTTATCTATTGCTGCATAGCAAGTTACCTCCCCAAATCCTTGTTACTTCTACCAGCAAGCATTTATTATCTTATACAGTTTCTGTAGATTTAAAATTTAGGAGTAGCTTAGCTGCGTGATTCTGGCTTGGGATTTTTCATGAAGTTACAGTCAACCTGTAAGTTGGAGTTGCATTCATGTGAAGGCTTGACTGGGGTGTGAATATCCACTTCCACGATGGCTTAATCACATGACTGGCAGGCTGACTTCCAATAGGAGGTATCACTTTCTCACCATGTGGTATATATCCCTATTCACATGGGAATATTCACTGGTTTCTCCCAGAGTGAGTGATGTAAGAACAAGGCAGAAGCCAAATGGCTTTTATGAACTAACTTGGGAAATCACATAATATTGTTTCTGCAATATCTTATTGGATATACAGGTATCCAATGTGGGAGAGAACTATGTGAATGTGTGAATATCAGAAAGTGATGGTTATTGGAGGAGAACACCCTAGACTCTGGCTACTATAGGTAAGGAGAAAAAGAAATAGCATGTATAATTTGAATAAAACACTGTATCTTGACTTTGTTTCAGGACAATGAGTATCTCAATCACTTAAAATAATTTCTGACTGATTTCTGCAAGGTGAAGTAGCACAAGGTTTTTTTATATTACTGTCTGTACATCTAAAACAGTTTTATTCATGCCAATGACTTTGAAATTTAGGTCATGAAGAACGTTGTTATTCTATGGTGGGGCAGCTCTAGTGTCATACATAAGAAGGTGACAGAGCTAGAATTAGAAAAGGAAAATCCAGGTTTCTTGTCTTTTAATCTTTGGTCATAGTCATTGCTTCCTGCCAGTCCAGAAGTAACCCAAGAGATTCCCCAGATACTTATTAATGAAATGGGTCAATGTATTTGCATCCATCTCCAGCCATTGTTCTATGAAACTGTGATTCAAAGAGATGTCAATATGTTGCATCTATTCCACGGTAGGTGTACAAGTTCATAGGTTTTAAGACTTTTGTGACACATTCTGATGATGAAACAATGAGGTTTGTAAACAAAGACAGTAATTTACCTCCAAGCACATTTAACTTTATGAACATCAAGTCACAGTAAAAGGAAATGCATCATTCTAACCAAGTCAGCTGAATTGTAGGTAGACCTTCAACGTGAAAACCAGGAGTGGAACAGTGAAGAATTATCACACTGTTAAGGTGGATTAAGGGAGAAGAGAGGGCAGGTAACCATAGTTTTCAGAATTATGGCTCAGGATGTTGTTCTTACATCTTTTTCAATGGAAACAATCTCTATTTACACCACAGGATGAGCTGTTCAACTAAAAGAAAAGATCAGATTGAGGTGTTTTGAATAAGAGATGTTAAGGTTGGTTCAGATGCTCACTGTCTTTGAGGGCAAGATGTAGTCACAAACATATATTGTTTCTGATGAATGGCTAATTAGATTGAAGGGGAAACAAGGATGCACCTGGTATCTTTATGCACCATGGGATCACATTTCCTAGATATATTTTACTACCTGGTTCCAGGAAGCCAGTGTCCAGTATTATCAGCTGCAAAGCATCAGGTATTTTTATACTTAATTAGGCTAAGTGTCTGATTTATGACACCTGAGTCAAGGCTTCAGTAAGGTCATTCACCTCAAAGAGATCAACACCCAGCATGAATAGGTCTGTTACTGCCTTGCTCCTTGACACTCAGGATACTTTAATAGACCAATGACTATTATTGGAATAAAAATATGTTTCTATTTATAGTCTTCAATTCCTGGCTGCTTACAAAAATCAATAAAATTTAAAAAAATAATTTTCATATAGACATGTAGTAGGAGTAATGGAGCTCTCTTTGGATAACTCTAGAATTTACTTCCTGGGTCTATTTTGTAGAGGGTGGAAAGTGGGGATAGTGAGGGTTATTCTGCATTTGTTTTTTGTCAAGTCATTTGTAAACTAGATAAAACGATGAATTTCTGCTCAGATTCCTAATTTGAGGAAAGTTTAATAACAAGCCTATTTACAAAGATGTGATCAGGATTTAGGGAAAATAACAAATATGGTTCAGTGTCCTAGAAACTGCACTAGTAAAGAGCTGTTGTTATGTTTAGGTATTTAGGGGCAGAGAAAGGGAGAGGTAGCAGAATCCAGAGTGAAATGAGTCATTTGAAGTGCTGTGGTTTCAACAGAGGGATGCAGCTGACCAGTAGTGACCTTACTGGGAGGAAACAGGAAAATAAATATGCTGTCCTCACTCTTCTCTTGATCTCTAATCTCTAGTACCAAATCCAGCTGGAAGCCTAATGATGCTGTCCATATAGGTCAGACTCTGGAGCACAGAGCATGACAGAAGAATGTGGGATGCAGATTCAGAGGGGCAAAAGGGGCAAAAGGAAGATATCAAGCACATACTTATAATTGACAGAATTCACTTAAAAATATATGCTCTCCTTCCTCATCTTGCTGAAACTAAAAATTAAAACATTGTGTGATTATCTCTCAAAACTTTTGCCTGGGTTTGAATCCTAGCTCCAACATTGACCTCTGGCAGTTGACTTACTCTTTCTAGGCTGTATCATTAAAGAAGATAATTATGGTGCTAAGTCCATAAGGTTGTTGTTGTGAGGAATAAATGAACTAATATATGTAAAGCACTTAGACAATTTTCCAGGGTATAGTAAGCATTACATGACTTTGTTATTATTATTGACTTAAGTCCCACACAGTATTCTATAATTGTAATGCTCATTTTTAGGACAAATAATGTATATTGAGTCAACTTGGATTCCTGTTGTTATTATTTTTCAATATCCCTTTAGTGTGTGGCTATAACCTGGGATTAAAAATGTAGGTTGCAGTAATCAAATGGAGATCCTTAGGGGCCTCACTTGTAACCAAAGGAGGCAGGAAACATTTCCCTGAAGATTCTCATAACATCCAGAAAGGGTGGTGAATTTCTTCACTCCAGAAGATGACTGACTGGGTTGACCCCATGTCAATTAAATTTGTGATGGAAAAGTTTAGTCAAGTGCTCCAGTTTCCTCCACTAAATGAATCTCTTTAGGAAACATTTTAAATGTACTTGCTGCACAGATTGGTAGAGTCAGGAATAAATCTTTGACTTGGAACAATGCCTTTTCTTGAGATTTATTATCTAATTAAACAATTTCCCAATAAAACAAAGCATTTAAATTTTCACAAGAACCAAGAAACAGGATTAATAATATTAACAACTAGCTTTTGTAAATCACATTACAGTTTACAAAGGGCCTTCACATTTACTGGCTCAGTGGTTTACAAGCTTTTGTTCAGCCATGGAGCACTTTGATCATCACATGCTTATATTCATACATATCACAGGAAAATGGAGCTTTCTGGTTCAAGCCCACATGATTAGCCCTCTTTTCCCCACTCCTAAGTAACTCCTACTGAGGGGTGTTGGGTTTCTGAGAAGGACAGTGTGAAAGCTACTTTATTAGTTTCTTTCTGAATTCCCTCCTTTCCTTGGAGGCAGGACTCTGTCATCCCACTGCCTTTGGGAGTTCTGTTTCAAATGTGGAGTGCTGGGCCTCAGCTGGTCTTCCCTGAATATACATGTGTTAAGTGTGGAGGGAGTCCCCCAGCGGGAACTTTGAGAATAGAAGGAAACACTGAGAAGATTTGAGAAGACCCTCGGCATTTCTTTTTCACGCCCAACTGTGATTGTTTGAAATTTGACATCACATCCGTGACCAAGAGTTAATGGAGTTTAGGAGTTTAAGTTTCCCAAACCTCACAGTATATAATCCATCCAAGTAAAAATTGATGGACTGTCCTCCTTGGTCAGTAGAACACATGCAGCCTTCTAAGCAATACACTTTCAGGAGGCCATTGAGGACATAACTAAAAGAAGCCTTGTTTTTGTTACTAAAACATTTATGCACACAATATTTAAAATAATCTCAAAGCATGTATATGTATATGTATGTGTGTGCATGTGTGGTTTCTCCTCTGCGCCTCCCCCCTCAATCTCTTTCAATCTCTCTCCCCACTACCTTCCTTAGGCTTGTCATGTAAGACTCTAAACTGAGTTCTCTGCACCACCTCTTTTAAAACTCATATTATTGGGGCACCTGGGTGGCTCAGTCGGTTAAGCATCAGACTCTTGACTTTGGCTCAGGTCATGATCCCAGGGTCGTGGGATCAAGCCTTGGGTCACACCCTGCAGAGAGCATGGAGCCTGCTTGGGATTCTCTCTCTCTGCCTCTCTCCCAGGCTCATGCTCTCTAAGAACAAACAAACACACCCTCACATTATTATTATCGGAATAAGGAAATTGTGGTCAGCCTAAGTGCCTTAGGTAAAGTCTTAACTGTTAGAATCTCTCCATAGCCGATGTTCTTAACTCCAATATTAAGCCACTTGTACAGGCTGGAACATTTCAGCTCTAAGATTATCAACAACAATACTAGTAACACAAATTTGAAATGTCAGTAATCATAGAAAATTCATGGTAAAAATAAAGGGCAGCACAAAGTTTAATTCTATCATATGTTCTAACTATATCTTTGCTTAGAAATTTGAGGAGCAATTTGGTTATATCAGTTCTCTTTTGATTGGTGAGAAGTAAAAAATTGGTCTCTATGTGGCTTTTGAGGAAAAGATGAACAAAGCTTGAGATCTGATTCAAGGGAAACCATATGACGATTTGCAAGGAAGTGACATTTTCAAGGCTTGCTTACTTTTTGCCTGTACCTTCATGAAGATCCGTTCCAGGTAATTAAGAATTTCCTGGAAGGTAGCATTAGTCCACTCTTCTTGCATTTGCATATGCTTGAGCATTTCACAAGGCTGATGCCTGCTTATCATTCAAATCTCAGACCAAACATTTTCTACTTGGAAGTGGATATCTTTCTGAGCACCTCCTCTCTCTAACCAGCTCCAAATCTAGTTTCGGAATCCCATGAGTGTTAAAACAAGAATAACTCTGTGAAATTATCTTGTTTATTTATTTATTTTTTTATCTGTTTCTTCAATAAAGAAACAAAAACAGGGGGGCTGGATATTAGAATCATATTATATGTATATATATATATATATATATATATTTGCATAAACCTACAAATTTAACAAGTAATATTTACATTATCAATCTTTTCTTGGTCTTCAAAAAAATAGGATATAAAGAAAGTCATAGAATATCAACCAAGATGCTCTGAAAATGTGTTAGGATAGACAGATGGTAATTCATTTGGAAGTTGATATACTACTAATGTTTAATAATGTCTTGGGTGTATGGTGGCTGTATAGATAGGGAAGGGGAAACAATAGTTACAGAGAGAGAGGGAGACAAACCATAAGGGATTCTTAAATACAGAGAACAAACTGAGGGTGGATGGGGGGTGGGGGAGAGGGGGAAATGGGTGATGAGTATTGAGGAGGGCACTTTTTGGGATGAGCACTGGGTGTTGTATGTTAGCCAATTTGACAATAAATTATATTCATAAAACAAAGAATAAAAACCTTTAGCCTGGCTTACAAGTCAACCAGCTGGACTGTACATCAACGAGGGCAGGAGCCATGTTTTTTTCAGAAACTTTGTATCTCCAGGGCCTAGTGTGGTGCTAAAACTTGTTCAACTCCTTAATAAGTTAATATACTAGTCATGGCATTGTTTTATGAGATTTAATATATGGAGCCAAAAGTGATTTCTTCTGTTATACTATGATATTCTTATATAACAAATTTCATATTTTTGTTCTACATTTGAGGAAAAAAGTTACCTATAGGTAAATGTAGGTCACTGTATACAGTGACTGAATCTTCTGTTTCATTCAGAGTCAATTGAATTAATATTTACCTTCACTTTTTAGAGTCGTATAAATAGCTATATCAAATCAAATTGCATCAACTTACATATACACATGTATAAATGATCTAAATGTTTTGCTGGAGTGTCACAAGAAAAGCAGAAAAAAATTAAGAATCTACTTTAGTAATGGCTTTAAACCTCATTCTAAATGCAGTTAGGGGGTGGGAGATAATTCTTTCTTCTACTCTAATTGTATTTTCACTTATGAAAATATATCCATATATTACATTTAACTCTATGTTACAGTGGTAATTTTTATTAAAACTTCCATTTCTTTAAAGCATTGGTTTTTAACTTGGGCTGCATTTTGGAATCACCTGGGGAGAATTAAAAAATATTATTGCCTTGTTCCCCAGCCTAGATATATTGATTTAACTGATCTGGGGGTAGAGTCTGGGTGTTGGAGTATTTAAAAGCTCCAGAGATAATTTCAATGGGCAGCCAATGTTGTGAGCCACTGATTTAAACTGTTAAAATTCTTTCCTACTTAGACAATGGTACTGTTTTCCAAACTAACTTTTGTAAACTCAGATCCACAACTGGTACTAACTAATTTACAGAAAACCTCCTTCCAAACAATATCTATAAATAATTTCCAGAGTATAAAAGGTTTTCCCTTTTAGATAGAATGTCAGACAGATCATTTGCCCTCATGTTAAGGTTATTGTAAAGGTTAATTCTGTGCCACTCTTAATAATTTAAGTTCTACTTAGCATTATGTCCTGATCTATACTTCATGGGATTACACTTAATGTTTCCCTTTCCAAAGTACATTAGAGAGGACTAGCACTTCAAAGGTTTTATTCTTTGACTAAAAATTTTAGGATAAAATTGAAAAATGAACTTATGAGAGGGTCAAAGTAGGAATAGCATATTGAACTAACCAAAATGTACCCTCCGGAACTCATGAAGAGGGAAGAAATTTGAAAATTTTAATACAACTCTGCTTCATGTAAGACTGGAAAATGAAACAAGCTTTTCTTCATTTCCCAGGATCTCAGAAACCCAAGTCATGTTCAATTTGGAACTGACAAGTCTATTTAAAGGAGAAATTAGTTTTAAAAAATTTAAGGGAAGACATCCACTGTTTTTAAACTTAGTTTCCTGTAGTTTGGTGATTTAAAAAACATTCTTTATATATTGATTTAGTAGTATATTATTGAGTGGAGACTTAAGGGATTTTATGCTTTAACTTCTCATGTACTAATGTACTTGTAAATTTAAAGTGTGGCTCTTGGGAAACTCAGATAGTCTTTAGCATATTTCCAGTAAGGCATACGACAAATATAAATAATAGAAGGACTAAATGTGGGACAAATAAAAATAAGGCATAATAGCTAAAGTCTATTACTCAGTGTGCAATTGATGAGCATGCACTAGAGCCTTACATTACAATATAAGGCAAATTAATTTACATAGAACCACTTAAAGCCAGTTTGTCCTGATACGGGTTTTCTAGGTATGTGGAAAGGGGAGAAGGGAAAGTGTTTAATTTTTTTGTGTGTGCACTTGCCAAATAAAAGGAAATCAATGTGTCACAAGTGAATTAGATATATGTCTGTTCTTTATTATTGCTGCAACAACTGCTTTTTGAGTAAATGAAAAATAAATTAGGTAACCTGTTGAGTTAACTTGCCAGCTAGGAGAGCATCTGAAAACTTAGCAATTTCTCCAAGGGAGCGATGGGCTAATGAAAGCCATTCTTTTGTCAACAAGATGGTGAGAGGCAGTGGCAATCTATATTGGATTAACCATAGTTATTACTGTGTACCTAAACTGGCTGAGATGAACCTCTAAAGGAGATAATGGCAGAGTGGCAGTTCATTAGCCTATATAGGCTAATTAAACATCTAATTAGATTCTTACAAGGAAATACCTTCATGTGATTATGAGTCCAAAGTGCCTCAGCAAGCCTACAAATTGGATTATCTGGATCTTAAATTCTTATAAAAATAATGGTGTTTGAAGAGTTAGCTTGGTCTCAAAATTGTTAATGATAAACTTAGGACTTAATTAGATGTCACTTATTTCCTCCTTTATTTATTAAGTAGTCAATTCCGGGATCCCTATTTTCCTTTCTTACTGCAGTTTTAAAATCATTAGTATATACTGAGAGCTTACTATAAATTAGATACCAAACTAAGTAGTGAACCTGCATTATATTGCTACATCTTTACAACTGTACTATGAGGCAGGGGTCCTGATTCCTCTTTTAAGCCATGAGAAAACTGAGCCTTGAGAGTTGAGTACCTGTTTCACATTGTCACAGTTAGGAAGTAATAGAACCTGGACACTGTCAACAAGTGGACCATGCTCTACACCAATGCAAAATACAAAGTCGTTTGGTATTAGCTTAATAATTCAATATTCTTTAAATTTTATTGGTCCTCATGTTTGTCAATAATATTATCTTCAAGACGAATTTATAATTATTTCTTATTTACCTGCCATTTTTTTTTTAACTATAATCTAACAATTTGGTGCAGGCTTTTGGCACAACCTAATTTCTTTGGCCAGGCTGAGACCTAGAGAAGAGTGCTCTTAGGATCCTGATTGTTTATAGCAAGATTTCTCAACTATGTATTATTTACATTTGCACTAAATTATTCTTTGTTATGAGGGATTCCCCTGTGCATTGTGAAATGTAGTCATGCCAATAACAAACTTCCTCCTTTCTCTGTCCCTAGTTGTGACAACCAAGAATGTCTCCAGACTCTACCAAGTGGTTTCTTTGGCAAAAATTACCCTTGGTTGGGAAACATGGTTTATAATGTCAAGAAATGGTCTTATTATTATTATTATCATTATTATTATTATTATTATATTGTTATTATTATTTTACTAATCATGGCAATTACCAACACTATGTTATGGCTAAAGTTCTATACAGAGGTTTCCAAGGAAAAATTGCATTAGGCAGAGTTAAACAAGGAAGAATGTTATCAAAAGTATTGCAATAGGGAAGAAAGATTGAACCCAACTCTACAGAAACAAACGGGAAAAGAGTTGTTAAGGACTGTGGGTGAGCTAGTGAAAAAGTACTGGGAGACCTTGGTGGGGAGGTTGGTCCATGTGCAGTGTGATTAGACCATCTGTGTTTGCTAATTGATGCTTGTGCAAATTCAACTCCTACCTACCCTCAGAGCCTGGGAGATAGGGGTACTATCTTTATTAATGATTACATTTCAAAACAATGGCCTGTAGATTCTTGAGAAAAATATTTCAGGGTTGTAAAACTGGCAAGAGGGTTGGAGAAGATTTACATATTAAAGGACTAGAAAAATAATTTACAATTATAGGGGACCTGGGTGCCTCAGTCTGGTAAGCATCTGACTCTTGATTTTAGCTCAGGTTATGAACTCACAGTGGGTGAGATTGAGCCCTGCATCAGGCTCTGCACTGGGCATGCAGCCCTTAAGATTCTCTCTTTCCCTCTCTCTCTCTTTCTCTTTCTCTCTATCTCTCTAAAATAAATAAATAAACTTTTAATGAAAAGAATTTACAAGTGTTTTAAAGAAAATATTCTATGACAAAAGAAGTTGGGGGGTGGGGTGGGGCTTGTAGTCAGAAAGAAACCTATCTGAAGTTTAGTCAAGATGATGAGGATGGCAAACCCATTCAGGTGATGGCTACAAAGATGCTTTTATACTTAGGATGAATTTAGGACATGTCATTTTTAAGTCAGTGGTTGGGTTGGGATTTATGCAACCATCACACACACTCAGTTAAATATGTCTGTGGAAGGATCTGGTGTTGGTTCCATGGCCTGCTTTATTGCCCTTGCTTATGCCTACCTAAATTTCCATATCTTCATTTTATAGAGCTGACAACTTACAACCAGAGATTCATCAGTTTTGAGTTTAAACTACCATTGCTCTCAGCAAATGATGATCATCAATTTTCCAAACTGAGATCCATTTTAAACAGTTGTAAACATTATAGGTTAAAAGAACAGGGCAGGTGCTGTCTTCCTTATTTTTTAGTCCTAAAGCCTAACACAGAGTAGGAGCCTAATAGTTGTTTGCTTCATACATGGATGACACCTGGGTCTCTATTTTCATAGTTGTTCAGCTGTGTCAGAGTTGTCTTAACTCCTACCTGGGAAGTGCTCAGAAAAACAGAAAGTGTTTTGCTGCCTGGGGGAAGTTTTCTAGATTTATTCTCTAGAGGTACTGGGACACAGAAGATATGCCAATGTCCTGGATTGTGACAGATTTCAATGATCAGTTCATTCCACAGTAATTTAATCAGCTGCTACTGATAATTTAACATGAACAAGATATTGTACTAAGCACTGGGAATTAAAAGGCAAGATTCCACACCCTTAAAGTACTCACTATTTCACAAGAGTCTGACTATAGTCTAGGATATGATATTGAATGATGGATGGGGTTTAAGGCTATGGGAGCACAGAAGAAAATATTAGTTTACCTGGAGACATTATGAAAGGTATGGAAACATGACCATAGAAGGCAAGACCAGATGCTAGGCAGAATTTCAAGAGGGTAACATATGTGAGCAATGTTGGAAAAGGCAGAGAGAAGTAATGGTTTCTTATGTTACCAGTCAATAAGGCATAACCATGAAATAGCCTTGTTATTTCTCTTGCCACGGCATATTCAAATTCATTGAATTTCCTATCTCTGCCACTGGGGAGTATCTCAGAAAGATCCCAGATCTTTCCAGGAAGAATAGTCATTGTGTATTAGAACTGAATTTTCTAATATTAAAATTATAGTAGAATCATATATCATAACTTTCATCTCTAATTCAATTTAAGCCTACTCCCATCTTTCCAGCTGAATTCTGACGCAAGAATTCCCCAGACCAACAGTGGGGAAGGAAGGGAGGGTGTTATCTATTTGCTCACTTTTCCTCCATTTTGCTCTTAAAATTCTTTTTTTCTCCCAACTCTGCTGTTATGGGTCTTCCATGGTTGGAATGGGGGTAGGAATCAGAGGTGAAGGAACAGTTGTAAACATTACAGGTTAAAGTGCTCCCCTGTCTAGTGCTCTTATAATCTGCCACAAACCCTGAGTTTTAGATGCCCAATAGCTATCTCTTTCTGTAATGGAATGCTTCTTGAACATAGTCTAGAAATGGGGAGGTGAAAATCCCAATCTTCCTCTCTTCAAGGCTAGCAAGTTTCCTAAAAAGCCCAATTATCTTACCAACTTTAGTTGAACTGGTGATAGGTGACAAAGAAAGAAGGTAAAGACAGGTTTAGATTTATCTCAGCAAGTCTGGGTAGGGGTGTCTAGTAACTCTCTTTAGAATGTGTCAAGAACATTTATCATCAACCATCTTCAATTTTAGGACCTGAGACAAGACTCTGTGGCAACTGAAACTTTCCCTTAAATATCCAGCTACATTTAAATTTGTAGAATATTTATTGCTCATAGAGTACTAATATACATCAATGACAATGAAGTGTGTTAGAATAAGCCTGGGACTGGAACTAGACTTACCTAACATCAAAACAAACTTTTGGTACTCATGTAAACTATGGGAATATTAGTTCCTTTATCTGCAAAATGGGACAAATAGAACATACTTCTCAGTATTCCTGTGTATAATAATAGTGCCTGGCATCCAACGGGTTATCAAAAAATGTGAGTTAACATGTTCACTATTTGATCCAAATGGCACCTCTTTGAGTAGGTATTGCAAGAATTGTTTGGGAAACAAATAGAATGTCTGGGCATAGGAAAATCATTGCATTTAGGTAAGGGATTGGCTTTGGGGATCTTGATACCATGTTAAGAAATTTTAACTTTGCTGTACCCAATCAAAACATAGGAAGGAGAATTTAAAATGTGAGAAAAATTTCAAATCACTTATGCTTGAACCTCAAAATCATCTTGCTTTCCACATGTCCTCATTTTCTCTAACTGGTACTGAAATTTCACTCATTTATAGTAAGTATAATAAAAATGACATTAATAGCTTGGGGCACCTGGGGAGCTCAGTTGGTTGAGTGTCCAGCTCTTGATTTTGGCTCAGGTCATGATCCCAGGGTCATGGGATCAAGCCCTGAGTCAGGCTCTGCACTGAAAGCATGGAGCCTGCTTGGAATTCTCTCTCTCCTTCTCTGTGCCTCTCCACCCCTTCTGTCTCTCTCAAATAAATAAACATTAAAAATTATATTAATAGCCAATATTTATTGAGCACTCAATATGTACCAGGCACTGTGCTAAGCAGTTTAATTGAGTAGTCACATTTTATTCTCACAATAAAATGTATTCTCTTGCTTCATGAATGAGGAAATTTTGAGTTTGGAATAGTGAACAATGCAATGGAAGTCCCACCTCCAGTTAGTGACCAGGCTGAACACGAACTCTGGTTGTCCAGTACTAATGCCTGTGGACCCACTGCCTCCCTGTTTTTTCCTAAACATACCCACAGAAGATTTCCTTAGTCACTGAGGAGAGAGCTATAAAGACAAGAGAGTGATTACCATTTCTAATTTTGAAAAATTATATTCATGTGTAATTTTGTATATATGTATACTTTTTCAATTTTTAGTAGTTTTCTTTTCTATTCTTTTTTTTTTTTTGCCTGATTTTTTTTTTTTGTTCTCCTTCATCTTCAACACCAATCACCATACAAATCACCTCAAGTGTGGAAATTCTTGGTGACATCCTAATATTTATCCTTCCATGTTTCTACTTTATATGGCTGTATAATGATATAAATATGTTTATGTGATTTGTAAGCATTTTTATTATTATTAAAAGATAAATTATTAAAATTATTAAAGTTAATAAAATTATTAAAAGATAAAGTATATTTTATACATTTTTCTGTGCCTTCTTTTTCTGATTCAACAGTACAATGTGATGTAGGAGAGGAAAAACTTTTTCCTCTACCTATCTTAGGTTTATTGGTGGAGGTCTTCTAAATTACACTGACAAAGAAACAGATTAACAACAGAAAAGCAGCTTATGTTAATAAACTGGTTTTCTTTCCTCTTAGGCAACTTGTTCTTCGTGTTTTCAAGCTCATGTGATTTTCTTTGTTTTCAGACTTGAATAATTTTAATTGCAACAGGCCTAGGAATATGTCTTTTCTTATCAGTGAAGTCTGCAACTTGGTGAGCCATTTCAAATGCCCATTTAGGTTATTCTTCACCTTAGGAAAATTCATACTTGCCAAAACATGAAAGCAATGAAGATGTCCTTTGTATGTGAATGGAGAAAACCATGGTACATTCAGATAATGGAATAGCATTTAGTGCTAAAAAGAAATGAGCTATCAAGCCATGAAAAAAAACAGAAGAAACTTAAGTTCCTGTTTCTGCACATCCTTGCTAGCATTTGGTACTGTCAGTATTCCAGATGTTGGCTTTTCTAATGGGTGTGTAGTGGTATCTCATTTTAATTTACATTTCCATAGTGATGTATTATGTGGAACATCTTTTCATATGCTTCTTTGCCAGTTTTTTTGTATATCTTCTTTGATGAAGTGTCTGTTCAGGTCTTTTGCCCATTTTTTAATCAACTTGGTTTCTTATTGTTAAGTTTAAGAGTTCTTTGTATATTTAGATAACAGTCCTTTATTAGATGTGACTTTTGCAAATTTATCTCCCAGACTATGGCTTGCCTTCTACTTATTCTTATATTACCATTCACAAAGCAGGTTTTAATGTTAATGAAGTCCAGATTATCAATTATTTCTTTCCTAGATTGTGTCTGTGATGTTTATCTAAAATATCATCTCCATACCCAAGGTCTAGATTTTCTCCTATATTCTGCTCTAGGAGTTTTATAGTTTTGAGTTTTACATTTAGGTTTAAGATTCATTTTGAGTTAATTTTCGTGAAGGGTGTGGAAGTCTGTACCTGGTTAGTTCCTTCCTTCCTTCTTACCTTCCTTTTATTTATTTATTTATTTATTTATTTATTTATTTATTTATTGGCATATGGATGTCCAGTTGTTCCAGCACTAGTTCTTAAAGAGGCTGTGCTCTTTGCTCCATTGTATTGCTTTTGTTCCTTTGTCAAAGATCAATCAACTGTATTTATAAGGATCTGTTTCTGGGCTCTCTATTCTGTTTCATTGATGTATTTGTCCATTATTTTGCCAATACCATAATGTCTTAATTATTGTAGCTTTATAGTAAGTTTTGAAGTCAAGTAGTGTCAGTCCTCAAACTTTGTTCTTCTCCTTTAATATTGCAATGGCTATTAGTCTTTTGTGTCTTCATATGAATGTTAGAATTAGTTTGTCTATATCCATAAAATAACTTGCTAGGATCTTATTTGAATTGCATTGAATCTATAAATCAAGTTGGGAAAGAACTGACATCTTGAGAGTATTGAGTCTTTCTATCCATAAACATAGAATATCTCTCCCTGTATTTAGTTCTTGATTTTGTTCATCAGAATTTTATAGTTTTTCTCATACATATCATGTATATTTTGTTAGATTTATACCTAAATATTTCATTTGGGAGGGGGTGCTAATGTAAATGACATTGCATTTCTAATTTCAGATTGTACTTGTAAATTGTTTGTATATAAGAAAGCAGTTGTCTTTTCTATATTAACTTTATATCCTATAACCTTGCTATAAGCACTTACTAATTTAGGAAGGTTTCTTTTTTTGTCAATTTTTTCAGATTTTCTACATAGACTATTATGTCATCTATGAACAAATACAGTCTTAAATGTTTCTTTCCAATCTATATATATTTTATTTCCTTTTCTTGCCTTATTACATTAGCAAAGTCTTCCAATACTATATTGCAAAGGAATGGTAAAAAGGGACATCCTTACATTGTTCCTTGGAAAGCTTTGAGTTTTTCACTCTTAAGTATGGTGCTAGCTGGAGGATTTTTGTAGACTTTTTTTTTTTTACCAAGGTGAAGTTCCCCTCTATTCCTAGCTTGCTGAGATATTTTGTCATGAGTGGAAGTTGAATTTTGTCAAATGCCTTTTCTACTGTATTGATATGACCATATGATTTTTTTCTTCTTCAGCCTATTGATTTTAAGGATTATATTAATTTATTTTGAGTATTGAACCTGTCTTGCATATCTGGGATAGATTCTAACTGGTCATGATATATAATTATTTTTATACTTTTTAAATTTCAATTTGCTAATATTATGTTGAGGATTTTTTCATCTATTTTCATAAGAAATATTGGTCGGTAGTTTTTTCTCTTTTTAAAACTTTATTTATTTATTTTGAGAGAAAGAGAGCACACAAGCAGGGGAGGGGCAGAGAGACAGGGAGAGAGAGAGAATCCCAAGCAAGCCCTGTACTGTCAGTGCTGAGCCCCATGCAGGGCTCGAGCCCTTGAGCCATGAGATCATGACCTGACCTGAAATCAAGAGCTGGATGCTTAACCTACTGAGCCCTCCCACCCTGGTCCATAGTTTTTTCTTATAATGTTTTGCCTGGTTTTGGTATTAGAGTAATGCTGGCCTGAAATATTTCCTCTGTTCCTCTCCTCTGAAAGCAATTGTGGAAAATTAGTATAATTTCTTCTAAGAGTTTGGGAGAATTAACTGGTGAACACATCTGTTTTCTGCTTTCTGTTTTGAAAGGATATCTGTTATTGATTCAATTTCTTTACTAGGGATAGACATATTCAGAGGGTCTATTTCTTCTTGGCACTATCTTTCTTGATACTTACATTTCAAAGGGATGGCTCCTAGGATCTTGAGAAAGACATTCCTGGGTTGTAAAGTTGACCAGAGACTAGAAGAAGATGTATGTATCAAAGGAGTAGAGAAAGAATTGACAATTAAACTGATCCTTGAGAAGCCACTCAGCTAAATTATCTCTGTAATCACATGGTCTCAAGGGCAGAGAGGCTCAATTCACCTAATATACTTTATCCCTTGGTGTTCAGGAGACACCAGAGTGTATTAATTCAATCTTCTGAGAATGACACAGTATAGAGCCTTGCCCTTGGACTTCAGTTAAGTTCCTCAGAATTTTGCCAAGCCCAGTACTTTAAGGAAGAAGGTGTATTTGTGTTCTTTCATGCTTGTCCTCCCTGGTTCTGAGAGTGCTAGCTATTGGTTTGACTCAGAATTGGAAAAAACCTTAGAGTGTGTTGTGGAGAGAAGGGAACTCCTGAATTTATTTTTGCTTTTTCTAGAATCTTCTCTGATTCTCAAAGAGAGTATCATAATTTCCAATGTTATGGAGAGGCATGTTGGGAAAGCCCGAGACCAGGGAAAGGCTGAGACCCTGTCACTAGCAATCTCAATGAAAGTCATATTTTGGGATGATAGGGTTTTGGTCAGATCACAGGGACAAGGAAGGAAAAAAAAGAAGTAAAGGTAGGAAGTCTGTCAAGGTATAATAGTGTTTAAATAATTTCTTAACAGACTGCAAAGTTTTTGTTGTTGTTGTTGTTGGTGGTGGTTAAATGGAAGAACACTTTGGAGGATTGTTGGATTGATAATTGGTATCTTTCAGCGGTAATGACCTCTGTAGGATGATGGATAACATTATTTCCAGGACTACTTATTCCATGGGACACCTGAACAGTTACATGTTCACGTTTCTGGTAAAAGCAATTCCTATTCTTGCTCAGTATGTTTTAGACAAAAGATAGCTTATAAATAAAAATTACTAGAACTAAAAGCAAAAATATCTCACAACCTGTGTAACATAATGAAATCTTAGTTAGCCTCAGTGAGCCTGTCCAATTAAAGAGATTATAGGTGGGGTGCCTGGGTGGCTCAGTCAGTTAAATGTGCGAGTTCCTCTCAGGTCATGATCTGGTGCTTCACGGGTTTCAGCCCCGCATCAGATTCTGTGCTAACAGCTCAGAGCTCGGAGCCTGTAGCCTGCTTCAGATTCTGTCTGTCTGTCTGTCTGTCTGTCTGTCTGTCTGTCTCTCTCTCTCTCTCTCTCTGCCCCTCCCCTGATCATGCTGTGTCTCTCTTGCTCTCTTAAAATATAAATAAAAACATTAATTTTTTTTAAATAAAAAAATAAAGAGACTATAGGTTGTGTATATATTTAGATCAATACAATGTTCTAAATTTTATTTTGCATGGCTGGAAACCATCATATTTCCCGATTTAGCCTCCTTTTGATCAAGTGGTATATGCTAACAATAACTCCTTCTTGGGTATTTGGTTATTATTATTTTGCATGGTTGAGGCCTTGATTATTATTTTTTTCTCTCTCAGAATGCTAGGTTGTTTGCTTCTTGGTAAGTCATAAACAACCAGCACTTTTCTCTGTGGTATTAAACCTAACTCCAGCTCCCTAGATATGTTGAGTGGTTTTTATAAAAAACATGTTTCCTTTATTCTTAAAGATCCAGGAATAAAGGAACAGCCTCTGTGTTATCTAACTACAAAGATGGTGATAAGCAGTCCTTACAGGGAGAAAAGTCTTTCCAAATACCTTTTCAAAATGCTTGGTTCATTTTGGAAAATTGCTTTCCTCTTTTAAAGCCTGAGATTAGATACTTACAAAGACACACAAGTTTGCCTTCAGGTTGTCCTCTTTATATTTGACAAGTCTAACTCATAGTTTTGTCTTCTAATATTTAGGAAAATGAATTGTAAATTTTATCTTCTAATCTAAATTGGAGCATTTCAAATCAATTCCTTTTTAAACAGGTATATTATTTATAATGACAGTTGGCTTTTTCACAAAATGAGAGTCATCCCTAACTTTCTTAGTGGCTATAATTCTCTCAGTTTATTTTTGTGTCATTGCTTTGTGAGAAGTGACTTTTATTCATTAGAAGAATGATGTGATTGGACAGACTGGTAGATTTGAGTTATAGCCATATATTGCTTGAGTTGGCATTTTTGGACACTGACTTATTCTGCTGGTGAAATCACCCACAAAAAGTTAATATAAAGATTTAAAAAAAAACAAGTTGCAAAATAGAAATAAGCCGGTTATGGGCACCTGGGTGGCTAAGTCAGGTAAGCGTCTGACTTCGGCTCAGGTCATGATCTCATGGTTCATGGGTTCAAGCCCCACATAGGGCTCTGGGGTAACAGCTCAGAGCCTAGAGCTTGCTTTGGATTCTGTGTCTCCCTCTCTCTCTTGAAGCCCGAGATTATATACTTACAAAGACACACAAGTTTGCCTTCAGGTTGTCCTCTTTATACTTAACAAGTCTAACTCATAGTTTTATCTTCTAATATTTAGGAAAATGCATTGTAAAGTTTATCTTCTAATATAAATTGGAGCATTCCAAATCAATTCCTTTTTAAATAAGACTTTTTAAATAGGTATATTATTTATAATGACAGTTGGCCCTTCCCCCACTCACTCTCTCTCTCTCAAAAAATGAATAAATATTAACGAAATTTTTTTAACAAAAGAAGCTGGTTATGTCATGATTTCAAGTGCATTTAAAGACTTATAAATATAGCCATATCATATATGCATATTATGTCTTTTAACTGAAGTTTTGTCTTTTCATTTCATTTTCTTTTTCTATGCCAAATAAGTCACAGATCACATCATTTCGAATCGTGATATACTTAACCTTATTTGGAAAAGTTATTTATTTTCTCTACACATTTCAAACGGGTAGCAGTTAGATACCATGAGTGGAGGTAAACTTTTGCGTTCTTCTATTTGGCAATATGCTGACTATGCCGTAGACTTTCAGTGCAATGACTGAAGCCAGTGCTTACAGACTGGTCGGAGAAATTGAAGTCTACTATTGGAAAATGTTGCCTCAAGATAATGTTGAAAGAGCCCACAAAATTGAAAGCAAACCAAGAATTTAGGCCTAGTTTTATTTCTGTAAGTGTAGCACTTTTATGGATGTAATTATTTACAACTTTGACTCTGATTTATTTACCCTGTATTTAGCCAATAAAGAATTTGCTTAAAATATACTTGAAATGAGGCAGAAATTAAACACTATGACACATTGTGTGGATTTAAAAGCCTGTTTGGAAGTCTTGGGGCTTCTTAATCTCTTCTGTATGAATTTGAGATTTTCATCATTAACAGATGGAGACTTAATTCTCTATTGTACTTTTTAAATGTAAATTCTTCAGAAGATAGTGTTACAAAAACATCTCAGCCTGGAAATTAGTTTTACTGAATATCAAGATAAATGTAATTTGGGCATATTGCATTGTTTGCTCCTTTGCCTTTCTGTGATTCTAACAGTTACAGTTAGGATAGGATTTCTGGGGCTCAGCATTGTTTATTTATTACCTGGTATTAGTCACAGCTGTAGTAATGAGATGTGACATGGCTAATAAAGTATCAGATTAAAACAGGCCTGTTTTAGATGGGCATGCTAGAGAAAACATTGTAATTATAAACTTTCGTATATGGTATTTTATGGGAGGTCAAAGTAAGGCAAAAAAAAGTCTCACCTTATTAGTTATAGATCCATTTTATTCTGATTACATAGCTATACATTTTTTTAATGCAGATATCCCTTGTTCTTCTTTCTTTCTTTCTTTCTTTCTTTCTTTCTTTCTTTCTTTCTTTCTCTTTCTTTCTCTCTGCTGCTTAACCAGTTTGTAACTCTGTATGTCCAAAGAGTAACAGTGAATCTACATTGTCTTAATTTGTTTTATATATATCAGTCTTAAAGTGATATTTTACATAATTATATTAAATGTTGAAAGGTAATTCTGTTGATAGGAAAGTCATTGTTCTGATAAAAGTAGAGCTTAATTATCTACTATAAGGACTGAGGCAGCTATGTGGATATTTCAAAGTATGAATAATCTAGTAATTTACACATTATGCTTGGCATAGTTGATATTAAAACACGATGAACAGAATACATGGGAATATATTTGCTGAAAATATGACAATTAATATCTTTATTACATAAAGGATTTATCAAAAACAATAGGAAAAACAGTGACTTATTAAGGATGTAACAGTGGTTTACAGAAAATATAGCCAATTAAAAATATGCAAATTAAAATCCTCATACACTAATAGTAAAAATGTAAATAGGAACAACCACTTGGAAATCTGTTTGACCAAAGCTACTGAAGATGAGCACATGTGTACCCCATGACCCCATATTTCTCCTACCATGTACACCTAACAAATGTGCATTTATATATTTGCTGAAAGACTTTATAAGAATGTTCAAAGTAGCACTATTTAGTATTCACTATAGCCAGAAAGTAGAAATTCTTCAAATACTCATTAACAATAGAATGCATATATACCTTTTGGTATACTCATGCAATGGAGTAATCTAAAGAAATGTGAATAAGCATTCAAGGAAATGGATGAATATCTAAAAAATAATAATATTGAGCAAAATTAGCCAAACACTAATAAAGAATATATATTTATATGATTCTACTTGTATAAAGTGCAAAAGTGGCAAAACTGGACTTCTGCTTCAAAATAGAAGGTAGTAAGTCGCGGGAGGCCAACAAACCTCCTGACAGAACTATAAAATCTGGTTAAATTACAAAAATCATATCTTTAAAGATACCTGAAAACTGTGGAACCAATATGTCCTAAACACGCTAAAAGTCCAGTGATAAAAGCATTTTCCAAGTGAGCTGACAATGGCAGATGTTTGTTTCCCTGTGGAATTTTCCTATGTGATCTGGACGATGAGGGTCAAAGGTTTATCCAAGAAAAGCACTTCTCCAACAAGGTTTTAGTGGTCACTGGCATAGAAGTAACAAAATTAGAGAAATTAGGGACTTCACATGCACAGCTGGTTTATTGTGTAGTATTTTTTTGAGGCTTTGACTGAAACTAAGATTCTCAACTGAAAGCCTCTGGAAGTGAAATTATTGTCAGCTCATACACAATTAAAACCAGTTGAAAACCCTATTGGTAAAATGATAATGGTGAGTTGACAACGAGAAGGTATAAGAATGCTTTTTCTATGGATACTTAAGAGTTTTGCAGTAAACTGTAGTCAGAGAATCCAGGCTAGCCACAGGCAATTGGAAGCTACTGGAAAACAAAAATCAGAGAATTTTTTTTTTTGAGAGGCTCAAATACCAACTTGTTACTCTGCCTTTTCAAACATTAATGCTGAATTCAAATTATCCCTGATTTGTTTCATTATGAACAAAATAAAGTATTTAGTGTGTATAACTATGTAGGGAAACTGGCATTCCATTACATCCGTAATGGCACTGTACATCAATACAACTGTTATGGAAATAATTTGGAGATATATCTATATCTAGCTATTGAATTGATATAGATGTAGTCTTAAAACATACTCAAGAATACTACTTTTTCAGTACTACATTGGACTTTTGTTGAATATTAGTCATTAAGATGCCTCTGATATAAGAATTCTTCTATCCGTGACAGAATAATTGTATTTCAAGTTATTGTTCTACTGTAAGCAACTATCAAATTGGACAAAGTATAGCAAATGACAGTCCACTGTTATTGAGCAACATACAGTGCAAAAACTTGATACTTGTAAAAAGGAAAAAAAGTGTGAGGTGAGACTCACATTCTTTCAATATTTCTGAGTTGGAGCCGGCAAGGAATTCTAAGCAGAGAGAGTGGAGATCTCATGGAGAAGAGAAGGCAAACATGAGCTGAGGCTGAGGTTTCTGATGCAAGGGTAAGGCTGAGAATAGAATATAGATACCAGAAATTGTGCGGTGTTAGAGGAAATTATTGTTTAGTCATCTGTAGTAGAATAACATTGCTGAGCACTTCAATCAGTTGAAACCCCAAAAAGATTATACTTTGGAAGCAAGGGCCATACCATAGAATAAGAGCCACACCCTAGGTTAAAACAAAATCAAAATAAATCTTCCCTAAAAAGGGTAAAAAACAAAGGGAGGGTCCTCCAGTAGATTATCTGCTTGTCAAAACTAAACTTAATATGTAAAGGAAAACACCATAGCGAAGACTCCTTTCAATGTAAAATCTGCAATGACTAGCGTAAAACAAAACAAAATGAAAATTATGAATTATGTGATGAAAGAAGAAAATGCTTCCTAGAATCAAAAGATAAAGTAGTCAACAAAAAAACCAGAAACCTAGATGGCCAAGATGTTGAAAAATAAAATACTAAAACCAGCTCATCACAGATTATTTATATTAACTATATTATTTCATTTTGTTTTTTTATTTAAAAATGTTATTAATGTTTATCTTTGAGATAGAGTCAGAGTGTGAGTGGGGGGGGGTAGAGAGAAAGGAAGACAGAATCAGAAGCAGGCTCCAGGCTCCGAGCTGTCAGCACGGAGCCTGATGCGGGGCTTGAACTCACAAAACCATGAGATCATGACCTGAGCCAAATTTGGACACTCAACCAACTGAGCTACCCAGACGCCCCTATTTTATTTTATTTTTAAAATTTATTTATTTATTTTGAGAGACAGAGAGAAGGAGAGGGAGAGAGAGAGCAGGGGAGAGAGAAGGAGAGAGAATCCTAGGCAGGCTCTGCACTGTCAGTGAGGAGCCTGATCTGGGGCTCAAACCCATGAACCATGAGATCATGATCTGAGCTAGGAGTCTGCTTAACTGACTGAGCCACCCAGGTTCCCCAACATTAACTATTTTAAATAGCATGTTTTATATATATGTTCATGAGTTTAAAGCATCTATAGAAAAAGTGAGTGAGCAAATAATCATACAGAAATTCTAGAACTCAAAAGAATTACAAATCTGAACTTTAAATGTATCACTGGATGGGATTAATAGCAGGTTGAAATTGCAAAATGAAGGGTAAGTGAGCATGACAGGTCAACAGAAATTACCCAAATTGAAGAACAAAGAAAAAGAAGGGTTTTTTTTGGTTTTGTTTGGTTTTGTGTTTTTAAATAAACGCAATCTCAGTTACATGCAAAGTAATGTCAAAAGGTCTATGTGAAAATAGAGTCCCAGAAAAAGAGGGGAAAAGATTGGGCCAATAAAATGTTGAAATAAATAATGGTCAAAAACTTCCAAAATTTGCTGAAAATAATACAATTAACCTACAGAACCAGGACACTCAAAAAACCACAAGTAGCTTGGTATAAGAGAAATCACCTCTAGTCACGTAGCTAAGCTGCTGAAAACCAAAGATAAAGAAAAAAATATATTGGGAGCAGCCAGAGAGAAAGTGCACATTACACACAGGAGAACCATAACACAAATTATGGATGATTTTTTTTTAATCAGAAACAATAGCAGCTAGAAAACAATAGAACAATGTCCTTAAAGTTTTAGAAAGAAAATAAAAATTAAGTCAGAATTCTATATTCAAAGAACATATGCAACAAAATTGAGGCTAAAATCACATTTCTCATTTTGAGGGAATTCTGTCTGCAGAGTTGCATACAAGAAAAATTAAAGTAAGTTTTACTGGCTGAAGGGAAATGATGCCACATAGGGACTTTTGTCAACAGGAAAGAATGAACATTTCTAGAAACCATAAATATGTTGGTAAATATGAAAGCCTACATTTTATCTTTTTATTATTTTCTTTAACTGAAGACTATTTAGCACAACAATAATATATTCTGGGGACAATATTTATAAGATATGACAGCAAAAGCACAAAGAAAGAGGGACAAATGGGATTATGCATGTCTTTTTTTGAATTTTTTAATGTTTATTTTTGAGAGATACAGAGACAGAGACAGAGCATGAGTGGGGAGAGGCAGAGAGGGGGAGACACAGAATCGGAATCAGGCTCCAGACTCTGAGCTGTCAGCACAGAGCCTGACATGGGGCTTGAACTCCTCTACCCCAAGATCATGACCTGAGCCACAGTCGGATGCTCAACCGACTGAGCCAACCAGATGCCCCCAGATTATGCATTTCTTACATTTTACCTGAAATGATACAATAATAGAGTATGATAAATTAAGGGTATAAATTAGAGCATTTAAAGACACCATTTAAAAACATTATACAAAGAGTTATAAAAAATTAACAAAAATGCAACAGAATAAAATAAAATATACGCCATCTATAAGGCATGAACTCTTAATGGAAAGACACCATATATGTTGAAATAAAAGGATGGGAAGATATGTAACATGCCAACAATAATTAGAAATTTTAATGCTGATGTAGCTATATTGAAATCAGACAAAGTAACTTCAAGCCTAGAATTATTACTTGAAAAGAAGAAATGTTTCATAATGACAAAAAGGTCAATATATATGATGATATAACTATTCTATACATGTATACACCTGAACAACAGAGCATAAAATGCATGAAGCAAAAATTGGCAAGATTCAAGGAAGAATACACAAATGCTTAGTCATTGTTAGTATTTTTATATCCCCTTTCAGGAATTGATAGAACCACTAGACAAAAAAATCAATCAATCAATCAGTAAGTCTATGATAAACTTGAAAACACCATCAACTTGATCTAATTTATATTTGTAGAATACCATTCCTGCCATCTGCAGAACACTTCTCCAGTACTTATGGAGTACTCACCAACATAGACCAATGATGGGCCATAAAAGGAGTTTCAAAGGTTTCAAAAGACTGACCTGTTATACAATAGTTTCTCTGATCACAATAGGTACAATATAATTAAGATAGGAAAAAAAAAAAACATAAGAAATCTTAAAACTCACCAAACATTGGGAATTAAGTAGCACATATCTGAGTAAATTATGGTACAAAGAAGAATCTCCAAGGAAAACCAGAAATACTTTATTTTAAGTAAAAATTAAACCCAACATATTAACATTTGTAGGATACAGCTTAGAGCAGTATTTAGAAATAAATGAATGCTTTTAATGTTTATATTATAATAGAAGAAACACTTCAAATTAGTAACCTAAATTTTCACATTAAGAAGCTTAAAAAGGGAGGGGTGCCTGGCTCAGTTGGTTAAGAGTCCCTCGGACTTTCCAGAGCCAAGTTGGGCTCTTTGCTGACAGCTCAGAGCCTGTTTGGGATTTTCTCTCTCCCTCTCTCTCTGCCCCTCCCCCACTCACATATGCACTCTCTCTTTCTCTCTCTCAAAATAAAAAAAGTGAACAGTCTTAAAAAAAAAAAAAAAAGCTAACCAAAGGAGAGAAAATTAAAACCAAGGTTGAAGAAAAGAAATAATAAGACAGGAAATCAATGAAATAAAAAGAGACAAAAAGTTAAAGGGCTAGGAATGTTTTTTCCCAAAGGATTAATCAAATTGATAAACCTCTAACAAGACCTATCAAGAAAAGAGAAGTGCAAATTACAAATATTGGATTTGAAAGATAGGATAATAATACACATCCTAAAGATCTTAAGAAAAATATAAAAGAACGTTACAAAAAGTGGGAAATTTTAAATAAAATGGAGGATTTCCTTAAAGATCAAGTGTTATTTAAAGCACCTGGATGACTAAGTTCGTTGAGGGTCCAACTATTGATTTTGGCTTGGGTCACGATCCCAGGGTTGTGGGATAGAGCCCCGTGTTGGGTTCTGCACTGAGCATGGAGCGTGCTTAAGGTTCTCGGTCTCTCTCTCTCTCTGCCTCTCTCCCCATCTTGGGCTTTCTCTCTCTAAAAAGAAAAAAAAAGATACATTTTGGATTCATTATTTATAAAAGCATTCCCCAAAATAAAACATTCAGGGATTTTTAATAAAATATGTATAAGACTTCTGGAATGAAAATTATAAAATTTTGTTTACAGAATTTAAAGAAAATCTTTAAACTATATTTATGGATTAAAGAACTCAATTAAGAAGTCTTTTCTCCCAAAACTGTTCTATAAATTAAATGCAATCCCAATTAAAATCCCAGAAGATGTCTTTGGAGGTAGAAATTGACAAATTGATACTAAAATTATATGGAAATACACAAGACCTAGAATAGACAAAACATCTTGAAAAAGAACAAAGTTGGGGGATTTATGGTCCCTAATTTTAAGATGTACTATAATGTTATTAAGTTCCAGACAGCATCTAGTGGCATACATTTAGACAAATAGGTCAATAGATAAAATAGAATGTCCAGAAATAGACCTACATGTAACGGTCAATTAATTTTTGATATAGGTGCCAAGGCAATCATTGAGAAAATTCTTTGCAATAAATGTTGTTGGGAATGGATAAATTTAGGTAATAAGAATGACACCAGCTCTTACTCTCACTAGATGGGCTATATTCTAGATAAACCTTCTAAAGGCAAACAAAGTAGACTTGTCTCATGAACTTGTTCAGGAAACGATTTCTAATATATGCTAAAAAAAAAAAAAAACCACAAGCTATAAAAAGAAAAACAGATAATTGGATTTTAAAAATGTGTACAATGTATTCTATTTGAAAAATACCATTAGGAAAATGAAATGGCAAGACACATATAGGAAGAAAATATTCATGACAAAAAAGTATTCCAACAAAAATATATTTGATAAGAGATTATATCCAGAATATAAACACTGCTATCACACAATAATGAAAAGACAAATTTCCCAGTGAAAAATAGGGAAAAGGTTGGAATAGTTTCAAATGAACACATAACAAATGGGTGATGAACATAGAAAATGCTTAAAATTATAAGTTATCAGGAAAATGCAAATTAAAGCCACATTTATCACTACATATGGATTGAATATCTAATACTAGAAAGATGAATAGCACCAAATGTTGGTAAGAATGTGAAATAATTGGACTTCTCATACTTTGCTGGTGGGAGCATGAAATGATACAATCCCTTTGGAAGTTCCAAAATTTTGGTGGCTCATGGGAAAATAAAAGTTTATTTCTTCTTTCCATACAAATTACAACCTGACCATTCTTGGTAGGTAGAAGGCCTTCAAATATATGGTAATGTAGGGAAACAAGATCTTTCCTTTTGTGGGGAAGAACAAGGAGGAGAGAGTATGGGAGAATTATTAGGCCCAGTCTGTAATACATGTACAAAGCATCTATCTACATGCTGTCAACCAGATCTCAGTCATGTGGCCGTGCGTAATTGCACAGAAAGCTGGGAAGTGTAGTCTAGGTGTGTGCATACAAACAAAGGGAAAATAATTCAGTGAATGGCTAGCCATTGCCAGCCTTATTCACACTGCTGTTTAGTTGTGGATGGATGTGGGAGGCAATTTGTATAATCAAGAAGAACACTAGTTCGGGAGCGTAATTGTTAGCTCTAGTAGTAAATGCATGTTACCTTGGACAAGAAATCTAAAATATAGTTGGTTAAGAGCATGGGTTTAGAATCAGACAGATCCATTCTAATCCCAATTCCTTAACCTAGCTAAGTTTCCAATTAAACCAGTTCATACAGTGGCCATTGAAAAATAGGAAGTTACTGATACATTTGCTCGTTCTTAGAGATTTACTTTTTTCTTTTATAAAATAGAAATCATGTTGCCTACTCTTACCCATTCTAGGACTGTCTTGAAGATGAAATTAGATAATGTCTTATGTTATGAAAAATAAATTATTTTCCTTCTCAAATGATGAAGGAGTATTAATCTTTGTGATGTTTATGAAAACTCAGATTTTGGAAAACAAATCTCCCTTTGAATGAATGTTATACATTGGGTCTTTGTAGTTCAGAGATATAGACTATCAGTCTAAAAGTTAAATACCTAAGGGGTGCCAGGGTGGCTCAGTTGGTTAAGCATCTGACTTCAGCTCCGGTCATGGTCTCATGGTTTGCGAGTTCAAGCTCTGTGTAGGGCTCTGTGCTGACAGCTCAGAGCCTGGAGCCTGCTTCAGATCCTGTGCCTCCCTCTCTCTCTGCCCCTCCCCTGCTCTCCCTGCCCCCTCTCTCTCTCAAAAATAAATAAACACTGGGGCGCCTGGGTGGCTCAGCCAGTTAAGCAGCCAACTTCGGCTCAGGTCATGATCTTGCGGTCCGTGAGTTCGAGCCCCACGTCGGGCTCTGTGCTGACCGCTCAGAGCCTGGAGCCTGTTTCAGATTCTGTGTCTCCCTCTCTCTCTGACCCTCCCCCGTTCATGCTCTGTCTCTCTCTGTCTCAAAAATAAATAAACGTTAAAAAAATTTCAAAAAATAAATAAACATTAAAAAAATTAAAAGTTAAATACAAGTTTTTTGTTTTGTTTTCTTTCTAAATGAGACAATCCCCACTCCAGTGAGGTGCTCCCAAAAACATTTAAAAGAAGATTGAGACTATGCCTGGATTTTTACTGCTTTGCTCTCTCTGACTTGAGTTCACAGTCTCCTCTATCAAAGTAATGTAGTATCTCCCTTAGTGTCAAGTTAAAAAATGTATGTGTTTATCACTTCTCTGAAGTCTCCTATAAAGGAACAGACTAATTTCTTGAAATCTCATACAGAACAAAGATTCTCTGATAGGCAGGCAAGTATCTCTGCTTTAGTGCCCCAAATTACAAATTAACATTCTGATAACTTCAGTTCCCCCTTGATTGCTAATTTTTTTTTTACAGTAGAAATCACTATTAATCAACAACTAAATATAAGACCCCTAAATTGCAATTGTTTCCATAATATCTGAACAAAGAGACCTTTTCCTTTTTCTTTTTCTTTTTTTTGAATGTTTATTTATTTTCGATAGAGTGAGAGAGACAGAGCGTGAGCAGGTGAGGGGCAGAGAGGGAGGGAGACATAGGATCTGAAGCAGGCTCCAAGTTCTGAACTGTCACCACAGAGCCCAATGCAGGGCTCGAATCTATGAAACACAAGATCATGACCTGAGCCAAAGTTGGACACTTAGCCGATAGAGCCACCCAGATGCCCCAAAGATGCCTTTTTCTAAGGAATTCTTTAATTTACTGATGTTTTTATCTTAGGAAATTAGTTATCAGTTACTGTTAAATTGGTTTTTTAAAATATTCTGGAATAAGGGCACCTGGGTGGTTCATTCGGTTGGGCAGCTGACTTTGGCTCAGGTCATGATCTCACAGCTCATGAGTTCAAGCCCCCCGTCAGGCTCTGTGCTGATAGTTCAGAGCCTGGAACCTGCTTCAGATTCTGTGTGTCACTCTCTCTCTCTGCCCTCCCCACTCACACTCTGTCTCTCTCTAATGTTTAATAAATAAACATTAAAAATATTTTATAATATTCTGGAATTTAATTGGTGATATACTTCGGGTCTTCTAATTCTAGTGTTTGATTGCCAGTGGATGTGTTAAGGCATAATTATTAGAAGTTGTGACTTTCAACTGTAAAGATAGACTATATCTAAGATTTCTTTTAATAATTGTTTGTGGCTTACTTCTTTATAAATTTGATAAATTCTTATGTAATGTCTGTTTATTGCCAGAATGAATTTCTATTGAATTCTATGAATTTCTAATTGGTAATAATAAAATACTGATAATGTTACTTAAAGCACATCTTTTTGCCCTAGTACTCTGAAACTTATTGAACAAATCTATATTACATTTGTAAATTATATTGATTTTTAAGCTGCTCTTTTTTATGTTGCAATTATTTATCAGCTTCTGTTTCCACATTAGAAAAAACTTTCCATTTTAATCTGACTGTATATGGCAGCCCTCATACATCACTCACCTGATGGTTTTAGGTGCTGTTTTCTGGCTCTTTTTAAGTACTTTTCTTAAGGTACAGTGATAAGAACTATCCATGATGTTCTAGGATGGGAAAAAATTTCCAGTATTTTTACTGTAACCCAGTTATGATGCCCAAAGTTCTCTCATCCTTATCAACTGCTCCATCACTAAGATTCATATTCCCAAGAGAAATAGTCTAGAGATTCCCAGATTGCATCATGACTCTGTTAAAGCCCAGGATTCTATGAGTAAAAGTCATATTTTTGGTACCACATTTTCCTTTGGTATCCAAGGAGCAATAATCTTGAGTCCCCATTCTATTCAAGAAATTTTGGTCTCCCTCCAAGAATTTCTAAGAATCACTAGTGAGTATTCCTGAATTTTACAAATAAATTCAGGTTGTTGCTCATCACTTTAGAGCATGTGTCCTTCCCCACTGCCTGTAATCATATAGTTGTATTAATTCTGTGTTAGCTCCTTACTTTTCAGTTTGATCCAAAATATGTGCATGGCATTACATTAGTCTATAAACTACAGACTTCAAGTTTACAAACTTGACTAGGACCTAGGGAAACCATGATGCACATGTCTTTATATACATATATAATTTTAGTATAGTTAACATACAATGTTACATTAGTTTCAGGTGTACAATTTAGTGATTTGACAAGTTTATATATTATTCCATGTTCATCACAAATATAGGTACCATCTGTTCCATTACATCTCTATTACAGTATCACTGATTCTGATTGTATTCCTTTTATTTTTATTTTTTGAAAGAGAGAGAGAGAGAGAGAGAGAGAGAGAGAGAGAGCGAGAGCGCGCATGTGAGCATGCAAGCCAGGCAGGGGCAGAGGGAGAGGGAAAGAATCTCAAGCAGACTCTATGCACAGCATGGAGCCTGATGCAGGGCTTGATTTCAGGACCTTAAGATCATGACCTGAGATGAAATCAAAAGTCATATGCTCATCTGACTTAGCCACCCCAGCGTCCAACACTGACTATATTCTTTGTGCTCTGCCTTTTATTCTAATGACTTACTCATCTCATAACTGGAGGCCTATATCTACACTCTCTCCTTCACCCATTTTGTCCAACTGTCCAGCCCCTCCCCTCTGACAACCATCAGTTTCTTCTCTATTTATAGTGCTGCCTTTGCTTTTTGTTTACTTTTAAAAATTCCAATTATGAATAGAATCATATGGTATTTGTCTTTCTCAGTTTGACTTTTTTCACTTAGTATAGTAGTGTGTAGGTCCATCCATGTTGTCTCAAATGACACAATTTCACACCTCCTTTATAGCTTATCTTCATATATTGATGGAATGGACACTTAGGTTGCTTCCATGTGTTGGCTATATTAAGTAATGCTACAATAAACATAGGGTTGCACATGTCTTTATGAGTTAGTGTTTTCATTTTCCCTGGGTAAACACCCAATAGTGGAATTATTGGATCATATGGTATTTCTATTTTTAATTTTTTGAGGAAACTTCATACTGTTTTCCACAGTGCTGTACTAATTTACATTCTCACTAACAGTGCATGAGTGTTGTTTCTTTTCTTCTTGATTGTGTCCATTCTAACAGGATGAGGTGATATCTCATTGTGGTTTTGATTTGCATTTCCCAGATGATTAGTGATGTTGAGCATTTTTTCATGTGTCTGTTGACCATCCAAATGTGTTCTTTGAAAATATGTCTATTCAGGTCCTCTACCCATTTTTTAATTTGGTTGTTTATCTTCTTGGTGTTGAGTTGTATCAGTTCTTTATACATTTTAGATATTAACCCTTTATCAGATATATCATTTGCAAATATCTTCTCCAATTCAGTAGGTTCTCCCATTAGTTTTGTTGATTATTTCCTTTTCTGTGCAAAAGCTTTTTATTTTTGATGTAGTCCTAATAGTTTAATTTTACTTTTGTTTCCTTTGCCTTTAGAAACATATCTAGAAAAATGTTGGTAGCTTCTCTCATTAGTTTTGTTGATTATTTCCTTTTCTGTGCAAAAGCTTTTTATTTTTGATGTAGTCCCAATAGTTTAATTTTACTTTTGTTTCCTTTGCCTTCAGAAACATATCTAGAAAAATGTTGCTATGGCTTATGTCAGAAAAATTGCTGCCTGTGTTCCCTTGTAGGATTTTTGTGTTTTCAGGTGTCATATTTAAATCTTTAATCTATTTTGATTTTATTTTTGTGTATGGTGTTAAAAGTAGTTCAGTTTCATTCTTTTACATGTAGCTGTCCCGTTTTCCCAGCACCATTTATTGAAAGGATTGTCTTTTTCCCATTGTATATTCTTGCCTCTTTTGTCAGTGAGATAAATTGAAGAAAGAATCATGGTTTTATTTCTGGGGTCTCTATTTTGTTTTGTTGATCTATGATCTACGTGTCTGTTTTTGTGCCAGTACCATACTGTTTTGATTCTTCAGGTTTGTAGTATATCTTGAAATCCAGAATTATAATACTTTCAGCTTTGTTCTTTCTCAGGGTTTATTTGGTTATTTGAGGTCTTCATACAAATTTTGGTATCATTTGCTCTATTTTGTGAAAAACACTATTGGTATTCTCATAGGGATTACATTGGATATATAGGTTGCTTGGGTAATATGAAGATTTTGACAATATTAATTCTTCTAATCCATGAGCATAGAATATCTTTACATTTGCTTGTATCATCTTCAGTTTGTTTTATGAATGTTTATAGTTTTCAGAATACAGGTCTTTTGCCTCTTTGGTTAAATTTATTCCTAGGTATTTTATTCTTTTTGGTGCAATTTTAAATGAGATGGTCTTTCTTTCTTTCTTTCCTTTTTTATCATGGAGAAATAATTTTATTTTGCATTTTTTACCTTTGTTTCGTTTATTTTACCATGCACTTACATTAATTTTGTGTTTTAAGATGTATGATTTTTAAAAGAAAATGGTTTCTGTAAAGAAAAACCTATATATTTTTATAGGTTTTTAAAGGTTCCTGGAAGAACAAATATTGTTAAAATGTCAATACTTCCAAAAGCAGTCTATACATTCAATGTAATCCCAATCAAAATTGCACCACCATTCTTCTCAAAGCTAGAACAAACAATCCTAAATTTTATATGGAACCACAAAGACCCCAAATAGTAATTTTGAAAAAGAAAAGCAAAGTGGGAGTTATCAGAATCCTGGACTTTAGCCTCTATACAAAGTTGTAACCATCAAGACAGTATGGTATCGGCAAAAAACAGACACATAGACCAATGGAATAGAATAGAGAACCCAGAATTAGACCCAAAAATGTATGGCCAACTAAATTTTGACAAAGCAGGAAAGAGTATCCAATGGAAAAAAAGACAGTCTCTTTAACAAATAGTGCTGGGAAAACTGGACAGCAAAATGCAGAAGAATGAAACTGGATCACTTTTTTATACCATACACAAAAATAAACTCAAAATAGATGAAAGACCTAAATGTGAGACAGGAAACCATCAAAACCCTAGAGGAAAAAACAGGCAACAACCTCTTTGACCTCAACCAAAGCAGCTTCTTACTTGACACGTGTCTGAAAGCAAGGGAAATAAATGCAAAAATGAACTATTGGGGTCTCATCAAGATAAAAAGCTTCTGCACTGCAAAGGAACCAATCAACAAAACTAAAAGACGGCTGAAAGAATGGGAGAAGATATTTGCTAATGACATATCAGACATATTAGATAAAGGATTAGTATCCAAAATCTGTAAAGAGTTTACCAAACTCAACACCTGGAAAACAAAGAATCCAGTGAAGAAATGGGCAGAAGACATGAATAGACACTTTTCCAAAGAAGACATCCAGATGGTCAACAGACACATGAAAAGATGCTCAACATCACTCATCATCAGGGAAATACAAATCAAAACCACACTGAAATACTACCTCACACCTGTCAGAATTGGCTACAATTAAAAACTCAGACAAACACAGATATTGGCGAGGATGTGGAGAAACGGGAATCCTCTTGCACTGTTGGTGCGAATGCACACTGGTGCAGTAGCTCTGGAAAACAGTGTGGAGTTTCCTCAAAAAATTAAAAATAGAACTACCATATGATCCAGCAATAGCACTACCAGGAATTTATACAAAAGATACAGGAGTGTTGATTCATATGGACACTTGGACCCCAATGTTTATAGCAGCACTTTCAACAATAGCCAAATCATAGAAAGAGCCCAAATGTCCATCAACTGATGAACGGATAATGAAGATGTGGTTTATATATACAATGGATACTACTTGGCAATGAGAAAGAATGAAATCCTGCCATTTGCAGCAATGTGGATGGAACTGAAGGGTATTATATACTAAGTGAAATAAGTCAGTCAGAAAGAGACAGATATCATATGTTTTGACTCATATGTGGAACTTGAGAAACTTAACAGAAGACCACGGGGTAAGGGAAGGGGAAAAATAGTTTTAAGCAAAGAGAGAAGCAAACCCATAAGAGATTCCTAAATACAGAGAACAAACTGAGGGTTGATAGGAGGTGGCAGGGAAGAGGGGAAAATGGGTGATGAACATTGAGGAGGTCACTGGGCATTGGGATAAGCACTGGGTGTTGCATATAAGCAATGAATCATGGGAATCTACCCCTGAAACCAAGAGCACACTTAGCTAACTTGACCAAAAATTATGTTTAAAAAAAAATAAATGAATAAACAAAAAAATTCTTTATCAGGTATATTGCTTACCTCTGTTTCATTTAATTATTTTTCCAAGATTATTTCTTGTTCTTTCTTTTGGAGTACATTCCTCTGTCTCCCTATTCTGCTTGACTTTTTGTGTTTGTTTCTATGGATTAGGCAAAACAGCTACTTTTCCTAAAGTTGAAGGAGTGGTCTTGCATAATGGGTGTCCCACTATGCAGACTGTGTGCTTGGTGACTTTTGCTGGCTCACTATGAGCTGGACCTTGCTGTAGTCTGGGCTTTTCAGGTAGTGGGGCAGAGAGGATTCCTACAGTTCCTTGGCTCTTTTAAACTTCAGCTTTTTTTTTTTTTTTTTTTTTTTCTGTCTTAGTGTGGCTAGGACTGGTGTGGGCTTGTGGACTCTGAGCTTGCTAAAGTTGCAAGATTTCTGTGATGATTTGATCAGCCATTTATGGCATTGGGACCCACTAGCTATGATGTTCAAACCTGCCCCTTAGTGTGTCCAGCCCTGCTCTGGTCTGGGCTTTTTAGGAGGAGTGAGGGAGAGTATTCCCATAGCTCCTCAGCCCTTTCAAATTCTGGCTTCATTTTCTGTGCCCCAGCATGGGTAGAGATGGTGTGGGTTTGTGGACCCGGGGCTGCTGAAGTTGCAAGCTCACTGAGACAACTGGACTTGCCCACTTATGGTGTCCAGACCCGGCTCAGATCTTAGCTTTTAAGGTGGAATGGGTATGTAAACCCAGTGGTTCTACAGTCCCTCTGACCTGAAGAAACTGCCTGCAGCTCCCTTGCCAATTGGCAGAGTTCTAGTGTTCTCTTTTATATGCTAGTTGCTCTTTTAAACCTTGGCTTTTTTTTTTTTTCTGTACTATCCCCCACCCCCCATGCTATTCACAACATCAGGGGTGGGGGAGGGGTTCCTTTGTTATGTATCTTCATCTCTCTTGCTGTTCTCTTGGTTTCTCTTTATCTGTTCTATCTTTCCTTGTTCAGTAGCTGTTCGGTCAGTCAGACCTCTGTTCTTCTTCAGGAGAAACTATTCTATTAATAGGTGCAATTTGGTGCATTCTGTTAAGGAGGTGAGTTCAGAGTTTTCCTATGTCACTGGCTTGAACCGGAACCTCTTCTGCCTGTTTTTTTTTTTTTTTTTTTAAATGAGTGATTTGTCTCTGTTGTTCTCTTACACTTGGGTGGAAGGTTCAGATGAGGATTAAACAGTTTAATTTGCTTCTTAAATTGGTCCCTTTTGTTCTCTATTTTGTGTCGCACAGGTACCTATGGCTGCATCTGAGTATCTTCTTCCTTTTGATTTTGGTCCAGGAATTTGTTTTTCTAACATACTCTTCTGAATTTTTTGTTAGAGAGACTCCTGTAGTGAGAGATATGAAGTCATCTATCGCTGGATCTACCAAAAACATCTCATATTCATGCAAATTTTAATTACCTTTACCTCCCTGAATAGGATAACTATCTCAGAGGTATTTTATCATATAATTAGACAACATCTAATCTAGGTTCAGAGCTCTATCATTATCCTCTTTGGATTTTATTTAGTATGTCTCCTCTAATTCGTTCTCTTAGAGTCCTAATATGTAGAAGTCTTGAAAATGTCTCTGTAGGGCCATAGTGTGCTGAGAAACTGGCTCTCTAGAAAACAAAAGTCCAAATTTTTAGTGTTGATCCATTTTCAAGGTATAAATACTCTCACCATGGCTAAATTCAGGCTAATAAGGGGATGCCACTAAATGCAGATTTGGGGGTCACCTCATGGACTGGATCAGCTGCCCTGGCACAGCATGGTTTCAGGGAACTTCAGTACCAGCCTTTCAGTCTACAATCATGGAGCCACACTGAAACTAAACCCAGTAATGTTCTGAATTTTTTACACTGATCTCTGCATCTCTGCTGCTCAAACATAACCCAAGCTTCTGAATCTCTTTATGGAACCATGTGGATTTTCAAGTCATGGTTTCCCTATTGCACTTAAGAACTCTGTAAAAGCATGTATCTCAATAGCTTCCTAGGTCCCATCTCCTTTAGGAGAAGTCACTCTGGTCTCTTAGTTCTTGACCCTCTTTTTTTATTTTTTTTTAACGTTTTATTTATTTTTGAGACAGGGAGAGACAGAGCATGAATGGGGGAGGGTCAGAGAGAGAGAGAGAGACACAGAATCCGAAACAGTCTCCAGGCTCTGAGCTATCAGCACAGAGCCGGACGCGGGGCTTGAACTCACGGACTGCGAGATCAGGACCTGAGCCGAAGTCGGCCGCCCAACCGACTGAGCCACCCAGGCGCCCCTTCTTGACCCTCTTTGTTTGGCCTTGATCTATTGGACTTTAGTCAGCCCTATCTAATATGGAAACAACTAAAGCAAAGATAAATAATAATGAGTGTTTTAAGGCACAGCCTTTGAATATATAAATGCTTAAAAACGCTAACTTATATCATTAGATTTTTGTATAATCCACAAATTATAACTTGTATATTATTTTATTCTGCACTTCTGAAATGGTAGATTAGAAGTGCAGATAATGTGTGGTGTCTCCTCAAATTTTACCTTTCAAAGGAAGCAGCCTATCAGTTTATGTCTGTCCTTTTGTTTTGTTTTGTTTTGTTTTGACCTTAAATCCTAAGTGTTCTCTTTGTTGGACCATAGTCATGAATTCACGGAGTCTGTAGCTGGCTCTTTTTCTTTGATATATTCTTTAAAATGGGTTTTTATTTGTTTTGACATTTCTTGAAAAGTAATCTTACAAGTTGTTTGGGGGGAAAACATTTTATTCCCAGATATTACTGGATCTATTGGCTCTTTTGAGGGCTTTCCTGTCATTCTCACTCTGCCTGTCCTTCCATTTTTTTGAAAGATGATTTTTAACAGGTGACAGTTTATGGCATTTGACTGGTAGTATGTATTGCTTGTGCACGAAGCTATTCAAAAGAGCAAAATTTGAAAGCTGTATTTTCTCAAAATTAATAGAGCTGGTCGAACTTTAAATAACAAAAATAGGTACCTTTTCCTTTCCAATATTATTGTTTTCCTATATTATACATGCCTGTAATTTTAATCCCCAGCATGCATTTTTTTTTGGGGGGGGGCTTGTAGTAAGGGACTTGGTAAGCAATCACTAGGATTCTTGTAGGCTATTGACTTTCTCTATTTTAATTTAAAATGATTTCCCAACTAATGCCCACATATTGCTGCCATCTGTCTTTTTCTCTAATACTTAACTATTTCTTTTGTTTCCTCACTTGTATGACAGTACTAAAGGTGATGTTACTGTGATGATGGTTACTTTGGAACTCACTCATAGTCATCTATTCTACTACTTCCTATGCACTAGGATACAAAAAATGCAATAGATAGATGTTCCCTTCTTGAGAAGTTTTATTCACTTTTCCCAGGAAATAGATCCCAGTCCTCTCTAAACTTTCCAGTGCTAAAATCATATGCCTATCAATGTATTTGAGGTAATTAAAACCACTGATCTCTTTGTGTTTTTGTCTAAAATGTGGTTTAACAATTTTACCTCAGATTCAGTAGAATTAGTCATCTGTTTTCCCAAAGCTGATGAAATCAAATCATCTGGGAGCTTTTTAGAAATGCAAAATGCCCCAATTATACTGACTGAGACTCGAATCCCCAAGCAATTCTGGTACAATGTGTTTAAAAAGAACTTGTTTAATGTATAAATCAGTTCACCATTTCAATTATTCACTCAATAACACTTTAAGTTACAATGTGTGTAGTCAGAAAAAGTAGATTAATATAACAACATATAAATAAATAACCACATAACAAGCCACCATAATATAAATAATATGAGAGTTCCAAGGGGAGACAATATTCTTCCTGGCATATATATGACAAGGGTTTGTTGGGTTGGTAAAGTTCCAACAGGTAACCACCTAATGAAAGGTGCCTCCAGACAGAGGACATTTGCAGAAGCCACAAAACAAAAGCCATTTTAATAATGGCTGAGACAAAATCCACATAGAAAATATCCTGTCCTCCAGCCTGAGGAGCATATGTATATTTTATCATATTACAATGAAAATAACAACCCTAGAAATTCCCTTTTCTAATATGACTTTTGCCTTCAAGATGTTTCTGATAATTCCCACACAGAACTACATTTCTCCTGGACCCCTGTTGTCTGTCCTCCCTAATGTGTGGGCAGGCTATAACCACATTCTGATTATCCTCTTGTCTTCAACTATTCTTGATGCAAAAGTCTTTACTACCAAGTCATTTGTTTTACTTTCTTCATTATTTATGTATCTACCATTGGTATAGACAAATGTATGCAACCTTCCTTGGACTAATTGAGCCTCATAAAGTCTTCATAGTGGACTGTGATGGAGATGGTCAGCTCTCCATCAGAGATCCTGGTTCCGTCCCAAGGTATAGAGTTATGACTGCTCAACCCACTTTCACCCAGGGGAATCATGTGACACTTCCAGACCTGGCCCATAAAAGGCTCTCATGTGATCATCATTCTCTCTCTCTCCTCATTTCCCTGTTGGATTTCCATATTCAGGGTGACTAAGACACTTGCCTGCAAGATGATGGAGTCTCTGTCAGCATGAGTGCCTGGAAGACTTCATAAAACAGGCCTCCTTCCATGCCCTCCTCAGGCCTCCTTCCATGCCCTCTCAGATCAATGAGATAATACAAACCAGACTGAGATTTCATGGACAGCTCTTACAAAAGCAAGCATTACCATAACTTATACAGGAACCCAGTATCTTTCAAATGAGTGAATTAAGGGAAAGGATTTTCAGTTAATATAGGCATAGGTTTTATCTTCACTTATGTCTACATGGTATTTCTGTGTTTTTTCAGGTGATGGCAACTCGTCTCTGTGAGATGGGGCATATGAATCTGTAAGGTTCCAAGAGCAGAAAAAAATAACTGATAACAATCAGGATGCTAGCTAACAATGGTATATTTTTTTATTTCAATACCACTGAATACTTCTTCTGTTCACTGGTTACTGGAAATCTTAAATACAAATGAGGTTACATTGCTCAACAGTTTTATTTTAATTTTACTTCTTTGTTTAGCTAATGACTTAGGGATCATTATTAGAAGTCAAGTAATCAATCTTAGGAGTCTAAAACATCCCTAAAGGGACAGAGAGATTTGGATTTTATGGATTACAGAGGAATAAGTAGCAGAACCAGGACTTAGAATCTGTATTTCTAGACTCCCAGGTTTATACAGTTTTCACTATTCTGTTTTAGTTATCTGCTTCAAGAAAAACAAATCACAAGAGAAGTTTTCCTTTCCAAACACTAATGTCTGCATTTTGTATTAGGTTCCAAATTTCTTTCCAAACTATGGCCCAGTGTAACTTTGTTTTCCTCTGATGGGAGTCAAGGAAATGATGAGTTTGTGATCTCAAGAGAAAGAAGAGACAGTGCCTCTGATTTAGCAATTCCTATCTCTGCTCTGGTGCAAAGGCTACCCAGAAGAATGGTAGACTGATGCAGAATCAAATTAGTAAGTATGCAGTAGATATAAGGGTCTTTTGAGCAGGGTTACTATGCAACGATTCCAAAGCACTGATATTGGGTGTTTAAAATGGGAGCATAGAGAATACTAAGATGTTGGAGATGCATTCAGAGGGGAAAAGGAAGCTTCAGAAATATATATTTTGACTCAGGATTAAAGAAGAACTTTCTAGCTGTCAAAGCTATGAAGAAATAGAATATCTGATTTTCTTCCTGAGATAGTGAACTACTGAGCCCAGTATCATTGGCCATGACATCTTGGTCAGAGGTGATTTAAATGGCACATGAGGGATTGGACTCAGTGACATTTTTTCCACAATAATATTTACAGTCCCTTTCTAGCTTGAGATTCTGAGATATGTATATAAAGTTTGCATTTAATGCTATGACCTACTGATGATACATTATTGGCCAGATTTTCTTCTTCTTCTTCTTCTTCTTCTTCTTCTTCTTCTTCTTCTTCTTCTTCTTCTTCTTCATGTATCATTTTCAATACATGCTTTTTTTAAAGAAGTTAAAAATTCCTCAAAAAAGTTGAAAAAAGTAAAAATTGCACTGCAGTTTCATCATCTGTATAATCAGGTTTCATAGCTGCCAATCAGCTAGTTTATAAGAATTCATCTGATAGCAATAGGGTGGGCTGGCTTTTCTATCAGGTATAGTGGGCACAGTGTCAATGACTTTCAATGCTTTTAGAGGCCCAATAAAATGTTTTAATTTCTTTTAAGAACTGAAGAAAAAAAGAATTTTTACTTTGAAAAAATTGTGCTACATAATATTATGTTTATCTTTATACCAATGTAGTCATAAGCTGTAATTACATATGCACATCTACCTATCTATCATCTATCTCTCTCTCTACCTATCTATCTATCATCTATTTGCAGACAGAGAGAAAGAGAGAGGTTGTGTATGTGTGTGTGCACGTGCACATGTACCCACCCACGCATGATGGAAGAAGGGCTCATGAAGACAAAATTGTATAGGACCCATTAAAGTCTTAATGAACAGAGGCTCAGGCGTGGGGGCTTCCTGCTCAGAGTTTTTAGCCTACCCAAATCCAAAGGAGTACCACTCCACAACAAACCTCCAGTTTCTGCTTTTGGCACAGGCCCTACCACTCACATCACTGATGTGGGCCAGATGGTAGATCCTCTGCCCCCAATGTCTTGAGATCAGAAATGTCAACTCTTAGAATGGGTCTCCAAGTTCTGTGGATCACATGCTTCAGAACTGAAGCCTTGAATAACAGTATCTTATCAGAAAAGCCTCGGACACATGCTTCCACCCTAACTTATACCACATTAGGGATAATTTAGACTCTTAACACGTAAGGAAAAGCTGGAAGTGGATTTCTGGCCATCCATCCTGGTGATGTATGAACTTGTAAGGTGGGGCATTTCCCAAACATAGAAGATGTGTACCCAAGGTTCTGAACAGCCAAATCCACCATACAAAAACTATTGCCAACACGTTGCACATAGTTGCCAACTATTGCAGCTACCCTTTCTGGTTTGCATTGGTTTGGTTTTATTTAACAGTTAAAATGAAAGCTATAGCTTCAATTACTGAATGCTTATTGTATGATTGATACTATTAACATTATTTGAATTTTCTAATTTGATTTTTTTCTTATTTGATTTTTAATTACAAATAACAGCACTTTGAGATAGGCAATATTATTCCTACATTTCCATTTTATAAATGAGGAACTGAAGCTTAAATAGGTGAAATAACTTGCTCAGAGAGATAGTTAAGGATTAGAGAAGATGGGGTTTTATCTGCTACACTATACCTGCTGTCTTACCTGCTACACTATACCTGTTATGTACAAAATATACAATTTTATTATTTATTTATTTATTTTGAGAGAGGGAGGGAGACAGAGAGAGAGAGAGAGAGCATGAGTACCGTAGGGGCAGAGAGAGAGGGAGGGAAAGAGAGAGAATCCCAAGGAGGCTCTGCACTGTCAGCACAGAGCCCGACGTGGGGCTTGAACTCACAAACCGCATGATCATGACATGAGCCTAAACCAAGAGTCTGATGCCTGACTGACTGAGCCACCCAGGTACCCCCGAAATATACAACTTCAAAATGTTTTTAATGTTTGTTTATTTTTGAGCGATGGAGAGAGACAGAGCACGAGTGAGGGAGGAGCAGAGAGGGACGGAGACACAGAATCTGAAGCAGGTTCCAGGCTCTGAGGTGTCAGCACAGGGCTCGAACTCACAAATTGTAAGATCATGACCTGAGCTGAAGTCAGATACTTAGCCACCCAGGCAGCCCCTTTAAAAAAAAAAAAAATTAATGTTTGTTTGTTTGTTTATTTATTTATTTGAGGGACAGAGACAGCATGAGTGGGGGAGGAACAGAGAGAGAGAGAGAGAGACAGACAGAGTCTGAAGCACAAAATATACAACTTTAAAACATGCTTTTTACATTTAACATTTTTGCATAAGCCTTTTTAAACCTGAATTTTAAATTTCTTTTTAAAGATTATGTAATATTTCACCAAATTAATATTACATAAAATTTTTTAGATTTCTCTTGCTTAATCTTTAGGCTATACATTTTTCTTTTTAAGTCATATTGTAGTAAGTCTTTGTGTATATAATTGTTTTAATATTTAGGATTATTTTCTAAAAATAAATTATTGTAATTAAAAAGTAAATAAAATAAATTATTTCCATTCTATAGAAACACAGATTTAGAACTACTCGATCAGTCTAAGAACATTTTTTTTGAGAAGCCAGCACCACACTTTTATTTACTTTATTGATGAAGAAAAAAGCTCATTAATTCTTCTATTCAACATTCATTACATTTATTGCATGCTTTCTATGTACTTGGTATGGTACCTGTAATATCATGATGATGTGATAGTCACTTATCAAAATGTTATTGTGACTCAATGGTGTTAAAATCAGTGTAGCGCATATAAGCATTTTGTATTAATTATATATGGTAAGAATGTTTCCTAGATTTTCTGGGACAGGGTGGGAATACCTTTAGAGCTCTTAAAGTTTGTAGGAAAGTGGCATTCAAGGCAATTTCAACATGGCATTAAGCATGAAATTTTTTTCTTTGCCAATTTTTTTAGATGAAATATTGTCAACCATTGTCTTAATGGTTATTTCCTTGAGTCCTAATGTAAGGTTGAACGTTTTTCCATATGCTTGTTAATGAGTTGTTTCTTCATTGTGAAGTATCCTTTGATGTTTTGGTATTCAGTATGTATATATAGAGAGATAGATTTTGGTGCATTGTATTTGTTGCAAAATAATTTCAGATCTGCTTTGCTTTAATTTTTTTCTTTTAGCACTTACAAGCTTCATAAGTACAGTTGACCTCTTCAAAAACACATGTAATTCATTCCATTTTTATTTTTTTATGTTGCATTTTATTTGTATTTAATTCCATGATACATCTGGAATTTATATCTGTGTATAATGGGACATATTTGATTTTATTCCAAAAAGTTAGGCAATTATCTAAACATTATTAAACAAATCCTTTCCTTCTCATTAATTTGTGGTGCTCATTTAATCATACACCAAATTTAGGTTTCCTTCCTATATTATGCATCCATAGAATCCTATGCCCATTTGTCTCAATTTCTACCATAATGAAAATTGTTATTAATTTTTTTCCATCAAACTTTCTGATAGCAGGAATTATGTTGTCCCCTTAAGGGACATAATGCTTGGTATATGACAGGCATTAAATATTTGTTGAATGAATGCAGTAAGTAGGGTGTTTCTAGAACTGCTTATATTTTCCTAATTATAATTGCTTATTATTTCCTTATATTTTACTAACTTGTACATAATTTCTAACCAATTCTGCCTGTGTTATATGTGTCACAACAATATATTGTATTATTAGAGCAAAACCTCCCTTTAATATTCATATTCAGAATTTTTGTTGGGTGCCTGGGTGACTCAGTCAGTTAAGTACAGGACTTTTGATTTCTGCTCAGGTCATGATCTCAGGGGTTTGTGAGTTTGAGCCCGCATGAGGCTCTGTGCTATCAGGACAGAGCTTGCTTGGGATTCTCTCTTTCCCATTCTCTCTACCCCTCTCCCCACTCTCTATTTCTCAAAATACATAAATAAACTTAAAAAAATACTTTTTGTTATGATTTATGACTCTTTCTTCAAATGAAATATAGAAAGTGTTCACAGGTTCCAAAATTATGTCCATTAGAATTTTGATTGGATTTATGCTAAAAATATAAATTAATTTGGGAAGGAGTGATATTAATCTTGTAAATACTTTCCTACTCATGCATTTGTTATAGTTCCTTATTTCTCTTTATAGCTTTTTATAATTTTCTTTACCTAATTATTCATAAGTAGGTTATTGATTTTGTCGTTACTGCTGTAGTGATTCAAGATTATTGATGCTATTGGGAATTGCATTCATTTATTTTGAAAATTTTACTTTGTTTATTGCTATTATGTGGAAAGTTATTGTTACAAATTCACCTTGCATCCTGAGACTTTTCTTGAATCATTTTATTAATTTTAACGGATTTTTTTGTAGTTTTTTAGTTAATGTGAAGATCATATTGACAATAATTTCATTGTTTGCTAAATTCTACTTTGCCTTTAGAATAAGGGATGAGAATTAGGGGACAAAAGTAAGATTTTGAAAACTTGCTTTTGGAGGTAGAATTAAATTTCACATCTATTCTAGGGACAGTTAATTATAGATTTTAAAAACTGTATGTATATCAACTATTTGTATATCATACATATATATGTATACGAAGCTTTTTTTTTTTTTAGATTTAATATTAGAGCATAGTTACATTGTATCTGGAAGACTCACTTTTGGACAGAACAGTGGATTGAAAAATTTCTCAAATATTTGATTCTCTCCATTGGTACTAATTAGTGGTTATTTTCTGTGTATATTTACATATTTGGACTATTAGTTTATATTGATACCACAAGCCAAGACACAGAAAACTAGAAAAGCAAAAGCAGACCCCAAAAGCAAAATTGACCCTTAAAAGTCAATTTAAAGGGTTGAATTTCTAAACTAACAAAATCAGTAAGTTGCATAGTGTACATGTCTATATTGATTTTAGAGAAACCAAGTACTATCTCTTTTTACTGCCCACAAAAATAAATCACCACGTCCACTTTACCTCTTAAATATCTCCGAGATCCATCCTTTCCTATTCTTATCACCACTGCTTTAAATCAGGTCTTGGTCATCTGTTACTAAAGCTTTGGAAAAGCCCCCGAATTAATCCCTCTAATCTCCTCTAGGCTATATTTCTCACAGCTTCTCAATATTCTGTCTGAAACACAAACTTGATCATCTTATTTCCTTGCATAAAATCTACATAGTTTCAACATCTCCTGGAAAGCAAGGTCTAACCTTAGCATAGCACACAAGACCTTCCTGGAAAGGCAACCTGGTCTAGTGGTTCTGAGAATGAGTCCAAGAAGCAGACTGTTTGGGTTTGAATACAGGTTTTGCTCCTCGTAGCTGTGTGGCCTTAACTAAATATTTACAACAGCCTATAAAACAGGTAGCTTTTATTAACATTGTGTGGTTTCCTCTTCACTTCCTGTATTTACTTTCTGACTGTTTTGCAGTTACCCGAGGGCACTTTGCAGTTTTGTTTCTCTGTTTTTTAACTGCTGGATCTTTTAGGGGACGGATGTGTAAGATTTTCAGAACCGATGGGGACCTTCATATCATACAATTTCCTGACAGACACAGCATGCTCTCTCCCTGATCTTTTCTAAACTCCATTCCACTCAGCTCTTGTCTTTGGCCCAATATCCCCAATCCTCTCACTGATGGGGGCTCTTGACCTGGACTCACCCAGGCTGTCTGGGAACAACAGCAAGCCACCTGAAGCCCAGCTTTCTTTCATGGGGCAACATGGAAATAGCTAGCTTTGAATTTAGCTATGTGACCATCACACCAGATCACTAGGGTAGAAGGAGACAGAATATGAGTGATGAAATTATCATTTGGGGCCACAAAGGGAATGCAGATAGGAACCAAAGAAAGGACCAACCTCTATAGCATAAGGTGGAACATAATAAAGTTTATTCTGATTTTTTGTGTTACCATATATTAATTCTAATCAGTAACATTCAATTCACTTTAACATCCAGGAGTTGTTCAAAATAGAATTTTGCATTTTCAACTTAAAAAAAAAACTTTTATGTCCTAATTAAAGCATGACATACTTTATCATGTATTGTCAAGGTGATGATCTGTGTTAAGGCTTTTGGTCTGTATTAACTCCGTAGGATCTTTATTTAAGGTGACCATACACTTTGATGGGTTTGGGTAAATATTGGTTCTTGCTACATGATGAGAGTTGATGAGTGATAACACCATAAATGGAGATAAAATGAATCTGAAAGACTCGGGCTCAAATAACACAGTTGGTCCTTCTGCATCATAAACTTTTATTCCTTGGACTTGCACAATTATCCAGTTTACGTTTGATGTATTTCATCATCACTGTGTGCAGTGTTGCCCTTGCTCTGTATGCTTTTTGTATTTTTGAAAATTGTTTCAAAATACAATAGTGTTTGGACACTACGGGTCATCTGAGACTACACTGACCTCTGCACGTACGCATTGCAAGGTAGACTCATTACCTTTGCAGATATAATGACCCCTCAAAATATCAAGAGATGTGCAGTATGTTTCAGTGATAAAAGCAAGACACTGGCATCCACTGTATGCACAACAGAATACAATGTTGAGCCTTGGGCAAGTTAAAAAAAAAAAGATAAGAGAATGCATTATAGTTTTGTTCAAGTGTTAGAATAAAGCTACTACCTCATCCACCTAATGCCAATGACAAATTAGAGAAAAGCATTTTTTTTGCAAAGTCTTCCTGAATGAAAACTCACAACTTTTCTACACAATTGGTAAATTATTTTTCTCTTTTGTGTTTAGAAATCAGTAGATGGTTTGCATTTCTTTAATATCAACAGAAGCCTCATGCTTTCTCCTATTCTGAAACTATTTTTATCTAGCACTTACCTTAAAAGCAACTCCAGATCTATTAGACTCAAATAATTACATATCTCAGGGGCATCTGGGTAGCTTGGTTGGTTAAGCGTCTGACTCTTGGTTTTGGCTCGGGTCATGATATCACGGTCATAGGATTGAGCCCCACGTGGAGCCTGCTTGGGATCTTTTCTCTCCCTCTCTCTCTGCCCTCCTCCCCTCTCCCAAAATAAATAAATAAACATTTTTAAGAAATCAAAAATCGTGGAGTGCCTGAGTGGCTCAATCGGTTAAGTGTCCAATTTTGGCTCAGGTCATGATCTCACAGTTGGTGGGTTCAAGCCCCGCATCAGACTCTGTGCTGACAGCTCAGAGCCTGGACCCTGCTTCAGATTCTGTGTCTCCCTCTCTCTGCCCTTCCCCCACTTGTGCTCTCTCTCTCTCAAGAATAAATAAATACTGGGGCGCCTGGGCGGCGCAGTCGGTTAAGCGTCCGACTTCAGCCAGGTCACGATCTCGCGGTCCGTGAGTTCGAGCCCCGCGTCAGGCTCTGGGCTGATGGCTTGGAGCCTGGAGCCTGTTTCCGATTCTGTGTCTCCCTCTCTCTCTGCCCCTCCCCCGTTCATGCTCTGTCTCTCTCTGTCCCAAAAATAAATAAAAAAGTTGAAAAAAAATTAAAAAAAAAAAAGAATAAATAAATATTAAACAAAAATCATAAATCTTAAAAATTACAATAAGGTGTTTTGTTTTTCCTAAATTAAGTAATACTGGTATGATACAAAGTTGACTCTGTATTTTTCAGGCCTCATATTAAAAAAAAAAAAACATTTAGAATGGGGAGAGATAGATGAGAATGTAAATGAGAAAATCTTATGTCACATCTGCATTATTGATAGGACTGGAGGAAAGTTTGCTTTGATTAAAGTAGAATGGTTAAAGAACAACTTTAACAATACAAGTTATTGTTCTCTTCTTGGAAGATAAATGAAATCTCGATAATTAATAAATTTTCAATGTGAAAATTATTCCTGATAAAAAGAAAAAGAACCAGGTGGCATTTTTTGATACACATATTGAATGACAGATAATAACAAATATTTTGGCAAACAACATGACATAATTGATAAAATATGTAAAATGCTCCGTCTCTGGAACCAGATCATCGGGTTCACATTTAAATACTGACACTTAAATTAGCCATGGGACTTTGAGTTACCTCACCCTTCTTTGCCAATTTCTCTGCCCATGAAAGGTGGGTAATAATAGTATCTACCTCATAGGGTGGTTACGTATGGGGGAAGTCCCCAAGACCACTCTCAGGCTTGATGATTTGCTAGAAGAACTCCCAAGATTCAGAAAAGCTGTTACACTGATAGTTGTGATTTATTACAGTGAAAAGAAACAGATTACAATCAGCAAAGGGGAAAGGCACATGAGGCAAAGTCCCTCTGCCAACCTCCAGGTGTTCCCTCTCAGTGGAGTCACACGTGGATGTGCTTAGTTCTCCCAAGAACAATGTGTGACAACTCATGTGAAGTGTGGTCAGCCAGGGAAGGAGCTCAACTAAGCTTTGGTCTCTAGAGTTTTAATGGAGGTCAGGCCTGTAGTTTCATTAGGAGTCAGTCACATAAGCACGCAGCACCAGCTGACTAACCTCAGCTACTCAGGCTTTAGCCTCCCCTTCCCCCCAAGCAAAAAACAGGTGTTTACCATCAATGTACCTGGTCAGACTCCGCCAAGGCGCAGGCATACAAAAACTCTTTTATCAGGCAGACTATTGCAAGAGCTCAGAGGTTATCTTCCAGGAACTAGCCAAAGGCCAATCCTGAAGACGACCTTTCATTGGAATGTGCAGGGTGTGAGTAACTCAGGCAACCAAGGAACTCAGGCTATGTCCCATGACGTTGTGACGGTAAGTCCTCAAGTTTGGAATGATGGGCATTATGAACATATTAAAATTTTAGCCAGGTATGCTTTAGCAAGGGAGGTTCCCAGTGAAACACTACATTCTAACATTTTGTCCTTTGTCCTTTTCAGAGCTCTGAAGTCAGCAAAGCGATTATAGAAGAGCCAGAGCAATTTGTGGAATACAACAGCAAAGCAGGTATAATTGTGGGTCTCAGTAATTAACACATAATGTTTATTTAGATTGACAATGAATTCAAAATTATAGCCCCTATCATTAAAAAAATATTTTTACAAAAGTGCCAGCTTGGTGTCTTAGATTTTGTGTAACTGCATGTTATAGTTGGCTGACCATATCCTAAAAAGGAATTGATATCTATGCATATATTAAATTAATTTTGAGGGTTTCAATTAGGCAAGGCCTAGATATAAATATGAAGGAATTTAATAATAATAATAATAATTAAATCAACACATATTCATTAAAGGCCTGTTACATGGCAAACACTCATCTGTGGGGTAATTGGTGATTTTACAGAACAAAACAGGCATGGTCCATTGCTGCCCTCAAGGAGCTTGTGGAGGTGACATGTAATAAATAAGGAAATATCAATATATGAATGAAAACTGTGGTAAGTGCAATGAAGAGAAATAGCAGAGTTTGTGGGAGAAAGTATTGGGAGACAGGGAGGAATCTATTGTGGACTTGCTAAACAGAGGGTATTTCTCTGGAAAATGACACTTAAACTAAGAGCTGAAGTGTAGGGAAGAGTCCCAGGAAGATGGAATAGCAGTGAATAAACATAATAATTGGTAAGAGGATAAAGTAGCTATACCAAAGTCACAAAGCTAGAGAGAGGAGTAAGAGGAAGCCGGATTGATAATTGGATGAAAATGAGTATGGGAAGTGGCCTAGTCCCATAGGGCCTCAATGGCCTTGGTAAGGGGACTTTGTCCCAGGTCAGCTTGGCTACTTTCTGCCTTTGGCATTTCTATGCAATGCCATTTAGCCTTCTCTCCTGGTTCTCTGGATATAGATGCTTTTAAATCTGCCATCTAACCCTACCTTCCTGCATCTGCCAAAGTACTACGTAAATGTCTTAGGGTTGTGGAAAGAGGTCCTCAATATGTTCACTTCTTTGAACACTAGTTCTGTGACAAGTTCTGCATAAAATGGTTTGGAGTCAAGAAATTCTGAAATTGCCTGAGTACTATAACACTCTCAGGAGCTTTAACACAGTAGAGGTTTTGAGAACCTATAATAAATAGTAAATAACCAAACAAACATATATGTCTATGTCTATATGTATGTGTGTGTATACCTTTATTTAATCTGGCATTTCCCAAAGCTATTTTCAGGTTTACACTAGAAAATGTTTTAGAAGTTTCTTTCTTGGAAATACACATTTTAAGAGGTTCCCTATACTTCTGAGGCTGGCCTGCTTTTAGGTAATTTGACCTATTTAATGGCTATGCACATTAAATGATATTAGAAATTTTATTATAATCTAGATGATTCAAGCTAGAAAAAAAATCTGTCTGCTTCAGTGGTTTAGCCTTTTCAGGCAGAAGATTTTTCTCGACCTGAATTATATGGTTAATTGCTTCAAATCTTGATCATACTTTTCATGTGAAAATATTATGGAGTAAAGTCTTACTAAATAATTTTCAGTATCGGTATTAATAATATTTGTTCTCTCAAATCAGGCAAAAGAAAACCATAAGAGAAATTTTGCATCTCAGCTGCTCTGAATCTTATTCCTTTCCATTGAAAATGCTTATTCTTGTTGGTTTATAAAATTGTCATAATTTTAAAAAGTCTTCAAGTTAGGAAAATGACTTGGGGTAGTGCCTACTGTAGCACCTAAAGAATTATTTGATTTTGTATAAAATGTGGAGATTTTGTATTTATAACAATGAAAATTTCAGTAAGCCAGAATATTAGAGTTAACCTAAACTTATTCCAGAAGAGAGGTTCTCAGCATCTGTCTTGGAAAGCGTATTGACTTTTTTAGATCAATTCAGCATCTTTCAATTCAGTTAACTATTATTAAAACAGTAAGATAAAAACATGAAGAATTCCCTAGGATTTCGTAACTTGGAAACAAAAAGCCTTGTTTCATCCCCAGAAAGACAACAAACAGCTGTCCTTTAATTACTACTTTTGCCATTTGGTTTCAACTAGAGATGTCTCAAATTTAGAATCTAATTAGAAATCTTAATTGAAAATGGCTAAAAAAATAAAAGAAAAAGAAAAAGAAAGAAAAGAAAGAAAAAGACCAACATGGAAACATAAAAGTAGAGATAAAAATAGAAATGGTAATATTTCAGCCAGATTGAATAATCGCCTGTCATTAAATGAGTTGGCCTCTGGGGAACATATTATCTGGCATGAAATTGAACTTTACTCTTCCCTCTCTCAGGAGGGATTTCTCAACCAAATGACTAGTCTTTTAATCTTTAGAAATTGTAATTTTTAGGGACTATATTTTGCTCAGTATAGGAACAATGGTTTTATTTATTTAAATTTTTTTTTTAGGGTTTATTTTTGAGAGAGAGAAACAGAGCATGAGCTGGGGAGGGGCAGAGAGAGAGGAAGACACAGAATCCAAAGCAGGCTCCAGGCCCTTAGATGTCAGCACAGAGCCTGATGCAGGACTTGAACTCACGGACCACGAGATCATGACCTGAGCTGAAAATGGACACTTAGCCAGCTGAGCCACCCAGGCACCCCCAAACAATGGTTTTAAAGTGTTGAGGCCATGGTTAAATCCCTGTTCCCTAACTCGTTTCCTGTCTGAACTTGGACATATTTTCTAAACATTTTCAATCTCAGTTTACCCATCTTTAAAATGGGATTTTAAATCTCATGCAACATGGTTTCTGTTTTATTTGTCTTTTAACTTCCACACTGACTAGTATATAGTAGCAGCTTTAGATGCATTAAGTTCTAAAAAGGAAGGAAAGAAAAGAAAGGAGTAATCAGAAACAAAATTAAATTTGAGAATACATAAGAATAATATCTAGCACAGAATATTGCAAATATTAAACATTCAGAAAGTGCTTATTGATTCTGCACCCTGGAGGCGAAGACTCAAAGCAGATTAATCCTTTTCCTCAAACTTTTTTTTTCCTTATAGATATTTTGGATTCTGCTCTTCAGATTATAAACCCCACTTAAAGGCATAGTGACATTATTTCTGAATTACAGCACTTTTCATGCTCTTAGGCATGATAGTTGCTCAATTAATATTTGTTTAATTGAGTGAAACCACGAATTAACAGTGCTAGAAAGTAGATAACCCAGATTGTCCTATTCCCTTGTTGACAAACACTGTATCTAACATCCTATGCAAAAGTGGTTGTCCCTATGAATGATTTCTTTCAGTGATAATATACCCACTTCCTGCTGCTTCTCCATGCAGTCTGCTCCCTTCAGATTAACCAATTTCCTGTTGCTTATGTATATTCTACATTTGTAGCTTTTTGTCTTTGCTTGCATTCTTTCTTTTCAATATTTTCTTTTTTTTTTGTCTTTCATTCTTGCTTTCCTCTTCAACCCCTCTTCTCTTCTCCCTCCCTTTTATCTATCCCCACATTTTTGATATACAAATCTCTCAATGTCCAATTAAATATCATCTCTTGAAGCAGTTCCAGGTATCTCCTGAGATAATTATTTTAATCCCCCTTTTGTTTGTTTGTTTGTTTGCTTGTTGTCAGGCACTGTTCCTTGCTCCCCATCTGTGGAAGGTGACCCTGACTTAGAGCCAGTGAAAACTCAGCTGGATATGTTAATGGCTCTTTCCTCCCATCCTCTACTCCATCCTGTTTCCTTTTACCAAAAACAAACAAAAACCAAAAAACAAAACAAAACAAAACAAAAAAACCACCTCACCAAAGGAGTGAACCTCTGGCAGAGTTTACCACATGCTTCCACAGTGGTGTCTGGGTTACTGGTGAGATAAATTTAGGCCATGAGCACCAGGCAACAGTCACATCAGTTGTCTGAGTCTGATTGGGTTTCTGAATGTGTCCTTAGTTTTGGCTGCCATGTCCTCGAGGTCTGGAGCCTGGCTCTGCACCCAGTGGTTCGAGTACCCTGATTCCCAGGACACCTGCCTGCGACTCATACCCTGTGGCCTTACTTTACTTTGGGTCTCCCTCCCTGATTTATGATTTGGACACACACATGATGCTGAAAATTGCCCCTGCACAGAAGCTACTACTGCTTCTCCATCCCTCATCCCAAACTTAAAGGAGCCCCTATTTATTGATGCCTATTTAGATCAAACTTGAGTTTATCAATTAAGTCTTGGTAATTGGACACTTGGTCTATATAATTTTTTTAAAAAAATATTTATTTATTTAAATGTTTATTTTTGAAGAAGAGAGAGAGAGAGAGAGAGAGAGAGAGAGAGAGAGTGAGGGAGGGCCAGAAAGAGAGGGAGACACAGAATCTGAAACAGGCTCCAGGCTCTGAGCTGTCAGCACAGAGCCCAACGTGGGGCTCTAACTCACAAACCATGAGATCGTGACCTGAGCCGAAGTCAGACACTTAACCAACTGAGCCACCCAGGCACCCCAAATTTTTATCTGTTTTTGAGAGAGAGAGAGACAGAGAGAGAGAGAGAGACAGAGAGAGAGAGAGACTGAGCCAGGGAGGAACAGAGAAAGGGAAACACAGAATCAGAAGCAGTCTCCAGGCTCCGATCCCAAAGCAGAGCACAGATCCCAAAGCAGAGCTCAAACTTACAAACCGTGAGATCATGACCTGAGCTGAAGTCGGACACTTTAACCGACTGAGCCACACAGACGCTCTACTCTTGGTCCATATAAATCAATATTTTGTTCCCAGTTTCTCTTCTTACTCCTTTACAGAATATGTTCTTTTTCCTTCCTTTCATGATTCTGCATTCCTCTTAATTGAGTTCACATTAATTATTACCAAAGCATTCCACTTGTACCTCTCTTAGTTCATCTTCCATTTTTCTAGCCGTTAGTAATTGTAAATATTAATAAAATTAATAATTCTGGTAATATTGATTGACCTCTTGCTATATCTTCTAATTTCTTTTTATTTGTTTTATTTATGTTCAGTATTTTAAAAATCTACACACAGGAAAATTCATGCTTTTTGGTGTATAGTTCTAGACTTTTTGACATTTTGACAAATGTAAACAGTCATATACACACCACTACAATTAAGATACAGAACACTTACATCACCCCAAAATCTTTTGGCTTCTATCCCTTTATGGTCAACCTCTCCTGCTTACCTCCAACCATTAGAAATCACTGATCTATATTTTATTCCCATAATTTACATTTTCCAGAATTATATAGTATGAAGCCCTTTGAATCTGGCTGCAATGTGCTGAAGATTCATCTAAGTTTTGTGGGTATCAATGATGTATTGCTTTTTATTGCTGAGTAATATCCCATTTTGTGGATATACTTTAAGGTGATTATCAATTCATCATTTGAAGAGATTTGGGGTGATTTTGAATTTTTAGTTAAAAAAAACATTAAAAACAGGTTTTTATGTGACCATAAATTCCATTTCTCTTGGGGAAAATAAATAGGAGGAAGACTTCTGGGTCATATGGAAGGTCAGTGTTTATAAGAAACTGACAGACCTTTTTTCCTAAGAAGAGATACTATTTTGCATTCCTATGAGCAATGTACTCATGTTGTCTGCAAATAAAGACAACATTAGTTATTTGTTTTCAATCTGTATGTCTTTTATATCATTTTTAAAGTTTATTTATTTATTTTGAGACAGAGAGAGAAAGAGACAGCATGAGAAGGGGAGAGGCAGAGAGAGGGAGAGAGAGAATCCCTCCACAGAGAATCCCTCTGTGCTAATAGCACAGAGCCTGACATGGCTCGAACGCATGAACCATGAGATCATGACCTGAGCTGAAACCAAGAGTCGGACACTTAACAGACTAGCCACCCAGACTTGCCTCAATCTGTATGTCTTTTAATTCTTTTCCTTGGCTTACTGCATTGGTTAAGATCACCAGTGTGAAAATGAAGAGGAAAGCTAAGAGTGGAAGCCTTACCTTATTCCTGATCCTAGGAGCAAAGTATTGAGTCTGTTATAATCCAGCTGTAATCATAGCTGTAGGATTTTTCTAGATGCCCATTATTGAGTTAAAGTACTTCCCTTCTCTTCCTAAATTGCTGACAGTTTTTTTTTTTTTTTTAATGGATGGGAGTTTTATTGTATGCATGTTGAATTTCCTCTACTGTTTTTTGGTGTGTTTTTTTTTTTTTTGCATCTTTTGGATTATCAAATGTTTTTTTCTTAATTTCTTAGTCTTTTGATATAATGAGTTGTATTAATAGATTTTTTAATGTTAAATAGTTTTTCCTTCCTGGAAAAAACCCCTCTGTATGCTGTATGCTTGAGTGAAACTTGGTAGTTTTTATTCAAAGATTGTTCAATTTTATTTGTTACCTTTTTTATCTTCATATTGTTCAGAATAGTTCTTTATTATTATGTTAAGGTTAGTGGTCTATAATGAGCTCTACTCTTCCTTTCCCAATATTGTAATTTATAGCTTCTTTTTATCTTGGTCTATCTAACTGGAGTTTATCAATTTTATTTATCTTTTCAAATAAACAGCTTTTGGTTTCATTGATTTTTCTCAATTGTTTTCATTTTCAATCACATTGATTTTTGCTTTTGTTTTTATTATTCTCTTCCTTCTGCTTGCTTTGAGTTTAATGTACCCTTTCTAGTTTCCTAAAATGGTAGTTTAGATCTTAGATGTAAGACTTTTCTAGTATTAGTGTTCTAAATTTCTGTCAGTACCACTTTAGTTGCATCCCACAAATTTTGATATTATTTTTATCTTCATAATTCAAATGATTTCCTAATTACCTTAGTAACTTTCTCTTTGGCACAGTGGTTGTATAGAAGTGTGTTGCCTAATTCTCAAACATTTGAATTTCCCAGATATTTTTGTGTTATTGGATTTGGCCTAATACCATTATGTTCTAAATATATATTATTTCAATTAAAAAAGAAGAGTCCCAGTTTTATGGCCCATGTCAAAAAATGGGGACTACCTTCAGGTCAAAAGCACAAGGAAAATAGGGAAAGAAAAATTCACCCTTGTGTGTATGTTTCTCCATGTTTAGCTCCTTGTCAAAATTTTCCTGCTGTTGTTTATTTTTTTACATCATCAGGTAGCTCACTTTTTGTGTTTACTTCCAATCAGTGGAGATACAGTGTTTTGTTACATTGGTCCATCTTTGCTAAAAATGAAATACCTAAAAACTTTGCATATATTTGTTTAATTCTCTCTACAATTAATCAGGCAGGCATTGCCATTTTGCCAATTTATGTTGAGGAAACTAGGATAGCACAGTTAAGTAAACTGCCCAGGGTCCCAGAGTAATTGGCAGAGCCTTGGCAGTCTGGATCCATCATAGGTTTCTTAACCACATTCCTATATAACTTCTCTCATGACAGATTACTGTAATAAGAAGTGCCATGTGAGAGAATTCCAATGTGTTTACCAGACTAACATAGAGTTAAATTATTAAAAAAGACTCCAGAAACACAACAAGAAATGGCCAAACAAAGACACATTTATTAACTTTTCTGACAAAGGATTAGGGAGTGAAGAAATTCTCAGAATAGTTTGCTAAGAGGAAAAGCGTCAGGGAATGTTAAGTGCTAAAATGTGTTGTGTTGGAGGCAGGGAGGTGTGGAAATGGGGCAAGGGGATAGAAGCAGGAGTGAGAGAAAGGCGTGGAGGTGGGTATTATGTTGCTTGTTCTATTTAAGGACTGAAACTAGTACTTTCTCAAGGACGGGATATGAAAGGGAACATTTCTATTTACACACTGCATCCCATATAGTAGATGCTCAAGAAATACATGTCATATGGATTTATGACTATGGTATTTCCTTTCCTTACTTCTCCTTACCTATGGGATAAGAGCGATCTTAAAAGTTGGAGGACTTCAGCCAAGATTGAGAAGATGGGACAGGAAGAAGGAAAGTCTACGGATGTTGTTTTATTCAGTGTTCTGGCATAAATTAATGACATACATTTCACATAAAGTTTGAACTGGAATATCATATTGTCTCAGTGGAAATCCTTAATATATTCTAGCTGATCACAGAGGATTAACCCATACTACTAAGGGGACTTATCAAATCACTCCATGATTTTCTTCATTTCCAGAAGATGCACTAGAGAAATGCTAGATGAGTTTGCAGAACAATGGCTTGAACCTCACTGCTCAGCCCCATTCTTTTTATAGGTCTTCTGTCCGATTCAAGTTTAGCAGTTGAATTCTTTCTTCTTTTTTTTTTTTTATCACCTATTGCTTGCTCTTACTTTTATTGTAGTGCAATTTTATTGAGTAAACATTTTAAGGTGGAATGTGTGATTTTGTACATATTGGAGAGTAAAGGACCTGCTTGTAGTAAAAGAATTAAGACTCATTATCTGTATGCAGTAGGCAGTATGGATAAGAAAACTTAGTTATGCCGTATTATATTCTTTGTAGATAACCTCAGGCACTCTATGAACTTCTCTGGAGAGCTAAAGTGAAATTATAATAATCACATCTATACATTTATTCTTGCCTGTTATAATAAAAAGCAGAAGATAAAATTTTAATTAAATTCATTATCTGTCTTTCTTTGAAATTTCAAATTTCAAAAGAAAATAAGCAATTAATCATCAGAAACTATAGATAATTTAGTCAATACTAATTGGAACTTGAAATGTATCATCATAAGGAATTCAGTCAGTTCTGTGAATTAATAACTTCTGATGTCTACATTAGAAATGTCCTACGGTTATAATCAAAGTTTCAGTTTTAGTTTTGCTTGAGCACTTGGTATTTAACTGGCCTTGGGTGTTTGTGTGTGACAGTGTTCATAAGGATTTGAGACATTTGATGTTGCTGAGACAGCACTTCCTCGAGTCTGCTTTAGTACATGTGGAAAAAAAAAAGAAAAGAATCAACCTCCAGCCAAATTAAAATTCTTTCTGAACATCTCTGCTTCTTAAGATAGGCTTGAGATGGGCTGCTAGGAGTCATTATATTTGAAATATGAAGTTTGCTGAATAAAAGTATCAGGGGAAAAAACCTGTCATCTTAAGTGCAGACAATAAACTCCTATCCTTTATTTGGTCTTCCAGATGACAGAGAAGGACATTAAAAAATACCCAAGCATCTAGTGAACTGTTACATAACTCTGTTGTGTTATTTCTTTAAATCTTTGCTGGGTGCTAGCAATTTTTTTTAAGTGCCTTTGGGGCTTGAGACCAGGTTTTACAAGTTTTTGTCAAGTAGGCAGAATCAAGGTGTCACATGATGTGTTTATAGAAGAAAACATTTTCATGACATTTCTGTCTTTTTGGGAATATCCAATGAAAATTCCTGTTGTTTGTGTAATAGGTGGGAAGCAACCACGAGTGTCACACCCTGAAGAGAAGGGTAAAAAGCTTACCTCAGAACAAAAGACCTTCTCTCTAGTTCCAGCATGGCTACTAGCCAGCTGTGCACATGGAGCTCTCCCACCTCATTTCTAGGCCTCAGTGTTCCCATCACTTAAATGAGACAACTGCTTGTTTCTTTAAGTCTTTTCAAGTCTATATTCTGTTAGAACATTTTATTATAGCATTTTTTAAATTATTATTTTGTTTTAGAGAGAAAGTGTGTGGGGATAGGGGAGAGGGGCAGAGGAAAGAGAGAGAAAGAGAGAGAGAATACTTTAAGCATGTTCCATACTCAGTATGGAGCCCAACTTGGGACTTGATCCCATGATCCTGGGATCCTGACCTGAGCTGAAATCAAGAGTCGGGCACTCAACTGACTGAACCACCCAGGTACCCCTTATTATATTATTTTAATGAGGGATTATGGGTAGACATCTGTAACCAACCTGTCACAAAGAGATGATTCAGATTAAATCGAGCATTTTCTCATATCTTCACTTTGTAGTTCTTCAGGATGCCTTCATTTTTATGACAGACACAGAGCAAAAACTAGCAAATCAGATGGCCTACTGACCATATTCCTAAAGTTGGTCCAAGTGCTCCCTCTCAGGATGTCAGGTCACTGTTAAAACTATGTAAATTATGGTTCAGATCTGGCCTAGTGCTGGCACAAAGACTACAGAGTTCTCAGGATTAAAGGGCCTTGTCACAGGGATTGACAGAGCCTCTTTTACTTTATACACAGTGGAGATCAACATTGTTCTTATCCTAATTTGAGACTAACGAGCAGTAGACTGACCTTTGATTTACAATGAACCAAAGATACAATCCCTCTGCTTGCTGAACTGAGTTCTTTGCTCTGAGTTGTTGCTCTGTGCTCTTTGTGAATATCAAGATTTTGCTAGTTTCAATGAATATTCAGTTAATACTCATTGTGACTTGGGACTATTTCTTGACTGAGATTGCAATCTCCAGAAGGCAGTCCTATGATTCAAAGAAGCAAAAGGAGGAAATTTTACCCCTTTGTTAAGTATCCAGAATGGTGGGTCTGTAGAATTGGATATGTTCAATCATCAGATTCTATTTTTAAACTTCAATTCTTTAGAATTTTTGCTATTGATTCTTTTTCATGGTTGTTTGTCCACTGAAAGTATATTCTCATCAGGACCCAGTAGAAGTGATAGGGATGAGTATGTCTCAAGAAGACGGAATGTTATAAATAGAACTATAAAAATATCTACCATGATGGGGTTTTTTTTGTTTGGTTGGTTGGTTTTTTCTCTTTCCTGGAGGTTTTGGTGCTTAAGCTTTAAATGCTATGTTGATATGTTATAGGTTTCCCAGAGATTTCTATTTTTAGGAAGGAAAATAATATAAATAAAAAGATAAATAAAATAAATGTTTCCTAGCCCTACTTCCTTTCTCCCTACCTATCTGCCCTAGTATATTTTTTAAGAGATGATAAACATTTGAAGATTTTTGTATGGTAAAGTTGAAAAGCGATAGCAGGTAGAATACAGAGAAGAATTAGAAACTCACATTAACTTCCTTGTTTCTCCAGTTACTAAGTGGAACAAATTACTTTTTAACCTTCAGTTTTTCACCTGTAAAGCTGGAGTTACATCTTAAATTTGTTATAAAGATTAATGTTATACATATGATGTGATAATACAGAACATGGCACATGGCACATAATATTCAGAAAAGTCACATAAGTACTCAGAAAATTGTGGTTGCTTTTGGATAAAATGAATTTCAAAAGCAGTAGTGGAGAGACTCCGTGAAGTGGATATTAGTAGAACCTCCTTTGGTTTGGTATTTACAAGGAGGAAAAGGAAGAGTACCATGCCGGTCACTTATATTTTATTACACCCTTTCCCCTCCTTCCTGTTTCCATGCGTCACTATAGTTTGAACCACTGTGTATTCTGAAACCCCAGTCCAGATGTGTTCAGTAAGTTGCTGGACTCTAGATGATCCTGATTTTGATGACATCAAGACACTAGTTCTTATTATGAGCTGCCATATACATGTCCTGGCCAACCTCCAACATTCTCCAAAGTGTGGCATACAGTGACCTGAGTCTGTTTAGCCAAGTATTCAATAGAGGTGTGTTGGGCCTGACCCTGCCAAGAGTCAGGCAGCACAGCTAAGTCTGGAGAATGCAAAAGTAAAAGGAAGAGAGAATGAGGAAAGAATCACATCTGGGTTAGGGTTAGTCACTGGAAAAAGTTCAATACAAAGAGGCCAACAAATAGATGAGTAAAAAGGAGGTAGGTGTCAAGAGCCTCAGACAGACAACCCAGATTATAAAATTCTGGGTAGAAATGAGAGTACTATATGTAGGTCATAAGTCAGTGGCTAGAGAGACTGAAGCCCAGGCCAGGATCCATAACAGCTCTTGGCATCTGTCTAGAAAGTCTGATTAAGTGACATGGGCCTTTAGCCCATATTGGCTTTTTATTTGGCAGAATTCCGTATTCACTTCTCCCAGTTTATGGGAATGGAATCTGGGCTTCTATTCTTAAAATGGTGCTTCTCATGCTTGAATGTAGGTAGAAATGCTCTATGCCATAATGCAGTTTCTAATTTAGAAGATCTGGGGTCTGGCTCAAGGTTTTGCATTTCTAACAGGCTTCCAGGTGACTCATACTGCTGGTCTAGGGATCGTGTTTTGAGTGGCAAAGCCTTAAAAGACTGTTGCTGTTTGGTCTTGCTAAATCCATGGGTCTTCTGTCTGTCTCATGTCAGTGCTGCTTCCTTGTGGTAAAGCCTGGAAGCTGGGCTTTTGATCAATCTGGAGCCTTGACAACTCTCATCCTTATTCTTCTTGTGACAAAGGGGCTCACATTGAATTTAATATTGGTAGCAAAACCATACTGACAATTTAAAGAATTCAATTGTCTCCTGACACAGTTGGTTTCTTGGGCAGAAATGTTGCCCTAGAATCTTAATTCACTGCTCTGTCAGGAATTATGCTCTGCCTCATGAGAGGCAAGGAAGGTCTTGACCTTAAATACATGCCTGATTTTTTTTTTCAGGTAAAATATCAAATTTGCCAATTTATGCCATTTTCCTCAAAAAGAATCTTTTTCCTGAAACTTTTTTTTTAATTCTTCTATTACTTTCCAATGATATAAATAAGAATAAATCCCTGTTACTGAGAATAGGGGCCTAGTTGCAGAACTTTGAATATAATTATCCTATGAAGATGGTAGCTTTCAAAGTACCCTGACATTTGCCATGAGGAAAAAGAAACAGAGAAGGCAGAGGTAAATAATATTCCTGGTTTTATGTCTTCTTGACATTATATAGCATTTGGCTGATCCTTACAAGCCCTGTCCCTCCATATTCCCTCTTGTAAATTGCAGGGCTTTAGACAGTTTTCAAGTGATTTGGCATTGTGAATTATATCTGGTTTATCAGAATGTCCTGGTGTTAGAAGTTTCAGGATACTGACATGAAGTGAACAAGTTTAGTGGGTTGGCTACTGAAGGGCTATACAATCACCATAATAGAGACTTGCTACTCTGTTTATTTTTGAAATGGATAGGAATTAATCATTTATTCAACATTTTATATCAAAGCACTGTTTGGAAAGCTGAACAAAAGCCACAGGTACATAGTGTCAGTGAGCCTCCAACACTCCCTGCCCGGACCTCAGCCTGAACAGGCTAGGGAATATCTTTAACCAGAGGTATGCCCTTCTGGTTAGAACCCAGGCACAGCCCATCATATGATGCCTTATATTCCTGTCATCCTGGGATAGCACCTAAACCACAAGCACCCCCTGTCCTGTATCCTTGCCCCTTGTGTCATCCTCATTTTGCTATGGGCAAATGACTCAATCTTCCCCTGATCTTCTCACTTTTAAAAATGTTATATAATGTCCTTAGGGTCTTCTATTCCTATAGAAAACAGTTTCTTTAGCCTTCTACCTCTTCAGAAAATGTTTTCTGTGTCTTTTTGTCTTAATGGAAACTTGGTTTCTGGGGTTTTCTGCTTCCTAGTTGCCTACTCTAATACAGACAGGCCACAAACCACAGGGACTGAAGGCTGGGCTACTATTTTCCTAGTAGTCGCAAGAGTCCCCTTAAGCTGTTAGGACCTCATGTAAGATTGCTGATGTCTGGCTATACCACTCCTCCACCCCTATTTGTCATGTTCATTGGTGAAACTTCTGCTTTCTTCAGACTTTTCTATGAGAACACGTCCTGCCTGTTATCCTCCTGGGAGATTTCAGTTTCCATGGGAATAACCCATTGAACATCCTTGATGCACAGTGTCTTTTTCTTACTAGCCCTAGTGACCAATAATACCATGCCATTTCAGCCATCTACTTATACCCATGGCAATACCTTGGACTTCTCATTACTCAGAACTGAATTATTCTCTCATCTGCCAATATGTTACATCTTTCCCCTTTAATGAGTTCCCAATACAACCTAAAAAAGATGTTTGGTCATATTTGTATTATTACAGTCTTAGCTTCACTATTCTCTCACTTCATCAGGAGGCAAAACCCCTACACTGTCAATGAAACTATCCTTCTCCACAAGACTGCTGAGCACTGTTGAAGAAAGCCACACACATATATCTATAAATCTGTGGTCTCCAGGCCCAGCTGGCCCCATAAAACTGCCTCCACTTGTTCCCTCATCTGGTACTCTTAAAGGCTAGCTCAGAACTCCACTTTTCTTCTCCAGCCTCCTACCCAACTTCTTCCCCATTTTCTCTCAACACATGACTTTGCCTTTTTAGTTAATTAAATGTATAATGAGTGTTTAGGATGTACCAAAGGTATAATGAAAAATATAGAGACATTTTGTACTTACTCAGTGTAATAAACAAAACTTTCCCTGTGCATTTGAAGTTTTTTGTGTTCCCCTTCCTGATCACATCCCTCACACTTGTTCCCCAAATATCATAATTATTCTGATTTAGTGTTTATCATGCATTTCTCTGTGGTTGGACTTCATATGTATGTACATCTACGCAATATAGAACTAGAGTACTATTTTACATGTTGTTAAATTTTCTATAAGTGCCATCATATCCCTCCCTCTGTCTTCCTGTCCCTCCTCACTCTTTCTCCTCTGTACTTTGTGAAGTTAATCAATGTTGATATATGAAGATTCATTTTATATAGAATGAATAGGCTACAATATATTTGTCTACTTTCTTAGTGACAGGCCTTTAGCCTGTTTCAATATTTTTTTATTGAAGCTGATTTATTATGAACATTCCTTCCATTATCTTCTGGTATGCATTTTCAATAATTTTTCTAAAATAGAAGCTTATAAGTAGAATTGCTTTTCAGTTTAAATCATGGATTTGAGAACTTGTATTCTAAATATAAGCATTTAATAATATAACTTTCCCTTTAAGCACATTTTTATATGTAGCATAGTGATTTTATTCTGATTTAAATGTACAAACACACACATTTTTATTTTAGTTTATTAAGGTTTGTTTTACAACCAAGAATATAATCTTAGTAAGCATTCCATGTGTACTTTGAAACAAAATATGTATTCTGTTGTTGGATGAAGTCTAATAAATACCAATGAGGTCAAGTTGTTAGTAGTGTTATTTAAGTATTCTGTATCCTCTCTGATGTTTTATCTACTTGTTTGATCTGTTGTAGAGAGTGGAATGTTGAGGTCTCTAAGTATATCACTGTGGATTTGTCTGTTTCTTTTTCAGTTCTTTAAGTTTTTGCTTCATGTATTATAAAGCTCTATTGTTAGGCCCATTTACCTTCAGGATAGTTACATTTTCTTGGTGAATTACAATTTTATCCTTATATAATACTAATGTGTGTTATATGAAATCTATTTTATCTGATATCAATAGTCACTGCAATTTTCCTTTGATTAGTGTTTCCATGATATAATTGTTTCAGTCTTTTCAGTCTTTTTACTTTTAACTATGTCATTATATTTCATTGTAACTATGAAGCATATAGTCAGGTCTTTCAAGCTGATAATCTTCTCTGTCTTTTAATTGGTGTGTGTGTGTGTGTGTGTGTGTGTGTGTGTGTGTAGCTTGCATTTAATGTGATTATTGACATGGTTGGATTAAAAACATTTTGCTACTTGTCTTCTATATATTCCATCTGTCTTGTTCTTTTCCTTTGCTTTAAATTTTATTTTGTATGTTTTGTTATTCCATTTTACCTTCACTATTGGGTTATTATTTATACTTATTTTTAAAAGTTATTAGTAATTACTCCCCAAATTGTCATAAACATTTTAATTACAATCTACCTTCAAGTATTTTAGTGATATAATTGTATACTATACTTTTAGTGTAAGAACTAGACAACAATAACTCCCCATTTGTCCCTGTCACCCTTCTTGCTATTGATGTTATATGTTACACTTTTATATATGCTATCAGTATATAATACATCACTACTATTTTTACTTTAGGCCAGTGGTTGGCAAACTCTGGCCTTCAGGCCAAATTCTGAATATTAATTAGTTTTACAAATAGAATATTATTGTAACACAACTATGCCTCTTTGTTTATGTATTGCCAATGGTTGCTTTTACACTGCCACAGCAGAGTTGAATGGTTGTGACAGAAACCATATAGTCCAAAAAGCCTAAAATATTTACTATCTGTCTTTAATAGAAGTATGCCAAACCCTGCCTTAGGCAATTATCTTTTATAGTCACTACAAACAAGAAAAGATTAAATTAATATTTACTTTCTTTTATATCGCTTATAGCATTCTCCATTTCTTTTGTGGATTCAAGTATCTCTCTGTTATGTCATACTTGAAAAACTTCCTTTAATATTTCTTGCAGTGCAAATCTGCTGATAATGAATTTGTCAGTTTTTATTTGTCTGGATAAAAGTCTTTGTGTCTCTTAATTTTTACAAGTTATTTCTACTTTGTATAAAATCCTGGGTTGATGTTTTTCTTATTTCAGTGCTTTAAAGATGTCACTTACATACTTTTAAACAAGAAGTCCAAAATATTTTCTTACTTTTATTACTCTATATGTAATTTGCTTTTTTTTTTTTTTTTTTGCTTTGGTCACCTTAAATTTTTTCTCCTTATCTTCGTTTTTTAAAAGCCTGACTGTGATATACATAGAAGTTTATCGTTTGTTTGATTTGCTTGTTTGTTTATGGGTATATTTGTGTACATGTCATTTCTCTGGTGTTTTGAAATTTAATATTTTTGGAAAATCTTAGGCCATTATCTCTTCAAATATCTATTCTGTCTTTTTCTTTTTTCTGAGATTCAAATAACACATATATTTAATTTGGTATTGTGTCACAGTTTTTGAATGCTCTCGTATGCATTTTCATTTTTCTTTGTGTCTTTTTTTTCTTTTTTTCTTTGTGTTTCAGTTTGGGTAATTTCTATTAGCTTATCTTCAAGTTCACTGATTACTTCATTGATGGTATCATAACTATTAATGATCTTGTCAAAGGCATTCTTCCTCTCTTACTGTGTTTTACATTCCTAGGATTTGTATTTGGTCATTTCCAATAGTTTCTATCTCTGCTAAAAATCTCCATCTGGTCATGCAAGTCATCCACATTTTCCATTAGAGTCTTAAGTATATTCTGTTTCTAACAGGTCCAACATTTGGGTCTTATATTAACCTGGTTCTCTTAACTGCTTTTTTCCCCTCTTTTCTCTTGACTGTTCATCTTAGTCTTCATCTTCTTTGTGTACTGTGTAGGATAGTAAAATATAAAAAAAATAGTACCTATGCCTGGAAGTGGGCATTCCTCTTTTCCTACTACACCTTTAAATTGAGTCAATCTAGTCAGTAACAGATCTGGGTTTGAGTTTTGTTGTTACTATGGCTGCCTTGAGTGCATCACCAGTTTCAAATAACTCTAACATTCATTTCTACTCATAGTGGGGTTTGGGTGTCTGGAGACTGTTCTCTACTCTCCGCTTAAGGCTTTTTTGGGGAGCTTCTACCAAAGAGAGGTTTAGTGTTCATGTTTTTATGCCTCCTCCAGTGGTAGGCTGCTGTTAATAGTTTCCTACTGTTTACTGGACTGGTAGGAGTAGAGACATTTTCTGTTGTCCTATTTTTAACCTCGATCTTAGGCAAAATCTATATTCTTGGGTCTTGAGGATGAGGCTTTTCAGTGGTCCTGTCCTTCTCTTAGCAATAGAGGATCAGAGAATCTCTAATGATCTGATCCCAGGAAACTTCTCTGTACCTCTCTTATTTCTATCTTCTAGTTGCAATGAGTCTCCATCTATGCCCTGAAGGCAATGGAGTCTGCAGTTTTTGTTCTATAGGGAAGAGGATCCAAGTGGTGTGTCTTTAGTGATGGCTACTCCCCTCCCATAGGGTTGAATCACCAAAGGACACTTTCTCCAGATTCCCACTTTCTTCCCAATCTTCCTCATGAGCCTCTGTGAGGATGAAGAAAAGTCTGTTAGCCAATGCAGCCTACTTTTGAGCTTATGGCTTTCAGTAGCTCTGTACTTTCATACTAGTCCCCCTTGACCTTCAGTAAGTCATTGAATATTTTTGGCTGAATTATTATTACCAGCTTATATGAGGCCTGACATCTCTTCCTTCCGTGGAGGGAAGCTCTTTTCCATGAAGGCATTTGCCTTTTCTTAGGTTTCAGGCTAGTTGGTTCCTCTGAGACTTCTGTTCTCAGATTAAAGAAATGTTTATGGTTTGATATATTCAGCATTTTCTTGAGTTTATAGTGGGAGTAATAGTCTTTGCATTTTTGTATATCCTAAACTGGAGCTGAAATTTCTGTTACAAATATATTTCTAGTGTATAATTTGTTACCTCAGTTTTTGTGGTATCTTGTACTTACAGAATATTTTTTTATTTTAGCGTAGTCAAATTTATTAATATTTCCTTTATGTACTGTTCTTTTGAAGTCAGGTTGATAAATCTTTTATACTCCATTGTTCTTAAATATACTTTTTTCTTGAATGGATAAAAATAAGGCCATTGGGCAGAATCTCCTCAAGTTTCTGTTAATGCTTTTCAGATCATACCTCATTTTCTCTTCACCCCCAACTTCCTCCCATTATAGAAGATTATATCATCTAGATTTTTTTCTTGCCCCAACAATATCTTTTTCTCCTTAATCTTCAATTTAAGATTGAAAATTTAATTGAAAATAAAAAAAAGTATTTTTCCTTCCTTTGTTTCTGAAGGACAACTTCACCAGGTAGAGAATTCTTGGTTAACAGTTATTTCCTTTCAAAATTTTGAATATATCATCACATTCTTTCCTGGCCTGAAAAATTTCTGTTGAGAAATCTGCTCATAGTCTTTAGGGGTTCCCTTGTATGTAACTTCTCTCTTTTCTCTTGCTGCTCTTAAAATTCTTCCATTGTTTTTCACTTCTGACTATTTAATTATATAGTCAGTATCTCAGTGTAGCACTATTTAAATTCAGCTCTTTAGGATCTTTTGGGCCTCATGGATCTATGTGTCCATTTATCTCTCCAGGTTCAGGGATTTTTTTTTCAACCCTTGCTACTTTAAATATACTTTCTGTCCGTTTTTCTTTCTCTTTTCTTTCTGGCATTCTCATAATGCAAATATTGTTTCTTTTCATTTTGTATTATAATTTCTGCAAGCTTTCTTCACCCTTTTTCATTCTTTTTTTTTTTTTTCTTTTTCCTCCTCTGACTCGGTAGTTTTCAATGTCTTATTGTTCAGGTGAGTGATTCCCCACCCCCCCAATGGTGAAGTCTTCTTTTAAAACTCTCTACTGAGTTCTTCAGTTCAGTTATTATATTTTTCAACTCTAGATTTCTATTTTATTGCTTTTTGATGGTTTCTATTTCCTTATCAAACTTCTTGTTTTGTTCATGCATTGTTTTCCTAATTTTATTTAGTTATATGTCTGTTTTCTTGTAATTCACTAAACTTCCTTAGATAATTCTGAATTCTTTGACAGCTCACAGATCTCCATATATTTAGTGTCAGCTATTAGAACTTTATTAATTTCCTTTGGTGTCATATTTGCCTGATGTGTGTGTGTGTGTGTGTGTGTGTGTGTGTATCTTTGTGTCCTTATTAATTCTACCTGTTTGAGTAATGGCCTCCTTTTCTAGACTTTACAAGTTTTCTTTGGTAGAGACAGCTCTTCAATAGGCAGCTAAGTTTGGGTTTCTGGGTGTGTATCTGATAATGTCCTTGAGCAGGTGGGGCCTGTCACTATGGTCTATTTTTGAGCAAGGTTGCTGTTCCAGGTCTAAAGGGATGGCAGGGAGTGGGAGTTGTGCCACTGGCTGAGAACAGTTAAATAGTTTTATGGGCCTGGTTCCCTACCCTAGTGAAGCTATAGGATGGGCTCTATGCTTGCCCAGATTCTCTGATGAGGCTTACTAGATGATCAGGACTGGGTACAGTATTTGGTAGTAGACAGAGCTATGAATTAATTTCCCTGTCCTTGCAGAGCAGTAGGATGGGACTCAGGACCTGTACAGTTTGTTATTTGGTGACTTTAATCAAACCAGAGTGTGCACCGAATTCCCTGGTTGAGTGAGGTAACTGGTTTTGCTCTGCAGATGTGGGGAGCCACAGGCTGTGCTCTCTGTTCAAGTGCCAATGCCACGAATGTAGGGCTGTTGAATAGACTATGCAGCTTTCTATATGCTCTGGTTAGGTTCCTTGGTTGGGCAGGATGAAAGTTGTATTCAGGGATGAGGAGGTTACAAATTAGATTCTCTGCCCTGGAGCAGTGGGAGAAGCTGCTCTAAAGCCATAAAGCTTTTTGTTTGTTGTATTAACTCAAGACAACCTCCACTCTAAGTTTCCTGATTAAACATGGCCACTAGATTTGCCTGCCCACCTCTCAGCTTCCTGGGGTTGCCAGCCCATCAGGTGAAATGGAACTGGAAAACACTCTCCTCAGTATCTCAGCTCCCTTGCCTAGGCAGTAGGGGGAGGGACTTTCAGTTTCCCAAACAGGCTTTCTGGTGGAGAAGAACTGGAGCTACCCTCAGCCTTGTCTATGAATTAATCCTCTTGTCTCTGTGCAGCACTGGAACACTCCACAGGTGGTACTGGCTTTGTTCTGGGGGTGATCTCTGTCTGCCTCTGAGCTGAGTACCACAAGTCTTCAAAGCTCCCAGGAGTTGTCATCAGAAGACACTCTTAGCTCCCTTGCCTTGGCAGAAGGAGAAGGCACTACTGCAGGCTACCCTCAATTTCTCAAACAGGTTCTCTGGTTGGAAAGGGGTGGGAGCTACTCAGCCTGGTAAAGTCATCTTTTAACTTAATGACCTTGTTTACTTGAGAAACATCCAGTAAGTAGAGTGATGACATTGTTCCCTCAGTTGTTCTTCTCTGCTGCTCCTCCTATCACTGTCAGTGCTTTTACCAGCTAAATTCTCTTCTTGCTCCCCTGAATGGTTTTGTGCCTTACAGTTCAGTCTTTAGTCATCCTTTTTTTTCACTACATGTACTTGGTTTCAATGACTTCATTTGACTGACTTCAAACATTAGCCAATGATTTACAAAAAAATACTTTTCCAGCCTTAGTATCTCTCCTGAAATCTAGACCCATGTGTTTAACTGTTTCTGAATATTTGAAGACATTTCAAAAACAACATGGTTAGAACTAAACTCATCATCCTTGACTAAAATCACTCTTTCTTTATATTCCAGATAGTTTAGTGGTCCATATTTACTGACTTTCACCTGAAATTCCTGACTTCCATTATCTCAATTCTAAATTGTAGCTAATTCCATCATTAAGTCTAGGTAACTGCATTTAATAAATGGCCCTTTATCCCATTTAATAACTTGTTTTGGAATCCAGATTCTCTTCTCTAGTCATCTGCTTCTGTTTTGACTTAGATCCTCTTTATTATTTTATTTTCCTTGAATATTAAAATAACCTCTAAACAAGTTAGTTTCCTTATTAAGTTGTCAACTTCTAGTATGTTCTCTACTTTGACACCCAGTAAACTTTCTAAAAATCAAATATAGTTATGTCACTCTCTTACAATAGGTACATTTAATGTCACTTCTTTCTGCTCTGAGAATTAGGTTTAGTATCTCTAGCTGACTTTTTAAAATATATTTGTGGTATGTAAAAATTTAAATCTATTCTTGTGCATGATCTCCAAACCAAAAAATTTCCAATAGACACAGAAAAGGAACTACTATATTTAACCATAACCATAGGTAAATGCTGTATTTACCAGCTAGAAAATGTAGTGGTTTTCTAGAGCTTTTCTATTAACATAACTGATTCCTTCTGAGGCATATGCCTTGTTAATAGGTATCAAATCTGAAATTTCTCCTCAAATGAAACAAGATAGAATAAAAATGAATAGAGTCATAAGAGGTTGTTATACGATCTTTGTCTTATGTATTTGACTTTATTCTCTTGAAATTGAATTTATTTTTAAGTTTTGAATGGGTGATATGCCTAAAATGGGACCATATTAGTAATGTTTATAGGCCTCTTCAGTCTTCTCCACTCACCCAAAGGTACACATTCACCCACACTCAGAGTTGACATTTATTTTATTAATTATTCACTGTTAGTGTGCTGAGTTGTTAGTTTGTTAAGATTTATCCATATTGCTTATTTAGGCCTCCTCTTTAATTTTTACGACAGCTGATCAAGATTAGAGGTTGAGTTTTTGGTGAAGAAGTACAGTTAAGTTGACAAAGTTCTTGTACCCAAGTCCCACATGCATGGTAGTCTTCCACAGATATGACCCCACTCATGCTAATGAAATTGTCATAGGTTCATGATAGAATGTGGTCCAATGAATATGTCTGTCCTTATCAGAAGACACATCTAAATTTAAATAGTTAAAAAAATAGAAAGCATTATCTTAATTCAAAATACAATTTTTAACTTGAAGAATTTGGTCTAATTGATAGTGCAATTGCCCTTTACTCCTGGCCTTCATTCCTGGTTGTATCCTGAAGAACCAATGCGTACTTATATACAACTTTATTAGAATATTTTTTAAAGATTCAAGATGCTTTCAGAATTTAATTTTTACCAGATGATCTTTAAAAACCAGAGCTGAATTACAAATGAAACTGCTTTGTTAAAACAACAAAGACTAAGGCTGTGGATTTGTGAAGTTGGAGACGAAATCATTATTCTAAACCAAACTTGATTGCCACTATCGCTTTAAACAACATTGGACAGACATTTAAAGATTTTTTATACATTTTAATTCAGGTGGTAACTTGATTTAAAACAACATTGATTTTTTTTCCCTAATTCATTCTTGGTCATGTATATCAGGCTAAATATCAGAATGAATTTGAAACTATTTGTGGCTATTTGCATAATAGGGTATTAAATTCTTGGAAAAGCTTTCTTTCCCCCATGCTGATTTTCATGATTTTGTTGTTACTTTCATTTCCCCTTGAGCTTTAGCTTTGTAGAGTTATTATTCATTCTTTTCACCATAGACCCTGATCATTAACCAATTAAAACTTTATCAGGCAGAGAAGCAAGACTCCATGGGTAATGATGAGGTTAGAAACTCCCTTGTACTACTTGTTGGCTCTTGGCTCATATTGGAAGAAGAGTGCCATGCCAAATTGTCTTTACGTGCTCGTGAATAATGTTCTAACAAGGGTGGATGGAGAGATGAGCGTAAAGGGTAGATCTAATGGAAGGAATGATAGTAGTATTCACCTTGGCAAAACATGCTAATGCCCTGACAAGATGCTATCTGCTCTTGCTGCTAAATTAGATGCATATTAGGTTAGCAGCAGCCCCTATTGCTATCTACTGTTTTACAGAATGACCTAGAAGAGAAGAATACACATTTCAGGATTTAGAAATCCCTCTTATGAACATAAAATAATTGCATAGAGAATACCCACTTAACTTAGAGTTCATGAGGCATAAATTAGGTGGATAGATCTTGAAAATAAAGGTGAGATAGGCAGGAAGTTGTAGTTTCTACCTACCTTCAATTCTTAGCTTTATACTAAACTCTGAAGTAACTAAGATTTTTGCTGTTGCTGTTTCCTAAATGCAGAATTTCAGAAGATATTGGGCCTTTAGTGTGAAGATACATCTATATTAAACCAGGAATCACTGGCAGCGACATTTGGACGTGAAAATTTAGAAGACTAAACAACTGTGACGGTTGATCATGGAAATCAAAGAGGAAGGAGCATCAGAAGAAGGCCAGCACTTTCTTCCCACACCCCAGGCAAATGATACTGGGGACTTCCAGTTCACAAGTAAGTATATGTGTTCCCCTCTCTGTAATTCTCTGAAAATGTAATTCTCTGAAAATGTAAATTGAGTCAACTAAGCATACATTCATATGTATTCACAGAAACCTGGGTTCTAACAAATGGCATGAAATTAACTATTTTTTTGTTTGCACCATTTATTTTGTCCTAGTGAGTCTGTGATGTGATTCTGATCCTTTATCTTGAGTGAGACAGATGATAGTCTATGAAATGGACTATGAAATATAGTCTATGAAATATCAAATAGTAGCATCAAAGTTATTGAATGTATATTAAGACACTAATAAATACTTTTTTTTTTTTCCAACGTTTATTTATTTTTGGGACAGAGAGAGACAGAGCATGAACGGGGGAGGGGCAGAGAGAGGGAGACACAGAATCGGAAACAAGCTCCAGGCTCTGAGCCATCAGCCCAGAGCCTGACGCGGGGCTCGAACTCCCGGACCGTGAGATCGTGACCTGGCTGAAGTCGGACGCTTAACCGACTGCGCCACCCAGGCGCCCCAATAAATACTTTTTTTAAGACACTAATAAATACTTTTTAAGTACACCTTCTCTTTAGCATTTATGTAATCTCATGTGGAATTATTTTTTAGAATATAGAAATGTTCTCTTTAAAATCAAAGTCATGGGGCGCCTGGGTGGCGCAGTCGGTTAAGCGTCCGACTTCAGCCAGGTCACGATCTCGCGGTGCGTGAGTTCGAGCCCCGCGTCGGGCTCTGGGCTGATGGCTCAGAGCCTGGAGCCTGTTTCCGATTCTGTGTCTCCCTCTCTCTCTGCCCCTCGCCCGTTCATGCTCTGTCTCTCTCTGTCCCAAAAATAAATAAACGTTGAAAAAAAAAAATTAAAAAAAAAATAAATAAAATCAAAGTCATTTAAGTTGAAAGCATTAGGACATAATGGTTACCCTAGACAGGTAGATTGTCACTGCTATACTCAAGAACACTAAGTCACATAAATAGAGCAAACATGGAGATGTGGCCAAGATTTGCATTTAGACATTACAGTTGTTATTTGTGCTATTCAAGTCATTAAAATCATTGGAAGAATTGTATGTTTTGTATTATGCTTCAAATTGTAGAGTTTAGGTTTTATTGTTTAGCATGAATTGTGCCTTTTCTTTTCAAGAGTCCTGTTGGCCATTTATTTATCGCTTTCAAATATATGTCAAATTAAATGAGAGTATTTAATTTACACCATAAAATAAACTTTAAAGGGTAGCTTGGGTGTCTCAGTCAGTTAAGCGTCCAACTCTTGATTTTTGGCTGAGGTCATGATCTCAAGTTTCATATGTTCGATCTCCACATTGGGCTCCATGCTGACAGAGTGAAGCCAGCCTGGGGTTCTCTCTTTCCCTCTCTTTCTCTGCTCCTTCCCCACTGGTGGACATGTGTGCATACATGCTTTCTCTCAAAAATGAATAATAAACATTTAAAAACATAAAAAATAATCTAAAGAAAACAGTATTGGTTGAATATGTTTTCTAGAAATTTGTTTGTCAAAGCTTACAGCAGTTACTAATAGTCTTTAAAAAAATCTACATTATTTGAAATGAACAGAGATCTACCCAATGATTACAAGTCTCATCTCTCTGGAAAGTCTGATATTTTTAATCATAGTATTGTGAAATGTCAACAGGAGAAAAAATAAATGGCTACTAAGCAAAAAAAAAGAAGAAAAAAGTTAGCCCTGTAAATAAAAAACAAATAGATTTTATACAAAGAAATGGTACTAACAATATATTAGTGATCCAATATTAGTAAATTTAAATTGTATTTGGTAAATGCACCAGTAGAAATAAATAAGAAAATTATTTTACATTTATTTAGATTTAGAAATAAATAAGAAAATGATTCTTACATTTATTACCAAATAGTTTACTTTTTCATTAATTTTAGTTTCGCTTCTTTGGCCACCCATGAGTTGTAATAAGTGGTATCCAAGTCCTCATCCAGTCTTGTTTAAAAAGACCCCGAGCTGTGCGTGGTCGTCGGGTATCCATGTTATCACATTATACCACATTATCACCTTACAGTCGGATCTCGCTGCCTTCTAACCCTTACATGTTCCCATTTCCTTACTTTTGTTCTCAGACATTCCCTCCACTTCATTCTAAGCCATGTTGTTAGATTTCTTAAAAATCATGATAAAAAGGAATCGAAACATTTATCAGGACATTGATTTGAGCTATCTATAAGTTGACAGAATAACCACCACCATAATGTCCTTCATAACCTTACAAGAGATATCTCTTTAATTAATAACTTACTCTTTACAGCAGGCTGGAATGGTTTGAAAGAAAAATCTATATAGGAGAGTACTTGGGTGAGGTCATCTTTTTTGAAAGTTTTGCCTCTGTCTACATTCATCTATAAGAAACTAACAATGAAAAAATACATTTTAAATTGCAAAGCTTACAAAAACAATATTTTTTGAGTTTCTTTAGAACCTTAGAGCTAAGGAGATCAGTCAAGTCTTTAGTCACATTTAGTTCTGCTACAAATATTATGCCCTGTCCTGAGAACTGATGACTTATCAGTCTGGACAATTAACTGAGTTAATTTGTTCTGCCAAATAATATATTTATACATCCTGGGTAGGGTGAAGCACTGTAATATGTATTTATATATCTTTGATAATGAGTTAAATATCTTTAATCTGAATTCTTACCCATTATTGATAGGTATTCAGAAGACTCCAAATGAACCACAGTTGGAATTCATCCTTGGTAAGGAATTCTATCTTACTTATACTGATAAATATAATAGTAATTGCATATATAGTATACAGCCTTAGGTTGCTTATATCATTATATCATTGCTTATAATCATTGTATAATTTACAAACTTTTACAAACATTGTTCTATAAAAGAAATTTCACTCTTTAAGGTGTTACTTTGAGGTAGATGGCAGGATGGGTGAAATAGGTAAAGGAGATTAAAAGTACAGTTATCATGATGGGCACTGAGAAATGCTATGAAATTGTTGAATTATATTCTACACGTGAAACTAATACAAGTTGTTTTTGTTGTACTTCAGTTTAAAAAATAATAACAAAGCTGGGGGGGAGTTCATTCTATATGGTGTTACTTTCCCCAATTTATAGAATCTGAGCTTATGGTTCTGAAATATTTTGTAAGCTCACTGATATCTTTACATTGTATTTGTAATGAGGTTTTATAGAATCACACATACATGTGTTCAATTTCATATACAGAGACAAGATAGGTAAACCTTTATTAATATACGCGTTTTATAAATTTTTGGAAAAATTGAAATATATACATTTATTATCTATAGTAGTTTTTAGTGGTTTGAAGTCTCAATTATTCCAGGATTATCTATTTTCATTAATGAAATAGGTTTCAAATTTATATCCTTTGCTCAAAACATTACATTTTGAAGTATAACTTACTGAGATAACATTGTGTGTGTGTGTGTGTGTATATATATTTATAATATATATAAAATATATTAATATACATTAAATATATATAATAAATAAATATATAATATATAAATATATAATAATAATGTATATATATTTATAATATATATAAAATATATATAATATATAAATATATATTTATAATATATATAAAAATATATATTTAATTTTGTTTTTCTCTTTAATAGAGCTTATTTTTAGAGCATTTTTAGGTTCACAGCAAAATTGAACAGAAAGTACAGAGATTTTACATTTATTACAATTGTTGAACTTACACTGATAAATCATTACCACTCTAAGTCCATAGTTTACATTTGGGCTCATTCTTGGTTTTGTTATATTCTATGCGTTTGAATAATATATAATGACATATATCGATCATTAAAGTATCAAACAGAATATCTTCATTACCCTAAAAATCCTGTGTACTCAGTCTATTCATCCCTCTCTCACCTAACCTGCGGCAACTACTGATATTTTTTTACTGTCTCCCTAGTTTTATCTTTTCCAGAATGTCATATAGTTGGAATCATGCAGTATGTAACCCTTTCATACTAGCTTCTTTCACTTAGTAATATTCATTTAAGTTCCCTCTAGGCCTTTTCATGGCTTGATAGCTCATTTTTTAGCACTAAATATTATTCCAATGTTTGGATATACCACAGTTCATATGTCCACTCACTTACTAAGGGATTTCTAGGTCACTTCCAAGTTTTGACAATTATGGATAAAGCTGTATGCAAGTTTTTATGAGGACGTAAGTTTTCAATGCCTTTGGGTAAATATGAGGGAACATATTGTTATTTGGCAAGAGTATGTTTAGTTTTATAAGAAATTGCCAAACTGTCTTGCAAAGTGGCTATATTATTGTGCATTCCTGCCAACAATGCCTAAGTGTTTCTGTTACTCTTCATCCTCACAAGCATTTAGTATTGTCAGTGTTCTGGATTTTGGTATAATTCATTTCTTAAACATTTCATTTTTGTTACAAATGTAGCTAAAAGGTGCTTTAAGTTAAGGATTCTAGTTTTTTATTTTCCCAGGTATTGAGAAACAGAAATGTGAAAACTCAAGAAACTTCTGTGGTAACACCCAAAAAGTTATACTTTTTTTTTTTCTTTTTTCTAGAGAGTTCTCAGATAGTGTCAGATATAGAAAGAACTTGTATTGGAAAAGTGTCAGATATAGAAAGAACTTGTATTGTATTGAGTAGCAAAATAAGCCTCGGTAGCTCTTGACTCACTGTAACTCTTGCTACTTGAGCCTTTATCTATTCATCTTTCATTTTTGAGACAAGAAATTCATTTTTTAACTTTTTTTAGTAGGATTTCAAAGAGTTAAGATGTGTTAGAAAATAACTTAGTGTATTTATTTCTTTATTATTATTTTTAGAAGTAATGTTGAGGCCATTACTTTTATTTGTTTATTTATTTTTTGGGGAGAGAGTGTGTGCACAGAAGTGGCGGAGGGGCAGAGAGAGAAAAGGTGAGAGAGACAATTCCAAGCAGGCTCTGCAGTTTCAGCTCAGAGCCCAATATGGGGTTTGAACCCACAAACAGCAAGTTGGAGCTGAAGTTGGAAGCTTCACCGACTGAGCTGCCCAGGCACCCCTAATTTAGTGTATTTAAAGATACAGATAAATCCTTCTTATTTTCATCTTGTGAAATCTGAAGGAGGCAGAGACAATTGTAGGAGAGGCTGTTAGTCAAACATGGAGACCAAGTTTCAAGAGACAGGGTGCCTGGGCCAAATATGTCTCTTCTATTTCAAATAAAGTTATCTGTCTTGTTCAAAGATCTCGGTATATTTTTTTTTTGTTTGTTTTGAAAGCCCAAATTCAGTAGCAATGCTGTTGTCACCTATTTTTCTGTCTTTGGATCATAGATCTAAGAGATGAGCAGCTGTGAGAATTTATTCATAATAATATTCCTCCCACTAAAAAAAACTTCAATTTTATTTTTTCATATTTACTTAAAAGACACACTAGAATTCTTAACAACAGATCATTTGATTTTATCATGTGGCAAAAAAAATGCCTTACAAGTAAATAAGGTTATTGAGAGTCTTCAGGAAATTGTGTTGTTGATCCTGGAAGATATATTCCCCAAACTATTTGTTATGCTTTTGAGCACACAAAGCCCTCAATTGTACTATTAAAAAAAGAAAAGAAAAAAGAAAAAAAAACACTTTTAAAAACTACTCTTTCAAGGACATTATAATTAAATCCGTATAGGCTTTACTATATATTTTGGCTTTTTTTTTTTTTTTTTAGTTTTTTTAAATCCCACAAATTCTTTAACACTTCACCTGCTAACTAGTTAACTTCATAATTAATAATGAAATAATAATCATTTCCTAAATATTTTTATCATTATTTAAGAATGCATATTTATTTAATAAAAAAGCAACGCATTTTAATACAAAAAACATTCTTTAAAAAAAAAAAGAAATAAAGCAGGAGGCTTTTCTTCCACCTAATTTTTCAATGAAATTTTTGATATTTGATTCCTGATTCTTTACTAAAGTATTCAAATAAATTGAAAACTCCAATAGCCTTGCCTTTAAATTGGGGAAATAGCTATACTAATTTTGCTAGGTGTCATAATGCTTTGTATAAGTTATTTTCCATTAAGGATTGTTTCTGCCATGTCTGTATGCCATTATGAAATCATTATATCTTGCTGAAGTTCTCTACATCTTTATTCAAGTAAATGAGGTAGGAGATTCTTAGTCAATTGAGCAAACTAATTGGTTAAAAATGTCTTGATAGCACAAGATCAGCATTTACTGAAAAATGAGTATCTCAAGACCATTACCAACTATACTTCTAGTGGTTTATTGAATCTAAATTATATAACTCATCCCTTACAACTGAAAGACTGCATCCGTGTTTTTATCATTGTTTCTTTTAAGTGTGTTGATTCCTTTTTATTTCCACAAAGAGAAATAATGAAAAACTGAAGAGAATAAAGATTTTCTTAAAGTTTAATAATTTTTTAAATTTTTAAACAAATTTTTATTTTTATTTTTGTGCTTAGGTTAGCATTTAAGAAGAGAGATCATTTCTTTCTTTTTAATTTTTTTTAACGTTTATTTATTTTTGAGACAGAGACAAAGCATGAACAGGGGAGGGTCAGAGAGAGGGAGACACAGAATCTGAAACAGGCTTCAGGCTCTGAGCTGTCAGCACAGAGCCCCACGTGGGGCTCGAACTCACGGACCGCGAGATCATGACCTGAGCCGAAGTCAGCCACTTAACCGACTGAGCCACCCAGGCGCCCCATGAGAGAGATCATTTCTTAAAATCTGGGTGCATTTCTTTTGAAACCATTGTGGAAAATATAGAGAGAAGACTAATCTTGCCTGAGACATAAAGGAACTTTCTATTAAGTTTATGCTCTTAATTATGCTCATAATGTTTATATATTTTCATTTACTAGATCCAAAGTCAATAGAATACTTATGAGTATGTTTTCATATTTTTATGTGGATACTACATATCATAAATCCAAAACAATAGGCACTAACTTATACTACATATTTTGATATACATTAATATATATTAATGGCATGAGATGACACGTGTGTGTGTATGCATGTACTCCTTTATTTGACCCTGTGAAGTTATATTCTTAAAATAATTTATACCTTGGTGCCTGATACCTAATGGAGGCCAATGACCAGATATAGGGCACATCGAAAGACACATTTTAGGCATGGCAACAATCTCGGTGTCAATTATGATAGGAATGTAAAGACACGGATGCTGGAGTGAAAGTTCTAACAATACAAATCATTCTTTCATCCATTTTGTATTGGGAGCATAGCAAACTTGTAAGTAAATAATTTCAGGTAGTGTTAAGTTCTATGTATACAGGAAATAGAACAACTATATAGAATATGTCTGGGGGAGAGGTAATTGACTTGCGGAATGGAGGGACTATTTTAGATATAAAAGTCAAAGAAGGATTCTGTGTATCCAAAGGGATTTGGGAAGTGGGTACTTGTTTGGAAAGTGTCTATACTGAATAGAAGATCCAGGTAACTTTCTGAGCAGGAGACCCTGGCTATAGTAAATATTTATGCAGCAGGTAAAGGGTCATAAGAATGAGAATACTGGGTTTCAAGGGTAGTGAATTGGGTTGCTGGTTTGATCAGGAATGAAACCAAGTTATGAGCTGATCTGTCTTGAAGTAAACAAAACCTCAGCAGCAATGGCAGAATACTGACGACCACCTGTTAGATGACCAGAATGCTAGGGTCAGAGTATGACAATTGTGAGACAGAAGAAATACTCATCCTGGTCCCATAGCCTCTTCTAGTGTCTCTTACTCCATAACCCCTGGGTAATAGAATCAGCCCTCATGATTGGGTTGAGCCTCTAGTGAGCAAGAGACAGGGAGAGATAGGATTCAAAGCTAACAGATTGTTAATCCTTTGCCTTTTGTGAAGCTGTTTTATCTTTCAAGAATCTATATATAAAATTATGGGATAATTTTTTTTCCAGAGACTTTTCCCTCTTGAAAGAAAATGTATCAACTCGTCCCATGTAGGTTTTATTAGTGTATAAAATAAGACAAATCCAAGGATCAAATAATTTAACATAGCCTTACTTTATTTTTTAGTTTTCTCTAAAATTGAGAAGTCTTATAGCAACTGCTATAACTTCTATGGTAATATAATGAAAATTAGCATAAATAAAAATCAGTAATAGGCAATGTAGAAATACATCTGTTATCTCTGCAATGTAGTCATATATCATAATACATTTTCAGACAGTTAACTCTTTTTATGTCCATTATATCATCTCATTTCTTGACTTTTATCCTAATACCTCAAATTCAGGATGGATGAAGGAAAGTGCAGACCACTGTTATTTTATTCTCAATGCAGAGTCGATCAGCATGTGTTGTTTAATTTTTATAGTAAAACATATAGTCTTAAGATGGAATACTATACAATCATAAAAATCATCTGTTAAAGGGATATTTCATCAAACAAGGGAATATAAATGTTGCCAAAACAGAATAACAAACTACATATACAACATGACCCTTACTTATTTAACTCTCTTTGTATGTATGAAAGAATAAGATTGGAAGAATAAGTATGAGTATCTTTAATCATGGTTATGACATATTAGTAGGATTTTGCTTCCTTTGTTATACTTTCTTACAGCTTTCCAAATCTCTGCAATGTGCTCATATAAATGTCACAATCAGGTGGTGTCATTTTTTAAAATGAATAACCTGAATAAGCTAAGCAAGAAAAGGGGCATATCTGAAGTGGTAAAAATCTGTTCTTTGCTTTCAATTAGCTCATAGTATAATTAGAGAGGTCAAACTAAGACTCCTGAAATCATTAAAAGACCTTTAAAACCTTAGCAATTTTGGGGGCACCTGGGTGGTTCAGTTGGTTAAGCATCCGACTTCTGCTCAGGTCATGATCTTGTGGTCCATGAGTTCAAGCTCCACGTCAGGCTCTGCACTGACAGTTCAGAGCCTGGAGCCTGCTTCATATCTGTGTCTCTCTATTCCTCTCTACCTCTTCCCCACTCACACTCTTTCTCTCTCTCTCTCTAAAAAATAAGATAAACATCAAAAAAATTAAAGCTCAGTGATTTTTTAGGATCTCTAAGAATATAAAAGATTGTGTAAAGAATCAAATGAGTGCAGAGAGGAGTAGTCAAAAAAGACTTTGCAAGGAAAACTAAATAAAGTCAATTTTTGAAGGAAGACTGTAGGATTAAAAATAGGAAGAGGAAAGGAGGAATCACATCCTAGACCAGGAGAGCATCATAAGCATACACTTGGTGCTTGGAATAAGATAAAGACTTCAACGCCAGAAAACACACACATACCAAAGCACATAATAAATACTCATTTATCATTAGATACCAAGCTACATATAGAAAGGCCAGCCATCTTGTCTTCCTGGAAGAGAAAGTGGAAAATGTGTTCTCAAATTGGGTTCTTCATTCCTCTATTTCTTGGTCCTTTGGAATAGTTGTATGTATAGAAAACACAATGATTCCAAGTGTTTTAACTTCACATTCACTCTGGAAGCCATGCCAGTTCTGCCATACATAATGTGACTAAATAGAGAAATTGAAGTTTACCACTTGTAGAGACTATTTTTTCTATGGTAACAGGAAAATAAAATTTTTTATTAAAAAATATAAATTTAAAATAAATTAAAATAATTTATTAAAATATATTAAAATAAAAACAGTCTTGTGGATATGCAACCCACTATACTAGGTAAGTGAGGTGTACCATTCTAGAATTCAGTAATTAAAATTCAATTTTATGACAACATTATATTATGGCAAAGTGACAAGATGTCCTTAGGTAGGTTACTTGAAATATCAGAGTGGCTTTCAAAAAGAGGTTATCCTATTTTGTTGCTAAGGCTTTGTCCAGGAAGGTGATGAATCTAAATACTTTGTTCTTCTATTGGATCATATATTAGGTTATGTGTACAGATTTTGGATTTTATATATAAAGTAACTATATATCTTTTTTTATGGTTGTATTTTATCTTTTTTTTAATTGTATTTAAATTTTATTTAGTTAACATACAGTGCATGATTGATTTCAGTAGTAGAATTCAGTGATTTGTCACTTATATACAACACTCAGAGCCACTATATTTCTAATAGCCTGGTTAGCAAAAACAAAAAAACAAAACAAAACAAAAAAAAAAACCAAACAGCAAGCAAAAAACACAAAGTCGTGTAAATTATGTGATCAGTTTTCTGTGTTCAGAATTTGAAATGTGTATTAAAATGTGCTCAGACTGACAAGCTGCATAAAAAACAGTCTCATTTCTTTATAGACACAGCTTTTATAGCTGGCTGGGGCCTTCATTAACCTGCACGTCAGGTCCATTCATACTTTATGAATTGCTATAAATCAGGAATTGTTTCGTATGTTTCTCTAAAAGAAAAAAAAAACACCTTAGGAGGCTAAACTTGCTAGCTCCTTTCTGTGTTTACACTTCTACATTCCTGCTGGTCTTTGTTCTATAAATGATTATAAAGCTCTGACTTTTTTTCTTTAAAGCTCCAGTGGAAAAATGGAAGGTTTTAGTCTATCTTCTTTAGTATCTTTTTACCCTCTACGTGGTATGCTGTTCCAGCTAAAGGGAATACCAAGCACAGAGGTATATTTTTTGTATTTAATCTATTGGTAAAAATATTACTTCCTATAAGCTGTAAGATCATCTTTAAGCAAAAAAAGAAGCACCTGCTAAGAATTAGATAAGGCCTCTGCTCATCCTTTTTTGTTGCTTCATTAAACACAGATCACCACTATCTTGATTCTTACAATGTGATATTTCCCTTAAAAAACATTGCTTTCCACTCAACAATAATTTGGGGGGTACCTTCTAAAGACAAGGCATTGTGCAAAGTGCTGGGATCACAGTAATAGCACAGTGGTAGATACCATTCTTTGAGAATCCATGATATTTAAGATACTATGAAATGGTACTTACCTCTTTACAAACAGAATGCCATGTTTTCCTCACCACAACTCTACAAGGTAACACTAAAAACAACAAACATTTATTGAGTGCTTATCCATTTACCATTCTTCGTCGTAAGTCATTTACATAAATTAATTACTTTCCGTTTCACAATTCATTTATTTATTTAAAATGTTTATTTGTTTATTTTGAGAGACAGAGTGAGAGTAAGCAGTGTAGGTGCAGAGAAAGAGGGAGAGAGAGAATCCCAAGCAGGCTCTGAGCTGTCAGCTCAGAGCCGATGGATGTGTGGTTCGATCTCACGAACCATAAGATAATGACTTGAGCCAAAATCATGAGTTGGATACTCAACTGACTGAGCCACCCAGGCACCCCCATTTTCACAACTTAATTGTGGAATAATTGCTCACTTATTAGTTAGTCATATTGTTTTACAGGAAAAGAAACTTAGACATGAACAGGTAAAGTATGGGCCCAAGATTTGAACCCAGGAGTCTGAGTGCAGAGCATGCTCTCCCATTATGTTCACTTAAGAGATAAAACATAAAAAATTCCCAATGGTCAACTTCCCAAAGATCTTATGGAAATTGAGTGACAGTGTCAGGATCCAAATTGAGTTTTGTCTGATTCTGAAGCCCCTGCTTTTAATCATCAGGGTATATCCCCTTTTTATTGATTCCTGCTTCCCAAAAATTTCTAGGAGGTGGTGAAGACAAACAACTATAATGCCAGGCAGACTATGATAAGGGCAAAATAAAGGCACACACCAACAACTATGGAAATACTAAGCAAACAGTAATTAAATATAATTATGGCATCAGAAACAACATCTCAAAGGAAGTGGCATTTGGACCAGACCTGAAAAGATGAGAGGGATTTCAGTTGGTTTAGAAGGAACACAAGAGACAATTCAAGCAAAAGGAATAGCAAATTTCATGAAACAAAATCCTAGAGCTCATTTTCCAAGGTGATGTGCTTAATGCTCATTTACATATCCCTCTTTATTACTTATAATCCCACATCAAAAATAAATTAAGGCTCTAGAAATTCTCTTGCAGTATTTTACAATCATTGCACATATATTTGGAGCTTATTTTAAAATTCCAGATGAACACAAGTTTTTAAACATTGTCTAATGCTAGCAAATTGCATTTGGGTATCAGCAACAATTGAGCCTTACTGGCTTTAGGGCTATATTAGATGAAACTCAAAGAAGCCTTAACCATGCTGAGCTGGATACAGTGGACTCTGTAGCCATGTTGTGCTCCTGACAACTGCCTACCTATGCAGAGTTTGCATACCTGAGCATCTTCCTTCAAGCTATTGCAATTTTGACAGCATCAGGTAACTAGCAATACTCTTGAGGAGACCTTTTCAGAAACAAAGAAACAAAAATAACAGACAACTAATAGAAGTGGATTTGCATTTCAGTCTCAGATTTCAGTCTACAGTTTGAGTGGGGAGGCAATATCTCACCAGTTAAGAGATGGGAGTGAGAAGCCAATTGCAATCATTTGAGTCCTATCTTTGTTACCGTCTAGCCACTTGACCTTAGAAAAATTACATGGTGTTTCTGAATCTCTGTTTTCTTATCTGTAAAATGGGAAGGGCATCAGTATCTACCTTATAAGTTGCTTGTTAGGATTAAATAAATTAATGTACATAAAGCACTTAAACTAGTATCTGACATACATTTACTGAGTGGTTAAGCTGTATTATTTTGAAAATATCCTTGGGTGAGTCACTTTCTTATAGTCAACAAGTTCTTCCTTGAGCAGCAGGTCTTAACACTGTCTTTTTGTGCATAATAATTGCTATCGCTTATGGAACTCCTTCTAGGTGCCAGGTATTAGGCTGCACACTTTTTAAAAAAATTTTTTTTGATGTTTATTTATTTTTGAGAGAGAGAGACACAAGCACGAGCAGGGGAGGAGCAGAGAGACAAGGAGACACAGAATCTTAAGCAGGCTCCAGGCTCAGAGCTGTTGGCACAAAGCCCGATGCAGGGCTTGAACTCTCGAACCACAAGATCATGACCTGAGCTGAAGTAGGATACTTAACCGACTGAGCCACCCAGGCACCCCTGCACACTTTTCATTTTTTTTTTATCTTTGCTTCTACAGCTGACCTATTAGGTGCTTCCCACTATTCATGTTTCAGAGATGGATTCAGTAACTTGCCCAAGGGCATAAGGCTAGGAAGTGGAGGAGTATAGATTATAACTCCAAAGGCCATGTTCTTTGTGATTGATTATTAAAAGTGCAGGAGTGGGAGAGAGAAGACAATAAAAGGTAATCTAAGATCTGCATTATGTTTTTGTACTGCTGAAATAATTAGAGATTTCACTGAAAGAAGAGAGAAGATGAACCAATCAGAGCTTCTTAACAGGCTGTTGTGTGAGTAGTGGTTTCCAGAGTCTCAAGATTTAATGTGTGCTGAAGTTAGAAGGTAGCCTGTTCTTACTGACACTGGTGTAGATTCTAGTTTGGTGCTCTTGAGGAAGTTGAGATGTGTAACATCACTAATAAATGAGAAATCAAACTTCTCTTCCCACTTCCTATCTGCTGCAACCGTATCATTTAACTAGATTGTGTTGTGATAAAGTAGATCTATTCTTGTCACATTTCTTTCTGAACAATATTCCATGGGAGCTTCAGTTAAAGGAGGTCTTTAACCAGGTGAACTTCATAGGCCAAATCAGATTGTTCCACATAAGTTTTGCAAATTATTTGTTAAATTAGAATTTTTTTTTAAATTTACTTTCTACCTTCTTTATTTGTGTCTTTTTTCCATGAGCAACATACCTCGTCTAGTTTATTACTCTTTCTCTGTGATTTACCTCATTGCTTACTTCCCTCCATTGTCTAATTACTGACAGTGGCTGGTCACTGGAACAGGTATACCTTTGCAGCATCTGTTGCTACTTATGGGTAATTGGGGAATCAGGACTACCTAAGGGCTTTGTTCATTAGGTGGTTTTGCTTTGCATCAAGTTGAAAGCCTCTGAGGTTGTGAGGGAGCAAGATCCCCTGATGCTGCTGTCTTTGGGGCTGAAATTTATCAGGCAGCCTTCTTGTCGAGCAGATGGTATCCAAAAGTATCCTAGGCCACCTGGGAGCCATGCCATGGGGAAGAAAAGAGACCTAGTAGGGTGGAAATCAGTATTAAAGAGACGTCCCTCGTGTTTCCACTGTACAAAACAGTCTTTTCCAAAATGCTTCTAACTTTGGCTTTGACCTTTTGAAGTTGGCAAAGGTGGTGCTATGCCCATTTTACAATGGAAGAAACTGACTCTCAGAGGCATTAAGTGACTTGCCTACGGTCATACACCTAGTATGAGAAAGCCCAAAGCTTTTCAAGTGCTCTGGCACTTATTCCCATATTACTTTTATTTTATCAAGGACAAGAGATTATTCTTGGCTGTTATCTATCGTGGTGAGGTCTCAGAAGTCAATTTAAGCAAAACAGGTATCCCCAGGTCAAAACTTGTCCAAATTCAGGATATCGGTTTTATCCCCAATATTCACAAAACTTAAATGTGTCATCACTCTTAGCAACTTGAAAGTCCACGGCTTTAAACATTTGTGGGTTTTTGTTTTCAAAACCTGTAACTCTTGCTTTCACTTTTCCATGGAGCTCCCTACTCCTATTTTCAACTGGCTAGGAGATATCTCCACTTGCTCATCTAGGAGGTATTTTATTCCTCCATGATGCCAATCTCCACAAAAAATATCACCATCCATTCAGTTATACAAATCCCCAAATATCACTCTTTTTTAATTCCCTTTTTTTCTAACCTCATTTTAGATCCATCATCAAAGCCTATAATTCCTATGTTTAAAATATTTTCTGAATTTGACCAACCCCATCCTTTGCCCCTCCTGTTGTTCAATTCTAAGCAGCTATCAGCTCTCATCGGGGTCAGTTAGAGGACTCTTTATGGGAACCTGGCATCTGCTCTTGCCCCTGCATAGTCACGTCCAGACAGAAGAGCCAGAATAATCTTTTAAAAATATCAATGTGATTTCTTCACTTTCCTAGTTAAAATCCCCCAATAGCTTCCATTTCACTTAGAATAAAATTGAAATATCTTACCACATTCTACAAGGATCTTGAGAAGTAGGCCATTCTCACCAGACATAAGCTTATCCCCTAGCTCATTCTTCATCAGCTTTGGTCTTCTTTTTGCTTCTCAAACAAGCCAAATATCTGGATCTTTGCATTTGTTGTTCCCCCAAACTGGCTCCTTGGTATGTTTTAGCTCAGCTCAAATGTCACCTCATCAGAGAAACTTTTTGTGACCCACACCCCCACTCCTCAACATTCAATTTAACACCCTGTTTAAAATTGTGACTAAATTATTATTTTAAACTTCATGTCCCACTAGCGTACAAGCTCCATAAAATAGGGAACTTCTTGTTCACTGCTGTGAAACTGTCACCTAGAATCATGCTGGGCACATTTAGACACTTAATAAATATCCATGAATTGAATGCATGCATGGATGCCATTGCTTTTTTCCTCTCATATTTCTTCATAAAATAGATGTGTATATTTAGATATGCCCTTGAAATGTTTTGTAATTATTGTGACACAATTATTTGTAGAAAGAAGTTCATTTTAAAATTCTCAATAAATACAATTATTTAAACATTGATATTTTGTTATAAGAAAATTATATATTAGGAAGGGTAGAGGCTTACTGCCCTTGGAGTTCTTCTAGAAAGAACTGAGAGGAGGAATCAGTCATAGGCTGAGCTGAACAAGGACATTTTGTAACTAGACTGTATAGCTGGTGAGTGCTTACCTGTTTAGAATTTTATGTCTAAAATTCTTCACAAACACACTTCATGATTCTATTATTATGACAGCATCATAAAACAAGCAATCTTCTTAAAGCTTACGTATTTATTTTGAGAGAGAGAGAGAGAGAGAGAGAGAGAGAATACACAAGTGAGCGACGACGGAGGGGCAGAGAGAGAGGGAGAGAGAATCCCAAGCAGGATCGGTGCTGTCTGTGCAGAGCCTGAGGTGGGGCTCAAACCATGAGATCATGACCTGAGCCAAGATCAAGAGTCAGATGCTTCACCAGTTGAGCCACCTAGGTGTCCCCAAGAAAGCAATCTTCTTATAGATATGCTTTTAAGAGCATATGTAAACAAATAACAGAAAGTGTAACAGACAGCTAGAATAGTAGAAATGGACTGGAATGGGTCCAGAGATTTGAACTTACATTTCAGCCTATACCATGTAATCCTGAGAGAATGTAATACAAGGACAGTGTTTGAGAGCCTGGGCTGGGCTGCCATCCTGAGAGCGTTTGAATCCTGATTCTTCTACTGGCTACCTGTGTAACTCTGAACAATTAAATTTTATTGGGGAGTTTTGTGGATTAAGCTGAGGTAGTTACTTAAAGCACTAAGAATGGTGCTAGACATATAAGTTATCACTTAATGGTATTAATCTGTTGATTGTCTTCAGTTAATCCCTTACCCTCTCTAAAACTCTGATTCTTTATGTGTAAGTTGTGGGTTATAATTCTTATTTCACAGGGTGTTTGACAAATATATATGAAAGTGAGAAATATGTTCATACATCGTTGGAAATTCAATCTTTTTTTTTTCTCACATATTTAATTGGATCTTCACAAACCCTCAGTGAGAAGAACTACAGTTACTATCCCCACTTCAGGATGAGGATAGGGAGACTCCATAACAAATCCAGTCACTGAGTCAGGACTGGGATCCATGGCTGGGAACCTTAAGCAGTTTACTCCATATAGCAAGTAAGAACTTGAAGGAGACCCTCAAACAGAAGATATCTCATATTCTTATCTTACCTAGTGTACCACATGCCCTGGAAGAGTACAGAGGTGGTTCTTTTTTAATTTGGGTAGTGTAAACTACTTCTTTGTTCTGAAACTGCCTTTGTAGCTAGGGCCCTGAAGCGTTCCATTCAGCTAGCAGGAACTCTGCTGAGCTTTAGATTTGAACTGTTCTCCCTGGAGATCCCAGTTTTTCTAAGAATTTGCTTTTTTGTTTCTTTCAAACTCTGATTCCCCTAGAAGCACTATCTGTTATTTCCAATTGTCTGAGCTATGCTTTTTCCACGTGGGGTTGAACTTGTGGATTTTGCTGTGAATAATTAGTCCCTTCCTGTCTTCAAGTTATCCCACATTTGCTTTCTCACCTACATACTCACTTGTCTCCTTTCTATTGTTCTGTGTCTCCTGGATTGCTAGTCATTTCTAGTTTTAGCTTATCTGTATCTGTTTTATTTCCTGTGAGTCAACCATCTCATGATGGGAGAATTGACACCCCTAGAGCTGCACATAAAACACGAATATCGAGATTTTCTTTTGTCTATAGGAAAATCACACATGTGATTGACTCAAGAGTCAAGAAAAATGGGGAGTTATATTCTTCAAGGTCTTCAATACTGTCCTCCCCCAAATGATGTTCTACATGGAGACAATTAAAATAGAGGCTATCCCCTCAGACCCATCTATTCCTCTCATTCTCCCTTTCCCCCTCTTATTTTCTATTTATGTAAGGCTTTGATTTAATGCTTTTAATCTACTTGTAAAATATTTGGTTTTAAAGGGATAGCAATTTCATTAAAAAAAAACCATTAATTTTACATATAGATACTAAGTGCAATACATTTATAAAAAATATTACTGAAATTTAAAAAAAATTACCTTAATTTAAGCACCACCTTTTAAAATTTAAATCTCTTGGTGTAATATATACAATGCAATTCTTCTAAAATATTTTGGTTTGGGAAAGCATGTCTAAAAATTGGCTCATTCAGGATTTGATGAAAGCCAGACTATGTATGAGTCAATGTGTTGTACATAGACATCCAGATTGAACAACTGTTTTCCAGATCGCTTGCTATTTCCTGCCCAAACAAATGGATTCTTTCAGGAGACCATCAACCCCTGAAGGCAGCATTCCAGGCCTTATTTCCTTCATTTGTCCTCTGACTCCCGAATCCCTCCTGGACATCAATCATTCTGAGTCTTTAGAGTTCAACAACTCTGAGTGCACTTCTCTTAGCCATCCATCTTTGGCGACTCAGGTTCTGACTTTTCTGCCACCCCTCCTGTAACTGTCTCCACCAGCCACACTGGCCTTATCTTTTGATTCAGGGGTAAAACAGGGAAGGTAACTAACCCTTCCCACTAACACACGTGCTCTTCTGGATCCACTGACAGGTTCTATGGTTGTCCTGATAGGAATCCTATTGGCTCCCATGTGGAACTGATCGATAGTCATGGAAAAATGCTGTCATCTTGGCCTCTGGGCAGATAAAAGGCTTCATGTTGTTCTCTCTAACTTTTCTGATCCTAGTTTTAACGTTACAGATTTCCATTAACTGATTCACAATATTTCTTTTAGTATTCGGAAGGACCTGCTTCCATTCTTGGAATAACGTTTTCATCCTTTCTTAAGCAGCACATATGTTCCTGCTGAAAAGAGCAGCAGAAAGCTGCAAGCACTTGTTTCTGAAGTGGAACGTGGATTTGGAGCTTGCACACAAAGAACCAAGTCTGTATACAATGTTAGGTGATGATGCCAGGCCAGTTTGGGGCTTTCAGCATATAGGGTGGGATATCAAGACTAGAAAAGTCACCAGTACAGACTTGTTTTTAATTCAATTGCTTGACGACAGAGTCTTAGTCACCTAGGTAATATTCATGAAAACAAGACAAAATAGTATTTTCTGAGGATTGACACGAGAGAAGCTGAGGGAGCTGGGGACAAGTTGGAGAATGGGCGTCTTCTGGTACTGACAACAGTCATTTGAACCAAATTTGTTCTTTTTATATGCAAATATGCTGTCTTCTGTACAGCTGGCATCTTCACTGCTCCAGAGCACAGACAATCAAAGAGCATTTCCCGAAAGCACCATTGTTCCGGGAAGAGGTTCTTTTTTTTCCCTCTCTCTCTAGATTTTTCAATGATACTTAAATTCAGAATCTGTACTGAGTGGGTAGTTTATTTTCATATGTGTAATGTTCCACACTAAGGAAGTGAATTTCATCTTTTTAGGCATTTTTTTTTTTAATTTTTAAAGGCCAACACATTTATTTAACACACACAGAGGTACACATAGAATGTGGTGGCATATTTTTATATTATTTTGTTATGGGGAAAAATAAAAAATTTTATTTCAGGACCTTTTTCCCAACAATGTGAATTTAGCTTTTTACATGAAGGAAATCAATTTAATTTATAAGTGAACCAGTTGTAATGAAATTTAGGAGAAGTGGTGCTCAAATCTCAGTGTAGCAAGAATTCTGTAGCAATGTTTCTATAACAAAATCTTTTAAATTCCCTCTTGCAAATTATTACCTATATTCTTCAATCACTCCATCATCTGCTTCCTCCCCATGGCATTAGGCTCATCCTTTCCTCATGTTTTATTTGGATACTATTACCGGAATATTGAGAGTCTTAAAATTCTTGTTAACAAAGCTAAATCAACATTGAGCATGCAGAGGAACAGACAAAGCAGAATGACGTTATTGGGGAAAAACTCAGACTACTGAATACTCTCTGCTATTGGTAAGATAAATAAATAAATAAATAAATAAATAAATAAATAAATAAATAAATAAATAACAGGCTTCATTCTTGAGCCACATGTTATGATCTACAAATCTGATGAGTAAAAAACACCATATAGATATGGAATTTAGTGGAACTATGAGGCAGCAACAAGCATGGTATTGTTCTGGACATGTGCTAACACAAGCAAAGTTTATTTTCAATGCCACTTGACACATGGTTAGTATGTAGTACATTGTGTTTCCCTCCACTCCCATCTTGTCTGCATGCTTCATGTATTATCTTAAGTGAGAAAAACCTTAAAATTTATATGTTATTAGTATTTTATGGTGGTAGTATAGGAGCAAAAAAATATAGCATTATTTCAATAAGTCTAAAAAATTCTTGCATTAGGATAGCTTTTTTTCCTGTGTGTATGTGTGTGTGGGTGTGTGGGTGGGTGGGTGTGTGTGTGTGTGTGTGAGCGTGCATGCACGTGTGTGTTGATTTTTTGGGTTTATTTCTTTACTTCCAACCTTAAACCTGAACTGCTGTTTACCCCTGACCTTCTAACAATCTAAAATTAATACTGTTGGTTCATGTCATGTAGATATTCTTATCCCCCTTTCTTATCCCCCTTGAAAAGTCAGGCAGGCCTTGATTTTGCATTTGGGACTTTTTTTTTTTTTTGATACATTGCCTTAAAAGACAAACTAAACCAAAAAGGAAAAAAAAAGTGCCAACTTTTATACATTTTTTACTTTTCCAACAAATATTGCTTATGTTGACAGTTAAGCATGGTTCACGTAGTCTTCAGGGAAGTATGTGTTAATTAAAATCCCCCCCCCACAATGGTTAAGGGGGAGATAACACCTTTTTGTTTTATCCCTATAAGGACTTAAAAACAGTTACTTAACTGAAGGAAGAGCTGCAGTGGGTTCAGAGAGAGGTGTTCCTGACCCTAATAGTTGTAAGTCTTAAAAATATGCAGTGACAACTTCAACAACCTCACCTTTCAGAATGATGGGAGAAACATGTATTAGAGGAAATGTGAGAGGGCAGGAAAGAGAACAAAAAGGGATAAGACCAAATGAGAAAGATTACAGAAATTAGACTTGATTAGGTGAAAGTACACTAAAATGAACAGGATGACAAGATATAATGCTAGAGTCAATGAATTAAAGACTCTTAAAAGATTCTACAAAGAATACTGAATGCACATAGAATGTATAAATTAATAGCCATAAATCAGTCAGTATGATATAGAGCCACATTTTTCTAAGAAGTAGCCTTAGGAAAATATTTATTAGTGAATACAGAATATCCTGACTACTCAGGAAATTCTCACTGTGTGGATATTATTATGAAGCAGCGCCACTGTGCATTCTGCCATTTTACTGCATACAATTGAATTATCATGGATTGCAGTGCCCTGGAAATGGGGCAGCGTTGTCTTCTGAATCCAGTCAGGGGATCTGAACTGTATCCTACACTTCAGAAAATTGCTTTCTTAACATTCCAGAGAGAAAGGAAGAATAAAGAACAGAAAGGAAGAAGAGACTAAAAACAGGGAAGTATGTTATACATATTATACTGGCAAAGCAATAAAAAGAGGAGTTATGATGCTTTTTAAGTATTACATACATTTTTTAACGTATGTTACAAATTTATATAATTTAAATTTAATCACTGGTATATAATGGTAACTGGGAAAACATATAATGGAGTACAGTAATTTTCTGGACTGGAAGCATAACCCAAATTGGCATATCAATTGATTAGTGGCATCTAATTTTCTGGAATACGAGGAGAAAGATATATATGTGACATTTTAAGAAACCTGACCAAATAAGAATTTGAGAAGTAAATAAAACACTGTATTCTAGGCCTCAAGAGTCTTTCCCACAGCCTTTGGGGAAGTGGCTGATTCTCTTAGCCGTAGTAAGATAAGAATGGTGCTATTGAGGGAGCCTAGAAGCCAGATGGTTATTTCTCTAAAGCCCTGTTTGTACAAGGCTGCTTTTCTATTCAGGATACCCCATCCTCTGTGCCCTGGCATTTTTTGCCCTTGAGTGGCATGGATTTATCTCTTCCATTTTCACTATGAAGGGTCTGTAGAGGGTACAATCGTTAAGATTTCAACAGAGGAGGAGGTACGCTTCTATTAGGCTATATTGGGTTCTAACTACAACATTTACTTTTAATTGCAAGAAAAGGAAGAGTTATGAGCAGTCTTCCTTTTTCGATGAAGGAAGTATACAGAGCAGAAGAGCAAGTCTTTCTATAATCTGTTGGGGCATCTCAGTTATTAGATAATGCCTCCCTGTTAGCCATCACTCTCTGTATAAAGGAACACTACCTCCCAGCTAAATGCCTACTTATAGGGTGAGTTGACTATTTACATGTAGCTCATTTGCCTGGCAGACAAAAAAATAAGGCTTTCTGTTATTTTTGGTTGTTATTTGGAAGTTCCTAATCATAGGTAAAATTAACAAGTGTAAGTGTCCACATCTGCTTTCACAGAAGACAGCATATTAATGATACCTATGATTTTGGAAATTAACAAATAATCCAGTAAAAGGTTTTAAACATTTTTATCTATATGAAAACAAGAAAATACCAAAAAATCACAGCTATAAATTTAATAAAATTATTTTACTGAAGAACCATATGGTTATACCAAATTAGGACCAACCTGGAATATCTCAAGCATATAACTACTATAAGAATATTGGATAGATAAAATCCATTTTTGCATCAGTGCATAATTATATTCATAATAATAATAATATAATGTGCTTAGCATTCTATATACATTGCTTCCTATAATCTTTATAGCAAATCTATGAAATGTGTCCTTTTAAGTCCACTCTACAGATTAGAAAATAGAGACTCAAAGAGATAATTTATCCAAAGTAACATAACTCCTTAGACTAAATCCAGGTTTCAAATAGTTTTATCTCCAGTGAAAAAATCATTCCTCTGTGTTCTATATATTATACTGTGTGGTTTCTCCTCTAAGCCTAACTTTCTTTTTGCTAATGTAAGAACAGAAAATAGAGATGTGGAAATTCTTGTCAAAGTCCCCTGCCCCTGCCTCCTTTGCTTGTGGCCATTGCTTTGTTCTGGAGGAAAGAGGATAAACTTTGTTAGATGCCAGTAACACTGAATGGCAAGAAGAGAGACGAAATGGAGTGAAGCAAGAAAAATGACCTGACTTCAAAGAAGAAAGAGTTCTTAAGGGGAAAGGGGTAGATGCTTGAAGTCGACTGTGAATTCACACTGCCCTGTGGCTCATGCTGCTGCTCTCATGAAAGCCTGTGGCAGGCACCTTTGCTTATTTGTGGCCTCCATATCTGATGCAGGTCTTAGAATGTTAGGATTTGGCCAATGCTGCTGAATTCGAAGGCACTTGAACCAACAGTTGTGTTCTGCTTCAGATGATTATTGCTGGGATCGAACTCTCTGATAGAAGAGTCAAGAGACAGTTTTAGGCTTCCAGCTAAAATTGGCTAGAATCATGGAAAGGCTCTATGGATTCAAGAGACTTGACACGATTTAGAAATGATGGCTGAATGAAACAAAAACTGTTATGTTGTAAAAACTGTATTTCTGGGTAGAGAGAATATTTAATTTAACAAGAACTCTGAAGACCCCTGACCCCCTTAGCTCCTGGAACCTCAAATATTAGAACTAAGGAGCAAAAGATGATTTGTGCTGTCTTCCTAAGAATTCAAGTAGTAGCTTTGATCATCTAGACCATAGGTTAGAAACTTCTGGTCCTTAGGCCAAATCAGTCACAGATGTATTTGTTGTATGGTTCTTATAACTTTAGCCTACACAGTGACTGGGATTTCAAGCTCTGGACAGATCCTCAAATCAAGCAACAGTGGGCTTTCATTTCTTTGGGCAATGAATTTGAATAGAGGTTCCCTCTGCTAACACAGCAGAGGCTTTCCAGTTTGCTCAGTGCCCAGCCCTCCCCTGAGATATTGATGCTGCATTTATTTTTTATCCTTACACTTCTACCGAGGATTCCCTACCATAGAGTGAGAGCTGTGTGACTCCTTTACAAATCTGAGCAGGAGACGCGGGTCTCATTCAAAACACTGGCAATAGAAAGTGAACCCTCAAGTTGCTAGTTACTGTAACAAAGTTGACAGAAAAAAAAATAGTAGCTCAAAACTATTTTATTTCTGTAAAGAAAAGTTTAAAATTATAAGCTTTTTTAAAAAAAAGACTCATTACTTCTATATTGCAGTTTTTTTCCCTTTTTGGTAAAAAATAAAACAAGTCTATTCAATGGACACAAGCACATCTGAATCCCAACCTATTAGCATCTTGTGTATTTAAACTCTTCTGGACTTTGGGAATACTTTTAAATAGCTCAGTCCAAAACAAAACCAGTAAAAAGGAAGAAATAATTCCTTTATATATAATTATATATATAATCATTCATATATATATATGTATATATATATGTATATATTAATGATTGCAGGAGACATTCATTAACTATGCATTTGACTCAAAAAATTCTTAAATAAAACAGAACAACAGAAGCAAAACGTACTGTACTCTGTTAGTCTTATGAGTTGAGGAAGGCCATGTAGGCAGATCAGAGTTTTGTTTGGGTAATGGGTTGTGGCAAGTATATCTGGAAGATTGACAGAGTTTTTAGGCTTCTTTATTGGCTATCACATAATTCCTATGCAGGTTAGACTTTATAGTGACCAAATGAGTGATATCTCCATGAAGAAATCCAAGCACTCATCATTTATCACCCGTTCAGTGGGACAGTTTCAGAATATATAGATCCATGGCGTGTATGGGTTTCATGATATGAAATACAGTGACTCACCTACTGGATTGTATTTACAAACAAATATTGGACATGGTGACAGCTTTAAGGAGCTATCTGAATATGACTGAGTCAATAAAAAACATTTTACACAATAATAAAACACTAAATATTGGTAAATGTTGATATATATTGGTAAATATTAGTATAATGATATTGATAAACTTTATGTAGAAAAGTCCATTCATAAAAAAGGCATTAGCCTTTCTCAGATGCCAAGAGACAGGTAAACAGATGAAGAAATAAAGTGTTCAAGAGTTTGTGACTTAATGTCACATAACTAGTAAACAAGGAATCTAGGAATACAGCTCAGGAATTCTGACTGATCTTAGGGTCTTTCCATGATATCTTACAGCCTAAGTATTAGGGAACAGAAAGTCTTCTGGGGTTTTGGGAAGAAAAGAGATATGTACTGCCCGAGGTATGACTTTAGTTATTGTTTTTTGTGCTTGTTTTAAGATATGGAATATAAAGGAATACAAAGTGCCATTATTGTTGTTTTTACTTCTTCAGTATTGGGATATCTGCAGATTGGGTTGGAGAGAACACTTCAGTTTAATGAAGACTTTGTCTGTTTTTATTAGGAGTGAGTCTGAGAGTTTCTCTCATAAAAGAGAGAATAGCAGCTTGCTTCTGGGAAATAATCACAGCCCACCACTGATAAGAAATCTGAAAAGGAGTAACTCATTTTGAGCAAACGTGTCATAAGCTCATAAGGTAGAGATGAGGCTGCAGGCAGAAAGAGGGCAAGATGCATATGTTTGAAGCAAACGAACTTCAGCTTTAAAATCCAAGACAGGTATAGTCAACATCAGTAGATGGAGAGAAAGCTGAACACCCTGAGCATATAACCAAGCAAATGAGTTATGAAGTTAAACAGATTCGTAAGGCAAGTAGAGGAAATGATCAAAGTAACACCAAAGAACAGGAAAGTTTAAATCTAGCTTTTTTTTTTTTTTTTTTTTTTTTTTTTCCTTCCGGAGCTATGTTGACATTGAAACCTCACATCAGTGTTTCCTAAAACTGCAGATCTCTTGGGTGGGACAGTAAAGAATTATGGCAGCGGGTCTTCCAAAGGTAGGTGCTATTTGTGCAGGAAAGGAATTCAGTACAGCAAGAAAAGAAATGGAACTAATGGGGAAAGATGTAAACAAAGCACCAGTGTTCTACTAATGTAAATGTGAGCACTTAATATTCCTAAGCCTCTAGTTTGCAATATGTAAAACTAAAATAGTAAGTCCAAGTTCTGTTTTGAGAAATAAAAAGATAATTAGCAAAATGCCTCAAAAACAGGGAAGGCTAAATTGTAGCTATTACTTTTTCCACACACGATTTCCTAAGCTCTCCTGTATTGATAGAGGCATTTAAAGAGAGGGGGTTTAAGTAAGGAAAAATCGTGACAAAATACCATACACGAACAAAAGGATCTCAAAGTCTGGCAGGAAGAATTATGGAGGTAAATATTTTGCCCAGCATTGCCGAGCTTTTAGAATTGGGTGAAAACCAGGCCTGTTTGGTTCCAAATCTCTATCCCATTCTGCTGCTATAAATGAGATGATCTGTAAGCCACTGGAAGATGCTAATTACATTTATAATTTCCTCTGCTTTCAAGTTTTGGATTTAAGCCATAGTACCTGTGTCCCAGTGGATGAAGGTCCTGTAAATTGCCGCGGTGACACAACATAGCTTAAATGCACCCATCCTCCTGTCCCTTCCTGTACCAGTCAGCACCTGTCAGAAGTGTGGGGTAAGGATGGTATAGAGCCCAGCACACTGTCATCATGGATCTAGAACCCAGTTTCCCCCAGCTCGCCTTAGGCCTTCAGCTGAGCATAACTTGAACCCCTTCTGGAGAGGAGCCTTTGCATCATATTTAGCCACCCAAAGGCAGGTAGTAAAACTATTTCAGAGCCAGGGGAGAAAGCACTGGGACAGATGTTGGACATGCTGCAAAGGAATGTAGTTTTGATTTTCCCTCAGTATTGTGGGAATGATATGTGGGAGGAGAAGATATTCAGGTAAATATGGTATGGTGATGAGAGTCTGTAATATGAGCCTGGTGTCTCAAAGGAAAGTTATTAGTTTGTGGCCCCTGGGCAAAAATTAACCCATCCTTATTCCATATTTCTGCCTCCCAGACTTGGCTGGTATCCCAGACAGAGGGCATTTTTAACCCCTCCTCTGCCTCTGGCTTGTGGCTTGCGTGCTGCTTTGGTAGTGTAGCCTCTCTTCCCAGTTTCTGTCACTGTGTATGATTGTAGGAGGCCAGCTCTAGCCAATAGACAGGTAAGGACCAAGGGCGCATTGGTACATTTGAACCAATCCAGCCAATGTCAATAAGGAACAGCGTAAAGTTTCCCGGATATAGCCCAACTCAGCTTACTTTGTCTGGGAGTGTGATTTAAAGCCCAGGGTTTAATGACTAATTAAAGTCCCTCAAGTCCCTGAGCTGTGTGTGCACAGTCACACATTAGAGCCGGGATCCCCGGGCAGTCAAGACTAGCAGGAGCGGCAAATGTTGTCAGTGGAAATGAACTCTCAATTCAGCTCTGCAACACGTGACTTCCTATTTCTGTAAGGTACTTCCAAGGGACTTCCTCTGTAAAAAAAAAAAAAAAAAAAAAAAAAAAAAAAAAAAAAAAATCAGCCTGAGTCCCAGGAGATTTCATTCAGCGCCGTCGCTAAGTTTACTTCCAACTCAGACAGAAGTTTTCCCTGAGACATGGTGTTAGTTTCTTTTCTTTCTCTTTCCTCCGTCATTGTCAGCATGCAAGGATCTTGTGGCTCCTGTCCGTGATCGGAAGCTGAATACACTGGTGCAGATCTCAGTAATCCACCCGGCGGAGCAGGGTCTGACAAGATACTCAAGCACGGAAATCGTGGAGGTGAGTGAGCGAGCTGTGTGCCTGCATTTCTCTGCTCTGCTCTCACTCTCTCAGCCTCTTGCTGGATTTAAGCAAACAGCTGAAATAAGTTAGCCCATGGCCTGTAGCTATGCTATGTTACTGTCCTCTGTCATTTGAGAAAGCATACCTGAGGTTATTAAGCATGCATTGGTAACTTACCAGAATAAACAGATGAGAGAAGAACTTGCCTTTTTCATAAAAGACCTTATGTTTCTTTAGTAAATAGAAAGAAAAAAAAATCCCACGTTGAATCCTTAAATATAGCAACAAGTAGGGAAAAAATATATAGAGATTTTTTTAATTAAGTGGAATGAATATTTGCTTTTGGGGGAAAAAAGAGAACCATAAAGTACCTAGAGAAGTTAAGTGTTTTTGCCCTTTTCGTTTTTTCCTATGTTCTTCTGTCTGCCCATGGAAACTTTATATTCTCTGCTATTTGTGTGTGTCTTTTTAAAGTAAGATGTTTTTCAAAGAAAGGTAGATGATTAATTTCAGAAACTGTAATGTTTCTAGCTAAAGGGTGTAAATATTACTCATCAGATGAGAGATTTCCTATTTACATTTATTGTTACTAATATACATTCAAAATGTGTTGGGAGGAAACTTGTTATTTTATTGGATCAGATTCAAAAGAGGAAGTGTTTCCCTTTTGATTATTTTGTTCTCATCATGCATATTTCATGAACTTAGTGAATAAGAGATACCTGAATATCTGGGACTAAAGAAAGTATACTTTAAACTCCTTAGCTGTGCGTGATTTTTTTAGACTTGTAAACCCTGTCTGTTTTGCATGAGGAATTTCTCTGCAAGGAACTAAGTAGCCTACCCCAGACCGGGTTTGCTCAATGCTGACCTGTGCCTGGCTGGCGGAATAAATGATTCAGACTGAACTCTACTCATTTCTCTAATGAGAATGACCCAGATCCTGTATGGAATCTTGAATCTGCCCTTTGGAAACTTTAGGTGCCAATGCTGGTATAATTTGTAGTTAATGCTGTGGTTGAATTAACAAAAATAGCCTCATTCATATAGCAAAAACTTGACTAAAATTATAAAGTTGTTTATGCTATGAAAAAAATTTAAGTATTGTTCCAATATAATTATTTTTAAAACATTGCCAAAACTTAAAAGAAATTATTTTGACACACTTCAGATGTTTATGTTTGAACATACATAGCTATTTGGGGCTGTTTTTTTCCAACGTGTCTAACACAGAGTTGAACAAAAAGTAGTATTTGTTGAATACAAAGAGAAAGAATGAATGGATAAATGAATAACTTGAGCTTTCAGAAACTCATAGATGCCTGGTTTACAGAATTGTAGCAAACATCTCCATGATATTTGGTAATATGCATATTTAAATATCGATGTCAAATTTAATGTTGGATGTCAGCTCTCTAAAAATGAATTATGAGACATTGAACTATCCTGTGGGGTACATCCTAAACTAGTAATTTTATAGCCCCAAATCCATCATATGAAGTTTCTTTCATTAGTTTTCAAATTGGTTGGAGAAAAAAAAAACCCAGCTGAACATCTCAAAACAAATGGACATTATCAGAGCATGGCTTTCAGCTGAATCATTACAGAAAGGAAGTAAATGGTACTTTATGAGAAAATAGCTTCATTTTACTTTGATCAGTCAATATCTTAGATTTTTGTATACATTTCATGTGAAATCCATTAAATGTATTCTAGGTGGACTGACAACTGACCCTAAAGGAGAGTTCTGCATATAATGAAAATAAGCTGTTTTTCCAGACTATTAGCAGCTGTGACACTGATGTAGTAGCATTTACTATCAACAGCTATATCAGTATTTGGGGCCCTGGGCCTTCTGTCGCCCATGAGCATCATTTGGCAATTCAGGTCCCTCTTCCAACAGAACTATTTCCTAGAAAAACAAACAGACTCAAACACATTTTCTGCGCTCTCGTGTGTCCCTGCATGCTGCCGGCTGCAGTTGCTGCTTTATTGAATCAAAGTTGTCTGCTGCTGCTGTTACAGGGAACAAGAGACCCACTGTTTTTGACTGGTGTCACATTCCCATCTGAGTATCCCATCTATGAGGAGACCAAAATAAAGCTAACAGTCTATGATGTCAAGGATAAGTCTCATGACACTGTAAGTACTTACACTTCTTTCTTTCTTTGGGAAAAGAAGTTATGCTTTTCCAAACTATTGGGTTTTGGATATAACTGGGCATTTTTCAAAGAGGGTATTTATACTGTGTTTATGCTTGCCTTATGTTTATAGTTTCCTGATGTCTCCCCCCACCCCCTTCCAATTCACTTGGCTTAGTGCCAAACTGGCAATTGGTTAGGAGCAAAATCTTTCAGAACATATTTTTCTCTTTTTCAGGAAGGCTGGCTTGATCTCTTGGTTTACATTTCTGTTGTTGTTGTAGGGAGTTGCTAAAGGAGTCATATTGTGGGCATAAAGCAAGTAGAAAGGATTAACTTTACATGCTTCAAAACTTTCTAGAGATTGTAATTATTCTAAAACAGGAGATTGATAAAGGGCTCTATTTTCACAATTTCTTCCTGTACATATGAGAGAGAAACTCCCTCTATTTTCCCGAAGTTGTTCCTGGCACTAAAACAAACAAGAAGTACTAGGCAGATGTTTTAAGAGGCCTATTTACGTGAAGGTCATGTAAAGTCCCAATGGTCTTTTGTCCTAAATTCTTCAGTCTTCCCGCGGTGTCTGACTTCTCTTCCCTGACTGCCAGGTTAGATAGTGAAGTACCAGGCGTTACCTCTAGAGGCCACTCTGAAAATTCCTGGACAGAAGAGAATCCTGTTGGGTAGGTGCTGAGGAAGGGATGACTTCAAAGGAGCCCTCTTCTTTAAATCCCTCAGGTCAGCATGACTTTTTGTCTGTTTTCAAGACAGGGGAGCTACGGCAGTGTTGACGATCAATAGTGAAGCACATGCCAGGAAACACTGAAGGCAGGGAGGCCTTTAGGTACCAGAAGAGTTCCTGTTGAAGCTAAGGGGCACTGCTGGACCTTGGGAATCACACATATGTAGTCTGAGGAAAGCGTCACTTGAAACTTAACCCTCACCTAGGTTATGGTTCAAGTAGATAGTGGGAGGAGGTGATACAACTGTGCAGGGGAGTAGTAAGCAGGGAAATGATTAGGATGATGGGACGGTAAGCAGCAACTATGGGATTTTATGTTCCTCCAAGCACATGATCAAATTCAGTCCTCCCGGCAGTCCCAAGGCACAGACAGGACAGAATATGGAAAGGACAGAGGTATAGCAACACTATGTTACAGAAATGAATGTTTTCCCTAAACTCTCAAGTTTGTGAAGTCCTTAGAAATATCAGAGTTAGAAATATTAAATACCTAAGGTGCTTCTAGTCCCTTCACTCTCTCTCATTTAAAATGTGCATGGATGTTAATGCTTTAGGGATAATCAGCTTACTCATTAATTATACTTTTTGTTGGCTTCTGTTCTGAAAGCTAATTATTTAAGGTCTTTTAAAGACTTCCTTCCTTGATCAGAGGTGTTATCACATAAAAGTATTGGATGAACTGGGATCCCTGCTGTAAAATACGACTTGTGAAATTTGAACACACTTAAGAAACGCAAGCGGCTTTCATTTACAAAGAGCTGTTAATTAAGGCATAACCTCTTCCTTAAAATAACTAACAATTGGTTCTGGATATGGAAGTGTAAATAGAAACAGAGTCTATTAATATGCTAATAATCCCCACAGACATATAGTCTTTATCCTGGAAGTTTTTCTCTTGTTTCTTAAGATTTTCTTTGGGTTGGGGGTGGGAGAGGGTAAGAAGAGGAAGCAGGAAGTGGTTTTAAAGTACAATTTGTAATGATGAGCAAGTAACAACCTAAAACAATTTAAGATCATAATACTTTTAAGACCTACGAAATGAAAATATGTTTGTGTTTTAGAAAATTAATGAATTATGTGCTTGTATTTAAAAGTAGTTTAAATATTTGATCCTAGTAAATCATTGATCATGTTAGGCTGGCCCAAAACAATGAGATCTTCTACCAACTGAATACTAACTAGTTGAGTCGGATGACTAAGCTGCTTGCTCTTTCCTATTGACTTTATCATTACTTGGAGTTCATCAGTCAAATAAATTTGTTACTTTGCCATTTCATATTCATTGACATACCTATTTATATTAGATATTTTTAAAGAGAAATGATAACCTTTCATCTGTGCCCTTGATATGGCTATTATCTAACTAGTCATTGTTCTTGTATTCCTCCAAACATTGGACCTAAGATTGATTACCTTAACTTAGTAACTTCAGCAGAAATGCAATTAATCATTATAATGAATGAGAAGAGTCTGTTGATTCAGAATGACTATTGTTTCCTCCTACTACATTCTTCATCCTCCTCATTCACTTCAGCAAATCTCTCACTGTGGCAGATGGATGGATAATGCTTGGCAGGTGGGAAGGTAGGTTATGGTTGGGTGATAGGGTCATTATTAAAATTAGAGTGACTGGGGCCCTTGGGTGGCTCAGTCGCATCCAACTCTTGATCTCCTCTCAGGTCATGATCTCAAGGTTGTGAGATCAAGCCCTGTGTTGGGCCCTGTGCCATGGAGTCTGTTTAGGATTCTCTCTCTTTCTCTCTCTCTGCCCCTTCTCTGCTCACATGCATGCTCTCTCTCTCTTTCTCTCTGTCTCTCTCAAAATAAATAAATAAACTTAAAAATAAAATAAGAATGAACTTTTTATTAATTTCCTCACCATGAGGAAATTACCTTTTTTCTCAGAATGGGCTCTCTGATATCCAGCTGTTTGGTGGGGACTTCAAAGATTGAAATTGAAGCCCGTGTCCAGCATAGGAGAAGCCAAGTTCTAATCGTGAAACTCATGTTTTCTGAACATATACTGGTTGTCTGCTCTATTTTAAACTTCCTAGAAACTGAAACAACATAGACAAAAGTATTTTTAGCATGTTATTTACAGTGTTTAGCCCTAGGGAATTATGTTGGGAATCTGGGTCTTTCATATGTTACAGAAACAACTCAGAAAAAGGTGAAATTTACATAGGAAAAGAACATCATCATCAAACTTTGTCTTTTTCCACTTCTTCCCATACAACTGATGTTTTGGAAGATACTGAACAAGGCTCTTTCAACACTCAGATAAGGACAGCCATCAATCTGCAAACACATGATTAGGTCACAGAATTGGTTTACTCATGGTAGAAATGTGAATTTCTATATATTTTGCAAGAGCACAAATTGCTTTATTCCTTTTGTTCTTAGAGTAAATGTTTGCTGTATCCCTCAACTTGTTAGATGTTCAGTTTATAGGACAGAGTCCTGTGTCCGTTAGATACTGAACATTTCTCAGGTGAGAATATATGTCCTAAGACATTTTTTACTGCCAGTTACTAGCAATCCTCCATTTGTACCTTTCAGAAAAAGTTACCTTATCAAGATTAGATGTAAGTGTATTGAACTGTATGAGTTATATGTTCAAGGCAGTTCACTTCTAGTGCAGTTACCTATACAGAAGTGTCTAAGTTTTTTGTGTGTGTTTTTCTATGGAAAAGAAAATCATTTACATTTCGTATACTTTGACTTGGCTTGATTTTCTATACTGACTTTTGAGAAGGTTAGGTATAATTATACTTGTTGAGATTCAAATTCTATAAGCTGGCCTTCTTCTCTATCTTCTATAGAAGGTATAGTACAGCTTTTTCCTTAAAAAGAAATCGCTATTATTGATCACTAAGCATATACCAAACACTATGGTTAATATGTATGGTTTGTCCTTTAGTCTCTAAAAAATTCTTTGAGGGAAGTATTACTGCGTCCATTTCAAAGATGAAAAAATTGAGATTCTAAAGCCTTAAGGAGGCCAATTCAAAGATCCTGTCTTTTCTCAAGTGTACGTATGTTGTTAGGATTGCCCTCATTTTCACTCCCACACGATGGTATTTTTATTTCAGCTGGTATTTTAAAAGCATTCTTTATTTAGGTCTTCAAAACTGATTGAGAAAAAAAATGTTAATATGTCAATATAGGGGAAAAACATATCCAAATTTTTTAAGCACTTAGATTAAGTGTGTATAACTAATTGCAGATGTCTGAATACATTTTATAATGAAGTGGCCAACTAATCATGAAACAACAGCTATTGTTACTTGTTGTGAAGTGACTAAGTTTATGTCTTAAACTTTTGCTTTTGTCCACCTGGCCTTGTTTTCTCTTTTCTTTTGTGTGTGTCACAAGGTCTTCTCAACTTGCTGGTTCACTCAGACTTTGTCTTTTGTAACGCTTCTGTCTCCATCATAATATAATTTGCAAGGGGAGTTACTGATTCTGAATCCATAGTATAGAGGTAGTTCAAGGTTCTCAAATATTGCTGCCCTTCAAATAAAACTTCACTTTCTTTCTACGTGTTGATAAATGGTATATATTTACAAAGAGCATATTTATATTTTATTGAAGCATAATTTATATATGATAAAAAGGACAGATATAAAGTTTCAGTTTGATGACTTTGACAGTTGCATATGACCTTATAACCTATGTATATTCAAGATATAGAACATTTCCATCATTCCAAAAAGTTCCTTTGTGCCTCATTCTTGTCCATTGCCACCCCACATACTCTGAGGCAACAACTTTCCCATATATATATCACCATAAGTTTGTTTTGCTTGTTGAAATTTATGTGAATAAAATCATATAATATGTATTATCTTGTGCCTGGTATCTTCTGTTCAAACACGTTTTTGAGATTCATTTATGTTGCTGAGTGGTATTATTACTGAATGGCATTATGCTGTAGAGACACCACAATTTGTTTATTCATTCTCTTATGGATGGGCATTTAATTACTTGCAGCTTTTGACAACAGTGAATAAAGTGTGTATGAACATTTGAGTACATGTATTTGTGTGGGTATTTGTTTTTATTTTGGGAGGTAAATACTGAGGAGTTAAAATTGTTAAATCATAGGGCAGATGTCTGTTTAACTTTTCTAGGAACTGCCAAACTGTTCTTCAAAGTTATTGTATGGGTTTATTCTCCTACTCTTAATTCTGTATGAGAGTTCCAGTTAACTCCACTAATAATGATATTGTCGATCATTTTCATTTAGCATTCTAGTGGGTATGAAGTGGTATCTTAATGGGTATTAATTTGCGTTTTCCTGATGACTGATTCTTTAAGTACCTTTTCCTATGCTTAGTGGCCATTCATCTTTTCTGTTTGCAAGTTTCTGTTCATGTTTTTTCCCTTTTTAAAAAAAAAAAACGGGTTTTCTTTTTATTGTTGATTTATAAGAACTTTTCATATATGTGGATGTAAGTGGTTTTATGAATATAGGTGTTATAAGGGCCTCTCCTCCCTTTGGCTTACCTTATAATTTTCCTAATGATGTATTTTGTTATTCAGGGATTTTAAATTTTGAGTGAGTTCAGTTCATCAATCTTTTCACTCATAGTATTTTTTGTGCCCCCAAAGATTATTATGCCTCAGGTCATGAGAGTATTCTCCAGTGTCTTCCTTCAGAATGTTCTATCATTCTAGCCATTACATTGAGGAATGAGATAGGGATCAAAGTTATTTTTCCCATGAGGATATCCAGTTATTGCAGCAGTTTGTCAAAAATACTTTTTTCTTCATTAAATTTAGTTGGTGTCTTGAATAGAAGTTCAGTTGTCTATTGATAGATGCAGGTCTATTTCTCAATGATCTCTTTTCTTCCATTGATCTCTTTATCTAGCATCATGACAATAACACAAAGATTGTAGCTTTATTGTAAGTCCTGCCACCTTTGTGCTTTTTATCAAGATTTTTGTTTTGTTTTGCCTATTCTAGAGCCTTAGTTTTTCCACATAAATTTGAAAACAGCTTGTCAATTTCTTCAATTGGGATTGTTGGGATTTTCAACAATCTGTTGAATTTTCATTGGGATTTTCATTGGAATTTTGTTGAATGTATATATCATTTTGGAGGGAATGGACATCTTAACAATACTGAGTCTATTAATCTTTAAATATGCTAGACATATCTATTTATTTACATATTTAAATTTTATCAGGAATACATTTGTGTTCACATCATTTGTGTGTGATCATAATATATTTTAAGACTTATTTCTAGGTATATTTGATAGTTTTTCATGATAACATATAAGGTATTTTTTAAAATATAGCTTTAGGGGTGCCTGGGTGGCTCAGTCGATTAAGCATCTGACTCTTGATTTAAGCTCAGGTCATGATCTCCCGGTTTGTGGGATTGAGCCCACATCAGGTTCTGTGTTGAGAGTCTGGAACCTGCTTGGGATTCTCTCTGTCTCTGCCCCTCCCTCTCATTCTCTCTTAAAATAAATAAGTAAACATAAAATATATGTGTATATATATATATATATACACACTATATATATATATATATATATATATATATAGAGAGAGAGAGAGAGAGAGAGAGAGAGTTTTAAACTCTTGTTTGTTAGTATGTAGAAATACAATTACTTTCTGCGTATTGGCCTTGTAACCTACAGTCTTGTTAAATTCACATATTAGTTCTAAAACATTTTTTAAAACTCCATAGGGTTTTATAAATATATAATCATGTTACCTGCAAATAATGAAAAATTTATGTTTTCTTTTCCAGTCAAAGTGCATCTTATCTTTCCTTATTGCACTAGCTAGGTGCAATAGGACTTTCAGTATAATATCAATAGAAGTGGTAACAGTGGAAATCCTGGTTTTGTTTCCAGACTTAAGGAAGAAGTGTTCAGTAATTCAACATTAAATATGATCTTAACTGTAGGCTCTTCATCGATGTCTTTTGTCAGATTGAGGAATTTCTCCCTATCCCTAATTTTCTGTGAGTTTTTATCACGAGTAGTATTGAATTTGGTCCAATGGCTTTTTTTGGTATATATTGAGAGGCTTAAGTGTTTGTCTTACTTATTCTGTTAATGTAATGAATACATTAATTCATTTCTGTAAGTTAAGCCAACCTTAGATTACTGGAGGTAATTTTTTTTCACTTGGCAGCAATCTTGCCTCTCTCTCAAGCTTCAGCCTAGCACATGGGGAAATCGACCTCTGCTCCTCTGCTTCACATTGGAAAAAGCCCTGTGCAGCTCAGTGGTAAAATCTCTCAGCTCTCCTGTACATTGAAATCTCCTCCTTCAGTATGTGATGTCCCATGGGAAGGAGTAGGTGGATGGGCAAAATTCATTCATGCAATGGCTAGGGCTCCTCACGGCTCAAATCTCTCATGCCAGGCAACATGTGCTCATTAAAAGTTTATTACGAGTCCATCTGGTTTCTATGGAAGATCCTCTGCTTCCTGCAGCTCAGCCAGGAATAATACCAGCCATGGGTATGTCTTCCTCCAGGAACAGTCTGTCTTTCCCTGGATTTCATTTCATTTGGTTTATTTACATTCTCAGTTTTCTGATGGGTTTAACAAAAATGGATTTGGTGGTGTATCTGATGTTACTATAGGAGTGGCAGTCTCTTGCAAATTTTTGCATCTTAACCAGAAGTGGAAGTACTATATATTTAAGTTCTTTCCTTTAGCATTTATGCTACTCTCTCTATATTTGCATTTCCATCTCCTTTTCCCCTCCTCTGTGGTTTACATATTCAGTGCATTACAATCTATGCTGCTCTTTACGTTGTTTTTCCTTTCCTCTTTTATTCCTGTTTTCCGTGTTACTATCTTCATTCACACAGTACTTGCTCTATATCATCTGTTCAGGGCTTTTGTTTGTTTATTGTTTTTGTTTGGACTCCCACAATAGAGGAAAGAATATTCAATACTTCCTAACTTTCCCTAAGAAAATAATGTTTGCATGGAGACAGGCCAGCTATTGGACAGTCTTATTTGAAATAAGAAAATGAATTTACTCATGAAGTAAAGGAAGTTTCTTACAAAACCTTTTGGCCTTAGCAGAGTGGCCGCTTGACTCTGTGAAGTCGCCACATCCTTATTTCATGGAGATTAGCAGAACTGTATTTTGAATATTTTCAAACTTAGCTGTCTACAAATGTGTGTGTTAGAAACATTGTTTAACCTAGCTTAAAACACACACACACACACACACACACACACACACACACACACTAATACCTAGAATTAATTTGCCTTTTTTCCAATTAAAATAGAAATGATGATGGGTCGTCTGGGTGGCTCAGTTGGTTAAGCTTATGACTTCAGCTCAGGTCATGATCTCGTAGTCCATGGGTTCAAGCCCCAAGTTGGGTTCTGTGCTGACAGCTCAGAGTCTGGAGCCTGCCTCAGATTCTGTGTCTCCCCCTTTTTCTCTGCCCCTCCCCGACTTGTGCCCTCTCTCAAAAATAAATAAATAAATAAACATAAAAAAATAGAAATGATGACATAAGGTCACTTCCCATTCTCTTTTCAAAGCTGGGAAAGTTAATTAATGTTAATCACAAACATAGAGGACCATAATTTACCCTGTGTTTCCCAATGAACTCTTGTTCTGACTCTGACTTCCATTGAACATTCAAGAATGACTTTGAATTTTTTACTCTCATAAGTTTTGAGCAGTGAGCACTTTTCATTTTAGGCATCATGAAATATCACTGGGAAGAGTGGTTGGGGGAGTTGCAGGGTAATTCTGTTTTGAGCCTGTTGAGTCCACAAACTGGAGTTTAGTCATGTCAGTATAAATCTAATTTGATGGGTGCTTCCCAGAACTTTTAGGAAGTTCTCTGATCCCTTATCATAAGGGAACAGAAATGTAAGCAGTGAGGTTTGACCCAGGAATACAGCCTGTGTACATATGGAGCACCTTAACACCAAAACCTGATGAATCTTAAAAAAAATAAAATAAAAGCTATACCCAAATTTCAATTAGAAACATAGGTACATAAGTTGTAAGTGAAATAGCATTCAGTAGAATTCATCTGTGTGGAAAAAGAAAAATACATTCTGGAAAGCAAAAATGGCTCAATATCAGGACATCTATCAACCTAATCTATTTTATTAAGTAGGAGAAAACTCATTTGATTCTGACAATGGATGGTAAAGATGCATTTAATAAATCTAGTGGTCATGTCTAATAAAAAATAAATAGATTATATTACAGAAATATAATACAAAACTATCTGAATAAGATAATATAAATGTTCAAACAATGAAGTGCTAAAATCATTTCGATGAGACTCCTAATTAACCACTATCATCATTATTATTCAACATCTTCTTGGAGACTATAGAAAATACAATGAGAAAATTACATTACTTATGTAAAATTTGGAAGACAAGAAGCAAAACTATTTATCTATTGATGTGATTAAAATATCCGGAAATCCCAAGAGACTTTAGAAATAAAAACCAAATATGATTTGGTAAGTTGGTTGGTTATAAGATCAATATATTTAAAAATCAATAGCACCCTTCTTTTATAGCTTACGTTACATAGAAAAGTATAAAATCTTATTAAAGACTGTAAAATAAGGTCTTTACCAATAGGAAAACTTACTTGTGTTAGAAAATAATATAATTACCATCAATCCAAATCAATTTATAAATTTAACGTAATTGCAAATAAAATATTATAAGTATTTTTATGGAGAGGGATTTGGGGGATTGGATAAAGTGATCTTAAAATTTACTTAACTAAATCAATATTCAAGAATAGCCAAAGACATTTTTAAAAATAGTAAGATTTGCCTGATCAGGCATTAAAAGAAAACATAAAGCTACTGCAGTCAAATCTATGTGGTTTGATCATAGGAATAGACAAATAGAGAAGTGAGACAGAATATCAAATCTAAGAGCAGATTCCAGGAAAGCTGATAATTGACTCTATGAGGTAGATGGTTTAAGTCAGCAGGTAAAGAGTAGATTATTTAATACAAATGGTATTGGTTAAATGACTGTCCATCTGGATGAAAATGATAGTACAGTCATATTATATGTATAAAAATACATTTTACATAGATTAATTAAATGTAGAAACTAAATTGCATTAAAACTCTTGCAAGATAGTTTAAAAGATATATAATCTAGAGGCAGGAGGTAGGGAAAGTTTTCTTAATAATGGGAGTCCATAAGTTGACATTTAGTCAACAAAAGTTGACATTTGACTATATGGAAATCTACACATTTACATGAGGATCTATGGCATAGACAAGACAGAAAAAGTAGATATGGAAAACTATATGCAAGTCAAAGATTGGTGGATTAATCCCTATAATATTTAAAAAGTTCTTTCAAGTTTAGAAAAGGATATTTAAAGAGGTTGTCCTCAGAAGAATAAATCTAAATGACCAAGAAACATTTAAAAATGTTCTAACTGTATATTCTTGGAAACACAAAATTAAAATAGCAATGTGCTCATCAATTTTTACTAATAAACTGGCAAAAATTTTAAAGACCATTGCTGGCAGGGATGTGGGAAAAAGTGTACTCTCATGCACTGTTGATTTAATGTGAAATTTTACAACTTAAAAAAAAAACAATATGCCAGCATTTATTAAAATGGAAAATAAGTATGCATTTTGATTTGGCAACGTTACTCCTGGTTATTAACCTCTTCCAAGTAAAACACTTGTACTTGAGGATATATGGAAAAGGGTGTTTGAGCATTGCTCAAATAGTGAAAAATTAGAAACAGTGTGAATGCTTATCAGTAGTGAAGTGTGTGAAAAAATTCTGGTGTGTCCAAACTAGGGATATTATGAAGCCTTAGAAAAAGAAGGTGTAATTCATGGGAGTTCTAAAAGCAGACCTGGAAGATTCAGGAGGGACTGCATAATTGAGAAAAGCAAATGCCAAAAATAACATATAATCTAATTTCATGAAAACAAAACTACTAATGAAAAATGCCTTTATATATGTATGTGTGTTGTTTCTGTATTTAAGATAGTATATAATTGTAGATGACTGTTATGAGTATGTAGAAAATATAGGAGGGTTAAGGCAATGGGTTGAGTGGGGGAGGAGGGGTGTGGATGATGAGGCAGAGTAAAAGAAGAGATAAAGGAGAGCATGAAATAAAATAAGTGTGATAAAACAGTCATGTTAACGGATTTGCTGACAGAATTCCTTATTTTTAATAAATTAAAATAAATGTAACTTTTAAAAATGACTGCCATTCCCATTACTTTTATACAAAATATGTCATCCTAAGAGGAGTGTTCCTTTTGCATCTTGAAGATTCAATATGGGAACTCTGTCAGTGGTCCTGGATGAAAGGAAACTGCAGTGAACAAGTGGCAGCCTGAAGGAGTACTGGTGGGCACAGGGCAGGGGCTTCAGCATCTGGGGAGATGTGAGGGACCCACTGTCGGGGATCATCTGCATGGAATGGAGGCAGCAGCCAAAAACATCACCGAGCTCGTTCAGAGCAGAAGAGGAAGAAAATGGCAATCATCTGCAATACTTGAAGTCCGTGGGAACTCCCCGAACTAACTAGGGGGGTACTCGTCGGGGTCTCTTGGATCTGCAATCTCAGGGGGAAGCACCATCTTCCCATGCTACATTATAGTATGCTGTGCAATGAATTTGTGCTTCAAAGTAGATCTAGGAACATTTATCTTTCCACCTGCTAACAGTAGTCGAGTGATCTGATTACTGACTGCTGTGATTTGTGAGTCTGACTTGGACTCCGAACTGAGTTATTTCTGCTTCAATTTATTTCCCTCGTCTCTGGGATATTTCACTCATTCCTACAGTTTTCAAGTATCCCCCAGCTGTTACCGTTTGTTCAGCATCTTAGGCCATTCGTGCCTGGCTGGCCAGCCCTGTCTCATTCTTACAGCAGCTTTCTTGGCTCAGCTGATATGCAGGTGGAAACTCCGCGCACACCCTGTCCAATGCGGGTGATCCCTGAAACACACCGTGGGCACTGAGGACACATGTTGTGCTTTGGCCTCCCATTCGTTCTTGGTTTTGCAAAGCTGAAATGTGATGTGTTGCCAAAACATTTCTTCTGATCAGAAAGGAGCAGAAACTAGTGATTTAAAAGGTTAGACTGCTTCAGCTAGGAATAGCTTTTAATTACCGAAAGTTTCTATACACCGCACAGCAGGAACAAAAGGAAATTCTAAAGAAACATAGGCTTTCCTTAGAGCCATCTGAATGGAATGATAATTAAAACTAAGTTCAGGCTGGTATTTAAATTCACGTGAAAATTATTTTTAAACCTACTGAGCAGAGTCATGTACACCAAGGCAGAAGGTGATGTCACATCCTGAAAAATGTTAAGGGACATCTGTTTCCACATCCCAAAGATTTTCTTCTCATGTTGCCATGAGCCAGGTTTACTTAGGTTTCATGGCATTAAGTCAAGCTGTCTTTTAAGATGTGCTCATTGAGGATGGAGCTAAATGTTAAGGTGGCAGCTGTTCCTTACATCATGTCCTAAGGAATTCAGTATGTGAATTCCTGAAAATACTGGTCTCACATACAAACTCGGGTAATTGTTTTTAACCATGATAGAGAAAGCAGCCTTCAGAGGGCACTATGGAGATTTGTTTAATCACATATGGGGTCTATAGGGATATTTAAAATTTTATTTTTTATTTTTTTAATGTTTGTTTTTGCGAGACAGAGACACAGAGTGTGAGCAGGGAAGGGGCAGAGAGAGAGAGGGAGACACAGAATCTGAAGCAGGCTTCAGGGTCTGAGCCCCCGACATGGGGCTCGAACTCATGGACCTGAGCCAAAGTCGGACGCTTCACCAACTGAGCCACCCAGGTGCCCCATGGATATTTAAAATTTTAAATATTATTCTTCTCTTTTTTAAACTGCTATTTTGGTTTTATGAAAAGGGCATTTATAGTCATATTAGTGGTTTAAAATGTGTGAAAGCAGTTTCCCAAGAAAAGCTTAATTGGATAGGATTTAATATAAACAAGAAGTCACCCACTGCAAACCCCAGCAAGCCTCCATTTGGGGCATTTAAAGTATGTGCTAAAGCTACCATGTTTGCTTTTCATTCCTGAATTTAAGTTGAGGCATAGTGAAATGTAAATAGCAGCTTGCTCTGGCCTCAGAGCAGCAAAGAAATGGGGGCCTCATGATAGAACCTCTAGACAGGTGCATGCATATTCACACATACATATACACCCAGTTTTAAATATGAATATGTACATTGAGTAATATAAGGCTTTAAACATTAAGTAAGGCTTTAAACTTTAAATTCCAGGATCAAATTCATTTGTTGTCCCCCCAAAAAGCCAGAAATATCCTTAGGGCAATGTTAATATTCAGAGAAATGTTCTTCTCTCTGTAAAGAGAACTTTTTCATGTGGTGTAGGTTTAAAGGCAGAGCTTGTCTCTTAGATTCTGCTTCACTGCTTTCTCCATTCTGCTTTCTCCAGCACACATGTGCAATAGTTGCTTTCCCTGGGTGTCCCACCTTGAACTTGCAACCTAAACAAGTATCTGAGAAAAAGCAATACCAAACTGGAGGTGAACTATTGTAACAAAAACCATGAGGCATCTGAAAACGCCACCAGTGGATATAATATTTCTGAATGCTATTATGGGAAAATGCAGTGCATATAGTGTTAGAAAGTACTCTAGCAAGAACGTTTTCAAACCTGGGATCAGAAATACAACTCTTGGACCCTTCAAGGATTCCTTCTCAACTGTGATGCTGCATTGAGAGCACAGAACATACAGTTAAGAACTGGAAGTTCTAATCTCAGATCTGCTACTTAGTCGTGTGACCTTAGACAAGTTATCCATTTGGGGACTCAGTTCCCCCAGCTCTAAAATGATCATCAATCCTGCTCTGTCTACTACTGGAATGAAAACAGACTAACATATGTAAAAGTGCTCTGGAAACTGAAAACGTAGTAGAAATGCAAGTATCACCATAATTTACTGCAGATATTATTCAGATATTATTCTGGCACTCAGGGCATTCTTTCCTGAGTGACACTGGTATATTTCCAAGATCAGGATTAGTGGTTTCATGCTATCAGACTCCTCAAGGCTGACCATGTTTCCAGTGAACTGGTCAGTCTGGATACATTGGATGTTCTTGCCTGGTGACTTGTGGCTGGGTGCAGAGCCCATACTGTGTACCAGCCATGTTTCAGTTTGAGACATATGAACAGCAATGAATAAGAATCTATTTTTTTGTTGTTGTTTTAGCATTTCATTTATCTGATACTCTGCAGTTTGATTCTCCAACGTCCATTTCCTGTGAGTGTTTCTTTCCAAAGGGGAGAAAAACTGGAAAAGATGATTACTGCAAAGGCGTGCCCAAATTTTCCACTGTAGTCATTTTAATACTGATTCTCCTTCTGACTTGGGTTACACATAGCAGTGTGCCTGTGGGTCTGTCTTCTGAAACCACTGTGAAAAGGAGTATGAGAGAGAGAGGAAAAAAAAAACTCTTCTTTATGATTCACTTTTCAAATCATACTTCTACCTGATGGGCTGACCAGCAAATCACCTTTTCCCTCTTTTTCGTTCTTCTAACTCTGAGTTATTATCCAGTTTGATTTTTGACACATCATTCAAACTGCCTAATGTGAAAGGCTTTTATAGGATTCTTTGACCTTGGAGGGAGCAGAAAGTAAAGAATTCTTTTGTACCTTCCTCACAAACTTACTTCACTTTCCTTCTAACGACTTTTATTAGACAAAAGATTAGCAGAATGTTTCTTCTCTAGCCTGACCTCATGAGATTCATGAATGCTTAACTAGATGAGATTGTTTGAAGAGCTTCTGAGGCCATAGCCACCTAAAAATTGTGGAAAAAAAAGTTTTTTTTTCTATAAGGAAAATGGTTTAACCATTTGGACTCTCAGAAACATCAAAGATAGAAGGAAAGTTTTGAGTGTTATTAATTAATTAAACATCAGACCAAACTACAAGTCGTGTTACTGCATGACAGATTAAGGAAAAGGATTATCTTATTACTTTATAGTTATCTGTATCACTTCACCCTTTAGAACAGTGCTATTTCTTTTTGGGGCATCACAGAAAGTAAAGAACAAATAAATGACATAAAACTCCAATAATTACAAATAATTCATATATGCAGTATTACATTTGATCCTCCTAGGTACCCTGCTGTGTTATATAGGGCCCTGACATGTCAGGAAAGTAATTTTAAACAATTTGCTGAGGGTCACCCTGAAATCACCAGAATCTAAGTTTTCTGCTGTTGAATCCACTGGACTGTAAGAAGTTTCTTAGGAATAATATTAAAGTCCCTACCTCTTTTACTAATTTGAGTTTGATGATGATTTTCAATCAATTCACTGCTGAGGATAACCACACCTATAAATGTGGTTAACATTTTTAAGTGCTTTTTAAGTTGACCTTTAGTGAGAGGAATAGGGGAATTTATTTTTCAAAGGCACTATGGACATCTAGAGTAACTACCTTGGATAATGTATCTTGTTCACAGGGTCAGTGTACCTGAATAAAGGTGCTGAAATGCCCTGATGGCCTTTTGATTGTTTATTTCTATTTGGATAAGTGTGCCTTAGGCTACTGTGTAATAGCTTTGATAATTATATGATAGTACTATTTGGCCTGTCTCAAGTTAGCTGGCTTATAGAATGTGAGTCTTCTCTTTGGAAGAACTGGCATCCAAGAGAAGCTCACCCATGTTGTCAAGTCACCATGAGATCTTATCCCATAATGTGAAGACACAAATAGCCAAGTGAAGGGAAGAACTGTGTATATATATATATATATATATATATATATATATATACACACACACATATATATATATACACATGTGTGTATATATATATATATATATATATATATATATATATATACAGTTCTTCACACATATATATATATATTTAATTTTGTTAATGTTTATTCATTTCTGAGAGAGAGAGAAAGAGAGAGAGAGTGCACAAGCCAGGGAGGAGCAGAGCAAGAGAGAGGGAGACACAAAATCCAAGGCAGGCTACAGGCTCTGAGTGGTCAGCATAGAGCCCGACACGGGGCTGGAACTCAAGAACCATGAGATCGTGACCTGAGCTGAAGTCAGAAGCTTAACCAACTGAGCCACCCAGGCGCCCCGAACTGTATATCTTAATGTTATTTCCTCTAATGAGAAGTTCCTACAGATTATTTGCTATACTATGTTTAGTTGTGCCACAATTTATTAACTCACTTAAATATTTTTATACTTCCTCTGTATAAGAAGTATAAAGTTTCATGTGTTAAGAAAGCATAAAGAGGGGCACCTGGGTGGCACAGTTTCATGGGTTTGAGTGCTGCATTGGGCTCTGCATTGACAGTGTGGAGCCTGCTTGGGGTTCTCTCTCTCTCCCTCTCTCTCTTTCTGCATCACCCCTGCTCATGCTGTCTCTGTCTCTCTCAAAAATAAACTTAAAAAAAATAAAAATAAATAAAATTTTAAAAGAAGGCATAAAGAGATGACAAAAACATAGCCTTCTTTATATCAGTTTGATTTTCGTTATGATAAATTTGACATGGAGATGGGATATCCATGTGTAAATATCTAAGTAAGCATTTGGAAATAGGTGCATGCAATTAAGAGAAAGTGACAGGATATATATTGTCTAGAAACATCTGCCTGAGAGTAGCTAAAATAATTATTTCTTAATTTTCTTCTCACACAGCAAATGGGAAAGGTGTAATATCATCTGATTGTCCCTTTTACTCAGGAAGGCAAACCTGCCCCAGACTCTTTCTTGCAACTCATTGACTAGAATTGTGTCCCTCAGTGATAGCAAGGGATGCTAATAAAGCATGTATCTGTTCTTCTCTACTTTCTGGATTGGAATGTGCAAAAAAGAAGCAACTTGGAAATGACTTTTAGTAGGCAAGTAACCACAAGATTTGGAATAAAGATTTTGCATCCTTACAGAAGTGAACTTTGAACATGAGAAAAGCAAGAACAAAAAATAGGAGAAAATGATCAAAGTCAGAAACTTGGGGAACACTGACAGGAAGAATGAGAGATGATTAGTTTCAGTAAAAAGGTAAAGAGCAATCTCTCACCTGTTAAGATGGCTACTGTCACAAAACAAAAAATAATAATAAAAAAACACTAGAAAATACCAAGTGTTATTTCTCCATGGCTAGTTGTGGACACATCGGAACACTTGTGCACTCGTGGTAGAAATACAAAACGGTTCAGCTGCTATGGAAAACAGTGTGGAGGCTCCTGAAAAAATTAAAAATAGAATTACCATATGATACAACAATCCCATTTCTGGATATATCCAAAAAATTGAAATCAGAATCTCAAAGAGGTATTTATACATCCGTGTTGAAAGCAGCACTGTTCATAATAGCCAAGAGGCGAAAGCAACCTAAACGTCTATTATTGGATGAATGGGAAAACAAAATGTGGCATATACGTATGATAGAATATTATTCATCCTGAAAAAGGAAAAAAAAAACCCAAAACATCAAACTCTATAATTGGAGAACGCTGATGACATTATGCTACATGAAATAAGCCAGTCACAAAAAGACAAATTCTGAATGATACCACATATATGAGGTATCTAAAACATTCAAATTCATAGAAACAAAAAGTAGAATAGTGGTTACTAAGGGCTGAGGAGAGAGGGAAATGGGAAGCTGTTGTTTAATGAGAGTAGAGTTTCAGTTTTGCAAGATGAAAAAGTTTTGGAGATCTATTTCACAACAATCTGAATATACTTAACACTACTGAACTCTACACTTAAAAATGGTACAAATGGTACATTTTATGTTATGGTTTTTTTTTTTTTCCACAGTTAAAAAATTAAATTACTTCAGCTTTCTTCTTTGGTAGATTTGGGCTGCAGCCCACAAAGTTGAATTTCTAACAAGTCCCCAAGTGATGCTGATACTGCTGGTCCTCTGGTCATACCTGAGGATCAGTAGTTTAACATAAGACTTAGCGCTAAATACCATAATCCTCCATTTATATGTCTAGCTCTCCTTTAGACTGTGAACTCCTGGAACAGGGACCCTCTTGTTTGTCTTTGTATCTCCAGTTCTAACCCACTGTTTGTTCCTGAATAAATTTGTGTTGGATAAATAAAAAATACAGGGAAAAAAGATAAAAAGCAATAAGAAAAAAATATGGAGGGAAGCAGATAGTGCAGTGTCCTAGAAACTAAATAAGGGGAGAGTTTTAAGATGGAGAGGAAGGTCATGTTGCCTACATTTACAGAGATGTTAAGGAAGATGAAGAAAGACTACTGGTTTCAGTGATTAGGAGGTTACTAGTCTTTCAGAAAAAGCTGAGAGAAAAGCCAGAGTCCAAGGGGGTTTAGGAATAAGTGAGTGCTGATGCTGTAAATACAGGATAGCAAAACCAAGGAAGTGGAAAGGAGTGTCAGTGAACATACAGGAAGGGATTTCATTTAGGGTGAGTTTGAACACATTTTTGGAGAAGAAGTAGGCCACCTAAGCTAACTGTGGAAGTCCCTACGAGTTCTGCGGTAGTAGGTGGTGGGAGGCTCCAGAACAGAAAGCTGGAGATGGCTTGGTGATTGATTTTGCCTTTACTGGAGACAATAATTCCTCAATAATTATTATTTTTTTAATCATTAAAAAATAGCAGTATTTTTATTACAGTATATTTGTTATAGTCCCTTTTTTGGGTCAGTTTACCAAATGAGAAATAATGAAATGTTAAGCTCAATTGGGTAACAAGAAGACTCAAGAATTATTTTTTTGATGTGGTTAGAGATTCTGGTGGGAAAGAAATTGTTATATGAAAATCACCGGTAACATGACTTCCTTAAGGAATATGATGAGTGTTGTCTAATCACTTCTTAATGCTTATAACAATATCAATAATAAGTTTATTTTAATTAGTTTGACAAGACCCAGGTATCCAAAATAATTATAGTAAAAGAAAATCTTGTGGAAGAGCCAAGAGAAAGAATATATATGATATTACATTCAGTTGTGTTTTATATGCTCTTTCCCCATACCATCTCAAAACTAGTACAAATCTTTTTTTTTTAATGTTTATTTATTTTTGAGAGAGAGAGTTCAAGCAGGGGAGGGGTGGAGAGAGGGGGGGCAGAGGATCTGAATTGGGCTCTGAGCTGACAGCAGCTAGTCCAATGTGGGGCTCAAACTTGCAAACTGTGAGATCATGACCTGAGCCAAAGTCAGATGCTCAACCGCTGAGCCACCCAGGTGTCCCTCTTTTTTTATTTTTAATCTTTAATTTTTTTAAACATGTATTCACTTTTGAGAGACAGAGAGAGACAGAGCATGAGTGGGGAAGGGGCAGAGAGAGGGAGACACAGAATCTGAAACAGGCTCTGAGCTGTCAGCACAGAGCCCGACGCGGGGCTCAAACTCACAAACTGCGAGATCCTGACCTGAGCCGAAGTCAGATGCTCAACTAACTGAGCCACCCAGGCATCCCTATTTTTAATCTTTATTCTACATCTTCTTTTTTTAATATTTTTTTTTCAACGTTTATTTATTTTTGGGACAGAGAGAGACAGAGCATGAACGGGGGAGGCACAGAGAGAGAGGGAGACACAGAATCGGAACCAGCCTCCAGGCTCTGAGCCATTAGCCCAGAGCCTGACGCGGGGCTCGAACTCACGGACCGCGAGATCGTGACCTGGCTGAAGTCGGACGCTTAACCGACTGCGCCACCCAGGCACCCCATTCTTTATTCTACATCTTCTAAAATGTTTACCCAAATGAATTTTGCTAAAAAAAAGTCCAGATTATTGAAAAAAAATTATAAGAAAAAATGTTATCATGAAAGATACATCTTTGTTGAGAACAATAGTCTTTTGGATTATGATTAGGGTTGTGAGCTATACTCATCTGAATCAGGGCTTATTTCCAGTCTCCAAAACATATTAATTCTGTAAGCATGGGCAGTCACTTAATCATTCCGGGTTTCAGTTCATTAAACAATAAAATGGTGATAATGATAAATATTACAGAGGGTGGTTATAAAGATGAAGTGAGATGGTTGTTGTAAATCTAGTATAATGCCTGACATAGTAGCTGCACAGTGCATGCAAGTTGCTGTTGCTGCTGTGTTTAATATCATCATGATGATGATGGTGTTTATATTTCAGCACCGTAATTAACTTTGGAAAATGTTTTGTTATACTTTATTTGTGTTTGCTTGCTTTAAAATAACTGCAGAAAGATTCTCAACTGGGAATATGATAAAAGATAGTATCTAAATGACTCTTTACCTTACATATTTATGTTTAAATATATTTTATTTATATTTTGTAATGATATGTAATCATCCTCCTCCTCATCATAACAGTAGCTTTAATAGCACTCTCTATATCGCACACCATTCCCTAGGTTTTATATATTGCTCATTTAATCTTCACAGAATACAAAGAGATAGATACCATTGATAGTGTCTCCCACCTTTCAGGTGAGAAAACTGAGGTACAGAGAGATACAAAACCTAGAAGTAGATGTGCTTGGATAGGAACCAGGACATTTAGCTCCAGACCTGGTGTTCTTCTTAATCATTACATTTTAAATGATCACAAATAGCATGGTAAATGATCTATTTATATCTATTTATCTGTGATATCTATTATATCTTACCACAACAGTGTTTTTACTTGTATATTTTAGGTCCCAAAGGGAGCAATTCTAACAATTTCACTAAAAGGTATTTTTCTCTAAGTATTTGAGATTTATGATCTTAGGCTTTCAGAACCTTAAAAGGTCAAATGTTGTTACTCTATTCATCTTCTCAAATACTTTCTGCTTTATGAAAGGGCACCAATCTATTCAATATAGATGCAAAAATAGAATTTATGACACATACAGGTCTTGGCTCTTCAATCAGAGCTCTTTCCACTATGCCGCATAACATAGTGTCAGATTTTCAAAATAGTAATTGTTAAAGCCTGCAGCTATTTGAGACTGATCCCTGTTTTGGCAAAGAAAATAAACGGTTCAGTTTAAAGTCCTCTATATTTCAAGTCCAGAAGAGAAGTGCACTGCATGCCCTTGTGTTTATTTATTTGTGGGCAGATACAGAGGCTAAGTCCTTGGTTTGGGGCCAAGATTCAGGTAAAATCTGCTTAAGCCATCTTGTGCCACCCTATCTGCGGTGCTATCGAGGGAGCAGGACTCCGCATGGTAAAGACACTTGGGTTTCACTTCCAGTACCAGAAGATTGAGCTAATACTTTTTCCTGGAGAGGAAACACTTTTGCCGACAATTGGAATCGAAAGGATGTTGTCAACCTTGTTTTTCGTCCTCAAGAATATGGCAAGCTGCTCAGTCAGAGGCACGCATTCCTACCAGCTGTCAGAAATCATATGGGAACCAAAGTAAGGACTTGCGAAGGGAAACCTGCCCATCACTGAAATACCTCCCAGGCCTCTCTACACTTTTCCATTGCAGAACCAAATCCAGGTTATTTTTGCTGCCTTTATTAAATATTTTTTTCATCTTTCCTTTTATTCAATGCACAGCGTTATTATGTAGATATAAGACTTGGGGAATCTATTCAGAGTCTGAACTACTTTTGTCAAGGTGATTTATTTTTAAGGAAAATCTAAAAGAGATTTTAGAACTCTAGACAAACTCTATGGGGACTCATTGAGCAGAGATTAGTGTGCTTCATGAGAGTGAGTTATTTTTCAGAGCATACTGCTGGACACTGTCCCAGGCTGGCAATTGACTGTTATGAAGGCACTTACTTATATCTGGGACATGGACATTGGGGATGAACAGACTTGGGTCTGAGTATTGGCTGTCAGTGACCTTGAGCATTTAACCCTAGTTTCAGGTTTTCTCATTTATGAAAGGAGGTATAAATGAGAAAGTGAATATCAACTGCAATATTGTCCAACTAATCAATATGTCTATTGCTATCAATAGATTCCCTCATGAGTTTTCTTGGCATGTGACCTAAACCAGAGCAATGAGACATTACCTTACCTACCAGGATTGTGTTTTCCCTAGAAACATGGGAGGACGAAGCCTTCCTTCTTAGGAGATTCTCAGCAGTTTTATCTTGGAAAGAACCTAAGAATGTGGCCAAGAAGGGGAAAAATCAGAACCCCAAGAGTTCAGCTGATATTTAAGCACCAGGATGTAGGTATGCCTAAACAAGAGTAATCCCTGGAGACTTTAGGTGAGCTGACAAATTCTAACATCCTCTACTTTCTCTTTCCCTTTTTCCCTTCCTTTCCTCCTTCCCTCCATCCTTTCTTCCTTTTGGCTCTTCCCCACCTCCTCCTCTTTCACTATCACCTATGGAGAATAAGCTCCTTAGCGTGGCATACATGTCTCTGCTTGAAGTGACCCAGAATTATAATCTTAGTAAATATCTTTTTTTCTAACTCTCCTACGATCACCCGGAGTCCTATATTTCCCCACTGGGCTTGTTCTTCTTGGATTACTGGACATCCTACCGTGTCTCTACCCCTTTGTAATTGCTCTGTTTCCTTTTGCCAACTCTCTTCTTATGCTCACCTGCCTGCCTTTCCTGTGCAACTCCTGTAGGAAACTTTCCCTGATGTCCTTTTCCACTAATTGGGTCGTAATTTCCTCTGATCCAATAGGAAGTTGTACAAGCATACACTCCTGCAGTTGTTTTTGTTTTGTTTTTGCATATTATTTCATTCTAACTAGATTGTATGCCTTTTTTAAGTTTATTTATTTAATTTGGGAGAGAGCACACATGCATGCACGTATGTGTGGGAGGGGGTGGGGCAGAGAGAGAGGGAGAGAGAGAATCTCAAACAGGTTCTGGTCTGTCACCACAGAGCCAGACATGAGCTCGATCTCACAAATCACGAGGTCGTGGCCTGGGTCGAAATCAAGAGTCGATGGTTAACTGACTAAGCCACCCAGGCATCCTCAGATTGTACGCCTTTTGAATTGCAGGTAATATCTTTTACTACTCTATAACTTCACTTTCTCAGATTATGGGGTTTTTGAATGAGCAAATAAATATGAACAACCTTTTTTTTCTTTTTTTTTTTTTTTAGTAAATGGTTACATGCCATATAGGTATCAGTTATTATTTTATAGAACATGAAGGAAAAAGAAATTGATTAAAAATATTTTGTGACTGAAGGAATGGCAATATCATTGTCCAAAATGTTGAATTTTAGAAATGAAGGAAATTATTATTTGGTTTTGGAGACACTGAATTTAAGTTAATAATGGTACTATTAAAAATACCAGAATTTAAGTCCATGTTTAGGATTAGAGATACAGAAGAGAGTAATCACTTGATAAACCATTTATTAATATGATTTAATTTTATGATGTTAGTTGGAAGATGTATGAGAAAAGAATTAACTGTTTTAATTCCAGAAGCAAGGACAGTGACCTTTGAATGGGTTATTTTTTATTTGTAAATTATTTCTGCTGCTTGGTCTTACGTAGTTGCAAAGGCAGCGTGGTTTAGTGGAGCTCCATGTGGTAAGATTTTTGTACGTTTGCATGTTTTGATATTGAGGGACAGAAAATACACTGTGTGGTGGGCTTCTCCTTATTTGTCCATTCAGTGGGCCTGGCATGCAGTTATTTCCAACTCTATTTTCTGTTGTGATGGTTTACTGTCTTTAACTCTGGGTTAAATTCATAGAGGAATCAAACCATAATCCCCCCAGCCCAGAGAACACATTGGGATCTGGCCAAATAGATGAACTACATAGAATTGCAGAACAGGAATAGATCTTTAGTCCTATTGTAGTGACAGAGCCATGAACTTGGCATAACTTCTTAAACTCTGGGTGGAGCGTCTCTAGGGTGACTGGAGGAGATTTGTTACTATGTTTTAATCAGGGCTGGTAGAACATAAGGTTGAAAACACAAGCCCTGATGACAAGCAGATCTGTGTTTGAGTCCTGACACTGCTAGTCACTAACCACGTGACCTTAGGCAAGTTAATTAACATCACTAAAGCTTCAGTTTCCTATTTGTGAAACAGAGACAGGAATAGAACCCTCCTCATAGGTTAAGGGTATTACATTAGTTATAGAGCCCTTAGCAGAGTTCCTGGCCCACCAAGTTTCCACACATGTAATTATTTTTATTACTGTCCTTCATTATTTGACAATATCTGTTAGAAATTTTACATGAAGGCTGAGTTGAGAATTAGGGGAAGTTCAAGGGGATTGTGTGCTAAAGAAAGTTCACTCTCTCTTTGAGCTACTTGAAACAAGATAGGAAAAATCATGCAATTATTAATCATACGATAGCTATTGAGTCTCATTTCTGGATGGCGATGGAAATAACTGAGGGAAAAAAGAATGTAAGGGAGTCAAAGTATAACTCCCTTAATGACTGCATGTGCACATATAGATGTATTTATGAACAAACTAAACTAACATGTTAATCAGTAAAAAGATATAGGACATTCATCCTAGAGAAACAAACTAGAAGCATTCCAAATGTAGATAACTCTATTTTATGATAAAGAAACAGAAAAAAAAATAGAGGTACCTGGGTGGCTCGGTTGAGCATCCGACTCTTGATTCAGCTTGGGTCTCAATCGCAAAGTTGTGGGATCCAGCCTGGCATCAGCTCTGCACTGAGTGTGGAGCCTGCTTGGGATTCTCTCTCTCCCTCCCTCCCTCTCTCTCTCTCTCTCTCTCCCCCCCTCACCTGCTTGCATGCTCTGTTTCATTTTCTAAAAATTAAAATAAAAAAAAAAGAAACAGGGAAAAAATACATTTTATTTCCTCTTGGGTTCTCATGTGATACAAGAAGAAATTAAAAGTATTTTTGGACACCAAAACCAGGGACGTTGGCAAAAGCATGGTGCAAACACAATTTTCTCATAGAGATTCAGAAGAAGAGGTTGGTTGAGGAAGTCCAATCAGCATTTTCCCTGAGAGAAAATAGACATGACATCTTGTGTTAACAAAAGTGTTGTTGGTTTAAGGATTATTCTGAAGTATTATTTTAAATTTAATTCACATCTACTACATTCATACCCTTGGATTTCTCTGAATTAGGAATTCCAGGTAGTCCATAAATATTTTTTTCAGATCACATGGCTTTGAATGATAGTCTGCCACAGCACAGGGATGCTGCAGGGGTCAAGGACACTATGGCTTATTCATGGCTATTTATGAAATTATGCTGAACTAATTATTAGACATTGTTAATTATAAAGACCTGCAATTAGCCAGTTATGATTTGAATTTTGCATTCCTATGATGATTTCTATTCAGATTGAATCACCTAAAAGATAGAAATTTCTCTTATCTTCACATACCTCGATTATAATTAAGAACTAATATTTGTAACCATTATGAAGGTGTCAGAGTAGTTATTTTATCTATATCCCCCTTTTATATCCTTTGACATATACACATTCTCCCCCAGAGAATCAAGCCTCATGACATAAACTGTTGCAGTCAAGCAGCCAGCATGACCAGAATCCTTAGAAGATTCCTGTGGGGGGGAGGGGGAGGGGGGGTAGATATTCTGTGCTGCCTGTTCCTGTGAGATAGACGTGCAACCAGTATACTCAGAGGGAAGTCCTATAACATGCTATGACCCTTTATTAACATTATCTATTCATTTATGGAAAGGACCACGGCCTTGCTCATTTCCCACTGGCAAAAACCTTCGCAATTTTCCTTTACATTAAAAATGCAGTCCGGGGCGCCTGGGTGGCGCAGTCGGTTAAGCGTCCGACTTCAGCCAGGTCACGATCTCGCGGTCCGTGAGTTCGAGCCCCGCGTCAGGCTCTGGGCTGATGGCTCAGAGCCTGGAGCCTGTTTCCGATTCTGTGTCTCCCTCTCTCTCTGCCCCTCCCCCGTTCATGCTCTGTCTCTCTCTGTCCCAAAAATAAATAAACGTTGAAAAAAAAAATTAAAAAAAAAATGCAGTCCCTCTCTTGAATGGAGTCATGAGAAATGACAACATGAAGTTGACTGATGAAGGAAACTGTGGATATCAATTTCAAGGAACTCAGTGATATCATAAAATCCAAGTATTGTTGGGAAGGGCCTGTTCATAGCCAAGTGTCAATAATCAAGAAAAGTCTCTCAGGCCTGGGTGGCTCAAATGGTTAAACATTCAACTCTTGATTCTGCTCAGGTCATGATCTCACAGTTTGTGAGTACAAGCCCCGTGTTAGACTCTGCATTGACAGTATGGAGCCTGCTGGGAATTCTTTCTCTCCGCCCCCCCCCCCACTCTCTCTCAAACTAAATTAATAAGAAAAAACAATTTTAATGTCTCCCAGGCCTCCAAATTATACATTCATTCTCTTAACATTTCATTCTCTCCACCAGATCTTCCTTAACAGAGCAGTGACAATGTGATTATTTGGGGTAAATCCCTCCATGTCTCAATAATTCACTCTCACTTCCCTAATCCTAAATGCACTTAATCACTGCTTGTTCTTAATATAAATATTTCACTTATTCTGAATTATGCATTACATTTTCTACCACTCTGTATTTCCTTCTATATGTTTCCTGAAGCACCAAAGGTATGTAGAATAATTTGTCAGTTAAGTGCCTAACATGTAACAATTTTTTTTCTCCAAAAACAAGGAAAGATGGAGATAAACATTTCAGCACTGAATTAAGGAAGATAACATAGCTCTTGTACCAAAGAAGTGTAGAGCTATTTTCCTGTTCTGAGTAGCACCAGGCAGAAGGAAGCTTATGTCTGGCATTTATTTCTTTAATTGATGATTATTGAGGTGGACTGGCCATGTCACGATGTCTTATGCTTTAAGGACTAGAGTATTTTAAAACATTCTTCCAGGGGTGCCTGGGTGGCTCCTTTGGTTAAGCATCCAGCTCTAGCTCAGGTCATGATCTCATGGCTCATGAGTTTGACCCCCACGTTGGGAGCCTCACATTGGGTTCTCTGCTGTCAGCACAGAGCCTGCTTCAGATCCTCTGTCCCCGTCTCTCTCTGTACCTCTCCTGCTTTTGTGTGTGTGCTTGCTCTAAAGAGTGAATTAACGTTAAAAAAAAAAAACACTTTCTTCCAAAACCTCTGAATTTTTCTGTATTCAATGTTGTATCTTATTTAAATGCCAAAACAGGTTTTTGAAATCTCAAATTATTGATTAACAAAGGTGATTTACTATGTTCTAAATTCCATTTTAACAAATAAGCTGGTTATTTTGTTTGCCTTGCCTCCACTTGCCCACAACCATTCTCCACACTTTGTCATGCTCTGGCCTCACCTACCTTAGGACCTGAGCTCTCTTGCTTTCAGCTTTACATGGAGTCCAGCCAATGTGAATCTCTTCTAGAGATCAAGAGAACAGCAAGAGAGAGAAATCTGACCACATATAGCCCCCATTCCCACTCCTACCCTCGTTCAGTTTCTAGAATTGGCTGCTTTCCTCTCTTTCCAGAGTCCTTGTCCAGTCTTCAGCAATACTCCTGGCCCCATCTGTCACCAGGTCTCAGAAAATGAAGTCCCTTCTTTTTCTTTTCCACTAGGGGGACACCAACTGCTGTGGCTACATTCCCTGGTGTTTCATGGGACCTTTTTGCACTTCTTGACCCTCCTACACCTCTGTAAGAGGTTCCTTTTATTAATCCTCTTCAGACAAACGATTTTAAGTGTGCCATCTGTTTCTTAGCGGGCCTTGACTGATGCAGCAAATGCTCCTTGCTTCGTATATATACATGATTTTTTTTTTTTTTACCTAACATTATGTTGATGGTGATACCTTTAAGCTTCAGGATGTTAAAATTTATTCCACTCTTTCCTCTTTATTGACTATATTTTATTTATCTTTGCATTTCTGAGTCCACATCAACCCCTCAGCACATTGTATCTCTCTTAGGATGTGTTACAGAAATCCTTGTTCAGTTGAACTGAATTGAATTCACACTTAATTTTCTTGTTTTTATTGCATCAGACACGATGAGTAATAATGCTAAGCTGCACATAGATTATTGAGTGACAATCTGCCTACATAACATTAAAACGGTCATTTATATAATCATGTTGCACATTATTTCTTCTTTTTCATTTAGGTGATTTACTTTAGTTATTCTCATGCAGAAACTTAATTAATGACTCTTTTTAAATTAGAAATAGCTCCCTCTGATAATATTTTATAGAGCCATTGATTCTTTAATATTTATGCAAAAATTATAGTTGTCATTTTATAATATGGAAAGACACTTTTAAAAACTATTGTTGAATTAAGGTAATTATAGGGTAAAATTGTATATAATCAGGATGTAAGGTCAAGTGGAAGTTACCCCGAGTAGGTGAGGAAAATGATTATTTTGATGAGTATTAGTAATTTGGAGAAGAAAATCATTGTAAAAATTTAATATTTTTTTTATAAAAACAGTGATGTATGATCTATAATGATGCTTTGTGGTTTTATGCCTCACTGAATCTTGGCTGCTTTTGCAAGGCACATGCATTATAATGAGCTGCTGTGTGAAAATGACTAATGTTGTGAATACACATTGCATTTAATTGATGTAGCCACATGTCTGAAATAAATGTTCCTTGTAGTGTCAAGTGTAAACCTCTCTAGATTCTTCAATGTGCACTGCCCACATCTGAGTGTAAAAGTAGGAATCTGAAAACTGCAGGTTGCACTAAAATGGAGGGCTGCAAATGCTCACTTCTTTGTACGTCTTCAGCCTATTACTTATGGGTTGTTTGTATTCTAGTAAATCATCTCTGTAGAGAAGCATAAATAACATTCTTCTTTCGCTGTTAAAACCTGCCCTTCCTTCTCCATGGTCTCAGTTGATTTTTGCATCTGCATGTGTCTAGTTTATTGAGAAGACTCAGCTCAGTGGGGAGCAAACATGAAATGATTTTATTTTTCACCAGTTTTTGCTCCCCTATTGTGTTATGTCAAATTCCTCTTCCCAGCTGGGTAGTGGATCCCTTAACGGCATCCTAGGCAGATACCATAACTCTCAAGTCATTTCCCATTACTCAAATTCCGTCCAGTTGAAATTTCCAATTGCATTTCTTATACAAAACTTTCCCTTCCAACATCGTGAGCCAGACTCAGGGCTCCTGGATCTATCGGGAAGGCCTGGCTTGCTTTGCCACTCTTACCAGTTCCTTACTTGGGAGCCCAGGGCAGGATTGGTTGACTTGCCTTTGGGCACTTTTGTCCCCCCACTTTTCCTCATGTACTGAGGAGGGGAGAAAGAAAAAAGGAAAAAGAATAGTTTGTCTCTTACCTGACTGGAGCTGTTGTAACTTTCTCTTTGTTGATTACAACTACTTCCTGGGCTATGGCTCTCCGGTGGGCAGCAGGCATGCATTTGCGGGAGGGCTCTGTTGAGAGGTCTCCCTTCTGCACAATCTCTAGAACCTGATCACGTTCATGTACACCATAGCCTCCTGCTATCTGAGGTCCCTCACTTGGCTAGCAGTCCTTTTCTGTGAGGTGCTGGGAAGGTGGTTCCCATCGAGCTCTCTTCAAAGATGCACACTTAACTATGGGAACCAAATACTGGAAGTACAAGCTGCAGTACTAAAATCACCTGTCTCGGTCTTTGGTCTTTTGTCAATCTATTTTTCCTTTGCTTAACTAGATACAGGGAAAATCAGGGATACCCTGCACTAAGGGAAACCAACGAGGTGCTAGAATCTTAGTCTCTGTTAGGGATTCTCTCAGATCCCATTTATTTAGCTTGTTTATAAGCGAGGGGGAGATTTTACTTCCCATGAGGCCAAGAACCTATTGCTCTTCATTACCCCTTTCCTCTCTCCTTTCCCTATGGTTTTTAATAGGTAAGGGAAGTCAGGAAGCTGGAGTGATGTTTGCGGGCAGTAGAGCTACTTCACCTGGGTTAGAAAGCTCTTAAGATGACAAGCCTTTACTGTTTGCAGTTCTTTGTAGAATATGGGGTACTCAGATTCTTTATGTTGTTAGCATTAAGCATTAATTGGTAATTTGGAGAAATAGGAAAAATCCCATTTAAGATCATGTTACCTGTTCTCTCATACTCCTGTGGGCAGAGGCACCAGAGAGAGATGTTAGCAAGAGTAAAGTGAAATAACCACTATATCTCTTTTCTGGAATCTCTCCAACCTCACACCCTGTCCCCTACTACCTCCATGCAGGGGGTAGTTAATCCCAGAGCTCTGTTAACCAGATCAGTAGGAAGAGTGTTGGGTGGAAAACAGCCACTCAGATTCTGGTCTGATTGCTGCAGAGCTCAGCAGCTCTCGGTGACTTCCCCCTCCCCTGCCTCAGATAATCCATCTTGGGAAATGCAGATGAACCTGCCTGCCCCTACTTATCTTTCAGAGTTGTTGGAAGACAAATGAGATAATATCTGAAAACCCTTTGGAAGAAATGTGATATATAAATCTAGGGCGGTGTTATATATGAGACACCACCTTAATCATTCTTCCACCCACTACGAGACGTCTTCGTGCTGTTCTAAATGTAATAATAGAAAGATCCCTGGACTCACCGAGTTTTGAAATCATAGTTCCGCTTGGCTTTGAGCACTATCTGACTCTATATCTTTAGGCAACTTATGTCATTTCTTTATGTTTACTTTCATATCTGAAAAATGTACAGCAGAATGATAGTACTTACCCCTCAGAGGTACTGTGAGGGTCAAGTACACAAGAAGCGAGAACAGTCTGTGAGACGTATAATAGACTGAAATCTATCTGAGTGTCTATGAATTTATATGCATACAAAATAATAAAGCCCCATGTAATTATATATAATATATCCCTATACTTTTCTGTATGCACACGTACTTGTCACACATATTCCCTCCATTTAGGTTAACTACATGGTACCATTGGAAGAGCGGCCCTTGAAATTTCTAAGATTGATATACACAAGTGAAATAGACGATTGACTGTAATTCATTTTTATAGTGATTGGATTTTGCCACAGTTGCCTGTGTGTGTACATGTACCTGCACATGTAATACCAGACTGTCTTACAGGTTCCTAAATTTGATTCTAAATCTGTACTTTTTCATTTCTCTCCTTTTACCGTTATGTTTTTAATCATCTGTGTTCTCCCCCTTAAGGCTGATTTTTTTTCTTTTCTGTTTATTGATTCCCAATAGGGGCATGCATAATTCTTACTTGTGTTAACTACTCCAATGCCCCTTCCTACCTCTACTGAAGATTTGAATTTGTGCCAGATACCATATCCGGTTTCCTCTCTCTTTTTTCTTCTGTATCTATGGTTTATTTTCTTAAATCAGCCTTATTAAAGCACAGTCACCCTTATTCCTTAGACCAAACTGGGTCCTCACCAGGTGCTGCCTCAAGGTAAAGTGTTATAGGAAGCAAACAAATAGAATGATTTTTCTTTTCTTTTCTTTTCTTTTCTTTTCTTTTCTTTTCTTTTCCTTTTCTTTCCTTTCCTTTCCTTTCCTTTCCTTTCCTTTCCTTTCCTTTCCTTTCCTTTCCTTCCCTTTCTTTTTTCTTTTCTTTTCTTTTCTTTTCTTTTCTTTTCTTTTCTTTTCTTTTCTTTTCTTTTCTATGAGCTACTAAAGTTTCTTACATACAACCTGCAATTCTGGAAATGCCTTTTTAGCTTTCTCACTCTGGTCTGCCTTTCTCCTACTCACTCACCTTCATCTTCTACCTCCATTGAAATAATAATCCTCAACTTCATGGTCAATTTAGGCATGCTCCCAGGAGACCTTCCTACACTCCAGTCATTAGAGATCTCTCCTTCCTCTGAACTCCTGTAGTATCTATTGCATGTTTATATCACCTGCTGCCTTTAGGGTTATTTGTGTATATGTTATTCTTTTGTACTAACCTGGTACTTTTTGAAGTCATGTTGTATTTACTGTTATATTTCCCCCATCACTGAGCATGATACCTTAAACAAAATAAATATAAGACCAAAGTCTGTTGACATAATGATTTAAAATATAGTTTATAATGTTGATAAATACCTACAAAATTCATTATTTTATTCATTCTCATGCCCACTATTTATCTACTGCTGTGGTAGATGACAATATATACCAATAAATAGGGCATAAATGTTCATTACTCTCACAGAACCTGCAGAGGAGTCAGATAGACACAAACAAACCAACAGATTAAAAACTGTAATCAATGCTAAGAAGAAATTGGATTTTGAGATATTAACAGGATGAGATTTAATTTTATAAAGGGTAATTGGGGAAAGTGTCTTTGAGGAAGTGATACTCAGTTGGAAACTTGAAGTCCCTCAGCATATACATCCACTTACATATCATCAACTGAAATCTGCTGGCCAGCTCTAAATGACAAGGAAAGCTGGGAAAATTGCCACGCCTAACAAAACTGGGGTTCTGGTAGTAAGGAAGAAGTGGCAAATTAACAGGAGACGGGCAAATCACAGTGTCTGTTCTACCAAAACTACCCATGCCTTTGCTAGAGATTAGGCTGGCCATACAGTAGGATAGGAGTCTTGATGATATTTTAATTTAATTTTATCTGAGTTAGGAAACCACCAAATGGCTTTAAGTAGAGAGACACATAATTCTATATGTATTTTTAAATGATCACTCTAGCTACTATGTGTAATATGGACTAAAGGAGGTTAGGAATAAACAAGTAGAGCAAATGGTGATGGCTGGACCAGCAGAGCAGCAGTGGAATGGAGACAAGTGGTTGTATTTTAGATATCCTTAAGAGACAAAATCAATTACAGACTTAGGAAACAATAGGATAAAGTGGTTAGGTAAAGAGAGGATATCAAGGATGACACTCAAAGGATGTACACAAAAAGTGACACGTATACACTAACGAAATGAAATAACAACCACATAGATGTGTATGTATAAATATATACCCTTGGTGTAAACTCAGCTTCTACAAGAAAGGTACTAATATAGATTTTTAATCACTTTAGTAGGTTTTTCAAACTATTTGCATGGCTATTGGATTTGGAGTCTGCGTTTTCCACCTGACATTTTACAAATGAAATCACTTTTTTTGTGAACTGACATAATTAAAAAGTATTCCATTGCATTGTAGTTACCATAATCATCATCTTTAACTGTTATCTAAAATTATGTTTTCCTTTCTTGTAGTATGTAGATCTCTGACCTAGATCCTGTGGGATTTGTAGAATTAACATAGATATTATCCCATCACTAAAATGACCTAAATTCTTCACAGCCAGATTATAGTGTTAATTATTTTCAGTGTATCAGTAACTACAGTTGGCATTGTAATAGGAAATAGTCTTTGAAAATAAAAATGTCTGAGATGTATTTTTAGGGTGCGTTTCTGTGAATTTCTTAGGTTTCAAATATGTTTGCTCCTATAGTGATGATTTTTAAATACCTTGACTCTTGACACCTTTCTATCCAGCACAAAAATACGGATGGCTTTAGATGACCAGCTGCTTCTCAGGAAGACAAAGTAGTAAATATTGTTAATAATCATAAGTGAGAAAATTTTATAACTTCACCTGTTTTATATCTGCTAGATTGGCTGCTTATTCATCCTTCTAGATAGCAGCCTTTGAAATTATTAGCTTAGTTACCAGTATGTGTGAAATATGCTTATATTAACACTAGATCCAGAATTCGTATACATGTTACAAGAATCCTGATCTCAGTATCTGTCTTGGGGGTCATTTTATGATTACAATTACCTCAAATAACATTTCCTTTACTATTTCTTGACAAGCTCCTCTTATAATATGAAATGTAACTCAAAAGAAAACATATTCTAACATTCTAGTATATTTTTTAAAGACTTGAAATTCTTTCTACAATAAATACTAAGTAATGATAGTTATCACAAGTCCCATTTTTTTTAAATGGCCACACAATCCAAACTTAGAGAAAATGGCATTAAAAGTTAAGCATGACCAAATAAACTTGGACATGAAAATGAATTTCTTGCCCAAGAGGGTTATTTTAGCTTCTACAACAAGTGATTACAGTAGGTTATGGGATACCAAGATCCAGAGATCCTTGAAAAAAATTGAATCAGGATAGCACAAAGCTTAAACTAAAGTAGATACAGTCAAGGTATTATTTTTGAGTTAAGAACTCTTCAATGTTATTTACATGGTGGTGACAAAAAAGGAGAGAAAGGTACTTAATATATTTTGGAAAACATACATAGCGATTTGTTATCTGATAAAAGGTTTCATAATTTTGGTATTTTTGCTACTTTCTTTTTCCATTGCTACAATCAGTAAGACTAAAGGAACTTGTATGGGTGAAAATGGGAAGAATTCCAGGTGATAAACATGAGAGAATACCCAAGTGAAGGGAGAACTGGAAAATGCAAACTGGTAATAGTCATCATAGTAAAACTTACCTCTGTAAGCACTTAAATTGTAGGCATTTTAATTACTTATAGATTTAATCTTCATGACAATAACATGAGGGTAGGTAGGTACTATCATTTTTGTGACATATTTTTACAAATGAAGGAGACAAGGCATGGTTCCCTTGAGTGTGTGGCCCAGGGTTACGCATCTTAGTTGCTAGTGGAGACCAAAGACAATTAAAGAGACAGGTTCCAGAGCCTGTTCTTTATCAGTCCTCTTTGCCACCTTTTCAACAAAGTAGAAAAGAATACCATGGTTGGAATCTCAAAGGTTATTTCCCAGCACAATGGGCAATATGGTAGATGCACGTGGAGTGTGATGTAACAACGCCAGCAACAGCTACTATATGAAGCCCCTCAGAAGGCTAATGACACTCAACTGGGATCCTTTTCTGAGGGATCTCAACTGATTTTTCCAATTCTATACAGGCTGATCACTGATGTCAATAGGTCAAAACAGCCACTTAGACAAGGATGTTATTTGGAAAGGCAAGATTACTTGCTTGGCTCTAATGTAGCTTTCTCACCACTGTTCAGTTGAGACACAGCAATTCTGTTTCTAGGTATATACCTGAGGCATCTTTAAGCATGCAGCTTCCCAGACTCACAACTCAAGAGTTTGGGGCCTTGAGAAATGCATTGGCAACAGGTGTTCCATGTCATAATCAGGAGAGTTTGGGAGATGCTGCTCAGTATGGTTCTCAACCTTGGCTGAATGTTGGAGTCATCTGGGAGATTTAAAAAAGTGCTGATGTCTTGATCTGACTGCTTAGTGTTCTAACTTAATTGGCCTCTAGTATAGCTTGGACATAAGCAGATTTTTTAAAGCTCCCCAGTAGATTCTAATGTGCAGCCAAATTTGAGAATCTTTGCTCTAGAGCAAAGCTGCTCAGCCAGTATTACCTACACATTCTTGTGCTAGAAATTGGGAAAGGTTTTCAATCCATTGAGATTTGACTCTTATCAGCCCTTAGAATAGCCAGGTGTGTTTGGTGAGGCAGAAGTGACTGGTGCACTTTGACTATGAGCAACCTCTTCTCTTTATTGCACCCTATAAATATGATCATTTTGTAGGTTTGTCATGATCTAAAACAGAATGGCTGGCATAGCCCTAGATCTGGATTTTGAACTCTCTAGATAATTATAATGTTCAAGCAGGGTTGCCACACAGTCTCCTAAAATTTCTTTGCAGCATTTTTGTTTTGTATTAGTATAAAATTACAAGAGATATAAATGAATATCTCATAAAATGAATAAATAAATTGTATATCCATAGTATTAGGGCAGTTAAAAATGAATGAACTCTTTACATACATCTAAAATAAAAACTTACAGATGCACACATATTTACTAAAGATGTAAAACAAGCATGGGAACAATAAAAACTAAGTTGAGGATAGTTACTATTTTTGGAATTGGAGGAAGAGAAATGGGATTGAGAAAGGAATCACAAAAAACGTAATGTGTTTATCTGTATCTTTCTTTAAAAAGTAGGACTAAATCGAATATGGCAAAATGTTAGCAGATTAATGGTAGGTTTCTGGGTATTTGCTACGTTATGTTTTTTTATCCTCTCTAGTTGTCTATGTGTCTGAAATTAATTACAAGTTAGTTAAGAGGTCAGAAAAGAAAAAATTACAATAGACTAAAGCACAAAATGATAAGATGCTAATGCCGGAAAGGACAGCAAAAATGCCCATATTATGTTCATGAATATGAGGGCTTTCCTACAGAAAGGTGAGGTGCCTGTAGATGACATTTGAGTAGAAAGCCATGAGTCATGAGCACTGCCTGACCCCCCCCCCTTGTGCATTGCTCATGAGAGAGGTGATGATTGCCTCGGCTTCTTCACCTCCAGCTCCTCATCAGGGCTACAGAGCCTGGTCTCTGCTTTCCCCTTGAACCAGGATCCACAGCATTTCCACCTGCTCCCACTTGCCTGCTCAGTCTGCCCTCTCAATCTGGCTCCCTGTGTCTCCTTTCTCAGCCACAACCATAGAATGAGAGTTTTCAATCATATACTCAGCAAAACCCTAGATTCTTGCGCCTCCTCTACTTGATTCATTCTGGTTTTCAGCCTGGATAATTTCCATTGTTTAGGTACTTTCATCTTCCTAGAGTACTGACTATGGCTGGAGAAATTTGCGAAACCATGCTGACTGGATTCTCCCACGAAGTCGTATTAGTGTCATCTCAGCTGCTCCAATGCTGCAGTTTGCTTTCCTTTCCATGCTTTGTCACCGCTGTCATGTACTGATCATAGTGAAGTCCCCAGACTCATCAGGTGATCTATCAAAGCATACCATCATTCTCTAGGAACTAAGGTCTAGATAACTGAAAATAGTGAAGCTGACTATGTTTTCCTCACATTGTCTCCTCCTCATTTCAAACATTAGTGTAAGATTTATATTCTTTCCTTACTTGACCCCTGTCTTGGAGATCATATGTCGTCTTACACATGTAAATTGTCTATTGTTGTTCTTGATCTTTTTTCCTCATGGTTGTTGCCTTTAGAATCCTCATCTAGTTTATTCTGGTAGGTGCCTAACCTCTCCTCCTAACCATTCATTTCCTCTGTAATCAACCGTATTCATTGCTATCAGAAAGATTTTCTTAAAAATACCACTCTAGTTATTTTATTTTCAGCTCCCCTTTACCTTCTAAAGTAAGGTACATTCTTTTATAATCTGTCTGTAAGCTACATTTATGCTCTTTTTTCTCATGAATTTTTTCTTTTTAGACCTTACATCCTTATGAAACCAATCACTCATTTGTGTTTGTTTGTTTAATTAACTCACTGCTCTCCCCTCTCCCTTTTTTTTAAATTTTTGTTAATGTTTATTTATTTTTGAGAGAGAGACAGAGACAGAGACAGAGACAGAGAGGGAGACACAGAACTCGAAACAGGTTCCAGGCTCTGAGCTGTCAGCACAGAGCCCAACTTGGGGCTGGAACTCAGGAAAGGTGAGATCATGACCTGAGCCGAAGTCAGAGGCTCAACCAGCTGAGCCACCCAGGCGCCCCTCTCCCCTTTCCCTTCTATCTAGACTTCCTTCCTCCCCATCTGTCCTGGCAAAAATCTTACCCTATATGTAAAGATTTAGTGCAAATATAACGACCTTTGTACATTTTTTAGATCCCTTAATGTAATATCTTCTTCCCTCGAACTTGGGCTGTAATTTGTCCCTTTTCTCTAGCACTGTATCATCTCATACATGTTCAACTAATTGTGTGAATAGTCCTATTTTTTTTTTTTTGCCCTTACAACCTTAAACATTCTGGAGAATAAAACTGCATAGTTCTCATATTTGTAGTCCTACAGTACCTGTGAAAATAGATACATTTAAAAGAGTATGCATCTTATTGTATCATACCGTCCGTTTCTCTTGAGGTTAAGAAAGGATCAGTAGTAGTAGGATTGATCAAGACTGTCTTTATATAAAAAGGGGTTCTGTCAATGAAATTAATTGACAAAGGTTTAAGGGTAAAACCTTTGATTTTCCTAGCCCCATGTTCTGGTATGCTGAATGGTATCATAAAGTTTGCACGATTAGACACTGCCTGCCTTGGATGTCTTAGTTTTGCCAGAAACTTTAGATTCTCTTTTGTGTTGTAATATAAAGATTCTCTGGGCAGAACTGTAATTGCTTTCCTCAGCTGAGAATGTCATTACTTTTCACAATAGATAATAATATGTGTTTAATAAATAAACTTACCAAATCTGGTTTATTTTCGGTGAAACCTGCCTGCGTACACTTCTGCCCCTATTGTTATGATTATGTGTTTATTGAGTGCCAGTTATGATGTAGACATTGGACAGAAGCATAATATTGACATGGTTTCTGTTTGTTAGAATTCAAACTAATGAATGATCTGAAAGCATCAATCAATGACCTCTGTCCCTAAGGATATATTCTATTGAAAACAAAGGAAATCAAATTTGCATCTAATTTAACCTCTTCTGTCTTGGGTTGGTAGATTATATAGGACACAGAATCTTTGCAGCTCCACCTATAAAGAGGTGGAGTCTATTTTCCCACCCTTGGAATCTGCCCCATCCTTGTGACTTACTTTGACCAGAATCCAGCAGGAGTGACTTAATGGGCTTTCTGAACCTCTATTTCTAGAGGCCTCACCACTTCTACTTTTGTCCTCTTGGAATGCTTCGAGCATTATGTAAAAAGCCCAGATGAAAGATCACATGGAGAGAGAGTCCTAGATGTTACAGCTGTTGCAGACATCCTAGCTGTGGCCCCAGGCACATGAGTGAGGGTATTTTAGAGCATATAGCCCTTGCCAAGCATCCAACTGACTGGGCTTCATGAGTGAGCCCAGATAAGATGAACAAAACTGTACAGTCCACTCACAGAATCATGAGAAATAATACATAATTAATGTTATAAGGAACTAAATATCAAGATTTTTTTTAAGCCGAAATGGGTAACTGATATACCAGGCTTATGTAGGTGGGTTTATTTAGCTTGATGCTTTAATTTTTTTTAATGTTTATTTATTTTTGAGAGAGAGAGAGAGAGACAGAGCATAAGCAGGGAAGGGTCAGAGAGAGAGGGAGACACAGAATCTGAAGTAGGCTCCGGGCTCTGAGCTGTCAGCACAGAGCCCAACGCGGGGCTTGAACTCACAGACCGCGAGATCATGACCTGAGCCAAAGTCAGATGCTTACTTAGCTGAGCCACCCAGGTGCCCCTAGCTTGATGCTTTAAACTCTGGAGGGTGCCCATGCAGAATTTCCCATTCATCTAATAGCATCTAAGGTCAACCCAAAATAAAGATCATTGTGGTGAAGATTGGACCTCTCTGAGTTACAGTTTCCTAATTAGTGATATGAGGGCATTGGATTTAATGCATTTAAGATTGTTCTTTGCTTTGTATTTCATAATGCCAGTTAATTTTGATAGTTGGATTTTCTGGAAGAATTGAAATTCATGATTCTAATTTTCTTCTTTTTCCTTTCCCTGAATTGTTCTGGCAAGTTTATTACTTGAGTGTCCAGGATAGATAAAAGTTACAAAATGGAAATGAGTGAGAGTTCTAAGTATATGGGATAACAAGAATCCTCCTCCTCTGCTTTTCCTGTGAAAAGCTTATATCTCCTGCATATAGATGGGCTGTGCTTATCCAAACCCGTTCTGAGTTGCCCTGTGCTTATGGATGAAAAGCTGCTGGTAGAGTCAGGAAGATGATTTGTGCAAAGTATCTGTGCATTCCACTGCATTTTTAGGTGTAAGAGTCAGCGTGCATATTTGCTGAGCCCCTGTCCCAAGGCTCTAAGAGGACCTGTCACACATTACCCAATATGTTGGATTAAAGGCAGACTATGACTTTGCTGTTGAGATGTTTCTGTTTAGGTTGTTTTGGGCTGTTGTTTTCCAGGTCTCTGCAGCTGACTAGTCACATGCACTTGACTTTAGTTCTCATGTGTTTACTGTATATTTTGGGTTTTGCTGCACAACCTTGAGTGATATTAGGTCAGTGAAATCACCCAGTGGGGAAATGACTTAGATGGCCAAGAGTTATTGGAAAAAAATTCACTTAGCATTGGAAGTAATTTGATAAAGATAAAATACATAAAATGTTGGTGCCAGAAGGTACTTTAGAAACCATTTAGTGAGGAAAGTGGAACTCGTAGAGCAAGAGGATATGCCCAAATTCACAAAACTAGTTAATGGTATTCTGTGCAGTTTAAAAATAAGCACCCTATACTCTCCCTGCATACTATTAGAAATCAGGAAAAGGTCTACAGTGCTATGATATGATGGCCAGGGGAGCAGTAGTGCTGACTATTTCTTTGCATGATATTTCCCCTCAAGAAATTGGAAATGGATAGCTGAGCAAAGGCAATAATTGGATAATCCCGGGTACACCTGAATATGCATGTGTATGTATGTATATGTGTGTATGTATATGTATAGGTACATATATAGATACATACAGAGGTGGGTGTGGAGGTGCAGGGTGGAGTTTGCCAGGGCAGTGATTCAGCCTGCTTGCCATAGAAAAGGAGTAGAGAGCATGAAGAGAGAAATAATCACTTATGCTGACTTAGAAACCCTCTGAAAGCTCCAGTCGTACAAAACATGGTCCCGTCAATGTCCTGGAATCCGACTAGCCAGATCATTTCCTCTTAGGGGAATGGAGATTTCTCCTCTTTTCCTGATTTAGCCTTTGGAAAAATTAAGGTAAAGAGCCTAGAGTTCCCCCTAGAGGCTAATATTTATACACACAACTTAAAAAAAATGAAAACAACAAAACTGCAGTATATGGGTCTTAGTGTTTTTAAGGTCTTGATAATCCCCTGATGAAAATATTGGCATGATATCTATTCATTACCTTTAGATATTTTAACAGGATGTAGGTACCATATTCACAATTGTATCTCATCAGTTAAAGATGGAAGACATAGATACTTTGATGTTTCTTTTTTGATGAACATTAAAAAAATACATTTAGTTTGTAACTGTTGAATGTGTGCTCAGTGCTAGCACATTTGGGTTCTGTGGTCTAAGGTATCTGATAATCTCTGAAGTCAAGTAAATGGGGGTTTGGTTATCTACAGAGCAATGAACTGGGAGCTATATTACCAAGCTACTCTGTTCATAACCGAATAGGCTGCTTGTCATCAGCTAAAGCTTCCATGGATAATTTGGCACATCACCGTTGTAGGATGTTGCCTCTCATGCAGTGGGTGGTGTCCATCAACTCACACAGGCAACTCAGATGTGGTCATTTAACATCAGTTTCTCAATGGCCAATCCTGACAATGTTGGGACTACAAAAGGGGGGGTTGCTCTTTCATAGGTATGTAATTAATTGTCAGCAATTAAGAGAGCTGGAAGGGTTTCTTTTGTTAGTTTTCTCATTTCTTACTTTGTTCCCTGGTAGTGATATGCCATAAGCCACTAAAAGAGAAGTGAAGTTTGATCATATTAAATTAGCAGAAGAATTTGTTAAATTCCTGGTGAGACATAAGAACATATGGCTTGGGAATATTTTCTAGTGTAGAAAGTAATATCTATATTTATCTCTATGTTTTGCTTTTATTTTTGTGTATTTTGAGAGAGAGAAAGAGGGAGGGAGTGGGGGAGGGGCAGAGAGAGAGAGAGAGAGAGAGAGAGAGAGAGAGAGAGAATTCCAAACAGGCTCTGCACTGTCATTGTGGAGACTGGCACAGAGCTCAATCTCACAAACTCAGGAACTAAGAGATCATGACCTGAGCCAAAATCAAGAGTCAGATGCTTAACTGACTGAGCCACCCCGGTGCCCCTCTATATCTTTCATAGTGAGAATTTCATCTCATAGAATATTTTAATATATTTATATAGCATAGGTAGTACAGATGCAATTGTACTTTTAATCTTTTTTTCTTTGCTTTTCAGTCCTGGGGATCTAGAAAGAAATGAGGGAAGAACAAAAGTTGATGTATTTGCTTTTGTAGTTTCTGTTTTTACATTTTTGCTGCTGTCTTAATGCTGCCAATTTTGGAAGAAGGCCACTTGGGAAGTATTTGTGGTGCTTTCTTCAACTTGATTAGGCTTTGCTGCCAGGGCCTATCGTAAAGGAATTCCTATAATTTACAGGAACACAAAGCAGCTTTTAGAAGCACATTCACTGAACAGGCAGGAGGAAAAAACATACTACTTGGCCAACAAGAGTAAGGAAGCCCGTGTCTGGAAAATCTTGCCGAACGCCCCATCAGGAAATATTCATTACTTTCATTTTAAACAGCAGCTTCCAGGATCTGTTTTTATATTTATAGAATATTTGGCAGCAAGCAAATGCAATACTGAGAGCTACGTTTTATTTAGTATTTTGCTTTTGCTTTTGCAATTCCACTGTTAAACCTACATAGAAAATAATGAGCTCACAAGTATGGTTTTGACATTCTTCAATGGGCTCAAATTGAATGGATCATGCTTGTTTGTTATACTATAAGAACGAAAATACATCTTAGCCCAAACTCTGAAAAATTTTTAGAATGGGTTGAAATTAAAGAACTTTTCTGTAAAAATTAACCTGGGACTTTGTATAAAAATCTGACTTTATATAGCCATATTCATCTGGGTCACCTTATATACTTTCTACCTATGTTGTTCCGTTGTATATGCAGCGTATCTATGAGAAGTACTGGGATTCGGTTGATACATGGAAGCATTTTTGATGGAAAGAATGCCAAGATTGGGGTTCGAAGATGGGAGTTCAAGTTCCAGGCTTTTCTTTCCCAGGGTTAAGATGTTATTTTGTGAAGTAAGGACAATAATGCCAGCTCTCCCTGCCCATGTAGGGTCATTGAATCAATCAGGACCCAATCCAGAGACAGAGACCGCACCCATTATTTGACCATAGAGAGTGAACACATATTGAGCACTGAATATAAGTGATCAAGTAGGCATAATGTTTCTATGGGATAAGACTATCACAAAGGTAGAAACTATAGGAGGTGGCAGCCATTTCAAGAGCTGGAAGAACAAAGGAATGAGTTTGAAGTTACTAAAATATAGAACCTTGGAGTCAAGGAGCAGGAGAGCTAAAATGAGTGGACCAAACGTCCCACTCTGTAGAGGGAACACCAGCAGGCTCGCGCTCCCATCTCTGAGAGGGCTCAGTAGGGCTGCAGATGTTGCACTCATTGCACACTGGTTTCGGCGTATGCTGCAGAAAGGAACAGTTGCTCCCTGTGTAAAGAAGTATAAGTCGAGTGATGTTCTGGAACTGCAAGAAGAATGGCCCACGGGAAGGACAGCGTTCCTTCTCCTGCAGCTTTCTCAATCTCCAACTAGCACTTCCTGGTAGAAGAGCCTAGCGTAGAGCCAGCTGGAAAAATAAGACTATGGTTTTGAGAGGCTCAGTCCCAGCATCACGAGGTAGAGTGTAAACAGTGGATTTGGAGGTGAGAGGTAATCAATGGCACAGTTGTATATAAAATTGCATTGAAAATTGAGATACAGATATAGAATATAATTTTGCAATGTAAAGGAAGACTTTTAGTATCGTTAACATTTTGCCCTTCTGAATCGTGGAAAACAGTTGTGGCTTAGGTATCCTTAACTGACTTCTGTGTTATCAAACGTCTTACCAATAGCAGGGCACTTCATATTGATTCCATGCAAGGGCACTCTTAGGATCGAGGCTCAATGGCTTCTGAATGATACGCTTATTCTGCTCTAATAAAGTAAGAATTAGAGCACTAATGGAGAATGAGGTGAGTCTAGGGTAAGGGGCAACTGGGTGAGAATTTGAATTACATTAATACTGGTGATGTTTAAGAGAAACTGGTGTAGGCTTTTTTGTTCATTTTGCCAAAGAAAATACTTGAAAGAATGTTCAAGAAGAGCAATATTGCATGTTATGTGTTATGTGCTCTGATTGATCTTTAAAGTATCTTAGAGTAATGGTAATTAAAACATGGACACTAATTATTGAACATAAAGTGTGACAGTGATGCCACATTTACTATTTTGCTTAGATAAATCAAGGGCATATCGTATGTTCTTGATGACGTAGCATATCCCTGAATGCTCATAGTAGGGCTGATAGAATAGGCTGTTCTTAACAGTGGAAAGCAATATTCAACCCCAGTTCTTTAGCCTCACATTTCATGGTAATTTTTTTCTGTGGCTTAATTGCATTTAAGAGCATAAGAAGTAGCTTTGATTGTGGTGGTAACAGTCTGGTTCCTACAGCATGGTTATTTTTAGTGCATTGAGTATCTTTAAAAGACCACTTGTTTCTGTTTTACATTTAAGAGAATAAACAGATACTCTGGTCAGACACTGATGATGATTGCTTTTTTTTTTTTTTTTAATTTTTTTTTCAACGTTTATTTATTTTTGGGACAGAGAGAGACAGAGCATGAACGGGGGAGGGGCAGAGAGAGAGGGAGACACAGAATTGAAAACAGGCTCCAGGCTCCGAGCCATCAGCCCAGAGCCTGACGCGGGGCTCGAACTCCCGGACCGCGAGATCGTGACCTGGCTGAAGTCGGACGCTTAACCGACTGCGCCACCCAGGCGCCCCTGATTGCTTTTTTTTTTAACAATTTCTCTGACAATCCTGATTTCAGGAAGATCTAGAATTGTTTGAGCATAAAATTCTTTGTCTATTTTTAAGTGATCTGAAAAATAAAGAAGAAATGTGTGATCCCTTGATTACTTGGCAGTGGTGGGGGAGGGTCTAAAGATATGATTTTGAGGTGCCTAAGTGGCTCAGTTGGTTGGGCATCTGACCCTTGATCTCAGCTCGGGTCATGATCTGGAGGTTTGTGGGTTCAAGCCCTGTGTCTGGCTCTACACTGTCAGCGTGGAGCCTGCTTGGGATTATCTCTCTCCCTTTCTCTCTCTCCCTCTCTCTCACTGCTCCTCCCCTGCTTGCATGCACTCTCCCTCTTCCCCCCCCCCAAAATAAATAAACTTAAAAAAAGATGCGATTTTTACAAAGGAAAATTTATGGTATTACGTTCAATGTGTCCTTTATTGCTCACAAAATCTCCCACTTCAAAGAGTACTTTGTCAATGCACAATAAATCTTTAAAAAACATTTTATTTTTGTAAATTATTGATGTTGAAAAAGTCTATTTTATATTTTCAATTAAATATAATATTCTTATGTCTCCTTAAGAAAATGGAAAAGCTGATCCATGAGATTCTCCTAGTGTCCAAATCTCTTTCTGTTTTTAAGTTACTTGGTAAGGGGGTAGGTAGTTTGACTTTTATTCTCTTAGAGGAACTATTAGTTCTAAGCTACTATATGAAAGCAGATTTTTCTTCCCAAGAATCCAACTTACAAAAAGAGTATAACAAACAATATGAAAAAATGGCATCCCTTTAATGTAATCTTTCTCTCCCCACCCCCATTTGGAAAATGATTCACAAATCTTGCTTTTATCTCTTGTTTATGAGTTGTTCTTATTCTCTGAGGGGAAATAATAAGAGGTATGTCAAGGATGAGGTATCTTCTAAGACGTCAAAATTATGTCTAAATAAAGACAGACTGCTGATCATTGACCCGAGTTAATGTACTTTAACTCACATTGTGAATAAAGGTCTATCATCATAATAATCTTGGCTACTACACAGAATATGTAACAATAGCTAATAAAGAGCCAAATGTGGTAGACATTTGGAAGAGGAACAGAAAAATCTTTCTTTCCAAATGAGTGTAAAAACATGGGGAAAATAACATCTGCTCTGCGTACCTCATTGGTGCTGGCAAGGCTGAGCTGTAAGTACCAGGTTCTCAGAGCATCAGCCTCCAGCTCCCTGCATTGAGCTGGCTGTGAGGTGCATGACATCACTTTTGTCTGTGGCAGAACAGCCCCTGGGAGTAGGCATTCACTGAAGTTGACATAGGAATTCTCATAACAGATAAAGCTTTACTCTGCTAACCTGCTGTGGCTTATAGGGAATGACCCTTATTTCAAAGTGTTCACTAGGGGTATTTTAGACAACCGCTGCCCTGGGTTGAGCCAGTTCTGGTTTGCCACCCTGGAGCCATATTACTTTAGATGCGTGTGTCGCTAAGCTCATACTGAGAGAGAGATTCTTTCATTTCCTTGTATCCCATATTTGCCCTTGTTAGTTGTAAGATGGGAAAAAAAGAGAGAATAGAGAAAAGGTCTTCTACATGCTGATGATTTCCAATGACTCCTTAATCATCTATATTGAGAAAGGATCCGAAGGCGCGTCAGGTAGCTTCTACTGGAGCTCCAGAATTAACCTGATTTGGGTCCACAATAGACTGGTTAATGATACTTCCTCTAAGGCAAAATATTCCCAAAATGAAATATATTCCTTAAACAAGACCAAGCACTGAAGTGACTGGATGATGGGTGCCTTAACTTCATTAAAATGGCAAAAGTCAACTCATTTCTCATCCTCTGCCAAGAGAATTAATGATGGAGAAATTGATCAGGGGCTGATGGAAATAAAGGCTTCTCCTCATGACCCCTTTGTAGTGGCAGGGCTGGGTTAGGACTCTTTGCAATGCCCCCTCCTCAGATTTAATGCCCTTGCCTCACCCCACCCTATGTCATAAGTAAAGGCTTCAAGACAGAAGAAGAGGATGCATCAGATGAAGCTCATAGTTTATCTTTGTTATTGGTGTGCACTTTGCCTAAATGTGCAGATGTGTATGCAGTCACATAATGGAGCTGTGATTTTGTTTCATAATTATATAGCAAAATTTATGGATTATTGTGTTTAGATATTCTCTCATGTTTTTGATAATTATAGTTCCCTGTCTTCTCCTTTCCTTCCCTCAGATGATCAGGAAATTGTTGTGATTTAAGATGGGGATATTTAACCTCCAAATAGGAGTACTGTAACCCTGTTGCTACTCGTTAAAGGAGATTGTCCCCTATTGCTGAACTACCTTTGTTATTATACATGGACCTAAATCTAGAAGAAAATGTTCATCTAGTGGATTCTCTCCCTGTCTCATAAATGCTTTTGTATTTCATTTTCAGTCTTTTATATTATGCTATCAGAGAGGTCTCAGGAGAAAAGTTCACATGGAAATCATTTGTTCAGTTATTTTAATTAATCAATTATTTTATATCTTGTTTTTATTTTATTAAAAAAATTTAATGTTTATTCATTTTTTTTTTTGAGAGAGAGAGAGCATGCGTGCAAGTTGGGGAGGGGCAGAGAGAGAGGGAGACCCAGAATCTGAAGCAGGCTCCAGGCTCTGAGCTATCAGCAGAGCAGGATGCAGGGCTCAAATCCATGAACCGTGAGATAATGACCTGAGTCTAAGTCAGATGCTTAACCTACTGAGCCACCCAGGCACCTCTAAATCATGTTTTTATTGAATTTTAATATTTTTCACTTTGATTTGTCCAGTTTGGAAGTTAAGTGAAAATAATAGCGTTGTTGCTCATTCAACTAACAGCGAATACATTAATTTCATTGTGAATTTTTTGACCCTGAGGCACGTGCTCAAACAAGTATTGACTTGGCTACTCCGACCTTCACTTTGCGTGTTAGCCGTGAAGCAATACTTCCAGTGTTTCACAGTGATAAAGGGCTGTACTTTCCACTCAGAGCACTGGCCAAGTAATAGTCAGGTAATTGGAAAGTTTGTAGTACTTTAATCTGAAAAAGTAATGCATACTCACCCTGACTCTTTAAGACTCTCCTTATGGAGGCACCTCCGTGGCTCAGTTAAGCATCTGACTCTTGGTCTTGGCTCACGTCATGATCTTTAGATCATGCCCCACATTGGCCTCTGTGCTGGCAAAGCACTCTCTGCCCCTCCTCTCTCTCTTTCTCTCTCTCGCAAAATAAATAAATAAACATTAAAAAAAAAAAAAAAACCAAGACTCTCCCTATGTTATCCCTATTAAACAGTTAGGTGAAGAATTTTAGTCCCGTTGGCTGGCACATAGTAGATAATCAATAGATATTTGTCAAATACCTATTAACATTGAAATTAAAGTGACATCAATCTTTTATTTAAGTACTCATTTGGCTGATTTGAAAAATATGTTATTTACCATATGGACTTACAATAGAATAGCATTAAATTAATTAAATCAAGTGAAATGAAATATCAAATGTGGTTGCATATCTAAGCATTTCAAGACCACACGTTAGTCAGCAAAGTGGTGGCTTCAATGTTCCTGTAAGGGCTTGGCACAAAATAAAGTGTAAAATTAAAGCAACTGTAGAACTTAGGGAAAAATGTATCTTTAAACCTATTACATCCGGATCAGTCATGAAACTAGATCTGGTCAGTGATTGGGTAGCCAGATCACTGGCTAGGCCTTACCTTCTGTGTCCTTTCAAGTGGGGAGGATTCTATTTGTGGTACTTGCTCTGCTTCTTAGCAAGTTGTTGTGCAGCACTTGTATGCTACTGCTACTCAACATTGCACCTTTATTTTTATTTTTTTTAAGCTTATTTCTTTATATTGAGAGAGAGAGAGAATGAGAGAGCATCAGTGTGGTAGGGGCAGAGAGAAAGGGAGAGAGAATTCCCAGCAGGCTACATGCTGACATAGCACAGAGCCCAACACAGGGCTTGAACTCATGAACTGTGAGATCATGACCTGAGCCGAAATCAAGAGTCAGATGCTTAAACGACTGAGCCACCCAGGCGCCCCTCAACATTTCACCTTTAAATAAAAGTATTGGAAGATTCCAATTTAAGCCAAACGTTTCAATTATTTACATAGTGTAGGTTTGAGTTATTTAAGATTTGTCTTAACTTGGTCTTTCTTGCTGAGTCGGTAGAGCCATAATTCTGTTTAGAAAAAAAATATTTTGTTAAACAGCCCCATGACCTCTATTATATTTTTTTTTAAGTATTCTTCATTCTTCTTGTGTTCTTGGCTTTAATTTACACTTTTTGATTATTTGCTCATGCAAACAGTACCTTTTAACTTCTTTGTCTTGTTTATCTAGTTTGGTTTATAAAAGAGACTTTTATCCTTTTCCACATCATCCATGTGTCTGTTTTTTCTAGTCTCGTCTCAGCTTCCATTATTTCATGTTATTTAATATTTGAGGACATTTGCCTTTTTGATACCTTCTGTAGGCCTTCTCATTCCCAAAGTCTTCTTAAATTATTGAGTGATAGAGAGCAAGAGTCAAAAAGAAGAAAAGTGATATGGAATAAAGCTAATGACAAGTTTATCTTACAGTCCTAATGCTTAGATTTAATTAGGAAGCCCACAGGGTAAATCTATATTCTTCTCCTCTTGGAATAGAATGAGAGTATGTTATTTATGTTTTATTTCATAAATTCCTAGGTTGCAGAGACAACGTCTATTTAAATTAAGTGCCCAGCTCAGCACTATATAAAATGATGATGATGATGTCTGATAAATTAGAGCTATTTCTACTGTTGTTTGTTTCTTTCTACAATTCCATTTCATTGTTTTTGTGACTATATATGCATGACTTAATGAGTTATAACTGTGTGTTTGCATAAGCAAACTGAGGTGGACGGCTGAGGTGAGAAACAGTTTGCTCAAGCTGCCACAACCACAAAGGAGAAAAAGGAAGATCAAGAAACCATTTAGCCAAAAATTCACTTACTAGGCTAAGTATACACTGAAGAAGAAGCATTAGCAATTGTAGGGAAAATGGACAATTGTAAACCCCAATCTGTGTAAGCATAAACCCTCTATTTTCTTTGTTTATTCTGGTTCTTGTGATCATTGTTAAATTAACTCAGATGTGATTCATGGTGAATGTTTTCTTATGAAGACAACTGGAATTTATGGGAAATGAACTATTTAAGTTTGACTTGAATTAAATGGATTCTCTACCTCTCCTCAGATTCTACGCTTTCTAATTAACGGGGCTGCGATTCATGTTTCGATGTTCCACCAAGTAGTTGCTTGTATGCCTGTGTACCATTTCCAGTCATGTGCACTGAGTGATGTAGCCACATCCCGTTAGCCACAGCTAGCATTTGAGAGCCTCCTGTCACACTTTTATGAACGTAGAGCATGCACTGTTCTCTGAACCTTTTTCTTGTCACTATTTTTCAAATGCTTAATTTTTCAACATTATTTCTCCTCACTATGGCTTTTTTTAAATCAGAAAAGAATTTTCTGATAGTCACTATAGATTCTTCTCATCAAGAAATGTCTTCTTTTTCTAGAAATCCGTTACCTTTAGAGTGTTTTGTAATAGAGTCTAATTAGTTATAAGTACATCTGCTACTATGCAATGTCACTTCTTTTACTAAAGAATAATATTATGACTTTGTAATGCACAGATGCCTCCATAAAGATTTTTTTATTGTGCATATTTCCCCAAATATAAATGAGTTAGGTGCACTTCAGTATTATTAAGTTGTGAATTTAAGACTGCATGGAAATAAGTGGAAACAAGCAAAGTTAGCTTAGAATAATTTAAGGAGAGCTTATAAAACAATCTACAAATCAAATGAGGTGATAGATACCAAGAGAACAATGTTTTATTTTAAAGTACTCCAGCTAGAGAAAATATTGTTGTGTGGTAACTGAAATGACACAGAATGACAAAAGAAATGTGGAAATTAAAGATTATTTCATATCTTTATGGTTTAAAGAAAAAATATCAACATCTTAAGTGATGTGTTTATCACATTGCCAAACAAAGTTATGTTCTTGTTTCTTGGATGACTGATGAGTGTATTGCTGGAAAAGGAGTTGATTTTCTTGCTTTGTCTGGTATCTTTTTCCATTCATGTAAATTTATTTGTAGATGCTATATAATTGTGAACTCTATGATTATGCTGAACAGACATGATGGAAATAGGAAAACTTGCCACATTTACATTTCCCATTATGATGCGATTTTTTGAGTTGCTAAACTCAAACCAAACTGTAGATTGGGTAAAGGGCCCCTAAAACACTTTATATAGATTATAGAACACGAGTAAAGGAAATGGTTCCTCTTACTACAGACAAACAAAGTGTCAAGGAGATTAAGTGGTTTGACCTAATTTACAATTAGTTAGTGGCTGAGCTATCACTAATAGCTAATTGTTGGACTTCATCAGCATACAAGTTGATGAGGTAAATGCCTCAGAATATAGGGTTAATAAAAGGAAGCATAAAAGACATTTGGGGTGCTTTGGGGCTGTTAGTCATTCTTCCCAATTAGCTAGGATCTCTGATTATGAAATTCATATTTAAAATACAGGCAAAACTCTAATTCCTCATTTTAGTGAAAGGCAAGTTTCCATTAGTTTGATTTATTATAACATTTCAAGTATTTTTCAAGCCTTCACAGGCATAGGGATTTATGTGAGCTCAGAAGCAAAGATATTCTTATAATCCATTAAATAAATGTTTATCACTTCATCTCTAGAGTACCAAAATCTTTGTCATTACAGACTATGAAATATACCCCTTGGAATGGGCTACGTAGTCTACTTAGTTCTTGAGATCCTGGTTAATTTGCCAGTTAGGATATCAATTTCAGTGGTTCCTGTGTGAGTGGTTATACTGGAAAGCATCCTGTTTGCTCTATAGGAATGAACTGAGACTATAAAATTCTTTCCCATGGCCTTCTACACTGCCGATATTCAAATGTCTTCTAATTCATTGTTTAAAGTGACAGGATAGAAATGAAATCCTTCATCTTTTCACTGATGATTTCTCTTCTAATGAAATTGAGGGATGGATGAAATATTACACTTTTAGGTTAATGGTGTTGATTTGTACTTGACACACTTAAAGTACTAGTCGTTCTTTGCTTTGCCTTTCTCCAACTAATAACAGGGTTTCTTTCCAAATTTCTTTATGATAGCACTCACTTATAAAAATGGTTTATAGAACCTTTGGAATGAGGCCACTAACTATTCTAGCTTTAAATGCATCCACATAAGTAATAATCCATTCAGTGTTGGTACTAGCTTTTTATTGGTAATTAAAATGATCTGAAATCAAAATGAGAGTAATAAATAAAGCTCAGTTTCAAGATCAAGGCAGTAAGGAAGATAGTTCAGACTGCCATTAAAGAACATGAATGCTTTTTCAGCAGATTTCTCTATACAAAATGTATGAAGTCTGTTTTGAAATTGTTATATATTATGAAAATGTTCATATTCTTACATACATTTCCCAGTAATTTTAATTTAACCCTTTGTGCAAATATGCAGCAGTTCTTATATTCTGGCAGAAGAAGCAATTGTGTTTTTGGCGTGGCTCAAGCTTTTATAAGATTTCCTACTTTGAGATAGATTCTTTAATCCTCACCATACATAGCTACTAGGAAAAACTGAGCATGTAAGAGCTGAAAGAGTGTGGGGGGAGAAAAGTGGGGAGGGCTTGAAAAGATGAAGGGAGGGGCTCAAGACCAATTTCTTCCATTTCTCCATTTTGTTTACTGCTGTTCCAAAAATCAGATGTAATAAAAATGAATTTGTCAAGTTCTTGGTCAATCAGTACTTTCTCTGATTGCATCTTCACTATGAATATCGGTAGAACTCACCTCTTCCTAAGGCTTTATCTTGTGTTCACTCTTCTGAGATTTAGCTTTCTTGTATGCTAGCAATGATAATATTACTGCTTATTTTTGAGAGCTATCCATGAGTAAGATCCTGGATGTATCTGTTTAAAAAAGTATTGCATTTAATGCTCACGACTATTCTGGGAGGTTCTACTATTTCCGTTTTACATGTAAGGAATCTGAGGATTAGGTAAGTGTATAACAAATCATCACAGACTTAGCATCTTAAAATAATACATATTTGTTTCACAGTCTTTCTCTGGATCAGGGCTTGGGCTTCACCGAGTCCTCTGCCCAGGGTCTACAGTCAATGTGTTAGCCAGGGTATGATCTCATCTGGAGGCTCAACCAGAGAAGCATCTGTGTCCTCACTTATTCTGGTCCTTGGCAGAACTCAGTTACTTGTGGCAGTACAACTGTGACCCTTAGATTTTTGCCATATGAGCTTGTCCAACATGGGCATTGACTTCATTGAGTCTACAAGGAGGATCTCTGGCGCCAGTCTGCTAAAAAAAGGGTATTATGTAATGTAATATAATCACAAGGTGATATCTGATCATCTTTGCCATGTAATATAACAATCATAAGACTAACATTCTGTCACCTGTGTCGTATTCTAGATTAGAAGCAAGGCACAGGTCTTGTCCACACTCAAGGCAAGGAGCATACAGGACAGGAACACCAGGAGACAGGGATCATGAAGCCACCCTGAGGTTTGCCAATCGCATTAAGTATAAATTAACCAAGGTCACACAGCTGCTGGGATTCATAGCTAGATGTTACTAACTTAAATACCCATGTATTAACTACTATATTTTCCTATCTACATAAAATACAAATAACATGAAATACAACCATGTGGGCTTGACTGCATGTGGTTCAATAACTTTATAAAGGGTAACTTAAGTGATGTAATTTCTACATTTGGGGACTTTCTTTTTTTTATGTTTTTATTTATTTTTGAGAGAGAGAGACAGAGACAGAGACAGGGCACGAGCAGGTGGAGGGGCAGAGAGAGTGGGAGACACAGAATCCGAAACAGGCTCCAGGCTCTGAGCTGGCAGCACAGAGCCTGACACAGGGCTCAAACCCATGAACCATGAAATGGTTCCATGAGCTGAAGTCGGATGCTTAACCAATGGAGCCACCCAGGCATCCCATGGGGACTTTCTTAATCCTCCTTCACCCCTTATGTGTATGTTTTATCACATCTGCTTAGAAACATAAATGAGTGTAGTATTGAATTAGACACCAAATAACACTGTCATAAAGAGACTCACTTTTGTTTTCAATAAAGTAAAGAATGGGGTCAAGGGAAAGAGGAAAGTGGCTTTCCCTCAAATAAGTATATTTATATATTTGCTAGTAAGCCACTAGAACTGTGTAGTGTTTATCTGTTTGGAAAGCAGATCTTCATTTTTATCCTCAGAATCTCTGTAAAATAATGGCAAATGCATCACGAACCGCACTTTAAGTTCCTGGAGTATGATGTTGCAGCTCTGAGGTTTTAGGTTCTTTTATTTAGGAATGGAGATGAAAAAAATGGGAGAGCTACAATTCTGTTTTTCTCCAAATGGTAAAGACCAGTTAGGGAAAGCTCCTCCATGATTTCATGCCTGCTTTAGGGGTCTTCGGATCACCGTCCATTTAGTCCTGTCATTGACTGCTAACAGAGGGGAAGCATAAAGCGAGAGGCTCCTCTGTGCTGGCAGGCTAAAGACAATGACCTTGCATGCAGTCCTGGTTTTTAAAGAAGGGGAAGATCCTTACTCAGAGGGGAGACAGTGACTGCCTCTCATATCTCCTGTTGCCCCTGCTACAGATATCCTCAATTTAAGCCTTCCTGTCTTTTTCCTGTGAAAATTAGGCTGCCTTTCCTGTAGGTGAACAGGAAGAGCTCCTACTGCTGTTCCCTTCACCAGATACACCTTATGTATTTCCAGGTAGTAATTTCAGTTTAATAAGATCTCTGTTTTTGATGTGCTCTCTGTGATATTAAATATACCCTAGCTTGGAGGGACTTTCATTTCTGTAGTATATAAATAATAAGGCTTTGTGGTTAAGAAGACAGTCTTGTAGCTGAGAAATGAAAATATTTCTTTGTAGCACCCTGAGGTATTCATGTAGCTAATTTAAATTTGTTCCTTTGCTTAATAATTGCTTTTCAGTTTTGCATGAACTACAAATAAGAGGGAAACGTTGTGTTATTTAATACTGTATCGAAGCATGAGAAAATAAGAGATCTATACAACACGGAATAGATAAATAAGCACCAACCGAACTGCCTTTTTTTTAGGGAAGGAGAAAAAAAAAACATAAAGAAAAAAAAACTGAATGAAGTTCAGAGCCAGGATTCATGGGGTCACTTGAAACATATTTCACTTTCCTACACTCAATAATGTCCTCTTTGGTTGCAAAATATGGTAGTGAGAATAGATGAGTTAAGCAAGAAGGTGTGAAGAATTGTGGGAGGGAAGTGCTTTCCCCCACCCTTCTGAAGGCTGTTCAGTGGGCAGATAACTGGGTTCTACAACCTGGTGCCGTCCAAGGAACCCATCTTTCCAAGGGGAAGAATAATTTTGTCTTAATTATGTATTATATTCCCAGGACCCAATGTAATTGTTGTGCTCCCTGATTAGTCTGTTAGCTCCATAGAAAAAAGAGTCCTTGTACTTCTCTGTGCTTTACGTATAAGCCCAGGAAAGCAGCACTTCCAGTAATCTACCTTAATGCTTTGTTTTGCTTCTCTTTTTGCACACAATCATGGCTATTAAGTCTGTATCAGTCACAGTCCCAATAGGAAACAGATGGCACTTGCAAATTAGGTTAATTCCAGGAGGGTTTATTTACAAAGGGACTCTTGCAAAGTAGAACCACAAGAAGTAGTGTTGTAACCTGGTTTAATAATGGTAGAGCTATTATCACTCCTAGGTCTGAAAGAGAGAAGGTGGGGGCAGCTTCCAGAAAATACACTTGAGTGGAGGCTAGCCTGATCCAGGGGCATGGCTGGCCATAAGCTACCTTGCAGGAAGAGAGCCAAGGGCTTATATGTTCTGACCCCTTTTTCCCCTCTGGGGCCTTGAAACTGTTGCCAGGGCTCACACCATCAGAACGCAACTGAAAGCCAGAGGACAAGGAAGCCCCTTAATGTATTCTACAGAGCTTACTTAGCCTCCAGAGATAGAAGGACAGGATAGAAAACGGTGGAATATGGGATCTAGAGCAGCAAAATAGGATCTGGCACATTTGGTAAAAATTCCAACATATGGAAATTAGAACCTTGAAATGCAAGTTGTTTTTATGGCTTGTGAAAATCAAAGTGCATTAATAGAAATATATAATACTAATGAGGCATTTAGGCTTTGAGAGCCTTATTTTGTTGAGTTTGAAAGGTAGGAAAAACAAAAAACAGCCCGCTCATTAGTTGGGCCAATATGAAGGCAAATGAGCAGATCTCTATATGCAAGCTGTGTTACTTTCTTTCTAGGTTGCCAGTAATTATAAACTACTAGCACAATTAGATGGCTAGTCTCTCATGTGACACTTAATCAACTGAATTTTTTTATTAGAGTATTTGTTAGGTATCGGTCAGCATCGAGGTATTAGAATTCTATGGAAGGCAAGGTTTCAGACATATGTGGAGAGTTTTAAAAGCATTTACAAAGCAATACATTGACAGTTTGGGGATTAAATAGTTGAAAGCAGGTAAATAAGTGCTGATAGATCACTTTTCGAATGCAAAATTAGAGATCCTGATATCAGATACATTCTTTTAAAGGTGTATGATTATATATTACTTTTTCCTCACCTTATCCTAATGCTTTCAAATATGAACATTTAACAAAGGTGAAAAAGTCACCATAAAAAGTGAAAAGACAGGCTACAGAAGCATTTTCAACACATATAAATTACAAAAGACTAAGATCCACTGTATATGTAAAATGTGTAAAGGACACCTATAGGTAAGACAAGTATGAAAAATAAGAAAAATAAGACAAATACCTATAGAACAAAACGGCAAAAGGTTTGAATCAGCACTTAACAAAAGAGATGACTTAAATGACTAATAAACATTTGGAAATCAAACTTATTAGCAATCAGAGAAATGTTAATTAAAATTATGAAAAGGTACAATTACATATCAATTGTTGGCAAAAAATTTAAAAGTCTAATAATTTCAAGCATTGATAAAGATGTAAGGTTTGCATATGGTTGGAGGTAAATGATATAAGCATTTTAGAAAACAATTTAGCTTTCTTGTCAAGTTGAAGATGTGATCTCTAAAGGCCTAACAATTCTTCCCTTAGGTAATTACTCTAGAAAGTGATTCATACATGTGTTCCAGAATACACACACAAGAATTTCATAGCAACAATTCGTTCTTCAATACATGGAAATAATCTATATATCCATCAACAGTAATAGGGGTAAATAAATGGTGGTGTAGTCACACAATAAATTACTATCAGGAACTGAAAATAAATGAACCTGAGCTATATGCAACAACTTGGACAAATCTCAAAAAAAAAAAAAATGTTGAGTTAACAAAGCAAGACAAAGGAATGCGTACGGTATTTATATGTTCTATGTTAAGTGAAAAGGTGGGCAACAGAAAGCCCACATTCTTTTCTTTAGGGGTGCGTTTTTGGTGGTAATGCTCTAAGGAAAAGAAAAGAAATCATCGCAAAAATACAATGATTTTCTCTAGTGGAGAAGGTTGTGGTTGTGTTGGGAAAAAGTCTCAGAAAGAAGGTTGCTGGCTAAGTTGGATTTCTTCCAGATGTGGTGATTATACTGGTGTTAATTTGTACTTTTCAAACTGTGCACATATGATTATGCAGTTTTCTTTCTGATAAAAATAGATTAACGTTGGGGTGCCTGGGTAGCTTTGTTGGTTAAGTGTCTGACTCTTGATTTTGGCTCAAGTCATGATCTTGTAGTCGTGAGATCAAAACCCGCGGCAGGCTCCGTGCTGATCGTGAAGGCCTGCTTGGGATTCTCTCACCCTCTCTCTCTGCCCCTCCCCAACTCGTGTTTGCATGCTTACTTGCTCTCTCAAAAATAAACATTTAAAAAAGGAAAAAAATAGGTTAACAATTGGCTTTTAAAAGCCAATTGACTCTTCCTTCTCCATATTCTGCAGTTTGATGACTGATACTGCCTGTCTCCCAAGGGTGTTTAAAGGTACTACTCTTAAATTTAACATAGCATTTAGCTGTTGGGAATTTGAACATGAATAGCATAATAAGAAATCTGAATGTGTAGTACATAAATATTAGATTTGCCCCGATATTGCTTTCTTTCTGGTATATGGAAAGCAAATCACCTTTCAGGTACCTGTGGAAGCTTGGGGTTACAAGAAAGAACAGCTAAATTCTAAAGAATACGATAGTTGACAAAGTAGGATGAAAAATTAACACAAGGTAGCTTGGACTAGAACAGTAACAGGACCTGAGCTGAAGCTAGGGAAGAGAAGCATTCTGGACCCCAAGCAGACCTTAGGAACCAGTTCACTAGAGGTTTTGTTTTTGTTGTTGACAGGTTTAATCTGAGTTACTATTAATAAAGAAAATGGGCAAAGTGAAGACGCTCCCATGGAAATGGTCAAAAGCCATTCTTTTTATAACTCCTCCAGTTGCTTTGGGAATTCTTGGATGCTTAGAGAGACATTGCTTTTTTTTTTCACATTTTTCCCAGGAAGTAGCAGACCATCAGCCAGTCTCCTTGAATTATAGGCATCAACTCTGGGAGATCTGAGGGGGCCAAAGTTTTAGCTGGCATGTTTGTCACAGGTGTGGTTGCTCCCTAAAGAATCGATTATCCATTCAGTATTCACAGGCAGTTCACCAACTGCCTAAATGCAGCGTGTATTAAAAACAAACAAGGAAACACCAAAAACCAAAAGACGTGTAAATTTAACCCTGTAATAATGACAAAATCATGCAGATAACTTACGCTTTGAATTATATGGCATTTATGTACAAGTCCTTCTTTCTTTTTTCTCATATATGGGAACCCTCTAGTGATATAACATCACAAAATCTACCTTTATATATATTTAATTAATGCACTATTACTTTCCAGTTTCCCTAATTTCTACAAAACAGATTATGAAAAATAAAGGATGGAAACGGAAACTATGGTCTTTTACCAAACTGTCCTCCATTTTGAAAGAATGCATCCTTTGCTCCAGGATTTCTCAAACTTTAATGTACTTAGTGCCACTTGAGGAGCTTGTGAAATGCAGGCTGTAATTCAGCAGTCTGGGGCAGGCCCTGAAATTCTGCATTTATAACAATCTCTCAAGTGATTCCAATGCTGTGGATCCAACACCTCACTTTGAGGAACAAGAGCACAGAGAGTAAATTATGACCCTAGCAAATCTAGGTGGACAGACCCACATGCCCTCCTCACAGCTCTGATCAGAATGCACCAGAGATAGGTTCTCCCAGGTAACCCATCTTCTGTGTTTCCAGGTTTTCATTGTGGGTACTTGTCTGGTTTCTGAAGTTTTTTATTTTTTAATTTTTTTTAACATTTATTTCTTATTGAGAGACAGAGAGACACAGAGAATGAGCAGGGGAGGAACAGAGAGAGACACACACAGAATCTGAAGCAGGCTCCAGGATCTGAGCTGTCAGCACAGAGCCCGACCTGGGGCTTGAACCCACAAACTATGAGATCGTGACTTGAGCCAAAGTCAGACGCTTAACCAACTTAGCCACCCAGGCACCCCAAGGTTTTTGAAGGTTTTAAAGGAAGGGTACCTCGGTGGCTCAGTTGGTTAAGCCTCAGACTTTTAATCTTGGCTTAGGTCATGATCTCGCAGTCTGTGAGATGGAGCTCTGCATCAGTCTCTGTGCTGACAGTGTGGAGCCTGCTTGGAATTCTCTCTTTGTCCCTCCCCTGTGCTCTCTCTCTCTCTCTCTCTCTCTCACTCAACTCTCTCTCTCTCTCTCTTTCAATTCTCTCTCTCAACTCTCTCTCTTTAAATTCTCTCTCCCTTAACTCTCTCCCTCTCTTTCAAAATAAGTAAATAAACATTTTTTAAAAATCCTTTAAAATTTTTAAAGGAAAAATACAACTTTTGAGTTTAGGCCTTATTCTGTTTTGAGCTCATTGTGAGACCAGGGAGATGTTGCTCAAAGGAAACCCACTTCCAGTTATAAGATGAATTTCTGGGGATGTAATGTCTAGTGTGGTGACTATAATTAACAATACTGTACCATATACTTGGAAGTTGCTAAGAAAGATCTTAAGTGCTCTTACCACACATAAAAAAAGGTAACTAATGTGAGATGATTGGTGTGTTGATTAGCTTGTTGTGGTAACCATTTTACAATGCATAGAGAGATCAAATCATCACATTTTATACCTTAAATATACACAATATTTGTTTGTCAAATATACCTCAATAAAGCTGGAAAAATAAAATTTTCATTTTGCAAATTTTTTATGTTTATTAATTTTGAAAGAGAAAGAGAGTGGGGCAGGGGCATAAAGAGGGAGAGAGAGAATCCCTGGTAGGCTCCACACTGTCAGTGCAGAGCCTGATGTGGGGCCAAAATTCAGGAACCCTGAGGTCATGAGCTGAGCCAAAGTCAAGACGCTTAACCGGCAGAACCACCTGGGTGCCCCGATTTTGCAAAAGTTTTTTAAGTTGTTGATTTAATGTTGTAACACCTTTTGTAGTCGAGACACTCCTTAGCTCATAAATTAATAAAGGCTCTGATAAGGGTTTTCAAGATGGTGAATGTGATCCTCCTTTTTCCCTTCTATTTCTTTTTTACTTCCTTAGTATATGTGTTTTTCTTCTTCTCCTTTAATAAGTTTACCTATTCATGTCCCAAGGTCACTGAGAAATATTTCTTTTTTTGATTTAAGAATAGCATTTAATGCTTTCTGTGCCATTGCTCTTTTTATGAATATCGATGTGTCTGTGAAGGCCGGCAATCTATTATTACAAAGCCTGTACTGAATGTTGAGCCATGTTTACCCCACTTACATTTTATTTTAAAGAAAGGGAAAAAAGGCCAAGAATAAAGTCTCATTATAGTATCATAAATTTCTTTTTTTTTTAAATATAAAATTTTCTGAAGTCCCTGAAACGTGGTACTGTAAGTACAAACTGTCATATTGTATAGCTTGGTTTGGAATAAACTGTGAAATAAAACTTGTACAAGACAGCTGTTCTAAAATTTAGCTTTTTTAAGGAGGTAAAATTATCAGCATGGTTAATTCGCTTAAAGAAATTTCTTTTTGCTTAATAGGAACAAAGTTTTTAAATCCCTTAATGGAAGATTTCCATAAGAGTTTAGAATCTAATCTAGACATCCTGGTAATGAATGTCTATTTATGGACTGGGGGATTTACTGACAACCTCAGGTTTTTTTTCAGCTTTGTGATACATTCAGTGAACATACCTTTCTAAACATTGATGCATAGCACGGTCTGTGCCTTGTAAAGACCACAGTCAAAGACTCCAAAGATAGAGAAAACTTTGAAGCATCCAATACTTGCTGCCAGGGCACTTAAAATTGGCCCCGGAGCCCAGATATGTCATGAGACCAATTGTCATAAGCCACATTCTTTGTATGCTTCTGTGTCTTTCCCATGGCCAAAGTTTCCATTGATTTTAAAAAGAATTTCTCAGCAGCTCCTGAGAATCTGATTGAATAAATAGAGCTAGGTCAACTCTCAGACATTTGAATTCTGCTGAGTTTAAAATTAAAATCATTGGTTTCTGAGACATGGTCTTGCCCTGAGATGTGAAACTAAAGATGGTTTTGTTTTCAAATTGCTGATGGAAGTATACTTGTGTTATACTAAGTTCTTTCTGAAACAGATGCCTGAGCTACCCACAGCCAGGCTCTTGGTTTCCTGGGTGGGTCTGTATCCCTCGCACCTCTGCTGTGCTCACTTCTCCCCAGTGACCCCTGGCGGTGGGCTGGGACCAGTCCTGGGGTCACGGCTCGCAAAATCTCTTCCGAAGGCCAATAGTCCATTGTTTCAAGTCGTTAGCTTGCAACAGGCCAGGGCGGGAGAATTTACTCTACAGAAATTGGCACACTCTATAAATAATAGCTTCCCCACCCATCCCCACCCGATAAGAACCAGTTATTAAACATTTACCTGCACACTACTATCCTTGAAGGCAGAATCCCATTCAGTGTGATTAGATTAAAGCTCTTGAATTTTCTTGCCTGTGATCCCATCTAGTCTGTGGAATCATGAACACCCTTATCTGAGAATGTTTGAAAGTTTCTTCTTGACATCAAAAGAAAATTCACTCTAAGAAGTGGAAAGGGTAAAAGTACAACTTTTGATAAGAAGAATTTATGAAAATGCCCCTTGTTTCTCTTGTCACTGTGAGTGGACTTTGTTTAGTGCACTTAGTTTCAAATAGTTTCCTCTCAAAGTTTTTGGAATTAGCTCCAATTTAGCCTGCCTCTTTGGCACTGGGGCAGCAAGAATTATAAGTGAGACTTATAAGTATCATTCCATGAAGTCTAAACTTACTTTAAGCACAAAACATGCATTACAGCTGACAAAGATACTCCAGTTGGTTATTGTTTTTTTTAATTTTTAAATGTTTATTTATGTTTCAAGAAAGAGAGAGAGAGAGACTGTGAGCGGGGAGGGGGGCAGAGAGAGAGAGAGAGGGAGACACAGAATCTGAAGCAGGCTCCAGGCTCTGAGCTGTCAGCACAGAGCCCGACATGGAGCTCAAACTCACAGATCATGAGATCATGACCTGAGCCGAAGTCAGATGCTTGACTGACTGAGCCACCCAGGCACCCCAAAGATACTCCAGTTGTTAAGAATCTTAAGTGTTAACATGCTACATTTCAGGTGTTTCCTCGAGACACTAAGGCTTTCAGATATCTGAGAAGATATATTTTAAAGCCATAAATGGTTTGAGAGAATAGGAATACTTTGGTATTTGTTGAATACTTACAGTTTAATGAAACTGAATTGTTTTACTGAGTACTCCTGCGTGTGTGTGTGTGTGTGTGTGTGTGTGTGTGTGTGTTTGTACTTAGTTCTGACTGCCAGTTCATGTTGTAAAATAGACAGAAAACCTGTGATTGGGAAATGGAAAAGCCATCTCGCAGACAGCTGTTACTCCAGTGCAGATGTAGAATGTTCTACAACTTTAGCTTAATCCACCCAGGGGTGGATTTCCAACATATACTTTAAGTCAGGCCCAGGGATGTGTACAATTGTGTCCAAGTAGAAAGATGCTTTTCAGAAGTCCTGTTAATAGGTCTTTTTTGCTAGAAAGGAGAGATTTGGCTTCAAAATTAAAGGTACTGTTCTTCTCAGATTCTCCCATGTGGGCATCATTATTTGCCATTGGGCCTTTGAATCACTGCTGATATGGTTTAAATACAAAGATATTTTCTAAATTACTACTGTCACAGGGACTTGCCAGAAGTACTGAATCCATCCATAAGCCATCTTATTTGTAGGGTTTTTTTCAGTAATTATAGTTCTATTATCCTTATTCAGTTTGTTCATAATTTTTTTCAGGGAATTAAGTTCCATCAGGCATTAAGGTACCAAGCTTCTTCTGAATATTCTTGTATTTCAAAAGCTATGCTATTCTTTAATATCCGTAATGTAAATAGAATGTAACTATTACAACATTTATTATTTAGCACTAAATTTATTTAAATAATTATTCATCCACAAATATTCTTTTGATTAGTTGAGCATTATTATTTTCATAGATGAATATAATTATATATACAGGAAATTTATATACCAATTTTATTTCTCTGTCAGTATCAAAGTGCTTTTTATAAATATTTGGAACAAAATAACTTGAGTCCAGCCAATGGTTATCCTTAGAAAACCTAAAATACCTAGCTCAACCTGTACTCTAGAAAAACTAGAATAATGGTAATAAAACTCTAATCTACAAATGACTTCTAATTGTTCATCCTTTCTATTTTGACCTTCTGCAGTTTATTCTCCATATAGAATCAGCACAATATTATTTCTTTTTTTAAGTTTTATTCATTTATTTTGAGAGAGAAAGAGAGAGAGAGAGGCAGGAAGGGAGGGGCAGAGAATCCCAAGCAGGCTCCACACTGTCAGCACAGAGCCCAATGCGGGGCTGGAACCCACAAACTGTGAGATCCTGACCTGACCAGAAATCAAGAGTCAGATGCTTAACCACCACCCAGGTGTCCACAGCACAATATTCTTAAAGCATGAAAAAGATCACATTAGTTCTTGGCTCAAAACCCTGCAAGAGATTTCCACTGTAATAAGAAGAGACCTTACATTGCTAGAGTCCTGCCTTTCCTTGACTCTTCAGACCATTTCTTTCCCCTTTATTCAGCCATGTATTTTAGTCAGTCTGGCCTCAGGGCCTTTGCCCTTAATACTGTCTTGGCCTAGAATACTATTCCCTCTTATTTTTCATTAAGCTGGCCACCTTTTTTTTTAATGTAGGTCTTAATCAAAGTCACCTGTGCCGAGAAACCCACTCTTAACTGCCACAGCTAAAGTATCCCCATCCAGCTATCACTTCATCCTATCACCCTAACTTACTTTCATGTATACTTACTACTTTATCCAGCTTGGTATTTTGTCTCTTGTCGATGCTAAGATTATAAGTCCATGAAGCGATTATTCTGTATTTGCAACCATATTCCTCAAATTTAATGATGGCAGAAGACCAGCATATGCAAAGGTGTGGAGGGAGATAGAAACAAGACAAGTTCAAGGAACCATAGTGATTCAGAGTAGCTGGATTAGGGGTGCATGTAGCAAACATCACATCCATCTCTAAAAGAGACTCTGAAGCAAAAATCTGCCTAAAAGTGGTAAGACTGACTTAGTAAACATGAAAGACAAATCCCAAATGTTCAGGATCACCAGTCCCACTGTTTCTCAAAGTTTTGGTTTCAGGACCTTTTTATACTCTTCAATATCAAGAATCTCGAAGGGCTTTGGGGAGCCTGGGTGGCTCAGTCAGTTGAGCATCTGACTTTGGGTCAGGTCATGATCTCATGGTTGGCGAGTTCCAGCCTGGAATCTGGCTCTCTGCTGTCAGCGCAGAGCCTACTTCGGATTCTCTGTCCCCCTCTTTCTCTGCCTCTCCCCTGCTCACGTGCTCGCTTTCTCTTTCTCTCTCTCAAAATATTTAAAAAAATAAAGTAAAGACTCTCAAAAGGCTGTTATGTGGGTTAATAACTATGGATGTTGTTGAATCACTACACAACTGTACTCAACTGTACTCAAATTTTTAAAAATTAAATAAATAGTACAGATGTACCAGCTTTAATTAAAGTAACTATGGATACTTACCGCATTAGAAATTAAAACTCAAGAATACTTTACATCTTTATCAATTTATTTAAAATAACTAATAATAACCCCTTACAGGTTAGCCAAATAATACATGTTTTTGAAATTATTTTATTTTGGAAAACTAAAGTATACTGAGAGTGTGGCATTGTTTTACCATTTTGCAAATCCCTTTAATGCCCAATTAATAGCAGAGAACTGAGTTGTCCTGTCTGCTTCTGTGTGCAATGTCCGGTGAAATCACATTTCTTGAAGGCTCTGGAGAGCTCCACTGTACGTTCATGAAAGAAGGGTAGAAAAGGAAAATACCATCTTAGAATTATTATGAAAATAATTTGACCTTGTAGATTCTCTGATTGTACCCACTAGAGAACTGCCAATATATAGTTTGAATAAGATATAAAATGCAAGCATTTTATGTCCTAGCTACTACTCACATGTCGCAGGATTCAATGTGCACCTGGTTTATGAGAGTAAAAGGAAACCTCAACTTAATGAGATTGTGTTCCCAATTTTGTAAGTCAATCTTTTGAAACGTCAAATACATTTTTTCTTTTGGAAACATTGTTATGTACTGTTATTACCTTCCCGGGAAGAGTTTACCATATTGAATTGAACACCTTTGCTCTTTTAAGACAAGACTGCCTGAGCCATGCAGTAGACTCTGGCCTCTTTGTAACAGTGCTTCTTTGAAAAGAGTCATCCCTACTTCCTGTTTGAGATGCCACACTTACTTTGCCCTCTGCTACAGGGAAACTGGGAACTCTGTTTCAATGTCCCTTCATTGTTTTTTGTGTAGATGTGTAGTATGATTTCAGCTCAAGTTGCAGACAATACAATGAGGTGTTGAAAGCATTGGTCTTGGGATGCTGCAGATGCACATTGAAATATTAGCTCCTCTACTGACAGGTTGGAAGTTACTTGAAATTGGAGCCTCAGTTTTCTCATATAGTTGTTTTGAAGATTAAATAGTAAGGGAAAGCAGTGGAAGAAAATTCTGAGAGATTTAGAAACATCAATTACAGGAGCAAAAGCAAGTGGGGCCCTGGCATCAGCATTTTGAAAGCTTCTCCATGTGATTTGTCATCTACAGCTAATGCTGAGACCCACTGATAAAACTCTTAGATAGTTTGGTAGAATTCTACAGTGAAGAAAGTAGTGGAATAGTAGAATAGAGTTATTGCAGCTATCCCATTTTTGCCTGGGGATGAAAACACCTCATTGGATAAATACACTAAAAGCCTCTCCCCTCTGTGCCTGTACACACCATCTGATTTTATTAATCAATTGATCTTCACCCAGGGCATGGTGATCTTCTTTTGACTGGAGTTAGAAAAGCCTGTGTTGTAAATGATCTTTTAAAATACTGAGTGATATTGCAATAATTTTGTTTTAAAGCTACCTAGAAATTATTTAGCCTTATAGTGTAGAACTAATGACTTTCAGTGAGCAACAGATTAATAGACATGTGCCTGTGTTGATATTACTGTTCTCTCTCTAATGGCTTGTTCATTAACTCATGACTATGGTCTTAATTGGGGGCTGTTAATACATAAGGATGGTGTTTTTGAGTCTGGCAATGTGATAAATTGTGTCTGTTTCTATTCCCTGAGGCTAATAGATTTTTGGCTTTTAAAACTCTCATTAAGCAGCCCTAGGGAAGACAATTAAAGTCACCATCAGTCTGGGTTCAGAAGAGGCACACAGCCATGGAAGGGGCACAGACTTTGGAAGTAGACCATTCAGTGTCTGATCTGCAGTTTGCCGTTGAATTGACCTTAGGCAAATTAATCCAGTTTTCTGAGACTAAGTTTTCTTACCTGTAAAATGGACAAAGTAGTAATACAACACCAGAACTATAGGGATTAAATGAGATAATACAAGTAAAGAAAATAATGCATGTGCCTCTGAAATAATTACCTATTGGTCCAGAAAGCATAGTTGTTACTTCCTTGGATTCTATTAACCTTATTTATCAATTATAAACTTTCTGTTATTTATTTATAGGGTAGAAAGTTTCTAGGGTAGCACATACTTAATGTAAGTCTAATTCTGGGATCAAAGGATCAGCTCTAATGACTCTCCCCACTTTTCAAAATGATGGCACAATTATTTTTCAGTATTTGGGTAGAGAAGAAGAAGGGTGATGGCAGGAGGAAGCAGTAGTAAAGGTCTGATCTGATCTGATAAAAAACTGTTATTATAGATACATGATATTTGAATTGAGCACTATATGTACTGATATGTTTACAGTATCCTCCTACAGGATAGCAGGAATAGAGGTCTCAACTTAGAATGAGCAATATCGGGGCACCTGGGTGGCTCAGTCAGTTAAGCATACGACTTTGGCCCAGGTCTTGATCTCACGGTTCGTGAGTTTGAGCCCCACATGGGGCTCTGTGCTGACAGTTAGGAGCCTGGAGCCTACTTCAGATTCTGTGTCTCCCTCTCTCTCTCTCTCTGCAGCCTCCCTGCTCGTTCTCTCTCTCTCTCTCTCTCTCCCCCACCCTCTCTCTCACAAAAATAAATATACATTAGAAAAAACTTTAAAAAAAAAGAATGAGCAATTATTTAGCAAATCATGAGTTAATGTCTTCAGTGCCCATAACACATCTTAACACTGTATTTTTTCAGTGCAAAGAGTTCCTTTATTCTTTATTTCTATTTTTAAAATATCCAAACAGCTTAACACTTAAAACTTAACACTAAAAAATAAATAAATAAATAAAGCCTGGGTCTTTAATTGTGCATTTCTTTGGAGATTAGTCTTTATTGCTTTAGGTAAGTGCCCAGGATCAGACTTGGCTGGTAGGTACAGTACAAGAAGCCTGACCGGATCTGAACAGCGCTGCCTCTCGGAACCTAGTGTCCCTTTCAGGAAAATCCGGAAGTAAAGAGTATGAAAGGCAGATGGACTTACTTTCAGAACAGCAGTAGAGAGACCTCTTTGACTTCCCTGAAACTTCCCTGATCTAAGTTTAAGCATCTCTTATTTTCAGCAGAGCCTGTATCTTTTGGAGAGACTCTCTGACAAAGGGAATGTCTAAAGGTATTTTTGCTGTTCGGTATTTTTTCACCTGCCTGTAATAGATCTCTATAATGGTTGGAAAGGGAAATGGAATAAAATGTGGGTAATGGCAGGGATACTCAGAGTTATGTGACTCTGGAGCCACATTTGCAGTCACCATTAACCCAAAGAACCACATGACTCTTGTATGACTGGTAGAATTTAGTATAATGGCACATTCATATAGTGAAATTAGAAGTCTGAAAGAGCCACCAATTAAACATAAAGGGACCCATGTGACTAGAGAGCTGTGGTGTGAACATCCGTGCCTTAGAGAACTCTAAGACTAGATGCATCCAAGCTAAAAGAGTGCTTATATTTGTCTTACCACTCTTTCTTTCAGGCTTAGAAGCCAATAGATTATTCTCATGTACATAATTTTGTATAATATGTTTTGACATGTGAAAGATGATCACATTTACCTAGTGAAGACCAACACAACATGTCACACTCAATAATTATTGGATAGTTTTTGGATAGTGCTCAGGCTTCAGGATAAACTCTGTTTTTACCAGGAGAATTACCTGTAATTATGCATTTGTAACTGGTTTACTAAAGACTTACCTTAATAGACAGACCAGCATGTGATGGCATTTCCCCCCTTCCAAGCATATTTAACTATGCAATGTCGAATATCATTTTTCATCCGTTAACCGCATGTTTGGAAGATTCCTTAAACTTCTAGTGACTTTCAGATGTTAAAAAGTTCAGTTTGGGTAGTATGTGGTAGGGAGGGCAAGCTGTGCTCCCTCTGACAACACCCAGAAACAAGCCACACATTTTACAAAAATCGCATTCGAATGCATCTTCCAGCAAGCTGTGAAAGTAATAAACTACAACTTAAACTACAAAAGTAAACTACAATTCCAGAGAAAGGAGGATCTTTTGGAGCTGAGCTCTCAGGAGCCTGCTATTTTTCCTCTTTGGGCATTTGCTGGTTCTGAGAATGAGCTGAAGAACATGCCTTTGCCTGGACACAGAGCTGGTGCTGCTCAGAGAAAGAAAAATCAGCAAAACTCTCAGTGCATGTGTTGGAGGAACTAAAAAACTGAGACTTCGTCAACTTCAAGTCAATGAACATTTTTTTTCTCCGAAGAGACTTGCTGAATTCTGAGCTTTTCAGGAGTCTAGAGAACCAGGCCAAAGCCTTCTAAAAAGCAGAGTGAAACCTCCCACAGACTCACAGCGCTTTGGAAACAGGGAGAGTCACAGGCAAGAGAGAAAGCCCAAGAGGGTGTGGTGGTGAGGGACTAAAAAGCTCTTTTCCACCTGTGCGCATTTACAGATTGTCCCTGTAGCTCGGAAGTCTCAGCATCAAGGTTTTGCTTAACACAGAGTGGCAGCTGGAAGACATAGAACCCAGCAGAGATTTTGGTTTTTATGTGTAGCTGAAATGACAAATTTAGAGACCAAAGGGGACTCAAATTCATGGCTGTTCTGCCTCTAAAGACATTTGCCAGATTTTGAAGCTGAGTGGGACACAGTGTGAAACAGGTATGGAGAGACTTCCAAGAATCTCTAGCATTCTTTTAGGGTCGAAGGACAAAGAGTCCTCAACCAAAGGTTCTTGGCTAAAAGTCCTGGAGAGGGGTCATACCCTACAACATGGGTAGACTGAGTGTCTTAGTTCTCTAGAGCTGCCGTAACAAACTGCCACAGACTGTGTGGCTTAAACAGAAATTTATTTTCTTAAAATACTGGAATCTGGAAGTCCAAGAGCAGGGTGTTGGCAGCAGTAAATTCTTCTCAGGCCTCCCTCCTTGGCTTGCAGATGGCCGCCCTCTTGCTGCCTCTTCCCATGGTTACCCTTTGTATCACACCCCTGCAGCATCTTCCTCTTCTTTTCAGGACATCAACCATATTGCATTAGGGTCCCATGCTAATAGCTTCATTTTAACTTAATTACCCTTATCTCCAAATGCACTCTCTGGTTAGGACTTCAACCTGTGATATTGAGATTGAGGGTTTGGGGGAGATGAAGGGGTTAGAGAAGTGGAGATTCAGCCTGCAACAATGAGTCTTACAGAAATTCCAGCTAAGCTCTGTCCCAAATCAGTCCCTGATTTGAGATTGATGATAAGAGCAACCCTTTCCCCCTTTGCATAAGAAAGGAAAGGGCATCGGTTAAGCGTCAAGACTTTAGCCAGGTCACGATCTCGCGGTCTGTGAGTTCGAGCCCCGCGTCAGGCTCTGGGCTGATGGCTCGGAGCCTGGAGCCTGTTTCCGATTCTGTGTCTCCCTCTCTCTCTGCCCCTCCCCGTTCATGCTCTGTCTCTCTCTGTCCCAAAAAAAAAAAAAAAAAAAAAAAAAAAAAGTTGAAAAAAAAATTTAAAAAAAAAAAAAGAAAGGAAAGGGCATCTCTGATAGAAAGTATTATCTGGAGCTTTTACAGATGCTTGACATTTAAAAATAAATTACCAAACACCTTCAAAACCAGAAGAATAAACCCCACCCCTTGTCTCAAGCATGTTTATGTGCAAATGAATGTCTACCATTCTCACCTGTGACCTATTTCCCTCATAAGCACTATCCTAGACCAGACCTTCTCACACTTGAATGTGCATATGAATTACATGGGGACTTTATTGAAATGAAGACTCTGATTCAGTTGTTTGGAGTGAGACTGAGATTCTGCATTTCTATAACAAGCTTGTAAGCGATAGTCCTCAGACCATCCCCCAACCAGCTGAAGACCAGTAGGTAATGAGAATGCATACTGAAATTTAAGCAACATGGCCTGATAATGTCTAAGACCTCTTCCAGCTCTGAGAATCCATTAACATATTTTTTTTTAATTTTTTGTTTTCCAAGAGAGCCTTATTCCATCACATGACCATTGCCTAGTACATTTTTTTTTTTTTGCAAATCTTCATAGGATTTGGAGCTAGTTTTGAGGCTTACACTCAAAACAATCTCATTTATTTTACAGCAGTAATTCTTAACTTTGACTGCACTTTGGAAACAGGTGTGGAGTCAGCCTTAAAAAGCACTGATCCCTGGATTCTTCCCTCAGAGATTCTGATGTAATTATTTTAGAATATGGCCTGGAAACTGGCATTAAAAAATATTCCAGAGGTTTCTAATGTGTTGTCAAGATTAAGAACAATTGCTTTAGAATAGCACTCCCCCGCCCCCCCGCCACTCACTAAAAATAGTACTGGGCATATTTTTACCTTTTATATCAGGCTGGTTTCTGCCAAAAATAATTAAATACTAATAATGGTATACCTGCAAAAGAGTTAGGATTTGTCCATTGTTGATAATTGAAGAATTTTTTTCTCAGGAACATTTTAATTACTTGGAGCTGGATAGTTGTTCTTCATAGACTAGGAATGTGATTTCCATTTTTGCCAGATTCCTTTCCCCTCCCTATTGTCTCTCACACTCAACCTACTTATTTCATTAACTTAACCTGTTTGGAACCTTTAGGTAGGTGAGCAATACTACCTCTACAAGACTAATTAGTAAGAGAATAAGCTAGAGATTAAACATGTCCAAGGAGAAAATTTAAATGTAAGCTCCCGGGATATTTCATGTACAATTTTCACATCACAGAGGTGGTTTTTCTAGGTTTACCCTAAGATCCCTCCCATCTCTAAGGTTCTGTGATATGAATCATTTGGGCTTATACATGGATCATTTTCTCCATGCACAGCAGAAATTAAATAGTTGGAAAATCAGTATCTAAGAGTGGCTGGTAAATTTTACACAATTGAAGATGCTTAACAATTATAATTGTATGTTTTGACCCTTGCCATGTTATCATTATTACCTGTGGGTGAGAAATACCTTGTCTTCCTAATCTCTGGTATTGCCAGTGTTTATGACAGTCATTGGATCATAATACACAGTTAATACAGATCTGTTGACATTAAAATAATGAATTAGGATTTAATATTAGCTATTTTGATTTATTTCTTCATAGCCATAAATGGAATCCAAACTTTCATTAAAAAAAAATGGGGGGGGGTCATATTATGTGATCTGCTGAAACAAATGTAAACATCCAAATTTCAGTGTGTTTTCACAGTGGGAAGTTTATTTCTTGGTCACTGTGTTGGGCAGAATTCTACACTGGCCCCAGGATTACTGCCCCATTGTTGTACACATTCTACATGGTCCCTGGGACATACTCCTGTGATTAGATCATGTCACATGGCAAAGTTGCCTAAGAGTGGGAGATTATCTGGGGCAAGTCTGACCTAATGAGATAAGCCTTTAAAAGAGTGGATTCCAAAGACAGGTATCTGAAGTGCAAGAAGGATTTGGTGCAAAGCAGATCCTCTGCTGCTGGATTTGAGGATGGAGGAAGCCACGTGGCATGGAGTAAGGGTGGCATGGAATAAACTCCAGGAGTTTATAGCAGCTTCCAGATGACATTCATCAAGAAAATGGGGACCTTGGTCCGAAAGCTGCAAGGAACTGAATTCTGCTGCCAGCCTGTGGAAGCTGAAAGCAGACCTTTGCCTAGACAAACCTCCAGGAGAGGCTGCAGCCTTGTAATACCAGAGCAGAGAAATCAACCACATGAGGACTGGATTTCTGACCTACAGACTGTGAATTAATAAGTGGATGTTGTTTTAAGCAGCTGAGTTTGTGGAAATTTGTTAAGCAGCAATAGAAAACTGATACAATCATGTATAATCTAACACTGGTAGGGATACATGGTATGGCGTGGCGAATGGTGTTCTTTCATGTGTGGCTCTGCAGTCACCTAAAGGCGGGACTCCTTGGAAGGAGAAAAGGACTGAAGAGGGCCTAGGCTATCCACTTCGGAGAACTCCAGTTTGGATGCAGCAAACATCACTTACACATATATTTTATTGGTGAGAGCTTGGTACATGGCTATCTCTCAAAACAAGGCATCCTGGGAAATATGGGCCTAACTGAGCATCTTCCTCCCCGAATATTAATATTGTGGAAGGTGGCAGAACACTTCTGTACCAGTCAGCTTTTCGTGTGTTTGAGTATGAAGGCAGTTTGGTGCCTCGTTCCAAGTGGAACAAGTAAATGTGATGAAATAATATATTCTAACTCGAGATATGTAGAGAATTAGAGTAACATTTTTATTAAAAAAAACAAAAAGAACGTGTTTCAACAATGCATTCAATATCAGAGAACTTACCAGATGTCACAGTAGTCCAAGAAGAAGATCTAGGCCCTTTCCCTGCCCTGGGGATGTTCAAGCACTGTTACAACCCTGTCCAGCTGAGCCCAGCTAGGGAAAAGTTGCATTTGCTCTTGAGAAGATGCACTTGCCCGGGGCTGAGGTGTGGACAGCCTAGTGCACAGTCATGGCAGCCTGACCTACCCCTTCTCTGTATCTGGATAGTCAACAATGCCTGCAGTTGAGGCAGCCCTATTGCTTATTCTTACCTACTCACCCATGAAGAATACAGCAGTCTCCACCACCCTCCCAACCTCAGTTTTTCTTTTTTTCAAGGCAAATTTAGGATATGGAAGTTTGAGCCTATGAAAAAGTAAATGAATTTGCTTTATATGAAACTTGAGAACTATTCAAGATGGAACATATCATCTACATGATAACTTCTATTAAGTGATCTTTATTTGATATCATAAAAGTGTCCTCCTAGACAAGAGGAAGTTATAATAACTTTAAATGTGTGGCCAGGCAGACATTGTTGTGTCCCAGGAAGGACAGGGAGGGGTATGGTAAAGAAAACTGGGAAGAAGAACGGCTAATAAGACCAAAAAAGGGAAAATGAATTCTGAAGGAAGGCCAGTAAATCTCAGGAGGCATGACATTGCCCGTGAACTGGAATGTTCCAAATGTTACAGTGACAGCCATTGCATCATCCCTTCCTCATCAAAAGGCCTCATCTAAATCTGTCCAGGCTTTATTATCTGTTTTCAGTGACATATTGCTCCTGCCTTTTCTACCCACCCCATCTCTGTCTTACTCTTTTTCCTCTGTCTTTTTTCCTCTCTCTTCCTTTCTTCTTTCTTTTTCTCCCTCCCCCCCTCATTTCCTCTCATTCTTCTTCCCTTTCTTTTCTTTTCTCACTCTCTCCCTTCTTCCCTCTCAGTGACAGGTACTGTTCTGGGTACTTAAAAGATGTACTACAACAACTATGAGGTTTATTATTCACCCTATGCTAAAGATAACTAACAAAAAGGCAAAAGGCAGCTAGCATAAAGAGGTTATTTTCCCATTATGACTCAGGGCATAGTGGATATGCTTTAAGGGGCTCTGATAACATCACTTTTCTACTTGATTGTCTTACCTGATATCCTATTGTCTATAAATTGCATAAAGCTCCAGTTCCATAACATGATAGATATCAAATGGCCCCAACCTCTCTCCTCAGACATATAACCAAACATCTCCCCAACTCTTACCATTTCCCTGAAGGCCCCCCTGTTATGGTATTATCAGAATACTCACTCTTTCCGAAACACAAATGGCCTTTATTTTTTAAGTTTATCTATTTATTTTGAGAGAGAGAGAGAGAACGAGCAAGTAGGGGAGGGAAGAGAGAGAGGGAGAGAGTATCCCAAGCAGGCACACACTCTCAGCGTGGACTCCATTGAGGGGCTCAGTTGCATGAAACATGAGGTCATGACCTGAGCTGAAACCAAGAGTCAGATACTTAACAGACTGAGCCACTCAGGCGCCCTAACAAATGGCCTTTTACAACTCCATGACACATGCTTATTATGTAATACGCTGTTTGCTTCATCCTATTCTTCCTTGCTTAAAACTCCTACACATCCTTCAAAACCCAGACTCCTTGTTCTGTGAAGCCTTTCCTGACATTCACAGTCTGGATTAATTACTCCTTACCCTGAATGCCCACAGAAAAATGCTCACATTTCCATTATAGCATGTATTATGTTGTACTGGATTATTTATATATTTGTCCCATCCACTGGTTTCTGAAATCCCAAAGAGAAGAAATGGGACCCTATTTACTGGCAAACCCAGTGCTTGCCACCTAGTATGTGTTTAGTGTAATGAGGGCTATATATTATGCAAGAAAAAACATCATCAGTGTGTGACCTATATACCATAACATCTGTAGCATTAACCTTAAATATAAAAGTTTTAGAACTATACATATATACTACCTGAAACATGTGTTTCATATGAAAATCTGACTTTATAAAATTTAAAATTGGTTTACAAAAGTTTTGTTTTTCAATTCCTCTATATCAGGAGCTCTGCTAGTGTTTTAAACATGCCTTGAGTTATGACATGTGACATACATGTACTTTTCAAAAATAGTTTTATTATGTAAAGGGAAGTTCGTTCTCTGTCTCTCTCTCCTTCACACATGTACACACATTGGAAATGGCAAACTAGTCCATGATTATCTTTGAAATTTTTTTATAGTATACAACTTTGGGTCAGGAATCTTTTCTTTTTTCTTTGTAGTTTATTTATATTTATAAGGATTAATTGTCCTGATAAAATCAACATCAATTTAATGACAATATTGCAGTAATTGTCAATATTATTCTACTTTATCTAACATTATATCACATATATATATATATATATATATATATACACACACACATATATATATGATATAGCAATCCTATATATGTTGACCTCCACCAATGTCTGACTTCTTTCACTTTATTTCTAAATTTAAGCATATCCCGTTGGATAATGTTATTTGGATGTCAAATATTTTCTTAAAATGATGCATAAACATACACATATATATGTGTTATATGGGTTGCATATGTGTGAATATACATTCACTATATATATAATCCATTCTGATATATAGTAGATGTACATTTATATATATATATATATAATATGTACACTCTACATACTTTATATACTATATATGTATACATGCATATATATGTGTGTGAATATATATATATATATATATATATGCATACATGCGCACATTGTGTGTGTGTGTGTCTATGTGTGTATACAGTTGTCTTACCTAATCCACAGGGGATACTTCCAAGATCCCCAGTGGATGCCTGAAACCACAGATAATACCGAACCCTACATATACTGTTTATTCCTATTCATACATACCTATGATAAAGTTTAATTTATAAATCAGGGCCAAAAAGAGATTGATAATAACTAATAATAAAATAGAACAATTATTACAATATACTATAATAAAAGTTCTGTGCATATGGTCTCTCTCTCTCTGAACATACCTTATTGTACTATACTCCCTCTTCTCATGATGATGTGAGATGATAAAATGCCTATGTGCTGAGATGAAGTGAGGTGAATGACATAGACATTGTGATGTAGCATTAGGCTGCTTTGACCTTCTGATGATATATAAGGAGAATCCTCTGCTTCCAGAGAAGAGTGGTTGACTGTGGGTAACACTGACACCATGGCAAGTGAAACCGTGGATAAGGGGGGAACAAGTCTCTCTGTCTCTGTCTTTCGGAGACAGAGTTAATCTGAGAGACAGAGACAGACAGAGAGAGTATACACTGTATGTATGAAAGAGAGAGAGAGAGAGAGAGAGAGGGAAATCATACACATACGCACACTGTATGGTCCATTATAGTCCCCTGTTAATATACAGATTCCTTATCCTTTGAGGCCAGCTAATGGTTTTCAGATAATGAGACTGAATGGTACATCTGAACATTCTGGACCAAAGAGCATTAATGCAGCCGCCACACTGCAAATGCTCTTCGCCAGTGAACGCTCTGTCATGAAATCCTGAGTGGAGTGTGTTCTGCAAATTGTGTTGTTTACTCTGTTGGGATCTCTCCTGTCATTTATTTTGTGCTCTGGTGAACAATTTGAGTCATAATGACTGACAAATTGTGCAAGCGATAGTGCTGGGTCTGTCATAAAGAAACAAAGAAGGAGCTTTAAGCTAGAAGTTAAAATGCACTGTTTTACCACGGCTTGAGGCTTTTTCCAAGAAAATGGAAACCGTGTTAAAGACTAGTAGGCCCTTGGGAGCTAGTTCAAGTCTTTTGACATTATGAGGGGTATTATAGGTATCTCTTCAACCTGGGAGAATTGACCAGGTATGGTCAAGTATGTCAGAGCTTAAAGGATTTCAAGAAAGTTATGATTGGCAGTGCAGTACCTCCAAAGGGATTTTGTTAAAATGACCCCCTAAAATATTGATCCATCATGTGTTTCTAGGGCTCCTCTCTCCCATCCATCACCCCTTCCCTCTGCTCTCCAGTTAAACAGAGTATGCTTGTCTATTGCTCTGTATTCACTTAACTTTATTATCTAATCCTTACTTCAAATTAAGATATACTAGATTTAGGTTTTATGTGTTTCTTGCTTTTACTAGCCTTTTCTTAAGTGAGAAAGATAGTCGTGATTTCTTTTCATTTGAAGCGTTTTTTCTTAAATAGAGAAACATCGATTCAGCTGTACATTAGAATCAATATCCAGGGGCAGGAAAGAGCACCAGCAGTTTGAAAGGTCCCCAGGTAACTCTAATGCACAACCAGGATTAAGGATCACTACTCAGTAGAAGATATATGTCTACTTATCATCTAAGGGGTTGATATTTCACTTGGAACACGTTCAAACATATGAAAAGCTTCCCCAGATGACTGATTATTTTACACTATTTCCCTCTCCCCCAGTTGAGAATTCATTTTCAAATGAATTTAGATAATGGTATCTGACAATTTGGCCCAGAACTCTCCTGTGGGAGGGATATACTATAAAGACTGTGGGTTTTGGTGCTCATTTAGAGAATAAATATTTATTGAGCTTGCGTGGAATGACTTGCTCTACACCAACTCTGTCCTTTCCTTTGAATGTTGAATTAGGGTTGCTTTTTGAGGAGATTAACGCTGATTCACCTAAAGCCCAGACATCTCTGTATTTGACAAGGGGTGATGGGGTAAGGATCCAGTAGTTCTGTGTACTTAGGAAAACCAGGAAGCTTAGCAACTATCAGAGGAAAGCTTTATGGCTCTGCAGCAGGTGATGTACACAGGTACCTTCGGTAATGATTAACCCCAGTCTGAATTGATGCTCCATGATGGGAAAATGACACCCAGCACCTGTGTGAAGCTTCTGCACTAGTTTCTACTCCAAAATCCTACAGAAAATGTTTGTTTTTTCTCTATAGGTTCGAACCAGTGTCCTACCTGAACATAAGGATCCCCTGCCAGAGGTTGGGGTAAGTGTTTTTTATCTTTCCAAAAGGTACACACAGCACTTCTAAGTTAAATCATTTGGATTTTCACTGGCCTTCTGCTGTCTGATGGCTGAAAAATGAAATTGTGTTAAATTAACAGGGTGTGACCATGCAAGGGGGCACATATTTGGCGAATTGTATAGAGTTCATTTCTTGTCTCTCAAAAATTATTCCCAGATGAACTCATATTTTGTTTCACTGGATAGAGATGAATCGAGAAATTGTCCTGCAGGTAGCTGGGATGCAATTTGGAACCAACATTCCTGGAACAACAGAGGGCCAGAGAGATTGCTGATGTGGGCTCGACTGCTTCAGGAAGGAGGCAGAGAACTAATTACCTGAAAGACTGTGCTGTTTTCTGCTTCCTGCTGCTTAAACACTGTAATGCAACTCACAACAGTAGCTGCCACCAAAGTGCAGACCGGTGTTGCAGAATTCCTGCTGCATCTGAGCCATTGCATCTGCAGCTTTTAGAAATTGGAAGAGCGGAAAGATAATAGGTGCTTTTTTGCTTAGACAAGCCTAGAGTAGGTGGTGGCAACTCCTGAAAAGATAGCCCAGCAGGCTGAGTCCCTGGGATCTGTGCAGAGAGGATGAAAAAGCCTAGAAATAAGTTGAGTCTATAGAGGCCATGGGACTGAGCCAACTGAAAGACCTATTTGAAATTCCCAGAAATCCTACAGGCAACTGACAACCTTCTTCCAGTTGATGTGTGGAGCAGAGTACTATATGCCGATCATTTCCTCACTAGCAACAGCCACTATCTGAACCTGCCAAGGAAGCCCTCCAAATGTGTGCACCAAAGAGTGAGTTGAATTGATGGAGAAGAATGTCAGCCATGTCTGACATTCTGATTCTGATCGGGAAGGAGAAGGAAAAGGGCACTCTGTGCTCTCTCATGCCTAACACAAGCTTCTAGTTTCTTCCTGGGGACATGTTGTTCTCTTTTACTCGAGTGAATCTTCATGCTTTGTTTTCTGCAAACCTTCAAACCTCTTGTGCTGCCCAGACTATGCTTAGTTTCTCCAGAGTGACTAGCAAGTTCTTCCCAGCCTCAGGCCCTTCACTGCTGCAGGCCCCAGGACCCTTTCCCTGCCCAGTGCTGTTCCTCCCCTGCTCAGGGCTCAGGGCTCTGTTCACAGCCTTTGGGTTCTGACCACCTCAGGTGCACTCCTTTTAACTGGAACCTCCATCACAAGCTCTCATCACACCCTTCGTACTTGCTTCTGAAAACAAGACCTTTTGAAATTTTAACTATCAACTGAATGCATTATTTTATAAGGAATTTTATTTATTTTTTGAGATTCAAGAAAGATGAGCTAGTTTAATTTATTTTTCCTCTTCTAACCCTTCATCCCCACAACTGCTCAGTGTTAAATCCCCCTCGCTTGAAGCTTTAGTGACATCTTGGGCTAATTATGTAAATTTCCCTGTTTTTTCTCTCATTCAAGTTCTTGAAATATATCCTATTCATTTTAAAACTTGAGTTCCTTCTCTGAGTTTAATTGTTTTCTTCTCCCCCCTCCCCCCATCACTTCCCACTATGGGGTAGATAGACATCTCTGTGCCTCTAGCAACTTGTAGTGGAAGGGGAGCACAGTCCGATTCTCACATGAGTCCTGCCCTTTCCTCCTCTATTGCTCAATGCTGTGGCAAGGAGAAAGGAATGGGGAGAGGTTCCTTCTGTGCTTGCCCATGGTGAGGTTGTGGTTCCCTTTCTGCTGGTTTTGATATTTCTCAGGCTAGTGCTGCCTGTCAGCATGTGGCAGACATTGAAATGCTGTCTCTGTTATGAGCACAACTATAGGTATTTCTGGAGACCTTGTAGGCTCCTTCCCATCACAGATTTCCCTACCATGGGGAATCTGGTTCTGGCTCAACCTTCTCCACTGCCCAGGCTCACCCGGTACGCTCTTGCTGCTAAGACCTAATTTTCTAGCATGTAATGCTTGCTTAGCTGCTTGCGGTGTTTTTTGGCCCTGATGAAACACACATGTATTTTCCATGCCACACAGAAGAGATGCAGGCTACCCCACTGGTGTTTCCTCTCTCAGCTCAGCCGTCTCTCTGCTGTCCCTTTCTACAAGCCTGACCAGCATCAGATGCTAGACAGTCATGATTTTTTTTTTTTAATTTTTTTTAAACGTTTATTTTTGGGACAGAGAGAGACAGAGCATGAACGGGGGAGGGGCAGAGAGAGAGGGAGACACAGAATGGGAAACAGGCTCCAGGCTCTGAGCCATCAGCCCAGAGCCTGACGCGGGGCTCGAACTCACGGACCGCGAGATCGTGACCTGGCTGAAGTCGGACGCTTAACCGACTGCGCCACCCAGGCGCCCCAACAGTCATGATTTTCAAAGGAGAGACAATCTCCAGTTCCTGATATAGTGGAGCCAAAGATGGTTTGGACACCCACAAGCTTAATAATTGATTTTTTTGGGACCAGACCGCCGTGACTTTTTTTTTTTTTTACTTTTTAAATGTTTATTTTTTTTTATTTTTTTATTTCAACGTTTATTTATTTTTGGGACAGAGAGAGACAGAGCATGAACGGGGGAGGGGCAGAGAGAGAGAGGGAGACACAGAATCGGAAACAGGCTCCAGGCTCCGAGCCATCAGCCCAGAGCCGGACACGGGGCTCGAACTCCCTGACCGCGAGATCGTGACCTGGCTGAAGTCGGACGCTTAACCGACTGCGCCACCCAGGCGCCCCATAATGTTTATTTATTTTTGAGAGAGAGAGAGTACAAGCAGGGGAGAGGGAGAGAGCGAGAAAGAGAGAGAAGGAGAGAAAGAGAGAGAATCCGAAGCAGGCTCCAAGCTCTGAGCTGTCAGCACAGAGCCTGACGCGGGGCTTGAACTCATGAATCCCAAGATCATGACCTGAGCTGAAGTTGGACGCTTAACCAACTGACCCACCCAGGCACCCCTCCTTTGACTTTAAGGTGTCTTCCTGAGTATGATATAACAAAGAAATTAGGTTCGGTTCTTAAATAGTACACCTTGTGAAATGCTCACCTTCCCTCTCTGCTAACACTACCTTTATATCAGCTGTGTGTGTCATGTTTACTAATAGGCCAGTTTCTGTAAACTAGCTTCTTTTTAAGCACTGTGAGGAGGTTGCTAACTCAGGCCACTAGAGGTTCTCTGAACTGACACTATGGTGCATTTGGTATAATGTCTTTGTGAGAGACTCAGCTATGATTCCTGGGTCAAAACAAAATTCTCAATTGACATTCTGTGGCATGGTAATTATATCAGTTAGGCATGCATTCAGAAGCAAGTAACCTAGCAAACAGTGGGTTAAAAGTAACAGAGTCATTTTTTTCATGTTAGAAGAAGGTTTGGGGAAATTGCCCAAGACTGTAGCTACTCAAAAATGACTTCTAGCAACCACGTTCTATCTACCTTGCCGCTCCTCCTTTGTTAGAGTATTGTCCAGTCTAACCATTGCGCCTTCAGGAATCACAGTCCAGGTGGGGAGAAGACCGAAGGACAAAAGGCAGCTGACCCTGTTCCTTCAATTCTGGGAAACAGTAGCTTTTGGGGAAATTTCAATTGGTATACTGATATGTATCTCTCACTGAGAAGAGAGGAGTCCCTAAGCAGCAGGGAATCTCAGTACAATTCTCACTTAAACAAAATCAAGGTGCTATTAGTAATACAAATGAGCAAACTAGGTATTACATGTTAGTAATGTCTGCCCAATCCTCCTACGTGTTAAACTCCATGATAGCAAAGAGCCTATGTATTTTGTTCACTCGAATAGCCCTACCTTTGTGCCTGGAAACTTGTAAATAATGATATATATACATATATGATATGTATGATATGCATTCTGTGTGTGTATCTCTCTTCCCCTCCCCTGCTTGCACTCTGTCAACAATAAATAAATGCATATACATATATTATATGCATATACATATATATATACATATATATAATGAATATATATATACATATATATAATGAATATATATGAATATACATATATATTGCAATAATATGTAAATTGTAATAATATGTAAAAATCTAGTATACTTTATGACACATCAGAACTCAATAAAATGGCAGTTATATTGTAGAACTAAATCTCAAGCATAGTAAGAATGAGCCTAAATAAGAACAAGTTAGCATGCTGTGGCGTGTCTAATACCCTCAGAGTACATGATATTCTGGACAGAGAAGAATTACCACATCTTGAGCACCTATGAGGTACCCCTGGGTAATATTTATCTTATCGATTAATCCACAGAATATTGCTTTGGGCACTGCAAAACGTGTCTGAGAGCTTTAGCTCTTGGCCAAGACTTTGTTCTGCCATTACAACATGCTAAGGACTCTAACCATTGACTACTCTGGTTAAAAAAGAGCTGAAAATTAGGGGTGACTGGGTGGCTCAGTCAGTTGGGCGTCCAACTATGGCTCAGGTCATGATCTTGTGGTTTGTGAGTTCGAGCCCCGTGTCGGGCTCTGTGCTGACAGCTCAGAGCCTGAAGCCTGCTTCAGATTCTGTGTCTCCCTCTCTCTCTCTGTTCCTCCCCTGCTCATGCTCTGTGTCTCTCTGTCTCTCAATAATAAATAAACATTAAAAAAATGAGCTGAAATACTTTATTATAAATAGTCCAAATATGTTCTATACATTTCTTTGCATTTTTAAGCAGCATCTTTTGGATGCACCCAGATCTTTTGTTGATGTCTTAGTGAACGAGATGCCAATCTGTGCTGAGACCTTTTGAGTTATATTCATAGGGAAGATGTAATTTTTAAATATATGACTTCACCCTAAAATTCTTTTTAATGTTTTCTTTGGACTGTTTATCAACTTTTAATAGATTTCCTCCCAAGTTTTGTTTTTCTTTCTGATGTCTTTTTTTCAGTGTGAATAGTTCATGTACCCTCTTTCCCTTTCTATTTGATGGGAAACCACGTAACCATATCTGTTAGGGTTGACAGTGAAGAAAAAGCACATGGAATATGAAAAAGGGCCTGTCCTGTAAGTTATGTTTGGGAGACGTTGTATATTGGCCTCATGATATCAACTTCAAAGACCCTTTAAATTTGTGCCACAGTTCCTATGTATAGTTTTATTAGAATAGGCCAAAGTATTATTCTTATTGTTGATATATTCATTTAACCTCTAAACAATCACTTTTTAATGGAAATATTATATGTGCCACAGATGTGTGCCACATATGTAATTTTAAATTTTCTAGTAGACCATGCTTTTAAAAAAGTAAAAAGAAAGAGGAAAAACTTATTTTAATGTGTTATTGAACCCAATATATGCAAAATGTAATCATTTCAAAACATAATCACTATGTAAAATTATTAATGCTATATTTCACATTATTTTTTTCATACCACATTGTGTAAATTTGATGTATATTCTACACTTACTAGCGCATCTCAATTCAGCATAGCCACAAGCCTAATTCTACCCATTGGATAGTACAGCCCTGCATAGTACTTGTAAATTGTAGTGTAAAGAAAACCTATACTTTGAGTAAAGGCTTTGTGAGATGAACATAGGTGATGGAGGTGTGGCCAGCTCACTGCAAGGTGATTGAGGTTGTACATCTTCTGGCCCTTTATATGGTACAGCTGGAGTCCCTGCAAGGGCTAATAGGATAAACTGTTTATTTGTATAGTCTCCATAGAGAGCAACCAGGGATTGAGGCAGATGCCCCACTTTTCTCCACGCTGCTTGATATCACTCTCCAGCCAGGTGAGTGATTAAAATTGTACATCAAGCAATTTAATGATCATCTGCTTTGGGTGCTTGCACCAGAATGATCATTGTGAGTGTTGCACTCTCACGAGCAGGCAGAAAAGGTCAGAACCACATGTTGTGCAGGCAGAGAGCCTGGCAGAGGGACAGGGAATTGCCACCTGTCTTGGAAATAAGGCACAGTGTGATGGGGATAAAAGAATGATGGACTGAAAAGCAAGAAACCTGGATTCCAACTTGGCTTCTGCATATTAACTAGTTCTGGGACCATGTAGAAGCCAGGTTAACTTTTAAATTCCTATTTTCCCAGCAGTGTACTAAGTGCTTTTCCTGGATTACTTTGATTCTCATTACTGTAGCTATGAGAAAGATAGAGTTATCATAGGCAACTTTTTCATACAGCCATAAGGCTGTCAGTGGTTTCATTTAAGACCATGTATTAGTAAGAAAGAAGACAGAGTAACAAGGCTAGACAATATCCATTAGTGGATAACCATTCTGGGGGCTGTGAGAGCCCAGATTTCCATTTTGAGGCAGATTTAGTATGACACTTTAGATCTCTGAGCTCCAACTCCAATGAGACTTAAATTTTTTTGTTTGTCTCTCGATTTTTTCCACTGATATTAGAGCTCCCAGTTTAAGACCTTTAAGATGAGAATTTTAGAAACAACACTGAAGAAGAGATGGAAAATCTTGTTCCTTGAGTTATATCTGAAATATAAAAGTGTTTAAAGAACTTTATTGCTAAGCAAAGTAAGTCAGAGAAAAATAAATACCATATTATTTCACTCACATATGGAATTTAGGAAATAAAGCAGATGAACATAGAGGAAGGGTAGAGGGAAAAAGAGTGAAGCAAACCATCAGAGAGTCTTAACTCTAGAGAACAAAGTGATGGTTGATGGAGGGAAGTAGGTGGGGGATGGGCTAGCTTGGTGATGGGCATTAGGACTTGTGTTGAACACTGGGTGTTGTATGTAAGTGATGAATCACTAAATTCTACTCCTGAAACCAATATTACACTATATGTTAACTAAAAAATGTTTTTAACATTTATTTATTATTGACAGAGTGCGAGCAGGGGAGGGACAGAGAAAGAGGGAGACACAGAATGCAAAGCAGGCTCCAGGCTCTGAGCTGTCAGCACAGAGCCTGACATGGAGCTTGAACCCACAAACTATGAGATCATGATCTGAGCCGAAGTCAGACACTCAACCTACTGAGCCACCCAGATGCCCCATATGTTAATGTTAACTAACTAGAATTTAAAAAATAAAAATTAAAAAATTAAAAAATAAATAATTCTCTCAAATTCTATAGTTATGATTACAGTGATAGCAAAGATAAAATAGCTTTATATTAAGTTATTTTTTTACATTAACATTAGTATGCTATTTTCCCTTCATGGGCATTTAGGTTTTAGAAACAGAGAAGACTATTTTCCTCTAATTAATTTACTCTTTTACAAGAGTCCAGTGAATATTCATGTAAATAAATGATGTGTTTTGCTTATATTGAGATGGAGCAAATACACACAAACTTCCTAGAAATTAAATATATAGGCAATTCCATTGTTAGCATTGCAGTTTGGAACAATTATACACTGTCTTCAGAAAGTTCATTAATGTACTTTATGCAACATGTAGTCTCCATAATATAGTTATTTGTAGAATAAATACGGTAATACTTATACCTAAATAACACCTCCTCTAGTTTGACATGTTTTCATAACAGTACTATGATGCCATTACTTAAATTAGCTTTTAATAAGTTGTATGATTTCTGTAAAATCCCTTATCCTTTGAGATGAAGCATGTGGCAGCCAGTTATGATGGGAAGAAAGTTTGACTCATGGGCATTTTTCCTGGCCCACTTCAAGCCCTCACAGTGAAGCAGTAGGCATACTAGGCAACCCTCTGTTCTGGGCACTGGGCTTGACTCACAGGCAGACAAGCCAACGTCCTCCTTCCACAGGATCTCCTGATCTGTGGACACATGAGACATTCAGTGGCTGTGGTCACAAACTACTTGCAGCTGTGGCTCATGGTGTGTGTGTGTGTGTGTGTGTGTGTGTGTGTGTGTGTGTGTGTGTAGCTATGTCTGAAAATAGCCCCTTCACCTGTCTCTCATTGCTACATTCCAGTCTGGAGCATTTGCTCCTTTTATTGATGAAGAGACCACGGTAACATTCATGACATGTGAAGTTTGTGTTTTTAATTCTAAAACCATCCATATCTTCAAAATCTCAAAAGACAGAGAGAAAATAATTTGAAATTTTGAGGTGTCATGAAATCTGTTATCAGTTAAGAGTTTTCTTGGAGTGAAGAGAGAGTGGGGAATAGGAGTTTAAAAACCCTGATAATCAGGGAAAGAGGAAGTGAGATAGACATCTATTTAAATGCAAAAGGCTGAAATGAAATTCACTATAACAATATACAGTCTGCCTACTAAAATTGTTTTGATTACCCACGTTTCAGTGAATTATAGTGCTTTGTAAATATCTGCAGAAAGAGCATTCTAATATCCATATCTAATAGAGTGACTGACTTGAAAGCTAGTTTTTAAATCAGCCATTCATTCATTCATTTATTGTCAGTAAATGTTCATCACATGCCTACCATGCACTAGGGAGGAGGAGTTTGTCAGAAAACAAAATAAAGCTCCTTGTGGAGCTTCAAATACATATATACCTCTTAAACTTCCTTTTCTGCTTTGACTCACTCATTTCATCACTCATTGACATCTCATCAGACCTTCTTTCCACAAATACTTTATTTTTTTAATGTTTAATTTGTGTGTGTATGTGTGTGTGTGTGTGTGTGAGAGGGGGGGGGGAGGGAGGGAGAGAGAGAATATGCAGGGAAGGGGCAGAGAAAGAGAGAGAGAGAGAAAGAGAGAGAATGAGAGAGAGAATTCCAAGCAGGCTCCATGCTGTCAGTATGGAGCCCGACGTGGACCTCAATCTCTGTTTTCACCTAACACCCTTCATTGAATAATTCAGTCTTGTATTCTTCTGGCTTTGGTGACTTGGTGTCTAAACCAGCTTTTTGAGTTTCAAGTTAATTAATTGGATTTATTGTTACTAACATAGAGGCATCTCCAACTTTAGAGCTGAGTTGTATTTCAAATGTTTGCATCTGAGTGTTTTGAAAGAATTCTAAATTAGAGCTTTGAAAAGAGGGAGAAAAATTCAGACCTGAAGCTTTTCTTTCTTACACTTTTCATAGAAGGCAGCCTTCTATGTATGAAATAACCACACACTTTTCTCTGAAAAGATACAATTGTCCTCAGACTACTTACGTCCAGGCTCTCATTCTAGAGCAGCCTGGCAACAGACATATGAACAGAGAATGCTCTCGAAGATTCAGTTTTGACTTCTTGTAGAGTTTACAATGTGTGAGGCAGCAATGGCCTAGATAATAATATGGGTTTGATGTTTTCATGTTTACTTCTTGACCTTGAGGGGAAAATGAGAAATACTATTTATGGTATACCATAATATTGTGACTTTTAAATCAGAAGTAGCCAGGAATATTAAAAAGAGATGGAAGATTTTTATCCTGGAAAAGAAAAACCAATTTAGAGTTTTATTCTTTGCATTATGAGCCAAAGAGTGTGGGAAGTAGATATTCATAGATAGTCAACAGCCAGTATGATAGGTTAAAAAAGCAATTTTAGAAAATGTAACTGAATAAGCACCTTTCTTTTTTGTGTGTTGGAATGAAATTGTCCCATGCTAGAAATAACAAAGGAAACAAATGCTTTTAAACATTGCTGTGATGGGGGAGAAATGTAGCATTTCTATTTATAACTTGTACAGAGTCCCACATAAAAATAGCTCCAACTACCAGATTTGCTCATATCTGGAATACAAAGTTGTTGCTGCCAGTGACTTGAGGAATTCTAATAAGAACGAGGACGGCATTGGTAAACGTTAAAAGTTTATCATTTTTTCTTCTAACCCAGTTTTCATAGGCGAAGAAAATTAGTTCCTAGAAAAGTCCTGGCTTCTGCACTATACATTTCGTTATGTCCCAGGCTATTGGTCTCTTTGTTTTTTGTGAAAAGGATACATGTGCACCCTAGACTTCACCCCCTGAGAAGGATATATTGTTGTATCTGTCAGTGAGGACTGTATCTCTGCATATGAAATATTTGTCAGGCTAATGGATTTAACATTTCATTCTTTTGAAGACTAGGTTTGTCTGATTGGTGTGCCGGTAAAAATATTAAGGACTTCTGAAGCTAACGAAAAGCATTTTTTCTTATTTTCAGAGAAGTTTCCTGGGCTATGCCAGTTTTAAAGTGGGGGAGCTACTGAAGTCAAAGGAGCAGCTGCTGGCCCTGAGCCTGAGGTGAGTCCTTTGTCTGCAGAAATGCTGCAAAGCAAATAGCCTATGGTATTTATTGAAGGATGTTTGGGTTTAAAAGTCCCAATTCTTACAGATGTTTAGATGTCAGCTCTCAGATGGCTTAACATTCGCCACAGCAGCAAGTTATAGGGAAACAGCAATTATTCAAGTTCACACTGAAGTTCATGGTTCACATTGTCAAAGGTTTTCAGCCCTTATAGGGGAAAAAAATTACACGATCATTAAAGTAATCAAATTCTTTGATAGTAAGAATAGAAATGATGAGCACGTTATTAAGTAATTTTTCTAGTACTTATTAAAATGTTCCTTTTTAAGTCAAGTAAGTTTCTAGGTTTGAAATATGTTTGTTAGTGGCAACATTGCAAATTTATGATAATACAGGAAATGTTCATTATTCTCTTTTTTTAAGCTTATTTTGTTGCTACACTATTAAATATAAAACACAAGTTAAAACAGATTCATACTGAAATAGGCAGTAGGTCAGATCTAATTTTGAGTATTAGTACAATTTGTTTGGGTATAGAAGATGAAGCAACCATCTTTAGGAAGTTACATAGTATTTTAATGTTAAGAAGAGTATTAAATAGAATAAACATTTTTAAACTTCATTATAAATTCTAATCAATAGCATGTTGTTTTCTAACTGTATGATAACTTCTATAATTATGAAAAATATCACCTTGCAATATTTGCAATAAAAAATATAAAAATTGTACAGAACACTATTTGTAAATCAGAAAATGCTCTCCTTTTTTTTTTTTTAACATTTATTCATTTTTGAGAGAGAGAGAGAGACACACACAGAGAGAGACAGAGAACAAGTGGGGGAGGGGCAGAGAGAGAGGGAGACACAGAATCTGAAGTAGGCTCCAGGCTCTGAGCTGTTAGCGCAGAGCCCGACACAGGGCTTGAACTCATGAACTGGGAGATCATGACCTGAGCCAAAGTCAGAGGCTTACCTGACTGAGCCACACAGGTGCCCCTGAAAATGCTCTCCTTTTGATGAAACATAGAGACTCCTCCCAAGGAGGAGAAAATGCCTTAAGTGTGTTTGCCCTCTGCCTTGACCCACAAGGACCCACTTGTAACCAATTTATTTCAATAAAGATGCTGTGGCTTATGCTGGAATCTGTATTGCTGGCTGTCTCCTTTTCTGATTTTTCCTGATCCGCACAGCTTTGCATTTTGACTTAAGAGAGTATAAAGTAATGTAAAGTAACTCATACTCATGCAGAAAAATAAGTGTGGATGGATTCTGATGAGACCATCATCTTCGCTCTCAGCTATGTCTCTTAAACATCCATGGTTTGGTTATTGTTGTTGTATTTTATTTGGGAAGACATTTTTAAATCTTCATAGTTTTGTGGTGTTATTCCCAATAAAATTTTGCTGTGGTTATTTTCAGTTTGAAGTTTGTATGGGTCAGCTAAAATGTCTAGCTATCAATGTCACCAATACTCTAGAAAATCTGTGTTAGTGCCCTAGCACGGTGGTGGGATCTCACCCAAGTATTGCTGGATTCATGGCATACGAAGTGAGGCATTAAGCTAATTTAGGAATGCTAGCAGACCATATGTTTTTTGGATGAGATGCATAGCACTTTATTCCTCCTTTTGCTGACTTACAAGCTATAATATTGATTATATCATAACCGTCATTAACATCACCACACTACACATTTAGACACTGCTCTTGAAACAGAAATGGGGACCACAAATGCTTAAATGAAAATTAATAAACACATATAATACCTTAGTGGTAGGATAGGAACAGAAGGGTCAAGTTTAGAGTACAACCATTGTAAGAAAAAGAAAAAAAAGAATTAGAATAATTTCAGATTTAGATGAAATCAATACAAATTTCCACTTTTGGTTTTAATACTTCTGCTTAATACTCATTTGATTTTGACTGTATAAAAGGAAAACAAATTTAACAACAAAGGATTGAGTTTTCTAGAAAAAAATATTTTTTCAAAAATAATTTTGAAAAGGGTAGGTTATTATTGTTTCCCTTTTTTGTGCTTTGCCAAATTTGTGTATTTCTCTCCCTATGAACTAGACACCTTATAGACTTATCATAGCCTTTTGATTTCTGACACTTCATATTTTTTAATTCAGAGGTAATTCATCTTCTTTCCCCTGGCTCTGGGGTCTCTGAGGTACTGTGCTAAAATAACATTAGGTTAGGGATAAGAAGCATTGTTTTTTTGGTTGTTTGTTTTCTTTTGTTTTTAATAAGTCCTTTGCACTGACTACCTGAATTTTGTTCCTTTTCAATTCCAGTCATTATGTTTAAAGCAATAGAATTCTCAGATTTCTGTGAAACAAATTCACAAAAATAAATATACATTTATAGGAAATGTTCTTTGATGTAAGCTTCCAAAAAAAATCTGTGTAGTTTTGTTTCATTTTCACTGTCCCTTTGAGTTGTTTCTTATCAGATAATTCCAATTCCAAAACTCTCACTAGCTCCACAGAGCACCATAGTTTGTGGTTACTGTGTCATTTGTGCTTTGAACTAGAATTTTTTAACTGAATTTGGAAATGAATTCTTTTTCCCACAGAAACTTCAAGGGGCAAGAAGTCTGTGTCTTATTTATACATGTAGACTCAAATTTCATGAAATATCATAGTGTCGATTTTTGAAGTTGTATAATAAAATTTGTTTGCATGTATTGGGAGAAATGCCTCCAATATGTAAATTGGTTCCTACTCCTATAACTCATCTTCATTTAAATACATAGTTACTAAATTACTGCCCGAGTTTTCTAGCATCCCATTTGCACTTGGCATCTTTACTTAGGATTAACCCTTTTACTTTTGTATTATATCTCCTTTGTTTTGCTAGTTTACACTTGGTAGTTCCTATCTCCTCTGATTTCTTTTAGATCTGAATTGCATTTTCTGTTTTTATTCTCCAGTTCATTGCCATATATCCCTGACTCTTCTTATACTATAATGTAAACAAGTTAAGTTCCTTGTATAGAAGATTACAAATGTAGGCATGAGAGACAGTGGATAATCATATAATAATAATAATAATAATAATAATAATAATAATAATAAATAGAAGGAGGAGGAGAGGAAGGTACTATGTGCTTTATGCTCTGATAAATATATTAGAGATATTGTCTCACTGACCCTTATCAAATTCACCTATGATGTTATTCTTTTTGCCACTTTATAAACCAAGAAACTGAGACATATAGGGCACCTGGGTGCCTCAGTTGGTTAAGCGTCTGACTCTTCAGCTCAGGTCATGAGCTCACGGTTCATGGGATCAAGCCCTGTGTTGGCTCTGCAAGGAGCCTGATAGCAAGGAGCCTGCTTGGGATTCTCTGTCCCTCTTTCTCTGCCCCTCCCCCACTCACATTCTTTCTCTCTCTCTCTCTCTCAAAATAAATAAACTTAAGAAAAAAGGAGAGTGAGATATAAAAAGTAGTTAAGTGATTTGCGCAAAGTTACAGTGCTCATAAATGGGAAAGCCAAGATATGGAGCCACACATTGCTGATTGCAAAGCCTGTGCTTTTAGTGATACACTGCTTGTCTCCTTTGAGAGAGGAGAAAACTGAGAACTTGTTAAAACATATCACACATCATGTGACTTAGGTGATGGAGGAACAAAGCAAGGACTCAGGTCCAGGACCGCTCGTTCATGGTTTCTTCCACTTCAATTTCACCACAGTGCCTTGTCAAATAGTAAATGAAGACGTAATGAGTGTTAACATGCCATGGAAAAGTCAGACATATTAGCCTTGATGGCAAAAAATGGGAACCAGCCTGGTTAAGGGGAAGACTGAGGGAAACCTATGGAATCTAGTCTTACCCCGGCAGCCTGGCATTATCAGGCCCAGATCTGATTTACTGTCCAAGCACCTGACAATCATTTGCTTTGCCAACCTTATCTGAATGTCTTAGGACCACGCAAGCAGAAATTTGGAACATCATAATTCTGTGTCATGATTTAATAAAAGAATGGAGAGATTAGATCTGTCTCTGGGAATGGTACTAGCAGTCAGGAAGAATTACGTTACTCTTAAAGTATTCAAACAACCACAAAAGCAGAAAAAAAAAGGATGGGAGGGGAGGGTAAAACTTCTTTTTTTAGGAAATCCTTCTCAGAAGAATTGAGACACATGGATGTGTTCTGACCTTGTCTTTGTTGCATATGAACTTCGTTGTGTATCTCCTCACAATTTAGGTTTGATTCAGGGCTTATTCACTCAGCAAGCATTTATTAAAATTTTTCATATGCTAAGTACCGTGATAGTTTTTTAGAAAAACATTTCAATGTCATCAGTTAATATTTTGCAGTTGATGTCACTAATAACACGATTAATGAAAAATCTCCTTATTTATTGAGCCTCTACTCATGTGCAAAGAACACATGAGGTGCTCTTCATGCATGATCTTTAACCCACACAGAATTATCATCCCTGTCCTGCAGCAACTCATCTACGATCCTGCAGCTGCTGACTGTACGAGTAGGATTAGAATCCAGTTTGGTCTGACTCCAGCACTTGTGCTGCTTTATTTTCCTGCCTCTTAGGAAGCTAATGATCTGATAGAATCTTTGCTTCCTCCTCCATTTATATGCTGTCCTTGGGAGAGTTTCAGGGACCTCAATTCTTTTTTCTTAATGCCTTATCTTAAAATTCAGTTTCATATGCCAGTGACATGGGAGGGGTTCAGTAATAATTTGTTGGAATTTTGATTCATGATGATGACTTCCTCATATGCATTTGGATGCTAAGCTTAAACCTAGTACCATTTGTTTATGAATGGGACCCACCTAAATTAGTGACTATAGTGCAGTCTAAGCATTAGACTATATCTGACATGAGTCCCTTTCCGAGTTACAGTGAGGGATAGATTGTAATTTGCTTGAAAAGCTGAAACCCTTTAGAATTTACGATTTCAGGGTAGGCCACTTTACCTTGTCACAGAATCTTTCAAGAGAGCACTTAATGAGTGCTCTCTTATTTCTTCTGTAGTCTTTCGCATGTAACCCTTCCAAGGTAAGCAAACATTTACAGAATTTTATCAGAATGGATGTGCAAAATCTTCTTGAATTTTTTCATAAAAAGAAATCTTGTTTTCATTTATTACTTCTGCCACATTTATGGTAGTGCTGTCATGTAACATAAATTTAACGTAAGACTCCCATGATCCTAATAGACATATGGCATTATGTTTTATGATACACAGATATGCGGGAGAGGCTATGAAAGAAATAAACAATAGATATCTACTGTTGGTTTTTAAATGTTCCCTATTTTATGTAATATTTATATGTGTACATACTTCCGCATATATAAATCTATCATAAATTGTGTGGACGGGCATGTGTTTGTACATCTATATTATTTCAGGATTATTTTGCTTTCTCACCAACCATGAATACTTGCTTTCCATTGTTGTCAAATGTATGTGCTTAGAGGAAGGAGGGTCCACATTATGAAGCCCTTAGATTTTTATTTGTTGGTGTTTTGCTTATATTTAACAATTTAACCTCCTTAGACACACGCATACACACAGATATACAGTTCAACTTTGTTTCTAAAAGTAAGAGAACAATAAGAAAAAAACCCACATATTTTTAACTTAATCTCCCAAAGGCATGTTTTTAACTTGAGAGCTGGAAGTAATGATAAGGAGAGGCTCCTTGGGCGATGACATACAGTTTTCTGCACAAGCATACTCAGAGCGATAAAAAGATGAAATTGTCACAAACAACTCACAGGTTGGGAGCATAGACATGGTCTTTAGCCCACGGGGCAGTAGATCAGAATAAGTTTGTTCTTGGAATGCATGAATACATCTGAACCCCCTCAGTACTTGAGATGAACCTTGCCATAGATTGACAAAAGAGTTTTAAAGGATAAACTTTTTTCATTTAAAATGGAACTAAACTTTCTTAGAATTTTAATTTCCTATCACTATTCTTTTCCTGCATGTAAATAATGGTTATGCAAGTCTTTTTAATTTAAGCACCAGATTATAGTCTTGAAAATTATATGTATGATGAATACCTCTTTAATGACATCTTTTCTTATCAGTATTTGTTTGAACTTCAGGAGAATTTAAAAAATTACAAGCAAACATTTTAATAGCCATGTATATCTTAAATATATTTCATTCATTCTTAAAAGTCTTCCAGTTAGCTTTCTTGGGTACCAGAAGGTAAGATTATAGCAGAAAGGTCTGATGGTTCCACAACACTAATTCTTATGTATGACTGAAACACTTTTTATATGAAATGAGGGTGATGTTAGAGGGATTAATGGCAGAATTTAGACTTCAGGTAAGTATCTATTTCTCAGATAAAGACTTTGATGGGCAACTGGAAAAAAAAAAAAAACCCTCTTTGAGAGGGAATGGCCTATCTGTGATTAATTATAAAACAGAATAGTAGCATACTTTATTGAATGCACCAATATAAAAGAGGAATGAAGATGGCATGTAAAAACCTACTTAATCGATGCTTTTGCATAGAATTAACTAAAAATGCACATTATAAACCCTGAGAGCAATAAGAACACTGCACTTTTCTCTTAGGGAGTGAAAAAGCAGAAAAACATGCAAGTCAGTAGCACATGCCTACTCATTATTGATCCAGACACATGTAGAAGGGGAGAGCCTTGCATCTGTGGGGGGGGTTCCTTCACATTTTTCAGCATTATCCAAGTGGAGGTAACAGGAAAGCCTTCTGATTCTGACAGACTCCAACCTCATAAACATGTAGGAAGGAGCAGCTAACACTGTTTGAGCTTTATGATGGATTCAGGATGTCACATGTCTTATCTCATTCAATCTTCTAATAACCTTGCCTGAAAGGTGATATATTCCTGCTTTACTAAGAAACAAACCGAACAACAGCAGTTCAACGTCTCTTAGGTCACACGGCTGGGACACGTTGGAAAATGGAGATTGAGAAAGAAGTGTCCTTGCTCTCAAGGATTTTCTAGAGAATATATATTTTGTTTAGAATCTTAAAATTAAATAGTTTTAGAGAACAGAAAACATTGGGACACTTCAACTTCTTTTTGGACCCTTTTAGTGAAAGGCAGTGCCAACTCAAGAGGCCATTTGTCTTTCCCATTTTCAGACAGGTGAAAGTCAGAAAAGTATTCCTTTCTTATCTCAAATTTGCTGCCCTTGCCACAGCCCTCGCTCTCCTTCATGGAATTAAGGAGGACAAGCCTCGTGTCTTTATGATCACATTTGAAAGCAGCTCTTTCGTCCAACCTTAAATCTTCTCTCCTTTTTTTTCTCAGGAAAGAATGTGATATAGTAGAAAGAACAGCCAGCTGTAATGCCAGGCTTGGGTTCAACTCCCAGCTTTGCCTCCAGCTTTTGCCTCACCTCTATTGTCTGCTCTCTTTAATGCCCGTTAGTAGAAGTAGTAATGACCTCCCTCCCAGGGTAATTCCGGGCAATCAATAAATGCAGTAAAGTTCCTTGCACTGCTTTGCATTAGAGAAAAGCATTCTATCCATACTGTTTTCCTTGCTTCTTGCATTAAACTTACTAATTCCCTCAACCATAATTTAATGTTTGATTTGTTTGCTTACTTAGTTTGTTGAAGTTCTTTCTTACATGTGACATCCGCAATTCTCAAAACTGGTCAGTGGCAGAGGGGTCAGTTTAACCTTTGACCTGAACATGTCACTTCTATTATCTGAGAAATAGACACTTACCTGAAGTCTAAATTCTGCCATTAATCCCTCTAACATCAGATATAGCTTCTTATCAGGTGGCAGATACCAGCAAGAAGCATATGGAGAGCAGTTTGTTTGGTTGAAACAGAAACAGAGGTGGGCAAAACATTTAAAAAGAATTTTTTTTTTTACTTAAAACTTTAGCTGGGGCGCCTGGGTGGCTCAGTAAGTTAAGCGTCCAACTTCGGCTCAGGTCACAATCTCGCAGTCCGTGAGTTCTAGCCCTGCATCGGGCTCTGTGCTGACAGCTCAGAACCTGGTGACTATTTCAGATTCTGTGTCTCCCTGTCTCTCTGCCCCTCCCCCGCTTGTACTCTGCCTGTCTCTCTCTCTCTCTCTCTCTCTCTCTCTCTCTCTGTCTCTATCTCTCTGTCTCTCAAAAATAAACATTAAAAAAATAAAAATTTAGCAATATAGCATTGAAATCAGGACAGAAATTCATGAATATAACACAGTGTATCAATTGCTATTAGAGTGTACTGATTGCATTTTATTGCTGAATATATCATAAACTGTCCACAGAAGTAAATTCAAGTGACATTTCTCAGAACCGGACTGTGAGAATAAAGGGAGACATCAAACCCAGAAGTAGGTGAATTTGCTTCTCCAACTGATTACATGTCAATGTCCTTTAGGGACACAATTGCCTAAAATTATCAAAAGGCTCTAACATGAGCCACTTGCTAATTGCTGTTAACATTATATCAATTTAATTTAAAATCAGAATATGAAACGTATACAGATATCATGGGATTCGGATAGTGGAGAGGTAGACAGAATACGTGCTTTAGAGACATATCTGAACACATACATACATACTCAAGTCTGGCTCTTGTATTGCTTAGTAGCATGGTGGAGTACTCTGAACTCAGTTTTCTTATCTGTGGAATGGGGACAATAGTAGTTCCCATCTCACAGAGTTGTTGTGAGGCTTGCAAGAATTATTTGATAGGAGATGTGTCCAACAGTGCCTGACACATAGAAAGTGCTCAACAAACATTCCCTATAATTTTTATTTATCTTTGTATTGATTAGCTTGTCTAGCCTCAGGTTTTGTTTTGTTTTTGTAGATGAGGATTAGACATATTGGACACAGCCTATCTGAAACAGTATCTGGTGCAAAGCAGGTGCAAATCAATGCTTATCACCTATTATTAAAATTATCATTATTATTATTTTGCATTACATTCAACTAGACAGTCTTTCATTTATAATTTAAATGGCTCTGCAGTCATATATTCTGCATTTTTCTTTATGTTCCTAATCTATTTTCATGAGGCTGTAGGTATGACCATGGAAACCAATTAGCACTTTCTTAGCTTGCATTATTCAAAAGATGTCATATTCATCAGATTGCAAATTAGGGTTTTCAGTCACTGAAGGGACACCACATACTTAGAGCACACTTTAATAGCTTCTCAGTTTGTATAGAAAAACCTGAAACCGTTCCTCTTTTAAAATGCAAATCACATTAAGTTAATATCTGTACACAAAGACCTACCTGCTTAAGAAGTTTGAGAGCTAATTTAGCTTTGAAGATAATTTGCAGGAATGATTAGGCCTGCAAGGAATTATATTTGACCTGAAAATTTCATATTGGATTTGCCCATATTTACCAAAGTCACTTTCGTCATTATCTCCCCGTGTTTCTGTTGCTCTAGACACATTTATATCAGCTTTTTCTAAACAGTGTTTTTTTGTTTGTTTGTTTTGGGTTTGGGTTTTTTTGAACACAGTATCCCTTAAGTTAATCATATATGTTCTTAGAATAAAGGAGTTTTATATCAAGTAAATTTAAAAATGCTGTGCTAAAAGACTGAAGAGGGTTACTTTACTGTAGGACTTCTCAGTGCCTTCATTAGTCCTCCAGGCCCTTTGGGAAGACAGATGTTGCCTACAGCTTTCCCACACTAATTTGAACGCAAGAGTTTTTTTCATGGAACACCTATTCACAGCTTATCAGATGTTGTGCTCCAAGAAACACGGCTGCATAATTTAGGAAATGCTGATTGGGAACAAGAACAGCCAAGTATTTTTCAGAGAAATGCATGAGTGACTGTCTTGGGGAGACTGGGTGGCTCAGTTATTAAGCCTCTGACTTCGGCTTAGGTCCTGATCTCACAGTTCATGAGTTCAAGCCCCACATTGAGCTCTGCCGCTGGAGCCTGCTTGGGCTTCTCTTTCTCTCCCTCTCTCTCTGCCCTGTCTGGGTGCTGTCACTTTCTCTCTCTCTCTCTCTCTCTCTCTCTCTCTCTCTCAAATAAATAAATAAACTTTAAAAATACATGAGTGATTGTCTATATGTATGGTCCACTTTTCTCCCCCAACCATAGGCCTGTTTTCTAACACATACATCTGTAGGCAGGCATGTGGTCTTCATGCAAATGAATACTCAGTCCTACATGCACACTTTCCACCCATGCACGTTATGCTCCTATGTAACATGCAGTTACCCACCCCTATTTCTCCCATCCCTCACCCCCTGTCCATACGCATTGCCAACCCTGTGGCATTTTATATTCACGCCATGACTGGTGTAGACACCAGTTTGTGAAATTTGTATAGAAATGTGGGAAATGAGTGACAAAATACGTACTGTATCCTTTATGGGCATTGACTGATTCATTTTCAGCTTACATAAGTGGACATACATTTATTTTTGCAAATTATAACTACCGCAAACTGAACTTTGCTGTTCCCCTGAAAGCTGTGCTTTTTGGTGCTTTTCATATCTTTGTTAAACTAAGAACCATCAGACACTCTTAATGTAGCAGAAGCTAGAGATCTGAGCATCTTTTTCAATTCATCCTTTCTAAAATTCTTATCTGATTATGCTCTTTTCCTCCTAAACAATAGAGACAGTATATTCCTTCCCGCCCCCCTCCACATGAGCATGTATATGAACATATGTGTGCAACAACCTCAGCCAAGATATACAAGATTGTAAGTCTGCTTCTTCAGCCTCATCTGCAACCACACACATTACCCTTGACACTGATACCTCTTCCTTCATCATTTACAGGGGCTTGTGCACACTTTCCACTTTGTAAAGGTGGAGTCCAGTCCTACACTGATAACCAGTTATTTTCCCTCCACTTTTGGGCATCTTTTACCCAAGGAATAAGTCTTACCCATCCAGAACACCCTGGTATTCTTCAAATTTACTCCCTCTGGGAACTTAGATACAGCAGTCTCCAGAAATGTTAGTGAAAAGTTCTGGTCACCACCCCAACTCAGGCTTCTCGATTTCCTATGACCAGATGACCATCAGGCTTTTGAGTGGTGCCTGAAGAAGCAGGTCAGAACGCATCACCCTGTCAACTAACAGAGGATTAATGATCACTGAGAGGTCACCATTGTTAGTTTTGTTTCCAGTGAGGTTTGACTTTGCTGTTCTATTTACACATTGTCTGTTCCACTGAATATATATATATATGAGTGAGCTGTGTTGGAGGTATCAACCTTGAAGGAATATATAGAAAGTTACCTGCCCCTTGACAATGTATCCCCCACTTATAGTATGCTCTAGTTGAGGATTATTTACCCTAATCTATTAAGTGAAATTAATTGATGTCTATAATTCTGTGGCATAGCATGGCTATCTTATAGTACAAGTGCATTTGAAAGAGATTGTTTGCAATAATATTTCAGTAAGGTACAGAGTTGTCAAGAAATTAAGACAAATACTATTTTATTAATAAAAGCTAGGGAAACTAGAAAATATGCAAAAATATGATAAAAGGTTTTAAGAATGCAAAGAGAAGGATGAGATCAAAGGTAAAAAGAGAAGATGTAGAATAAGAAAGAAGAAAGAATAGTCAAGCTTATTTTGTGGTACTTAATTAGATATAGTACCAATATATGCAAATTACTTTCCATGTATGCACGCTGTTTTGTAGGCTGTGCTACAATGGGGGATAGTTATTTCTAGTAATGGGCCCAACCTGTTTCATGGATGATCTGTTGGGTTCCTCGGTCAATGCACTTAAGCTCATTAGAATAAGAAATACCTAATAGAAATACCCAAATACCTAATAGATAAATTAAGTAATTAAGGAGTCTTCTTTCTAACACTGTGTAACACTGATGAATTTGTTACCCTATGGGGTACTTTTACTATCTTGCATATAAAGTAAGTTTTTTTTTAAATTAACTGTATTACTGAATGAGGATTTAATTGAACCTGATCTCAGTGGTACTGGGCATATATTACATTATTACAAGCAAATGAAATGTCCAAATTCGCTTGTAGATACATGCTGAATATTACTTCTTTCTTATGTTCAAATATGTAAGTTAGAAAGGAAATAAGCACATTCCTTTAAAACTTAGTATAAAAATTGATTGTTAAAAACAAACTTGAGGTGCCATAATAAACTTAGTCTAATCCTCAACCATCCATTGAAGAGCAGAGCAGATAACTTGAATTTTATTTTATTTTATTTTATTTTATTTTATTTTATTTTATTTTATTTTATTTTATTTTATTTTCATTTTATTTTTATCTTTCTCAACATAGATGCAGTCTCCCTATTTCAAAGCAGGTTTGAAAGTTTCAATCCTAAACTTAAAAATGTTGTATAGTGGGGATTATTTTTTTCTTATCTAGAATCGAACTGAAGATTTTCCAAGGACTTACACAGTAAGTAGGAGAGACAGTCTCTATAGGTCCTTGGGTTTGCTTGTTTGTTGGGCAGACTGCCAACTAACACTAAATTTCCTGACTATTGAGACATACCTCTAGTACCACTAAAAATGAATTGCTTCTATGACCAATTCTATTATTGCTTCTATGATATATCCTTTGAAGTACTTTGAGGCTGTTAGGCCTGTGAGTGTAACATTGGAAGAAGTTAGAGTACTGTTACTTTCACCAGGAGTGTTAATTACTTTGCTTAAATTTCCCCATTAGTAAATTGCATTTACTAATGATCATACCATTGAATGAAATTAAATAATGGGTTCATAAGCTGGATTTTAAGTAAAGGATCCTTTTATATTTTAATAGAAAAAAATTTCTATCTACTCTTTCTTTCATACATCCCTTCCTTCCTTAAACCTCCACTAGTCCTTGAAACAAGTACTATTCAATTGATCTTCTTTCCTGTCAAATTTATTTGAAGAATATATTGAGATAATAAAGGATATATAGGAGGAAATGGTAAAAACACATATAACTGGTTTCATAGTATTTATCATAAAATTTATTGTTTTCTCAGAGATTTTTTTTTAATTCTTTGAGTTCAAAAATTATTGTCATGGACATGATATGGCAACAAAATTTTGTGTTTCAGGACTAAGGTGAGTAAAAGATGGGAATACATATTTTTGGAGAGTGTTTTTCCTTTTCACACCCTACAGGTCCATTCCTTAATGAAAGCTTTGTGAAACTTCCATCTCATGTCTTATCTACAGAGAGATGGAGTCAGAAAGGAGGACTGATGAATTTCTAAGAGATAAGGAGTGTTTTCTTCTGGAGCTGATTGTAAGACTAGAATCATGGACAACTCTGAAGCTAGAGAGGCAAAGAATGGATAACAAGCAACATTTTATAACAGCACATGAATACTCATTCTGGGAAAAAGTTCCCCTTTCTATTTTTGAGTCATGTATATTAATAATCAGCACATAAAGCTGAGTCACAAGGGTCCAATGTAGACTATAGGATGGTTGGGTAAATTATCTCTTATGTTAGCTGGGACTGGAACCCAAGACACATCATTCCAAAGATGGTGGTCCGTTTTGCCATTAACCTTAGGAAGGAAGTGTGTGTGCACTCTTCAGTTTTATTGGGTGCAAAAAAAGACTTTGAATTCAATGATTAGATGAACTCCAAGGTTCTTTAGTGCTAAAAGGCTGAGGATTGTCTCCATCTATGACCTTCTTAGAGAGGGATGGGGTGAGGGTTGCAGGCAGAGAGAGGTAAGGGAGTTATTTTTTGCATTACCTGGAGGACCTAATTAGTGAAGTATACAAGGAAAGGGTATTGATTTTTATTGGATAACTTATGTTTTCCTGAAAGACAGCCTTTCCAGAATCAAGTTTAGAGAAGCCTTTACAAATGGAGGTACTTCTTAGAGTTCTGAGGACACCTCACAATCTTCATCTGTAATTGGGAATGGAGTGCCTCATAACACTGATATTGAGAATTTTAGAAAATAATACATGCAGTGCAATTGACATATGCATGGTACATAGTACCCAAAAAGTACCGGTCATCATTACCATCATCATCATCAACAACTTGAGTCTCTCATAACACTAAACCTCAATAGCTTTCTATTTTGTCAAAAATGAGTTTACACCAACTCTAGGCTGTTTATACCTATGTATCTTTGATCATACACGTTTCCTACCTATGGTCAGCATGGTTCAGTGGGTGATCAGTGCCAGTCATATTTGGAAGGTGACATTTTGAGCAAAAATTTGGAGAAATTAACCCTGCAGATATCAACTGAGGAGTGATGGTGGCAATGGTGGTCTTGCTGCCATAGCCAATGTAAAGAACAGTAAAGAGACTCATGAGACAAAAGTTGAATGAGCAGTACAAGGACAGTAAAAGAAATAAGGCCAAGAAAGTAACATGGGTCTAGATGCTGTAGGAGTGAAAGCCAGTGTGCCTGCTTCATCTTTTACTTCTAGTAGAGCCAGGAGTCATGCCTGTTTTGGAAGAGGAGTGGCATGCTCTGACTTCAGTTGTGTTGAGAATAGAATCACCACAGGGGCGCAAGAGTGCAAGTAGGAAGCTTCTGCCCCAACCCAGGAGAAGAGTGATGGTGGTTTTTACCAGGGAGGTAGTTCAGAAGTGCTGAGAAGTGGCCATTCTCTGGATATATTTTTTTAAGACAGAATGAATAGGGTTTGGTGACAGCATAGATATGGCATATGAGAGAAAGGAAACAACAATGAATTCAGAAATTCTGGTTTAGACTTTGAAAGCAATGGAGTTACCGCTAACTTAGTAGGGGGAGGCTTCAGTGAAATAGGTTTTAAGAGAAAGATTGCAAGTCCCCTTTTGAACATTATCAAGTTTAGATGAGATACATTTGTAAGAATGAATTAATAAACTAATGAAGGGGGAAAAAAGTAACCATATGAAGTTTAGAAATGTTTTAAACTACAGTCAGGAGAAGCAAATGTAAGTAAATAAAATTATAATTAAAGTTTTAAAATCCGTTGATAAAAAGATATTTTAAAAAAATTTTAATGTTTATTTTTGAGAGAGGGAGAGACAAAGGGTGAGTGGGGGAGGGGCAGAGAGAGACACACACACAGAATCCAAAGCAGGCTCCGGGCTACGAGCTGTCAGCACAGAGCCCCACGCAGGGCTCAAACTCATAGACCATGAGATCATGACCTAAGCTGAAGTCAGATGCTTAACTGACTGAGCCACCCAGGAGCCCCAATAAAAAGATATTTTCGAAAGAATCTTTCCAAGGCTCTCAATCAAGTCCTCTAACACTTCAATTTATTAAGCAATAACAAGATGGGGAAGAGAAAGCATAATAACATTAAAAACATAATGGCTTAAATAAAACCACATTGGGATGAGGAATAGTAATTTGATACTATAGAAAACAATCCATGTAAAGGAAAACACTCCTGAGTGTTTCTCCCTTGTCATTCACACAGAACGGTTCATTTCTGACTTTTGGTCACCAAATGTGTGGGATGCCTGTGGAATTGGGATGCCTCATCCTCCCAGTACATGGATGTGTTCACCAACCCAGAAGTTATCTGAACCTTGTACTTTTGAGATTTTTGTGGAGGGTTAATCACATAGGCAGGAATGGTCATTCACCCAATTTCTAGCCCCTCTCCCCTTGATGGAAGATAGAGTGTGAGCCTGACAATTCTAAGCTTCTAACCGTGTCTTGTTCTTTCTGGTGACCAACCGCCATCCAGGAGCCCACCAAACATTGCCTCATTTGAACGAAAACACTCTTATCATCCAGGAAATTCCAAGGGATTTAGAAGCTCTGTGTCAGGGACCAGAGTCAAAGACAAAATATTAGAGCAAAAGATGCTCTTAGTGCTCTTAGTACTTAGGAAAATACAAGGGAACCAGGCACAGAATAAAACATATATTTCTATTATTTTGCAATCAGTAAAGCAGATGATAAACCCAAGAAATATTGCAGATTTCAGAAAACTACTAGTACCTGTAGTCCCTCACCTCTTCCACTGTCTTTCACAACCAGGACCACCAACAACACAATAATAGCAATTACTGAGTGCTTTCTCAGACTGTCTCATTTACGCCTCAAAAACTCTTACACGGCAGGTAATATTATTATCACTATTTTACAGATGAACAAAATTAAGCTTAGAAGTGTTAAGTAAATTGTCCAATACCACATTTCTGGTAAGTTCCAGAGAAAATGAACAAAGATAGAATGGATGAGAGAGAAGATAATTTATGGGCACAGTGATTTTTAAGGATGCAATAATAGACTTATTTCAAGAACGATGGTCCAGATTCAGTAATCAAAGCCCTATTAAGGTAGACCTTTCCAGACATCTGCAAATGTAATTGAAATGGGTTCTCTATGAATACAGCAAAGGTAATGAATAATGACCAATATTGAGTTGTATTCTAATATTTTTAAAGTTAGAGGTTTTAAAGTGTTACAGACTGAATGTTTGTATCCCCTCAAAATTCATCTTTTGAAGTCCTAAACCCCGTCTGTAATGTTATTTGGAGATGGGGTCTTCGGGGAGCAATTGGGGTTACATGATGTCATAAGAAGGGGCCCTCATGATGGCATTAGTGCCCTTATAAGAGACACCAGAGAGCTTGCTCTTTCTCTTCATCATGCAAGGACACAATGAGAAGGCAGCTGTCTACAAGTCAGGAGGAGATCTCTCACAAGAATCTGACCATGCTGGCATCAACCAAAATTGTATTTTATGGCAGCCTGAGCAAACTAAAACAAAGAGTTACTGGACTTTGATAGAATTCTTAGAATAGATTTTCAAATCATTTTTTTTAATTTCATCAACTGTATTTTCTTGTTGTAACCAGTAAGAATTAAATTCTAAAAGTTACCACCATTGCTGCAGCCACAGACATTGGTCTCTGTTCTTTAGGATAGGGTTTCAAGAATAAGTTGTCAAGAATAAGGCCTACTTCAAGAGATACCAAGTGAAAATTAGAAGAAGACAAGAGGGTAAAGCTGATACTATGTTTGAGAATGCTTAGTAAATCCAGGATAAATTAAATATAATATAATAGTTTATGTAACTGGTGGAGATAGCATTTGTCAGATTGCTTGCATCTACAGGACTATATTGCTGTGATAGTCTCTGTGGCTTATACTCATGAACTTCCAAATTATAATGTGAAGGTATTTTATATTTAGATGTAGTCCATACCAGAACTGCCGCTGGAAATAAAATTTCTGAAGGATTCTGGGGATTCTGAAGGGAGCTATGGGAAGAAGCTTTTCTGTCCTTCACAGTACCAAATGATGCCCTGGATGCGATTCAGAAAGCAAGGAACTCAGCACAGAAGTGCTCTGTAAGCACATCTTGGATCAGAACATTTCAGATTATATGTGGTACTTAATGGAAGAAGATGATGCTGCTTACAAGAAATAATTCTCTCAATATGTAAAGAAAGTAACTCCAGACATGGAAAAGATACACAAGAAGGTTCATGCTGCTATAGGAGAGAATACAGTCTTAGAACAAAGTTTAAAAGAAGACATGAAATGATTCCTAAATGTCTCTTGCTCAGAACAAAGATCCCGTAGCCCAGAAGACCAATTGCCTCAGAGCTCAGGAGCAAGCTGGGAAGGACTAAACTAAAACCACAATTTTTATGAAGACTTTTCAGATAAGAATGATAAACAAATTGACAAACAACTAAAAATAAATTACACCATTTATATTTTGTTTTTCAGAAATGAATTTTAAAAAATCAGATGTGGCCTTCCGATTTTTATTGTTCTTAGACCAACTTCAGCGCGTCTGATGACTTGTGAGGTGGCCTTGAGCCTGTTGCTTAAACTCTTTGGGTATCAGTTTCTATGAAGTGAATTAGATGGTATTTATTCACTGGTCTAAACATTCTCTGACATTATTCAATCCTAACAGTGACTTATGAGGAGTTTATCTGAGAAAAAAGGAGAAAATAGCTGCCTCCGAGGTTATTTAAAACTAGTGAAACTTTTATTTGGAACACATACATCAATATAGTTCTCAAAAATTTCCAAAACATTATATAGCAATTGCTCTTGAATTGAAAATTTTACTCCTGTGACCTTTCATTTTTACTGTTTTTCTACTTCCTGCCAAAACCCATTCTTGTTCTTATATGGATTCTTTTCTTAGAGAAGTGATAAGGACCTTTTAATTACTAGTAGGTAACCTGTCTTATAATCAGAAATCTTAGAATAATCTTTAAAAGGGTTATATTTGGAGAAACAGTGCTTTCTCATGTACTTTATGTTGAAAAACTGGTGCAGGACATTTGATCTATTCAAATATATCTTCAGAATCTATTTAGCATGAATAAAAGCAGTATACTGAGTATTCTGTTTCCTTGTAGCAACGTCTTGAACTTTGATTTAATTATTTTTCTTCTTTTTAACAAAAAAATTCCGTAGGAATCTTTATTGTTCTGTCTAGACTTCTTTACTGGTGAATCAGTCACATCTTGACCTCTAAAATAATTACCAGATGATTTAGGAAGGCAGTGTTAAGTCTATATAGCAGAACAAGATAAAGTCAGAAAATGAGAAATTTCAGGTCTTTATAATATTTTAAAATTAGTGCTGCCCTTCCTAAATTGAGTTTCCTTATTGTGGCAGTAATCATTACTCATTGTGACCACAAGAAGTGCTGGATTCCCAGGTCATCCTTCATCCACGTGGTCACCCATCATTTTACCTGTCTGTCTACTCGTACTCTGGTCCTAGTGCCCTCTGCTCCCCAAATCTCCTCCAATACCTTAAGTCCCTCCTCAACCACAACCCCATTCTCAGTTAGTTCTCTTTATTTAATTGGAAGCTGGGTATCTATCTCTTGCAGCCCTGCCAAGTGGTGTAGGATGAACATCTTCTGAAAATGCTCCTAATTTGAGGCTTATGTCTTCAGACACACCTTTGGATTCCCTGCCTTACCAGGGTTATGGAAAGATGCCATTCCCCTCATTTCATGAAGATTTTCACTCGCAATGCACTGTCTCTCTTCAATACAACCCCTCTCATGCATCCTGTGATTTAATAGCCATGTAAATCATCTTTTCAGTTCATGGGCCTTTCAGACTTTTCTCTACTTCAGCAACCTACTCCTGGGGTCATCCCCCAGATCTTGTCACTAATCCTACCCCTCCAGAGTCTACATTTTAAGTACTCTATTTTTGGATTTCCATCTCATATTGTGAGGAAGGAGCTGTGCTCCTTCTAGTTGCTCTTTGATTGTACCAAGTCATTGATCCTAAAGTCATATCTTTAACCCTTCATAACCTCCCTTCCCCATATCCACTCTTCTTTTCTTATCCAGTTGTGGTTCCATGATCCATTACTTAGGAATCAGAGAACAATTCCCTCATATATATCCTCATCTCCTGGGCCCCTCTTCAGTTACTATACTCCCTGGGAAAAATAGGTAAGTGTACATAGAGGATAGATAGAAGATAGATAGATAGATAGATAGATAGATAGATAGATAGAAGGAAAGAATAGCCACAACAGCAAAAACACTGGTTAAATTCCTCACTTTGTTCACCTAATCCATGCATGCATCCTTCCAGCTGAGTGAACTGGGATAACTTGATTTCCATGTTTATAGGTTTCTTTTGGGTTCATAATTCTTCAGTACTGTTCTGTAGTCCTATAGTTCCCTGGTCCGTTTGCTCTCCCACTCTCCTGGACGGTTATTTTACATCTCTTTCTTCCCAGAAGTCTCCCCCTCTTCCTAATTCACAGCTGATTTTATCTGGTTTCTGTTTCACTGAGAAAAGGAATTTGGTAATTTCCCATGCTGTATTTACTAACCTACCAGCATCCACTCTGCCTGCCTTGCCACTATTACAGATGAACTCTGCTTCATGTCTAAAGTCAACTCTTCCACTAGCCTTTTAGATTCCATCTCTTCTCATGTATCTAAGAATATTATCCCCTCTTACTCTTGTGTCATACATCATTTCCTCTCTACTAGATCATGTCTGTTAACATGAAAAATGCTACCCAATCTCCCGTATCTTCTAACCAATGCTCTATTTCCCTACTCTTCTTTGTAGAAGAACCATTTCAAGAGCTGTCTCCACTTTGCCTCCTCTGATTGTCTTTTGAATCCATTTTCATCAGGCTTTCATCCTATTACTTTACCTAAACAGTTATTGTCATGATCAGGAATAAATTGCCTCCATTTTGCTAAATCCAATTGAAAGTTCTCAATGTTCCTCTCTTTGGCACATCTGTACACTGGATCATTATCTCCTTAAAACACATTCTTTAGAAGGTATCTGAGATACTAGACTTTTTTTGTCTTCCTATCAATAGGAAGCTGGCCACTTCTCTGTTTTTTTGCACATTATTCCTCATCACACCAACCTCTAAACTGAGATGTCCTACATCTGAGTCTAGATACAGAGTTTTCACTCTTCATTCATTCACTCACCTCCACTCAGTCTCAAAGCTTTTGATATCATCTATATTCTGATGATCCCTGTATTTTTCTCTCTATCCTTGACTGATCCCTTGAACTCCAGACTCTCACATCCAACCACCTGATATCTTTATTCGCCCTTTAAATTAATGCCTCACACTTAAAATGTTCAAAACTGAACTCTCCCTTCCTGTCTGCCTCCTTCCTTCCCCTAAAATCCTATGTATCCTCACAGTCTACCCATATCAAGAAATTGCAATTCCACCCTTCTCATTGTTCATGCCATAGTCTCTGTAGTCTCTGATTCCTCTTTCTCTTACTATCTATATCCAACCAATCACAATATCTAGTTTGTCTCCCTTCAGAATAAAAATAGAATCTGACATGTCTTGACTTCATCCTAATTTCTTCTAACCCATTTTGGTGCTTCTCTCTTTGCTTCCCTGCAGTCTGTTCTCTGCACTGCAGCCCAGATTCTCATTTTAAAACTTATGTGTCAGCTTAGAATCTTCTTTCAGTCTTCCATCTCACTTACGAGGCAAATATTTTTAGAGTGTCCTATGGAGTTCTAGATGATTCACCATTGCTTGTGGTAGGCAGACTGCGAAGATGTCCCCTGAGATTCCCAGCTCCCTGGTGTACATGCCATGCATGATACTTTCCCTTTGAATGTGGGTGGGGCCTGTGAATATGATGGGATAGTTACTTCCCTTATTAGGTTACCCCATGTGCCAAAGGTGATGGGATAACCACTAGTCATTATACTAGGTAGCTGGGATAACCTTGTATAAGTTCCCATCTTAGCATACTAGGAAGAGAAACTCTCCTCCTGACCTTGAGAAAGCAAACTTCCCTCTTATGAATTGCCTATAGAGAGGGCCACATAGTAAGAATGTGAGGGTGATCTCAAGGCATGGAGTGTCAGTAGCAAGAAACTAGCTGATAATTGGCAAGAAAAAGGGGACCTCAGTCATTCAGGCACAAGGAAATAAATTCTACCAACAACCTGAATGAGCTAGGAAGTGGACTCTTCCCTAGAGCTTCCATGAGGCAGGAGAATTCAGTGCATCCTACATGATGATTTCATTCTTGTGAGACCCTGAGCTCAGGACATGATCCATACTTCTGGTCTTTACACTGTGAGTTTGTGGTCATTTGTTGTGCAGAAATGTAAAAAGAATGAATACCTCCCTTACTTAGTCTTCTTGTACGCTCTTTCTACCCTACCCAGCTTTAGCCATAATGGTTCTTTCTCCTCCTTGAATATGGGGACCAGGTTCCAAGGCTTTTGGACCATCTGTTTCTTCTGCCTGAAAAGATTTTCCCCCAAGAAAGATATGTGACTTACTTCCTTACTGCCTTTAGGTGTTTGTTAAAATGGCATTGTATTAGAGAGTTCTTTTCTAACCACTGAGTATAAAGTAGCAGCCCCAACCCGATGCTCATCCACCTTCTTTCCCTGCTTAATTTTTCTCCATGGAATTTATCATATTCTAATGTATCATTTATTTGTTGAGTTCAAATTCCATGAGAGCAGGGATTTTGGTTTTGTTTTCTGTTGCAACAATCCTTGTACGTGGAATAGTGCTTACAACATAGTAGGTCCTTAATAAAAGTTTGTAAATGAATTCATATTTTCTGGTTTTTGAACTTATTTTTAAAGGATTTTTGGTTTAAAATGTCATATTAAAGGAGAAAAAATATTTTTAAAACCACAACATTTTATAGCTTAATAAAAGAATGTAACGTAGATCCAAATGCAATTAAGCATAAAAATATAGACACTAAGAATTGCTTGGTTTCAGAGTGCATGCCCCATGGTACAATTTAAAGCTTAGTGAATTTCTTACTACATAGGTTTGAAAAACATTATAGTCTAAAATTATGTTTATACACTGTAAAACTTTGACCATATACTGTATAACTTTTTTAATTCTAGCTTTAAAAAAAATCTCTTAGCACTGTTTCCTACCATTAAGGAACTGGCATAAACTACAAAGCACAACACAGATAAAAATATACATAATTCAAAATTTGAGTATTAAGTACTGACCCATCACTAGTATTTATTGCTAATTATTTAATAATTGCCTCCTTTAATTCCCCATGCCTGCTATTTTTGGAATGTTTTCAGAATGTCTTAGAATATTTTGATTGGTTTAGTGACATTTGCAAACCATTCTTGTAAAGAGTTTCTGTTCCAGGAGCATGTCCATTTTGAGTAAGAAAAAAATGGTCTTAAAAGTGTATATATGTATAATCTTTGCTTTCAAATAATGTCTGAAGCAATCTATGCATGACCTCATATGGTTACTTTCTCCCTGCTATTTCTTTTCTCTTCTAATGATCTCTGCTTAGGAAGTGCTCTTTTCCTCTCAATCTTCTTTCTTTCTCTTACTCAAAATAAAAATTCAAACAAATAAATGTAATAAAATAAGTTGACACAACAGAAAGCCCTAGCAATAGTTTCTCTTTTGTAGGTCTAAATGTGACTAATTTTAGTTGGTAGGTTCATCCCATGAATGGGAATCATTGGTTTGGGAAACTCACTGAACTTCCTGCATGAACACCTTCCTCTCTAGTCTGATGAAATGTTCCCCATGGTTCATGTGGATTTTTTTCTCTCATATATGACATTTCTATGTCAGCATATATCTTGAAAGTATAGAGCATGGGATAAATTGACACTTTGACTTTCCTGTTTCAAGTCAGTATTGCCAGAAATTGGAAGATTTGGTTCACATAAAATAGGATAACCTTTTAATGATTTGGATTCTCTATTCCCAGACTGAATGGCTGTTTTTATTTGCTGTTAATTTATTATCAGAGAAAATGGCTGTGTCCTTTCTAATTTATTGTATTTTATAAATTAACATACAGTAAAATTGACTTTTTATTGTTTATATGGTTCTATCTATTAACACATGTGTGGATTCTTGTAAACACCACCACAGTCAAGAAACAGAACTGTTTTCACCACAGTGAATCTCTCTCCTACTTCCCTGTTAATTCACACCTCCACCCACCCTAACCCCTCTGACCACAATGTATGTTCTCTATTACCATAGCTTTTTCATTTCCAGGACATATAAATTGAATCATAGAGTATGTATCTTTTTGAGACTGGCTTCATTCACCCAGTCCAATGCCTTTGAAATTCATCCAAGCTATGTGTATCAACAGTTTTGGTTTTGGTTTTGGTTTTTAATTACTAAGCGGGATTCCATTATATGGTTGTAAGATAGTCTGTGTAACCATTCACATTAAAGGATATTTTGGTTGTTTCTAATTTGGAATGATTATGAGAGGGCCTTGTAAAATATTCATGTGTAGGTTTTTCTGTGACCCTAAATTTTCATTTCTCTAGGGTAAATATGATTGGAATTTCTGGGTCATATGGTAAGTGTATATTGAGTTGTATAAACACCCAAGATGCTTCTTTTTTTCCCACCAGCAGCGTATGAGAGTTTCAGTGGTTCTGCATCCTCATCAGCCATCCTAAGGCATATAGTGACATCCCATAATGCTTTTAATTTTCACTTCCCTGTTGACCAATGACATTGAATGACTTTCCATGGCTTATTTGATATCTGAATATCCTCTTTTGAAACATGTTGGTTCAACTTTGCCCATTTATTAATTAGGTTGTTCCTTTTTTTGCTGTTGAGTTTTGAGGACTCTTTATGGGCTTTGGAAGCAAATTCTTTGTTAGATACAGAATATGCAATTATTTTCTTCTAGTCAAATGTTTGTCTTTTCATTCACATAACAATATCTTTCACAGAGCAAAAGTTTTCAATTTTGATGAGGTTCAAATTACTGATTTTCTTCCTTTTTAGATTTTGCTTTTGTCATATTTAAGAACACTTGACTAAACCCAATTCATGAAGATTTTTTTCTTATATCTATATCTATATCTATATAAAAAGTTTTAGACATTCAGGTCTGTGAAGCATTTTAACTTTTGTTTCAGTTGTGAAGTCAAAACAAAGGTTCATTTTTTTTCCCAAATGGATGTCTAATTATTTCAATACCATTTGTTGAAAGGACTAGTCTTTTTTATTTAATTGACCATAACTTTGTCAAAAAATAATTGATCATGTTGCCTCTGTATTGTTTCATTTATAAATATATTTTCCCTTTCACCAACACCACATAGTTTTGATTACTGTATATTTACAGTAAGTCTTGTAAATGCAAATTCTCCATTTTTGTTCTTCTTTCTTAAAATTACTCTGGCTGTTCTATTTATTTGCCCTGACTTATAACTTCTTGAATTAGCTTATCAATATCTACAAAAGATCTTGTACAAAATCTACAAAAAGATTTTGATTAGTTTTTTATTAAATGTATAGATCAATTTGGGGAGAACTGGCATCTCTATAAAGTTGAGTCTTCAAATACATGAACACTATCTGTCTTGCCATTAATTTAGAACTTCTTTAATTTCTTCCATCCGCATTTGTAATTTTCAGTATATAAATCTTATACATCTTTGCACTTAGGCATTTGGTTTGTATCTACCATAAATGATAATTTTTTATGTCAGTTTCCGTTTGTTCATTGCTAGATGTTTGTGAGCTGAACTTAACGTCCTGTGAAACCTCGTATGGTAGTTTCAGTATCACTCAAATTTTCAAAGCTTTTGTTGTATCATTAAGACCTGTCCTTCATCTTTGTCACTCAGTTGACAGTCTGAGACCTGGGGGGTAGTCGAGTCCATAAATAATTTCTCAAAGTCTCTGGTATTCTATTTAGATTCATGCATGCACAGCTTGAGGTGAGGCCAGGTATTTATGAACAATATTAAGAAGTCCCTTTCCTGACCTCCTTCCTCTTCACACTATCTCTGGCACGTTCCTGTTTCCTGTGGCTTCCCGTTTGATCCTCCAGCCAGAAAGCTGGGGGTTTATTTATTTATTTATTTTTATTTCTGCTATGCAACTGCACCCTCTTCAGGGACCAAGAAGCAGAAGAACAGAGAGAGATAAAAAGTAAAGGGATTCACCCTACACCCTTACGATGTCAATTGCAATCAGAGAGGAGACTTTCCTTCCTTCATAGTATTCAGCCTCCTGCAATTCCTCTTTGCTGTCACTTTTACTGCTGCCCCCACTGGATTACTTGGGGGCTGGGATGTGAGAAAGTGGAAAAAATAAAAATGAAAACCATTCTTCTGAGTGTTGGGAAACCCATTTTATATTCCTTGTGCCAGGATTTGAGGGCTTCTCCTGGAGTTCTCTCTGTTTGCACCATTGACCGCCTCTAGGCTTAGGGCTCTGTTGAGTCCAGATCAGGAGCTACCAGAGAGGGGGAAATGGTAAACTCACCGCTGGCTCAGTGGTATTTAAAATTCTGATCTACCCCAATATTCCTTGTACTATTTACTTTGAGTCTTCAAACAGCTATTCTGTCCATCTGTCCGGGTTTTATAGCTGCATTCGGTGGATGCAGGAGGGTAGAGTGTACTTACTCCCTCTTACCTACAACTCAGTATGTACCAGTGGGCAGCTCTTGATATCCTATTATTTTTAATATATGTTTGGTTGCCTACGAATCCTGACAAATTCATTCACAAGATGCCGATCTTGTTTTCTCACCTTGTTTACAGGATATGTCTTAAGTTTAAAGATGTATTTTATACTTCACCTTTACATTGAATCAACAAGTTTCCAAACATAACTTATCATATATTTTTGTAATAAAGTCATGAAGAGGGAAAGATATGCTTTAACTTATTTCTATTAGGATAATTACTTATATTTGAATAGTACTATTTTTAGCAGTAAAGAAGATGCTATGAGTCAATGAGTCTGAAAATTGAAGAAATGTATTTGTGATGTACTCTTGAAGCTTTGTGGCCCAGACTGTACAATATAGTAGTCACTGCCATACATTAAAGCAGTTTTGTACTTACACTTAAGATCTTTTGTTTTTGGTCACATAAATCTTGTGGGATAAGTAGGATGGCTTACTATCTTCATATTTTATAGCTGGGGACATCTTTATAGATGCTATGTTGCTTGCTAATGGTGGTCACATAGCTGTTTACTGTAAAGTAACCAAGGACTTTGTTACTCAAAGTTCACTGCACTGCTCACTAAACCATACTCTGTTATTTAATGGTGTGTGATGGCATAGATAAGTTTGAACCAAAAACACCAAGTTCCCCAAAACCCTTGACAAGTACTGATATAAGGCCTTTAAAGACAGGCTATACTGCAGTCTCTCTGGGCAGGCATTAGACAATGTCTCAGGACCTTTAATAGAGGAAAGAGAGGGGCGCCTGGGTGGCGCAGTCGGTTAAGCGTCCGACTTCAGCCAGGTCACGATCTCGCGGTCCGTGAGTTCGAGCCCCGCGTCAGGCTCTGGGCGGATGGCTCAGAGCCTGGAGCCTGTTTCGATTCTGTGTCTCCCTCTCTCTCTGCCCCTCCCCCGTTCATGCTCTGTCTCTGTCTGTCCCAAAAATAAATAAAAACGTTGAGAAAGAAAAAAAAAATAGAGGAAAGAGAATAATATGGTGACATTTAATAATAGAGAAAAGAGAATAATATGTACTTTAATAAGAAAGCCTGACAGGAATGCCTGGGTGGCTCAGTTGGTTAAGGGTCTGACTCTTAATTTCAACTTAGGTCATGATCTCACAGTTCGTGAGTTCAAGTCCCACGTGGGGCTCCATGCTGATAGTGCAGAGCCTGCTTAGGATTCTCTCTATTCCTCTCTCTCTGCCCTTATCCCACTCATGCTCGTGCTCTCTCTCTCTCTCTCAAAATAAATAAATAAAAACTTAAAAAAATAAAATGAAAAAAGAAGAAAACTTGGGACGCCTGGGTGGCTCAGTCGGTTGAGCTGCCGACTTTGGCTCAGGTCATGATCTCACAGCTTGTGGGTTCAAGCCCCACATCGGGCTCTGTGCTGACAGCTCAAAGCCTGGAGGCTGCTTTGGATTCTGTGTCTCCCTCTCTCTCTGCCCCTCCCCTGCTCACACTCGGTCTCTGTCTCTCTCTCTCTCAAAAATAAATAAACATTAAAAAACATTTTAAAAACAAAAAAAAAAGAAGAAAACTTGACATGGATGGAATGCAAGAGAAGGCTCATGGAAGGTGAAAGTAGGTTCTTCAAGCGTAATGAAACAGAGGTGAAAAAACTGCTTGGGATGTTACCGTTGTGAAGGGACATGTGTAAGAGACATTCTAGAGGACTAGTCAGCAGGGCTTAATGACTTATCGGAAGGTAGAGGCAAGACACAGGTAGAGATGGAATATTCTATGGCATATTTTTCTTTGGAAATGATATGCTCTTGACGTGTGTGAGTTGGAGTTTGAGGAACAGTTTAGTTTCAAGCTTACAGAATGTAAAATATCAGGACAAAAGGAATTTGGAGTTCTAGACCAGGTTAAAGAATTTCTATCCCTGCTGAAAGAAGTTAGAGTAGGGAATGTAGAATTATGATAGATCCTCATACACGGGATACTTGAATTGTAATTATGGATGGAATTTCTGAAGGCGAGCTTTATAATGAGAAAACCAGAGACCAAAACTTGGAGGGTATAAGCTATAATGTTAAGAACTACTGAAAGTTTTATTTAAGTAATAGTTTGAAAGTATTTTATGGCTTCTGACATTTATGAATTTCAGCCAGAATAGAGGTGTGCTTAGTTATACATACTTAAATAGAACTCTCACTTCTTTCAGCCCTGAGTAAATCTAGCATCGCCAGGTAAAATGTATTCACCAGAAAGATCGTCAGGATGCACTCACTCACTAACTCTATTTGTTTACCTTTGTTTATTTTCTTGTCTGGGTGAAATTTGTATTTCTCAGGTCCATGTCTAGACAGTTTAAATGCAAGGCACGTCTCACAGCTGAAGATCCTGTGCATAGCACAGCACTACTTTATATTCACAAAAACTGGCAGTGCTAATGATGGTTTCTCCCTAGATGTTTACAGAGTCATTTGTTGGTTTGCATCTCTGTGGCATTTCCAAAACAGAGGAGTTATTTATATGCTGCTGTTTAACATTTCCAGAGTTTCTTTTTTTTCTTTTTCTTTTTCGTTTTGCTCTAGTAAGGATAGTGTAGTAGGTGGTGAAGAAGTCTAGAGGAAGAGTCATTAAATTTTCCTTTGTTAGAAGACTGTTTTACACTCCCTTTCATTCAGTCCTCTAAAAGTGTATGTTTCTGCATGTGATTGAATATTTCATTAGAAAGCATTAGGGGAGGTATTTTAAAGGCAGATTTTAAAGGACCTTAACCAGTAATCTACTCTGCATGCTGAAAATCTGAGTGAGAAAGGAATGTAGACTTGTATTGCTGAAAATCTCGTTTGCCTTCCATCTTGTTGGCATGGTTAAATATTAGTGCACAGAAGCCTCCCCCCCCCGACAAATCTTATTTGCAGAGGATACATTCCAAGACCCCCAATGGAAAATGTGGATAGTACCAAACCCTATATATACTATGTTTTTTTCCTATACATACCTACCTATGGAAAAGTTTAACTTATAAGTTAGACACAGGAAAAGATTAACAAGAACAATAATAAAACAGAGCAATTATAATAATATATTGTAATAATTGCTAAGTGAATGTGGTCCCTGTCTCACAGAATATCTTACTGCATTGTACTTACCCTTCTTCTTGTGATGATGTGAGTTGATAAAATGCCTACATGATGAGATGAAGTGAGGTGAATGACAGAGGTATTGTGACCCAGGCTACTGTTGATTTTCTGATGATATGTCAGAAAGAAGAACATCTGTTTCGGGACCACAGTTGATGATGGGCAACCAAAACCTCAGAAGGCGAAGCTGTGAAAAGTGAAACCAAGGATAAGAGGGACTACTATATTTGCTGAATTTAACTAGGAACTTTGATGTTGTGATCAAAATACTTTATCGGCCACGAACTATTCATCTTTTACTTCTCTTACAGCTTTCAGCATTAAACAGTGGTAATGACCTGTCAAGTGACTGAAATGGCAGTTTTTTGTTGTTGTTGTTCACGTAGATTGAGATAGTTATTTATTACTGCAGCCTGTTCTTATTGCCATATAAATTGCTAGGAAAGTGTGTAAAGATCACTTTTGTTTCTTAGCTCAGTCAAATTTGTATCCTTGTAAAAATGCCAAGATGCTGTGCTGTAAAAGCAGTAAAATATGTATGTATGCATTGGATATTATAAGAAAAACTAGCCCTTTTATTTGACTCCAAGCGTTAAGGTATTTGCCAGGTTTCTCATGACTTTGGCTTCTTCGGTTTGTTTTGGGGGAAGGTAAGATGGGAAGGTGGGAAGTGAGGGGAGGCTAGAATGTACCTGATATTTTCCCCAAGGCTGTATCAGCCCATGATGGCCTATGGTGCCCATGATAGAATCATATGATGCAATCACAGGGGTGACCAGAGCACTGGGCCTGAGTGCTGGTATTAGAGAATAGCTATTAGAGACCAACTCTTTGTTTTGCAGCGAAGAAAACTGAAATCCAGAGAGCTGGAGTGATGTCTCATTGGTCACATAGCTAGTTAGCAGTTGAACTACAAGTAATACTTGGATTTCTTGGTTCCTAGCCCAGACATGTCTTCTATATATCTTCCATGCAGATACAGTGATTTCCCCTAGATAAAATTCAGTAGGATTTTGGTGATAAATAATAGTTAAGCTATTATTACTAGCCTCCTGAACCTGATGGGTGATAAATTGAAAGCATAATTAAACATTTAATAATGAATGTTTTTTCTAAATGTGTAGGAAATCACCTTTGAAGTAGCCTTTGGAAACATGAAATATATATTTCAATCATGACTCCCCTGATTGAAGAGAAGTGTTGAATACCCATACTCTGTGTGTGTTAAATTGTTGCAGAATAAATAGAAAACACCTTCTACCTTTTATGTTCTAGTTCATCAACAGGGTGAACCATACTTTAGGTGTCTTGGATTCAGCTCTTTAGTTTATAATTTGGATGCCCCATTCTTTGTCATCCACAAATCTCAGATGAAGAGACTTGCTTTAGAGTAGTTAGAGCTCCCTATCCAAAATTGTTTTGGAATAAAAAAGATTTTAGAATCATTCTAGAGTCCCTAGATTGAGCAAGCTCCTTGCTTTGATTCTAATCTGGGACTATTTGGAAGCCTATAGGAGATAAAATGAAGTAGGAAACCCTGAAGGCATTAAAATTCTTTAAAAAGTAGCCAGATAATTGTTTTAAAGGGAATAGAGAGAGCTATAGTTCAGAAGCTTACTCTCATAGTACATCGCTTATTCATTCACTTTTGCACTTTGGAAGGTTCAGCCGCATTGTAATTAGTTATAAACCTGTGTTCTTTGAGCTACTAAGAGTGTAAGCTTCATAATATCAGCTGTTAATTCTAATTCTTTGCATCTCTGGTGAGCACTCAATCACTGTTGAAATGCACGTGCCATGGGATCCTGTAACCTCTTACTATAGTCTTAGCTGCCTATTTTAGTAACATTCCTGAAGAGGATCGAATTAAATCTGATACATTAACGACATCACAGTCTATTCCTGCTGCTGCTGTGGCTACTCTTACCACCGCTGCTGGTACTACCACTACAGTTACTACTACGACTATTCCTGCCACTGCTCTACTACTAGGACAAAGAGGAGGGCTGGCAGGAAAGAGCATTCATCTCATAGAAGGCATTGTGCTGAGCACTTGACATAAATCATGCCACAATTTAATCCTTACAAGAAAATTCTCAGTCTCCATTTTACAAAGTGTCATGAGGTTAAGTTCTTTGCCCAGGTCATGCAGCTAGCAGGTAGCTCAAAACTCCTGCTTTGGGGCGCCTGGGTGGCGCAGTCGGTTAAGCGTCCGACTTCAGCCAGGTCACGATCTCGCGGTCCGGGAGTTTGAGCCCCGCGTCAGGCTCTGGGCTGATGGCTCAGAGCCTGGAGCCTGTTTCCGATTCTGTGTCTCCCTCTCTCTCTGCCCCTCCCCCGTTCATGCTCTGTCTCTCTCTGTCCCAAAAATAAATAAACGTTGAAAAAAAAATTTTTTTTTAAAAAACTCCTGCTTTAACGCTTTTAACAACTATGGCATGTATTGTTTTATTACTCAGTCCTGCGGTGAGGGGTGGGGGTGTGAAAAATGTACCCTCGGCTTCAAATAATTATGGCATTATTTGGTTTAGTGCATTGAAAAAATGTAGACAGTAACACATAGGCTTTGCATTCCTAGAAATTCAGCTAGCTCAATTTGCTCAAGCAAAACATTTCTAAACAACTCCTATGTGAAGAAAAAGATGTCTGTAATTGTTATTGATGATCCACTTGGGGGAAAAAGAACCTGCAAACCTCTAGAAAAAGCTGAGTAGTGCCAATGAAAGCTCTTATTAAACTCTTTAATTAATAACTATCAGTACTGAATAACTGTGCAGAGTTAAGTCACATCATGATTTATGACAAGTTAGTATGTCATTTTCAAGTGGGAAAATGGTATAATGAATTTTTTAAAACTATCCCAGAATTGGAGCTGATGCAGTTTTTCACAAATCATAGATTATAATGCCATCCATATACGTATCTTCTTTATGATGAATGTTTAAAGTTTCTGTATTAAAATTTCAAATAATTGAGTCAATATGATTTCCACTGATTTTAAAGTCACCAAAAAGCATTTTATTTCATATGTTACTAAGAAATCTTAATACACCACTTAACAAGTAAAACACTTTTCTTTATGTACACATTTTTATTTTATTACATTATGACATTGGGTATGCATTTGTCACCAGAATTTTACTCTTTCAATTTTCTTAGAAACATACTTAAAAAGGGTATACTTTATTATTTTTGTTTTTTGAGAAATACCTACCATGATCTAGTAACATAATTGGGTTTCATTTTCACCTAACACATTCATTATTTTAATTAGCATTTTGCTAAACTACTTTGTAAAAATGTTCCTAATCCTCTTTTCTGACTTCTTTAGTATAATATCATGACACTTGGAAGGAATTGGTTGAAAGAAATACACTATTTGTATCCTAGTTAAAGATAAAAACAAATTTCAGAAAAAAACATGATGGAAGAATATGAAGCATTGCATTTCTGTTAGTCAGTTAGACCTAGAAAGAAGTTATAGCAAAATGGCATGCCTAGGAGGTGGCTTGCTACCTATTTTCAAAATAAGATTCAAGGGGAAAATATCATTATGTGTCACACTGTTCCAATGGTATGGTGGCACTATTTATTCTATGTATTTTCTTGTCCAGGAAAAGAAATTAGAGAACCTTAAAGGATGGTGGTTATTAATTCTATTTTTATCTTTCATTATTGTTAATCAGAAAATTCATTGAGGACATTAATGATGGCAAAAATCTTTAATAAAATTATCATCATCATTAAATAGAGAAGTTTTTCAGTGACCAACAGACTTGAAGGAGCTAGAAACCTGGATTTCTCGTTTTCCATTTTGTTACCTTAATGTTTATTTATTTTTGAGAGAGAAAGAGACAGAGTATGAGCTGGAGAAGGGCAGAGAGAGAGGGAGACACAGAATCCCAATCAGGCTCCAGGCTCTGAGCTGTCAGCACAGAGGCGGACACGGGGCTCAAACCCACAAACTGTGTGATCGTGACCTCAGCTGAAGTCTGGCACTTAACTGACTGAGCCACCCATGCACCCCGCCATTTTGTTACCTTAGATAAGACTTTTCATCTTTCTGAGTCTCTGATTCTTTATTTGATTAAGTTATAGGTTGCACTAAATTATCTCTAACGTTAATTTCTGTTCTGCATGTACCTTAAATTTCTTCTGTTTACTGGAAGAGAATCTCCTTTACCTCATCTCTTAGAAAAATGAAGGGCTCCTGGGTGGCTCAGTCGGTTAAGTGTCCGACTTCGGCTCAGGTCATGATCTCACAGTCCGTGGGTTCTAGCCCCACGTCTGGCTCTGTGCTGACAGCTCAGAGCCTGGAGCCCTGCTTGGGATTCTGTGTCTCCCTCTCTCTCTGCCCCTTCCCCACTCACATTGTGTCTGTCTCTGTTTCTCTCTCAAAAATAAACATTAAAAATAATTTTAAAAAAAAGAAAAATTATGTTAGGGAGGAGGCACAGAATCAGATTTTGTGGCCAGTGGTCCAATCAGAGAGGAATATAAGGATGTTTATACTCTCTTCTATTTTATTCAGCTGTAATCTCTATAACAGATTTGCACAACATTCCATGCAGTTGGCACAGAGGAGCCATGGTTTCTGCTGTTGTGGGGGATGTGGTGTTGCCAAACAGGACACCAATCCATGATATTTGTGTCTACTCCTAAGATCCAGGAGGAGGTGTCCCCTTCATGAGGTAGCTTTTGACACTCCATATACTTACCTCTTAAGTTTGTGGTTAACTTTTTTTTTAGTTAAAAATAATACCAACACTATTAACTTGTTTTGATGTTTTTTATGCAGATTTGTTTAATTAAGACCAATGAAGGTAAATAGCACTATTTGTGGTTTTCAGAAACAAACATGTTTGGGCATATTTTAAGGAGAGAGAAGATTCTTACCTTTCCATTTCATTTATTTTTGGTTGCAGAACTTCAGATGGTGGCAAAGTTGTTGGCACCATAGAAGTCAGTGTCGTGAAGATGGGGGAGATTGAGGATGGGGAAGCCGACCACATCACGACAGATGTGCAGGGACAAAAGGTAGGGTCTCAGTCAGCATAATGCACAAATTAAATTAGAAATGATCAGTTTTGCCAGATGCCTGAATTATCAACACGTCTGTGCAGTTGAAATCTCATTATTTAAAGACAAAATGAGAAGTCAACTCTGGAATGGGAGTGCCAGAAGTATGTTTCATCCACTGAACCAAAGTGTCTGTTTGCATGGAACTATGCAAAGCCATGCGCCGTTCAGAAACACCTTCTTCTTCGCCCTGGCTCCTGTGTTGACACTGCCTCCTCTCAATTGGAACAAAAATATTGATCACTGTTGCATTCTGCCCTAATTAACCCTAAGCAAAATGCACAGAAGATTCTGGGAGGGCTATCGCCAAAAGTAACCACTTTTCTACTCTCAAAACCCTCTTTAGAAAGAGACGCAAGTTGAATTTAGATTTCATCTTTATGTGAAGGAGAGCAGATTTGATAATGTTGTGTCTGATGAAATTGCAGAGAGAGAAGTAGAAATAGCATAAAATGGAAGGGGCAGCTTTGGAGGAGGGGCAATGGCAGCTAGAGGTGAAGCAGCTTCCTTGAAGCTGAGGATAAAGGTCCCCAGTGCATATCAATAGGTGTCCAGGATTTTTACTTTCTTTCATCTAAGAAAGAGAAATTTAATATAAGAATTAACTTAAATTCCTGTCTTAGGAATGCAATTGCCTAATTTATTGAGACACAGTGAATAGACTTACAAACTGCATTTTTTCAGGAAAGACTTTGTATATACACTATAATTCCTACCTTTTCATAAATAAGCATTCTCTAATGATAAGACCTATAGTGACTTACTTTCTGGCTTAGTGTCCCTTATCTAGGGGCATATTTGATTTTGGATGCTGAGGAAACATCTACATGGGAAATGGTGTTTATCTAATATAACGAATTATTAATTTTATAAAAGAAACCCAAGACTGCCCCTCAAAAGAATATTATTCTTGCCCTAGAATGAGCTTGGGTCTTACCTGCTGCAGCAAGCCTTGTGCTTCTCTGTTCCCCTACTCTCCCTCACAACATATCAAAAATCATGAAAATATTCCAAGGAGGCTCAAAGTTTGAATCCATTTGCCTGACAATGTGAGGGTTGTTGTGAGTTTTGCAGCAGATTCGCTTAAGATCTGTGTGTTCAGAACCCCAGTTGTGGCTCTTAGGATGTGTGCACCTGGGACCCCAATTATGGGGTCCCTTCATTCAATCCTTGTTTCCTTTAGAGTTCTATATAAAACTTGTGTTAGTCACCACCACATGAACGCTTGTATCAAGATTAAGGAGGAAATATTTGGAGGCCAAGTGAGAGACTAAGAACAGAAAAAGGCAGATAATTGTGCCTTGTCCTGTGGCAGTATGCCAGGAGACCAGTAGCAGAAACACTTCCTGTTTCAAAGGAGTACTACTTTGCCTGCTCCAAGCTAATAATAGATTATTATTAGATTATTAGATTAATAGATTAATAGATTATTAGCTACCTCTCTAGTTTTCTCAAAGCTTGCCCACCCCCTGACTCCTTTCCTGGGTTGCTATTATGAGGTAGGACAAATTGAATCATACTCTTCTCATAAACAGAGAACTAGGTACCCAGGAATACACCTCCCCAAAGCCCCACATAATGTTTCTGACTTAGTAATGTGAACTTAAAAAGACTTAACTGCACTGTTCTGGAAATAGGAGGTGGCAGTGTCAGCACGCACCATGTACAAGTCGTAAGTTGACTAAAATGATAAATGTGCTAATCATTGTTGGCATTAGTTCTGTCCTGTCTGGGTTCTTAGTAAACATTGACCTTTCATACATTTTTAATAAAGTTACTATAAATGTTGTTGGCAATCCTTCAGAATACTCATGGTTCAGTGAAAAACATGTAGTAATGTCCACTAGGTATGACATTTAGAAGAATTACCTGGAAATAACTTTATCTCAGTGGCTTACAAAGCATGATCAGAATTTTCTGGGATGTTTGTTAGAAATGCAAATGCAGGGACTCTTTTTGCAGATATGCTAAATCCAAATCTGTATGAAGTGTATTAACACAGTCCACGAATGGTGACTTAAGTCCTGAATGACTAAAACATGTGAAAAGACAAAGTAACCGAAATAGACGTTATCTCTAAAACAACATCCCCCTCCTTACTTTGTGTGAATGGTGGAGAATGAAGTAAAACTAGCAGGACCAGAATTTTGTGGGTGAGTGACACAGGTTATCGCTCATGTATATTGAAATAGATAACAGATTAACACCTGTTTTATCAGCATGGGCTTCCATAATAAAATACTACACACTGAACAGCTTAAACAACAAAAATTTATTTTATCACAGCTCTGGAGGCTAGGAAGTCCCAGATCAATGTGCCAGATGACTTAGTTCTTGGTGAGAGCTCTCTTCCAGGCTTACAGACTTCTTGCTGTGTCCTCACATGGCCTTTCCTTGGCACATGTACACAGAGGCAGCGAGCTCTGGTGTCTCATCTTATAAGGACACCAGCCCTATAGGATTAGAGCCCCCACCCTTATCATCTTACCTAACTGTAATTACCTCTATAAAGGCCGTCTCCAAATACAGTCCCATTGGGTGTTGGGCTTCAACATAATGAATTTTGGGGAACAATCCAGTTCATAACAATATCCCTGACATAAAACTACATTTGAATCTTTAATCTCATATAACCTCCAGAGCATGAAATACAGTATAAATGAAAATCCAGACTCTGTCTTCTGCCATTAACTTACTTGTTGCCTCAAATCATATTATTACTTTACAGTTCTCATTAAGCAAAGATCATTCAGAAGGGCATTCACCATATCACACTGTTTCAAACTGTTATTTTTTATGTACATGCATAGTAATAGAAGGCAAAGTGTTAAAATCTCATAGCTAAAGAAGGAAAATTTCACAGAAGAAGTAGTAACAACATTTTACAAAGCTCATATAGCAAGTGGAATATTGCATTAGGTATTCAAATTATTTTTTTTAATTTTTGGAGTCATCTTTGACTCATTTCTTCCTCTCATACTCAAATCCTGTTAGTAAATTCTGTTGACTCTGACTTTTTTTTTAAGTTATGTTTTTACATTTGTAAGTTTATTACCTTTTTTAAGGTTTATTTATTTTTGAGAGAGAGGGAAAGAGAGAGAGCATGAGCAGAGTAGAGGCCGAGAGAAAGGGAGAGAGAGAATCCCAAGCATGCTCCACACTGTCAGCACAGAGCCTGACATGGGGCTTGAATTCACGAACCATGAGATCATGACCTGAACTGAAACCAAGAGTCGGACACTTAACCGACTGAACCACCCAGTCGCTTTGACTTTGACTTTTAAATAAATCCAGAAAGAAGTGACTTGTGAGTCCTTCACTCTTACAACATTGTCTGTTACAGACATTTTTACAGTAATCTCTTAAATGTCCCTTCTTCCTCCTCCCCGACACCCCCATCATCATAGTCTATTCTTAGCAGAACACTTATTAAAATGTAGCACAAAACATGTCATTCCTCCAATGGCTTCTCAACTCCCTGAAAGTGTAAACCTAAATCCTTTCAGTGTGTTGGCCCTCTCAGTGTGATGGTTCACCTCATCCTCTACTTATCTTCCTTGCTTACTTTGATCCAGCCTCATTAGCTTCTTGGCTGTTCATTACACATTCCAGGTAATGAAGGACCTTTCCAACTCAGGTCCTTCACCTTGGTTTTCAGTCTACCTTTGTAGTTTTTTTTCCCCAGGTAACTATATACTTCATTCCCTCATTTCCTTCTGTTTTTTTTTTTTTTTTTTCAAAATGTCACCTTCTCATTCTGCCTTCTCTGCCCTATATCCAAAATTTCCATGCCTACCTGAAACTTTCTATCTCCTTTGTCTGCATTATTTTTTGTCCCTTGTACTTACCACTGTCCAGTGTCATATATATTTTATTTGTCTCATCTATTGTCTATTTCGCTGACTAGAATTAAACTTCATGAGAGAAAGGCTTTTGTCTATTGTGTTCTTTCCTTTACCCTAGTACCTAGAACAGAGCCTGGCACAGGGAAAGTGAGTGAATAAGTAAATGAAGTCATTTTTACCTTGAAATAAAATCCAAAATTGTCTCCCTAGAAGTGATAATATTTGTCTATATAGAATGCTGTGTACAAACTGATCAGTCCATAAATAAAGACTGGAGTGAGAATGCAGTAAAGAGTGTAGAATTATGAAGGAAAGAGGAAGAAACTTTTCAAGAACAATCTTTGAATTAAATAGTCAAGGAAAAAATATGCTACTAGGGAAAGGAGAATGAGGAACCAAAAGCATCAAATCAGGTAATAGATGAGAAAACCCCATGTAAGTAACAGCCAATAGGATCAAGTGAGACTTCCATAGCCCTCCTCTTTGCCCTGCCCACCCTCCCAGGGGCCTTGGCTTCTTGTCAGGACAGGATTGTTAACAGGCATCCTCCAGTGGGGCTTTGCTGGGGCTGAGATCACCTCTTGCCTTGTCTCCCCCTTTTGTGTAACATCTGTATTATATTGGAATGTGGCATACTACAAATGATCAAAGTAGTGGTGATTTCTACGAAAGGAGAGAAAAGCCTTACTTATTTATGACAGTGACAGAGATGATACAAGTGGAGTAATAATACATCTTCTTTTTACTACGAGCCTTGTCTGACTCATATTTTGGTGACTTGCTGCTCTCCTCAGGCTATTTCCCCCCCATATTTTGAAGTGGTGTTTTAACAAGATATTCATTAGCCACGGTCAGGGAAAGTGTAGACTCCTTGGATAGCTAAGGACCATCTCAAAAAGCTCCATCCCTTTATTTTTCCCAAATATACAATTGAGAATAATATAACTGACTTACCTTATAAGATATTTGCAGACATATAATAGTCACCGTTCATTTATCAAAAAATACTGCCTTCTATGTCCTAGGCATTCTACTAGGTTCTGGATATTCAGCAATGAGACAAATAGACACAGATGCTGCCTTCCAGGGAAGTGAACAATCACAAAATAAACAAGTCATATAGTGTTGATCAGATGGTACTATTCGCTATAAAAAAATAAGGGTACAAGGACTAGGGAATGTTGGCTGTGGCCATTTTATTTTGGATGATCATGGATAAACTCACTGTTAATATGATATCTGATCTGAAACATGCAGGAAATGAGGGAACAAGATGTGGATATCTGAGAGGAACAAGAATTCTAGTTAGAGTGAACAGCAGGAGCAAAAGCCCTGAGGTGGCAGTGTGCCTGTGTTATTAAAAGACCAGTGAGGAGGCCAGTGTGACTGGAATTGGGGGTTGAAGAGGAGAGTGATAGGAGTTGAGGATGAGGTCCACAGGCAGGGGAGGCAGACTGTATGCTCCCTTATAGGCCATTAGACTCTGAACTAGATACAAATACAGTTGAGGATTTTTGAATATATGTACAAAATGTTATGATTGTTTGTGTTGAGTATGGCCTGAAAAGAAGGAAGGGCAGAAGAATGGGGCCTGTTGGTTGCAAAGATTCAAGGTACAAATGAAGATGGGTTGAATCAGGGTGGTACTGATAGAGAAAGTGAAATGTGGCCAGACTGTAGGTACAAAGGAAAGTCAAAAGAACAGAATTACCATTTTTAGTGATAAGGAAAAGTGAGAGGAGCAGGTGCAGGAGCACCAGAGATTTTGAGATGTTAACTTTGAAATTCCTCTTAGACATCCAAGTGTAAATATATGAAGGCAGTTGGAGGTTTGAGTCTAGAATTCTTGTGAGATATCCAAGCTAGAATTATTGTTTGCAAGTAATTATAGTATCTGAACGGTATTATACACTCTTAAAATTTGAATTTATGTGGATTTTATCTGTTGATAGTTACTGTATTAGAGATTTTGCTGACTTATATCTACATTTATCATATTAGAAATTAAAACAAGAAATGTTTAAAACAGAAGAGTCCACAAGCCCACATACCATTAGCTGTCAAATGATTATGTAATAGGGCCTCTAGAAAATTCCACTATATGCTTATAAGAGAAAGAGAGAGGTAGACAAATAGTGTTTTAGTGTTATAATGAAAATGACTTTGTCTTCCCCCTGTGCTAGATGCTGCAGAGGATGCAAAGACAAAGTTATCAGGCACTCCAGGAGATTCCAGACCAAACTTAGACAACCATGATTTAAGGAATAAACTAACAAATGTGAAAGTGCTTAGCCAAGAGTCTGGTCTTTGTGTCTTTCATGATCATTGTCCTTACAGTTTGGTTAACTTTCTAGCCCAATGCATGGCAAATTGGTTTGATAGTTGATATTCAAAATCATTAAGCTCCAAGAATTTTATATATCTTATGTTTCTTCTTCTTGGCTATACTTACCAGTAGATGACATTTTTAAAAGCACTCATCAAAATCACTAGGCTTATGGTGCTATGGTGGTACAAAAGGCATGTGGTGTTTGTTATCCCTGCTCAGAATCACAAATATGAAGTCATTACATTGAGAGCACCTACCGTGTAAGTGCATAACACTGCAAATATCCATCATAATGATAGCAATAAACAGTATACATAGCTGGAGCCTCCTTAAGCACAGAGTCCACATCATTTTAATCTTTGCATTCTCTGTAATACCTAGCACAGTGGAAAAATGATTCTAGGGTCAGCTGTAAAATACTAAATAAAATGGCCTGGGGAAATAAGAAATGTGGTTCTTGGCTTCAAAAACTCACAACTTAAATAATGGCACAGATAGTACACTCAGGAAACAATTGAAGAAAATAATTACTGAGTCAAATATTTATCAATTTAGTAAATACTTATTGGATATTTCCTGTTATGTTCCCAGGATTTAAATTTTGAGAGCATTCTGAATAGTAAAGCTTTAAAATACAATAAAAGTTGCAAAATAAGAATGTTATTAGGTTAAAATTATCCTAAGTACCTGCCTTCCAGTGTAGATGGAAGATGCAGATGTATGAAAGTTATATGTCTGTATCCATTTGGTAAAATAATATAGGCCTTCTGTTAGGAAACAGAAAGTTGGTTTTGATTATGAAGAGGCACAGCTCTCTCCATGCAGAGGAGGAGCTTCTCAAGATAATAGCCTGATCCCTATGAATTATGGACTTCTTTACTAAAAGAGTTTAATCCAAACCATTCCTATAAATTATATTGTAGATGATAATCCTTTTTTGGAAAGGAGGATGGCTAATAGCTATTTACCTAGTTATTATGTGGAAGGATATCATGGACAAATCATGAAAGAATTTGAATACGAGTATGAGATATTGGATTTGATTGGATAGTAAATAACCATTATACATTTTCAAGCAGAGCACTGGTATGATGAATATAATGTTTATGAAAGATTATTTTAACAGCCCTATATAGGCTGCAAAGAGTAGAAGAAATATTAGAAGTAAGAGAAATAAAGAATTTTAAGTATGTTCAAGCATCACTGCACATTGCTCTAGTGATTTGGGAAGTGCATTTCCTAAATAGCTATGGATTAAAAGAAAGGATCACCTTTGAGTTCTGGTTTGGTCAGGAAAATGATTTAGAGAACATCAAATTTTAAGAGCTGTTTGCAGTTATTCATTCTTTCAGTAAACTAGCCCTCAATAGAAGCACCAAAGAAATTATGAGATCACATTTTTCCCCATCAAGACATTTCCTGAGTATGTGATGAATGTTATGATGGGGGAATAAGTAGTGGATTATACAAATATAGACACAACGTTTAAATAAATCTTTTAAGTTATTTGTCTTTCTTCTAGAAATGTTTGACAGACATATACGTTCCATCATTAGCAGTGACCTCAGTGGCCATGATTCTCCAAGAGGACCAGTGCCTGGAGAAGGAATGGTGGAGGGAAACAGACAGGAAATAGCCCAAGCAATCTTGATACACCCTCCTAGGTTCTCTTGAGCCCTTGGAGTCTCTTGAGCAAAGCCTGCTTCCCTCAGAACTCACCAAAGAAGTTTCTGGTTTCTGAGTTTTCCTTTGTTTTTGTTTGCATTTATTTGTTTCTGTGTGATATATTTGCTCTAAAAATTCACTTTCCTCTTTCCTCAAACTACCACCCCCGTTTTTTTTTGGCTAGCGATAGAAGGGAACTCATTTGAAGAAACAGATGCCAGCGATGCTGGTGTCAGTCTGTGTGACAATAAGTCTCTTATCAATATCATGGGGCCAGAAGAGTTGCTTCCTCTGTTAATTCCAGTTTCATAGAAAGCTGAAGGGGGGTCCCCTCACTTAATGCTACATTGTCTGGGATATCGTTGCCCATGCATGCTTCACTCACGGCAACGTGCTCTTCTGTGTTTCTTCTCTGTCCAGAGCAGTGTTGGTTCTGTAAAAGCTCAGGAGCTTAACCTACTAATCATAGATTAATAGACCCATGATCTCTGGATCAGCTTATTTACAAATTACTTGTTTATAAATCAGCAACATATAAATCAGAGATCAATTTATTTATAATTTTTCCTCATACTTTATGAACAAGTGTTTACATTGTTTTGCCAGAGATGAAAATCTCCTTTCGCCTTATGTCACTTGATGCTTCATCATATTTTATCTTTTATTTAAAGCTGTCCTTATTTAAAGCTGTCCTTTCAAATCTAGAAAATAATTTGCTTTTTATTGATCCAAAACTATCCCAGGTGACAGAAATATGAAACCATTCTGGTTGTCAAATGTGATTTGCTGTACTCAAAGCAGATTTCTGGCATGTTGGGGACGATCCTTTTCCACTTTTTACTTTCTTTCCTAAGTAGTTTCCGATAGAACCAAGATGTAGCCTATAATTATGTGATTCAATCATATTATATATACATGTAAATAGGCACAAGTTAAACAGGCCTCATAGTAAAGATAAAGCTAAAAATAGTTTTACAAAAGTGTCTTGTTCAAAAGTTTTTGAAACCATGTGCATAGCCTCATGTTTTGCAAACAAAATGGAAGCATTTCATTTCTTGATTTCGTTATTTTCAAATATGTGTTTTTTTCTTTTATTCTTTCCTAGTGTGCACTGGTGTGTGAATGTACAGCCCCAGAAAGTGTGAACGGAAAAGATAACTTACCTTTTTTGAATGCAGGTATGTACCTCAGTTTTGGAAACTGATATTAGTTTCATATAAACGTAAATTTTAATTTCCCATGAACTCAATACTGAAAGTGGGCAGCATTCTCACAGAATCATTTGTGAACACTTAGTAAATAAATTGGTAATCATGAGAAGTAACCATCATCTGTGGAGGGAGGATAGACTTGACAATTCCATAAGAAAGATATAAAAACACTGTGGCTGTATGGCAAAGGAAATTCCTTTTAGCTTTGGATTTGGTATTATCTGAAACAAGACACATTAGACAATAAGCATTAGAAATATGAAGCTCTTATTTAGTTTGACTTTCTAATTATAGAGTTCAAAACAAAGTTGTTAAAACAGTACATATATGGGTTAAGTAGGAAAAATTCATATACACATTTGTACATTCCTGGGGTATATATGTATTTAATGTGTTACTTACAGTAATATATTTGAATTTCAACAAGACACTAAACCATGTGTTAAATGATAACCTTATGAATAAAACTGAGACTTATAGGACCAGTTAAAATTGTGATAATATATATAGTAAATTATGGAACTAATATTTTTATGTTAATGTAAATTATGTTACCATTAATAATAGTAAACAATGACTATTATAGTGACAAGCAGCAGGCTAAATGCCTCATATGTCTTGCCTTCTGACCTGTGCTATGAAAATGGCACTGTCATAATCCTCATTTTACAGATGAGGAAATCGGTCAAGGTCACCTACCTGGCAAATGACAGGTCCAGAATTTAAATCCAGTTTTGATCCCAAGGCCTTTGCTCTTAATTAGTAGGCCATGCTATTACCAAAAAGCCATTAATTGACAAGTTGGTGTAACAATAGAATAAGCCTTAATATTTTTCTAGCCCTGTCATGTCGTACATTTAACCAATGACTTAGATAGCATAATAATCAGCTTAGTGAATGATACCGAATTTCAAAGCTTACTAATATATAACTGCTAAACTATTAGCAACCTTTCGCTGGCAGAAGCCTCTACTAATAGGGAATGGAGAAAGGGAAGGCAACCCTTTTGACTCAGTTTATACTTACAGAGAACTCAAAATAAAATGGAACAATAACAAAAAATCAGTAATTATACTTGCATGGAATGAGGGATTGATTATACCAAAGAAGAGGAGCAACTTCTTAGCCTATGAGCAAACGATATTGTTGTTCATTTCATTTAGGATGTAATATTGAGAGGGATGTGCAATGAGCAGTGAAGAGTCTACCCAGACAGCTAGATCAACCATGTATGTTAAAAGTACTTCATAAGTTTTCAGGCTGCTTAAAGTATCTAATATATCCTCAAAGCGTCCTCCTCACATTTATTTTCCACCTGAAAATTGACCAAACTTTTAATCCTTTATTTTAATGTATCCACATAATCTATTTAATTTAGGAAATGTCAATTTTGAGAAATAAAATTGAGTGTGGGACATATTAAGTACATATTAAGTGCATGTTAAATACAGTTTGGATGAATCAGGTTATCACCACAATCATCTACATTATAATTATAACTTTTTAGTAATTCACTCATGTGAACCTTGTAGTTTTTTATGCACAGAGAAAGAAATGCCATTTTAAAATACTGATTGGCTTAATATGCATTTCAAGGAGAAAGAGAAAAATGGCTTTCTAAGTGAGAAAATATATTACCTAAGGAAGAAGAGACAGAAGGAACACAGTGAAAAATAAACCCGTACCTCCATATACCTGTGCCATAAAATCTGTAAGGCATGAGTCTTAAAGGCATACTAACTATTCCAGATTACTAGGATACTATTCCTAATGCATCAATTGCATTAGGACAAGGCAACTGACATGGAACTGATGGAGGCAGCTGCTTTCCATAATTTAAATATACTTAGTGGAGTGAAAGATGATTGATTACTGCCTTTCTCCTTTTATGGAGGTGACAGTTTGGGTGGTGATACTCCACTTAGTTCTGATGATATTTCTTTTCTTTTTTTTTTAATGTTTATTTATTTTGAGAGAGAGAGAAAGAGGTTGAGCAGAGGAGGGGCAGAGAGAAAGGGAGAGCAAGAATCCCAAGCAGGCTCCATGCTGTCAGCACAGAGCCTGATGCAGGGCTTAAACTCACAGACCATGAGATCATGACCTGAGCCAAAGTCAAGAGTTGGACGCTTAACCGACTGAGCCACCCAGGTGCTCCTCTAATGATATTTCTCAATGTCCTTAGTCCATGCGATCCAGAGGAACACTCAGAACCTAGGATATTTACCACAAATATTTTCTTTGAGCCTTCTTACATTAGGGAAAGATAAAACTAAATGGGAATCAAATGTTACAAAAGCTAGGTTTTTAAAAAGTATTTAAATGCAACTAGGTTCTCTACGTGAAATGTTTCTGCTTAAAATACAAAAGTTCATCATACAGGTATAGAATATGTATGACTTTGGCTTGTGTGTACCTTTGTCTATTGTTCTATTTATTTTTCTATGTAAACTCAGCAACTTTGGAATTAATCTATTATATTCCCATGTGGTATTTTTTTTTAATCTGTAGGCAAAGAGAGCTACTGACATTTTTTTCAAGTCTTTGTATTAATGTATTATGTGGAACTTGCCAGCCTCAAGTGAGTTATGAAGTACTTATTGAGTGAATGGAAGAGAATGTCATATCTCATAGCAGCTCTTCACTATTCTATTTATATCTCTAGAGGTTTAATTTATAATTCAGGAAATTCACTCATCTATTGTAAGACTAACAAGAAAAAAAGCTCTTACCCCTGAGTTCTCACCTTTTTCATGCCTTGCTTGCCTTGCAAGGTGAATGTGTATGTTGGGAGTCTGGGGAATGGAGGGCAGAAGGAGAGAAAGGAGGGGGTGGGGGCAGAATTTACAATTCCTTAAGAAAGTTCTGTAAGTACCTTAGCTTTATGGGAAAACAGTCCTTTCAGCACAGTAAGTATTAGAAATGTGAAGTTCTTATTTAGTTTGACTCTCTAGTTATGTAGGTCATAACAAAAATTTGTTAAAACAGTTATTTGCTTATTCATTTGGTTATTTGCTTATTCATTGAAGCAAAATGGTAGTAAGAAAGCTTAAAACTGCTTGTTGTTGGCGGGGGTAGGGTGGGGAACAGAGAAGTGCAGTTGGGTCTCTCACGTGTCCTGCTAAGTCACATCAACTGAGGGACTTCTCTGCAGCCGAACAATACCAAATAGCTCTTGTGGTATTAATATAAGAGCACTGGACAGGCTGTCGGAAGGACTGGTATCAAAGCCTAGATTTGCCCACCAGCACCGAGACCCAAATACATGGGTCAGCCTCTTCGCACATCAGTGCTTTTCTTTTTTCTTTTTTTTTTTTTAACGTTTTATTTATTTTTGAGACAGGGAGAGCCAGAGCATGAACAGGGGAGGGTCAGAGAGAGGGAGACACAGAATCTGAAACAGGCTCCAGGCTCTGAGCTGTCAGCACAGAGCCCGACGCGGGGCTCGAACTTACAGACCGTGAGATCATGACCTGAGCCGAAGTCGGCCGCTTAACCGACTGAGCCACCCAGGCGCCCCACATCAGTGCTTTTTAAATGATCACATTAACCAGGACAGTCTTTGACTTCCTTTTTTGGCTCTCACATGTGTGAAGTCAATATAGCATAATTCAGCCATTTATTTCATAAATGCATTTGTTTTAATCAGTTTCATATGGAGTCACATACTAATTTTTTGTCATTGTCACAGTTGTCTTTCTCAGAAGCCATTTATATTTAATAAGCCTGACCAAAAATAATACCTTTTTAAAATTCTGTCAGAAAGATAATTCTCTCTATATTCCCAATTCTTCCAGCTCTCCTTGTAAAAGTATAATGCACGTCAGCCCATAGACCCTTCTGTTACTATGCCAAATCTGAGGAACTAATGGGCCCTGTCACAAGGTTTCCTATTTTCTTCACATTTTGAGTAAGTTTTCCCCTGTCAGCAAGCATTAGATCTGATACAGCATCTTCCTTGGTTGAATTCCATACTTCCTGAGTCATGAAATTATCCTTTATATTCTTTAAAGGCCACTTTCATGCTGTAGATTAACGTGTATACTGTCCTTCATATTCATAGAGGGGATATCTGACAGCTATGATTTCCGTGACTGTGTAAGGTGGAATCTAAACAAAAATGAGGAGACCGGCCATCTCTCCATCCTAAATCCATGCAGTTGCCTTCCTATTCAGAGAATTTATTGGTGTTTTGCATTTCTTGCTTCACAGATGAATCACGCTTTTTCTCAAAATAGGCCACTGTATCTTTTATTCTTTTTCTCAAATTGGGGTTAAGCCATCCACCACTTTGCAGAAGATGCTAGATTATATGCTATTTAAGAAAAAAGAGCATTGCTTATTTATTTCTGTATCTCCAGGGCCAGAACACAATAGAAACTCAATAAATGCTTGTCAGATGGCTGATAGCCAGTGTATCTTATCATCTCAATTTATGCTTCATGTAACAGAAAATGACATTGTTATTCTCTCCATGAGAAAGATGTTTAAATTTAATTATTTAGCTTTTAAATCAAAGAATTTATCACTTTCCTTAAAAATTACTGCCAAATTCTCATTTTTAAGTGTTTTCTGCCTCCAGTCCATATAGCATGTGACTCTTAATCTTGGGGTCATGAGTTTGAGCCCCACATTGAGTGTAGAGATTACTTTAAAAAAATGTTTTCTGCCTCATATGACACCATAGAGTTTATCTGCCTCTCACAATACCACATGAGCCAAATATTGGGGTAATGTTCTCCTCACTAACACTCCCATCCAAAGCAATGCATGACTCACATTATTTTAAGATATTGTCAAAAATATGTCCCTTTATACTCATTTTGAGTCCTGATGAATTCCAACCGAAAGTCAAATCCCCAGTTTCCCCCTTTATTTTCTTTCTGTTTATTCATGAGCTGTGAAATCTACTACCTTGTCAGACTTTAGATGACATCATTTTATATAAACAAAGATATCTCTGTTGTATTTTACCCACACTAGTTTAAATAGATTTTGTCCTTGTATTTGTAACTCTCTAATATGTAAAATTTGGGGCAATTTTGACTTCTAATACTGGCCTTTGATCTTTTATACTTACCAGATTTCTTTGCCCTCTGCTGTTTTAACAAATGGGACAGAGTCCATTAACTTTGCTCTTTGGGAATTACCATATGTTTTCATTACTGTGTACTAATATATTTAGGATGTTAAGTAGCTTCAATGGAAGAGTGAATTTCATGATCTAATAATCAATGAAATCGTGTCTTAGACACGTTTAAATGCTTCAGCTGTCTTCCTGGTATCAGTCCATTACCTCCTACACTCCCCACCTAGGTAAACTAGAAGAAAAATGAAGGCAAGAAGATGATAGAGTTAAAAAGCCAACATTTTGTGGACAAATGTGAGGATACCTTTCTCTCAATCATGTTTTTTTTTTTTCATCCTTCATTCTGATGCCTGTGCTCCCTTGAAGTGAGGTTTTCTTTTTTTTTTTTTCCCAACGTTTTTTTTTTTTTATTTATTATTTTTGGGACAGAGAGAGACAGAGCATGAACGGGGGAGGGGCAGAGAGAGAGGGAGACAGAATTGGAAACAGGCTCCAGGCTCTGAGCCATCAGCCCAGAGCCCGACGCGGGGCTCGAACTCACGGACCGCGAGATCGTGACCTGGCTGAAGTCGGACGCTTAACCGACTGCGCCACCCAGGTGCCCCGAAGTGAGGTTTTCAATTGTATTCTTCACTCTTGCATTTTTCCCTCTCTCTTCACACAGTTGTTGGTGCTCTAACTGTTCTCCTGGGGAAAGTAGTGACGGGAAACATGAGTTGAAAGGTTTAAGCTTATTTCTGTGGAATGTTTATTTTTACTGGGCACTGTGCTAGGTGCAGGAGATAAAATGAGGACAAGAACAAAACAGCACTGTCCTAGCCTTCACAAAGTTCACACTCTAATGGGTGACCTGGAACAGTAAGTAGACAATTGTAGCACAACTGGTAAAAACCATGACAGTGCTGGGGATACGAAGTACAAAGGAGAGAAACCTGTAGGGAAGGATGAGGTGGAGGCCAAGGAAGGCTTCCTCCTCCAGAATGAAATATGAGCCACCATCTACCTCTCCTGGTTGTATCTTTTACTTTATGACTGAACTAGAATGAACAGAGAAAATCATGCAAACTAGAGAGAATGAAGCAAATCATTTTCTGATCACCTAAAAACTAAAACCCAAATTGTATACACTAAACTTACCAATTTATCACCAACTGGAGACTAAATGCCCACAAATATTATCTTTATGTCCTAGTCTGACATCTATAATAGTTTTTCTTATTCTTGGCCTTAGATTGAAGATGGAGGGCCAAGAGCTTATGGGTTTGACTAGACTAGAGAAGCAGCACTTTGTTCAAGATAGAAAATATCCTATTTTCTATTCCATTTTTTCTGTTTCTCCTTTAAAAACAACACAAACAATAACATAAGTTAGATTTTATAACAGATCTAGAGAAAATTAATGAAACATTCTTAGGAGTTCATTTTTTTAACAACTTATTTCATCTTTATTATTTGTAAACAGATCTCTCTTTGCTGTGTTTTCTGTGTTCCTGTCGGGTCTCCTTACCGTCTCTTTTCAATAACCATGTTCAGGATGGTGTTTTAGTGATTTCTATTTAGGTTTTTCAGTTCTCATCCAGTCTTAAAAAGAGCCAACCTACATTTTGGATGTATATAAATCTAAGATATTTCCAAGTACAAATGAGGGAATGTCAGTATCTAATTGGATTACACAGACTTATCTTTAGTAAGTATAATGTAGCATTTGGAGAACAGGCAATGCATGTACATTCAGCTGAATAATTAAACTATTAAACAACTGCATAGTTAAAAGCAACAGAATGAATTCTCTACAAGAATCTGTAGGACATTAAAATAATGATTTTTTTAAGGCTTAAAGCCAATAAAGTCAGATTCCATTTAAATATGTGACTCCTACCACCTCCTGAATGCAAGAAAGTTCATGAGGATAATCACATATGAGCTTCCACTTGAGAAATATATTAAAGACAACCAGAGGAAGTAAGTGTTTGGCTTTTTGATAACTCCCTTGTCCCTAAATCTAAATTTGCAAAGTTTCTTGTCTATCCACTGACACCCCTAACACAGAAACAGGAAAAAAACAAATTCCTATGGTATCTTTCTGGTTTATCCTTTCTGCCCCAGTTCTCTTGAACAGCCATGTTGTTTTGTTTTTAATGTGTCGTCTATGTGTTGGCTCTGTTGAACATTTCTTTGGCGTCTTTACTTTGATAATGCAGAATTGGGACAGCTTGGCTTTCACAATTTCTTAGCAAGATACCTTGTTAAAGAAGCGCTGCTATGGTGTCTGAGAGAAAACAATATAGAGATTCAAGTTGTGCTGCAATTTGGTGTGTGTGTGGGGGTAGGGGGGGATCTGCCATCTACTTTCTGTTCCTGTGCTCACCATAGAGAGTGGACTTCAAAGAAATGTAACAACATCTGTACCAACTTAGAACTTTACTCTTAAGTCATCTCAAGACCATGATGTAGTCCAAAATATCTCTGCTACTTTTCTCTTGGCAGAATCAGTCACATGATATTTTTAGCAATTGTTTTGGCAAAAGCAGTGAAAAAAATGAAGAGCATACACACACACAGGGGTCTCTTTAAAGAATTTATAATAGATGTTAGATAGTGTTCTGAGTTGACAGGCCTATTGTATGGTCAGAAATGCATCTCCTACATAAAGAAAAACCTGGCATCAATGATAAGCCAGAGCTGAAAGTGATGGACTCATTCACACAGCTGGAATGAGTATGCAGAATTGTTGGAATTGAATGTCTTCTATAAGGAAGAAACATTAAAACAAGGTTACACAAGCATTCATAATTTATGATCCATTGTTCAGTATGTGGTGCATGAATACAATATGCCTTTCTTTTATATGAAGATGACAAAATCCCCCCATTATCAACACAGTAAGAATTTTGAGTTAAGAACATCCTATCTGGTCTTTCTTGTAACCAGTGCAATACATTTGCATAGCAGTAAAATGTTAGGCCATATTTTTTTTTTCATTTTTTAAGTCATACTCCATTTTATGATATTTTAAGATACCGAGTATATGTTCTTGCTTTATACATAGTAGGTGTTTAATAAGAAATGCTGCTGAATGAAACTGGGTTGTAAGGTGGACCCCACTATAGCTACATTGAGATCCTGATTTAGTACTAATGTTTGCAGATCTATGAATTTCAAAAGATCAGAACCTGTAACATGAAAGTTAGTTGGGAGATATAATTGATATTGATCAAGTTGCCTGAATTTTTGTTTTAAATTTGTCCCAAGCGTTTTCTTTAAAAACAGTAGCATTCCCACAGAGTCCTTGTTTGATATGTACCAGATGGTCAGAGGAGAGTTCTAGAACTCATTAATCAAACTGCCCTTGACTTCTGCTTAAGCCATTTCAGTGAAGGTTGATACTTAAACACACTGAAGAGCATTAAAATAAAAACAATAAAATCAAAAGTAGAAAGGCTACTTTTGGGATAACTGAGGAAATGAAGCATTTTATGTTTTGTATCTTAATTCAAATTCTCCAAAAAATAACTATTCTTTACTGTTTATAAAAGACAAGAAAAATGAAGGATTCTTAACCAGAGTTTGGGAAATACAAAAATTCTGTATAATCTTGAAAAAACAAAACAAAACAGAGGTTTAAAAGAAGCACATAAACTGAGTATACACAAACTAAGTAATTGAATATTTACTTAGGTTACTAAGCAAAATTTTGGACATTTCAGAGATTGAGTTTTTGTCTTACTATGAAAGAAGGCATATATATTTCTGATCATGTTAGCTATATTAGAATTCATGAGATCCCATAAATGGTTTAACCTTACTGATACTACATTGAATTCAATACATACTTCCTTTTCTTCTCAAACTCTAGAGATGGAATTGAGGTTGTAGTAAAATTCTTACATCTTTGAAACATTGTCACTTTAAAAATTAATGACATAGGGGGAAGGGAAAAAAAAGAGAGAGGGAAGCAAACTATAAGAGACTCTTAACTACAGGGGCGCCTGGGTGGCTCAGTAAGTTAAGCATCCAACTTCGGCTCAGGTCATGATCTCACAGTTTGTGGGTTCCAGCCCCGCGTCGGACTCTGTGCTGACAGTTCGGAGCCTGGAGCCTGTTTCGGATTCTGTGGCTCCCTCTTTCTCTCTATGCCCCTCTACCACTCATGCTTTATCTCTCTTTCTCTCAAAAATAAATAAACATTAAAAAAATTAATTTAAAAAAAAGAGACTCTTAACAAAGGGCTGATGGAGGGAGGTGAGTGGGAATGGACTAAATGGGTGATGGATATTAAGGAGGGCACTTGCGATGAGCACTGAGAATTATATGTGATGAATAACTAAATTCTACACCTGAAACAAATTTGACCATATATCTTAACTAACTAGAATTTAAATGAAAACTTGAAAAAAGAAGAAAAAGAAAATGGAATATCATCGTTTCTTTTATAGGCTCACTTATATTTCAGATGAAAGAAAATATATCTGATGAGGCCCAATCTACAAAATATATAAAGAAATCATAAAATTCAATAGCAAAAAAAAATCTGATTAAAAAATGGGCAGAGAATATGAATAAACACTTTCCCAAAGAAGACATAAAGATGGCTAACAGGTACATGAAAAGATATTCAATATTACTGATCATCAGGGAAATGCAAATCAAAATCATAAAGAACTATTACCTCACACCTATTAGAATGGCTATTATCAAAAAAAAAAAAAAGAAATAACAAGTGTTGGAAAGAATGTGTAGAGAAAAGGGAACCCTTGTTCTCTGTTAGTAGGATTGTAAATGGGTGTAGGTGCTGTGGAAAACAGTATTGAGGTTCCTAAAAAAATTAAAAATAGAATTACCATACTATCCAGTCATTTTGCTTCTGGGAATATATCCAAAGGAAATTAAAACATTAACTTGAGAAGGTATCTGCACCAACATGTTCATAGCAGCATTGTTTATAATAGCCAAGACATGGAAATAATTTAAGTGTCCACTAGCAGATGAATAAAGAAAATGTGATATTGATCTATCAATTGATTAATTGATCCATCAATAGATATCTATATATAATGGAATATTACTCAGCCATAAAAAAGAATGAAATCTTGTCATTTGTGACATCATGAATGGACCTTGAGGGAATTACACTAAGTGAGATAAGTCAGACCGAGAAAGACAAATATCATATGACCTCTTTTATATGTGTAATCTAGTAAAAAAACAAACAAACAAACAAACAAAAAACAAGCTAATGGATACAGAGAACAGATTGGTGGTTGCCAGAGGTAGGGGTGGCTGTGGGTGAAATGGTTGAAAGGAGTCAAAAGGTACACTTTTCCAGTTATAAAAAAAGTAAGTCTTAGGGATATAATATACAACATGATGACTATAGTTAATAATACTGTAGTTTAAAGTTATTAAAAGAGTACACCTTAAAAGTTCTCATCACAAGAAAAAAATTATAGCTATGATGGTGATGTCAACTAGACTTATTGTGGTGATTATTCTGCAGTACAGTATATAAATATTGAATCATTACATTGTACACCTGAAACTAATATAATGTTATGTCAATTATACTTCAATAAGAAAGAAAATAAATAAAATTAATTTGATATATGGATCTGTGACATAATCTAATTGATAAAACTTATAGATAATGTTTATGTTAAAAATATAATCTCTTCGGGCATATAACTCTAGATTTTATTTTAATTTTTTTTAACTGGGCATACAACTCTAGATTTTAAATATTTTCTCTCAACATATTGGAAATATCCTACTATATTCTGGCTTCTATTGGTGTTTTTGAAAAGTGACCACTTTGGCTAATTCTTAGTAGTGGGTAGGTAGGTATACTGGAAGATTTGAATCTAGTTGTTGAAGAATGGGATCTTTGAAATCAAGGTTTTTGATATTTCATCAATTCTGACAATGATAATGTATAGACTATGCCTCTGAGAATGGATGATTGCAGAGGAATGGATGAATAGATCCTCATTTCAATGTTCAAAGAGCTATTATATATTTACCCAAGTAGTGAATGAGATACAGTCTTAGGGAGCCCTAAATTTTGAAAGGAATTTTACCTTATATATTGAGTAGTCTTGGCCCACATAACCTGTGCTCCATTTCAATATCAAATTTTGTTTTTAATCAGTTTTATTAATAAACTGGAGCCAAATAACCATAAATATTTGACTGATGATTGACTTGATAATATATTGCCCATTAAACTTTGGTGTATAAGTGAAACAAAGGCATTCATTGCTAAACAGCAGTGGAAATCAATTTCTGACCTGAAATAAATGGCTTGGGAGTGTGGTAGATATACTGGCCTCATGAAAAAAGTATCAAGTCTTACCTTAATCTCTGGCCCTCCATTTTTCCCCTAAATCTATTAAAATCCTGGATGGCATAATCTTGTATTTCTTCCCTAATTACTTTCCATCCACAAATACAGTTTTTTTCAGAGCCTCCTTTTCTTGTTTCTCACAACATGTAATGTTAGGAAAGTATTTTATTGACTCATTGGCACTAAAGTATACGTAATATTTGAATTGTACTAGAGCTTAATCCAAGGAAACTTTCTGGCATTTAAGAAATAAACCATTTTTAGTAGTAGGGCCATTTAAAACCTCAGAAATAACATGTCAGTTGTCATCTACTGTATAAGTGAGCAAAGTTGACTAACAATGATCAGAAAAAATTCAGAAATGTATTTTTCGTGTGTATTATATGTAAGTACATATATTTTACGTATATTTATAAATACATATGCTTTAAGAAAATCTTTGGAAGAGAAAGAAATTAATAGATGGTAAATTAGAGAACCACAATAGCCACATTTATGAATTGGAATTTGATGTATTATTTTTTAATTTAATAACAACTTTATATCTCAGAAGCTACTGAAGAAAACAGAAGAAAAAAATTCTTAGAAATTCAAATGCACTAATGAATTATGATAAAACCAAATTTTGATTAAACAAATAATTAGAGTGGTACAATGATTAATAATTATGTTAATTGATCTTTATCTAATGTGCATGTATTTATAATTTAACTACTAACCTTTTATTTTTTTTCTTCCCTCCCAGTGTTAAAGAACCCAGTGTGTAAATTATATAGATTTCCTACATCTGACAATAAGTGGATGCGAATCCGGGAGCAGATGTCAGAGAGCATACTTTCTTTTCATATTCCTAAGGAATTGATTTCTCTTCACATAAAAGAAGACTTGTGTAGGTAAGAGAAAATAATTTATGATTGTCTTTCACATTATTTTTTCTACAAAACATTTTTTCTCAAAGTATGATTATAACACAAAAATCTAGACTTTTACTGCCCAGCCATTAGCCCTGTATGGCTGTTAATCATTTGAAATGCTACTATTCCAATTAAAAATGTTCTTTAAGTGTAAAATACACACGAGATTTTGAATTCTTATCACACAAATATAAAAAGGCCGATTTTAAAATGAAATTACTAAAATTTGGGGCATATGGAGGTTAAATAAAATATTAACTTCACTTGTTTTTTTAACTTTTAAACTATGACTACTAGAAAATTTAAACTTACATATATGACTCTCACTTATTGCTTCTATTTATTTCTATTATATAGTTGGTGTGTATCCAGTAATCTGAACTTTGACCTTACTAATAATCCTTTTGTCTTTACCTCATCTGCTTATGATTACTGTTTCTGTAAGAAATGCCTCCTGGGCTCTTTGGACTACTCACCTGTAACAAGGCTTTCAGATATTTGTTGGTCTAAAAATTCTTTTAGATGATTCATAAAGTATGCTATATTAATGGACGGTGTTGTTATCTAGCAAAATTAAATCTATTGCCATAGTAAAACAGAAAGATCTGGGAACTGTTTGTTAATAAGAATATCTCTGAGCCATGACAGATCAAACAATTTGTTTTTCTGCCTTATAAACCTCTAGTGACTTTAAAAATGCTGAATACTACATTATACTAAGCACTGTTAAGGGCCTACATTTCAGAAAATTAGCAGATACTTTTGTAACACTTGTAATTGCTGAAATACATACCTAAGTGTGAAATGTCTAAAATTTGGATTTCTGGCCTATGTTCACATTAATACACCAAGTTACTTAATAGTAGGTACCCTTTTGGTAGATTCTACAGTTCCCAAGGATATCATCTTGATCTAAAACAGTGAGCAAACAATGGACAAAGCAGGTCAAAGCTGGCAATATTGACAGTATATTTTAGAATAGGAATGACCACACAGAGACTATATTTCTATGTGAGGAATAAGTAAAAGAAAAAACACACAGCCAAGATTTTAGAGAAAATCAGATAGGAAATTGGGTTGTAAGGAAACAACCTGGACTCAGGGAAATAAATATTGAAAGAGGGACAAGGAGATATATATTTGAGAGTAGGAGAGTGAAGATAATCAGACCACAAAAATCAGACAACAGATATTGACTTGGGTCAAGAGAAGCTGTAACATGTTCAGGAAACTAAGCAGACTACTTATAAGAGCCAGCGGCAAGAATGAATTAATGTAAGCCAAATTATTCAATATCATCCTTATCTATAGCTAGTACTAAGAGTATGTAATGAAAACAACAAATTCCTAGGAAGGATAAACAAGTTTATAAGAGTTTGGATCTTCAAAGTCATAAAAGAATTCTCATCCTCAGCATTGTTGTATTCTAGATTATTGAACACTAAGAATTATTCCCACTAGTGTTATGTAAAGATCACATTTCATATGGAAGTTTTATAGAGAATAACTGTTCCTCACAGGGATTATAGAATAAGGAAGGACTCCATAAACAAGCATGAGTTAGAGGTCATAGCACGTTTATTTCAGCTTAGAACCACAGAAGAGGAGTTGCCAGAGGTGGCAGGTTTAAAAAAAAGTAGAGTTAGGCCTTGCCCCAAAAATGGCCCCTGAAAACTCCATCTAAGTTAGCCAGTCCTAAATTCCCACTAAAATGTCTGTATAATGCCAGTACCTTCTGGCCTGTAAGGTTTCTGTTGAAAAATCTGCTGAAAGCCTTATGAGGTTTCCTGTATATGTAACTATTCTGGATGCTTTTAAAATTCTTTCTTTATCACTGATTTTTGCCGTTTTAATTACTATGTGTCTTGGTGAGGACCTCCTTGGGTAAATTTTGCTGTGGGATCTCTGTGCCTCCTGGGTCTGGGTTTCTGTTTCCTTCCCCAAATTCAGGAAGCTTTCAGCTATTAGTTCTTCAAAATTTTTCTGCCTTTTTTTTTTTTAATCTCTCTTCTTCTTCTGAGGTCCCCATAATCCAATAGTCCCATTAGTGGGCACTTACCCAAAGAATACAAAACAACTAATTCAAAGGAATACATGCATGCCTATGTTTATTGCAGTATTATTTACAATAGCCAAATTATGTAAGCAATCTAAATGCCCATTAGTAGGTGATATATATATATATATGTATATATATATAATATATATATATATATATATGCATGTGTATATATATATATATATATATATATATATACATCTCAGAATATTATTCAGCCATAAACAAGAATAAAACCTTGTCATTTGCAACAACATGGATGGATCTAGAAAATATAATGCAAAGTGAAATAAACCAGTCAGCAGAAGACAAATACCGTATGATTTCACTCATATGTGGAGTTTAAGAAACAAAGCAAATGGACAAAGAAAACAAAAAGACAAACTGAAAAACAAACTCTTAAATATAGAGAACCAACAGATGGTTACCAGAAAGGAGGGATTGGTGATGGGTGATAAAGGTCAGGTGATTAAGAGTACACTTATTGTGATGAGCACTGAGTAATGTATGGAATTGTTGAAGTACTATATTGTACGCCTAAAATTAGTAGAACACTGTATGTTAACTACACTGGAATTAAAATTTAAAAAAATAATCTATAAAGACACAAAAAATAGAAAATTATGACCTTTCACAAAACATGGAAATTGATTAGCACACCACAATATTAAAATTTTAAAAATAATAATACATTATTATTATGCAATATACTGTTTATAACATGATGACTAATTATTAGGCTAATGTTTTAAGGTTTAGCATCTTAGTTGATGGACCACTAATGCTGTTTATCTAAAAATACTGCAACACAGTAGGAAAGAAAATGAAAAGACCCCTACTATTGTTCCAGTCTGTCTTTTGTCATCGGTTTAGAGACCCCTTAAAGGTTGATCAGCTGACCTTCTACATGTCTACTACTTGTGAATATTCCACAGTGCTATCTTTAACCCCTATCTTTTCTTCACTCCAGTTAATATCTCTCTGTCTATCCATTCACAGACAGTAAATCCCAGGGGGAAATAATGGGTAGGGAGTAAGGAGAAAGCAGCCATTAAGCCATTAAAGTTTAGTACGCATAACCTCTGTAATTGGTTTTATTACTTTTTAGCACACCAAAGTGTTGTCCATTTACCTGTTCTCTTCTCTTCCTATCTCTTTTTCCTTTGCACTTACAGAAAAAAAAAATCCAAACACATAGATAGGCCTGGGGGCAGTTCTGGTGGACACAAAGGAACAGTGAATCCAAATATGAAGTTGCGTTGCTAGGAACAAAACTAGGAACTGTCAATCGGTATACACTGGGAATTTTTCAGAGAAGAAAATCCAATTTCAATCCTATAGAACTCAATTATATAAATACCTGATAGATCTGAAAATTGGCTAGACACTGTAAAGACCAACCTGTTTCATATACCTTCTGCTTTCTCCACCAACTTTTCTGTGTAAATCTCCCATAATTAGTTTTTAAAAATTCAACAATGAATCTTTAACATTTTATAAAGAATAAGAGGGAAAAAATCACACTTTTGTGAAGACACAAAAGGGAGATAAGGAAAAACATAGGAAAACTGACTAGCCATCTCAGTAGAGTGTAAGAAGGTATGGTTATTAGGAAGCAGAATCAGAAACCCTTAAGAAAAGAATTATTATCCTTTAGGGAAAAAGCTGTAAAGAAACAGATAATGGAAGGAATAATGAAATTTTAAAATGCAGCAACCAACTGAAATCCAGAGAGCCAGAGAAAACAGATTTGACACTGAGAAATTGTATCAGTAATGTGGAAGACAAATATAATAAGTTCTCCTCAAATACTGAATGAGGGTGAAAAAAGTTCAGAATGATGGGGGAAAAGATGTTAGAAATACAAGGCACAGGATTGGGCACTATCAAATAATTTGAAGTGCTCTTAGGGAGGAACAACTCATGCAAAAGTTTGAAAGAAAACAGTAAAAAGTTATGCAGCTTTGGTGGTTTTTTGTTGTTGTTGTTTACATGCTAAAATCAGGCTAACCTTACACTTCTCTGCAGAAGCCAATAGAATAGCATCTACTGCTTTTTGAGAGGAAAAGGCTATGGCCCCACTTTATTGTATAGGGCAAGGTTATGAATATTTTATGAATGAAGGCAATGGAAGTGACATAAATATGCAGGAGCTCAAAAAATGCCGCTCACAAAATGTTCTTAAAAAATTTACTTGAAGACATATGCATCCAACTGAGAAATTAATTTAATTAAGAATTATTTTGGGACATCTGGGTGGCTCAGTCAGTTGAGCATCCAACTTTGGCTCAGGTCATGATCTCATGGTTCGTGGGTTTGAGCTCCATGTTGGGCTCTGTGCAGACAGCTCAGAGGCTGGAGTCTACTTTGGATTCTGTGTCACCCTTTCTCTCTCCCCTCCCCTACTCATGATCTGTCTCTCTCAAAAATGAATAAACATTAAAAAAAGACATATTTATAGTGTACTATGAATTGATATAATATATAATTATATTACATTATAAAATGTATATGATATAACATAATATAGTAAATTAAGAATCTGAGAGTGGGCCTTGTCCTGCAAAAAGAACTTCTAACATTTCTCTTGGTTGGATGGAATCTCCAGCCTGGACAGAGCTTTACTCTGAAGTTCTTTTCTCAGCTTCTTTTAACCCCAGTCTTACTCAGATCCCAGAAAGTACTTTACTCACCTCAACCTCCCTCCTAAACCTCACAACTTAGATGAACTGTCTTACTTTCTTTGATGAAGACTGCGGGTGGCATAGTGCTGTTATCTTTTAGTACTTCTAAACAGTACAAAGCACTTCATTTGCATCCTTGGAAATCTGTCCTGGGAAAATTATATTATATTATATTGGATTTTTTCCATAAAAAAAATATACACACTCTAGAAAATGGCCAAAAAAAAAAACCCAGTAAATTTCCTCTAAATCGACCACCCAGAAGGTATATTGTGTCTTTATTTTTTATATCTACTCTCATTTTCATAAGTCTTATTGTGGGAAGCAGAATTATGGTACCTATGACCATCATGCTCTGGTATCATGGTTAATTTTCCTTGCACATCTGAGTTGTATTATGAATAAATCTGTGATTCTACTATATGTTAAATAAAAGTGTAGGACACTAAATAGTGAAAATTATTGCATCTTAATTTTTATTTATATATAAATAACTAGAAGGAAAAATAGACTAGAAACATACTAGAGCGTTAGTTACATGTATATGAAGATAATAAAAATGGTTATCTCTGGATGGTGGTTTTAGAATAGTAATTTTCTACACAGCAATAGAAAGCAAATACATAAACTCTTACAATTAAAGAATAGACTTGCCAGCTAACCATATCTTGATTTCTTTTAATTTAAACAGTTTACATTCAAACATCGAAGTCTATTCAAAATTTAGTTCTCCCTCAGAATTGGTCTAAAAATTGTGGATGACTGTTTTGTTTTTTGTTTTTGTTATTGTTTTGTTTTGGAAAATTACCATTTAGAATTTAAGTTTTCCCCCTTCCCTACCTCAAGAAAATATGTAGGTAAATGAGGATGGGCTTACTCTGTTTTCATGGCAACTGTGACAAAAGGATTCTTGATTCCTTGCAGTGTCTTTTGGATGCCTAGTGGTTTCTATCATGGGCTGACAGGAAACCACTGAAATGTCATGGACTCTCTCTCCGTGGCCTTCTGGGGTACTTTGAAAGTTTCCCTTTATTTTGAGTTCAGTTCAATATTAATACTTTCAACATTTTTGTTTAATTGTTTTACATTTAAAATTTTAATTATCTGGTGGGGTTCTTGGGTGGCTCAGTCAGTTAAACTCTTGGTTTTGGCTCACGTCATGAACCCATGACTCCATGGGTTTCGAGCCCTGCATTTGACTCTGCGCTGGCAGCGCAGAACCTGCTTGGGATTCTCTCTCTCTTCCCCTCTGTCTGCCCCTCCCCAACTTGTACTGTCTCTGTCTCTCTCAAAATAATTAAATTAAAAACTTAAAAAGAAATAAATTTTAATTATCTGGGACTTATTAGATTACATTTATAAAATGAAATGCCAAATTAGCTGCATTTCTAAAAACTTAGTATTTTCAATATCACTTTTTCAGTGTTCCATTTCTCTTACCTCCTTATTATACTTGCTAGTTTCCATGTTTCTCCATTGTCAACACCAAAGTAATTAAGAAAATTAAACAGTGACAACAACAAAATTACTTTTAAAAGAATTGAATATTTGGAATCTTTGCTCTTTATATTCAAGAATATGGCCTGCTAAAATCTTCTTTTATGCATACAAAACACTATTTTAGTTTTTCATGTATAAAAAACTTCTGTATGCTTATTGTAAAGATTGATATACTTTATTTTTATTGATTTTTTGAAAGAGAATTCTTGTGGACTTATCAATTCTAGTCTTCCTGTTGTCTTAGTTATTTCTAGTTTTGTCCTTATTATTTTCTTTCTTTTTTTGAAACAGCCTTTTGCATGAACTATGTGCTGTCGTTTTTTTCTGTTTTGTTTATTTTTCTCTTTTTTGAGACATTTGATATATAACATTATATTAATTTCAAGTGTACAACATAAAAAACTCATTTATTCATTTTTGTACATGTTCACTCCACCTGCTCTAATCCCAACCACCATCATGTATTGCCTGTGATAGTGCAACAGTCTACTAATGGCTTTTCTGCCTGTGGCTTTATCTTCTTAAAATACATGGGTCACATCTGATTGAAAATATTATAAAATTCAGATTTCCAGTATGAGTTTTCTTGAGACAGCCTTGATATTTAATCTCTTGAGACCCATACTACAATTATGTGTTGGGAAGGGAAGGGGGAGGTTCTGCTTACAAAGTACTCACTGTAACACCTTGCTTTTGAGAAGTTTACTGAATTACTTCATAATCATGATACATACAGGGTTAGTGTTAAAAAACAGACCAGTTATTTGATCTAGCATGCCTGAAGGATAAGGGGAAATGGCAACTGGCTTATTTATTATGGAAAAGAAATATAATGGAAAAGAAAAGAAGAATGACATGTTAAAGACAACTCAGAGATTCTAAATATGTAGAAAGCGTGAAAGCGTGTGTGTGTGTGTGTGTGTGTGTGTGTGTGTGTGTGTATGTGTTTATGTGCATCTTTGCCTGTATTTATAATGCTTTAAGTTTTACTGTCCTTCAGCTTGGCTTGCACACAAACAAGTCATGTAGGTCTTGCCAAACTACCACCTATAAAATTTTTATAGTTTGTTCTAGTGTTGCTACATATTTTGTTTATGTTGAGTGTTTTCTTTGGATTTTGTCCTACTTTAAAGGTTTCCTGTGCTCAGTCTACACTGAAATATGTTAGTTACTAGATAAAATGCTGGTGTTTGTAGAGCTGAAGCTTCATGACAGCTACAAATATATAAATCATGGTGTGCATACACAACCATTTGGATGGGAGGTTCTATGGCCATATAGTGTTTGGCTTTATATTAAAAAATAAGTGTACATTTCTACACTATAAAATATATGAAAACCTAGTTTGGTATAACAAGTTTTAAATAAATGAAATATTTCAGTGAACATAAACCCTATGGTCCATAAAACTCCCCAGGGGAAAAATTAGTTTGATTTATGTCATTCATTTTTGTCTTTTGATCTCATGGGTGGGGAAAGAGAAACTTTCTGGCATGTACATTGGGAGTTTAGAAGAAAAGATAAGAATATTTTATATCAGTGAACTTTAAGGCTTTCTTAGGTTTTACATAAAATATAAATATTATATGTATGATGCAGAGAAACAATCTTGTAAATAAAATATAAAAAATATGAACCAAAATACTTTAGTAGGGAAAAATGTGATAGTGTTTGGGACGTACAAACTTTCAAGTTTTATTACTACCTCTTAGGGATAATGTACACGCTTTGTCTTATATATTAGTGTTTGTAAATATTGTACATATACTAAATTTATAGTGATAAAATATTTTATATCGATAAAGTTAAACAATTTTTTAACACTGTATATGTCAAGTGTTCTGTATTCTATACCTCTACTATTATAGATATTAATATAGCCATATTATAGCTACATTATTATTATTATATTATTATATAACTATAAGTGTATCTATGTAGATATATATCCATATCTTAAATCTATTTCTTGAACATAGTGTATTCTTATATATGAAAAAGGTTTTTTGGTAAGATATTTTGAAATTCCAGGCTGAAAGCCTAGCTGTTGCACAGAGATAGATGTTTTAGAGACATGTTCTACATGCTTACTTAAATATTATCATATGCTGTTAAATTGGTTTCCTAAGCATTATATCTAGTTTGAGACAAATGCAGAAAATATTTCTCACTTTCTACCTTATCTTAATGCATTTTATGAATCTCATATAAAAGTTCATTTTATTTCAAGATGATAATACTACAGAAGTGCCTTTTTTTTAAAGTGTTAAGATTATGTATTAAGAATTATAAACTAAAAGTAGAATATATTCAGGTAAATTCTTGTTCAAAAACATCCTCATGATACAAAAAGACACATGGTAGGATTATACAACATAGTGACCCAGCCTGTGCATTTGACATGGTCTAACATTCTAAAATATAATTTATGTACTTTGTTTCAAGATTTATTAATCACCAGACAGGCTTTGCCTTTACATGGCCTACGAGGCAAGCAGGACCTTGTGTCTACTTACTTCTCCAGCCTCATCCCATGCCTTATTTAATCTGGTGTGGTTGAACCACATGCCTTTTGAGAGGTCTATCAACATTTGCATTCTTGAATAAAATAAAGGCACACTGAAAATCTTTACTGACCTTAAAAAAACACTGATCAATGGTAAAAGTGATAGGGAGCCAGTCATTCTGTTTAAATCTCATATATATCAAATAGACCTCAAACTGATGAATCTCGTAGATGTTTTATAATGTTCTCTTCCACTTTGTTTCTCGTGGTACTTTTTTTTTCTGTCTCTCTTGCTTGCTCACTCTGAGAAAAATCTTTAGTCCTAAAGATCCAAAAATGAGGAATAAAAAATATTACATGAGGACTCCACTGGTGATTCATATCCAATTAGTGTTATTTCTTCTGTTCATTTTTCTTCATGCAGTGTTGATGCTCAGTTGGAATACTATGTGGTGTGTTATTTATCATGGAAAGTGCATTTGCCCTCCTGCCTCCCAGGATCCAGGGCAGATGCTGTGTGCCATTAAGTTCATTGTTATGGATTCTTGGTATCATTTAATGAGAGGTCCTGTAGAGCACTTAGTATTGTCAAGCTGGCGATAGAAATATGTGTTTTATTTTGCTGTTTGAATATTACGATATCTGCACAGGAGCAAATATGGCAAAACTCATTTAGAGTTTTTTTTTTCCCTTATTGTGCCAAGATTATTTAAAATGGAATGAGCAGGGAAAGTGTGCTGTAATGGTAAAAACACAGAATTGGAATTACTATGGACCTTAGTTCAAAAACCTCTGCCACTCAATACATGCTTATGATTACAGAAAATTACTTAATCTTTCAATTTCTACATTTTTGTAGGTAATAACATTATCACCTGTCTTATAAGGCTACTGTAGTAATTAAATGAGCAATCAGGAGACTCTAGGGTTTTGTTTTGAGGTGTGTGTGTGTGTGTGTGTGTGTGTGTGTGTAAGTACAGCTCTGGGTTTGAAAGCTGGCTTTCCCAAACTCTACTTAATAGCTATGTGACATGGCACAATTAGCTATGTGACATATAATAGCTATGTGACATGGCCTGCTACATGCATTCATAGACCTTTAGTATGTGGAAACCACTCTTACCATCCATGTAAAGAATCACATACACAGTAGACACTTCATATAGCAAACCTATTGCTATTGTTGATCTTAGCTGAATGCTATAGTGCATCAGACACACAACTGAGTCTATAATTTATTTTAACCTCCTCTAGCTTACTAACCTGGCACATCTCATAGGTATGTGCATTATGCGTTACCACAAATTTCCAGCGGGCAGAAAAGCAGGCTGGGCATGTCTTCAGCCACAAAGCTGGTGTGTTTGGAGCTGAAACAGTGATTTTGGAATGAAAATCAGGCTGCAAATTAATTGGGGACTTCTAGGCCACAGAAAAGGAAGAACTTGTCAATTTTCTTGTGTTATTTCTAAAATCTAGCATAATATCTAGCATATAATAAGCCCTCAGTAATGCAATATTTTTCCTAAGAACAAGTGAAACTGTTATCAGAGAATGATACGGTTGCATTTAGAAAAAGGGAGGAGGGGCACCTGGGTGGCTCAGCTGGTTGAGCGTCTGACTCTCCTTTTGGGCCTGGGTCATGATCTCACTGCATTGGGCTCTGCGCTGACTTTGGATTCTTTCTGTCTTTCTCCCTCTGCTCCTTCCCTGCTTGCGCTAGCTTGTGCTGTCTTGCTCTCTCTCTCTCTCTCTCTCAAATAAATTTAAGAAAAAGGGAGGCAAATGTAGAGGGATAAAACAATGTAGGTGGTATTGTTGTTGCCTAGGCTGATAATTATAGTGGCTTAGACCAGGGTGATAGTGGGAGAAATGGAGAAGTATACATACATCTGTGCATTTTTAAGCAGCTAAAATCAACAGAACTTCCTGATGGATTATATCTGGAGATAAAGTGCTCAGGATCACTCAAGCATTCTGGCCTGCATGACTGAATAGATTGGTATATGTCGCTGATAGTAGGTGAGCGTGCGGTTTAGAAGAAAGAAAGGAGTCCTGACAGGTTCTTAGCTGGACCATCTGGGTCTGTGCTATCCAATACAGTAGCCATTTGCCCCATATGGCTATTTAAACTTAAGTTAAAATTTATTAACATTAAATGAAACTTAAGATTCCATTCTGTAGTTAACTTAGTCACCTTTCAAATGCTCAATAGTCACATATGACTAAATAGCCATCATATTAAATAGCACAGCTATCGAACATTCCTATTATCACACACAGTTTTACTGGACAACACAGATGTAGAATAAACAACAGTGGCATCTAAAGAAGGACTACAGTATAAAACTCTTTCTTCCTGCCCGTTAGAATTTAGTGTGGAGAATGAGAAGGGTGACATCAAGCTTTCTACTTTACATTTGCAGGTAAAAGATAAAAGGTTTTCTTATTCTGTTTTTCCAAGTTGTAGTATCAAGATACATGTTCTGCGCAGTGATTTCTAGTGGGAATGAGATTGTATAAAGTTTCTTTTTTTAATTTCTTTTTATTTTATTTTGAGAGAGAGAGAGCAAGCAGCGGAGGGGCAAAGAGAAAGGGAGGCAGAATCCCAAGCAGGCTCCGTGCTGTCAGCACAGATGTGGGGCTCCAACTCACAAACCGTGAGATCATCACCTGAGCCCAAGTCAAGAGTCGGAGGCTTAAATGACTGAGCCACCCATATTGTACAATGTTTCTAATGGAGAATCCATCTAGTATACTAGTTTAAAACATGGACACCAAAGACATATCTCCTGGGTTAATCATGGTTCTGCTACTCACTATCTGGGTGACCTTGGGTAAATTACTTCTCTAAGTTTAATTTTCCTCATTTGTAAAATGAAGATAATAATAATACCTATTTCAATGGGCTGTTATGCATATTGAATGAATGAATATTTGTTAACTTCTTATTACATTGCCTGACATAAATAACCATAATAAACACAGCATATTTTTTAAATTAACAGAAAATAAATAAGAATTTTGTTCTGTTGTTGACATACTTGGGAATTATGGTAGCCAAGGCTGGCTGGTAAGTGAACACTTCAGCAAAATATTTGAGTGAGCCCTCTGTTGAGCTGAATAGAAGTTGCATTCAGGTGAGTCCCTCAAGTGAGAGATTTCAGTCTTCCTATTCAGGAAGAAACCATACTCACCAGGAATTAAAATAAAAAAGAGAATAAGGGTTAGGCATCCGACTTTGGCTCAGGTCATGATCTCACGGTTTGTGAGTTGGAGCCCCTTGTCAGGCTCTGTGCTGATAGTGTGGAACCTGGAGCCTGCTTCAGATTCTGTGTCTCCCTCTTTCTCTGTCCCTCCCCCACTCATACTCTTTCTCTCTCTCTCCAAAAATAAACAAACATTAAAAAAATTAAAAAAATAAAGAGAGCAAGATTTATAGTCACAAAACCTGGGCGCAAGTCTTGATTCTGCCACTTACTAGCAATATGGCATTCAATAAATCACTTCACTTCTCAATTCTATTCTTCTCATTTGTCTAAAGCGATGTCATTCAATAGAACTATTCATGATGTTAGAAATGTTCTCTACTTGAAGATGATAGCTATGTGACTAATAAGCACTTGAAATGTGCTGAGTCGACCTGAAGTTTTAATTGTGCTTAGTCCAGCTGGCTCTGGAACGATTGTGTCCAAGGTTTGTTTTGAAAATAAAGAAGAGATACATTCTATACAGAAGTATTTTTGGTTACTTGGAACGCCTTACAGTGCTCACCAAAGAGACTCACTGCCAAGCATCTTGTGGAGCCACTTGAATGGCATCTAATTATGAAACTTGACTAGGAGGTGTCTGGCACTCCAGGTTTAGGGATGGAAAGGGAAGGAAAAACAGCCTGAAATGGTTTCAATTTCTAAGCTTACGAGCACGAGTAATGGAAAGGTGCTGAGAGTGCCAGCACAGTTTTTTGCTTTGCCCCCTGAACTTTCAGGTACAGTTCATAGTTTTCATGGATACCCAGAATGAAAAGACATGCATTTAATATATGTGGATTTCAGACAGACTTCACATTATATGCCACACTTTAAAAACCAGTGGAACACTGAGCTTTAAGATATTAAATATATATATATATATATATATATATATATATATATCATCTATCTTTGATAACTTGAAAACAAACTTCAAAGTGTAAATAAGATGTTACTTAAAAGTAAATAACCGCCGGGCCGCCTGGGTGGCTCAGTCAGTTAAGTGACTGGCCTTAGCTCAGGTCAGGATCTCACGTTGGTGGGTTTCAGCCCCGCATCTGGCTCTGTTCTGACAGCTCAGAGCCTGGAGCTTGCTTAGGATTCTGTGTCTCCCTCTCTCTCTGTCCTCCCCCACTCACGCTCTGTCTCTGTCTCTCTCAAAAATAAGTAAACAGTAAAAAAAAAAGAAGAAGAAGTAAATAAACACCAAATCACCTTGATCAGGAACAGCAAATAGACTTTTAAGGTAGAATAAGACATGCTTATTTTTATCCCTCATTGTTTTCTAACACAGTTCCATAAAACTAAATGATGGAATCTGGCTATTCATCAGTACAAACTGCTACAGTGATTACAACTAAACCCTGCAGTTACTGTGTTCCAGTGTTTAGTCTTTGTACATAACTTGAAACCTTCTTGAATATACAGTACAACGGCTGCTTATTTTAATGTCAGGTGAAAATCAGAAGGAGTGACCATTCAGAATATCCCATCATTTTTCAGTGAAATAGTGACTCACGGACTGCAACATTAACCACGTTGTCATTTTTTTAATGCACTTTTTTCAAAGCCTGTGATTTATGGCTGCAATTTTTATCCCCACATGGGTTCAAGCACAGACGGTTTGAATTGTGGGTTGAACATACTGTGAAAAATATTGTGAAACTTGACATCTAGTTGAACTTTGTTCAGCTTTATGGTGTCACCCAACCACTTTATGAAATTGAAGCCACCCCCGAGTCATTTATGTCATCTATTCTTCATTGACTGTTTAGTGTTTAATTTTTTTTCCCTAATGGGTAAATTCTGTTATGATTCTTTTAGGTTTGATTTAAGGCCTAACTTTGCTCAATGAATGAAAGCAACCTGGCTATTACACTTTGTACCCGTGTATGCCCACATATAGTTTTAGAGTATGATAACTACCAGAAGGCTCTGGTTAAATTGTATAGCTATTTTTATTGTACAAAGTGGTATTGTGCAGCTCATTGTGGGGAAATATTTCTATTTACTGAGGTAATAACAATTTCAAATAACATTTTAATGCCTTTTTTTACTGGGCCTTTGGTATATGAATTTTTATCAGGCTATTTGGTCCTCCTACATTCTTGTAAATGAATTAACTATTATTCTCAGTTACTCTTTCTTACAATGATTACTTTTCATAATTTCAGGAATTTTTGAATTTACATACTCAGGTTTTAAAATTTTATTATTCTGGGTTCACAGCCCTAGCAAAAGAGGTTCTCACATGTGGAGCAGTGACTTCAGCACTAGAGAGATTTCTTGTGCATGTCCCTTAGACGAGCTAAACGACTCTATAGTCATTTTTCTTTTGAAGAAGTCTAGAAAGATGTTGCTGTGGCCAATGTCAGAGAAATTACTACCTGTGCTCTCTTCTAGGATTTTCATGTCTCATATATAGGTCCCTAACCCATTTTGAGATTATTTTTGTGTATGTTGTAAGAAAGTGGACCAATTTCATTCTTTTGCATATAGCTGTCCAACCCCATTTGTTGAAAAGACTGTCTTTTTCCCATTGAATTCTTTTCTTCTTTGTTGAAGATTAATCAAGAGTATCTACAAAATACAGCAAGAGAGATAGGAGATCATGAAATGTCCTGAACTATACTCTAGATTTTTCCATCCCACCCCATTTCCCCAACATTTTGCCCCAAACAGAGGGAAATCTTTGTAATGGAATCCCTGTATAATTAGTGTGTTAGTGAGGGTTCTCCAGAGAGGCAGAATCAATACCGTGTGTGTGTGTGTGTGTGTGTGTGTGTGTGTGTGTGTGTGTAGAAAGAAACAGAGACAGACAGAGACAGACAGATTTATTATAAGGAATGGCTCACACAGTTATGATGGCTGGCAAATCTTAACATCTTCAGGGTAAGTCCACAAACTGGAGACCCAGGACAGTCTATGATACCGTTCTAATCCAAAGGCCAGTGAGCTTGAAGCCCAGGAAAAGCCACTGTTTCAATTTGAGTGCAAAGGCAAGAAAAAGCCAATGTCCTATTTCAAAGTCAGCCAGTCAAGAGAAATTCTTTCTTACTCAGGGAGGGGTCAACCTGTTGCTCTAAACCCCTTCAACTGCTTGGTGAGGCCTACCAAAATTAGTGAGGACAAGGTACTTTGCTCAGTATACCAATTCAAATGTTTATCTCACCCAGAAACACCTACCATAGCATTTAACTAAATATCTGGATACCTTGTGATTCAGCCAAGTTGACATATAAAATTAACCATCACAGTAAGGAATGCCATATTAAGATACATTTTCAGGTCTTTCTCTATCCCTAAAGAAGACATGACCAATCCAGAGTTGCAGACCTAGATCATACAAGGTTAGAGGACTCAACAGTGTCTCGTTTTATCTATTGCATTTATTCATTTTAACTGGGACAGAGCTCAACATTCTACTTTTAGGTTAGTTTATATTCTGACTTGATCTCAAATTTCAGGAAGATTGAAGAACAACAGTCTGTAAGCAAACCTTTCATTCAGTCAGTCATCAGGCTCAACACTTCCCACAAACTAAGGACTGTGGTAGGACACAAAGATAAATAAGGCAAGTGTGCCACACTCACAGACTTAGAGCAAATATTCCCGCTGTTGGAATTTCTCCTTGAATACATCATCAGTAGGTTTTAAAACTATGTTGTAAGTAGAAGATAAACATTCTCTTCTTTTAACTATGTTCTATTTTGGTGATCTTAAACCTAATTTTATTTTTTTTAGCAGGAAAAACTTATTTTTTTCATACAGAACTATACATGGGGAGGGCACCTGGGTGGCTCAGTCGATTAAGTGTCCGACTCTTGGTTTTGACTCAGGTCACGATCTCATGGTTTCAAGTGAGTTTGAGCCCCACATCGGGCTCCGTGCTGACAGTGCTGATCCTACTTGGGATTCTCTCTCTCTGCCCCTCCCCTGCTCATGCTGTTTCTGTTTCTCTCAAAACTAAATAAAATTAAAAAAAAAAAAGATCTGTACATGCAATTTCAGTATTAATCAAAAAAAATTCAATTGGAGCTGGTGATTGGCTGGAATAAGGAAAAGGTCCTGATGCCTGTTCATGTACTTGACTTCTCTTTCATCAACACCCTCCCCTGTCCCTGAGCCACAGGGTGTAGGGAAAGAAGTTTAAAAACTATCCATCTATTTAATATTCCTTCCAATGTTTTATGAATTATATGTAAAAACTTTAAAACAGGTTTGGCTATTTTTCTTCAGGTTTCCCTGGAACTGATTTTGTGTTCAGTTATTTCCCTTCATTCTTCTTAGAGTTGTTTGTTTGTTTTTAATCTCATTTTTCTCCTTACACTATTTAATAGTCTGGTGTTTCAAGCATATTATATGCTTAGTAGTGTGTTCCTTTATGGAAGGTTCAGAGGATCAGAATGACCTCCTGAAACTTGTGATTTTGCTGAAGAGGTAAAGCCTATATTTTTGAAATATTTAAGCAAGGTAGGACAAAAGAAGCCATGTAGACAAACAGTGTACCATGAGGTTATTTCCAGAGATTGGCATGAATATTTCATCAAGTATCAAGAATATCACACTTTTACAGTTGGAATGCCAAGATCCAGAGTGTAAAGATATTTTTCAAGTAAGCCTTAGCGATCATCTGTGTCCTTTGAGATTTATTTTATCTGGTTTACCTTTTATTTTTGCAGGTAGCAACGTAAAAGGGAATGGATGGCAGTAAATGCCAAAAAAATGTTTAATGTGTATGAGGCCTAAGCTTATTAGTATTTGAATATTCAGTCTTTTCTTTCAACATCTTTTTTTTTTTTTTTGGCTACTTCTTGGACTCTAGGAGAGTCCTAGCCTATCTATTAGAAGATTTTTTTGAAACGTAGAGTTCTAGTGATAGTAAAGTAATGAATTCATAAAAGATTGTATGTGTTTAGGAGGGCAGTGGATTTTCCAGAAAGACATTTTTGCCGTTATTGTTGTAAAGTAGCAGTTGAAGGAGACAGCTTTTAAAAGTAGATGCTGTTGTTGCTGTGAATAAATGAGAATGTTTATAGATGGGGAAGGAGTATTTTTAAAAATATTTTTCTATGGATTAAAAATGCATTTACACAGTTCATCTCTTTTGCCATTCACACCAAAGGCAGAGTGAAGATGTGTAACTATTTAACTGAAACATTAATGCCAAGATTGCTACCCAGATAAATGTGGAGACATGCAAAGACTCTGTCTATGGGTCTTGTAATATTGGACACCAGTACACACTTGAACGTATTTTAGGGAATATCAGTTACCATGCACTGCACACCTAGTAGCTGTACCATTCTAACTAAAAGGTCCAGATATAACAATACCAAACAATAACTTACCCTTTGTTCAAAGTTCACTTTAAAAGTACATGAAGGGGCGCCTAGGTGGCGCAGTCGGTTGAGTGTCCGACTTCAGCCAGGTCACGATCTCCCTGTCCGTGAGTTCGAGCCCCGCGTCGGGCTCTGGGCTGATGGCTCCGAACCTGGAGCCTGTTTCCGATTCTGTGTCTCCCTCTCTCTCTGCCCCTCCCCCGTTCATGCTCTGTCTCTCTCTGTCCCAAAAATAAATTAAAAACGTAGAAAAAAAAATAAAATAAAAGTACATGAAAATTAAAACAAAAAAAAAGTACATGAAAATTTACAAATGTAGTTCTAGAAGTCAATAGCCCCACTCCTTCCAAACCCCATTTATTCAGCTTATGTTCATTAAGTACCTTCAATAAATAAGGCACTCTGGTTTTTTTGTTTGTTTGTTTTTTAGTTTAATTTTGTGAGTATGTGTGTGTTTACACCAGGGAATTACATGGGCTGAGGAAAAGAGTGGAAACGGGGATTATAGTCTAAAAGACTCGGTATTCTAGTGACTCAGAGACAAACAAGCTGTTTCACTGAGATGCTTCCATCTGTGAAACAAGAGGTTTCACATTATTCTCTGAACTTCCTTCCAACTGTAACATTCTGTGAGTTTATAGTTATTTTTTAAAACTATATCAAAAAAGTTAGATTTATTCTGGTATCCCGTAACTTGGACAGTCTAACAGGATATTTTGAGAATAAGGACGTGCTAATAATCACAATAGAAGATGAAAAAAGTTATATTAACTTTGGTTTCCTGTAACTTGGACAGCCTAACAAGATATTTTGAAAGTAAAGACATGCTAATAATCATGACAGAAGGACAGGTGTAAAGTGGCATATACACATATGTTCCACCTGTAACATATGTTGGTAAAATGACAAATAATGGGGGAAATCAGTAACAAAAAAGACATACATACACAAAAAGACCTTTATCATCTATGCATGTCAATAATTTTGCTTTTTTGAGTTTTATTTATGATGCACATATCATTGAGACTTTTTGTCTAGTGCTTAACCAAGCACTAATATATAACTGATAGTGAATGCTAAGAGAGTGCCGTTCCTAGGGAAGACCCATCAACTACTTAGTGGCAGGCCAATTACATCAGATCTCTTTCAACTTGGAGAGGATGGCAATTTGTCCTAAGTAGGTGAAACAAAGTTTGGATGTGTGTATGCCTTTACTGTTCACAGTGCCACTGCCATTACCCACATCTGACAGCTTTCAGAATGCCTGGACCAATGATATGATGTCCCACATAACATTGTTTCTACCAAAGGATACTTGCTATAACAAAGGAGGTGCAACAGTGAGCTTGAAATTCCTGCATGCCCTACCACCCCAAAGCCACAAATCTAATACAGTAGTGGAACATTATTAACCATGAGAGGCTCAGCTAAGGCCCTATTTTAGGGGAACTTAACCTTAGGATTGGAGTACTGGTCTCCAGGATGAAGTTTGTATGCTAAACCAACAGCTGATAGAGGATGTCTACCACAGGTAGAATACTCAGCTCTCGGAAAAAGGGGGAGCCCTTATTACAATCAATCATGATGCCCACTAGTGGAGTTGTGCTTCTTTTCCCTACCACCTTAGACTTTGCCAATTAGAATCCTAGTTCTTGAGGCATGGGTAGGGGCAGTTCTGTCAGTAAGCCATAAAGAGTCCCACTTATCTGAAACCTATGTGTGGCTCACATGTGGTCTGATTATCATGCATTTCTTACTACTACAATGGACCAGCAAAGATGGCAAGGGATACTTATCATTGTGAGGACATAGGGCTGCTGCTTCATAATCTGAGTGAAGAGAAATATGCCTGGCACTTAGATGTGCTCCATGCCCAGAGGTGCATGGGAGATTACAGTAACTAAGATTCCTTAAAAGCAAAGAAACTAAGGGCCTAATCACTTGGGATTAAGGTCTGGATCACCTCACAAGGCAGCACCCCAGACCAGCTGAAGTGCCAAAGGAATGTGAGGAAAATCTAGAATGAGCGGTAGAGATTGGTGATGAATGTCAACTAAGGCCCCAAGGATCGCTGGAATATTGCATATTATAGCTTGGCTCATTACTCCATTTTGGGGAATTGCATCTGGTCATCACTTCAAAGGATTATACTTGAACTTTCTTCTTAGGGAAGATATGAGGGATGATGTTTTATATGCCACAAGGATGTCAGGGAGTGATGGAAGTGCAAGTTCTACAAGGGGTTGCCTGTCCTGGGCCCAGTTGATGTACTTTTCTATAATGGGCCAACCTTAACTTGTCCTCAAGTTTTGACTGTTTGCCCAATGGAGGGCTCCAGATGCTGCCACCATTGTCACCTTATTTCCTAACACCACCAGCTATATCAGCCTCCCTCAGGGTGAAGACCAGGTGTTAGCATGCCCCCAATGGCATCTATATCCAGAATGGTTCAGGTACCTATGACTATATCCAGGACAGTTCTATCTCCACTGGGATATTGCTTCCCCAGTGGCCACCCAGAAGAGACAAGCAGAAGTGCAGAGGAGTTAATGTCTCATAGGATGAATGTTTACCAATGAAATACTATAGAAGGTGGTAAGGAACTGGCATATAAATATTGCTTTTTCCACTTAACAAAGTTTTCCAAGGTGCGTTGCTTCCATATGACTTATCTAGAGCTGTTTCACATGACCAAGTAACCAGCCATGTTTTCTTGTGAAGTTCTGCCCAACTCAGTAACCTCCCACCTTATGTCTACTTTGTTTCTCCTACAGCACTTCTCTTCTCACCTCCCTTTTGCTGACCTAGGATTGCTTGATCTCAGTCTCTGCTTCCTAGAGAACCTGGCTTGAGATACAAATCAAGGTCCTTCAACTCCCAAGTTTTGTTCACTGAGTAACAAATTAAAATGTAGTGTGAACAGTCCTCACCTTCCCAACTGAAAAGTTTCCTGATTTGAGTACCCCTAAGTACCTTCTCTCTTTGTCTATTTTAGTGTATTAATGTAATCAATTTCTTTCATTTTTCTTAAACTTACAACTACCCTCTTACTATGTCCCATTTTGTTTTCTAACTTTTTATTACTCTGCTCTGGTTTATTATACTTTTATTTTATAGCTCCTCTGTACTCGAGGGTTTTCTTCAATGCAGAGAAGCTTTATTTGGTTGTTTTTCCCTTTTAGAACATGTAGCTGTTCAGTGCCAGAAATGAGCAGTGAATGTCAAGTTTCATCTATAGATTTCTGTATATCATTTTTGACATATTGGAGGAGTGTAATAAATTGTAAACAACACATTATGGACTCCTTTCAGCTTATCTCAAGTCCCCAAGAACACTAAACTTTTCTGACCATGCTTTGCCAGGTTTCTCTTAGGGAAGGAGACGTACCCCACCCCAGTATCCTACAATGTCGTCAGCAGCTTCATTACCACCCTTCCTTCCCTCCCTCATTCCCTCTCTTTTCATTATTCTTTCTGACAAGGATTCAGGGACAACATGAATTATAAACCCATAGTGCATCTATGAGTATTAAATAGGAATACTTAGCTAGCATTTTCATTTTAACTGTATATTGAAAATAAAGTAAGTTGATATGTCACAGTTGCTGTCGATCTCATATCTGACCTAATTGCCCAGATCTTTTGACTTAGATATCTCAGGCTTTTGGAATTATTTTTTTGTGTTGGTTGTTGTTGTTTTGTCCTGAATTTGAATTTGTCCGGCCATTTGAGTGCACACAGAGAACTTGACTCTCCAGTTTTTCAGTCTCCCCCTTCAACTTCGGTCATGAACTTTTTTTACTCTTATTGTCTATTAATTGACCACTTCTTCTCCCATAAATGTTGTGTGATGAAAGCTAATCTATGGAAAAGTTAAAAATGAGATTAATGTTTGCCAAAATTGTGGAGACATCAGATAAAAGATGCAGCACTACTATATTGCATCCCCATTGAAACAAAACAAAGGCAGCTACAAGCATTTGAAAGCAAGTCACATTTTTGCACACCATCCATTATTCTTACATTTAACAGGATGTTAGAGATTCTACATCTTCTGAATTTATTAGCTTGGTATTTAGCATGTTTCACAGTCAAAATAGCAAAGAAGTTTCATTATTGCTGGTTAAATTAGCCTCATGAAAATGTTGTTGGTAAAAGGTTACAGAAATGAGTAAGAGATCTAACCAAGCAGCATGTTAGACTATTTATCATTATAATTTAAAAAGGCATTCTGATGATTTGAATTAACTTGGCTAAAGGCTAGAGAATTAGATAAAAGGTAATAATTAAAACCTAAATGGCAGGATTAGCTCTTCCTTTTGATAAAGAAAAGACAAAACATGCATACCGCATTTACTTAAATTGTCCTCTTGAGAGAAACTGAGGCCAATAAATCACAACTGATTATACCATTTATGGGCTTTTAAAATATTTTACAGCTATATTGTAAATAAACTGGGTTACTGGAATATCTTGTTTTTCCTTCAGACCTAGTCAGATAGCCCTTCCCATGTTATTTTTTTTCCACATTATTTTATTTTGGATGGCTGAAGTCTAGGATTTAGCTGTTTTTCTATTGAGGTTTTAGTGTTTGGTTTTTAACTGAATTGTCATATATATATTATATGCATATAATATATATATATAACATATAATATATAATATATATGTTATATATTTATATGTTATATATTTATATATAATGTATAATATATGTATTAATATATAATATATATTAATATATATTATATATTTATATATTATATATTTATACATATATTATATAATATATAGAGGATAGTTAAGTTTTTGTCATCTTTGTGAAGTTTTACCAGTGAAAACATTTATTTAACTTGTATTTTTTTTTTTTTTACCTCTTTGCCATATAAAACTTTAATGTTTGGGTGACCTAAATTACTCATATCTTCCTTTGTGTTAAAATTATTTATTTTATTTTAATTCCAATGGAGTTAACATACAGTGTTATTTAATTTTAGGTGTACAATATAATGGTTCAACAATTCCATATATTTCTCAGTGCTCATCAAGATAAGTGTACTCTTAATCCCCTTTGCCTATTTCATCCATCTCCACACCCACCTCCTCTCTGATAACCATCTGTTTGTTCTCCATAGTTAAGAGTCTGTTTATTGGTTTGTCTCTTTTTTTTCCATTTATGTGTTTGTTTTGTTTCTTAAATTACACATATGAGTGAAATAATATGATACTTGTCTTTCTCTGACTAGCTTATTTCACTTACCATTTTACTCTCTAGATCTATCCATGTTGTTGGAAATGGCAAGATTCCATTCTTTTTTATGATTAATATTCTATTGTATACATACATATACTACTTCTTTATCCATTCATCGATTGATGGAAACTTGGGTTGCTTCTATAATTTGGCTATTGTAAATAATGCTACTATAACATAGGGTGCAAAATTCTTTTGAATTAGTATTTTTTTTATTCTTTGGGTAAATACCCAGTAGTGCAACTACTGGATCATAAGGTAGTTCTGTTTTTCACTTTTTAGGGACGTCTATACTACTTTCCACAGTTGTTTTACCAGTTTTCATTTCCCCCCATCCTACATCCTCATCAATGCTTGTTGTTTCTTGAGTTTTTTATTTTAGCCATTCTGACAGGTGTGAGGTTTTAGCTCAGTGTGGTTTTGACTTGCATTTCCCTGATGATGTGTGATATTGAGCAGTTTTTATGTGTCTGTTGCCCATCTGTATGTCTTCTTTGGAGAAATGTCTATCCACGTCTTCTGCCCATTTTTTAATTGGATTATTTGTTTTTTTGGTGTTGAGCTGTATAAACTCTTTATATATTTAGGATACTAACCGTTTATTGGATATGTCATTTGCAAATATCTTTTCCTATTCAATAGATTGCCTTTTAGTTTTGTTGGTTTTTTCCTTGGCTATGTAGAAGGTTTTTTTTTTTTGTTTTTTTTGTTTTTGTTTTTGTTTTTGTTTTTTTTGATGTAGTCCCAGTAGTTTATTTTTGCTTTTGTTTCTCTTGCCTCAGGAGACATACCTGCAAAGATATTGTTAGGGCTGATGTAAGAAAATATTTTTTTTTTCTAATAAGTGCATAAAACTTTCCTGAAATGGATGGTAAATCAGTTTCTTTTTAACTTGGCAACTTTTATAGTGTTCCTTGTCTGTGGACATAAGATCAAAATTATTATTTTCCCCTCTTTTCCATTCTTAACAGAAACCAGGAGCTAAAGGAACTTGGTGAGCTTTCTCCGCACTGGGACAATCTACGGAAAAATGTCCTTACTCACTGTGATCAAATGGTGAATATGTACCAAGATATTCTGACAGAACTTAGCAAGGAAACAGGTATGAAAGCAAAAACTTTTTACGTATTCAAACTAAATTCCATTTCATATGTGTTCGGTGAAAACAATAATAAACATTGTTGTTATGGATATGGAAGAGCCAAAATTAAAAAAAAAAAAACAACTTTTATTTCTAACTCTACCATCTCGGCATGATAGACCAGTAAGAAACAAATTGCACTATTTTATCTCATGGTATTATTATAAGAATAACTGAGAAGTTTTAAATTGAATTTCCGTAAAGAAAAGCAGCTTATACAAATATGTTTTCCTTTCTGAAATCCTTGTAACATTTTTCTATATCAAGCATACTTTTCAATATACGTGCATACACACACATTTATTATTTACTTAATAATAATGTTCAGTTTTTTTTCCACTTAGGGTCCTCTTTCAAATCAAGCAGCAGCAAAGGAGAGAAAACATTAGAATTTGTTCCAGTAAATCTACATTTGCAAAGAATGCACGTCCACAGCCCTCACTTGAAAGGTAATATATAATATTCTTTTTTTTTAATGAGCAAATTATGTTAGTGTGTGTTTTTTTAAAAAGCTTGACTATTGGCAGAATTTAAAATTTCAGAATTATATAAAGATGAAGATGAAGCAATTTAACTTGATAATGACCCTGATTGCTACAAAAAGGGGTATAGCATTTTTGTTGCTGTGTTTCTAAACAATACTTTAAAAATGTGGCACCTGAATTGAGTAACAGGTGAATATACGAAGTAAGTGTTAGCTTCCTAAGTAGTACCAGTGATGGCTAATAACTGTGCTACTGTTTTAATAAGAAAAAGGAAAAACAAGACTTGTTCATTTTGTTCCTATCTTGAAAAATCAAAGCCCAAAGATAGACTCATGAGCTGTTTTTCTGATTTAGTGGTGACTATCAACAGAATCACCCGCTTCTCTATGAGCAGGGAATTTATCAGAAAGAAAGTGGTAGAGTATTTTACTATACTCAGTTGTGAGAAACATTTTTCAAGGAAAAGTGTATAGATTTTTATAAACATACTTGAATGAGGTTTACAGCGAACACTGTATTGCATTCATTGCCATTCTACATGATTCCTTGCTATTTCTTAGTAAAAAAAATATTTTAAAATATTCTTCTCATCTCCCATTTCCTTTAACTTACTGCAATATCAATTTTTGTGCATAAGTAGAGTGACTATATGCCTGCATTCACATACATCAAAGTCTGATATTATGCTTGTTGTCCAGCATCATTGTTAAAGAAGGTCTTCACCTCTCTTCCCTCTCAAAAGTCTCCCTGTTTAATGGTAAGTGCTATAGTCATCCTACCAGTACCCATGTTCCTGGAGCCAAAAGTTACTTTAGATCATCCAGTCCTTCAGGATAAGTGTATCAACATGCAAACACACACAGATACATCTAAAGATGCATGCTAACACCCTATTTTGTAGCCATTGTCGCAATATAGAGGTTCTAGGTTTTGAAAAGTCAAAATCTCTATTCTGCTTTAGAATCATCTGAAGTTTTACAAGCATAAAAACCAGTTTTTCTGTGTTTGTACATATTGATTATATATATGCAACCAGCTAATGTGCAAGTTTAAGTGTAGTTATAATCATTATGATGTGTAATGTGAATACCTCTAGTAACCTTTATCTACTATCTAAAATTTTAACTTGGCTCCTTTTCACCAGAAGTTATGTCACTGAAAGAACTGAGATACAAATGAAATGGATTGGCCCAAAGCATTTAGAAACTCTTCCTCGATTGCTGCATATCTACCAGTAGTTTGAACATAACATCCGGTGGTTTTAAAAATCATCAAAACCAAAGTATAGATAAATAATAAAGAAACTAAAATACTTAAAATCTATCTGAAAACCAATGTCTTTTTTTTCTAATGACCAATATTAAATCACTCTAATGATATAGTAAAGTTTATGTAATTTGAAATGAAACACAATTTCAGCTCTCCCATTTTTGATGTATGACCTTAAGTCCGTTATTTACTTTCTAAGCAAGTGTACTTTTCCTATTTAAGTGAATTGGAGTATGTAAAACACCTAGAATGAACAATAATAGCCATTATGAAACAGGTAGCATTTGCCATCACTGGAACAAAATAGATCTTTCAGTTCTATCAGGTCTGTTAAAAGGAGAAAAGTGATCAGTGAAGAGCCTATTAAGGGACAATGAAATCTTGAACTAAGAAGTAGCCAGATTTAGAGAAAAGATGAGTTAGGCATTTTGGAAAAATTATCATATGTAAGCACTTAATGACTGATAGAAGGAAGAAATGAGAGAAGGACAACTTCAGTACATCTGTGGATAGATAGCTGTATCATCAAACCAAGTGGCTTGTTGGGGCCCAATTGATACGGATGTATATTTAAATATGCATTCAAATATTTGGCAATGATCCTAACATACTTCCACCAAAGAAAAAATATTATCTAGGTGACCTTTTATTATACTTACTTCTTGAAAACAAAACAAAAACAGAACCATTTGTGCTGTTCTTTCCAAGATGCTATCTGAAAAATGGACCAGAGTGAGCTAGAAGGAAAACAATGTGTTCAGTTTGGGTTTCTGTAATTTGACAGGAAGAAACTTGCAACTGAAGTAAATTTCTAAAAGCAAACATAATTTCTCCTAATTATTTTGGTTTGTGATATGTATCAGTTTCCTAGATCTGCTGTAACAGAGTACCACAAACTGAATGGCTTAAATAAACAAAAAATTATTGTCTTGCAGTCTGGAGGCCAGAAGTCTGAAATCAAAATTTTGGCTAAGCTAGCTCCCTCTGAAACCTATAGGGGTATTCTTCCTTACCTCCTCCTGGCTTCTGATAGCTTGCTGGCAGTCTTTGATTTTCTTTGGTTTATCAATGCGTCATACGGTGTTCCCTGAGCATTTTAACATCATCTCCACTGTGTCTGTCTCTATCTCCGAACCTCCCCCTTAAGGACACCACTCACACTGAATTATGATCTGTCCTAATGACCTGATTTGAACTTGATTACATCTGTAAAGACCATATTTCCAAATAAGGTCATATTCTAGGATATCTTTCTGGGAAGCATAAATCAACCCATAATAACAGGATATATAGAGGAATTTCTTATTTGTGATGATAAATATCAAGTAGTATAGAGAAAAGCAAGATTTTGATGTTATAGAACTAGGGTACGACTCATGAACTAGGAGACTTTTGCTCTAGAGCAGTTTTCAGAAAGATGGTTCTTCTTTTTGAAGACCTAAAGGAGAAAATGTGGGAAAAGGCTAGATATCCTCATAGCCAAGAATTAATGCAAAGGTACTGAGTTCTACCGCATACTGACTTTTTCTCCAAGGCACCTCATGTAAATTTTATAGGTATTGTATTGTATTGTATTGTATTGTATTGTATTGTATTGTATTATACATATATAAATAATTTTATATACATCATATATATGGTATACATATAATATATGTGATATTGAATATTAAGCTTACATGTTTTTAAAATATGTTTTTATAAGTTGAAAATTGATTATTTGAGATTGGAATTTAGGTAAAGTAAGTGCTTTATAGGCTATATCACCAACTATATGTTATAATAGAAATTGAAAACTTGACTGAATTTTTGGGGTCCTACCATCCACTTCTTTGATATTGACTAAGTTAAATAAGCTTTCTGAGCATTGGTTTTCTTATTTGCAAAATAAAATGGTTAAAGTTTAAGATGACAGTCAATCAAATTTTCTACTTGCTTATATAACATGTAGTCAGCATATTAAAATAATTTCAGCTAAATTTATTTAAGATCCATGGTTACTGGTTTGAATGTTTAGCTGCATTACAGACAACATTTTGCAAGGTAATGATGCAAGTAAGATTGGCCAAGCCTTGGTATTTTCACTGGTGAGTTATTTGGATGTAGTACATTTATTTTCATTCTCACCATTAGTAAATTACCTCAATCCACATTTGATTAATATGCCTGATATATTTGGATAGGCAGCTTTGCAAACAATAGCAGGCAGATTCACCAAACACAAGGCTAATGTCTAGCTCTAGAAACAAGTAACTGAGCAGAACTAATGTCCTGTCTCATACTGACAAATGAAATAACCTCCATTTAACGTCAGGTGCCCCCAGGCCCATTAAGTTAACTTTTCACCCTTATTCATTACTTAATACAGCAAATACAATCCCAATAGAGATCTTAGATGGCAGTGACAGTAACAAAGACAAAACCTTAAAATTAAGAGCAAAGTTTTCTACCCTGGTGAATATTACTTTAATAGAAAACCAGTTATGAATATTATAAAATATGGATTCTTGTAACACTTTTTTAAAGGTTTATTTTATTTTTGAGGGAGAGAGAGAGAGAGAGAGTGAGCAGAGTGAGGGAGACAGAGGATCTGAAGCAGGCTCCACGCTGACAGAAGAGAGCTGGATGTTAGGTTCAAACTCACGAACCATGAGATCATGACCTGAGCCAAAATCAAAAGTCAGATGCTTAACCTGACTGAGCCACCCAGGCACCCTGGATTCTTGTGATATTATTCTGTGTTTAAGTTGTTTTATTTTATGTTATAGATATAAAATAGCATATTATAGTACATGGCAAAGAGAGAGAGACAGAGACAGAGACAAGGAGACAGGGTAAGAAAGATACAAAGAGAAAAGAAAGAAAAGAAAGAAAAAATCTATAGTAAATCATAAAGCTATAGTTGGAATCAGGTACAACATAAGCCAGAATTTATTGTGTAACTAGGATGAATCAGCTAACCTCTGCTCCTTAGTTTTCAAACATCCACATTGAGGGAAGGAACAAATGAGGAGCTGTTTAGAGCTCCCTGATTTCTGTATCTCGAGTTTGAGTATATCACATCATCAATGAAGTATAATTACTTTTATTTATTTTTTTTTTATTTTTTTTTTTATTTAAATTTTTTTTTTCAACGTTTATTTATTTTTTTGGGACAGAGAGAGACAGAGCATGAACGGGGGAGGGGCAGAGAGAGGGAGACACAGAATCAGAAACAGGCTCCAGGCTCCGAGCCATCAGCCCAGAGCCTGACGCGGGGCTCGAACTCACGGACCGTGAGATCGTGACCTGGCTGAAGTCGGACGCTTAACCGACTGCGCCACCCAGGCGCCCCAGTATAATTACTTTTAGATATGTTTCATGATGTTGCCAAATTGTTTCAACTATTTTGAAATAGTTTTCCCTTAAAATTCCTTGTTCTCTTGTGATTCATGTCAAAGTCATTTTGTGGTCCATGTTGAAGTCAGGGATTGTGCTTAAATTGCTCCTTGAAACGAGATCAGCATGTCTATGTTTTTTTTTTTTTCTTTTCATTAGAACTATTTTTATAGTTGTAGGAACTTTAAAGAGATTTTCTGGGAAAAAATAGACTTATTATCTCATATCTATTATTAAATGGCTTTTAAAGAGTATGAGGCAGCCCTATTATTAAATTTCAAGCCAACCTAGTATCTTTAGCTTGATGAGATTCGCAACTTGAATTCCACTTCCCTGTTATGCTGTATATGATGCCATTTTCACAAAGCCAAGGACATGTTTTGAGATATGAACTATCAAAAAAAGAAGACACACAGATTCTATTTTTTTTTAGAAAGAAAAAAAGACCTCTGATTTTATTGCTCAAATTTTCATAAAATAAATGTCCACCTAGATTTTTATAGTTGCCTCTAAGTATCAAAAATATGAAAGCTTTTATTATATACAGTTAAGGACTGTTCATATCATAAAGATAGATAATTTAAACAGCAGGATAAAATGAGGAAATTTTTCCAAAGAGACAAATATGAATGATAAGATTGTTTTATTTAAGAGTTTTATTTTTATTGACTATTTGTTTACTTGTATATCTGCTCATTCTTAGAGGAATACAATACATTTCAGTTAATTCTAACTGAATTTTAAAAAGTACAACTGTTACAGCCAAGACTGAACATAGTACTTTAAGTGTATACCGTTCTTCATCAACTACAGTAAGACACCAGGAAATGAATTCCATAGTGTACCAAAATCTGTCTACCATTTTTGTCATAATTGCAAGTGGCATTCAAGGGTGAAAGGACCAAAGACATAAATCTAGCAGTTCCAATACTGTGATATTGGTAAATGATAATTGTCAAACAATATTTGCAAAATACTAAGACTCCCAAGAGTTGAGATTTTGTGATTTCAGTAAGAGTGTGGTATTTAAAAATTATAGTGATTAGTGTAAAGTATGACAGAGATGATTTCAAAGTTAAGGATTATATAGCTGTATACAGCATCTTCTTATTTTAGATTATGTGACAAACCTAACATATCCATAGCTGAAGAGCACAGCTGTATTCTTTTGCTTAAGTTCATGTAAATTCTGAGAATAACATTCAGCAGCTACTTTCTGTTTCTTTCAGAGCCACTCCTTGGTCATTCATGATTGTGGAACCATCCCAGTGTGGGGATGGGGCTTTCCTCACATCATCTATTTTCCAACTCTCCCCAGATGCCAACTGAATGTCCTAAATTTCAACTCAATTCTAACATTATTTACCTGGAGACAGCATCAGATTCCCAGGTTAATGACTGCCCTTCACTTCAGATGCCAATCAAAAGTCCAAGCTTGTTACCCGTACTTTTGACTATCTGGCTTGAAATCAAAGGTTCCCTTCTCCTTGCATTCAATTAATTTGATAGAGCTATTCACAGAACTCAGAAAAACATTTTATTTACTAGATCACTGGTTTATTATAAAAGGATATAATAGCCAGATGGAAGAGATGCACAGGGCAAAGCATAGGGAAAGTATCCAGAACTTCCATGCTCTCTGAACACCTCTCTCCCAGCATCTCCACATGTTCACCAACACGGAACCTCTCCAAACCTAGTCCTTTGGGTTGTGTTTTTGTTTGTTCGTTTGAGACTTCACTACATAGGCATAATTGATTAAATAATTGGCCATTGAGGATTGAAGTCAATCTCCAGCTCTTTTCTTCTCCCAGGAGGCAGGGTGTGAGAGGAGGGATAGAAAATTCCAACCTCTAATCACTTTGTTTGGTTCACTGGCATCCAGTCCCTATCCTTAGGTGAGGTCCGATAGTCACTTCATTAAACATGAGAAAAGCTCTCAACGCTGAGGAAATTCCAAGGGTTTTTAGAACCGCTGTACCAGAAGAGGGAACAAAGATCAAATATTTATTTCCTGTTATTGTTAAGGAACAAAAATTCAACCGAGTGATTTAAAAGATCAAATTGACTTTATTGAATGATTCATGAATCAGACAGCATCCCACCTAGTAAATAGAAAGGAGCTCTGTAGAGCTAAAGAAAGGAAAGATTTTTTTAAAGGTATTGAGGAAATGGGGAAAAAGAAAATGATTGGCAAAGGAATCCATTGTTTTAGGCAAGATCATCCTAAGGGAAATGGAAGGGACCTGTTAGTAAATCTCCTAGTGCTGACCAAGAAATTCTATGTTGACTAGTTAAAGATTACATTCCTGGGGGGCTGAAACTGCAGTTAGATTAGGTATTAAGGCTTGGTTTGCTGATGTGGGTCTCTTGACTGACTATTATGAGCCTGTGGCTGTCTTTTTTATGTTATAAATCACAATATCAGAGTTATCAATGTTTAAATTTTAACACTTCAACTTTTTGAAGACCTCAAATATACAAAGGTTAGGTAAACCTAAATTCTTTGACCCTCTACAAAATAGGCACATAAAGATCCCAGCTTTTTGAGGAATGGTTTTAATCAGGTAGGTAGAATCAAAAGGCAAGAAAGTGAGAGAGCAAGAGAGACCTACTTGCTCTTTCCGTATCCAGACATAAACCCTACTTATTGTCCCTGTGGAGAAAGCCTCTTGATATTAATGGATTATTAAGGTTGGCTTGCAAGGTGGGGAAATGGGAGAGATGTCTTCTAAAATATAGATAGTGTTCAGTTCTGCTAGCTGTGCTGAAACATAGCAACACTACTTTTTACTTGACTATTTGAAATATTTTCTATGAAGTTCAAGAATAAAGAATATTTGGGGTGTCTCCTGTGTTTTACCTCCTGGTACCTTCACCCTGGAGAACATATACCTATGTTAGGAAATTGGCTCCCTTTCTGTTCTTATTTTTTTTCATATCCTGATTGTTGTGATACTAATTATTATGTAAACTTTCCCAAGAATTTCATATTCCCAATATGCTTTCTTGTTAATTTATTTTTAATATCTTGTTTAAAATGATAACAAATGGTAAATAAAATTATAAAAAATGATAAGTTAATGAAAAGAATGGGAAATAAAGGATCTGATCTAAGGAAACACTGGATATTATAAGGCTATATTAAAAACAAATTACAAACATTGTACTTCCCTTAGTAAATTCACTCCTAGCAGAAGTATGAATGAACAATTCTAAAACTATTTTATTTATATACTAGAGTTAATCAATATGTAGGTATGAAGATAGTGAGCAAAAGAAGTTAGAAATAAAGAAGGAAGGAAGGCCAGAAGGAATCTTGTGATTCTGAACTGAATCAGAGTAATAATATGGACTCATGGGTTTGTTGTTGTTAGTATAGATAGATATAGATGTGTGTATGTAAACAAGTTAGTATACATACATATATTTCCTACCTCTAGCCCATGAAAGGATTGGAAGCAATAGTAATGAGCATAACTACCCCCAGTATTTGATTTCTAAACACCATTGTCCAGTAAAAGGGACTAGGATTCTTGGAAAGCTGGTTGATTCTAGAGCTGAGGCAGGGAAAATATAAGATTAGAGTCTAGAGTATCCTGTGGCTCTAGAAAGTAAGGAAGTGCTCAAAAAATGAACAACAACGATGACAACAAATGGTGTGTGTGAAAGGAACATATATAAATAGCACAAGAGCTAACTGAAGGAGCTCCCAATGGACAAAGCTGGAACAACTTGAACATAAAGATAGTGTTAGTTCATAAACCAAGGAACAAAGTACCCATGAGCCCATATTGATGTTAATAAAAAACTGAATATATAAAAGAATAAAGGAGAAGAGTCAACTATTCTTTCCAGAAGAATTCCAATTAATGAATGTGGAAGGAATGACGGAAATGGAAAATGAGCATTCAAACACAGCAGTAATAAGTGCCTTAGACAAGATTTATCAATAGATGCTAAAATGAGTGGGAGCAAGTTAAACAGAAACAAGATACTGCATTGTCTTAAAATATGTCTCTTTAAATATTTAGTAACTTTACAGTGAAGAATCAACTTTTCATCACAAGGTTAACAGCACGTAATACATAACAACTTAACATACTCCCTGTTATAATGCACTGAGAAGGGCATATTGTCTCCATGGTATCCTACTCAATAGTGCAAATCTTCAATCTAATTATGAGAAAACATAAGACAAATCCAAACAGAGGGACACTTTACAAAGTAACTTACCAGTATTCTTCAAAAGTGCTACAGTCAAAAATGAAAGACTGAGGAACTATCATAGATTGGAGGAGATGACAACAGCTAAATAAAATGTGGAATATTGGACTAGTTCCTGAAAGAGGAAAGGGTGTTAGTGGAGAAACCAATCCTAACATACTATCTACTTATTTTGATGTAATAGTACAAGATTAATTTTTTAGTTTTGATAATTAATCTATGACTCTGTAAGATTTTAACATAGGGAACATGCATGAAGGGTATACAAAACTCTCTAATTTTGCAACAACTCTGGAAATCCAAAATTATCTCAAACATAAAAATTTTCAAAAATATTTAAACAACAATAAATTTTTTTGTATTTTAATATATATATATATATTTCAGGTATATAATATGATATTTTGTTATACATATACATAGTAAATGGTTACTACAGTCAAGCTAATTAACATATTCATCTCCTAACAGAAGTTTTTCGTTTATTTGTTTTTGTTTGTTTGTGTTTTTTTATGGGGAGACTGTGTGTGTGTGGTGAGACATTTTTAAAGTATTTTTAAATTTCTTCCTGTTTTAGACAGAATATTAAAATTTAATTCAAATTTTATAGAAACATTGACAGCAACTTAGTCATAAACTTTTTTTCTTTCACTGTAGCAAGAATATCTAACATAAGACCTAACCTCTTAACAAAATGTTAAGTGTACAATACCTAATAACTTATTGTTTGGTATATATTTGGCTTCCTTGACTGAAACTTTATACCATTTGATTAGTAACTTTCCTTTTCCCTCTTCTCCCAGCCACTGGCAACCAGTATTCTACTTCTGGTTTCTATTAATTTGATTCTCACTTAATTTTAGATACTTCATACAAGTAGAATCATGCATTATTTGTCTTTTTGTGGCTTATTTCACTTAACATAATAACCTCAAGGTTTATCCATGTCACATATTGCAGAAGTTCTTTCTTTTTTAAAGCTGAATAGTATCCCATTGTACATGGAATTCACCCACTTTTCTTTATCCATTTTCAGTATCCATTCACCCACTGATGGATATTTTGGTTCCTTCCATATCTTGCCTATTATGAATAGTGCTTAAACGAACATAGAGGTGCTAATATCTCTTTGAGATCCTGATTTCATGTCTTTTGTGTAAATACCCAAAACTGGGATTGCTGAACCATTATTCTATTTTTAACTTTATAAGGAACGTCTATACTATTTCCCATCGCATCTGCACCATATTTTGAATCCTGTAACATTGTGCAAGGATTCAAATTTGTTCACATCATGGCAAACACTCACTATCTTGTCTTTCTTTCCTTCTTTCTTTCTTTCTTTCTTTCTTTCTTTCTTCTTCTTCTTCTTCTTCTTCTTCTTCTTCTTCTTCTTCTTGATTTGCATTTTCCCTGGTGATTAATAACATTTAACATTTTTTCATATACCTGTTGGCCATTTGTAATTTTCTTTGGCAAAATGTCTAGTCAAGGCATTAGCCCATTTTAAAATAAAGTTATTAATTTTTTTACTACTGAGTTATAGGAGTTCATTATATGTTTTGGAGATTAACTTCTCATCAGATATATGGTTTGCAGATATTTCCTCTTTTTCTTTTCAGTCTGTCATCTCCTCACCTATGCAGAAGCTTTTTAGTTTGATGTAGTTTTGCTTGTTTTTGTTGCTTATGCTTTTAGTGTCATATCTATGAAATATTTGTAAATACCAATATCATAACACTTTTCCTCTATGTTTCTTTCTAGGAGTTGTATAGTCTTAAGTCTTATGTCTAAATCTTTAATTTGAGTTGATTTTTGTGCATGCTATAAGGATCTAATTTCATTCTTTTGCATGTGAATAATCATAAGTTCTCTTATTCTTTTATAGAATATAGTCTATGGATGGATATATTTTCATCCTCATCCCATGAAGATATACTTATTTCAGATTCCAATGTTTTTCCTGATAGTGTTTATAAACTTTTTTATTTCTTCAATTATGAAAATAGTACCTTGGGGAGCCTGGGTGTCTCAGTCGGTAGAGCATCCAACTTCAGCTCAGGTCATGATCTCATGGTTTGTGAGTTTAAGCCCCACATTGGCCTTTGCACTGACAGTGCAGAGCCTGCTTTGGATTCTCTGCCTCTTTCTCACTCTGCTCCTCCAACATTCACACTTTCTCTCTCAAAAATAAGCATTCAAAAAAATTTCAAAGAATAGTAATACCTTGTATGATCTGCAAAAAAAAAAAAAATAAGACAAACTGAATTATTAAACAAATATTTGTTTATTTATTGGCATTTATTGAAAACCTACAACATGGATGATATTGAGGCATTTGAATGTTCTTCTGTTAATATTTGAAATGTATGAGGAGGAGTATAAGTATCAGAGCCTGTGCTTTTGGGCCAAGTGACTGAATGGCCACGCATATAGGAAAGTAATCTAGTGCACTGTGGATAGAGGGAGGCTAAGACTGAAGAGGCAGTAGTAATCCCGACAAGAAATAACAAAGATCAGAATTAAGATAAAGATAATTAACACTGATAAGAGAAAATAAAATTTGGTAGAAGAGTTATGAGAACTCATCAGGTAAGGGGCACCTGGGTGGCTCAGTCAGTTAACTATCCAACTTTGGCTTAGGTCATGATCTCACAGTTGGCAAGTTCAAGCCCTGTATTAGGCTCTGTGCTGATAGCTCAGATCTTGGAGCCTGCTTTAGATTCTGTGTCTCCCTCTCTCTCTTGTGCTCCCTGCTTGTGTTCTCTCTCTCTCTCTCTCTCTCTCAAAAATAAATAAACATTAAAAAAACTGATCAGGTAAAATGTTGAGGGAAAGGGAGAAATTGAAAATGATCTTGATATCTTGAGAGTTTTACTCTGGAAGACTTAAAAAAAATGTGGTGTCTGTAATGATCATAGACAACTGGGGAGGAAGACCAGGTTGGAAGAGTTAGAGCAAGTGAAGCTTAATAACTGATTTAAATTCAGAAACGTTCATAAGGCACTTAGGAATTTGATTATTTAATGTGGAAAAGGTCAGAACTAGCCAGAAATAGAGACTTTGTAGGCTTTGGTAAAAAAAAAAAAATAGTGTTAAAACTCTGAAACGAATGAGCTTATAAATAGAAAATAGAATGGAAACAAGTAAAAGTCAGTCAGAACTTTGGATATCAAAGAACTTGTTTATAACTAAAGAAGCTCTTTATATCATTGGATTCAAGAAACACACATGTCTTCATTAGATTTAAAAATAATCAGCTCTTTATTATGAGGCATGGAGAATATTTGAGCAACTTGCTTCTCTTTCTTTACCTGCCACTTCCAAGTTTCATGGTTCCTTCACAGATATCTAGAATTTCCCAGAGCAAAGTGGAGGAACAAAAAGAAAGTTTCTGCTCCTAGAAAGTAGCTTTGGAAAAATGTGGAAACTATAGGTGAATTGAAGAGACAGATTTACCATGAAGCTAGTACAACTTAAGTTCAGGGCTGGCTCTTCCTGTGTATGGGTATCACAAGATTCTTCAGTGGGCCTCAGCAACTTGTTTCTGGTCAGGTGTTTTTGCAAATTTTACAAAAATAAGTTATTTTAACCTCCATCAGTTAGGACTGGTCTCTCTTTCTATGCAGATTTCCCCTTCCCTCATTCTTTCCCTCATGCTAGGTGGTGGTGGAGAGGCCACAAACTCAGATTTCCCCTTCCTTCATTCTTCCCCTCTTGCTAGATGATGTTGGAGATGTGGATTTTTGAATCCAGCGGGAGGCTACAGACAATTAAAAAAATTGAGTTAGGAATGCATTTAGCTTGGGCTTAATGGGATTTGGGTTTAAAGTGACTTAGTTATATTGTTGGTATTGTTGGTCACCCAGCTTTTAGCAGAAATGTATTTCTGCTTGCATCATCATGATGATTTTTCTTTTTGCATTTAGTTTAAATTAACACAGGAACCGAAGACTGAGCCTCAATTTCACTTTCCTTTTCAGACTGAAAAGTGTATTTTCATGGTAAAGAAGCAATAGTTAAAATATCATCTTTCTTTGCTTCCTTGGTAGGATAACTTCTTATAAGGAAAATAATCGTAGGGACTCCTGGGTGTCTCAGTCAGTTAAGTGTCTGACTCTTGATTTCAGCTCAGGTCATAATCTCATGGCTCCTGGGTTCAAGCCCCGTGTGGGGCTCTGCACTGGCAGTACAGAGCCTGCTTGGGATTTTGTCTCTTCCTCATTCTCTCCCTCTCTCTCTCTCTCTCTCTCTCTCTCTCTCTCTCTCTCTCAAAATAAATAAATAAGCTTAAAAAAAAGAAAAAGAATCATAGATAATAGTGAATGCTCACCACTTCTAATTATTTTCAACTCCATTTTCTAGCTGAGGAAACTGAGACATAGAGAGGTTAAATAATTTTCCTAATGTTGCACAGCTCATAAGTGGCAGAGCTGGGATCCAGAGTGAGGGACTCAGGTTCTGGTCATTAACTTAAACCCCTGGCTCTCCATCCCTGGATTAGAAGGTGAAAGACCCTGAAGTCTTTGGGACTTTAGATGAAGCAGGTAATTTCTCAAGGTGCTCAGGTTTCTCATGAGATAGATGAAGATGGACTGGAATTTAGTGTTGGTAACTTTCGGGTAATGTCATGGCTATTTGAGAAAGCTGTGGCCCTTTTCCATAAAGTAGAACAGACACTTACAAAACTTGCATATATTCATGGACTCCCTGAAACCCTTTTCTTAGCCCTATGTTAAAATATCCTGGACTAAGAAGTCTTTAAATTTCACACAAGTCTTATATTCTGCTATATTAAGAAAAGCTAACTTTCAGTTTATTAGTGACTTTTTAAAAGGGCAAGAGATTACCACTCCAGCAATATATTGAGTGATTGTTCAGTATGTGCCTTATTGATGGGTTGATTTGGGTTGTATTCTGTGGGGTTTTTTGTTTGTTTGTTTTCTGTTTTGTTTTGTTCTGTTGTGTGACCTTGACTTCTCTGAGTGCTGCTGAAGTCTTTCACTTGAAGACTTTTTTTATTAAGAAAAATATTTCAAGTGCATTTGGATTGAACCAGTATGAAGAAGTTACGGTGTTTACGTGAAGCTAATAAAATAATTTATGTTTTCCCTGTAAATGAGAACTGAAAAACAACCAATGTGTCAATACCAAAATCAATTTGAAAAGGATCTACTATGAAATTAGGTTTCTCAAATAAAATGTAGTTTAACCAGAGATGCTCACTCTGTTTTCCTTCTTATGGGGATACTTTTCATTAGAATGGAAAATTGATGCCATGTTTTGAAGCCCTAAACTTAATAAGCATCAAACTTGATGTTTCAAGATCAAAAGATGGAGTTGCAATTTAAATGTATGGATTTTTTTATTAAAAAAACAAAATATCTTTGTGGAAAATAGATCTAGAGATATTTAGTGTATTCTTTCTTCGTCACCTAAGAAAATTGCAAAAGCATGCATTCCAAGCTGTCTAAGGTTTTACATAGGCAGGAAACTACTCTGTATAGTTTTTGTGTGTGTGTGTGTGTGTGTGTGTGTGTGTGTGTGTGTGTGTTTAATGCACTAGTAATGTTCTGCCCTTGAGCCAAGATGAATTAATAATTTGGGTTTTTTTCTCTGTAAATTTTCTCTGTAAAGATTGTTCATTATTGTTGAATTTCAATATGATTGCAAATTAAATGATGCAAAACTCAATAAAGTAAAATACACAAAAGACCAATTAACATGTTATCTCAGTAAGTATATAGAAGAATGAGAGAACATACTGTTCCAGATAGTAGCATATAATTAAGATGTAGTCATAAATCAAAGAAATATTATAACTTGGTTAGGTGCACAGGTGGCTTTTACAAAGATTGATTAGCTCCTCTTGCCCCCTTGAGATGTGAGTTCATAGTTATTCCTGCAAAATTAAACAGAATAATTTCTCAAACTTCCAACAGTGTGTATACTTCCATGCCAACAGCATGCTGGAGACAAATATTTGCAAAATGTTCATCTCCTTGTCCATTCCTGTTCCAGATGCTCTCTACGATGTCATCACCGTGGGAGCCCCAGCTGCCCATTTTCAGGGATTTAAGAATGGTGGTCTTCGGAAACTACTCCATAGATTTGAAATGGAAAGAAGAAAGTAAGTGATGAGAGAATGCATTAATGATATTATCTTCCCTTTGGAGAAGTTTGTGTATAATGTTAGGATAAAGAAGTTTGTTCCATCACAATGAACAGTTCTTCAATTCTGCAACCCATTAAGTAACTTAAAGTTGTTGAAATGTCAAAAAAAAAATACTTGAGCAGAAATTAAATTAGAATAAATGAAATGCCTGAGTGTATTGCTTATAGAGTAGTAGCATTATGCTGGCAGAAAAAATTTCTGGAAACCATGCTACCAAAATAGATACATTCTAGTATCTAGTATCAACCATGGCACATTGAATGGAATGGTATTCAGATGGAGATTTAGCTGAAAACAGTCCACTTTAACTGTGAACCCAAAGATACTTGATGGAGAGCATGAGACCTAATTTATGACTTTGACCCTACTATTGATTTCCATTTTGACCTAAGTCCAGGCACATAACTATCTATCATTTAATTATGCCATTTGAAAAAGAGACATCAACACAGAACTGTATCTGTAAAGTGATGAGATTAAAAGAGGAATCATATCCCTTAGGAGAAAGGCATGACACAAAAACTATTATCACTGTTATTTATAATTTTAATATACTTTCTCAATTTTTTGTCTTCATTTACTTTAAAATATTGCATCAGTAGTTTATCCCCCATGTACTCACCCCCAGGTACTGAGTTTATCCTATAATACCCTCTAGCTATGCCTATACTCATGTAAACCATAAAAAGTATCATTCAGGTCTGAAGGATAACTTTACTTTCCTTTTCAAGCCATTACTCTTCTTGGATTAAGATCTCAAAGTTTGAAAGTTATGAGAAAATAGTTATTCTTAGTCATAGTTGGTTTATTAATAGTACTAGAAAATCTGAGTGGCAAAAGCAGAATTTTTTTTTAAGTTTTATCACATTTACCACATAACACATTTTTATTCAGTGTCCAGATGTTCAGGAAGAAAACATTCAGGTAAATTATGATTGAATAGGTGACATACTATTATATTAATATATAAACTAATAATACATATTTATATATTTTTTTCTTGCTTTCAAGAAATTGACTTTGGTACAATACTATTAACTTAGCTATAGTCCTTATTCAGATTACTCCAGGTTTCATTTTCTTGTTTGGTTGGTTGGGTGGTTGGTTGGTTGGTTGAGAGGGTACAGATAGTGTTCTATGAAATTGCATCACAGATGTAAATTAGAGTAACTATCATCAAAATAATCATAAAGGGATGTTCTATTACCACCAAGAAACTCCCTCAGTGATTCCTTAATAGTCACACCCTCCCCAAAAACCTTCTGCTGCAGAAAGCTGTTCTGTTGCTTTATTATTTCAGCAGGGAATAGAAATGAGAATTGCAACCAGGGCATCTGAGGGGAGGGGCACCTCCTATTTAATTCATGGAGGCTGGAAGTCAGTTATCACAGACTTCACAGGGCAAGGATGCTATATCTCTTTACTGAAATGGGAATGGGAGTAGAATACAGGTTTCTGTCCATGGGCTCTATCAGGGAGGGGTGTTTCTCACTGACCTCCTGCTGCACCATTCTTTGAGTCGGGGAGCAACCTGCCATTTTTATAATATCACCCCTAGAACAGACAAATATGATTAAAAGTTTTTTATTCTGTTTGCCCACCCTTTACCAATCCTTTGGCTTTTCTTGGTTGCTATTTTTATTTGGCATTTTACTACATTGCTGGGATGTATGAGACAAGGAAAAAAACAAACAAACAAAACAGCCATGGAACTCACTGTCATGTCATTCTTTAAGTCTTGAGGCACCTAGTCAATCTGCCTTCATTTCTCCACCTCTTAGATTCTTCTGATAAATGACATATAGATTTTGCCCAGAGTTTTTTTGTAATTAGAGAAGTAAAATAGATTGTGTTTACTCCATCTTTCCTGGAACTAGAAGTCTCTAATCTTAGGTGAGAATTCACCTAATCTATTTGCTTTTCTCAATCAAATTTTTGTGTTTATAACACAGCTAAAAGGCTGAAAACTGTCTGTAGGGCACATAAAATCTAGTTGAGCATGTACAGAATTGGCATGTGATGATACATGGAACCTAACCATGTAATTTCATAAAATATTACTACGTGCTGCTATTAAAGACAAATGTTGAGTTGTGTGTTAGATTTTGAATAGTATTTTTTGTTTTAAATACCTGCATGAATATCTGAATTCTTCACTATCCTTCACTGGGATGTTTATATACATATAATCACATGCACACACACGCGCGTGCACACACACACACACACACACGCACATAGCCTTCTAGGATCAAATTTAAAATAAAAGAGAAAAATGCATCCAAAGCTTACAAACATTGATTTGCTTTAGGTTTTTCATATGTGTTATATATCCCATTGTTTTACTGATGACTTTATTAATAAAAAAAACCAATGAGATGTTTTTAATTAAAAAAAACAATTTGGTGTAGATCTCAAAAGTACTCTGTAGGGAAGTGATGTAGGACAAATATGGCTTGCTGAAGCAATACACAGATGAGCTTGGTATCAGCCTGTCCATCAAGTTAAGGGGTGATCTAAACAAAGACTTTATGCCTAAAGTGATACCATACTATTCAAATTATCTTTCTGCAGGCTTTTTCAACAGCAAATATTGCACTTGTCAGTCAAAAGCAATAATAGAGAAGTAAATATGAGACTACATGAAATGAGTAACTTAAACTTGCACATTTATTTACATTTGGCACTGCAGAAAAGCACATTAAGTGAAGGAATTTCCTTCACTTCTTTCTTTTGATACCTCCCAAAAAGATAGCCAAATATTTTAAGTCAGTTTTTTAGGGGAACCACCACAGCCATTTTCCTACTTCACCTTCATCTGTTTTCTTCTCAGCTATGCGAATGACGTACTGTCACCTGAGAACAGATGTAATTTATGTGTCTGTTCCTCAGTGATATATTTTTTGATGAATACATTGACCACACAATGAAAAGGGTTTTAGTATAAGAAAGCCTTGCTCAGAGTATTTATATAATGTAATTCAGATCACAAAAAAAGTATGTTTTAAAGGCTACAAGAGGAGCGCCTGGGTGGCTCAGTCAGTTAAGTGTCTGACTTTGGCTCAGGTCATGATCTCACAGTTTGTGAGTGTGAGCCCTGCATCTGGCTCTGTGTTGACAGCTCAGAGCCTGGAGCCTGCTTCGGATTCTGCGTCTCCCTCTCTCTCTCTGCCCCTCCCCTGCTCATGCTCTGTCTCTCTCTGTCTCTCAATAATAAATAAACGTTAACATTTTTTTTAAATAAATAAAGGCTACAAGATAATTAGGAAGAATGGTCTTTTTTCTTTAACTTTTTTTTGCATGTATTTATTTTTGAGAGACAGAGAGAGACAGCATGAACAGGGGAGGGGCAGAGAGAGAGAGACACAGAATCAGAAGCAGGCTCCGGGCTCCGAGCTGTCAGCACAGAGCCCAATGCAGGGCTCGAACCCACAAACAGTGAGATCATGACCTGAGCCAAAGTCGGACGCTTAACCGACCGAGCCACCCAGGCGCCCCAGGAAGAGTGGTCTTTTTAAAGCACAAATATCTGAGTATATTGATCCTCTGATCAGAATCCTTCAAGGAGTCCATGCCCATCCATTGGGTATTCAAAGCCAGCATGATCTCATCCCACCAACTTTCTGCTCTTCCTAAATGCTATACAAACTGTTTCCCTGAAGGACTTCATACTTTCCCACCTCTTATCTCCTTATTCTGTTCCCTTGTACAAGAAATTCTTCTGTTTTCATCTCCCCATTATTTTCTGTTTCTTTCTGTCAAAACCATATACATGAACCTATTCAAACTTCCACACATTGTCCACCCTAAGGTTCTACCTTCTCTGTTATGTCTTTCTAATTTTCAAGTTGATTTGACTCTCTATCCTAATATATTATTTTTAATCTCCTTATAGCTTTATTAGGTCACAGTTATGATGTATTAGGTTTGTTCTTTTCTGATATTTCCGTAACAGTTTGTGATTTCCTTAATGAAAAGATGATGTCCTCTTAAAATTTGGATCTTCTAATGTGCCCCACAGAGTACATGGCATGCAGGTTCAAATTCAGCAGGCATTGGAATTCACACATGAATCAGATACAGTCTCTGATTTAAGCTGCTGAAAATTCAAGTGGGAGATCAAGTCTCACAAATAATCATAATACATGGAGCAGGTGTTATCAACCTTGTTGCATATTACAATTCTCTTTGGAGCTTTAAAAGATTTTATCTAGGGGTGCCTGGGTGGCTCAGTCAGTTAAGTGTCTAAATTCAGCTCAGTTTGTTATCTCACGGTTCTTGAGTTCAAGCCCCGTGTTGGACTCTGTACTGACAGCTCGGAGCCTGGAGCCTGCTTCAGATTCTGTCTCCCTCTCTCTGCCCCTCTCCCACCTGTACTATGTCTCTCTCTGTCTCAAAAATAGGTAAACATTAAAAAAAATAAAAATAAATAAACAAAAGATTTTATCTAGGAGTCCCTGGGTGGCTCAGTTGGTTAAGTGTCCGACTTTGGCTCAGGTCATGATCTCCTAGTTCATGAGGTCCAGCCCCACATAGGCTCTGTGCCGACAACTCAGAGCCTGGGGCCTGCTTCAGATTCTGTGTCTCCCTCTCTCTCTGCCCCTCTCCTGCTCACACTCTGTCTCTCTGTCTCTGTCTCTGCCTCAAAAATAAAAAAAAGCATTTTTTTTAAAAATTAAAAGATTTTATCTCTGGCAAGATAGCACCCCAGACCAATTAAGTGAAAGTCCTGGGAATGGAGCCCAGGTATTGGTATGTTTTAAAAGCTTCCCAGGTAAGACAAATGTGTAGCTAGAGTTGAGCACCACTGAGGCTGAGGAAGGGTGTGGAGAATAGAAACAAGAATAGTGACACAGATGAAATGAACTTGAAAAATGTATAGAACCTCAATTGATATGTAGCAGGAGGAAAGAAAATCTATGCAAAGTAGTATTTGTTGAAATAAGAAAAATATTACAACTTGCATACTAGAACTTTGTGTTTAAAGAATCCTGAACTCACTAAACAGTTGCAAAACAGAAGCAAAGATGGGAGCTATAAGAATTTTGATTTGAGACAACTTGGGCTGAAGTAACATGCAAACAAGTAAAATTGAGCATACTATAAGGGTTTTCATGCTGTAAACATGAGATTTATATGAGCCAAAAGCCTAATTGCACATGTATTTTTTTAAAGACCAGAATTAGGATGTGTAAGGCATTGTCTTTAATAGTTACATCAAACATCTACATGTCCCTGGAATCAGTGATGTATCTGGAAGCTACTTAAAACTTGTGGATTCCTCCCTCAAAATATGATCATTTTTTTCCTTTTGTTATTGTTTAAAAGAAAGGGGGAAATTGCCACAACCACGCATATTGCCTGCTTTGATCATTTCTGATTTCAGCAGGAATTTCAGACTCAGCCAGAGCTTTGAGTAGGATCATGACCTAAAAGCAAAAACCTTTCCTTAAAATGAAAAAAGTACCTCATGAAAACCAAGAGCCTTTATAAAGAAAAAGTACCAGTGAAGGGCAGTGTCAACCCTTGTTTGAGAATATTAATTCCCTGTGATCTGCCTATTCATTTGGAGCATTCAGAACCAACTCCCTGCAAGTGACTTGATGTCACATGCCTGCCTAGAGGAGGAAGTGCCTTGGTCTTTCCACTCCTCCCCCCAGTCTGTCATTCCAAGTGCCCAAAATCAGTAGTTACTACCCCACAATTTCAAACAGAAGAGAGAAAAAAAAATCACTTGGAAAAGTCATAAAGAAAATGAACTAAAATTTTACTGACAGGAATATTGTAGATTCTCCTTGAGCCTACAACAAGCTGAGTCTGTACTAGAATTTGGGGAAATGTTCTGAAGGAAAGCAGAATATTAATGCAAAGAGTTACACAAATCAGTCTTACCTTTAAGAGATCAATGGCTATGTAATCATATGGCAAAAACTCTGAGGAAAACTTTCCTGTTACAAGGAGAAATACAAATAGGTATTTCCTCATTCTCTATTATAGTTAGGAGACTGCTTGGGTAAAAAGAAAAATATTGCAGTAGGAAAGGAAGCTCTGTGTAGCCTCCAGTATAGCAGGCATTCAATAAACCAGAAATGGGAGAACTGGATGCAGAATTTCATACCACTACCTTTGATACATATTCTTCTTACGCTACTTAATTTGTGGAGATAAAACATAAAGTAACATTTTTAGTTAGTAATGTAGAGCTGAGATGTCTCAGCAAATCTGTCTGAGTTTTCCAACTCATCCCTTTTTGTATTCTCTCCACTAACTATGAGCAGACTAGGAAGCAGTTATGAAGACTGAGATTCTTATTTTTTTTTATGAAAGAATGAGTGATTCAAATATATTCAATGAAAGTAATAAGACTGCATATGTGATTTGATTTAGGGAGCCAATTATTATATTTTTCCTACCGAAGCTGTTTCTCTGTCTCTAGTTATTTTTTTCCTACTGAAGCTCTTTCTCTGTCTCTAGTTTGATCTCTGGATTTCTTCTAGAAATTTGTCTTGTCACTCACTGGCAGAGCAGTTTAGTCTGAGATCACAACTGTGTGATCTGTTTAGTATTTTGTAAGCACCAAGAGATCATGCCGTATGTCTTTTCAGTAGCATTTTGGCTCTTTCAATAGTGTATATGTATTTTTTAAATATTTATTTCTATTTGAGAGAGAAAGAGACAGAGACAGAGAGAGAGAGAGAGAGAGAGAGACAGAGAGAACACTAGTGGGGGGTGGACAGAGAGAGAGGAAACAAAGAATCCAAAGTGGGCTCTGTGTTGACAGCAGGGAGCCCGATGCAAAGTTTGAACTCACGAGTTGTGGAATTATGACCTGAGCTGAAGTCGGATGCTTAACCGACTGAGCCACCCAGGTGCCCCTCAATAATAGAGATTTTTAAAAATATTTTCTACTGATAATACTTAACATACAGTGTAATATTAATTTCAAGTGTACAATATACTGAATCAACACTTTCATACATCTCCCTGGTGCTCATCATGGCAAGTGCACTCCTTAACGCCTGTCACCTATTTCACCCATCCCCCTAACTGCATCCCCTCCTGTAACCATCAGTTTGGTCTCTATAGTTAAGAATCTGTTTCTTGGTTTCCCTCTCTCTCTGTCTCTCTCTCTCTGTCTCTCTCTCTCTCTCTCTTTTCCTTTGCTCATCTGTTTTGTTCCTTAAATTCCACGTACAAATGAAACCATAGGAATTTGCCCTTCTCTGACTGACTTATTTCACTTAGCATTATACTCTAGCATCAACCATGTCATTAGAATAGCAAGATTTCATTCTTCTTTATGGCTGAATAATAGTCCATTGTATGAATATATCACATCTTCCTTATCCATTCATCTCTAGATAGACACTTGGGCTGCTTCTATAATTTGGCTGCTAAAAATAATGCTGCTATAAACATAGGGGTGCATGCATATCTTTGAATTAGTATTTTTGTATTCTTTGGGTAAATGCCGAGTAGTGCAATTACTGGTTCATAGGGTAGTTCTATTTTTAACTTTCTGAGGAACTTCCATATTGTTTTTCACAATGGCTGCACCAGTTTGCATTCCCACCAACAATGGAAGAGGATTCCTTTTTCTCCACATCCTCACTTACACTTACTGTTTCTTGTGTTTCAATTTTAGCCATTCTTACAGGTGTGAGGTGATAGCTCATTGTGGTTTTGATTTGCATTTCCCTGATGATGACTGATATTGAGGGTCTTCTCATGTGTCTGTTGGCCATCTATATATCTTCTTTGGAGAAATGTCTGTTCATATACTCTGCCTATTTTTTAATTGGATTATTTGCTTTTTGAGTGTATTTTTTTGGAAAGTATAGAAAAGTCAAAAGAAAGAGTAAAATTACTTATAATCTCCCTCCTCAACAAGACAGTTACTGGTGGCATACTGGTATGGTCTCTTCTAGTTTGTTTTCCCACATGTAATTTACAGCTTTATTTTTTTTTTCTATTATGAACTTAAAAATTCAAAACGGCTTAAGATGGCTAATTCTTCTCTGGACATTAAATGAATGTTCTACAGTGAAAAAAAAAATATCTATGTGTTTGTGGTTCTTTGGAAGTCGTGCCCAATCCAGCAAAGCTAGTCTATTTAAAATATCAGTCTTATAGGAGCACCTTGGTGGTTTAGTCATTGAGTGTCTGACTTGATTTTGGCCCAGGTCATGATCTCATGGTTTGTAGGTTTGGACTCCCCATTGGGCTTTGCACTGACAATGCAGAGCCTCGTTGGGATTCTCTCTCCCTCTCTCTCTGCCCCTCCCCCAGTTTCTTTCTCCTTCTCCAAATAAATAAACTAAACTAAACTAAAATAAAATAAAATAAAATAAAATAATATAAAATATCACTATCATAGGTTATAGCTAAAATTCATGTTCTGTTCACTTCCAAATGCATTTTCTTTCCTTTTGGAAAAAATGCTTTATATCACACACACACACACACACACACACACACACACACACACACACACCACTTTAAATCACACAGGCCCTGTGGAAATAAAGAGTAGGTGTTAATAAAAGCCCTATCCATTATTTTTTTTCTTTTGAACCAGCAACCGGCAATATGTTATTTTCAAGGAGATAACAATTTCATTCTTTGTGCAGATTATAATTTGATTCCTTGAGGGTATATTTTCTTCCACCTATGATTTAGTCTTCCTCAGCCACTCTTAGCTCTCTGCTCAGTTCATATTTGAGCAAATAGAAAGCTAGGTCTGCCAAAACTATGTACCAGGTTTTTCTTCTCCATGTGCATTTCCCCGCATGTAGCCAGCTCCTTGTACAACAACATCAAATCTTAAAGAGTAAGTGGGTTTTATCTCTCACACATTTATAGTTTGGAATAACAAGAAAATAAAATGTGTTTAAATAAATAGTCATGTTGAGACTTGAACATACTGAACAAACTAAATGATTAGGCTTGCAAGGCATTAAACTACATGTGACACGAGGAAATAAAAGGGTTTTTTAACTTGCATACGATCCTAAATGAATTTGTAATGCAGCGTTTCCCTTCTTTATTCTCTTTTTAACTATAGAAAAATAAAATTTGCTTGTAGCACACAAATTCAGAGAATAAAGAAGCATATAAAGTGAAAAGCCTACCTTTTCCCTTATCTCTCCCTAGAATAAACCGATTGGAACAGTAAATGTGTTTCCCTGTGTAATTTCTTCTAGGCATCCAACCAGTTGAATTATCAATGGCTATGACTCAGTCCACAAACTCAGGTTCATGGGAATGTAATGTTCTTGACTTTTCCATAACTAAGTTTTATTTTTCTGACCCCCATTCTGGGTTAAGGCAGAAACTTTCAGACAATTCATAGACTCCAGTCCCTTTATAGATTAAATCATGGTTTGGGCACTTAGTAGCTTTGTAACATTCGTCAAATTGCCTCACCTCAATATAACTAAGTTTCCTCAGTTGTGGTGTGGAAATGTTGCTTGGCTCATAGGGTTGTTCTCAAGATTTGATGACTTCATATACACCAAACATTTTCTAACAGTACCTGGCACATAATGAGGACCTAATAGATATTAGCTATTTTTTTATGAAAAATATATAAACAGGTATATTTTCACTCAGAAAAATGTTTTCACAATGCTTCATTTCAGTTCACGTAGATCTCATTTTTTTCTAAAAGCTATGTAGGATTTTATTTATTGAATGCAGCATTATTATCTAACCAATTCAATATTGATGGTCATTTAGATTATTTCCACTTTTTGCTATAACCACCTGCATCTACAAGATACACCCTTATTTTATATCCCTGAAAATTTGTATTTCTTTTTGATAAACTCCTAAAAGTTCTTAGTTGAGGTGGTTAAATTTTAGAGATGCTGCCATGTTGTTTTCCAAAAAAAGTTGTGTCAATGTGCATAAAATGCCTAATTGCCCACATATTCTCAAGCACTGGGCTTCGGACACCATGTCTGTGTTAAGCCCAGGTTTGGCGCATGAGTCCAGACATACATTTAGAACCATCCAGAAGACAGTTCTGCATTAATGGTATCATCCAAATACTTCAGTGTCAACATATTCAATCATCCCTCAATCCCTTTCCCTCAAACTTCTCTTGAGAATATCTTTTCTAAATAAAAGTCAGCACCATTCACCTAGATGTTCAACCTAGAAAGTGGAAATAAAGTAAAATAAAATCAGTACTATCAGTTCTACCTTCTTATTTTTCAGGAAAGCATTTATTTCAATAATAAATTATGGGTTATGGTAACTCTAACCCATGGAATCACCATGTTTTAAATATTCTACCACCAAATCTCTTAATCATTCTCTCTCCAGGTTGGCTCTCATCCAATCCATTTTTCTCACCTTGGTTGGAGTAATATTTCTAAAAGGCAAATACAATCTTGTGGTTTCATAATGTTGGATATTTCTTAGCTGCTTCTTGCCTAAAGTGTAAAGTTCAAGGTGCCTGATATATTCATGTGTTATCTGGCCCCACTTTCTTCTAAATTTTTGTCTATCACACCCCTTATATGAGCCAGACTGAACTAGCTCACTTTCAGTGCCCCCTGCAAGCTTTCTTTGACCCCTTGGCTAGACCACTTCTACTTGAAGCCTCCCATGTACAATCATCCCTAATTGTCTACCTTCTCCTCTGGACTGTGTGTGCCATGAGGACATGGACTGAGTGTGTCCGGTTTACCACAGACAGTATCCTCAGGAACTAACTTTTGTTGTTGAAGGATTGGTTGCCTGTCATAGGAGTATCTCTCCTCTGCCTGAAGACATCAGTGTGACTGCATCAGGTAACAGAAATATAGGGAATATTTGTGGAACCAGGAAACAGAAATAGAGTCAGGAAACAGAAATAGAAATACAAAACAGATATTTGTAGAAAATATGTCATAAGCTTTAAAAACAGCCATTTTTCAGGGCTGCCTGGGTGGCTCAGTTAAGCATCCAACTCTTGATTTTGGCTTGGGTCATGATCTCACGGTTCAAGAAATCCAGCCCAACTTTGGACTCCACACTGGACATGGAAACCTGCTTGGGATTCTCTCTCTCCCTCTACTGCTCATGTCCTCTATCTCTCTCTCTTTAAAAAAAAAAAGCCATTTTTCAGATTTTAGAATGTTTGCATTTGTTTGCACCTCACTAGGAAGGCAAAATATACTTTTATGTGTTCTGAAAGGACATAGGTGATAAATTTTGTAAAAAATAGCCCAACCTAAAATCTGATTCAACATTTGTAATGCAATAGTGACTTTAACATTTTAGTTGGTGGCATTTTTCCAGTCACCTACCCAAAAGCTTGTGAAGCCAAGTGTGATCTGAAGTGTAGGCAGGAAGCACTGTATGTAGTGTGACAGTTCAGAATTCTTAAAAATTGAATCTTTCCTTTAAAGAAATGACTTTAATTGTAAATGAAAATAAGTTTGTTAAATGACCTAGAATTTATAGTGGTAATAAATTTGGTGAAGAGAAAAGTGTCTAAAATGATAAAATACATCATCAATATTAATTTGAGGTTTTCAGAAAGTCACTGAACTTCTCACCCTCCTTTTTCTTTGTTTGAACTATTGATGTGGCTGATTTCTTTTGAAATCATTACATTGCTAGAAAGAGTGGTTAAAATCTTGAGATTTTAAGGAAAGACTTTTAAAATATATCATTACAATTTCTCAGGAAGATAATTTGACTTTATAATTAAATGTTTTAATTCACAGTTACTAAAATGAGACTTCTGGTTTTATTTGGGAAGAAAAAGTTAATCAACAGAAAGATTGGTACTTAGAAGATAAAATGTGAACTCTAATAAGCAAATTACAGAGAGAAGCTTTTCTTTAAAAAGTAAATATGAAAAAATAATATGGTTTAAGGACTTATTTTCTGTAAATCAGGAGTTGCATTTCTCCTTCATCGTAAACTGAAAAAAATTAAATCATGGCACTATTAGGTCATTTCAACTGGTATGCATTTCATCCAAAGAAGAACTTTTGTACTCAGGTTAAACACTGAATAATTTTCAGCATATTTTTAAAGCTCTCTATTAGGGGTGCCTGGGTGGCTCAGTCGTTTGACCTACCAATTCTTGATTCTGGCTCAGGTCATGATCCTAGGGTAGTGAGATTGAGCCCTGCATTGGGTTCACCTTAAGCATGGAGTCTGCTTAACATTCTTTCTCTCTCTCTCTCTCTCTCTCTCTCTCTCTCTCTCTGTCTCTCTCTCTGTCTCTCTCTCTCTCTCTCTCTTTCTCCCTCCCTCCCTTCCTCCTTCCATCCCTTTCCAACTCTGCCCCTCTCCCCTGCTCATACTGTCCTCTCAAAAATAATAAAATAAAGCTCTCTATTAGTTTAGATATTTAATATCCATTGTCTCAAAGGCAGAAAACAGCAGAAAATAAAATCGTCTACAAGTAAATTCCCAGAAAATAAAAAGCACTATATTTTCCAGAGCTTTATAAGCTAACTATAGAATATCTCATTCTTTGCAAAATTATAGTGAAAGTACTAACTTAGAAAAAAAAAAGGAAAAAGTATGTATGGGATCTATGTCATGGAAAAATCACAAAACTGGCTTGTGTAACATGAGAAAAATACTGTTTTTGCAAAATCTTTATTAGATGGGACTTTGAACAATGCCAGTGTCCTCCCCCATCATGAGGTTTGTATGAATACATAGTTATTGCAATGATCTTGTAGAGGAGAAAGATGGCTTGGCCTGGGGTGATGTCAGCACAGATACAGAAGAGGAGATTGGTTACCAAGATATTTGGGAGGGCTTAGCAATTGTTTGGATTTTGTGTGTTTGTGTGGAGTGGGAGGTAAAAATCCAGAGATATCAAGAAAGACTCCCAAGATTCTGTACGGCACAAGTGGGTATGGTGATGTCATCCATTGTCCTTGACTCAAAAATTCCAAGAGCATAGGGAATCTGGGAGAGAAGGAGAGGGAAGGAAAAGGGGAGGGAAGGAGGGAGAGGAGGGGAGAAGTCAAGAAAGAGGGGAAGGAGGGACATGGAAGGATGAGAGACAGAGAGAGAGAGAGAAATTATATAAGGGTGGGCAGAAAAGGAGCCAAATGTGAAGGAGCCAAATATCAAGTCCTGGCAGTTCATACTGTAGGCTGTGGGACCCACTGGCAGGTTTTTGTCTAAAGATTAACAGGATCAGGTTTGTATTTTGAACCAAGTGTGAAAAAAATGAAGGGTAAATAATTACTCCATTATAATACTAATGAGGAGAAGGAATGGGTGACCATGGCGATAAGAAAATTTGTAAAGAATTTAAATCCAACTGGATTAGTACTTGAGGGAGACTAGGCAGGGTTGAGGGATTCTTAGTACTCTGGTTTATATAATTGGGTAAATGCAAAAGTTTCTGGGAAAAAGAGTAGAGGAAATAAACCATTTGTTTCCATTGCTTAGTTAATAAAGTCAGTTGTATATATTCAATATGAAAAGAAGTTTTGGGAAACAAGAAAATCATTTTGTTGAGTCTGTGCCTTTTTTCCGATTAAAGAATCTTTTAAATGTTAGAACCAACAGGGAATCTCAGAGATCACAAATTCTCCTCTTTACTTTATTGATGAGAATATGGGAGTCCAAAGAGTAAATCACCCATGCAGATAATGACAGAACCAGAGCTAGAAAATTGGACTTCTGTCCCCACTTTTGGGTTCTTCTTCCATGCTTATTCACTATCATGCAATCAGTAGATATTTGATACAAAAGAAATGCTCTTAATAATGAACAGTGTTAGTTCTAGCTAATAATGTAAGTTATAAATGACCTTTCCAGAATTGATTTTGCTGCCCATCAGATAGAAATTTAAGAAAAAAAAAAGTTGGTGCATTCAACTCCTTATGGACTTCAATGAGAACACACTTTTAAAAGGAAATCACTTTACCTGTACAATTACAAAAAATACATGACTTGGTGTGGTGGTTAACCCTCAGATTGATTACTGTTTGAATCTGCCTAAAATTACTCTGTAAAGTAGTCAGTAAAACATATTTCTAAGACTTTAGCTTTATTGGTTCTCTATACATAGCCCTCCCAAATATACCTCAGGAAGCACTTATTTAAGAATATACCTACAATCAAAAAAAAAAATGAAAGAAAAAAAGTAAAATTTTCAAAGGCAATCATAGATTCTATTCATAATCGTAAAATATAAGAAACATCTTGAATGAATGAATAAGCAAACTCTTTGCATCACTAGAGTGATGTGACTATGTAGCATTTCAATTAGTGTGTGGATTATGAGGTATGCAGAGATGTATATAAACACATACCTGGGGGCGCCTGGGTGGCACAGTCGGTTAAGCGTCTGACTTCAGCCGAGTCACGATCTCGCGGTCCGTGAGTTCGAGCCCCGCGTCAGGCTCTGGGCTGATGGCTCAGAGCCTGGAGCCTGTTTCCGATTCTGTGTCTCCCTCTCTCTCTGCCCCTCCCCCGTTCATGCTCTGTCTCTCTCTGTCCCAAAAATAAATAAACGTTGAAAAAAATAAAAACATACCTGAAAGAAAACATGAAATTGTAAATACACAGAGGACATCAATCTAAACGTACAGGTACATGTTTTAGAAAGGATAGTAAGTTTACTGAGAATGGTGCTGATAGATGCAGACAGAGCTCTAATTCTTTTAGGATAGTTTTATTTTCTGTCTCTCCCCTCTTTTATTTAGTTGTAGAATGAGTGAAATGTCTCTATAAAACCTTTTTCCACTTCTCCTTCCAGAAAATGTGGAAAACTAGGTGACATGAAAAAAATCTCCAACTACAAAATAGATGGAAAGTTAGATGCCATGTGACATCCTTTGTCCCAATACCATGTGACATTGCTTGTAAATGAATGTCTGACCTCTCAAGAATGTTTAAGAGCAATAAGACTGAGTAGTTAGTAAACAAGCTCTGAAGCTATAGCTATCCAAAGGATATTTAAGCTTACAAGGTCTTGTGGAAAGAAGACTGAGGTAAAGAAGTTATTTATTCCCTGTTTCTTCTTCTCAGCTACCACCCCTGGCTTGTGGCATTTAGAGGACTGATATCATCATGCTCATCCACCAGTTATCTTGCTGGCTACCTCTGGCCTTTTGCCTTCCTCAATGCATACACACAGTAGCAGTCATTAAATATTTGTTGAAAGCAATTTATTGTGAGATAACTTTCAAATTCATTTTTTAGTCTAACCTGTCTTATAAAATAGAATCATGTATCTTCTCTAATGAGCTTTGTTTTAATTAGAAGATGAGAATGTCTTTAATTATATTTTATTTTAATATTTATAGGCTGTACCTACCATTGTGTGACCAAAGAAAAGATGTTTCCTGTGTTAGTTATTATATTATAATTTTTCCAAATTTAAAGTAGCCCGAATCATGTTCATGAGGTAGTAAAACATAATTAAGAGTTCAAACTGTGTGATAATAAACCTGGGGATGAAACCTTGGTTTTACCACACTAGTTGTGTGATCCAGGATAAGTTACTTAACCTACCCAAGCTTCAACTTCCATATCTGTATGATGAAATAAAATTTGTTCCTCAAAGAGTTGTCGAGATTAAATAAAATAATCTCTACATATTTAGCATAATGCTAATCCTGTAGTGTGGACTCAATGACTATTAACTATTAAAATGAAAGAGATTTGTATTATTAGTGTAAATTTCACAGTATAAAATTTTTTGCTTTATTAGAAACATCTACAAAAACCTTTTTAGGTTTAACAGGGAAAAAAATGAAATGGCTTTTAAATATACTTCTGCTTTCTTGTATTCTTATCCCAGAATTATAATCACTATAATATATATATTATAAACACTATAATATCATATTATGGAAATATTTGCTTACTTGTGCCCAGCTTTATTAAGGTATAGTTGACAAATAAAAACTATGTGTGTGTATATATACATATATATATGTGCACACATGTATACATTTATATATATATATAATGTACTGTATATATATTGTATTACACAATATATATACAATATATACAATAGTACATCATATATTGTATATACAATATAGACGTATATTGTATATACAATATACATATATGTACATATATATGTATATTGTATATAATATTATATATACTATATTGTATATAATATTATATATACTATATTGTATATATTGTATATATATGTATATTGTATATGCACATATATACATATATGTATATATTATGTATGGTATATATTGTACTGCACAATATATATATTGTACTATACTGTATATATTATATATATACTATATACATTTATATATATAAATATATATATAGTACAATACTTGATGTTTTGATATATATATACATAATGAAATTATCACCACAATGAAGTTAATTAATCTACACATCATCTCACATAGTTATTTTCTTTTCTTCTTCTTCATCTTCATCTTCTTCTGCATCTTTGTCTTTGTCTTCTTTTAGTGTATGTGTGGTGAGAACACTTAAGATCTATCCTCTTAGCAAATTTCAAGTATGCAATACAGTATTATTAACTATAATCATGGTGCTGTACATTATATCTCCAGAATTTAGACATCTTGTCTAACCAAAACTTTGTACCCTTTGACTAATAACTCACCATTTCCCTCTCCCTCTAGCCCTGGCAACCACCATTCAACTCTCTGCTTATGTAGTGTAATTTGCATACCCTGGGACTGACCTATTTTAAATGTACAGTTCGATGATTTTTAGTAAATCTATGCAATCATCATCACATTCTAATGTTTAGGACATTTTCATCACCCCCAAAAGGCCCCTCATGCTAATTTGCAGTCAAGGGAACATTTACTTGTGCAGTGTATTTGAGAATGGTTTCCATTTGGGTACCTTATCTTACTCTGTATAAGACATGTGAATGGATAAGGTCCAGGATGGAGTTGAAAAGTTTTTGAGATGAAAGGGAATCGAGGGACCTCGTTTAGGTATTACTCCATTACACCTTCATAGAGGAGTGAACATGAAAATACTGGAAGCCCTACTAGGCACAAATAGAAGTGACCAGACCCTTGGAAATTAGCAAAGGAATCAGGACAAGTATATTTAGGAATAAGTGGAAATAAGCCATGGAAGGAAATGAAATCACATTGGACTGTGTTTATTTAAAGGTCATATAACAGTCCCTGGAGATTTTTATTAGAGCAAGAATAGGGCTAAGGAAAGGTTGTACGTAGAAAAGAGGTCTTAGGGGCACCTGACTGGCTCAGTCGGTTCCTGGGTTCGAGCCCCTGGTTGGGCTTGCTGCTGTCAGCACAGGGCAGGCTTTAGATCCTCTGTCTCCTTCTCTCTCTGCCTCTCATCTCCTCCCACCCCCCACACATGCATGCTATTTCTCAAATATAAATAAACATTAAAAAAAAAGAAAGGTCTTAATGGTTAAGAAATTGCAGATAAGAACTTGTAAACTGAAAAGTGGGATAGTAGGAGCCACTGTGATCAGAGACCATAGGCAAATTTCATTCGAAGGTAAGTTGAGCTGAAATGAATTGTAGGATTTTTTTTTCCTCTTAATTAGTATCACCTGTCACAGAGGTAATAAATGGCAGAATCAAGTGTACTGTTCAAAACAATGATCCTAAAATTTCCATGAAACTAATATTTTTTAAAAAGAGTAGTTTCAAAGATAAGCATTAATTTAGGCTTTGATCATGTAACTAATTTAATTATGTAAGTGAAGTCCATAGGAGGCAAACAAAATCAAATCCCATTTTCCTTAGAGTTCTTTTCTCTAAGTTATAATTCTATCAAAAAATGGAAAGGATGCATGGGGGAAAGCAGAGAGGTATGTTTTTACCTTCTACAATTTCATGAAGCACATTGTTAAACCCCGTGAAGCCAAAAGGGTATATATATTCAAGTGCACTAAGGTGTAAATTTTCATTTATTATCCACATAGTTTTCTTCTCAGTTAGAACTGAGAGAATGTCTATCCCTCCCTCTGGATTCAAAGATCATTTTTTTACAAGTAGTGCTTGAGTTGGGAAAAAAAAATAAGTGGAAATAGTCCTCAGGTTTTTCTCTGGAGATTTAGTTCTGCCACAGGAGCAGAGGCACATTATTGTATAGCATTTTTCCCTCTATGTTCCTCAATCCTGATCCTCTTCTGCCTCTGCCTCTCTTCCCTGATCTTTTCCTTCCCTTTTTTTCTCCTTGACTGTTCATCATCTCTAACCTATACTCTTCCACGACTCTATTTACCAAAATAGTGGCTTGGTTGGGCAAATGGGTTAAGGAGTGGAGGTTGCAGGGGCATGGAGGAGGAAAGGCACAGATAAGTGGCAGAGCAAGTCCCAGGATCTGGGTGTGGGCAGGAAGCTAAAGAAGCACTTGCTTTATTTCTCTCTCCTCACCTGTCCCCTGCCTCCTTCAACCCTAGGCATAAGCCCAGAATTTCAATGTCTTAGAGTAAGGGCAGAGATGGGAAAACCAATTTTTAGGTAGAAGATGATAGGGGGTTGCACCAGGGATGTTGCAATGAGTGTGGAAATAAGTGATTGAATTCTTTTTTTTTTTTTTTAATTTTTTTTCAACGTTTATTTATTTTTGGGACAGAGAGAGACAGAGCATGAACGGGGGAGGGGCAGAGAGAGAGGGAGACACAGAATCGGAAACAGGCTCCAGGCTCTGAGCCATCAGCCCAGAGCCTGACGCGGGGCTCGAACCCACGGACCGCGAGATCGTGACCTGGCTGAAGTCAGACGCTTAACCGACTGCGCCACCCAGGCGCCCCAAATTCTTTTTTTTTTAATGTTAATTTATTTTTGAGATAGAGAGAGACAAAGCATGAATGGGGGAGGGTCAGAGAGAGAGGGAGACACAGAATCCGAAGCAGGCTCCAGACTCTGAGCCATCAGCACAGAGCCCAACTCGGGCCTCGAACTCACAGACCGTGAGATCATGACATGAGCCGAAGTTGGACGCTTAACCGACTGAGCCACTCAGGCGCCCCAAGAATTCTGCATATGTTTTGAAGGAAATAGCAGAAATTTTCTGGGGAAAAAAAAAAGAAAAGAAAAAAAAAAGAAAAAGGTAAAAGAGGAAGAGAATAGACATACATCACATCGAACGGACTTGCCATGAACTAAGATGGGGAAGCGTGTAGAAAGAGCTGGTTATTGAGAATGAGGAGCAGATAGGGAGTTCAGTTTGGGACATGATAAATTGGAGCTGTCAAGAGGAGAGCTTTTGTTTTTAATTAGAGTTCAGGGAAAAAGGTCTAGGCTAGAGATGTGAACTTGGGAATCTTCACAACTGAAGTATTTAAACCACAAGATTAAATGAAATTACTTAGGAAGGGCCTGGGGACTAAAAAAAGGAAGTGCCCTAAGAAGTGAGCTTTGGAAGGTGCCGACACTGCAAGGTGGGGAGATAAGGAGGACCAGGAAAAAAGCGACCGAGGTGGAATAAACGTAAGAGGATATGATCCTGTTTTGGTTGAATTTTGGTTAGCAATTAGAGTTTATGAATATGAATGTTATTTCACTGAGTGCTTTATTTTACTTTACACCTCCCAAATATGACTTCTCTGGTAACAACACGTACATGCCTCTATGAGTTATGGGGAGGTGTTCTAATTAAACTGATAATAATTAAATAGATACATATTAAAGTGTGTCTATATACAGATAATGCACTTTTGTCCACTGTTTCATCAGTAGAAAAATATTACAAAATTAATTTCAATTTTCATTATCCATGATTTGCTATATCACTTACATCCCATAAAGTATTTTTTGTCCAAGCACATACTTTGTCTTTCTTCTGGTTTTGTCTGATTGATAGTTGATTCAAGTGTTTGGATTCAGTTTCAATTTCAGACCACTATAAAATAGAGTTTAGCTATATACTTTTTATCTCGATAATTAAATTATACTCATAACTTCCCATTTAAAAAGCTATAACTATTAAAATATATGACATGTTTAAAGAGTAAGGCACTGAATAGGTAGAGGAAATTTATGTATACGTAAAATTATTTTGTGGGTGGCGATATTTTTTTTCCCATACCATAGTATTTCACCCTGGACATTAACATTGGCTTTATTGTGGAAAATGAATCTTTCTGCCTCAGTAGGTAAGATGCTCATCATTAGGTGACCTAATTGGGAGCATCAATAACTGCTATGTAACTTTGCTCCAGTGGAGACTGACTTATGAGGAGGGAGAAGGAGTTATGATAATGTCCTACCACCGGGGAGATTGGGGGAGGAAAGGATGAGGAAAGCCGGTATGCTGGGAAGGAAAAGATGAAGGAATGGTGGGGAAAAGTGAGGGGAGGCAGCACTGGTAATGAGAAAGGACCAAAACAACTGGTGCTAGATATAAAGACGGAGTACAAAGATAGCCTTGGAAAGGGTATCATGGAAATTAGAATAAATTAAGAATAAGGAACTTGGAGCTAAGAATAAGAAAAAGAACCTTTATTATTAAGGTCACTGTGTAGCAAGGTCAAGGGGTGTAGAGGGGATTCACAGCCAAACCAATGGCAGCGGTGTCTCTAAAAGTGCTCAGTTGGGGTGCCTGGGTGGCTCAGTGGGTTGAGCATCTGACTCTTGGTTTCTGCTCAGGGCATCATCTCACAGTTTGTGATTTCAAGTCCCGAGTTGGACTCTGGGCTAATAGTGCTAAGCTTGCTTGGGATTCTCTCTCTCTGCCTCTCTCTCTGCCCCTCCCCTGTTCTCTCTATCTCTCTCTCTCTCTCTCTCTCTCTCTCTCTCTTAAATAAATAAAACCTTTTTAAAAAATAAAATAGAAGTGCTCGTCTGTGTCTCTGCATCAGGATTTTCACCGAGATGGTTTTTACAAATGCCACAACCCACTGAGGCAGAATCTCAGTGTTGCCAGGAAATCTGCATTTTTTAAGCAAATGCCCAGACCCTCTCCTCATCTGCAAGTGAATTGTATGCCTGCTCAAATTTAAGGACCACTGAACTAGCAATAGTGGAAAGAACATGTGAGAAATAAATCTGGAAAAGGTATGTAGTAGACTCAACTGGAGAGGAGAGTCTAAAATAATTTGCAAAGCAAGAAATATGTGGAAAACAATAATGAAATTAGATAACATTCAGCAATAAAGTAACAGTGAACTGGCAGGGAAGTATGATATGAGTAAAGAAGGGAGACACTGGGGACAGGAGTCAAAAAGAATGCATGGGAGTAAATTAGGAGAAGCAAGAATGACCCACTCAGGGAGGACAGTTATGTGAAGAGGAAGATGGAAGTCTACACATGGCCTCCAGAGCTCTGCTTTCCAAGAGGTAAGCCGTGCGAGGCCTGTCAGTACCCAGAAGATGACACCAGAAAGCAAATTATGACAGAAGAGCAGATCTGTGTAAAGGGACCACCAAGCAGCTACTACACATTGCTTTCCATGTCAGGCCTGTAGTTAAGTCTCTCTCCACTGTTAGAGGTGCTGGGTATCAAACATCATCCCCATCCCGGTGACACACTAATATCTTAAGATAATCATTTTCTTTGCAAAAATAACACAGAGTTGTTTGATTTCCTACGGATTGTTTTGGATTGAACTTTGTATCCCATCTGAGTACAGATGAGTAAGGGAGACATCCCAGTTCGTGATTTTTGTTAGAGGTCTTAACACATTCCTGCTTGAGATCAGATGAGTTGGAAAGAGTTCTAGATAATTGGCAGGGACAACTGTTTTCTTTCTCTTCCTCACCATTGTTCTTTACCATTTGCTTTAATTTGCATTGAAATATGTACAATAAGTAGTTAAGTCATGTTTTATTTTTAAACTCTCACTTCTGAAATTTAAAAGTCTGTTAGTATAAAATTAAGAGCCAATTCTTCTGTGACACACACTAGCGATGTGTTTCTTAGCCTTCACAAACATGTACCCCTCATCAAATTCTTATCCTAGCTTCTGAATAGTCTAAGCAACCAAGGATTTTTCTTTTAATCATTGAGATCAATCAATCAATCAATCAATGATATGAATAGTCATTATATGTTTACAAAAGGAGTGTTGTCTTCCTGAAGAAACTGGTACTTAAAAATCATTAGCGTGAATGGAAAGGGAGAGTGCTCCCAAGATGTTAGTTTTTCTAACAGATTCTCATATTTCTAAATAAGAAATGGAATTCTGAGAATTTTAACAATTTAACTTGTAAACGTAAAGAAAATAATAAATACTCAACACAGAATGCAGGATGTATGAAAAGTGCTTTGACAGTTGACTGCGGGAGGATGCAAACAAGTTCTGTGAACTTCCCTCTTTTTTTTTTTTTTTTTTTTTTTCTTGTTTGGCTAGTATTTGTTGGGTTTATTTCTTTCCCTGCTGGAATGCCTCCTTTGTCTTTCCTAATCCAAAGTTTCCTTCCTTTTGTGGAATCCTTACCCCCATAGTATGCTTGACTAATTCTTAGATGATGATTATAAAAGTCAGATATTCCTCAGTTGGTAATCAATTTTAAATTTTGTTTTTTACAAGTTAAATGAGAAACTACTAGGAACAAAATGGGTAGAGACAAAATAGCATAATGAAATTTTTATGCTATAAATATTTTTTCTATCCAATAAAATTCTCCATATGCCCACTTGGCATTAATTTGTTTTCTCCCCATTTCTCAGCTATTAAAGTTTACTAACCCTGCCCTACGTATCACAGGGGTGGGGGGAATATAGGTAGTAGTTATTGAATGCTTGCTCTGTATCAGGCACTATTTTAGGCATTTCACATGAATTATGATCAGTCTTACCCACCTCTTAGAAGTTTTGTATATTTATTCCTAATTTCCTGAAGAGGAAACTGAAGCTTGCCTAAGATCACCTAGCTACAAGGGAGCAGAGCCAGGATTTATATTCAGATTGGCCTGAATATAAAGGCTTATACTTCTCACTTGGATACTAATGTGACTTCAAGTTTTCTAGTGATTAACAATAATTTGTTTTGAATATTAATACCTGACATATGTAATTATAAAGAATCTTCCTGGCGGTTGAGCAGAACTGAATTTATTTCACTTAAAAATCTTAGGGTCACCTGGATGGCTCAGTCGGTAAGGGTCCAACTTCAGCTCAGGTCATGATCTCAAGGTTCATGAGTTTGAGCCCACATCAGGCTCTGTGCTGACAGCTCAAAAGCCTTGAGCTTGCTTCGGATTCTGTGTCTCCCTCTCTCTCTCTCTCTGCCCCTATCCTACTCACATTCCATCTCATTCTTTCTCAAAAATAAATAAACATTTAAAAATTTCAAAAAAAAAAACTACAAAAAAAATCTTGGTCTTGAAATTGTCTTGGTTATTTTACCTAAAAAAACTCTTAGGACATCGTAAACTTCTCTTAGAATAGTTCTTATCTGTTCAAAAGGAAGTCATGCTATTTGGAGTTCTGTTTCTCATTTGCCATCTGGTACTGAGAGCTGCAAATTCTTTCTACTTTTTGTGTAACTTGCCTTTATCTTTGTTGTTCCAGTACTGGATACCAGTTTATTTACTATTCACCCGAAAACACAGCCAAAGCAAAAGAAGTTCTCAGCAACATCAATCAACTACAACCTCTGATAGCAACCCATGCGGACCTCCTGCTTAATTCTGCAAGCCAGCATTCTCCAGACAGCCTGAAGAATTCTTTAAAGATGCTTTCAGAAAAAGTAAGATCCAAATCACTACTACAGTGGGGAAAATGAAATACCCAAATCCCCATTGGTGTTGCTTTCTGCATACATTGCCTTTCACAGCATCTGGAAATGTAAAATAGACTAGGTTAAAAAGTAAGCTTCAAAGTATTGCCACAGGATCAAAATGAATTGGCCTCATTCTCTTGTCAAATCTTACTGAGCATTAATTTTTTTTTTTTTATGTAGGAAATGAAACCTGTTATTGGCTGATATATATTTTCTTTTTTTCTTGACATCTTTCATTTTCTTTGGCTCATGGTCTTATTAAGTGAGTTGAATTAGATTTTAAAAATTATTTTCCTCTGGTGATCAACTAATTTTTATGCATATGAAGCTATACATTTGAATAGGAATGTCACCTCATTTGAAAGTACCACTTTGGGGGCGCCTGGGTGGCGCAGTCGGTTAAGCGTCCGACTTCAGCCAGGTCACGATCTTGCGGTCCGTGAGTTCGAGCCCCGCGTCGGGCTCTGGGCTGATGGCTCGGAGCCTGGAGCCTGTTTCCGATTCTGTGTCTCCCTCTCTCTCTGCCCCTCCCCCATTCATGCTCTGTCTCTCTCTGTCCCAAAAATAAATAAAAATGTAAAAAAAAAAAAAAAAAAAAGAAAGTACCACTTTGATGTGGATTCTTATCAGTGGCATGGGGTAATTCCTCTGCTTTGGTTTGCTTTCTACAACACTATCTACTGGGAGAAGGTTTTAAATATTTCCAAAAATACTAGCTCTTGTTTGTAATGTAGTGGGACCTAAGCCGAATTTTTCTTTCAAAGGTGACTTCCCCCAGTATATACAAAGAGAAGAAGTAGTCTGGCATAAGGTAAATCATCAACATCAACTTTCATAACTAATTAGGGCAGCTGAAAAGTACAGAGAGAACCAAGATTGAAAAGACAAATTGCAGCTTGATTTTAAATGTAAAACCGGGTGTCCTGGAGTCCAATTCCAATACACTTATCCTTAACCTTCACATTCTGAGGACATCTTGCAGTTTATTATGAGATACTTCCAATAAATATGCCCTTGAAGAAACTGAGAAGAAACAAAATTCTCATGGTATCATTTTAGAATAAAACAAGTATAGTTTTTCATGTCCCTAAAGAACAGATTGATGGAAACTTGGGTATTATATATGTATATATTTTTTATTCAAATATGTCAATTTATGGGGCGCCTGGGTTATGCGCCCATAACTTTATGACTTATATTATTTCATTTAATCTTCAAACTTAATTTTCACATTGTGAGCACATATTTACTCTGCCTCACAAAGGAAAATGATTAAGGCTCAGAGAAGTTAAAAAGATGTATGAAATCACACAGCTAGATGCAAACAAAACCAAGATTCAAACCCAGGTCTGGTTGACTCTTGAATGGAAAATCCTTCTGATATCCTATGGGTTATATATGTGTTTTGACACTTCTTTTTTAAAAATTTTTAAACATTTTTCATTAGGCATACTTCTCAGTAATACTTAAGTATCTTAATGGTCGATAAGTATGGCTAATAGTCAATAAATATGTTAGGACTAGAAAAAAAAAGGGAAAAGAGGGGAGTGTTGTATATAGTAAAATAATATAATTTCATTTGAGTTGATTTCTTTTTTTGATTTGCAGATGATAGGAGGTTTTTCTGGGCTCACTTAAGCAGAAAATTTTAGCAAATGGCACATCACTGCAGTGATTACAGAGCAGTATTTATATTCTTCCTGTGCATTGGGCCAGGGATTTGTCATTTCATACATCATTCACACCTTGCTGCAGTGATTGGGGAGAGGGATGGAACAGGGTATGTATTTTCTCCTTTAACTCAGCATTGCTCCCAAATTTTACCCTATGTTTTTCTACTGAGTAGACAAGCTTCACCTACTTATAAGTCTGTCAAACTTTGAAATCAGAGGGATCTTTTTTTAAGTTTGCAAGCCATGCATTACTTTAAGAATTTATGCCTGGAATTTCAAAGAATTATCTAAGTTAACAGAGTTTTGCATAATCTATGGAGGCAACTAATAGCTTACAGTTTAAAATAAAGTATGATCCGCGAACTTAGCATAAAAGATAAATAGTCTCAATATTTAATATTAGAATATTTAGCTTCAAATATTTTGGGGTTTTATTGTTGTTTTAAGATTTTATCTGTAGGTAATCTAAACCCCCAATGTGGGACTCAAACTTATAACCCCAAGATCAAGAGTTACATGCTCTATCCCCTGAGCCAGCCAGGCACCCCTAAAACATTCTGTTTTTAAGATCAGGGTCTTGCACACTGTGGGTCAGAGCATAAAACGTTTCTCTATTATTAGTCCCCTTGTTTCTTTTATTGAATCTGAACTGGTATGTTTAGAAAATAAGTCATTCGGTTGTCTCTGGAGCTCATTCATGTAGCATATTCAATAGGAATTATCTATGTTCATATGCATCAGGGGAAGTCCAAGCCCAATATGGGAGAGTTCTCTGTATTGACTAAGGAGGCTGTGTAGGGCTGAGGGAAGCCCATGCGTAGTATAGTAGAAGGCATTCAGTTGTTTTTTAATGAGATGGAATCTCTCCTGTTAGGTAACATGTAGCTTCTGGAGATGATAGCAATGGACACATTATCAGATCAATTTATGCTCAGAGTCTGGGGATGGAAGCAAAGGACAACAGAGAGATCCAACTGCATATTGAATCTCAGAGGAGCAATATTTGTAGATCCAAGGTCAATTCACATCATCTCTACTGTTAATTATAACCAAGACTAAGACTAAGGCTCACCAGCAAAATTCCATTCCTCTAAACATTTATTGGTGGAGAAAACAAACAAACACAATTTATGAAAAGTAAAAATATTTACTGAATTCATACTAATTACACTAGGTGCACAAAATGGAATAAGAAAGGTCTATTCTTGTTCTTCCCAAGAGATTCAAAGTTCTTGAGATAATGGTTATGATGCTAAGGATGATGACAATAATAACTAACATTTATTGGAGGTTTAAAAACTGTGAGTGAGACATTATAACAACATTTTACAAGTCCATGAGGTGGGCACTATTATTTTCAACATTTAATCTTTCTAATCCTATGAAATAGGTACTGTTTTTTTTTTAACATTTATTTATTACTGAGAGACAGAGAGACACAGAGTGTGAGCAGGGGAGGGGTAGAGAGAGGGGGACACACAGAATCTGAAGCAGGCTCCGGGCTCTGAGCTGTCAGCACTGAGCCCAATGCGAGGCTCGAACTCACAAACTGTGAGTTCAAGTTGGTCGCCCAACCAACTGAGCCACCCAGGCGTCCCATGAAATAGGTTCTGTTAGTGTCCTTATTTTATAAAGTAGAGGAAACCGAGGTACAGAAATATATATAATGCACCCAAAATCACACAACTTGTGAGTCTAGCTCCATATGTTGTGAGCTTAACCACTATTCAATATGGTCAAATGTTCCATGAGTTCCATGATGGACACTTGTGTATATGATTAAAGAAACAAGTAAAGAGATCAGAGTGGGAATAGGAAAGATAAAACTGAAATTCTGTAAGAATAAGAATTTTCTAAAAATTTGTCATGTCCTAATGTGCACAAGTGTAATTAAATTGTTCTATTTTTTTAATTATTAGTATGCCTTCTTATGGATGACTGGGTTTGTTCCTTGCATATTAATTCATGAAAATAATAAAGAAATTATTTAATCTTATGATATAGGGTCATAAGAAAAGGAAAACTGAGTTTATATGAATAATTTTAACAGAGAAGACAAAGGATAGGCCAAATTTTTAACATAAGATCTGAAAGGTTAATAATAGAGTGGGTTAAAATGTATTTTCCTTTTTGCTAGACTGAAAGTATGCAATACTATGAAAAATAAAAGGGAGAAAAAAGTAATGTGACTAAATTTGAACTGAAAAAATAAGGACTTAAGAGATATAGGTATCTATCTCTCACAGCTTAGATATATGTGTGACATCAACTTTAAATGCTCATCGCATTCTCTATCCATAGAGATGGAGAGATCTTGTGTAGAAAATCATTATTATTCTTGCTCATCAAAAAACAATATTGAGCACTTAATTGTGTGTGGTATTGTACTAATGCTGTATGACAAATGCTACATAGACACGGACCTTAACTTTTATAACCTAAAATTTAAAAGAATGGGGTGTTTCACATTATGAAAATTGCTAGATGGTAAAAAAACAACAACAAAAGGATTTTGTTGCTAATATTAGAGGCTATGCTCACAGTATATTTGAGAAAATCTCACAACTTCTAATTCCTAGTGTCCTTTAACATAATATACTGAAACATCCTGTGTATTCCAAAAGCGAAAAACAAAAACAAAAACAAACAGCAGTAACAAAAACAACAAAAACATTTCAGTCTAACATTTAACTCAGGGTACTCTTAGAAATGTTCTGGTTGCCTTGTTTTGTTTTCTTAATTTTGTTTTAATGACAATACCAGGAAGCCAGTATACTAAGAAGTTGAAGATATAAATAATATATTGATTACTTAGATACTGAGAAGGAATTTTTACTTCTATTTACTTCAGTCACTCCTAGATCTATCTCAGTTCCAAACTAAACAGAACTTAATGAGTAGAGGTTCTTTTCTTTGCTTTTTTTTTTATAGTTGGTGAAAGTATACATGAATGTATATAAAAGTATAAATGAAGATGAAATTTCATGATAGAACTCCTATTTCTTCTTCTTATACTCCTCGTTAAATGGTAAACATTTCATTGATGAGATAAGCATATACCAAGCAAACAATTAAGCAGGAATATATGACCCACAACCAGAAGAAAAATCAAGCAATAGAAACAGACCCAGAAATAATAGAGATGATGAAATTAGCAGATAAGGACCTTACAACAGAAATTATAAATATAGTCCATATATTTAGGGAAGCAGAGAAACACACAAACGGGATGAAGAGGAAAATGGAAGATTAAAAAAGAATAATACAGAAATAAGAAAAATATAAAATATAATCTTTGAAATAAAAACATGTACTAGGTAGAATTAGCAGATGAGTCACTTCAGAAGAATAAATAGTGAATTTTCAAACATAGTATTAGAAACTATTTAAATGTAGTACAGAGATAAAAAAGATGTAAAAACATAAATAGAATATGAATGACTTATCCAACAATACCAAGAAGTCTAATATGCATTAATCAGAGTCCTAGAAGAAGCAGAAAGGAAAATAGAAAAATACTTGCTGAAACGATGATGGAAATTCTTCAAAATTTAATGAGAAAATGAAACTATAGATCCAAGAAGCTCAATGTACTCTAAGCAGAATAAACATTAAAAAAAATGCAGGTACATCATCAAACTACTGAGAAACAGAGATAAAGTGAAAATTGAGGGGGAAAAGGCACATTATCTGCAAAGGAACATATAACAGAATTATTCACAGGCTTATTAGATGGTCTTATAGAGTAACATCTTCAAAGTACTGATATACACACACAAACTATAATTCCTTATCTACAGAAGATATCTTTCAAACATAAAGATGAAATAAAGACCATTTGGACAAATAAAAACTGGGAGATTTCATAGCAAACTTGTACTACTACAAATTTTAAAGTAAAGTCTTCAGGCCAAAGAAAGTGATAACATGGGGGGGGAGGTGGGAATGGATCTACACAAGAATAAAGAGTACCAGAAATGGTAAGTATGTAGACAGATATATTTTTAAAAAACCAAACTTTAATTTACTTAAACATATTTACTCTTTAAAATGAAAATAATACTGATTGTATTCTGTGGTTAGTAACTTTCTAGGGTAAGCATAGCTATCAATATAATGGAATAGAGAATCTAGAAATAGACCCACACATATATGTTCAAATAACCTTAGAGAAAGGGCAAAGAAAATTCATTGGGAAAATGATGTATTCTTAACATAAAACTCAGGAACAATTCGATATCCATATGTAAAAAAAAAAAAAAAAAACTTTCCTTATCTTTACCTCACATATCTATAAAAATTAATTCAAAATAGAGCATAAATCTTAATATACAAGCTAAAAGAAAGAAGCAAACAGACAAACTTCTAGAAGACAACATAGGAAAAATTTTTTGTCATCTTGGATTAGGCAAATATTTCTTGGAACACAAAAAGTATGAACCAATAAAAGAAAACACGTGACATATAAGGCAACATCAAAATCAAAAACTTTCATTAAAGTTTTCAGGAGACATTCAGATGACATTATTAAAAAGTGAGAAGGCAAGTCTGGACTGAGAAAATATTTGTAAACTATGTATCTTACAAAGGAAATCATCAGAATACATAAAGTATTCTTATACTTTAATAATAAGACAAGTGGCTTAATTTAAAATGGGCAAAAAAATTGAAATGATGTTTCATCAGAGAAGATATATGGATGGCAAATAAACACACGTAAAGATGCTAATCATCATTTGTTTTTAGGGAAATACAGATTTAAACTAAAATGAGGTAATACTAACTACCCACTAGAATAGCTGAAATCAAAAAGGTTAAGCATATGAGGAGTTGGGGAGGATATGAAATGACTGGAACATTCATATATTACTTACATAATTACTTGCACACTTTGAAAAACAGTTCAGCAGTGTCTCATAATGTTTATATAAATATATATAATAAATATAAATGTGTGTTTATATATATGTTTATATATACATTTGTTTATATATGTATATGATCTAGCCATTTCACTCCTGGTTATTCACCCAAGAGAAAGTCTCTTTTGTAAGTTGGAAGGTCGTTAAGTGAGGAAGGACTGGAGACATGCTTTGTGAAGATGATCCTCATAGAATAGAGAAGCTGAGCTAGACAGTGGATTTGAATTATTGGACATTATTGGGCATTACAAAATGTCAGCATTCCTCTTGGGGGAGCTTGCTAAAAATACAAATTCTGACTCAGCTGCTGGGCTGGGACTCAGATGTCTACATTTTAATATTAGTGACCTTGAAGAACATCCCATAAAACAAAGCATTAGCTTAGGAAAAATAAATCAATCAGTAAGGAGACTATGGAAAGTATCCACGTGGAATGTAGAAAGGATCTTAACTGGGACTAGCTGTGGACATAATCTTTGAAATTACTGAAAAAGTATAACTTGTAGAAATTAATGACTAATCTAGAAGATGAATATTGCTGAAGATGATCCAGACATTTGGGCGCTGAGTTGCTGCATAATGATGACACCACACAGTTTGAAAAGCTGGGAAGAACACATTTATTGAAAACACTTGAGATCAGGCTGTGACTTCTAACCTTGAAAGACTTTCAGGTGGAAACAGGTGACAGTACTGGTTCAAGAGGTGGATAGAGATGGATTTTAGAGACTGTGGCATAAAGAGGGTAGTTGAAGCTATGGGGAAATGTGTTATATATCTAATGGGAAAAAAAAAATGCTTTCAAGAAAGTGGTTTAAGGTCCCTTAGGATTTGTTTACCATAGTTTGAGTGAGTCTGGGATGTTGAGTCAACAAAGGAAACTGAAAAGATCATTCAAGAAAGGGGAGCATAAATAGAAGAGTTCACAGTTTACAGTGAACTGCTATGAGGTTTCATAGGTAAGCATTGTAATTTTGTGCAAACTGGAGAAAAGTTGTTATGTGATTTAGCCAAGGTCAAGTGCATAATTTGTATGATCTGCCCAGATGTCAAGTAACTCTCCTGAAGGTTCAGTGTTCTTTTCTTTAGGGAATGTAGAAAACATACATATTTATGTACTAATTCCAGAGTATAGCGCTATTGCCCTATGCAGTAATTAAAGTATATCAAAATTTTAAAAATAAACAGACTTATTGTAGTGATAGTGTTGCAATATATTCAAAAATTGAATTCTTATACTGTACATATGAAACTAATATAATATTATATGTCGAGCATATCTAATTTTTTTAACGTTTATTTATTTTTGAGAAGAGAGAGACAGAGCATGAGCGGGGGAGGAGAAAGAGGGAGACACAGAATCTGAAACAGGCTCCAGGCTCTGAGCTGTCTGACGCAGGGCTTGAACTCACGGACGCGAGATTATGACCTGAGCCGAACTTGGGTGCTTAACCGACTGAGCCACCCAGGCGCCCCAAGCATATCTAAATAATAATCAAGCGATATTAGATAGGGACCATGCAGGTGATGAAAGTAAGAGAGGCTAGTTGGGTGCAAAATAATAGGGAATGGTAAGGTCGGGGGAAAAAAATAAACAGGATTCTTTTTTGTCATATACATGACTACTAAAATAATAATCACCTGTTTATGTCATTGACTACTTCTGTCTTGCAGGTGGGGTTAGGCATCGCTTTGAATTTTTTCATCGAAAAAAAGCTTTTAAATAGTATGAGACTTTGATTAATTTGTTGAGACCTCTAGTTAAAAAGGGTAGTTTTAAATAAGCATATTCCTAACTATTCCTCTGCCCTTAATATTTAGGAACCTAGGAAATTCATCCCCAGAAGAAGTAATTTTACTGGTTTTATACTTGTAGATAATTCTGTGTGTTACTTTGAAGAACATTTGCATGAGAACATGAATTGGAAAAATGTCAGGAAGGCAAGAAAACATTTCATTTTTAAGATACCATTTCTTTCTCTTTTTTAATATCAAACAAATGAAATGATCCACCTTAGGTACAGAGTTTATGCTTTTTTTGCTATATTATTAAACTGTTTTAAATAAATTGATTTGCCTACCCTTATGATAACATGTAGACAGCCTTTTTCCTTTCATTTAATGCAATATGAGCAGAGTCAGAAAAGGAAAAAGGTTTTCAGTACTTTGAGTCAATAGGCAACTCCGCATCCTTCCCATGACTTTGAACTTCCTTAGTGTCATCTCTGTTGCAAGAACAGCAGCATACAGATGTATTGGAATTGAGTGATTACATTAATCCCTTCAAGCTAATTTATTTGAGTGTAAAACATCAGGATCTGCATTGGTCTACATTTACTAAGTAGTGCTAGTCGAGAAAATTTCCAGGTCATATGGATATAGTAATGGAATTTTGGCTATTTTCTATCAAAGTGCAATTCTCTGCAAAAGATCATGGCTATTCATAGAGTTTCCAGTCAGATGAATTTTCCAATATAGACACAAACTGTTTCTATAAGATTTTGTGTGTTCATCCAGCTACCCCCCCCCCCACCAAGAAAATTCTGGGTTGTAAAATTGCACGAATCTACTGTACTATCTTTCATGTCTTTGGTGATAAATCAACTCAAATGAGATTTGAATAAATGAAGTGGAATCTCTGTGCATGCATGCAATGGGAAGAAAATGATGGCAATTATAAGAACTTTAGATTTCATTGGGTGTGAATATATATTCAGCTACATAGTAATTAGGTGATGTTATGGAGACTGGAGCTGTAGTAGCAGGAATTCAAAGAAGGCAAGCTGTTTTGCTCTAAAAATAAGTCAAAAGAATTTATTGAATCTATCAATAGAGAAATAGTTTAGTTAAGCTGAATGGAAGTAAATTTGCATTTTTAAATATTTAAATTCACATTGATGGATCTATCCAGGCTCTATGAAAATTATGTAAATAACATGTTTCCCTATTTTGTTATAACTATATTGCCTTGTGTGAGTACTGTCTAGCTACATTTTTCATCAGTATTTTTTTTGTATTGTTCATTTTCATTTTAACACTTCATTGTGAACATCAATTAATGCTTCTTTTTATGCCTTTTCACTATAAGCTCCCTTTTCATTTTGTTTTCCTAAATTATTACCAAAATATTTTTCAATATTTTATTCTTGTGTATCCTTTTTTAAATGTTTCTTGTCTACTTACCTTCAAAGTGCTTTCAATACAACCAATAGATTAAAAGAGCATTTAAAAACATCAGTAAAGTTTTACAGTGAAGATAGTTACACTGACAATTGTAGACGTGATTAATTATAGAAGCAAGTAGATGTCCAAAGCGCTTGAGGAGCTTGGGTTAAGGAAGAAAGGGGGGAAGGACAGAAGCATGCAGGTGATGGGTTGATAGGTGGGGTGGAGTATGGGGAAAAGCTACTGAATTTGTTAGAAAACTATGGCTTTGTTCCCTTTGTGTTACTGGTAAGCAGTCTGTTCTAGGACAGGACACCACTCTTCCTTTTTAGTTTCTTTACCTGGTTAATGAGAGGTCTGACTTTAAGGTCTTATGCAACTGTAGAATTTCATGATCTATTGCAAAGACTTAACTATGTAGTCCTATTAGCATATGTAGTCTTATTAACATAGTCTTATTAGGCAATTGTTTTGCATGGGGTTTAACTGGTTTTCTTTAATTGCTGACACAACAGGGGTTTTTAAGGGATAATTTAGTAACCATTTGTTAGACATGGCACTGTTGAATGCATATTGAAAATACGCCAGTAAATGATTACCTTGAGTTACAGTGATGGTGAAGTCAGCATTACATCCAAGTGTCTCATGAAATGGTGATATCAAGTATTATTCAAAATAATGCTATGATTTAAAGGGCTTCTTCTCAACAGATTACAATATGTGATTGTGTTAGCAATATGAGTCAATGTTTGAGTTACTACTCTATTCTGAATGAATAGATTGTTAGACCACATGCATGTTAAGTGTAGTATAATACAGAAGATCAATTACTGCATCATCCAGTATAGTACAGGGTGAAGCTATTAAACATTTCATCAGGAAATTGCAAAGTACTGTTGTAAAATTCTTTATTGTTGGGAAGCTGTCATTTCTATAGTACTTACTAGGTATTTACCACCAGCTTGTAAAATCTACCATAGCAAGTTTCACAGCAGCCTCATTAACATTGAGCATTACTGAAACCATTTGGTGGAGGAGACAGTTTAGGAGTCATGATAAGGAATAAAAGTCAAATATTTTCATGGGAAAACTGCCTATACCATCTCTACTATTGAAATCTACTCAGGATGCTAAAAAGAAAAAAAAGGTTTCCTGCCTCTATTTTTAAAGATACATATTCCTTTCTTTAGACTTTCACTCTGTTTAAACTATAGAATATACATAGTCTGATCACATTTTCTTTTAAGGTGCATTTGGAATTACTTGAAAGGTGCAGCAGGTAGACAGTGTTCAAATGATTATCTCTAGTGAAATTCATCTTCAAAGATAGAATTTAGAATTAAAAGAGAGGGGGCTGAGGAGACAGCTGGTGTTTATAGTACCCACAGAACCTCAGCATTAACTTTTAGAACAGGAGGACTCAAGACCTTGGCATCATCCCAAAACTCAACTATTTTCATTGATTGGTATGAATCATTTTCTCTCTCTGTCGCCTGTACTTTTTCCACCATGCACACCACTTATGTGCCAACAAATCTGCGGTTGACCTTTTCATAGCTCTATGCTGAGATGCCTACCATGGTGTTTCTAATCCTTGTCAATTTCTTTCCAGACAGAGCTTTTTGTACATGCCTTCAAGGATCAGTTGGTAAGAAGTGCTCTTTTAGCCCTCTACACTGCCAGGCCAGGAGGTGTCCTTAAGAAACCACCCTCTCCTAAGAACAGCACAGAGGAGAGCTGTCCCCAGGACCCACCCCCACCGATGAGAAGGCAGGACTCCATACCACATCATTCAGACTATGATGAGGAAGAGTGGGTAAGTCTCTTGCACATCGCTTGCCTCCTGATGTTTAGTCCTGAGAAGTCAAGCAAGAAAGATCAGAAATCTCTCCTCTTCATCAAAACAAGTTGGAAAGCAGTCCTAATACAGATTGTGGATAAATAGGCAACATTTTTCCTTGGGGAAAAATTATAAATGGAAGTCTTATTCCTGATCACATTTATTTGGCATAAAAATTTATAGTTACATAATACATAAATTATATATAAATATAAATATTTATATATATATAAATATAAATATATTATATATAAAAAAATAAATATATATATATATATATATATATATATATATATAAAACCAAGATGTCATTAAAGCAAAGATGCCACAATTACATGACCTATAATACTTTTCTGTATTTATTGCCAAGGTAATATGAACTATTAAAATTGTGTTTTTTAGAAAAAGAGTAAAAAATCACTTATAATCCACTACTTCTTGCAAATATTTTCTTACTGCAATCTGGTGTTTTAGTTCTGGACGAACTTCAAAAGACATTCGCGTTTACATAGCGGTAGGCATAGAGATCTCTTAAATCCTTCTTGTTCATGATTATATTTAAAAAAATATGTTGTCCAGATGCTCTGAAATTGGCAAAAGGATGGCCACATAAAAGCATCTGAAAAAATAGCTAGTATAGGCAAAAAAAAAAAAAAAAAAAAGCTAACATGATAATAGAAACTCTAGTTGGACAGAATAAAAGAAACATGAAGGTGCTGGCTAAAGGGGAGCAGTGTTATTCCTGAATTAATACATATTAATTATCCAAGAACAAAGTATGTGCATATCACACATACAGAAGAAAGCTCTTTACTGTATCATAAGTTTAACCAAGAAAATAATATGCTAGCCATGTTAGATGTTAAACAGTTAATGATTACTTTTCCTGCCATCCTAGAATTTAAGAGCGTTTGGGGAGTAAATTATTTGAAAGGCCCAGGTCTCTCAAAAAAAATTGCTGTCTGAAGGGCTGTGAAAGTGATGGCTGTTCTATCTTTTGATAAAACTTCTATCACAGGAAAGACAGAGCTGGGTTCCTAGAAGTAAATGCTGAATAAGTATTTGTTGCTGCTGATTAAGATTGCGCTTCTCCCACTGAGAAGTTTTCAGAAGAGCAAATCTAATATTTCTCCTTTTTACCTTCACTTTCTTCTTCAATTTATTCACAGCTCCAAGGCGTATGTACCTCTTAACCTCTCTGAAGTTCAATTTTCTCAACTGTAAAGTGAAAATAACAGTACCTGTTCTGTTTAGCTCCTTGGGTGGTCATGAGATAAATGATTTACCTGTGCAATAATGCCCCATTATGTGGGAAGGCCTGGAAATGCATTGTATTACTTTAGTATTGTTGCTATATGTTTTCTTTTTTAAGATGCATAAATTATATAATCTTATTATGGAGATTAATACTATCTCTTAAAGTAAATGGGGAAACTGGATCTATCATAAAATGTGTGTTGTAAATTTTAAAGAGTTTGAGTAAATATAGAAAAGAACTTGTATTTTATTGAATTAAACATATGATGTCAACCTTATGACAAATAGGTACCATTTTTATATTATGTCAAGTAAAAATTTTGAAGTTGGGTATCTTCTGTTTTTATAATTTTCACCTTGCTTTGTTATGCAAATTCTCCTCCACACCTTGCCATTCTCCTGCTCTTGGAAAGTGTCCCTCTCCATCCCTCCCTCCTTATGTCCTTTTCTTTAGATAATTTTTGAGACCTTCTATATTGTAGGTGTGTGTGATTATTATTAGTGGTTCACTTGTTTTGTTATAAAGATGATGAAAATTGAGCATGTTTATATTCCAAAAGCCATTTGAGAAGCAGATAGGTGATGAATGGTAGAGTGAGGTTTTTTTCTCCATAAAGAAGAGACTCAATTCTAGCATACAGGTGGAAGGCAGTCCCGGGCAGAAATGGGCTCTTCTGCTGAGACTATGAGGAGAATATAAGGATCAGTTTCACTTTTTTGAGGGTAGGTGAGGCTGGATGGCTTCTTTTTTGTTTGCTTAAAATATTTTTCTAGCTATATTGAGATATAACCAACATATAATATTGTATTAGTTGAGTTGAGATAATGAGTTGAGAAATAATTACCATACTAAATTAGTTAATATATAAGATTTTTTTTGTTGATGAGAACTTTTAAGATCTACTCTCTTACAACTTAACATGTACAATACTGTGTTGTTAACTATAGTCACCATGCTGTGCATTACATCCCCATGACTTATTATCTTATAACTGGAAGTTTTTGTACCTTTTGACCCCTTTTACCTATTTGCCCTACCACCCTGAACCCTCACCTCTGGCAACCACCAACCTGTTGTCTGTTTCTGTGAGTTTGTTGTTTGTTTTTAGATTCCACATATAAAAGAGATCACACAGTATTTGCCTTTCTCCATCTGACTTATGTCACTGAGTTTAATGCCTTCAGGGTCCATCCATGTTGTTGCAAATGGCAGGATTTCCCTCTTTTTGTGGCTGAATGATATTTCGTATATTTACCACATTTTCTTTGTCCATTCATCTGCCAGTGGACACTTAGGTTGTTTCCATATCTTGGTTATTGTAAATAATGCTTCAGTGAATGTGCAGGTACTGATACCTCTTTGAGATTGTGATTTCATTTCCTTCAGGTATATCCATCCTCAGAAATGGAATTGCTGGATCATATGGTTGTTCTAGTTTTAGTTTATTGAGGAACCTCCATATTGTTTTTCAGTGGCTGCACCAATTTACACTCCCACCAAACCACCCAGGGTTCTCTTTCCTACACATCCACACCAGCATTTGTTATCTCTTATCTTTTTGATGATAACCATTCTAACAAGTATGAGGTGATATGTCATTGTGGTTCCCTGATGATTAGTGATATGGAGCACCTTGTCACATACCTGTTGGCTATTGTGCGTCTTCTTTGGAAAGATGTTTATTCAGTTCCTCTGGCCACTTTTTAATTTTTTTTTTCTGTTGAGTTGTGTGAGTTATTTATATTGTTTGGATATTAATGTGGGTGCTTTATTTTATCCTTAAAGTAGAATCTTGTACAAAGAGAAGGGGAGGAAGAGGATAGGATGAGGAAATGGGTAAAAGTTTCAAATTGGCACCCCAAAGACAATGGGTAGAGGTGCTTACTAGCAACACTTAGAAAAATTAGGAAGAATTCCAATCCTTGCTATGGGCCATTCAGGGTTGCATTAGACGTCCGTATGGTTGTTGGCTTATCCTTTATTATTCTTTTTGGAATACTTTAGTCTCTTGACACTAGGAAAAAGTCTTACTGATTTTTTTTTCTTCCAGTTTATGTGGATGTGTCTTCTCAGTTTCTTGGGTGTTTTGGTTTCCTTCACAGACAAAAGGGTAGGATAATAACAAATATCTGTATCTCTCTATCTCTTTTCATATAATTTCTGAATTTCTTCCAGAACACACTGTTTCTAGAAAGTATATGAATACTTTGTCTAAATTTACCACAATTATGAGGAAAATCTTTCCCACTCAGAAAAGTTGCTTCTCTCTCCTCCTAATGTAATTTACCACTATTTGCAAGTGTAACCAAGTTTGGTTGTTATATAACATTCTGATTGATTTTCCATAGCAATTACTTCCTATTGAGAAGATACCTTTGTTAAAAGATAGAAATCCCTTATTTAAAAAATAATTACCCAAGTCGTAGCCATTTAACATTCTTTTCAAAGCTTTATATAAATTTGAAAAGATGAGGGGTGCCTGGGTGGCTCTGTCAGTTAAGCATCAGACTCTTGATTTCAGCTCAGCTTATGATATCATGGTTGGTGAAATCAAGCCTTGCATCAGGCTCTGTGCTGACAGAGCAGAGACTGTTTGGGATTCTCTTTCTCCTCTCTCTCTGCCCCTCCCCTGCTTGCTCTCAAGCATGTTCTCATTTTCTCAAAAGAAATAAATAAAGATAAGATACGATAAGATAAGATAAAAATTGAAAAGATGAGTAAATCCAAACAAATGTAGCTAATTGAAAATGCCCTTAGACATTGTGCTATTAAATGAATTAGAATCAAAACTTTGTGTACCATTTTTCTTAGTTAATTGTTAGAAAAGTTTCAACACTAATCACAAGTCTAATAAACTTCCTGAAATAATTCAGTGTTTTATGTTAATTTAGTTAGGGTTCTGTGGTATATGAAGGTATTCTCTGGTCACTTAGGTTGGTTTAGGTTTGCACATAAGACTACAGTACCTCCATTTTTTAAAAAGCATTTTATTTAATGTCTTATAATGACTAGTTTTAACAATTAACTTGAACAGCTGCATTTAGCATCTTATAATAAATATTGGAAACTAAATATATACTAGTAAATTACTCTTGAATTCTACTCTGTTGATACATGTAAAAACCTTTCTTTTTGAGGTTAGAAGAGAGAATATTAATTCTAAGTCAGCAGTTCTCTTTTCAACCTGTTTTATTGGCAAAATTAATGACATATGAATCTGGATAATAATTATCTAGTCAATATGGAAGAGATTGAAACTAAAATGATCATGGACCAAAAAAAGTGTCTGTTATTTGCTGAATTGTACTTATTAAATGATTGAGTGCTTTAAAGATTTATTTTCCTGAAAAATTAGTAAACAATTAAACCCAAAGGAATGTTGGGATTTTATGGCAATCTGTGCAAAGAAATAGACTAATATGACATTCTTCATTTTTTTAGCTGGTAAAAATGACATATTGCTTTTCTTTCTCTTTATCTCTACAACAGATGCTTCTAGCAGCTGGGATTCCAAGATTAGTTTGTCCAAAATATGAAAGCATGTCATCCAACTAAAGTATTAAGTTGACCCAGTTTTTGTGGCTTCCAGTAATTATACTATTCTCTAGAACAGTGTGATTTAACTTCAACATTACTACACTGATGGGTTCAGGGCTAAATCTGTCTACCCTCATTCAAAAATTGTTAAAAACAAAATAAACTTCTGATCATTTATATTATGTTTCATTCCAGCAAAGAGCAGAAGTAAGAAAACTATTCTTATTACTTAGCCATATCCCAAACCCATTTTTTAATTGAACTAAATTTCTATATCAGGCAACTTTTCAGCATCCAAATTACCCAGTTAATTCCCTTCTTCATGTTGTAAATGTAAATCAAATTTTAAATTTTCAGTCCATGCTTAAACTAGGGAAACATTTGTTATGCCTTCTATGGTAAAATATGTTTATGTCACATGAGCACAGATGATCCACACTTATCTATAATACATTTTCAATAATGTTATAGATTATAGAAGCAGTAGCATAAATTTACAGTAATATTTATGTTGGACATAGTGTTAATAAATTCCATATATAACCTGAAAAAAAATTGTGGTTTCTCTGTAGGTCAGTATTCCCAAAGATTGCATTTTGGAATGAGATTTACATAAACCACTTTCTGATTTGTTCTTTACATACCACTTTCTGGTATGTTCTTTACCACCATCTCACAGTCTATTTTGTACTACAACTTTCTCAAATGATGTCTGGATCAAATATGAATGCTTAAGCCTGACAAGAGTATTGATAGAGCTATTTATATTGCCATAATTAGTAACTGTAAGCATACATAGTTGCAAAATATTACTATTGAGGACAAAACACACTTATCCAGCAAAATACCCCCAACAAGCAATCTGCAGTGATCTGTGTTCTCAACTTCACTTGCCATCTTCTGTCTCCAACGTAGACCTTATCTCTAGGAAAAATAGTTCAGGCTGTGCATAATGCAGAGGTACCTATGCAAATTAATAATTCAAAAGATACTCTGTTCAGTTCTCTGGCTGGCTAGAATTATTTTATGTGAAACCACTAACCTGATCTTGATAAGAAGGAAATAAATCTCGTTCTTCAGAGATAATTAATTCTTATAGACAACTCGACCACTAATTTAACTTTCCTAAAGCAGTACCTTATAACTTAGTTACCTGAATGAATAAAATCCCCACTAAAGTATGGCCGTTTATTTCAAAATTTTATGTTATAGGTAGATGGATATAAAATATGCATTCAACTCCAAAACATTTTGTGTAATAAAGCATTATTCTTGCATCTTGTGATCACACAGCCTCATGAACACTGAATTATAATCATTTGTGTGTGTGTGTGTATGTATATATATATATATATATATATATATTTCTTCATGTATTCATGGTCTTTATAAGCTCCTAGGGGGCAAAGTCAGCTTCATGTTCACTGTTGTACTCCACAGTTAGCAGACCATCTGCACAGAAAAGGTGCTCATTACTTATTTGTAGAATATATTAATGACTTTGAAATTTGCCCTCAAATTATTCTTGTTTACCTTCTTATTTTGGAATATGGAATATTCAACTTTAACATAACTTTGCACTGTGTCAGGTACCTTTTCCCTACTAGAATTCATGAATTCTTCTGGGGATTCTGTGTCTCTCTTGTAGTCAAAAGTACCCAGCTGTATCCTTCTCTCCTTAGTGTATATTTCCCAGTCTCGTAATCAACTCAAGAGGTGACTGTACAAGTCAGCTTCCAATATCTCCAAAAATATAAAGCAGTAAAATTCAAATTAGATACATAACATCAGAGATGACCAAAGAACATGATGAAGAACATAAGAACATGATGAATTAAGACTTTCAGAAACTTCCGGAAACCCTGTGGTGGCAATTTTAATTTTATTTGATTATTCATGCACCAATTACAAAGGTCCTAGTTATACAGAAATAATTTTAGATGTTACTCAGCAAATATGAATTGGAAGTGACTATTTTCCCCTTGTCCCAGCTTTTTCGTTTTCATCCCTAAATCACACATAATAGGGTTGGTTGTCTGCTTTTGTTAATCTTATAATGAGAAGGGGGCATTGGAAGTATCCACTCACACAATCAGAAAGGGCAGGCAAAGACAGGGAGAATTGGGCTAGTTGTTACCTATGTGGCAGCTGAAATGTGTTCTATCATCTGTTTTCTTGATGGATGGGAAACATTCCTGAACTTCTCCAGTCCATTTCACCCAGAAGAAATGTGCTTTGAATACTTATCCAATATGAAAGTCCACAAAAGGTGATTAAGCAAAGTTCATGACTGTCCATTAAAATGCACAAATGTTCTATTAAAGAAAAGAAACCCCAAAAGAGATCTTTATGTACATGCATATTCATGAAATCCTGACAATTTCTAGGTTTTCCCACATGAAGTTAATACATTCACCTTCAGCTCCCTATTTTATAGCACCTAATACAGTGTTTTATACATACTCATTCAATGTATTTTCAGAGTTAATGTAGAAATAAATGAATAAATGGATTTGCTGAATCAGCAGTTCATCCTCCCACTCAAGCCAGTATTTTTAACAGAGATATTTTATTTTTATTAATGTAATGGCAATTTTCCTGTGTTTTTTTTATACTGGATACCATCATCTCCCTTAGATACTTTATTGACTCTTAAAATGCCTGATTCAACATCAGATATTTTTATTTTTCCTGTATATAATGAATATGCAAATTTCTATACACATACCTTAGAGATTTGTGATTACATTCAAATCAATCACTCAAGCTTTAGTAATTTTTTTTTTTCCTGAGAGAGAGATGGGGAGGGGGGTAGAGGAAGAGGGAGAGAGAGAATCCCAAGCAGGCTTCATGCCCAGTCCCATATGGTGCTTGAACTCATGACCTTGAGATCACGATCTCAGCCCAAATCAAGAGTCAGATGCTTAATCAACTGAGCCTCACAGGCAGCCCAAACTTTACTGTGTTCTAATGTAAATAGTGAGGCATTATTTTCTATGTACAAATTTTTGAATATCCATAATTTAATGAATAGTTAAAGAAATGAGGTATTTTTTAGGCAGACTAACTTGATATATCAGGGAACATTCTGTTAAACAAAATCAATCCTGGAAATTGATTATATGCAACGCACCAACTGATAATGTCATATAAGTCAACTAGTTGTATAGCTAATGGTGTGCAGATAACATCCAATTACCAATTTAAAATTAAGAGCTTTACTTAATCAGTGGATTTTTTGTTATTAAACAAATGCTTTATTTAATGTTTTCACCAAATTGAAAGCATTAGCATGATGTGACCTTTATTGTGGGGAACACAGCCTATCAGAGTATGAGCTTGGTTCTAACTTTAATTTGGAGATGTATGTCATAATACTTACTATAGTTGTATCCCTTTACTTGTAAGTCACAGGTTGTTTAGTCAATCAACAGATGTTAATTAAGTGTACAATAATGCTATCGGTTCTTGGGGGAGAGTAAATTAAGTAGAAAATATGGCTCCTGGCCTCAAAAGCCATATCATGTAATTCAAGTGAATGGCCAGCACTCAAAAACTAAGAAGAGATATTGAAAGACATGGAATCTTTCCCAGAATGGAGGTGGTTGTGTGATACACATTAAACATGTTGAAAATATTCAGAGAGAAGTTATATGAAGGTTGGAGAAGATGAAAAAAATAATCCCTTCCTTCTTTCATTCCTTCTTCATTCACTCATTTATTCATTCTTTTATTTATCTATTACCTGATGACTCCTAGCACCTGAGAATAAAAGGATTAATAAATAATAGTCATTCCCCTCATAGAGTTTGCTAGAAAGAAAAAAAAATGTTAAGCAGAGATAGAATAGAATGAACCATTCTTGGAGATGATGATACTTGAAAAGGTGAGAATCTAGATTGATGGAAGATGAGAGAAAGCATTCCAAGCATAAAAAGCAGTATGTGTCAGGATAGAAATATTAGTTCCTCCAAGGTTTCCTTCATATCTTTGATGTTCAGCACTCAGCAAGCTTGTAGCAGATGCCCAGAAAATATATGTTGAGCTAATTAACAGCATGTTTCTAGGACAGCAAGGAGACTGACCTGGGGAAGTTTTCGTTTTGAAGATTAACGAGAAATAAGAAGAGATATGTAGGTCGACACGACTGCAGAAGTGCCTCCAGGCTGAAGAATGAATACTTGCTGCAGTACAAAGCTTGCTTTTGATCAGAGGACTGATGATATGAGCATGGTGATTGATGAGGGTGAATGTACACTCGTGTGTAAACCTGGCTGTATGATAGCTGATAGGATGGGTCTGGCCAAGAGCCAGACCAGGACAATATGGGGAGGTCAATACTACAGAATAGTAGCTGACTATCAGAATCTCACTTATATGACTATGGACTGAATTTCAGGGTGAGGTCAGTAGTGTGATGATCTGGAAACAAAGGTCAGGGATTTTTACATGACTAATTAGGTTAAGCTCAGTAGGAGAATCAATAGGAAGCAAAGGTTGGGTTATCTCGATTCTGATGGATATCACATGTCTGGCTATTCTTACAGGATATGATGTGTATGTTTATATGTGTATTTGTGCAGGTGTGTGTGTGTGTGTGTGTGTGTGTGTGTGTGTGTGTACTACCTACTGTGGGCCATACGTGTACCAGTTTGTGCCATAGAGTATTTTAAGTGCAACTCCTTTTTTACCCAACATTCTTAAAGTTAGGATTCAGAGAGAAGAGCTATCAAGCTCTTGAAAGAGCGAAGGTTTGCAGTGTTGAGGAAAGAGGCCAGTTGAGTACAAATTACTCTCAGTTGACTCAAGGATACACTGAAGTTTCTCTTTGAAGATGTGATTGGCCTTATTAATTCACTGGCTGGTTCTAATCAAAGTACTCAAAAATTGGTAATGACAAGTGAGAAATTATGTGTAGAAATACAGACACAACAAAGCTACTTTGGACCCCATTTCAGTTCTGGGTTAGTCTTCACATTCTTGCTGATCAAAAATAGGTCCTAGAAAAACTGATCAGCTGCTAAGCATTGCTGATTTTTTAAATATATTTTTTAAAGTTTATCTATTTAGGGGCGCCTGGGTGGCTCAGTCGGTTAAGCGGCCAACTTCGGCTCAGGTCATGATCTCGTGGTCTGTGAGTTTGAGCCCCGCGTTGGGCTCAGTGCTGACAGCTGAGAGCCTGGAGCCCGTTTCAGATTCTGTGTCTCCCTCTCTCTGACCCTCCCCCGTTCATGCTCTGTCTCTCTCTGTCTCAAAAATAAATAAACGTTAAAAATTTTTTTTTTAAAAAATAAAGTTTATTTATTTATTTTTGAGACAGAGAGAGAGCATGTATGTGCACGTAAATGGGGGAACGGCAGAGAGAGGGAGACAGAAAGAATGCCAGGCAGGCTTCACACTGTCAGCACAAGAGCCTGACATGGGGCTCAAACTCAGAACCATGAGATCATTACCTAAGCTGAAATCAAGAGTTGGATGCTTAACCAACTGAGCCACACAGGTGCCCTCTATTTTTATATTTTTAAGTTAACTGCTGATCCAAAGGGGTCAAGAATTCTTTGGATGCCACCAAGCTCATAAATGTGTGACACGCTGAACAAACACCATTTTGCTCACTTTGCCAGGTGCAAAGTCTCACTAACTACTCACTAGTACATCCATTAAATTTGTGCACCTCTTGCCACTGGGCTTGGCCTCCATGTTAACTTAGGTCCTAAACCAGAAATAAATAAGGACCAAAATCAACACCTGACTCAGGATGGATTAAATATTGCTACTAGTTCCCCTGACTTTGTGCCCTCATTGCTGAGAAATAGTTTATAGCCACTCACTTTGACGAAGTTCAATTGTCTTAAGGCTCCATTAAGGTCAAGGACGCCAGTTAGCCTCCATTTAATAAAGGTTAGACTGTAACCCACCAATTTTCCATTATTTACTTCATTCAACAGGAGACGTAACAGAATAATGACTGCTATTTCTGGGGGTGGGGGAAGGCCCAGCAATCTGTATTTATGTTTTGTTTTGTTTTGTTTTGTTCTTTCTAGGTTTATTCATGTGTTTATTTAAGTAGGCTCTATGCCCAACATGCAGCTTGAACTCACAACTCCAAGGTGGAGTCACATGCTCTTCCATCTGAGCCAGCCAGGCACGCCAGCAATCTGTTTTTCTGACAGATTGTTGTTTTGCTTTTGGTTTGGTTTTGGTCCTGGTTCTGGTTCTGGTTTTGGTTTTGGTTTGAAACCCCCCAAGTAGCTGAGGAGTTAAAGTAGGATCTAGAGTAGTATCTGTCTCCTGAAAAAGGGAGGTATGGAAGCACCATGTACTATAGCCACATTTCTATGCTTCCATTGTCTTCCCTTCACTAACCATCCTTTCCACTTCATGGAAGCAGTCTGAAAAAAAAATTTAGTAGGGAAGAAAGTGATTTTAGTAGGGAAGAAAGTGGAGTAGGTAGGCCCCAGCCACACCAGCAATCTAAGCAAAGTGAAGCTCCTACATGGACTGTCCTCATGAAAATTATCAGAATAAGAATGCATTTTGCTGATTATTTTCCTTCGTGTGAATGTTTTCACAGAGATACTATGGAAAATGTTTTTCTTTGGGGTGGAGGGGTGGGAATCAGATATTCAAGGTTTCCCTTCAAGAATATTGCATCCCCATTTTTAGCATTCTAATTTCAGAATAGTGATTTTTCTGAGAATAATTAATAATTATCTCCTAGGAATTGAATTATATTTTCTCCCTATACCCCATTCCTTGTTTTATATCCCGGTCACATGAGTGGTTTGATGTTGACACTGTCTTCTATTCATGTTAGCCACTTATGTCCATTGACCCAAGCTCATTGACCCTTTAACCAAGTGATTGTTCCATCTTTGATTGTATATTCCTCTTTATTTCAACTTAAAGACACATGTGACCAGCCTGTCCTTTTCAGCATCATCTCTTAGTGATTTGCCTTTGGACTCATTTTCAAGTCTTAGATAAGTGATGTCTAGTCTTACTCATGTAAAGTGACAGACACCTCTGCCTGGTCCTTCCTGTGGTTCCCTCTCTTGACCTTCCTATATCTAGCTTGTCCACAGAGTTTTAGTAATCTCACAAAGAATTCCTACTGTATACCACAGTTCTGTGGGAAATCATAGGGGAAGAATCAAGTCTTTGAAATCGAATAGAATTTCTAATTTAGTTATATACCATTTTAATGTTGCATGTTATCCAACATCTCTTTCCTAAAGTCTCCTCATCTCTAAAGATGAAGTCCATAATGTTGATCTAATGTGGTAGTTTGGAAGGTAAATTAGCTCATTTCATTATACCAGATGAAAATAAATAACAGCCTCAATCTGCCTCTGGGTTGGAGTCATCTCTCTTCTCCTCTCTTCTTTTCTCCTTTTCTCTCTCTCTGCCTTTCCTCCATGCCCTGTGCAATACAGTGAAGACACCACCCTCAAACAACTCTTGGACTAGTATTAGAGACAGCACTGTAAATCCATAACTTTAATCTACTTTGTAGATGCCATAAAGGAAAAAGAAGTGACTGTCAAAGCTCAGCATTCTCTCCCTACCAGCTGGGCAGGATCTCCTCTCCAAAAGATAAAGACCAGGATGAATCTACTTAGGGGCTGCTGCTGAGTGTGTCTTCAATAAAAAAAAAAAAAATTGATTATGTATGAATCGTGTATTGGTCTTGCATAAGAAACTTGCTCAATTTCTCACTCCCAGCTTGAGTGTCCTCTAAGTATTTCATGACTTCAATGTTGTTCTACTGTTTACCACCTAACCTTTTACTATATGGTTGTTGGTCTCCTTCAGTGAACATGCTTCACTCTGCACCTCATGCCAATAAAGATCTCTCTACTGGCTGTAAATATTACCTTTTCGGTGAATATAATCCTATAACCCAAGGTGAGTATAAAGGAAGAACATATAGTTTTAGTATGTAAAGTTATCCTTTTATATATTCTTATATTCAGGCTCTTGGAGATGTAATCAAAAGAAGTTGGTTAACTCTTTATATTACTTTATATAAGAAAGATAGCATGCAATCTTATTTTGATTTTTGATCAAAATATAAACTTCTTCTCAACATTGACAACAGAAAGAGAGTTGAAATTTATCTCATGTGCAAAGCTAATCTGGATAATTAAGAATAATCCTTTCCCTTTTTTCACCTTAATAACAGAGTTTATTCCCAGTGTTAGCCCAAGACTTGTTTCATTTTTCAATTTAATAGCTTTAAAGATGCAGTCCTTGGCAGTGATTAAGACATATTCAGAATGAGTTCCATTAGGTTTGTTATTGCAGTCTGGAATGTAAGCTTCTCACCAAATCCCAAATAAGTGATGTCAGGACCTCAGCTTGCTTAGGTTTCCCTACATTTCATCCCGGAAAAGGTGAGCTTCTTTAGATCTCCTGGGTCATAACTCAGGGATTACACCATCTCCTTTTCTCAGACAACAAGCAGGGATAAAGCATTTTATAGATGTGATTGGTGTCTTAGTTTCTCTTAGAGGGAAAGTGCTTTTAATTTTCGGTAGAATAAATATGCCCTGAGTGGAGATTTTATTCTGATTATTTATGATTAATAGCATATCTCACACTCAGGATTACAAAATGATGAAAAGCAAGCTTGATTCATTTAGGAAAGCCAGCAAAATAGGATGTCATTTTTCCAAATTATAATAATTTTCCAAGCACTTTCATAGAGACTATATTATTTGGCTCCCACTGCACCAAGGTGAGGTAGGCAGGGCAAGAATTATTATTCTAAACTGTGGATGAACCAACTGTGGTTCCCCAGAAATGAGGCAGTTTTCCCTAGGTAGCATGTCACTTACAGGTGGACCTCAAACTTACCTTTTTAACTTTGAATGTTCTACTTTTCCCCACCACCTATAGTATGCATACCTGTAAACCCCCATATTTGTTTATTATGTTATTCAACTTAGTCTTTACAAGATAACCATCAAATAATCTAAACTCAACTATAGTTCTTTTTTCCTAGATTTATTACCCCAAATTAGTTTATCTGTTTATAAACCAGCAAAATTAACTAGAAAAACTAACAAAAAAGTACTATAATTATATATTGACACCCATAAATAATGTTTAGCTAATTATCTGGACATCTTGTGATTCAATCAAGTTGACATTAAATTAACCATCACAGATGTGGAGTCAGTGACTGCATCTAAATGATGTGGCGAAAGGAGCAAGAAAGGAAGCTACAGATGAGAGCCTACCATGATGACAACTATGTTTAAAATGTTTATTAAGAAATAACTTTTGGAGCTCCTGGGTGGCACAGTTGGTTAAGCTTCCCACTCTTGACCTCAGCTCAGATCATGATCTCATGGTATGTGATTTCAAGCCCTATATTGAGCTCTGTGCTTGATAGTCCAGAGCCTGCTTGAGATTCTCTTTCCCTTTCTCTCTCTGCCCCTCCCCTGCTTATGTGTGTTCTCTCTCTCTCTCTCTCAAAATAAATAAATAAGTAAACTTTAAATATAATTTTAAAAGAGAAAAAGAAAGAAATAACAATTTTTATAAATCACAGAATTGAGTGTCATGAATTGCCCTAAACCAAAGCAAATGCTAATCAGAATTGGTAAGATTGGTGACAAGGAGCTCCCCTAGTGTTTGGGGCTGTTTCCAAGAAATAAATCAACCACAGTAACTTATTACATGGCTGTAGCATGTAGAAGTTCTCAGACCTAGTGTGGTTACAAGCACCTGAGGAGCTTGTCAAAATTTCAGTTTAGAGTGCCTTCTTTCCAGTAGTTCTGATCGACTTGGTGGGCGCGAAGGATATGCATTTTAATTCTCTAGGTCATTCTGGTAGAGGTGATGTGAACACCACACTTTAAGAATTTCTGTTATCTAGAGCTTTCAAATTCATACAGACAGAAAGTACAGTGATGGTTGCCAACGGCTGGGGGGAGAAGGGTGGGGAGTTCACTTTTAAAGGGTACAAAGTTTCAGTTGGAAAGATGAAAAATTCTAGAGATGGAAAACAGTGACGGTTGTATAATAATGTGAATGTGCTTAATGCCAGTGAACTGTATACTTAAAAATGGTTAAATGGTAAACAATGTTATGTATATTATCACAATAAAGAGGAAAAACAAGAATTTTGAAGACAAATGATTATTATTTAACAATATTGTTGTGTTTTTTCTTTCTTACTAAGTGTTGATAAGGAATATAGGTATGTCCAGTTTAAAATATCATAGGTTGTGCTCAGTTATGGATTAATATTGTATAGTAGTTCATCATTGCTTTATGACAGAGAAAAAATAATGAACTAAATGAAACTCTATGACACTTAAGTGTTGCTTTATTAAGGGAAAACAGATTTCTTGTATATTCATAGTCTGGCCCAATTAATGGGAGTATTAGAACTAATCACTCCATCTGCATTCTAATGATTGCTCCTCCCATGCTTCTCTAATGTGGATTCGTCAGATTTTGCCTCATCTTGTATTTGCAATAAACTTGTGTAGTGATGCTCATGCTCTTTTCAGGATAGGGTGTGGGCCAGTGTGGGGAAGAGCCTGAACTGCATTATTGCCACGGTGGATAAACTGATTGAAAGAGATGGTGGCAGTGAAGGCGGTGGCGATGGCAGCAAAGATGGAGAAGAGGACCCTTCTCTAGTGGACTCCATCATAACTCATCCAAGGGGTAAGGAGTCATTTTTTCCCAATCACTGACTGAGTAAACAAAATGAGAAAGTCATGATAAAATGAGATAGAAAAAGAAGAGTAAATAGTGCCTTTGATGAAAGTGCTGATAGCATGCTTTTCCACTGCTCTGACTTAGATGATAGAAGGCTATTTATCAAATTGCATCTCAGTTGTGTTTTCAGAACTGCTAGCAATGCTCTTTTTTTTTTTCTTTTGCTACGTAAAAACCTCCTTGAAAGAACAGTGTTTTCTTTTAAAGACTCTGACATAGTTTAATCTATTTTGACACATTCCTCCAAATTTTTATTAGGAAGCAAAACAAGCATCTGCTCTTAAAACTCCGAGAAACTTCTAGGGATATAAGGACACAGTATCTCATAATGGTTCCTGAAAAGAATGCAGTATGAAAAAATGCTTTTTGCCTTAAGTCTAGGTTTTCATGGATACCTGTATACACACATGCTTACACATGCATACACGTCTAGGTGTATATATCTGTGTATACACACAGACACATACATAGATACTTTCAAAAGTATGACTTATTACAACTTTGACTAGCAAATATGATAATCAAAAATTTGATTATGGTTGTGTCCCTATACACGGCTTTTATATCAAAAATTTTTTTTGTTAATTTGATTAATTTTGACAAAAGGGCCAGGTTGCCACAGCCCTTTTGGTATCTTAAGTATCTGGAGAGGATAAACAGTATTGCCCTGCTGTCTTCCTCTGAAATCCACATTTCCTTTTTAAGAAAATGACTCATTAGAAAATATGGATACTTATAAAATTAAATTTATGTTTTTCCCAATTTGTTTTCCTGATTTTTCATTACTCACATTTTCATCAGGAGTTTAATTATATGAAACATCAATCTTTCATCACTTGATTAACAGTAGAACCATTTCTAAATTATGTTTGTAAACTGTGGCTTTCTAAAGTTTTCTTACTGTCGATGGTCTTCATCCTCAGTAGAAGATTCACACAAGGGAAAGTTTATACCAATGTTCTTTATGTTCATACCTACTTGTTTTAACTATATATGGGGATTTTATTTTTTAAATAATATCAGTTTTATTAGTTAATGGATCTAATATCAGTTAGATTCATGTCAGTTCCATAACTTTTACATGAATCAAAATGAAAGCATGTCATAACTTATGTCATAAAGACGTAGTATACTTCCATTTTCTTTAATTGAACATTTATTGACTATCAACTGTAAGCCAGACACTATACCGCGCTCCAGAAAATGAGGTGAGAAGTATAATCCATTTTAGTGACTTGTTCTGTCCATTGATGAGTTTCAAGGCATAATATTTTTGTTAATTTTTTTAATTTTTTTAATATTTTTTTTTTATTTTTGAGAGAGACAGAGAACGTGATCAGGGGAAGGGTAGAAAGAGGGAGACGCAGAATCTGAGGTAGGCCCCAGGCTCTGAGCTGTCAGCACAGAGCCTGATGTGGGGCCCAAACTCACAAACCATGAGATCGTGACCTGAGTCCAAGTTGGATGCTTAACCGACTGAGCCACCCAGATGCCCCTAGGCATAATACTTTTTTTTACTAGAAATAAGATGCGGGATACTGAATTCTGCCACGTGTGTTTTGATATTCCCTGAAACATCTCATTGATAAGAATGGAGTTCTAAATTATTTGAAATTTTATATATATATATATATATATAATCCATATCTTGTATTTTATCAGAAGATTATATCTGTGTGATCAAAATTACATTTTCAGAAGTAAAGATATTTGGCAGATAAATATTTGGTAAGACTAGATGAATCACTTTCATTTGAATGTGAAGCATTCTTTGGGTATAATCTAACACCAGGTAGAAGTTGCCCTCAATGTAGAACTCACAACTTGATTGGCTCTGTGAAAGGTTAGAGTCAAATAACAACATAGTGCCCTCTAAATGATTTTTATCTTTAACTTATTATCCATATTTATTTCATCCATACTTTTTTATGTTATAAACATTTTAGGAAATAAGATACTTTAAATGTGTAATATAAAACATATACTTTAGTCTGATAATGATTTAATACAGTATCATCAAATAATTTCAAAGTTAAAGCTTTTGTTTACATTTAACATGTTACACAATTGCAAATGGAGTGCATGTTTTGCAGAGGATAGTGCTGCATAAAAAAAGATGCTTAACATGTATAAATAGATGTCTTACAGATAAATCTGTGCTCAAGTTTACTTAAAATACTTATGGATGCACTGCATAGTTGGACTGTGATTGATTAGCCCAATCAATTATGTAATAATAATATACCTTTATTATGTAATAATAATAATATATTAATAAAATACTTCTTGTTGTCATTATAGTCTTCCTATTAAGGTAGGAAAAAAGCATTTTTAGTTTCTACCCTGGCTTTTGTCACATAAAGCAATGCAATAGAGAAATTAATGGTGGTTTTTTGAACTAATATAAAGCAAATAACCTAAAGTCATGCATTTACCTACACTACCCTCAAAATTATTTCACATACAGATATTTGAGATACACATTCACTAATTATATGTACCCCCAATTTATATGTAGTTTTAAATTTTATTAGAAAAATAATAAATTAGAAAATTTGCAAAGAACAACAAATAGTATTATGTATAATTTTTATTTTATTTCAATCAGACATAAACATTTGGAACATATCCTATGTTTACGAACACACACACACACACACACACACACACAGTAAGCAAACTGGAGTACGCATTGTAAATACAGAGGCACTTCTTGATATCCTGCTTATTATTATATCATGAATATTTCTTGAGAAACATTTCTAAAAATGTGATTATGACACTAAACTAATTCATCAAAAGAGAAACCACTATTTTAGAAATTTAATCATTATTATATTAACACATAGAGCATCTTTGAACACTTAAGTTTTCAACTACATCTTCTATATTTCCCCCTAAGTTAGATTGCTGGAAGTGGAATTATTTTATAAGGAAGAGTTATCCCTTCTCTCCCATGTATTCATTTATACAATTCTATTTATATCAGTGTGGACTCATGAATGCTTATTTTATCTTTAGCTTATAATCTAATAATATTATAATATTTATTTCAGGCTCAAACTTGTCTGGAGTTAGCCGTTAGGAGTTCTTTCAGGTTGGTTTCAGTAGCCTTCTGACATGTTCCTCTGCGCACAGACTAGTTCCTCCCTTGTTTTCTTTCATACTGACTCTCTTAGTTTCCTTTACTCACTCACTCCGCTACCCTCTGGCACCATGAGGTATTCTAGGTTCATTTGTATTTTCCCTGCCCCAGCCTTAGGTTCAGCCATTTTCCAGGGAACTCTGGTTTCTTCTATTAGAAAATGGCATGTAGAAACCAAATGTGTGTGGGTAGGTATCTCTTTAGCAACAGAAACTCTCACCAGCAGTATCTACAAGCACCCTTTTAACTACAGCCTTCCCTGATCTCATGCTACATTGGGTGAAAAACATCATATTGTAATTTGCAATTTATTATAACTGTATTTGTAACTTATTGTAATTTATCTAGTTATTAGTGATGTTTGACATCATATAGCTTAATTCTGTACTTCAAATTATTATTTTTTGTAGTAAAATCCATTTCTTCAACAGCCCCAGTTTTATCCCCAGCTCCTCACTGGGGTGGAAAAACGATTTTATTCTTTTCTTTTTATGATTAATAAATGAATTGATTCAGTAAATGATTGAGTCATCCAGAATATACTGAAATGTGTGATATCGTAAATACTGTTAGGCATTTGTTACCACATCATTTATTATTGTTCTGGTTTTTTTTTTCTTTCTATAGTACATTCTGCATATATTTTTCATCAATTTCTGGAATTTTTCTTCTGTTCATATGTTTTTGACTATTGTGTTTTATATTCAGATATATTTTGAAATCTCATAGGGTAAGTTAACCCTATGACATATTTCCCTCTCTTCATCACCATCTTTTATTTTTATATTTTAGCTGTAACTCATGTTTGTTTTGCTGGTATGTGTATATGTATATATGTATATGTATACACATCATGATGTACATGATGTACATATATGTATATGTACATATACATCATGATATATATATGTACATATACATATATACATATCATGTTTAAACAGATGGTCCTCTGATTTATTGCTACCTTTTCCCATTTTTTAAATGTTTATAACCTGCAGATATTGTTTCAAGTTGTGCATTTTTTCTTTTGCAGTGTATTTATTTAATAATGTTTTAAATCTGGAGGTTTAAAGGGTTTTGTTTATTTTAGATCCAGGATTTTACAATATATCTTACTTCATAAATTTCTTTTCAGAGCTAATATAAATAGTGTTGAGAGAAGTAAAACATTCTCTACTATTCTGAACATGAATAATGGAATACCTTTCCAAACCTATATGGCTTATATATATTCATAGCTTTTCTTAATGAACAAGATTTTTGTGTACTTCCCTACATTTTAACATGCTTATTTTTTAATTTTATGTATTTATTTTTAGAGAGACAGAGACAGCATGAGTGGGGAGGTGACAGAGAGAGAGGGAGAGAGAGAGAATCCCAAGCAAGCTCCCACTGTGGGGCTTGAACTCACAAAACTGTGAGATCATGACCTGAGGCAAAACCAAGAATTGGATGCTTAACCGACTGAGCCACCCAGGCACCCCAACTTAAACATACTGTAAGCATCTACAAGCATCCACTGTATGCATGGGACCACATGCCTTTAATTTTGTAACAACTTGAAGACTCACAGATAAAATCAGTGAATATTAGAATCTTGGATTTTAATGTGCCCTTAAAGATTATGTAATTAAACCTCCTAAATTGTGTTAAGAAGCTTACGCATAGCATCTCTGCCAGTTTTCACGTAGCCTGTGGTGCACATCTCCACTGATAGAAAACCATTTTTTATTTTCTAGAATGGCATACTCCAGATGTTGATCTAAATATGTTCCCTTTAATTTTACCCACCGGCCCAGGTCTAATTCTGTATAACAAACAGAACAAATCTACTTTCCTTTTTCCACATTATAGTCTAACTTACCTGAAAGCAACCCTCATGTCCTTTTTGAATTGCCACTCCTTGGTCATTTTTCAAAGGAATAGCATCCAACACAGAGTAACACAGGAGGACCACTTTCCTACTTTCAGATACTATTTTTCTATTAATGATATCTAAGTTCACATTAACTGTTTTGACAGCTGCATTTTACTACTGCCTCCAATGATATCCAAAAACCTTGGTAAATTTGACATATCCTCCAGGCTTTCAAGATTCAAGTAGTTTTTAAGCACCACTGTGTGCTAGACATTATGAAATACTAGGGGCACAAGGAGATTAAGACACGGTCTATCTCAATTCTACTGAAGAGATGGATGTGCAAACCCATGACTGCAGGATGCCGCACTTTTGAATATACTCTAATAAAGACCTCTTTCTCTCATCCATCATATCTGCTGTCCAACTCAGGTTTATTTTATTCACATTTCACAACTATTTTCTGTTCATTCACACAAGTAAAATATAAAAATGATGGCAAGACAGAAATAAATACAGACCCTTGAGGCACATCACTGTGTGTGTGTGTGTGTGTGTGTGTGTGTGTGTGTGTGTATGCATTGAAGTACACTTATTAATCACTACTGTTTAGGGATGTGTGTTCAAGCAGCGATATATTCTCCCATTCATGTTGTTGCATGCCTGCATTTCTCTGTCTTCTACAAGGTTACCATGAAATGTCCTGTGAAAGGCCAAACACTCTATGTCTCTGAAAACTTTTTTTCTAATATGCCCAGCTGTAAGTCCTGTCAAAAAGGAGATGAAGTTCCTATGATGTGACTTTTCTCATCGAGCCCATGCTGACTTCATGTCATCACTGCTTCCTCATACAAAGGAGGTAAACATCCATGCAGATCACAGAATTAGTTTACTTACTACCAATTACAGTTTTACACTCACTGATACACATGTCCTTTCCTGTTTCCTAATTTTCTTTTAGCTTACAAGGTGCATTTCACGTTTCCTAGTGGGATCTGAGAATTCACTTTTTCTCCAGGCCTTTTACTTCATCTTTGCCTGCCTCCAGTTAACCCAATTGTTTGGTAACTACCAAGAATTTGTCAGTAATTTATCACTAATTATCAATGGCTTCCTAATGCCAAAGATTAGTCATCTGAAAAAATGTACCACAACCTCCAAAGAGGGACAAATCTAGGGTTTTAGCAAATCACTTTTTTTAGCAAACTTCTTTCATGTGTGTGTGTGTGTGTGTGTGTGTGTGTGTGTGTGTACTTAAATGCTTATTCATTTATTTTGAGAGAGAGAGAGAGAGAGAGAAAGTGTGTGTGTGTGTCTGAAAGGGGGAAGGGCAGAGAGAATGGGAGACAGAGGATCCAAAGTGAGTTCTGAGATGACAGCAGGGCTCATACCCATGAACCATGAGATCATGATCTGAGCTGAAGTAGGATGCTTAACCGAATGAGCCCCCCAGGTGCCCCTCTTTCCTATATTTTATCTTTGGTTGGCCAGAGTAGTTGTCTGCCTAATAAATTTGAAATACTTAAGGATGAGAACCATTAATTAATTAACACAATTATGCATAAAATAGTTCATGTCATTAAGTTTATGGAAGAGACACACTAAATTTGTGTTAGCTGGAAAATAAAGAAGATACTTTCATTAATTCAATATATATGTGTTGAGCATCTACCCTGTGTCATGCTGTCATAACCCTGCTCTTACAGTATCTTGGGTGAGCAAATAGCATTTAAAAGAAGATACATAGAAGGGCACCTGGGTGGCTCAGTCAGTTAAGCATCTGATTTCAGCTCAGGTCATGATCTCACCATTCATGGGTTCAAATCCCATGTCAGGCTCTGTGCTGACAGCTCGGAGCCTGGAGCCTGCTTCGGACTCTGTGTCTCCCTCTCTCTCTGCCCCTCCCCTGCTCGCTCTCTCTCTCTCTCTCTCTCAAAAATAAATAAAATAATGCAAAAAATTAAAAATGAATAAAAATAAGAGAAGATACACAGAGATTTTCCAAGGATAGAATATACAAGATAAAAGACTTAGAAGAGGAAATATGCATTTAAGAGTCATTACCAGGTAGATAGATGAAACTAAATAAAGTGTGAACACAAGGAAGAGAAAAATATTAAGGAAATCCATACTACAGATGTGTGGGTCATAGAGATTGCCTTCACCTGAGGAATAGGAAGCACAAGTGGGTAAAAATCACATGCAACTTGGGTACCAAACAAAGGTATCAAGAGAGAAAATAATCGCATTACCTTGTTAAACCTTCTTTCATTCATATTTATGTGACACGCACTTGCTAAGCCTTTTACATTCTTGCCTCCGCCTTACAATAAACTTGTAGGGGAGGTTCTATTTTTACCCCCATTTTATAGATGAAGAACTTAAGCAATACTTAAAAGATCACAGAACTGGTAGGTATCTGAGCAAGGATACAAATCCAGGCAAAATGATTCCTGATTGAATTTGTCAAAAAGAATCTGAGTCCTCAGAATAACTGTTGGCAAGAAATCCTTAGATCTTAAGAGCAGTTCTGCATATGGACTTACTTTATGGTTAGATATCAGCCATATCTAATACTTGTTTGCTGAAATTTTTCCTGATCTTTCAAAGCCCTAAATTCCAAGACCCACACTTGCCACTTCATAATGCTTTGTCATTTTCTTCCACCTCATCTTACCTCATCCTTCATAATCTAGTCACACTGGACTCTTTTGAGACCTCACTTTGTACTTTTCACTGCTAGGCCTTCAAAGGTTTGCCCATATTTTTCCATGATCTCAAACTTCACATCCTCTGAGGAACCTTCTCTAGTCCTTCAGGCCAGAGCTGATTTTGTGAGCATGGGATCATTGCAAGTGCACAGGGTCACCAACACAGCAGGGCCATCTGCTCTGGGTTTAATGCTCTGTAGTCACCATCTTGCCTTCTTAAAAATTTATCTTTGTGTTTTAAATAAAGTCCAATAGGGCAATGGAAGCCATGCCTGGAACTTTAGATTTGATTCACCTACAGTTCTGCCTCCCATGTTCTCCAATGCCTGTCCAGTTCCCTCATCTTTCTCCTAACCCAGTGACCTCTTTCTGACCCCATTCTCACCTACCAAGGGGCCTGGGTGCAGGTGTGGAGATAGTTAGGGTCAGGATGGATACCTTTGAGACTCTGCATACATGTGTCACCGTGCCCAAGGGAGTATGACATAAAAGAGTAAGTAAAATCTCAACCATGACAGGTTGAGAAAGATACCACTGAGGAAGAAAGGAGAAAGGTTGTTTACTCTCTTTGAACAGGGGTCTCTCACATTTTAATTTTTTCATTGAATTCTGCAAATTATGCAGCCATACTTTCTTTTTTTTTTTCAATATGAAATTTATTGCCAAATTGGTCTCCATACAATACCCAGCGCTCATCCCAACAGTTGCCCTCCTCAATGCCTATCACCCACTTTCCCCTCCCTTCCACCCCCCCATCAACCCTCAGTTTGTTCTCAGTTTTTAAGAGTCTCTTATGTTTTGGCTCCCTCCCTCTCTAACCTCTTTTTTTTTCCTTCCCCTCCCCCATGGTCTTCTGGTAAGTTTCTCATGATCCACATACGAGTGAAAACATATGGTATCTGTCTTTCTCTGCAGCCATACTTTCTACAAGGGTTTCAAGTACAAAGGCCCTCAGCTGTCATATAGGGTAACATGAATGAGTCAAATGAATTGGATGGTTGGACACTGGGACAAACTAGGAAGTATATATCCTTCAAAAGAGGGCCACCGCTCAGATCCAGCCAATCATTCCCACAAAGGAATCTGAACCTACAGGTGCCATATCTTCTGATTTTTCAAGTAAATCTGAATTTTTATATGAAACATTAAAATTCTTTAAAGGTCAATATTTGAGTTGGAAGAATTGTTAAAATATGAGGAAGGCCAAATAAAATACCTTTGAGGGCCAAATACGACTGGCCCATGGGCCACTATTTTGCAGCCTCTGAATCTCTGGTTTATTGAGATGCTGTTTTAAATGTCATCTCCTCTACTAGACTTGGCTCTGTGAGAAAATATGCCAAGTATTTGTGATTTGCTCTTGAATCTCCAGAACCTAACATAATTCTTGGAAACTCATAGAGGCCAACATTATGAAATAAAAGCCTGGTCACCTTGATCTATAACTGCTACCTGACAAGAAATGCTTAGGCAGGTAAATTTTATATTATTAAGTGAATATCATCAACATGTGTGCATGTTTATGCGTACATACATGAAAATCATCAGAACTTATACTCAACATTAGATAATTATTTCAGTGGATTTATAATATGAAACATGTATTTTACTTTGTAAAGTGCAAGGATACAAGCACAAAGCATCATTTTCATCAAAGGGCTTAAATATTAATATTCATGAATTTCATGAATTTCTACACATAAATGATTAGTATTACATTGGGAAAGAAGCATCAATGAATCAGGCTTTTAAAAACTCATAAGTTAACAGGTAAAAAAGGCTTTTAAAATACACTTACTAGCTAAAAAAAAACAATAAAAAATAAAATATACCACAGATATTTGTATTATAAAATTAGGATTTCAATAATAATTGTACATTATGAAATTTTCAAATATCCTATCAGAAAACTAATGTGCCCTTTAAAAATTGTGCAATGAATTACAATGTAACAAAACAACACTTGACTCAGCTCCAAGATTCTTGGCAAGTTCTCAATTTACTTATTTGGCTATAACCTTTGACAGATAACTTACATTCTTTGGACCTTACTTTGTGGGTAAAATAAAGGTCATCTACCAAGTTTTGAAGGTCTCTGCCAGTTCTAATGTATGAGAATAAAGGTGTCACATTATTTAAAGTGATTTTTTTTCTTTCATTCATTCAACATATTTTAATTGAGTACCTACTATGTGCCAGGCACTATTCTAGACAATGAAGATACAACAATAAATGAAACAGGCAAAACATCTGCCCTCCCATATGTTTGTACCAGAGAGACATTAAAACATAATAAATAAAGGTATTACACAAGATATTAATGGTGGCAAATGATGTGGAAAAATATGAAGCAAATAAGAGGGTTTTGGAATATTGTTAGAGGGCAGAATTGAAGTTTAAGGGGAGTGGCCAATGGCTTTATTGAGAAGTTGATATTAGAACAAAGACACAAGGGGAAAAAGATAGAGCCATGTGGACATCTAGGGGAAGGATATATTGGACACAGAAAACAACTACTACAAAAGACTTGAGACAGTAGTGGCCCTGCCATGATCAGAAAACAGCAAAAATGCCAGTTTGGTTTGAACAGAGAAAGAGGAGGGAAAAAAGTAGAAGATGAATTTATACAGGTAACTTAGAGAAAGGATCATGTAAGGCCTTTGGATTGACTTTGACTTTTACTCTGAGAAAAATAAGAGCAATCAGAGAGTTTTTGAGCCAGGGATTAACCTAATATGACACAGATTTTAACACCTAGGCTGTAATGTTGCGATTAGACTATAGATGGGAAAGATAGAACCAGGTATAGATAAGTTGGAAGGCTAATGTAATTATATAGGTGAGACATGTTAGTGGCTTGGATCAAGAAGAAGGTGGCAGTGGAGATGATGAAAAGTGGTTGGACTCTGTACTTATTTTGAAGGTAGTGTTGACAGGCTTTTCTGATGGTTTGGGTGAGAGAATGAAAGAAAAGGAGGAGTTGAGGGGCGCCTGGGTGGCTCAGTCGGTTGGGCGGCAGACTTCGGCTCAGGTCATGATCTCACGGTCTGTGAGTTCGAGCCCCGTGTCATGCTCTGTGCTGACAGCTCAGAGCCTGGAGCCTGTTTCAGATTCTGTGTCTTCCTCTCTCTCTGACCCTCCCCCGTTCATGCTCTGTCTCTCTCTGTCTCAAAAATAAATAAACGTTAAAAAAAAATTTTAAATAAAAAAAAAAGAAAAGGAGGAGTTGAGAATGATTCAACATTTTTAGCACAAGCAGCTGGAAAGATGGGGTGGTCCTGTACTGGTTGGGGAAGACTGGGTAGAACAGGGTTTGTGGTGAATAGGAGCTTGTTTGGAAAATGCCAGTTTACATGGACATATCAAGTATGCAGTTAGATATAAGAATCTGGGTTCAAGAGAGAGGTTCAGGTTAAAGATATAAATTTGTATAAAGAGTGCATTTATCATGATGAGCACTGAGTGAATCACTATACGGTACACCCGAAACTAGTATAACACTGTATGTTAACTATACTAGAATTAAAATTTTAAAACTTAATAAAAAAAGGTATAAATATGGTAATTGTCAACACATAAATGGTACTTAAAACCATGGAACTGAAAAATGTCAACAAAGGGTTGAGTGTTCAGAGGAAAGGAAGCTAATGTGCAGATTACCCTGGGGATGTTCCCATATGAGTGGGTCAAAAAGAAGTGGATGAACCAGCAACAGAGTGGGATAAGGAATGGCCAGTAAGGTGGGAGGATACCAGGAGAGTATGATATCCTGAAATCCGGGGTGAGAAACTCCAGGAGGGAGTTTTCAGCATGCCTAATGCTGCCAAAGGTCAAGTGGAATGAGGACTAAGTGACTTTGGATTTATCAGCATAGAAGTCACTGGTGACAGTGATGACAATTCACTAGAGTGGATAAGGAGTAAATGCAAGTGGAGTGGTTAAAAGGAAGAGAAAGAAAAGGAACTGGAGACAGCATGTATAGACAACTTTTTGAGAAGTGTCATCATGAAAGGAAGAAGAGAAAGAGGGTGGAAGCTGTAGAAGGAAGTAGGGTCGAGACGGGGTTGTTTTTTTAAAGATGGGAACACAACGGCATGTGTATGTGCTGATGGGAATCTCTAGTGACAAGGGAAATATTGATGATGTAGGGGAAAGGGGAGAGAATTTCTTGAGTGATACTTTTAAGTAAGGGATAGGAGATGAGATCTGGTGTACAGATAGAGGAGCTGGTTGGTCTTAGCTGGGGAACAAACAGTTCATCCTCAGAAATAGGAGAGAAGGAAGAGCATAAGCAACAAATGTGAGTAGGCAGGCAGACAATGGGTGACATATAAAAATTACTTTATGATTGTATTAATTTTTTAAGATCGTAGCTAACATCTTGGGGTTTCTTAGTATGTGCTGGAAACTTAAAAATATTGCCTGTATTATTTAATTCTTGTAACATGCATAGGAATAATTCTACATATTTAATAAATGAAAAAGTAGAAAGGTGAATTACTTGTCACTATCAATCCCAGTCCAGTGGCAGAGCCTGGCTTCTATCCCCAGTGGTCTCAGGTGAGAGCCTGCTCTCCTGACCACTATGCTTCACTGCTTCTATTCTTTCCAGGAAAAAGCATTAGTGGTATTGAGAGATAACTTTTTGAAAATCAATCCTGTAGATATCTCTTAAAGCTTTACAATGGAATGGTACCTTAGGCAGAAATTAAGAATTACCGCATATTCAAAAATTGCACTTGCTTAAAATTACTTAAATTTATCATAAATCTGGTGATGCTCACATCCAAAACAAAACTGAGATAGATAAAGACTCATATTTCCCATGTGGGAACCTTGGGGCATATGATTATTGAATGGAATGGCTTGAGAGTAGTATTGTTTACATTATGTTTGGTTACTTGCCTACTTTCTCTGCACTTATGAGTTAAATCTGTTTACATGAGGCTTTGTTACTTTGTAAAGGAATTTTTAAAAATGATGCACTATATTCCAATGGCTTTGGAGTTTACTAGAGAAAGCTCCTACAGTACCTGGTTCACTTCAGGATAGAAATGCCTCTCCTTTTCCCTTCTCTGGATCATTCTTCAGTCAACTCAATATCTACTCCTTTTTTCTCAGTCTTAGATACTACACAAAATTTAAATTACAGGAGCTCTCTGGTGCAGATGTATTGGTGACTTCAGGTTGCTCAGTAATCTATGACCTATACAGCTTATTCTGAAATGTTCAGCATATTTGTAGGCCAGAGTCCTGAGGTTACAGGTGTTTTTAAGGCCACAAGGCAAAATAAGCCCAATGGATATGAGACTCCTCCAGGCTCATCACAACCCCCAATTCAAAACTTTTGTGCTACAACAAATACAGAGCTTGTTTGATTAATGGATTTAGGTCCTGGAAACTGTCTTAGCAGAATTTACTTAAGGCTTTCAACTCTGTGCTACAAAATGAGAAATTTAACCAGGATATCGGTTGATGCATTTCCTTCGCTATTTTTCTAAGAGCAAGATTGGAGAGTTTTATGACACTGTGTTCTCAGGCTGGCAGGATTTAAACAAACAAAGTTCCCTTGACACAAGAAAAGGTTGCCTTTGTTCTTCTAGCAGCTTGTTTCAAGTTGAGCAGTACACTCATTTCTAATACATCTGGAAGGTGCCAAGATCAGTCGCTTCCCTTGGATCATAGTTCAGTGGACACTATGATGATCACGTTTTAAGATTCGTGTCTGTCCTTTGTGTGAATCCCCCTGGGGCCGTTAGACTGCTCAGAAGACATAGACTGCTCTCTGTGCAACTTTTCCCCCAGGGTTACCATAAACCCTGTTTCCATTTGCCCTGCCTGATACCCATTATTTCTAGATTTGGTCTTATTTCTTAGCTTTTGGTTCTCTGCTCACATACTCTGTACCTTCCTGTTTCCCTCCCCACCCCTACTTACCTCTCTTCTATCCCAGCTATGATGACTGCCCACTAAGCTTTTTATTGTTTTTCCCTTCCTCCCATGGCTTCAGGCTCAATATTTATTTCCACTGTACTCTTGCCTTGTCCAAGTCTGTCAGTAATGTCAGCCCCTCCTCTCCTCCCTTCCAATCCCGGCATGGCAACTTCAATCAGTTTATGGCATCTGTCTATGGGACTTGACATCATCAAACCATTCACTTCTCCCAGACTGTTCCTACAAAGCTTTGCTTTATGAGTGTTCCATTCAGCTTCCCTGAACTCCTTCCGTACAACACTTCCTTCAAATGTTCAGCAAATAACACAACCATGAATGAATATGATCTCACCAAAGATGAACTGCATTGCCTCTAAACTCTTAATTCTTCTAAACTTGTTTTGTCACGTTCCCAATTTTTATAGCACTTATCCAACTCCCTTACATGGTAGATATTACTTTGCACCTCTTACTTTTCCTTGTAGGGGTCATGAGTTATAAATATAAGTGTCACCCATAGGACCTCACATCCAAAAGGTTCTACCTGTCTAACAAATGACTGTGTTTCTCATGATGGCAGTGAAGAAAGGAGGGAAAGTGATAAAAGGAAGGCAGGTTAGCATTTGTTAAAGTGATATAAATACAGATTGATTTTTTGGTTCCTGGACCAAGAGATAGATGATAAAGATGGACAAGGGCTTAGGAAGGCTCAGGGCACATTCTGAGTGGCTGAGGAAGGCATTCTAGGCAACCAGGCCTTAGCGGGTGCTTTTCTTCTCTGGATTATTCAGCTATTATCTGATTAGGCTATATCCTGGGGTATGTCCAGATATTTGGAGGCTTCATGTGGGCTGGTGTCCAGGATCTATTACCAACGTTGGCCCCATGTATTATACTCATACAAAGGAGTTTAGCTATAAAGTGTCTGGAGAGGAAGCCTTTGGTTGACCCCTCCAAGCTATGATGTTCCCATTGTGCCTGAAAGAAGGCCTTCACTCAGAGGGGCACATAGGTAGCTATATCTGGGGTGAGGTAGGACACAGGTCCATCAAAAGCCATAAAGACTCTGAGCAGGGATTGTGAAATCTCCCACCCTCGCCTCCAACTACAAACCCATTGTGGATCCTGTGGTCCCTGAGTTTGAGCATAGTATAAAAGCCCTGTTGGCTAGGAGTTTGGTCTCTGTTCTCACAACCTTGGGGATTTTATCACCCTCCTTAGAGGCTATTCTAATTTCTTAGCTTCACAGTTCATCATCTTCTTAACTGAGGTGAATCCTAAAAGCTGGGATCATTTCTTCTCTTATCTCTTTGCATAAAGTTTAATGGGCATGCAATCTTTTAGCTTTTCTTTTCCTCTATGTCTGAAAAGTTGTGATAACAAAAATAACAATGGCAACAAGCTTGTGTGAAGTTAATTATTTTAAATGAGCAAAGAAAACCAAGTACCTGAGAAGAAAATGACTCAGAAATTGGAAAGAAAGCATTATGCTCTGCTACAGTTGGTAGCTATTTGGCTCTTTTATTTTCCTCCTGAGTAACATAAGAGCCATTGAGCTCAGAGGACGTGAACATCCTGTACAGGAAATAGATGGCTTATGGAGGAGGTGAGGGGGGCACCTCGCAGTCGTTCTTTGAATCCTTCACTGAGCGTCACTTGAATATGTTATAGAAGCAAGGAAAGGGCTGGAAAACAGGCTCTGCTTGGATGGCTTCCAGCACACTTCACAAAGCTCAGGAAAAGCTCGGCTAAGCCACATGCATTTTATGTTTTCCTGAGGAAAGACTCTGCTTGTTGGTCACAGGGTTAAGGAGTTTCAGCAAGTTTTTATAGAGACACTAAAACATTCTCTTTATATTTTCCTCTGTCACTGAAAGGAGCCCAGGGGATAGAATCGAGGATGTGGGCACTTAAGTGCCTGCTGAGCCGGTTAGCTCCCAGAGAGGAGTTGGTGCCGTGACTATAGAGTGGTGAGCCCCTAGCTTCCTAGCTTCATTGGGTGTATCCTGTGTGTGTGTGTGTGTGTGTGTGTGTGTGTGTGTGTGTGTGTTGTGTGGTATAAAATCTTAGTTGAAATTTGAAGAAATTAAACTCAGAAAAGTGGATTGTGCATTTCGGGACTTCTGATTTTGACTAGATAGTGCAGAATGAACATCATCTTCATCTCTGACAGAACATGGCTTTCTCACGAGAACAAAGTGAGCACCACGCAAATTGTGAAGTAAGGAGAGGCAGGAAGGTGAGGGGAAGTGACAGTGATCTGAAGACGGTCAAGACCTTTAGCTTCTTCCTTTTCCCAAAAATATTTTCGAAGAGAAAACTAAAGCATTTGCTGTTCCTTTGTGAAAATGATTTGGAATGCTCATTGGAGCAAAAAGGCCATTTGTGAACTGACTCCAGCCTTTCTTTCGCCTGTCATACACCATTGTGTTTATTTGAGAACCTGAGATTTACGGTGAGTGAATATTAACAGGGACCAAAACCTTTAGTCATTGCAATTTGCATTTGCCAGTGCAGTTTTTCCTTTATCTGGTGAACTTAAATTGTTTCTTTTCCAGAAAACAAAATAGAATTTTAGCTTTCTCATTCATGCTTTTCTATTGGAAGCTGGCTACTGTAATCTTTAAAACATGCTACCTTCCTCACAAACTTGCATTTTTCTTATTTATAATTAATGTTTTATTATACTGTCATTTTCTTTAAATTTTAGCTAAAAACATATATATAACTATAGTAAATGGAGACTATTGTTAACATGCTCCTAGGTTTAGAATATCAGTGTATTTTTTCCATGTTTTCAGTTTAATTCTATTAAGACTAGAAATCAGACTCCCTTTTGTTAGTATATGATTGCAATTTATGAGTAAGAATCAACTGGTTAAGTAAGTGTGAGGATAGGTTTAGAAGCGAGTAAGGAAATGATGAAGAAATTTGCAAAGAAAGATCTTCAAGAAAAACAAAGAGCTATATTTAAATTTTAGCTGCCAATGTCTTTCAAGAGAAGTAAGTGTATACCTTTAAGTTAATTTTCCAATTTCTAATGAGGAAGAGCATATCACACCCTTGACCAAGTCATTGACCACTTGACACAAGATAGTATGATACAAGGTGCCTAAACCAATATGCACACTATGTATAAGGCAGTACAAATCAGGGGCTTGAATGGAATAGTGACACAGTAGTTCTGCTTCAGCCTAATAAGGCAGCGCCACCTACTGCACACAAGCTTTATTTTGTGTTTGAGATTCTTCAGTAGAAGCTGATCTCTAGGACTTAAGCACAAAACAAAATCATTTTGCCGCCTGTTATCTTTTAAGATGGAAATCTACATCGGTTTATTGAAATATTTGTCTTCCTAGTGTATATATGTATGTTATCAGTCTAAACATTCATATTGAGAATAATAAGAGGGTGGGAGAGAATGGGAGATAAAGAATGTAAATATAAAAAAATAGGACTAAGGAGCATCCCTTTTTGATATCTACTGATGTATCTTTTATTCTGAAAATAAGTCTGATGCCCATTCACACGCCCTTTTACATGTAATAATGACATAAAAATCACTATTAGCCAATGCTTGTTTAAAATGAACTATTGTTTGTATTTCACTCAAGGCTGCCCACAGGTGAGTCCTTCATTAAATGATTACAGACTTAATAAGCCTTCATTGGATTTTCCTTCTCTAGTGTTTTTTTTATTCCTATCATAACACTTAATTCTACAATATTTTTGAATAATAACTCATAATGTTCCTAATGTATTTTGCATTATAGCTTCACATAAGCATTTACATTAAGTATTAACAAGAGCACAGCTTTTTATTAAGTGGGGGTCACTAATTATTCTTTCAAGCATTTTAGTTTATTTCATCTAGTTTATTACAACACAACATAAAATAACTGACAGTAGATATGGTACAATGGTGATTACGATTCTTTTTATCATTCCCTGTAACTCTTCCAAGGTCTTAACTGGTTATTGACCACTTACATCATTCACGGTGAAGTTTACACTTTTTTGCTAAGAAGATCATAGCAGGTCAGATCCTGATTTATAATGAATTTTTCAGCATATATACATTTCTATTAGATATCATTGTCATGCTACTATTAATTTATTTATATGTTAATGGAATGTCATGCAATCTGGAATGTATAGTATTTGACATTTATCAGGGCCTTGATTTCCAAATAAACTAAAATATAATATAACTCATTTCTATATCATGTGCCAATGTCATAATTATAGAATTGAAACATGTTTGGTATCTAGACATACAAAAAGCACAGTTGGTTTCAGTTTTGTATCCTGATTTGAAAAAAACCTATTTGAATTGTCAAAAACTTGATTTTTTCATTCTTGTCTATATCTTTAAAAACGTTTGGCATATTTATTATAACTATACTCATTCAATTAAAACGATTGAATTTTAGATTCTATGCTAGGCTCAGTGATTGAAATATAAGTTCCTTACTGTCAGTGAGCTCCCTTTCTTGTAGAGCAAACAGTGTGTGGATAATTCTAGAACATTAAAAACAAGGAACTGTGGGAATAAAAAAAAAAGGAATTAATCTCTACCCAAACTTCAGTAAATGGGGAGGGGGGGGGGATCCATACTTCCTAGAAGACAAAAATCCTAAATTAAGTCTGCAGAGAAGATAAAGTATTTATCAGGGAGACAGGTAGAGGGAGTGTGTTCCAGGACTGGAGTTAGGATTTGCACACACACTAAAATGAAAGAGCATGGCAGGTTTGGGAAAATTGGGAACATTGTTCAGTTCACCTGGGACTCACGACTGCGAGTGAGGATGTTCTGAGAGGTGAGACTGGACAAGTAGCAGAGATCAGATAATGCAGGGTCTTTTATGCTTTTGGACTTTATTCTGAATTCTTTAGTGTTTTTAAAATGTTTAAAGTAGGGCAGTGAGGGAGTGAGGGATGGGATGGAATTGAAACTGATTAGAAAGTCCCCTCCAGTGACACTGTTGAAAAAGCGTTCAAATAGGATGTGATCAGAGGGAGAGGGAAGTGACTGATCCAGAGAAGATTGAGAAATGATGAAGGCAGAGGGCAAGGGGTAAGTGAATGTCTGGTGGGTTATTACAGTGGTAGAACTATTCAATGTCCCAACAAATGTGAAAACTATAGAAGAAGAAGTCTAGGAAAATTTGTTTCCAGCATAGAAAGAGTCTGATGGCCTCATCCACTAGGATCCAAGCAGTACAGACTGGAGGTGAGTAGGGTGGAGAGGAGTTCTACTGTAAATATATTCAATACACCCAGCAGAGAGATCCAACATGTGGCTGGTTATTGACACCTGGATTTCAGAGGAGAGATTTGTTTCAGAGCTCTTCTAATCATTCTGAATCCTTAATGATATGTGTAACTTGACTGTAGAATAATAAATTGGTTCTATTCTCCAAGACCTTCACCTATCCTGCTGTTCTTACACCCCCTTCCTCCCCACAGAGGACTGGTATGAACAGTTGTATCCCCTCATCCTTACCCTGAAGGACTGCATGGGAGAAGTGGTGAACCGAGCCAAGCAGTCCTTGACATTCGTGCTCCTTCAGGAACTTGCATACAGCTTGCCCCAGTGCTTGATGCTGACTCTGAGAAGGGACATCGTCTTCAGCCAAGCGGTAGATGCCTCTTTTTGTTGTGAGCACAGTGCAATGCTGGGTGGCTAAATGTTATCCTTGGTGACAGAAGAGGTCTTCTTTTGGTAGTTTCATTTTTAAAGAAATTCTTTACTTAAATTTTTGGTATGAGGTTTTCTTGTTCATAATAAACATGAACTGAATGGAAACAGCTTATGAGATCTTCAGTATTTATTTCTGCAAAGAGATGGCCAAGTCTCTGAATTGTACATTCTGTTTCATGGCGCAGACAGTCCGTGAAGAACAGGTTGCCCATCCTGTCATGGTATTACTCCCTGGGGTCTCCACACAGTACAGGCTGGAAGGAAAGGGGCGGCTGCCTTCCACAGCAGGTGGCAGCTGGGGCTGGCAAAAGGGATCTGTTTGCAACCTCCCTTTTATTTATACAGCTCCCTAAGGAATCCCAGGACAAGGCCTCATAATGATCTTTTTGTTTGGTTTGCTTATAAAATAAGTTTGCAGGGAAGTAATGCTTAAAGGCAGGGTTTGGCAGGACCACTTTCTTTGCCTACCCCCAGCCCTATCTCATGACACCAAGGCTGGTCTCCATCACAGTAGCTGTCCTGGGGGCCTTTCTTCTCCCTTCCGCCTCCACACCTACACCTGAGTTTTATAGACATACATATGGAGGAAAGGAGACAGAAGCCTCTCTTCCTAAACATTCCAGGCAAAGGGAATATTTTAACCCAACTGTCCGTGTCTCCCACTATTTCATGGATGTTTCACATACTTGAAAATTTTTAATTAAATCTGTGATGCCTCAAAAATCTTAAATATTTTTCAATTAAAGTTTGCTGACCCAAATGTCTTCAATGACTTTTTTTTAGCTTGCTGGATTGGTTTGTGGTTTTATCATCAAATTACATACAAGTTTGCATGACCCTGGCTTCCTGCAGCAGCTTCACACAGTGGGGTTGATAGTGCAATATGAAGGACTGCTAAGTACATATAGTGAGTATTGCTTTGGTACATGTTAAAATCGTATTCTTATTCATAAGGATAGTTGATCCATAGATTCTGCAGTAAAACTTAAAAATGAGAAATAAACATTTATGACATCAGGCATTAGAGAAATAATGTAACTTTCTGTTCTGTGCATTCATTCACCTTGTAACTGTACTCTTATCCTCATTATGTTTTGAAAATGGAATTATAGATTATTTCATAGTGGAGTCCTGAACAACCATCTGGCTTTTTTAATATAAAAGGCTCTTTGCCAACAGAGTTTCAATGACTGGATTTTTAAAGTCCCAACTCTCTAATGTCTAGAACTGCACTATTCAATACATAGCCTGGTGTGGCTATTGAGCGCTTGAAACGTGTCTAGTCCAAATCAATATGTACTAGACAGGCACACCAGATTTCCAAGACTAGTAAAAACTAGTTTTATGTTAATAATTAATAATTTTATATTTATTTATAACTAAATGATACATTGGGTAGGTATATTGGGTTAGATAAAATATATTATTAATATTAATTTCACCTTTGTAAATCTTACTCTTTTAAAAACGTGACCCCCGGGAAATTTAAAATTATATATGTGGCCTACATTATATTTGAATTGGATAGTGTTGATCTGGACTCTAACTCAATTTCCTCCTTCTTAGGCTTTCTTCGTTAGTGTGCTGAGAAATAAAACTAGTGTGAGCCTGGGTCAGTAGTCTAAAATTCAAACATCTCTATTATTTCTAGAAAAATCAAATATCAAGTCTAAAATTCAAACATCTCTATTATTTCTAGAAAAATCAAATATCAGTCCTGCCAATGGAAAGAGATCTGCATGATCCTCTGTTTCATAAAGGAGTTAAAACTTCCCTATAGTCTTCCACCAAATGTACACATTCTTCTTTCCCTCAAAGGGTACTTGGACTGCTGGAGTCCACTGAAATGGTTTTTATTTCACTGGTGAAAGCCTTCAGCCTCTGAGGAAAAGTGTTTAGAATAAATTCACTGCACTCAGAAACTCATTCACTAAAATGCTAGAACAAATCCCAGCAGGGAGGTGTAATACCAAATGACATTTTCTTCAAATAGTATATTTGTAACAATGCTCCTTCTCCCTTGTGTAGGTGATGAAATCGGAATGCTAGAGGACATGGCTGTTGGCATTTCAGATTTGAAGAAAGTTGCATTTAAAATAATTGAAGCCAAGTCCAATGATGTCTTGCCAGTTATAACAGGAAGGCGGTAAGTGGTGCCTATTTCCTTGAGACCAAGCTTTGTTAGATATTTGTGTTAACTCCTGACAAAGGAGCCAAGGAGAATTAAGGTTTGGTTGGGAAACTTTTCTCTTGTTCTTTTTTCCTTTTTTGTGCAAAATAAGTTAGGGGATGTAAGAGGGGAAGATCTTGAAAAACTCTCAGAAGTCTCATGAATGTTTATCAATTGTCCGGTAGTGAGGTGAGCCTTGTAGTGTTCCTCCAGGAAATATGAGGAATTCAAAAGAATAGCAGGCATCAGAAGAGCATTTTCTCTTTATTACTATCTATTCCAAAGCTCTACATGTTTTTACTTTTGCTGGAATCATTTGGTTAATAGCGTCATAATTCCTAAAATGACTTTTTATTAAATTCTGTTAAAAGCAGCAACATTTTAGAAAGGATCTATTTCTGTGTCATGGGGCATATACCGCCATTTTTCTTAATAATTTTTGACAATTCACTCACAGACTCAAATTTCTGAGAATGGTTTTAAATATAGCTTTGAAGGTCAGTGTATGATGGGTAGAATATCAGAAATAGTTAAGAAAAATGATGATGTGTGGAATAGACCTCCAACAGAAGAATTATATCCTTTGGTAAATCATTTCAGTTGGGGTCCACCAGATTGTAACCATTTGGAAATTAGCACTTTTAAATGCTGCATGAGGATATTTGAAATTTGAAACATTCTTAGATCACAAGGAAAAATATGAACATACTAAAGAGAAGGCCCTTTTCATACTGGAGAGAGATGGAGAAGAAAGTAGGTAGAAAAGTTCAAACTAAACTTGCTTTCTTGGGGCACCTGGGTGGCTCAGTCAGTTAAGCACCTGACTCTTGATCCGAGCTCAGGTCATGATCTCATGGTTCTTAAGTTCAAGCCCTGCATCGGGCTCTGCACTGATAGTGTGAAGCCTGCTTGAGATTCTGCCTCTCCTTCTCTCTTCCCCTGCCCACTTGTGTGTGCTCTCTATTTCTCTCTCAAAATAAGTAAACATAAAAAAATTAACCTTGCTTTCTTGTCTATAGTCAATATATAATAGTTATTTTAAACTTTGTATGAAGGATGCTCAGAGATACATGATTGAATGAAAGGTGACTATTTCTTATAAAGAAAAAATATCCTCATAAAGCTAAATATTTCATCTGTGAACTCATGCTTAATTTTCCATGCATTGGAATAAAGAAGAATAAAATTGTTCATACACACACCTGGAAAACAGTACCACTCTATATTACTATGGAGATTATTATCAAAAGTGGGAAACTGATACTTCTATCACAATTAATATGGAAAGCTTACCAGGCCATTTGGTATAGGCAGAGTATACGCTTTTTCTGAGGGAATGTGCAGGCTGTGCCTAAATTCAAAAGTTACGAAACAGATGTCAGTGGAACTCTTAGAACAGCAAAGTGAGCAACTTGGCAAATCCTCTCTCCTAACAGGAGCACTGCAATTGGACAGAATGGTCTAAAACGACCATCTTGAGACGAAGGAAATAAATGTGCACACAAACTCAGAAGTACTTATTGATGAAAAACTAGTGGACATTGGTTAAGACCATTGGTGTCTGTTGGCTCTCTTGCCTGGAGTTGCTCCCATCCAAGCCAGCTGGGCAGTTGGGTCAGCACAGTTTTACTGCGGTGACACAATCCGAGAAGACCAGCGGTTTCACTACTAGAGGGGGCTGACTTTATTTGGACTGGAGAGCAGAAAAAAGCACACTCCTGAAAAGTTGTTGGAAGCAGTGGTGATACACATAACAATGTCATTCACAATAACGTCAAAAAATAATTACATCGGACCAAATTTAACAAAGTACTCTAAGAATTGTATACAGAACACACAAAATCGTGCTTAGAGAAATTAATAAGATCCAATAAACAGAAAAGACAGTCCGTGTTCCCAGATTAGGATACTCAGTATTGTTTCGATGGCAATTCTCCACAAATTGATCTATAGATTCAGTCCAATTGCTGTCTAAATCCCAGTAGTCTTTTGTGCAGAAATTGGCAAGCTAAACCTAAAATTTGTATGGAAATGCAAAGGAACCAAAATTCCAAAAACAATTTTGCAAAAGAAGGACAAAAGAAGACTTACACTTTCTGATTTCAAGACTTAATATGAAACCACAATAATCAAGACTTTGTGGTACTGGAATAAGTATACACATCTAGATCAATGGAACAGAATTTAGAGCCCAGATGTAAACTGTTCAATTGATTTTTGACAAAAGTGCCAAAGCCATTCAATGGAGAATGGAGAGTCTTTTCAAAAAATGTGCTGTGACAATTGGTTATCCATATGCAGAAAAAATAATTTAGAACCCAATTTACGTCACACACAAAAGTTATCTCATAATGGATCATAGGTCTAAATGTAGGAGCTAAAACTATTTGTAAAACTATTTGAGAAAATATTTCTAAGTCGGGTTCAGGAAAGAGTTCTTAGATAGGACCCCAAATTGTAGATTCATAAAATAAACAATTTGATAGATAGAATTTAATCAAAATTATAAACTTTTAAGGATCAAAAATATCACTAAGTAAATGAAAAGACAAGCCACAGATTGGGAGACAATATATACAAATCATATATCTGATAAAAGACTTGCATCCAGAATGTATAAAGATTCTTACAACTCAATAATTACGAGAAAAAATCCTAATTTAAAAATGGGCAAACAGTTTGAATAGATTTTTTGCCAGGTAAGATATGTGAGTGGTTTATATGCATATGGAAACATATTCAATATCATTAGTCATTAGGAGAATGCAAATTAAAGCCCCAAGTGGATACCGCTTCATCATAGTGGAAACCATCATAATCAAAAATCAGACAAGTGTTCACAAGGATGTGAGAAACCTGGAGCCCTCATACATTGCTGGTGGGCATATAAAGTTGTGCTGCCACTTTGGAAACAGTTTGGCAGTTTCTTAAAAAGTTGAACGTAAAATTACTATATGACTTTTAGGTATATACCAAAGAGAAAATGAAACCATATGTCCACACAACAGCTAATGCATGAATGTTGATAACAGCATTATTCATAATAGTCCAAATCATGAAGTAATCCAAGTATCTGTCAACTTGTGAGTACGTTGACAAAATGTGGTATATCTATACAATAGAATGCTATAAAAAGGAATAAAAAGGAATAATCTGCTGATACATGCTACGACATAATAACTTCAAAGTCATTATGCTAAATGAAAATGATAGACACAAAAGACTATATATTACATAATTCTGTTTATATGAAATATGTAAAAAACTAAAATCTGCAGAGACAGGAAGTAGATCAGTGGTTTCCTGGGGCTGACAGTGGGATTGGGGTTTGAATGCAAATGGTCATTTGCATTCAAGGGAGAGATTTGTTTAAGGTGATAGAAATGTTCTGAAACTGGATTATAGTCAGGACTGCGCAACTCTACAAATTTGCTAAAACTCTGAATTCTGCACTTACAATGCATGAGTTTATGTCAGTTATATTTGATTCAAGCTGACAAAAAGTTATCATAAAATACTATATAATGTTTCACCTTCAGTGCATCTTTACACATGGACTCACTCATTAATACTTCTCGTATTCTGAAAACTGGATTATAGTCAGGACTGCACAACTCTACAAATTTGCTAAAACTCTGAATTCTGCACTTACCATGCATGAGTTTATGTCAGTTATATTTGATTCAAGCTGACAAAAAGTTATCATAAAATACTATATAATGTTTCACCTTCAGTGCATCTTTACACATGGACTCACTCATTAATACTTCTCGTATTCTGAAATAAATAAACATCAGCCCTCTGTTAGCCAGGCTATTGTAAAGGGCACTGAGAGCATTTTTAAAAAGAAAAATAGGGGCGCCTGGGTGGCTCAGTCGGTTAAGCGTCCGACTTCGGCTCAGGTCATGATCTCACAGTCCGTGAGTTCGAGCCCCGCGTCGGGCTCTGTGCGGACAGCTCAGAGCCTGGAGCCTGTTTTGGATTCTGTGTCTCCCTCTCTCTCTCTGACCCTCCCCCGTTCATGCTCTGTCTCTCTCTGTCTCAAAAATAAATAAACATTAAAATAAATAAATAAAAAAAATTAAAAAAAAAAAAAGAAAAATAATGTGGCCATTCATCTGCGGCTAGTGCTAACATCCCTGCTTGCCAGATTGGGGGTATGTCCTGGTTCTCTGGTTTGAAGCTCAGGGTCAATCATCCAGAGTATGTGTCAGTATTGTTATATTTTAGAAAACTAAAAATATCCTCGCAAAGAGACTCACTAGTTGTCCTGTGCTTCTTTTCCCAATACATGTATTGCGATCCCAGCACTATATATAGCTCCAGAAACACATGGATTTTCATAAACTCTGAACAAAACTCTCTATATTTTAATACTCAATTCACACTGCATCAGAAGATGTCAAGTTTAAAAATGTACAAGCAGCTATTCTTGTTGACCATATTCTGTGAATCCTAATTTAAATTTTCCACACCAAACAATAGGGGTAATTTTTAATGGAAATTTCCAGTGAAAAACCACTCCTGTGCAGTGCTAATGTTGCAAAACTGATCAGGAACCCCCAAAGGTTACATTTTAAATAATGAAACAGTTACATTCCCATCAAGCCATCGCAAAGAGGGAGGTTCATCAATAATAATAATAATCAAGCCATGCTAAGTAATGCCTTAAGTGATTGGGCTTATTAGTTTCACTATATTGAAAAATCCATCATTAAATTACTTTCCTTATTCTTGAGACTGACTGGGTTTTAAAAATAATTAAATCAAGAAGATAAATATTGAGTCTCTTATGCACATGGCCCTGGTGTACAAATGAACTAAACATTCTTCCTTTCCTAAAGGATCTCAAAGTAATGGAGAAAAATAAAAAATGAAAATAACTCTTTATGCCAAGTAATTTAATAGTGAAGTGAATGAAATGATTGTTGAATGAATTAATAACAGAAAATAGGGAGATAGCAGCCAGAAACCTAAATCAGCTCTATGTTCCAACTGTTTTATTGTTTCTTTCCAATAAAACTGAATGAAATGAACAATGCTCCTTCTCTTTGCCCTCCGCTTTCTTTAGTGAACATTACGTGGTAGAGGTGAAGCTTCCAGCGAGAATGTTTGAGGCCCTGCCCCTGCAGATTAAAGAAGGGCAATTGCTTCATGTGTATCCAGTACTTTTTAATGTTGGAATCAATGAGCAACAAACTCTTGCTGAGAGGTAAGCTTCAAGTGTAAGATCAGTACTACACATGTTTTTTAATTGGTATGGGTATGCTGAGCAATTCCATACGCTTCCGTGCACAGAACACAGAACTCAGAAAGACTCATGGCAAACGTTCTCCCTTTTTATCACTACCAAGTTATTTGAGATAGCAAGGACAAATATTCACATTTAAGGATCCCTGGCCCACATCAAATTTAAATGTGGCAAACGAATGAGGAAAATATTGATGCCAATACCAAATTATTTACAGGGATTAACTTTCTTCATGTTTCCAAGTACAGTGTGTGTATCCAGTTTTAGAAGTTTTACGTTTGGGGGGTTGGGAGTGCCTGGGTGGCTCAGTCGATTGAGCATATGACTTCGACTCAGGTCATGATCTCATGGCTCGTGAGTTCGAGCCCCATGTGAGGCTCTGTGCTGACAGCTCAGAGCCTGGAGCCTGCTTCATTTTGTGTCTCCCTCTTTCTCTGCCTCTCCCACACTCACACTCTTTCTCATTCTCCTTCAAAAATAAACATTTAAAAAAAAGTTTTTGTGTTTTGGGTGCCTAGGTGGCTCCTTGGTTAGACAACCAACTCTTGATTTGGAATCAGGTCATGATCTCGCGGGTTTGTGTGATTGAGCCCTTTGTTGGGCTCCTGTGCTGACAATGCAGAGTCTGCTTGGGATTCTCTCTCTCTGTCTCTCTCTCTCTCTCTGCCCTTGTCCTCCTTGCATACTCTGTCTCTCCAAATAAATAAATAAATAAATAAATAAATAAATGTTTAAAAAAAAAGTTTTATGTTCATATGTATTTCAACAATGTAAACTCAGCTAATTTTGTCAAACTTTTCTGGACCTGAAACATAGTCTATTATTCCCTTTTGTTTTGTTTACTAAAATAGCTGTTATTGGGCAAGGTTAGCACATCTTTTCATAATAAATTGCTTAGTCAAACAACAGATGATTATACATAGTGCCATGAGTTAGTGTCAAAAATACTTTTGTGAGAAAGCATAGGAATTACTTTTGCATATTACATGATTCACATGTAGAGATTATTGAAAATGTGGATACGAGTTAAAGTTCATAGAACACATTTTTTTTTATTTTTTTTTTCAGCGTTTATTTTTGGGACAGAGAGAGACAGAGCATGAACGGGGGAGGGGCAGAGAGAGAGGGAGACACAGAATCAGAAACAGGCTCCAGGCTCTGAGCCATCAGCCCAGAGCCTGACACGGGGCTCGAACTCCCGGACCGCGAGATGGTGACCTGGCTGAAGTCGGACGCTTAACCGACTGCGCCACCCAGGCGCCCATTTTTAAAAGATTTTAGAGACAGAAGTCACCATCTTGGCTATGAGGCCTGGCTGGAGAGGTTCCCCTACAGGCAGAACTTCTGGAGAATTTGATAGTCTTCCATATTTAAAATGATTTCTTATCCATAATTCACTCTCCAAATGGCTCCTTCCCCCATAGGTATCAGTTTAAAAGTGCCTAGCGTATTCTTGGCCATGACTTGATATGTAAGTGTTAAACCTTTCCAATGTCTTTTACTAAATTAAAAATGCCATTGCATTTACAGTACTCCTGAATTTTTCAATGGTAGTCAAGGTGCCAGTTTTTATCTATTATTTTCCAATGATTTTTCCTTCTCTCCCTCTTATCCAAAAGATATTTCCTGAACAGCATAGGTTTTCATAATTCTCACTTGTCAGTTACAAAATTAGGTGGCAGCTTTGTATTTCATGTTTAATTTCAAACTGTACAGAAGCCATTAATCTCTTTTCTTATACTATGCATAAATCAGAATATATTTGTATTCACTGTGTTGCACAAGTTTTCTTTGATAATTGAGCACTTTTGCAAATAAGTACCTGAAGTCAGATTATATTCCAGTCATTGGTATATATGTGCCTCACAGCAAGTTCAGTGGTTGAGATGAATGATATTTATGAACATAAATTACACAATTTGGGTGGGAAAAACAAAACAGCACTCTAAATTAATTATCTCTTCTTTGGTACACTAAACTACAGAGTGTTTGCGGTTTGAATTAGTAAGTTAAGACCTGTGAATGTCATCTTGAGAGATGTGGAAGTCCCGTGTACAGACTTTCAAGGAATAGTTACCATTGTATTTTCAAGCCCTCTACATTCGGTTAATTTGCATCATTTATGTCACTATCTCAGTTCTTAGTTACTTTATTTTAAAAAGCCCCTTACCTTCTTTGTGGCGCCCATGTGGCTCAGTTGGTTAAGCATCCAACTTCGGCTCAGGTCATGATCTCACGGTTCGTGAGTTTGAGCTCCACATCAGGCTGTGTGCTGACAGCTTACAGCCTGGACCCTGCTTTGGATTCTGTGTTTCCCTCTTTCTCTGTCCCTCCCCCACTTGTGCTCGCTCTTGCTTGCTCTCTCTCTCCCTCTCTCTCAAAAATAAATAAACATCAAAAAATAAAATGTCCCTTCCCTTTCTTCTCTCTTATCAATCTTGCATATTTTATGTGTGTGTGCACACACGTGCACCATGCACACATACACTTTTTTCATAACTGGAAGCTGTAAAAACACATAAGACTTGAAAAGGAGATAAATGACAAAGTATAGAAAAACTTGAAGAGAAGAGGGAAGGCTGACACTTAGACATCAACCAATTACTGATTTAAGTAAATTACTCTGTCTCTGTTCTCTGAGTCTTATTTCTCTGATTCTGAATTTTGAGCTTTACCAGGCAACATCTACAAGTTAGGTATGCTATGTAATCCAGGTTCAATACTTTACGAACTATTTACCCATTGCCAACTTGTATGTTATGTGTATCCATTCTTAATTAAATAAGTACTAATTACTCTGGCCTACACAACAAAATCCTTCAGACTGGGCAGTTTACACAACAGAAATGTATATCTCATTTGTATATCTCATTTGTATATCAAATGTATATCTCAAATGTATAGCCTCATTCCAGAGGCTGAGAATTCCAAGATCAAGGTTCTAGCCAACTTGGCTTCTGGTGAGAAGTCTCTCTAACTTTCTCTCTGTGTGCTCCCTTGATCTCTTTTGTGGGCACAGAGAGAGATGGTGAGCTCACAGGTGTCTCTCTTTGCAAGGACACACCAATCCTATTAGATTAGGGCCCCCACCTCATTTGACTTTAATTACTTCTTTAGAATCTCCATTTCCAAACACAGCTACTGGGGTTTAGGGGCTTCAAAATATGATTTTGGGAGGGAAGACACAAACATTAAGTCCATAACAATACTATTTCTCCAGCAAGGATGAGATTTTTTTAATACCAGTTGGTTATAATGTATGAAAAAGTTAGAAGAGTGTATTTCAGTGTTTAAGAGAAGCTCTCCTATGGATTTTCCTTCATCTATATTCTCATTCTCCAACTTTAACTCAGCATAGATATTGAGCATTGACCTTGTACCAGGCACTACTCTGCCAAGCTAAGGGACACAGGGAGCATGCAATGTGACAAGAAAAATGGATATGATCCCTGTCCGAAAAGAACTTACCATCCAGTAAGGAAGCCAGGTCAACAAGTAATACATTACAGTTTGACTCATGCAATAAGCAAAGATGTGGAAGGGGCAGGAATAGTGGAAGAAAGAAAGTGATTCACAGATGGGAGGGGAATACATGAGGAAGGTTTCATGGAATACATGAGCCTAAAGCCTGAAGGATGAATTGATCAAACAGACAAGGAAGATAAAAAAAATTCTAGTTAGAGGGAGAATAACATGTGGAGAGTTCCAAAGGTATCAAAATGCTGCCGATGAGGGAGAAGAGTGTAACTACATTCCTATGAGGGTTTTTGGAAGGTTTGGTGGAGAAGTTAGATGCTAAACTAAGGGGTTGGACTTTGTCCTTTTAGGGAGAGAAGAGGCAGTGAAGTTTAGTGAGCTGATATGAAGAACAGGTATTAGACTCACTTCTCCAACGTTGTGTTTATTGCACATGCAGCTCTGGGCATATAGTCAAAGTTAAACAAATATCTGTCGAATGAGTGAATGATCTGACCTTGATGTAAAGGAGAGACTGGAAGGGAAGGAGATTGAAGACATAGCATTGGGGTATTTGGGAAGCTATATACCCAGTCTAGAGTGGATGTAATTAAATGTCTACTATACAATTACAGTGTTAAGGAAAAAGAAGGAAAGACTGCCAGAGGTGAGAAAAGATCAATGAATACTGGACGGGGTGGAGAAAAGAGAGGAAATCCAGAAGAGTGCCTAGATTTTAACATGAGTTAATGGCAGAATACTGGGGATATGTTTAATTCTAAACAAGAGGAGGAGGTGGTTTTAGTCTGGCATCTATTTAAAAATAAAAGGTTAAAAAATGTTACTTTCAGGAGCATCTTTATAACCCATAACTGTTTTCTTTGTTCTATTTTTAGGTTTGGAGATGTCTCCTTGCAGGAAAGTATTAATCAGGAAAATTTTGAACTTCTAAAAGAATATTACACAATATTTATGGAAAAGATGCCTCCTGATTGTAAGTATACCAGCTTTATAAAGCAACAATAATAATTTCTTGATTATAAATTTTCAGGACAGGTCAAACAAAGAGGTCAATGGGGGAAAGACATGGGGTAAGGACGGGAGAGCAACTTTGAGATTATCTGAATCAAAAAGACTGATTGCCAAGGTGGCATGACCGTCACCTGCCTCACTGCCTTGATTGCACTCTTGATGTCCTGCTGCTCATGCTAGGACATTAATTTTAGTGCCACTGGAAGATACCTAAAATCTAAAATAAGGAACTTATAGTTTAGAATCTCAATTGAGTCTACTAAAAAGTTTGTATAATTCTTAACCATGTAAAAGGGTTTAATGAATAATTAACTTTTTGATTTATAATCTATATCAGATATATCACACATATACAAGGAGAAAATCAGATAGAATACAAGTTATACAAGTAACAAAAAGTGATATGAACTAAGGAACTAATTTATTGAATAGGATTATTGCAATTTTTATGTGAAACTGTTAAGCATCCAAGCCTATAGAAATGTATCTTACACTTCAGCATGTTTTTTATTATTCAATTCTGCAGTTCTTTTCCCCACAAAAGTAAGCACACAACATTTGAGCAATTCAAAGCCAGAGAATCAAAAATGTAGTTGGAGTTCATCAATAAGTGATATAAGTGTGTGGTAATATTGAGATATTTACAATGATAAGAAACTAGGTTTTAATAAAGTAGAAAATATTTTAGTATTTTTAACCAAAAGCTATAATGAAAGTCTATTATCAAATCACTGGCAATTTTTTCACTGCTCTGTATTCTGATACGTTATCTAAAATACCGTTGGTGGCAGAGTGTTTAGGACTTTTCATAACCCAGTGAATCTTGCATCAAAATATTACAATGGCATATGCAAGTTCAAGTGTGGATAGTTACAAATTTCACCTGCAGTTTTTATATTATTTTATTTCACATAAAATATTATTTTTAACCCAAAATGAAATTAAATGCAGGGAAACTTTTTGGCAGCCAGCATTCTTGTGAATTCTAAATTTAATTACTTAAAGTTAATAATATAAACAAAACTATTTTGCATTAGTAATTAATGAAAAATGGCTTATTTTAACTTGGATGTGGGTAGATAATTTTTATACAAGTTATCTAAATTTGGAATTCTCAGAATTCTTTTTTTTAAATGTTTGTTTATTTATTTTGAGAGAGCACAAGAGAGCACAAGTGAGGGACAGGGAGAGAGAAAGAAAGAGAGGCAATCCCAGGCAGGCTCCGCACTGTCAGCATAGAGCCTGACTTGGGATTTGATCCCAGAACCGTGAGATCATGACCTGAGCTGAAATCAAGAGTCAGAAGGTTAACCTACTGAACTACCCAAGCACATCTGGAATTCCCAGAATTCTTATAACTTATTTTCTATTTCTATCAGTTCTTTCAAAGTGTGATCACAGGACCAGCAGAATCAACATCACCTAGGAACCTGTTGGCAATGCAAATTCCCAAGTCTCTCTACAGAACTATTGAGTTTTCCCTATAATCTGTGTTTTAATAAACATTTTAGGTTATTTTTAATTGATACTAATATTTGTGAACCAATGATATGTCCTCATTACTTAAAATATATTTAAAAGTAGGTTGTTGGCAAAGTCTATAAGGGGCTTCAATACTATACATAAAATAATTATGTCACCTTAAAAATAGGTATAAGTCATTGTTGAAATATGTACAAGTCATGAGTAAATTATTGTCTGAGACACGAAATTCAAAAAAAAAAATCCCTACATTCAAGTCATTTAAACTCTTCATGGGAACAGAAGTTTAAAAAGTTTGAAAACATAAGACCTCATGTAGTATACTAAATAAATATAACTAAGTATATTTGAAACTTGTAAATATATTTCTTCCTTGAAAACATGGTGGACTTTTGCATCAAACCAACTATATTTCATTAGCTAGGCAGTTGTCTTAACATAGTGAATGTTTCCTGATATTTTGTTTTCTATTATGTCAACATACTTTTGAGACAACCTGTCACAGATTTGGCACAGAATTTTGTGATATGACTTTGGTTGTTTTCCATAACAAAAGTCCAAATCTGATCTATGCACTATACTGACATATGTAGGGTTGTTCCTTATGCAGAAAAGTTGTAACTCAAAGCATCATTTGAGTTATACTCCATTCAAGAAAGAAACTATAAAGCTTTATTAACAGTGTAAATAGAGGTTAGGCTGTTTGTAAAGGAGGAAAAGAATTACCATGCTGAATCGTACCCATAATCCATATAATCTATTATTTTTCTTTCACAGTAAAATTAAGGATAATTTCTGTCAGTGTTAAAAGGATGAGTTAATCCTGTAAACCATTACTTTCACTTACTAATCCATTTTGGATGAGCTATCCATTCATTAACCCCGTTTATTTTATTATTTATGAATTAAATGGTTGAATTTTACACTATTCTACATGTTTTAAAAAAAATTCCGTTTCTTCCAAAGGAATTTTTTTTTACCTTAAGGGATGTCTTTTGTGATATTGGGATTGAATGAATAAATCTATTTCAACCGATGTGAGAAATACACATATATGATAGGAGACTATCCATTAAGTACAAGAAAAGAAGGATTAAAGAACCCACAAAATATGGAGAAATTGTTCAAGATTGAGGGGCTTCAAGCATCACTGTCGTTAAATGAGAAGGATTTTAGACAGGATAAGGTAAACAAGAATAACAAATGTGTTGATGAAGAAAAAAGAGGGATTAAAGAGAAGCTGTTGGATTTGGTGGTTATGAGCATTGATGACATTGCCTGGAACCATTTACATAAAAACATGGAGTGGAACCACATCTAAGGCATTTAAGAAGAGAACTCGTATTGTACAAGTGGACAACCAGAGCGAAAGCTACCCTCCTAGGAAGGTCGGTAGTGACTACAAAGAATGAAAAAATAAGCTGAAAGCAACAGAATCAAGGAAGAGGGGTTTTCTCCTTTATTTCTCTTTAGTTTCATTTTCCAAGAGACATGAAAATTGTAAAGACATGTGGAAAGTATAGGACAGTTGCAAGGGGCTAAGGATCGTCTCTGGACACTGCATAGAGGCTCTACAAAAGGTTGCAACGGTCAAACCCCTAGAACTAGCCAGAAAGCCCTTGAGGGACCCAGAGAGAGCAGAAGATTATGCCTCCCATACGATACAGAGATAGAACATTACTCAGGAGGAAAAAAGTAGTATTCTGGGTTTTAGAAAAAGAAATCTGCCATGCCTGGCTACAGCCCATATAACACCTGAAGAAATTCAATAAAAGGTCACCCGTGACTGTTTAAGATTGGTGCCCTGAGTATCGAAGGTTTGGAAGGAGGCCAAAGTGTAGTTTAGGTCTGCCGGTCCACCACTGTCTGTTAGGTCTCCAGGCTCCTTTGGTAGTTTCAGAGGGAAAAAGCTTGAAAAGAGATTTTGTTCACAAGCACTTTACTAACTGTAAAAATCAGATCAGTCATGGTTTTCCCTGATATGCTGTCAAATTCTTTTAACATAATTATGAAAATGTAATTCTTTAACTATAACGTTTAAAATCTGTGCATGAGTGTCAAGCACTCTGAGGTTTACTTTTGCTGAGCTAAGATTTAGTTAACAGGCTGCAATTTATTTAGACCAAAATATTTTCGTGTGCTTTGAACTTACATTTTCAGTTAACATTTTACATTTTTTAGTATTTTGATTTATCTTATCTCTCCTTTAAAAAATAAATCAGTGTGTGGGGTGCCTGGGTGGCTCGGTGGGTTAAGCCTCCAACTCTTTTTTTTTTTTAAATTTTTTTTAACGTTTTTATTTATTTTTGAGACAGACAGAGACAGAGCATGAACGGGGGAGGGGCAGAGAGAGAGGGAGACACAGAATCGGAAGCAGGCTCCAGGCTCTGAGCCGTCAGCCCAGAGCCCGACGCGGGGCTTGAACTCACGGACCGCGAGATCGTGACCTGGCTGAAGTCGGACGCTTAACCGACTGCGCCACCCAGGCGCCCCAAGCCTCCAACTCTTGATTTCAGCTCAGGTCTCATGGTTCATGAGTTTGAGACCTACATCAGGCTCTGTGCGCTGAAGCTTGTTTGGGATTCTCTCTCTCTGCTCCTCCCACACTTTCTCTCTCTCCCTCACTCTCTCAAAAATAAATAAATAAACTTTAAAAAGTGGGGGGCACCTGGGTGGCTCAGTCAGATAAGCATCTAGCTTCTGCTCAGGTCATGATCTCACAGTTCATGAGTTCAAGACCCACATAGGTTTTGCTGCTGTCAGCACAGAGCCTGCTTCAGATCCTCTGTCTCCCTCTCTCTCTCTCTGCCCCTCTCCCATTCTCTCTCTCTCTTAAAAATAAATAAATATTAAAAAATAAAGTAAAAAATAGATCAATGTAGCAAAACTGGGTCAGTTAAGAATAAAATCAGAAAGAAAATTATAATGTTAAAACTCAAAATAATGTGAAATATATAAAAAGTAACAGGACTCCATTAGGATAAGAAAACCTACACATGAAAGGATTTCCCAGAAGCAGATGAAAAAGAAAGCTTAACTGTGAATAAAATGTTGAATATCTAAAATCTACTTTTGTTAGGCCAGAAAATGGATCACGTGACTCTTCATATCTAATAACTTGTCTTTTGAAAACATTCTCATACAGCCATTGAAAGTTCAGCAAGGTTTTTCAAAGATAAGATAGAACTCTCTAGTAAATCAAGATACTTTTTCTAGAACAAATATATGGTAATAGTTCCCTGAGTAAAATTATTGGATTCTGTTTCTCTAAGAAATGGAAAACAAACAAAACAAAACAGAGCTACCAAGGTATCGTTCATAATTGTACTTTATGTAATATAAACTTACAAATGGATATATCAGACTATTGCTAAGAAACAGACAACTAGTTACAGCATTTATAACACATACTATGCTCTGGAAGAAATCAGTCCTAGGTCTTGCCAAGATTTTGTAGCTGATCACATTGTTGGACTTTCCACATGGTTCAATGCCATAGAATGTGGGAGAACAGTGGCTGGCACACATACTAACACATACCTTGTGTTACAAATGGATAAAATCACTGAGGAGCAGCAGATACATCAGTTCTTGGAATATCGTGCATATATCAGAGAGAAAAATTGCACTGCATTTGCTCTGTGTATTAATGAAAATTAAGGCTACTTAAATGACTATTTCCTTCAGTCAGTAATTCTAGTATGAGCTGTGGTCGCAGTCCAGAAAGTGTGTGATAGAATCAATAGTGACAGCATCAACTATGTGTGCCTCAGAGATGGGCAATGCTCCATAAACAAAATAAGGTGCATTTAAATATCACCTTTATCTAAGTAAATATCTACTTACTGTTTGTATACTTAAAATTGGAGCCCACGCGTGTTGACACTTGTAACATGGCTCACCGCTTTCACAAGTCTAAACATGCTGCCTTTACTCTCTCAGAACAAGCTATGGTGGGGTTTCTGGCCCCTGCTTTTCAGAGCCCTCTACCCTCAGACTAGCACCCATGCTGATCCTGGCTAACCAGACCTCAGCAGGCTCTGGAAATAACCTGAACTTATAAAATAAGAAATGAAATCAGGCAGATATCTTAAAAGACATTAACAAACACACACAGACATGCAGTTGCACACACACACAAATACACACACTCACACTCATGTACACACCCCATTAAATGTCTTCTGACAATCTGAGTTTTTCCCTTTAGCAAAGGGACTTTCTGATACAGGTTAAATATTTCCCAAGTTTTAAAGTAAATTTCTAAATGATTAACTTTTTCTCCACATATAATAATTCTAGATCTCCTCTGAATGATTTACATTAATATATATATTATATTTATATATATGATATGATTATATATATTGTATGTGTATGATATATACTTGTTCTGAACATTAGGATGGCCCTTCAACGTTACAAAACAGTGACATCAAAGGCTAGTGTTTTATTCTGTCAACTAAGGTTCAGCCATGGGTGACAAAAAATACCATAAGACCCTTCCGCCAGTACTTTTCTCCCTCCTCCCAATATATCTTTTATATTTTTACTGTCTATAAACTTTAAGTATGAGGTCAGGAAATGCAAGAAAGGATTGGCCTGCACACAGGGTCAGATAGACACAGGGTCATGTCTGAATTTGACATGTTATGCTAGCCTAGGCTGTGGTTTGCTAAAATAAAAACTATACATATATTACTAAATCCTTAGTAACCATATCAGTCCAAGCACAGTCAGGAAAACACATATGAGGAATTTGCTGTGGAGCATTGGTGATAGACATGAAAGAAATGGGAGAAATTAAGCAGGGATCGACTTAGCCACACTGAGTTTAGCAATATCAAGAAGCTGATGCTAGGCCAGGTGCTGAAAGGACCTAGGTCAGATGTAGTGTCACCAGAGCACAAAATCTAGGGCCATGCTGCTGAATCTTGGTTCTTGATGGGGACTGTCCAGAAGAAGCTGGGACCACAGACAGAAGAGTTGCCCCCTGGGAACTGGAGCCATGCGGAAGCCACGGTCATATCCACAAGCAGAGAGATCAGAAAACAAATACACTGGTTTCTGTCTCCCTGGTTCCTTTAACCTCGCTCTTAATCCTCATTGTCCAAATTTAACTGAGTCAGCAGGCAGCAAGCAGTCTGGGGAACAAGGATTCCTGTGATATAGAGCAGAAGGGAAAAAAGTAGAGATAGATATGAGAGCAAATCAGCAATTGACTAGCCCAGTCTATCCCTCAGTCATTCGGCACCTCTTCTTACCTTTTACCCATGCAAGAATAATTTCAAACGATCCATATCTGGATATGGGGTCAGCAGTTTGTGTTCTACCAAGCTCTCTAGGTGACTGTGCTGTACAATATGATTTGAAAACCACTATGTTAGACTTGTAAAATGTTATAGATTAGTTATCAAAATGTGAGTTTATGTTTTGTGTTTCATTTATACTCTAGACCTGAGGATAAAAGAAAGTGAAATTCCCAGAATATTGAAATGTTGTATCTTTTATTTAGTTTTTGCTTAACTAACATTTATTGACCTAAGTGAAGTGTATATAATGTGTACAATTCAGCTGTAATCATGATTCCGGTCAATGTGAGGTTACCTGGATTGATTATGCCAAAGTAAATTAATGTGTCTAAGTTTACCAAGCACAAAGAAAGATCTGAATATTATGGATTTTTGGCATTTTTAACAAACATGAAGATATAAGAGGATATAAGGCTCTTGAATTAACACACGAATATCCTTCCAACAGGAACTATAAATCACTGCATAATTAATTACTACGAATAATTTCTGTCTTGCAGACAGCCAACTCTGATACCATGTACACATACAGATATACCCATGAAATATCCAGTTACTCATTCAGATATTTTACTTGTTTTATTTCAAACGCATGTGTATTTGGAAACATTCAGATAGCTGAGGAATTTTTCACATATCGTCCATATGCTTGGCATTACACAGACATTAAAGACGAGTACAAGGTGTTGGTGGTATAGGAGAAATTATTTTATAATTCAAGACTACCTTAAGGTTGGAAATGTTTCAGAAAGAACAGATAAAAGAGGAATTTATTTAATTTTTGTTTTTGTTTTTGTTTTTCAAAGTACTTTTATTTATTTTCTTAAATATATGAAATTTATTGTCAAATTGGTTTCCATACAACACCCAGTGCTCATCCCAAAAGATGCCCTCTTCAATACCCATCATCCACCTTCCCTGCCCTCCCACCCTCCGTTTTTTCTCATTTAAAAGAGGAATTTAAAGATTACCAGCTGTCTCCAATTTTTCTCTACCCATTTTTTTTTTTTCACTGAATCCACTCCAGTCAGCCTTTGGTCTAAATAACTTTACTGAAACTGGTTTTTTCATAGGGTTTAGAGCCAGTGCTCAGTGCTCAGTTCTCTGTTCTCATCCTACCTGATCTAGTAATAGATTTGACATGGTCATTTTTTTCCATCTTTCATCATTTGCTTCTAGGCCACCACACTTTTCTGTGATTGCCTCTACTCTCTGGCTACTTTTCCACTGCCATTACTGATTCCTCATTAACTTTCTGACCTCCAAATGTCGGAGGGTCCCAGGATTTAGTCTACAGATGTCTTTGCTCTTGTTGAACACAGTCTCATTGCTTTAAATACCATCTATTAATTATCAACCTCTGTTCCTACATCACCAGCCCATCTCTCTTCCTGGAACTCATATGTCCTGCTCATCACCTCAAACTTTGTTCCTGATATGCCCTTAAAAACTTACTTTTCCGGGGCACCTGGTGACTCGGTTAAGTGTCCGACTTCAGCTCAGGTCATGATCTCATGGTTCACAAGTTCAAACCCCGTGTTGGGCTCTGTGCTGACAGCTCAGAGCCTGGAGCCTGCTTCGGATTCTGTATCTCCCTCTCTCTCTGCCCCTCCTCCACTCATTCTCTGTCTCTCTCTTTCTCAAAAATAAATTTAAAGAAAAACATTAAAAAATAATTTAAGAATTAAAAAAAAAAAACTTACTTTTCCTACTCTCTCTCTCCCTCTCTCTACCCCTTCCCTGCTCATGCTGTCTCTGTCTCTCTCAAAATAAATAAACTTAAAAAAAAAACTTACTTTTCCTACAATCATCTATCTCCATCTTAGTTTTTAATGAATTCTAGCTTATTTGTTGCTTTGGGAAAAAAACATTGAAGTCACATTTGACTCTTCTCTTTTTCTCACACCCCACTTTCAGTCCATCAGAAAATTTCACTGGCTCTATTTCCCAAGTGTCTGCCACCAGCTCCCTCCACCTATATTGTTACCATTCTGTGCAAGTCCTTATTATTCTCACTCTCATATTATGGCAATAAGCTCCCTCTGGTCTTTTGTTTCCTCTCTCAGCCTCACTCAGTTTCTATCACTGCAGCCAAAGTGATCTTTTAAACATGAAAATGAAATCACGTCTCTCCTCCAACTCTTCTGATAGCCCCTACTTTTTCAGCCGACTAAAAACCTAAATTTTTACGGTGGTCTCGAAGGTTCCTTGTTATCTGGCAGCAAATCTGCTGACTTTCCTTTCCTACCTCTCTCCCTCCCTTGCTCTACTCTGCCCCACACTGACTTCTTGCTGTTTCTTGGGACTTTTTCTTGCCTTAAATTCTCTGCCTTAAATTCTCTCCCTTTATATGGATCCTTCACTCGTCCCTTTAAGTCTTTCCCCAAATGTCACTTTCTTAGTGAGGCCTTTCTTAACTACCGTCTTTATTTATTTCCTTTTAAATTTTAATTAGTTAGCATACAGCGCAATATTGGTTTCAGAAGTAAGACTTCAGCAACTCATCACTTACATACAACACCCTTGACTGCCCTCTTTATTTTTTAAAAAAATTCTTATTTACATTTCCTTATTTTTTAAGAGACAGAGAGAGACAGAGCACAACTGAGGGAGGAGCAGAGAGAGAAGGAGACACAGAATCCAAACCAGGCTCCAGGCTCTGTGCTGGAGCCCCACAGGGGGCTCGAACTCACAAACTGTGAGATCATGACCTGAGCTGAAGTCAGACACTTAACCTACTGAGCCACCTACATGCCATTGACTGCCCTCTTTAAAATTGCTATCTCCCGGGGCACCTGGGTGGCTCAGTAGGTTAAGAGGCCAAGTTCGAGCCCCATGATGGGCTCTGCACTGACAGCTCAGAGCCTGGAGCCTACTTTGGATTCTGTGTCACATTCTCTCTCTGCCCCTCTCACACTCCCACTCTGTCTCTCAAAAATAAATTAAAAATATATATATATTAAAAAAAATTGTTTCAATTGCAATCTCCCATGCCCTAGTCCCCTTCTCCATAACACCTACCATCATCTAGTGTATAATACATCATTTACTTTGTTTGGCTGTATCTCCTCAGAATGTAAGCTCCTTGGGGACAAGTATCCTTGACTATATTTTGACTTTATATCCCAACTACCAAAAACATTATCTGGCCTATAGCTCATACTCCATAACTATTTGTTGAATGAATGAATTAATGAAATAGATGAGGTCATTTATGAATGTTTTAAAGAATTTGATATATAGCAAATATATATGTAATACTCACAAGCATCTTGCCAAATGTGTGCCCCTCAGGACATATTTTAAGAAATGCTATAAGGGGCTTGGGATCCAAGATGATTTTGTTAAGTTCACACACCTAGCTAGTGGGTGAACAGGGACTAAGTTCCATATTTCCTGTTTCCCAGTTAAGTGTTCTTTTCACTTTTGTACTGCTGCTCTCCCATTGCTGTAGTTCTTCTGATCATTTCAATTTAAAACTGCAGATTTAGAAAACATTTGCATATATCCAGCAGCACCTTTATTTTCAGCTCATTGAAGAAGAAACTCTCATGTACTTACCTCTTCAGGCTTTTAATTTTCTCTGATATTAATAAAGATTAAGGGATTTTTTTTTTACCTGATATGTCTCTAGAAGCACTTCTGTGGCTTTTTGAAAGGAAAAGTGATATAAAACAGTATTCAGTTTTAATTTTCTATGTGCAGGTAAAACCACAGACATAGACTTCTGGTGTCCAATAACTTGTGCACTAGACTGAAGCAACAAATGTAAACAGTACTGCAAATAACAGAGGTAGACATGCACACTCACAGATGCCCATACAGATGGCCGCCCCCCTGTTTATCTCAGCATTGATCTCTGCATCTTCTACGTTACTTCAGGCTCCTCGCAATTTAGACGCATCAGTTTTTTGGTTAGCCCTCTTCTGCTCTAATTTGTATAGGAAAAGTCTAAGATTAGTATATCAGTCAACTTTACATCTGTCTACATTCTTTCCCTCTCACAGGGGCTTCCTTGTCGGTAGAGTAAGTAGACTGAGTCTTGCACTCCAAATTTTACCACTCATCGAAGATTAGCTAGACTCCCAGTAAACCAGCCTAGTAAGTCTACATAAAATGGCATGAAGTCAAAAGATATGAATTCAATTGAAAGCTCACTTAGGTGAATCACTTGATGTTTTGAATGCCTCCATTTCGTTATCGACTAAATGAGAATAATCAATATGTATATGCCAATACATCAAAGTACATTCTACCATTATCTCACCAGAGAAAGGGAGTTAATATTTCCAGTGTCAGTGTCTGTGCTAAGAAGATGTCACACTGCACTTATGAATGTTACAGTGAGGGATAAGATCATGACTGTATGCACTTTGAGTTTCTCACGAGAGTTATATGTCTCCTTTGTACTAACAAGTCAACTTATTGATCCAGTTAAAATTGATTATAAAGCTCTTCCTATAGTTTGAAGCAACCTGCCTCTTTTCCCCATTCGGTAGTCTCTTTTCCTCTGTCTTGTGTATATTTATTCAAATATAAATACCTATCTATATTAACCTTAACGAATTGTTTTCTTATAATCACTGCTTGTCTGATAATCTTTTTAAAAAAGCATATATCTCTTTGTGAAATACTGTGATAGGGATGAGATCCTGAAATAATCACCATTAGGATAAGTTTATTGGCCCCACAGTGAGGAGTAAGGTGGATATTAAAAATCTTAGGATTCACTTTCCCCTTTGGAAATAAATATCACCTAATTTAACATGAATCTCCTAGGACTCCAGTTTCAGCATAGTATGACACCTAATAAAGAGCCCAATAATTAAAGGTAAATAAAATTTAGTCCCAACTTTTAATTAAACATCAAAGAGCAGACAACTAGCAACTTTATGATGATTCTTTTGAAGTCCTTTTGTCCAAGTTTCTAATTCACTCTATTGAGCATGTCACTCTCTCAAACATTCACTGCTTACTGTGTTGTTTTTCTCAGCCACAAGTGCGAAGTCTTTTGTTTCCTTCTGGTCTACCTTTTCTTGCATCCTAACTTCCTCATGCTTCCAGTTCTGCAAAACAAAACTCAGACTCATCTTTGAAGTCAGAGAAGGAGGAGAAACTCAACACTCAAAGATAAAATTATCTTTATCAAGGGATCAGAAAAGATAAGTCTGGTGACATGGTTAGTTTAATATATTTTGTTGCTATCAATAAACTATAAATATATGAGAAGCCTAGGTTATAAAACTATAGCTCACTTCAAGCCAAAAAAGGAGCTATAGGAATGGAATGAAATGTCTACCTTGTGTTTTTATTACCTCTTTCCTTTTCATGTTGGAGCCTCCCAAGGCAGCTTTGTTTCTGTAATCTTCTTCCTCTATTTTACCTCATCTGTACCTTTTTTAATACCTCAGGAGTTCTTTATTTTATTCCATATAGTATGAAATATTAAAGATCTCATTCTTACTTGCCTCCAGGAGCCTAAAGAAGTAACGCAGAGACCTTGGCTATTGGGAAAAAGCCCTGTCTTCTCAACTGTCTTCTCCTGCTTTGTTTCGGCTATCATTCTAGCAATTTGGGAGTCATTTCCTTCCATGTTATCAGAAAGTGGAGCATGGAAGTGCTGAACTGTTCTTTTTTTGGAGATGGCCTCATTATGCATCTGCCCCTCTATGCTGCCATGTGGCCTTGACATATTTCACTGGCAGCCTGGCTCTTACATGGTAGGGAGGTGGGGTACTGGAAATATCTCAGAAGCTGCTTTCCTTTCTGTCCTAAGCTTTAAGAAGTCTATACTTGCTTTGGTTTTCAGACATTTTGTGTGTAATGTATGCTCTCAACAGGACCTTTCTTGCTATTCTTGTCAAAGTAAAATGCAGGGACTTGGGAATTGCCTTGGGAAAAAGGAAAGGCAGCCATCAACTGCCTTCACTGCTAAGGCAGTGAACACTCACTAGAATGCAGGCAGTGCAACTGGGCTCACAAGAAGACTCAGCTGGGGAATCCGCGTCAACCTCCTTTCCATACTCAAATTTTCTTCTGTCTGTGCATAAAACTATCTCAAGTATCTGAGGCATTTAGGCTTTTGAGAGTCATCTACCTGCGAACTATCTCCCCCCCAACCCTTTGTAATGACTTGAAACTATTTGGAGATTCAGAAATCAAATCATGAGTGTTTTCTTAACAAAAACAAAAATAGGAAAAAAAATTAATATGTTATAATTCTACTCTCCTCCCTGCACACCAAGTCCCATGGCCTTCAATGTATGACAGTGAGCAAGGAAAATCCTGAAGAATTTTTAACACAATTACTTTTAAAGTTGTCTTTCATTTACTATGGGTGATGCAACCTTGAAATTCATTTAAAAGGAAACAATGAAAGTGTATAGGTCAAAAATATTATTCAGCTCTGTTCAGGTGGGGAGTTTGATATTTGATTTCTTATATTGCCTTTTTCATAAATTGTTAAGTTGGAAATACAATTTAAATAGAGCCAGTTTCACTGGGGCTTTTTTTTAAATATTTTCAAGATTTTACAGCATCCAAAAGAACGTAATTTCCAATTTTAAGACATCTCAATGGCTTTCACCTAATTGCATTTGTTCGCTTGCTAGTTTAACTATAGTTAACTATTAACTGTAGTTAATTTAACTATAATTATTTCAGAATTAATTGTAGAGAAGATTTGATATCACAGGATATAGTACTAACCAGGGTAGACTATGAAAGTGTTGTTCTTTATATGTTCATTTTTTTCAGTTTATTTACTTTTAAGAGACAGAGAGAGAGTGTGCAGGGGAGGGACAAAGAGAGAAAGGGTGAGTGAGAATCCCAAGCAGGCTACATGTTATCAGTGCAGAGCCCAACACGGGCTCTATCTCATGAACCATGATATCGTGACCTGAGCAGAAGTCAAGAGTCAGAAGCTTAACAGACTGAGCCACCCAAGTGTCCCTATATGTTTATTTTCAATACTTAAAGATACAGACTCTTACAATTTTTTTCCCTTTGTAGATGTTCTGGTTATTTATTACCAGGTGACAAATTATTCCAAGTTTACTGATATAAAATCAGAAGCATTTTATTTATGCTCACAGATTCTGTAAGCATCAGACAGAGGAAGGTACTCAGACAGAGGAAGTAAAGATGGTTTATCTGCACCCCATGATATCTGGGACCTCAGCTGGAAAGATTGGTGGGGGCGGGAGGGGTGCGGTGTCAGGGTGTCACTTAACTGATTGGGAACTGGAGTGTTCTGCAAGCTTCTGCACTTGCAAGCTTCTGCACTTGCATTCTGACACCTGGGCCACGATAACCTAAGGGCTGGACTTGGGTGAAACTGTTGACTGGAGAACCTAAATAGGAGCCTCCATGTGATTGGGCTTCTCCCAGCATAGTGCCTGGGCTCTTATAGGGAGCACCTCAAGATAGGGAACACAGACAGCAAATCTGACAAGAGAATTAGACAAGAGCTGCATTGGCATTTATGGCCTAACTCCAAAGTGACATAGCGTCACTTGTGCCATACTCTGTTAGTAAAGACAGTGACAAGCCCACCAGCATTCCAAGGGAAAGTACATAAACTCCATCTCTCAATAGAAGGAGTGTCAAAGAATGTAGAGCCTTGTCTTAAAACCATCACTGTAGAGGTGATTGATGTGCTGCTTTTGAGAGACATTCTAATTTACTTGTCATTTTCTCATCTCTAAAGCAACAATACACGTTTGCAATATGGCTGGTCAATGTTAAAAATGCCTGTATTATATAGCCACGTATTTTACCTTAGAATGTTTTTGATTGCAAGTGACAGAAACCCTGACTCAAATTGGCTTGAACAATAAAGAAAATTTATGAACAAAACTGAAAATTCCAAAGGTCAAGCACGCAACCCTCCAAGGGAAGGTTGCTTCAATGGCTTAGCAGTATTGAAAAGACACTTTCCATGCTAATTCATCACTTAACCACTCTTAGTGTAGACTTTATCCTACATCTGGTCCATCTTAAATGATGGCTGGCATGACCAATTATCCCCATGCTCAACTCATACTCAACCAAACAGATAAAGAGGACTTTTACTCCTCCTTCCACATTTGAGTCCTCAGCTTCACTCAGCTGGGGCAGGAGAGGTCACCCACATACCCATGAAATGATTGCTGTGGTCACAGTCAAGTTCTTGTTGGCTTAGTTTCAAATGCCCATCTCTGAACTGATCCTGATTTCAAGGTGGATGGGATTATATAAATTGACATCAGAGTGGAAGTATGATTGATCCCATTTAAATTTTGTGCCAGCTATGAAGTGGGAAGTAGGTGTGGTGCTGGGAATTGAGCTTTAATTTCCATTTCATCTTGGAACACTCTGGCAACATAAAGTCATTTGACTGTGAGGTGATGAAGCTATTGCCTTGGCCTCATTAACATCACAGCTCAATCAGGTGAAAGTTTACAGTCACATTCCTGCTTGCTTGTCAGCACCCCATCTTTGATTCAGGTCAATGTCATAAGGAAGATATTGGTATAAAAAGTGACTCTGTTTTTGGCTCTTATGTTCCATGAAAGAGTGGTAAGAGAACAGTCACGGGGGTTGTGAGTGTTTCTGATTCTGATCTTTGTGTGCACCTCTATGTGTTGAAAGAGTATTTCCTACTTTGGATAAATTCTGACTTTTTCTGAGAAAGTAGGCTTCCTATCTGAGACTGTGGATGCTTTCCTAAGAGCTACTAATGTCTTTCTCTGTTTTTCAGGGTTGACACAGAATCTAACAATGTAGCCGCTTCTGCCAAGACTTTTATTAATTGTTTTCCACTTCAAGTCGATGAAGCATGACAGGGTTATTGTCCTCATTTTGCAGTAGAGAAAATAAGGACAGAGGGTTAAGCAACTCACCTAAGACCACATGTCAGATCAGGGACGGAGTTGGCATTAGAAATCACTTTCTGGGAAGCTTGGTTCCATGCTTTCTTTAAAAAAAAAATTACGAAAGTTTCAAACAAACAAAAAAAGAATACATCATAAGATAACAAACACTAGGGAACCCATCACTCAGCCTCAGAATTTTCTTTCTTCTTTTTTTTTTTAAGAAACAACTTACAGATAGAATTAAAGCTCCCTTTCCACACCTTCCAGTTTTAATCCCTCACCTTCCCTTCTCTGAGAAAAGAAGTACCCTGAATTTGGCATTTTACATTCTCATACACACTTTTACTGCATATATATTATCCATAAAAAATCTGGTAGTTTTACATATTTAACTTTACATTATTGCTACCATTTTGGATGTGTCCCATAATTTTTATTGTTTTGCTCAACATAGTTTTTACTCTATATTCATGCTGATATGTACATATATAATATAGCATGTTTATTGATTTTACCCATTGTATAATGTTACATTTCATGAATATATAACAATTTATCCATTCTCTTTGTAAATACTTAGGTGTTTTTTTTTTCTGTTGTTGAATATTATAAACAATAATGCAGTGAACGTTCTTGTACCTTTCACCTGATTTTTTTCTTGAACCCTATTTGAAAAAAGAATACTCTTACGGAGATAAGTATGGAGATTTAATTATCCTGTTTAAATTATGTGCTAGAGTAATGCAGGAGTGAGTAGCAAAAAGCAAGACTTGCGATATTTACATTTGAAGAGATTTATTCTAAGTTTAAACTAATCCACATTCCATGTATACCGGGATTTTAAGTTGATTTATCAACATTTCTCATTTTATCTTAAAATCTCACTTATTAATCCACAGTCTAGTCATTACCAATGATACTTCTTTCCAGAACCAGACCTGAATTTCTGTGACCTGCAGGATTTTGGTCAGGTTGAGAAAAAACTGGCAGCAAACAAAGTATTGAATTGGTAGAGATGTGCTCTGAATAAAGCCAGCTTTATCATTATAGAAATAGAAAGAGTGGCCTGAAAATTTTAAGAACATCAGAATGATTTCCTTCTGAAAAGCATGCCCTGGGGAGAAGGGTTGAGATTTCCATGGGACATCATGTCTGTCTTAAAGTGCTCTCTTTATGGGGTAGAAATAGGCTAAGGATGGCCATTTATTTGACTTATATTTAGGATCCTTATAGTCTATTTTATATAACTGATTAAAAAATCTTCATGTCAACAATGAAATGGAATTATTTTGAAAAATCACTATATTTACTCTGGATTCTCAGAATTCTGAAGAAGCTGGTTCATTGTGTTGATACTGGAACTGCCAGCTAATTGTGAAGACATTAGCACAGATATGGGGGAAATTGTCGGCATTGGAATTTGGAGACTAGGATTTTTTTACTTCCTCTGACGAGGAACCTTGTGAAAGTCACTTACCATCTTGGATATGGGGTTGCCCTAAGTCAGTAATTTGCAATTTGTTTATGTTGACTCCAGGTTGTTTTATCAGTTTCAAGGGTTGGGACAATAAGAGTAATAATAATAATCACATGGAATAGAAGAGAACATATTCAGGGAACAGTGTTTGCACTAAGGGTAAATATTATGTCATAATTTTCTTGTTACAGAAGGGTGTGTGTGTTTGTGTAAGGTAAAATTCTTATTCTGTATTCCTTTCAAAAATGTTCGAAAGCCATTTATATCACGTGACTTCAGAAACTATTTTAGGGACCTGCCAGATATGGTTATGTCCCTATTTAGAATACCCTAATTGCTCCTGTTTTTTAAGATGAAGCCCAAATTTCCAGGCATAACAGAAAAGACCCTTCATAATTTTTGCTTCTGGGACCATGCCCTGCAAGGTCCTGGTGAACTACAAATTCCCTGCTTTGACAGTGCTGTATCATTTCTCCACACTCAAATGCTTTCCGTAACCACAAGGCCTTACTTTTGCTAAAAATTCTTCCATACCCAAGTATTCTTTATGGAATGAGGCACTCCTTCCCTTGGGTCTCTATTATTTTTTTTCTATTATTATTTTTACTGACTTAATGTCATAGCCCACAGTACATTTCACTGCGGCTAATAATGGTTTAAAATCCATCTCACCCTACTAAACTGTGAAGATTTTGAGGTCAACTCTTTGTATCTTAAGAATTTGGGTTCTTTCTTTTTCTTATGCCTATACTGTGTTCTCCCTTTCTCTTAAAATAACTTTATTCTTTAGAAACAGTACGTGTTCATTTTAAATGTCTCAAATGACATGGGAAGGCAGTTGAAAAATCACCCTAAATCCTACAACCTAACAAAGACCACTGTTAACATCAAAACCGATGTCTCGCTCTGCCTTCATGAATGTATAGAGAGACATAAGCACACACACACATGCATACACATACAGTGTTATATGAATAAATTCATGCGTTGATCTGACCAATTTTTCCTTTCAACAATGTCAAGGACACTTTATCTGTTAATGATATATCTTTACATGTTTTTAAATGGCTACTTATAATTTTAATTCATTAAGGGCATCAATGGCAGACCTGACTTCTTGTTCCTTGTATGCTATCAGTATCAATTAAAAAGCAGCATTATTGTCCTTTTGTTCTTTGGTCAGCTGTAGTCTTGAGCTGTTTTTGTAACTCTCTTTAAGGATTCTGCATTATTCTCCTTCCCTTTATCCTTGGCCTGCATCCTGTTAAAATTTCTGTATATCAGAGAGTCTCCTACCTAGTAATGTGATACTTTTAGTCAGACCTTGTCTTTCTTAAGAGAACCATCTATAGTTACATAGTAAGTGTTTGACTTCTGATAGTTTTTCCATTTAGAAACTAATACAGTGGAAGCATGCATATATTTTATATGAATATTTTAAATCTCACCTCCCTAACATAGGGTATGCATCTCGATTGTACTTGACCTTACCCTCTTCTGTGGTCATGAAATTCGAGATAATATATAATTGTTTTTAATGGATATTTTTATTTTATAAACCACTTTCACTCTTTGGTAGATATAGATCACTAGTATAGTTCATTAGGATACTTGCTCTACTCTCTGGAGCTGAAGTCAAGAACTACTCAGATGTATTATTTTGATAAAACGAAACATCTGGTACAGTTTTGGAAAGCACGAAGTCTCATTATGATTACAGCTTATTTGTGTCATGTGTGTGTTCATGTGTATACGTGTGTGTATGTATGTGTACGTGTGTGTATATGTGTGTTTGTGTGCACACGTGTGCATGTATGTGTGTATGTGTATATAAAAGAGAGGGAGAAAGGGAGATCTGATTCAGGAATATTTTAATTTTTTCTTCACTGTTACTGGAGAGCCTAAGCACAGTGCATTTTGTGCTTATGGAGTTTGTTCTGTTTTTAGCCTCTATTAAAATTCTCAGGAATTCTTCATCCCTCAGTTTGTGGATTCAATAATAGAACACATTTTCATACTGTACAGCATTAATCCAACAACTCTCCTGGAAAGCTTTTTTGTTTCCATCTCTATATTCTGATCTCGAACCCCATCTCACCAAGTCTCAGGGACATTTGTGTCATGATGTACATTGCCTTAGGTTTTAATATAAAATGTGTGCCATTTATTACCTACACTCTAGTTATTAGCATGTAGAGATGTGAGCAATCAGTCATTTCCTGTTCCCTACCTAATTATCTCATATAATTAACTATCACCTCTCATGTTGTTCCTCTTTCCATGACATACCTGTGCTCCTTAATAGCAGTTGCTCCCAACCAGGATAGATTTTGCCCTCAAGGAACATTTGGAGACATTTTTAATTGCCACAGGAAGGTTACTATTGGTTTCTAAATGGTAGAGGTCAGGGATGCTGCTTAACATCCTACATGCCAGAACATAAACCCATTCCCCACAATGAAATACTATCCAGTCCAAAATGTTAATAGTGCTGAGGTTAAGGAATCTTGCTATGGAAACTGACTTCATGGGTTTTTTTTTTTTTTGGAACTTTCAGATTTCTCCCACCCCTGAGGTGTTCAGTGTAACATATCCTCTTGTTTCAGAGTACTTAGTAGCAAAAAGTGACTATAAGATAATAAAGTATAAAATTCTACCTCATGTCTCATCCAAATCATGCTTTAGTTGAAGTGAGGCAGCAACCATCATCAAAAAATGTTTCCCTTATTAGTAAAATTATAGTATATGAAAATTGACATTACCACAGTAGCACAGAAGAGGCAATGGAGGAAACTGAGGCATATTTTAAGAAAAGAATAAAGCTGGAGGGATTAATAAATATGATTATTCTCAGATGCTTTCTGCTCCGAATGTTATTTGTTGTCATGGAAGTTCTATTTGCTCTTACATTGAGCACATCTCCATGGGCAGCTTAATACTATCGCCCTTATTTTCTCCTTTTTTTTTTCCCCAGATATTTCACATTTTCAAGAACAAAATGATTTAAAAGGATTACTAGAAAATCTCCATCAAAATATCCAAGCCAAAAAAAGAAAGAATGTAGAAATCATGTGGCTGGCTGCAACGGTAAGCACTCTCCAGCCAGATCTTATTCCGTTACTGTGCTGACCAGTAAGCATCATCGAGTATCTGCTATGTAGGTTCAACCTCTGCACTTTGGGTTACCGGATGTCATCCTCCATCATCAAGGGGATTAGGCATTTTCAAGGCTGTTGGTAGTTCTATTAATATACTAGAACAAGAGATGGAAGAAGATGCACTCAATGAGAAAGAATTTTACTTATTGGCTTTTCTTGTACATCCTGGATGTTTGACACTTAGAGGTGAGAGTGAAGTCTCTGTGATTTTCTTCATATTACACGTTGCAATGTCAATCACCCATATCAATCAGGATTTTGAAGTGCTACTCTAGAGACATATGGTTTCAACAGAATGCGGTTATCAGATCTCTGACTGAAAGGCTCAGTAAGGCTCCTGGACATATTGTTCAATTAATGAGCTTGTAAATGGGTTTGTTAATTTAGATATTAGCATAGAATTTATTACTGATGGATTGCTCTTGGGGTAATGAGCTATATTTTCTATGGTTCTTTCTCATTTAATGGTACCCTCAGGGTAGAAGTTCTGCCTTATTTCCTACCCCAGGTTTCTACTAGAGGGAGGGAGAGAATAGTGCCTATAATTTTTAACTTCTTGTCTGGCAACCATTCAGGCAATAGCTCACATGAACTTACGAATTTTGTTAAGCATTCACACCCAAAGATCCTTTCCTAATGGGAGGATCAGAAAAGGGACACTTTGGAGACCTTTATGATGAATGCCATATTTGTAGTTACTGCACACGGTTACTTGTGTAATTTGGAGTTCAGTAACTGATCTTCTGACATAACTATTCATTCTGTATCAGTAGCATTTAAAACAAAGCCTTGTCCCTACTGCCAGTGTTCAATTACAATCCAATATTACTTACTCTCTTCTGGGAAAAAGGAATGGATAATTTACCATGAGTCTATATAAAATAATTTACCAAGAACAAGGCAGAGGAAATCTGTGTTAGCTTCCCTTTATGCCCTCTTGGAGCCCCAGGGAAGAACATCCAAGGTAACAATATGAAACATTGCTTTCAGGCAGCTCATTTACACTGGCCCCATTTAGCACCATACTGCATTACAGGAAGGTTGTTTTTAATAGCTTCCCCCTCCCAACGTGGCTGCTCTTTATATCTTCAAAGACTCCTATGGTTGTCAATTCTCACAAAAATTTCACAAAGGTGGGTCGTGTGCTATTTTTGCTATTTTACTAATGTGATAATAGGAAGGTAATTTGATCATTTACCAATGCTTTCTGACAACTTAGGCACATATACATATGTCATTATAGACATATCATGAAGTTATGTAAATCGATAAATGAAGGATATACATGTGCAAACACAAATGTACGTTTTCTCTTAGTACATGTTGTTATACCATTTGAATGTATTTTTAAAAGTTTTCCCATGAATCTCATTCATTCCTGGTATTCTTTTTTGAAACTTAAATACTGACGAAATATAGCTCACTCACAACTTAATCATTGAATGGATGGTTGTCTGCCTTGAAAAATACAGGGAACCCACAGTGTGCAAATTTGGCATTATGTAGCAACACTGACTTTATTATTACAGCATTTCTTTAGGCTGATACCTCAGTTTCAATATCCTCTTTTTAAATCAAAGACTTGGGTACTACTTTTACAATGAAGAAATGTGGAAATTCCCTTTGACATTTTCCAAAAAGCTTTTATTTCTGTCTCTATTTCATTTTCTTCTCTTTTAAAACCTAAATATTGCTCTGTTAATATTTTACATTCTCATAGAAAAAAACATATAAAGCTATTTGGTTTTATCTTGATTACATTTTAAACAATAAAAAATGAGAATTTAAAGAGACCAAATGCCTATCAAGTGTGTTAAATTAAGTTCAGGGTCACCTTGGTGCTCAGTCAGTTAAGGGTCCGACTTCAGCTCAGGTCATGGTCTCATGGTTCTGGAGTTCCAGCCCCACATCAGGCTCTGTGCTACCAGGGCCTCTGATCCTCTGTCCCCCTCTCTCTGCCCCTCCCCTGCACTCACTCTCTCTATATATCAAAAAATAAACATTTAAATTAAGTTCATATAGTTCAAAGAAGTTATAGAAATAAGGAAACCAAGACCCAGCCTGCCCACTCTGATTTAATTTACCCTGCCTCCTCTTGATTTTAAATTTAGAACGTCAACTATCCTTAGTAGGTTAGTTGACTATCGTAGAGGCCACACATTTTTTAAAAAAATTCTTTTTCAATGTTTTAATGTTTATTTATTTTTGAGAGAGAGAGGGAGAGAGACAGAGTGCGAACGTGGGAGGTGCAGAAAGGGAGACACAGAATCTGAAGCAGGCTCCAGGCTCCGAGCTGTCAGCAGAGAGCCCGACATGGGGCTTGAACCCACAAACCGCGAGATCATGACCTGAACCAAAGTCAGACACTTAATTGACTGAGCCACCCAGGCACCCCAGTAGAGGCAACACATTTTAAAGAATATTCATTCTTTTAAAAATCATATCAGATAAGTGGCATTGGGGTCTATATTTCATTGCAATGAATATAGTCAAGTCTTTGCTGTTTTATGTTTAAAATTTTGAAATATTTTTTTATTTGAAAAGATTACAGTTTTACAGATAAAAAAGATTTTATGGTGAAATCATGCTCTCATATTTCTCTAGTTGCTTATATTTGAAATGGTGAGAAAGTACCAAAGTTCTAATAAGGACTTGTAAATCCTAGTGTAAGTATCAAAATCACAATTAAAACATGGTAAAAATCCTTGATAAACTGTATCATTATATGTTTTCCTTAAAGCAGAAAACTGTTAAGGCAGATATCTGCTGTAAAATATTCTTAAATTGATCTTCCTTATCTGATGTCAGATAATAAAGCAAAACTTCATTGTATCACATTAGATTTATTTTAATTGCATGTTGATTAGTATTGTTGACACTAATGTAGAGTATTGGTATCTCATATCAGAGCCCTACCATGAGACAGGGAAGAGAAAGGAATGGAATGGTTCACCTGCTAACCATAGACAAGAGAATACTGCTGCTGAGAGATTTTTCTCTTGACTTACATTGGAATAACAAAAGAAAGAATTTACAAAAAGAAACAGAATAGAACAGAAATTAAAGGCTTGGTCCTTGGCATCACGTAAACCCACATTAGCATCCGGGTTCTGCTCAGTTATGCGCAAGTTACCTAACCTGGCTAAACCTCAATTTCTTCATCTGTAAAATAAGAATGATTAAATCTTCTTCCAGGGTTCATGTGCAGTTATTCATGTGCAAATCTATATGAAATATATTAGCGTCGTACCTGGTACAGTAGATGAGTGATTTACAGTGACTATTTTGGTGTCCTTCTTCCTACTAGTTACATTAATGAGTGGTTAGTGGTTCACTTTTCTGCTGCGCTGGTGCCCTGTGGATGTTTGAAATCTCATACCACAAAACCAAACCTAGCAAAGTTTTCTTAAATATAAATTAAGAAGATGTTAGCTATTTAGGATTCAAATCAAGTATCTGATCCAGGAAACATAGTTTTATTTTCCCTTCACAATTAAGGTGTTGCTCCTCAGCTGTGATTATTACTGTCATCCACTACAGTTCAGACCCCCTCTCAGGGGGCATTGCTGCCTCTGCTGGGTATTTACCATCTCATATGGCTTCCACAGCCCCACATGTCACACACCACATACAAAGAACTAAATAAATTCAATCTGTTCCACTAGCTTTTGAAATGAAAAGATAATGTTTTTCATTCGCTAGGGCAGATTGAACCAATTGACTGTCATAAATTAACATAAATTTGGTGTGTTTGGATAAGAAGTGTTTAGAGGAGTCCGACACCTTAGAGTAATCTACAAATGAACGATAAATTGTTCATGTGTCTGTGTTACAGATTTGTCGCAAACTAAATGGCATTCGTTTCACCTGTTGCAAAAGTGCCAAAGACAGGACGTCCATGTCGGTGACTCTTGAACAGTGCTCAATCTTGAGAGATGAGCACCAGCTGCACAAGGACTTCTTTATCCGAGCCCTGGATTGTATGAGAAGGTATCCCACATGTCTTCAACTTTCTTTCTTCTAAGGTCATTTTAAAGTTTTAGGTTTTTTTTCCGAATACATATTTTACTAGAGGACTAAATATTTAGTAACTTCACCACATTTCCATGGTTCATAGCTCATGGCATGAAAGATAAAATAATGTTAAGTATTCCCCCTACTGATTTTAGGCAATAAAATACAACGTGGATGGATTTTGATAATAGCGTATTAGCTCATTTAGATCCAAGTTTTAAAGGGCTCTAGTCCCTTCATATATAGCACTTGAAGAACAATTTCTTTATATATTAGGAATTGTGAATATGTACAAAGTAAAACTAAGTCTTTATCCAAACAAAATCTTTCCTACCTGCAGCTAACACGTGATCTTCCCAATGTCTGGTAGGGTCTCCAGGTCAGTCACCTGCTTCCTAAAATTTATTTTCACATCATCCATCAGGAAGATGGGATGACACCAATACTTTTAAAATAGAGAATTAATATTGTTACTCTACCGACATTTAAAATGCTATGCCTGAAGTCATGTTTCTTGATTCATTTCCACAGTAATTAAATCTAAAGTCTAAGCCATAATGGGAAGGAAAAAGTGCCTCATTCACAATGTCTGTCAGCAAGGACACACGTTAATTAAAAAGTTAAGCGAAATTGTCTCTTTGCTGCAAAGACTGACTCAGAAGCACACCCGATAGCATGGCACAGGCTCTCTGTTCCCAGAAAGGAATGTCCTGTGATGCTCTAGAGACACCTGCTTCTTATCTGGCATATCATTAGCTTCTACTTTTTTTTTTTTAACTGCTGCAGCCTTTCAGTGGGGATGTGGACGCTTGCCTGCGCTTATCCTGTGCCTGCATGTTTTCCTCAGTAATGAGAGGTTTCTGAAGCCCTCTCTGTTACCCCATTTCATGTCTCTTGGCATTTTCATTGTTCAGTGGAGTTCTATCATAATTTTTTGACAAACGTGTGAGTATGTCTTAGAGGCCTGACATGAACATCTGAGCCATATAAAGCACATTGGTTGGTATAGAAAACTTCTTTTAAAAATAATCTCTCAGCACTAATGGGAAGAATTCAGAATCTGAATCTGAAATCCTCTAATGTGCATAAAAAGAATACAAATTTTCACTATGGATAGAACAAAGGTACTAGGTGGAGAGAGCAGGAACACATGTTATTGGCCAGATATACCAGAGGACTACAATGGTTCAACAAGCAGGCATTTTCTGGAAGGTGCAATTGTTGCTTATTTTAAAGCAGATGTAAAAAGGGACCCTTAAATTATAAAGATAATTCTTTCAAATTGGTGAATAAAAGATGTATTTGTCATATACATGTTAAACCATAAAACTACATAGTGTGGTATTGCATAAAGGTTGTACAGAATCAACATTATATATGTAACATACTTGCTCAGGACATAACATTTATGAGGTTGATTCTTGCCTTGTTAAACAAACTTAAGTATAAAAAATTTAATCTAAAAACACTAAAGATCCTAACTTCAATATCACCACTTCTCTGGGGGATCAGTATATATATATTTTTATACATTTCAAATCTGTCAAATTTATCATTTGGTTTTGTGAATACATGAGGGCTGTGTGAGGCTTGGAGGGCTTTGTGTGTGTGTGTGTGTGTGTGTGTGTGTGTGTGTGTGTGTGTACCTGTGTTTACGGGAAACAAGTGGTGTTCTTTTCTTTAATAACTACCGTCATTTCTTTCTTTGGGTATTCTGTATCACAATCTAAGCCCATTGGTTTATGAGTTCTGTCAAAATAGCAAAGTAAATGAGAGCATGGGGCTTGGGAGCCAGTGACCCAAGTTTGAATGTAGCCTATACATCGCTTACTAGCCATGAGAAGGTTAATGTCTTACTGCCTCTGATGCCTTAGGCAAGTTAGTCAACCTCTTGATGACTCAGTTTCCTCATATATAAAACAGATGTGATAAGCTCTTCTTAGGAGTTTCTTGAGGATTAAATGAATTGGTATGTGTAAAGTGATTAGAACAGTGTTTGACATACAGTGATCACTGTATAATATTTGTTATGTCAATAAAAAATAAATATCAAGGGTCATGATGTTAACATTCTGAACTTCCAGGTACAGTAAAATCTAGCCAACCATGGTCCCTATAATCTTTATGAATATATTATGACAAAAGGTTTGACTCCAATACCATCTACTAAAATAAAGTCTACTGCTGATTCTTATAAATAAGGTTTCAAATGCAACGTTTTATCTATTTAAGGAAATAGTTCTTTAAATGCCACCTTAAAGTGTGCATGTGTTTACAAATGCCGTGCCAATTACGGGTGGACTATATTCATCACAGTAAGCCTGGATAGATTTCTTGTAAATATTTTTTTACATTAATGTGTATTCTTACACGCCCTTAGAATTTGAGTGATATATTTGAGATCAAAGAGTCACTCTAGAAATCTGGTGAAACCTCCTTTACTTTATAAATAATGAAACTGAGCTCTAGAATGTTTTGGCAAAAACTTCAGATAGAAAATATTAGAGCCAGCACTCAAACATAGATGACCTTGTTATACTTTAAAGTTATTCTCTTTGTACCAAATAAAATAAAATAACATCACTTAAAACTATTTGGTAATGTATTTGGCACCTTCAAATCTGTTAGTTAAAATACAGTTGACCCTTGAACAACACAGGTTTGAACTGCTTGGGTCTACTTATATGCAGATTTTTTTATAAGTACTTTATGTTCTTATGATTTAATAGCATTTTCTTTTTTCTAGCCTGCTTTATTGTATGAATACAGTATATAGTACACATAATATACAAAACATATTAATCACTGTTTATGTTATCAGTAAGGCTTCCTGTCAACAGTAGGCTATTGCTAATTAAGTTTTAGGGGACCCAAAAGTTATACATGGATTTTCCAATGTGCAGGGGTTCAGTGCCCCAACCCCTCTGTTGTTCAAGGGTCAAGTGTATTACGTAAGTCCTATAACTCATAAAAAATGTGTGCTTTTATAAATTTCAGACTGTGTAGAAGACTAGAGTAACCTGCTCAAATCCTGAGACCTTGAAGAGCAAATTCTAGTTCTAGAACATCAACTGTTTAATTTCAACTTTATCTACTATGTTCACCTTTGTACAAGGGCATTGAGCACAGTGTCTGGTCCAGAGTAAGATGAATATAAATACGGGTTGAATAAATGAAGAACAATCCAAATAGGAATTCATAATGTTGCCTTCTGTTTTTCAGAACTATGTATCAACTTTGTTGTCTTTTTTTAAAATTATGTTTTCAATTATATTCAAGACAGTAATTTGGTTCTTACTCTTATATCTAAGCCTTGTTTCCTGGGGTTGCCCTTGGGTCTCTGTAGTTTGGTGGCCAATGATAATAAGCCAGACAGAAGTTGTGCTCAGACAACTCAATCCAATAAGGTTTCCAAACACTGTTGATGTATCTGTTGATTGTGAACATATTCAAAGTTCAGGCATTTTCGAACCTTCTCCCTTTTATTTCCACCAGGCCTGTTAGGTCCTGCTAGTTGGCCAGGATGTGTGAAAGTTTATCAAATCCCTCCATGGCTCTCTCATTTTCAGGATCTCCTGGTTAGATTAATGGCTACTCTGGGAGCGGCCCCAGTAGAACCACTATCTCAGACTAGCCAAGAGGTCCACTGTCCTCATCCAAGAATACTGCTGTTTCAGATAATTCCCAGGAGTGGCATTTCCCCCAGAGCGGTCAAGTGCTCCGCCAGCTCACCCTAGTAGAACTTGAGCTGAAAGGGGCAGGGATGGGAGCAGTGCCAGGCAGGAAGGCCACACACTTCCTCTCTTCTTACCCCCTGTCAGCAGTTTTCCAGGAAGAACCAGTTCTCAGCTTGTTGCTTGACTTCAGTTGATTACCAGGGTCCTGAAATGGGTGTTTTTGACTTTCCATTTCCTAGTATTTTCCATTGTCATAGTTTTTTGGAAGAAAGAGGATTTTCAGAACTCCTTGGTCCGCCATCTAGGAAATCCCACCCTCAGACAGTGGCTTTAAAATGCATCTCAAACTGTTTCTGGAGTTTTTAAATATTACTTATGTTTGGACCCTATTGGTTTATAATTGGGAAATCTGAGGTGGATTCAGGAATCTAAATTTTTCAAGAACTTTACTGATATTCTGGGACACAATCTTGGATTTAAATAAATCAGTGTTTTAAAGGAGTTTGATTTTTATGCTTTTGAAAATATTGTTTTTTTAATTTTATTTAACATTAATTACAGGTTACCTTTGAATTATTCTAACTACCTTTCAGGCTATTCACTCTGGATTTTTTTTAAGTTCATCGAGGTTATAATATTGCCATTTTTTAGTTTTACTTTTTCCTTATCTCTATTAAATTTTTCAATTGTATTGTGCTTCTCTCTGTTCAGATTATTTATGAATAAACAAAATGTCATAGATAAAGAGAAATAAATAAAGCTTCATTGGGCTGCTTAATCAGAAACTTACTCACCGGCATAAGCTCCGTGAGAGGAGGTATTTTTATTTTCCTTTGTCCATTGCAGCCTTCCAGGATCTAGAACAATGCCTAATGATATTAGGTTCTCAACAAATATTCAATGGATGGATGGATGGATGGATGGATAACACAGGTTTCTAAAATGTTCAGGTCATATATATACATATATATATGTATATATATATATATGTGTTAGGAAGTTTTGCACATATATAGGCATTTAGAATTAGATAGATTTAGAATTAGATAATTAGATTAGATAATTAGAATGAAATTATCACTCAGTTATGACATATTTACAAGCAAAAGTTCCAGAAGATGAAATTGAAAGGTTTGGAGAGGTTATGATTCAAAAAAAAAAAAAAAACTATCTTCATGCATGTTCTGAATCCTTCCTTTGTACTATTTTCAAAAATTTCACTCTCTTCCTACATAGCCAATATTACTCACAGGTGCACATTACTGATACGTGCCTTTGGTTATAATCTGCTTGGCTGAAATAGCAAAAGGGCTTCTTCAGAATAGAAAGTTAGCAGAGTATCTGGGAAGATCTGGCTCTGTAAAGAACTCTTAGTAATTGCCTATATTGCAAGACAAAAACAATGATTCTCAACCCTCATTAGAAACCCTGGGTTTGGGGCACCTGCGTGGCCTAGTCAGTTAAGCATCTGACTCTTGATTTTGACTCAGGTCATGATCTTGTGGTTTGGTTTGTGGGTTAGATCCCCGTGTTGGCCTGTGTGCTGACAGCACAGAACCTGCTTGGGATACTCTATATCCTTCACACTCTGCCTCTCTCTCTCTCTCTCTCTCTCTCTCTCTGTCTCTCTGTCTCTCTCTGTGTCTCTGTGTCTCTCTGTCTCTCTCTCTCAAAATAAATAAACATTTTAAATAGAAAGAAAGAAAGAAAGAAAGAAAGAAAGAAAGAAAGAAAGAAAGAAAGAAAGAAAGAAAGAAAAAGAAAGAAACCCTGGGGTTTGGGGGCTGAATGGCAGGAGTCCTTCTACAAACTAGCTTCTGGGATGGAGACTAGGTGGAGAACCACTTGACTGAAGTCAATCTCATTTAAACCTGCCACATTGCAGTAATTTATTTTAGTGGCTTTGTGGTAAGACTATTAGCCTGGTATATCTCTCATTTTTTTAATTTTATTTAAATCTAAATTTGTTAACATGTAGTGTAATAATGGTTTCAGGAGTAGAACTTACTGATTCATCACTTACATATAACACCCAGTGCTCATCCCAACAAGTGCCCTCCTTAATGCCCATCACCCATTTAGCCCACCCCCCATACAACACCCCTCCAGCAACCCTCAGTTTGTTCTCTGTATTTAAGAGTCTCTTATAGTTTGTCTCCCTCTCTTTATCTTCTTTTTCCATCCCTTCTTCTATGTTCATCTATTTTGTTTCTTAAATTCCACATATGAGTGAAATCATATGATATATATCTTTCTGCGACTTATTTTGCTTACCATAGTACATTCTAGTTCCATCCACGTTGTTACAGATGGCAAGATTTCAAGCTTTCTGATTGCCGAGTAATATTCCTGAGTGTGTGTGTGTGTGTGTGTGTGTGTGTGTGTGTGTGTGTACCACATCTTCTTTATTCATTCATCAGCCAAAGGACATTTGGGCTCTTTCCATAATTTGGCTACTGTTGATGGTGCTGCCATAAACATCGGGATACTTGTGCCTCTTTGAATCAGCATTTTTGTATCCTTTGGATAAATACCTAGTAGTGAAATTACTGAGTTGTAGGGTAATTCTATTTTTAATTTTTTGAGGAACCTCCATACTGTTTTCCAGAGTAGCAATACCAGTTTGCATTCCTGCCAGCAGTGCAAAAGAGTTCCACTTTCTCCACACCCTCACCAAAATCTGTTGTTTCCTCAATTGTTTATTTTAACCATTCTGACAGGTGTGAGGTGGCATCTCATTGTGGTTTTGATTGTATTTCCCTGATGATAAGGGATGTTGAGCATCTTTTCAAGTGTCTGTTAGCCATCTAGATGTCTTCTTTGGAAAACTGTCTGTTCATGTCTTATGCCCATTTCTTCACTGAGTTATTTGTTTTATCCTTTCTTTGAGTTTTGAAGTGTATGTGTATTGACAAATTCTCCCTTGATCATGTTTAGTGGAAAGTTACAAAATGGTGGCTGCGTAATTGGCAGACTTTTTTTTTTTTTTTTTTTATAGAAAGGGATAATGCAATATCAGCACTCAGTTTTTGGTTATGGAATCTCCATGATGCTAAGATCCCTTTTGTCCCAGTGCATTTACAGAAAGAATTTTTAGCAGAGACTTTTGAGTTTATATTTCATTAATAGACAATTAGGAATGGGTTTTAAATACAAAATTTGACTAGATTATAAAATGTCATGCTCTATCAAAAAATGATTGTGTTGGGAAATTTAATACCCACTAAAAAGTAAATTAAAATGAAAATACCAGTGCAATCTTATTTCCCTTAACAGGAACCCAGGGATGATGTGTATATACAAGGTAACAATGTGACACCATATTGCTCAGTTGTCTGTAACTTTTATTTTCCTTATGGTACATTCCTCTGCAATCTGTCATTCTATAGTGGCTCCTTAAAATTAAGATAGTTGATACGCCATTAGTAAGATTAATCAGGGCTTATTTCAGCATACAACCTATTTGTCACCCTTTAGATACAGGGCTTTCATCATTCAAGTTTAGTAAATAATTAATTCATAAGAGAGAGACTAAAAGGCCCATCAGCCACATTGAGTTTTAATATCTTGTTGAATGTCCTATTTTCAACATGTTGCACCTGAAATTTATGCTATTTCTATTTCACAACTTGTCAAATTTTCTGCTTTATAAACAAGTGATCCTTAACCAATTGATGTCAGTAAATGTTTTATTTCTCATGTTCTGCGTTCTCTGTGAGATTTACTTTTGAGTCATGTAGTTCGTTTGTGTTAAGATAGAAAACTTTATTTTTTTCTTTTGTTAGTCTTGTTTTTCTTTCATCTTACTTTTGTTTGATTGTACAAGTCAGAGAAAAGGTGCTACTATTTCATATTATCTATTTCAAATATTGAAGTGAATAATAAGCATTATAGACAGAGGCAATGGAAGCTTTCTGTTATATCCTGACTACTCGAAAGGGATGTGTTTGTGTAGAACAGCATAAGCAGGAACAGTTTTTCCATTACCACTAAGCATTATCTCTTCCCTTGAGAACTTCAGTACTGTATTGCTGCCTTACTTCAGTCCGTATCTGTGATGAATGACAGCAATAAGCCCAGATGGAGTCACCTTCATCTTAGGGTTGCTAATAGTTATGTGAAAACTGACCCCATATGGATGTTTTTGCTTCAATTTACCATAAGGTGAAAGAGAGTGCAAAGAATGCACTTTTTAAAAAAATCTTGTTGGAGCAAGCATCTTTTAACAAGATATCCACAGATGAACCATTAAAAGAAAACTGAACTCATTGGAAAAATTGAAGAATTATCTGTCGAAAATCTTTCAACTTCCTGAACAAAGCATGTGTGCTGATTTTAGGTAATCTTCATGCATTTGTTGCAAATCATATTATTTTGTTAACTAAAAAACTTGTGATTTTGAGGTCTATTTTTTCTTCCTAATTTGTTTTGTGTATTAGATTTGTTTTCTACTAGCAGTGGCATGAGACCCTGTGCTTGTCATCCAGAGCAGTTACCAGCTTTGCACACACATTTGCTCTTGTAATTATTACCTGAGGGCCTAGAAATACAAGTTTATGGAATATATGTTTTTTTAATTTCATTTAATGGAAACACGTATAAATGAATGTAATTAAAATAGATGTAACTTCTGCCACAAACATGAGTTTTTAGAGGCAGGGAGATCTGGGGTTAGATCCTTATCCTAACACTCATCGTGTGTACATCTATGGACAACTAAATCTCCAGGCTTCAGTTTCCTCCCCTGTCCTGTGGTGGTTGTGTTAAATGACATAGCTCATTTAAAGTTTCCGTGCCCAGTGGTGTTAGGTGCTCTGCTTGCTCCCATGCTCTCCCCATTGCAACCTACCCTGCCTATTCTTCCCCAGCCCATATTTCTCCTCCATGCCTCTTCAGATATTCCTGAAATTGAGGAATTTCCCTGATCTTCAAGGTCTTAGAAGAAAATCCCAAGATTAATACTTGGTTGCTAAAAGGCTTAAACTCTCTCTCAGTGACTATGGGCTACATGGTTTGAAAATCTGGTGAGAACCCTGCCGATGGCATCCAGGGAATCTGGGAACAACTGAGCCTGGAACAGAGACCTCGTGATGACCTGTGGCCCCGGTTGGCAGTGCCTGGGTGCTCAGGCAGTAGAATTCGTGCATTATCCAACTTTGAATGCCCACACACTTTATTAGCGATTTAGGATATCTGGTAAATAACAAGCCAAGAACCCCATCCCAGGAGATGGCCTGGGCAAATATATTATTCACAGAACTATGCAATCATCATATTTAGAGTCAAAAGTAAACATTTATTGAATATCTACTATGGCAGAGTACCATGCTAAATAAATGGCAAAATGCATCTGTAATAATAATAGCATCTAGTAGTCCATGAGTTCTTCTTGCTATGTACTAAGAATTATAGTAAGCATTCTATATGAGGAACTTCTATTAATGCCCACAAGGATAGTATGAGGTAGTTCAGGTCACATACCTAAAACTGTTATTACCAGAGTGGATCAGAGGGGAAAAGAATCACTGTGGGCTGGGGTGGCCCTGGGGAAGGTAGGGTTTGAACTGTACCTTGAGGATGAGTACAATTTAGGTAAGCAGCAAGGAGGAATTGGGAGTTCTTGACTGGGAATATCAGTGGGTAAGGCTAAGGGCACTGTTTGTTAATCATCACCTTTGTTAAATGTTTTATTTACATAAATGGTATCATAATGTGTATCACATCCAACAACTTATTTTCTTCAGCTGGTATCATGTTTTGGTTTTTTTTTAAGATCTATATTCATATATAAGATCTAGTCCTCTCCTTTAATAGCTGTATAGTATTCCCTTATATTATAGATCACAATTTATCTATTTCCCTATCAAATTTTAGGTTGTTTCTGATATTATGCTATTAAACAATAGTGCAGCAGACATACTCATGAGTATGTCCATGAATACAAGTATGAGAATTTTCACAGTGTAATGAACATAAAAGTGAAATAGGTTGTAAGGTATTTATATTTTCAATATTACTGGATGCTACCAGATTGCTCTTAAAAATAGCTATACTTAGGGGCGCCTGGGTGGCTCAGTCGGTTAAGCGTCTGACTTCGGCTCAGGTCATGATCTCACGGTCTGTGAGTTCAAGCCCCACGTCGGGCTCTGTGCTGACAGCTCAGAGCCTGGTGCCCATTTCAGATTCTGTGTCTCCCTCTCTCTCTGCCCCTCCCCTGTTCATGCTCTGTCTCTCTCTGTCTCAAAAATAAATAAACGTTAAAATTTTTTTTTAAATAGCTATACTATTTATATCCCTCAATCCATGCACATATGTTCCCATTTTCCACATGCCCAAATATTTGCACTGTAAGAGTTTTTTTTAGCAATATGATGGGTGAAAAATGATATCTTGATTTAATTTATATTTTTCTGTAATAAGTCATATTGAACACTGAACATTGATGGCCATTTGCATTTCCACTTCCAACATCTCATCTTTAATATATGTTTCATATATTGGGTGTTTGCATTTAATGCCAGCCAAGAAAGGGATCTAGCATATATAAACTGCTGAGTTATTGCATTTAAGTAAAGTTCTAGATAAGAGAGTCTCAGGAGTGACAGTGTTTAAGAATATTTTTTATTTGTTTTATTTTTACAAAAAAAAATGAAAGCACAGAAGAGTAGATGAGAAAGGTCTCTTGGGTTTGGAGAGAGAAGTGCAGTGTTTTGACAGGAGTCTATGGTATGAGACTTTTTAGTACTCCGTTTTAGAAAAGGGATGGAGACTTCCAGCTGAGACACATGTGTACACACACACACACACACACACACACACACACACACAGAGGCAATTAGGGAGGTGAGTGATACCTTTGCACTTGGAAAGTTAGGTGTAGCAGGAACTAGTCCTAGAAAGGGCTTGTTTCCTTAAAAAAGCCAGAGATGCATGTGGCCCAGGCCTGAACGTGTGGAAAGCAGTTTTGCCAAAATCTAGATAGTCTGTTTCTGCTCCTGGGAGGATGCAAGAATAAAGGAAGTGAGTGGACGCAGCCACATATTGCTGGACCCAAACACCACGTTCAAAGAGAGAAACAACTCGGAATTAAACACAGGGATGTGAAACAAATATCATAGTTCTATCTCAGATCTTGCTTGCTTTTAAAGTTGACAGGTTTGTTAGAGCATTTAGTTCCCATACAATAACACTTCCCAAATCTTTTTCATTAAACAACCTAATAATCTCTTTCCAGAAGTGTGACACGAACGATAATTTATTTCAACCTTGTCCTAAGGAATGACATTCACAAATTCATGCACTTGATGTACCTATTATGTTTGTCCTACTGCCCATGAAAATAAATCCAAAACTGTTAAAATCAATACATCATCGGTGTACCATGTAAAAACTCTAGCCTTAATCAGAGTGTTCAGTCTACTTGGGTAAACACTGTCATAGAAAGGTTTCAACCCTCCTTGTCACCTGAATTTTACTTGTAATGCTCCAGTCTCTACCCCAGGAGAACAAACTGAAAGTCTTCATTGGCCACTGTCTCATAAAAGCTAAATTGGGAGTCAATAGTGTTTATGGAAAAGCAGTCAAAATACTTCCAACTTTTATTCTTTTCAGAAGATCATAGATGACAGAGAAGTTCAAATCCCCAGCATAATGCATTTATGCCGAGGATAATGGTCTCAAGTCCTATGAGCAAAGATATATTATGCACAATTACACCCCATTCTCTCCCATTCATTGAGTCTATCAGGGTTCATAGGAGTGTGAATGACATCATTACAGGGGTCGAGAGTGTAATTTATAAGGCATATCATTTGGAAAATTGGTAGTTTATTAATAGTAAAAAATCACATGTGATATTTCTCAAGTATCACAGCATTGTTTTGGCAGAGTCATTGCTCTGAGACCTCTAAAAATCTAAGAATTAAGCCAGCTCGGTGGAGAGAAATGAGTATAGTTCAGTGATTAAAAGGAAAGACTCTGTGGAAAGATGGCCTGGTTCTCCACTTCTTGGCAGTGAGAATGAAATTCTAGGAGCCCTTGGGATCTTGCTATGTAAAGTGAAAGAAATGGGTATATGAAAAAATTGGTAACAAGAATATCATGTAAGTACTTGGTAAAGTTTAACTTATGGTGTTGATCTCACCAACATATTCATCTCATAGGGCTATTGTGTGGATTAGGTTAAATAATGATCATGGAAGCACTTAACAGAGTACTTGTTGCATAGTAAGGACCAGTAAAAATTAAATGTTGCTATGGCTGTTACTGATGTGGCGATTGTCACCATTACTGTTCTTATTGCTACCACCTTCTTTGTCATAACAGTATCTCATCAAATTAGTTTTACTGAACTGTGCAGCGGTTTGATTTCTCAAACCATACTGAAGAAAGTAAAAGACCCAGCCCATTCAATTACTCATATTGTCTATACATTGATTCTCAAAGAGTGGTCCCCAGGCCAGCAGCATCAGCATCCCCCAAAAACTTGACATAAATGCAGATTCTTAGGCCTCACCCCAGACCTGCTGAACCAGAAACTGTAGGATTGGGTCCCGGCAATCAGTGCTTTGACAAACTCTCCAGATGACTGTGATGCACACCTAGGTTTCATAATCCTTGGTCTAGCGTAAGGATAGGATTACACTGTTAACAGTTTTACTGAGATATAAAATCCACATACACCTACCATACCATACCATACCATACCATGTAATTCATCCATTTCAGGGTGAAGGGGAGTGAGAAGTATAGAATGAATTACTCATAGGGATAAAAGGCACAGCATAGGGAATACAGTCAATGATATTGTAATAACGTTGTATGGCGGCAGATAACAGCTACACTTGTGAGCATAGCATAAAGTATACAGTTGTGGAATCACTGTGTCGAACACCTGAAACTTACGTAACATTGTGTTTCAACTATACTTAAAAAAAAAAAAAAAAGAATGCTCATAAAATATTTGAGACACTATTGGTACCAAAAATTTATTTTTTGTTTATCTAAAGTCTAAAAAGAAAAAAATTTTATCTAAAAAGTACAATTCATAGATTTTGGTGTATTCACAAAGTTTTACAATTATCGTCACAATCTAATTTTAGAACGTGTTCATCACTTTTGCCTATTCTGGACATTTCATATAAATAGAATCATACAATGTGTGGTCTTTTTTTTTTTTTTTTAATTTTTTTTTTCAACGTTTATTTATTTTTGGGACAGAGAGAGACAGAGCATGAACGGGTGAGGGGCAGAGAGAGAGGGAGACACAGAATCGGAAACAGGCTCCAGGCTCCGAGCCATCAGCCCAGAGCCCGACGCAGGGCTCGAACTCACGGACCGCGAGATCGTGACCTGGCTGAAGTCGGACGCTTAACCGACTGCGCCACCCAGGCGCCCCATGTGTGGTCTTTTTTTAAGTTTATTTGTTTCTTTTGAGAGAGAGTACAAGTGGGGAAGGGGCAGAGAGAGAGAGAGAGAGAGGGAGAGAGAGAGAATCCCAAGCAGGCTCTGTACCACCGGTGCAGAGCCCAATGCAGGGCAGGGACTGTGAACCTCGAGGTCAGGACCTGAGCTGAAGTCAGAGGCTTACCTGACTGAGCTGTCCAGGCACCCCAAGTGAATCACTTCTTTTACTTAGCATACTGTTTCAAGGTTCATTTATGTTGCAGACATTTTCCAAATTTCCTTGTAAATTTCCCTCTCCATGAATATTTTTTTCTACAGCATTAACATTAGGCTTCTTTATGATTCTCCAGAACAATTCAAGTATGTGTGTGTGTGTTTGTGTGTGCAGGTGGGGTAGCTGAATGTGATTGTGTGTGTGCCTGTGAGTTTTAATTTTGTGATTTTCTTTTTTTTTAAGTTTATTTATTTATTTTTTATAACACTGTTTTTTTTTTATTTTTTTAACGTTTTATTTATTTTTGAGACAGAGAGAGACAGAGCATGAACAGGGGAGGGTCAGAAAGAGGGAGACACAGAATCTGAAGCAGGCTCCAGGCTCTGAGCTGTCAGCACAGAGCCCGACACGGGGCTCGAACTCATAGACCGCGAGATCATGACCTGAGCCAAACTCGGCCGCTTAACCGACTGTTACTTATTTTTTGAGAGAGAGAGAGAGAGCACACGAGCAGGGAAGGGACAGAGAGAGAGAATCCCAAGCAGGCTCTGTGCTGTCAGCTGATTTACAGCTTGAACCCACAAACTGTGAGATCATAACCTGAGCCAAAATCAAGAGTCAGAGAGGCTTAATCGACTGAGCCACCCAAGTGCCCCTATGATTTTCCTTTTTTAGAGACTTCTAAAAACCTCATGGCCAATTTTGTGCTCCCTCTACTACAAATGGATAGCATTCTTTAATGGGTCTTTTTAAAAAATACAGTGACCTCATTCCTAATTTATTTTTATGACATACTCTTGCATTTACTATTTCTTTCCCACTTTTCATTCTTGATATCTTTCTGAATTTTATGTATTCATTTAAACTGCCTTGAATTCTTTTTAAAACAAGGCAGGATTTAAATACTTAAGAATAAAACCACATAAAACATTCTCTCTATCCTAAGCTAAAGACTTCCTAAATCTATTTTTAACACTTGTCAAATCAAGTTGAATAATACTGATTTACAGTTTTTTCAAACTGAAAAAAAAATCCAGTCTTTTACATCTGAATTTATGTGTTTTCAAAGTGATGGCTGTCCTCTCAACTATTTGAGAAAATAATATCATTATATTTTTATATGCTTCAGAGTTTGCAAATCACCTTGACTGCTCTTTTGCACTGGAAAATAGGAATACAATAGATATCATCCTTTGTTCAGTTTCTGTTCCATAATTTAATTTTATAACATGAATTCAGATATGGAATGTTTATAACACAGTTTTATTTGATTTTATGATAAAGACTTTTTTTCCTCTTGGAAACACTAGAACAAAAGTGAGAAAAAGGCATATTAGACCTGTCAAGAGATATTATTTTTGCCAGAAGAGAAGAGGGAAATGCCTGCCTCTTCACAAGAATGAACTGATTTTATAGCAGCTGCTCTTGAAATTGATATATTTCTTTCTCTCTAGTCACAAAAGAAAATAAAAATCATTTTCCAATAAGATAACAAAATTTCACGTGCATCTATGAAAGGTACGTATGATTAAATATTACATAGTCATAATGCCAGAAGGCACCAGAAGCAGTTGAACAGTGCTGTTGTGGGTTCAGCTTGACCACAGGAGAAATGCATGCTTAACAGCCTCTGAAAGCCCAAACTCCAGCAAACGTTTGCTGAGTTTAATCTTTTTTTTTTTTCCTCTGTGGTTGGACTTCATAAATACAACTTTATTGTGGATGTTAATAAGTTAAAATTTCCAAGTGAACTGTGTGGTTCCTGAACAGACTGGAGATACTGTACATAATTGGAAATTAATTCTAAATAATGGTGCTTTATTTGGGGATTAAATAAATCTATTTTGAGCAAACAATACAGTTTGATATTTATGTAGTCAATTATAATTTCTCCAAAATGAAATCCTTAAAGTTCTGTTATAAATTTAAACTTTATATTACTGAGGTTATGGTTTGAGGTAATAATGGACAATAGAAACAGTTTCCCATTTCTGTTCATGCCAAGTAAAAGAGAGTCATGTTCCTTTGCAGTCTGCTTTATTTAGTTTTGTCATAAATGTGTGAATGTTTATTTTGCCACCTTTGCCCACATCCCTTGAGGAACAAACGAAGGATGTACTGTCTTCATGTGAATGCAGGGAATGAAAGGAAAATGAAAAATACTAAGTATTTTTAGGGGCACCTGGGTGGCTCAGTCGGTTAAGTGTCTGACTTCAGCTCAGGTCATGATCTCATGGTTTGTGAGTTCAAGCCCCGTGTCGGGCTCTGTTCTGTGCTAACAGCTTAGAGCCTGGAGCCTGCTTCGGATTCTGTGCCTCCCTCTCTCTCAAAAATAAATAAATATTTAAAAAGAAAAAGAAAAGAAAAGAAAAATACTAAGTATTTTTAAAAGCCTTCAGAATTTGAGGATGTTGGCATATTAGTGCTAATAAAAATGGATTTATGTGTATGTTTTTAATTTTAAGTTTAATTTGGAAGTTAGCAATTGCATTTGAATATCCTTATCTCAAGCTAAATTGGAATTAGTACATTTTGCCAATATATTGCTAAACTCTGCTAATTTCCTTCTGGAGTTTGGTTAGTAATAGAAGCAAAATTTTGATTTAACTAATTTTATCACAATAAAAAAAAAAAACTAAAAGAATCTTGAAAGAATCAAAGCCCATGTGTTTGACAGGTAGGAGAGAAGAAGCAGCTATCTAATTTGTAAGGGGGTTGATGAAGTAAAGGCATGCATCAGCTTTCATTTCTAACTCTCATGGCTGGGACCCCTTGACCACTGTGGATGGTGAGGGCCTTCCAGGCAGGCAGGGTTCTCTCCCCCTTGTAGAGGGAAGCCTTCTGCTTCTGCAGATCATCTAAACTGAATATTTTCCCCAGCAGCTAAAAGAGAAAGTTGTTACAAGGAAGATAGTCTGCATTCCCCATAGATGTTTATTTCTCCTCCATGAAAAAGGCTAGGTAATCTGATATTCTTGTCCTGGCTCTGCGAGTAAAGAAATAGTAAATTACTGTTGAAGCAGTACTCTTTATTCACATATAAAGAAATATTTTGCAGCATTATCATCCTGTGGCCTTTCATCTCCATTGATGACAAGATACCTAAAGGCAAAATATATATTTCAACTTAAGATAAAAATTTTATTGAAGAGTCTGAACATGTGTGGTTAATATTGATTTTTTCATTTCTGTCATAAAAGAAGTCTATAAATACATTTTTTTTCTGTTAAATCAGTGTTGGAAGGGAAGTTAGATATCTTCTGGCCCAACACCTCACAAGGTCTTATGTTAATGAATATATGCCTAATAAAGTAATTATTTTTTAATGTAGATATTGCTCTTAAGTTAAAGCTAGCTCTTCAGGTAGTTGAGTTTTGTGGAAGGCTTTTTTTTTTTTTTTAATTTTTTTTTTCAACGTTTATTTATTTTTGCGACAGAGAGAGACAGAGCATGAACGGGGGAGGGGCAGAGAGAGAGGGAGACACAGAATCGGAAACAGGCTCCAGGCTCTGAGCTATCAGCCCAGATCCTGACGCGGGGCTCGAACTCACTGACCGTGAGATCGTGACCTGGCTGAAGTCGGACGCTTAACCGACTGCGCCACCCAGGCGCCCCATGTGGAAGGCTTTTCAATGGAAGATTCTATATCTTGAATCTGCTGCTGTGGGGACAAGAGCAGACGTGCTGGAGGACATTCCCTTCTCGGGACTGAGCTGAGAGAAGATATGCTTCTCTAAGCAACAGTGAGAATTTATACAGAATTATTGGAGCAAGGTTAGATCTCTAGGTTTAAGGAGATAGTGTAAAACCACTTCAGAGAATAGTCTAAAGCCACATTTTTTTCACAAAATGAATTTTGCAGCCTTGCAAGACTTATGATCCAAATAAAATAACTGAAATGGAAAAGTGAATTGCAATGAACTTTTTTAATACTACCCTTTGACTTACTGTGAAAGCCAAAGTCCTAATTAGTATGCATATACACACACACACACACACACACACACATATATATATGCAAAGTAAATTATATATAAATTATATTTATGTTCATTTTGCTTAGACCTAATTTGGTCTTGTTTTTAAACTGCACTGTATTCATGGGGCGCCTGGGTGGCGCAGTCGGTTAAGCGTCCGACTTCAGCCAGGTCACGATCTCGCGGTCTGTGAGTTCGAGCCCCGCGTCAGGCTCTGGGCTGATGGCTCGGAGCCTGGAGCCTGTTTCCGATGCTGTGTCTCCCTCTCTCTCTGCCCCTCCCCCGTTCATGCTCTGTTTCTCTCTGTCCCAAAAAAAATAATAAATAAAAAACGTTGAAAAAAAAAAAATTTAAACTGCACTGTATTCAGATGACCCAATCGTTATGACTTGTGAGAGATGTGTTTTTCATACACTACTGTTTCAGCCACTGAATTTAATATTAAGCAACACATTTAATGTAAAGTAAAACAACGATAATAACAACAACAGTGTGTATCTCATTAAAATGAGATAAATTGAGAAAAGAAGAATACCTGGAAATTGGCACATCAACTGCTCCCAAATATACCAGGCAGATTCCTTTGATCGTTATTTTCATGGGTTGATGAAGGGCGCAAGCTTTAGGTACAGAATAAAATGTTCTTTTCAAGCTTTCACATTATTCTCCTAGAAGTCAGTTTTCAAACTCCTTCCATCTCTGTGCACTCGTAACTTTTCATATTAGTGGTATTTTAGGACTGTAATATTTGAAAAAGACCTTAGAGATTACCTAGTGACCCTGCCAAGCAAGGCAGGAATTCCTTGTACAATATCCCTGACAGATTGTCAGCTAACCTTTATGTGCACACGTCCAGTAGCAGGGAGTCTGTTACTTGGTGTATCAACCCATTCTGTGGTTGGACAGTTCTATGTTTCATAAAACTTATCTTCATGTTAAGCTGACATCTGTCACCCTGTAACTTCACCCTGTTAATCCACTCATCTGTTTGGATCAACATAGAGTAAGTCAGTATCTCTTTCCTTGTGTCAGCCTGCAAGTATTTGAAAATGGTTGCCATGTTCTGCTTAATCATTTAAATCCCTTTACGATATAAAAGTAGATACAACTGCTTCTGCCCTCCCTGAAAGATATTGCCTCTCAAAGGCATTGTTTTTGATGCTCTTTATAAATAATCACAAGCAAAATTGCACTTTATGTTCTAAATGTAACATGAACACAAAGTAAAAGAAGAAAAAGGTCCCTCCCTTTTTCTCCATCCTTCCCTCCATCCCTCTCTTCCTTCCTTCTCTCCTTCCTTCCTTCCTTTCCTTCTTTCCTTTCTTCCTTCTTTTTCTTTCCATTATAAATTGCTTACTACATACCAAGAACTTTTCTAATCACTTTGCAAATATTTCCTCCCTTAAACATTATTTTAAATGCTAAAGATTAATCCTGTAATGAGGAAACAGCAACAGAGAGATTAAATGACTTGCTCAAATCTTCACAATCAGGAAATGGTAGAACCAGTCCATCTTATTTCAAGTCCACGCGTCTAAGAGCCTAGACTCACTAGCTAGCTAGCTAGAGCTATCTATCTTCAATCTCTTTGTTCCTGAATACATAAATTGCATAACCCTTATAAAAGAACTTTGTTTCACTGTGTAGTAAGTGAAAACATGTAGTCCTTTGTCTTATACACTGCTGTCTAGGAAGGTTTCTCCCAATTCTATTGAGATAATTGTTATTTTGTAATGAAATATAAATGTATTCATTTTTATCCTTATCAGCATTGCCCAGAGAAAGTATGATGGCCACATTATATCTTTTCTGGGCTTTAAGAAATGAGGTTGAATTTTATAATAGAACATACTCTTAGCCTATGATACCAAATTAATAGGTTATTTAAGGGCCCTGCAACCAAACATTTATATAGCTAAGTAAAAAAATGAATATCTTAAAAATGTATTCCATGGGGCATTTTCTTCGGGCCTGCTGAAATGAAAAATCATGGAAGGTGCAAAACCAAAAATGAGTCACGCGTACGAAGCATGTAGCAACTCTAGAACCAATCTGTGGTTGATTGTTACACTAAACCAGACCATAAAGCCTTGACCAAGATTGAAAATTGGCGAGAGAGACCATTTGGACTTGGTTCAAGTTCACTTTGTCTCCCCACTGAACAAGCAGTGCACTGTTGTCAAAGAGAAAGGATGTCAGTGAGCAGTTGTGCTTACCCAGCACCTGCTTTTTCCTCATGAGGGTCTGAAGCACAGGGGCGGGAAGTTGAAGGAAGAGATTCCACCCCTGAGCTAACTCTATTTTATGTCTTTGTTGGGGTGCAGCCATCTCTCCCTCAGAAGTCCCATAGAGGGCATGTTTATAGAATGATGATGATCTACTTCAACATGGGCCTGCATAGGCTGACCTTGGTTGACCATAGTGCTATTAATTATTTCTTCTTATTTGGTTTATTTTTTTCCTATTAATTATTTCTTTAAAAAGTATTTCATTCACCATAAAGAGGAGATGGCTCTGAATATTCTCTTACATCAAGGAAGGAAGAATGTTTGAGTGATTATTATTTACCAAGAATCATGCTTCATATTGAAGATACATATATGAATATGATATATTTCTGGTCCTGGAGAAGCTCAAAACCTATTAGGAGAAAATCACATACAAATAAATAATAACAGGTTAAGTTTTTTATGATATTATGTATAAACTGCTTTTGGAAACCAAGCTAAGGGAGTAGTTAATTGTCAGAGGGTATTGGAGGGATTGTGGGGCACTGTTAGGACTGCTAAGAGAAGGTGACCTTAAGTTGGTATTATTATGGGGCAGGTAAAAAAGAAAAAAACACATTCCACCCACAAGAGACTATTAAACTATTAGGTACTCTAAAAATTTCAGCATGTTTTGCTAGAGGCTTAAGATTGGGATATAATGGCAATAAATATTAAAAGTGGATCACTTTATCAAGTTATGCTCTCTGAGAAAACCATGACGTTAAGAAAAGTAGAGAAGTGACTTTTATAAGTATCCAGATTTAGGAGCCCTTATCCCTCCACAAACACATTGGTTTCCTGGGTGATTCTAACCTGTCTGCATTTTTCTCCTTTGTAACTGGTTTCATCAGACTGAGGCAGGCAAGACTGTGTATTTGGGCTCACAATCTGTGACGCAATCAAAAACCTAATCTCTCCCATTGGTTTCAATTTTAGTTGACCTCCTCCTAAGACTCATAAACACCATTACTACTTAACCCGAATGAATGAACCTCTACCCTTTATTCCTAGAATGAGAGAAAGCTGTGTTAGAACCAGATATCTTACAACAGATATCATAAGTTGGTTTTGTCCAAGAGCCTTCCCCACTGGTTTTAATATGGGATTAAAGTGTTTCAGTGATATTAAAATATACTTCTGCAAAATAGAATTTTATTTTAGGGTTTTGTTTTATTTTTTTTAATCTCAAACCTTTCTTATCTTGAGTATTTCATCATAATTGTTAAGCAAGAATAGTATATGAATTCTACAGTGCTTTCAACATAATATTGAACTGGAGAATATCTAGCCTTTTGTTCCATTATATGCTGTTGGAACAAAGAACAGATTGGATCTAAAATAGCTTCCTTAGAGATGCTCAAAAGGGAAAAAAGAGGAAAAGGCACAATCTGAGAAATAATAGCCCAGTGATATAGTGATGTTCATTTTAAAATCATTTGTGAAAATGAGGGATTGTTTTTATTTGAGTGAGGCCAAAACTCAGAATTAGTCCTAATTTTCAAGTCTTTTCGATAGTATAAACTGATTAGAAAATCAAATTGGTATACAAATAACTATTACTCTAAATCTCTCTGTTGTGCTAATGAGCTTCTGGTATTTACTAAGGCTAAGGCACAATCAATTTTAATCAAAGGCATTTATCTATTGAGTAACTAGCATGGTCATGGCCCAAGTGCAGGATCCTTGTCAGAAAGAGTGACACTTGGCTCTCTTGAGGGACCTTGACTCAAGTAGTATTTTTATATACTATTCTTTAGTATAAGGCACATTAGGTACATAAAATATGTTCCTTGTCCTAAAATAACTCCAGTCTGGTACAAGAGACAGGACATACACAAATAAATAAAATGCAGGCTGCATGTGGTGAATGCCATCTGGTTAGATCCAGAAAGTACTCTAAATGTTCACAGGAGGCCAAGATCCTCTGACGCTCACTTTGCCTGTAGCACTGGAGTTGAGTCTTAAGGAATAATGGACTGAAAAAAAAATTTTTTTTAATTCTTACTAAATCTTAAGCACTATGGATTCTAGAAATGTTCAATAAGAAGCAAAAAGAGCACTGCACAAAGAGGAAATGGATTTGCAGAAAGTTTTGGGGAAGAAGAAAGCAAATTTTGGTATAATATATGCATTGATAATGGAATGTTATCAGTTCCGGATTTTATACTTTCATTTCTCTTGCCTGTGGCTATGTAAGAATTTCCATAATCTATATACCCAGGCAAATTTATTTCTGGTTTTGCTCAGGAGTCTTTACTAATATTCATGTCAGTACAGACTGACCTCTTAATTTCAAGTCCAACACTGGGATTGCACCCATCAAGTTGTCTTTAACTTCTGCGTTGGCTACTGAGACTTTAACCATTTTTGAATCTTAAGCGGAAATAGATAAATCCAGCCAGTGAAAGAAACTTTGCTTCTGTTCTCACCTTCAATCACTAACCAACATTGGAGAAGAAGAATAATAAAGATTGTGTAAGTGGCACCCAATGAAGAATTTGACCATAAATTAATTTTCTGTAACTTTAGAATGAGGTAAACAGATTAAAGAAAAAAAATAGTGCAGCTAGAAAGAACTTACAATTGGTTTTTAACATCCTCATATTAAAATGGAACATTTTTATCATCATAAAGTTCCTGTGAAATTTGCTATGTTTCCTAATTGTTGGTTTGTTATGTGATGATGTATTTATAGGTTTCCATCTGTAATTAGTTATTTCCATGGTGCCTGTCAGTCTGGAATATGGGTACCCTGACATCACAGAACATAATAAACTTTAAGAGAAGAATCTGTCTCCTTACTGTTTTTCACTTCTCCATCATTTGGGTGGTTGACAAGTGAGAGGTGAGAAAATTTTGTGATCATAGCCCTCAGGGTTCCTGAGTAAGTAGGACAGGACAAAAGGGGTATTTCAATTGCAAAATACAGCTCAAAGTTGACTTGTTTCTTTAATTTCCTTTTGTCACTAGTATTGCTCGGACTTCCAGAGAAGATTACATAACTTCTACCTTCATCAGTGTATCCTGTTACAACCACAGGCATAATATATTAACATTACCAAACTTCTGCAGATTTAGATTGGCCAGTTTAGAACTTGATGCTCTTCTCTTCCTTATAAAATGTTTGTATGTCTTTAGGCTTAGTGGCTTCCAGTCATTTTTGGCACTTTGCTACTAACCAAAGCATCCAATAGTAGCCTCTTTCTGGGACCTGAAGCTTTAGGTTGTCCTGGGAATCAGAAGTCCTTGACACTGACTTTCTTCGTCTTTCTATGACTTACTTCTTTAGTGAGATTAAATTTTTATAGGTAGCATCATCTGCTTCTGTTTATGTAGTCTCTATGCCATAAAACCATTTCATCTCATTTCCTAATCAAAGGTTTCTTTGTAAGTTTGGCATTTTGGAAAAGAGAGATACCATTTAACATTTTGTCTTCTCTGGGGCGCCTGGGTGGCTCAGTTGGGTAAGCCGTCGATTTTGGCTCAGGTCGTTATCTCGCAGTCTGTGAGTTCTAGCCCCGCATCAGGCTCTGTGCTGGCAGCTCAGAACCTGGAGCCTACTTCTGATTCTGTGTCTCCCTCTCTCTCTGCCCCTCCTCTGCTTGCTCTCTCTCTCTCTCTCTCTCTCAAAAATAATAAGCATTAAAAAAAATTAACATTTTATCTTCTGTAGGCTGATTTTTTTAGGTCAAATTTACTTACAGTAGCAGTGTTTATAGTTTAAGTGTCTCTAATTTAAGAAGAAGCATTTCCAATTCATAAACTATTCATATACTAATTGCTTTTGTTGTTGTTTTTGTTGAAGGATTCATATTACTTCCCATAGAACAAAACTTTGAGTATAAAAGAAACATTTGTAGAAAATTAAATAAGACTTACACAACATTGAACATTATGATTACTAATCCTGATGACCCAGAATATAATGTGTATAATATGGTCCTTTTGGTTAACTTGAATACCAATGTAATTCCCTTTTTGTACTCTTGTAAAGAATTTAATGGGCATTATCTCATCTAGCCTTAAAGCATTTATAAGAATCAGAGAAAGGTGGCACCTGAGTGGCTCAGTTGGTTAAGCATGCAACTCTTGGTTTTGACTCAGGTCATGATTTCACAGATTTGTGGGTTCAATCCCTGCATCAGGCTCTGAGGTCAGGGCAGAGCCTGCTGGATTCTCTCTGTCCCTCTCTCTCTGCTCCTCCCCCACTCGTGATGTGTCTGTCTCTCTCAAAATAAACTTTAAAAAAATCAGAGAAAGAAAAAAAATAAATTTCCTGCTTGACAAAGACCTGCCATACTTTATGAATTTGGAGTTGACAGTGTATTTCCCATGGCCTCTTCTGTATGTAAAGTCCCAAGTCCATCTCTACCTCAGAGTCACGCGTTTCACTATAAATGACAAGAAGAGTTTGAATCCTTTTCTAGGTGCTTCTTGGGAATCAATGACTTTGTCAATATCCACAGTTGTCTACTTAACCATCAAATCAACTTTAATGCACTCTGCTGTTGAAAATGAATGTGTAATAGTTAACCCCATGATTCCTGTGACTTTGAATTATAAATGCACAGAGTAGGCCCATAAAAAACATTTATTGAATTAATGAAGCAAAATAAAAAATCTAGAAGGTTCAAACTAGTGAATGGACTCATACACACATACTTGGTTACTCTTATGTCATAAGATGCTTAGTAAGCAATCTTTAGCTGATGATTATAGTTAAAATTAGCTGACTTTGAAGTGCCCATTCAAGTTCAGTAGAACAGATTGTTCTAAATAAGGCAATAAAGGTTTAGAGACTTTTATCTATTCCCTTTTTAGAGACCTTTATCTATTCCCTGTTTCAGACAGTACATAATAAAGATTGTGTCCCTTATGTATATTATTATCTCTATCTCCTAAATACTTCATGCCCAACGATGTCATTATCTGGTTGTGGATATACTTAAGCATGATTTAGGAACCCTTTGTGATTATCCAGCCTCCTGTAATCACAGCACTTGTTTTAGTAATGGATCAGAAAATCTTAAAATAAATGTTGTAAATCCTTAATCCAGGCAAGCACTCACAATTAAGTCAGTTCTCAACAAAAGAAAAAAAAAATATGACTCTCTGGACTGTCTGTGGAAGTATCTAATTTTTACATTACCGTGTGTGTGCATGTTGTGAACTATCCCAAACTCTGTGTTTTCCACCCCAGAGACAATCAGTCTCTTGATCATCGTGAGCCATCTTCCCTAAGCAACACAATAGGGATAACAAAACCCATTTCAGCCTCAATTTAAGTTTAATTCCCAGATGGAACTTGAAATGAGGCTGTAATGAACTTGATCTTGCAGCAGTGATTATCTCATACATGCATATAAAAGTATTCAGATACAGTAGTGGTGTTTCCAGATACTATTCTGAAGGCATTTGGTTCTATAGAAACAGATGAAGAAACAGAGTGCTATGGTTTAGCCTATTATTACATTGAATAATGTGCATAGGGAAGTCAGCCAGGCTTTGTTGTATTTTATTTATATATAGCAGAAGATAACAGCATATAGCATGATCAGAAGATGTTTTTAATGACCTATAGAACAGCATTTCCATCAGAAGTTTCTAAATTAATGCATAAAAATGTTAGCAAGGTTATCTGAAGGAAATATTTGAAGGCAGAGATGAATGATATATGGTAATCTATCACTAAATACATTTAGTGATAGGTTGATTAGAATTCTAAAATATTTCTAAGAAAAAGTACAGATGTCTCCAGTGTCCAAATAACTCCCTAAAACCATTTAGGCTTTTATGAAGACCCATTTATTCATATGGCTATCCTAGGCATCATTTAATATTCTATTACTAAAGTACCAAATTACATTGTATGGACATGAATGAATGATTGTGCTTACTTCTACAATTTATAGGCCAGAATTCAAGTAGGAATAAGTTAAACCTCATGGGAATGAGAGAATGGTTGTTAAAGCCTATGTCAGAGATAAAAATTGACATAGGAAAGACCTGGATTTGATTCTTGTTGCAACATTCTTGCTCTCTGGTAGAGAGATTGGCAGTTAGTAACTCACTGTCCTCCCACAATTTTCTAGGTCTGGGTTATCTCTTCCATGATTCCTGGGAGAGAAATTGAGGGATTCAGGTAAATTCTGAGTTAAATCCTCAAGCCTATCTAAAGCATTTTTTGAGAAGCTGAGCCATGACTAGAGGTACAATTTTAACTTTTACTTAGGTGAGTATGTGGTGGTCTGCCATTAGGACAAAGAATACAAGACAAGATTTCTGATTTTCTGAACAAAATACCAGCACTGACACCAATATCACTAGAAATAGGCAGATTTCCTTTGTATTAGTATCACAGACAGTCATCATCCACACAGTGTCTGCCTTAGATTAAGCATTACCAGTTCTCACCAGATTCCCTCTCCCTACTGCCTTCTGGAAGCTCACCCTCTGAGTAGCTGCCACAATTCATGTTTCAAAACAGACGTTGAGTCAGTCCCATATCATCTTAGGATCTTTTCAGTGGACTGGCATGACCATTCCTCTCCTGGCCTTTTCTCCTTCCACAGCCCTTTTCCTCCCAACCAGCCCCCGAGGCCCTTGAAGACACTACCCTTTGCACACACCGTTTGTCTCTGCTGTGTTTCTACGTCCTCATGCCTCCTCTGCCTATTAAACTGCCACATATTTGTAACATCTACCTTGGATGATTCCTCTTACATGAGGCTTCATTGTTCCTTTCTCTATGCTTAGTGTTACTGTATTGACATTCCTCCTCAGATCTAAGTATCGATATTGATTCAGATATCCTTTCTCCCTCTTTGAGCCCTGAAGGCTGAAACAATATGTGCTCATCTCTGTAGCATCTAATGCAATGCCTGATATATGGTGAATGATGAGGAGTTAGAAATGCAGAGTTAGAATTCTATAGTAATTGATGGCAATGTTGAGGTAGCATAGACTTTAGACTTAGAGAGTATCTAGGCCAATTCCCTCAAATAACATTTGAGTTAAGTTTCGTTTAGTTAAGTTACAGTACACACTTGTCAGTTTGTCAGAGCACCAAGCCCAGAACCTGTTTCCCCCAACACTTCCTCTACTGCTCTTTTCCTTGTACCATATGGCTCCCAATTGCCAGAGCCCTCCTTTTTTAATACTCTTCCTTGAAAGGAGCCTTTCTTCCCAACAACTGGGTTGAAATCTCTGCAGTAGAGTTCCCATGTTTGTTTAGAAACTCTCAAATGATTATATAGAATTTATAGAAATTCTGGAGAAAATAGGTTATTTGTACATGTCTTGTCTCCAGGAAATGCTTATATCTATAGCTGTTCCCCAAAGTGGAAAACACAATGCTTATTTAGCACGATAAAATTAATAAGTCATATTTTTTAAAAAATTGTATCTAAAGAATAACAAAAAATTGTTTTGAGGGTTTTTTTTATAAAGTACTTGAAAAAACTTTAAATGTGATGGGAGTCTAATATAATAGTCTATTCTTGATCAAGAAAGATTTGAACATTGATTCCAAGGAAGTCAGAACAGCATATTATTTCAGTATAGTGTGTCATTTTGTACTTTATTTAAACCAAAACCATTCAAACTAAAAAAAAAAAAAAAAAAAAAAAAGGAGAGAGAGACAGAGAGAGAGAGAGACAGAGACAATGAGAGCACTGGTATTACCTTTACTTATAATTAAGGTATCCACATTGCTTTCTTTTAGAGATAGGGTCTAAATGTACATTTTTAAAACTTTTTTTAAAATTTTATTTATTTTTGAGACACAGAGAGAGCATGCATGTGAGTGGGGAGGGGCAGAGAGAGGGGGAGACAGAGAATCCCAAGTAGACTCCAGGTGCTGTCAGCACAGAGATCATCCAGGGTTCAATCTCATGATCCTGAGATCATGACCTGAGTTGATGTTGAGAGTTGGATGCTTAACAAACTGGGCTATCCAGGTGCCCCTACATGTACCTGTTTTTAAGACAGCCCAATACCAAGTAAAAAGAAAACTGGGACATTTATTCAGCTAAAAATCAAAATAAAATAGCATCTAGTCTAAATATATATACAAGAATAATACATTTTCGTCAAAATTATTTAGATGATTGAATTGATTTTCTACCTACCTTTGTAAGCTATCATTGACTTTAGTACATGGATATTAATTTGAGTAAATGGTTTCATTTTCTTTTTGTTTTTTTATTTAAATCCAAATTAGTTAACATGTAGTGTAATAATGATTTCAGGAGTGGAACTTAATGATTCATCACATATAAAACCCAGTGCTCATTCCAACAGGTGCCCTCCTTAATGGCCATCACCCATTTACCCATTTAGCCCATCCCCATACTCGCCACCCCTCCAGCAATCCTTGGTTTCTTCTCTGTATTTAAGTTTCCTATGGTTTTCCTCCCTCTATGTTTTTATCTGATTCTTCCTTCCCTTTTTCTATGTTTATCTGTTGTGTTTCTTACATTACACATGAGTGAAATCATATAATAGTTGTCTTTCTCTGACTTATTTTGCTTAGCATAATACCCTCTAGTTCCATCCATGTTGTTGCAAAATGCAAGATTTCATTCTTTTTGATCACTGAATAATATTCCATTGTGAGTGTGTCTATGTATGTATATATACACATACATACATACATCATATATATATATATATATATATATATATATATATATATATACACACCACATCTTTATCCATTCATCGGTCAATGGAAGTTTGGGTTCTTTCCATACTTTGACTATTGTCGATAGTGCTACTCTAAAATTGGGGTGCATGTGCCCCTTTAAATCAGCATTTTTGTGTCCTTTAGATAAATACTGAGTAGTACAATTGCTTGGTCATAGGGTAGTTCTTTTTTTAATTTTTTGAGGAAACTCCATACTGTTTTCCAGAGTGGCTGCACCAGTTTGCATTCCCACCAGCAGTGCAAAAGGGTTCCCCTTTCTCCGCATCCTTGCCAACATTTGTTATATCATGAGTTGTAATTTTGCTGTAAATGGTTTAGTTTTCTTTAAAAAAAAAAAAACCCCTTTTTTTTTTTGAGAGAGAGAGAGTGCACGCGCACATGTGCACAAGCAGGGGAGGGGCAGAGAGAGAGGGAGACACAGAACCCGAAGTAGGCTCCAGGCTCCAAGCTGTCAGCACAGAGCTTGATGAGGGGCTCAAACCTACAAACCATGAGATCATGACATGAGCTGAAATCAAGTCAGATGCTTAACCCACTGAGCCATCCAGGCACCCCAGTGGTTTAGTTTTCTAATTAGCCTGTGGCTTTAAACTTATTTTTCTGAACTCTTGTAAGCCAACATTTCCCAGTTCATGTTCCTCTGAAAACTAGTTACCTTTATGAAGTTAAATAAGTGTTCCAAGAAAAAAGAAATTTTTCTAGTCTGTATGTCCTCAATATCACAATACATATTATGAGACATAATGTTAAAGTATTATCAGGAGTAAAGAGTGAATAAAACAGAAGTGTATATTTCAGTGAATAATTATGAAGTGAATACCTGAGAAACAGCTGCCTACGACCAAGAACTAGCATGTTTTCAGCTCCCAAAAGCCCCCTACCTTTTTATATATTAAAGTCTTGTGAAAATTCTATCATAAAGAAAATTAACTTTTGTTAACACTGCATATTCATCGATACTTATGGAATACAATATGGGAAAGTCTGTCTTAGGAGATGAGGCAATTTAAGCATAGCAAATTTGGGCATTACATACAAAATAAAATAGATAAAATAAAGGCATTACATACAAAAAAGAATATTTAATGAAATTATTCAATGCATTCTTCACTGTAGAATTTTTCAGGGAATTAATGTTATTTTATAAATATGTGCCTATTTATGGAACAGTAGAGGGAAGACAAAGAAACCTGTGTATTTATTTTAATTGATACCTATATGCAATTGCTTTAGTTTATATTTATTAACATAGAAGAACATGGATTGTGCCTAAGTAATCAGGTAGCAATTTCTGAGAAATAAATTTTAAATAAGTAATTCCTAGGGAATAAATAAGCTAGTTTAATAATAAAAGAGTAACATCAATTCCCCTTTGAAATATTATGCATTTTAATAATTTAATTTGCATCAAACCTCTCTGGTTATCATTATCTCAATTATAAGGGATTGAATATTTATAATTACCCAAGGTACAAATATTTGAACAAAAATCTCTGTGTATATTAATGATTTTTGATTGAAAATATTATAACAAAACATCATCAGAATTAAGTGATTCTTTCAGATAGACTAAGATGAATTATAAGTTTGAGTCACAGTTCTTTTGTGTTATATGTGTTAAATTAGGTGTGGACTAGAAGCATAAGAGAAATAAGCATTATAAAATGTGCAATAATAAAAGCAAGAAAGCAATATTCTACAAGTAAAACATCTTTTGGTTAAAAAGTATCAAACTGTTTAATAGCCCATCCAATTTGGATTTGTAAAATTTAGAAAAATATTTACAGAAAGTAATTATTAGTATATATAAGTCATAAGAACAAAATACTATTAGAAGTAATGGTTAAATACTCTTTGAAATCACTACTGTGGAGTATAACTTATAAACATTAATCTGTGTTACACTGTGGGTTTTTCGTAGCCATTAATAGAGATCTTGTAGATTATTTCATTGTCATTTATTCAATATATTTCAATATGTATGACACTGATAATTATAGCTACCATTTATTGAGTACTTAACATATGTGAGACATACTAAATATACTATTGGCATGCGTGTTTAAGTGTGTGTGTTTAACTTTCATGTTAACCTATCTATAATAATACTATTATCATCCCCATTTGAAAGATGACAAAATGCAAGTTTAACTAAATGATATAGATTGTCCAAATGACACAGGTAGCAAGAAGCAAAGCCAGATTCAAGCTAGGATTGTATGACTTTAGTGCATAAACACCATGCTATATATAGATATAGAATTACCATATACTATGTACGATGGTATCGGCTGAGAATTTTTTTAAACTGATAATTTATGCAATTATAGAAATGTATAGGCTAATAATCTATATTTTAGTTTTTAATCAACCATTTACTTTTTATTAATCATTCTCCAATGGGAAGTATTTTAAGGGAATGAGAGTAACAGCTAATCCCTGTTTTACTAGAATGGAATCCATTGAGACGCCATCCTCTGAAACAAAAGGATAAGTGTCCTGATAAATCTTGGTTTCATACTTCTATATAGGAATCTTAGGTCATTCATTACTAGATTAACTTTGAAATCTTATACATAAAGTCAGTTGTTCGTGATCCCCTAAACAATTTCCTGGAAGCTAGTTTTCAATGAATTACTGCCTTTTATTTAGAAAAATAATTAAAAGAACAAAAGTATTTTAGCCATGTGATTTAGGACCTCAACACCACCATCTGACTAAAAGTAAAAAAAAAAAAAATCAGCTCTTTAAACCAATGGCACTTCACATGGATATGACCCATAGACCCTTTGTTAATTGATTGGTTTGGAGTAATTAGATATGGCATCTGGATTGTCTTCCATATTTCTTGATACTTCGTATTTTAATGAATCTTGAAAATTATCATTTCTATTTTTGGCCATAAAATTAACTCCTGTCTATTGATATAGTCACCTTTCTGGAAAGAAATATATGCAATGTCTACCACAAAACCACAAAACTCACATTTTAGCCAAGTACAGCTATTGTCCTAAGTCTTGAGTATCAATCATAGTTTATATGGTTGGGTTTTATTGATGTTTTTCTTCATTTTATGTTTTTCCTTCAGAATTTGTCATACACAATACACACTTCTTGATGTGCTCTCAACTGTTGGTATTACTTTTTAATCCCATATTTTCCTCCTGTCCCTTTGCAGTTTGACTTCCAATCCACCAGTCCACTTAAACTGGTGGCACATCACAGATGACCACGTCCTTGTCAAAGCCAGTTATGTAAATAGCAATTGTGTTAGACACTGTGTCTCAAACCTGAGTCATACATTGACCTCCTTAAGAAGAAAGAATTACTGCATACCTTCTTCTTTGACATAGACTATGTTCAGTATAATTTTACTTAGATACGCCCAAACATAAAACCAGGTACAAACACCCTATGCCTTTAGCTCTGATACAACTGTAGAGCCAAAACAAATGTACAAATGACATAAAACAAAACCAACAAAATTTGAGTTAGTTCGATTTGTTTATTATGATGTGATAGGATTTTGCTGAAGTTAAATTACATATGGCAACAGTTTTCGGGTTGCCTATGTTTTCTGTGCCGTATGATATACTTCTGCCATGACTGTTTTTCTTAAACTACTATAAAAACTCTTTGGTAGCATGTACCATTATTTCAGCTTACTGCCACTTAGCTCCAAAGCTTCATGAGTGCATTAAGGCAATTTCTGTTGTTCTCTCACTGTCCGCAATGATAGCATCTAATAGTTGGGGCCAACGTAGTCATAAACAATTACTCAAGTGTTAAGTACTCTTCCGTTGACTGGAACCTGTCATGTCTTCCCCTCAATGTGTCTTTTGGCTTCTGCAAGTTCTCTCTGCCACGCTGATCCTCTCTAACTTGCCTTACAACTTAATTATTTCCATGTCCTCTTCACTGGGTTTTCTGCTTCCAATCCTTAAACTTCAGTCTACCCTGCAGAGTATTTTTTTTTTAATTTTTTTTTTCAACGTTTATTTATTTTTGGGACAGAGAGAGACAGAGCATGAACGGGGGAGGGGCAGAGAGAGAGGGAGACACAGAATCGGAAACAGGCTTCCAGGCTCTGAGCCATCAGCCCAGAGCCTGACGCGGGGCTCGAACTCACGGACTGCGAGATTGTGACCTGGCTGAAGTCAGACGTTTAACCGACTGCGCCACCCAGGCGCCCCCCCTGCAGAGTATTTTTAAACTAATCTTTCTAAAACCCAAGTACACCATGTAGTATATCATCATTTTATTTCATCTCCTTGTCACACCATGCCCTGTTTCTCCCACTCATCTTTATACCCTTCTCTCAATTAAATACCTGCCCTTACACACTTGTTCAGCAAACATGTAACAGCACATAAACATATCAAACACCACATATCCTTGCTTCTGTCTTTTTTTTCTTTTTCTTTCTTTTTAATACTTAATACTTTAATACTTTTTAATACTTTAATACCCTTTAACCCTCCTTCTCTCCATCTAAGTCCTGCTGGGGCTATAGGCATAAACCAGAGTTATCCTGGGCATGCTGGGATGTGTGGTTACCATAAGCCTAAAATCACACTGAAAACTCTTTAGATTCAAAACCTTTATTTCATTTATGGCAAATACTACATTTTTTTTCTATAATTGTTCTGAATATGTTGAGCTATCCTAGGTAGACCATAGGGCCATGTATGCAGGTACTATAATCCTACATAGTTTCTTACAGAATGCAAAATGCAGAAAAGAAGGTATAGCACATGTTAAGAGCATAGACTTAAGAGTCAGAGGAATGGAATTCAAATTCTATCTCTACCTCTTATTGCTGGTGTAACCTTGATTATTTCTTAGTTTTTCCTTTTGTAACATGGATCTTTGTATCCACCTCTCAGTAATAGTATGACGGTTGAAGGAGATCGTTAGGGTGAGGCAATGGGCCTTTTTGAATTAATCTGTATTCAATAAACGGTAACTTTTATTACTAATGTTCTGTGGCCTTCGCTGATGACTTTATGAGTGTTATATGAAGCCATCCATGAATTTTCTTTTTTTCCTGGAATTCTCCATGGCTTGTAAGTTGGAGCAATAGCAGCTATAGTAGCAGACTGAGAAAGGCTAACTCCACACCAGAATTGTCTAGAAAAAAAAAAAAAAATCAAAATGCCATAGGGATTGCCAGGGAGCAGAGAGATCAGGATGAGTCATATGCATGGTATCCAGCTCCACTTCCTCTCAACCCTGAGAACATTTCCTTACAGGAATGTGCTGGAAACCACGTCCTCACAATGTATAAAATCTGAGTGAGAGAGTAGCTCCTTCCTCTCTGTTAGGGATGGAGCTAGAGAGGAGGTTCTGTTCACTGTGTGAGAGCTGAAGAATATCATTAATCTAATTGTTCTGCACACAATTCCAGCTCTACACCCCATGGACTACTAATGAGATCCTTGTTCTCCTCTGGAGGCCACTGCTTTCTCATTGAAAAATGAAGGGGTTGGACTGGGTGATCTCTAAGGTCCCTCCAGGCTCCAACAATCTGAGTCGAGGAAAAGATTTAAGCAAATTAGAGGAACCCTAAACAACACAAAAGTAGAAAAAAATAACCTTTTTCTGAGCGCTGTGTCTTTGCGTCTTACTCAATTGAACAGAAGAGTTGATACAGAATGTGATTTCTGACTGAAGAGCAACAAAGCACAAACCAAATGGATAGGAAAACAAACAACAACAACAACAACAACAACAACAACAACAAAAACTGTGGTGCCCTAAGAATTCTCTTGGTTCTACTACAATAAAACTACTGACATTTTTTATTTTAATCAGAAAAGTTAACTGTAAGCAATTGCCACAGTGGGCTCTGAGTGATACCTTGTACTCTCCCTGATAACCCTCTGTTTGGCAAGCAACACGGCCATTTCAAGACTTATTGTGGAAAATTGATGCAAATTTCAGAAATGATGAGTCTCTTAGACTCAGATTATCTGCATCAGTGTAGTTACAAAAGGGACAGAGAAGGGGGAAAAAATATGTCCAAGATAAAATACTTTCTCCTGGGTCTTATAATTTATAATTGCTACCTCTGTCTGTAATTCATATAAGGTGGTTTCCCCAAGATATTGATTCACTCCACCTGCTATCTTTCAGATATGGTCTCTCACTCATTTGTATTTCTTTTGCTTTACTCCCGACCTTTATAACTTGTCATCTGGATCACTGCAGTAGTCTCTTAATTGTTTGTTCTCTTTCTTCCAGTCCCTTACCTTCCAGTCTACTTCCTGAAGTTCAGCACCAACCATGTCACTCTCTGCTGCTTAGAGAGTGGAGCAATATTTTTTAGCCTGAAGTTTAGGGGCCTCTGTTGTTTCAGGATCAACAGAGTTTTCCCACCACATTGCCCCTCCTCTTTTTTAATCCTCTTAGACTATAGTCAGTGTACACAATTGAAGGCACAAAGTCAGTACTCGAAGAGTATTAGATAGATAGATAGGTAGATAGATAGATAGATAGATAGATCTCTTAGAGTTTTTTTTTCTTTGATCTCTAGAGTTTTTAACCTACAATTCCCCGAACTTACTTCATCACAGATATCTTAGAAAATGTCATTTTCCTGTTGCATTCTATATCCTTAGAGAGGCTGAGGGGTGCAGATCAAAAAGGGAAATTAATCAAGATCCATAGTCAAGCAATGAGAACTCATTTGGGGATGATATCATTTTAAAACAAGGAAAAGAAGAAATACTCAGCATTAAACAGAAAAACAACAGGAAGTAAGCCTCTGGTCAGTAGAAAACAGCTGAATATCTTTTAAGATGATTTATTAACCCTGAATAGATACTGAAGTTCTGGGACACAAGTTATAAGGCTTTTCCAATGACCATAATCAGGAGTCATATGTTGGACACAAAATCTAGATAATTAAAGGTCATTACCAGTATTAGAAATTAAAAAGGAAGGAGAATAATGTATTCTAGTATAGTCATTTTGATAGTCATCTGTATGGTTAAAATGCTTCAGGTTGCTAGTCCTTATGTTTATACATCACTGGGAGGCTTCCCCCCCATATAAACTTACAAAGAAAGAATCAGTTCAGGAGAAATATATGCTGTTTGGAAATTTGTTTGTGAATGTAAAATGTAAACTCTTGAGACCAAATGACATTGAGCTTCGAAAGTATATGCAAAGATGCCACTCCAAACACACCACGGGTAGCATAGATGTTCTAATTTATTGTGACGTTGATGGTTAGGTGATTCAAAATTTAATCTTGGCTTTATTTGCTTGCTAAACCACTGAGAATGTATTGCAAGAAATTCTGATTGTGTCACAAAATGTAAAGAGGTGAAGCTTCTAATTTGGTCACTTCCCCACATTCTCCTCCTCTGGCACCCAGACATCTTTATCTTCAGTTCCACATTCATAGAAATCACAGAATGCTTTGACAAGCGCAACTTAGTAAGGACTTTTTTTTTAAGGACTTTTTGATAAACAATGAAAGATCCCTATTTTTTGCCTGGTCTGTAACCCATAAACATCTTTTTTTTTTCTGCAAAAGATAGCCAACTATCCCATATTCTTGAATCTTCCTCTATCTCCTTTTTCCTTTGCACCTCCAAGCATACTCACCTCACAAATGCTGAAGCAGTTTCATCTTTGAGTCTCTTTCAGACTCTGTGCTGACTTTCTTCTTCCTTTCTACTCATGTCAAGGCTCTAGATGTAGTGGTTGAAATAGAATAGACTGCTGCCTCCCATTCTTCACTACTCATTCATTTGTTGTTTGTAAACTGACTTCTGCTCTTAAAACTCTACTAAAAGTCAAAGACTACAAGTCACATGATTGAATCCAGTGACCTTTATTTATTTTGCAACCTCCTTGCTCCGGCTGCGGTATTCGACTCATTGATTACACCTTTTTTCTTTGAATCTGTGGCTGTTTTCTATATCACTTTTGACTCTCAGCCTCCTTTCTCACAGGCCCTACAAACGCAGGCATTCCCCAGAGTTCTGCCCTCAGTCCTCATCTCTACTCATCACATACTGTCCACATGGGTGACTTTTTCTAATTAGCCTTTTTTTTTTTTTGCAGGAAACTTCCAAACCTAGGGCATAGAACTACATAGTCTAAATACTATCTAGACCTGTCTTTCATTGTACATATTTAACTAAAGACCTGCATCAAATATAGCATACTTGAATAGAATGCATTTTCCCCTAAAACCTAAACATACTGTTTTTACTCTTCCTCTTCTTGATCTTCCCCTATCTACTCTATTTTTCAAATTATTTCTGTTTTAGAATCTGGAACTTCCTTACCTTTCCCTTACCTTTACCTACTCCCAAGTCCCAGCTGTCATTTCTCCTATTGTGATAGCCTCCTAATTGGTCTCCATGCTCTCATGTATCCCATCCCTTTTGCATTCCTGGCTCAAACCATCCTTCTACTGCCACCCTGGGTGGTGTTACAATACACAGCTAATCACACCACTGTGCTGCTCATGAGCCCACCCACCACCCAGAGAATAAGGTCTAAGTTTTTGCTGGCAACCACAAACATCTGTAAAACAGCCCCATCTTCTTTAAAAAAAAAAAAAAACAATGTAGCTGAATTTCTTATTGCAAAATACGTGTTTATTTTTAGCAAATATCTAAAATAAGTAAGCAAAAAAGAAAGAAATTCATTTTGGGACACCTAGGTGAATCAGTCGGTTAAGCTTCAGACCTCAGCTCAGGTCATGATCTCACAGTTTGTGAGTTTGAGCCTCGTGTCAGGCTCTGTGCTGACAGCTCAGAGCCTGAAGCCTGCTTCAGATTCTGTGTCTCCCCCTCTCTCTGCCCCTCCCATGCTCATAGTCTGTCAATAATAAATAAAAAAAGGTTAAAAATTTAAAAAAAAAGAAATTCATCTTCTTTGAAAGTTAATTGTCTTGCCTTTATTGTTTCCTTGCTGCCCCATTATTATGACCAAAGCAGACCGTGGGTCATTCCCAAGTGTACTGAACATTCTCCTGTGTCCATGCCTTTTCATGTTGTTTATATTCACCCAACCTCACCTAATTTCTGGCCATTGAAATTCTATTCAGCCTTCACTGTCCAACACAGAAGTCTATTTCTCTAAGAAGTCTTCTCTGACTTTTGAATCTCTGTAGCAGGGGTTAGTGATAATATATGTAAATTATTTTTGGTTATGCCTGGAATTTATTCTTCCTTGTTGTATTTCATATTTTATATTCTGCCTTTTTCAAAGTTATGTAAATATTATTGTTTTTAGCCATGTACTTGTATCCAAAAGCTAAACTCTAAGATTCTCAAATGTATCTTACTCTCTTTCCTAGGATTTTCATAAGCCTTCAGTTCCAGGAGTTAATAACATAAATTGTAGCATCATACTGTTACACTGTTTGCATGGGATGGTGAAAGTAAAGGGAAAATTGGAAAATAAAAGTGGGAAAAGACTGACAGGTGGTAAAAGAGACAAAACCTGTCCTAGAGGAGATGATGAAGTCTCTGTGATAGTTCCAGGGGCAAAAACTAAATGGATTCTTTTGGAGGTTCCTGTTCAAAGAGTTGGGCTTAAGGGAATGTTCGGGAATACACAACACTCACAATATGGTGCTGTCTGATGTGGAGCTAGTTCATACTCAACTCTGTCCATTTCAGATGGAACACCATCTCTGAGAAAGATTGACAGGATTCATTCAGTGGAAATGGCATTGGTGGGAAGAGATTGAAACCTGGGAAGCCCAACAGGGTCTGGAGCAAAAAAATGTAGTTGCACTTCCTCCTTGAGATTCAGGAGCTTCATTCTCAGGGCTGAGCAGTTGAAAGTATTTCCAACTCCCTGCAGATGGAAGGCATCAGTTTTGTTTTGACAAGCTTGGCTCCCTTTGGGGGGCAGCTGGATTTTCATTCTGTAACGGTTCTCACGGTGCATTTGCTCTGCCATGTGTCTAAATGGATACATCGGATTTTGTGAAACTGAACAGAGGGGCCAGAGTGGTGAAGGCAGGAAAACTGCCTCTGTTAGTACAAGGGCAAGGTCACGGTGAACTCATAGGCTGCAGCAGTGGAGATGGTGCAAAGTGGTCTGACTGGATAATGGAGGAGCGTGGGATGCTTTACAGAATGTGGAAGAATCTGGAAGATCTGAGGTGCTGAACGAATGTCTGAGAGTGGGTGTGTGTCCTTTTCTGTGCTGGAAAGGAAGAGAGGAGATGATTTGGAATGGTAGCAGAAGAAGTAGATCCAAGATTTGACCTTGAAACTATCAGAGGCAAAACTTTTCTTCTGCCCTCTTAGAGTCTCTGGCTGGGCCTGAGAATTCAATTGACATAAGACAAATAGCAAGAAGGGGCACCTGGGTGGCTCAGTTGGTTAAGTGTCTGACTCTTGGTTACAGCTCAGGTCATGATCTCACAGTTTTGTGAGTTCAAGCCCCACGTTGGGCTCCATGCTGGCAGCACAGAGCCTGCTTGGGATTCTCTGTCCCCTCTCTCTCTGCCCTTCTCCCACTCACACTGTCTCTGTCTCAAAATAAATAAACTGAAGAAAAAATTAAAAAAACAAACAGGTGAAAAGCACACTTGTACAGGGAAATCCTCACCAAAAAAATAAATAAATAAAATAAAAATAAATAAAAATGAACACCCAAAGAAGTGTCAAAACCTAAATTCTTTTATACTAGGCTGAACAGGGGCACCTGGGTTTATATAAATAAACATTGTATTTATATATATATATATATATATATATATATATATATATAATAAAATAATAAATAAATAAATAAACATACACACACACACACACACACACACACATACACACACTAGGCTGAACGAAGAGAGGCAAAATATATGGGAGTGGGAGGAGTTAAAGGAAGGAGAAGTGATCTCATCTAGGTCTATAGCATAGAATTCCTTATAAGGAGAACTGAGCATTGAATCCCCATCTCTGGCATTAAGAACGTTTGCTTCTCTGGCACCTGGATGGCTCAGTTGGTTAAGCATCCAACTTTGGCTCAGGTCATGATCCCACGATTCGTGGGTTCGAGTGCTGATAGTGCTGGGCTCTGTGCTGATAGCTCAGAGCCTGGAGCCTGCTGCGGATTCTTTGTCTTCCCCTCTCTGCCCCTCCCCCACTCATGCTCTGTAGCTCTCTCTCCCAAGAGTAAATAAACATTAAAAAAAAAGTTTAAAAAAAAAAAAAAAAGGAGAAGGGCTGGAACCAAGTAGCTGCATATCTGGTCCAGATACTCATTGTCCACACAAGAACTAAGATTTAGCAAGGGAGTAGGGGGGAAGACAGAAATTTTATTTATTTACCTATTTTTATTATTGAGAATGTGTAAATTCCTTTAACATAATCTCACAATAATCTTATTGGATAGATGTTAACTTTCTCCCATTTAAAGGAATAAACTAGAAACTTAACCAAATAGGTAATAGAGAGCTGAACTGACTTTCTTTCCTGTTATACATGTTCTAATATTTATTCACTGTTACCAATACCTGCTACATTTTCCAGGCTACTTTCAGAATAACATAGGCTATAATCTATTGGTATATATGGACTTTTATTTTTATTTGAGAGCTTAAGAGTAGTCCATGGAGTCAAGCTCCCAGCTCCACCAGGGGAGCTAACTGGCAGTGAATTTTCCTCATTATTCTCTGGTGCTTATCAAGAATGGAATCAAAAGTCTGTTTGGGCCTGTTAGTTTTCTGTTAACTTGGGGATAAAAATTATCTCAAACTCCAGGAGAATAGCAAACTAGAGCAGTAAGACAATGCTTCTTTATATTTTTAAGTACTATAGCAACAAACACACTTAGAGAATGTTTTTAGTGACTGGTTTCCTTTCTTCTGACTATTCCTTTGAAGCAATTAAAACTAAGTCATCTTGTTGGCATTCCTGTACAAAGAAAAGCTAGTTACGTTGCATGGAACACAGAAACTGAATTACGAACGTATATCTACACCTATGTACTCATTTCTTGTAGAATTTCCTTATTTATCTGCCCACTAAGGTGTGTAAGATGTGATGTGTTTTTGTTTTGTTTTGTTTCTTTTAAAGAAATTTCTTTAAACAAGCTTCATTCTCTGTTTTGCCTCCTATCTGGCCAGGCTGATGGAAAGTCAATCCTATTATTTTGAGCTTCTTCTTGCTACAGGACTTACCTTGCACTGAAACTTCTGAAAGGCTGTATCAGTCATTAGCCACTGATGTGCCTATTTTATTCATCGTGGTGCCTTTATGCCCCTTTATTTCATTGCACCAAGCCAAGCTCAAGAAAAGGGAATCTTTGGCAAAGCTGACTAGTGACTGAGGGCCAGCTTGCCTCCCGCCTCTCTCCACCTCCAGTGGTCCTCCCTTCCAGGGACACCCATGCAGAACAATGCACAAGGTTTCACCCACCCCACCCCCCACCTCTATCCTCTCCCCAACTCCACACCAACTTTTGTCAGTTTGTCCTCCTTCCATTTAGTGCTCTCTGTCTTTCTGTGTGTCTCACTCCACCTCTCTCCCCGTCTCTTTCTCTCTCTCCCACTCTTTTCTCTCTCAACCCTCAAAGGTCCTTTTTGCTTCTCACTGGATACCTCACATTTTCTCAGTCATGAGATTAACAAAGGGCAGATCTACTTAGGTCAGGCAGCTCTTGCTTTCAGCACTGCTAAAATCCCTGGGACACATGCTTTGTACTGCAGCCTAAAATATAAGGGAGCAAAACACAAATTAGTGACTCAAAAATTTTTTATTACTGTCTTACCTGCATTTAACAATCACTTGCATATTAGCCTTCTTTTATCCAAATAAAATTAACCTCAGGCACTTCCTCATAAGCTTTTTTTCTTCAGTCCTTTCATCATTTATGATATTTCTTTCTGGACCTCATCCAAATACTCTTCTTTATAAAGTTCTAAGATGAAAACTGAAATCAGTTCTCTGATAATCATCTGATGGAAGCAATTATACTTGAAACTCATTATGTCTCTCTCTCTCTTTCTCCTTCCTTTTTTCTTTAAACTTTTTTAATGTAAAACACAGACTTGATATCAAGCCACTTTCCTATCTTTTCTTGAGTTGTTTTTCTGGGCACATGTACTTTTCTTTCTCATCAAAGCAATGTTTAGATACTACCTGAAAGTATCACTATTTGGAGCCTTGCTTCTTCTGACAAGAAGATATTCCTATTTTCTGGGTACTTTATAAAACTAAAAAAGTGAAATGGGAAAAAGAATATAACAAGTGATACCAGGGAGAAATTGAATCAAAACAGATAAATAAGTCAGATTCCTTTTTTTAATTCTGAAAATAGGTAAGAATGAGCAGGAACATCTTTAGAGACCAAACACAATGTCAAAGAACGCTTTGCATTCTTTGATTTTTGCTCCCTACTTCAACTATTTCTTATTGAACTGTCACCTATTCTATTAGTAGAAAAAAATATGCATCTCTGGAGTACTGTAGTTATGTTTGAATAGAATCAAAGAATCACAGGAAGGTAGAGATGAAAGCAATTGTAGAAGTCATTTAATCTAATGTAACAACTAGCAAGAAATCACACCTGCCAGTTTCTGAGAGGTAACAAGAAACCTTGCACTTAAAGGATCCCAGTCATAAAGTGAAAGGAATATGGTTTTGCCATTAGACAGGCAGTGATAAAAATTCCCTCTCTGCCACTTGAACAAGTCTTGTAACCCTTTTGAGCCCATGGAGATAATACTGACCAATTTAACTGTTTGTAAGAGATGAACAAGATAACACCTACAAAGCAGCATTTACATGATAGGACATGATATATGGGAGATCTTTTCCTTTTCCTTAAACACTCCCTGTGGTCTCCAAGGTGGCCCTGACTTTAACCTGGAGAAATCTTGACTCTGAAGCCAACCACTTAACCATACATTTCCCTCTTCTCTAAGTTAGTGGGGCTTTACTCATTCTCTCAATCTCTGTCTTCTGTGATATGCAGGTTCCCAAGCTCACTATCACTTCCTGGTTATTGGGCTCTGATGTTCTCTAGTTCATAGCACGCCACCCTGCCCTACCCCCCCAACACTGCCCCCCCCCGCCCCCCGCCCCAGCAAAAATATCTTGTCTGGATATGCATGCAGGGTCCTATGGGGAGGAACCACACTCCTCTGAGTGCATGTTTTGCTTACTACTTCTCTTTCTTTTATACCACCTTGTCCATGATAGTTAGAAACTCTATGACCCAGACATTCAAAGCTATAACATAGTCTTATGTCGTCTGAGTAATTTCTCCATTAGGGGCTTTTCCTATAGTCTACATAATATATTTTGAATTAGATTCTGAAATCCAGTCAGAATGAAGAAACCATTTAAAGAAAAAATTTGTTTAATGTTATTATTTATTTTTGAGAGACAGAGAGAGAGAGGGATAGACCATGAGTGGGGGAGGGACAGAAAAGGAGACACAGAATCTGGAGCAGGCTCCAGGCTCCAAGCCGTCCAGAGCCGGATGTGGGGCTGGGATTCGTGAACCATGAGATCATGACCTGAGCCAAAATCAGACGCTTAACTGAATGAGCCACCCAGGTACCCCAGAAGAAACCATTTTAAATGTGGTTGGTGTTCCAGGGGCCACAAAAGCTAATCTGGCTTCTAGGCCAATGGAAATTATCTCACCTTCGATATCCTTTTATTAAAATTTTCCCTACATGTAAATAGTTGCACAGTTTGTTTGTTTGTTTTTTAAGTCCTGGAAATATACTTTTAATATTTTAATTATAAATTAAATTTTTGGAAAGCTTTGGTAGATAATTTGACATTTAAGTGTATTTTAGAATTTAAATTTCATGGCCTGGATCTAAACTGAAAACAAGAAGTCCTTTCCCCTTATTTTATCAGACTGTCATATAAGCAAACTGGAAAGCAGGGAAAGTACATTCTCAACATCCTTTCCTTGCAATTGCTGTTGTAAAGCATGGAAAAGGCCTTCAAATTTAGCTTCTTATCTGTAAAATGTGCACTTCAACTTGAAGATTTTTTAAAGTCACTTTTACATATGAGAATCTATGATTCTATGATTTCTGTTCCACTTTCAAAGTTCTTATTGATGCCAGACCTACATTACATTCAGTTTTACACAGATTTGCCAGCTTAAAATCTGACACAATCCAGCAATCTAGGGCCTGAAACAAGGTGCTTTATTAAGATCAATGTATTACATGAATGTAGATGCAAATAGAGCTCTATAAACTATTGGCTCTAAAATCTTGGCTCATAATTTCACGATGGTGTACCCATAGCTCCAAACTTGGATATAATTAGATGTGAAATGGTCTCATTTTAGCATGGAAGAAATCAGCTTCCTGGTCAGAAGGAAGTATTTTTCAATTCAGTTTTGACTGGGAATTTTCCTTTGAGGGAGCTTGAAGGGCTATAGTGGTTAAAAGAATAAAATATCAAATAGCAAAACTCTTCATGAATAATTACCCAGCAGGAGAAGATAAGAAGACTATAAATTTTGTTTTTAGAGCTTTGCATGGTTTAAGAGTATACCTGCAGTTGGGGGGGGGGGGCTCGTGATCTATGATACAGCAGTAGTCACTGACAGAAAAGAGGGGGGAAATATGCAAATATCATCAAGCTATGCACATTGGGTTTCATTTAAGGAAATGTCTCCTCATGTAGGCAGTGGTGTATTTAAAAGTAAGACATTTCCTTTGACTTGTTTTTGAGTGATTGCTCTGACAGGTCTTTAAAGAAAAAAAAATCATTTTCTATCCTGCAGATTCAGTAACTGCCCTTAAATGACTGATCATGTCGCATTTTCAGTGGAGACAACATTGTGATTTGCTCCCATGGTGATCTACCAACGATGGCTAAAACTAATGACTCTGGATTGTCAGGGTACCTTGTAAGGTGGCCACTAATTTGTTATTTTTCATAATCTGCTGGTGAGGAAATTACTAATATTATTCAACACATCCTTTGCAGTTTATACTTGCAGAGTGCTTAAAAATTCATTTGTGGTTATGAAGAAATGACCATTTGAGCTATTCTTAGCAGAAAGCAAGGAAACAGTGCCAAGAGTACCCTTCTCCACATTATGACATAATCGGGGGCCTTGGGCTTTAACTTCTATGACAGCCGATAGGCCATGTTACTTTCAATTCTAGCTGAATAATAGAATTATTGTGTGTGAGGCATTTTTAATGTATTAATCTAATCTCCAGAGATTGAAGTTAGTAAACAGCAAAGTAATTCAATTATAAAATTGTCCTTCCAGAAACAAAACCAAAAAGTAACAATGCAACCTTTTAATTTAGTAATTTCCACTTTGAAGGCATATTTGGCAGACAGACTGGAAAGCATTAAATGGGCTCTGGCAGTTGTTTAAAAAAAAAAGCCACCTAGTATAAATTAGTCCACTGTATTTGGATTAAGGACTGTTATAAGATCCTTTCAACTTACTTTTTGGCCAATAGTGTACTCCTCAGCCAGAGCCCATGTACAGGTGGCCCCACTGGGAAAGAGAGAGTATGTCTATACTATTATAGTATTATGTTGATAGATTGTGGTTAATATTTAACCTAAATTTCTAATCAGAATGTAATATTTGTAATATGATTGATAGATGAGAGAGAGAAAGAGATTGATTGATTTAGGAGACTATATTTCTTTAATGGGGAACACTGGAGTCGGAACCAAGGTTACAACAAAATTAAGATTTGCTACAGATAACTTTCATCTTAAAACTGCACAGGAGGGAATGTTAGTGATACTAGAGAAATAATTTTGGGCAAAGAAGCTTTTCTGAATCACAAGGATATCAATTCTTTAAAACCCACAGCGTATTTCCTACCTAACGTGCCGTAGAATGTTGAACAAGTAACTGGGTTACTCATACAATTGATGATAGGAATTATGCAGGTCCAGAATAACTCTTCTTTAGCTCAACAAGCCATTTGTTTTTCAGATAAGCCTCTATTTCACTTTGTCACTGGCTCCATAGTCCTTAGGTTTTACCAAAGAACAAGTATAACATGGGCACAGCATAACATGATTGATTTGATGCTTTAAACTAAGTCAGATAAATGTTCAAAGTAATTATGATTGCTACTGGGCCAAATGTGGCCAGTAATGTGGTCACATGCCTCGTCAAGAATGTCTGTGCAGCAAGTTTTCAGGGGCTGCAAGTGGTTGAAAGGGGGCTATGGAAGCTAAGGGGCTTGCTTGCAGGGCACTCTTCATGAGACTGAGTAACAACCAGTTTTCTGCCTCAAAACCTGGAGGAGCTGATAAAGATCAAACCACTCCTTGACAACTGACTGTGATTGAAATTCTGAATACTCTGAATACTGATGAAATACAACATAGAAAAGAATTTTTATTTTCAGCATATATCAGTATGGCGTATTTCAGACTTGCCATAATTGGAGCTGCCTTTAAGCCCAATTACAAATGCCCATTTTTTACTCACACAGAAAATCTTTTCTTTCCCGGAGAATCACTCTGCAATATGGATCTCTTTTAAGACCAGGAGTCCCTTGGAGATAGATTTGGCCTCATCTAAGTTAAGATGAGCAGCAGAAAACATAGTTTATGAGCTGAACTAACAGAAGGACGCTGAGTCGGGGTTTGTTAAACTAATCGTATGGCTGGCAAAGGATGACATATCAGATGTTTCATTCATTTTAAATACCAAACCATTTCCATAAATCACTTTTATAGCCTTAAATACATTATGTAAGTATAGTAACATTAGATGGTGTGTTTAAATGTGCCAGGCATGTCCGTTTGCTTCTCTGCATACTGTGTTTCTCTTCTTATTTTCCAAAGATGTATTTATCAGATTATTTTTATGGGTCCATATTTTAGTTTTATTCATGTAGTCTTGTTGATTGGTGCTGTTATGTTTATTTGATTCTTCCTTGTACATACACATTCAACTCATGTGAGTATCATAGTGTCTCTCTCTTCCTTCTTGCACACACACAAAAAAAGAATCTTCTTTTTTAATACATTTGTCAATGTAGGACAGTAAGAAAATGATACACAGATGCATTTGGGGCTATTTAGCATAAAAACTCCATCTGAAACAGTTGTATTCTATAAAATAATGTGTTGAATTTCAGGATATTTAAGGTTGAGTTTCTTTACTGTGTGAATGCTATACTATTTTCTTTTCTCCCCTGACTCCCCGCCCTCCCCTCCCTGTTTAACAGCAGACAAACCCAGGGAGCACTGAGTGAATCCGATGATCCTGAAACAGGCTGTCTAACTGATAACAAGCCAACTTCTCGACACTTCTATCCTGTCGCCTTGCTGCTTGTCAGCTCACACCTGTTAGTTGTGTGGCTTATTTTAAGTCTTGCATTACTATTAGCCAAATACCAATAAGTTTTATGTTGTATTCCTTTCTTTTCTACAAATGACAATGGACTTTAAATTATGGGGACAATGCTGTAATATTTCTACATTTTCAGATTCACAGAATTTAAAAAAAATGTTTGAAATGTGTTTTGTTTGTTTTTCCTAAAATCTAAAAAAGAAGTACTATGCATTAAGTGAATTATTTTGCTCTTTTGTTCATGGAAACGTGTTTCCCACTGTTAACCAACTCAAAAGAATTTTTAAATTTCTGTCTTTGGAGTAAGACAAAGAACAGAATCCTGAAAGCTTGAAGTTCTGCACCTCCTATTTCTCTTCCCATTCAATTTATTCAAGACAATTAAGAATGAATTTGCACAATGCACTGAAACCCTGAGTCAAGTCTTAGAGATGTGGGAGGTTCGAGACTTTATTTCCACTGTGCTAACATCCTTGTTGCCATCAGCTGACAGAACCTTCTGTTTGATTTCTTAATCTGTTAGTTATGTTGGTTCTTTGCTTCAATTTACCCTTTTCTGTCCAGTAATTTGATGGAGAGAATGGCTATTTATGTTTTGTAATTAAATTAACCTGTTTGTAACTCTTGTTTGGGTTGATTTGGCTCTCCGAGTACTTTTCTATTCTTTTTAACAAGGTCTTGTTTGTGTCTTACACGCCATTTTCAGCCCCTGTGACTTTTGTACTGTCTGTGCACAAGCACCCTTCCTTTATAAAGCAGAGACTTGGACCAGGCTGTTCAGAAAGCCATTTTTCTCTTCGTTGCACAGCTAAAATAATGAAGTAAAATAGAGATGAAATTTTCCTTTGAAATCTATAGGGCCAGACTTAATAAATTAAATGCCTTATTCCTAGAACCTGCATCCTTAGGGCTACATGTAGATCTTAATGTGTTTTAAAGAGACTGACATTAATTTATGGAAAAGTTATAAAAAGGCAGATATATTTATGAAACTAAAGTGAAGCTGTATTGTGGAGCAAATTATATTTAAAGCGTTTATTAAACCTTAAATATCTGTTAAGAGCAAAGAGACTTTAATCATCTCCTTCTGAGGGCAATAATGGTATTGGGCCTGGCCTAGGATTTAATTTTGTAAGATGTATCATCATTTGTGGAAAAAAAAAATGTAGAGTTGAATCTTTGTTATTTTTACTTGGACTGTTGCTGCAACTCTGCATTGAACAAATAAAGCATATTTATTTATTCCGTGTTTCATGAAGTTGTACTTTTTCCCCTTTCACCAGAGAAGGATGCCGCATAGAGAATGTTCTGAAGAATATCAAATGCAGAAAGTATGCTTTCAACATGCTACAGCTGCTGGCTTTCCCCAAGTACTACCGACCTCCAGAGGGGACTTATGGAAAAGCTGACACCTAACTTTACCAACATGTAAATAACCAGGAACACAATTACGCTTCAGTCGGATAATCTCCACCTTTCTAAACTGTTTTATTGTCACGAGTTTGTGGAGGTAGCTGATCAGGGATGTTTGCCCAAATCTAGGAATTACTCGAATTAGGTCTTAGCATATTAGTCTGAAAGAAATCCATTAAAAAATCTCCAGGAACATTGTGATTCTAGTTCTCGCTTCTACACGGTGCCCCTCGCAGGCTGAGGTCAGCTCAGGATGTGTACATTTCATTCATGGTGTCCTTTAGTGGAAGGCGCTGATTCTGAGGAAACATAGGTTGCTGCAGGAGGAGTACAGGTGACTCATAGAGGGGCGCTTGACCTCCAGAATGAACACAGGAGAGTGTAAAGGAGAGAGGGACTCAGACATAGTATTTCACAGCCTTTCTCACGAGTAACCTTAGAGCCCATTTGTGGTATTTGGAAAATATCTTTCTAGGGAATTAAAATTCGGTAGCATCAACGCATGATGTTGACGGCAGAAGCAGGTTGCCGGTGTGCTTTTTAAAGACTGTGGTCCTCCAGGTGAGACATAACCAGTCCTCCGGAACAGGTAGATGACAGTGTTAGCAACTCAGTGGAGATACTTTTCAATAACATGGTATCTTTTCTAAACTCTGACACAGGTTGTATGGTGATAAAGTTGTATAGTAGAAAAATACCGTGAGGAACTAAAACTGCAAGAAAATGAAAGCTGATCACCCTGCTGATGTTAAACATGAAAATCCCCGTCAGCCTGAACTGTGTAGCCAAGTTCATAAAAGTCCAAAAAATATCTTCGTGATGTTTTCCAATAGTCATCTTGCTACAGAATATAGATGGTGGAATCTGCGTTGTCTGGCATAGATTACTATGTGTGAATAAACATTTTAAGACATATGCAACCATAGCTAATGATAAACCAAAATAATTATTTCTGTTGACTTCAATTTCCAAATCACACCAGCATAGGTTTTCCAATATTCCAAATTAGAAATTGCTGCAGAGATTATCTTGTATAATGTCATTATAAATGGGTAAATTAAAGCACGAGGAAGATATGCCCCCAATAATTCAGCTAGATAATTTTAGAACCATGATTATAATCTCTTCTTACCTTCCTAGCCTGTGCCATGCTAAAAATGCATGAAAATTATGGGAGAATGCTAGTTAGTTAAATAAAAATTGTCATTTATTGCTGGAATTAAACCTTAGAGTACAACAGTCTGAAAAAATGAAACCTATTTTCTCCAGATGTTGAGTTTATTCTTTCTCCTCACTCATTGGAAGAGTATGACATCCAGAGCATAAATCTACCCTTTGGATATGCCAGAGGCTCATTACATAGATGTCTCTTGGCTGTGACCACATTCAGTGGATAATATTATGGGGCTTTCCATAGCTAGTGTGACAGCTTCTTGGCTAAGATATCTGTTGACTAAGGACTCCAAACAGATCTCTAGGCTCATGTAGGGTTTTCAGATTACTACAAATTTTAGATAACTGTTTTGGGCTTTGAATACTAGAATTATCAATCCATATTTTAGCTAATGATTTGTGGGCATTATATTTGAGACCATTGACAAACAATTGATAGCCTTCTTAATAAAAAGTGGCTGTATACTATAGATCTATTCACAAAGTTTTCGGTGTTCTGCCTTATATTTCATTCTCCCTTTCAATGATTAGATATAACTTTTGAATTGTTCAGTTTAATTTAAAAATGGTAGGATTTGGTGTTATTTTCATTATCCCATTGGATTTAAGGTAAAGAGGTTGGGATGACAGAGGTTTCCTCGAATAACAATGAAGCCTCATTCAGTATGTCAGAGTGGTCTGGGTTCCAAAAGACCTTAAGTGAAAATGTATCATCTTATAAACAGTATAATTTTTGTCTGTATTTTTAAAAATGAAAACTCTTGACTCAAATCTGGAAAAAAAAACTTATTAAATGGAAAGCCAACAGTAGGGTTTTCTATTTGGGGGAAGATATTTCAAAGATTTTTTTTTTCTTTTGAAAAGTACTAATATAGAAGTCTTAAAGGCTAGAGTTTACTGTAATACAAATGCATAGAAGTTTTCATTTATTATTAGCATAGTCATCTGCATTTCCCTATATGAAGCCTGTATTTGTACATACTTTTAAAAGTGGATTTCATCAAGAAAATTCATGTTTTGTATCAACAACAATATTGCTCCTTTCCTGAGAGATATTCTAACTATTCTTAGAAATCCACTTCACTATTTCTTTTTTCTTAATTTTTTTTAATGTTTATTTATTTTTGAAGGAGAGAGAGACAGAGCGTGAGCGGGGAAGGGGCAGAAAGGGAGGGAGACGCAGAATCTGAAGCAGGCTCCAGGCTCTGAGCTATCAGTGCAGAGCCCGATGTGGGGCTCGAACTTATGAGCTGCAAGATCATGACCTGAGCCGAAGTTGGGCACTCAACCAACTGAGCCATCCAGGTGCCCCACTTCACTATGTCTTAAGTTATTATGGTTTTCTAAATCAAAGAGCAAATGTTAAAAAGTTTTAAAATCTCCTTTGTACAAACACAGCCTAATCATCCTTTTCTCTATTTTTATTTAAAAGATAACACCAGCAGGCCTATTTCAAGAGATCAGATTGACTCAGAAACTGAACCAAGAAAATGACATTTCCAAACAAGATAATTTATTTTTGCTAAAAATATGTTTCCCCTCTAATGATATCAAATGTACATATCAATTCCGTATTAGCTCTTCTGCAGAGTTCTGCAGAAAACATGTTTAAAAACAAGGGAAGGTAAAATCTTGATTATGTTTGACCCGGCTACAAAAAACCCAGAGACTGAAAATGTTCCACAAGACAGCTAAACATAAAAGTTTCAGATATTGGATTGAAGCCAAGCCACACTTGGATGCATTCATTCATTTATTTCTCGTGTGGTTTTTTGTTTTTGTTTTTGTTTTTGTTTTTCTTGTTAATATTGTCTCTGACTTTGTCTACACCCTGCCAAAACAATCCTTTGATGTTTGGTGACTCCAGCCATCCAGCGTCAGAGCAACCATTTGATCCTGCTGACAAATTGTGCTAAAATGCCCACTCACCTAATTAGAGCAGTATGCCATGTGACTAACCTCCTGCTCTTACTTTATCAGACTAACTCCTGTTTTTCTGAAAAACTGTGAAGTCTTAAAAACTAGTATCTGGAGGAAGGATACTTTCCTTTTTTTCCTCCCCCCTCAACTAAATATAGTATTTTGCATAAAATTTCACGATGGAAAAGAAAAAGATTTATATGGAGTACTACCTTTCCTCTCAACAAATCAAGCCCCTCACGTCAACAAGTATGGTACATGCCAAGGAGAAAGGATACCAGTGATGTGCTAGAACTGGCTTCGGCAGACTCATGAGAGTTGATCATTGAATTTTCAAGAATTTTGTAAGCCAGTTGTTAAACACACCGTCATTAAATATTAAATTATCAAAAGCAATTGAATAAATCTTATTAAAAACAAAGATAATAATGAAAAACTACCACTTCATAATTATTTCCCTTCATATTACTCTTTATCTGTGCTTTTGAGGTTATTTATGTCAATTGTACGTACGCAGTGGAGACACTATTATCATGTTCTGTGCATCTCTTCTTGACTCCACACCCAGTAGCATCATGTGGGTAGCTTGAAATTGACCACAGTGGGAGTATGTACACCAAAGAAATTACCAAATGCTACAAACCGGGACCTTTAATTTCTGAAAAGCCAGGTGTTAAACATTTACCAGCACACAACTGAAAGTCACCATCACTTTTTCTCCGGCAAATAACAAATAATTGGAAGCAGTATAAAGTTATTCATATGGTATTAAATTCAACCACTCACCTTCAGATGGCTACAACTTTGTTTTGGTTTTTACCCTTTTTGAAAGATACCTATTAGACTATAAGTAATATTTGACATTTATATTTTATTTGTAATTAAATTATTTAATCATATAGACACATTCAAAAATGTATCTCTCTTGATGTTCTGCAAGGGAAATCTTAGCAATGCATCTTTAGTGTAAGCAATAACAGCGGCTGAATTCAGGGAAATGTTAGCCTAATTATAGCACCACTGAAAATGTGCTTCAGTACAAATTTTTAAGTTTATAATTTTAGCACTTCCTAAAAGCAGGAAAAACAGTAACATATTACTGTGTTCAGATTCTAATAAATGTAGTTTGGTTGAAACCCAAACTGTTAAGCAAATTGAACTGTGGCGGTATGCTAAAACACCGCAGATGTTTTAGATGTTTGCTTTCCAAATACGGTGGCGTATCAATTGTTTAATTCAATATCCAGGGCACCTTTTGTAACCCTTAGGAAATAAGTTAAACGTTTATTACAGATTTAAGAAACTGGCCTAAGAAAACCGGTGATCAGCAGTTACAAAAGCCCAGTGAGCATTTTGAACAAAAAGGATCCCTGATAGCTTAAGGCCTTACAAATTATGCACCAAAGAGAATGATCTGTGTAGTTGATTGACAACTTTAGTGTGAATTGACATTCATTTAGCCAGCTGCAATCTGCAAGAGCTGTGCTTTTTTCCCCCATATTTATATTTTATTGCTTTAAACAGAAAGTCCCAATATATTATATCCTTTGTTTCTTTGGCAGTTTTAAGTTAGAACTTTCTATCCAAACAGATGCTACCTATAGCAAAACTGTCTTTAAGAACAGAAAATAAAATAAATGTTTAGACAAAAAATCATGGGCCAATTAGGTATAAAGTTAAGGTATGGAAATTTGGATTTTTACTTTCTGAGTCACATGCACATTAATCAGTTTTTCAACTTTATTTCTAAGCAAGTAAAAGAGTCTAAGGCATTTCTGATGTCAAAGAAACAAAGCATATCTGGCTAACAAGGAGGTAGGAAAAAAAAAGTAAGAATATCAGCCAAAAACAATTGTACATGCAATCAGCTGTCCTCAGCTTGAATTCTCATAGATTACATGAATATTTAGAATTATAAACTTAAAAGAGAAAACAAGGCTCACGATAAAGTATATAGTACCCAGAGAGAGTGACTGTCAAGAGAGAGACCTAACACAAGTGATGTTGCCTGATAAACCTTCTCTTGTTTATCTTTTAGTGAATAGAATTCTTTAAGATAACGTTGCACTTGCCTACTCATAGTGTAAATATATTCACAGTCTTCTTAAAATCATGGAAATTCTTCTAAGGGCACAATCCAACAGTCCGTCTTTAATGATCACGCGGTATGATTTCATTGTCAAGCAGGCATTATTGACTCACGTATTGATGACATTACCTTATCATCTATAAGGGTCTTGTGATACTTTCATATCACTATCAATATTAAAACATATTTCATGTCAAAAGACTGTCAAACTTTTCAAAGGCAGGTTCCATTTTACTGTAAGTAGATGGACATCCCCATTTCCCTGCACAAGTGCTGTCCTTTATACACATATACTTCTCATGTGAATATTTTATTATTTTGTTTAGCCTAACATCTAATTTTCAGATCCTTGTGGTACTTATATGAAATGTTGGCATTTGTTTTCCTTTTATGTTAAATATGTATTCTAGAGGAGCCAATAATGTGTGTTCCTAGGAAATGGGGCACAGATAGGTTAGATCGTGTTATATTGGCCTTAGAAGAAATATCATTTTATTTTGTTGTTCTGTGTAAACCATATTCATTGTACACTGTGTGTATATTTTTGTTTAAATAAATGTGATTTTTATTTTTTATGTTTCTGTCTTTTTCTCCCTATCACACATTTTTTTTTCATTTTCATCATTGTAGCAATGTCTAAAAGTTAATTAAAATAGCAGAAGGGTAGCCTAAACAATATTTCAAAGAGAATAGACTAATTTTCTGCTAGACCACAATTACAGCACTCATTTTACATCAATAGTCAGTTAGTCTCATAATCACTAGCAGCATGCATGTTTTATGGTTGCCATTCTGTAGGAGCAAGATCAACCATAATTTAGAAAAGAGTTCAAGAACCAGATGTCAATGCTTCAACACTGGGCAAATCAGTGATCTTTGTGGCCCAGATGATGTTATAGTCACTTGAGTACATGAGATAACTTCTGCTTATAGGCTATTTGGATATGATCATTTATAATTCATTATAGTAGCTGATACTAGAAGGCAAATTCCAAAGTTTTAATTATATCTTGTTGCCAAAAAATTAACCAAATGAGGCCCCTGCTTGCATGTGAAGAAAGACTGAAGTTTTGCCATCTGGAGAATTTCAAGAACATTGCTGATCCTGCAGGAATAAACATTCCTCTTCTGTAATGTCATCATCATTAATATATGTTTGTACTAACATGTGGTTCTACCTCTGAGCAGGAACAATCTGTAGGTAGCCCCATGGTGAAACAATGTGTAATGAATTATAACAAAATGCCACCTGCTGTAAAACCAGAAGAATAGCCTGAATGAAGGAGTAGTGCTCTGCTGTCTTAAACATCCATGCAAAGGTATCTTGGGTGTTGTAAGTGACATTCCCACTCAAAGTCACAATTCGACAAGGGGCTCAGAACATCTGTTCCTGTATTTTGGTATCTCCGAAGAGCAGAATCAGGAGAATGGGTAGATGTACTTGGAGAATGTCAAGTCAGCACCCATTCTAAGTGAAAGTAGCCACATGTCATGATTCTGTGGGTCCATATGGCAACAAATAGTGAGTTCTGTGTTCTCTGAATGGTCCTGATAAATAAAGTTGACTCAAGAACAAGCTTTTAAATAAATATTAAGTGAAAAGGGAGAGGATCTTGAAAGCATATTTGGGTAGAATACCAGGGATGTGGTGCTCAAATGTTAAGAGCTACCTTCCATTTCCTAATCCATATGAATTTGTCACTAGAGCCTTTACTTTCAGAATGTAGTAACAGCAACCATGATAGTGGTCTTGTTGCCTAGTATGATGATCTCTCAGTTTTTAAACCAATTGCCCATAAGCCACCACCTCCTTCGTGCTTCGACCTTGAGTGTGTCATGCTAACACTGTGATTCCATTCTAAACGCTCGTTAGTCTCAATTACTGCTTCTGCATCTCCTGCCTATTTCTTCCATTTAGGAGTTGCCCAAAAGTCTAGACTCGGTATTCTTCTCTGCTCATTTGATATGCCCTCCTTTGAGGTCTTTATAACTGTTATTCATTTCTAAGGAGAAAACTCCAGCACAGGCTAAAGAATGTGGGCTTTTGAGTCACAGTGTCTGGATGCAAATCTGGCTCCCCCAGTTAGATGCAGACATATGTCAAGCTCCTAAGTGCTTCTGTGTCTTCACATTCTGATCTGTAGTATGACTGAGTTAGTGCTCCTCAATGAGAAGCTAAGTGTGAAAGTCTACGCCTAGCCCTTTGCCCGCTGCCCAGCATACTGCATCTCTTCTGTCAGCAGCTGGCACCTCTACCCTCCATAGTTTAGCCCCATCATCTGCAACCACGTGGCTGGAAGACTGAAAACTACATTTTCTCAGCACACTTACCATGGCAGTTCAGTATATCACATAGATTCTGCCAGTGAGACCCACCTGCACCATATTTGGAAGGTGGAAGGAAGACAGCAAGGAACGGGAGCTGATTTACCCTTTCTGCACCACTGTGGGCAGGCATATTGCAGTAGCAGCAATTGGGCTCCCATTTCTAATGCCAGTTCCCCAGCTTGCAAGTAGGGGTGGCTGGGACTTCAGCAGTGCTCACAGCAGCAGCATTTTCCAGACCTGTAGGTGGCAATGCTAATGCCTGATCACTGGATCAGAGGTACTTGAAGCGAGAAGCCTGACGAGAGTCTACTTCTGACATGAATTTCCTCCAGTCATTCCAATGATCATCTAAACACCAAATTCCCCATATTACACGTAATAGTTATTCTCTGCTAGACATAACTGGACTGGATTCCACTCCCACACTAAACCCTGACTGATTATGCCCTCAGTCTTATAGGACATATTCAAAATTTCTTTTTAGTAGTTGTTGCTGATTAACTTATGTATCTTTGATTTTTCAACTGAGCTCCAGTGCCAGCATTTCAAGTATCGTCTGGCCATTTTTAATGTATCTGTTTTAGGACATTCACACTTTCATTGGCCTCCTCCCAAGTCACACACAGCCCTCTAAGTTTCCTGTCAATGGGGTCTATATTCTAGTCACACAAGTTTACAAGCTCAAATCGGCTTTGACTCTTCCATCTCTGTCAACATATAAAACCTTCCATTTGTCACTAGGTCTATAAATTTTACCATTGCATCACCTCATATGTGTTACTTCTCTTTTTTACAAACAAAGCTATTTCTTTCATATGCATCTTTTGTCATCCCCATAACTAGATATCTGTCCAAAGTAAATGAATTTCAGTATTCAATGAAATCCACAATTTCTTCTTCTCTGTCAAGGCTTGTTTTCATTCTCTGGATGTTATGTCCTTCATACATACCCACACTTGGAATCTGCATACACAGTGCACGTCCCTTACACACACATATACACATGCTCACACACACACACACACACACACACATAAACTCTCTTCCAGTTTTTATCTGAGCTGTTTTCTTTCTTCCCAAAACTATTCCCAAACTATTCCTTTCCCAAAACTATTGCACCAACTTTAACTCATCTGCTTCTTATTCCAAAGCAATCTTCAAACATCATTCTAAATGGAAGTAGTCTCCACTATTCTAATTTCTCTGTATTATACCTTGTATAATTTATTCATTTGTACATTTATTATTTTATCCATTTAGCAGATACTTTTGAGTGTCTGTGTTGCTGTTAAAGAAGGGTGTTTGGCAGCAGACGAGAAGCATGGTTTTTCCATTCACAGACCTCATGGTCCAGTCTAGTGATGGAAGCAGACAAAAGGGAAACCAACTAAAAAACAAGTGATTATTCATTATCACGTTTGATATGAAGTAAATAATGTAAGAGTTTTGCCAGAGAATCATGGTGTAGGTCAGAGTGTTTATCTTGCTTTAGATAGAGTAATGAGGGATAATCTCTGAGAAGACATCACATAGATTAAGCCATAAAGGAAGAGAATCATCCAGGAAAGCAAGGTACAAGCAGAGACAGTGGGGGGGGGGGGGAGAAGTAGGGGGCAGTGTTGGGGCCACAGAGTGTAGGGCTGGGGGAGAAATGAGATTAGACTTAGCAAAGGCCTTTTAGACCAGGAAAAGGAATTCAAGCTTTATTTTATGTGCAATTAAAAACAACTGAAGAAGAAGATAGAAGAAGAAGAGAGGGAGGAGGAGGAGAAGGAAGTGGAGGAAGTGGAGGAGTAGGGGAAAGAGAAAAAGGAGAAGAAGGAGAAAAAGGAGAAGGAGGAGTAAGAGAAGAAGAAGAAAGAGGTGGGGCGGGGAGAGGAGAAGAAGAAGAGGAGGAAGAAAAAGAAGGAGGAGGAGGAAGAGAGGAGCAGCAGCAGCAATGACAAGGTTCCAAGCAGAGGAACTAAAGGGACCTAGTTTATATGTTAAAGGATCACTCGAAGTACCATGCAGAGGTTGGATTAAGAAGAATCAAAACTGGAAGCAGTGAGGCAGCTAGAAGGAAATTAATTGCAGGCAGTGAGACGTGGTGTCAGACTGGAGCTGAAATGGTAAAAATGAAGAGAGGCAGAGAGATCCATGTAACATTTGGGAGCTGAGAATGGCAGGACTTGCTGGAGGGTTGGCGGTGGGGGGTGGGGTGAAGAGACCGAGTAATTAAGGTGAGTCTCATTTCTGACTTGAGCGACTGAAAAGTGGTGGTAACATACTGAGATGCAGAAAGAGGAGGAATAGGTCTGAGCCGAAAGCAAGTCTTAGGCTTTGAACACGGTAGGTTCTGCTGGGTAAGTCATCCAATCCTAGCAGAAATTCAGGTATAGCCGTGGAGATGAACGTAGGGTTCAGAGAAGAGTCTGAAGTAGTGGACGCTGTCTACTAGACTCTACTAGTCTAGAGTAGTGGAAGCTGTCACTCATGTAAATGAATGCAAACGCTTAGAAGGGTAGTCGGCACTTGTTGACTGAAAGTGGCAAAAAACTAAGTGAAACAAAAGACAATTTCTTGACTCATAAACTGAAAAAGAGCAGGGGTGGGGCTTTAGGTACATCTGCCTGATGTTTAAATGATAATTTCGATTCTCTGTTTCATTCCCTTTTTCTCTCTGTCTCTGTCTCTCTGTCTCTCTTTTTCTCTCTCTCATTTCTATCTCTCTCTTTCTCTAGTCTTACCCCCATGGACTTTTTCAGAGGAGGAGGCTGTTCTCTCCTCTGTCTTAGCATAATTTTCCAGAAATGCTCTGCCAGTACCAGGCTTACATGATGTTTTAACATGTCTCATGAAGAAAAAAGAGATGCTTTCTCTCCCTGCAATCCTATCGATCCCTATCGATCTCACCAGTCATTGTGTCCTGGGAAGAGACTCTGAGGGGCCAGTATGGGCCACTCTTCCACTTCCATGGCCGATGAAGTGTAGCACTTTGAATGACAACTCACCACATTAAGTAGCATTGGCAAAGAGCAATGCCCAAAAGGAAGAGACATGGGAAGAGAGGACACCCACCTCACCTGGGGAGTCAGAGGGTCGAGGACGAAGCCCGCAACCAGAGCTCTCAGGGCTTGAACATTAAGAGGCTGGGTTATAGGAGAAACAGCTTGCTTTTGATAAGAATTGCTTTACTGTAAAACTGCATTTTATTTGGAGTTAAACTCTAAAGTCACTAGTAAGATAAAAATGAAAAGTAATTTCACTGAAATAAATGTAACTAAGGAAACAACTATAATACTACAGTGAAAGGCAAGACGCTTAATAGTTTCTGGATTTGCCAGTAACCCGGAGTGAATCAATTCATTGTTATTTTCCATTTTGTCATATGTAAACTGAAGATAGCACAACTCTATGTCTGTCCCTTGTCTGCTTCATGAACAAAGGGTGAATTCACCTGACTGCAAGGATTTCCTGAAACACATATTGCTTCTAGAATATGGTTTTATTTCAGAAGCCCCTGACTTACTCCCAAAGAAAATTATGAATTTGAACTGATTTTCTTTTTTTTTTTCATTAATGTTTATTTATTTTGAGAGAGAAAGAGAGAGTAAGGAAGGGACAGAAAGAGAGGGAGAGAGAGGGGGGAAGGAGCAGAGAGGGAGAGAACCCCAAACAGGCTCCAAGTTGTCAGCATAAAGACCAACATAGGGCTTGATGTCACGAACTGACATCATGACCTGATGAGATCATGACCTGAGCCAAAATCAAGGGTCAGAGGCTTAACTGGTTGAACCACTCAGGTGCCCCTGAGCTGATTTTCTTTTTTTGAGAGGAATAAAATAGAGGGCTAAACATTCTCATCATGTACATGGCATTTTGGAAAACAAAACCTATAGGAAGAGGAAAAAGGTCAGTGGTGGCAAATAATTGTATGTGAGAAAAGAGTTTGACTCCAAAGGTATAGCACAACAAAATTTTTGGAGGTGATGAACTACACTATATCTTGATTTGGGTAGTATATAAAATACTCCATGTATTTGTCAAAATCCATAATCGGAATGAAATGAGTGAATTTCACCATGTGTCAGGTTTTTTTAGATTATATGCCAATTTTTTAATTAAAAATTTAAAATACAAAATGATAACATGCAAAGTAAAACCACAAAGAGATACCACCACATACCCACTGGAATGGTCAAAGTTGAAACGACTTACTATATCAAGTGTTGACAAGGATGTAGATAAATCTCAAAAGTAATTATGTTGAGTGAAAAAAGTCAAACAAAATAAGACCATATACTGTATGATTATATTTATATAAATTCTAGAAAATACAATCTAACCTATAGTGATATAAATAAATCAGTGTTTGCCTGAAGATGAAGCTTGGCTGGAGAAATGAATTATAAAAGGGCACCGAAGGGGGGCCTGAGTAGCTCAGTAGGTTAAGCATCCCACTTTGGCTCAACTCATGATCTCGCGGTTTGTGAGTTTGAGCCCTGTGTTGGGCTCTGTGCTGACAGCTCAGAGCCTGGCTCCTGCTTCAGATTCTGTGTCTCCCTCTCTCTCTCTGCCCCTCCCCCCACACTCTGGACTCTGTCTCTCTTTCAAAAATACTCAGACTCGCACTCTGTCTCTGTCTCTCTTTCAAAAATAAATAAACATTAAATTTTTTTTTTAAAATAAAAGGGCCCTGAAAACCTTTTGGAGGTGATAAATTACCTTAATTGTGCTCATGGATTCATGATATAGATCAGTGAATAGAGGTCTGGACACTTGACCAAAATATCACAAGAAAAGACAATCCCTGGCTAATGATCATTATCAACATAAATATAAATATCTGCAGAGAATTTCAGCAGCTGAATCAATTAGGCTATTTGAAAAAAAAAATGTACCACAAACAAGCTGAGTTTATTCCAGGAATGCAAGAAACCTAATATTTAGGTCTCAATCAATATAATTAACTACACTTAATAAAAGAGTAAAATCATATGGTTTCTCAACGGATGCCAAAAAGGTATAGAGCAAAACTCAAACAAAAGTGGAAAGGAACTTCTTTCAGCTGATAAAGAGATAACTTGAAAACTTAGAGCATATTGAATGGTGAAATATTCCCATTAGGCATCTGGAAAAGATGTTCTCTCTCTCCATTTTGGAATCATATTGGAGGTCCTAACCATATGAATTCTAAGAAATGAAGCATTATACAATTATATGATTTGAATGTGGAATTTTCTTGATTAGAAATGAAATATTAGAATTAAGAAATGAATTTAACTAGTCATTGAACATAAGTGAAACATAAAGAAATCAATTAGATTTCCATATATTAGTAGATGAAAAATTATAAAATGTAATTTTTTAAAATACAAAATTTTCAGTTGCATAAAAACATCAAACGCGATAGAATCAGTTTAACAAAAGATGCACAAGACTTCAATGCTATAGATTCAAAGCAATACCAAGCAGGTATTTTGGTGAAAATTGGCAAGTTGATTCTAAACTTTACATGGAAATGCAAAGAGTACTAAGAAACCAGGGCAAATTTTAATAAATTGAACAAATCTGTTGCACACACACAATGAAATGCAAAGATTTAATATCTTAAGGTAATTCAGTATTAATGCAAATTTAGATGAACAGAACAATGGTATGGAGTTGAAAATCCAAAAACTATGCTACATCTATTTAGTTACCTGACTTTCAACAAATGTGGCAGGTATAGAGCAGTAGGGGAAAGATGGTATATTTATTCAATGGCACTAGGGAATTGGATATCCATCAATGGATCCCTGCCTTACCCCACTTAAAAAAAAAAAATCAATTCCAGGAAGATTTTTTAAACCTCAATGTGATATACAAGGAATTAACCCATCTATATAATCATAAAGACCATTTTTATACCAGTAGTAACTAAAGATTTCTCAAACAGGACACAATAGGTCTAATCATCGAAGAAAACATTGATGGATTTGTCTGCATCAAAATGAAGAACTTCTGTCGTAAAGAGAACATAAAAGCACTGATCATAGAACAAAATGTTAATAAATGGCAATTATTTCAAAAGGAACTTCTATTCAACAAACAACATCATTAAAAGAATTTTTAAAAAAGAAGAATAATTAAAAAATGGGAATAGGTATTTACAATATTTATAACCAGAAAAGTACGTGTGCCCAGAATATATAAATAACTCTTACAAATCATTAAAAGAAAATATATCAGGTAATCCAATTAGGGCTCAAAAGACTTGAAACAGGCACTTTTCAAAAGAAGATATCCAAAAGTATGTACAATACCTATCCTCCTTAGTCACTTGGCAAATGGAAATTAAAACCGCATTGTGAAACCATATACACTTAGAACAGTTAACATTGAAAAACTTGACAAGTCAAATATTGGTAATGAAAAAGAAATAGCTGGAAATCTCACACACTAGTAGTAGAAAATATAAATGACTATACTGCCAGATATGGGCAGTATCTACTAAGCTGAACACACACATACCCCATAACCAGGCATTCTACTTTTAGGCAGTGACATATCAAGGATAGGAAGGTGGGAACATTCTTCCTTGGCCGAAGAAAATTAGAGTGTGTCTTATCTGCAGAGAATTTCACAACAAAAACAACTAAAAAAGAAATGAAAAGATGGTCTGATTTTTGTTATAACTCTGCCTCAGAAGTTCTCAACAATGTCAATGGGCAAATACTCTTCCCTAAAATGACTTGTCTGGATTTACATTCTAAACAATTGACACAGGTAATATTGATAATTTAAATATTGTTAATTTTTGTAATATTGTCAGCATCAAATTAGCTGTTCTATTACATATCCTTTAATAAACTTGGTGTGTTATATAAAAGTTAATTCAGAGAACTCCCAGTTATATAATTGGTCTCTGACAAATTTGGATTCAGTTACATGTGTTCATCTTATAAGTTCCTTTCAGTTCAGAATTGTTAACATTCATGTCTCCAACTCTTGTTATACTACATGTTCCTGCACAAAAGTATTAGGTCAAAACAAGCAACAATCGTGTAGTGATTGTAAAGACAAAATCAAAACTTGAGTCATCTCAATTGTCACTACAGAACCACCTAATGTTCTTGTCTTTAAAATTCAAAACATTAAAGTAATGCAAACTGAGAGGTATACTATTTATTTTTTGAAAATGTAAATTTTTGTTCATATATGTAATATTTTTCTGAATTTAAGAATTATCTTTAAAACTGAAATTTATTGTTTCTTTAAATTATTAATACTAGTTTTAAAGCTAAAGAGCAAATTAAGACAATGATTTTTATTGATTTTTACTTGATTATTATTAAAACTTATTTTGTTGTATAGGTGAAGGTGTATTAAAAACTGATCTGCCCTGGTGTCGAATACACTATGCATGCCACTGATCCCGGGTACATAGCCAATAAAAATGCATAATACACACGTACCTTAGGACACATCTTGCCAACAGACACACAAAACAAATTGAGCTAAAACTCAAATGTTCACACACACAGTTCAAAGCTACGGCAGATGGATGCTGAGATACTACTGAGCGCAATTCCCAGGCAAGGAGCTTGGCTGGGTCCCCCTCATTGCTTAGGATGTGTGTTGCCTTTACAAGAGCTCACTGCAAAACAAACACTGAAAGCTATTTCAGCTTTCTCCTTTTTTTTTTTTTTTTTGTAAAAGCAAAAATCCTCTTCTTTTGGCTAAGGAAAACAGTACTAACTTAAAAGCAAAGTGGCATTAGGGGAACTCTCTGAAAGCAAGGGATACCTGTACTCTAGTTCATAAACTGTTTCTCATATAAGTACAAATTAGTAATTTTGAAACTACAGCTATACTATGATTGAACAAATAAAAAGCTCTTTTGTAGATGGTGAGAGCCAAGTTCCTCCCTGAGAAAGAAGTCACAGTAAAGAAAGAGGACAGATAGAATGAATACTGTGGTAGATTTGAATCGGGTATCAGTATAAACTTATGTTTATAGTACATACATTTGTGTATGTGTAACATACACACACAGCTAGGTATATTACACGTAAATGTATGCTTACATATACTCCCCTCGCTGTGTGCATTGAGTGCCAAAAAGCGGTCACCCACCAGGAGGAATGAGCACACGTAGTACTTGCATATTGATTTCTAGATTCTATTTTCCAACGTAAAGAAACAAGATTACTTGGATAAATGGTTTATTCTAGGGTGGGGGTGGAGAAAATACAAGATGAATCTAAATCACCTTGAGGTGGCAGAAGGTAGAGATAGAATAAACGAACAAAAGAACAAAATCAAAACAACACACAAAGGGAACATTTCAAAAGGGCACAAGAGCCAACCTGAAAGAGCCCCCAGGGGCCATAGTTGGAGCAATCAGAACCACACAATAAATGATGATAGTGTTGGACTATTAACCAAAGAATAAAATAAGAATTTGTGATAAAAATAAATGATTACATGAACAAATAAATGAAAGAGACAACTTACCCTTACAGAAAATTTCAATTAATGAATATAGAAAGAATGAGAGTAGGAAGTCAGCATTGTTAATGACTCCAATGACCATTAGTAGTAAAATGGGTTGATATCATGTGTTCTCTGTTATATCGCAATATGATGAGCGCATGACCTCTCTGGTATTCCCCAAATCCATAAACTCCGTCTAATACTTGAAAATCATAAGGCAGATCCAAATTGGGGGACAATCACAATATACCTGACTAGTACTTTCCAAAATTGTCAAGGTCATGTGTTACAAGAAATCCTGACAAACTATGACAGATTGGAGAGACAAAGGAGACATGACAGCTGACTGCAACTTGGATCCTGGAACAGGAAAACAATAGTAGTGGAGAATCTGGGAGGTCTGAATAAGGTCTGTGGTTTAGTTTACAGTACTGAACCAATGTCTATGTGTTTTTTTGATATTAGAATGGACCAGAAGAAAGTCACACAGGAACTCTCCATATTCTTTTCACGGGTCTTCTGAGTCTAAGTGTATCCAAAAATTGAAAAAAAAAAAAAAAAAGAACTGCTTATATCTTCATCTCTGACAGCCTTGCTCCTTGTCTACCTCTAATTTGCTCAGAACAGGAACAGAAAAAGGAGATACTATAGATTAATTCCCTAAACTATCCCTTAAAAATAACTTTTATAGGATTTATTAGTTTGAAGCTGTGTGATGTGATGAAAAATGATACATTAAGTGATTTTGCCAGCACAACCTTTCTCACTCATTTTTTTAAAATATTGTCTGAACACCTAAGAAGATTCTGTGCGAGAATTTTATTTGAATTATTTCTCTGTTTAGTATATCTTTTTAGCAAATATGGTTTCTAAATTTACTGCTTTAGGGAGTGGCTTGAGGAAGAGACAAGACATAAATACCTGACAGAAAACTAATAGTTTCAATATGATTTAAAAATGCTTCATGTACAAATAAACTTAGGAGAAAAATTTATATTTTTAAGGCATTTCTTCAAATTATTAGTTCTTAGAATACTAGTCTGACAAAGAAAACTACAAGGATATTAAATGATTTTTTTTATATCTGAGGGATGATAGTAAAAATTACTTTTTAACTCTATGTGTTTAAGATGAACAAACACATACTTGTTTTTTCCGCTTTTGCATTGTTTCTACACTAATACCTTTTCTGGAATAGATTTTTCTCCACTTGAAGAATGTAAGCATTCACCTTTTCCAACTAGAGGATGGTAAAAAGCTTTTCCGTATAAATTAATTCAGGTTTCACATATGCTGCATATACAATAGTTTAAAATCTTTAGATCAGCTTAGACCAAATGCTAAAAATGTTCTGGACAAGGGGGAGGGGGGAGGCACTTAGACAAATGTAAGCAAGTGAACACATTATCTGACTCTTAATACCTTGGAACCAGAAACCAATAAAAGACTAGAGAGAGAGGAAAAAAAAAAAAAAAAAAAAAAAAAAAAAAACCTTTTTAATACATTAAGATGCATAATGAATTTTCAAGAAGGGAAAAAAAGAAACCTGCCTGGAATGCGTAATTGATTTGGCTCACAGATGCTGCACAGGAAAACATTTGAAGGCGATAGAGTAAATCATCAAGGAAGCTAAAAGGCACTTGCTGCTGCTCCATGGTGATTCCACCTCCATTAAGTCCAGAGGCAGGGATATGAGCAAAGAGGAATTACTTTCTTACACAATACAATTTTAGCTACTTGGAAGGTTCAAGTTTGAGGTGGACTTTGATGTAAATTTCAATACATTATAGGCATTGAATCACTGAGTTTAATGAGTTAGGAATGAACTTTTGATCAGAGAAGGCTGTGTTAGTGCTAAGGTGTGAGATAAAATATATTTCTTCTTTAGAGGGGTAAAGACAATAAGACAATAAATAAACAACTGTTAAAAAACAAAATCAATTGAGTACATTTTGAGGATCATATTGGCTTTCTTCGATTACTCATGCATCAGGCAGCATCCAAACCAGCAGACAGAAACGAGCTCCAAGTGATTACACAAAATGAAAGACTTTTATAGGCAGAAGGGCCTGGAACAAGAAAGTTACACTAGCCCAAAACATGGGTTGGTTATTGCAAGGTTACTTCCTTTAGGACATGGCAGGGGTCAGGCAGATTACCTAAGTAATGCTTATTGCACGATTCCTGATTAACTGCCTTATAATTCCATTTCTGGAAGAGCTGAAACTGTAAGTCTTGATTTGGTGACATGGGGCTTAACATAACTGACTCCAATTTGGGCCTGTTTTTAGCATTACTTCTGAGTACTGCTTATTTTTCTACAACTCTCTGTAAAGCTATTTTCAATAGGGGGTTTTTAGAATATTTTTCCTAGGCTTTAGGGCTTTTTTGTTTGCTTTTTGTTGGATTGCCACCCACCTAAAATGCTGCAAAAGGTGATGGTCCATCAAAAATGGAATACACTTTTGCTCTGTTCTTTGTTCTGTCATTCAAAAACAAACATATAGGAGAAATAAATTCCAGACAGGAAAGTAGTAAAAGTGGAATATATGTTAATTCCCCTATTGGCTTACTAGTGTTCCTATGTTAGAAAGTTACTATTTCCTGTGCTTAGTTTTCTCTATTTTTAAGTGAAGTCAATGTTGCCTACCCAAAACACACAGAAAGGAATGATTTATTTTCTCAAAACAATATCATATTTTTTAAATGTTTAATTATTTTGAGACAGAGAGAGAGAGAGCACATGTGCATGTGAGTGGAGGAAGGGCAGAGAGAGAGGGAGAGAGAAAAAAAGCAGGCTCCACACCCAGCTCGGAGCCCAGTGCAGGATCAATCCCACAACCACGAGATCATGACCAGAGCTGACATTAAGAGTTGGATGCCCAACTGACTGAGCCACCCAGGAGCCCCAAAACAATATAATATTTTTAAGGACCTGGAGCCCTTGGATCTTGGGTATCATTTATGGGTAAGATATTATTAGTTGTGTCATGAGTTATTTTTTGCATGCTCTTTTTGATGGATGAGATCTATATTAATTTAAGGAAGTAAAATTGTTTTCTGATTTTTCAGTTTCCTAATAAAAGAATAAAAATATACGAATTTATTCTAGCTGTAAAAGATAACCAGGAATGTCCCTCAGATGTCTGCTATCCTAAATGAACAAAATCCTATTATATATTAGACTTCTATTAACTAGTTGTATTTTCACCTTGCTAGTTATGTTTGTTCTCTTTCCTCTCAACTGCCCTTTCATATTGTTTTGAAATCACCATTCTTAAAATCATCTGTTGTTTCTACTTTTATTTTATAGATTTACTATATTGATAATTGGGACTCTCAGGTAAGTAAAAGAACCCTTTCAGAGATAATGAACTGTAATCAATTTAAAAATCATTTTATTTTCTGATTGGGCAGGGCAAGCATCCCAGTGCCTTCTGCGAGGTAAGAGTGATCATTTTTACTTTGCAAAGCAGAAAACCAAAAACACAGAATGGAACTGGTCACATGCATAAAGAAGTTGCATCCTTGAACTCAGCCCAATGCCAGTTGAATGTTACAACTTCCATGAACTGAATGGAGTCTCTCCCCCTTGCCCCCTGAGATCAGAGTGAGAAGCTAGAAACCCACCACTTCAACACCAATCAGAATTTGCTTTTGTAACAGTACATATCAATGCTTCTTTCAATAAGTTGTACATGAAGAAGCATTCTTCTTGGATGAGTGGAAACTTGGGGATCACTTTGGAATTAACTTAGATAAACAGGTCCATGAATAGTTTCAGTTCGGTTGAACAAATACCTATGGAGCATGTCCTATGTGCTGAGTAAGCACTGTAGTAAGGGATTGGATTCAAGAGTAAACAGGATTTTCACAATGTCATGGATAAGACCGAAAGAAAGCTACAATTTTATTATTATATGGAGTAATTTAAAAGTACAGAGGAAAGACGTTTTGCTCATGCTGAATAGGAAGAAGGGATAAAGGGAAGCTTCCTGGAGGATACTGAAATTAAATCCTGGAAGATTTCCAGCATTAGCTAGGAGAACAGATTAAACATTTTACACCAAATCACCTAGAAAAGCCTTGAAGTGAAAAATTGGTGTGATTACTAGCAGCTCCATGCTTTAAATCTAGTGGTGGTTGCAACGAAATGATTTACAGGAAGGGTAAAAAACAAACAGGTTTAATCAAGAGGATGAGATGAGAAATATAGTACTTCTTTTACTGAGAAGAACATGGCAATCATGAGCTATCTTCCGGCATGCCCCAACCTACTGTGTTTCTCAAAGTCTGTCTGTTCGTATGCTAGTATATGCTCTATACTTTTCTGATAAAAAGCTGATCTTTAAAAATGAAAACAGCATATTTATATTTATTTATTCATGAGAATTCTAAATGGACAAAAGCAAGATGTGCCCATACAGTTGAAGATGTGTACGTTTGTATGTGTATGAGTGTGTGTATCCACACATCGCAAACAATACAACTCTATTTGCATTAAACTTATTAAGTCAAATCAGTTTTACAGACGTGTGGGCTAGAGCTTTGGCACTTAATTCCTCTTGATCTTCCACCTAGTAAACTTCATTTTGCACTGTGTTTCCATGCAATGTATTTTTAACATTGCATTTGTTTGGACATCATTAACAAAGAAGATAGCATCCAGGAAGTTGTAAGGTACAGGAGAGCATTTAAGACACTTCTGTGAGAAAACAATGAAATAAATTCACATACTCAGCTGTTTGTCACACAAATAAAGTGGAAATGATAAAGTTGAAATAAATGTAGAAACACATTCTACTCTTTAAGTCTGGAAATAGTTAATTATTAAGTAGACACCAAGTGTATGCGGATCATTGAGCTACATAGGGATAAGGAAAAATCCATAGCACACATCTTACTCCACAGAAATAAATACTTTAGCTGGCCAACATTGCTTATAGACTGGCTCAGTGATGGGCACTTTGTTATGCTTACTCTCATTTAATTTTCAGAACACTGGGAGGTAAGGAAGGAAGGCTCAGAAAAATTAAGTATGCCATTTTCAGTCACGTGGCTAGAATTCAATCCATTACTTCCCACTCCATGCCCAGTGCCTGCTGTGCTATGCCTGCCTCACCGTCACTTCCAGCAAGAGTAAATGATGGCACTATGTTTCAGCTGTACTCAGAAGAAAATAAAATTTGGGGATACTTGTATTTGAAAGGAATTTGAATAAGAATATTTTTATTATTAATTTTTTATATGAGTATAGATGACACACAATGTTACATTAGTTTCAGGTGTACAACATAGCGATACATCTCTATCCATTAGGTGATGCTCACCACAAGGGCAGCTACCATCTGTCACCATAAAATAATATTACAATACTATTGACTGTATTCCCCATGTTCTTCCTTTTATGCCCAGAACTTTGAATAGGAAACCTGAATATCTGTCCATTGTAAATATGTATTGTTTACGAACTATGTACCAGGTATTGTCTTACATGCTTTTAGGTGACTATCTCATTGAATCCTCACAATAAGTGTATAGGGTAGATATCATTAGTATAATAATATAGATAATAGATATCTACTCTATATCAACCCTATAATAGATAATAAATGTTATCTACCCTATACACTTATTGTGAGGATTCGATGAGATAGTGAGAGGAAACTATGAGATTTGTCCCCAATCTGAGTCTAGAAACTGTTTTACTCCCAACTACTCTACAGACTACTCCACTACTCCTAAACTTTCTTACACCATCAAAGTCGTAAAGTCATGAACAAGTGTGGAAAGGACGTAGTCCTTCTCAGATGGTATAGATGAGTGGGAAACTAAAAAGTACAGATAGTTTTCATTTAAACAACATTTTACAAACCTTCTCTCTGCACACGAATTAGGATTCATTCCTAAAAGCTGCTTAACTCATTAACACCTAAGGACTGATGAACCCCTTTCCTGGCTATTGTGCAACTATAAAAATATCTGCCTTTGGGACAGAAGTCATTTGAATTTAGAGACTTGAAAATAAAAACAAGGAACATTTATATTACTTTCAAAATGTGTCCTAGATTAAGCATCCTGGTAGCTTTCAGTCTCTCCAAAGACCCAGCCAAAGTCCAAATGTGTCCAAAACCTAGTTTAGAAAAGACTCAAGAGCACTCTGACCAATCTGTAGCATTCCTGTTTGTTGGTAAGAAGGTGATAATGGTGAGGGAATTCCAATTGCCTCAAGGTAATGATAGAGGCATAGAGATATAGATGCTTATATAATGCATGGAATTGAATAATATTTATCTTGAACTAATCCAAGACAAGTTATTCACCTACAACTATTAGATTCCTTTTGATAAATATTAGTGACCTCTAATAGTTAGAGGTAGGTAAAAGATATACCTTCCGCCCCCCGCCCTGCACATTGTTAAAATGAAAACAAGTCTCAGACTGAATTCTGTCACAGAGATATTTAGTAGCAAGAAGGTAGGAAGCAAGGACACAAGCCCTTCTGTATGCTTGCACAGTCCCTTAGCGATCCTGGCAAAACCTTGAAATGAAGTTTACTTCAAGGTAACTGTGACGCTATCGTAGGTAACTACTTTAATCTGAGTCACAAAACTTGGCTGATCAATGGCTAAACACAGGACCATTTAGGAATGAGATCCAGGTAGGGGCACCTGGGTGGCTCAGTTGGTTAAGGAATGAGATCCAGGTAACTAAGTCCACGGGCAAAAGGATGAAGGGCCAGTCTATGTTCTTACATCCCATTCACCCACCTTTCTCTGCAAATTTTCACCCATCTGCAGATCTTCAACATCATTTCAATTCACCAAAGAAACATAATCTCTAACTTCTGTTACACAAATTAAGAAAACTGTGATACTGAATATTCATAAGTACGGCTGAACCTTGTAGTGGCCACATCTGAAATATGTCCTTTCGATTAAATACTAGCTATCCTTCCTTGGCCTGAGTACTGATTAGAGCCAACCACATCTATATTGTAAACTTAACTAACATTACTATAATAGAAAAACATTTTTATATAAATGAGAGTCAACAGTTTGGAAATATTTTTTATTTATTTAAAATTCCATATAACCTATTTAGTAAGCTCTTCCTAGTTATAGTTCCAATATAGTCTAAAGTATGAATTTATATAATGCTAAAATAAAGTAAAAAGACCCAGCCAAAGTAAAACTCAAAGTAAATAATATTGTCATTTTTTAAGAGTTAAAATAGAGTAAGAATCTAGCCCATTCTTCTGGTTTCTTTTTTTTTGTAAGTTTATTTATTTTGAGAAAGAGAGAAAGGAAGAGGGAGGAGAGAGAATCCCAAGCAGGCTCTGCACAATTCTTTTAGTTTCTTAAGGAAATAAGAACATTGTATACAGAAAAGAACATAAACTTTAAAGTCAGATTTGAAACCAAATCCCAATTTTCCACTTCCTTGTTTTGTGGATTCAAACACCTCGTCAAAGCAAAATCTTGGTTTCCTCATCTGTTACATGAGGATAATAATGTCTATGTCATGGAGTAGCAGGATGATTAAGTGGAATAACAAACAACTTGTTCTTGGCACATAAAGATACTTATTAAATATGAATTATCATTATATTTATTACCAGACTAATTTGATAACAAAAATAAATTGTGAGTATTTCCATTTTAAATAGGTAGCAAAGTAGGATCTATGATTCAAAAGGATTAATAGACTAATGCTATTCTTTGTTCTAAGTGTAGAACATTAGCGTCCTGGGTTTGTAAAGGGAAATAGGGCAGAAAATCTCTTTAGTCTGACTATGTAGTGAAATATCCATGTTCTTGGCTTTTCTTCCCCCTGCCCTAGTTATCTTCTTTAGGTAAATGTTTTAATTGTTTATTAGCATATTGCCTTTCAGAACGGTAATATGTTACAACAAAAAAAGGAGAGATTATGGTTAATGTAGAAGAAAGGGTTCTTGTCATTATGGTTGTGGTTTGTGGTTTTATTTATCCTCTTTTGTTCCTTTTTACTGGGTACAGAAAGTGACATGTAGAGCTTATACTCAAAGTTTTTAGACCATCCTTCTCCTTTTAATAAACATCAATACCATACTCCTCTACTCTATGGGAATAAGAACCACCTCTCTAAGAGTCCTTTCTTGAGGACAGATCTTCAATACACTGGGGTGAAATAGAATAAAATTGTTAGGCTATTGATTTACCAGCAGGGCTTAAAGGGCCGTGTCTAACAACAGTTTGCTTTAAAAGGCTGTAATAATCTCATGAGGAATCTCAGGACCTAATTTGTTAAAACCATCTTCGTATCCTTACATAGGGTACATCTTTGCTACTAATTCTCAGCCTGCTGAGAAATACCTTGACTTTGAGCTTTTGTTTTAACTGCATTTGGAAATGAGATCAACACAGCCGACTTTAGTATGAGACAGTTATGAAGGTCATTATAGAAGTGAATGCAATAATCACTAATATCTGTTTGGCAATTTACAGTTTACAAAAAAAAATCTTTCATGTAAGTAGGGTATGTGGCTGCTGTGTTATAAATTGACTGCAAATATTTTGAGTATGTTTATTTTTCTTCATAAAAGAAGTACAAATAAAGTGATTACATAATTGAATTTGACAGCAGAATGGAAATGCACTTTTTAATGTGAATATTATCTGAAGATAATGAAAAATAAACAGCAATGCTTTCTTTATCCTCTCTTTATCCATTCCTATGGAGCTCAAAAACAAAGTTTGTTATTTTATGAACTTGTCCGTGGTGGTCAGGCATGTCTTAAAATTACTCCCTATGCAAATATTACACTCTTAAAGGCAAGAGTACAAATGGGGATGGGATTCCTAAATTATTCAGCTAAAGTCTGCTCAAATGGCTGTGAATTACTCATGAAACCACACCACTGTCAAAGAAGACCTTGAAGACCTCTGCCTTAGTCCAGGCACAAGTCTGCTGTTTAATTTTTTTCCATAGCATCATTTCCAAATTATCCTCCAGCCTTCTCTACAACACCTGTCACCATGGGGAACATACTACTTGGTGAGGTGCCACCACACCCTGGAGAATAACATGAGGTCATACAAAGATCCCTAGGCTTCAGATCTGGGGTCTAATGGTGGCAGGTTCTTACTAGCTTAGGTGGCCTTTGAATTTGACTTTTCTTATCTGTAAAATGAGGGAGCTGAACTAAGATATGTTACGAAGTCTTTACTTCAGCTTAAATGGTTCTGTAATGTCGATATTTTCAAAGTCTCACTGGTCTAAATTTTCCAGAAACAAAGGTGAAATCTCTGCCATATCCTGCCCAAAGTTTTACAATGAGAGTTTTCTAAGCTCTCTCATTGTCTGGTTTCTTCCTCAATTCCCTCTAATTCCTGCAAACCAGAAATTAGAACTGCTTTTGGATTAAATATACATTATAAGTAATGTTGGATTCTACATTGCATCACATCAGAAAACTTATTTTCTGGTTGGCCAGCCACTGGTATTGCTAAGATTAAACATTGGCTAAGGGACTGACAAATTGGTTTTTTTATTGTACTTATTTTTCCCCTTTGCAAGCCAGAGATAATCAGAATGATGTCATATCTGCAGTTTTTCATGTTCCCCATCAACCATTCACCTAATTGTTTTAGATGATAAAACACCAGGTTTTATCTTACCTGGATCAGGAATATCATTAGGGGTTCCAAAAGGACAATTATGTAATCCTATAATTTCTCCTACATTATTAGCTCATTTTCTTCTGTATTACTCCTTTACCAATTTACCTATAGGTAAATTTCCTATAGGCTTCATCCCACTACATTTAGCCTGTTATTTTGCTTGGTATTAAAACAGTACCATACTCTCTATGCACATGTTGACATTTGACCTGTAGTGACTCCAAATTTTTTTGTATGTATTTATATTCAGCTAATCGTTCCACAGTGTTTTCAGATGCTTCATCTTTTCTGCAGTCCAGTGTACTCAATGCAAGTATTATGACAAGTATCATTCTAATTCATTTATTGTTTTTATTACATTGCCCTAGAGCTCATGCTACTGAGAACTTAGCCCTCATCTTCAGGACCTTAAATGGGACTGCTGTTTAGTGTATGAGATCATTTGTTTACTAAAATACATGCTTGTGACTTGGTTATGATAATAGCCATCTTTATAGTTGGAATTGCCTCCCACCTGGTAATCTTTCTGCATTTGTGGATTGCGCATTCAGTTCTAGGCCACAGATTTTGGTTTTGTTTTTCAGTCAGACAACATCTATTACAGAGGGTAAATTGCCTACTTAATATCTTTCCTTCCAATAGATAGAGTTTATACCCTAATGGACTTTTAAGAAAGACTGCAGGGCATATGTTAATGTAAAATTTTAAAGTCAATTATATTATCTCTGTAATTCATTTGATTAGTCAACTAATCAAATAAAAAATATGTTAAGTAGTTACACAATGCACAGCTTATTTCATTAGTTTCCAGCCAAATTTTTATTATGACCATGACTTTTTAATGCAGACCTAATTATTTCCAATTATATAAAAGGTTTAAGGCACCAAAGCATTCCAAAGGCTTTCTACATAGAACAAGTTTCATTTTTCTTGGTTTCATGCAAGCATAGGTTGTTTTTATTTCCATTGAAGTGGTTAATCCTTTTAACTAAAATTAATAAGAAATGTTTAAGCATGCTGAATATTGACTTTTTGACAAATGTCCTTCCAATTTAAACTGCTAAGACTATGTAATCATACAAAAGCAACCTCAGGCTTTTCAACAGCATAGTTTCTTTCTTTCCCAAATTATGCTTAATCATTTTCATGACAGTATTTTAACAAAAATCATCTCTTCTGCTATATGCGCCAACATATTGCTAAAAAGGCAAAATATTAAATCATACAGACAAATTTAGAGTAAGAGACTAAATTCATGTAGAGACTAGAAAGCTATAGTTGTCTTTGGCGGAAAACGCTCTCTTCCTTTAAGGCCACCATAGACAAATGTTAAGTTGTAATTAAATTTCCCATTTTTGTGGAATTTAAAAAACAAAATTGGATGCTTTACCTAATAAACTGTCTTACTTTGGGGAACATTTTAATTTTTCCACATGAGTTAGTGATCATTTAAATCAAAAGACTTCAGAAGGCAGTAGGCTATGAAAAGTCAAAAAAAGAAAAAAGAAAAGGAAAGAAATGAATGAAATAATGATAACTTTGAAAATGTCTTAAACATTGATATTGTCACAATTTATTTGAAAGTCAAAATCATTGACTTCAACAGAAATGGTATAAAATTTGTACCTCAACTTTGTTGATTCTAAGCTGAGGGTATATACCTGACTATAATGCCACTATCTCTCCAAAGGAGACACTGAAGTTTGGAGGTTCCTTTTTTGTTTGTTTTTTAATAATCATAGCTCAATGAATGAATCAAGTATGTTAACTAAAGGAAAAATCCAAATATCCCCATACTCTGTCTACCTCTGCTGTGGTAGGTGACAGGGAACTCCTATGTAATTTTTTTTACAGGGAATATGCCCAAGACTTTGGCAGCAGCAATTGTGATGGAGATAAACTTATTATCATGTCAGGCAAGTTACATAACTCCACTTAAATCTCTGTCAAGAGCCATAATTACATCCACTTCACTCAATCATCTGATGAAAGAACTGATGTTTATAGAAGAAATGAAGAAACTATGTGCTGGCACAAATAATTTGAATAAGGAAACATCAAGACTTGGAATAAATTTCTAGTTTTAGAAGTGGACAAACATATTGGAAGAATATTGGAAGAAAAGAGAGAAAAATGTATTTTTTCCTGATATGAAGAGAAAAGTGAATAGTACACAGCTTTTTCTTTTGCTCTAATAAATGAGAGATGGAATTTTCCATTCCTAGCTTCTTTGTGACCATGCTAACAATTGAGCAAATAAATTGAGTACATTTATCTTTGCAATAAAAGGCTAAGTTATGGCAGAAATAGAGTATCTTTGTGTTAATCTTACCAAAAGAATCTGTACTCTGCCAAGTTTGAAGATATGTCCCAACATCACATCTTAAAAACATTGATGTTTGTAAAAAAAAAATAAACAAAATTATGTGTTTACAACATTTTTCTGTAAACCTGTATCCCATGGTTTATTTCCATTAGAATGAATTGAACTAATATTCTCTTCATTTTACACTCTTCTGTGAATATTATTAAAATGCATTTATGTTGTAAAACAATGTCAGTGATAAATAGTCAAGCTTATATATCTTTGATAATCAATGTCTGAAAAGAATTAGACTCTAATCTTTATATTATAAAGCTTTTAAAATGTATTTTGGGGATGGGGCACCTGGGTGGCTCAGCTGGTTGAGCGTCTGACATTGACTCAGGTCATGATCTCACAGCTCATTAGTTCCAGCTCTCCTTTGGGCTCTGTTCTGACAGCTCAGAGCCTGGAGCTGACTTTGGATTCTATGTCTCGGGGGTCTCTCTGCCCCTCCCCTGCTCATGCGCGCGCGCGCGCGCGCGCGCGCGCGCGCACACACTCTCTCTCTCTCTCTCTCAAAAGTAAATAAACATTTTTAAAAATGTATTTAGGGAGTAGCCAAAGAATATCAATATACAAACATTTATCTTTAATCACTTCATAATATAAAAATCAATTCAATTCAATTTTTTTTCTTTTAGGGGAAATTTATTACAGAAAATGAATGTTTATTAGCTTATATTTTACATGATAAAAGTAGTATTCTCCAGATCCACAAATTAATTTTATTCTACCTTAAGGTATTTTATTCCCCAAAACCAATTATAATATGTATCAATGGCAATTCTGTCCATAATTTTATCCCTTTCTTTCTCTGTGTATGAGGCTATTTGAGATGTATTGACAATAAATTTACTTGATTATCTTTTTTTCTATTTATTTGACCTACCTTTAGAGTGGCCCATTGGCTCATCCTATTTGATAAAGTCGTTTCTGCTGTCTTGTTTGATGACTATCAACAACTAAGTGGCAATAGGAATACCAAGTGCTTTCTTACCTGGTGTCTTAACACTCCTCACACTCTGAAAAACAGTAGAGATTTTGTTTAATAATGGGCTCTAGGTTCTTACTAATTGGTCTAGATTCCTTTGGTTATTTCTTAAATTTTTATGACTTTAATGTACTTTCTGCAATGATTGACACTAGGAAACTTACAGTCCCAGAAATCATCCAGCAAATGTGCACGCCTAGGAGTTTTTGTTATATTATTTTCAATAAAAGTAACTTAAGCAACACATCTGATACTAACATTACAAATGAGACCTAGCTTACTTCTCTAGGAAGTACCACTTAAATGCTTTCTTTTAATATTGTCTTATAGGATTAAAAGTTGATAGCATATGATTCAAGTTCCACATTATTCTTCATTATTTAGCAGGATTTGGTCATGAGATATAGTTACTTGATATTTTGAGTTACTGTTTTGATGAGTTCTCCTGAGTTTTCACAGATCCATCTTTCCTTTCTTCCTTCCATCCTTCCTTCTTGCCTTCCTTCCTTTCGGATGTAATTCTCCTGGTTAAGCAAACTCATCAGTGAACCTTCTTCAGGAAACCTCAAACTGGGGCCATTTCCTGCCCTAGCAAGATAATGGCTGGATATAAAAATTTATTAGAAGACTAAATATACTGACCATCTGACCTTCTGGTCCACACCTTGTTGCAATTCTTACTGCAAGTGTCTGGATCATTATCATTCCTGAATCAGTTTCAGAGGCACCTGGGTAGCTCAGTCAGTTAAGCATCCAACTGTTTGATCTCAGCTCAAGTCTTGATCACGGGTCCTATGCTGGACTCCGTGCCGAGTGTGAAACCTATTAAAAAAAAAAAAAAATTAGTTTCATAACTGTCACTTTGCTCTCAAGCTCCAAATCAGAATTTCAGTTGTCCAGAGGATATCTTCATGTCTCCTACCAATCATTACTGAAGTGCTTCTTACTCAACAGTATCAATAAAAGACCACTGGCTGGATGGCAATAAAATTTAAGATGAACGCTAATGCTTCCTTTTGTTGCAAATAACCACAAACGGACTTAACATAACACAAATTTGTTAACTTACAATATTGGAAGTCAGAAGTCCAAAATGGGTATCACCAGGTGATTGATCACTGGATTTTAACAAGGTGTTGGCACATCTACATTCCTTCTAGAGGCTCTAGGGGAGTGTAGGGGATTGAACTGTGACCTCCAAAGAGCTACATCCACATCCTAAACCCAGTCTATAATATTTAAACTATCTCATTATCTTTTTTTTCTCATTAATAATCTTAATGTCAATTACATGCTAAAATAGTTATGTTTTGAAATTCTGAAGTTAAAATACATTGTTGAAATAAATTGCACCTATCTCTCTTTACTTTTTTTAAAATGTGACCAGAAAACTTGAAATTACACATGTGGTCTGTATTTTATTTCTATTGGATAGTGCAGGTTTCTACCCTTGACTTTTGTTCTTAGAAGAGGAGGAACTAATTTAGGTACACAGCAGCAGCAAGGAACATTAACCTACTTCTGTTCTAATCTTCTGTACTCTTTTTTATTTTTCCAAATGAATTAGGTCATGGAGATGAGACAGCGAGTCTTGGGGCAGTGACTTTTTCTTCATAGCCTCAGCATTACTGATTTGGAACTCAATAAATATAATAATAAACAAATGAACAAATGAGTTGAATTAATAATCATTTGAATGAATGAATATATTGAGCAGCACCAAAATCATACACTTAAACATTTACCTTTATTACGGGTGATCAAGTATTACAGTATGTTTTGAGTATGCATACTTTCCATAATCTCGTAAATACACAATTCGAGAAAAAGTCATTTTTATGCAGTAAAGACACCACTGTAGCCTAGTGCAAAATGTTTTCAACTTACAATATCAAAAATGGCATATAACCTAAACTATTCTCTCAGTTTATACTATAATTTTCAGGTTTTTTTCTTACTTGCTTATGAGCAAGTCAACTAAGATACTACTACTTATCAGCAACTTTGAATGTGAACCAAGTTCTCCAGACCCTTTAACATTTGGTGGACTGATTATCAAATAATTATATGCATGAGAAATCTTATGAGATGTCCACATGACAAGCAACATAAACTAATATTCATTGACTTAACAAATTTTTATGAGCACATTCCACGTATCAGCCACTGTGCTAGTTAATTTATATGTGGTTTCATCCAGTGTTTAGAATATTTCAATAAATCTTATCATCACTTCCACATTTTACTAATGAAGAACTCAGAGTTTAATTAACTTGTTCATAGTAACATACCTAGTAAGTATGGTAGAAACTGTCCTGAGTACAGAAAGTTTTATTTGATATGAATATGTTATTGAGAAAGAAACACACTATTTGCAAACAGGAAGACTCTAAAACTACAAGTGCTTGGCTCTTAGCAGTTATAGCTGGGTTTATAAAGCCTGAATGGGGAAGTGCATTACTTTCTACTGCAACTGATTACCACACACTTACATTCCTTTTAAGGGAGGGGCACTGCCTCAAGCTACTTGTTTGTAGCTGATCAGCTAGGAAGCTACATGGTGGTGCTGACAGGAAGAAAGCTTAAGTTTTGTTTGAAATCTAGAGTCAGTATTTAAGGGAAATCAGTTTTGTTTATGTGACTATGGATGTTTGGATTAGGGGTATACTCAAACTGTGGGTTCTATCTTGAGTTTTCTTTAACATGATGATTCAGTCTTAATGTCTATTCTGAGGTCCTGTTCTACTACAAAAAATTGTGTATATGCCTTTAAAACTTTATATACTTTAAGCAATTCTTCCATAATTATATCCCAAGAAACAATGTTATATTTAAATATTAAATAGATATGATAACCAGTGTATATTTAAATTGGCTTCATAAGCAGTTACAGAGTTGTCAGCAGTGATTGATGGCAGGAGGGGAGGCAAAAATCCACTCCTCTGAAGGATGTCTCCAGTTTCTGCCATCTTAGTAGCCCTTCTCCACTTTTTGTTTGTTTGCTTTTGTAACAATCCCCAGAATATCCTTTGGAAACCATGTGCATCATGTTTGAAGTTAAGGTATGTGAATTTGTGCTTCCAGCTACTGGGATGTGACAGACTATTAAACGTTATGTAGTAAACAAGGAATCTAGCTAGAAAATGGTTTGGTTTAATCCATGCTCTGTCACTAACTGGCTAGAAGACCGTGGAATACTTACCTAATTATCCAGGTGTCTACACCTACAAAGCAAAGGGTTGGTCTCCATAGTGTCTCTGGGAGAAGTTCAGCTGCTGATTCTGTGACCTTGCCTCTGAGAAGGTCTGAAGATTCACCGTTCAAGGAACTGCTAGCGGATTTTTACCAGACCCAAGATGATTGAGAATCCAAACTAAGCACTTGTATCTCATTTTTGAAATTGTTTCTTGAATAACAAATAATAAATATTGATCTGATGAATAGCAATTCATAATGAAAGGGCATACACAAGAGGAACTGGTAAGATATCAAAGAATCAACTCAAGAGAATTGTCCAGAGTTGAAGAACAAAGTCTCCAGATTGAAAATACCTTCTAAGTGCCAAATAAATACATGAAAAAGTCCCATTCTTAGACAAGTTTTTGTGTAATTTTAGAAACAAATAAATAAAAACAAAGTCCTAATAGTGTCCAGAGAGAACTAGATATGTCATCTACAGAGGAATGATCATATTGGCACCAAACACTTTATCAATAACACTGGTGCTAGACAGTCATGGAGTAGAGCTTTCAGAAATCTGACAGAAATAGATTTTGGACCAAACTTCTTTCTCTAGCCAAACTTTCAGTCAAATGTTTGGAATAAGCACATTTTCCGACATACAACTTTTCAGAAATATTATTTTCCACACACTCTTTGTTCCAGCAAAACAAAATAGTAATCCAATAAAGACAAAGACAAGATCCAGGAAATGAGGGTTTCTGCCCAAGAATGTATCTCAGGATGACCACCTCAAAGCTGTCCTAAAAAAATGATGTATACAGATGACAGGTGGGAGACAAAGTGTTTCAGAGAAAGGCAGTAAAACAAACAAATAGTCCATAGAATTCCTGATAAAATAAACAGTTTAAATATAATGTTAGGATAAAGGCACATAGTGGGAAGAAAAGGAAATTAGAAACTCCTGATAAATGAAAAAAAACTGCAAATGAATAAACTATTTGGTTTTCAAATAAACTGTATTTATGTAGCTTATTGATTCAATTCAAAATAGTGATGTAGCCATTCTAGAAGGTTGGTGTATTAAGAGACAAAGGAGTAAAAAATAATTGCTAAAATTGAAACAATTGAAAAATACCAGTAGAGGATAGTATTTAGGAATATGAAAAGAACAACAAAAAGAATCAGCTAAGAATCAAAAGGCACAAACTTCCACTTATAAAATAGAGAATGTGATGGACAGCATTGTGACTATAGTTAATAATAGTGTATTGCATATTTGAGAGTTGCTAATCTTAAAAGTTCTCATCACAAGAAAAATAAATTTGTCATATGTATGGTGACAGACTTAAACTAGACTTACAGTGATAATCAACTCACAATATGCAAATCGTCCCTTATGATGGGGTTATATCCTGACTAACCTATAAAAGTTGAAAATATCATAAACTGAAAATGCATTTAATACACCTAACCTACCAAACATCACAGACTTGCAACTTAGCCTCCTTTAAACATGCTCAAAACATCTAGATTAGTCTACAGTTGGGCAAAATCATCTAACACAAAGCCTATTTGATAATAAACTGTTGACTATCTCATGTAACTTACTGAATACTGTACTGAAAGTGAAAAACAGAATGGTTGTACATGTATATATTGTTTAACCTTGTGATCTCCTGGATGACTGGGAGCCGCCCCATCAGGAAAGAGTATCCTACTGCATATTGCTAGCCTGGGAAAAGATCAAAATTGAAGGTACAGTTTCTACTGAATTCGTATTGCTTTCATACCACCATAAAGTCAAAAAAATGTTAAGTCAAACCATCGTGAGTCAGGAACAATCTGTATACAAATATTGAGTCATTATTCTCTACACCTGAAACTAATATAATATTATATGTCAATTATATTTCAATTAAAAGAATTTTTAACAAGCTAAAAGAATTAAAAACTGTTTCCTCTAGATAGCCACGCTGGATTATGGAGAGGAACATGTACCCTTTCATGAAACTTTACTATATTATGTGGTCCTTTATAGCATACTGTGATTTAAAAAAATATTTTAATGTTTTTCAACTTGTAACAATGATATTAGGAAATATTTTTAAATATTTTTGATGTGTAAAAGCAGAATACACATTTCTCTGTACAGTAAGATCTGAATTTAGTAAAATAAATAAAATCAATACTGATATATAAAAATATGTCAGGCATTTGTTTTATTTATTAAAATTTACTGAGTGTATGTATTACAGGTATTTTACTAAATTGGATATATATATACACACACACATTGAAGACAGAAATAAGAAGAATTTGGGAAGCAAACGTCATGTGGAATGAACTTCTGATGAGGCTTTAGTCTTTCATGTTTAGGCAGAGTTTTGACATTGGTGGTTTGTAGAGTTTATACTAAGCCAAGTAGGTTTTTACTTTGCAAAGTTAGCTTTTAATTGCTGACACTTAGCTAAAAGTCCTTAAGCATTAGTCACTAGGTATTTTTTACTTTGCCAGGTGGCTGCAACTTGTGGTCTGACCCTAAAAGACTCTCGCTCTAAGAAATGGAGCCAAAGGCTTGGGCCTTTAGCCAACACAGATGGACTGAGAGTGCAGATTGTTGCAGTTTGACCTTGAACTTGTAGTGCAAGGCAAAGGCTTCAGCAAAGCAGTGTCCTTGGCAGGTGCTAGGGTCTCAGATTACAGGCTGCTGTAGTTTATTATAATGCAGGCACAGCTTGGCTTCTTATCCTTGGCTAGGCTAAAGTTGGATTATAATCTGCCTGTACATGGCAAGACAGCAAATTTACACATGAGCTACAGAACACTAGGAAGCTTCTAGCTTTAAACTGTTAAAACATCTTGTGGCTAAGGCTTAAGGTCTTTTGCTTAGGTGGCAGTAAGTGGCACTCCATTCTGCATACAGATCACAGGTTGAAACTGTGGAGCATTTGACCTTAAATTATGTGTCTGATCCAAAGGCTCAATCACAGAAAATGAAAATAATAGATAAGAATGTTTGGGCAAGTTTCAAACTATTCAGCTATTCAGCTATTATTATAGCTGGGCATGTGGGTATCTCAGTTCCCAGGGAATTTATGGGATGGAACAGAAGGAGGTTGTCTAGACTTTAGAGGACCACGTGGCTGAGGCACCAGTCCTCATTAGGACCTCAGGGAGTCCTGCTTCAAGAGCCTCAGTAGCAGCTTCAGTTCAGAAATTCTGATGGTGGGGCACCTCAGTTGTTTAAGCCTCTGACTTCAGATCAGGTCACGAGCTTGCGGTTCTCGAGTTCAAGCCCAGCATTGGGCTCTCTGCTGTCAGCACGGAGCCTGGCCTAGGGTCCTCTGTACCCCCTCTCTCTGTCCTTCCCCCACTTGTGCACGTGCATTCTCTATCTCTTTCTCTCAAAACTAAATGAACATGAAGAAAGAAAGAAAGAAAGAAAGAAAGAAAGAAAGAAAGAAAGAAAGAAAGAAAAGAGGGGACCTGGTTGGTTCAGTTGGTTAAGCGTTAGACTTCTACTCAGGTCATGATCTCATGGTTTGTGAGTTCGAGTCCCATGCTGGGCTCTGTGCTGACAGCTCAGAGCCTGCAGCCTGCTTCATATTCTGTGTCTCCCTCTCTCTCTTTCCCTCCACTGCTCACACACACACACACACACACACACACATACTCTCTCTCTCTCTGTCAAAAATAAATAAACATTAAAAAATTTAAAAAAAAAAAAAGAAGAAATTCTGATGGTGTTTTTTTCACCTGAAATGAGTACAGCTTTAAGGTGAAATCCTTTTCTAGAAGGCAGGGTGTTTTTAGGCTGAATTCTTCCCAAGAGGCAAAGTAAGAGTGCTGCTATTACACAGGCACAAAATACCTCACAGAATAGTAGGAGTCAGCACTAACAATAGAGCTCATCCTCAAGAAGCTATGAGGTTTTGAATAGACTGGGGAAGAAGGAAAGAAAGAAGAAAGAAAGAGAAAGAAAGAAAGAAAGATCTCAAGTAACACATGGTTTGACAGGAGGGGCTGCTGCCATTGCAAATGAAGATGATAGTGTCTTGTCAAGACCACCCCTTGACGGGGCAGGTGCCTGGGTGCCTCAGTGGGTTAAGCGTCTGACTTCAGCTCAGGTCATGATCTCAAGGGTTCGTGAGTTCAAGCCCCATGTTGGCCTCTGTGCTGACAGCTCAGAGCCTGGAGCCTGCTTTAGATTCTATGTCTCCCTCTCTCTCTGCCCCTCCCTCACTCGTGCTCTCTCAATGTCTCAAAAATACATAAACACTTAAAGAAAAAAAAAAAAAAAGACCACCCTCCTGAGGAGACAGAAGGCTTCTGGATTGACTCTACCCCCTCAGATAGGGTAAATTCATAGTAACAGAATTAGTCATTTGCTGGGAGGCTCCTACCCATTAAATGCATGGGTTGTACAGCCAGAAGTAAACTGGCTGACAAATGAGCCAAACTGAAGCTGAGATGGAGGTCACCATTTACCTGCCCTCTTCCTCAGACGGCAGTGGGATGGCCTTTGACAACACTGCATTCTGGGTTTAGGGAATAGGATTTTCACCATAGATCATTGATAGGTGTGGGGTCAGGGTTACTTTTGAGTCCTATTTTGAAGAGTCTTATTGGAGTGAAAATGAGGAGTGTTGACATTGAATTAAGAATTTTTAAGGCCCTGAAAGATTCACACCCTTCCCAGGCTGAAGTTGCTGAAAAAAACCCTAACTCTACCCAGATGTGGTAAACTCCTCTGACAGAACTGTGCAGAACTACAGACGAGGAAAGATAACTTTTGGGCTTTAATTTATTTTCAAAAGTCAAAGGAATCTGATTGTTGCAATTTTATGAATAAAAGCTCTTTGTGCATTTTGTGATTGGAGTATTATAGTGTGGCCATCTAATCTCATAGGACAACATGACTGGACATAATTTGTTTCAAAAATTAATAATGGCTAATTTCTTGAGAATTCACTTGGTACTAGGTAGAATCTTCACATTATATATTTTTATAATTGCATATATGTTACAAAATAGCATATGTAATGTCACTACATATATATTACATAATAATTAAATATCTATGTAAATTTGTAAAGTCTAAACTTGCCTCGTACTTTTCTCCTCTTTGAGAGCCAGCCCACCTACAGAGAGCGTAAATTCTACTCTGCTCCTCCAGGACCAAACCATCCCCTAGTGGAGTTTGGCCTCACCAGGCCAGAATTGCTGGTGGTTGGGTAAGTGCTTAAATTTGGACTTCAGTTAGCTTACCCTTTGGTTTCTTACACAAAACTATGTTCTCCAACTTAGTCTCTATCAATAATAAAAGCATTATTTTCAGCTTCATCTTCTTATTTCTCAATTTATTTGGAATTTTGGCATCTTCTGGGGCGCCTGGGCGGCTCTGTCAGTTGGGTGTCCAACTTCGGCTCAGGTCATGATCTCACAGTCCATGAGTTGGGCCCCGCATCAGGTTCTGTGCTGACAGCTCAGAGCTTGGAGCCTACTTCAGATTCTGTGTCTCCCTCTCTTTCTGCCCCTCCCCTGCTCATGCTCTGTCTCTCTCTGTCTCAAAAATAAATTTAAAAAAAAAATTAAAAAAAATTAAAAAAAAGAATTTCGACATCTTCTCAGATATTACAGTAGTGTATATGTATGGATGATACATTAATATTTATGTATATATATATAAATAAGTGAACATATATACATATATATAATACACAAACAAATGTGCATTCAAATATACTACACATATGAACATATATGTACATATATGCACATATATCAATGTGTGGCATCTCTATAGGATATAAGTGTAATATAATCTATTTTCATTACTATATATAACACATAATGCATACTCACACACATATACACCTCTTCATACATGTATAAATATATTTGTTTTGTCTAGATTGTGGAATTACTAGTGATATCTTTTTTAAGTTTATTTACTTATTTTTGAGACACACAGAGCCAACATGAGTGGGGTAGTGGCAAAGAGAGGAAGAGACAGAGAATCCCAAGCAGGCTCCTCACTGTCAGCTTGGAGCCCAATGTGGGGCTTGAACTCACAAAACCATGAGATCATGACCTGAGCCGAAACCAAGAGTTGGACACTTAACTGACTGAACCACCCAGGCACCCCACTAGTGATATTTTATTTACTTTCTTTACATATTTCTATATTTCTGACTTTTTCTATGTTTACTCATTAATCAGAAAAAAAGGGTTTAAATATAACTAAGATCAGTTGTCACCAAGACTGTGTCCTGTGTCTTCCTTCTTTCTGTAAATGTTACCCTTTTTCTTCTCACAGAATGTCTTCATAATGGTATTGGGACTATACCATTAATAAAACTAATTTAAGCAAAGGAAACCATTAATAAAATGAAAAGACAACATACTGAATGGGAAAAGATATTTCCAAATGATATGTCCAATAAGGGTTTAATATCCAAAATATATAAAGAACTTATACAACTCAATACCAAAAAAAAAAAATCCAATTAAAAAATGGGCAGAAGACTTGAATAGACATTTCTGTAAAGAAGACATCCAGATGGCCAACAGACACATGAAAAGATGTTCAACATCACTCATCATCAGGGAAATGCAAATCAAAACCACAATGAGTTATTGCCTCACGTTAGTCAGAATGGCTAGTATCAAAAATACAAGAAACAAGTGTTGGCAAGGATTTGGAGCAAAAGAGACCCTCATGCACTGTTGATAGGAATTTAAATTGTTACAACCACTGTGGAAAACAGTATTGATATTCCTTAAAAAATTAAAAACAGAAATACCATATGATCCAGTAATTCCACTACTAGGTACTTACCCCAAATAAATGAAAACACAAATTCAAATAAACCCTTCTGTTTATTGCAGCATTATGTACAGTAGCCAAGATATTGAAGCCACCCAAGTATTCATCAATAAATGAATGGATAAAAAAGATAAGGTATATACATATGGAATATTACTTGGCCATAAAAAAGAATGAGATCTTGTCAGGTGTGACATCATAGATGGACCTACAGGATATTATACTAAGTGAAATAAGTCAGACCAAGAAAGACAAATACCATATAATTTCACTTACATGTGACTATAAAAAACAAAACAAATGAACAACAACAAAAAAAAACGGAAACAGACTCATAAATACACAGAATACACTGGTAGTTGTACGGGGGAATGGGAAAAATGTTTAAGAAGTACAAACTTCTAGTTATAAAATAAATACATCATGGAGATGAAAAGGGCAGCATAGGGAATACAGTCAATAATACTGTAGTAACACTGTATGGTGACCCATTGTAGCTACACTTGTGTGGTGAGCATTGAGTAGTGTATAGAATTGTGGAATCAATATGTTGTATGCCTGAAACTAATGTAACTGTGTGCCAACTATACTTGAGCTAAGAAAAAAAAAAACTAATGAGAACTTGTTTCTATGTATTCCATTTCATTTGACTTATATTTTTACTCTTTGGTAACCCCCTTTACAGTGTGACCTACCTAAGAGGAAGAGCTGTGTTATCTTAGTTCAAGTTTTTATTATGTGCACAAGGCACTGTGACTTGCATACAGTGAGCACTCATTAAATATTTGTTGATACTAAGATTCTGCCATATGAAAACTTTCTGGGCAACTGGGTTGAACTCCAATGAAATAGTTGCAGAAAATAGTAGGAATAACAACACTCCCAGATACATGCACTGAGGCAATTCCACACAACAGTCATGCAATAGTTCAATAAGCTTGTTGCAAACGCCTTGAAAATAAAACTGTATTCCATGTAGCAGCAGATTTAGATCAGACTCTGGTACACAAGATCTGATTTAAGGCAAAAGAATGAAAGTGTGTTTGAAATCAAGCCTAGGCAAAGTGATTATGGAAACGTAGTGAAATGTGCTTAATATTTCCTCAGAGGCCATAACAACTCCTCTGCCAAATCAACGAATCCTGTTATCCTGTCTCTTGAGGGACTAGATGATTGAGTAACAGGCTACAGATGTGAAATCTTTAAGCTTGTTTTCTGTTTGAGGGACCTGTCAGGCACTGCGTAATGTGATGCGCTCCCCTGGTCTCTGTAAGATCCTCAGAGAAGCCAACCCCAAGGAGAACACTGCAATCACCTGCAAGCTGTAAGATTGGCTGATCCCTGATTCTCACCACAGACCCCCTCCCTGGCTTCTGATTTCATTGACCTAGTGTGGAGCCTGAGCCTTCAGAGTTTTAACAACTCTCCAGGTGACTCTAATACGCAGTCCAAAGTGAGGAGCGCTCCGTAAGCATCTCTTGGAAGTTTAATGCATTTTTTTCTATCTATAGATTGTCCTAAACAGATACACCTACTCTCCTCGGACTCAAGTGAAATCACCCAGGTTGGATCATGGTTGGCCTGGAATTGTAAAGAGAACTCCTTTTTCACCTTAGGGCTTCATTTCCAGCTTAATGGTGCTTTCCAAAACATGATTCTCCCTCTCAAGAAAAACATGCCTTTACTGCATAGAGTGTTAACCTGTTCTATGGAGGCAAAAGAGTTGGGGATGAATAGTGTGCTAATGAAAAAATAGGGAAAAAATGTAAATAAATACTGTTGAGTGTGGAGACTGTTTTTCCTATCTCCTATTCAACAATTTCACAGATTCTCATCTGTGACAACTGGATTTTAGAATCCCTTGTTTGAGAAAAAGCATGATATAAAAGGTATTACAAATTTTAGAAGTTGTAAAAAAGCATGAACGTCTTTATTAATCCAAGTAAGATCTACATTTGTGGGGGGAGAAGCAAATGTGTGCAAGTCTCATTCTAATTATTTAGCTTTCAGAAAGTATTCAGCACATGTGAGGATTCACGGACTCTTCGCAATGATTCTGTGTTTCCTTCTGGGTTCATTCATCAAAGACCGGAATTACTATTATCTGGCCTCTGTACATGGCAATATCTAGATTTGTCCACCTCACCGTGTCTAAGACATTTATTGCCGTATTACCTGGCCCATGGTGGTCCCAAAGTCTGGAAGGTCATCCTTATCCCTGCTGCCAGATCCCAGAGCTATTTGGTCATTATGGCCTTTTTTTTTTTTTTTTTTTAAACACTACTGAAGAAGCTTTCGCTGATCAGTTTTTATTCTTGGCCTGGGAGCAGTAAAAGTGATACTCAAGCCGTAAGTAGTTGGTCCTTAACTATCTTTCCTAACTACAAACCGTGTCAGTAACATTACATTTCCTGTTGGCCATTGGGGAGTGAGAGAACTATCAGAGCAGTCATTTATATGATGAAATATAACTATCTTGTTGAGCAAAATACAGCAATGGGAAGTTAAATAAACCTTCAGTGTGTTAAATACACCTACAGCTTGAAGGAGGTTTGCTTGTTAACGTGAAAAGCTGATCAAATCTGTGACACTGATGAAAATCAAGGGCAAAATTGCCATATGAAAGGTTTGAGAGCAAAGACAGCACCGTTTCTTTAAATGTTATTAATCATGGCATATGTAAAATAGAAATTGTCTTGGTTCCATCTTCATAAGCTATGGGTATCCTCATAATACCTCTTATTCTTATCTTTCTTTCTCTACAAAGTGTGTACTTTCTGTTGTTAGGAAATGTACAATTTGCATTTGGATCAATGCCTAATTACACATAACTCTTACTTTCATGTAACTTTTTTAAAGCTTACAATCTAGGGAATAACTATACACCACATCTCAATTTTTTAAATAACTCCAGTAACTCATCTCTACCCATGCAGTTCCAGTGACCGCCTAGTTAAAAATTACATTCTTATTAGCCCTAGGAAAACCCCATTTCACTAGCAAAATTGTTCTGACTATTTTATCTTCCACACAATACGGTACCACTAAGGTATATTCCCCCATTCAAACCTAAATGGAACCTTGGATTCTCCCATTTTCCTCACTCCCTTGGACTTTCTGAAGTGTATTTATGCTACGGAGATTAAGTGCACTGGAGTTATAAAACTGATCTGAGGTGGTAAGAATTTTGAAATAGTCAAAAGCCCTTTTTGCTCATTATTTGTGTTTGTTACACCCTGTTTGCACTTGATGAGAAATGCAGAAATAAAAATTATGAGCCCCAGATCTTGGGTGTTGCCTAGATAAAATTATAAATAAAACCATAGGCACAAGTTTCAAAGGTATTAATTAGAAACTTTAAGTGAAGGAATTGTCACAAGTGATTTTGAGAGTGTAAAGCACTGAATTAGCCATCATTCTACTTAAAAAGAAAATGGAGACAATAAGAAAATATTTACATACTTTTATGTAAAAAAATTCAGTTACATCTATGTTTATTCATGGCCAGTTTTTGTCAAGTCTGTTTACTGTTAGAGGGGAATTTTTTCCTCCCTTCTAGCTGTCCTTCCGTGGGGACTGAGTAAATTGGAAGAACACCTGGACTCTCTTTGCCTTTTTATTGACCTAACCCTGGGTGAGGTAAGGGACTTATCTGACTGGTAACTTGAGAAGAACTGCTCTTTGTTCCTCTTGAAGCAAACCTGCCCACAAGTTCTCTTCTGTTTTCTGTGCCATGAAACTTACCCAGAAGTCCCCTCCAGATGGAGACAGTTACTCTGGTCTAGTTGCCTGTGATGGGATGGATAATTCTGATTATTTAGCTGTTAAGTATCATGAAACTCATTTGGCTCCCATGCACCCTCCCTTTATTAATAGTGAAGGTGATATGCTGGCCTCATTTGTTGCTTTCCTCCCCCCCACCCCCCGATTTATTCAAAACACATATGGAGACAAGGAATAAAAAACACCAGGATTTTTTCTGAATAGTAAAGAATTTAGCTTTACTTGTAAGCTTGCTTTTATCTTTTCAAAGAACTTTTGGCCTGCTACCCATTAATCTACTTCTGTGTGACAAACCACTACAAAATTTGGTGGCTAAAATGATTTATTATTTCTCATGATTCTTTGCATTGACTGGTCTTGGGCAGTTCTTAGCTAGCATTTCTCCTATGGCTGCAGTCAAAGGGTGGCTGGGGCTGGATTCAGTTGATGGTGTTTGGGACTAGATGTCTAAAATGACTCATAAGTCTCGAACCTCAGCTGAAATATCAACATTAGGTCTCTTTCTCCGTGCAGTCTTTCTGCATGGCCAGCTGGGGCTTCCTCACACAAGAGGGAATGGGAGTTTCCTGGTAGTTGGGCTTCTTTTTTGAGGATGGCTTCTCCCAGCATTTGTGTTTCAAGAGAGCAAGACAGATGGTGTCAAGCTTCTTGTGATGTAGGCTTAGAAGTCATGAAGCATCATTTCCACTCCATTCTACAGAGTATGCAGGACCAGTCTTGATCCGGTATAGGAGGGATTAGCAAGGACACCAATTCCTGAAGACTGGATACACTGGGTATGAGGGGTTGGCCACAACCTATCATATCAAAAACATGAATATACGTTATAGAAAACTATATTTATTAGGATGAATATTAGAAATAGCTGTATTTGTTTACTTAAAGTTGTAATTACTTATAGAAAGCTACAATCTCAACAATCTTACAATATTAAATGCTAAAAAAATAATTAAATGCTGATCATGATTTCATTCAATGTAATACAATTTATCCATTAAGTTTAAAAGATTATAATTTTTTTTCCATTTTGAGAACCAAATGAAAGAAATTCTCCCTTAATATGCTTTTTTTAAAACAATTTTGCAAGTTGGATTTTAGAGCACAGCATCAAATCTATTTCTTCCACAGCAGGAAAACCTTAAAAATGTGAAATGCTTACATGACCACAAGGAGGTGATAATAAGGTTGTAACTCTCTAGAGTCAGGTATGTGGGAAAAGGAATCCAGAGGAGAGTGTGCGATAGAATCTTGAAAGACTAGATGGTGTTCCCAAAGCCTGTTTTGGGTAAGAAAAGAGCACACAGTTCTAGTCTAATCTTAACACTAGAAGTCATCCAATTCCAGGTTGCATGGAACAGATTTCCAAAGCACAGCTCAATTTCTGGGAAGGACTGAGAGAAAAGGCACAATCCCATAGAGCAACCGATTTAAGACCAGTAAACAGGGACAAAGCAGGGAGTAGGTTTTCAGTACTGGAATTTATTGCAAGAGTATGCATGTCATGATCTTATAGAAAGCACCTAATAAAAGCGACTGTAATATATAAAGCACTAAATATTAGTGGTTTTTCATAAAGGAACTTAATTTTTCACTTAACTTTTAGATGGATGTTTCTGATTGATGAGTGTCTCTCCTTCACGCAGTGATTCAGAAACCCATACTCTTTCCATCTTAAGACTGTCAGTTTTATCATGAGGATTTCAAGGTTGTCATGCCCCTCTGAACACAGCAGCTAAGAGAGGGAGAGTTGAATGAAGGGATTATGAATAAGATATTTTCATATACCAGGGATGGAAGTGACACACATAACTTCAATCACACTCCTCTGGCCAGAACCCAGTAGCATGACCGAAACTAACTAGGAAATGGAACATTAGCCATGACAGAGACGATGGGGAATGTGATCTAGCTGTGTGCCAGGAGGAGGAAAACAGGGCTATGGTGAGTGGTTTGCTGGTCTTTGCCACACTCAGGAATTGGAATTTGAGAAAGAATTAGAGAGGCTTGGTACTGACTGTAAAGAGCCCTTGATTTGGGTATTCTTATGTTTTCTCTTGCTCTTTGGCAGAAGAGTCCCAGAATCTTGGGAAGGGCTAAATGAACAAGGAGGCGTAGTGACCCAGTCTTATAGCTTTAAAAGATAAAAGATTGCCATGAAGGGACATTGCATCTACAAGATCTAATTTTGACCAATACTGATTCTACTACTCAAAAGAATCGGAATGACAGATGACCTAGAGAGCCTAGAGACGGATCAAGCAAGCATTGCTAAAGAAGTATGTAATAATGAATATGGGCTCAAAATATTGGCAACAACAAAAGAAATAGCTGCTCATAGAGACAATGCCATGTTCATAAGAAAATTGAAATCTGGAGTGCTGTCTCTCTTAAGGACATTATGAAGAAATTTTTTTCCAAAACCTAAAAAGTTTCCACTTCAGTAATGTTCTTAGTGAAGACACACAATGCTGGTTGACTTACGAGCATTTATTTCATTTTGACCACCCAGGTCTGCCTTGATTTTGCTACCAGCAAAATAAAAAGTCATTACTGAAATAAGACTTAATCGTTCATTTCATTCCATCAGCCTTAAGACTTAAATAACAAATTTCTCAGGGCGTCCACGTGGCTCAGTAGATAAAGCATCTCACTCTTGATTTTGGCTCAGGTCATGATCTCACAGTTCGTGAACTGGAGCCCTGCATTGGGCTCTGCACTGAGGGCGTGGATCCTGCTTGGGATTCTCTCTCCCTCTCTCTCTCTGCCCCCCTCCTCTCAAAATAAATAAACTTTAAAATATATATACCAAATTTTTCTGTAACCTTCCCTTTTCTATTTTAAGCATTTAGGCATTTTTATTTTTGTTCTATATTTACTGTATTCCTTGGTTTTAAGGCATTGAAAAATGTCTACATTTTCCATGTTCTGTCATTTGCTTTGGTAAAATAAACTTCCTATGACTTGGGCTGATCCCTGCTTACAGGAAGCACAGTGGAACCACAGGCAGTGTTACAACCGGATTTTCAAAGTGGCTTTAGCCTGACTAAGCAGCATCCACACATCTCAGAGCAAAGTGTGAGAACCCACTTCGGCAACCTCTTAATAAGGCAGTCATCAACCTGTGAACCCCACAATGAAGTAACAATATAGAGAGGACATATTCCTTTTGAGACATCCAAAATGACAGCTGGTGATTTTCTTAACCAGTGTTCATCTAATTCATTTCCTAAGCAGTGTGGCTTTGCAGCAATTCATGAGGGAGGAAATGGTTGCTTAATTGCCCAGAAGAATTTCCTGGAGATGCTTCAGTAGTAACAACTTGTCTTCCTCTGCCCAGGATCCATGAATAACAAAACAATTGAAACCAAAAGTCAGACTGAAAATATTACAGCGGCATCTCTAGTCAAAATAAAGCACGACATTGAATAATTATTTGAATTAATCACACCTCGCCCCCCGTCCATGAAATACCCATAATTTTCATAGCTCAGTTTGAAGCTCTCTAGTACTTGAAAATAAAATGTAATTTAATAATTTTCTTCACTTTATGTGTGAACACATTCAGCCAAAGGAATACGACGCCAAGAAATGTCCCACCTGCTCTACTCAGGTATCTCCCATCACAATCTGTGTATCCTTTTCCTTAGAGGCAACTTTCTGCCCTGAAAAGATTTCTGGATTAGGGGTTAGACTACTTGGGTTCACAATGTCCTTCTGTCCCTAGCTATCACTTTGTTTACGGAAAAGTCACTCCCTTTCTCTGATTCTCAACTATAAAGTGAGGATGCTGGGGTAGCCTGGACTTCTAAGTAAATCTATGATTCTGTAATTCTGTATTTTATTTTCCAGTGAATGAAAAAAGCTCGTAAGTGTGAGGTTCAATGAAGCATCTAGCATGTAGGTGTCCATTTTAAAACCTGGGTTGTTGACCTTAAATTCCCTTTGGTTGAGTCTGTCCAAAATTCATTGCAAACTCTATTTCTTTTTAATTATCATCATATAACAATGGTAGACTTTTCTAAAATCTGTTATCTGCTTTTGCAGAAACTTTTCCTCTCTGCATAGAGTTAACTGGGTAATGTTGACTCAGCAAGTGAGTTTTACCATAATTCAGTTAATGCTTATATATGTGTGTGTGTGTGTGTGTGTGTGTGTATAATTAAAGTATTTAATAAAGTAAGGTAAAGATTTAGAAAAGATCATGCAATATTCAATTTTACCAACTGCTTTAGCATTCTATCATGTAGGCAAGCTGTCTGGTGATCAAGTATGATTAGAAAATGTGCTCCCTTTTGCCAATTATGTCTTCAGACTAAGTCTTCAGTCTATTTTCTCCCCCCCAGAGGCTGCTCCCACCAGTTCTATCAGTGTATATTCACACTCTTCTTTCAGAGAAATCCAGAATTGGTCTCCTTGAGCATATTCTTAAGGATGGTGGCCGGAAGAAATGACACATACATATCGAGACAGAAATGAGTGAGGTATGAATTTGAATTGAAACAAGAAAAAAATGAATTTTTAGAGCGCATAGCAACATTTTAATTTATTCCAGAGTGAATCATCTTATTTTACCAAGGCATGGTGTGGCTTTTAATAAATGTAGTAACCCTCTCAAAATGAATAGATCACCTGCCACTTTTCCTGTGATTTAGAATGAGGAAGATGAGCTGGCTCATGATAAATGCATGTTTAACAGTAAGTGACAACAGTGTTATCTCACTGTGTGCGAATGAGGTCACCTTTCAGATGTACCACAGTCAGGAGCTTCATTCCACATATCAACGCAATATTGGCTTCTTGGTAAAGAAAGTTAAGCTAAGAGAATTTTTCTGCAATTTCAAAGGTATAAAGTGATGATGGTAATAGCAGCACATTTAATAGAAATTATGTTTGAAGCCCAGAAACCTGACTTTCCTCAGGAAGTAATGGCTCCTGAGTTCCCAGCATTGTAGTAGATGTTTTATATATATTATTTCTAATCTTCACAAAAATGTTCAAGCTATAAATTAATCCCACTTTATAGTTGCTGGAACTGGCACTTAGAATGTTTAAATTTCTTCAATGTCCCATAGGTAGTAAATGATTGAACCACGATTTATATCCAGAACTTCCCAACTCCAAAATCTTTCACTTCCTCAGGTCACTTCTCCACCTGTATTGCCTCTAAAGGTAGCCACCAGGCATAGGTGGCTTGTGGGTATTTTAAATGTGACTTGTCCAAAGTGAAATTTTAAAAACTTAGCACTAAAATAATGTAAAATATCTCACTAACAGTGCTTTGTCTGAATTTTTGTGTGCCTCCAAAATAAACATGTTGAAATCTTAAGGCCCAGTGTGATGGTATTTGAAGGGTAGAGCCCTCAGGAGTAGGATTAGTGTCCTTATTAAAGAGACCCCACAGAACTTTCATGCCCCTTCCATTAAGAGAAGATACAAGAAGTTTGCAACTCAGAAGAAGGCCTTTGCCAACCTGATCTCAGACTTCTAGCCTTTAGAACTATGAGAAATAAGTGTCTATTGTTTATAAGCCAATCTGTGGTATTTTGTTGCAGCAGCCCAGAAAAAAAAGATAAATCATTTTCTGTTGATTAACTGTTAAAATAATAATATTTTGGGCATTTAGGTTAAATAAAATATATGACTAAAATTCATTCCATATTGTTTTAATGTAGTTACTAGAAAATCGAAAATTACATAATGGCATTTGTAGCTCACATTATATTATCATGAACAGCATTGCTCTATACAACATTACCTTTTATAAAGATCCATAACACAGATCATATCTTTACCACTATAATCTCACAAGTTTGGGGGAAAGCCTAAAATAGTGCTTAGAAATATTTATTGAAATTAGAAATTTCTTCCTAATAACATCTGTTAATAACAGACTCTTAATTAACTCAAGGAATTCAAATTAGCTTAGTAAGTGTAGTCATTACTCTTTAAATTATCTTAAGGCAAGGATCTAGAACTATTACCCATTAAAGTTCATTTCTAAATAATCTGATCCACACTGGTAAACTAAATACCATTTAAAAAAAACGATATATCTCTGTTCCCTGAAGACTTACTGTAAAAAATAATCATAAAATAGAAAAGGAATGAAAAAGGTTAATGCCACCTGATAGAGAAATTGCCCAAGATCCATGGGAACTTCAACTCAATGAATCTGTAGCAAATGTACTGTTGGCTTTGAGGCCAATGTTACTAGATTCTTCTTAAAGTAGTATCCATGAAAAAATTCAGTCCCAAACATAACATGAGTAATCTTGACTTGAATAGGAATGAATCTGAAAAATGGTCATATTTGAAGCAATGTCACAGAAATCTTTACCAACATATCTCACCTTCCTACCTTCTCCTAATACTGTGAAGGGAAACACCTTTCACATGCTATAAGATTAAACCAGACTTCTTAATCAGACTTCTTTCCCCTAATAATAAGTTACATTTTTGCCAACCTGGGCAGTTGCTTTATCTGTGAGCTTAGGTTTCTAGACTCAGAGACAGACCCACGGCTTATGTTACTGCCTGGTTCCTCTGTTCACAATTATCTATCTGTTCATTTGGAATTATGTTTTGATAATCTACATTGTCCCTGGTACTATTGAACGTGCTTGGGACGTATCTGTAGAAAACAAAATAGTCTTCCCAATCCTCCTGGAATTTTAAGAGTTATATTGTAAGGACCTATTGGTATGGATTATAAACACCACGGAAGATTTCAAAATCCCAGGGCTACTAGAAAAATCAGAGTTTTAAAATAAGTGCATAATATCATCAATTAGCTGGGTTTATAGCTATTCAACTGATACTGAGCTAAGCTTTTTATATGTATTATCTCATATAATAATGGACGTTAAGTGATGAGTGCTGAGAAAAAGTCACAGAAAGATTTGGATTCATTTGAAATGGGTTTTCCCCCAAAATCTCAATCTGTCAAATTACACAAACTTGCATGAAATATAAAGTCGCAACCAGCATTGGGTTCTTAAGTGACAGACACCATGGCAAATCAGTGCCCTTAGGACAGAGAAATGGAGAAACTGGGGAAGAGAAGCATGTGGCCTGAAACACTATCCAGTAAAACCTTGGTTTGTGAGCACAATTCATTCCAGAAACATGCTTGTAATCCAAAGCACTTGTATATCAAAGTGAATTTCCCCGTAAGAAATAATGGAAATTCAGATGATTCATTTTACAACCTAAAACTATTCATATAAAAATGATGAGAATACTGTAATGTAATACAAAATAATAAAGAAAATACAAAATATGAAGAAAAAGAAACAAATTAACCTGCACTTAACTTTGAAAAACCTTCACGGCTGGTGTGAGGGAGACGAAGGGTTATCCTGTTGGACAAATTTCACTATCACTAAGGGAATCACTGCTATCGGCTCAATGGAGTCTTTTTCTTTTTGTGCAACTTTAACAAGGAAACTATCCAATGACACTTGCTTTTACCTCCTTTTGAGGATTTCATGGAAATGTGACATTGCACTGTCATCAAACAGATTCATCGCTCGCACTGCTATAGCCTCTTTCGGGTGGTGCTTTTCTACAAAATGTTGCACTGTTTCCCACATTTTACACATCTCCCCGATCTCATTTGAAGTGAGGGATCCCTCTGCCTTTTTCTCCTCCTCTTCCGCAGACGAGATCTCCTCCATAACCTCTTGCTGTTGCTCACAGTGCAGATCTATCAGTTTGTGGACAGTCACTGTGGCCTGAGACCAAGCATCCTGGCATAGAAGATGATCACCCACAATCCCACAGCGAAAGAGAGAGAGAAGACCCATTGGCTCAGCTATGGCCATGTGATGTTCAGCATCACATACTGCTCATATTGCAAGACATTGTTCGTTTATCAAGTCAAAATTTATTAGGAATGTTTGCTTGTCTTGCAGAACACTCGCAAAATGAGTTACTCATAATCCAAGGTTTTACTGTGTATACATTTTAAACCTCCCCTTCATTAGACCCATCTCAAAGTCATGTGTAACGTGCACATCATTGTCAGCAATCTGAAACATTAAAGGAAAGACATAGTTCTTGCTGTGTACTTGAGATCCCTAGGCTAGGGACACGATTGGATGAGCTACAGTCACAAGCTCTGGTATGATCTTGTCTTGCCACTGACTAGCTATGTAACCTCCAAGAGTGGCTCATACTTTCTGAGCCTCTGAGTTCTCACCAGAAGAATAAAGGTGTTGATGTGATCTCTAGAATTCTGTGCTGCTAATCCTGCACATAAGGGACTCGTAGCAAATGTTTCTTAAGTGTAACAAAGCATTTTTTCAGTCTCACTCTTTACTTCAATGAAATGATATGCTAGAGAATGAAAGATTTTAATATCTTATAGAAAAACATAGAATGGGGGTACCTGCATGGCTCAGTTGGTTAAGTGTTTGACTCAGTTTTGGCTCAGGTCATGATCTCACGGTTCCTATGATCAAGTCCCACAACAGGCTCTACCCTGACAGTGCAGAGCCTGCTTGGGATTCTCTCTCTCCCTCTCTCTCTGCCCCTCTCCCACCTGCACTCTGTCTTTCTCTCTGTCTCTCTGTCTCTCTCTCTCTGTCTCTGTCTCTCTCTCTCTCCCTGTCTCAAAATAAATAAACAGTAAAAAAAAAAAAAAAAAAAGAAAGAAAGAAAGAAAAAAAAACATGGAACTGGAGAGAAAGAGGGGTGCCTGGGTGGCTCAGTCAGTTGGGTGTCTGACTTCCAGTCAGGTCATGATTTCGTGGTTTGTGGGTTTGAGCCCTGCCTCGGGCTCTGTGCTGACAGCTCAGAGCCTGGAGCCTGCTTCAGGTTCTGTGTCTCCTTCTCTCTCTGCCCCTCCCCTGCTCATGCTCTGTCTCTCTCTCTCTCTCTCTCTCTCTGTCAAAAATAAATAAAACATTAAAAAAATTAAAAAAGAACAACATAGAACTGAAGAGAAAGAATACTTCTTCATTTAGCTTAAAGGAATCCAGCTTTGGAACAAGAGTGCTCTTGGTCACATTTTACAAAGCAGATAAATGTACACACTTTTATAGGACCCCTTTCATTAGCTTTATGGAAGAGCCCAAGGAAAGAAAACGTCTTTTTGCAATGTTAATTTAAATCCATATATATTATATAGATTAAATATTAAATATATACATGTATATAATCTCAGCTTTTCTGGGAAAGGTTAAAGGTAAGAAGATAGTACTTTTGTGACTCTGTTCAGTCTTTCTGACTCTTTTATTCTTTGTGTGAATGATAATAACTTTGTACCAGTTCCCTAGTCAAAGAGGCAACATGGAAGTGAAGAGAGAAACAATGTCTGTTGGCTTTTCTAAGATGCCATTGCGGTCCCTAGGATGTCAGAGGAGACATTGATTCACCTGAACATTTGCCACCTTAATCTGCGATTTCATCTTCATTTTGAAAAATTTTCATGGCACTGCTATTGGTAGATTCTTTTACAAAATTTGCTCCATGAACTTTTGAATGTGCAACCCATTGCTGTATCTTTAAGGAAAAGATTTGTGCCTGTTTGTTATCATTTATTGCCTGTGTTAACTTTAAATTTTCTTTGCAAAATAAATTTGCTGTCGTTATTTTTACCTCAGTACTTTGTTTTGTTTTGTGTTTCACTATTTACATATGTTTGAAAAAAATCTACATGGAATTTCAGTTGAAGCAGGAAAATGAGAGCTACTTAAAACTCTTAGCACAACATCCCTGTTACTTTGGCTGCCTATCAACTGTCACTGATATAAATGCCTGGTGGATATAGATAAGGAAATGCCAGGTGGAAGACGTACCAACCCCACAAATGCAACTATGTCAACAGTGATTGATGGCAGAGAGAGTTACTTAGTTCTGTTTTAAAAACATATTTACCATTTTTCTTAACATTAAAAACATTGATCTAAGGAGATAATTTGGAGGCTACAAAAACTTATTGCCAAATTGCTTTGTTGAAATTTTGAACAAATTAACATTGCCAGCAGCATTATATAAAAATGCTCTTTTAGAGCATTTTCTCCAACATTGGGAACTATCTTCTTTTACGTGCCAAATTAATAAGGTTGTGTGCTTTTAAATATGTATACTTTTGATTACTTGTGAACTTAAATGTTATTTAATGTTTACTTCTTTTAAGAATGTCTTACTCAGCTTTTTCTGATTTTTTTTTTGGAGGGGAGGGGATTCTTATTAGTTGGCATGAGTTTTTTTAGACTATTTTTGGTGGAGATCATATTCAGAAGCTAGTAAATCGTTCTCATTCTCAGAGATCCCTATTTCCTTATCATACCCCAGAGCTCCCAGTTAGATGTACCTGGAGGGTGCAAAACCAAATGTTTATTCCATGGACTTTGGAGAGAATTCTCATCTTCCCCCTCCGTATGAGAGCTAATCCAAGGGGGAGCTTGTTGCCATAGCATCCGAAGATATGACAAAGAGGATGGAAAAATCTTCCCTTCCTGGGCATGAGATATGTGGAAAAGAAGAGAAGGAAAAGTAATGAAGGAAGAAGTGAATCTTAACAAGTCTATCACTCACTCCAAACTCTCAGTGATTCACTTTCCAGGAGAGGAATACTTTTGTCTTTAGAACTATACAGATAGGGAACACATAGAATTAGGCTAGAAGTTTGCTCCTGTTACAGATATAATCTCTGTATCTGCATATCTCTTCATAAGAGACCATAAGCCCCTTATTCTACCTACGAATATTGCAACCTTCACAAGTCATTTTCTCTTTGTGCTCTCTGCTTTCTGTGATCTCACAGCATCAGAGGAGATGGAGTCCTCAGATTGGACTTGACTTCTCAGAATCCTCCCTGGTCTCACAAGTAGTGGTTCCTCTGTTTAGTCATCAGACCAGTGACTGTTGGGTGTGATCAGGTCCTTTTAGCAGTTTGAGCTAATACACTGGCACCTTTTGTGGGAGTTCCTGATTCTGGCCATTTGTCTCTGGTTTCTAAATCCTTTCCCACTGTGGCCTCTTCAAGTAAATCCAAGTAATTCTTTGTCTCTTCAACAGGTACATGGCCACCTCTGGGTTTCTTGCTTGACATGCACAGGCTGGTGAGAACCAAAACACTCCCAAGTCTCTCTCCTACTGTCTAATGACACTTCCAAGCCTTTACTCCAGTATAATGATGGAAGTAGCCACATGTAATTCTTTTCCTGGAGTGTTGCAGTTACTGGCCCCCTCTCAGTATATGGGGAGTCAAGCCACTCCCCACATAGTCTATTCCAAAACTTTTTGAATGTTTTAAAATCAGCACCCCAAGAAGTAGACTCAAGGGATGTGGGGATAGGGCAGGAGATAGTGATCAATAATTCAAAAGTCTGTCTGTCTACTTGTATCTTGTTTACCATCTTCACAATGCCTTGGGCCAGGAAAAGTGCACATATCCTTTCTCTTATAGAACATCTCCCTTTTGTCTTCTAAGATTTCAAGATTCATGGCTGAGCATTTAGGTGAGGTGCCACCAATTGGAAACAGAATTCAATAAAGGCAAAAATAACATCTCCATTACATAATGAAGGATAAAAACCATATCCATCACATTTATAACAAATATTATAATTTCCTTTCCATTTTCATCAATGTTATTCTAAACAAAAATGTTTTATTTTTAATCGGTTGCCTTCCTATACACCAACAATGAAGCGACAGAAAGAAAAATCAAGGAATCGATCCCATTTACAGTTGCACCAAAAACCATAAAATACCTAGGAATAAATCTAACCAAAGAGGTGAAAAGTCTATACACTGAATACTATAGAAAGCTGATGAAAGGAATTGAAGAAGACACAAAGAAATGGAAAAAGATTCCATGCTCCTGGATAGGAAGAACAAATATTGTTAAAATGTTGATACTACCCAAAGCAATCTACATATTCAATGGAATCCCTATCAAAGTAACACCAGCATTCTTCACAGAGCTAGAACAAATTATCCTAAAATTGTATGGAACCAGAAAAGACCCCAAATAGCCAAAGCAATCTTGAAAAAGAAAACCAAAGCTGGAGGCATCACAATCCCAGACTTCAAGCTATACTACAAAGCTGTAATCATCAAGACAGTATGGTACTGGCACAAGAACAGAAACTCAGATCAATGGAATAGAATAGAGAACCCAGAAATGGACCCACAAACGTATGGCCAACTAATCATTGACAAAGCAGGAAAGAATATCCAATGGAACAAAGACAGTGTCTTCAGCAAGTGGTGCTGGGAAAACTGGACAGCGACATGCAGAAGAATGAACCTGGACCACTTTCTTACACCATACACAAAAATAAATTCAAAATGGATGAAAGACCTCAATGTAAGACAGGAAGCCATCAAAATCCTTGAGAAGAAAGCAGGCAAAACGCTCTTTGATTTTGGCCACAGCAACTTCTTACTCAACACATCTTCAGAGGCAAGGGAAACAAAAGCAAAATAAAAAGTTTCATCAAAATATAAAGCTTCTGCACAGCGAAGGAAACCATCAGTAAAGCTAAAAGGCAACTGACGGAATGGGAGAAGATATTTGCAAATGACATATCAGATAAAGGGTTAGTATCCAAAATCTACAAAGAACTTATCAAACTCAACACCCAAAGAACAAATAATCCAGTGAAGAAATGGGCAAAAGACATGAATAGAGGGGCGCCTGGGTGGCACAGTCGGTTAAGCGTCCGACTTCAGCCAGTTCACGATCTCGCGGTCCGTGAGTTCGAGCCCCGCATCGGGCTCTGGGCTGATGGCTCGGAGCCTGGAGCCTGTTTCGATTCTGTGTCTCCCTCTCTCTCTGCCCCTCCCCCGTTCATGCTCTGTCTCTCTCTGTCCCAAAAATAAATAAACGTTGAAAAAAAAATTAAAAAAAAAAAAAGACATGAATAGACACTTCTCCAAAGAAGGCACCCAGATGGCCAACCAACACATGAAAAAATGCTCAACATCACTCATCATCAGGGAAATACAGATCAAAACCACAATGAGATACCACCTTACACCTGTCAGAATGGCTAACATTAACAATTCAGGCAACAACAGATGTTGGCGAAGATGTGGAAAAAGAGGATCTCTTTTGCACTGTTGGTGGGAATGCAAGCTAGAGTAGCCACTCTGGAAAACAGTATGGAGGTTCCTCAAAAAACTAAAAATAGAACTACCCTACGACCCAGCAATTGCACTACTAGGCATTTATCCAAGGGATATAGGTGCGCTGTTTTGAAGGGACATGTGCACTCCCATGTTTATAGCCACACTATCAACAATAGCCAAAGTATGGAAAGAGCCCAAATGTCCATCGATGGATGAATGGATAGAGAAAATGTGGTACATATATACAATGGAGTATTAGTTGGCAATCAAAAAGAATGAAATCTTGCCATTTGCAACTACATGGATGGAACTGGAGGGTATTATGCTAAGTGAAATTAGTCAGTCAGAGAAAGACAAAAATCATATTACTTCACTCATATGAGGACTTTAAGAGACAAAACAGATAAACATAAGGGAAGGGAAACAAAAATAATATAAAAACAGGGAGGGGGACAAAACAGAAGAGACTCATAAATATGGAGAACAAACTGAGGGTTGCTGGAGGGTTTGTGGGAGGGGGATGGGTTAAATGGGTAAGGGGCACTAAGGAATCTACCCCTGAAATCATTGCTTCACTATATGCTAATTTGGATGTAAATTTTAAAAAATAAAAAATAAAGTTAAAAAAATAATAAAGAAATAGAAAAATGAATGCTAGAAGCAAGCAAACTAGGAGGGAGGAAGGGAGAAAGGGGGAAAACAGCCACGATGAAGGATAAAGTCTGAGTCCCAGTGCACTGACTTTCAAGCACTTTCCAAAAGTAGTTGAGCACTGTCACACCTGGATTATTTGGCACTGAGAGGAGAGCATTTTCAACATTCCCCTACTTTATAAATTATTTTCAGTAATAATATTGAAATAGAATGAGAAACAGTCAGAAAAGATACAAAGACAGTGAACTTTTCTTTTTTCTAAATTTCGTGAAAATACAATCATGCCAGTTTAAATGAATTTTAATAAAGCTAAAATGTCTAAACCTAAAAAAAAATGTTTTATTTTTATGTAGAAAAACATAAATATTTTCTTTTACAATTTTTTAAAAAATATATGTTGTATGTTAGGAAAGTCCTTCTCTATTCAGAGAGCAGAAAAAATGCTCATATAAATTATGTGTAGCAGTTTATAATGTAATTTTGGATATAAACTTTTCAGCATAAGGTCAGGATTTATTGTTATAGATGATATTAACTAAAAATCAGACATTATAATTTTCTAAATAATCATCTATTTTCTGCAGCCATTTGATGAATAATCCTCTCATCCTCTAACAGTTGTTTCCCTTATGACAAACAATATTATTATGAATGATAGTTATGTCTTTTGTTTTACTTAACTGTTGATTTTTACCATTATTATGCTCTTTTGATTTTAAATCTTTCTAGTTTTTTTTTCTTAGTCTTTCTTGCTTATTTATTCTTTCAAATGGATAGTGTGTTAAAATCTAAATAAATCTAGCTAATATTTAATTTTAAATGAAATTTAAAGATTAATTTTAAAGGAAATTATTTCTTTGAAACATTGTTTTGTTAAAAAATATGGTATGTGTCTCTCCCTATATATTCAATAAGGTTTTAGTTTTTGTTCTTATGTGCCATAGAGCTTTTATAATTGTTGATTTTAATATTTTATATTTTTGCCAACATTTTATTATGACGTATTTGTTTTAACTGTAGCTGCTCTAAAAGAGGCTGTTTATATATTTAAATATATTCTTAATTGTCTCCCTTTATGAACTTTTCAGTAAGTTCTATTTTAACTTCTAAGTGAAAAATTGTATCATTTGCATACAATTATTTTCTTCCTCCTGTTCAGTAGGTAAACCTCTTATTTTTTATTCTTATTTCTTTTTTTTTTCTTTATTTCAGACGAATTTCAGAAAAACCATTAAGGATGGGAGTTATAGTTGGAATCGTTATCTTAGTCTTGATTTTAATGTGAATATTGCTAACAGTGCATTATTAGAATGGCAGTGACTAATTACTAAATGAAGGAGAGTTGACAAAGACATCATAAATGTTTTAAGACCTGTGAGTCCTAAGTCTCTCTCATACATAAATACATGCATACATATACTATTTAACCTGACAGTTTGAAATGTTCCCTAAAGTGGGGCGCCTGGGTGGCTCAGTCTGTTGAGCGTCTGTTTGGCTCAGGTCATGACCTGGTGGTCAGTAAGTTTGAGCCCTGTGTCAGGCTCTGTGCTGACGGCTCAGACCCTGGAACCTTCTTTGGATTCTGTTTCCGTCTCTCTCTGCCCCTCCCCTGCTCATGCTCTGTTCTCTTAAAAATGAATAAATGTTAAAATTTTTTTAAATATACCCTAAAGAAATTCAATAGGTATATAGAGAGACCGTAGGTTCATGCAAGATGAATCAGCAAATTGAAATGGGCTGTATTAGTTTCCTGTGGTTGCTATAACAAATTACCATAAATCAGGTTGCTGAAAACAGAAATTTATTCTCTTACAGTTTTGGAGGACAGAAGTCCAAGATCAAGGTGTTGGCAGAGCCTCACTCCTTTTGGAGGCTCTTGGATCGTTCTTTGCCTCTTTGACTTCTGCTGGCTATCTGTATGTCTTGACTTAGGGCTGCATCATTTCAGTCTCCCTGGTCACACTGCCTCTTCTGTATTAGCTCCCTTGCCTCTTTCTTATAAGGATACATGTGAAAGTATTTAGGGCCCAACCAGATAATCTCAGATAATCTCTTCATCTCAAAATCCTTGACTCAATCACATTTGTGACCATATACGGTCAGATTTACTCTTTTGCTATACAAGGTAATATTCACAGTTCCAGGGATTAAGATCTGAACATATCTTTTGGGAGGCCACCAGTCCACCCACTACATGGGGAGAAGTGAGTCATTGGCAAAGACCTGACATGCCCTTTTTTAGTGGCAGAAATGAGTAGCACCCTCATGTATTAGTCTACTCAAGTTGCCATACAAAATTCCAATAGACTGGGTAGCTTAAACTACAGAAATTTATTTCTCACAGCTCTGGAGACCTAGACATCCAAGATCAAAATGCTTGGCCAGGTGGATTTCATTCTGAGGCTTCTTCTCTTAGCTTGGAGGCAGCTGTCTCTTCCCGTATGCTCATGTGATCTCTTCTCTGTGCATGAATGGAAAGAGAGAAAGCAAGCTGTCCCCCAATGCAGTCACATTGGGGGTTAAGGTATCAACATATGAACTTGGGTGGGGGACATAACTGAGTACTTGGCATCTCACTCTTCCTATGAATCAATTGTGATCTCTCTCCAGTAAATGAGGCTTTATTAAATAAAACGGAGGACTTATTTTCCTAATGGTGGGATAAATTTGATAAAACCACAGTAAAAGAATAATTTCAATATAAAAGAATAATTTCAATATAAAATAGTAAAGGATTCTCTTTTTTTTGAGAATCTGGTCAATTTTTTCAAAAGACAAGGAGAACAGAAGTGTATATACCTTGTATGACCCAAGGTATGAAAAGTATATGTAGAGCTTGAGAAAATAATGAAAATTCCATCAATAAGTAAATAAAAACAATTAAATAAAGAATTTAACAACTGGTGTTAGAATCAAAATTACAGTAGTATCTAGTATTTTAATTTTGGAGGTAAAGTTCTTTTTAACTTTTAAAACATAAAATTCTTTTTGAAATTAAACACATTTTTTTTAATTCCTTTTAATTTACTTTGTTGAATTCTGCCTCTTGTTGATTAATTCTTGAGATCCCCTTGGTTCTCATGTTCTTATTGTTATTTATTATTGAAGCCTAAAATTTAATCTTTTACAGATGGATTTTAAGTTCTCTGTTGTCTTTTTTCCTTTTCTTTCTTTTTCTAGTCTTCTCTTTGTTATAAAGCCTATTTTTAGCTACACAAGTAATAACTTTACATACTATCCTTGTAAAAAGCCAAAGCATTTCAAATGCTCTGTTTCATCCCCTATCCTGATTTTGGTTTTGGTTCCCTTTCCCCAAAGGTACCCACAGTGCTTTATTTTTAAAATATGTGTTTTCTCTGGCTCATTTAGATCATGAAGTGGGTATCTCCATTTATCCATTGAGCATACTCATTCACTTAACCATCATTTTCTCCTCCCTTCTACTCTGGACACCTCCAATGGTCTCTTGCATGAAGTAAGCACTTGTGCGTGTGGAGGAAATTTTTATTATGGATTCCTGATTCTAATCCCTAGTTCCTAGTTTCAGACCAAAAAGTGCTTAACATGTGCAAAGAAACTTAAGAATTTTACCGTTATCCTTGGTATTGAAACTGTATAAATATCCCCAGATACTAATTTCATAAAAGAGAGACAAAGAGAAGATACAAAGAAAGAAAGCCAAGTTGTGATTGGCACATTTTGGTAGTAAAACTCCTAAAAACAAATATTTACAAGAGCACTTTAAATCACATAAGTAAGGAAATGAAAGCTTGTTAAAGAAAGTCATTAAGGCAAATGCCCACTCAAAGCAGACATAGAGAGCCCTATAATAACTCCACTAAACGTTATCTTAAAGTTGCACTCATTGTGCTTAATTTACCTCAAATGCTCTTAAGAATAAACTCCCGTGTACTGAGTTTATGGAATGTGGAAGGTAAATAGTCCTTGGAGAGCATATTGCAAGTTGTTACAAGAGACACATATCATTTTAAACTAAACCTTCAGCATCTGTTTCAGGCTCTGATTACAAATGATGAAACTGACAATAATTTACACTTACTGCGTAAAAAAGCAAAGGTGGCGATTAAGGAGGATGTGTGATCTTTATTCAAAGCAAACTACATCTGCTATGCTTTCTCTTGTAGATGGCTCTCTGCAAGAAACTTCTCCCTGCTCCCACCACAAGGGGACAGGGCTCCCTTGCCCTTAGGCAAGTCTGACTCTGCTTGCATGCATTCCTTCTTGGCATCCTAAACCAGATCCGCTCCCTAAAATAAAGCTTACCATTTAGAGGGTTTGAAAACGTACCTCCTGTCATTACCTACATATGGGCTATAGGAGACATTTCAACCTCTTGAGGAATGAGATCAGAGTCATTCTATCATCCTGCTGAAGCTGGCCACCACCATATGCTTTTCCCCAAAGCCAGGTTTTTGCATTTAGCCCACTTTCAATAATTGCAGTAGGGTGGAACGTTTGGTATACCTCAGAATCACCCGAGGAGTTAAAAAATAATACTAATGCCTGGGTCCCTGTAGTTCTGATATAATTTTCTAAGATGCCATTGGGGCATCAGATCTTTTTTAAGGTAGCTAAGCTTCAAAACCACTGCATGTATAGCAACTCCCTGCCTAACCAACATCACTTGGGTGGTTCATCTGAGATATTTCAAGATTTTAATCATTCAAGTAATATACTACTGCTACCTTGAGCCCTCTACAGTATACATGAAAGACAGCCTATTCAAACACCGGCAGCTTACTTTTATATAAAGGGTATTATCCCATATGCAATAAAGTAGATGATATATTTGAACTGAAGCTTGAAGGGTAAGGGGCCTGCCAGCCACAAGGAGATGAAGAAAGAATTGTGGGTAGAATAAACGGCATGCAGAGGTACGGTGGAGAAAGAGCACGGCTCAAGTGGTTTGATATGCTTGAGACTAGAGTAGGCTGGTGGGACTGGTGAGGGAATACTAGCTAAGCCATGAAATCCTCATGCACTGCGCTGAAGTTCTCTAGCCTTTGGTTCTACAGACAAAAGTTGGTCATGGACTAGATGAATCAGTTCAGTATGGATTCCTCCCATTAATGGTCTACCTTAATACCATGGGAATCAGGGTTAGAAGGAATGGTTTTGGGAGGAAAATGTTTGTATAATGTGGAGGTTAAAACAATGGACTCAGCAGGAAACTAGGTCTGGGTTTGAATCCCAGTTTTGCCACTTCCTCGCTAAATTACATCATTTTTCTTCAGCTCCATCTTGTCACCATACAATAGAATAACCATACTCTCCACAGAGAGTTACCTTGTTCTACTTTACAAATGTTCCAGATTAATTATGGAATTGGTCGTTTCTTAGGTCTCTGTGCTACGGAAGACCAAACACAGCATCTTAAGTATCATTATTCCCACTGTCTTGGCCCACCTCAGGGGAAGGCTTTTCTAGCATGTTTTCTTGTTGTGAGACAACTCAGTTTTCACAAAAAGATGGGAATCCCATCCCAGCCTCAGGATTGTTAAAGTATGTTTACAAACACTTCGACAACACATATATAAGCGTTGCACCCCGGGCATTTTTCTGAGTACAACCTGGGATTTATTGCTGCCTAATACTTACCCAAAGCCCAGTAGAGAGAGATAATATTTACAGCTCTTAGATTAGAATTTAATATTGGATTTGCTTAACTCATGCACCGCTCCCAGTAAATTTTGTTGAGCTCTATTCCAGACACTTTAAAATTTATCCTTTGATTAAAATAGAGGTACGAACACCTCATCCCTTCAAGGCATCTATAGAGCCATGCTTCATGTCAGGCATTATACCACCGATCAACATGTAAGAACATAAGAAACAGCCCTAGAAAACGTATTGCTATATTTATTATGAGGATATGTTGCCAGGTGTCCACTTTCTCAGCCCCCATGAGAACAAATTCTCTCTGGTCTCAATATGAGGACAAGCCATAGTTCTTCTCATTAACTAGACCTATTTTTCCCTCCTGGAAACTGTGACTTATCTAGCCAATCGTGTACGTCTCTGCATTTTCTGCTAGACTATTTTGAACGAAAGTTGCAGCCCACTCATAGCTATTACACAGGGCCTCACTACTCTTACTCTTGAATTCATCTTATTTTCCCCACTTTTTTTGTCTTTGTAAAGATTTCTACATCTGTCATTTCTTTATTTTGTTGTAGCATATATACCTTTGTAATATATTTTAAATACTTTCTGGGAAATGATCAGGTGAGCATGCATACCTCTATACAGATAGGTACTATTACTAGTTAAGGGCCTAGGCTTTATTCTCAAAGGTGTCAGGATGTTATCAACTACATTTTTGGTGGAGGCTGACAGGGTCAAGGCTGCACCATAGAATGAGTGCTCTGGCACCAGAGGAAGAATGGATGGAGAGGGAGATAGAGTCAGTAATGTTTATCAAAATAGGTTGGGATCTTATATCCCCATTTCTTCAGTATTTGTTAAGAATGCAATTTTTTTTTTTTTTTTTTTGAGAGAGAGAGAGGGAGCATGAGCAGGGTAGAGGGGCAAAGGGAGAGAGGGAGAGAATCTTAAGCAGGCTCCACACTGAGAACGGAGCCCAACAAGGGGCTCAATCCTAGAACACTGGGATCGTGACCTGAATTGAAATCAAGAGTCAGATGCTCAATTGACTGAGCCATGCAAGCACCCCAAGAATGTAATTTCTTAACAAGATCCAGGAATCTGCTTTACACATGACATTTTGATCACACTTGATTTTGAGAACCATTAGGAGAGTCCTAGAGATCTGTTAAAGGATCCTTTCACTAAGCCAATCACACGTTGGTAATGGGAGTCTGAATAAAGGAAATGATGGTGGAAGTTAGGAAAACATCATCTTTGAGAGATACTGAGTTCCAAACTGATGGTCTCACTAAATTCTTAGCCTTGTTCCTATGAGATAAACGTCCATGTCTACAGGGCTTCTTGAAACACTATGTGTGTGTGTGTGTGTGTGTGTGTGTATACATATATATTACACATATATATGAAGGCATTTCTCAATTATACTGGAAAGGAAACAATTCAGCCCAGCATGGCTCAGCCTCTCCTTTCCTTCAGGAGAGTCCAGGCACAGTTGGGCTTGGGCCTTTTGTCTTTTATCTAGAATCTTCTCAGAGGCACTTGGCTCAGGGAACACAGGAGAGACTGAGCTTTCCTGACAGGCAGTGGAGCCCAGAAGCCTTTAGTTTCCACAAGAAACAATTTGATATTATCAGAATTGAACTCAACCAGGCTTTTAACCCTGAAGCTATCGGTGATGCCTCAGGCAGTGGGTGAATGAACAGGTTTATCAGTCTCAGGTTTGAGGTGAGATAAAAGCTAGTTACAGCCAGGGAAAATGAAGGCAGGATTCTGAATGGACCTGCCTATTTTAATCCTAGAAGATTTTTATGTCGGAATAACTCAAGTGGTTGCTTTTCAAAACCAGTAAGAAAGTTGAGAAATCACCTTCATCCTGCCAGGCCCACAGGGAGGTCCCTGTAGGGTGCTCTTTGTGAGTAACAGGCTCATTAGTAATGACATTACCTTTCTTCCCTGTGTTTTCTTTCACAAGAAAAGATGGCCAGTGTCTGAATTATAAATAAAGCAAGCTTCTGATACCCACCCCATGCTTTTCTTTTTTTTCCCTTATTTTACATATGAGCTGCCTCCTCACCCAAGTTTGTGAGAAATAAGTCTCATTCTTATTCTTCTGTAGATTGAAGTAATGTATAAAGGATAGAATTCTTCCTTATTGTAAAATCTTTAAAGCCACGTCAGGATTGCTCAGAGAGAGAGAATAGAGAAAATGCCCTGATTTAATTGGGGAGGGGGGTTATTGGAAGAAGGACTGGTAGAACAAAACTACTATTTTCTTATTAGGACTTGAAAAACCTTCATGAATAAAACAATTTGTCCATTTATTTCCTTTTCTCTATACTTTCTTCATTTTTAAATATTTTTTAAAGTTTATTTATTTTGAGAGACAGAGACAGTGCAAGTGGGGAAGGGGCAGAGAGAGAGAGAGAAAATACCAAGCAGGTTCCATGTTACCAGTGTGGAGCCTGATGTGGGGTCTGACCTCAGGAAACCGTGAGATCACGGCCTGAGCTGAAACCAACAGTTGGATGCTTAACTGACTGAACCACCCAGGCATCCCCTTTTCTCTATACTTTCTTAAGGAGAAAAAGCCAGTCGAAGGACTACAAAAATTAAAAGCATAAATGGAAAAATAAATGAAATATAGTAGTCTAATTTTCTGTTGGCAAAATCCAGTATTGGAATGGGTGGTGGGGTCTGCATCCTCAAAAACATTTAATATTAAACAACACCCAGATGGAGCTAAATGGAAGTATAAGGCAAGCCAGGAAGTGAAGTGTTCAAAGAACTGACTCTGGTACCACCATCAGGTTCAGGAGTCTGGAAAGGACTGGTTAAAGCCCCAACCCCCTAAAACAGGGGTGGAGGGAAAATTACCAGCGGCACAGTGACAGAGAGTTATTTCCTGCTCACAGGCCAATGCTTCCACAGCCCTTCACTAAGAGACAGAGCCACCCGAGGGATCCCTACCTTTACTCTCTTCCAAAAATGTACCAAAAAAGTGCCTTTTAATTATTCTGTACATTTTCAGAAGAACAAAAATTTCCCAAGAGATAAGAATCAATTATTCTTTTGACAAAGAGAATTCTAACTGATTTCCCAAAACGGTGACTTTCTAGGCAGAGAGACCAGGGAACTTTAATTCCAGAATTTGGGAATACAGCTCTAGTAGTGACTGGAATTCCTATAGAAGGCTGTCATTTTCCTCACAAGGATCCTGGGTTTCCGGAACCTGTATGACTGAACTTAACAAAGTAATTTGTGAAATAATGGCTAATACTGTCCACCTCATTGGCTGAAATCAGCGATCCCCAGTCTGGGATGTGTGAAAGGAGGCAGGTAAGTTCTCCATATGATTTTCAATAACAATGCTACTAGCTAACATGTTGGAGTACATGCTATGTGCCATGCAATACGTTTGCTGCTTTGTATGCACTTTTCGTTTATTCTTAGATAAATCTTAGAAATATAATGGTTTGGGGGTGCCTGGGTGGCTCAGTTGGTTAAACATCCAACTCTCGATTTTGGCTCAGGTCATGATTCCAGAATCATGGGATCAAGCCCAAGTTGGGCTCTGTGCTGACAGTGCAGATCCCGTTTGGGATTCTGTCTCCCTCTCTCTCTGCCCCTCCCTGCACACACCATCTCTCTCTCCCTCTCTCTCTCACTCTCTCTCTCAAAAATAAAATATAAACATTAAAAAAAAGAGAAATATAATGGTTTGTCTTGTAACCCGTTGGTTCTCAAACTTTCAGTGGCATCACAATCATCTGGATGACTTCTTAAAACTTCTTTGGTCAGCTTGGGGTCTGAAGATTTGCATTTCCAATAAGTGTTAGGTGATGCAGATAATACTTGTCCAGGGACCACAGTTTAAGGACCCCTGCATCCTTATATGAGGTTATGTAAATTACATACTTAGGACAAGGTCACACAGCTAACAACTGGAGGAAGTGATTCTTATACAAGGCTGTGTGATGCAAAGCTTTAAAAAAAATCCAAGGCTTTTGCATTTATCTATAATGTAGTTGCCATTGGGGTTAACCAAAATGTAGTGTTTCTTTTCTTTTGATGGAGAAAAAAGAAAGTGTTTCCGTCACTAACTGATTAGGTGAAGTTAAACTAAGTCTTCTTGATGAGTTACATGTAAGAAACAAGCTCTTACTTAATATTATGTCCAGTAAAAAAAAAAAAATGCAACACCCGAGGTCAAAGAAGGGAGGAAAAAAGTCGAGAGACTTAGGTAGTAACAATGTTGGAAACCTCTAGGCCGGGAGGCAGTGCCGGGGCCTGTTGCCCTATAAAAGTCACTTTCAGCTGAAAACTTGTATATTTTCCAAGCTGACATGTGAGGCAATAAATCATTTTGTAAAGAGGTTAGCATTGCCTAGAGACACTCTGAGATACAGAATTAATGAAACTTTAATTTTGTTCTTCAGTTATTTGAGGTTTTGTTTTACTTTGTAGTTGACTAGGTCTTGGGTTCAAACCTAAAACTCTAGTGATTTATAAACATCTCTTACTAGGAAGAAGTAAGCCAAAAAAAAAATTATCTGCCTATCAAGGTCCAGAGAATATATTTGCCAGACACAAATCTGCCAGTTCAGGGTACTTCTATCCTTATGTGTACATCTAGACAAAGACAGAAAGTGAACACAAACATGGAAACAGACATGCTTGACTGGAGGGGAGAGGTGTTATTTTTCCAATTGTTTCTTTTCTCAGCAGGAGGGATGTGAGGTTTGAATTTCAAATTAGTTTTACCTTCTTAAGGCAAATATCAGCACACAGTTCTGTCCAAGGGAAAGACAGAGACCCAAACGTTACTTGAGTGCATGATAATATCCACATCAGAGGTCTGTGGCCTTATATGTTTTCACAGAATCCTGTGAGATGGTTATTATTATTTCTTTTTCACAGAAAGGAAACTGAATTTCCAGAGGCTAGTGACTGCCTGATATCACCTGCTGAGAAGTGGCAAAGGAATAATTTGAGTCCATACTTATGTGGCTATAAATCCCATGCTCCTGCCTTTATATCCCATGGCCAGGGTCTATCAGAAGCTCCATCCATTTCCCTTGGAGAAGCAGGATTGACATTTGCAAGAAGTGAACAGCTTAGAGACAGCTACGGCGGTTCACCTGTTGCGCCTGTTCACTTGGAGGGCTTGTGCTAGCTTCATGTTCTGGTCTATACGGTTTCTGCGAAGTCTACAGGAATCACATGATTTTGATCTAATTCTTTACTGACTTCTCTAGCCTTTGCCTTTGCAAAACTGAAATATATATATATATATATATATATTTTAAGTCACCAAAGTGAAAATGCAAAATATAAATGGTTTAAACAAATTCTTAAAATAGATGTGAGACACTGCAAGAGAGTTTTAAAAAGTCTGAACTCAAAGTAGAAAGCTAGCTCAGCAGAACTTTGAAACCGGGGGATATTGAGCAGAAAAAGAAGAAGAGGGAGGAGATAGAGCGGGAAAGAGAATGGGAAATTTAATTATCCCATATGGAACTATTAGTTCCTTCTTTTTATGTAACACTAGAGAAGTTTGTATGAATATCAGAAGAGACAGAAACTTTGATAGGATGGGAAAGTTCAGTATAACTGTCACATAAATGACAAGAAAAAAAAAGAATTATGAGTAAATAGATGAAACCATTGAAAACAAGAGAACAGAAACATAATAAAGGAAAATAAATAATGCATACAAAGGGGAAAGTATAGAATAAAATCAAATAAATTCATTAAAACACTTAAATACTTCCCTTTAAAGGGCAGACTACAATATTTACATGTCCAGAAAATATTATGCTGTTAAAGAACAAAGTATTAAATCTGGGTTGAAATTAAAGAGACAGTTAAGGAGATATTATTCAAATGTAGTTGCAACCACAAAAAAAAAAAAAAAAAACCACCAAGAACAGCTATATTTTTTTTTTAACGTCTATTTATTTTTGAGACAGAGAGAGACAGAGCATGAATGGGGGAGGGGCAGAGAGAGAGGGAGACACAGAACTGGAAGCAGGCTCCAGGCTCTGAGCCATCAGCCCAGAGCCCGACGCGGGGCTCGAACTCACGGAGTGTGAGATCGTGACCTGAGCTGAAGTCGGACGCTTAACCGACTGAGCCACCCAGGCGCCCCCAAGAACAGCTATATTAATATACAAGGAGTTTAAGGTTAAATTCACTTATCAGAATAAAGATGGATGTTTTGTAATTATAAAAAGCAAAATTTATGAAAAAAATCATGAATCTGAATGAGCCCTGCACATATATTAAAAAAAAAAAAACTACTTAAAAAGCAAAAAGAACTTATTAAAAATAATACATTTCAATAAAAATACAATAAGGGACACCTGGGTGGCTCAGTCGGTTAAGCATCTGATTCTTGATTTCAGCTCAGGTCATGATCATGATGGTTGGTGAGTCTGAGCCTTGTATCAGGCTCTGTGCTGACAGCATAGAGCCTGCTTGGAATTCTCTGTCTCTGCCCTTCCCTCTCTCTTTTCCCCACCCTTGCTCACATGTATGCATTTTCTCTCAAAACAAATAAACCTAAAATAAAATAAAATAAAAATAAATAAATAAAAATACAACAAATTGTATAAATAAGTAATAATACTCAACTCTCAAATTTCTGGTTATATACAGAACTTTAGATAACTTGACTAAAAAGTATTTTCTGTGTGTTCATTGTACCTGTAAAACTCCTGTTTACCAACTTAGACACACACAAAAATATCTTGAATTAAAAAAGTATAAATCTTGCAGACCAATTCTCCAATCCTAACTAGATACAAAGTTTAGGAGGGAACTTTTATTACATAAAACTTATAAAACTAACTTTGAGATAGACATTGAATCAAATAAGAATTTACAGTTAAAAGGACAAAGTAGAAAATAATAAAAAGGAGAAAGTTGCACACAAATCTATTAGACATCAAAGGCTCTTCTAAGAGAAAAACACGTAGCATTCAACTTAAATACTTATTAAAAATTAAAGATTAAATGTTAAAATAAACTAATATTCATATCAGTCAAAAGTTTTAGTGGAAATCAGAAGAATTCACAGAACCTACACTAGTAAATAGAAAATAAATACATAAAAGACTCTGTGATGGCAAATTTTATGTGTCGACTTGACTGGGCCATGGGGTGCCCAGATATCTGGTCAACCTTTATTTGGGGTGTTTTGATGAGGGTATTTTTAGATGAGATTAATGTTCATATCAGTAGACGAAGCAAATTGCCCTCCCCCACGTGGGTGAGCTTCATCCAAGGGCTTGAATGGGACAAAAGGCCGACCCTCCCCCAAGTAAGAGAGAATCCTTTCTGCCTGACTGTCTTTGCATGGAACAGTGGTTTTTTTCCTGCATTCAGACTCTAACTGAAAAATTGGCTCTTCCTGGGTCTCAAGCCCTCTGGCTTTTGGACTAGAGCTACACCATTGGCTCTCCTGGGTCTCTCACTTACTGTCTCAACCCTGCAGATCATGGAACTTGCCAGCCTCCATAATCGCATGAGACAACTCTTTATTATAAACTTCTTTATATATATGGAGAACCTAATGCAGGATGTCTCTGAGAATCTGTAGGAGGACCAGAGAGTCAGAGGACTCAGAATCTAACTCTAAATCATACCATTAGTGCAGGGCCGTGGTGGGGGGGGGGGGGGGGTAGGGGTCGGTGCCTGGATGGTTCAGTTAAGCACCAGATTCTTGGTTTCAGCTTAGGTCACGATCTCACGGTTTGTGGGTTCGAGCCCTACATCGGGATCTGTGCTGACACTGCAGAGCCTGCTTGGGATTCTCTCTCTCTCCCTCTCTCTCTTCTCCTCCCTCACTCATGCTTTCTCTCTCTCAAAATAAGTAAATAAACTTAAAAAAATAAAATAAGAGCATACCACTGGGCCTCTCTAGCCACAACTCTGCTCACTCTGCCAAGGGGCAGAAGCACTCAAGTTTGAATCTGGTGTCTTCCACTTGCATTTATATCACTGCTGTGTTAGAAAGCTTATTTCTCTGGTAAGATAACATTCCACAAGCACTATTGTGACCTAGTATTGAAGTTGTGGGTAAAAACTCTCAATTCCCCTTTGTAGGTAGTTTGGTAAGCCCCTACTTCAACCACTTCCCTTATCAGGCAACTAAGCGCGCGCGCGCGAGCGCGCGCACACACACACACACACACACACACACCCCTCAAGTCGCTCCTGGGCCTGATACCAAACAACTGTGAATAGCATCTCTGTCCCGGAGACTGTGTGATTATTCAAATTATCCAATGCTCAGACAGCCAGGAAACCTAGCTAAATTCACCCTTCTTGCTGTATAAGCCTGCTCCTACAGTTCCAGCTTGCTGTGTCACCTGTTTCCAAGTACAACCCTGTGTATGACCCTGCTTGACAGTCTTCTCCCATCTGGAGCTGTAACAAAGGGCTCTGCATTTCATCTCTCAGAATGTCATTGCGTTGTACCACATCATCAAAAGGATCCTTAAGTCTTAAAACATCCAGCCAGACCACCCTCACTAGGAAGAAGACCATATGTCTGCATGTAACATCACTATGTACTAAAATGAACTCTCATTTAGGTAATTGTTTCTTTTTTAATGTTTTATTTATTTTTAAAGGAGAGACAGAGAATGAGTGGGGGAGGGGCACAGAGAGGGAGACACAGAATCCAAAGCAGGCTCCAGGCTCCAAGTTTTCAGCACAGAACCTGGCATGGGACTTGAACTCACAAGCTGTGAGATCATGACCTGAGCTGAAGTCAGATGCTTAACAGACTGAGCCACCCAGGCGCCCCTAGGTAATTCTAATCAGTAATGTCTGTGTGATCTGCAGCATCGCCACCTGCACCTTTACAGCAAGAGAGGCTGGGTAAATAACTTATGACTTCTAACTCAAATTTGAAGTGTCTCGAAAATTCAGAGACTTCTCAAATATAAGAATGGTGCCAAAGGGTCAAGGCAAATAAATAGAATGATAAACATCTGTCTGGATATTTACTTCAAATATTTTAATTAGGTAAGATTCAGCACAATAAAGCAAAAGAATGGAGGAAGAGGACATTAATAAAATGAAATCTGAAATTAATAAAACAGCAGAGGTAAAAAGAATAAATAAATGCAAATCAGGTTCTTTAAAAAAGATTTAAAAATCATATTCACCTCTCATGAGCCTAATTAAGAAAAAAATGGAAAATATACAAGATTAGAAAAGAAAAATGAGGCATAATCACAGAACAAAAGGAGGAATTAAGATAAGATAATGCTCCAAGGAAATATGATACCTAGGAATTAATTTAATAAGAAACAAGTCAGACCTATAAATATAAAACTATAAAATATTACCGATGAACATAAATAAGATCTGAAATATTGCAAAAGCATTCCATCTTCTAAAATAGGAATTTGATGTCATAAAAATACCAAACTGCCCAAAATTAATATGTAAATGTAATGCAATTTCAATTACAGTGCCAATAAAAGGGGGGGGGTAGTAGACTGGATCCAATTATTTAATGAGAAAATCTAAATGCCAGAGATAAACCAAGAAAAGTATGACAAAGAAAAATAGTATAGAGAGAAGTCTTATGTAACCTGGTATTTGACCATATGATAGAGTCAGCTTAATCACATTGATATAATATTGGTGGGAATAGAGAAACAGGTCAAAGGAAAAGAGCAGAAAAACCTGTAAATCATCTCATATATTTGAAATGTTCATATGCACAAGTAGAGAAAAGCATTACTTCATTTGAGTAGGAAGGGTAAGGTTTGTTTAATAAATGCTGTTTGCACAGGTTGTTATCAATATGAAAGGAAGTGACATTGAACCTCCTTCTCACATGATATTCAGTAATTTCAAATGGATTCAAACTCACACTGAAGTAGACTAATAAGGTGGAACTAAACAGGAAAAGGAAAGAAGATTTTAACATTAAATCAAGTCTGAGTATCTGATTAATATCTAGGAATGAACACTATATTTATGTAATTGATTCTGCAATTCATATTTACAGTGACCTTAGTTTTCATCCTGGGGCAAGCAAAGATTAAGCACCTTAAATAAATGATGAACAAGAGTGAGAGACAAGAGACAAAAAGCAAAGTTTGTTTGATTATATCATGAATCACATTCAGTATGCTGATTGTATCTGAATGAGGACACAGAAAAAAATGTCAGAGCCATGATAAGTACAATTTATCAATGTAATGAGAAGAGCATGGTGTTAATCAAATAAAAATAAACATATACAAAAAGACATCCTATATTTGCAAGTTTGCTTGTGTATACACACACACACACACACACACACACACACACAGAACGTTATGAAGAAAGGTTATTAGCATTGATTACCTGGTGGAGTTGGAGAAGAAAGTAAAGGGTTTGGTTCTGCCTTTATAAACTTTATGTTACTCATTTTACTTGTTATAAAAAGCTCAGAAGACACAGCACACACAGCAAATAAGACATTTGGACACAGAAGATAAGTAAGGACACAAGCAGCCTCTCGGTAGAGGCATCACCAATGTCAAGGAGGTGAGAGACTCTCAGCAGTGAGAAGTGTTGAGTCCCCTAACAAAACACTCCACCCAAACAAGAGTATCAGCAAATTGTGCACCTGTCAGGATTATTAGTAAATTGTCCCTGATGCCAAATTACAACCATAAGTAATTTTCTCTCTTACGTTGTATCCTGCCTCTTGTAGCCACAAGTAGCTTCTGATGAGTGAGGAGGCGCCCAAGCCTTCCTGCTCCATCAGTGTCCCACTTGAGATTAGCCCACGCTGGGAGACGAGTAAAGCTTTAAACTGGCTAAGAATTTGAATTTCTGATTCACTCTTCCTTTCAACCCATATTTACTGAGCAAATTCCTACAAAGTGCTCACCACTGTTTTAATTTCAAGGAATAAACTGGTAAATACACCCCTCCCACACACACACACACACACACACAAAGAAAAAAAGGTCTTACCCTCAAGGAACTTACCAGGGAAGGAAGATAGAAAATAAATAAAATCGGTAAATTATTTATTAGAAGGCAGAAGAAAGAAAGCACAGGGGAGAATATGGAGTGCTGGGGTGGAAGCAAGATTTGAAATTGTCGATAAGACGGTCAAGGAAAATAACATTTGAACAAAGACTGATGGATGTGATAGTTACCCTGAATAGACTTCTTAGTACCTAAAAGAGGGAGAGAGAGAGAGAGATTTTTATCATCTGAGAGTGACTGGATAAGCTATGGAATTTGCATGAGTTTTAATCCAGGGCCGGGAAAGAATATTCCAGAGAGTGAATTTAGTAGGAACAGGCAAGAAAGAATAAAGTATTCTATTGAGTTCAAGCTGACTCACTTTAATAAAGTGATTATATATAATTTAAGGATAAGAGCATCCAAAACCAGATTCCACAACTGCCCACATCCTGTATACTTAAAATATGTTTGTTTGATGTTCCATTTGCACTCTGGGAAAAAAAAAAAAAAAAATATATATATATATATATATATATATATATATATATATATATATATATCTCTACTTGCAGGGTCTAATCTAAATACCTGTATGGCTTCCTTTATAGCTCTTCCCACAATTGGGCTCCTTTATAGTCCAGGAATAGTTCTACAATTTCTACATGGCTATTATTTGAGTTGGGAGTATAGCTCATCTCTGCGGTTTGTAGATAAGAGTGCACTTTTCAGGGTGGATGCCTGGAGGACTGGTTTTCTACGAATTCATTGTGTTCCTAAAAGGTCAGAACTTTTTTCTTGCCTCCTTAAGATATGACATTAGTATCATAAGATATGCCCCTCACTTCATATTTATAATTCATCAGCTCAGGGAATGTATCAAAAAGAGAACTGCTCTGTTTCACTTGGCATTTTGTCAATAGAAAATATTAACATGCTCACAATTATAAATAGGAGATAATGACACTACTTTTCCCAACCTCATGATTTAACCCATGTCTTGATAAATAAGAAGGCTATTTCTAAAACTTATAGGTTGATGGAGAGACCCCCCCCAAGTACAAATTTATCTTTAGGCCTACAGTGTTAAAAATGGATGGATAGATTGTCCACCTTCACAACTAGAATGTAAGCTCTATGACGCTTAACACTTTGTCTTATTTACTGTTGTTAAAAATAAATAAATAAATAAATAAAAGCAGGAGTTGGGGGCGCCTGTGTGGCTCGGTGGGTTAAGCAACCAACTCTTGTTTTCTGCTCACATCATGATCAAGGGGTTCATGAGTTCGAACCCCATGTGGAGCTCTGCACTGGCAGCACAGAGCCTGCTTGGGATTTTGTCTCTTGCTCTACCTCTGTCTCTCCCCCACTCATGAGGGCTCAATCTCTGTCAAAAAAGAAATAAATAAACTTTAATAATTAAAAAAAAAGGAATGACTTTTCAAATGTATCTTAGAATTTTTTATGATAAAGCATAGGAAGGGGAGCCTGGGTGGCTCAGTGGGTTGGGTGTCTGACTTTGGCTCAGGTCATGATCTCATGATCTCATGGTTTGTGAGTTTGAGCCCTACATCGGACTCTGTGCTGACAGCTCGGAGCATGGAGCCTGCTTCAGATTCTGTCTCTGTCTCTCTGTCTCTCTGCCCCTCCCCCTCTTGCACTCTGTCTCTTTCTCTGTCTCTCAAAAATAAACACTAAAATTTTTTTAAATAAAAAAAACAAAGCAGGCTTATATGTATTGACTCATCCCATAAATAATATGTGTCTTTTGTAACATTAGCATTAATTCTGGTGTCACGTACTTAGCATTACAGAGGAGAGAGATAATTTTCAGAACCAAATTACCATGAAACAGAGTGCAAGAACAGTAGGGAAGGAAATAATTGTTTGACATTGTCCTTCCCAGTGCCTTGTTTGCAATATTTTATTTAAATGTCACAACTATTTTATAGATACTAATACCATTATCCTAATTTTCCAGATGAGGAAATGGGTCAAGTAACTAGTCCAAACTCATGTATCCAATAAGTAATAGAGTAGATAGTCAAACTTAGTTCTGTGTGGCTTCAAACCTTAACTTTATTGGAGCTGCTGGTTTTTACCAAAATCTGAATTATTTGGACAAGAAGAACGTATCTTCAATCTTACCTAGAGCTTTTCTTATTCAGACTGTCAGGGCTTTTTAAAGCTTACTGGTAAAGTTTGTATTGACAATATTGAAGCCCTAAAATTCCACTTTTTGTGACTTGGACTGTGAGGTACTTAGTTTTGAGTTTTTAGGAAGGTTTGGGATTAAATAATTCAAATAAAAGGCAGTTAGTTAAAAGACCATGTTAAGATATAGCCTTAATTCAAGAGAAATTGCTAAGGTCTGTGTAGTAATTTGGAAATTATTTTCTTCTTTTTGTTGGTCCAACTAACACTAGTGGCTTGCCCTAAATCTTTCACTAAATTTATGTACCTTGAGGTATGGCATGTTCTATAAATCTAGATGGTCCTCTGATACATGTAAATTGGGATACTAGCAGGAATCCCAAATGAAGTGTTTAAGAGATTGGGAGTTTAAAAATGGGCAAAGTATATTAATAGATATTTCCCCAAAAAAGGAAGACAAATAGTAAGTGCATGAAAAGATGCTCAACATCATCACCCATCAGGGAAATGCAACATCAAAACCTCAGTGAAATATCGCTTCACACACATTAAGATGACTATGATAAAAAAGACAGATAATGAGCATTGGCAAGTGTGTGGAAAATTGGAACCTTCATATATTGCTGATGAGAATGTAAAACGATGTAGTCACTTTGTAAAACAGTCTGGCAGTTGCACAAAAGGTTAAACATAGAGTTTTCATACAACCCGGCAACAACACTCTAAGGTATACACTCCGAGAAATGAAAAACACAGGTCCATGTAAAATCTTGTACACAGGTGTTTACAACATTATTCATTATAACCAGAAGGTAGAAACAACCTAAATATCTATCAACTGATACATGAAGAAATAAAAACATGGTTCATATGGACATATGCTACAACATGGAGGAACCTCGAAAGCATTATGGTAAGTCAAAGAATTCAGTCACAGTGGTGTCATTTATTACATGATTCCATTTAGACGAAATGTCCACATTCAGCAAATCTATACGCATAGAAAATAGATTAGTGGTTGCTTGGTGGGAGGGAGGTGTGTGGAGGAAACGGGGAGATGATTATCAAACGGCACAAGGTTTTCTCGGAGAGTGATGAAAGTATTTTAAAATTGCATTGATGGTTGTACGACTCTGTGAATGTATGCAAAATTATTGAATTTTATACTTGAAATGAGTGAATTGTGTGGTATGTGAATTACATCTCAACTAGGCTGCTAGTTCTGTAAATAAAAGAGAAAAGAGAGACAGAGAGAGAGAGAGAGGTTGGAGATCACTATTTCCAAAGGTGGAACAGAGTTATGGAATCTCACAAGGGATGATTGAGCATACATGGCCTGGCAACACGGGAAGAAGAAAGCACAGTTTCTAGAAATTGAGAGATACACAGTTGTAATATAGCTGAGAAGAGGATCGCTGAGTAGATATGGACTTTGGTAGATGAATGCAGCCATTGTCAACTCATGGCCTTACAAAGCAGGAACAAGAAAATATTTACCCAGATTTCTCCCTACTCCCACAGTCCAGTCTCTAGCTAGTGTCTCCTTGGTCAAATTCAGTCAGCCCCCTGGGATGGCACAATCCCCAGAGGTCGGCCTTTTAGTGCACAGAGGAGGTAAGGGGAGTGAAGGGTAGATCTGGAGATATAGACAATGTCCATCCACACAGCTGCTTCTCTATAGGATGCACAACTTAAGTTTTTCCACCCTCTTTCCTCCCCAGCTGCTCATCTCTCAAGGCTCAATTCAAGAATCTCCACCTTGATGGGGCGCCTGGGTGGCGCAGTCGGTTAAGCGTCCGACTTCAGCCAGGTCACGATCTCACGGTCCGTGAGTTCGAGCCCCGCGTCAGGCTCTGGACTGATGGCTCAGAGCCTGGAGCCTGTTTCCGATTCTGTGTCTCCCTCTCTCTCTGCCCCTCCCCCGTTCATGCTCTGTCTCTCTCTGTCCCAAAAATAAATAAACGTTGAAAAAAAAAATTAAAAAAAAAAAAAAAGAATCTCCACCTTGAAGCCTTTCACACTGTTAGTGTGAGGGAAACAGGGAAACTGATTGATTATTTCCTTTATTGTACTCACTGGTTCGTAGGTTTGGATCACCACAATGCAGTGTAGGGTTGTGACAGATGTCCTGGATTCAGGGTCCAAATATGCCCCGTACTACATGTGTGACTTAGACCAAGTCAATCTCGATGCCTAAATTTTTTCATTTGTACAACGGAGATAGTAGTCTTACTTCAAAATGCCATTGGGAGGACTCATTCAGATACTCCTGACAAAGCACTTAATTCACGTCTTATACAAGAACCACTCACCAAGTGTCAGTTGTTTTCTAGGTGATGAGTAAGTGTTATTAGACTGTATGGCCCTTGATGATATAACCCTGTTTCACTCTTCTTTATATCCATAGTGTCTAATATTGTCTGGGGATACCCTAGGCATCCATTAAATATTAAAAGAAATGAATGTATGAATGAACGCTATTATTTCTTTCATTGCCGTTAAAATACTGCCCAATCTCCTAATAACTAGGATGTCACTGTGGTCTAAAACTTAAAGTTCCAGAATTGCTTTATGTCCCACTTCCATTCACCCTACCTTGTGACACGTTTTTATATTGCATGAATCCATTCTCACCGCTGTCCTCATTTCTTGGCTGCACCATCAAAAGTAGCTTCTAAATACCTTCCAGACTGTTTCTTCATTCCTATCCAATACATTTTCCTAATGTGTACATTTGCTAAAAACTGAATGATGTTTCCAAATCAATCCAATAAAAACCACTTATTTCTTGCTTCAAGTTTTCAGTGGTCACCCATTGCCTTCCAGGTAAAATCCAACCTCCTTAGCCTTACATTCATGTCTTTCAGGATAGGAGCCTATCTGCTTCTCCAGTGTCATTTTGCACCACCCCTGAAGGCTCCAGTTCTTTGTAATACTTGCAATTCCCCAGCAGATTACATTCAGTGTGAACATTGTCTTGGCTTTTTTCATGTGTCCTTGTGTCTTACTTGTAACTCTTTTATCTAATCTCTCCCTCCTACACCCTGGGTGCCTCTCTTCACTGTCCTGGCTAACTCCTATACTTGCTTCAGCATTGAGCTCATGTCACCTCCTCCAGGAAGCTTTCCTTGATGCTTTCTTAAAGGCCAATTTGCACGTCCTACCTTGTGTTTCCTCCTGCTTTAGCCACACTACCCTAGTATCTGTTCATCAAAATTTCTGGTCTTTTTGGGGCGCCTGGGTGGCGCAGTCGGTTAAGCGTCCGACTTCAGCCAGGTCACGATCTCACGGTCCGTGAGTTCGAGCCCCGCGTCGGGCTCTGGGCTGATGGCTCAGAGCCTGGAGCCTGGTTTCCGATTCTGTGTCTCCCTCTCTCTCTGCCCCTCCCCCATTCATGCTCTGTCTCTCTCTGTCCCAAAAATAAATAAACGTTGAAAAAAAAATTTAAAAAAAAAAAAATTTCTGGTCTTTTTTTTTTTATCTTTTTAACCTCACTTTATCTCCTTGATCTACTTGGAAACATTCTTGTTTTTTAAATCTTCTTTAAGTGTTTGTTCAACTCTCTCCTCAACAATGGCCTCTTCAGACCACCCCATTAAATACTGCAGTCTGATATCTATCCACTATGTTCTGCATTTCTGATTCCCTCCTACTGGTTCTACTTTTTCTTATCTTTTTTTTCTCCCCCCAGCATTTGTCACCTTCTAACATCCTATTCAACGTATTTATTTATAACCTTTATTGCTTATTATTTTCCTTGGGGAAGGGATTTTTGTCTGATTTGTTTACTGATCTGCCTCAAGTGCCTGGAACAATGAATGGCAAATAGTAGACATTCCAAAATTATTTTTTGAACAAATCTATCTTTACATCTCTCATATATCCCCTAGTAATTGGTGTATAGTAGACGCATCAGTAATCTATGCCTGTGTAACAAATCACCACCAAACTTAGTACCTTAAAGAATCCCGGTTTATCATTCCTCGTAAGTTTTTGGAGCAGTTGGGTTCTTCTGTTGCTTTCAGTTGAGCTAACTTACTTGGCTCATTGATTTGCCTCCAACTGGTTATAGGTTGGCTAGCACCCTGCTGATTTTGACTGGCTCCTTACATCTCCGGGGCCAGGGCTGAGACACCTGGTTGACTGGGCTTGTCCACATGATTTCCCACCCTCCCCTACCACTGGCTAGAGTGGGCTTGCTTATAGATTGGATGTTCCCGGGGCCTCTCAAAGCCTAGGGTCAAACTAGCAGAACTTCACTTCTGCTGTCACATTCTTTTGGTCAGAAGAATTGATAAGAGCATCTTGGATTCAAGTGTATGGAAAATAAGCTTCATGTCCCCATAGGAATTGCTGCAAAGCCACATTGTATAGAGGCTTAGTACAGGAAGAATAATTACAACATTCTTCTAAATAATCTTTCACATTACGTAAGCAAAAGACAGTTGTATGAAATAATAATCATTGTAGCTAACATTATTGCAGGCTTACTGTGTTCTAAGTCTTATGGTAAGTGTTTTATAGGCATTAGTTTATTGCATTCTTTAAAAATCTCTTGGAGGTAGTGTTATTATTAATGTTATCTCCATATTTCAGATTATGCAGATTATGCAGATTAATGGATACCACCTCCTTGGTTGGGGTAATTGAAGAAGTTAGATAAGTCTTACAGAAAACAAGTAAAATGACCCCCAAAAGACTGTATGCACATAAATTAAAATTTTTAGAACTAGGTAGAACAATGTTTCCCAAACTTGTGCAACCATAAATTCACCCTGACAGCACAAGTTAAAAAGCCTGATGCCTGATGCCAGGCTGAATCCCATAACCCTGGGATCGTGACCTAAGCAGAAATCAAGAATCAGAAGCTCAACCGAGCCCTCCAGGCCCCCTAGGAATCTGTATTTTTAACTAGCACCTAGGTGACTCTTAGTGAAGAGCAAGTTTGGGAACCACTGAGCCGGGGCACTTTCATCTTAAACAACCCCAGACTATTAAAAAAAAAAAAAAAAAGGAGGGGGGAGACTATCTCGTCCCTGATTTCCTTTGTGTGTGCAAAGAACAATTAACTACTGGTGCTCAGTCATCACTCTCTCTGGGTCAGAGTACATCATTTTGTTTATGTATATATACTTATACACATACATGTACATAAAATAGATGATAGATAGATAGATAGATAGACAGACATTCTCCCCGGCCCCCAACAATATGAGACATTTTCTGACGTTTGGATCCAGCACAGAACAGGACACTTACGAACAGCAGTATGAGCCAATGTTCACATTACCGTAATCAGGGTGCCAGGGTGAAGTCAGAGCTACTGAACCGTGTAATGCATTAATTGGGTAGAAAATAAGGAAGTCTGCCAGGCTTTAGATTTAACACAAATTAAAGATATGGAAATCTGAGCTAAAAATCTTTCCTCTGTTCTCACAAAAAAAGAGGTCTGCTCTTTGGAGAGTTAAGAACCCTGCTCAAGGATGAGATGAGAGTATATTGCTGGCAAAGGCTGAAGGAAGATGGTATGCCTTATGACCTTCCCTTGCTAGACTGCTCAGGGCCAATGTGTCTATTTTTTTGAGTGCCTGTATTTAATAACTTTTGATTTCTCCTAATTTATTTTGTCTCTGCAAAAATGAGGCAATGCATGGGCAAATTAAACCCTCACAAGGAGTGATTCCCACAAGAAGTCTGTGGTGCTCTGTGGATGGGTGCCTTTGACTTCCCTTGATTTTATTCTGTCATAGAATGGTATTCATGTTCTGTGTGGCAGCAGATGCTGGAAGCAGAGAGGCTGACAGTGAAGGGAAGGGTGAAATGGAATCAATTTTCCTGAGTAAGCGAAAGGTTGAGAGAAAAGCTCCTTCCATCTTTTAGGTCATTAGGTTTCCTTCTATTTGATACATTTTCTTTATAATCACATTCTAGTTAAAACTGCACCTTTGTTTTCATTCATCACAACTCTTCTTTTTTTTCCATATTCTTTGGAAAAATTCATTTTCTAAATTCTAAAAATAAATATTGGCACAACTGATTTTAAAAATTTCTTCTTTTCTAATATAAACATTTATGATTATAAATCCCTCTCAAAGGCTCACTTTGCAACCCATAGGTTTTGTTTTAAAAGCTTTTCATTATCTTCTATTATCATACAATTCTAGGAATTATTTCTCTTGGTCTTTTATTTATACATCATGAACTATTTAGCAGGTTTTTTTTAAAAACTTCAATATATAGGACATTTTTATCTTTTTAAAAATAATTTCTGATTTAATCGTGTTGTCATTAGATCTCATGTTTGTATAACACCTATGGTATCTTTGAAATTAGTGTCTTTGTTTCCTTTATGACAAAATATTGTAATAAACCTTCTATATGTGTATGAGAAAAATATACATTCTTTAATTGTTGGCTGCAAAATTGTACATAGGTGCACTAGTTCAAATTTGTTAATTATGTTGTTTATATCTGTATACTTCCTGATTATTTTGTGTGCTTGACCAATCCATTGAAAGAGATATGTTGAAACACATGATGGTGAATGTATCAGTTTCTCCTTTTTTTTCTTTTAATGTTTTTATTTATTTTTGAGACACAGAGAGACAGAGCATGAGCAGGGGAGGGGCAGAGAGAGAGGGAGACACAGAATCCGAAGCAGGCTCCAGCACAGAGCCTGACCCGAGGCTCCAACTCATGGACTGTGAGATCATGACCTGAGCTGAAGTCGGACGCTTAACCAACTGAGCCACCCAGGCGCCCCCAGTTTCTCCCTTAATTCTATGGCAGCGTTTTTAAGTCGCATACATGTTTTAAGTTGGTATATCTTTTTAGTTCATGGAAACGTTTATTATTGGGTAATGATACTCCATCTTTAGTAATACTTCATATATAAACATCTCTTTTATCTGATATTAGTTTAGCTAAACAATCAAAATTAGCTAAGCTAATCAAAAGCTAAAACTTTCTTTTGATTGCTATTTGTTTTGATTTGCTATTTATTTATTTTGATTGCTATTTGTCTTAGGTGTCTTATTACATATTTTCAGTCTCATTCTTGGAATATTCTTATGCTCTAGGTGCCTCTATTTATTATTTTGGGTTTTTTTTACTCATTCTATTAATATATTGTTGAATCCACTTACATTTATTATAATTATGTTTTTGTTATCTTAATTTCTTATTTCAGTTTTTCCTAATTATGTTTTTGTTTTCTTAATTTCTTATTTCAGTTTGTTCTACTGTTTCCAAGTTTATTTTTCTTTTTTTTTTTTTTTCTGTTTTTTCTGGTACTTTTTTTTGATGTCAAGAATTTTAGCAAGCTTTTACATGCTTTGTGCTTATGTACCACTTGGAACCCTCTATCATGTTGACATGCTTTTCATTTCTTGGTTATTATAAACTTATTTTCTCTTTTTCTTGGATTTAATAATTTTTAAAGACAACATAATTGTAACAAAGTTTTGGTTCTTTTTTCATATATCTTTTACAGTATCTCCTGGATTTGCCTTTTCTCTTATTTATGTACTGTATCCAAAATTATTTTCAGTCTGGGCTTAGTGTACCCAATTTCTGAAGAATTGAAAGGGAATATTTTTATCATGTCCTTCTATTTGAATAATAGTTGTCAAGAAGTAAATATTTTCATGTTTCTGCATACTAGGGCTTTCTGAGTGAAGAAAATAGAATCCTTGGTTTAAATACCAACATTGAAAGTTTAATGGTGATGAATGGATGGTGAAAGATTTTACCTGCTTAGAGATATGTGTTTACATTTCAAAGGGAGATAAAACAAAACCATTTTGAAGATTGTAAACTAAGATAATTGCCTTATTTTTTCCCCTAGAAAGGTTTATTTACAGTCTAAAAGGTAAAAACCCAGGGTCTTCCCTCTTCTCTTCCAAGAAGGATTTATTAACATCAGGGAGATATGGTTTATCTCCCTCTCTTAGGAGAGGAAGGTGGCAGATGATCTGAATAAACTTCCAAATACCTAATTTCAGGGTTCCTCCTCTGCACTCTCCAATGTACAGGGTGATACGGGACTCTCAGTTGCGTGGCCTCTGGGTTGAGGCACAGGGGAATGGGCACAGTTATTGCTTTAAGCAATAACTCGGATCTTAGCTGGAAACCTCATGTTTGCTTTCAGGATAAAATTAAATGGTTTTAGTGTTTAACAGATATTACAGACTTATCAAGAGTTTAGCCCTATACAACATTCTAACCTCTTTTCATCAATACTTTTGACGGTATTTCATTATTTCTCACATCCATTTTTCTACTAAAAAATATTATTAACCCAATTTCTATTCCTTTATGTGTGATCTTTGTTTGCTTCTGGAAACTTTCAAAAATTTCTCTTTGTCTTTGTCATTCAAACACATCATTTTAGTGTGCCAAAGTATGTATTTTTTCTTCTTTTCTTTGTCTTTCTAAGGTTTTTAAGGCTGACATCTTTTATTTTGTTTAATTCTTTGAAGTCTGTTTCTCTTTGACTCTATTCTAACCGATATTTCATAACTAATATAGCTAGCTTTTTAAAAACTTATTTTATTTTATTCTTGTTTCATATAACTTCTCTTCGTATGTTTATTAGACTAATTTTACTTGTTTGGTTCTTATGTGTGTTTTTTTTTTTTTTACTTTTGCTCTAATTGAATCTTTAATATCACATGTTATTTTTCTTCTGTTTGAAAGAAAGAGAGAAAGAAAGAAAGAAAGAAAGAAAGAAAGAAAGAAAGAAAGAAAGAAAAAGAAAGAAGAGGAAAGGAGAGGAGAGGGAGGAGAGGAGAGGAGAGGAGAGGAGAGGGAGGAAGGAAAGAAAGGCCCAAAATGGTGTCATTTGCCACTACTACAGCAAAGTAAGACTTAATTACAGGAGTGTGACCTTTATCCAGTCAATCTGGAATTTTCTGCTCAGCAATAGTCAGGATATCTGCATGGTAGACCCCTATTCTTTCCTCATAGGAAGGTTACATTGCCTGAAAGACAGAAATGTCAAAAATTCAGAAATAACAATAGCTTACAGAGGTAGTAATTAGGAAAAGTTTACTGTGCAACAACAAAAAAGCACTTTGCAAACCGGGAGCACTCAAATCGAAACATGGAATGAGGCTCAGGGGTATATCATTACAAACAGCTTATACAATGAGGAAGTAGTGACTGTTTATTTTTCACAATAATTGGTTATAATATTAGAATTTTTTTTTAATGACATTATATCAACCCTGGGAAACATTTCAAGATTTGTTTATGATTCCCAGAGACATAAGCAAGAAATGACCCAGGTCAAGTTAGTCTTGCAAAATAAACTCAGTTTAAGCTTTATTGCTATGACTAAACTGGTTTTGTGTGCTCAGGGAACTCTTAAGGCTGATCCTTATTTGTTTTTATTTATTTTAACACAATCCTTCTTTCCTTTTGTTAATTATTTCCTTCTCTTGCCCCATTTCTGCCTATAACAATCTTCTATTTTCTTTCAGCTCCTTGGAGCTCTTTTCTGCTTGCCAGATGGGGTGCTGTCCAATTCATGAATCATTAAATACAGCCTATTATATTTTCAAATTTCCTCAGTTGAATTTTGTTTTTTAACACTTCTGAAACACTTTTGGAATCTTCAAAAGTTTTATTTTGGCCTGTGAGCTCATTTCTCCATAAAGGTACTGGCTACACTGTCAGCCAGCACATGTTGGAGGAAAGCCATTTCCAGTCCAGTGAGCCCCACTGACCTCATGGAAGATGCATAAATGAGCCCTAGATAGAGAGACCTAAGGTCTCTAAGAAAAACATAAAAATAAAACACTCCTAACCCCCCCCCAACAAATTATTTCATTTCTTAGAGATAAGCGTATTAGAATAAATGTCTCTTTAAGTTGTAATTAACCAGCTCTTAGAAAATTTGGTAGGGGAAGTAACTATCTAAAAGTAGATCTTGGTTTATTTGTTGTTGTTGTTGTTGTTGTTGTTGTTGTTTAAAATCTGATCCTTATAGCTACAAGGCTTCTCATCTGACATGGATTTACTTCTGATGACAGCTCCACTGGAATTTGAATAGCAGCAGGTGCAAGGACAAGGCACTGTTAGTCCCTAGGCAATGTCAAGGGAGAAACAAAAGCAGAGCTACAACAGCTCTTTTAAACTGTATCCTTCCACAGCCTCACCTGGCTGTTTCTTTCTCCAGGTAAAAGTTACATCCCTATAGAAGGCTTCAAAATAATCCTGGTCACACCAGGAGTTTTAAGATCATTTTCTGAAGTTCTCTCTTTTGCCTCTTTTTTTCATTGTTGCTATTGCTGTTTATTTGGTTTTCCCTGGACTTAGACCTATACTATCTTAACCTGAAATATTGCTCCATAATTTTTAATTAAACTTTTTATTCTGCTATGATCATATATTTCCATGCAGGAGTAAGAAGTCATACAGAGAGATACCCAGTTCCCTTTGCCCAGTTTCTTCTAATGGTAACATCTTGCAAACTATAGTACAGTATTACAACCAGAGTATGGACATTGACACTGTTAAGGTCATTACAGTTCAGTATATTTCCTATACCACAAATATTCCCCAAGTTGTCCTAGTATAAGCTACACCAAGTTCCCTCCCATCTCCACCCCTCTCTTTAACTCCTGGTGACTACTAATCTTTTCTCAGTGCTCTCTCACTTATCTGTGAAATGTGTAAGATGATACTAGTCCATAACTAAGTATAGAAAGTAACAAGAGCAATATTAATCTCCTAGCAAGCTGTAGCTAGCTCACATGTGATGACCCCTCCATTTCACAGGCATCATACTCTGTCATCTGGTGCAAGGAAAGTCAAATAGTCCCTTTTAAAAATAATTTATTAGACTTCAATTCAGTTTCTGGAGATTTTATGAGATATCCAAGGTCATAAATGCTAAATCAACCCACTTGTTTTATCAAGTTTTCTTCCATAGTGCACCAGCACAGAGCCCTTATTTTTGTAAAACATGTTCATTGACCTCTCCTTCTTTCTTCCAGGCCATCCAGCTTGATCTTATCTAGCATGCACTAATTGAAAACTGTTTTCCTTTCTGAGGAATCATGGCAGCATGGCATAGGTGTTGCAGATTACAGTATCAATTGTGTTAATGTATAGTAATGATCTCCATTATTTCACAGAAAGAGAATCTTACAAAGCTACAGTTCTCATCCTGTGGAAGAATCCTTTTCCATGATACTTTACACCTCAAAGTAGCACAAGTCTCTTCCATTGGTTTAATTAAAAAGAATGCAGCATGATCTACCCTCCCTGAAAAATGTACTACCCATTATTTTATTCCAGTGTTACTATAGTATCTCTATGGCGCAATCTTTTCATAAATACAACTAATTCATTTGAATGAATCAAATGATCTTTTGCCATAAATTTTCAATGTTAAAATTACGATTGCATAAGTAAATATTATTTCTGATTTAAATAGGTTTCCCATTTATAACTGTATATGCTCTTTGGTATACTACTAACTATATAATTGTTATTGATATTTTTGTCTTCACGTTGATAAGAAAAATCATCTGAAACTTCAAAAAAGAGCAAAAGGATGACTCTGTCTTTTTAATCTCATATTGGAGCATTGCCTAACAGATTCACTTGAATTATGTCATCTTCTAGGGATGCACCTTTGTTTGAGTTCACCATACACTGCTGACTAAGGGCCCGATTCTCTGAAGTTACATGTTACTTTTTGTTTGGAAGGGATATAAAATATTTCTGTCAGAAAACTCCAAAGGTTATAGCTTTATTGCCCTGTAGGACATTAACCTGTTTTGTTTCTCCCTCATAACACCTATTTCAGCATGCTTTTCTCTATGGATTATGGAAACCTGATCTTCAAGTGATCCTTGAAGCAACATTGGATCTACTTCAGTTTGCTCCTCCAAAGGGAGTCCGAAGTGGCAATAGAAACAAAAAGTCCAGAGTACATGTCAGGGGGTTACCACAAACTGGTGGGTTTGCCCAAGGCTGGAACTGGGGCAGGAGCTCCTGGGCAGGGACTCTCGTTGCCCACTACAGGCTCTGCTGGAGGGGACCTTTGGCAGTTGGTTGGCCCAGACAGAGGACAGATGAGTGGCTGTCAGATGACAGACTGTCAGAAGGGCCTTCTGAGGTGAAGGGAGTAGGACAAACAGACAGCCTTCTCCTGCCCCTCCATGGTCTGGGGCTGAGCTATGTAGGGAGCGGGTTCCTGGTCATCTTAGGGCTGATAATGGTATGGTTGGTGACGTGGGGCCCATACCAGCCTGCCCAGAAACTTTGCTGACTTATTTTCCCCTAGCTGTTTTCCCTGTGCTGTTTTGTTTTTATTTCTGGTTCATGGCCAACTTTGGTTCTGCTTCGGGTCCACCCAAAGTCAACAAGTTATTCCCTATTAAGTGGTGACAATATTTAAGAATCTAGTTTTGGTGACCTCTACTGAAATGCTGGGCATCTATTCTCTAATGGGGAGAGACTACAGGAGATCTGGTTTGTAGTCAGTTGTTTACACATGTTTTGGGTGTCCTCTGCTCACTCACATGTTCGGTGATTCACTAGGACTCACAGGACTCTAAGGGCCTTCATTATACATATGGCAGTGTTTTTAATAGTGAAATGACACATAGCAGAACCGGCAAGTGAAAAAGTCTCATCATGGGGTCTGGAGGGATCCAGGCACAGCTTCGAGAGTTCTTTCTCACCAGGGTTACACAGAACATGCTTCTTCTTTCAGCAATAAGCTGAAGCAACATGTATGGAGTCTTTCTGTACAGGGACGCCTGCTTAAGACCTAGCTGAGAGCTTTTATTGGAAGCTGGTAATGTAAATACTGTCTACTTGCACTACTAGCCACAATGACCAGAACCCCATACTCCCAGAAGAAAAGGACGTGTTCATCATAAATCACATTGTTTCTACGAACAATCTAGGCAGAGCTCAATGCCTTGGGCACTTAACACCCTTAACAATTAATAATAAACATGTCAGCCAACGTCAATCCCGAAGTAGGCCCTTCTAAAGAAATGGAGAATCCATTGGGGCTCCTGGGTGGCTCAGTCGGTTAGGCATCCAACTTTGGCTCAGGTCATGATCCCACAGTTTGTGAGTTCCAGTCCCGTGTTGGGCTCTGTGCTGACAGTTCAGGGCCTGGAGCCTGCTTCAGATTCTGTGTCTCCCTCTCTCTCTGCCCTTCCCCCACTCACACTCTGTCTCTCTCTCTCTCAAAAATAAGTAAACATTAAAAAAAATTTTTTTTTTAAGAAATGGAGAATCCAGCAGCATCAAGCCTACTGTGTTCATTTTTTTTCTGCATAGTAATAGTATGTTTACCTATTTTTGAGCTTAATTCAATTAAAAGAATATGTCATACCTACTGGACATAATTTTTGCGACTTTGGGATCTCTGGGCCAGGGAGATTTTGTGTCCTTCTTTTACCTGTGACCCTGCCTCTTCATGGCTGAGGAGGTTGATCTGAAGTTGTATGCTGTCTGGTATGGACTGAATTGTGTCCCTCTTAAGTTTATATGTTGAAGGCCTACTTCCCAGTGGTATTTGGAGACAGGGCTTTGGGGAGGTAATTTGGGTTAGATTAGATCATGAGAGTAGGGCCTTTGTGATGGGATTAATGGTCTTATAAGAAGAAATAGAGACCAGAAAACTTGTTCTCATCTGCCAGGTGAGGCATCAGGGCAGGTAGTGATCTACAAGCTAGGAGGAATCCTCACCACACCCAGTCCACACTGAAACCTTGATCTGGGACCTCCAGTCTCCCAGAGAAATGAATGCCTGCTCTTTAGGCCACCCAATCTGTGGCTTTTATTGTGACAGCCTGAGCTGACTAAGACACTATCTGTGTACATATTTACCAGTAACTGAGAAAGCCTTTACCTCTAATTGTGTGAGTTTAAACTATATTCCTGTTTTCCAGATGCATTAGTAAGCAGGATTATAAATTATCTTAAATTAGAGATCTCTGGTTCTGACTGGTTTATAAGAACTAATAAGGTCTACTATCAGGGTGCCTGGGTGGCTAAGTTGGTTAAGCATCCAACTCTTGATTTCCACTCAGGTCATGATTTCATGGTCTTGAGATCAAGCCCTGGGAGTCTGCTTAAGATTCTTACCCTCCCCCAGGGGTGCCTGGGTGGCTCAGTCGGTTGGGCATCCGACTTCAGCTCAGGTCATGATCTCAAGGTTGGTAGGTTCAAGCCCTGCATCGGGCTCTGTGCTGACAGCTCAGAGCCTGGAGACTGCTTCAGATTCTGTGTCCCTCTCTCTCTGTCCCTCCCCCACTCACACTCTCTCTCTGTCTCTCAAAAATAAAATGTTAAAAAAAAAGATTCTTACCCTCCCTCTCCCTCTGCCCCTCCCCCCACTTCTGCAGCACGCACTTTCTCTCCCTCTTAAAAAATAAAAAAATAATAATTTAAAAATAAAAGGTGTACTAACATTTTTCTTTTGTTTTGTTTTGTTTTTAATATCTTTAATCAGTTCTGAGGCCCGACTAGACGCTTTTTTGAGCTGCCCTTTTTGAGTAGCTGATCAAACCCATGTATCAACCACTTCTTTTGGAGGGTTCTCAAACTCCAGGCCAGAATACAGCCTTCCCAATCACTTTGGGACCAGTTACCAGACAACCAGGAACAGGCTCTCTGCCCCAAAGCCTGCCAACACTTTTCAAATTACCCAATCCACAGAAAGCTCATGAAATATAGGTAACCCTGCCAGGTTTGCCATATTTAAGCTCCTCCTTAGAGCTCCAGCTTGATTCCACATGTCCCCAGATATAACCTCCTATGTGGCTCCCCCTGACAGCCTTCTCTCGTTTGGAACTTTAAGTATCTTTCATCTGAGTGTCATGTGTGTTCTGTCATCAAAAGAATATTATAAAACATAAGGTTTATCTGAGGGTTGATGGAGGGGTGGGAGGGAGGGGAAAATGGGTGATGGGCATTGAGAAGGGCACCTGTTGGGATGAGCACTGGGTGTTATATGGAAACCTATTTGACAATAAATTTCATATTAAAAAAAAACATAGGGTTTATATAAATATAAGAAAATACAGGGGCGCCTGGGTGGCGCAGTCGGTTAAGCGTCCGACTTCAGCCAGGTCACGATCTCGCGGTCTGTGAGTTCGAGCCCCGCGTCAGGCTCTGGGCTGATGGCTCAGAGCCTGGAGCCTGTTTCTGATTCTGTGTCTCCCTCTCTCTCTGCCCCTCCCCCGTTCATGCTCCGTCTCTCTCTGTCCCAAAAATAAATAAAAAAACGTTGAAAAAAAAATTTAAAAAAAAAAAAATATAAGAAAATACAAGGATTTTGGGGGGAGAGGGAAAGGTAAATGTTCTATTATCACTTTGTATGTACTCTTATTGGTTCCTCCCCCTCCACCAGAGAATTAAACCTAATTTCCTAAGGCATCTTCTTGTATATAATGAATTAACTTCTCTCTGATATACCTACAACAGTACTAGATATGTATCATCTTTGAGAAAATTGAGAAAATAGTTACACAAATAATCTTCCATGTCCTGTGGTTCAAACCAGGAATCACAGGCTCTTTTTTTTAAAATATGAAATTTATTGTCAAATTGGTTTCCATACAACACCCAGTGCTCATCCCAACAGGTGCCCTCCTCAATGCCCATCACTCACTTTCCCCTCCCTCCCACTCCCCAATCAATCCTCAGTTTATCTCAGTTTTTAAGAGTCTCTTATGCTTTGGCTCCCTCCCTCTCTAACTTTTTATTTTTCCCCTTACCCTCCCCCCATGACCTTCTATTAAGTTTCTCAGGATCCACATAAGAGTGAAAACATGTGGTATCTGTCTTTCTCTGTATGACTTATTTCACTTAGCATAACACTCTCCAGTTCCATCCACGTTGCTACAAAAGGCCAGATTTCAGTCTTTCTCATTGCCAAGTAGTATTCCATTGTATATATAAGCCACAATTTATTTATCCATTCATCAGTCTATGGACATTTAGGCTCTTTCCATAGTTTGGCTCTTATTGAAAGTGCTGCTATAAACATTGGGGTACAAGTGTCCCTATGCATCAGTACTCCTGTATCCCTTGGGTAAATTCTTAGCAGTGCTATTGCTGGGTCAGAGGGTAGATCTATTTCTAATTTTTTGAGGACCCTCCACACTGTTTTCCAGAGTGGCTGCACCAGTTTGCATTCCTACCAACAGTGCAAGAGAGTTGCCATTTCTCCACATCTTCTCCAGCATCTAGTCTCCTGATTAGGAATCACAGGCTCTTAAAAAGAAAAAAACTTTCTCTCAGAAACTATTGGCTCAGAAGTATTTAAAAATTTTTTTTAATGTTTTTATTTATTTTTGAGACAGAGAGAGACAGAGCATGAGGAGGGGAGGGGCAGAGAGAGAGGGAGACACAGAATCTGAAGCAGGCTCCAGGCTCCAAGCTGTCAGCACAGAGCCCCATGCAGGGATCAAACTCACTGACTGTGAGTTCATGACCTGAGCCGAAGTCCAACGCTCAGCCAACTGAACCACCCAGGCGCCCCTCAGAAGTATTTTTATATACTAATTCAAGTTCACATGCTCAAAATGAATCCTTAGGAAAAAATGAAATAGGTTGGATATCTGGGGTTTTAAAAACAGCTTTATGCCTTTTTCCTGATTTTTATCACTGTAAGGGGTAAGAAAAACTTTTTTTTTGTTTTTTTTTTTTTTAGGTTTTGGTTTGTTTTCTCATGAAGAGGCTGCTAATATGAATGCACTAAAATTCTGTACTGGTTTATTGCTCAGATTAACTAATATTCTTCTATATAAATTTTAAGACTATGAAAGATATAAAATAATGTGTTCAATTAATTGTATTATAATACTGGCAAACTTTTAAATATAAATAATTATTAGGAATTTTTTGTCAACTTAAATAAAATTTCCAAGATCTTTAGTTAAATTTGAGACCTTGATTAACATCAGAATTAATTAATAGGTTATGCATGGATTACATCCAAGTAACACAGAACACTGAAAATTTGGTCACCAAACATACTTTTTATTTTAAAAAATTAAAAATTGTCTATACCTTTGAGACATGTTACTGAGCATTTTTATTTTTGCCACTTTAAGAATGAAAAGGAAAGTCTATTTCTTCTTTACGTTCTTAAAGTGGCAAAAATAGTATTATGCTAAGCGAAATAAGTCAGGCAGAGAAAGATACCATATGTTTTCACTCTTATGTGGATCCTGAGAAACTTAACAGAAGACCATGGGGGAGGCAAAGAGGGAAAAAAAGTTACAGAGAGGGAAGGAGGCAAACCATACATAAGAGACTCTTAAATACTGAGAACAAACTGAGGGTTGATAGGGGGTGGTGGTGGGGGAGAGGGGAAAGTGGGCGATGGGCATTGAGGAGGGCACCTGTTGGGATGAGCACTTAGTGTGTATGGAAACCAATTTGACAATAAATTATATTTAAAAAATAAAGATTTTATATCCTTTAAAAAAAAAAGAATGTAAAAGGAAGTCAACCTTAGAGGTTGTATAATGTGTACTTATGAGCTTCCCTGATCTGCTGACATTTTTGTATGAGGCACACAGTTTTCAATTATCTACCTTACATTTTTTGCTGTGAGGTAGAACTTGACACTTTGGTTTAAAGTTGTGATTAACATGGATGGGTGAGAATCTATGCAGAAAACGAATAGAAAATAAACACAACTGTGTATTTGTTCTGTTGTCGTTGTTTTGTTTTGTTTAAAGGAAATAGAGAATAGTTTTGTCCTAAAATAAAATGTCAAGTTGCTCCAGAATATGAAAGAATATAGTGAATGACAAAATGTGTTTATAGCCAACTGTGGGTTGAGGAAAGTAATTTTCTTTGGCTTGGATTATAATACCCAAAAAGTATGTGTCTATAAAGAAGCAACGAATGTGTTGGTGCAATTTTGATGGGTTTATTCATAAAGGGGGGAAAAGGTTGTGAGTCCTTTACTGCCAAAGATTATATTAATGCAGTCCCAGAACTTAGATTTTCTCTCTGCTAAAATGAGAAATTGGTCATGAAGTGTTCAGCAACTCTTAACAAGAAATAATAAAAGGTTACTCTTTAGCTTTTGTGCAATTTTTCAAACAACAGAGACTCTGTACCTTAAAAGAATAACTTTTTGTTTGTTCTGCTGCCTTTGTAATAATGCCCTTGATTATTTTGTTAAATAGACAAAGAATAAAAGTTACTTCTGAAAGAGCAGATATCTTACAATTAGGTTACCTTTTGTTATTTTAAAAATATTCTTTTGACGTTATGATTAATAGGTAGGCAGGCTACGACCATTTATTTTTCTTAGGCACCTATGTTCCTATCTTACTTGTCTTATCTCCTTTGATAACTGTTTTGATTTTGCTCTCCTAAAATCACATACTAGATTCAGAAAAGTGTTGTTTCAAGATATCTTTAATACCTAAATAATGTTTGGGGTTTTGTAGAAGTCCCTGGGTACCTGCAAAGATCCTTTCATCTTATTAAAGGAGGAATACTAATAATAATTAGGTTGTTTGATGTGCTCAATATTTCTTAATTAGTTCAACACTACTGTAAGAGCTGCTTGGGAAAAACTATCAAATCAGGAAAAAATATGCCTTTCCTAAGTTAGTTTTGTACAGGAAAATACCATTAACACAAATATGTTTCAGATACTATCCACATTACAGAAAAAGTTGGAAGTCTTCAGGATTGAGGCAATGATCTCATTGTTCATAATGTTTTACCCTCAGGAGAAATCTAGATCAAATCCTCAAGATACCATTATGTGTTATAACCAACAGAGAATTTTACTCCCATTCAATTTCATAATGTTGCTGATGTAAGAAATTAATCACTGTCATTTAGTCTTACCATCAACAGATGGCTTATACTTTCCTTTCATGTTTGCCTAAAGGCTCATTATAAGCTACAGTCTAGAAATGTGGTCCTCAAAAATGAAGCATGTTCTTCGGGCCTCAGAGAAAAGACTGTATTCATTACTGATACTTCCAGGGATAGATTTTTAAGCACAGGCTTCTAAGCTAACATCACTTAGATAACTATTAGATTTTACCAGGGGACCCATTCAAGATTTCAAAAGCTCTTTTTAATCAAGAAGCATACAACTTCATGAAAGCAGACTGCTGATCAAGATCCAGTGGAAAAATAATTGATTAAGTAGGACTGAATGAACTTATAAGATAAATCTAATTGGGATTATTCATTTTTGAATATTGTTGGTAATATTTTTAATGTACTGTTTTTATGGGTATATTAGTAGAATATGCTTTTGCAAATTAAAATAATAATTTTTAAATATGGTTTTTATTCACTGACTCATCAGTGAATAGGAACAGATGCCATACTTTTCATGGCAATGTAGTTATTTACATAGGTTCACTAGAATTCTGTCCTTTTTAACCATAATATAATTAGGTAAATAAGCTGTGCAGTAAAGAATGCGATTAGAGTATCATATCTGAGAATAAATTTTATGCATTCATATATATAAGAAAAGTCAACCATTAAGGAAAAAGAGGTTGTAACTTGTTTGTGTCCAATGTCTACAAAACCCTTCCAGGATACTGGCCTGATAATAGAGACTCTTCTATAAGGATATTAAGAAAGGTCATTTCCTGATAGTTCAGGAACCTCAGCAGAGTTTGAAGACTTCAAAAAGAAAGAAATTCACCAATGTTTCATGTACCAAAAGCAAAACTTGGTAGAGATGAATCTCTTGTGTTTTGTTCCTAAACTTGAGAAAGAAGAGCAAATAATAGGAACTTTTAGAATTTCAATCCGATAGTCTTCTGAAACCTCCACATAGAATTTGATTCTGTGACTCTGTAGTTTTCCAACTCAGTATGACTCTAGATTTGATGACCATTCAGAAAGGACATGAACACATGTCACTTCATACTGCTTGTTGAATCTATGTAAATGAAATATGAGGCCAGCCTTTTTGTGATAAACAATATCATCTCAAATGATTATTTAAAATCACAAGGAAAGTTTGTTTACAACTACCCTAAAATGTGTAAATAAGGAAAGAGGATGACTGCATGCCTTTTCAATGTTATACTGGAGCATTGTCTAATAGACCTACCTGAAGATTATTTCCCTATGTGATATGCTCTAGATTTATTCAGTATTTGCTCATGATTAGGTCTGGACTCTGGGCAATTATATGTTCACTTTAACAAGGTTTTATCCAGATTTTTTTTTCTGTTTGTTATCAGAGAGTTTGTCTGCTAGAGATGCAATGATTGCTGTCTGATAGAAAAGTTTACCATTTTATTGATCTATAGTATATTAATGAGTTCTGTGTCTAACTTATATTTCAGTATTCCTTTCTAAGTTGACAATGTAAATCTCTTTGATGCTTTTTGATGCACTTTAGTTATTCCACTGGTTCCCTCATTAATGAGTTAAGTATATTTGACATGTTCTCACTGTGATTCATGGCTTCAACTTTTTTAAAAGTATACTTTGGATGGCATATTTGTCTGCAAGGGTAACAATTCAGGCACAGCAACTAGCCCCTAAACACCATATTTGTAATGTAAGTAAAGTGCCATCTAGCATATGGAAAAGGTAGCATTTGCCGATAATTTTTGTAAATACATTGTAATATATTTTATAAGTCCATGGACATATGTTTTACTGAAGTAGACAAACATAATGTTCACCAATATACTTGGCATTTGTGTAATATTTAACTAAAGACAAGTACTAAGTGTTTTTTCTGATGTCCTATTACAAATCTCTTCTCTCTTTGGTTTATTGATGGCAACACCATTATCAAAAAATAATTCTATAATGTTAATTTTATCATGCCCTTCCAATGTGCAATTATTTTCTATAAATACTTGCTTTGTGTAGAGTCCTGTGAAAAAACTTGGGGCTATTTTTGTCTCTGGTTTACCTTTCTAGATGTTATCTATCCTTTAAATCTCAATTCAAAACTCTGGATCTATGAAACCTTTCCTTAATCCTTTTAATAAAGTTATTTGCTCTAATCATATACTTTTATATTTTTGGTCAGCATTTATGTTGACATTTTTTGTTCATATGTTTCCCCCTATTTGATGGTGAGTATCAGGAAGAGTGACTGTGTCTAATATCTGAACAAAATTTGACCTATTTCACAAAGCCTACTAAACTGAATCAGTGCTTCCTTTTCAAAGCATTCTATAATACTGAAAGTCCCCTTGGTTATATTATCAACCATGTGTTACCTCATGACAGCTATTAGGTTTTTCTCTTTATATATTTTTTTAATTTTTTAAAATTTATTATTATTTTTAAGAGACAGAGAGAGACAGAGTGTGAGCAGGGGAGGGTCAGAGAGAGAGGGAGACATGAAATCTGAAGCAGGCTCCAGCTCCGAGCTGTCAGCACAGAGCCCAATGCGGTGCACGAACTCACAAACTGTGAGCCAAAGTCGGACGCTTAACCGATTGAGCCACCCAGGCTCCCCTTCTCTTTACATTTTTAATCACATGTGGTTATTTAGCATATGGTCTTCTCTTTTTCCTTAAATTTTTTTTTCTTATTTATGTTAAGAGGGAAAGAGAGTCCGTATGTTCACAAGCAGGGGAGGGTCAGAGAGAAAGAGAGAGAGTCCCAAGCAGGCTCTGCACTGCCAGTGTGGAGCCTGAAGTGGGGCTCGAACTCATAAACCATGAGATCGTGACCTGAGCCAAAATCAAGAGTTAGAAGCTTAACGAACTGAACCACCCCGGTGCCCCCACCCTGGCTTTTTTTTTCCCCCAAATAGACTTGAAGATCATTGAAGACAAAATCTTCAATGTGACATACTGAATGATATTTGTATTCCATATGGCATTATTACATTGCCCTCCCAATAGTAGATATTGAACAAATATTTGTTAATTTGATTTTGTCTTTTGAACATTGCTAATTTTAATTTTTTCTCATCTTTGAGTAGAATATAACTTTCTAACTTGTTCATACATATCTTCCTTCCTTCCTTCCTTTCTTTCTTTTCTTTTCTTTTCTTTTCTTTTCTTTTCTTTTCTTTTCTTTTTAATGAGACATGAACATTGTACTGAATGTAGGCTGGTTTCCTCAGTGATTTCTGGAAGTATGCGAGTACACCAATATAACTCTTGGTTGGTTGTGATCTCAAATTCCAAACTCAACTCAACCTGGGAAAATTTAAAACTGCTACTTCCAGCCAAGCTTAGTAGATGAATTTGATTCCAGGTTCCATGCTAATATCAGACTCTGTGTCACTGCATAAACGGAAATCATGGGCCAATATATGCCAACCATGTGAATTCCAGGAGGCACCATTTTGTCTTCTTTTTCCAGACATCATTTCCATATCTACTCTCTTTCCTCATCATATTTCTAGCTGGTGGATGGCTACTCATTAATGTGTATCATTTATAGTGATTGTTTATTTTCTCACTTACAATATTGTGCAAGTACCTTCTCAAACTTTTCAAAGGCTTTGAGTTAATAAACAGCAACCAATCATAGAGTTTCAAATTTAATATCTTTTAGATATCTAATTAGTCTTTCATCCTTACTCCCACACCAAAGTTTTTTGTTTTGTCTTGTTTTGACTTTTTAACAAAGTCACTAATTTCCTACAATGTGCTAAATCCAGTGGTCAATTTGTCATCCTTGCGAACTTGACCAACAAGCAGCATTTGCCACAGCTCATCATTTCCTCCTGTTCCATATGCTTTCTTCCTTTTCTGGATATGTCATTCATTTTCTGCCTGCCTCACTGGCTTACATTTCCTCCTCATCTCTGATCTCTTAATGCTTGGATGCCCTAGGGAACTGGCTATCTTGTACTCAGTGTCTAGGTAACTTCATCTAATCTCATTTAGAATCATAGTTTTAAATGTCATTCATGGGCCAAAAATTCTGTTTCTCTCCCTAAACTTCTTTCATCCACTTATACACATCTGAAATTTAAAATGTCCAAAACTTAGCTTCAGACCATTCTTCCAAATGCATTTCCCTTGCAGTCTTCTCCATTCCAGTTATGGGCAATGCCACCCTTCCAGTTACTCAATTTCCCTTCCTCTCATACCTTGTAACTAACCCATCAGCAGTCCTACTTCAGAATATACTCTGACCATATTTGACCACACTTGTGTCTGGCTCTCATTCCGGCTCAACCCAAGACCCCCGTTATAATTATGGAAATAGCCCCTGGACTATGCTCTCTGCTTCTGCCTTTGCCTGCCTTGCCATGTCCTCAACCCACGGCATGCAGGGCAATCCTTTAAAAATAAATTAGATCATGTCAGGGTTCCTGGGTGGCTCAGTAATGTCAGCTTAGATCATGATCTCACGGTTCGTGGGCTTGAGCCCCATGTCAGGGTCTCTGCTGGAGCCCACTTCAGATTCTCTCTCTCCCTCTTTCTGCCCCTTCCCTGCTCTTTCTTGCTCTCTCTCCCTCTCTTTCTCTTTCAAAATAAATAAAACATTAAAAAAATCATGCCACTCTCATTCTCTCATTTCCAAAATCTTCACCTCAGGGCCCTTGCAATTATTGTTCCCTTTGCCTGGAATGCTCTTCTCCCACATATCCATGATTTCCTTCCTCATTTTCTAGGTTTTTACCACATTCTTAGGAAGGCCTTCCTTTACCACCTTGCTTAAAATTGTAATAACATTTCCCCACAACATATACACACTTCTTATTCGAAGACTTCTTTTACTTTCATTCACATTTATCACCCTCTAACATACCATATGTTGTACTTTTTGTCTTCTTAATTATTAGCCTCATCTCTTCAGTAACATGTAATCTCCCTAAAGGCAAGGCTATTTGAATAGTTTCTTCACTGCTATATTGCCCATATCTGAAGAAGTACCTGGCATTTAGAAGGGATCAGTAAAGGTCTATTGGATTACCTAATTAATTAGTTTAAAAACATCACATAGGATAAAACCACACTATGCTTTAAAATAAATATGTCTTCTATACAGATATGGTGATAGTTGGAAATAATGAGAAGTCATAAAAAATTATGTACATTTGCATGTAGCATTATGTTTAACATAGACTGTATTTATTTTTATCTGCTTCCACTTGCAAAGGGCTTTTAACAGCTGTTTTCAGTTTGGACGTTGACAGGTATTTGAATAAGTCCGAAGTGGGTGGGACAATTGCCCAGCCTCTAACTTCTCATCCGACCACCCAGCAAAACATTCACTCCAATTTCAGATTCTCTTTAGGGAAAAACTATCGCCACATTGGAACTCACTTCAATGTCATTAGTCTTCCGGTAGATTTTTTTTTTCAGATACTAAATTGAAATCTCCAATGGTTTGTTAATAATTCTTTCCTCTTGTCTTCAATTCATTAAGGAAAAACTGATCATTATTCTCATCTTAAGATAGTTAATGATTATTCATAAACTTATTATTGCTGTTGTTCCACTTAAATCTAATATATGTGTATAGGTACATACACAAACATATAAAATATATATTTATGTTTTGTATTTAAACCTTCAAAATTACCAGCTGCTCTCCATAGCTCTTTCTCCTCCAAGCATCAAATATTTCCCTTACATCAGAAAAGTCATTAACATAAAAAATGCTAAATGATACTTCAGAATATTAGACCCCATCATTAATGGATATAAGAATTTGTTATTTTTTAAAGAATTTGTTTTCTTAATTGTGACAGTTTATCATTTTCTGAAAAATGACCTCAGTTACTATCACAAGAATATAAAATTTAATAGATTCTCAAAATGATAGAATCTCAGAATTGGAAGGCAACTTAAAGTTACCTAATTCAGTGTTTGAATGTTCGAATTGGATGGTTTAAGTGATTCTGTCAGCTTGTGCCAATCTGACACAAAGGAAAGTGACAACTGGGAAAGGATGTCACACAAATAGCTCATCTTTGGAGAAGAACTATCATGCCCTGGATAAAAGATGTCCTTTTAAGCTTTGTCCCTGTCTGAGAGCAGAGAGAGAAAATTCAAGCAAAAAATCACATCATCTTGTATTACCATCAGAAGGATACTTTCGTCCCTTGATACTTCAACAACCTGAAGCTTATTTGTATTGTACTTGGTTTTCTTCCTCCTATTAGAAACAACAGGTCTCAAAGCAACAGCAGAAGAAAAACATGGTAGTGACCACACAGAGGAACATATAGGAAATCACAACACCCACATATTTGCATATGTCTCATGAGTTTATACACCTTTTGCTGGGGAGGTACCTAACAGAAGGCCAAGGCTGTAAGGGAACCACCTCATTTCTAAAGACACCAGGGAAAAGTCCACATGTAATATTCATATGTTCAATTTTGCATTTGATAACTTATTTGATGGTGATGATGATGATAGTGATGATAGTTATGAAATTTGTAGGCATGAATTTGGTATGTATAAAAATATCAGTATTTTTACCTGATAAAATTTATAGACTCTTGCCTGAATGATCCAACGTTATCTCAGAATCAACACATCAAAACCTAATCTAAGTCATGTCAACCTCATTCCCCATTCCAGACTTTTCCCTGTCCTGCATCTGTTAATGTTACTATAATTTAAGCCAAATATATATATGTGTGTATATATATATAAGTTTAAGATATTAAATTTAAGTTTATATATTTAAGTTTAAGATATATATATATATATATATATATATATATGATCTTAAACTGATCTTTGACTCCTTTACTCTCCTCAATATCTACATCCAATAATTTAACAAATATTAGATTCCTCTACTGCTATGTAGAAGAATTTCCTCCTTGGGGCACCTGGATGGCACAGTAGGTTAAGCATCCTACTCTTGATCTTGGCTCAGGTCATGATCTCACAGTTTGTGAGTTCAAACCCTGCATTGGGCTCTGCACTAATGTTGCAGAGCCTGCTTGGGATTCTGTCTCTACTTCTCTCTGATCCTCCCCCGCTTGTGCTCTCTCTCTCTTTCTCAAAATAAATAAACTTAAAAAAATAAAAAAAAAAGAATTTCCTCCTTCTCAATTTGACTTTCAAGTATTGAGTTCAGCCTTTCATTAGGTCTTGCTTTGATTTTTACAACTTGCTTCTCACTGTCCAGTAATCTGAATTTTAAATTAATCTTTATAAATAAATCTCTGGTCATGTTACTACATGTTATTAGCTGCCTCAAAAAACATCAATAAATCCTTTTTGGACAAACATAAATGCAGCTTCCTCCATTTTGCACTTGGTGTCCTCTACAACATGATTAAGCCCATATTTCCTCTCCTTTCTTCCTTCAGTTCTCTAATTCCCATAGTTCTCCAAAGTGAAATGCTGCAGATTCTATCTCAGAGTTTCCAGCCTCCACGCTCATTCTGTTCCATTTTTGAAGGTCTCCTTCGGGTTTTCAAAAATCTTTCTTCTCCCTCAACATCCACCTCACGTTTTCCCATGAACCATTTCCTTACTTCCCATCCCTTCTTCTTCATCCCCAGATTGGTAAGAATTTATGTTTCCTTGAACTCTTATAAATACAGTTGTAACTCTAAAGTTGTCATTTCTTTCTTGCTGTTACCTTCTCTTTCCTCAGCCACTAGTTGCATGCTCCAGAAAGCAGAAACAGGCAAATAGTCATCTTCATATTGTTTTAAGTTCTCAGTGCACTTCTGACACTTAATAGTTATTTAGCATGAGTTTTTTGAATTGAATAAGTATACATTTAATCTCTCTTTTCTAGTTCAGTTATATAGAATACATATGTAGAGCAGTAAATGAAGAAAAGAACAGACTCTAAACGTAAGATATTTGTTCTAGTTTTACTTTAGCAAACCAGAATTTGACAGCTTCACAAAGAGTGAAACACCAAATATGATTATGAGGTCTATGTAATGAAAACAGGTGATAGCTGGGCATCAAAATCTCCAGGGTCTCAGCAGGTAACAAATCCATATGTTTGGGTATGCCCAATGATAGGCCTTAATACCATCCCTCCAAAATTGATAATTGCACATAATGAGGCTGCTGAAAGTGTCTCATTTGTTTCAAGACCAACAATGCCAGCTCTGGTTCAAATTCATTAAGAAATATTTTCTTTTGGATGTTTCCTAATGAGAAAGTATCTTGGTGCTAATAAACTTCTCATGTGATTGATGCTGAAAAGCAGAGCTCTGATGACCTTAGGAAACATTATTGCCAAGCCCATTCTTTAATATCTTAGAATATCACTGATGCCTGAAATGTAATTTTAGAGTAGAAAAATAAAGAGGTAAAAGAAGTAGACAACACTAAGGTAATACTCTAGGGGCTAATTGTGGCCTTGAGGAAAGCAAAGTGTCTTCTAACCTCTTGCCAAACTTTAGTGTATGTGTCCACCTGGCTTTTGGACTTTTCATCTGAAATGTCTGACATCTATATTCAGTTTGAAAGGTTTTGCTGTTAAAAAAAAAATGTGATGTCAGTACTGGAGTTTTACTTTTCTTTGGTCTGTGCTACCCAGCACCTAGACTGCAAGTTTTGTTTTGTTTTTTTTTTTAATAAACACTTTAGTGATCAAAAATTCCATGTTTTTTTTTTTTAATCCTTTTGTAATCAGTCATCTTTGAACACTGGCTTGAAAGGAGCAACTTTTGTCCCCATGGTTTAAGTAAACCTCAGGGTGAAAAACACTACTTTCCTATCATTTTATTAAATGTATGAGATCCTTTGTATTCCTTCTTTCATTCCCTTTGTGTTGCATTCATTCATGGGAATAGCTATTAATCAAATAATATATTTTTGTGTCAGGCACATACAAAGATGAATTAGGTTCCTAGCCCATAAGAAGATTACAATCTACAAGAAGAAAAGAGACACATAAAGAAACAAATGCAATAGTATGTATGGGTGCTCCGATCTAAGTAATTACTGAGTACAGAGAAGATCCAAAGGAATTACTGATCAGTTTTACCTGGATTAGGGTCAGAAAATCTTCATTTTCTATGGAGAGTGATCCATGAGTTGAATCTTCAACGCTGAACACATTTAGTAAGCAGACAAATAGGTAATAAAGATCATTCTGAGTTGAGGAAGCAATGTGATCGATAGTTTGGCAATATCAGCATGGTGCATCAAGGGCACCACACATCATTAGGTGTGTTGAGGATACAGGAGGACCATGACAGAGGATAAATCTGGATGTCATCAAAGAATGACATTCTTTGCATCATTCTCAAAAGCAAACTTGCCTTTTCTCTTCGGTCTCAGGCCCCTCTATCCTGTTTGTAATATTCCCATGATAGTGCTAGGAAATCTTTTTTTCTGACTTTGAACTAACTCCCCTGCTTGCTCACAACACCTTTCCCTTCACTTTTTAAACCTTAGTTGTTCTAATTCTATTAATTATGCTTCGTTTTGTAAATTTTCCATTCCCAAATGTCTATGAAATCTATACGCTGGACCACATTGTTCTGGAGTACTAGTTACATGAAGCACACCTTACTGTTGTCAAGATATTAGTTAGAAACGGGAAGAGCAAGCATCAGCATCTATAGTTATCATTTCCAATATAAATGAAATGAAGTTTACACATACCTATTTACCTGTTACTACAGTCCCAGAAAATGACTGGTGGGTTTTCACCTAATTTGTTCAGACCGGAAATATACAATACAAAGTGTCATGGCATCATTCCTGGGGTAGAAATCACAAAGCCGTAGACTTTCCTCTTCTCACTGAAATAAGGGTTAGTGGAGGCCCGTGTGATTATTAATCAGGAGAACATGTCATAGTGTTAAAGGGTACAGGAGAAAGAAACAGGCTTCAAATCACAAGTCATGAGAGGAGATGCTTTGAATTCTAAACTATAACTTTTCAATCAAACTACTTCTCACATGGGAAACCCTAATTGCTCTAAAGTAGGTTGAGTAGAAATGTATTTATTTATACCAACTTCACCATCTGTCAAAGGTTATGGCTCTCTGAAACGACAAGGAATAAGCCAGAATTTCTACCATTGATTTAATGCCTACCAGGATGTTCCCCACATCCTCAGAGTCTCCCCACAGTGCTCCCCAAAGTCATGTGTCCTGCACTCATGTTAAAGTAGGTAGGTAGTTAGGCTTTAACAGGATGCCTGGAGGCCAGCAAAGGGTGAGTCAAGTCCTGTTTTCAGGAAAGTGAGCACTCCACCAGCAAGATCACAAGAAGTCAGATCCCTTAACCCACTGAGCCACCGAGGTGCCCCTTGTAGATAACTTCTGCAAAAATAAAAGCTGCCACAATATCCAACTTGAGGAGACTACAGTACACTATTATGGAAATAACTAATTTAAATATAGAATCACAGGGTGCCTGGGTGGCTCAGTCGGTTGAGCATCTGACTTTGGCTCAGGTCGTGATCTCGCAGTCTGTGAGTTCGAGCCCCACGGCGGGCTCTGTGCTGACAGCTCAGAGCCTCGAGTCTGCTTCGGATTCTGTGTCTCCCTCTCTCTCTGCCCCTCCCCTGTTCATGTTCTGTCTCTCTCCCTTCAAAAATAAATAAACATTTAAAAAATTAAATATAGAATCAACTTTGATACAAGATTATAGCTTGCATTGAAGTTTTTTTCCAAAATCATAATGCTGAGGTGAGTTCTTTTAGAGCTTATCTAAAGTGATACCAAATACTAGAGATGCATCCTAAAGCTTTTATCTTAAAAGTCTAGATGAGAAATGGAGTGAACATTTTTTATTGTAATTTGTGTGTTGAGGGGTCCTCAGGACCACCCCAAGGTTTGATGATTTGTTAGGAAGTCCCACAGGACCCAGCCTATAGTTGTATTCATGGCTGTGATTTATTACAGTGAAAAGATACAAAGTGGAATCAGCAAAGGATAAGGTACAAAAGGTGACATCTGGAAGAAACCAGACAGATGCTTCCAAAAGTCCTTTCCCAGGAGATTCACGTAGAATGCACTTAATTCCTCCAGGAACGTGTGTGAAATATCGTCTACCAGTGATGCTCATTAGAAACTCAGAGCACAAGGCTTTTATAGGGGGTTGGTCGCATAAGCCCCCTCTGCCTAGCATGTGCCAAAATTCCAGACTCAGAATTTCCCTGAAAGAAAGCAGATGTTCAGCATAAACCACATTATTTGCACAAACACTTTAGGCACATGAGTCACTCCTTGGGCGTGGTGAGAACCTTCCCAAAATCCAAGGTCCCAGATGTCAGCCAAGGGCCAACCTTGCAGGCAGGTCTAATTTGCCATCCTGTCTAAGGTGAGCAGGCTCAGCCCTGCTGTGCTCATTTTTTCTACACACCGTGCTTGCTAACACCACTTTCAGCCCCTGGGACTCGCTCACTGGCCCAAACAGAACTGAGAGAGAAACACTGAAATTTGTAGGGAAAAGGGAAAAGAAAAGCAGGGTCCTCAAAGCAGTATCTGGAGGCAATGATTACTGAGCTATTTCCCCTGAGAGAGGCTTGAGCTTCCCCTAAGCTACTGCCATTTCACACAGTCTTTTCGTCTGGAGCTGCACCTGATGTTGAGAGCTTCAAAGTGAGAGGCGCTGACCTTTTTTCAAGTGCATTTGCTCTTGGAAATAATAATTAATTTTAAAAGGTTCAGATCACAGTGCTAATGTCATTTGGCATGCAACCATTCTTCTCCTTATCAGACCTGAGTGATAGTCATTTTTTTCAGTCCTCGGGAGGGACTCCAGGCACCTCTTGGTTCACTGCTGGGCTTCAGTGTTCCCCAGCAGCTCTAAAATCAGAAGGATAAATTCCAATTGGCCGACCTCAGACTCTTGGCTCAGGGATAATAGGAGCTAATTTAGTTCTTCATGATGATATGATAATGCTCTTTCTCAGGGGTATGAAATGGAAATCAGCTCCCATGTGAAATACCAAGAGGGAGGAAACCATGGGACCGGAAAATAAGTTTGGCGCTTTGCGGCTACATTTTGCTCTTTTTCTATAAACCCTAAAACTGTATTTGCATGAGGTTTGGATTAGGAGTCAGCAGGAAAAGGTAAAGGAAAAAGGATGCCTGCAATTACCACTGTGACAGTCCTCCATTTTCCCTGGGGGCCGGTGCAGAAGAAGAAAATGGATGAAAATTTGCTAATTGTTCTGAAGTGTTTCAGACAGGTCTGATTTTATACAAAGGAACACAATTAAATTCTCTGAAATACCCTCTCCAACACAAGAACGTCTCCCTGGGGAACACAGGAAGCCAGGAGAAAGGATTTAAGAATGAGTTTTTGCAAATTGTTCTTATAATCTCCATTCCTACCTCATAGGCTTTGAAAAAGCTGAAGATAATTTGAGGAAAAATTAAAACATACATCTGCAGATACTTTTTCAATACTTTATAGAGACTTTAATGTTGCTGTTTTAGATAAAGTTCTGAATTATATTCAAAGTACATCACTTTCTTTGTCGTCCCAAGCACTAAAAAAAAAACACATTTTATATAGCACTCCCGAAATTTCAAAATTTGTCATGCTCATGCATTTATCCAAACTCTAAAACATTCAAGGAATATTAGTTCATCAAACAATGTTAGAGGAATTTTATATTCACATTATTCTGTGATTTTAAAGGCAGAATCCTGCAAAGGGCCATTATCCATATGACTAATCATGTGGGTGCTTCTCATTTCATACCTACTGCAATTTTTCTCCAGGGCCTGACACCACTGTTGATGCCATCCCTAAGACTTCCTTCCACGTCCTCAACTCGTCTTTCCTTCAAAAAGAATAGTTCATTTTCTGGCTATTGCACTCAGTACCCTTTATGCGTAAAATCCCTCCGCTGAAAACTGTAAGAAAAACGTTCATCTGGCTTAATTTTTACAAAGACCTAATGCAACAATAGTTTCAATTTGATTAAACAATTGTATTTATTCTTTTTGTAAGTGTTCCTTAGTGATAAAAAGAAAGCCTGATGTGAGAAGGAATATGGATTCAGGTTGCTTCAGCTACGTGGCGTTCGAACGTGTGTTCAAAACTAAGCAATTTCGACAGGCCTTGCCTTAGTAAAGCTAAACAAAGAGTATTGAAAAACCAAGAGAGACAGCTGGGTGACAGAGCAAACTAAAGCATTATGTACAGACGTTGACCAGACATGAACTAAGCCTGGATCAGACTATATCTACAGAAGCTAACACTTCAGCCTCAAAATGTTTGTGAGGTGCTGGATATCTAGACATTTACTTAACATTTTTTTTTTTTTTTTTTTTTTACCAGCCCTGCCTTCTACAGGGGATCTGAAAATTCGGTTGCATTTCATACTTTGTCCAAATTTAGGCCCAATCCAGAATTCTCCAACTTATTTTCTTACTTTGTATTGGCAGATTATTACTTTTTTTTTTCCTCTTAAATGCAAGTCAAGAGGACATACTGATGAGTTTAGGCTCAGCATGAGAAGGGAGAAGTCCTTGTATTGGAGAGGGTATTTCAGAGAACTTACTTTAAAATGAAAAGTGGCTCCTTCTGTAGTGGTCAATGCACCCTGGCCAGAAAATGGTTATTTGTTTTACTTATGTCATTTTTCTTAAAAGATCAAGAAGATAATCTAGTAGTAATTCAATCACTTCTTTCTCAATCCCTGAACAATTATCATTTTGATGACTGGGTTTTAGGAAGAATTAAACCAGTAAGAGATCATCTCCAACCCTACTCTCACCATACATTATTGCCACAGGAGGAGGAACCAATTAAGGGAAGGACTATTTCAAATAGACAGGAACTGGGGAGGGACACCAGGAAAGCTCATAGTCAGAACCGGCCACATAATTTGTGGGGTTCATTTGTAAAAGGAAAATGCAGAGCCTCTAGTTCAGCTGTTAAGAATTTCAAGACAGACAGGCACCTGGGTGTCTCAGTTGGTTGTCTGACTCCTGATCTCAGCTCAGGTCTTGATCTCAGGGTCATGAGTTCAAGCCCCACACTGAACTCTGTGCTGTGTGTGAAGTCTATTTAAAAATAATAATAATAATAATGTCAAGACAGGGACAGCAGAGTACTAACCAAAGTGTGGGGTTCTCCAGAGCAAGGGTCTCTGTGTGACTGAACAGATTTACCTACCAAAAAAAGCCAGCCCTGGTTACATCATCAGCCACACTTCTCTGGAACCAGCCTTCCTATGCCAGTTTAGGGACTCTGATAGGCTCTAGCTCTGCATGTAAAATTTCCTTCTCCTCTTAAGGAGGTCTCTTTCTCGGGGTCCTCTAAGGCTGCTTCTGTAATCTGGTTATTATTAGACAAAGATGCCATGGAACCAAACATTTAAGGTATGTCTGTATGTTTAAAGCCTAGTCTAAATCAGCATCCAGATTTTTTGTTTTTAGTTTATTTACTTATTTTGAGAGAGAGAGAGAAAGTCTGTGGGCAGGGAAGGGGCAGAGAGAGAGAGAGAGAGAGAGAGAGAGAGAATCCCAAGTAGGCTCTGTGCTGTCAGCACAGACTCCAACATGGACCTCGATCTCATGAACCAGGAGATCATGACCTGAGTAGACATCAAGAGTGGGACGCTTAACTGAGTGAGCCACCCATGTGCCGCTGGGTTTGTTTTTTTTTCTAATCACAGGATCCTCTCTATCTTCTAAGTAAGCCATGACTGCAGGTGGGTATGAAGCAAAATGGGCAATACTCAACTACAGAACAGGACTACTGAACAGCTAATGTGTTACCCAACTCCTCTCAGTATAACCACCCCCACCTCAACTCCCCTTGCCCTCTCCTATATGCCTGGACACATATTTGGCCCCCCTGTTGCACATTTGTTTGTGAGACACAGCAATCCAGTAAGTCTGGATACAATGGATCAAGCAAATACCACATTAACTTTGTTTTTTCTCAGTGTCTTCTTTATGCCAAGGAGATGTGCTTCAGCAAGCATGTCCACTCCCTCCTATCAATTCGTAGCATTTTCTACTTCCTCTTTTCTGCCCAATTACTTGGTGAGGCTTAATTTTTAAAGAATTAATCGCACATATTCAAATGCAAATTTTAAGTGCCTCTGATCATCATGGTGACTGGGGCCAAATTTACTTCTTAGACAACCCAGTTGAAATGGGTGCTTAGCCCACATCCCTGGATCTGCTTGAACTGCGGAGGGTCTTTTCAGAATACCCCTACACTGAGTCGTAAATGAGTAACTCCATATTCCCAGCTTCTCTTCCTTTCAAAAATCCAATCAAATCAGGACAAATAAATTCTTCTTGACACGCTGCTAAAGATTGGGGGTGGAGGGGGGAATATTGAGAAGGGCAATGGAGCTGTACTCAGCTCAGGTTAAACCAGCTTCATCTCATAAGAATAGCGGCAATTAAATTTGTTCTCACCTCTCAAAAATGTAATTAGAATGCAGGGAGAGGTTTATGAAAAGGGATGGGATTATTTATAAAAGTTTTAGAATAAATCTTTCTGGGTCAAGAGATTTGCCTAGTGGCAGGAATTTAATACATAAGCATAACTCTTTAGAGAGCTCTTGCTCCAGGGATTTTTTTTTTTTCTCAATCAGGGGAAACTTGAGGAAATGAAAAATTTCAGAGACATGTTAGGAGTGGATGGGCAAAACCCAATTTGATCTCCACTGTAATGGTATTATTTGATTTTTGCATTAAAGAATAATATCCATAATGTGAAGATTATGCCAAGTACTCTATAAAAGGATACAAACCTTGAGGCAGTCATCTCTGACTTGCTTCCAATTGTACTTAAAATGAGACACACACAAAGATGTGCTGAGAAGTGCAGTGTCAGCAAAGTGTTGGGGGCTGGCAGGTTGAAGAAGTAGGCAGCTGAGTCCCACCCCCAAAATACAGACACTCATTATGTCTAAGAAAAAAAGAATCATTTAAAGACTGAACAGTTTCTCTACCAAATGAGTATGGGTATACTAAAAGTATACAATGATTATAAATTTGGCTTCCTTGATTGAAAAAAAATCCTATCTCATACATAAAGGTATATAGATAGAAGTATAGATACATGCACATACATACGTGTACATGTGTTTTTCAGAATAGTGTATATATTCTTTGAGAGAAAACATACATAGAGTCACTGAAAATGTGCTGCTGTCCAGCAGAGCATCCATTTGTATCATTTCATACTGACCTATATCTCTGCTCCTATTTAAAGAGAAAAGTTAGATACCTAATCAGAAGTAGCAGTTAGGTTTTATTCCACATGTCACATCTACAGTGGCTTCCTCAAGAGCTGTGTTGAGAACAATCATGTGTCTGTGTCTGAGATCAGCAGGAAAGATTACACTGATGGATTCATGATGTCTACCACGATGCACAAAGGAAAACTTTAAATTTTCCATCTCTTTTCTGGACTTAACCAAAGTTTGGGAAATAGATGGAGGAGGGTAGGTTTATAGTTCATAGTTGATGAAAGTGGTGTGCCGGTTATGGAGGCATACAATCTCCCTTCAAGATTGACCAAGCTGCCACATCTTTGGGATCCACTGAAGTCCTCACAGTGATTGATAAGCTACCTGACTGCTCCCAGCCAATGAATGAGCATGGTTGGGATACTAGAGCAAGGTAGTTTTTACTTGATGTGAGTCTCTTCTAAGGAAGTATCTTTGCCCTGGGGTTCCAGGCCTGATTTAGAATTTCTCAGAGATGCATTGCACTTTGAGACTCTTACACAGTCTTTCTTCCTTTCTTCTCTGCTTTGACAGGCATCATACGTAAAAGTCATCTGACAGTTCTCTGCCTACTTCTGTTCTCTCTCTCTCTCTCTCTCTCTCTCCCTCTGCTATAGCCTTCACAGGTGTTTTCTCAATCAATATATCAAACTTCTAATTCTTTTAGAAGCATCTTATTCCTGGAAAAAAATAATTGACACACAGGATAGAAATTAACCTTACGCTTGAGTATCTCAATAAAATACAGTTTATTCTCTTCTTTCCTTCTTCATTTCAATAAAATTTAGGTAACTTCAATATTAATTGACAGTTAGCTTAACACAGAAGCTCCTCTATACATAATTTTCATAGAAATGAGCAAAGCTATGTATGCCGCCAGTAATGTATCACAGCATCTGGCACAAGTAGTCCAATTGTGGGGGATGACTTTGGGCTTGAGGACCAGGGATTTGTGTACACTTCACCCAACCTGATTGTTTATAGGTTGTGAAGATTCTCCAATGATTAGACTGAGTGCAGAAAAAGAAAAGGATCTATCCTTCACACAAATATGGTGCCTGACATTAAGCTTTGAATTTTACCTACATTTACTGTGACAGAAATGATTTCTGTATCTCTTATTGTTGGTTCAGAGGATTTCATTTTTTAATCTGATAAAGTATCTTGCATTTTTTAACATAGTTTATACCTGGACATATATTATATGAACCCAGTTCTTGTAATCACTAAAAATCAAGGCATTACATCAACAAGTCAAATCAACCCCAAATAAACAATTTAACATTAGCCCAATGGATGACACAGAAACTGTCATTTCGCCTTTGTTTCCTATGCTCATGCTTCTCCATTCCTGGTCTTGTATATATCAGGTTGGCTAACAATGGGAGAGAACTTCACATTTGGATTTTTCCCACTGTGATATTCTTCTTGGGCTTGGCCAATGGTCAGCTTGATTTCCACTCTTCTTTAGGAACCTCCAGGCCTTGCCACTCACTCATTCCAACGATACAAATCTGTGTGATCTGTTCTTATATCACTACCAGCTATATATCTGTACATACAAGTATGGTTATGAATGACAATGTTTAAACCATAGCATTCAGTCAGTCCTGATTGATACAAGTTCAAGGTATTGGAAAAGGTTTTTGTAGAACACATTTATTTTATAAAGGGTTATTTGCTATGTACCCACTTTAAGTAGCAAAGGCTTTTTATTGTATTTCATATAGGATGTATATTTTCATTTAAATATTCATGAGTATTATCAATTCCTTCTCTTTAATTGTTTTTAAATTTTCAATGTTTACGTATATAATCTTATAAAAATCTCAAGTAAGGAAATAGAAAAAGAGGTACCCCAAGGAAGAAGCTAGCAAATAGTACTGAGAGAGAAAGCTTAGTGTCTTCTAGACTTGAATAGATTTATATTAGATCTGCTAAAGAAAAAAAAAATTCTAACTTAGGCACATGTGTTATAGAAAGGAGAAGGAATAACTTCACCACATAGTGGGACATGGCTTAAGGGTCCATTTCTTAGGTAGCAGTAGATATTTTCCTGTTAGGGTTTTAAAAGACTGTTTTTTCTTTTTCTGGTGAATGATTTCTTTTTTCATTCTTCCCAGATGATTTATTTTTTTTCATTCTTCCCATATTATTTCAGTTCACTACAGATGCTTCTAAATTTCTTTTCATAGGGTTGAATTTCATTCTTCTTCTGGTGAGTCCCTCTGAGAAATCAGAAAAAAAAAATGAAAGTCTATATAGGCTTGGTTTCTGATCATATTTTTTGGACTTATCAGTAATTTAAGGAATATTGGTTAGAGATTAAAAAGAACCAAACAGATTGTTGAGCAAGAGTTGATTCTGCTTTGTAACTGAAGTACACATAATAGGGGGTGCCTGAGTGGCTCAGTCAGTTGGGTGTCTGACTTCAGCTCAGGTCATGATCTCGTGGTTTGTGAGTTCGAGCCCCACATCGGGCTCTGTGCTGACAGCTCAGAGCCTGGAGCCTGCTTCAGATTCTGTGTCTCCCCCTCTCTCTGCCCCTCCCCCACTCACACTCTGTCTCTGTCTCTCTCAATAATTAATAAACGTTAAAAAATTTTTAATAAATTAAAAAAATAAAGTACACATAAAAGTTTCGATAGAAAAAAAAATCCTGGGTACTTTTGTTTACCATCCATAATGCACATCTAGAATTTTGACTTATCTACTCATAGTCATTTGATGAGGCCCCTATTTAAGGATAGTTACATTATTTATTAGACCATATCATTGAACATTTTTCCTTAATTTTAACCCATGGCAGTTTAAGTGTTAAGTTGGTTGGGATCCATTGTTGAAATCTATGCTTATTGTTTTGTTCAGCCCATTGACAGAAGTTTAATTCTAGAGAGAACTGCATCTCTCTGATATCTATGATTAAAAAGGATATCAGTGAGTTAAGTGAGTCTGAGATTCAGTCCCTATGGTTTTTGTTTTGACATATATGGCCATCCATTAAACTAGTAATTAAAGCTACCTTAATGCCTAATGTGTCTATTTCAGCTGTTGACATTATGCACAATCTTTTCTCAGATCACAGGAATGAATGATAAAGTGAATGCCCTAATATTACTCTTTAGTTGCTAGGGGCATGCAGAGTCTATTAGTTTCTCTTTACAGAACAGAAGAGCACTAAGGTCAAAGGCTGATTTTTTTCTTTACAGAGAATTGAAACTGCACGTAGATCTCAACAGCAAATTCCATGTCCACCTTCCTTGGTTGGGTTGCAATTTACACAAGATTTTAGCTTCTCACTTCTGGTTCTCACTGGATGGTTTCATGTCCAGTTTCATCCATCTTCCAGCTGTCTGATCTTGAGTAAACTAGTCTACCTCTCTAAGCTTAACATCCCCATCCATAAATGGGGTTAAACGTCCACCTCAAATATACAGATAGTGAGTATTTTTTTAAATATGCCTACAGTGTTTAGCAAAGTCACTAAGAGTAAAAAATAACATGTTTATACTTTTTTATTTATTTTTACTTATTTATTTTTATTTTGAGAGAGTGAGAGAACAAGTGGGGGAGAAGGGCAGAGGGGGGGGAGAGAGAGAGAGAGAGAGAGAGAGAGAGAGAGAGAATATTAAGCAGGCTCCATGAGGGGCTCGATTCCATGACCCTAGGATCATTACCTGAGCCGAAATCAAGAGTCAGATGCTCAACCAACTGAGCCACTGAGGATCCCCAACATATTTATACAGTTTAAACATAGTTCACATTTGAGATAATGCTCTAAAGAAATAATCTAGCATAGGGGCACCCGGTGGCTCAGTTGGTCAGGTGTCTGACTTCAGCTCAGGTCATGATCTCATGGTTTGTGAGTTTGAGCCCTGTGTCAGGCTCTGTGATCTCGTTGTTCTCTTCTCTCTCTGTCCCTCCCTTGCTCATTCTCTCTCTCTGTCAAAAATAAATAGTACATTAAAAAAATTATAAAAAATAAATAATCTAGCATATAGAATAAGTCATATATACAAAGATGTTCAGTAGTGATATTAACCAAAGTGATGTCAGATGAGCCAAGGCCCCTAGAGGGAGGGCCTCAGGGCCATCACCAAGGTTTCTTGGCTTTGCTATTTAGGGAAAAGGACAAAGATTTGTTAAATATAAAAGAAAAGGGCTACTTCACAAAGTAGTGGTCTTTCCTCACAGATGAGGAAGAGGATCATCCTTTCCTTCTAGTGAAGAGTTTTATAAGTTTTTTTAAAAAAATAGCTGACCATATAGGGAGGGGCTTGTTCTTTAATGTGGAGTTTATCATCTACATTGGGTTGTTAGTTTTTCCATTATCTTAGGGTTGTGGAATTACCCATGGGGAGAAATTTTAAGATTGTACAGCCTTTGTGGATTTTACTGTCGAAAAGAGTGGGGTCTTGTTGTTTTCCATGAACTTGATGTTGTTACTCTTTTTATGACCTCATGATTTTTAGGTTAAGAGTCAGCCTAAAACCAAAACAACTTATCTCCTGAGTTTGCCTTCCCTCCTGACTCAGAAGTAAAAAAAAATCAATAACAATGCATAATGCTAAAGAGCTGTTAAAGATTGGTAAATAAAGGTAATTTTATACAGTCACAGAAAAATATGGCCATGCATTAATATATAAAAAAGAAAGGTACAAAACTAAATTTACTGTACCATCAAAACTTTATAAGAACATGAATATCCAAAAAAATACCTAAGTTATATCGCCGATTCTTTCAAAATGGTAGATTATGGATGAATCAGAAGTGTTGTTTCTTCTGATTTTCATCATTTCTATAATGTGGTCATATTCCTTTTATAAATAAAAATTTTACCAAGAACCATATCATCATTATTTGAGGACTGGAAGCTGGGACTGATGAAAAGAGGAAGTTTTCTGAGCTGGCTTTATAGTGTCAGAGATTGCTGGAGTGGAGGTAGCTTCAATATCAAGGTGGCTAGGGGAGAGGCTTACTTAATTGGGAAGGCTAAGGGTGAGTTTCAGCCTCAAGCCTGAAACAGGAAGTCCAGGTCAGAAGAATTCTTTCACATTCTTTCTACTTTTGTGAAAAAAATTTTTCTTGCCTTTAATTTCTGTCAGCTTGCCCCATCACCATTACCGTTAGCAAAGTCTAGAGAGAAATCTTAAGTACTAGAAACTCAGCACCACAACAGTAAATCTTTGAGCAGAAATATTTCAAATGGGTACATTGAGATTCATTAATTTCACACATATATCTTAATTTAGCTTCAATTACTCAGCAGTCCTACCCCTTCTGCCTCCTCCCAACTTCTGACCTCTATCAACTCATGATCCACTGTTACTAACCCCAAGGAGCTAGCTTCTTTGTGTTGTTTTTGCTTTTTGTGATCTCATTCCTAATTATCACCCCCTTCTTCTTTCCATGTCAGTTATCCTGTGCTCTCTTAAATATACTCCATGGCCACTTGCCCTGAGCTCTCTGAAACCCCTGTGCTCCTGGAACACATTCAGGAGCATCCTCCCCACCTCCAATTCTTCTGCCTCAAAAACTTGTGAGGTAGAAGGTAGCCCTTGCTCCCACCTGCTGTTTCCACTTGTTTGTTCTGCTTTATTTTGACTCACAACTTCTCTCTTCAACTTCAGAACATCCTTCTCACTGCTGAGGATTCGCCTTGTGCAAAAGCCAGGACTAGGACAGTCAGTTTTTCTCAGTCCTTGTATTATTTGATTCTTCTGAGAATTTTTGGCAGCAAAATTAAAAAGGAATCATAACATCCAACAATTAAAAGAATATGTGAGCAATCACCACTACAGTGCCAAAGCATTTCCAATCTTTATAATTCTTATTCGTTTGGTCAATCTTAGGGCTGGATCCTTGTTGGAACAGAATGGTTTATTCCCAGTCTGAGCTCTTTTCCTCTACAGAAGATAATAAAGTTGTAAAATTTCCCAGAAAACAAGTTCTTTCATTGGTGACCATCTGATACCACACTGGGGCTTTTCCTATTTCTTACAACAAGTCTCATGGACTGAGGAATTCAAAGTTTTGTGTCACCTACATTAGGATATGTATTTATTTAAGCACAGCAACTTTTACCCATTAATCAAAACATAGTGATATTTGGGAGTGACATCAGGAAGACAGCAGAATGGGAAGTTCCAGACCCTTCCACAGACACACCAACATAGCAAAAATACACAGATCAATTCCCTTTGTGAGAAATCCATAAAATAGTTAAGAAACTCTTGTACCCCAGGTGAGCATGAAACAAGCCATATCAATTCCAGTAGGAAAGCTCATGGCACCCACTTGCCAAAGTCCTTCCCCCAAACTTAGTGCAGTATGATTGGGAAGAAATTCTCAGTTCTTTACTTTTCCATGGAGAAGGAAACAGAAGACTAAAACATAGGTCCAACATGCAGACTTTTCAGGGGGCTGCTCAAGGGACTGGCTTCTGTGTTGCCTGACTCTAAGTGCTGACAGGAAAGGGCATCAGGTTGGGAGCTGCTGAGAACAAAGGCAAAGGTTTGGCCTAAGGTACCCTCACTCACTATAGCCCCTCTTCCTGGTTCATTGTGGAACATCAGGAGAAAAAAAAAAGCCCAACTCCCAGCTTATCCCTGGGGTGGGAGAGAGTTGGAACATGTATCCAATGTTGCAGCTTTTGGAGAGACTATCTGAGGGGTGATTTCTGTCCTTCCCAACTCAAAGAACTGATGGGACCCAGTTCTACAGCATACACTAGAAGCCTGGTGGCCGCTGAGAACAAAAGAAAGCTGTACATCTTGTAGCAGCTCTAGAAAACCTGGATTTTAGGTAAACATATAGACAGATACAGAATACTGTAATACTGTAACCATGGTGCTGTAGACAGACACCAGAGGCAAGAGATTATGAGCTCCTGAAAAAAAATCTGCAAACTCCTCTAACTGAAAATTTACATGCCCAAGTCCTGAGAAAAAACACATGCATTTTCATTGAGGCATTATTCACAATACTCAAGATATGGAAACAACCTAAATGCCCACAGACAGATGAATGGATGAATAAAACATGGTATAAATATAAACAGTTGAATATTATTCAGTCTTAAAAAAGGAAATTTTATATGCTGCAAATGGATGAATCTTGAGCATATTATGCTAAGTGAAATAAACCAATCACAGAAGGACAAGTACTGCATGAATCCACTTATGTCAAATACCTATAATAGTCAAACTCATACAAGAAAAAGTTGAAAGGTAGTTGCCAGCCTCTGGCTGAGGGAAGGGGGAAATGGAGATTTGTTGTTCAATGGAACTATGAACTAAACTGTGTTCCTCTCAAATTCATATATTGAAGCCCTAACCCACTATGTGATTTGCATCAGAAACAGGGCTTTTAAGGATGTGATTAAGATTAAATGAAATCATAGCATAGAGCCATGGTCTGATGGCATTAGCACCCTTATAAGAAGAAACACCAGAGCGCTCTCTTTCTCTCTCTCTCTTTCTCTCTCTTTCTCTCTCTCATTGCACCATCCCCCAAGAAGAAATCATGTGAGTATACAGCAATTCATATAGCCACCTAAAAACCAGGGAGAGAGCCATCATGAGAAACCCACAATTCACATGCCCTGATCTCGGATTTCCAGTCTCCACCACTATGAGAAAATAAATGTCTGTTGTTTAAGCCAGCATCTCATGTATTTTGTTATAGGATCCTGAGCTAACAAAAGCAGGTGTAGAGTTTCAGTCATGCAAGATGAACAAGTTCTAGAAAACTACTATACAAAAATGTGCACTTAGTTAACAATACTATACTATATACTATACTGTATACTTCAACATTTGTTAGGAGGGTAGAGCTCATCTTATATGTTTTTTACCCAGTTAAGAAAAATATAGTTGTATTTGTATAAATCCTCATGCTGCTCCAGTGTGTTCCTTTTCTTTAAGCCCATGTCCTGTTTCTACACACAGCCATCCAAGCCTTCTAACCTCCTTCCAACCCAGGTTTTCTCACTTATCCCCTATCATTTGTCATTAGCACCTCCGTTTTCCTTTCTTTCTTTTGTATCATCTACATTTTATTTTTATTTAAAAAAATTAATTTGAAGAAAAAAATAGAAACACGTGGTACAAAATCCAAAAGATTTGAACTGACTGGTGGCTCAGTCACTTAAGCAACCAAGTCTTGATGTCGGCTCAGGTCCTGAGTTGGAGCCCCGCCTCGGGGGCTCTACCCTGCCCAAGCAGAACCTGCTTGAGATTCTCTCTCTCCCTCTCTCTCTGCCCCTCCCCTGCTCTCTCCCTCAAAATAAATGAATATATTTTTTTTTCAGATACAAAAGAGCACACAGTAAAACATAAGTCTTCTCCTACCTCTGTCACTTCCCTTTCTATTGAAATTACAACCTCTGGCTCAAAAATGTTCAGAAGTTCTCTCTCTTCTCAGAGAGAACCTCTATTGCTTGTTTAGTTTTCCAGACAGAAACTATGCATAGACAGACAAATACATTTTGTGCACAAATGATAGTATATTAAACATAGTGTTTTGCACCATCCTCTTTTTCCCTTAGAACTATGCCTTGGAGATCATTCCATGGAAGTACATACAGGTCTACCTTATTCTTCTTAAAAGCCACAATAAAAGACCTCATTCTTTTATAGAACAAGATATGCTTATATCAATGGTTATGAAACTAAGCTCTGAGTTCAAATCCTATGTCTACCATTTACTATCCATATTACCCTGGGCAAGTTACCTATCTCTCTGTGCCTCAGTTTCCTCATCTATAAATATATGACTCACAGATTGAGTCATATATTAATTGACTATTTAATAAAATAGCCAATACATACAAAACACTTACCATGGTGTCTAGCTCATAGTAAGCATTCAACATTTTTTTTTTCTGTTAGCATTTATCCAGTTTTCTATTGAAAGACTTCAGGTTATTTCCAATATTTTGGTGTTGCAAATAATTCTATAATAAATATCCTCATATAAAGTCATTTTGTACCTATGTAAGTATATCTGCAAGATAATTTCTGAAAGTGGAAGTTTCTAGGTCAAATCAAACGTGCATTTTATGTATTCATACATTCTGCCAAGCCACCTTCCACTCAGATTGTAATAATTTATACACTACCAACCATGATACGAAAGGGCCTCTTTATCTCACCATTTCTAACGTGATGGTTAAAAAATTATATTGCAGCATAGTTCTAATTTTAGTTACCTATTTATGTTAAGCAGTCTTCTGTATTTCCTTTTCTCTCCTTTTAAAATCAAATCATACATTTACTTGCCCCATTTTTTATTCCTTTCCTTTGCTTAATGAACACATTTTTCTAAAGTGTAGGTGGGTAGTACGAACCTCTAACTCACTTCCCTTTCTACTGAAATTACAACCTATGGCTCAAAAATGCCCAGAAGGTTGCTCCCTGGAAATCACCGGTGACCTCCAAATTACTCTATTTAATTGTGTTTTCTCAGTCAGAATTCTTGCATTTTCTACAGTATTGACCACACTTGCCCATTTCCCTTTCTGGGGCATTCAGGAGATTTCTAAATCACACACTTCTGCTTCTCTTTGGCATTTGCCATCTTTTTTTAAGTTCTCTGGTGATGACCAGGTTGACCATCTGCCAGTTAAGTTTAGGGTCCACCATATAATTCATCATCCAAACCAGGATACTTTTAGGATAAGAGAGATGCTTTTAATAATCATTCCAGGGCAGGGGTGCCTGGGTGGCTCAGTCGGTTAAGCGTCCAACTTCGGCTCAGGTCATGATCTCACAGTTCGTGGGTTGGAGCCCTGCGTTGTTGGACGTTGGACTCCAGCTCAGAGCCTGGAGCTTGTTTCAGATTCTGTGTCGCCCTCTCTCTCCACCTCCCCTGTTCACGCTCTGTCTCTGTCTCAAGAATAAATAAACATTTAAAAAAAATCATTCCAGGGCAAGAGTTGTAAACAGATTATGCCCCAAGCAAACCATGACATATACTCTAATCAAGTCCCTTAACCATCTCTCTGTCTAGTATTTTCTTCCTTCTCCAAAATCCAGAGCTTTTTTTGTACAGCTGTAGTGCCTTAGCTTTGCTATTTATTTCTTGAAGTCACATTCTGCTAGGATGAGATATGGACTAGAGTCTATTCATCCCTGTACCCTATTTCCTTGCTGTACCTCAAATCAAGCATCAATCACTTGGAATTTTAAAGATTGTTAATAAATTTAGGAGTTTCAGTGAGGGTATATTATCAGAGAGAGAAAAGCAGGGCCATGTCTGAATTAGTGATCCAGCAGCCAAGGGAATAACTTAAGATGAAACATGTGGTCAGGGAAGATGAGCTGATCTCTTGAAGATAGATACTCAAGGGATCTCTACAAGCTAGAGTGGCTACTCTTTTGCAACAGATTAAGGTATGCTTCATTTTAAGCCCTCTGAAGCCCCTGATATTGTGATTGCTCATCTACCACTACAGTTTCAAATTCTCTTCAACCAAAACACTAGAAAGGATTCACTCTTTGCTCAGACAAGGAGACACTGCTGGAATGAGTGGTAGAAAGAAGGTGGGCCTCCGACAGGCAGGCTGCACTGTGGACACTGAACTCTTCTTCAGGGAGGCAGCCAGTCCACCCTACAGACCTGTGAGCCATGCAACTGCTCTTGATGTTTCATTCAGGCTGGATTTGGGCTGCACCAGTCAGTTTTTGCTTCATCTTTTTCTGTGTCCATAGGTAAGCCTGGGGATAACCTTGTGTTCTTTGTGGAGCTGATAAAAGGGATTTTTGTGGCTGGATGCTGAAATGTGTGATATAAAGGCTGTGCTTGTGGAACAGAAATCCAGAAGGTGGGAAGCGTTTCACCTCTATAAATAAGTTTTACATGGGGCAATGCAGGGTTGCCCACCCAAAATCTATTCCCACCTTTTTCCTTGCTGACACAATCTCACTGAAATCACACTAACCTAACAGTTTGGTTTATTTACTTTGCCCCACTTTCAATCCATTTTAATCATTACTCCATTCAAATATCTACTTTAATTATGTGAGAAATCTATAGAGATTTCTCCAGTTTCTGAGAATAATGTTTAAGGCATTGACATTTTGTTCCCTAACAAAAGGGACACGAAATCCAATATATTTTTAGCAAATCCTTATTTTATTTATTTATTTTTTATTTTAGAGAGAGAGGAAGGGGGGCAGATGGAGAGAGAGAAAGAGACAGAGAGAGAGAAAGAGACAGAGAGAGAGAGAGAGAGAATCTCAAACAGGCTCCATGCTCATCACCAAGCCTGACACGTGGCTTGATTCCATGACCTGAGCCAAAATCAAGAGTTGGTCACTCAGCTAATTGAGCCACCCAGTTGCCCCACAAATGTTTGTTTTTTAATTTGCAACAATTTTCAAACAAAGCCAATCATAGGTATGAAAGCATTACTACCTTTCCATTTATATTTTATTAATGAGGACCCCAAGAAAGGCACAGAGAAAGTTGCACAGTTAGAGGAAAAAGAAAACAAGAATGCCAAGCCCTGACTTTCATGCTTGTAGTTTTCCCACTAGAGTATGCTGCTTTCTTGTCTGTGGATTACTGAAACCAGACCACTATCTCCAGCATTACTAGGGCACACAATTACATTTATGACATTAGGGGCTTTTGGTTCTCTGGAAGAAGATAGGATTCTTTGCAGTATAATTCCATTGCATACTAGAGCTACCCAGAGGTCCCCTGAAGGCACGAGAATAGCAAAATCCCGTCATCATAATTGGAAGCAAGAGTAGCCCAGAGAATAAGACGAAGGATGTTTCATAGGTAAAGGAAAAAAGGAAAACCTATAAATCTATAGAACCATACTTATGTAGTAAAGGGTTAACTCAGTGGGGTTGGGAAGCTCAAACCCTGAACATTCCAAATAAAGGACTGGTCTTTGCTAGCCCCTGGGAGATAATCTCAAGGCCCTTGTAATATCTTGCCTACAAGGTCTTTGCATGCCTGGGAACTTGGGCCATGCCAGAGAATTTGTGCCAGTAATGCCATATGTGGCAGAAGCCTTGGGCCAAACTGCATAAATTTCGCGCCTGGAGAAGCTGTTGGGTAACTAATGTCAGCTACATAGGTGCTCTATGCCTATATGACTGTTCCCCGGTTAAAATACTGAACACCAAGACTCAGGTGGGATTCTCTGACAATACTCTGTATGACTTATTCCATATCATCACTGGGAGTATTAAGTGCTATTTGTATGACTCCATTGGGAGAGAACTGGGAATTTGCATCTGGTCTCTCCTAGACTCTGCCTTGTGCACCTTCTAACTTTGCAGATTTTAATTTGGATCCTGTCACTGTGATAAACCATAAGCATGAGTATAATAGCTTGCCTGAGTTCTGTAAGTTCATCTAGAAAATCATTAAACCTGATGGGCACCTGGGGTGGCTCAGTTGGTTGCGTGTCCAGCTTCAGCTCAGGTCATGATCTTGTGGTTCGTGAGCTCGAGCCCCGTGTGGGACTCTGTGCTGACAGATCAGAGCCTGGAGCCTGCTTCTAAATCTGTGTGTCCCTTGTCTCTCTCTCTCTGCTCCTCCCCAGCTCACGCTCTGTCTCTCTCTCCTTTTCTCTCTCTCTCTCAAAAACAAATAAACATTTAAAAAATTAAAAACAAAAGAAACAAATCTAAGCATGATCTTGGGGACCCCTGAAACAATACCTCTTGATGGCTTACTTAGGATTAAGAGAAAGTCTAATAGCACCTAGGTTATCTGAAGTGTGGTAAGTGGACATGTGGAATAATCATTGTCATTAGCATTTGTATTAATACTTTATAGTTTACAACATGCTCTCTTTTGACACTCCAAAACTCTGTGAAGTAGTAGTAACCTCATTTTCTTAGATAAAAGACTACATTAGTTATTTATTTTTGTATTAAAAAAAACAAGACTCCAGTTTACTGGATTAAAACAGCAAACAAATATTACCTCATAATTTCTGACTCAGGAAATGGCTTATGACTCAAGTATGGCTTAGCTGGATGATTTTGGCTCAGGGTTTCTCACAGAGTCTCAGTCACCTGGGGTTGCATGATACTGTATAAATCCTTGACTAGATTCCAGGCTCAGCTTCTGAGAAGATTCAGTCCAATGACTATTGGCTGGAGCCCTCAGTTCCCTGCGGGCTGTTGTCTAAAAGTCTTAGTTTCTTGCCATGTAGGCCTTTCCACAAGGTTGCCTGGGTATCCTCAAGACACAGCCCGTGGCTTCCCCCAAAGTGCTGCTGCCTAAGACAGAAACCACAGTCTTTATAACCCGATCTCAAAAGTGACCTAATAATGTTTCTGCCATACAGATAAAAACTAGTCCAGTGAGGGAGGGTATACACAAGGGCTCCCTGAGGCCATCTTGCAGGTTCACTGTCACACAAACCAAGAAGTTAGCTAACAAGTATAAGGTCACACTGTGAGAGGCAGAGCCAGATGTTGAACTCCTGTCTCTAGACTCCAAATTCCTTACAGGTTATCCCACAACTGACCCGACTTACAAATATTCCCTTTGACTGTAACGAAAGAGAAGCAAATGAAAAGCTCATTTAATCCTTGAATCACAGCTCTTAGTAAACATTATTATCTCTTCTAATAGATCGGAACAGAGGTTCAGAAAAGTTACCTTGCTCTAGTTATATAATAAGGCTAAGGAAGAGAACCTAATCTATAATGATTTCAAATGTATCCATATTCTATTTTAAATTGCCTCTGTGTCATACTTTAGGAGCAACACATAAACTAGATCACTCATCTTGTTCCTCCATTTCTTTACATGTTATTTTTTATCTAGTATGAGATATTAATGATTGTAATATAAAGAATTGTACAAATTAAATTATGAATCAATGCTTTAATGAATGTCCTGCACTATTAATGTGTTAGTCACACTAGCCTCTCATATACTTGTCCCTCTTCTAAGGGACTTGTCAATTTCTCCGGCCCTTAAATACATTGCTTGGAATCTAATAGACAATCTTTTTGCATATATCCCGTTAAGAAAACAATATAGCTTCATTATTTGTCAGTATTTTATTTCTTAAATTCTTGACGGCTTCTTTACCCCCCCCCCAAAAAAGAGAAATGTATAATTTTAGTTATTCTACCAGCAATGACTATTTGATAGAAGCAAATTTATGCCCTGCTGCACTGTTTTGTGTCTTTTTGCTTACACACCAACTTTTTCTTCAATGCCAATTAGATTTCACCTTCAGTAGGAACATTGTAGATGTCAGTAAGTTCATGGAAATGATGACAAATCAGAACAATTATGAACAAGTCATGCACACCCACTTGGATGGAAGGATGGTGAATGCCATTGGTTCTATGATAAATGTTGACTTCTAATACGTTAAAATATAAAAGCTTGTATTGAACCAGTGAACTTCTCTTATTGTCCAAGTTTTACTCTAACAATGGTTGTGTGGGACACAACCTGGTTAATTTCAAGGTGCAATTCAATCTTTTTAAAACCAAATTGGGCCTCTTTCACCTCACTTATTATACCCTCAAGCAACTTTTATGTTATATTTAGGATCTCTCAAGAATAGGTAAGAAATCAATTCAGAACACTAAGTTTGATGTCCAAAAGAGAGTTAGAAAGTCATCCATCAAAGCAGTTTATATCAGCAGGCAGTAGATTTCCACTGACAGAGCCTGACAAGCCTTTCTTGGGTAAAATGAAAAGTAGAAACAATTGCCTTTGCAAAGCAAGAATTTGTGAATCTACTCTAACCAGCGATTTCAATAAATGTGAGTAAATTCTCAAGAAAGGGTCAGGAAAGTTTTCTGACTAGTAATGGGGAGAGACAGGCTGAGAGGCAAATGTCATGTGTAGTTATATCATCCTGATATAGTCACAACATTCAGGAGACACCTTTCACTTATTCTACAAGCATTTGTTTCCAGTTCAGCGTGTACATTTTAGCACAATTTATACGAATTTCTGGCTTGGTGCCATAACTAATTGCCACAAGCTAAGTGGCTTAAAACAACACAAATATACATCTTACAATTCTGGAGGTCAGAAGTCACACAGATCTCATTGGGCTAGCATCAGAGTGTCAGCAGGGCTGTATTCCTCTCTGATGGCTCTGGGGGAGAAGCCTAGAAACCTTTCCAGCTCCTAGAGGTTGCCCACATTCCTTGGCTCATAACTTCCTTTCTCCACCTTCAAAACCAATAATGTTGCATCCATCTGTGCCTTTTCCTTACAGGTGATCTCCCTCTGACACTCTTCTTCATCTCCCTCTTCCACTTTTAAGGACTCATGTGATTGCACTGGAACCACGCATATAATCCAGGACCTATCTTTTTTAATGTTTTTTAAATTTATTTTTGAAGGAGAGAGAGAGAGAAAGAGCATGAACAGGGGAGGAGCAGAGAGAGAGGGAGACACAGAATTCGAAGCAGGCTCCAGGCTCTGAGCTGTCAGCACAGAGCCCGACGCGGGGCTCGAACTCATGAACCTTGAGATCATGACCTGAGCCGAAGTCGGATGCTCAACTGACTGAGCCACCCGGGTGCTCCAATCCAGGACCTATTTTAAGATGAATTGATTAGCAGCCTTAATTCCCCTTTTTGATGTAACCTGATGTATTCGCTGTTCAGGGATTGCACATGGCCATTTACTGGGCAGAGGGGTGTGCATTATTTTGCCTCTACTTTTCTCTTAAGATGTTCTATTATTTAATTTCAAAACCATCTCAATTTTTTCAAATTTATTTTAGAGTGCTAAAGATGTTAGGCTCACTTACTTTGCAAAGTATATTTTTAACACTCAATGCTGGTTTCATGAAGACTATCAGACTGAGTTTTAAAATGGAAGAGTTTCTTTTCTACTATTGACTTTCTAACACAAACCCATCTCTGAATCATAGTTTCCAGCTCATAGCATGTGGATAATTGTACATTTCCTACTTTTCTCATGGAGTGATGATGAGATGAGCAAATATATGTTAAAATATTACATTGTCATTGCTATACAAATATGAGACAATATATCTATCAGTAATAATGTTGGTTATGATAATTTGAATGTTCCAATTCCACTACTAGTTTCTTATCTCAGTGTTTCAAGATACTAAATGTTACAAGAATTGGTTAAAAACCCATAGGAAAATGTCTCCTATATTATCAAAGAATGAACTATTATATAAGCACAGCATTTCCTTCATGAGTAAAATGTTTTTAGAAAGCTCTAAAACTCATGGAAGCTCCAGGGTGCCTCATCTTCAGAGGATCTGATTTAAAATAGACTGTCTTTATTACAGATGTAAATTGTGTGACAATTATGATTGGCCACATCTTCTGCTTCCTGCAAGTGGTACTTTTTTTTTCCTTTTTTTTTCTTTTCCCTTTCCATACCTACAATTGTATCAAGAAAGGAGTCTTACTTAAGTGTAAGGATGCACACAGGTGGGCCACGGCCCATGGTCGTTAATTTAAGGGCACACTTTCATTTTCAATGCAATTAGCTGTCTAATTGAGCATCCAAATTTAGCAGTGCATTTGCATGTGCAATTAATTATGATTTAAAAGCAGTCTGCGTTAATGGTTTCTTTTCCATTATCTACAAATGTAATTACTGAAGGATGGATTGAGTTTGGAAATCATTTGGGAAAATGTTTTTGCACCAGTGCAGCCCAATGCTATAAGCGGTAACAGTGAAATCAGAATACCACACCCACAGGCATAAGGCTGAAAAGGGAGTTATTTGGTGGGGATGGGCTATAAGACAGGACCAGATTGCTGATTTGGGTATATGGTAATCTTTTTAATGCTTACTGGAGTTAACTCAAATTATAGTCACCATATGACTTCACTCAGTCAGAACAAAGATAAACCCTGAATTTACAACAATAGATTTTAGAGAAGGGGGAAAACAAGACAAACAGCTCATGTTAAAAAAACAAAATCTAAAAGAAGACAATGTCTTAAGAATTTTTCTTAAATTACAAATAGTAGCATCTAGTTCAGTTTGGAACAATTTGTATGCTTCTCTTGGTTAAAGAAAGTAAAATGTGACCTTAAAAAAACTGAGATAAAGTCAGAATAGGAGCAAATAATAATTAATAGAGAAAACATAGTCATTAGAGAGAATGTAAAAATTATGAATAAGCAGACTGTGTCCTTTCCATTGGCTGAACAACTGAAAATTTTTGCTATTGTTTCCTAAGGAAAAACAAGCATTTTGCTAACCTGGGATTTCTATAAATGTAATGCCCATAAGTTTGCTGTGGAAGAAGGAATTTATACCCTTGCCCTAAGGAGCACCAAGACTCTGAAGGATGGAGGGACACGATTGGGTTTATCTTCATAGGCCTACTTAGGTTGGAGCCTGACATCCTGACTGGGGAACTTCTGGGAGAGAAATTGGCCATTGAAAAACTGAGGGGCACTTCAGAAGTGGGAAGAGGGGGAGGCAAAAAGGTCAGGAAGATGTTGTGAAAGAAAAATCCTCAACCATTATTTCGCTAAAGTTTAATTTTTTTAAATAAATTATTTTAAATAAAATTATTTGAAATTTTATTTAAAATTATGTGCTAAATTATTGAATTATTATTTTAAGAAATATATTTTAAAATAATTATTTAGAATAAGTTGTTTTAATTAAAACCAAACAGAACAGTATACAACAATAAGAAAAAGTCTTTCTTCCCACTCAGAATCCTGGTCCTTCTCTTCAAGGGTGACCACAGTAAACATTTTTCATGTGTTCATCCATAAAACAATATATACTATAGTTTAGAATTTTAGGCAAATTTTTATATCATACTATAATCAATCTCTATTTCACTCCTCACTGTTTTTTCATATTAAAAGAGCTTCAATTTATTTGTGTATCAAGACATTCAGATCTACCTCATTCTTGTAGCTGCTTAAAATATAATTGAGCAGATTTTTGATGATATAATTGACTATTCTCTCATTGATGGACATCTGGGTTTTTCTAGTTTTGTCTTTTATATAAAAATAATACAAACTATGTTTATGTAATTACCTTGGCATTCTTTAGTATACATATACAGAGAATACATTTTTAGAAATGAAATTGTTGTCAGATGATATGTACATACATGCACTTTAAATTTTGATAGGTAAATGCATTTTTAATATAATATTCATGACCACAAATAGTGTTGGAAAACGTTAGTTTTCCCAACGCTTTTAGTAATATATCGTCAATATTTTAAGACTTTTCTCAAGCTCATGAAGAAAAAATATTGTGTTTAATTTGCATTTTCATAATTACAATTGATCCTGAATACTTTTTCACATGCTTATATTAGAGTTTGGTATCTTTTTTGTGAATGATTTATTTATACTTCTTATTTTTCTCCCTCTTTTTTAAAAAACTCTTTCCCTTATTGGTTTGTCAGTTTATATTTTAAGACTTAGCTTCTTGTCTGTTCTGTATGCTACAAATATTTTCTATTTGTCTTGTTCATGTCATTTTATGCTCTGTAGTGCTGAGATATCTCTGACTTTGTGCTGCTCAGTGTACTTTAAAAATTATATGAAGAAATTATTTGAAGACTAGGAAATGGCGGCTTTATCCAAAGAAGATTTATGTATGGGTTATAAGGTACCCTGAACATGCTACTAGTCCAGGGAAATCTTAAACCAAGTTCAAGGTTTGCGTTTTCCATTCCCCACAGAATAGGATCACTGGCTTACTTTTGAAGTCTGTTTCTTTTTTTCTGTGTAACAATTTGTTGTGGCGAATATGTCCACTAGAATGTACACTACACTCCCCATTTTATGCAGTCCCTGGACTTTGGTGTCATTTAGCCTCCCCTATCTTTCACAGAACTAAAAAAAAGTTAACATTTTCTGAAATGGCAAAGGTTCTTAAGGCAAAATGACTTTTGGGTTCTGCATATCTTTCTGGAATCCCTGCTTTGTTTTCCCTTCCACTTTGTTCTGCTAATTTTTACTAGGTTGTCAATTCTTGATACTTTTCAAGAAGATTCTTAAAGTAGTTTATTCAATACTTTTACTTGTAAGCAGCATGAAGTTTTTCTGAATAACTTAGTTTTCTATTTGCTTAGCTGAAAGTCCTCTGTTCTTTATTAATTCTACCATTCTACTTGGGAGAAAGTGGTGATTTCTCTGCTCTTTTTCTAGTTTTTTTGAGATTAAAATGTATTTATTCTCAGGTTTTTCTACCTAGTGAATGCATTTAGGTGCATAATTCCTTCTCTGACTACTTGTTTGGCTGCATCCACTGGTTTTGATATGTAGATAATTTTAAACAGGAACTTAATAACAGTGATTTCTTTTTAACCTAGCAGTTATTAAAAAGGGTTTTATTCTTTAAGATATCATTGTTTAAATATCTGGGTTCACCTCGAGCTTAATTCCTTATTTATATTATGTTATGTTATGTTATTAATTATGAACCATATGACATATGGTGTTTAGAAGTGATAAATATCACTCTTTACCTAATATCCAACCAATTTTTGTAACCGTTACTTGTATCTAAGCTCTGTCATAGGCTTATGTATTAAGCTCTGTATTAAGCTCAGTCATAGGCTATGAGGACAGAAGAGTCAACAATACTGTCGACAAATCACTGTCCTCAATGTAATTGACGCTCTGGTGGAGGAAACAATAAATCAATAAATAAAGGGGTATTTCGTGCTAATATCTATGGAGAAAACGAAACAAAAACACAAAAACAAAAACAAAAAAAACAATGTAAAGGGATAAAAAGTGGCAGAGGTGCCAGTTTCAATAGGGTAACCAGGAAAAGTTTATATCAGACATTGAGAAGAGGCCTGTATGCAGTTATAGAATGACCTTGTGGAGATCTTGGGGAAGAACATTCCAGGAAGAAGAAAAAGTTATTATACATAACTCATCAGTTATTTTATTCAAATCCTCTGTTTCTTCACTCAACGTTTTTAGCTGTTTTCAATTTCTCAGAAATATATGAAAAGATGTTTTTAAGATGTCTATTATCGTCAGACCAGGTAAACTTAGTATTTGTGATGATATAGTACTAGTCCTCAGAGTGTTTAAAGGAAATTAAATAAAGAATTTAAATAAATGACTTGGCCAGGGTGTGGGTGAAGGGGGAGGGGAGCCAAGATTTCTGGTATTAATGTAATCCCTTTTAGCATTAAGCTATTCTAATTGAAGTCTAACAGATTCTTGTGTAAGTACCCCAAAATGAAGTGAATCAGCTGACAGGGCCAGGTACACAAATCTCCCAAGAGATTATTCCTATTTAAAGAGAAGAATATATGGGAAACCATACTACCTATATGAGAGTGGAGAAAGCCCCAAGTAGCTATCAAGAGAAATAAGTCTAGCCCGCAATTCTTAACTATGAGAGGACAACTAAGGATAACCAGATGTGTAAGGAAAACTGTGTCATGAAAGAGAAGATAAAGAAAAGATCCACACATAATATAGGAAAGACAACTTAAATCTTCTAATTATTATCCTGAGAGAAATTTGAGGAGATATTGCAAAGTACACAAAAGTTAAAAATAAAATTGCTAAAATAGAACAGATGGAAGATACTAGATTAGCTAGAAGATAAACTCAAAGACATCCTAGAGAATTAGAAGGAAACTTTAAAGACACAACATCTGAGAAAGAACATTAGAGACAGAGAACATGTGTTGTTACACTGATATCTAATTAGGAAGTATTCTAGAAGAAAAACCAAAGAAAAAAATTAGAGGAAATAAATTTACCAAAGAAAAACAGAAGAAAATTTTCTTAAACACATTTATTGAGCCATGCGATAAGGCCTTATGCTAAATGCTGAAGAATTTAGAATTAGTCCTATAGAATTGAAGACATTAAAGTCTTCTATAGGCTATAGTACTATAGTATAGGTAGTAGGGAACCAGTGAAAGATTTTAAGCATGTGAGTAACATAATCAGTATTTCTTTTAGGAAATGATTTTCTATCAGCAATGTTGATAACAGGCAGGTTAAAAAAAAGTTTTAGGAGTTTACATTTTACTAAATCTCTTCACCTATAGCTTCTTTGCAATCATATAAGGGAGAGTTGTTATTATTCCCATTGGACAGTTGAGATTGAGAGAGGTGCTGTAGACTGTACATGTCAGATCTGAGACTAAACCTGTTTTGTTTTGTTTTGTTTTGTTTTGCTTCTGATTCCAACATAGCATTCTTTTTCCTCTCAATTATTTTTTGTCCTTTGTTGACACTTCACGTGTATATAGCACCATTTGGCAATAACGTTCATCCTGCAACTCAAGTGGAAAATGTTTCTTTGAATTATCTAAAGACGTGTTATTCAATAAATGCATGTTATTCAATAAAATTCAATAAATCTATTTTTTTTTATTCCAAAGAACATAGATAGATGACATTTTCCAGATCCCTTACAATTTGATGTTACCATGAACTAATTTGTAGTCAGTGGAATTTGAGAGGAAGTTGTGTGACCCTGTTTTAGTCCTAGTGCCTCAAAAACTCATGCAATAGAGAAAACTTGTGTGATATAGTAAAAGCTAACATACTTAATTGTGAGAAACCCAAATCTTTTCAGTTAAGATTAGATTCAAGGCAAGGATGTTCCCTCTCACCATTCTTTTTCAACATTATACTGGAAGTTCTCATTAATGCAATAAGACAGGAAAAGGAAATAAAATGTACACATATAGGGAAGGAAGAAATAAAACTGTCCATATTTGCAAATGACATGACTATCTGTGGAGAAAATCTAAATGAATTGATAAAAACTCCTGGGTCTAATAAACAAGTATGGCAAGGTTACAGGATACAAAGTCAATATACAAAATATATAAATAAACAGAACATAAAATAAAAGTCATTGCTTTCCTATACACCAGCAATGAACATGCAGAATTTGGAACTAAAAACAAAATACCATTGGGATACCTGGGTGGCTCAGTCATCTGAGCATCAGATTCTTGATTTTGGTTCAGGTCACAATCTCACCATCATGGGATCAAGCCCCTTATCAGGCTCTATGCTGACAATTTAGTGCCTGCTTAGGATTGTCTCTTCCCCTTTCTCTCTGCCCCTACCCCACTCATGCACTCTTGCTCTCTTTCTCTCTCTCTTTCAAAATAAATAAATAAACTTAAAAAATACAATTTACATTAACACTCCACAAATGAAATACTGAGATATAAAGCTGACAACATATGTACGAGATATATGTGAGAAAAACTATAAGACTCTGATGAATGAAGTCAAAGAACTAAGGAATTAGAGACATCCTATGTCCATGGATAGGAAAGCTCAGTACTGTCAAGATGACAGTTCCTCCCAACTATATTGAATCTATAGATTCAATGTAATTCCAATCAAAATACAAGCCATTATTCTGTGAATACTGATAAAGCAATTTAAAGCTTATATGAAAAGCCAAGTGGCCTAGAGTAGCCAACACAAAATTAAAGATCAAATTTAGAGGACTAACCCTACCTGATTTCAAGACTTACTCTAAAGCTACAATAATCAAGACACTATAATATTGGCAAAAGAATAAACAAATAGGTTAGTGAAACAGAATATAGGGCCCAGAAATAGACCCACATAAATATAGTCAACTGATCTTTGGCAAAATAACAAAGGTAGTGGAGTAAAGATAGTCTTTTCAACAAAGGTGCTGGCACAACTGGACATGCACATGCCAAAAACTGAATCTAGACACAGACCTTGCACAAAAGGTGAAAACACCTGTCACAAAACTTAAGTCAAAATGGATTATAGACCTAAATATAAAACAAAAAAATTATAAAACTCCTAGAAGATAACATCAAATAAAATCTAGATGATTAGGGGTTGTGATGACTTATTGGACACAATAGCTAATGATAGTTTCATGGAATGATCCATGAAAGAAATAATTGATAAGCTCAACTTTGTTAAAATTTAAAACCCCTGCTCTACAAAAGACAATGTCAAAAGAACAAGAAGACAGGTCACAGACTGGGAGGAAATATTTGCAAAAGACACATCTCATAGAGGCTATTATCCAAACTATTCAAAGAACTCTTTTTTTTTTAATGTTTATTTATTTATTTTGAGAGAGAGACAGACCACGAATCAGGAGGGAGAAAGAGAGAGAGAGAAAGAGACAAAGAATCCCAAGCAGGCACCAGGCTCTGAGCTGTCAGTACAGAGCTCGACACGGGGCTCAAACCCATGAACTGTGAGATCATAACCTGAACTGAAGTCCACTGCTTAACTGACTGAGCCAGCCAGGTGCTCCCAAAACATTCAAAAAACTTTTAAAAGTCAACAATTTATAATTCAAAGGGATACATGCACCCTTATGTTTATAGCAGCATTATTTGCAATATCAAATTATGGAAGCAGCCCAAGTGTCCATCAACAGGTATATAGATACAGAAGAGGTGGCATATATGGTGGTACATCTATGTATGTATATGTATACATATATGGTATATATGTATGAAATGGAATATTATTCAGCCAAAAAAAAGAATAAAATTTTGTCATTTCCAACGACATGAATGGAACTAGAGAATACAATGCTAATCACAATAAGTCAGTCACAGGCAGACAAATACGATATGATCTCACTCATGTGTGGAATTTAAGAAATGAAACAAAGAAATGAAAAAGAGAAAGAGAGAGAGAGAGACAAACCAAGAAACAGACACTTAACTAAAGAGAACACACTGATGGTTACCAAAAGGGAGGTGGCAGGGGCGCCTGGGTGGCTCAGTAGGTTGAGCATCTGACTTCAGCTCGGGTCATGATCTCACAGTCTGTGAGTTCAAGTCCCATGTCGGGCTCTGTGCTAACAGCTCGGAGCTTGGAGCCTGCTTCGGATTCTGTGTCTCCCTTTCTCTAACCCTCCCTTGTTCATGCTCTGTCTCTCTGTCTCAAAAATAAATAAACATTAAAAAAATAATTAAAAAAAAAACAGAAAACAAAAGGGAGGTGGCAGGGGGAGGGATGCATAAAATAGGTTATGGGGATTAAAGAGTACATTCATCATGATAAGCACTGACTAATGTATAGAATTGCTGAATCACTACACTGTAAACCTGAAACTGATATAACACTGTATGTTAACTATACAGGAATTAAAATTAAAAACTTAATAAACAACCTGGTTAAAAAATTAGCCAAAGACTTTGACAGTCGCCAAAGAAGAAATACAAATGGCAAATAAGCATATGAAAAGATGTTCCACATCATATGGAGAAATTCAGGGAAATGCAAATATAAACAAGATATCACTACACATCTATTAAAATGACCAAAATTTGAAACACTGACAGCACCAAATGTTGACCAGGATATGGAACAACAGGAACTCTTATTCATTGGTGGTGGAAATGCAAAATGGTTCAGCCACTTTGGAACACAGTCTGCCAGTTTCTTGCAATACTATACATATTCTTATCATATGACATATGATAAGAATCTCTATATTTCCTGTCAGATTTGCTGTAACCACAAAACTGCTCTAAAAAACGTAGTCCTGGGGTGCCTGGGTGGCTGAGTTGATTAAGCGCCCAACTTCGGCTCCGTCATGATCTCCCGGTCTGTGGACTCAAGCCCCGCGTCAGGCTCTGTGCTGACAGCTCAGAGCCTGAAGCCTGCTTCGCATTCTGTCTCTCCCTCTCTCTCTGCCCTTCCCCTGCTTACGTGCACTCTCTCTCTCTCTCTCTCAAAAATAAACATTAAAAAAAAATTTTACATTAAAAATAAATAAATAAATAATAGTCTTATAAAAAAAAAAGGAAAGAAAAAAAAGAAACAAACTACCAAGGTAGACAAAACAGGGAGCTGATCCTGACCTTTAGAGTCTTTTTGCCATAGGAGCATTTTCTTTTGACAGTTTCATGAGTCTAGAGCAAGCAACAACGAACCTTTTATGTAAAGTGCCAGGTAGTAAATATTTCAGGCTTTGAGAACAATATGTAGTCTGTTGCATATTCTTTTTGTTTTTTACCGCTCTTTAAAAATGTAAAACCTTTTTGGAAATAGCGGTGATGAGTCTACAACATTGTGAATATAATTAATGCCAGCAAATTTCACACTTCAAAATATTAACAAAAAGTGGCCCAACTTTTAAAAAAAAGGAAACACCTCTCATCCTATTTTTCCCTCTGCCATCCTGAAGCAACTAACAGAAGCCAAGTGCTGAAGATGATAGAGTAAGAAGGTATAAAAAGCCTGACTGAATCATCACTAGGATAACCATCCAAAAATCAGGACTGCCGGTTAGAGATTTGACATAAGAAATAAACTTATATCATTTGGGGAGAATTATAATTATAATTTTAATACATATAATTATATGGTATAACTATACTTTCACATGTTATAATTTTGCATACACACACACACACACACACATAAATGGCAGCTAAATCAAAAATCTCAGGAAATCTCAAATCCACATTTCAAGATATTTGATCTTTTCATTGTCAAATAAGTGCCCAACTAAAAAAGGCTTGGCTTCCAATGTTGATTTTTGCATCTTTAGGGTTTTTTCTCTGGGATGAGTTATTTAGCCTTTCTGAGCATATGTTTTTAAGATCATAATGCTTATTTCTTAATGCTATTTAAGGATTATATGAAAAGGTCTGTAAAAGTCTAGGCACTTTTAGCAGTGCCTATCACAAAATAGGCCCTCAATGTATGTTTCTTCTGTCTTACAGCTTTGGGTGTTACTATAAAATCAACCAAGACCAAAAATACCACAATAAAGGGGCATCTGGGTGGCTCAGTCAGTTGAGCATCTGACTCTTGGTTTCAGCTCTGGTCATGACCTCACAGTTGGTGAATTTGAGCCCCTCGTTGGGCTCTACACTGATGGTACAGAGCCTGCTTGGGGATTCTCTCTCTCCCTCTCTCTGCCCCTCCTGTGTATGTCTCTCTCTCAAATAAATAAACTTAAAAAAATAAATAAATAAAAAAAGAACAAAAACACTGCCTCATTCATGATGCCCTGGTGTGGTCTGATATGGAATCAATGCCTCCAGTATCTTTCCAAACTTTGTAGTGAACCACAAATCTCTATTAGTTCTTTGTAGTTCACTATCTTAGCTAAATTAGGTTAAAACTTTAATTTTCTAAAATAAATTAAGTGTAAACCTACAAATGAAAAAAAAAATCCATATCTTAATAAAGTATATTTCATTTGGATGTTCTTTCATTTCCTATTTACTCTCAAGGGCCTCTTAGAGCACAGCCAAATTGGAATCCTTAATTATGAGTAGCCATTTGGAATTGCTTAATCAATGGTGACTTACAACTGAATGCACAAACTTTATTATCATAGCTACTTTCCAAATGAATTCCGAAGTATATATGTCTCGGTGTATCATGTGATTTTACTTTGATTCCTCTAGATAATGTCAATTAAACTGGTTACAAGTAGATCTAAGTACCTAAGGTATATCTACACATTTTCTCATGAGGAGTAGAGAATTTATTTCTAACAAAATATTTACCCTAGAAGTGTCCAAGCTCTTCACAAACTCTGGAGGGCGTCATAGAGCCTAGGAATGAAGGCCAGAAGGGTATAAATGTGCTAATATAATGGTGCTATGATTCTAAGTAATCATATGTATTTTTAAAAGACCATAAACGGTTTTATAATGAAAAAATCTAGAGGATGTTCTAACCAAGCAATAGTGAAGAAAATATTTGGGTAGTTTGGTAACAGTATCTCTTGCTAGGTTTGTTGCCATTAAACAGAGTTATCTGGCATGTGTTGAAAGGTGCTGTCTTAGTTGTGTTAATGCCTCTAGGTATGTCTATCAGAGTAATGGAGTATACTGTGTCTTTCCACTCACTAATGTTTCCTTTAAAACAAAAATAAAAATTTTTGTTTAATACTGTTTACATTAGGTCAAACATGATTGTTAGGGTATGTTTACTTATGACTAGGGAGCTTATTTATTCAAGTTATGTCCCCAGGGTTGTGAAAAATCACACTCCTTAAATATTTTAGTTTATATTCAGAATGTTTTTAAGACGTTTCTATATTACATTTTTTGATTGTTCATACTGGTTCTACTATCAAATTCCTTTCAGACAGAAGTTTTATAATTTTTCATTGACTTCCATTTATTAGAGATGCAAATAAACTCTTTCAGAAAAAAAAAAGTGACTCAAGCCAAGGTTGAAGGCTTTATTCAGCTGATAAGCATCAGGGAACACTGAAGGACAGGTAACTCGTCTAGATGCAGGTCAGAGTTTCAGGTGAGGAGAAGAAGAGGACACAGGTCCTGGTGGATTGGCTGGGGTCACAGTTTCCTCATTAAATGCTGTGAAACTTGCAGTTGGAGATGTTTCAGAGTTTGTGGCTCTTGCTCAAGGTTATTAGTGCAATCCCATCCTAAAATATGTCCTAACAGTATTTTCTGAGACCTGTTTTTGCAAAGCCTTTCAGTTTGGTGGTTAAGCAACATGAAGGAAAGTGTATGAAGGTAGTAAAAAGCAAGGAAGCAAGCAAGAAAGAAAGGGAGGGAGGGAGGAAGGGAAAGAGGAAGGAAGGGAAGGAAGGAAGGAAGGAAGGAAGGAAGGAAGGAAGGAAAGGAAGAAGGAAGGAAGGAGACAAAGGAAAAATTGGAGACTTTCTATTATGCCTGTTTTAGTCCTTTTAGATAGTATAGAAAAGGAACATTTTTTGTACTATATGCTTCTTCATTCATATTTCCCCTTGGGTTTTTTTGTTTGTTTGTTTGTTTTTAACCCATAGCAAGAAGCAGAAAAAGGTACTTACAATGTAACATGTCTACATTTCTACAGTACGAAAAAACATGATTACTTTTCTAATTAGATAGGCACAATTTCCTATTTTATCCATCCTACAGAGTAGCCACCATTCTGTTTGTTTCTGAAGTCTCTTTTTTATTTTGGACTTAAGGTTATTGCTAAAATTTACACACCACCTTCATGTTTACACATTCAGCTCTTTCTTTGAGAATATTGTTAGTACCTTGAAACATTCATAATCTTGATTTTGACTTTCTCCTTTTTTGTAAAAAAAAATTTTAATGTTTGTTTTTGAAAAAAGAGAGAGACAGGTTTTTCTTGGGGGGGAACCCCTTGGGGGGGGTTAGTGGGGAGAGGGAGACACAGAACCCGAAGCAGGCTCCAGGCTGTCAGTGCAGAGCCTGATGTGGGGCTCGAAACCATGAGACATGAGATCATGACCTGAGCTGAAGTCAGACACTCAACCAACTGAGACATCCAGGCACCCCACCTAGGATACTTTCTTAACAACTTTGGAATTATAAAATCTCTGAAATATTAGAGCATGACTTTAAAATAAGCACTTAAATAAAAATACATTTTTTAAACAGAAAACAATGCTCTCAATACTCATAGTAATAAATGTGAAATCTGCATTGGTAGTATTAGAGTATCATGAAAGTCCTTTGAAACGTTCATCAATGATTGGGTTATCCACATTTGGAAGTTAAAAATTTTTTTAGCATAGCTTATTTTTCATACAAATTGCTTTGTCCTTCTTTATTTCAATTTTCTTCCCAGAAAAATATGACTTACACACATGGGACCAAATAATAATGGATATTAATTTTCTTCTAGGGATTCACAATTTATTGGAATTTTCTAGACCTTTAAAAAACAAAAATCTCTGAGAGAATATGCTTTGGCAATTTTTAAATTTCTTATACTAACAGAGATACACATATCATTATTAAAGATTGGTTTGTAATTAATTTATACTGTAAATTATTAAAGAATCTTTTCAAAACATTAATTTAGGTATAAGTCATTTTACTCTTTACTTCAGAGCAGACATGTGTGACTGTCAAGCAAATGGACTTGGTACTTTGCTGAAGTCCAAGAACTATTCAATTAATTTGCTCCCCTGATGGTTAACATGCCCAAGAAGGCTGTAAAATATTTATTTCACTCCCTTAAAGTCATTCACAAAAGACTAATGCCTTTGTATATCCTATTTCAAGAAGGTACCTTAGCATTTACCCACCTTAACTAAAGACGAAAACAGACTTTGGTAACTGGATAGTAAACCTCAGAGGCATAAAATAAAACTATTTTTAGGTCGGCAATATGCATGAGACCCATACCATAAAAGCTCATTATCTATAGGGTTTTATTCTTTCCTTCCATTATAGTTTGAACTTCTGTTGCTGCCATCCATTGAATTCCCATTAATGGAACTAACTGTTCGATTAATACCCTGTTGATATTGTCATCAAGGACTGACATGGATGATCTGGAAAATGCAGATGGTTGATGGGTGTGTAGAATAAGAGGGATATGCATTTGGGACAGTAAAATTGTTTGTGATAAGTCAGGTCCTAAGTGATAATTAAATGGTATTTTGTGACTATTTCAACTTTAGTAAATATTTCCATACTCCAACTTAGAATTGCACGTTTTTTCTATGTAATTATGTTCTTGAGACCCAATTGTTTGGAGTTCTATCATTTTGAGTTATGGTACTGAACAACAAAGGAAAGAATAAGAATTTTCTTTCACTAGAGGGCACTGGTTATACTACTACTGACATGAAAATCAACTACTCCTCAATACTTTAGAACTAGAACATAATAAATAATACCCTCAATGAAATTTATGTCATGTCCTTCAAAGGTAGAAGATTTCTACTAAAATCCTTGAAGTTTTATCTTGATTTTAGTAAGAAATGAAATTTTTAGACAACTAGGATGGAACCATATTAAAGGCCTCAGTAATTTGCCAACAACATCAAGCAGCAGTAGAACACCTCAGTAGTCTCTCACCACACTGGAAGGAAGGATAGAAGGAAGGACAGATGAAAGGAGGGAAGGCAGGAGGGAAGGAAAGAAAGAAGAAAGAAAGAAAGAAAGAAAGAAAGAAAGAGAAAGAAAAGAAAGAAAGAAAGAAAGAAAGAGAAAGAAAAAAGAAAGAGAGAGAGAAAGAAAGAAAGAAAGGTCAACACATACAAAACAGTTCTAGTCTCTAACCTGTATGATTACTATTGAGCTTGCATACATTCACAAAAGATAAGCTTCCAAAAGTTTACATCTGGAAGGGCAAAAGCATTCTTTCTCTTCTCTGTACTTTTCCAATTGGGAGCAGCACAGCTCATCATGCAGCTGCTCCAATCCATTCCATGAATATGATGTCACCAGTTCAACGATCTCTAAGATAAAGACAGAACCTCAGAAATTTAAGAACCATCCCAGTTTCAAAGCACTTGCTCTCTGTTCTTGCACTCCCGTCCCCATTCCAAGTACAGTTTAATTCAGCTGATTGAACCAAAATGGCCTTAATACATCAAGTTGACTCAAAAGTTTCCAATAGGAAGATAAGGTCAAGCACATTCATTCTGGATTTTCCTTGGTGGAGGATGGCTTAAAATGTAAGAGCAAACTGAGATTAGTATTCAGAGAAATAAAGTGTGCTGAACGTGAATAATAAGGGATTGTTTAAAGAAGCTTAATATTAAGCTGAGGAGCTCATCTGGGCTCCTTGGGTCAAAGAGGAATTGAATTTATTGGAAATTTGGGGGAAATAAGTACTGCCCCTCCAAAATTCCATTATACTTGAAAGTTAACAGCCTAAAACTGTTGCACATTTCAAGCTGTTTGCTGAGTCTGGAAGCTTTGTGATTCAGATTATTCCCGTGGTGACTGCTTCCACCCCCATTGTTTTCTTTATTAGGAAGCAAAGATTCCCATATGTTTCCGTGTAAGACAGAATGACTCAGGCGTTTTATATTTAATGCACCCTTGGATAGCTGCTTTAGATTTTGTATGCTGGTACAAGAGCACAGCAATCAACTGTGACACCGTCTGTTGATGAAATGTAGAGAATGGCCCTGGAGACAGAGTTTTATGTTCTGGTTGAAAATATGCAGAAATCTGAATCTGTTCAATGCTATTATTTGCCAATATCTTTCAAATGGACTTTTGGTTCCAGCATTAGATCTAATCAAATGATGGAAGTGATGGGATTACTTTGATCAATGTAGAGAGGAGATATAAGTTGCCTATCCCCTAAAACTTCTCATCAGCCAGCAGCATGTTACAGGAATTTAGAGACAGCTCTGAAAGAAAGAACTATAAGAGAGAACTTCCATTTTTCTCAGGATGAAGTCAGCCAACATTACCTGCAACCACATTCTTTTCTGTATAGACTGTACCCTCAATACATGCAGGGAAACTTGGAGGTGTGTAATTTGTACAGGCCTCCAAATATCAACTCAGAAAAGAAATAAGGAGAAAAATGTAGTTACCCATCTCCATTTTCAAACGCAAACTTTTTATTCTCTCCATCAGTGATTTTTAGTATCATTCACCCAGTCAGAAGTTTGATTCTCCACTCGTTTTCTGAGACTCATTCTCCAAACACATCTTTAAAAATCCATGGTCCCCAAGTCCTATAGATTCTACCCTCTAAATATTTCTTATTTCTGTCTCTTCCTGCTAATTTCTTAACGGAGTCTCAATAACTTTGCCTGGATTATCATAATAGATTCATAATTAATCACTTGCTCCCAGTGCCCCCTCCTGCTTATCCATTATTTATAGGACCATTGTCCAAATTCGTGTCAAAGTAAACAAAAACAAAACAAAACAAAAAACTACACTAGACAAAGTTAACAGGAAAAGAAAACTTTACTCAAGACTATTTCAATAAGGAACTCAACTCTGCTAAAACAAAAGCCTTAAGATTTTTGAAGAGCTGGGATGGGAGGAATTGTATGTCACCTTAACACCTGCCACCTGTGTTTGCTAATTGGCCTTAACCCCAAGGAAATAGACTTTCTTCTACCTTCATGATAGGAAATGGTTTCACAACTTGGAGCAAGTAGCCCATGGACATTAGGCCCCTGCCTCCCACAGAGACTGGGAGATAGGGGAGCAATCTTCCTTGACTATTACATTTCAAAAGGATGGCTCCTAGGTCCTTGAGAAAGATATTCTCTGGATTGTAAAACTGGGAAGAGGCTTTTAAGGAGATTTACATACATTTCAAGGGGACAGAGAAATCATAATTACAAGTTTTCTAAAGTAAATGCTCCAAGAAAAGGGAGGTCAGGGGCCTATAGACAGAAAGAAATCCATCTAAAGTTTAGTCAGGTTGAAGGAACTTTAAGTGCATCTTGGACAGTGGCAGTTGAGTGATGTTTCCAAAATATAAATATGGACACGGTGGCTCTTTCAAATTTAAGAATATTCGCTTCTTGTTCTCATATAGAATAAAACTGAAAGTCCTAACTTGTCTTATAAGACTATCTTCTTCATCTGACACCCTAGCTACTTTTCTGTATGTCTGTGCTTCAGACATTATAGTCTAGTATACTAAATATAGTATACCTTTCTTGGCTCCTTGCCTTCATGCCATCACACATGCTATTCTTTCTGTTAAAGATAATTTCCCCTGCCTTGTTTGCCTACCAAACTCATATTCCTTCCTTGTTACTGCCTCTGTGAAACTATCCCTGATTAAATTATTTGGTCCTTCACTGACCACATAGCAACTTTTACATAATTCTAGCATGGACTTATAAAATTATATTATGATGGGGTGTTTCTGAATATCTTGAAGGCTGGAGCAGTTGTAGGTAGAAGTTGTGTATTTTTTCTATTATTTTCCTAGTACCCATCATAGTGCCAATTACCTTGAAATTACTTATTTAATATTTCAACTAAATTAAAGATGTAGTTCTTAGAAATAACACCAAGTCCTACAAATGGAGCTCTTAAATGTTCTCAATAGTAGCAAATCACCATCTCTGAAGGAGATTATTTTTAAAAATAGTAAGCAAGTGTAATTTGGAACTATATTTGGATAAAGAATATAGGTAACCCAATTTTTAAAAATCCATAATAAGTATTCTTTCAAGTGTTTTTTTTCAAGATTTTTTAAAATAACAAGCCAGTGTCTACCAGAATTCCTTCTTGTTAGTGTTATTTTTTAAATTAGTGCACAAAATTTTAAGCAAAAAGCATATAATTTTAAATGGGGACCTAGAGCCAAGGACTTGCAAGGACAACACTGATTTAGGTAAGTGAGATTGATATTTTTATTAACAAATTAGTCTCAGCATTCTCTTGGTGTTTGCAAAGCAGCCCTGGGTAAGGTTATGTCCTTTGTGAGTTCTTAGCAAATCTATGTTGACTGAATATTTTGGATTATTCCATTGTTTAAGGCATCACAGCAAAATAGGATTAAGTCCTCTGGCTTAAAGTTTAACACATTTGCAGCACTGTGAAATCATGCTCCATGAGATAATGAATGCATTAGTCAGGCTTCTTGCAATGCTCAGACACTTCCCCACTGGATAGCTGCCTTACACTTGCTAGTGAATGAACTTCACTTACTAAGTGGGCTTAGTTCAATTTAAAGTTGGTTCATATCTGTTAACATGAATTATTTAAATCCCCAAAGTCTTTGGGTGGAGAGGACATTCATTAAAGTTCTTTAAAAGATAACTCAAATTTGGCTACATTAAGTTAATTCCATAAAAGGAAAATGTATCAGGTCATGTCTATTTGATATAAGATTGAAAACTTTTTTAAAAATGTTGTTGTTGAATATAATTTACATACAGTGAAATATGGAAATCTTAAATGTACATGTCAAAGATTTTGACAAATGCATACATTAGTATAGTCCACACGTCTATCAAGGTATAGAATATTTTTATCACCACAGACATTTCCCTCATGCCTTTTCTCAGTTAAAGCCCCACCTAAAACAAATACCATAGATTTGTCCTAGAAGCTTATATAACTAAAATATTACCATAAATACTTTGTTGGGTTTCTCTTCTTTTATTTTGCATAATGGTTTTGGTGAACTTTATAATGATGAATCTCAAGATTTATCCATATCCTTGCATGTTTCAGCAATCTGTTCTTTTTTATTACTAAGTAGTATTTAGTTGTATGACCACACCACGTTTTACTGAACTGTTCTCTAATTGGTAAAACACCTGGTCTGTTTTCGGTTTGGGGCTATTGTATATAAAACTGCTATAAAAATTATTGTACCGAAGGGGGCAATTGCTGAGTTGTTTGAAAAGTATATGCTTAGCTTCATAATTGCCAAACTGTTTTCCAAAGCTATTACACTATTTAACACACTCAGAGCAATAAACAAGAGTTCTAGTTGCTCCACATCCTTTCTAATATTTGGTGTTATCACTCTTTTTCAATGTAACCATTCTAATTGGTATACAGTAGATTCTCATTGTGGTTTTGAATTGCATTTCCCTGATGAGTAAAGGTATTGAGTATCTTTTCCTGTACTTATTGGCCATTTATATATCTTCTCTGGTGAAATATCTGTCAAATCTTTTACATGTTGGATTCTTTGTGGTAAAAGTTCTTTATATATTCTGGGGAAAAAAATCCTTTGTCAAACATTTGTGTTAAGAATGCTTTCTCTAATCTGAGACTTGCCTATTTATTTTGTTAATGGTGAGTTTTCATGAGCATAAGTTTTAGTTTTGATGACATGTAGCTTATCAATACTTTTATAGTTAATACTGAATCTGCTCTAAGAAAACTTTGCCTAGGGGCATCTGGGTAGCTCAGTCGGTTAAGCCTCCAACATTGGTTCAGGTCATGATCTCACGGTTCATGGGTATGAGCCCCACATCAGGCTCTGTGCTGACAACTCAGAGCCTGGAGCCTGCTTCGGGTTCTGTGTCTCTGTCTCTCAAAAATAAATAAAACATTAAAAAAAAAGTATAAACCAAAAAGAAAGAAAGCTTTGTCTAAATCACAGTAGTGAAGGTCCTCCTATGATATTTTCTAGAAGTTGTATAGTTTTAGCTTTAGGTCTAACTGTATAACCCATCATAAATTATGTTTCCTTCATGATGTGATATGTACTTTTTTTCTATGTGGATATCCAGTTCCTCAAGCACTACTAGTTGAAAAGATTTCAGTTTCTTCATTGAATTGTTTTGATCTCCTTGTTTGAAACCATTTGATCTATACACAAGTCTGTTTCTGACTTCATCAGTGGTAGAAGCCACTGCTTGATCTCCAGTGTCAGACCTGAAATACTGGGGTTCTTCTCAGTTTCCTCCTTCACCATAGTGCCCCCGCACTGAGGGTTTCCCTCAGCCCTTGGTCTTCCTCCAGTGTTTGGCTGACATTCCTTAGCACTTGGCGGAAGGCTCGGATTTCCTGTGATGTTTCTCTCAGATCTTTTCCCCACCATCATAATTAGGAAGGCTCCATATGTGCATCCATCCCTCAGAAGGTATTTTCAACTCTCCTGTTCCACCCCCAGAAATAGACTGCTATTATCTCATATTCAGTATAAGGCCTGGAGTGTGGGAGATTTTCTCTCAGTTCTTTTGCTTTGTCCTCAGACTACAGCAGGCTGGGGCACTTGTACCATAGAAGGTTCTCTCCATTCTCCTGCCTTGCCACCAAGCCCTCTGCTGAGCACTCAGTGAAGGCCTGGGTAAAGGAGCTGGCAGGGTAGTATGGATTCACCCGTGTATGGGACCTTCAAGATCTCCAAACTCTTAGACCAACCTATACTCAACCTTTAAAAATCCTTATAAGTTCACCTATTTTTTTCACTCTGTTTTTATGGCAATTTCCTCTTCTACTCTATTGGAGATGAAAATATCCATGGGTTCTATCTCTCCTAAGAGAACTTGGCATTTCTCATATTTTAATTGATTATGTTATTTTGAGAACTTAGGTCTTTGATGGGTTAAAAAAATAAAGTTCTTTTTTTTTTAAGATTATCTGGCTTGATCTCATTTTGTAAGTAATTAATTTCATCAAAATTAAATATATGATACAGGAATAGACTTCTCCATCAATATTTTTTAATATCAGAGGAAATGTCTTCTACACTTAGCTTCCCAAAATACTTAATATAATTTTGTTAAAAACTGTTGAAAGCTTAGCAGTTCTTGCACCCACTAAACCAGCAACATCTTGCTCCAAAAAAAGGTATTTATAGGACTCTCAGCAGTTTTGTAAAGTACTTGTATTATACTGAGGTTTTGTTTTAACTGTGAGATCACCTTTTTTTCTCCCTAATGGCCTCAAAATATTACCACTGTGTGACAAATATATGAATCAATATGACTTATGAGTTGTACTGATATCCCTGTTAATGATGCTATTTGAGCTAATTCTCCTTAAAACAAACAACAAAACATGCTCTTTAGCAAGATAGATTGCACTATTGACTCACCAGTGAATAGTGTCTACATGGTCATAAGAGTTAAACCCTTGGTATTAATGTAACCAAAGATTTTGGAATTGCTGTATTGGTACGAGGGAAAGTGTATGGTGGGAAAATGAAACTGAAAAATCATACCTGCCAGAGAAAGGAATTAATAGATAATATCTAGAGTTAAAAATTCTATTCTATTTATATATACCACATTTTCTTTATCCATTCATCAAAGGATGGACGTTTGGGCTCTTTCCATAATTAGGCTATTGTTGATAATGCTGCTATAAACATTGGGGTGCATGTATATACAATGGGATATTACTCAGCCATAAAAAAGAGTGAAATTTTGCCATTTGCAACAAAATGGATGGAGCTAGAGTATATTATGCTAAAAGCTAAGTAAGTCAATCAGAGAAAGAAAAATACCATGTGATTTCACTCATATTTGGAATTTAAGAAACAAAACAGAGGAACAAAGGGGAAAGAAAAAAGAGAAAGAATGTGAGGCAAACCATAAAACACAATTGTAACTATGGAGAAGAAACTGAGGATTGCTGGAGGGGAGGTGGGTGGGGGATGGGCTAAATGAGTGTTGGGTATTTAGAAGGGCACTTGTGGTGAGCACTGGATATTGCATGTAAGTGATGAATCACTAGATTCTACTCCTGAAACTAATATTACACCTCATGTTAACTGGAACCTAAATAAATTTTGTACATTAAAAAAAATCTATTCTCCTTAGAAATAAAGTATAAACTTAGCATTTAGAAATATGAGAAGAAACATGGAAGTGTTAAAATTATTGATAGCGGATGTGACCTGGGAGCAGGACTCAGGCGTGGGGCATGGGACAGCTTTTGTTTCCATCATAACACTTTTTGTGGTACTCGGCTTGTGAAAAAACCATGTCCATGAATTATTTTTATTAAAGAAAGAGAGAGACACACATACATTTAATAGAGTAGAACCTTCAGACATGGTCTTATAGACAAATCTGTATAAAGTTAATTTTTTCTCCCTGATACATTTTTGTGCCACATGTATCAAATTTATCAAATTCTAATATTCTAATAGAATTTATCAAATTCTAATATTAATGAAATTTTAGTTCTCTCATTTGAAACAAAAACCTGTTCTGTAGAAAAAAAAAATACATCAACAGGCTGAAATGTACTTAATTTTGTAATACCAACTCCCAAGCTTAGATAACCACAAATAACATATCACTCCAGATAAGTGGTTTCCTCTTTTGAATACTTTTGTACAGGTGAAAACACAGTAAGGGTAACACTGGAGGAGAAACGAGTCATGACATTAGCTGGAAAGGCACTCAAGGTAGGAGGGGGTAGTCCAATCCTCTTTGACTTAATGAGAAAGGAAATTAAACAGTTTGGACAGAATGAGAAAAGAAAGGAGAAAGGATAGTTTGTTAGCTACTGAGAGAATTTTGTGTGTCTTCTGGAGCTAACTTGTTATAAAGCACCATCCCCTCCCTCCTCAAAGTTTAAGGCCAAAAGAAATACACCATATTTCTTTACCCTCATGACAAATCTTTAAAAATGATTTCTACTTTTATTGGATCACACAGAAAAGAATTTGAGAGAACACAATTACTTTTAGAGCCATTATTTCAAATAGTTTGTCTCAGGAAGAAAAGAAACAGATTTGCAATGAAATTTCGTTTTTTCTTCTCATCTCTTCCTACCTGATGGATGGAGAATTGCTAACCAATTGGATCCACTCATTTGTTTTTCAGATCAAATCCCGAAAAACAAATTGAATAGGATTCTTCTACATATTGTCTCCAACTTTTTTCTTTTGAGTGGTTCACTAATTTTTACTTAAACTTAAGGACTTCTTGAAGTTGATGCAATGCAAGTGGCCATAACCACATATGATTTCTTTGTTTTTTTCCAAGAGGAGTTAACACATTTTTAACTTGAGGATACTTTCTTGGCAGTAAATAATTAATATCTGCGTTTTCTTATTTTAAATCTTTCTTAAAATCTTTTGGGCACCAAAGACCCTGCTCTCTTGCCATTTAAAATGCAAAGATGTGGGAATGAACTGTAATTGATGAACATAAAGAAAGTGTGTTATTAGGTATCTAGATTGGTTCAGTTAAGACCGGGATTGAGTATTTGATTAGTATTATATAAGTCCTATTAGCTCTGCTTATACAAAATTAGTCGTTATGCTACTTGTATATGTGCAGACCCAAATTTCAATGATGCTAACACAAACAAGCTCACAAGAGGACAACAGTGAAAAAAATTTATCACAAGATGTATAATTGGCAAAGGACCAGATGCATGCATCTTTAGGCTAGTACCTCCTCTCTCTGTAGGCAAACCAACAGGAATCCAGCTTTTATTCAGAGATTTGCTCATTGAACAGGACATCAGAGCAAGAGAATAAGGGAAATTCAAATACTTACTGAAGTTCAGGTTCTGAGAGCCTGGTACATGTGTCACTATGAGAGAAGTATAGTTATCTCTGGCAATGATAAGTCAAGTCTTAAACCACAAAACCCTTTTTCCAGGGAACAAAAACATGACCGTTCCCTGCATTTGCTTGTCTCAGTAGCTCTCCTTTATCTTGGTTCCATTTATGGCTAAAACTCCTTATCATGGACACACCCCTTCTTCAGTCATATTAGCTTTATCCATAAAGTTATATTCCACTCATTTCCTCTTTTAAACAAGACTTTGCAAAGCTCTGAATTCACCATTCTGTGCAGAGTAAAACTTGTGTTTGAATTGTCTTAGAAATCTAATCTTTAATGTTATTTTTCCACATGTTTACTTGTTAATATCGCTAAGACCAGCAGAATGTTACATGGTCAGCTCAAGTAACAAGACTAACAGACAGAGAGGGAAAAAAAGAATCTAGAAAAGGATCTAAGTATATATGTAAAAGAATAATCATATAATAAAATGTGGTAGGTTAACCTTTGGGGGAAATAATGAACTGAGACACCACCCCCCACCCCAGCCTCGCTTCATACGTTATATCAAAATAAAGGGTCAAATTTTTCCAAAACCAAAATGAAACCAAAAACCTACCTGGAGGAAAGATTCATGGACTTTCATTTGGGCTAAAGAAAGACTTTCCAAACAGGGTACCAAGGGCTGAAACCATAAAGAAAGTATTTGATTGATTTGACCATGAGTACATGGACATAAAAACTTTTGTCAAAAACATGACAAGTGTACTTGATAATATGCTCTGAGTCTTTCTCATGGCCACAGCACTTTCTTAAGGAAATAAGCATAGATTTTTTTATTTCACTACGCACCTATCCTCTGTTTTGGGTTTTACTAATGAGAGAGGATGCACAAGAGAAATGATGGAGAAGTAAAGTACTCTTCCATTTAATATTGGCCAGTGCTTAATACTACCCCTGCCTCGATCCCCTTCACATACACACTGACACATTGGACCAAGCTAGAAACATGGCCAGGAGTCTTAAGACCTCTTATTTCTTAATCCTTAACCTTTGAACCTAACTCTACTTATGCTCCCAACCAAAAGAACCTGGAATCAAGAGAGAGAATTATGGTGTCAATTTACCCACCCACTCAGTCACAGAACAAAGTATGGTTGGGCCAGAGAGGTAGATAGATGGTCAGGCCCAGACTACAGAACAAGATGCTGGAAGTAGGAGACAAGGCAAGAGGCAAGATGCACTCAAATCTGACTTTTGATTTAAAAATGCTGGGGCGCCTGGGTGGCGCAGTCGGTTAAGCGTCCGACTTCAGCCGACTTCAGCCAGGTCACGATCTCGCGTCAGGCTCTGGGCTGATGGCTCAGAGCCTGGAGCCTGTTTCCGATTCTGTGTCTCCCTCTCTCTCTGCCCCTCCCCCGTTCATGCTCTGTCTCTCTCTGTCCCAAAAATAAATAAACGTTGAAAAAAAAATTTAAAAAAAATGCTAACTGCTAGTGGAAAGAGCCCTTTGATCAATTAGATTGGCCACCCTTCCTCCTGGGAGAGGGTGGAGAATGAGAGGCTGAAATGTCAGATGTATCCTCTATCACACTTTCCTAAATGAATAAGCTGGGGCATGTTAAATCTTTTTTTCTGAGCAGGAGCAGAAATGTGAGAGGGGGAGAAGGGCCCCATTCAACCACATTGCATCCTTAATTTTATCCAGATCCTTTGACAGAGAGGCATATATCCTAAAAGAATAATTAGAAATATGCAAAAATATTGTCTCAAAGATATTCACTGAAGAGGTGGTTTATAACAATAAGAGTGTAAAGTAACTAATGTCCAACAATTAAAAAAAGGCTTTGAATAATAAAATATTTTATATTAATACAATAGACTGCTATATAGCCATTAAAATCAGGTTAACAATAAATTTGCTGAAAATTGCTCATAAGAAATTATATATAATATAATCTTATTTTTATATTTAAGAAATGTACACACACAAGAATGGCAAGTTAGAAAAATAATTGCTCGTAGTGATTGTCTCTAAGTGGTAGAACCAGGTGTGATTTTAATTATTTCTTTATTAGAACCTGAATTGTCTGATCTTCCCATAGCAAATATGTAATATGAAAATTAATAATGAAGAGTGGATTGGGTCTATCACTATGAAAGACACAGCTGTGTCAGGAATTGGCAAAGAGTATTAACATCTGATTTATGCAAGAACCACTTCTCAACAACTCAATAATTGATCGAAACACTCCATTTTGGGTCTCTTATTAGAAATTGCTATGTGTCTCTTACATGGGTTTCTTCTAAAGTAAATGTCACCTGGTTTTGTCTTGCCTATTTGACCTTACATTATTCACTCTCACCTGCAGATGAACTAATTTAGAGATCTGCAGGTTCATTCATCTATCTAGTCACACACATTTGCAAGTGGAATGAATGCATGATTTACTAGTGCCCTGGAGATGCAAAAAAGATAATAGTTCCTCCTGAGAGAAACTTTCTGCAAACTTGATGCCTATTCTGGGAAACATATCATACCTGCTTGAAATAACTTGATTACACTCACAAGATAATATGATAACACTGCATGACGCAGAAATTTTCACCAAGGACTGTGAAGAGTTGGACAGATCCAGATGTCCTAGCACGCCATGGTTAAGGATTCTTGGCGAAGAATCAACTTACCTTGAACCTTAGAGAGTAAATGGGATTTGAATTTGCAGGAGGGAATATTTCATTATTTTAGGACATCAGAAATGATGAGGTTAGGGGAAGAGGAAGTTTTAGGGAACTAGAGAGATGGGGTTGGAAAACTAAAGTGGACCATTTGATGGAAAATTCCAAAATCCGGATTAAGGAATTTTTTTAACTCAAAAATTAAGTTAAAAAAAAAAAAAACTGACCTCCATAATTAAAGTCACTATAATTATTCCCAAATCTGTCTATGGTGCCCATTGTCTGGCCACTTCCAGGCAATAGCATCCCCAACCAACAAGATCCTGTTCAGGATCACTGAAGAATGCTAAGTACCTTTCTCCAGCCACATTGCAACACCTTGTAAACCCTAAGACATAGCAGGATTAGACTTAAAGATGTTATGTTAGACCATTGTGCTAAATAGGACTAGTTACGGGGGAGGGATTAAAGATTTTAGTCTTTGTGTTGGTGTGGGTGTGGAGGGGGTCTTTTTTGGCTTTCCTTTTTCACTAGAGACTCTCCACTTCTTATGGAACCAATAATGTTAGCAAGAATTCTACCACTAAGGGTAACCAGGCTGACTCTCCTCTAAGGATTAAGGAAATGTCCCATTCTTTGTTTTTCCTGATAGTTTATTTTTACTGTCTCAGCCTTGGTGCTGAGCTTTGAGATTCAGGGGATGAGCTTACAGTGTCAAAGGCAAGAGCAACCACCAGGGCCATCACATAGCATAGCTCAAAAAGATTCCATACTGGGACTTGGAATTGCCAAAACAAGATACAAGTTGTGTCTATCTTCTTCTTTTGTACATACATCTGTCTCAGAAATCTCTCTGGAAAAGGTGGCACTAGCAGCCAGGATTTGTGTTCTGACACCATGGATTTTAAGATGACCCCATGATATAAAATATAAGTGTCAGGATCTTCCAGTGGTTGTATAATCAAATGGCAGCAGAGACCAGGGAGTTACACAGATGTAAAAGCCAGGCAGGTATGTGGAGACTGTGTCGAAATAGAGCCTACCCCATTGATAAAAGAAATGTTGGACTAAGCTGAGTATTTTATAAAACTATAAAATGACTTCAAATCGTCACCCAACTCTCTCAGAAATGTCTGAAATGTCAAGGAAAGACACAAAAGAATCTAAGCCAATCTCAAAGATGACCAGAAAAGCCAGAAGTCATGCATTCTTGATAATTCTTTCTTTTTTTTTTTTTTTTTTAATTTTTTTTTTCAACGTTTATTTATTTTTGGGACAGAGAGAGACAGAGCATGAACGGGGGAGGGGCAGAGAGAGAGGGAGACACAGAATCGGAAACAGGCTCCAGGCTCTGAGCCATCAGCCCAGAGCCTGACGTGGGGCTCGAACTCAACGGACCGCGAGATCGTGACCTGGCTGAAGTCGGACGCTTAACCGACTGCGCCACCCAGGCGCCCCGATAATTCTTTCTAAAATATTACAGTCCCTGTGTTGGGTGAACCACCAGAATTCCCTGGCAATTGTTTAGGACCAGTATCTCTGTAGACCCTGCCTTCTTTCTCAAACACCAATCCTCATTTCAGTTGGATTAATTTTCCTTATGTGATTGCTAGGACATTAAAGCAAGATCATCCCGAGTAACAATTTTGTTCTTAAGTTTTTGGGGAAACAGCTGTACAGAAAAGGTTAAATTATTAGTGTTTGGGGAAAATGATGTGGGGAGAAATGAAAAATAATTTTGTCTTGTTCTAACAAAGAACAATCTGTGCAGCACTTAAGAACAAAAGATCACAAAAACTTTGCTCTAGTGCATGCTTTCTTCTACTCTTCTGTAAGAGGGAGGAAGACTGAGATGGTCACAGGGTGGGGAGAAAATATCCAAGAGGTGAAAGTGATGAGAGCACAGTGGTGACAGCAAAAATTCTGAGGTCAAGGTAATGGCATTGGGATGCCCTTGTCCATCCACCTCTTTTGGTCAACTTCTACTCATCTTTTAAATTTTTGATATTACCTCTTTCAAGAGATATGCTTTAACCCCTGTCAGGCTCCTTTCAAGACTCTTGAGTTCCTATAACACTCCCAAGAATGTATCTAACGATGCACTTCCATTTAGTACTCTTTTGAGGTACAGATAGAAGTGTGACTCTGCCTCCTTTTGCCTCACCTCATCCTCCTTGAGGTCTGGGCAATTTAGCTGTGAAGGGTAGAAAACAGAGTTATGACACCCAAAATTCTGTAGGACATATGATAGAGACAAAGGTAAAATGCTGTGTGGTTTTGCTTTTGCAAAGTATGTCCAATGATAAGTTACCTATTTGTTGGCCATGCAATAAATTCTATTAGCCAATGATGGTTTCCATAAACTTTATTTACTTCTAGAATAAAGGAATATTCCACTGCCCCAATTCATGGCTAAGAGCAATCATCAGGTTCCTTCTTGTCATCACATGGCATAGTCAACAATTTGTATCCTTGCCTTATCAATGTGATAATTGACTTACTGAAAAATTATATGGTATGTCCATAAGAGGTTTTATTCCTAGAAATTTGTTCTTAAAATTGGGTTTTTTTTTTTTGAGGTTCCATCAATAAATTCTACTCTTTTTTTTTTTTTCTAGCTACCAATGGCCAGCCACATACCTGACCTCCATATATACATTGGGACCAAAACAGAGTTAAAGATATTGGTGCAGAGGGGTGCCTACATGGCTCAGTTGGTTAAGCATCCTACTCTTGGTTTGGGCTCCGGTCATAATCTCACAGTTCATGGGTTCAAGCCCCGAGTTTGGCTCTGCACTGACAATGTGGAGCCTGCTCAGGATTTTTTCTCTCTACCTCTTTCGCTGCCCCTCCCCTGCTCTCTCTTTCTCTATCAAAATAAATAAATAAACTTAAAAAAAAAGATATTAATGCAAATCTCTTCAATATATCTGATAGCCAAAGTCACTTGGGAATATCAAAACACTCTGGAAAGGAGAAACAACACCCAGGAATTGGGTAGATAAGTCAAATCCTTTCTTTTTAGACAGAAATGCTAAAATTAAAAAAAAAAAAGTACTAGAAACAACAAATCCCCCTCCCTCAGGTAAGCACCCAGAACCTCCTTTAGGAAAAGGGAGGAGAACACTCAGACCTATGTCCCAGAAAAAAAGGAAATAAGGAAATTACTTTTTTTTTTTAGATGGTATCAATCAACTTAATGGCTACAGCTTCCAGAAAGATCTCAGAGGCAACATGCATCATCACTGATGTGCTTGCTAGCTGAAGAGTCCCCATGGGAAGGGTGTTCATTTTGTAGCTAATGTAAATTACAGTGCCTGTCTTTGTATTTCAGTGATTTGAAGTGACATTCTATTAAAGGTGTTCCTGATATAAACAGGATTAGGTGGTAATGGGAGAATTAAACAAGAATTACGCTTGGCTGGTAACCTTGAGACTAATGGTCTTCAAGAATAACACAAAAGTCTTCCTTTCTCTCTATTTTTTTACACTGTGATTTCTCTTTGTAAGTGGCAACTTCAAAAATTGAAAACTTGTAGATTAAGACCTGTTTTCTACCACATTTGTTTACTACCATCTGCTTAGAGACTTTATCAATAATGAAATTTTGATAGTAGGTCAACCTAATGTAAGTTCCATGTTAATCACGACCTTGATACTTTGGTTAAAAAAAAAAAAAAAGTACTGACCAAATTGCCCTGCCTTTGTAGCTTAATGAGAGCATGAAATCATTCATTAGCAAGGCAGTGCACTAAACTACAAGAAAGAGTGACCGTGACCTATTCAAAAGCATTTCAGCCTTAGCTTCACCTGGCACTTGGGAGTTGTGATGCAATGCAACCTAGACATATTTGCTTATTGACAATCTAAGGACAAAAAATAAGAAGATGAGTAACTAAGGTAATATATCAGATAAAAAAATAATATAAATAATGTAAGCAATTACATTCAGCAGCAGTAATAGGGTCAACATTGCAGGTCTTACGTTTGTAAGATAGGTGAAAGCTAGCAGATGAAACAGCTTGAAAATGAGTTGGAAGAGAAGATAAGAATTTTGGAATATCACAATATTCCCTGTAACAGGTGACAATTAACCAATACAATTCAGATAAGTAAGTGTTAAAGTTGAAATAGAGGTGGGAGAAGCAATGGTCAAATTAGCTTAAAGGCAGCATTCCCCAGGGCAACCAGTTGCTAAGCCAAAAAGCCTAGCAAATGGACAATTTGTTTTGAGACTTTACTGATGAAATCTGATAGGTAGACAAGACTGGAACTCTAAAAATTCTGCTCAAGTCCAAGAGGTATTAAAATAGAACTCTTTCAAGGAAATTCTGGACATATTTAATACTGTACTTTTTTTATCCTGAGGCTATTCTGTTTTGCTGATTATAACTCCTGAGTAATCGCCTCACTAGAGTAACAGGAAACCACAAAGTGCTCAGGGGAGGAGATAGGGAACACAGTTATCTAGTATTTACTCTGTACCAAGAACTGTAGCCAGCATCTAACTTACTTCACAACAATCCTATCAGATAATATTGTTACTGCTTTTTTAGAGACAAGAAAATAGGCTCAGAGTGGTTAGGCAACTTGCCCAGCATCAGGTGACGATGAATACCACATCGCGTTTCTTGACTCTGTAGGTGGTGTCAACTCAGTAATGGCTCCTGGAATTGTGGCCTCCTGGAAGACCTCAGAGGCAAAAGCTCTCCTATGTCACATTTTATGAGTATTATACCTTTGTTATTCAAAATGTGGTCCTTGGACCACAACATCGCACTTCCTGGGAGCTAATGAGTCATAATCTGCATTGAAACAAGATCCTGAGATGGCATTAAAGTAGGGTGCAAGTTTTACAAGACCTAGCACTGCCTGACCCTTTGACTTAGTAAGGAGGAAAAAAAGATTCCTAGAGAGGCAATCTTAGCATCTTCTGATTCATGGAACACTCTAAGAGCCTGATGCAAACTTTAGACCTTCTCCTAAAAAACAATATATGCACACTGATAGACACACTTATACTTATTTCTTGAGAGTTAATGACTCCCTGAAACCCATGCAGTACAACCTAGGTATCTAGATGCTAGGTTAAAAATGCCTTTGAGAGGTGATTAAGGTGACAGAGAAATCTACACAGTATACAAAGTTTGGATAGTGAAAAACCATGGCCAAAAGAGAAAAATTTACTCTTTCAGTCATCAGCAGTATGATCATATAAGTTGAACCACATACATATTCTTGGAAATTGGCAGAACATTATCATCTTTAACTCATTTACATGGACACAATTGATTTTCCTAGAAGAAAATCAATTTTTGCCTCTATTTCTTTATTTATTCATTCCTTCTCCATGGACTTGATCAATAGTTATTTGGAGTTTCACTCCCAATGCTAAGATCTTCCATATTGATAAAATGTGTTTTTCAAAGATGATGTTTGAATGTTACATTATTCTGGGGACTTTTGGATATAGCTTCAACTATGATTTCAAAACCTAACTTCAATAATTTTATAATTATGTACTTAGTTATAAACCTGGATATTTCAGCTTTTGAATTATTAACTATAAGTCTGCAGGAAAAAAAAAACCACAACCAAATATGTATTTTTTATTTTGAATAGACTCTCCAAGTTCTCAACTCTTTTTCACCATTTTATAAATATTCTTAAAGCTATAAAGTCATCAAATATGGACTTCCTTCTTTACCCTTTTCTTCCTTTCCTTTGGACTTCAGAGAACGGATATTTTTATCCTGAAGAGTTCAGACTTTCACATCATCTGGAACTGGTTCTGGACAAATAGTAATATAGAAATAGATTAGCATCCATCCTGTCCTCTTGCATAAAGTTTTGGTCTTGTCCAAGCCTTTACTAGTGTCTTGGTCTAGTCTTACTTGGCTTTTGCTAGTGCCTTTCTCTCTTCCATTAAAAAAAAAGAAAAAGAAAAAGAAAAGAAAACTCTTGGTTTTGAATTTTCTAACATTTCTTCTCTTGTCCTCACTGTCCATGCCCCTAGAAGAAAATTCACTGTCAATGTAATTTCCTATTGGAATAATTTCCTCACACACATTTCTTTACAAAATCAGAATAATTAGAATTCGTTGTTAACTTTCACAAAAATGCTACAAAAATTTTAAGTTCCTTTAAGTTTATGAAGAAAAACATCACAACTACTTAATTTTTTAAAATCAATATAAGAGTTCAGACTTTGATTCTGTAGTGACAGTCTGATAAAGTAACATTTTGTATAAATAACTGACCAGCATCTTTTCACAAGGGGTAAGAGAAGGGGGAAAAAATAGTTACAAACAGAGAGGGAGAGAGGCAAACCACAATAGACTATTAAATACAGAGAACAAACTAAGGGTGGGTGGGGGGGTAGGGGAGAGGGAAAATGGGTGATGGGCATTGAGGAGGGCACTTGGGATGAGCACTGGGTGTTGTATATAAGCCAACTTGACAATAAATTATATTCATTAAAATAAATAAGTAAATAAATAACTGACCATAAACTAATCAGTAAATTTTAATGAAATTGAAACATCTGCAAAAGGCACAATTTTGACATTGTCTAAATAAATCATACCACCAATGACACTTTTTGTTTTAGTTTTAAACCAAACACTTAACACCGTAACAAGATCAAATTTCAAAGTTAAATATAATTAGTCACATGCAGAAAACTATTTAATGAGTGAATTAAAATCTGAATTTACTAAACTATTACACCTTATGGTTTGCTCGCTTTCTCAGATTCAAATGTTAAACACAAATCAAAATTGAAGTAATATTTAATTTCTTAATCTCCACAATCACTATATTATCCGTGTTTATTTCAATCTATTTAAAGAATGTGCAAGACCAGAGCAGTGAGAATACCAACTGTGCTCAAAGCCAGTGTGAACAAGCCTGAACACTTCAGAAGTGGCTGACAATCAAATCCACTAGAGTTGATGGCCAGCCATGTAACTGAGGTCTCCAAGTTAGCTTCCATGTAGAATATAATGTTTATTAAAGGATAAGTAATAAATATGTGCCAATTTGCAGATCACATATATGTTATTAAAAACAATGTAACCTGAACAATTGCTTAACACTTGGGACTTCCAAAAATATTTTTCAGGGAAGGGTATTTTACCATTGACATTGCTTAGAATCACTGGCACATAGTGATCATAAAACCAAACAGACTTTCAGTTTTATTATTGTTTTTCAATTCTCTACAGACAATGCACCCACTTGAAGCCTACACCTGGGCTTCCATGGTCAGCCCTAGGTATACCTCTGCTTGCAAATATTTATTCCTCTGAGCATATTTTATGTTTATTGTTTGAAATAAAATAAAGATGACTAAGAAATGAAATAAATCTTTAGGGACAAGTCAGCTTGCCTGGAAAACACTATGGCCTCATGGGAAACCAAGTTCCTTAAAACAGGAAAAGTCTGAAGCCCAGATGCCTTGCAGAGTTATGATCTCATCGTGTTGACAGGAGGTTATACTTCCTCTTATCTCTTCTGGTTCAGGGTTCAAAAGACCTCTCTGTGAGGAGAAAGGGTTCCTCTGCTTTGCAGACCTACCCTGTCTTACCAAAGGAAAAAAAATCCCTTCTATATTAGCCATATCACCCATCAAAAAAGCCATTCAACTGAAAAGCAGGGAGTAGCATCATGGTGGCCATTTAGATGAAGTCTGCGGCTGCCTGTTAACTTTCTGTTTCCAGGGAGATTGGCTTTGCTGATTTCCAGATGCTTAACCTGTGAAACACTGAAGAATCAGGGCCAAATGACCAACACAAACAATAACCATTTTAAAAAAGTACTGCCTAACATCTGCAATTTGAATTAAATCCTTCTTGTATGGAAAGTGTGATATTTTTCTTATGCTGCAGTGAAGAAAGATAACAGGTCTGTGGTTTTCATAAACTCTGGGACACCAAGAGCTTATATTATATTGAAAATAGTGGATTTCTTTTCACATGAGATGTTTAAAGCAATGCTATTAATAATGCTGTGTATAACAGCTGCCTTTATTTATTCATAAATACAGCACAAACATCTTACTTGTCACAAGGAGAGGATTTTCTTTTACTATAAAAAGATAATTAATTCAGGCTGAATAAACTTAATGGTGCATTTGCCATCTGGGCAAAGCAAACAAAACACCAGAATAGAATTGTGTGAAGAAAAAATAATCAAAATATGGAATTAAAATACATGCTTAAGCTCTGTTTTGATTTCTTTAACAACAAATAATTTTCCACCCCAAGTATTATGCTCCTGCTTACTTGAAAGGAAATATAAAAGGCAATAGGGCATTTAAAAATACAGAACTGAACACGGACAAAAATTTCAGGTGATTTCTTTCTTCCTTTGTTTTTTATACATCAGCAACATAAGCAAAATGTTACACATAAGCGACAAAGTATCTCTTCTCATCTCTACCCAGGAGGGACAGAAACTCTTATCGAATACAATCATATAGATACAAGTGTTTTGTGGACTTTAAAGAGCCATAAAAGTATAAGGGGATTCATATTATTTCCATCAGCCTGGTGTGCCCTTAGAGAGCAGAACTCAGACACACCGAGGGCTTTGACTTTATTAAATCAACTCTCGAAAGTGAACTTCGCTGACAGCCATGATCTTTAAAAACTCTGGAGAAGATGGTGCTTGTCATGTGGAGCCATCACTGCGCTGACATTCTAGTCTCACCTGTAGACTTTTAGCTGCTTATTCAGAAATTTGGCTTCTTTCTTATCCTCTCCTTAAACATCTCGGATTCATCTCTTCTCAATCCTTCTGCAGCCTAACCCCCTGGTTATATGTGTGTAATTGTGCTTTCAAAGCTTCCCCCCCCACCTCCCCCCACCCCCCTAGTCACACCTATCTTGCACCTTTCCATTCCCTGTTTTAACTGTGCCTTGCCACCAGACAGCAGAGCACCATTATTACCTCCTGGTGCCTTCCTCTATCCCAGTTTTCTTGCTGAAGATGGTTGGTTTCCCTTATATCAAATAGTTCTCATTAAAAAGTGATTTTAAAAAGTCCTTTTTTTCCAGAAAGGCTTCCAGGTGTGAAGATTCGGACCGCAGATCAATTCTGACTGGCCTCAGAACCCAGCACTGGATTTACGTGTTAATCCTGAGACCTTGGCCTCTCAAGTCATATATACGGCAAACAGGTTTGTTACACTTGACAGTGAATGAATAATTACTTGCTGAAGTTGGTCTCCATTAAGTGTTGCAAGGAGTCCATTAATGATGAAAATAATGAGGCCCGTAGAAGATGATGCTATTAGAAATAATTTTATTATCCTGGGATTTAGCAGTAAGGAGATTTTGACTTCAACTCTTTTCTCAACAGCAGAAACAAAACCTGCTGTATTTTTATACATATCAGAGTAAGAGTCCCTTTCTTTTGGAGTGTAACGCAGAATTTTTACCACCAATATCCTTACTTGGCCTATGAGACCAGTTGATATTTATCTTACCAGCTTCTTTCATTGTTTTCTTTGACCCTAGCCACTCTGGCCTTTCTTCTGCTCTTTGAACGTGCTGTAATCCTTCCATACTCAAGGTTTCGGCAGGCTGTTTCCCGCACTGATCCCCCTGCAGCAAGACTTTATAATTCACAGCAGAACTCAGATACCACTGTTTCAAAGAAGCTCTGACAGCTGGAATGAATCTGCCCCTTCCTTTATATGCTCACCTCGTGCCCTTCATAGAACCGATAAGAACTGAATCAGCACACGATTAATTTGATAACACGACCCTCCTCCTAGAATGTAAACTCTGTGAGAGCTGAACCTATGGCTGCCTTCTTCAGAGTTGTAACCGCAGCACCTGGCAGAATGCTTGCACACAGTGGGTTTTCAATAAATGGAGTTACAATATGGCCAGAGAAGTGAATTCTTTCATGATAGTGAGGATGATGAAGACAAATCGCCTTTAGGGTGACACTGGAGTCCCTGATAATGTTCTCAAAGTGTTGACACAGTTTGTAAAAACTAAATGTACGATTTTCCATTTGGCTTCTATGTAACAATTTCCTCTTCCAATTCCTCTCGTAGATAACTTCTTTTCAAATCCAGGATTAAAGAGCTAAAATATAGGACTGTCAAAAGTTCAGAAATAACAGAAATAAAACCAGCGAATCACTGAAGTAGTAATTAGTAAAAGTTTATTGTGCACACACCAAAAAGTCTACAAACCGGAAGCGCTCAGACCAAATCATGGAAGGCAGCTCAAGGGGTATATTGTGATAAAGTAGTTCCTGTAGCGAGAAGGCAGACTATTCTTTACAGTGATTGGTTATAATACTAAAATTTTCTTAAATGATAGGGAATTGGCCAATGGTTACCTCATATCCATCTCGAGAAATAGTTTAGATTTTGTTTATGGTTTTCAGAGGCAAAAGCAAGAAATGACCCAGTCAGGTCAGCCTTGCAAAATAAGCTAAATTAGGGTTTGTTTGTATGACTAAACTGATTTTGTCTGCTTAGGGGATTTTCAAGGCTGGTCTCCATTTGTTTTTTAACAAGGACAAAATCACAACTCTTTATTAATGATTCATTAGTTTTTTTCCTACGTTGCATCCGATGGATTGTACAATTAGGGGACTTTTCAATGAAGCTAAAGTTTGCCTTGCATAATAAATTCCTTAGCGAAGATAAAATTCAATCATCAGATACATTCAGAAGCATTGAACTAAATCTCTATGGAAATGGGATTTCCTCTGGGCAAAATATTTATACATGACATGCATATGTTAACTGTGACTCATATATGAATGCAAAGACTTACACTAAGCCTGATCTAACACAGATAGAGGAACAAAAATGCATTTTCTAGTATTTCTGCGTGTGGGGAAAGGGATCAACCACATACTTACTTGGTTTTCATATTGTGTATGTTGGTTTGACCTTATGAGCCTTTGAATTTGATGGACAGAAGAAGTAACACATCAAAACACATAATAAGGCTCTCTCACAACAGTAACAGCAGCAAAAGAAATAATTCCATCGATTCTCTGTTCTGAGGTGAAAAATGAGAGTATGTAAAACTAGGTTTGTGCTTGGGTTTTAAAAATCTCTGGGCTCACAAATTATGTATTGGTTCAGTTTGCATTTCCATGTCCTCTGACTTCTAACCCATTTTTGCTTATTGCAAGAGAGTGTAGAAATGATATTCTCTCATATCTTTTCTTCATCTGAAATTTTTAAAAGGTAAGGATATAATCCACAAAAATGATATTGGACTGTAAGCCTAATTTTTATTAGGCTTGCCTTTTCTATTTGGAGTTTTAAGTCTATGGATTTGTGCTTGATTAAATGTAGTGTAAAGCCAATGCTTTCAGCATATAGGACAGCAGGTGAGACACAAACACTGTATTCTAGTCTACACAAATAACATTAAGCTGGTTTACTACAGAGGACAGTTTAAGAAGGCAAAATTTTGAAACATAAATGAAAAACTGATTTTGTTAAGAATTCAGGCATGAAAAAAAACACTTAGGATGTTTTACATGATTAGTTCTTTTCTTAAGTTAGCTAAGAATGTTTTAAGAAGCTTCACATCTATGCCTTGAGTTCCTTAAGATTAACTGAAGTGACTCATACTAAGTAAATAATGTGTGAGGAATTCCGAGTGCTGGAAAATGCCAAATTAAAAAAAAAATTAATGTTTATTCATTTTTGAGAGACAGAGACAGAGCATGAGCAGGGGGTGGGGCAGAGAGAGAGGGAGACACAGAATCCGAAGCAGATTCCAGGCTCTGCTCTGTCAGCACAGAGCCCAACGTGGGGCTCAAACTCACCAATGATGAGATCATGACTTGAGCCAAAGTCAGATGCTTAACCAACTGAGCCGCCCAGGTGCCCCTGGAAAATGCCAAATTGGACTTGTGTGCTTATATAACAAGAACAGATCATTGCCCATTATAAAATATTGGTGACATAACATTATGATTTTCCTTCCCCATCCCAACAAACACTGTAAGGAGGCTAACTTTTGTCTAAGGGTTGGAATAGCAACTTGCAGTTAAAAATGGTGCACTTTTCCTATTCTCCATCAATAGAAAAGCTAGGAAAAAAAATAAACTGTAGATTTTAAAAACCCATTTCAGATGAAATTAAAACAAATAAACAAAAAAAACTTGCCACAATCTCAATCCCTAAACTTTAAAGTGTGGCTGTAAAATACTATTTGATATCAGGGAACAAACTGATTGCCAACACACGACTCTTTGAAAATCAAATAGGATATAGATTTCTCCAAAACTATCTTGAAAGAAATGCTTAAGCATACATTGACTAGAGCAATGGAGATACACGAGCATGGTTGGGGTACTGGGGATAAAAGAATGTTTTGACAGATAACTGGTTTGTATTGTGAAATGAAGAGAAAATGAATTTGTAGGAGATCAGTTCCTACCCTGGAGTCTCTCAGTGAAGAACGGACCCACAAATATATGGTCAACTAATCTTCAACAAAGCACGGAAGAGTATACAATAGAAAAAAAGACAGTCTCTTTAGCAAATGGTGCTGGGAGAACCAGACCACAGCATGCAGAAGAATGGAACTGGACCACTTTCTTACACCATACACAAAAATAAACTCAAAATGGATGAAACACTTAAATGTGAGACAGGAAACCATCAAAATCTGACAGGAGAAAACAGGCAGCAACCTCTTTGACCTTGGTCACAGCAACTTCTTACTAGACATGTCTCCGGAGGCAAGGGAAATAAAAGCAAAAATGAACTATTGGGACCTCATCAAGATAAAAAGCTTCCGCACAGTGAAGTAAACAATAAACAAAACTAAAAGACAACTGACAGAATGGGAGAAGATACTTGCAAATGACATATCAGGTAAAGGGTTAGTATCCAAAATCTACATAGAACTTACCGAACTCCCAAAACACAAATAATCCAGTGAAGAAATGGGCAGAGGACATGAATAGACATTTTTTCCAAAGAAGACATCCAGATGGCAAACAGACACATGAGAAGATGCTCAACATTGCTCATCATCAGGGAAATACAAATCAAAACCACACTGAGATACCACCTCACACGTGTCAGAATGGCTAATTTCACAACTCAGGAAACAACAAATGTTGGTGAGGATGTGGAGAAAGGGAAACCCTACTGCACTGTTGGTGGGAGTGTAGCCACTCTGGAAAACAGTGTGGAGGTTCCTCAAAAAATTAAAAATAGAACTACCCTATGACCCAGCAATTGCACTACTAGGGATTTATCCAAAGGATACAAAAATGCTGATTTGAAGGGGCACATGCACCCCAATGTTTATAGCAGTGCTATCGACAATAGTCAAAGTATGGAAAGAGCCCAAATGTCCATCAACTGATGGGGGAATGGATTAAGAGGATGTGGTATATACTCACAATGGAATACTGCTCAGCGACAAAAAAGAATGAAATCTTGCCATTTGCAACAGTATGGATGGAACTGGAGGGTATTATGCTTAGCGAAATAAGTCAGTCAGAGAAAGACAGAGATCATATGATTTCACTCATATGTGGAATTTGAGAAACTTAACAGATGACCATAGGGGAAGGGAAGGAAAAAGAAGATAAAAACAGAGGAGGCAAATGATAAGAGACTCTTAAATACAGAGAACAAAATGAGGGTTGATAGGGGGTGGGGGAGTGGGTTAAAGGGGTGATGGGCATTAAGGAAGGTACTTGTTGGGATGAGCACTGGGTGTCATATATAAAAGATAAATCACTGGGTTCTATTCCTGAAGCCAAGACTACACCATAAGCTAGCTAACTAGAGGAAAAACAAAACAAAAGAAAAAAATGAAAAACAAACAAAAACACCATAAGTGAACTAGGTGAAAGAAATGGTGATAAGACAAAAATATTTCATTTTAGTCATAGTTTTATTAAAAAAGACCTTGCAAATTTCAGACAGCATAGTGCAAAAATATACAAACAATTACTTTATGTCAGATAATGCTGGCTCTAACGAACCAGCAAATTTTTTATTATACATGCGTGGCAAAAAAAAAAAAAAAAAAAAGTGAAAATAAAATACCTGCACTTGGGAAAGCATGGAATACAAACATCATTACAACCATTAGTTTCCTATACACGATTCTACCTATCTACCTCAGTGGAGCTTTATTATTGTCACTCCCACCTAAGATTTACTGACGCATATTACCTGCCAGGTACATGCACTTTTTGTCTTTTATAACAGGTGCTTTATATATCAATTACAGAGTAAAACACCGGTTTCACACCTATTTCTTCCTTTCTCATTGGTAGTTAATTCTTCCTCCTTGTGCTACACCTAATGGAGAAGTGAAGGCTGGTGGTCAGTGGTCCTATGCTGGCTGGAACATACGGTTTCCTGCCCCAGGGGTGCTCAGCCCCACAGCTTGTGCAATTTGACTATTGCCCTTGAACGAATGTCCCCTATTTTCTTACAGGAGGTAAACATCAATGCAATTTCGAAGGATAGAGTATATACACAATTTTATTCAATACTTTATATTATGCTACAAATATGTACAATTTCAATAATAAATTAAGAATAAATGAACGAAATAAGTACGAAGACAGTTCATAGACACCATGTTGCTCAATGACATTTTTCTGCCTTCATTTCTAAGAGTTCGTGTGAGCCAAGATTCCAGATTGTCATCTTGTTAAAAAAATTGGGGCAGCATGCATGAAATGAGGAGTTTCACAGCCTCTAAGCCGCAGGAAGATGTTTGCTAACAGTAGAAATGCTGAAGGGGATCAATCACAATCAAGAAGAGTTGATAAACATTTGTACAATATGTACAAAACTCTGCAGAAATTCTTTAATGTTCTTTTCCTCCAGTTCCTCACATTCTTTGCATCCTGTTTCAGTTATATTCTAGTGAATAAGAAGAAAGGATTAGATTGCAAAGACTACTATATCCCTTTCCTGGGAATATCACATCATTTGAACCATACAGTGAGGTCTTGAGACATAAAAACTTTGGCACATTAATGTCATATTTGGAAAAACCACTGGAAAAAACTGGGAGATCTGGTTTAGGCTTATTTTTCCTATAATGGGTTAAGGACATTGGAGAAATAAGCCATGTCTATCAGACCATGGACTTCCTGCTTAGAGCCCTTCAGTAGTTTCTGATCATCTACCCCATAAAGACTATGCCTCCCTTGCATGGGACGCAGGCCCTCCTTGAGGGGTTCCTCACCTGTTTCTTTCACCTGTCCCCACCACCTCCAATGACATACCCTAACTACAATGAGCTCATGCCTTTACCCCCACATACACATCATGCTATTAGATGCCCCAGTGCCTTTGTTCTTCTCTCTGCATATTCCACACTTGCTATTTTAGCTACCACTACGCAGGCTGAGATCACTCAGGTCCTATCTCCATTAGGAAGGCATTCCTAAACCTAGGAGTTCCCCAGGTTGGGCTAAATGTTTCATCTTTACATTCTCAGAACTCTCCCTCATATATCAATAGTATCATATCATATCATATCATATATTAATATTAGGGAGTTTTTTGATTTTTATACCACTAGTCTCTGGGCTTTTCTAAGAGCACAAGGCCATATATTTTTGTTTCCCTAGCCTTTAGCATAGGCCTAGCACATAGCATTCCCCCAGTCATTGCTGGTTGAACTAAACTATTTAGGTGAATACCACAAATTGTAATTCAAACACCGTTTCATGGATAACTAGAATATTCCAAATGTAGTAATCATAAATAAACTACTTAGAGATCATCCAAACCAGGAAAGCTGTACCAGCAAAAATCAAAATTAGATTTTATGTCCATTAAGCACTTGAAATTCAGATTCACCAACATTTATCAAGCACATACTCTATGCCAGGGACTGTCATATTCTATGCAGCGCTGTCCTATTTGAAAATAATCATGTCAGATAGCAAGGCAGAGATATTACACAATGCATCTCAGTTGACATAACCAGTGAAATGCTCTGCATCCAGCTCTTCTGACTGCAATCTTGCCAGCTCCTTCTACTACACGTGCTACACATACCAGGCCATGATGACGGTGACTGTGAACATGCACATTGAATATTCTACCAATAACAGAGAGGTAACCTATCACAAGAGTATTTTAAACATCAGTATAGGCATTTCATAAATATATTAAGTGTCTAGAATATGCCCGGCATTGTTCTGGGAGCTGGGATACAGCTCTAAAACACACACACATATACACAGACACACAGAAATACCTGCCCCTTAGACACTGACATTCTAGTAGGGAAAAGCAGACAAGTAAGTAAAATGTCAGATAGGGGGGCGTGCAGAGAAGGGGACAGGGTGTGGGGGTGGATTGCAACTGTGAAGAGGTGACATCACTGAGAAGGAGACATTTAAGCAAAGACCTTAAAGCAACCTGGCATTTTTAGAGCAGTTCAGGGTGTCCAGCCCTACTCGCTCAGAGGGTCTTGGCACATTCAGTTTCCTCTGCCTGTTAAACATACTTCCCCAGATAGGAGGCTCATTCCCTCATGTCTTTCCAAATGTCAGCTTAGCAGGTAAACCTCTAAAATAGAACCCCAGCCCTCTTACCTGCCTTCTTTTTGGCCACTGATTTAATAAATAACTGAGTCATTATTCATTTCCTTTTGCCTGCTTTATTTATGATTTACGTTTTACTTATGTCCCTTAAGAGCAGAGACCATGTGTGTTTTTTCACTTCTGTTATCCTGAAGGCCTACAACGAGGCCCCAAAAGTATATGTTTTTTTTTTAATTGTTTTTTTTAATTTTTTAACGTTTATTTATTTTTGAGACAGAGAGAGGGAGCACAAACAGGGGAGGGTCAGAGAAAGAGGAAGACACAGAATCTGAAACAGGCTCCAGGCTCTGAGCTGTCAGCACAGAGCCTGATGTGGGGCTCGAACTCACAGACCGCGAGATCATGACCTGAGCCGAAGTCGGACGCTTAACCGACTGAGCCACCCAGGCGCCCCAGTATATGTTAAATTCATGAATTATTGTTATGCCTTCTTTGTTTGTAAAACTTCCTTCTATCCACTCTGCTTTGGCCACTAGTGTTTTGCCATGAAAACCATCATTCTTTTACTTCAGGGCCTTTGCCCAGTTCACCCTCAGGCCTGCTGTGGGAGTCCCTCGCGTTTTCTCTCCTAGAACCATACTTCTCGTGGTGCATGGCAAGGCCCAAATTCTACTTGAATTTTTAATATTTTTATTAGTATCTTCTTGTGGCATTTGTCCTTCCAGTGGATAAGAAGAAGACCTCCCCTGAAGTGAAGCCGCTTGGGTATGAATCCGGCTCCCCATTTTACCAGCTGTGTGGACTGGAGGAAGTGATTCAAGCCCTTGGTGCTCCGATTTCTTCAACCTTAAAACAGAAACAAGGAGGGGCACCTGGGCAGCTCATTTGGTTAAGAGTCTGACTCTTGATCTCGGCTCAGGTCGTGATCTCACAGTTCATGAGTTTGAGCCCCACATCGGGCTCTGTGCTGGCCGTGTGGAGCCTGCTTAGGATTCTGTCTCTCCCTCTTTCTCCCCCTTCCCCTCGTGCATTCTCTCTCTCTCAAAATAAATAAATAAACTTAAAAAAAAAAACAGAAACAAGGGTAACTCACAGATTTATTGTGAGGATGTAATGAATCACCGTTTAAGCCTCAAAGAACAGTGTCTGGCATAGAGTAATTACTGAATAAATGTGAATTGCTATTATTGATGCTAAACACTTAACCATGTAATTAGACCGATGTCTATCCACTGCACCTGGTGATAAACACCTTGGGGCCAACGACCTCACTGGTTCATCACTGTCACTCTAGCACAAAAGGGCCTGGAATCACGCAGTAAATGTTTGTTGAATGAATACACTGATAGACCACTTTAGGATTTTGGACACACTACTGATGGTGCCAGTTCTGAAGGTCACTCCGCTGGCATTAACTCCCTCTCCCGAGTGCCTCTTCGGACAATCTGCTTGTTCATTACATCCAGCTAATGACTTCTCCCAACCAAGACATAAACATCCGATATAGCTCTGTATGACTATTGGGTAACTCACCCTGTTAGAAGATAAACCGCTATTTGCTAGGATAATAATGTTTTCTACTGTTTGATGAATGGTCTCATTTTTGGACTCAAGCGAAATAACATGTAACTCCAGGAGAAAGCACTTCATCGCTGTTACTTTGCAATTGGGCTAAAAAAAGAGTTACAAAGAATCACTTTGAAAAAAATTATCTTTCCATTATGCACTTTTACATAGATGCAATTTTGATTTTTTTAAAAAGTTAATCCAAATATTTTATAAAGAAACACAAAACCCCTAAGAAGTTTTACACAGGAGGCAATTTTTTGCTTTGTTTTGTTTTTAAATCAAAACCAAAACAAACGGACAATAAAACAATCTAAAAAGATGGCAATAGTATACAGAAGAAAGAACACAAAGCTAGAAAACTTGGCAATAACAGGCCACTTTTTCTCAATGAGAGCATTTCCTCCTTGTAAAAGGGTAGTAATACCAGCCTGAGACTCTCAAAACATTAGTATAGATAGTCTGCTAAAAGAATTTTTAGAATCAGCCTGTACTGTTAATATCTGAAACAGTGACAGCTGCTGGCCATGCTAGTTCCATAAGTCCCAGAGCTCCAGGGGCAGAAGAAATCCCAAGAAATTTATTAGAAAAATCAGGGTAGGGGTACTGCCCATTCACGGGCTGGCCACATCAGAAAGGTACCTTTCAGATACCACAAAAATATGTTTCCCACAATAGTGACTTTAACAAAATCCCCAACTTAAAAGAAAAGAAGCATTAATGATCATCTGGGGATGTGACCATGGATTGTCTGACTTTAGGTTCTCACTGCCTTGTACAGTGCCTGGGATCCTACAGGCACTTCTAGAATGCTTACTGAATGGATGAAGGGAGGAGGGAACATACCCACATGCCTGGCATTGGCCATATTCCTTATCTCCCACAGCAGCTGCTCAGGATTGCAAGGGTAAATACCATCCCCACAGATAGGTAGGTAGGTAGGTAGGTAGATAAAATAATAAATAAAACTGAGGCTCATAAATGTTTAGTGACTTCTTGGGCAACGCACCTAGGAAGTGGCTGAATCAGAGTTTACATCTAAATTTCAACCTCAGCTTCTTTCTATAAGCCATGAGTTACAAGGTTATCTTCTTGCAAAAAAAGCAATTTCAGGTTGCTGAGTTTGGGTGGTTACCTGACTGCTCTCTACTTTGAAAGAAAAATGGAAAACATACTAAAGCCTAAGGAGGAAGGCAATGTCTATGTGTAGCACCACTATCCAAGGGGTTGATGAATATCTGGTTTTTCTAGCTTGTGGTGAAGCCCTCTTCCCAAAGCTGAAAAAGCCTTCACAGGTGCAAATTCTTCCATTTCAGAGAAGTTCTAATTGAGCAATCACAGAGAGTGGACTCACTGTCCTCCTCGCACACAACATAGCGTTTGTTTTCCGTGAGGTGAAAAAGTTGGGGATTTGTTTCTTATTTTTTAGTAGCCAACCCAGAGGGAAAGAACAGCAACATAGCTAAAATTATACATGCCTTAGGCAATGTCAGTGTATTAACGAAACAAGTTCAAGATCATTTTTTAATTCTGATAGGTTTTATGAGTTGTGTTTATTTCTTTTCTCACATCGAGAGTAACTGGCCAGAATTCTTTTACAATTGTAGAGATTCATGCAAAATGTGGAACATGAGTGCATTTAAGCAATTTGTAGAAAATATAATTAAGCGTGGAAATACACTCCAGGACTGGAAACAAGGGCTATGGCGGACAGCTTCAAATTGAATCCATTAACCTGATTTTTGCACTTAATTGCATCATGATCTAATTGCATCATAAAATATGTAATATATTTTGTTTGACATTGATGGAAAAGGCTGTTTTATATTTTGATTTGGTACCATTATGAAAATAGCATCTATGTAAGCTCTTTGTCCCCAAGTCCCACAACCTTAACAATTACTTACAAAATGCATTGATCGCATGTTGTCAGAACACAACAAAAGTTAGACTTAAAAACTATACATCCTTCAGTAAGTTTATGAAAATATACTTCTTCAACTTTTGAAAACTGGAAAATAAAACAATTTTCAAAAAAAATAAACTCTACTCACATGAACATCACTTTCAGTATATAAAGTGGCATCGATATGTAAGGACTGAAAGGGAACAAAATTAGATAATATGAAAAATTATGACCTGCTTTAGATATAGTGAAAACAACTTACTGAACATTTTAAACTTTTTAAATTACATTTTTTAAAATTTTGAGATGATTTCAGTTTCATATGCAATTGTAAGAGAAAATGTAGAGAGATCCCACAAACCCTTCACCATTCCTCAGTGGGAATATTCTGAATGCCATAGTACAATACCATAACCAGGAAACTGACACTCATATGATCCACCCACCTTGTTGAGATTTCACCAGTTCCATGTGCACTGATGTGGCTATGTAGTTCTACTCAGTTTTACCAGATGTGTAAATTCATGTAACCACCTCCACAGTTAAGGCACAGAACAGTTCCATCACCATTAAAATCCTCCTCCCACACTTTCATAGCCCAAACCACCTTTCTCCCTACACATTCCACCCCCCACTTTCTAATCCCTGGCACCCACTTCTCTCTTCTCCATTCCTATATCACTTCAAGAATGTTATGTAAGTGGAATCATATAGTACATAACCTTTTGAGACTGGCTTTTTGAAAAACTTAATAGACTATTCTTTGAGCAGTTGTAGGTTTCTGGAACATGAGAAGAAAGTACAGAAACTTCCCAAACTTCCTTGTCCCCCTGCACAGTTTCTTCTATTATTAGTATCTTGCATTAGCGTGGTACATCTATTACAATTGATGAACCAATACTGATACATCTGTAACAAAAGTTCGTAGATTACATTGGGAGTCACTTTTAGTGTTGTATATTCTATGAATTTTAACCAATATATAATGACATGTATCCACCATTACAGTATCACACAAAATAATTTTATTATAAAAATCACCTGTGCTCCATCTATTCATCTCTCCCTTTCCTCTAACACCTGGAAACCACTGATGTTTTTACTATATCCATTTGACATTCTTATCCATTGGATACATTCTGCATCCATTGGATATTCTTATCCATTGGACATTCTTATCAAATGGATACATTCTGTATCCATTCTTGCAGAATGTCATAGAGTTGGAACCACTTGTAACCTTTTTAGACTGGCTTTTTTCACTCAGTGATATGTTTTTAAGGTTTCTCCATGTCTTTTCATGTCCAGAAGCTCATTTCTTTTTATTGCTGAATAATATTCTATTGTATGGATGTACCTCTGTTAGCTTATTCAGACTGGCTTTTTTTCACACAGCATAATACTTTAGAGAGCCATCCAACTTGTTGTATCAGCAATTTTTCCTTTTATTTGCTCAGGATTATTCCATGATTAATGTACCACAGTTTATTCATCTGTTCAAGGGCATTTGGGCTGTTTTCAGTTTTTAGCTATTATAAATAAAGGTCTACGAACGTACATGTGCCTGTTTTCCTGTGGAGGTAAGTTTTCATTTCTCTGATATAAATGTTCAAGAGTGCAACTGTTGGATCACATGGCAAATGTGTTTTATATTGGTGGCAAATTTGTTTTATAAAAAACACCCAAACTATTTTAGAGTAGCTATAAAATCTTACATTCTCATCAGACATATGTGTGATCCAGTTTCTCCACATCCTTGCCAGCATTTAGCATTATTACTTTCAATTTAAATATTCTTACAAGAGTATAGTGATATGTCATTGTCGTTTTAATCTGCAACCTCTAAATAATATGCAGCAATTTATGGGTACTTTCTTCCAGAAAAAAGTCTTGGAGTGATTTATAATTTCTTCCTTTCTAATCTGCCCACGTTTAGTTCTTGTTCTTGCCTTGCCAATTTACCTAAAGTTCCAACACTGTTTTGAATAAGAGTAGTGAGAGGTGACATATTTGCCTTGTTTCTAATCTCAGCAGAAAAACATTCAGTCTTTACCCATTATGTATGATGTTAGCTCTAAGTTTTTTGTACATGCTTGGTATCAAGTTGAAAAAGTTACTTCTCTATTTCTGGTTTGCTGGGAAATTTTACTAGGAATAGGTATATTTTAAAATGCTATTTCTCGGGGCGCCTGGGTGGCTCAGTCAGTTAAGCGGCCGACTTCAGCTCAGGTCATGATCTCGCGGTCCGTGAGGGCTGTGAGTTCGAGCCCCGCGTCGGGCTCTGTGCTGACCGCTCAGAGCCTGGAGCCTGTTTCAGATTCTGTGTCTCCCTCTCTCTGACCCTCCCCTGTTCATGCTCTGTCTCTCTCTGTCTCAAAAATAAATAAATGTTAAAAAAAAATTTAAAAAAATGATAAATAAAATGCTATTTCTCCATCAATTGATCTAATCATATGATAGTCTACTTTAGCCTGTTGATAACGTGGATTACATTGACTGATTTCCCAATATTAAGCAGGTCTTGCATATCTGGAAACAATCCCTTTGGTCATGGTGTGTAATTTTTTTTAATACACCGGTGGATTTTATTTGCTAATATTTTATTGAGAATTTTGCATCTAAGTCATTAGAAGTATTTTCTGCTTTCTCTTTTGGTACTGTCTTTGTCTGGTTTTAGCATCTGGGTAATACTTGCCTCCTAATATGAGTTAGAAGATGTTCTTCTATTTTTGGAAGTTATTGTAAAATTGGTGTTAATTCTTCTTTAAGTGTTTGGTAGAACACTCCAGTGAAACCAGCTGGGCGTAGGGATTCGTTTGGGGGAGTTCTTTTTGGCAAATTCAGCGTCTTTAATAGTTATAGTAGTTTGAGGATTGTTTATTTCATCTTTGTTAAATTTTGGTAGTTTGTGTTTTTGAGGAATTGGTCCATTTCTTCCCAATTGTCAAATTTAGAGAATAAAGTTGTTTATAGTTCTTCTTTATTATCCTTTTAATGTCTGCAGATTCTGTAGTGATAGTCTCTAATTTCAGTCCTGATATTAATGGTTTATATCATCTCTCTTTTAATCTTTGTCAGTCCTGCTGGAAGTTTATCAATTTTACTGATTTTTTCCCCTAATAATGAGCATCATGTTTCATCAAGTTTCTCTATTGTTTTCCTGATTTCAATTTCATTATTTTCTGCCCTTATATTTACTTTTTCTTTCCTTCTGCTTGTGTTAGGTTTATTTTGCTCTTCTCTCTCCAGTTTTTTGAGTTGGGAACTTGGATAGTTGATCCAAGATCTTTCCTTTTTCCCAGTATAATCACTTAGCTTTACAAATTTCCCTCTCAGTAATGCTTTACCTGAATCCTACAGATCTCGATATGTTGTATTTTCATTTTCATTCAGTTCTATGTACTTTTTTTTATATCCTTTGAGACTTAATCTTTGACCTATGGAATACTTAGAAGTATTATTATTTAATTTTCAAGCGTTTGGAGACTTGCCTGCTATATTTATATAATTGACTTCTACTTTATTCCACTGTGGTCAGAGAACATACTCTGCATGATTGCAATTCTGATGAATTTGTTAAAGTTTGTTTTATGGCCCGTGACATGTTTAGTCTTGGTGACTCGTCCCTGAAAAAAATACTAATTCCCTGTTGGTGGGTGAAAGGTTTCATCTATTGTTGGCTGACTGTGTTGTCCAGTTCTTCTATATCCTTTTTGATTCCCTGTCCAGTGATTCATTTGTTACTTAGGAAGTGGTAAAGTCCTCCACTATAATTGTGAATGCGCTTTTTCTCCTTTCAGTTTGATTCGTTTTTGCTTCTTGCCTTGTCAGGCTCTGTCATTGGGTGTGTACACATTTAAGATCACATTGTCCTGGTGGATTGATCTCTTACCATTTTGAAATGTACCTCTTGATTCTAGTAATTTTACTTGCTGTGAAGTCTACTTTATCTGATATTAATATATCTACTTCTGATTTTTAAAAATTACTGTGTGCATGTGCATCAGCTTCCTAAAGCTATTGTAATTAAGTATCAAAATGAGGGCTTAAAACAAAAATAATTTATTCTCTTACAGCTTTGGAAGCTAAAGGTCCAAAATCAAGATGTCAGTAGGGCCATGCTCCCTCCAAAGGTTCTAGAACAATCCTTATTTACCTCTACCAAGTCTCTAGTGGCTCCTGGCAATCCTGGGCCTCCTGTGGCTTATAGCTGCACCATTCTGGCCTTCTTTGGCTTGTAGCTGCCTCCAATTTCACATGGCCTTCTTCCCTGTGAGTCTCTCTATGTTCTGACCTCTTCTTGTAAGGACAGCTAGACATTGGAGTTAAGGCCCAACCCACCCCAGTATGACTTCATCTTAACTAATTATATTTGCAAAGACCCTATTTCCAAATAAGTTCACCTTCTGAGTTTCCCAGTAGACATGACTTTTTTATGGGGTGGGGGGGGGGCACTATTCAAACCATTATAATATGGTATATTTTTTTCTCTTTTCAATTTCAACCTACTTATGCCACTGTGTTTGAAGTATTATTATTTAATTTCCAATTGTAGACAGCAAAATAGCAAAATGTGGTTGGTGTTTTGTTATCAATTTGGCCAATCTCCCTCCTTTACTGTATTCTGTTTCTCCTCCCTTTTGAGATGCTAATGATAGGAATGTTGAACCTTTTATTATCCCAAAGATCCCTGAGGCTTTTTTTCCCCCACAGTCTGTTTTCTATTACTCTATCTTCAAGTTCACTGCCTTTCCTCTGTCACAGTCATCCCACTCATGAGCTTCTCCAGTTTGTTTTGTATTTCAGTTATTGTATTTTTCAGTTCTGTCATTTTCATTTGGTTCCTTTTACATATTGTATTTCTTTGCTAAGACTTCATTTTATCCAGTTGTTTTCAAGGGTATGTGTAATTGCTTGGTACATTTTTATGATGGCTGCTTTAAAATCCTTGTCAAATAATTCTAACATCTAAACCATCTCCATTTCAAAGTCTATTTCAGAGACTTTTCTCATTCCAGTTGTGTTTTTCCTGCTTCTTGGTACAATGAGTGATTTTCAGCTGTATTCTGATATTTTAGATTTATGTTAGGAGACCCTGGTTCCATCTAAACCTTCTATTTTAGCATACAGCAACCCTGTTTGGGTTGAGACTCTGACTTACATATATTTGTTGTGGTTCCCATGACGATTTAGTTTTCAGAATCTTTGCGGTGCTAACTTGAAATGTTCGGTTCACCAGATGCCCCTGGGATGCCCACTGGCCCCTGCTGTATCACCCAAGGGGTGGAGGACAATTCTCTTGGCCAATTGTCAGTGGGACTCCTGTTTTCCTCCCCCTGCTAGTTCTGCCAGGCCAGCTGGTGTCTCTAGGTGAGAGACGGGGTTCTCTGGCCACAGGACAGAGAGCTCTTCCCTGGGCCAGGCCATCCCCCCTGCAAGTGCCTCCAGGCTGCCAGGTTTCTTTGGTAGGAGAAGGGAGTCTCTGGCCTGTGGTGATAGAGAGCTCTTCATAGTGGGCCACTTATAAATTGAGTTTTAAAGATAATTACGATCCGAAAATTGTTAAGTAAAAGCATTGAAGGTTTTACCAGGCTCATGAATTTCTACAAAAATATTGCTTCAAGTGAGATTTCATTAAGACTGACAGCGAAACACAGGGAGAGGCATACTCCACAGCAATCATACCAGATAGCTTATGGAAAAATGAGTACTCACTTGAATAAGCTTGTCAATTATTTTCAAATCACTTATTACATCCTGCCAGTTTGCCTCTGTTTTAGGAAGACCTGCACTGATACAGCTGAAAGCAAAACCAAAGAACAAAACATTTTGAATAAGCATAATACTGGCTTGATGAATACATAGGCAAAAGAGCAATCAAGATTTTCTTATTCTGATCAGTGAAAAGATAAGTGTTATCCTTGCCTTTGTGCATTCAACAGCTTTGTAGATGAATATAAACGCAGAATATACAGTACAACCCCTTAACACTTTAGATTAATTCAAGGGCTGACCAACTGGGATTAGAGAAAAACCTAATTTGGAAGGATAACTATAAATAACCTGGTGCAATTTATCACAATGGAAAACACACAGTACGTGATGTGTGATAGTACTCAGTAAATGTTTTTGAATAAACTGCTGACATTCTTTAAGTAGAAGATCCAGGGGCGCCTGGGTGGCGCAGTCGGTTAAGCGTCCGACTTCAGCCAGGTCACGATCTTGCGGTCCGTGAGTTCGAGCCCCGCGTCAGGCTCTGGGCTGATGGCTCAGAGCCTGGAGCCTGTTTCCGATTCTGTGTCTCCCTCTCTCTCTGCCCCTCCCCCGTTCATGCTCTGTCTCTCTCTGTCCCAAAAATAAATAAACGTTAAAAAAAAAAATTAATAAAAAAAAAAAAAAAAAGAAGATCCATCAGACTTTTAAGTCTATTAATAGGTGCAATTCTTTATATATATATATATATATATATATATATATATATATAAATGTTTTTTTAACATTTATTTATTTTTGAGACAGAGAGACAGAGCATGAACGGGGGAGGGTCAGAGAGAGAGGGAGACACAGAATCTGAAACAGGCTCCAGGCTCTGAGCGGTCAGCACAGAGCCCGATGCGGGGCTCGAAATCACGGACCGCGAGATCATGAGCTGAGCCGTAGCTGGACGCTTAACTGACTGAGCCACACAGGCGCCCCTATATATTTTTTAATGTTTATTTATTACTGAGAGAGAGAGACACAGGGCACGAGTGTAGGGAGGGGCAGAGAAAGAGAGAGACACAGAATCTGAAGCAGGCTCCAGGCTCTGAACTATCAGCACAAAGCCTGACACTGGGCTCAAACTCACAAACCACCAGATCATGACCTGAGCCCAAGTCAGACGTTTAATGGACTGAGCCACCCAGGTGCCCCAGATGTGATTCTTAAAATAAGCAATAATCACTTTCATGGAATGACTTTGATAGTAAATATTCTTTACTATAGATTCAACATGCACCTTGCACATTGCTCATGCTACAACTATGCTTGCCCTAGCTTCCTTCATAAATATTACAGACTTGAGCCAAATCTAGTCTTGAATGATCATATACTTACTCATTTTGGTAACACTGAAATTTAACATCAGGGCAAAAGGCTCATCATACACTGACCAAGTGACTGTGGAATGATTCTTCAAACTTCAGGAACCAATAGCTGCTCCCTGATGGATCTTGTACAGAAGCAAGATAGCCAATACTAATTTTTCCTGTGAGCAAGGATGCACCACACACATCCACAGCTCCCCACACCAGGAGGGCATCAGTAAGGGAAAGTGAGCTGGGAGTCATACTACATAACTACAGGTTGGGTACTTTGGGCCAACTGTGTACAGAGTGTTAGCTGCATCTAAGAAAGAAGAAGAAAGTTAACAAAGCACAGAAATGTCTGAATGTTTATGAAGAGGAAAAACAAAAGGCCTAAATAAAGAAATGTTTCCAATTGAGGGAGGATAAGGTTCAAAGGACAGGAGACTTCAGTGCCAGGGATAGATAACAAAGTAACACGAACAAGCCCTCAGTATCTATTTTTTATGTTGTGAAAATCATGTAAGATGTGAATAAGGAATGTACTTCCAAGTTTAGGTAAATATTAAGAGTTCCAGTTTATTGGAAGGGTATAACACTTAGCTGGGATATTAGCAGAATGTAGAAATGTTCAAGTGGGTGTTAACCAAACTTCCTCTGAGTGTTCATAATCTGCCCTCTATTGTTCCTAAATACTTAGAGCCTAAGGATTTAAGCAAACTGGACATAAACCAATTTAATAGAGAATATGCTGAGTAACAATGATCATGGCCATTAACATGATGATATTTAGGCTGAAAGATAAAATTACCTCAAAATGAAGACAGGAATGCAAGCTTCAGTTAAAAAATGGCTGTTCAGAAGTAAACACAAGTAGCACTGGATGGAAGTACTTCTCAAATATGGTTTCTGAAAAACAGAATCATATGCAAAGCAGTTAAAACATGTTTAGTTAAAAAATGATATACATTTAAAATGATATTTTATCATATTGTAGGTTCCAGGAGGTAAATTGATCAAAATTTCAGAATTAATGCTCTCTATTAGAATTAATGAAGCTAGAATTTATCTTTCTTCCTTTCTCCCTCCTGCCATCTCTGTCTCCTATGTGCAAAATTACTTACTATATATTTTTCCAGATGCATTTCAATGATGATAATTTTAAGAAAATTCCCATATTTACTAATCTATGTATATACTAATATCACTACTTACTTTGTTTCTATTATCCTTATTCTCCTCATATTTTTTTTTCCTTTTTAATAATTCAACATATATTTTTTGTTTGTTTGTTCTTAATTCTCTATGGCATGTTCATTTTTTTTTTTCTTTGGGTGTCATTGAAAATAGTTACAGACCCAACTAAAGATACTCTGTGCCATCCTAACAAGTGATACATAATAATTTTTCTTGGTGATTTAGGGAAATATTCATCTTAGAACTTCTCAGAGTTTTGATATGTTTGCCTGCCTCTTTCACACTGTCAAAGCCTTTACAGTTTCAGAGAGCCCTTGAACCACTAAGAATGTTTCATTTAGTCTACACTGAAAGGATGAATAATACCTAGACCTTGCCATCAAAGACTACACTATTCATTGAGTAGATGAAAATTCAAAGAACAAAACAGGGTGAGAAAAGTGAAATGATACATTTACAATGGCATGAAGAGCCCATCAGGGTGTTAGTAGAGTTCAAATACCTATTCCACTTACTTTCAAAATAAGAATAGTCCACACATGAATAGACCCCTGGGACACAACAAGATCTTTGGAGAATTGTCATATAACTTATCATGAAGTATCTGAGATTCAAGTGATCCTTTTGAAAAGTCCATATACTATCTCTACTAATTTTCCTTACCGAAATTCTCATTACTCAATGCCAGAGTAAATCCTTAAGTGTTGAAGAAGAGCTGGCTATGACAGTGGGATTCCAGCAGCCATCCATCCAGAATACTTCCTACAATACAATCGAGGGTAAGGAATTAAAAACACGGTGGACTAGTGAGGAAAAGGACGAGTGAGGAAAAGGAAGGAAGGGAATTAATATTCACTGAGCACTTACTTTTTCATGGGCACTCATCAGTCACTTAATACATACATCACTTTTAAATTATTTTTTAAGTTTAGTTATTTATTTTTGAGAAAGGGACAGAAAGAGTGAGCAGCGTGGGGCACAGAGAGAGAGAGGGAGACAGAGAATCCCAAGCAGGCTCTGCACTGTCAGCACAGAGCCCGATGTGGGGCTTGAACTCACAAACTGTGAGACCAATGACCTGAGCTGAAACCAAGAGTCGGACCTTTACCCCACTGAGCCACCCAGGCACCTCTATACACATCACCTTTAATCCTCACAACAATCCTACGGGGTGGGGTTACCAGCATTTGGGTAAACTGCCCAGGCCCCAGAGCAAGTCCAAGACCACCAGGATTTGAGACCAGGTCTGTCTGAAGACAAAGCCCAAACACTTTCCACTGTAGTATGTTCTTGAATTGGCAAATTCCAAAGTTGCATATTTACTTAGTAACCAGTAGAAGTCACCAAATACCTGGCTTCATATAAACCACTGACTGTTAATTTAATTTACGACAGAAGTATCTACTTCTACAGACATTGAACAGCTGTTTTCAGTCTTTGAAATAAATCACTGTTAATTGAAATGTTATTTGAGAATTTCCTAAGTAACAAATTCTATTTTTTCTAATTCAAGGCAATGAAGAATGTGAGGTGTACACAGTCCCATATTCAACTCCATTTTATTAAAGTAAAGATTAAAACTAAGACATATAAAATATAAACAATTATTTTTGCCATCCTTTAAAAATAGTATGTATTTGTTGACCTCTCCACAAAAATCAAAATCTGCTCTGCCCCTGACATAAATATTCATTGCAATTAAGTTTTGTAAAGTCAATTAATTAAATTATTTTATTTTTCACATGACTGTTTTATGATATATGATGTATAAATCTTTATTATTTTAATGTTTTATTTATTTTTGACAGAGAGAGTACACACGCACATGCATGAGTGGGGGTGAAGCAGAGAGAAAGAGGGAGACAGAGGATCCAAAGCAGGTTCCGGGCTCTGTGCTGACAGCAGTGAGCCTGACAAGGGGCTTGAACTCATGAACCGTGAGATCATGACCTGAGCCGAAGTCGGACGCTCAACCGACTGAGCCACCCAGGCACCCCCGATGTAAAAATCTTTAAAAGAAAAATTAGTATTTACCTACATGTTAAATAAGACACTATGAGACTACATTCAACAGGAATGCCTCTTTTTCAATAATAACATATTAAATTGAGTCCTCCTGTTACATATGACCTGAATCGTATGTACGATTTTAATTAAAGCAAACTCTCCTTATTCCTCTCAACCAATAATCATTCTCTTTGCCTGTATTATCTCAATGCTTCAAGGTTTTACAAAACTTCGCAGTTATCTCGTAATTGTCCAAAGCCTCTTAAATTCCTTCCATCTTTTTGAGTTATGGTATCCCAAACTTCGCATTGGTCAAATAACAGTATCTATTGACCTGGGACTGAGGGGTACCGAGGGTGATGGAGGTGTTAATAAGGCCTTGGGAAACTATTGCAGTAAGCAATGAGGATTTCACTCCTGGGCTTTTGCGGCAGCGCATCTCCCCACGTGCAGGGTGTCTGACCCTTACCAGTGTGGCAGTGGACTTGCACTGCCCCGCCCAACCACCTCCAGCTGGCATAGGTCAAGGAGACTAAGTGCTGTGCTCAGAATGCTCCTACCAAGCATGGTGGAATGCAGCAGAAAACCACATCAAAAGCTTCAAGCAAAATAATGTTAATAGAGACCAATGGAGGGGAAAAGGAAACTTTTACAGCTTTGCCACCAACAGAAGAACTGATGTGGTTTCCTAGGCTAAGAGCAAAAAACTCTGGCTTTCAAAGCAGCTTTGGAAGCATTCAATCTGCCACGTACTAGTGCTGTGGACCAGTAATTTTACTAAAATATGTGTGAGTGCAAGCACGCATGTGTGTGGGTCAAAAATCAGTGTGGATCTTAAAAACAGAAAAGGTAGAATACCCTATTCCTTTCTCTTTAGCCAGGACTCAATGTTAACTATTAATATAATTAATATTAATGACGGTAATATTATAATATGTATTGCTTACCTAGTGCTTTCGGTTTATAACATTATTTCCTATACAGTACTACACTCAATCCTGGCAATATCTTATAGCGAAAGACATTACTCTTATTTTACAGTGACGAAATTGAGGTTCTGAGAGGTTAAATGACTTGCTTCAGGTAAATGTCATGCATGTGGCCATGAAAATCTACCTCACAATCCAAGTTGGGCAGAAGGAGGAGGGATGCAAGAAACTGAGAAGTGTAAGCCCCTTAATATAGGAAGTAGCTGGGGCACCTGGGTGGCTCAGATGGCTGAGCATCTGACTCTTGGTTTTGGCTCAAGTCATGATCTTGGTGGTTTGTGGGTTCAAGCCCCACATCCGGCTGTGCTCCGGCAGCGCAGAGCCTGCTTGGAATTCTCTCTCTCTCCTCTCTCTCTGCCCCTTCCCTGCTCTCTCTCTCTGTCTCAAAATCAACAAACATTAAAAAATATATACATATGTGAATAACAAAAATATATATGTGAATACATATATATATACATATATATATACATATATATATATATATATATGTATGTATATATATAATAAAAAGCCCTGCTCTCTAACAGTTTAAAAACAGGTCTTTCAAATTTCTTGTGTGAAACAGAATTCAAGTTCTTCCACATCCATTATTCCATGTGATTCTCACAAAACACTCGCTAGAAGTGGCTGAAATCAGGTTAATTACTTTCTGAGAAGGCAAATCTAGGTATGAAATAAATTACCCACTTGCTTTATGTCATATTTTTGGAGAACCGGGAAAGCAGTGTTTAATCCTGGCGTACTAATGGCATATGGTCACGAAATGCCCTCACAATCAGCGTCTTTGGTTTGCCCTTCATTCAACTGGGTGCATGACTCCAGGAAAAAAAGAAAGACTAAATCCCAGCCCTACACCCAAGTTGCTCACAAAGTTTAAGCAGGAAATTTTTTGCGATCTTGTGATTGGGTGTCACTGCAGGGTGGCTGTTGACCTTATGGCGGCACTGCAAAGCTAGCAGGATGTCACTGCCCAGGGGTAAGACACTGGGAAGAGTTGACAAATCAACACAGCTGGGCAGCTCTAAGAGCTCTAATTCCAGAGTGACTTGTGGAAAATAATTGTGCACATCTTGCATTCCATACCAATATTGTAGTCCTTCCCGGTGAGGAAATATAACCTAATGCACTGCCGTTTGGCCTTGTTTTATTCTGTTTCGTTATTTACTCGCCTTGTCACACATTTAAAGTAAATTTAAAAAGGCTTAGCACAAAAGAAGAGTTATAAGTATTGGTTAATTTGGTAAACACATTAATCTGTTCACTCAAAAAAAAAAAAAAACTAAAAGCGAGGGCAAACCAACGTTGCGTGCTTCTGGAGAATATAAAGAATGGAAGACAGCATTGCTGCCCCTTATGCATTTAGTAAATATTTACTGAGTACTTACTATGTGCTAGACATTTCTCTATGACCTTGGGATACATCAATCAATGCAGAGGACAGAGAACCTTGATTTTAGGAGGAAAGAGACCATTTGTAACATACATAAACTAGTTAATTATATATTTGATTAGAGAGAGGTAGGTGATATAGGGAAAAGAAAACACAAAGTAAGGCAAGAAGGATGTGGTCGTGATTTTGAGTAGGTGATCAGGATAGAGTTCAGCGAGAATAAAATCAGATCAGAGATGCAAAGGCAGGAAGGGAATGCGTCCTAATACACCCAAGTAAAGAGCATTTGAGGCACCCGGAAGAGCTAGATCAAAGGCACATTGGCACCTGCATGTCTGTGAGTCTCAGGATCAGAAAAGAGGCTGAGGGAGCGAGAAAGGCAGAGCATAGTCTGAGATGGGGTCAGAAAGGTGGACAGGGAGGGGTGGCTCAGACTGTGCCCTTTCAGCCACTCTACACTCTAAGGATCTGAAGTGAGAAGTCACTGCAGCATTTTGGGCAAATAACTGATACCCTCTGAATGACGTTTTAAGCAATCTGTCTTGGCCCCTGTGTTAAGGACAGGCAAGGATGGAAGCAGAGGTCCTGAGACTACAGGAATGCAGGTGACACACAGTGGTGGCTGCAGTGTGCGGGGTGGCAGTAGAGACAGGGATGTGTAGTTGGAGTCAGGAAACATTTATATGACAGAACCAACAGGATTTCCTGACAGACTGGATGTGGGCCATAAAAGAACAAAATACTCCCAAGTCTTTTGCCTGAGCACCTGAGATCTGAAGCTGCCATAAACTGAAACGAGATGGACTGTGGGCCGAACAGATGCTCTGAAAGGAGGGGTCGTATCAGGAGTTTTCATTTTGGACATGTGGAATTTGTGAGAGGCCAAGTGCACAGCCACATAGAAATGTCAAACGGGCCGTTGGATGCAAGAATCTTGAGTTCGGGCAAGTGGTTTGAGCCTGAAATCGATATAGAGCTCATGATGCTGGTGGACTTCACAGAGGGAAAGGTAGAGAAGAGGACCAAACCTGAGCCAAGATATTTCAATATTAATTAGTTAGGGGGGGGCGCAGAGGGGGAGAAGGACCAGCAAAGAAAATCTCAAAGGGAAGACCAGTGAAAGGGGGGAAAAAGGAGAGAGTGTGATGTTCTAGAAATCAATGAGAATTATATCCAGGACAAGAAATGACAATCACGTCAAAGGTGCTGAGAGTTCAAAGAAGATACAGATTGAGCCCTGACCAGTGAGCTTGTAACCTGGGGGTCATGGGTGACTCCGACAAGAGCACTCTCAGCAGAGTGATGGAGACAGAAGCCTGCCTGAAATGGACTGAGGAGAAAGTAGGAGGAAAGAATTAATGAAATGCTAAGTACAGGCAACATTTTGCAGAATACTGCTCCAAAAGGGAGAAACAAAAGATGGCGGTGGCTAGGTCACCTGTTGTCATGGAAGGAAGGCTGAGGGTCAAGGTGGTGCAATAGCTAGGTGGTAGATAACTGTGTTGGTATATGTCCTCCACTACTGCTTCAATATTCTCAATGAATCAGGATAAAAAGTCATTAGCAGAGAGTGAGGACAGGGAAAGAGGTGTTGGGTTGAGGACAGAGGAAAATATATGACAGAGGAGAATGACAAATGTAAGTACAGTATGAGAGCCATGCCTATTGGAAGGAAGTCCATGGCCGTGAATGGTCAGAGAGTAAGATTCATCAGCATGTGCGTGTTTTTTGCAGCCACATTAAACTGCAAGGATCAGGCAGGCCTGCCGTAGGTGGAGAACTGGATTTGATCATGGTCATGTATGCCAGCAAGCACAAACAAGAGAGAGGCAAGGGACTTGAGGTTATGTGAGAAAGTACAATGGAGATATGGCCAGGAAATCTAAGTTTTTGTTTTTACTGTAAGACTTCATGGAGGAAGTGTTCCTGGAATCATACCTTAAAGAATGATTAGATTTTAGGGGCGCCTGGGTGGCTCAGTCGGTTGAGTGTCCGACTTCAGCTCAGGTCATGATCTCGCAGTCCGTGGGTTTGAGCCCCGCATCGGGCTCTGTGCAGACCACTCAGAGCCTGGAGCCTGTTTCGGATTCTGTGTCTCCCTCTCTCTCTGACCCTCTCCCATTCATGCTCTGTCTCTCTCTGTCTCAAAAATAAATAAACGTTAAAAAAAATTTAAAAAAAAAAAAAAAGAATGATTAGATTTTAGATGTGAGTAAAGACAGAGAGACAACATTCTAGGTTAGGTGGAGGAAAGAGCCTGAACAAGGACATACACAAACAAGTGCAGTGTGTATTCAGAGGAAAGTGTGTCATTTGATAATAGTGTGAAAGCAGTGATAAGGAAGAATGGACAAAACTGTTGTGAGTATATAAAGCAGGGATTGCCAAACATGTTCTCTAAAGGGACATATGTCAGCCTTTGTCTTACATTCTCGGTCACAACTACTTAAGCCTGCTATGACAGTGGGAAAACAGCCATAGATGATGTATGAATGAATGCATTCAGAACAGACAGTTGGTGAATTTGGCCCACAGGCTATCGTTTACAGACCTCTGACTCCTGGGGATCTCTTAATCAGTCCCAATTGGAATACAGCTGAGAAAGCGGTATGTTTAAACGTCTCAAATTGTCCTACCATTAACGGTACCAGCATTTTTTTCTGTAATTGCTTTTTAGCTGTTTTCAATAGACACTAATATGAAATTTTCAAATATGAAATTACATTAAAGACAATCTATGTTCAATATTAAAGCTTTAAAAAACACCCAATTTGGACTATGTTACTGTGGGTTCCTTTTTTTTTTTTTTTTTTTGAGAGTGAGAGAGCGAGGGAGAGGGTCAAAGGGACAGAAGGAATCTTAAGCAGGCTCCATACTCAGCACAGGGCCCAATGCAGGACTCGATGCCACAACCCTGGGATCATGATCTGAGCCAAAATCAAGAGTCAGACGCTCAACTGATGGGGCACCTAGGTGGCTCAGTTAGTTAAGTGGACAACTCTTGATTTCGGCTCAGGTCATAATCTCACAGTTCCTGAGATCAAGCCCTGCATTGGGCTTTGTGCTTAAAGCGTGGAGCCTGCTTCCGATCCTCTGTCTCCCTCTTTCTGCCCCTACCCCACTCAAGCTCTTGCTCCCCACCCCCCTCTCTCAAAAATAAATAAAATTTAAAAAAATTATTTTTTAAAGTCAGACACCCAACTGAAGGAGCCACCTGGGTGCCCCACATAAGGTCACTACTTTGACTTTTAAAAATTAATTCATATAAGATCTGAAGTTGGTATTTAATTCTCTCATAAGGTCACACATCATGTTAACAGAGCCTGTAAATCTCACAATTTATCAAAATAACAAAATAAATGATTAAGATGTTTCTTCTTTTAAAAATACTATTTCATATAAGGTTTACAAAATACATATTTTCAATATATATTTTCAATTAAACAATGGTTAAGTTTTCGGGAATACTTAAGACAAATTGCTTAATTATAGTGAAAAGCTTCTAAAGCAAATCACAACCATTTACATGCCTATACTGCCAAGGACAAAGGAAGTGATAAAATCTGGACACCTTAGTTACCATGACTACTCAAAAAACATTAATTAAATAGATGGTATAAAAAATGAATATTGAAACACTACAGGTAGTTTATCATCTAACAAAGACGATGGTACGTAAATGTAGCTGGACGGCATATACGCTCATACCACTCTATGATCATAGTTCCATGTAGCAATATGTTCATGTGCTTTTTTTTTATTATTTGGTGCAAATGTTCTTGAAAAATGTGTTGTGTAAGTGTTTTTGAAAAATGGTAGCTAGTATAATTCTCTAGGGCAGGTATAATGGACAGCTTGCCCAGAATAGCACAGCTATAATATTTAACCTACTGTCTAGGAATAGGTAATGAGATCTGTTCCTCTACCCCACTTTCCAAAAGTACTGCATTCAGAACGCTTGGGAAAGGTGAAGAAATTCTCCCAAACCAGAGCACAAAAGGAAAAATATGGAAATTATGAGATAGATCTAGAAATTCCAACATAGTACTGAAGCAGAACTCCAGAAAGAGCAAAGAGAATAGAGAGCAAGAATTAATTACAAAATGATTTTTACAAATTCTACAGAGTTGGAAAAGGACACTAGCTTTTACATTGAAGGGACATAAAAAGCATAGATTAAAAAATGTGGTATTTTTAATTTAAACTCTCTAATTCCAGGATAAAGAAAACCACGCTAATAGTATTCATGGAGTAAAACCAAGTTACCTTAAACACAAGAATCAGAATGAATCTGATTAAATCTGGTACTTAAAAGACAATAGAACTAACCTTCAAACTTTAATGGAAAATGGACTTGAACCTAAGAAGGTATTAAAGAAAGAGGGAAAAAATACTGTTTCATAACAATATCTTAGAAAATGTAAGATCCACAGAATGTGAAAAAATAGTGTGAAAATGTATTTTGGGAAAATAAAAATGTCCAAAAAATAGAAAAAGATGTGGGATGTAAAAATAGGAAGCATAAAACAAATAACATTTATATTTGGGTCTAAATAATGGCACCATTCTTCTGAAGTATGTGGTTTTTTACCTACTTTATTCATTCATTTATTTTGCAAAAATGTGAGATCCTTGGGGCACCTGGGTGGCTCAGTCAGTTAAGCTTCCGACTTCAGCTCAGGTCATGATCTCATGGATTATTGGATTCAGGCCATGCTGGGCTCTGTGCTGACAGCTCAGAGCCTGGAGGCTGCTTCAGATTCTGTGTCTCCCTCTCTTTCTGCCCCTCCCCTGCTTGTGCTCTTTCTCTCTCTCAAAAATAAATATTAAAAAAAGTAAAAATAAAAATAAAATTTGAGGGGCGCCTGGGTGGCTCAGTCGGTTGAGTGTCCGACTTTGCTCAGGTCACGATCTCGCGGTCCGTGAGTTCGAGCCCCGCATCAGGCTCTGTGCTGACAGCTCAGAGCCTGGAGCCTGCTTCAGATTCTGTGTCTCCCTCTCTCTCTGGCCCTCCCCCCATTCATGCTCTGTCTCTCTCTGTCTCAAAAATAAATAAATGTTAAAAAAAAAATTAAAAAAAAATAAAAAATAAAATTTGAGATCTTTGTGGTTAAAAACCCTATTTATCTTGTCCATTACGTACCTCCAACACATAAAAGCATACTAGGTACATAATAAGCACATATTCTATGTTTGTTGGATTTGATTTTTCATTTGTTTGCAATTACATTGTTCTTGTCCTCACAACCATCAACCTCTTCACTGCACTTGCTTCTCCAGATGTCCCAGTTAGTCACTGTAATACTATGCTACATGGCATCCTACATTCCCTCCACGTTTCATCTTTCTGCTATTTTTATTTTGCTAATTTCAAATTACAAGCTACAAAGCACTGCTGGAAAAAATGCACCATTATAACTTCTTGAGAACTTCTGCTGGGCCTTTTCTACATCTAGCCAATAATCTCTCGCTCTCCCTGACATTCTCCACCACTTTTAAAACCCACTTTATTGAGGTATAATTTCAACATAATAAAAAACACCTATTTTAGGTATACAGTATGCAGGATTTTAACAATTGTATACATCTTAAAATCACCATGGCAACCCTAAAACACATAGAAAACATATACATATAATCACAAAAATTGCCTTCAAGCCCCTTTACAGTCACTCTATTCCCAACCCCAATACCAGGTAACTACTGACCTAATATGTACTTTCCCAAATAGTGATGCGGAAGGAAAAGTACAGATAATCTCTGTGGGAAAAGAAGAGGAAGTAAACACATGCTAGGATCATTATTTACTTACAGAACATAAAACACATTCATGGTGAGTAACTGCAAAACAATCAAGATAAAAGCTTACTACAGAAGAAAAAAAAAACCTAAATATATATTATCATTATAATTTCCAAACCCCGCCCCTCCCCCCAAAAAAAGGAAAATAAGGCAATGAAAACTTGAGGAATCTAACAGAAGACAGCGGAGGCAGAAAAGGAAAAAAAAAATAGAGGAAGTATAGTAAAAAACACAGAGTAAAGTGGCAGTAGTAAGTCTAAATATACAAGCGTATCCCTCCACACATGCAATGTGATAAAATTGTGATATGTGATAAAAACTACACCTGCTTCCTGAAAGAACAGACACTGAGACTGAGTTTAAAAAGTAGAGAGACAGAAAGACAGATGAATGTTAAAATATGCTATTTATAACAAAAGGAACAAAAATAAAATGGCACAAAAAGCTTGAAAATGAAAGAACAAAAAATGATATGCTTAAGCCAATATGATTATAGTAATAATAAATTATGGAAAAATTAGAATTCAAGTGGCAAGTACTAAGCAACACAAAGGCTGATACACATGGATAGAAGTTATAATCTTCAAAATATATAATAATCATGAACCTTTATGCACCTAATAACATGGTTATAAATTGTATAAAGGAAAACCTAATAGAAAAACAAGGGGTTATTATAGATTTTAGAACATTTTTCAGAAATTTAAATATGAAAATGAGTAGGCCTATGGTCTGTGGTGTGCAAGTAAGCTGGTTCTTTAAAACAAACAAACAAACAAACAAAACACTGATATGCAGCATTTGCCAATTTCTGATGTGGAAAATACCCAATCATTCTGATTTCAAGCCACCAATGGTTTAACAACTAGTTCATTAAATGCCTGACTAGCTGCTCACTTTCACAAGCCGATTAGAACTGTTTTCAGCAAACCATTGCCTATGGTAAAATTTAAAACCAGAATGAATAATGTTTCATGTAGTACATATGTCTTTTAGATTAAATAGATATAGATAGATGAAAACATTCTATCTTACAGAATAGCACATAAAATACTCATAAAAGTTGTCCATGACCTAGATCTAAAATGTCCATGTGCCAGACCTAAAACAAAGCCTCAAAAATTATAAAAATCTGAAAGCATATATGCCACATTATATGATCACAAACCAATAAACGTTGGATTACTGAATGGAATCATATTGAATTACAATAATATTAGTAACTTTGAATTAAAATCAATAATAAAAGAAAAGAAAAATTCTAAAATCTGCCCACTAAAAAATGTAAAATGATACTTTTAAATAATGCTAGTATAAAAGATAAAGTCAATATGAAAAGTACACTTCATGAAAAAAAACTGGGGGCACCAAAATCTGACACCAACACTAAATAATAGTATCTCAAAAAAGAAAATTATATGGCAATCTCTTGTGAACACAGATGCAATTTTCCAAAATAAAAAATTAACCAATTCAGGGGTGCCTGGGTGGCTCTGTCAGTTAAGTGTCTGACGACCTCAGTTCAGGTCTTGATCTCAGTCGTGAGTTCAAGCCTCTCATTGGGCTCCATGATGGGCATAAAGCCTACTTAAAAAAAAAAAAATTAACAAATTCATCAAGCAGTGTTTTAACAGAGTACAATTAAACGACTAAGTAGATTTCATTTTTGAATTGAAAGGATGATTAACATCGGGAAGTTTATCAGTGTACTTGCTATATTAAGACATTTAAGGAGAAAAGTCATGTGGTTGCCTTCATAGACAGGACAAAACTCAGCATAAATTCCTAAAATAAAAAATGTCAAAATATTCTCCAACTGATAAAGACTATTTAATACAAACCCGCAGGATTCCTATCTGGGGCCATTTTCACTATAGGTACAGAACAAGGAGGCACACAATCAGGGCTGCTAGTCAACACTGATATATGATCACAGCTATGTGGGTTCAAATCCTGGCTCTCTCACTTACTATCTGGGTGACCCTAAGACATGTATATACCTTGGTTATTTTTCTTTCTAAGTCAGTAAAATGGAAGATGAGCTCAGAACATACCTCCTATGATTACTGTGAAGATGAATGCTTTACATGTAAAGCACTTTAGACACTGCATGAAACAGGAAAGAGTCGTAACAATATTTATTAACATTACCTTGGCAATTCATCAAGAACCTTTGAGAAAATATGGCAAGCATCATTATTACAAATTACAAATTTAAAAAGTAAATTACAAATAAAGAAAGTAAAACTCAGAAGTTGAGTAATTTGCCCAACATCACACATGCTAAGAAGGAAGTTTCAGAGTTTAGTCTTGGCTCCTTCATTCACTTATACATTTATCAAATATTTACTGAGCCCCTACTATGTGTCAGTAAGTAATTCTTCCTCTAAGGACACAGCACGGAAAAAGGAAAAAAAAAACAGAAAATGTGTAATTCTAAAGTTTGACTACAATGTCCTCAATTACTATGGAGAACAATAAATGCAGCATGTGTGAAATTAACCTCTGTTTTGTACAGGACGGCAAGAAAGACCTCACCAATAAGATGGCATTGCATTTAAAGAAAGAGGGTTAGCAAACAGTATCTGAGGAAATAGCTTTCCAGGAAGAGGCAACAAGAAATGCAAAGACCTTGTGGGAGGAGTGTGTTAGGAACAGCAAGGAGGCTAACTGAGCCAGAAATTCAACAGGTAAGGTCAGGGTTAGGTAAGGGAGAGTGGCAGGAAGTATATCATCAGGTAAGGACTTAGGTTTAACTGGAAAACTTGTGTGAAGCATCTTGAGCACTGGAAGGATGTGAATTGGCTTAGACTTTAAAGGCCGCACTCTGGTTGCCATATTGAGAAAGACTGTGTGGGCAAGCCTGGGCACAGGGAGACAATTGTAGCACAGGGTTGCTACAATAATCCACAATAATAGTAATAGAGATGCAGAGAGGTATATGCCCTGATGAACTGGATGTTAGGTATGAAAGAAAGAGAAGTGTCAAGGATGACTCTGAAGGCTTTGACCAGAAATGGCAAGAAGAGTGTTACCATTTATCAAGACAAAGGAAGCTGTGAGAGGAACAGGTCAGAGAAAAGAGGAGTTTGAGTTTCATGGTTATTAGGTATTCAACTTTATCAAGACATTGGGAGAAGCTTGATTTCAGCCCGAGATCCCAGAAAGAATTATGGGAATATTGATAATAAACCAAATAAGCAATGAATCGGTGAGTGCAAAGGAAACCAGAGGCCTATTGGTCTTTACGATTCAGTTCTTGTACAGCAGACATTTACTGGGTATCCCCTATGTGCCCGGCACTAGGGTTCTAAAGGAGAATAAGCAGAGTCCTTTTTCTTCAAGAAGTTACAAAAACACACATATACTTTCATTATGATATCATAAATACTAAGACAGTTTGGGTATCCAGATTTTTAGGTTGAGAGAAATCCTAGAGGAGATGACAAAAATAGATTCCCTGAGAGAATAAATAAAGTTAGCCAATCCAAGGAAGAAGAGAAGGACTAACCAGGTAGAGGGGAAATAATGGGCGAAGGCACAGAGGCAGGAAACAATAGGAAGCATGCAGGTAAACCCCAACACTGTGAATTTCCCGGCATATCAAGTTAGAGAAAAGGAATGGTAGTGGTATAGTAAATGATAAACGGGAGCCCTGCCTGACAGGAGAATTTGCTGTGCACTGTGTTCATGAGTGCTGTGGCATGATTAAATCTGCATTGGATATAGATCATCTTGGCCACTGGGCAGATGGTGTACGTAAAGGAAGCAAGACTGAAGGCAGGAAAATGAGTCAATTATTATTACGGTAGTCAACATAAGGACTAAACTGAGGAAGAAGTAATAGGAATTGAAAAGTAATAATAATATTAGTTATCATAGTAATACTTCCCTGCAAAATTGGCAGGTCCTGTTGGCTGTCCTAGAATGTACGCTGAGGTGGGGAGGAAGAGTCTAGGATGACTAATGGCTTGTATGCTTTGATGGTAGGGTAGTGGGATCACTAATTGAGATTGGACCCAGGCTGGGCTCATTTGAAGGGAAGATGGTTCACTCAGTGTTGGAAATGTCAAGTTGGGAAGGCTGGTGGGACACCAAAGAAAATGTTCAGGCACACAGATGAATATGCAAATCAAAGCTGAAGAGATGGCAGGGCTGGAGACAGAAGGCATTGGCTTAAAACCGTGAGTTCGGAGGAGAGCAAGCTAGGAGAACATGTAAAGAGAAAACTACGGTGAGAAAAGAGAGAACAAACATCTTTAACCTTTCTTTAGATAATGGCTTCAGTGAAAGGCTCCTAATTGCTTCAGGTTATTGGTCACAGCTAACGTGATCACACAGCAAGCAATTATAGCACTCTCATGGACTCTGATGGCGCATTTCCTTGAATGTAAGAAGCACGTTTTTTCAATGTGAACATTTCTGAAATAGGGTCATGTCTTATAAATGATCTCTATCGTCATCTTCAGAAAAGCTGCTCTTAAAAAGATTGTGCTTAAAAAAAATGACGATGTTTCACCACCGGTGCACTGGAAAAAGAGACTATGAGGGATTTATGTGCAGGACGTATATTGAGAAGTGCCTTTAGGATCAGTATCCGTGAGGGAAGAGAAAAAAGCTCAATCGGGCAGAGGGAGAAGTAAGGCCATCACCACCTGGGCTTTGTGGAGCTCTAAAGCTGGGATAGTTCTCAGGAGTTGCACCAAGTTGGGGAAAGGAGGGCCTTTATAACACTCCCTCCCAAGAAACACTGGATGCAGGCTGCCCCAGGGGAGTGGGTGTGACCTTGGACAAGGACAGTCTTTCCCAGAGAGAACTGTCCCCTGAGACTCTAGCAAGCAGTACTCCCAGCAGCTAGCATAACAAACTCTTCGTTTCTTAAGATGAGTATGCCCACAGCACAGCATCCAATACTACTGATTATTTAGGAATGAAGGAAATACAGCATTTTTATCTCAGCATGATGTGATCTTACTATGATCATGAAGTATTAAACACAAATTTTCTCTGGCACAACCCATTTCAAAATCAATTTTAGTAAAAATATAGGTCATCTGAAATCCTACCCTGTTTGGGATAAAGTAGAAAAAAGAGCATTATTTCTTTAAAAAAATTATGTAAGGTCAAAAAAGATATCCACTGCAAAATTCCTAGGGATTTCCTCAAAAATATTTGGCAATGAAAGAGTAAAATAATCATGGTAAGTGCTAACCTACTGAGCACTTAGAATGAGAGGCAGATTTACCACGAACTCAGTGGTGCTCCCATACCTCTGTCTTGCATTGCCAATGGTGAGGAAGCAACAGTCCTAGCCCTGTAGTGGGACCCCCGCTTTTGGTCACCTTCTACCTCCTAGAAGTCATACTGGGTTTGTAAGCAGCTACTACCTGCCGGCAGGCTGCCGGAACTTCCTTCAATCCGTTTGGACTCTAATGATAATCTAGCCCCATTGGACCTCATGAAGAATCTGGACCTTATCTGTGACTCTAAGGATGTGAATGCAATGCATCAGGGCCACTATGGGTCCCAGGTTCTCAGCCACTTTATATGTCTTGCCCCCATCTCTCATAGCAAGACCTCATCCACAGGGTAGGGATGGGGAGCCAAGAGGGAACAGTAAGGACCTGGCCAAGCTGTGGAGGCACTGCCTGTCTGAGATCATGTCAAGTGAAACCCAAAAGCTGGATTTCTCCACAGTTTCCCTCCAAACAAGAAGGACCGCCTGGGCATGACGCTGTGGAAACAGAAATGCAGTGTTTCTAGTAATGCATTATCAAGGTAAATGAATACTTCCTAAACCATCAATAATAAACAAATTTCTACCCACACTGCTATAGACAAAAATAAATTTTCTATTTGCTTTATAAAAAAATATTAAAAATCATTATCATATAAAAGAGGAAATCTGAGTGTATGCAGACAAAAAATTTGTGGGAAATAAAGTATATAAAGATGAGTTAGGGGGGTGTGTGGGTGGCTCAGTCGGTTAAGCTTCCAACTTCTGCTCAGGTCATGATCTCACTGTTTGTGGGTTGAAGCCCCACATCAGGCTCTGTGCTGACAGCTTGAAGCCTGGAGCCTGTTTCAGATTCTTTGTCTCCATCTCTCTCTTTCTCTCTCTCTCTCTGCCCCTTCCCCACTTATGCTCTCTCTGTCTCTCAAAAATAAACATTAAATTTTTTTTTGAGCTCACGTTCTTTAAATTCTATGCTATATTGAAATAATCCATTTATAGATTCTTTTGATGCACTTTGATATGTAGCCTCTCATTTATCATTCAACATTTACTAAGCCCCTTTTTTGGTTAAGGGAATGTTCCAGGTGCTGGAGAGTATCAGGCAGATATTATATAGTTCCTACCCCCCACAAACCATAAAGACTAATAAGGAGACCCAAAATGCTGCAACAGAAAGCACAATAAAATACACAGGTTTTTAAAAGTGCTACAAATAAATAAAGGAGAAATAGTGAATTAAACATTCTCATCTGCCAGGTGAAAGAGAGTGAACAATGGTGTATGAACATAGGATACGTTTCCCTTTCATTCATGGAACATTGGGGAGCTAATGTGAAAATATTTTAGAATTTCAACTCAAGATAGTGGATATATTTGGGTAACAAATTTTTAAAGTTTCATTTTAGGACTAATTAACACATATTTTCTGAGTACCTATGATGTGACTGGCATTCTGATAGGTATTTGGTGATCACATTGGGAAAAAAATTTATATCTGGAAACAGTAACAGAGCTCCTATAATCTACCCTCTTTTGTAATGAGGAAGCTGAGGCCAGAAAGATATGTGGCATATATTACAAGAGTCGTCTTTTTCAGGAAGGCTTTCCCTAAATGATCACAATCAGCTACCATTTTACTTTTTTCTAAACTCAGCACACTTTTATGGCTCTTGTCCTTTAGTTGGGTACTTGTTTTTTATATATGGAGATCATGAGCTTTTTAACTCTTTTTTAAATGATCAATGGTACCTTTAGATACATAGCATCTAAAAGCTATACGCTTTTTCCTCAGAAAAATGCACATAAGTACATATCCAAAAACTTAAATAAAGTCATCTTAATATTACAAATTCAATCCTCCAGAGGTCTCAGGATCCCAGATTAATAATCTTTCTTCTGGATTGCTGGCTTCATAAAATGATTTTTTTCTTATCTATGCCCATAATACATGCGTAAAATACATTTATCTGTGTATCTCCCATAGTGCTTAAAGTTGCAATCAATATGATAGAAGCTTAATAAATTTCCACCAATTTGAATTATCCAAGAACTAAATTGTAGCCAACTGAAGACACAGAACCAGCCTCAACTGCCTGCCTGGTCATGTCTTACACTATTTCATGATTTCTCTTAAAAACAAAAAACACCTCATCATTGCCATTGTGGGCTCAGTTTTACAATGGAGGGAAAATAAATGTCCAAGTACAAACTCGGTATAACCACTTAGATATGACGGTACACGGAATAACAATTCATGTTTAGGAAAGGGCAGCACCTCTAACACAGAAAGTACTCAGTAAATATTTGGAGAGTGACTGTGAACCCATAAATAAATAAATAAGAAATAAGAATGAATAAATGCTGCTGCAAATGGAGAAAGCTTTGGGATGTAGTGGCGATTGTGGTTACTATTGAAGAGTGACCTGTGACGAGCACCAGATGTTGTCTGGAAGTGTTGACTCACTATATTGTACAGCTGACTAATATTACACTATTAGTATGTTAACTAACTGGAATTTAAATAAAACTAAAAAAAATAAATAAATAAGTGAATAGAATTTGAGTAAGAAGGAGGCTAGCCCAGCTAATACTGATCCAGCATAAATAATAACACCTGAGTATGAGAAAACCTAAGAGGTGCCATTGAAAAAAAAGGTATCAAAGGAAGTCAAAGGAAATTGTAGAGAAGCAAAATTTGTCATCCCAGGACGTGTCTCTTTGGCATGTAGATTATTCTAAGCTGATTATTTTTAAGAAACAGAAGGTTCCAGAAAAATCTTTGGCCTTCCCCCAACTGCCTAAAAGAATTTAGAGGACCCACCCTGGGAAGGGAGCTACCACCAGAGATAACAACAGTACATAATATGAGCTAGGAGTGGTAGACAGGGAGGAATTTAGCAAAATCTGTTTGGTAAAATCCTTCTCTATGCCCCATTGCTTCTGTATGACCTAGCAAATATTTGTTTACCAAACATTTGCTCTTTTTCATCTTCCTGTGAATTGTCTTCCCTCCCATTGAAGTCCCAGACCCCATCCTCTTCTCCTTAGCTCTAGATGGCACATAAGCCTCAAACGCCTGACTGCTTATGGGCCTCATAATCTTATGGAGCCCCCTACATACATAATTCAATTTTATTTTCTCCTGTTAATTTGTCTCATGTCAACTTAATTCTTAGACTAGCCACCAGAATCTTAAAGGGTACAGGAAAATTTTTCACCAATAAAACACTTTTGAATAGTCAGACTGGTGCAGGATTACATATGACCTACAAAATGAAGCTGAGGGATCTGATTTGATTTTCTAAGCAATGGGATACTATTTTAGATTCTTAGTAATGTTACCTACGAGTTGTCCTTGACAGGAATTAGTAATTAAATGAAAAACTGAAGAGAAAAATGTCACATATCATTTTTTTAACATCAGCTAGTATGAATAGTCAGACTAGCTGTTCATCTATTAAACTATTACCTTAATCTGATAAACAGTCCTTCTACTTTAATAAATACATTTGTGATTCCTGGTAATTGACAGTCATCCCTTTTACAGGAAAAGGGAAGACCTGAGAATTTGTAGTTGATTTAATGTTGAGCCCATGTGTTAATTATTAGCTGAATAAGTACAGGGTTGAGTCATAATTAGTTGGTATCCATATCTATATGAAATTTTCTAGCATCCTTAGCACATATGCCTAATAGGATCTCTCTTCTGGATTGTGACCCTCTTTGGCTACTAATGCTCTTCATTATTCAATCTCTACAAATCCGTTCACGGTATGATTGGGATATAGTCCCCTCTAGAACTCTAACTAGGAAGCCAGCATCCATCTTGCTAATTCAGATGGAAAGATAAACACTAGAGGTCATATCACCCCCAATGCATGGCTGGACCAGGCAAGAACACACATGCTCAAGGGGCAAGAAGGTTTACTTGCCATTCAAAGTAACTATAGGACAAATAGTTAATCAGCACTAATGAAATCTCTCACATACAGAACAAAATCTCAGATTCCAAGTCTATTGGGATGGCACAGATGTCCCAAGGACCAGATGGAGTGGCACCAGAAGTTATTAAGTAGCATCTGCTAACATGACCCTCAGGGGCTCCAATCAACAGTGTCCACCTTCTCAGGAGACCCTTGCTCCAAATTTTGCCCTTAAAACCCCTCACCTCCAAGACATCAGAGAGTTTGGGACTTTTGAGCATTAGCTCCCCATTTTCCTGGGTGGTGCCACACCAATACAGTATCTTTGTTCACTGTAAACGCTAAGTGTCAGTTTTTATTGGCTTGCTGTGCACTGAGTGGACAAACTTTCATTTGGTTCAGTTACAAAACTTTGGTGGGAAAATTTTTGTAACATTATTAAAATTAATTCTATTGGTGGAATTCAATTATCAATATTTTCCAAGGTTAGATTCAATAAAGAATATTCACAGTTAATCACTGTTAAGTAAAGTTTTCCTAGTGTTCACATTTTCTCTCAACAAATATGGATTTAAGAGGGAAGTATATATAAGAAGAACAAAGCTGGATATTAACATATTAATAATTTATATGAGAAGCTAATAGTTAAACTTGCCCTTGTTAACTCTGAACAAAGGTTCAGAAAAAAAAAAAAACCACAGTTTTTTAGCAAAATAGCAAAACATAAAATAGCAAAACCTATTTTAAAGGAGGAAAGACACACGAGAAGAACAAAATCTTACAATAACAATCTCTATGGTAGAGTACATGCATTCAAATGTTGTATCTAATGTTGATTCTTCATCAAAAATTTTGAACAATTGTCTAGAAAAATCACTGCTCAGCAGAAGATACTTCAATATGAGCTATAAGTCTGTGAATTTAATTGAAATCCACAGTCTGTATGGTGCCAAAAGAAAATAATGAGTCTTGGCCTCAGGAACAACAAAATGGGTCACTTAATGTCTGGGAGTTACATACAACAAATGGAGAGAATAAGCTTTCTTCTGTACTAACAACCCTTATCAAGCCAATTAACGACTTAAACTGAGCACCGGAGAGATTCTGTGGGCTATTGTCTGAAAAGAAAGAAGGCTTTATAATAGGGTAAAAAGGCCATGCAGAGGAATTGCCTTAGGAAAAAAAATGTTTTCTCAGTTTCCAGTAGAAATATATGAAACATAAATTATATGGGAATGAGAAATATGTTAAGAATCCTGTTATTTCACTTTGATTCCCTTGGGCACCCATTATCATGCTAGAACTGAATATTTACATAAAATAAACACCATTAGCAGAAAAGAAGATGACAGAAAATTCCTTTTCCACTTAGAGCATTTCAACATCTGGATTACCATGGGCCATTAAAGCACAATGAAACAGTCTGCCTGGACTGCCACATACCTTTTTATTTATTTATTTTTAAAGGAAAATGTGAGGAAATATCTGTATAGTTTAGTCTCCCTTTGTATGCTGAGCAACCTGTTTCCAGGCAGAACAAAAGATTACTATGACTTCTATTTCTCTTTAAAAAATGTCTTCTCCCTCTTTACTCAAGTTAATTAAACACACCAACTCATATGAAAAAAAGAGAAGGAAAGAAACCATGTTTCATGGGTTATCTCGTGTTCGAGTTCAGAGCAACAATCTCAAAGTGTTTGGGGGAAAGAAGAAAAATATACAGTAATGGAAAACAGGCAGTCTCTCAGGCTCTCCCTGTTTAGGCAAAACGGGACCACTAATAAGTTACAGAATTACAGGGAGAATTTAGGCATGTACTGGCTGGGCTGATTAACTGATCATGGGTATGATTAGCTGATCATAGATATCAGCTAATAAGAATACGAAGATAGGCTACTGAATAGCTTCTGGCCACAAAACGTAGGTGGAGAACAAGAAATTTTAATACAGAAGAACTGCCATTAAAGAATGCTGCTTTCAATTAAAAAATCTTCCTAAAATCTCCAGTTAATACTCACTGGGGACTCCCATGCGTGAAGCAGTTCTTGGGATCTATTCCTAGAGTAATAAAAGAGGAAATTACTGAACATCAAGGATTTTTGGTCTTTGACAATGTAAATATCCAAGGAGGACACCCAGAAAGCTTGGTTCTAATGTACACCACGGGTAAGTGGAACAAGATTATGGAGCCCCTCCAGGAATACTGGGCGGGGGGGGGGGGGTGTTTTGGAGAAAGAAAGAGGAAGGATGAAGGGTGTGTCCAAATATACTGGGCAAACACAGCTCTGAGTTAAAACTAACACTCAGGTTCTGAGCTTTTAATAGCACACGGGCGGCAACTATAAACATAACTTTCGATCACATTTTATAGGACTTTCCTTTATAGCCAAGACATAAAGCCATCTCCATGAAGGAAGCTTTACAACAAAACTTTCCATCAAGTGTTCAGCAGAAACAGAACCCACTGACAAGTCTCTGATATTCAAAGAACAACAACAACAACAAAATAAAAACAGTAATCCAATATTCATTCAGTAGAATGAAGCACATAAAACACAGGAGATAGCTCACTCCTGGACATGGTATTGGTGGCATTAGGCTTCCTGCCTTGAACACTTAGAGTCACACTCTCCCTCCAGCTATAATAAAATATTGCTATCCAGCTAGAAAATCAACACATTGGCTTCCAAAGCACATGGACTCGGTAGTTTTCCTATCAGAATCCTACAGCTTTATGAAGCCACGTACTGATAGAATAGCGGTGTAAAAAGAAAATAAAACCAAAAGAAAAACAGACAAACAGCTGTTTCCCCTTGCACTAAGGCATCACTGCAAACATATAGTAGTGTAGGCTCTTACATAGTGAAAACTCTTTTTGTTCTCTATGTACTGAATGACAGCATGAATAGTTACGTTCTGTTTTGGTTGCTATTTTGCAAACTTTATTACCAGAAAAATCATTCCCTATGTGCATGTTCCCCATAATATCCTCCCTTCCAGGGAAAGAAGTTATAGCTCAGACCCCGTTTCTAATTTAACTGTTCATTTAATTTTCTTTAACACTTTAAAATATCAACTGGATGCTTTGACTTGTCACAAGTGGGCCATCAACTTGGAAGAGAATCCATAAGAATGACAATACCAGCGTTTCATACAACGTAGTTCACAAAGAAAGGCGCAATCAACTTTACCAAGTTGTCTTTAACAATTCAATGCAAGACAACTCTGGCCATAGTCTGCTATCATGATGTCTGTGCTTTAATATATTGGTATTTTATCCTAGATAGAAGAAATATGAACATCTCATTAAAGGACAATGATGCATAAACTGTGACCAATAACATTCCAAGTAAAAGATTGCTGGTGAAATAAGAGAGACAGGATAAAAATGGAACACTTATTCAAGAAGAACAAAGTGTGCATAAAAGTCAGAACCCAAGAAAGTATTCTTGTGTAAAGAAAGAACAATCCTATAATTTAAGTATGACAAACCCCATATACGTGCCAATGAACTTTACTGTAATACTCAGTCAAGTTCAACTGTAAAATTTTTTCATATGCCTTTATGAGATCCAGCAAACAAATTTCTAAGCAGTCAAACCAAAATAAATGAAATATTTCCGGCAACTCAGAAACTAACCAAAATATGTCACAGATGTGTTTAAAATGTAATAGAATTTTAGAACTGCCTATTTCAGAGATGTCTAGTGATCCCAAATTACTTAGCTATTGAGAAAACAAGGCCTGGACTTTGTTTCGCACACAAACTGCACTGTTCCTGATACAGTTGAGGAGGTTATAGTCCATATGGCTCCGCTGGACCTAGTAAATCATGGGGAACAAAGCAGGTGCCTATTAGTGTCTTAATGTGGGGGGGGGGAGGGGCGGTGGAGAAGAAGATTCAAAGCTGCCAATAAAGAAATCAATGGTTCTCTCAAAAATGTTAGCTTCAAGAGCCTAAGAAATATATGATACATAATTGTTTATGTTATTTAAAATCAATAAGATAACACTTATCTGTTTTCCTTTATTGTGGTATACCCCACTTCCAATATTCTGCTTCATAAAAACATGTTTCATGTGGTCTCCAGTCAATGGTAGCTTTGTTTGATCAAGAATGGAATTTTTCTTAATTGACTTTGTATCTTCTGCAATTAGTTCCTTTAGCATATTGCTATAGGAATCATACTCAAATTAATTCTTAAAAGTATATAAATAAAAAGAAAAACCATTATTGCACTCAAATTTCCAAAAGAAACAGAAATGAGCCTGACTCTCAGTTAACCAAATATTTGAAGTGTGTTTATAAGATAAACAGTGGGAAGACAGGGTACCAAGTAGAAACCAAAGCTTGAAATCAAATAGGGCAGACTAAACAGACATTAGCACAAATCACAGAAATATGTAGAGCATAACAAAACCTAATTTATGTGATTCTTGACCATCTGCATCTCCTATTTTACAGGACCAGTGTGCATGTAAAGCTTGTGTTGGAACCCTCCAAGGCAGTATTTTTTACAGCAGTCTGTGGCACCAACACAGTCTGGCTATATAGCAGTAAGGCTGGTCTCCATAATGCCTATGGAGAAAATCAAACCCTATGATCAGTGTGATATAGGGACAAAGGTCTGTCATTCAGCCAAAACCCAGGCTTGACCTCCAAATCTGTCAATTACTGTTTTGAGTAATAGGATGTAGCAAGCAGAATTATACATCCCACCCCACCCCCCCAAATCCCACCCTAGATGTGCATATGATGAAATACCACTGCTGCGGTTGTGTTACATTATATGGGTATAGTCGACCTTAATAGGGAGATTATTGAAGGCGATGGTGCAGGGGGAGAAACAGTGGCTAATCTAATCACACGAATCTTTAAAAACAGAGAACTCTTTCTGCCTGGCAGAAGAAAGAGAAGTCAGGGAGTCTCAGATCATAAGGACCACACATGCCTTTGCTGGTCTGAAGATTGAGGGGACCATATAAGAGGGAATACTCAGGGCACCTGGGTGGCTCTATTGGTTAAGCATCTGACTTTGACTCAGGTTATTATTTCGCGGCTTGTGAGTTCGAGCCCCACACCAGCTCAGAGCCTGGAGCCTGCTTCAGATTCTGTGTCTCCCTCTCTCTCTGTCCCTCCCTGGCTCATGCTCTATCTCTCAAAAATAAACATTTTTTTTTAAAATTAAATTAAAAAAAGAGGGAATACTGATGGTTTCTAGGTATGGCACATGACCCCTGCTGACAGCCAGCAAGGAAATAAGGACCTTACTCCTATAACAAAGAACTAAATTCTGCCCACAAGCTGAATGAGCTTGGCATGGATTCTTTCCAGAACCTCCAGAGAACAACAGCTCAGTCTGGCAGAAACCTTAATTTCTACCTTGATACTCTGAGTAGAATACCCAGTAGAACTTGTCTGACTTTTAATCCCCAGAACTGTGATATAGTTAATGGGTGTTACTCTAAGTCACTAAGTTTGTAAATATTTATTTCACAGCATAGAAAACTAATATATCCCTATATGTTTATTTATTTAACTTCCAGAGCTTCTGAAAAACATAATACAAATAATAAATGGTTGTAATGAGAAGTAATGAGGTCCTGCACGCAACGTGCCTAATGCAGTATTTAAGGTGCAGTAAGCATTTAAGATGCAATTACTGTACCTTTAAATACTTTATTTTATGAAACTTCAGAGATTTCTGACACATTTTATAAGTCGACCTTTCTGAAATCCTCTGCAAACTCATTTGGGTAATACTTCTGCCTTCATTCCCCTATACACTGAAGAGATATACAGGTTTGTGAAAGCAGAATGAAGTTTTATAGGAGGTATCACAATAAAATAATCAGAGGATTCCACAAAGCACATGTGAAAATCAGTTTCATTAATCTGTATGTGCATCCTATGCATGCTGCATTTCAGTTGACCATTAAAAAAACAACAAAAGGGATTCACATCCTATTAAGTAAACAGAGGTTGGAGGTGCTCTAGGTTGTGGTTTTATACTACAACAAAGAATGCCCGGAAAACTGCCTGAAACCTACACAAATCTAGTGTCAAGCAAGCTGGCACCCAAACCGGAAAGACCAAGTGCTATGTGCTGAGTTTCATCTTCTTGTTCAACTGCTCCACATTATTTGGAGCAACAAACAAACAAACAAACAAAATCACTCCCCATCCCCACTCTATGCTCTATAAGCCTTGGTTATGCACTAAGAGGAAAAAAAAAAAGTTGAATTAAAATACATTTATTTTTCTGTCGTTGAGGAATAAACGTGACAGCTATTAAGAGACAGCATTTATTTCCTATTGCTAAACCACTGAAGATACGGTAATGATCAACTAAGACTTTAAAACTCTTCAACTAGTAGATTTCCCATAGATGCAAACAGATCCTTCACTCAAGCCACCAGCTAGATGTGGGTGCAAGTTTTCTTTAATTATAAGCAATTACTATGAGCTCTAGAGAAGGCCACCATATCTTATCTCATATTATTATTTGCTAGTAATGATTACTGAAGCACAGAAAAAAAATATACAACTGCTAGCCATTGTATATAGAAAAATATTTACATTTTATCGAATGTGGAATGAAGACGCACCACATTACAAACATGGTCCTAAAATTTCGTCCTGTCCCTGTGCTCTTACTTCACCATTCCTCCCATCAAGAGCTGGAATCTATTTCCCCTCCCACTAATGTGGGCTGGTCCTGTCCCCATAACTTTCTATGACTGAGAGGATGTGGCAGAAACAATGAGTAATCTCCAAGGGTAGGTCCTAGGGAGCCCTGCCACCCTACTGTCGCCATCTTGGAGCTCCTGTTCATATGAAAGAAAATCCAGGGAAATTACTAATGAAGAAGCTACAGGGAGAGAAAAACTCAGACCACAGCCAGTCTCAAGTTCCTAGATATGTGAGTAAGGAGATCATGGATAAGACCGGACAAGACCAGCAGAAAAGCTGCCCAGCCAATAGACAGAATCATGAGAAATAATAAAGTGCTGTGGCTTTAAGCTACTAAATTTTGGATGTTTTGTTATACAGCAACATATAACTGATTCACTATATATAAATTTTTCAATCATGAGATTTAGAAAATATGTTAGTAATTTCTTGTCAACGTAACCCTCAGACTACCACATGAAATCATCTAAGCTTCCCTAGCACTCTGAAGTACCTTCCACACCCTCATTTTTTCCTCATATAACCTATGAGCTAGTTATTGTTATTCAGATTTAAGGAGGAGGAAACAAAGGCCGATTAGTTTACCTAGCTAGTAAGTGTGCCCACAAAACTGAGTCTTCCCACTGGTCTGTGAGCTTCTTTAGGTAGGGGTTATCCTACACACCTTTGTACCTCAAGTATATGCACGGTGACCAAAATAAAGAAGGTTATTTTTAAAAGGTTGGATGGATAAATGGGTGGATAGATAGATGGATGAATGGATGAATGGATTAATCTGCTGCTTCTGCTATTTTAAATATTGGAGAAAAATGATATACATGTAGCCCACCCCCACATCCAGCCCCTTCAAGGTCTTTCTTTTCCATGCTAGCTGTTTTGACTATTTTTCATCTGAGTTAGTACCTATTTTATATTCTCAGTTGACTTCTCCTAAGTCAAATTCTATTTATCAATGTTTCCCTCAAAACTTAGAACCTGAAACTGAACATAATATTGTGCTTATCTAAAATAATTTTTTTTTTGTAATCTGAACTCTGAATCTGGGAGAGAGTAATATTCTTTGTAGATTTCAAAAGTTTATCTGAAATAAAGTATCACCTTAAAGAAAACAGAATAATTTCTGGGTTTTAACAGGAAAATATTCAACCTCTCTAGAAATCTGTTGTAAAATGCAAAATGCTTTTGCTAAATTTACGATCAATAAAATTCAGTTAGGAAAATGTACTTAGTCCATAGTAATCTACTCGAATTGAGGGAATAAGCAGACTCATTAATTTTGGCTATCTTAAGAATCTTCTTTGGATTGCACCATTGATTTTGGTTAATTTGTATATAATTAAAGAACTCAAATTGTTTTATTAAATTCTTTCTATTATGCATATATTTTGGTCAGTTTTAAAAGAATACTATTCCTTCCAATCCCACAGTTAAAACATAAATAATCCCAATGCCTTGAAGCCAAATGCAGCTAGCTACCATTCTTATGTCCTGTTTCATTCTATAGTTTATCATGATGAGAGCATCATAAACCAAAAGCTTCACTTTTTGTCTCTGTAACACCCAATAAGCCAAACATTATTTTACATCAATTTCTATGGAACTATGAAATTAAGAATTCTCTGAAACAGTTTAACTCTTAAGTTCTAATCAATATTTTTAAAACATATCTATGTTAATTTTACTGAATATACTTTTGTATATGTTGATAGAGAAGTTTTTACAATGTAACTTTACAGAGCTCACAAAATGTAGAACATAATTTTATAAAATCTATTTCTAGGCAAAAATTTTCTCACTTTAAATATTTATATAATTTTATTTTAACAACAATATTCAATTTGAATTAGAATACTGTATATAGTGTCCGTGCTCACTAATGATTTCTCAAATCACATCATGCTAAAGATGAAGAATTCTAAATCTCTGACCCCAACAACTCTGCCCAAAGGTTCTGTTCTTTTGCAGTAAATTACAGCAGGTGTTGGCAAACTGTGTCCTGATGGGGCAAATCAGGTTGCAGCCTGTTTTTGTTCTACAATTTTACCTTTTTTAAAAAATCAAAAGAAGAACTTAAAAAATTTAAAAAGATTATGTAACAGATTCCATATCTGGCCCACAAAGACTAAAATATTTACCATCTTGCCCTTAACACAAAACGTTTGTCAATTCCTGACCAATTGGTATTTCTACCTGAATGGCCTATCACTATCTCAAAATTAATCTAAAATCAAAATTTTGGGGGAGCCTGGGTGGATCAGTTGGTTAAGTGTCTGACTCTTGATTTCAGCACAGGTCACAATCTCATGGTTCGTGAGATGGAACCGCACATTGGGCTCTGCACTGACAGCATGGAGCCTGCCTGGGATTCTCTCTCTCCCTCTCTCTCTGTGCTAACCACCCCCCCCCCCGTCTCTCTCTCTCTCTCTAAATAAATAAACTTAAAAAAAATAAAAATAAAATAAAAATTTTTCTGCCCAGGCCTACAAAAACTCTTAGAGACTATAGCAGAGAAAGGAATACTTCCCAACATGCCCCCCACACACACAAAATTCTGCCAGACAATACTCTCTTCCGACAAATCTCCATTTATCTGAAATTCAGCAGTGGCCAGAACCTCTGTCTGACCCCAGATGGCCATCTCTATGTTTTCCTGTATCCCTGTTGCTATTTGTAACAACTTAGTCTAGGCTTGTGTGTCCTTAAGGCTGAATTGCCTTGAGTACAATCTCTCTCTCTCACTCTTTGATTCTACTCTTTGTATTCTTTATGGATTCATTTAAAGCAATATTACTGTCCCCATATTTTATCAAATCTTCCTCCTGCTTACTATTATGTCTAAATTCTATGGCACCTTCAAAGTCCTACTTAATCAGGCACCTGCATTTCTAAATTTTCCATTTGGTTGCCAATAAGAAGTTACCTATCTCCCTCCAGTTGGGTCGATCACTTTACCACATTATACTTATGTTCCAATACTTTCAGATATATTAAAGAAGGATAATTTTCGGAATGTGATTAATAATATTAAAATAATAATTGCTAACAAATACCAAATACTATGTATCAGTTACTGTTCTAAGCTATACATATATATTTTAACTAAATTTTTTGTGATGGCAACTTTCTAAGGAAGGTAATTATTATCATCATTTTAAAGGTGAGAAATCTGAGGAACAGAGAAATTACATAACACACCAAAAGTTACACAGCTAGTAAGTAAGTAGCATCACTAGAGCAGAAAACCAAGCAGCCTGGCTTACGTCCCTGTTTTTACCCCTGTGCTACACTCTTCTCAGTTAAGTCAATATTTACTCCTGTTTGGAAGATCCCTACCACCTAGCTTTCTGGAGGCTTCTCCCTTGAAAATGAAACTTGGTCTAGATAGAGTTTCTCCCACAGTAAAGAGTGAAAACACTATCTATGTATAAATGCTAGAAAACAGGTTGCCCTCGGAATCGGAAAGATGTGATCCAAGTAGATGTTTCAGCCAGGAGGGTAAGAAGGCTAAGAGAAACAGAGGTTGAAGAAGACATGTGTGCAATAAATTCTCCAGCCATGGGTGGATACCCTTGGGAAAGTGGGTTGAGAGGGCACTTGGTCCTGCCTCCCTGCTTCGCAATTCCTCATGGATACCAAATGTGATATCCATTCGGGAGGTAGCCGAATGTGATAAAAAAAAAAAAGGATTAGCTAAGCAGAGGAAAGGACTGAGGTAACACAGCCAAGCCTCCTCTCTGGAAGGAATTCAGGCGTGTCTGCCTAAACCCACAAAGGAACACAGAAGATGGCTGAGAAAGAGCCAGCAGCTTGCACAGGAGAGGCAGCGGTGAGGTGGCATAAAGGAAGCGGACCCTAGGACAACAGACATGGCTTAAAAGCATGGCCTGGTAACACAGACGGAGGCTCAGAGGATCTGTGGCATCTATCTTTCCAAACACCTTCCACTTTAAAGAAAATATATCTCCACAAGGATACGCATATATTTTCCGGGAAATGTGGCACTAAGTATTATCTCTATCTCAAAAGCAATCATTTAGCAAATTTTAATAAAATTACAAAGTGACTTAACCACAATTATAAAATATGTATTAGTAAAAGATAATCATGCATCCTGTATACTCATTTAATGCACAAATTCCATCTTTGTAAAGTGAGCTTTACTAACAATAAAGACAGCAGACGAAGCTTAATATCCCATAAAATGTCAGCTTTTCCATCGAATATTTAAGTGATCTATTGCATCAGAAAATTAAAATTTAGATAGTGAATTACATAAGCTTACTAAGTGAGGTTAGCAAGTGAGGTTCATGTTAATATACATATATGACCAGCCCTCAGTATATATGTGTACATGGCTACCCCTCAGAGTGTTTTGACAACTTCCTAAATTATGTGCACAATACCAAGACAAAAATAACACATTTCCCAATATCACCCACTATAAGAGAACTAAAAGAAAATAAAAGTGTTTGAAAGGTTAGCATTTGACTTCACTCCACCCTTCCTTCCTATAACTGAATAAACAGAGTCCTGAAAAGTAGAAGACAAACTTGTTTCCTAATCCTGCTGACTGGACAAAGCAAGCACATTTTTTGTTTTTGTTTTTTTTTAAGGTGAGTGGCATGCTGAGAGTGAAAAAAGGGGTGTGAGTTAAACCACAGGTGCTCAAACACAGGGTGGGCGGATATGTGGTCTGACAAAGACAGGCCACTGCTATCCAAGATTCCAGTCAGACTTGCTTTGCTCAAGTTCATTCACTGTAAGTTATCCCATAGAAAAATCATACCATCACCTCAACAGATGGCAATAATAGTCATTGCTTACTGAGCGCCAACTATATTCCAAGGGCAATGAAAAACACATGAAAGGCTTCAGCTCATGTGCCATTTATAGAATGCCTAGGAGGCAGGTATGATTTCTATCTGCACTGTATAAATGCTGACACGACTGCATAAGCCACTAGCCCCAGGTTCCAATGCAATGCTGTACTAACCAGTAGAGCAGGGCTTCAAATTCCAGTCAGTCCAATCTCTTAAATACTGCATCAGTTGTGCCCTAAAAATACCTTTGACAAAATTCACTACCCATTCTTTTTTCAAAAAAATAGTAAATTCTTAGTAATGGGGATAGAATAATTTCTTAATCAAATCTTCCTTAAACTAATACCAACTTCAAACCTACTAGCAAATCACTATCAGTATCCCCATTGTATTCAAGAATAAGAATAGATACTCTGATGGCTATTTTTCGGCACTTTCTTGGAATTTCTAATTAATACACATAACGCATAAAAATAAGAAACTACAATTATAATTATATTCAAAAACATAAAACTATTACTTACAGATTATACAATTGTATTTTTAAGTTTTGTGGTTTTCTTTCTTTCTTTTTTTTTTTTTGAGAGAGAGAGAGAGAGAGGGAGACAGAAAGTAGTGGAGGGGCACAGAGAGAAAAGGAGAGAGAAAGAGAATCCTAAGCAGGCTCCACACTGTCAGTGGAGAGCCAGATGCAGGGCTCAAACCCATGAACAATGAGATCATGACCTGAGCCCAAACCAAGAGTCAGATGCTTAACCGACTGAGCTATCCAGACACTCCTCTACAATTGTTCTTTTTTATTCTACAATTATTTAATTAACAAAGCTAAGCAAATGACCTGAGACATCATACTGGATTAAAACAGCAAGGCTGTTTTTTTGTTTGTTTTTTTTTAATGTTTATTTTGAGAGAGAGAGAGAGAGAGAGAGAGAGAGTGAGCAGGGGAGGGACAGACAGAGAGGGAGAGAGAAAATCCAAAGCAGGCTCCTCACTATCACCCCAGAGCCTGACACAGGGCTTGAACCCAGGAACCATGAGTTCATGACCTGAACCAAAACCAAGAGTCTGACATCTGACTGACTGAGCCCAGGAGCCCCTAAAATCACAAGTTCTATGAGATGGTTTATAAAAAAATGAATGAAAAATAAAAATTAAATAACTACTTATTTTCATATTCATCATTCTATATCTTAGCAAGATAGAAAATGATCTAATTCACATTACCGACAAAATTATACAATACTCAGGAATGAATAGGATAAGGAATGTACTAGAACTATATAAAAAAATCAATAAAACTAGCTTGAAAAGCAAAAAGGACAATCAAATAAGTTGAAATGCATATTTTATTCCTGGATGGTAACAATGTATATTACAGAGATATCATTTTTCCAAATTATTTCACAAGAAATGAAATTGGAAGTAAAATTGACAAAAAAAATTGACAAAGGAAGTGAAATTGACACTATGATTTTTAAGTTTATGTGGAAAACTACACTGGTAAAAATAATTTTGAAATATAAAAGTAATAAAAAATAACTAGGCCTAGTAGATGTTGAAATTTACTACAAAATGAAAATAAGCTTGTCACTGAAGGATTGATAGCTGTCTCAGTGAAAGAAATCTTAAAGCAGCAGGTAAGAGAATGTTTGCTATTTCACAAAAATTCTATACAGTCGCTGGTTAGCTATTTAGGAGAAAAATTATATTCTCATCTCACTTCATATGACAAATTCCAGTTTGTAAAAAAAGACATCTAGAAAACAATATGTAAGTAAGCATCTGACTTCTGGATCGGCTTAAAGCAATTTTTTAAAACCTCAACAAAATAAGATTGATAGATTTGACAAAATAAAAACGATTAATTTCTATAAATTAATGTGCAATGAATAATAGGATAAACAGACTAAAAATGTGGAAATAAACATCTTAAAATGTACTAGTTCCTTATATATGAAATGATTATAAAATTTTGTAAGAAAAAATCTCTAAATATAAAAAATTTGAACAGATAATTTCAAAGAATAAAAATATAAATAACAAATGAACGCTTTAAAGAATTCAACCTACAGTAATCAACAATGCAAGATAAAATATGATTAAATTTAAAAATTCTCAAAAAATTACATTTTATTTTTTCTGGAAAGGTAAAACACGGTTGAATAACAAAACAATACGAAAAGGTATTCAGTTAGAAATTGTGCCGTGATTCTTTTCCCTGTCTACTCTATATTCTCTCCACATTCTTCTTTTTATTTAAACAACCTTTTGTATTAGCTCCTGTGAATTCTTGAAAGTTTCCTAATGAAATGCAAGCAAATTGAAAAGCATATACTTATATTCCCATATTCCCTAAATAAAATTAAAAAACAACTAAAAATTTGCATGAGGTTGAATATTTTTAATGAATTGAAAGACTATTTCTTGTTACCTACACTACTTGTATTTCTTGCAAACTGTCTATTCATTATCATTATCTTTTTCCATTGTTCTATTGTTTTTATTTCTCCCCAACCCCACAGTTTCTAAAATATATTAGAGAAACAACTCTTGTTGATTTCAGAGGTAAATACTTTTCCCCAGCTTATCATTCTTCTTTAGAATTTCTCCAGAGTTGCTGCTTTTTGATTTTGTTGTCAACCAAAGGATTTAGTGAGTCAGATTTGTCTCTTTTTTTCTCTCTTTTAGATGTTAGAATCGAATCATAGTTAGAAATCTTTCCAGTTACATTTTTTGGGGTTTTCTAAGTATTAAGTCATCTACAAATAACAGTTTCTCTTGTCTAGCTTTGTTGATTAATAACTCTGGCATACTATTACAAATAGGTGTGAGAGCTGTGCGCCCTTATCTTGTTTGTCTTTTAGCAGAAATAGCAGAAGTGCCTCTAGCATTTTGCCATTAATTATTTTGCTGTCTTTGGGCTGAGTTTGTGTGTGTATGAATGTGTGAGTGCATAAATAGTTTGTCATGGTTACAAAATGTTTAACTCTTACCGTATTGAATTATCTCTTTCTTTAAAAAAAAACATCCAGAATGGCTATTGAATTTTGTCAAATGAACACTCAGCATCTATAGAGATTAACACATAATTTTTTCCTTAGATTAATTAACATGATGAATTATTTTTAGTAGAGTTCATCATTTTTCATTCCTGGAATGATCTCTCCTTCATCATGATATATTACTCCTTGAATGAGTTGCTGGAGTCTTTCTCCTGATAATTTTCTGAAGAGTTTGCATTCCTATTTATAAACGAAAGCATGAATAGTTTTCTTCTTGTGAAATTTTGACCAACCTCAGGTGTCAATGATATTATGACTTCATGAAAATAATTTAAAGTTTGTATTACTCTGAAAGCGGTTAAATCATACTTCTTTAAAAAATCATCAGAAAGAATATAATACACAAATGAGGAATATCTAGTTAATAGTTAATATCTAGAGTACAACTTTAAGAAGATGCATGTTGCTGGGGCGCCTGGGTGACTCAGTCAGTCAAGTGTCCAACTCTTGATTTCAGCTCAGGTCGTGATCTCAAGGATCATGAGTTTGAGCCCCACATTGGGCTCTGCACTGACAGCATGCAGGCTGCTTGGGATTCTCTCTCTCCCCCTCTCTGCTCCTCCCCTGCTCTCTCTCTCTCTCTCTCAAAATAAATAAATAAACTTCAAAAAATTAAAAATTAAAAAGACACACATTGTTATATTTAAGGTAACATATAAGAGTAAAATAAGATTAATTAACAAATTAATAGAGGAAAGTGATAATAAAAAGTTGATTAATCCACCCAAAGGCAAGAAAGGAGGAAAAAGCTACATAAAGAGATGGGTCAAACAAGAAACCATAGTTGGATGGTAGATATAAACATAACCATATCAGTGATTATTTTAAATGAAAATGGACTAAACACTCTGAAAAAGACTAAGATTGTCAGGTGGAATTCAAAACAAAAGTGTAAAACACAGCCACATGTTGTTTACAAGAGATGCACCTGTAACATGAGGACAAAGACATGCTGAAGGTAAATGGAAGGGAAAATATAGATCATGCAAATATATTGGAAAAAGCAGATGTTTAGCAAAATAACTTTATTAGAAAGACAGGAGGGTATTTCACACCCCTGCAAAGCTCCATCCACCTGGGGGATATCACAATCTAAAAGATAACCCTCTAAAAACCATAGCTTTAAATTTTATAAAGAAAATGAATAGAACTAAAGAAAAAACAGGCAGATGTCCCATTACTGTGGGTGATTTTAAAATATCTCTCTTACAAGTTAATAGATTGACAATAAAATAAAAATTCAGGAATGATAGGGTAGGTCTGAAAAAAAAACAAATAATAATAACTGTATCTACCTGACACGTACCCAACAGTGGCAAAATTCACACTTCTTTTTAAGTTACTACTGGAATATTGGCCAAAATTTACCATATGCTGGGCCATTAAGCAAGTCATTACAAAATCAAAAGGACCAAAATTATTCAATGTTTCTTCTCTGATAGAATTCTGGCTGCAAAATCAATAACAAAAAAGATAACCAGGGAATTTTTAATTGCTTGAAAATCGAGCAGTATGTTTTGTGAATAACAAGTGAATCAGAGGAGAAATCCCAATGGAAACCAAACAATAAAGAAATGAAATCATCATCAGGCACAGAAGAAGTATTCCATTAAGGAGTGGGATTCCAGGCAAGCAGGAGGAAGTGAAAATGGGAAAGAAGCAGGAGAGGGGAGAAAGCCAGCAGAAGGGCTACTGTGAGGCTGGCCATTTCTAAGTGCGCACAGTGACAAAAACCGCACCTTCGTGGTTATTCACAGGCGGAGAAAAGGGCAAGAATTTGTTACTAACTGCTGAATCACACTAATCAGGATGAGCCACAGAGCCTGATAATTTGTTCACATTTTCATGTCAGGAAGAAAGTCCAGGTAAGAAGTCCATGACTTGGCCCCACCTGGTGGGATGCACCTTGGGAAGTCCCTCGGAGTTTTTAAGAGGTGGTTCATGCATCTCTTCTGAGCTCCTCAGCTTCGTCACTGGAACCTGCCACCAAGTTACACAGCCCCCCTTCCATCCAATTGCATTCCACTCCTTTTTGAAAGATGTACTCTGTGAGATCTGCTACCAGTGGAACAAAAAATCTTTCTCCATTTCTTACAGCAATGACTTCCTGCTGGAGCTTAGTTCCCACTGGGAACAGGGTTCTTTCCTTGTTGGACTACTTATCCGCCTGTGACTACTGACATTTGCAACGGGGCCCCTCCCATACTGTCATTCCTCTGTGTCACTCGGCAGGGCTTCCTGCACAAATTCTGCTGGCCTCAGTTGCTTTTGCCTACACTGACACATGTTTTGGATTTTATGGCTTTTCATTGTCTCTGCGGTTTATGATAGACTTAGTTTTGAGTCTCCCTACAATTCCATTCTATATGATTTCTAGGAGGAAAATTACCTTTGGCCCAAACTACTGCCCTATTCATCGTGGAACCAGGAAGAATTGTTTTAAAACCGTTAAATGTCACTAGTAAGGATGCAGTGTCATTAAGACTCACGAAATGGTGACAAAGGTATAAATTTGTACATATTTCCTGGAATATGTGTTGAGCACCGTTAAAATATTTAAGGTGTCAGACATATTAATTCTCCTCCTAGAAAATTTTTCTTAACACAATTGTCAGAAATCTGGACAGTAATTTATTCAAAAATAAATTCACATAAATATTATTTTGAATAACCACAAATTAACAAAATCATAATGGACTGTGATACATTTTTTGCCATTTTATTTATTTATTTATTTATTTATTTATTTTAATGTTTATTTATTTTTGGAAGAGAGAAAGACAGAGTGGGAGTGGGGGGTGGGGCAGAGAGAGAGGGAGACACAGAATCAGAAGCAGGCTCCAGGCTCTGTGCTGACAGCTCAGAGCCTGACGCGGGGCTCAAACCCACCAACCACAAGGTCATGACCTGAGCAGAAGTCAGATATTCAACCGACTGAGCCACCCAGGCACCCCTATTTATTTTTTTAATTTAATTTATTTATTTTGTGAGACATAGTGAGCAAGTGAGAATGAGCAGAGGAAGGGCAGAGAGAGGGAGAGAGAGAATCCCAAGCAGGTTCTAAGCTGTCAGCACAGACGCTGACATGGGGCTTGATCCGATGAACCATGAGATCATGACCTGAGCTGAACTCAAGTGTACAATGCTTAACAGACTGAGCCACCAGGCACCCCTTTTTTAAACCTCAGTATTATCCTCACATTAAAATAGTATTAAAAATACTGACAGTATTAATACCTCACAGTATTAAAAATAATAATTACATTACTTATGTAACGTCACAGGGAAATGTCACTGTCTGCTGTTAAAAAACAAAACTACAAGGCAAATGTTCAAGCCTTTTTATATCAACTATGTAGAAAAAACAACAATGCAACAAGTTGCCGATTAGTAATTGCCTTGCTGGTAATATTTTCCCCACTTTACAGTTTTCTGTAGTGTTCACTCTTACTATAATGAGCACATACTACTTTGATAATCAGAAAAATAGTAAGAGAAAAATTTTAAACTTGACATAAATTGAATTAAATGATGGTGACTCAAGGCCACCCAAGCCTGGAGGTTGCAGCCCTGGACAAAATAAAAGAGGAAGGGGCTTTGAGTGAACGCATGCACAGATGAGAGCCTACATAACCTGGTCTGTACCCAAATTCATCTTCCTAAGTGCATTTTTTTCTCAGAATATAAGAAAGGAAACAAAGATAACAGTAAATACTACAAGTGAGATTCAGTTAGCATAAATGTCAATGCAGCCAAAATCTCTTGAGCATAGTCTAGTATGTTTCCCAACAGATTACCCAAAATAAAAGCTACCTTCAAAGGAGCATCCCATAGAAATAAAACCTTTCTGGATCCTTGTTACAGTAACCCACGTGCTCATTAAGGAGCATCTTAAAATTGATGGTCTGCTTTTACTATGCAAATTGTAAGAGATACATCTTTATTTCTACCTAGCCTGTATTCTTCTCAACCCTCCCTCACATCAGACAAGAACAACTCTCACAGGCCTCCACAAAATACCCACATCAAAACACCTCTGTTTTGAAGTACCCCTTGGAAGCAATAACTAAAAAATCTAGGAATCAAGGAGAATCAGAAAAACAGAAAGCACATGACACTTGGCTTATGACTTCAAAACAAATGAGGGGAGATTCCTGTTTAGTTTCTTGCATACTGCAAGAATGATTTCATTTAAAGAAAATTCCCCCGTTTCTTGCTCTGGCATTGACCATAATGGAATTTTTTTAAATGTGTTTATTCATTTTCATAAATATCTAGAAATGACAAGACATCTAGAAATTCCAAACTATGTCGCTATGATAAGAATGTCACAAGTTCTACCCCTCAACATCCAAAATGTTCTCCTGCTGCTTCTCTGAGCTCCCAATGGTGGCAATATCTGTTATGTGTCTACCCTAAGACTACCAGTAGGTTGTTTCTTGAATTTGGGGAATACTTTTTTTTTTAATGCTTATTTGTTTTTGAAAGAGAGAGACAGAGCATGATCAGGGGAGGGGCAGAGAGAGAGGGAGACACAGAATCCGAAGGAAGCTCCAGGCTCTGAGCTGTCAGCACAGAGCCCAATGTGGGGTTCAAACTTGTGAACTGAGAGATCATGACCTGAGCTGAGGTGGGATGCTTAACTGACTGAGCCACCCAGGTGCCTCTTGAATTTGGGGAATTCTTAATAATTCTAGGAAATAGAGCGGTTTCAAAGAAGCATATGAAGCATGCTCTTCATACTTTTTCTTTCAGTTTATATTTCCTTTATTTTCTGATGGCAGAAATGACTACACAAGAGAGGAATTAGCTTTTTCCTCCTAGGATTCTTGTAGAGTTTCAATTCTTATAATCATTTTTACTTGCTCTATTGTGTATCCTGATCTGTACACATACCACAGGATTTCTTCTGAAGGAATAAATATAAATTATAACTGAAAGTAAAAATGAAAGGTGTGCTTTCACTTTATTCAAAAAGAAGTCAGTTCCTTGAATTTCCATTTCTGTGACATTCTTTTGTTTAATTCCTGAGACTGAATTTGACTTCACATTATTCTCAATATTTTCAAAAGTTTCAATGGGTCATTCAAAATATCTGATCTACATCATTGTCTAATTTCCTTACATTAGTGAAATCATTCAGAAATTGGGTGGTTGGATTACATATATTGTTTAGTTTTGAGCATCTCAGTTCCTTTAAAATTAAACTAATACTATAGCAGAAGGTGAGATACACATTGTCATCTTCTTATATGCTCAGGGTAGGCAAGTTTTGACCCACAGTCCAAACCTCACCCACCACCGGTTTTGTAAATAAAGTTCTATTGAGACAGAGCCACACCTATTCACGTCTATGGCTGCTTTCCAGGAATAAAGGCAGATTTGAGTAATTTCCACAGATCATTTGGCTCATAAAGGCTAAAATATTTATTATCTGGCTCTCTTCAGAAAAAAAATCTGCCTACCTTTGTAGGTACAGTGCCTCCTGTCCTCAGAAAATGCTTTAAACATTTTACGACAAACAGCATTTTCCTATAAACCAAGATGTTCATGTTTAAAAAACTAAGAATGTGTGTGTGTGTGTGTGTGTGTGTGTGTATAAAACTTCAACCGGTTTTTCACATCTTCCTTATTATTAGTTACATTATTACATAAAAGAATCTATACTACATGATATAATTCTTAAAAACTTATTTATACAACCTCCTGTGGGCTGGCTGTGTGCTAACATTGATTTCTTTGCTTCTTCTGACAATACCAGTATGGCACATGATGAGATATTGCTTTAAAAAGCCAGATGGCAATATGTAGGAATGCATTCTGTAGGTGTCAAAGGTGGGGATTAAAAGATTTAAAATTACATATTGAATAATACTTTGGATTTATGATTACCTCCATATCTGGTCATACTAGAAAAGACAGGAAGACTCATATGGAGAAAGCCTCAAAAGTCCACGGGAATTTTTATTAATCTTTCCTAAAATCTTCAAACTCCCCCATAATGTAACTCACACCCACGCTGACTACAGCTACTTCATGTTGGAAGACAAGTAATCACACACTATTCAAAATAAACTATAATGTTTCATGCAGTTTCTCCTTAAAGTTGTTCAGTTCCCCAAACATAGCACAAAGTACATTGATGTCAAATGTATCTGTGAACTTGATACCAAGTCACTGGCCAACTCCAAGGAAGGTGCTGAGAATAAGTTACAAATATCTGTTCTACCAGCGGAGTAGCAAAGTCTCCACTGGTACACTCAGCAGGAAAACACAAAATCATAACATCATATTTTCAAGGGATATGTGATTTTGAAAGGGTTTGAATATGCCAACATATCGCAGCATCAGAAAACCCTAAAGTAGGTATTTCCTATTAAATAAAAAAAAGGTAATCAAACATCATTTTTAAAAGTTAAGGAGTGTAATTTCTATATTATAAAATGATAAACATCCTAACCAAAATTCAGTATGGTCCATGATATAAAGGATATTTATATATTTATATTTTATACTAATAAAATTATCTCTGTAGTCTCATTTTTTACTATTACTGATTTAATAAAAGTTTCACATAATTGTAAGTCAAAAGTATAACCATTTGATATACATTGCCTATATGATGGAACGTTCCTGTTTTATTTAAAATATTTATTTGGCGGAGCCTGGGTGGCTCAGTCGGTTAAGTGTCAGATTCTTGCTTTTGGCTCAGGTCATGATCTCACGGTTCATGAGTTCGAGTCCCGAGTCAGGATCTACGCTGGCAGAGCAGAGCCTGCTTGGGATTCTCTCTCTCTCCCCTTCTCTGTGCCCCTCTCCCTCTCATGCTGTCCCTGTCTCTCTCAAAATAAATAAATAAACTTAAAAAAATAAATAAAAAATAAAATATTTATTCAAAACTTATCATGTATAAGGACCTAATAACTGGTTTTGATCCTTAAGGAACTCACCAACCAGTGGGGGGAAAAAATGCAAACAACTAATCCTCTTAGTGTTTGAATAAAAGACTAAAGAAAGGCCCATGGTAAAACCCAGTGTGAGGTAATTAATTCTAAAGAGGTGAGGAAAATGAGGGATTTGGAAAGACTTCAGTGAGAAGGTGACATCTGAGCTAGCCTTTCAGAATGAGTAATGTTACTTTAGCAAAGGGAGTGATGCCTGCAGAGGCTCTGAATTCAAGAAGGCGGGTGAGGAATGGTATTTTAAGGGGATTTTGAATGTGTCTCTACTCTTGCCCTGTAATTGGTGAATAGAACCTAATGTTGGGGGTAAAGAAGCATTAAGTTGCTTCCTGTTCTAAAGAAAGTTTTACAGCAAGGTTCAGACACCCATTCCAGTGCTAACTCAGAGGTAGGCAAGCCCTTACTTTTACTTTCTCCAAACCACCAACTCCACCCCAACATCCTTCCTGAGTCCATATACAGAAGACTAAAAAAACAGAAAAGAATAGAAAGGCAATGGTTGGAATCACTAGCCAAGGGCATAATGAAAAACGCTATGGGACTATACACAGAAGAGACAGTGCTATAGACTGAATTGTTTCCCCCTAAATTCTTATGTTGAAGCCCTAACTTCAGTGTGAAGGTGTTTGGAGATGAGGCTTTGGAAATGTAATTAGAGTTAAATGAGGTCATAAGGGTGAGGCCCTCATGATGGGATTAGTGCCCCTATAAGAAGAGACACCAGAGAAATTATCTCCCCCTTTATCTCTCCACCATGTAGGACACAGCAAGAAGGCAGCCATCTGCAAGCCAAGAAGAAACCTCACCAGAGAAATGACTCAGCTGCCACCTTGATCTTGGACTTCCCAACCTTCAGAAGCCAGGCATGGTATTTTGTTATGGCAGACTGAGCTGAGTAAAACAGACTGGCATCTCATTTCCCAGGTATACATATCACCTTAAGGGATTGCAGATTTGCTGTTAAACCTACCTGACCAAACGTATTACAATTATTATTGTAATAATGGAGAAAAGCATCAGATTTTATTTCCAGTATTTGATTCAGCAAAGCTGTGGATCCAAGCTGGCCTCTTTGCAAGGGGACCCAGATAATCAGACCTAGTGGGCTATACCACTAGGGGAGGGAGGTGAGAGGGGAGGAAGAGATTAAGCCTAATTATGCTCGGAGGGCCAGGGTAGAGACCATTGTACCCGTGAGGAAGAACTCACACATGTTCCATAGAAATGACCAGCTTTGGAGACCTCCCCCACATAAGGTATCCATGGTTAGTTACTATCAGCAGGAAGAGAAGCACAACCAACAGAGGATGACCTCAAATCAGAAAATATCTGGACTTTGTGCCCTAGCCCCCCTCTCAGTCTCAAATTCCATCAGTGAAAACCAGAAGGAAGTTAGAAGGCAAGAAAACATGAACCACACTCTCTTCCCCCAATGGGCCCCACAGGTCTCACTTCAATTGGCAGAACGTAAGATGACACTGGCATTTTACTTTTATTTTTTTTTAACAAAATTTTTTTAAGGTTTATTTATTTTTGAAGGAGAGAGACAGAGCATGAGCAGGGGAGGGGCAGAGAGAGAGAGGGAGACACAGAATCTGAAACAGGCTCCAGGCTCTGAGCTGTCAGCACAGAGCCCAACGCGGGGCTCGAACCTGGGAACAGTGAGATCATGACCTAGGCCGAAGTTGGACTCTTAACCAACTGAGCCACCCAGGCGCCCCTTATTTTTTTAAAGCTTATTTATTTTGAGAGAAAGAGAGCATGTATGCGAGTGGGGGGGTGGGGCAGAGAGAGGGAAAGAGAATCCCAAGCAGGCTTAGCCCTGTCAGCACATAGCCCAACCTGGGGCTCAAATATAGGAACCATGAGATCATGATCTGAGCTGAAAGCAAGAGTCAGATGCTTAACCAACTGAGCTACCCAGGTGCCCCAGTGACACTGGCATTTAAAATGGGCTCCACAGGGGCGCCTAGGTGGCGCAGTCGGTTAAGCGTCTGACTTCAGCCAGGTCATGATCTCACGGTCCGTGAGTTCGAGCCCCGCGTCGGGCTCTGGGCTGATGGCTCAGAGCCTGGAGCCTGTTTCCGATTCTGTGTCTCCCTCTCTCTCTCTGCCCCTTGCCCGTTCATGCTCTGTCTCTCTCTGTCCCAAAAATAAACAAATGTTGAAAAAAAAATTAAAAAAAAAAATAAAATAAATAAAATAAAATGGGCTCCACAGTTGAATAGTTGGAAGTGACAAGCATGCTATAGGATCTGACACTTTGCAAACAAATCATTGCAAATGGATGATGAGGGCAGTGGTTCCAGAAACATTTCAGAGTTAGCATAAAGAGGTTTTACATACCATCTGTTAGTAGACGAAAAGGAAGGAGTCAATGATTGGTCAGAAAAGATTAATTTGTTTTAGATCTATTTAGGGCAAATTCATATTTCATCTATTCCTCCTACCCCCTAACAATATCTTTTCTAGTTTTTTCCCTTTCAGATTCCCTTTTTAACAATCTTTCACCTGATCCATTACCATAGTAATAATAATAAGCCTAACATAATAAGCATAACAAGAATTCTTATTAAGCTTTGTGTTGAAAGAACAGATTAAGGTTTTTGAGAAAAGTGTTCCATTTAAAAGTTAATCTTAGACACAGCCATCAATCTTAGCATGTTTTTTTTTCTTTTCCATCTTCACCTGTACGTGATGTTCATATAACAGCCAACTCCTTACTCCTGATTTTATTTGCCATGTCACTGCCTCCTTCATTATCTTGTAACAACTTCGTTGAGAATTTTGCTTAGAGATTTTTCCATCTTCTCTATGAAGCTCCATCAACTCTATTAGGCACACCTAAGAGAGGTCCATTCCGTGGACCCTCTTCCCTCTCCAATCAAAAACAAGCCCTAACTTCGGTGTGATGGTGTTTGGAGATCAGGCTTTGGAAATGTAATTAGAGTTAAATGAGGTCATAAGGGTGAGGCCCTCATGATGGGATTAGTGCCCCTATAAGAAGAGACACCAGAGAAATTATCTCCCCTCTTTATCTCTTATGCCACCGCAACTGATGATTCCTGCATAAGGCATGAGAATGAAAGTAGCAAATATGCTAAAAGGCACAGGATGGGCACTCATGTTTCCAGAGAGATGGGGGGATAGCTTCATCAGGAAACACTTACCAAAAGGTAACAAAAATATTTAAAAAACAAAAGAAACTAACTCAGGTCTCATGACATTTTGCCCCAAGAATCTGCTTGAGATTGACATACTCTTAAAAATGCTATCACAATACATCTTCTCCATAAATGCACAGCAGTGATAGCAGATGATTAGGGCTGACCTAGTCAGGTCAATGGCCTCTATGTGGCCAAATACATGTTTAGGAAAACTAGTCCCATCCCCTGGAGTTTAATTAGTACATATTTAAATGGAATTAGAAGCAAAGAATGTTAGATATTCCAAAGAACTTCCAGTTGGGCATCCATATTTCATAGAGAAAGAAATTGGGTCACCAAGAAATCAAGTGACTTGCTCTGAACATCAAAATTATGAAGGAATTGATACTCATTTCCATAAAGAATGTGAAGGTGCTATTCAGAGTTATAGTGAACACTGAAGCACTCATCACCCCAGCTGACAGCTCAGAGCTGAGTCTCTTCCCAGAAATGTGCCCCCAGTGGAAGGGAGCCACCTGGGACAAAGTCACAACACCTCCCTGTAGGGGACTGGCCTCCTTCCCTGGAGTTGGAATATCCCTAAAGGGCCATCCCAGCTTGAGAGCACTCACTCTCCATGGGACCAGTTGGCTGAGACCTCTGTGCAACTGTATCACAGTTCACCTTCTCTCTCTGTCTACCTTACTTCTATCAGCACTCACTTCCATCAAGTGCCATTCCTGAGAACATGCCCCAGTAGGTCTCTTGCATGTACATTTCTAGCTCAGAGTCTGACTCCCAGGGAACTCAACCTACAAAAACAGTCTATTCTACTACTTGAGAAAAGCGAAGCCTGGGAAACACTTGGATTGCATTGACATAAACTACTGTGGGATTTTCTTTAATTCAACAAGGTGCACTATGGATCCCCAATGAATATCCACAGTTAACCGAAAGTTATTTAGCCAGAGAACCCTCTATTTATATTGAACATCTTCTCAGACTGTTTACGGAATCTCCTCTGGGAAACATGAATGCAATTCACTCTAGCTCAAATTAGAATATGATTGCTAAAGTTACTATTGTCAATATGTCCTGTAATAGCAAAAGACTGGGAACGACCTAAAAGTCCACAGAAGACTGCTTAAATAAATTATGATATATACGTATAATGGAATATTATGCATCCACAGGAAAAAATTAGAAGGTCTTTAAGTGCTAGTATGAAAAAGCATCCAAGGTGTATTATTTTAAGTGCAAGAAACAAGGTTACTCAACAGTGCATATCTGTTTTTTAAAAAAGAATTAAACACATGTTTGTGTTTCCTTGTGTATGCACAAAATATTTATAAAGGTATGAACTAAGAAACACTACCAGTAGTTGTTTCTATAAAAGGGAATTAAAAGCAGCTTGGTACCCTCTGAATTTCAAACCACAGGAATGGATTACCTTTTGAAAAAAATAAAATATTAAAAATTAAAAACAAAACACTGCCAAATATTAAATAGCAGGTATTTAAAAACTTTGTCTAAGCATATGAAGAGACTCTCGAAAAAAAATGTGTAATATCACTAAAAAGTTACTCAGATTATGAGCTCCTTGAAGACAGGAACTATATCTTTTTATTCATTTATTCGTAATGCCCAAAACCTAGCAGAAGGCCTGAAGCAGAGAAGGCAGTCAATAATTTGTTTTTTAATCCTGTTGCTTCCATACAGCAACAGATTTAAAACAGCCTTTTCTTTCTTTTTTTTTAAATTTTTTTTAATGTTTATTTATTTTTGAGACAGAGAGAGACAGAGCATGAATGGGGGAGGGTCAGAGAGAGGGAGACACAGAATCTGAAACGGGCTCCAGGCTCTCAGCTGTCAGCACAGAGCCCGACGCGGGGCTCGAACTCACGGACCGCGAGATCATGACCTGAGCCGAAGTCGGCCGCTTAACCGACTGAGCCACCCAGGCGCCCCTCTTTCTTTTTTTAATATTAAACTTTGTTGGGTTTTTTTGGTTTTTTTTTTTTTTTTTTGGTTTTGGTTTTTAATGTAGGATGCAGGGGGCACCTGGGTGGCTCAGTGGGTTAAGCATCCAACTCTTGGTTTTGGCTCAGGTCATGATCCCAAGGTTCATGAGTTCAAGCCCTAGTTGGGCTCTGCAGCTGGCAGTGTGGAGTAAGTTTGTGATTCTCTCTCTTCCCCTTTCTCTCTGCGCCCCCCCCCCCCGCACATGCTGTCTCTGTCTCTCTCAAAATAAATACACAATTTTTAAAAAAAATGTAGGGTCCGGGGAAACTCTACAAATGGGGAAAGAATACCACATTCTTTTACTCCTGCCTTGGTTTTTCTATTAGCCTATAGTCAGCAACACTTAAAAAGTATCTGGAGTTACGCTGTCCAATACAGCAGCTGCTAACCATATGTGGCTATTTAAACATAAATGCAAATTTAAAAACATAAAGCTAACAGTTCACTTCCTCAGTGGAGCTAGCCACATTTCAAGTGCTCAAAAGCCACACATGGTTTGTGGTTACCATATTGGACACAGCAGCTAGAGAACACATGCACCACGGCAGAAACCTCGTTTGGATGGCACTGATGCAGGTAGAGCAGACACTTCGGTTTCAGTCCCATCTAGATTGAATTCCAACTCAGCTACTTACTAACAATAAGGTTTGGAGGAGATGAATTCATCTCCAAGGGCCTCAGTTTCTTCATCTGTAGAATGGAGGAAATGATAGTGTCTACCCTCCCCGGGTCACGGTAAGGGTCAAGTGAGCTCATTCACCAAAACCTACATGGAACAGTCTCTGACACACAGGGAGCCCTTGAAAATGTGACCTCTTAGTGATTATCACCCCCATGAATGTGACCCCCCCCCCCACCATGAACCAGTCCTCATATCACTCACAATCAGGCCGTTCCATCCCTCCCATAGGTCCCACAGAGAAAGGAGCCATGAGCACCCTTGCCGTCTAGTTCAGTGTTATTAAAGCACCAGTTTACAGTGAGTACAACTTATACCGATTCCTCCTCCAGGAAAGACTCGTTGTGAAAAACATGTCAGGTGAACTAATGTGTGCTACTGATGGGGTGAAGTTACATTCTGGCGCAAGCCCTTTCTTGGGTCAAATCCTGGAGACAAACATGTTCGTACTGTGGATTTCAATGGTCTAGGTGGATAGGTTTTTAAAATTCTCACAAAGAAGACAGCTGTCACACTTTGCCATGAAAAGGGCGACATCTAGTACAGCAAAATTGAAGGGGCAGAGGCAGCTGGGTCAGTCAAGGTGAGGTTTTTATAGCTGACTAATGTGAACTAAGTTTTAGAGAACATAAATCATGATGAGAGAAGAGATAAGGGAGAAGAATGGCAAAGGAACAATACCAAGAGAAAGGAAAGAGAAAGGACAGAAGACTTATAGCTTTAGGCCTTCAAAGATAAAGAAATACTTTCCTTTTATCCCAGAGGCCAGGCCATTCCCTTGTTCACTTGTGGCTTCCGACAACAGAAAACCAGACAGACTTGAATCTACTGGTGGCCAGTTTGGGCCTCTTTAGCGCTACCATCTTCATATAATAGAAATATTAAATATATATAATTCTAAACTGAATATATACATATAATTATATATATATACACGTATATATACACATACGTATATATACATACATATATATACATACGTATACATACATACATATATATACATACAAATATACATATATACACATACAATATATACATATAATTACATATATATATAAGGAAGCTATTGTGGCGACTTTCTGATCCTTCAAACATTTGCAGGTAAAGATAAATGAGCCAAGGGGCGCCTGGGTGGCTCAGTCAGTTAAGCCTCCAATTTCAGCTCAGGTCATGATCTCATGGTCTGTGGGTTCAAGTCCCGTGTTGGGCTCTGTGCTGACAGCCCAAAGCCTGGAGCCTGCTTCAGATTTCTGTGTCTCCTTCTATCTCCTGCCCTTCCCCACTCATGCTCTGTCTCTGTCTCTGTCTCTCTCTCTCTCTCAAAAATAAATAACATTAAAAAAAAAAAGATAAATGGACCAAAAAAAAAAAAAAGAAAAAACACCCAAAAAGTGCCCACGTGTGTGTGTTTTAAATGAATGTTCTTGTTTTGAATTCTTCAGGTATTTATATAAAAAGACCTATATAAAAATTAATCTTCATCATAAACATAAGTCAATTATTACTAACCAATTCTCTAGGACTGCTACTATAGATAATTGTTTAACTATTAAAGTGTATGTTGTGATTTACAACAGCCATAATGGCACCAGTTTCTAGATGATTGCTCAGTGTTGCCACAGAAGACATACCTTACCTGCTGTAGCATGAAATGCCATATGACAATTTATAATGATGCACACTTCTTCTTACCTGCTGATAATAACCTATCAGGGAAAACGACAGCTTAATTATATAGCATATCTCCTACTGGATTTGAACATTTCTATGGCTTCTCACAAATCCCTTACAGAAGCCAAGAGGAACGATTACCACGATCCTCAGAAATAACACTAATAATTAAGTAAAAAAAAAAAAAAAAAAAAAAACTAAGGCAAAGTGGATCTTTTATTAAATACAGATGAACTTTAGCCCACATAATCCCTCAGTCCTGTCTCCAGACAGCTTTACCAGAGCTGGCTGTCATCCTTCTAATGTTCTATTTTTCTTGCTTATTAGGCCTTTGGTATCTTCCATTCCAAATAGTTGGCTTATTATGAGATGCATCAAGTGATTTACTCAGAGCATTGGATCTCTGAATCAACACAGTGGCCACGAATTGGCTGTTGGAGTCCCAAATGTCTTATTCCTAAAGCACTGCTTGCTGAGCTCCTTCCTGACAAGTAAACTAAACTTCTCAAGTCTCCACAGCAAAGCAGTAGGTGCTTATAAAACTGATGAGAAGCAGACTGTCTCTATTAATAAAAGTTATTTGTGATTGGGAGAGTGCTTGGACTCTTGAGTTCCAGGGTGGTCCATGTCATGGCTGGCCAGAGAACTTGGCTATCTTTTACAGAGATACTGGTTCCCTCCTCTCCACCAGGGCTCAGTGAAATTACCCCGGACATCGTGAACCCAGATTAGGGCATTTCATCAGTTTTAGTTCTTTATCTCTTCTTTCCTTGGTCTCACTAAATATTCTTATTCACATAGTAGTTACCAAACTATTACTACGACTAGATTGCCCTTCCTTTATCCTTTCTAATCTTTGCTTTTCATTCTTCTCTGCTTTTTAGCACTTCTTCCACATGCCTCAGCTTTTGTGCAGAGAAAAATGGGCTACACAGACATCATCAAACATGTTGTGTGCCCCATTCCTTCTATGGAATTACCCATTTTTTACACTGTTTAAAATTCTAACCCTTTCTGTTGGGTGTATTTGTACAGAATGCTCCAAATGGCTGTATTTTTGTAGTCTAAAATGTCACATTTCTTTTGAAGTTTTTTTTTCCCCCTCAGAGGTGGTTATGGAAAGGTAAAATAGGCGGCTGGCTTCTGTGACCAGAGCCATTCCTATGACAAAGACTGTCCTATTAACTTAAATGACCAAATTACTAATGAGAAGATTTCTGACAAACGTGGAATGGGAACAAATGAAACTTCAAAGCCTTGTAGAACGTATCATCTAGGATAGAAAACAGCACAGAAAATTATCTCCATTCAGTTATAGAACATAGCCCTCCAGGCAACTACCATTAAATGTGTCACTCCATGTGCTGGGACCACGGACATTCATTTCTATAGACATAGAATTTCTCTCTTTGGACTTGTGTAAACAATAGCAGTGGCATTCACCACCTTTTCTTTGACTAGACTCTATGGAGACTACCACGTTTACAAACTATTCGTCACTAGAAAATTACAATTTCCAAAACTATGGTTCATGTAACATTGAGACTGAAGGCTCCTTGATAAAATTTGGAGCCTCCCTCATCTTACCAAAACCATGGAATGGACTGAAAGCTTAGAGAATTGAACTCTGGTCCTGGTTGTCTTTAGACAACATGTGACGTTAGCAAGGTACTTCATGTCTTTTAACCTCAGTTTCTTTATCTTTAAAATAAAGAAACTAGGGGCACCTGGGTGGCTCAGTCGGTTAAGCAGCCGACTTTGGCTCAGGTCATGATCTCACAGTCCATGAGTTCGAGCCCCGCGTCGGGCTCTGTGCTGACCGCTCAGAGCCTGGAGCCTGTTTCAGATTCTGTGTCTCCCTCTCTCTCTGACCCTCCCCCGTTCATGCTCTGTCTCTCTCTGTCTCAAAAATAAATAAATGTTAAAATTTTTTTTTTTTTTAAATAAAGAAACTAGACTGGAAGGTGTCCAAAGTTCTCCCCAGAGTTGAAGTGCACCTATTAAGGTCACAGGTAGCTTAGGAGCATATGGTCAAATTTATCCATATTATGTTAATCGTTTGTACTGTCAGGTTTGATGCCTGAGGGAATTCCTCTGCTCTAATCACCTTAGTTCTCCAGAAGAGAACAAAAGTGCAGAGAAACTAAACATAGTTTCCAGGCTTACACAAAGAGGTAAAGTTGGGGTTTGCCACGTGTCCTGGATTTCCTGGATTTCATTTGTCATTAGTAGTTCATTCAGCTAACAGGAAGCACAAGGCGTGCGCTATCATTGTGCTTCCTCTCCACATTACCTTCAATTTCAAACCAGGTCTTCTTATCCCTAAAATCAAGAGTTATAAAATGCTTGGGGCTCACAATCCCGTATGTCTTGATTATAACTAAAGGGCAGTATTAGCAGAATTTGAATTGTTTTAATTTCATGCCTTAAATCTAATGATCCTGTACCAGCATGACCATCAAAATGCTGCTATAATCCAATTTACTTCACTCTACTTATTTCCAAATAGCTACTTTCTAGGTCTGAACAACCAAAGTAAACATGTCATCCGTAACAACTCTGTGTCATCCTAACCCACGGTAGCCCAGCTGACATCTACCTTGGAAGAATGGGAAGATGGAAGTTTCATAATCTCCTTTACCCTGTGGCTAAGCCACCACACTCTTGCTTTTACCCTGGGATTCCTGGGATCTTTTCCCAACGTGGTTTGATAATAACAATCATAAATACCATCATACATTTACATATCTATTTATTGGAAGAATCACTTGGGAGAAGGAAGAGCAATTAATCCTAGGAAGTTCCTAGTTAAATGAAGAACAAGCAAGAGCAGCTAGCTTTGTCTTTGGAAATACACCCTGGAGGTTCCAGAGAAACCAGATAGTTTGTAGAATGCCAATATATGCTCAGGAGCTAATTCCAAATCTATAAAAATCCCTTGGGAGAGAGAAGGATCTGTTTGGCAGACCAGACTTGGATAGTTGGGAGCCGGAAGTAGAGGATAAGATGAGGAAGAAGGTTGTAGTTGTTGTACCCCCTTCCCTCCTTATCTTCCCTGAAAAGTAGGATTAGGTGATCTTGTTTTACTGGACATGTTAAACTTGACTGGCACTTTCTGGTTGGACCTGGATTGTGGGGCACTCAGAACCTAGAAAATCGGCAACATAACTGCATGAACCCATACCCTGGATCCAAGTAATTGTTCTTCCCATCATTGCTACAAGACAGAGGGGGTACCTCAAGTAAGACACTGGGAAAGATCCTTGACAAACAAGGTACTGGAATTGGAGAGTCACGGAACTGTTAAATCCAGAGTGCAACAGTATACCCTTCAACCTGGAGAGTACCCCACACCAACGCATTTGGAGGACATAAGCTAGAGCCAAGGGTTTTGTCTCCTGGCTGACGATAATGCTAGCCATGATGATCCCAATCTAAGAAAGAGAAGTTTACAGGGAAGAATATATAGTGTGGTCTCTATAAAAGAGAGATAAAACTTAAAAAAATTTATGCCAGATGGGAAAAGCCTAATGAAACAGATAAAACAAGAATTAAAAAAAAAATGCTTTGTAGAATGTAAGAAGGATTTTGGAAATATGAATCGGGAGCAAGAAATATGAAGAAATAACTGTGTATAATAAATATAAAAAAGCCACAAGTCATAAAGTAGAGAATTAAGTAGATAGCCTGAATGTCGGAAACAATACTGTTGGAAAGTGGCAGAATGAGCTACACAGTTAGATCGGGCAATATCCTGGAAGCCATTAGTAAGTAAAAATTAGCTAGGGAAAAAAAAAAAAAAAAGGAAGAGTGAAGTGTACATGGAGGATGAAAGTAGGAAATTCAACTCTGTCTACTTGCAGTCTGAAAAATAAGACAACAAATAAAAAGATAATAATCAAGATTTTTCCAAAATTCTAAACATCAGACCTCAAAATAAAGAAGATAACAGAATAGCAAAGAAAATAACTTAAAAACACATCCCACTGATAGTTAGGGATATTTTAGTAGCATTCACAAAGATTTAAGACCTCCAAAGAAGAGACACAAATGGCCAACAGACACATTAAAAGATGCTCAACATCACCGATCATCAGGGAATGCAAATCAAAACCACAATGGGGTATCACCTCACACCTGTCAGAATGGCTAAAATAAAAAATACAAGAAACAGCAAGCGTTGGCAAGGATGTAGAGAAAAAGGAACTCCCATGTACTGTTGTGAGAATGCAAACAGGTAGAGCCACTGTGGAAAACAGTACAGAAGTTCTTTAAAAAATTAAAAATAGAATTACCATATGATGCAATAATTCTACTACTGGGTATTTACCCAAATAGCACAAAAACACTAATTTGGAAAGATATATGCACCCCTATGTTTACTGCAGCATTATTTACAATAGCCAAATTATGGAAGCAACCCAAGAGTCCATTTATATAGATGAATGGATAAAGAAGATGTGGTATATTTACAATGGAATATTACTCAGCCGTAAAAAAGAATGAAATCTTCCATTTGCAACAATATGGATGGATCTAGAGAATATAATGCTAAGTGAAATATGTCAGTCAAAGAAAGATAAATACCATTTGATTTCACTCATAGGTGGAGTTTAAGAAACAAAACAAAGAAAAAAGAGACAAACAAACAAAAAAACAGACTCTTAACTATAAAGAACAAACAGATGGCTACCAGAGGGGAGGTAGGTGGGGAGATTGGTGAAATAGGCGAAGAGGATTAAGTGTACATTTACCATGATAAGCACTGAGTCATATATAGAACTATTGAATCATTATACTGTACATTGGAAACTAATACAGCACTGCATATTAACTACACTGGAATTAAAAAAAAAAATTCACGCCAAAGAGAAACTTCAACAATATTAATTAGAGTGAAAACAGCCAAAGGTCACAGTGACATCAGGCTTCTTGAAAGAAACAACAGATACAAGAAGATAATGGAGCAGAGTCCCCACAATGCTGAAGAAAAATAGGGGTGCCCAAGTGGCTCAGTCAGTTAAGTGCCTGACTTCGGCTCATGTCATGATCCCAGGGTTTGTGAGTTCCAGCCCCGCATCAGGTTCTGTGCTGACAGCTCAGAGTCTGGAGCCTCCTTCTCATTCTGTGTCTACCCCTATTTCTGCCCCTCCCCCACTCGCGGTCTGTCTCTCTCCGTCTCTCAAAAATGAATAAGCATTAAAAAATTTTTTTTTAAATGCTGAAGAAAAATAACCTTGTACCTAGAATTAAGTATCTGGGCAAGCCATTATTTACATCTGGGAAAAATTAGTATATTCACAGGTACGTAAGACCTCAGAAAAATTCACCCTTTGCAGCCTGTTTGAAGTAATTTTCGGAGGAAGCAAAAAGATATAGGAAGTAAAGGTAAGTAAAAATTTGACATTTACTATTGTTTAAATAAAGCAAAACTTACAAAGCACTTAGAATACTGCTTACACATTAAGTACTCAGTAAAAATAAGCAGCTGTTATCTTTGTTTTTTTATTTACTTTTTTTTATTTATTCTATTTACTCTGTTAAATAATTGCACTCTTACTGACACTGTCATCATTCTCCAATACTAAAGAAAATGCTTTTTAAGCATAGTTCTGTGTTAAGTATGATGTTTACTAGAGATTATTTTGCAAATATCATTCATTCATTCATTTACCCATTTGGAAGATCCCATTTAATCTTACGAAACTCTTCTTCAAAAGTTTGATATAACTTTTTCTGCATGCAGCCATTAGGATTATATTAATAGGGTTTCTAATATTGGACCATCCATACGATCTGTAGGTAAATTCCATTTGATTAAGATAAGAGTGTCTCCTGGCAGGGGCAGTAGCACTGTGTTTTACTCTTACGTTAGCTAATATTTTATTTAATATTAAAAAATGCTGCTGAGGCTTTGTTACTCCGAGAGTCTTGATGAACTTACTTATTAGTTTTCATAGCTGGTTAATTTTCATGGCTTTCATTCATAAATAAAGATAATTTTACCCCCTCCCTTTTAATCTTCATGCCTCTTCTTAGTTCTTCCAGTGAGGTAGCAGACTAGGTGATGGGTACAGGCTCTGGAGAGAGACTTAACTGAGGACCTTGGGCACAGGGTCTTGGTGCCTCTGAGTCATCTGAAGAGTAGCTGGAAAAGCACCTCCGGGAGTTTATGAGGGTTCCACAAGTTAAAGCGCTTGGCACATGGCCAACAATAAATGTTAGCTATTGAAATATTTACTGAATAAAGTTAAGAACAAGAGATACCTAATCCAATCTTGGAAATTTAGGAAAATATCCTCAAAAAAAACAATACCAAACTGAGACCTCTGGACCAGGTGGGTAAATCAGGAGAAAGGGGAGAAGGAAAAAAATGGATGGAACAATGCACTCTGGAGGGGAGACACACACATCCACGTGCTTAGTGATGACAGAAAACATGTTTCGAGAATGGACAGCTGTTTAGTACAACCATACGTGGATGACCCAGCTATTCATATAGCAATATTCATTTCTCCAGTAGATAACAAGTTCCTGAAAGGAATCATGTTCAGTTCAGCTTTTTATCCCTCAGAGCACTTGGCATTGAGCCATGCACTGAGAAAATGTTCAATAAATATTTGTATTTTTAGGAAGGTTTATGGTCCGTTGTTCATCGGCCTGATTGACAACCATAGCATGGAAGCCAATACTTTATAAACTGCAGAGGCTGAGAGTAATGCATCTTGAATTAAGAAAGGTCAAAGTTTAGAGGAGAAATACCTCAATATCAATCTAAATGAGCCATCATAAAACTACACGTTTCAGACTACACGTCTGAAGTTTTAGACGTCCTTCACGAAATAATGAAAAGAGGATCTTGCTTCCCAGGAGTAGAGTCTAAAGGTATACGATATAGATCCTTAAAATGTTGCCATTTGGGGTTACTGCAAATTTTCAAGTGACATCAAAAGCTGTTATGACTATATATTTGTTTCCTAGGATTCTTGGGAAAAGGAGCACTAAATAAGTCAAATATTAACCATCCTAATATTTTTACAAAAATTTTCTCATCTTTTTTGTACTTGGAAATCATTTTTTTTTTCAAAATACTTGGCAAAAAAAATTAAGAAAGTTTAAAAAATTTTATTTGAAGAAATTTAGAGAATAGGGTGTATCTTGTTTCATTTCATTTGTTGAAGCATTTGCTTTGCACTTATAAAATTACTCCCTCAATAAAAACGGGCACAAAATATTAAACAGCCCCTCCCTTTCTTTGTTTTAGTTCTAAAAAGGTTCATTCTAATCTATAAAGCTCATAAGCATCATCCTAAAAATGAATGTAAGGATTTTATCAGTAGCCTGACCCAAATCAGATCCTTAGGAAATTCTATTTCCCCTCCTGACCTTGACAATAAGGAGTCTGCTGGGAGTGGTTTTCCAACAGCTCTGTGATGATCACTGGTGACGTATTTCTAGTCAAATCTGGTCAAACTGCTTTTCTCAAAAACTTACTATCACTTGACCCCTCAGCAATATGTGATAGATTATTTTTTTTAATTTTTTAATGTTTATTTTTGGGAGAGAGACAGACAGACCACAAGTGGGGGAGGGGCAGAGAGAGAGGGAGACAAAGAATCTGAAGCAGGCTCCAGGTTCTGAGCTGTCAGCACAGAGCCCGACGTGGGGCTGGAACTCACGGACCGTGAGATCATGACCTGAGCCAAAGTCGGATGCTTAACTGACTGAGCCACCCAGGCACCCCTGTGATAGATTATTGACAAGAAAAATAACATTATTAAAGGTTTACTATGTGCCCGTTTTTACTGAGGGAGTAATTTTATAAATACGGTGTTTCCCAAACTCCAGCCCTTCCAACTCCATGATCACAGTTCTTGTCATTCTTTGTCCCATCTTTATCATTTATTCAAGAGGAGAGTCAATATGAACACAAGTCAATAATGATAAAATGTCACAGATACAATTAGAGAGCTATCCATCGGGAGAGGACAGAACAAAGGAGAAAATGTAGTCAATATTTCCGGGGGGAGGAGGTGGCTAGAGGGGAAGTAATGTTGGGGTTTTGCCTGGAGAATTTCGCAGAGAAAGTGACTCTTTAAAGACTGGTATATTTACAAAATGAACTCACAGCTACAGAAAATAGATTGGTGGTTGCCAGAAGCAGGGGCTTGGTGGGTGGGTGAAATGGATACAAGGCGTCAAAAGGTACAAGCTTCCAGTTATAAAATAAACATGCCATGGGAATGCAATGTACAGCCTGGTGACTACAGTTAATGACACTATACTGCCTGTCTGAAAGTTTCTAAGAGGGTAAGCCTCTCTTGCATGGGAGTTTGGAAGTGGTGGGGGGGGGGGGAGGGAAGGGGGCGAGGACATTGAATTCAGTCCCTAACAGTTACCTTTCCAAAAACTGAAAAAAATCTGAACTCCAAACACATCTGACCCTAAGAGTTTGGGATAAAGTACTATAAACCTTAGTTTATAGTTATAGGTACATGGAAAAGAGTTTAAGCACAGTGCTGGTGGGAGTGCCACAGGAAGTACATGGGTTAGGGAAAACCTCACTGCAAATGGGATATTGAACTAAACCAGTGAAGTAAGGGAGTGGGCTATATCTGAGATAACAGCAGTCTAAGAAGGGGAACAGCAAGTTCAAAGACTCTTAGATAAGAGCAGTGCAGTATGGGTGCTGAGTAGAAAGACTGTCAGTGTGACTGAAGCAGTGAGCTAAAGGAATAATAGTAGAGGAGATAACAGATATACAAATCACTTAGGGCCTTACTGACCATTGTAACGGAATTTGGCTTTTAGAGAAGTGAGATGAGAAGGCCATAGTGGTTTTGAATAGAGTAGCATGACCTAATTAATGTTTTAACAGAATCACAACGAGGGTACCTGGGTGGCTCAGTAGGTTAAGCATCAGACTTAGGCTCCAGTCATTATCTCATAATTATTGAGTTCAGGCCCCACATCGGGCTTTCTGCTGTCAGCACGGAGCCTGTTTCAAATCTTCTGTCTCGTTCTCTCTCTGCACCTCCCCCTCTCATGCTCTCCCTCTCTCAAAAATAGACTTTAAAAATAAAATCACAATGTGCAGCTGATAATCTCCAAAGATGGATGCCATCATCACTGCCTTCCTTTCGTGAACAAGCATGACAAGTTACCCAGCAAGAGGCAGAGTCTGTGTCCTCTCCCACTGAATCTGGGATGGGCTTCTGACTGTTTCATTCTGACCAATGAAGCAAACATAAAGTCTGGGAATTCTGTTCCCAGGCCTTAAGAGGATTTGCAGCTCCCACTTCCTCTTTTATGGACCCTGGACACTATGGAAGGAGTCTGACAACCCTGAGACCATCATGCCAGAAGAAAGCCCAATCTCGCCATGTGAAAAGGCCAAGTGGAAGAGAATGAAGGAACCCAGCCAACAACCAGATTCAATGTCTTGAACCATCTCCGATAGTCCTTGGACAAATGGAGTCAAATCAACTGAGACCACAGACATTGTGGAGTAGAGACAAGTCATTGTCACTGTGTCCTGTCCAAATTTCTAACCTCAAAACCTTGAACAAATAAAATGGTTCTAAATTTTTGAGTTTATTGTATAGCAATGAAAAACTGAAAAAAAAAAAAAAAGAAAAAACTGACACTAAAATTGGGATGAGACCGGGTGATGTGTAGACACCTGAAGAGTATCAAGGACACAGTGAAGGCGTGAAAGGCATTGATGAACTTCTTCCTGGAAGCTGGACAGAGGCAACTCGTATTACGTAGTGGCAAAATGTTTGGCAACACTGCAACAATATGGAAGAATGAAAACATACCTCATGAGCTTGTGGGCCTACCTAAGGAGATTTCTGAATGTGATAACTGGCTTCATTCAGCTGCCTAGGATTAATTACAGGAAGAGAAAGATGAACCGAAGTGTTCAAGTAGAAGTTAGAGGGAATCATTCAACACAGGACTTGCTAGGTTAGAAAATAAAACTTTTTGGGGCGCCTGGGTGGCTCAGTCGGTTAAGCATCCAACTTTGGCTCAGGTCATGATCTCGCGGTCCGTGAGTTCGAGCCCTGCATCGGGCTCTGTGTTGACAGCTCAGAGCCTGGAGCCTGTTTCAGATTCTGTGTCTCCCTCTCTCTCTCTGACCCTCCCCCGTTCATGCTATCTCTCCCTGTCTCAAAAATAAATAAATATTTAAAAAAAGAAAATTAAAAAAAAAAAAAGAAAATTAAACTTTTTGTCATTCTTGCCTCTCCAGACAGCAGTAGATGCTCAAAGAAAGAAGCAGCCTTAGGACAAAGTTCAAAGCCAAGTATTAGTACAATGTACTCTCAGGTTAAAGATCAAATCAAGCATGTGGCTGGAAGATGCCTCATTAAGACCTCACATTAAGGCAGAGCCTCAGAGACTCAGTCAGCGGGACAAAGGACTTCTTTTTTTTTTTTTAACATTTATTTTTTATTTTTGTGTGGGACACAGAGACAGAGACAGAGCACAAGGTGGGGGAGGAGCAGAGAGAGATGGAGAGACACAGAATCCGAAGCAGGTTCCAGGCTCTGAGCTGTCAGCACAGAGCCTGACGTGGGGCTCAAACCCACGAACCACAAGATCATGACCTGAGCCAAAGTCTGACGTTTAACTGACTGAGACACCCAGATGCTCTCCAAAGGGTTTCTAAAACAGTAAGGGTCTCTCCTATAGCATTCGGATTTCCAGCCGAAGTAAAGAGGAGCCTGTCATAAAAGTCTTGGGTACATAAGTTTTCCATAATGGAATGAACCTCAATAAAATTTATAGGAAGGCCTCGAGGTTTATGAGAAAATTGTACTAAAATAACTCACCACCAGGTAAACGAAAAGGAGGACACAGAAGATCCCTAGATCCCGAACTCAAAGCTGGAAGCAGTCTACCCAAGTGCTGACAAGAGCTATTTCTCATGGAAAAGGAAGAATGACTCAAAGGAGGGGTCTTTAACTTTCCAGTCAGCCCAGCTGAGGTGCCAGACACAGGAATGAAGAAATCTTCTGGGATGTTTCATCTCCAACAAGCTGAATGTAGCCCAGATTGCAGAATCATGACAAATAACAAATTACTATTTGTCAAGCCAGTGGGTTCTGGGTGTTTCTGTTTATTTATTTTGTGGGTTTGTTTGTTTGTTTAATGCAGGCAGGGCAAATAACAGAAGCATTCTGACTGCTGTGTTGTGTTAAGAACAAGCTGGGGGTGGGGGGAGCAAGTACAGCATCAGGGAGACCAACTCTTGCAATAATACCATAAGGCAGGACAATAGTGGCTTGGACCTAGATGGCAGCTGCAAAGGTGACAAGAAGTCAGATGTGGGATATATTTTGAAAGGACAGTTTAAAGGACTTAGTGGCAGATTAAAATGTGGGGTATGAAAAAAAAAAAGGAGAACTCCGAGACTGACTAAGAGATTATCCATGCAACTCAAAGAATAGAACGGCCATCAAGTGAGATAAGGGAGACCATGGAAGAAGCAGTTTTGGGGGTTAAGTCAGGAATTCAACGAGTAGGATACATCTACTCAGGAATGCAGACTAGACTGTTGTCTAGATGAGTCTGGAGTTCAGAGGGAGGTCATGACTGGAGACACGAATCACCAGTCTCGGAAGGCACTAACAACCACCAGGCAGGATGCAGTCAGGGAATGAGTGTACATAGATAGAGAAAGGATCCAGTGACTGAGCAGCGGACTCCTCTGTTGAGAGGATAGGGAATAGGAACCAGCAAGCTACTGAAATGATGATGGGGAGGCAGAGGACAATGAAGAGAGGAGGACTGTCTGGAAGCAAAAATGAAGAACTCAGGTCCTGCTGAAAGGGAACCCAGCCCTAACCACGGATTTAACATGGGAGGGGGGGGTCTTGGTATCTCTGATGATACAGTTTTATGGAGCAGTAGGAATGACAGGCTGATTGGTTCAAGAAAGAATGAGAAGAGAGAAATTGGAGACAGAAAGTAGAATTGACTTTCAGAGCTTTCCTATAAAATGGAGACCTAAAAACCAGGTGGCAGCTGGAGAGAAACACGAAGCCAAAGAGAGTTGTTTGTTGTTGCTGTTTATGGGAGAAATTACAGTCATGGGAAAGACCCACTAGAGAAAGACAAAAATTGATGATAGAGAGAAGGAATGAATTGCTATAGCCATGTCCTTTAGCAGATAATAGGAATAAGACTGTACATCTGAAGGACTGCCGTGGATTTCTGGCTCATTTCCTTATCTCTAATTATTTTTTCTTCAATAAATCCTACCCCAGACTAATTTTCCCCAAATACTGTTTTTATTATAATACTCCAACATTGGTTTTTTGCTATATTTCCTACCTGTTTTACATTCCTCTGATTACTTCTTAAATTGTTGAATGATCTCTCATTGAAGTCGATACAAACCAATCATGTGACCAACCCTTGGCTGGGCTCACACTATTATGTCTTTATTCAAAATGTAACTGTAGAGACACACAACAAGATTAATTTACAGAGACAAAAGCTATTACAGCATATAAGGAGAAATAGAAGGAGAAAATAATTCTACCTGGGCAGTAGAAGGGGTTTCAGAAACTGTGGAGATTGGAGGCTTTGAGCAGAAGGCAGGAAGAATGACAAAAAAGTGAGCAGGAATAGCAAGGGTGGTCTAGAGTATAGAGAAGTGTGTCTAGAACTGCGTGGAAGAGGAGCCCAGACTGGGAAGGCTATCTAAGACCCCAAGCAGGGCTAGAACCTATTCCTGCCCCCCAACACTGCTCTCAGTGGGAAGCCTCTGCAGCTGCCAGTTCTTTACCATCCCCCCCCCACCCCACCCCTCGACAAAAACACACACTATTGCTTAAGCACAATGGGCCATGGCAATCCAGAAACCAAGCATAGGGGGCAGGGCGGGCAACAGGTTGAACCAGAGCAAACTGAGATCTTCAAAGGGAAGAACAGGCACCCCTGGGGAACCCCATAGCTGTCCAAGGTCTGTAAGGGTATAGAGAGTTCTAAAGGAACCAATTTCCAGATCCACTATTTACAAAGGGACCCCTTTTTATAAGCAATATGCCTGAAATGTGCTGACAGCAAGCATTTTCTGGCAAGTTCTCCTTTCCCACTTCCCCTTTCATAATTACCCTCCACCCATTTTACCAAAGAAAGGCACAACACTCTCCCATTCAGAATCTTACCATGTGCCTTGCCCCTCCAGGGTGCCAAATAAAGGGGCAATTTGAAAAACTGGTATTAGAGAAACCTGCCTTAATCAAAGCATTGATATCAACACCACCCAGGTCTACATTTATGATACACATCTTATGATACAATATAGTTTTATGCCTCATAATTATCAAAACTCAAATGAATTACTCTGGTTACCTGTGTACTAATAATCTTTACAATAGCATAAAGAATAATTTTAACAAAATTATTTTAAAACTTTTAAACATATACTTTTTGTTGTTGATACGTACAAAAGAAAATAAGTGGGGAAAATATACTGTAAAGTTTCTAGCTATAAAATGTTCAGTTAAAGAATAACTGGGGTCAATGCTAACAGTGCACAAGGAGTATTTCATTTCTCGAGTTTCTATTAGAAGGTACATGAACAAAATGCCCAGTGAGAGTGAAATGATACAAGGGATCATGGCATGTGCCACAGGGCTGCTTTCCTATGTCACTCTGATGAGTAGAGCCTCCCCCCACCAACCTTACAACCGATCATATTTTCTTCTTGTAGGATCATTTTCAGTTTCAATTCCTCTATTTAACAAAATACTGTTGTCACTCTCCTGACCCCCTCTGCACCCTGTTAGCACTTGGAGAAACCTTAGTATTTGGAAAACAATCAACTATGTATTCTTAGAACATGATCAGCTAACAGGCATTCAGACTTTTTTAATCCATATTTATATGGTCTATATACAAAATATGCATGGAGATAGATAGATAGATAGATAGATAGATAGATAGCAGATCTACGTATATTTTGGTCCTTCCAAAGATGACCTGCAAGACACTACTGGACTCTGGAATAAAACACTGAAAAATATATGTATACATATGCCCTGCCTCCAGACATAAAACATATATGAATAACACTGCTGAATTGAAATGAGATCAAACAGCCTCTTATTTATTTTTCATTCTAACACTGAGTGTAACCTGAAAAAAAAGTGAAGTAATAAATAGTAATTAATATAATTAATAATAGTTAATTAGTAAAACTCACCATTAAATAGCTAGTAGTAAATACATCGCAGTACTAGCTAAAACCACACATGTTCTCTCAACGCCCCTATGGAATTTTTCCATTCAATCCATTCAAATAGGAGAGCAGCAAGCACTTAAGCATTGTTCAACCTCAAAAGCCTCACGTGGAAATCTGCAATCACTGAGTAAGTAAATCTAAGAGCTAATACTGAGCTAAGGAAAGAAGCTGGCTTCTTGCCAACTCTCATACCATTGGAGCCTGTGAAAAGGCTTCTTAAATAGTTGACTACACCACCTCGGTTGTGATATAATTGGGAAAGGCTTCTGTTCTGATCTCTCCACGAATCCCACCTTTCTACTTGGATGGATGAATGAATAGTTAGATCAATAGATTCAGACATTGATCAATCCACCTGTACCTATGTCATGCTCTATCAGCAAAAACTGATGCAAATTAAACAAATGTTTTCATTCAGGAACCGTAAGAGAAATTTCTCCAAGGAACCAAACACAAATAAATACTCATGCGAATATTATTTGATCATAAAGCTAATCTTTAAATGTATAATTAATGAAGTCAATCATGCAAGTACTGTATAAGCAGTATTACTTAAAAACCAACCTTCTATCATAAAACTGCATCAAAATGAAGTAGTAGATACTTGTCACTGACAAATTGTGGGAAATACTTCTATGGAAATATCATCCTTTATAAACACCAGTGATCTGAAATTTGTCCAGGTTCAAATCCCAGCTCTACCACTTAACTAGCTCTGTGACTTTGGGAAAGTTATTTAATTACCCTATGCTTCCATTTTCTCGGCTATATAACACAGTCCGTACTACCACCTAAGTTTATCATGATGATTTTTAAAAATACATACATACTCGGAACAATGTCCGGTACATACTAAGAACTCAACAAGTATTAGCTATGATTCATATTATTTCCCATAATTCAAGTTGCTGGCCAAAAGACAGCACTCTCTGTATTATCATTAACTAACCTTCAAAAGAATAGTTATCTAATGAACAAACTTAACAGTCAACTCTAAGAGAGAAATGAAAAAAAGGACAGTTTTCTAAGTTTTAAAATGTTTTAAAAACTATTTGGGGTCCAAGAGACATTTGAAAACCTAATTAGAGTTGTGGATATTTTCTTCAGAAAAATCCACTTACATACAACATTTCAGGGCTTCATTCACATCCTTCCTGAAATCTACTCAGAGCCAGCAAACCTGAGATGGAGAACCTTCTAGGGTTTAAAATCCTTCAATTATCGAACTCTATTTCAATAAACGTTAAACCACAGATTTTCCCCATCCTCCAAAAAAGATTATAAACTTGTATTTCATTGACAAATATTGTGTCTTGCAATATAGCTGTTGACATTTATATACAAATCTCATTGATGAAAAGAAAATGATCAAATTGTTCTTCTTAAGTCCCCCAATAATCTGCAGTAAAGTTCCAAACTCCAGGACAACAGCTTCAAACCAGGTTCTAGAGTTGCCACTCCAAATCAGCAGAGAATAGTGAACCAAAGTATGGGAAGGAGCATCTGGCTGGCTCAGTCCACAGAGCATGCGACTCTTGATCTCAAGGATGTGACTGCAAGCCCCACATTGGGTGCAGAGCTTACTTAATATATATAGAGAGACAGAGGGAGAGGGAGAGAGAGAGAGAGATGATAGATAGATAGATAGATAGATAGATAGATAGACAGACAGACAGGCAGACAATTAAAAATCAAAGTATAGGAACACTGCCTACTAGAGATTCAGGACCAGTGACTAACCTAACTCCTCTGGGTCACTCTGTCACAGAGCAGATGATACTGCAGGAAAAGGCCATTCTGAGTATGACTAAAATTTTGAGAGGAGGAAACAGAGGGAGAGATGTAAGAATGTGACCTTAAAACACAATCACAACAAACCTTTAGAACTTTCTGAGATATCTTAACTTGATTATGTAAAATTTTAAATTCTTCATCGCTTTTTAAGTCTAAGAAGGCTATTGCTTTTTCTTCAGTTCCTTCTTTTATATATCTTTATATAAACAATGATATATTTATATCTTTTCTATATCTTTATGCTTTTTCCTTTGTGCCTCCTTCCTCTGTCTACCATGCCCACCACACTGCTTTTCAATAAAAGAACAGTAGTTTAAAATTTGATCCATATTGTACCTTGATGCTTTCAGTGGAATAGTCCACCACACAGCCACTGCACTGCTGAAGGCCACGATCACCCGGACCTTATCTGTCCATTCAATCAAACCTTTTTATTTTAGGCACACTGACAACAAAGGTCAATAAAACCTTTTTATTTTAGGCACACTGACAAGATGAGGAAGCCCATCAGTTACAGGTAGATGGCATGCCCCTTGCCGTAACATTAGAAAGTAGTTTTAAAAACATAATGGAAAAATAGCTAGCGAAAACCACTTTACTTCCAGTTCTGAAACTTCTGACGCATCCTGTTTAAGAATCTGTTATAAGCATCGTTTAAGAATCATCTTGCTTTATGGATACGCTGACGTTATCAAAGTCTTCAACGCACGGAATTTCATAGTTCAATTAAAATGAATTGTAAACATTCGCAAAATGCAGTCTCAGTAACACTGGAAAAAAATTAACTGGACTTTCATTTAAATCCATCTTGAATAAGGATTTTACTGCAAGCTTAAGTCTCCTGTATCTCTTCCAAGTTTCTAATACTGCTTTTCTAAGAGATGAGTGGCTTGATCAAGGCTGGAACTAATAACATAGACCCAGGCCTGAGTGCCCATCAGTAACCATTTCTGCAAGTTCCTCTCCCTAGGAGGACAAGTGTCCGTCCTCCTGATCAAAGAAGGGGAGGGTAACTTGATTTTGCAAGCAAAGGGAGAGACCAACCCGCAGGGTCCTAGACACATTTGAGCTGACCCGCAAGGAGTGTGGGAGGGGGCAGGGAAGAAGCGGGGAGCTGCGGTACCTTTCTTCGAACTCTCTGAGCTCGATTAGGTGCAGAACTCAGCGCTCAGTGCTGCCAGACCGCGTCTTCTCCGAAACGGGCAGCCTGGGGCGGGAGGCAGGCGCACGTCCCTCTCTCTCCGCGGGTCAGCTGCGGAGTTAGCGGAGAGGAGACATCGGCGCCGGGCGCTGCCTCCCGCTGATCCGCTGCCTGCAGCACCGAAAGAGCCAAGCGCACGGAGGAGCCGCGCGGGACCCTCAAGCGGACCAGCAATCTGCGTTCCTCTGGGAGCAGAGGATGGCGAGGAGAGCCCACGGGACGAATAAAGGGTCAGAAGGGGGAAAACCTCTGCACGTAGTGCAACGGAAAACTGAAGTCGCGGTTAAGTGTTCCCCGTGAGAGGGCGGGGCGGCCCGGTCCGCAGCTGGTGGGGGGAAATGGGTAGGTCCGCCCGGAGCTGGGAGAGGCCCGAGGCGTAGACTTTCGGGGAAAATTCCATCGCCCTTTCAACCACCACCACCTTCCCCCCCACAGGCGGAGAAGCAGAACTCTGTACCTCCATCGAGTCCCGGCTGTAGGGCTGGGGGGCGGCGAGCGGCGCAGCCGGACGGGATCTGCCACCCGGCTCCCTGCCTTGGCGTTGGGCTTCGACTACAAAGAGCGAGTCAGCTGGGGTTCCCCTGGGCGCCCTGAACCCAGGGAGTCCCAACCCTCACCGAAAAGAAAAGTGAAAGAGAAAAGAGCAAGGAGCAGAGGGCAAGATAAACATCTTCAGAGGAGGCTGGGGGAGGGGCGGGATGGCAGCAGCCCCTGAACGACTGCCCAGGTGTTGCAGCTCCACGCCCCCAGGGCTGGGACGCCCCGCAGGTTTCCGCCACTGCCCAGTCCTGGGGCGCAGAACCTGGAGGGAGAGCTTGGACGAAGGCAGGGAGCGCCTGCCCCCGATTTCGGCCTTTACTTTCTGGGGCACCTGCAGAGAAAGCGAGAAATCTCAGAGACCATCCGCCGCACGCACCCAGCCTAGCTTGGCGCAGGAGGCTTCCCCAGAGAAGCCTGGAGACCTGGGCGCGTGGCGTGCACCCAAGTGGCCCACAGGCGAGGGAAAAAATGTGTAGGAGCGAGTTGGGCGACTGTTCCAGACCAGCCCCTCAACCCGCGCGGCGCAGGCTGTAAGAAGGAAGCCTCTGAAGTTTTATTAGAACGGAGTAAGACACCTGGATGACTAGGGAGTTAGGGTAGACTGGAAGGAATGAGCCAGCCTGTAAATTATTTTTCCAGTCTAGTCTTACACTACACATGGTCCCATCAAATAGGACCGTGTGAAATGTTATTATAATATTTTACAGTTGAAGGAAGGGACTAGTGATCTTTATGCTACACAGAGTCATCAGAAAAGACCTCCTGCCCAGTTTTGGAAACACTTTGGAGAAAACCTTGAACACATTTGAATTACCGAAAACCCCTAATAAAAAGTGCTTCCCCAAATTTTCCAGTCATGTCACAGAAAAAAAGGATATGGCTCCTGGAGTTTAATAAACACTTAACCATCTTTCCTTTACAATTGAGTATATGTTTAAAAAAATAGAAATATATTAGAAGTGACTTAAATATTAAATGTGCATAAAATTCCACGTAAAAAAAATTTCATTTTTATGAAAAAGTTCATCTGCAGATAGTCACTATCAACAAAATAAGTGATATATAAACATGTAAAGACCATTTTAACAATTCAAAAATTTACCATAGTTGTAAATGATAGTTAAAGAAATTGAGCATTCTTTTCTGTCCGAGACAATGTAGTGTTGAATTTTCTTGTAATAATGCCAAGGATCTCAAATCTAATCAGACTTTTTCATAGCAATTGCTGAAGCTCTAATTTGCAGAATGGGCATTCATTGTGAGAGCAGGCCTGCGTGGGATTGGATTCTGTAACAAAGATGGTGGCCACAAAAGGCGGACACTGTGTATACACGAATATGCAGATTAGGAATGGAGAAGCGGATCTGTCTCCTACCGTCAACTTGGACTGAAGCAGAGCTTCTTGGGCTCCTGCGAAGTGGGCTCCTGTCATACCTCCTTCAGCACACTTACGGATGCTGTGTACTCTGCAGCTGGGAGCTGCAATAGATGTCCAGACAGGATGACATCTCATGGCCACACAGAGCCAGATATCATTGCTACCAGAGGACACCTCCCATCTCAGAACTTGCTGTGATCCAGCTGCCCGGGAGCACTGGAGAAAGCTGCTCTTAGCTAGGGCTTACTAGCCTATGGGCTCCAGCTGCCCACAGGGCTAAGGGGCATCAATGTCCAACAGCACACTTTGAACATGTGACCACCATGAGCTACTAGAGAGGTTTTCACAATGCTCTGGAAAACTGATGGGGATTTTCTTCATAAACCTGAGTTTTAAAGTATAATCTGAGTACATAAGAATAATAAAATTGGTCTACAAATACTGACCAAACTAATATATATGAGTTGTAAACCAAGATGGGCTGAATGGGATATAAAGCATTTAGTTAAGTTGGGGAGATAAAAAACATAAATAACAATAAAGTGAAATTGAAAATGATTACAGCCATAAGATAGGCTTTGCTCTACTATTTGCCTCCTAAATAGATAGGTCAAATTTGTTTTCTTAATTACAGAAAATAAAACTATTTTGAATTAGTTATAGAAGTGCCTGCAATTCAATGATGTTGGGTTTCAGCATAGTTTGTTTTTGTTGCACTGCACTCAAAGAGAAAAGTCTAATATATGCAACTTGTATTTTCAGTTGCCACAGGCTGTTTGGCAAGATATTGAAAATTCCTCACACCAATGAACAAGTAAATTCCACTGTATAAATTAAAAACAAAGACCAAGACTGATGAAATAATTTGAAACTACCATAATTCATAAAATTATAATGTAGAAAGAAGTAAAAATTAACTAAACCTCATAGAAGTGACCATAATAACCTTTCTTTGAATTTAAATAATTAACAATAAAATCATAGTTCAATACATTTTTATTATCTGATTTTTCTTTCCAAAAGGAAATGTTTGCCAATTGGGCAGTTGTCTTTTTATTTTTTAATTTATATTTAAATTTTAGTTAATATACAGTGAAAGACTGGTTTCAGGACTAGAATTCAGTGATACATGACTTACATGCAACACCCAGGGCTCCTCACAAGTGCCCTCTTTAATACCCATCACCCATCTTACCTCCCTCACCCACTTACCTCCATCAACCCTCAGTTTGTTCTTTATCCTTGTTTGTTTGTTTGTTTAATTTTTGGACTTTCTCCATAGTTTGGCTATTGTTGATAACTGCTGTAAATATTGGGGTGCACACACCCCTTTGAAACTATATATTTGTATCCTTTGGGTAAATACCAAGTCGTACAATTGCTGAATCATAGGGTAGTTCTATTTTTAATTTTTTGAGGAACCTCCATACTGTTCTCCAGAGTGGCTGCACCAGTTTGCATTCCCATCAGTGGTGCAAGAGGGTCCCCCTTTTCCTGCAACTTCACCAACACCTGTTGTTTCTTGTGTTGTTAAATTTAGCCATTCCAACAAGTGTAAAGTGGTATCTCATTGTGGTTTTGATTTGCAGTTGCCTGATAATGAGTGATACTGAGCATCTTTTCATGTGTCTGTTATATCTGGATGTCTTCTTTGGCAAAGTGTCTATTAATGTTTTCTGCCCATTAGTTAACTGGGTTATTTGTCTTTAAAATAAATTACTAAAAATATAAATAAATAAAATAAATTACTAGTAAGTGTTTCCTATAGCTTTTGAGACTACATGCCAGTAGTTACCAGTTAGCTCATCTGATTCAGAGTTCAAAGTCCATGACTGTGACCTTATTTATGATCCTAAGAATGAAACACAGGCTAAGAACTAGTTGACCTTTGGGTCTTTCTTTTTTTTTTTCAATATATGATATCTATTGTCTAATTGGTTTCCATACAACACCCAGAGCTCATCCCAAAAGGTGCCCTACTCAATACCCATCACGCACCCTCCCCTCCCTCCCACCCCCCATCAACCCTCAGTTTGTTCTCAGTTTTTAAGAGTCTCTTATGCTTTGGCTCTCTCCCACTCTAACCTCTTTTTTTTTTCCTTCCCCTCCCCCATGGGTTTCTGTTAAGTTTCTCAGGATCCACATAAGAGTGAAACCATATGGTATCTGTGTTTCTCTGTATGGCTTATTTCACTTAGCATCACACTCTCCAGTTCCATCCACCTTGCTACAAAGGGCCATATTTCATTCTTTCTCATTGCCACGTAGTACTCCATTGTGTATATAAACCACAATTTATTTGTCCATTCATCAGTTGATGGACATTTAGGCTCTTTCCACAATTTGGCTATCGTTGAGAGTGCTGCGATAAACATTGGGGTACAAGTGCCCCTATGCATCAGTACTCCTGTATCCCTTGGGTAAATTCCTAGCAGTGCTATTGCTGGGTCATAGGGTAGGTCTATTTTTAATTTTTTGAGGACCCTCCACACTGTTTTCCAGAGTGGCTGTACCAGTTTGCATTCCCACCAACAGTGCAAGAGGGTTCCCGTTTCTCCACATCCTCGCCAGCATCTATAGTCTCCTGATTTGTTCATTTTAGCCACTCTGACTGACATGAGGTGGTATCTGAGTGTGGTTTTGATTTGTAATTCCCTGATGAGGAGAAACGTTGAGCATCTTTTCATGTGCCTGTTGGCCATCTGGATGTCTTCTTTAGAGAAGTGTCTATTCATGTTTTCTGCCCATTTCTTCATTGGGTTATTTGTTTTTTGGGTGTGGAGTTTGGTGAGCTCTTTATAGATTTTGGATACTAGCCCTTTGTCCGATATGTCATTTGCAAATATCTTTTCCCATTCCGTTGGTTGCCTTCTGTTGGTTGTTTCCTTTGCTGTGCAGAAGCTTTTTATCTTCATAAGGTCCCAGTAGTTCATTTTTGCTTTTAATTCCCTTGCCTTTGGGGATGTGTCAAGTAAGAAATTGCTACAGCTGAGGTCAGAGAGGTCTTTTCCTGCTTTCTCCTCTAGGGTTTTGGTGGTTTCCTGTCTCACATTCAGGTCCTTTACCCATTTTGAGTTTATTTTTGTGAATGGTGTGAGAAAGTGGTCTAGTTTCAACCTTCTGCATGTTGCTGTCCAGTTCTCCCAGCACCATTTGTTAAAGAGACTTTTTTCCATTGGATGTTCTTTCCTGCTTTGTCAAAGATTAGTTGGCCATACGTTTGTGGGTCTAGTTCTGGGGTTTCTATTCTATTCCATTGGTCTATGTGTCTGGTTTTGTGCCAATACCATGCTGTCTTGATGATGACAGCGTTGTAGTAGAGGCTAAAGTCTGGGATTGTGATGCCTCCTGCTTTGGTCTTCTTCTTCAAAATTACTTTGGCTATTCGGGGCCTTTTGTGGTTCCATATGAATTTTAGGATTGCTTGTTCTAGTTTCGAGAAGAATGCTGGTGCAATTTTGATTGGGATTGCATTGAATGTGTAGATAGCTTTGGGTAGTATTGACATTTTGACAATATTTATTCTTCCAATCCATGAGCACAGAATGTCTTTCCATTTCTTTATATTTTCTTCAATTACCTTCATAAGCTTTCTATAGTTTTCAGCATACAGATCTTTTACATCTTTGGTTAGATTTATTCCTAGGTATTTTATGCTTCTTGGTGCAATCGTGAATGGGATCAGTTTCTTTATTCGTCTTTCTGTTGCTTCATTGTTAGTGTTTAAGAATGCAACTGATTTCTGAACATTGATTTTGTATCCTGCAACTTTGCTGAATTCATGTATCAGTTCTAGCAGACTTTTGGTGGAGGCTATCGGATTTTCCATGTATAGTATCATGTCATCTGCAAAAAGTGAAAGCTTGACTTCATCTTTGCCAATTTTGATGCCTTTGATTTCCTTTTGTTGTCTGATTGCTGATGCTAGAACTTCCAACACTATGTGAAACAACAGCGGTGAGAGTGGGCATCCCTGTCGTGTTCCTGATCTCAGGGAGAAAGCTCTGTTTTTCCCCATTGAGGATGATGTTAGCTGTGGGCTTTTCATAAATGGCTTTTATGATGTTTAAGTATGTTCCTTCTATCCCGACTTTCTCGAGGGTTTTTATTAAGAAAGGATGCTGAGTTTTGTCAAAGGCCTTTTCTGCATCGATTGACAGGATCATATGGTTCTTCCCTTTTCTTTTATTAATGTGATGTATCACGTTGATTGATTTGCGAATGTTGAACCAGCCCTGCATCCCAGGAATGAATCCCACTTGATCATGGTGAATAATTCTTTTTATATGCTGCTGAATTCGATTTGCTAGTATCTTATTGAGAATTTTTGCATCCATATTCATCAGGGATATTGGCCTGTAGTTCTCTTTTTTTGTTGGGTCTCTGTCTGGTTTAGGAATCAAAGTAATACTGGCTTCATAGAATGAGTCTGGAAGTTTTCCTTCCCTTTCTATTTCTTGGAATAGCTTGAGAAGGATAGGTATTATCTCTGCTTTAAATGTCTGGTAGAACTCCCCTGGGAAGTCATCTGGTCCTGGACTCTTATTTGTTTGGAGTTTTTTGATGACTGATTCTATTTCTTCGCTGGTTAGGGGTCTGTTCAAGCTTTCTATTTCCTCCTGATTGAGTTTTGGAAGTGTGTGGGTGTTTAGGAATTTGTCCATTTCTTCCAAGTTGTCCAGTTTGTTGGCATATAAGTTTTCATAGTATTCCCTGATAATTGCTTGTATCTCTGAGGGATTGGTTGTAATAATTCCATTTTCATTCATGATTTTATCTATTTGGGTCCTCTCCCTTTTCTTTTTGAGAAGCCTGGCTAGAGGTTTATCAATTTAGTTTATTTTTTCCAAACCAACTCTTGGTTTTGTTGATCTGCTCTACAGTTTTTTTAGATTCTATATTGTTTATTTCTGCTCTGATCTTTATTATTTCTCTTCTTCTGCTGGGTTTAGGCTGCCTTTGCTCTTCTGCTTCTATTTCCTTTAGGTGTGCTGTTAGATTTTGTATTTGGGATTTTTCTTGTTTCTTGAGATAGGCCTGGATTGCAATGTATTTTCCTCTCAGGACTGCCTTTGCTGCATCCCAAAGCATTTGGATTGTTGTATTTTCATTTTCATTTGTTTCCATATATTTTTTAATTTCTTCTCTAATTGCCTGGTTGACCCACTCATTCTTTAGTAGGGTGTTCTTTAACCTCCATGCTTTTGGAGGTTTTCCAGACTTTTTCCTGTGGTTGATTTCAAGCTTCATAGCATTGTGGTCTGAAAGTATGCATGGTATGATTTAAATTCTTGTATACTTATGAAGGGCTGTTTTGTGACCCAGTATGTGATCTATCTTGGAGAATGTTCCATATGCACTCAAGAAGAAAGTATATTCCGTTGCTTTGGGATGCAGAGTTCTAAATATATCTGTCAAGTCCATCTGATCCAATGTATCATTCAGTGCCCTTGTTTCTTTGTTGACCGTGTGTCTAGATGATCTATCCATTTCTGTAAGTGGAGTGTTAAAGTCCCCTGCAATTACCACATTCTTATCAATAAGGTTGCTTATGTTTGTGAGTAATTGTTTTATATATTTGGAGGCTCGTGTATTTGGTGCATAGACATTTATAATTGTTAGTGCTTCCTGATGGATAGACCCTGTGATTATTATATAATGCCCTTCTTCATCTCTTGTTACAGCCTTTAATTTAAAGTCTAGTTTGTCTGATATAAGTGTGGCTACTCCAGGTTTGTTTTGACTTCCAATGGCATGATAAATAGTTCTCCATCCCCTCACTCTGAATCTAAAGGTGTCCTCAGGTCTAAAATGAGTCTCTTGTGGACAGCAAATAGATGGGTCTTGTTTTTTTATCCATTCTGATACCCTATGTCTTTTGGTTGGCGCATTTAATCCATTTACATTCAGTGTTACTATAGAAAGATACGGGTTTAGAGTCATTGTGATGTCTGTATGTTTTATGCTTGTAGTGATGTCTCTGGTACTTTGTCTCACAGGATCCCCCTTAGGATCTCTTGTAGGGCTGGTTTAGTGGTGACGAATTCCCTCAGTTTTTGCTTGTTTGGGAAGACCTTTATGTCTCCTTCTATTCTAAATGACAGACTTGCTGGATAAAGGATTCTTGGCTGCATATTTTTTCTGTTCATCACATTGAAGATCTCCTGCCATTCCTTTCTGGCCTGCCAAGTTTCAGTAGAGAGATCGGTCACGAGTCTTATAGGTCTCCCTTTATATGTTAGAGCATGTTTATCCCTACCTGCTTTCAGAATTTTCTCTTTATCCTTGTATTTTGCCAGTTTCACTATGATATGTCATGCAGAAGATCGATTCAAGTTACGTCTGAAGGGAGTTCTCTGTGCCTCTTGGATTTCAATGCCTTTTTCCTTCCCTAGATCAGGGAAGTTCTCAGCTATGATTTCTTCAAGTACACCTTCAGCACCTTTCCCTCTCTCTTCCTCCTCTGGAATACCAATTATGCATAGATTATTTCTCTTCAGTGCATCACTTAGTTCTCTAATTTTCCTCTCATACTCCTGGATTTTTTTTATCTCTCTTTTTCTCAGCTTCTTCTTTTTCCATAATTTTATCTTCTAGTTCACCTATTCTCTCCTCTGCCTCTTCAATCCGAGCCGTGGTTGTCTCCATTTTATTTTGCTGATCATTAATAGCATTTTTTAGCTCCTCCTGGCTGTTCCTTAGTCCCTTGATCTCTGTAGCAAGAGATTCTCTGCTGTCCTTTATAGTGTTTTCAAGCCCAGTGATTAATTTTATGACTATTATTCTAAATTCACTTTCTGTTATATTGTTGAAATCATTTTCGATTAGTTCATTAGCTGTTGTTATTTCCTGGATGTTTTTCTGAGGGGAATTCTTCCGTTTCATCATTTTGGATAGTCCCTGGAGTGGTGCACGACTTCGGGGCACTTCCCCTGTGCTGTCTTGAATAACGTGAGTTGGTGGGTGGGGCCGCAGTCAGACCTGATGTCTGCCCCCAGCCCACCGCTGGGGCCACAGTCAGACTGGTGTGTGCCTTCTCTTCCCCTCTCCTAGGGGCAGGATTCACTGTGGGGTGGTGTGGCCGTCTGGGCTACTTGCACACTGCCAGCCTGTGGTGCTGGGGATCTGGCGTATTAGCTGTGGTGGATCGGCAAGGTGCATAAGGGCTGGAGGGGCAGACTTAGCTTGCTTTTCCTTTAGAGATCCGCTTTGGGAGGGGCCCTGTGGCACCGGGAGGGAGTCAGACCCGCCGGAGGGATGGATCCGCAGAAGCACAGCGTTGGGTGTTTGCGCGGTGCAAGCAAGTTCCCTGGCAGGAACTGGTTCCCTTTGGGATTTTGGCTGGGGAATGGGCGAGGGAGATGGCACTGGCGAGCGCCTTTGTTCCCTGCCAAGCTGCGCTCTGTCCTCCAGGGTTCAACAACTCTCCCCCCTTTGTCCTCCAGCCCTCCCGTTGTCCGAGCAGATCTGTTAACTTATAACCTTCCAGATGTTAAGTCCCACTTGCTGTCAGAACACACTCCATCCGGCCCCTCTGCTTTTGCAAGCCAGACTCGGGGCCTCTGCTTGGCCGGCGGGCCGCCCCTCCGCCCCAGCTCCCTCCCTCCAGTCCGTGTAGTGCGCACCGCCTCTCCGCCCTTCCTACCCTCTTCCGTGGGTAGACAGGCCACCGGAGAATCCGTTCTGCTAGACTTCTGGCGATTTTCTGGGTTATTTAGGCAGGTGTGTGTGGAATCTAAGTGATCCGCCGGATGCGGTGAGCTCAGCGTCCTCCTATGCCGCCATCTTCCCAGAAGCCCCCAGCCTTTGGGTCTTTAAAAACCTGGCCCAGGACCCCTCAAGTTTCCATTTTGATTAAAACATGCCTGAAATGCAGCTTTACCTCAAGGTTGCTCCCCACCTCTGTTTTGTTTTTTGGGGTTTTTTGGTGATCATGATAATAGGATAATCTTTCTCTTAAAGATTAGTTAAGTTTTCAAGAAGTTGTTATATTGCATTTTTTTCAGAGGTGTGGCAATACTAGCTAACACTTCTTGTAGTTCCTACTGTGTCGCTGAATCTCAAATATTAAATTCTCACAGCAATGCTATGAGATATGAACTATTATTATATCCATTTAACAGATGGAGAAACCAAAACCCAGAGAAATTACACAACTTGACTAAGGTCATATATAACTGACTAGCGAACAAGGATTTGAACTCAGGTGGTCTGGCTTAAGTATACATCCCTACCCTCTGCTGCCTCTAAATTGACAACTACCCTGTGAAGGGAAGGGTTCTTGAGAAAAAAAAAAAAAAAAAAAAAAAAAAAACATTGACTTCCAGTCAGTGTCTTTCAGTCTCATCTTGTTTGTTCTGGAGTAATTGTCGCTACCACTAAGAAGGAAACTCACCAGTTCCATGAATGTGTGCTTCCTGATCTCCTTGTATTTCTGTAATGAAACTACTATGGATGTGGAAGCCCCACTAAAAACAGATATCTGAATAAAGTGGCAAAAGGCTAGCAGAGCAGATTAGACACTGCAGAACTGGTTCCTGCTAGAAACAGGTGATTTTGTTTGAATTGAAAGGTCAGATGTACCCATGGTAAAGGAGAAGGGACACCGACTTTCAAGCTACAGGTGAATTATAAGCAATTAAATAATAACATCCTTAATTCTTCATATATGTAAATGTATATGGAATCTTAAATGTTTGGGTACTTATTAAGTGGGAGAGAAGGGGTTTAAGTAGAACTGAGAGATAATTTAATGAACTGATAATACTGTGCTCAGTGGTCTTTTAAGGCTGAACTCACTAATCAAAATTTAGTTCAAAAAACGTTACTTTACTTAGATTTATAGTGAAAGCATATCATAAATGTACACAATATGAATTGTGATGGCATTTATTTCAATGATTAACTGTAAAAGGGATTTTACTTTTCATCACAGGTACTTGGAAAATGCAAATGGAAAATGCAAATGGAAAATACACATCTTCTTGAATTAACTCTATAATTTAATTTTATGCACATTTTACAACATGTAAAAGATGTGATCCAAAGTCAATAGCAATGATATGTGCTGACAAAAAAAAAAAAATGTCAAACTGACATTGATATTGATATTGATTCTGTGGCTGGCAAATAGACCCTGAGTAAATGTTTGTTGAATTTACTTTGGTGAGAAATAATTTCTTTCTAGAATCAGGGAGGCTGGGTGGCTCAGTCAGTTAAGCGTCTGACTTCAGCTCAAGTCATGATCTGCGCTTCATGGATATGAGCCCCGCATCAGGCTCTGTGATGATGGCTCAGACCCTGGAGCTTGCTTCAGATTCTCTGTCTCCTTCTCTGCCCCTCCCCAACTCGTGCTCTGTCTCTGTGTCTCAAAAATTAACAAACGTTAATTTTTTTTAATAAATAAAATTAATTCTGGCTAGAATCAAAATCTGAGAACTTATAGATCTACATGTAGATATGTGTATCTGTATGTACATATATACATATACATACAAATCCATATATCAACACACGTTATATATGTATATGTGTATAAACGTACATAATACTTCTTTGCAAGTGTGAAATAATTTGATAATTTAATTCTGTGATCTACATATATATTTTACACTATAATCACTTTTTATTGAGTTTTTCACTAAAATTTATTCAAAACATTTATCAAAATCAATTTTCAGAAGCACTCTTGACAAATATCAAATATGCCAATAAAAGGCTTATAATCACCCTCTAAAATACCATTAGTTTTATTATAGTTATTGTTGTATGGGCAATTACCTTGATGAAGCGGTAGCCTCCAGTTACCATCCTGGAAGAATCAGAATGAAAAGCCTTTCTGGCCAAATGAAGATAAACAACATGATTTATTAAATCAATCTAAAATTCACAATGAGAAGCAAAAGAAGAGACCCCAGGCACCAGGTTAAACATACTTAACGATAGAGTACATGGGTGAAAGACCTCACTAACCCAAATCCTGGATAATACAGTGTTCATATAACCTCTTCCTCTGTCTCTTTTTCTCTCTCTCTGCCACATCTTCCTTCTCTGATGATGGTGTAGTGGTGAAGACCGAAATTGAGGTTTGAATAAGGATGGGGTACACCGATGAAAGTTATCTAGGACCAAAACACACACTTGCTCTATTAGAGACATTGGAGTGAAGATGTGTATTTCCAATTAGCCTCCTAAACAGCTATGGATTTTAACTACGTTTTATGGACACAGAACATGTAACGCTAGAACAGGACTATACTGGATATCACCAATGAATGGCCAATTTAAAGATGATCTATAAAAATGTCTGCTGAGAAAGTCATGATCATAACTATGACTTTCTATGCCTTCTATCTATAAGTAGTATCTTTGTTCTTGTTTATATTTCATTATACTACCCATTTTTAACATTTTTTCAGGTTACTTACTATTTTTAACACATATTACAAATTTGCCTATGCCTCATAAGCTACTCACTTACGTATTATTTGTATTTAATACACACCCTATGATTTTTCCCATATCTCAAAAGCTGCTAGACCACTTACTATCTATGATTAACACTTCTTAGTAGCTTTATCCATCTCATTGTTTTCTTGTCCTGTATAGAAGAATCGAGTTTTCTTTAATAATATATATTATAGTAACTCTTTCTGCTAATGTGTTTTATTTATTTGAGACTGGTATGCTTGGAAACTTTTATCACATTTATAAGTATTTATCCTGCATCAGGAATGATGTCCTTAACCAAAGGCCCTCTTGACTTGTAGGATCATGGCTGCTCTGATTCTGAAGTTATATCCTGCACACTTACACCATTCTATCTTGGGTCTCAGTGACTCCATGGAATGAATCCAAACCTACTATATTCCTTTGGGATATATATAGATTATATAGATATATATAGATATATAGATATAGATATACATAGATGTATATAATATATATAGATATAGATAGATATCTATAGATAGATAGATATGTCTATATCTATATATATATATATATGTATATATAGAAGAAGAACAGACATATTCTTAAATGTTTTGGTGCTTAGTAGAGGGGAGAAAGAGTTTAAATAGAACCAAGAGATGATTTCATGTACTAACAATATTATTCTGAACAGTCTTTAAAGGTTGATCTTATCAAAATCTAGCACATTAATTACCTTACTTAGATTTATAAGTATATTTTATATATCTACTGTAAATATATATATATATATATATATATATATATATATATATGAGTGTATATGTATATATGACCTCTGGATTTTCCACCTTGGAAAATATATATACATTCCAAGTATATACATTTTAGATGTAAAAAGTAGTGTTTACCAGTTTCCCAGAGTGTGTTTTGACAATTTACTAAATTAAACAATAAGGTTCTAATTACACCATGGATTAAAGAATAAATCACAGAGGAAATTGTAAGATTCCTTGAACTGAATGATAATGAATACAAAATATACCAAAAATTGAGGAATGCAGCTAATATAGTTCTTAGATAAAAATTTATAATTATCAATACTTATATTGCAAGTAAAAAAGGTAAAATCAATAGAATAAGCTTCTACCTTAAGAATCTAGAAAAAAAAGACAAAACAAAGTTAAGAGAAGGAAGCAAATAATAAAGACAAGAGATGCAATGGAAAACAATATCAATGAGAAAAGTTACAATGAAAAGATCAATAAAATTGTAACTCTCAACCTAAATTGGTCAAGAAAAAAGGAAGAAAACAAAAAATTACCAATATCAATATTAAAGGAGGAGCCATCACAATGAATACTGCAGACATAAATGAAAAATAAAGAATATTAAAACAATTTGATGAGGTTTTGGGGTGATGGTGGGAATTCAGATTCGATGGCCAAGAAAGAATTCTTGAAGACGTCTTTGGTGCAAAAAAAGGTGATTTTATTAAAGCACAGGGACAGGACCCGTAGGCAGAAAGAGCTGCACTGGAGTTGGGAAGAGAGATTGATTATACACCTTCAGGTTGGGAGGGGTTTGGTAATAGCACAAGTCTCTAAGGAATTTTGGAAGCAAGGTTTCCAGGATCTTGAGGGGCTAGCTGTTGTTAGGAAAACACCATTTATTACTGTTTAGTAAAGCCTCAGTCATGAGACCTTCAGATGTTTAGCAGGGGCATATGGTTGGAGTATAATTGCCAACATATACTTGGGGGTTAAAGATAAAGGAAGTTTGCAAAATAATTGTTATGTGTTTAAGGAAACTCATAGGATCCTGGGGGGGGGGTGGGATGCGGGGCGCGGGGAGGAGTCAGGATAACATTAAGCCAAGACTCCCTTTTGCCCGCAGCAAGTCGTCAAGACAGCTGAGCTCCTAGAGGAGGGTCACTATGCCTGTTTCAAGGAATTGTCAATGGGCTAATAGGCAGAAAGGGAATTTAATTTTTCATTTGGCTTTATTTCCCACATCACCTTGTCAAGCACTTAAACCCCCTTACATCCTGATAAGGGTGATATTGGGGCTCCAGGAAATGGAGTCTACAGGTTTCTGAAGATTAGGCTATAGATAAGATTGCTTTTTTCTTGCAGTTTACTAAGTTATCTGTAAACTGAAGGAGACTCCTGTCCTGCATGACTGTGATCTCTGTCAGTCAACCATTTGCTTTCTTTCCTTTCCTTTGTTCTTGGGCAGCCAGGAGTCTCCAAGGAATATCACACATATCCCACCTGGGCACAAAGGGGTGCTGTTAGCCTGTACTTTGCCCTCAGCTTACTTTATGCTCCCTCATCAAACTTATGGCAATAAATTTAGCAATTTAAAAGAAAGAGACAAATTCCTTAAAAGCTGTAAGTTAAAAAGGCTGACATACAAAAAAATAATAATAATAATAAAATGTTTTAATTATATCTATTATAGAAATTTAATTCATAATAAAAATTTTTCCCACAAAGAAAATTCTAGGTCCAAATGGCTTCACTGGAAAATTCTAATAAAAAATTAAGAAAAAATATTGCCAACTTTATACAAGGTTATAAGCAAACCTTTAAGAAAATATAAAAGAAAGAAACACCTCTCAACTTATCTTGTGAAGGCAGAAATATCCTGTCAAAAACAAAGATATTACATGAAGAGAAATCTACACAGAAATATCTTTGAAAGCCAATCAATATAATTCTCCACATTAATTGAATAAAGGGGAAAAAAAGGCATTTATCAAAATTCACCATTTAGCTATAAGAAAACCTCCCAGCAAACCAGAAATAGCAAGAACCCTAAAAAAGGCTACAGCTAATATCTTTATAATGAAAAATGAATGCTTTACTCCTAAAATCAACAAATACGCCTGCTCTATTCAATTGGTACTGGAGATCCTAAGCAGGGCTATCAAATAAGAAAAAAAAAAAAAAAAAAAGAAAAAGAAAAAAAAAGAAAGTCACAAATATCAGAAAAAAATAGATAAACTGCAGACAATAGATTCCTGAGGAACCCATAAAAAATATTTGTAGAACTATAATTGAATTTAGCAGGTCACAGGATACAAGATAAATATAAAAACAAAAAGTATATTTTTGTATACAGCAATGAATAATTGGAAATCTAAAGTTTTTAAATGTAATTTGCAAAAGCATCCAACATAAAATACTTATGCATAATTTTACTGACATGTATGCTGAAAACTACAAAATATTGTTGGGAGAAACTGAAGATGATCTAAATCTGGGGTTGGCAAACTGTGGCTTACAGTGGTGGCCTGTTTTTGTTTTTAGAATATAGTCACACCTGTTTGTTTACATGTGGCTAAGACTGCTTTTACAGTTGAGAGATTGCAGCAGAGATCATAAAATTTAGCAAAACTTAAAAGATTTACGACTTTGCCCTTTACAGAAAAGTTTATCAACACTTCATCTAAATATCTGGAGAGATACCATGCTCATGACTTGGATGATTTGTTGTTAACATTACAATTTTCCCCAAATGTTTTCTACAGATTCAATGCAGTTTCAGCAGACTTTCTTTTACAACTTGGTGAGCTGATTCTAAGATTGATATGCAAATATAGAGGAGCTAGAAGAGGCAAACTCCTCTTGTAAAAATAACAATGTTGGAGGATTTATACTCCCAGATATCAAGATTTACCATGAGGCCATAAAAGCCAAAGCAATGTGGTAATGGCATAACGATTGACAGACAAATCAATGGAACAGAATGAAGAGGTGAGAAGAAAGTCCATATATATGGTCAATTGGACTAGACAGCTGTGCCAAAGTGAAAAAAAATGAAAGGATAACAAATGAAATAGGACCAACTGGGTTTTTTAGGGTTTCAACTGGGTTGAAAAAAAATTATTTACATACATCATTCTTAAAAACCAACATAAAAATGTGCAGAGACCTAAATATAAAAACTAAAACTATAAGCCTTTAAAAGAAAAAAAAATAGAATAAAATCTTTGCAATCTTGAGATAAGTTAAGATTTCCTGGACAGAACACAAAAGGTACTAACTCTGAAGGAAAAAAAAAAAAGGTGATATAATTAGATCTCATTAAAATGTAAAATTTTTCTCTCTTTAAGGTCCAAAATGACTACTAATATACTAAAATTTCTGGAAAACCCTGCATTGTTTGACTTCTTTCACAAATTTGTTGGTTTAAGAACCATTTTAAAGTAGAATACCAAGTAATCTTTTACAGAATTTGGTGTGTTTTTTTTTTTTTTATCTTTTACAGAATTTATATTCCAAAAAACACACCAGCAAAGTACTATTGAAGACACATTACTTTCTTCTGTAATAAACTTTACTTACAACTTGATTTATTTTTTATTAAAATTAAGAAGTCCTCATATAAAATTTGGCTGGAGAATTTCAAATTTAAACCTAAGTCACACTTGCTCTGGTTAAAGGAGTCTAAAAAACATCGCCAAGAAGAGGTGTTAATCCTACAAAATTCTAAAAGGAAATTCACTATATTTCTACTTTACTTTGAGAGAAACTGGGGCATAGAGAAACTAGGTGATTCACATCTAATGATATATCCAAGTAATGGCAGGCCTCAGAACAAATGCCTTGAGAAGTGCTAAGAATATTACTAAAATTCCTCAGCCGTAAGTCTTAAAAGAGACAATAATGATTATATTCCAAAATATTCCGAATAAGGACCCATCAAACACCAGCATTTGTCCAATGTAAGATAGTATTGTCACAAACACTGCATTAATTACATAAACCACAAAAGCAACCACTCTCATATATATAGCTAAAACAGCATAGCAAATTTTAGATAGGAGTAATATGGTACCTATTTGGATTCCTATCCAATATAGCACACAGAAAATGTGCTATATTCCAAGAAAACATTTCAAAATTTACTATAGATTACATAAAGTCAGAAATTCATGCAAACATTGAATGCCCATTTTCCTGAAAAATGGCTTTCAAAAGGAAGAGTTGGCTTATTCTGTGTAAAACATGAATAAGAAATGAAGTTATAGATCAGGCAAAGGAAAATTTTACGTTCACAAAGTTAACTTTTATGTTCAAAGTGGTGAAAACAGAAGAAGTGCTGGAAATACTTACACGTGATGTCTGCAGGTACTTTCAAGAATAAGTAATTCTGGGTATGTAAATTGTGTTGGGAGCCTTGCCGCCATGTTTGCTTATGTCACCCCAAAAATACACATCCTCTCTTTCAAATTTACACTTGTTTGCATTTATACCTAAGTTTAGTTTGTGAAATCTAAGACTTGTGGATTTGAAATAGACTTTAACGGATCTAAAACTAATGTTACCAAATTATCCCTTCACGAGCATGTGTGGATTAACTGCACTCTGAACCTCCCACACCCCACAGATTATACAGACAGCATGGTATAGCCCCTCCTTTCCAAAGGGAAAATATAAGACATAATGGCTACCATTGAGAAGTTTGCAATGTTTTGTGGTTGATCTTGTAGATTAATATAACTGCAAATAGTGGTTTACAGAAAACCCTACATGAAAAACTTTGCTAGAATTTTCTATTACACTTACTTTGAGATAATATTACAGTAGCATTTTTGATTGGCTAGCTTTTTTTTCTGTGATTTCTTAGTGGGAATTTTCATGCTAGATGTGTGCTAATTCTTATGCACTCAAAAATGGAGAGAAAAGGAATTCTGGGATTAAAGTCTCAAACAGATTTAAGCGAGTACCATTAGTCATGCAAACGTATCTCACAGATGTGGACTCACTGAGATAAGATATTGTTTTGTGCTATCAGCTTGATGAAACATGGAAAATATAAAATTGTGAAACAATCTAATGTGGTCGTAGGTGGGTGCTTTATTCGTTTGGAAACTGAAAATCAGAGATAAACTTGTTCAGGGTCACATAGAAATTAAATGGTGAATCCAATGTTTGAATCCATCACTATTAGAAAAGCCTCGTCTTCCCTTATGTATTGCAAGCTCATTGAGGATTGGCCATATAATTAACAATTACTCTATTGTTCACTGTCCACCCTATATGGCTTGCATACTCTTGTGGTTTAATAGTCAACTAAAATCAACATGGTAGGAATTATTATCTCCAGTTTATGCATGGCAAAACTTGGGTTCAAAGAGATTCAGTTGTTGCTATAGAAAATATAGCTAGAGAAATAGCATAAAGTGCTATTTCCTTAATTCTACTTGTGTTTCAATAAAACACACACAGACTTACATATACTTTCTTGGAGACTGAATCAATAAACAACCATGGTTGTGAGGAGACCCGGTCAATTAAAATAGTCTTATGATATTACTTTAAGTATGAAATGAATTTTTTTCTGTCAACCTGTGAGTATTTAGCTTTATAACTGAGACATCTGATTTTTTTGTGTAGCCTGAATTCAATATTCTTTAATATATGGAGAAAAAAATCATGTCTGCACCTACAGTTTCAACAAAAAAGTTTCAAAATAAACGGTAAAACACAGACTTTATTGGGTAGCTTTTTGAATTAACACGGAGAGAAATGGATGATAAAGTGTTCTTTGACTTGCAAAGGAAAAGATCAGACACCAACTTTACATACTGATGTCAACCACAGCTGAACCTTAAGGTAATTGCCTATAAAATCAGATACTAACTCCTTAGGCCGTTATTTAAAAAGTCTCTCATTAGCTGTTCTACTGAGTTTCATTTCTCTTTTTAATCTTGTGTAATTATATTGGCCCTAAAAAAAAAAAGCATCACTTTGCTGCCGCCTCCTCCTGTCACTTCAAATATATCTCACTAGCTCCTTTTCTGGTGACTTTAAGCCAAATCCTCTTTCAAAGACCATCTCAAGAGGTTTCTCCTTCAAGGAGACTTTCCATGTTCAATTCATGTTCCAGTTCCTTTAGAATAATTCCTTTGTACTTGAGCACACTTATTTGTGCATCAGTGAGTGTTTGTTCTCAAGCTGTGTCAGGTGTGGTTCTATGTCCTCACAAGATGGTGGTACTTCCAGATGGTTGGCCTTCCAGAAATCAGATAAATAAATGTCTCAGAGCTGGGACTGAAGAGAACACAGAGTTTTTGTTTGTTTAACAATCCCTATTTCGTGGTGCTAGTTTTAGGATTAGAGATGAGGGCCTGGCATATGGGAGGCAGTAAGCTTACTCTGGAAACATGGGGCTTTGGAGAGAGATGGGGGTGCTGTGGGAGGTGGAAGGGAGGGAGATAGATCTGGGTTCAAATACTGGATTCACTGTTCATTTCTGTGTTATCTTGGACAGGTCCATTTTTACCTGCAGTTTCCACATTTATAAAATGATGACAAGCATACCCCAGTTTTTAAGTGTTGTAAGAATTAATTTAAGATAATTTACACGATAAAGTTTTCATTAGCATGAACAAGCTGAGATTGGGCTGTCCTGAACAGAGGCCAGCTGTTCGGTTGTCAGGAGGCCTCACCGTATTAAATTCAACAAATTTAATATGGTCCAGCCGTGTGTTATATGATTTGAATGTTTAATAATATTAGGGTTATATAATATCATGTGTCAAGATTCTCAATAGCCCCATCAAATAACTACTATTTTTATCAAAACACTCTTTGTCCTGGAAGGTATATAAATGGGCACCACCACCAAGTCCCTTCCTGTCTGCTCCCATCACCCAGCAACCTTCCCTGTGTTTCTTTCTGAAGGTGTAATTGTGATCAAATGTAGCTCTGGCCTGGGAAACCCCTTTCTCCTTTCTCTCTCTCCCTCTCTCTCGCTCCCTCCCTCCCTCCTACTTTCTCCCTCTCACATGCATCCTTTCTCCTACTTGAATTGAATATAGAAATACACAGAGACATGAAGATCACTTGTAATCTTCGCACTAAAAGATAATAAATGTTAAGTGTAGCACCAGTCTTTTCCTTGTAGTGAGTATACCGTACATAGAAAATCTTTTTGAAATGTATTTTTAAATTATATTTTTAAGAGTATAAAAATAATATACACCCTTTGCACTTATATTGACATCCCAGGTCATTTGACATCTTTCAAAATCCAAATTTAATGAATGTGTAGAATAATACTTCAATTAAACTTTCTTTAGTTGGACATTTAGAAATATTAAAATTTTTCAATATTACACAATCAGCATCAGGGTAATCATCTTTAAACATATACAATTTTGTACGTGTTTTGGTATTTTTAGTATAGAGTCTTAGCAGTCACCAATCACAAGGCTCTTAATTAAACTGCTAAGTTTCTTTTGAGAACTTACCACCCACGAGCATTCATGGTATATGACAGCCCCATTTCCCTGTGCCATGCCAACAGCATTCCAATTAGTTGAATTAGAAGTTGTTGTTTTTATAATTGGTAATCATACCAATTATCTGCATGTAATCATAACTCTGTACACTTTCCAAAACTACATTTCTTTTTTTTAAACATTTAAAAAAAATTTTTTTTTTAACGTTTTATTTATTTTCAAGACAGTGAGAGACAGAGCATGAACAGGGGAGGGTCAGAGAGAGGGAGACACAGAATCTGAAACAGGCTCCAGGCTCTGAGCAGTCAGCACAGAGCCCGATGCGGGGCTCAAAGAGATCATGACCTGAGCCGAAGTCGGCCACTTAACTGACTGAGCCACCCAGGCGCCCCAAAACTATATTTCTTAATGTTTTTCAATACTTAATGAGTTGGAGTACAATTCCAGAAAAATTTTAAGTAGATATTGGTGCCTTGCTTCTTGACTTTATTGTGAAGGTATTTTAACCTTCCATATAATTTTGGTTGTTGGCTAGGAAAACACTCTTTATCATATGAAACAAGTAAGTATATTCTCATTTAATACGTTATTTTATTATAGAAGTGTTTTAAGGTTATTAAATGCCTTTATGATTCAACTGAGATTGCCTTGTAATTGAATTTCTTTGTTTCATTTAAATGATAAATTACAATACATTTTCTCCTTTGGCATACTTCAGTCATATGTTATATATGCTAAACTATCACGTGGTGTTTATTCTTTTGCACATCTGATGAATTCAATAGTTGTTGATTGGATTTCAGAGATCCACATATGCACTCCTCAAGTATGTTGGTGTCTTTATTCATTCCCTTCTTTGATTTATGTGATACACATGCATATATATAATATTTCTATGGTAGTATAAAGTTTTAATATTGTTAATATTATGTTTAACATTGTTTTATCTCCACCGATGCTTGGTCTATTATGAATACAACAATGACTTTTATCCAAAGGACATTAACTTGAATTCTTTCTTGATATTATTGGAAAAGGTAAACAGTTCAAACAGTGAGTAAGAAAAATCGGGGCTCAAATTTCAGCAAGCAACTTCTTTTTGTTGTTGTTTTCTTGTTCATTTATTTTTGAGAGAGAGAGAGGCAGAGACAGAGGGAGAGAGAGAATCCCAAGCACATTCCATGCTATCAGTACAGAACCCCACATGGGGCTCGAACCCATTAACTGTGAAATCATGATCTGAGCTGAAATCAAGAGTTGGGCACTTAACCAACTGAGCTACCCAGGTGCCCCAAGCAACTTCTTTCAGGCTTAATCTCTTCTCCCTGTAATTGGGGGGTAGAAAGCTAACCTCACATGTCAGTAGACTAGTAAGTGACATGACGTGTGCTCAGTATGTATGCTGTGAATTGTCCCTACTGTCCACCTTCCTCCTCAGCACTATCCTTACTTTATAAATTGTATTTCTGGCCTGTGTTTTTCATGTTTATTGTTCTTTCATCAAGCCCTTCACCTTATTATTTTATTTCTTATGTAAGAGAACCTGAAATTTTTCTTCAACACAGAGAGGCAATTTTTTTGCATCAGGTTTTTCAGCAGGGCCCATTCCGCTATTGCTATTTTACTGGTCAGTTGCCCTTCTAACCACCTCCCTTTCCTTCTGAAATTCTTCTTTTTCCATAGCAGCTAGTTGTCTCTTTCTCAGCCTGTACTCTACATTTGACCGATTTCGTATTTCTTAAGAATGACGAGTTGAATCTTTTTGGATAAGCCGTGCAGTTGTCTAAAAGTTTCTTTTGCTTTCTCTTATAAATACTTTTTCCAGAGATTGGATTTTCAGAATAATATGCTCTGCTTTCTTTTATACTATAGTCTTTTCTTTTCTAGAGGGACCATATGATGATGATTTTCATCTACTTTTAAAATTATATACTACTTGGTACATAAAAGAACATATGTAACATATATAATAAATAATATGCAAGGAAACAGCACATTTCCCACACTGTTGAAGTTTCCTGTAAACCCTCTCCCATTACCTGTCTTTGTGCCCTCCCCTTTTGTTAATACATCTCAGACCCTCCTTCTAGCATCTTTCTCCTTCTTGTGAAAGCATATCCTTCAGATATTCCTTCAGGAGGAATCTGTTGTGGTAGATCACTTTTTACATGAAAACATTTTTAATTTGGCTTTCTTCGAAAGATACTTTGCTGGGCATGATTCTAGGTTTAAATAAACTTTCAGCATGGCGGGGCGCCTGGGTGGCGCAGTCGGTTAAGCGTCCGACTTCAGCCAGGTCACGATCTCGCGGTCCGTGGGTTCGAGCCCCGCGTCAGGCTCTGGGCTGATGGCTCAGAGCCTGGAGCCTGTTTCCGATTCTGTGTCTCCCTCTCTCTCTGCCCCTTCCCCGTTCATGCTCTGTCTCTCTCTGTCCCAAAAATAAATAAACGTTGAAAAAAAAAAATTTTAAACTTTCAGCATGTTGAGGATGTTGTTCTAGTGCCTTCTGGCGTCTGTGAAGAGGTTGTTGAGAAGTGAAATATTAGTCCAGTTTTTTTTTACCATTCCTTTGTTCATAACCCATCTTTTTTCTCTGTTTTTTTTTTTTCCCTAACACTTGCTATTTTATTTGGTTCTCTGCACCCTTTCTAATTTTATACCTATATATGATCATTTACCTTATTTGGGATTTGTTGGTATTCCTCAGAATGCGTTCACTAGGTCTCGTGAAATTCTCAGCTATCCTCTATTTAAATGTTGCCTCTTTAGGGCACCTAGGTGGTCAGTCAGTTAAGCATCTCACTTACTTCACCTCAGGTCATGATTTCGTGGTTCACCAGCCTGAGTCCCATGTCGGGCTCTGTGCTGACAGCTCAGAACCTGGAGCCTGCTTTGGATTCTGTCTCCCTCGCTCTCTCTCTGCCCCTCCCCTGCTCATTCCTTCTCTTTCTCTCTCAAAAATAAACATTTAAAAAATTTAAATGATGCCTCTTCAGTCTATTTTTTTCCTCAGAACTTTGATTAGCTATGTGTTGGACTAGCTTGTACTATCTTCTGTGTCCCTCAAGCTCTCTTTTATGCTTTTTCATCTGTTTCTCTCTGTGAGCACCAATTATATGATTTCTTAATTTATATCTTCTGGTTTGTTAATTCTCTTTTAAACAGTTATTTTGCAAATATGGCTTTAATTTCACTGACTACATTGTTCATTTCTAAAAACTTAATTTCGCTTTTTGTCAACTATGCCTGCTCATCTTTGATAGATGTTTGATCCTTACTCATGTTTTTAGTCTAGATTTTGTTTACATACATTTATTAGTCGTGCTTACATATTTATATCCCTAATAATTCCAATATCTGTTCTGTTAATCCTGTTATCTCTCACTCACAATTCCTTGTTTTATTTATGGGTTCTGTGAGCTCTGATTCTGAGCATGTGTTTGCTAAAATTCTGTGGGGCTTTGTTGAGGCTTGATGTGAGGATGTGTTCAGCAAGAAAGAGTTTGCCCACTTTCTCTATGTCCCAGAAAGCTACAAACCCAGATCTTCTTTAAGCCAAATTTCTTTAATTGAAAATAACGTGAATTCAAGCTCAAAGCCCATTAAGGAGCAGCCCTACGGACAAAAAATATTTGGGAAAACTATTGCTTCTTATCCCTTTACCCAAAACCAGTCCTAGTCAGAGAAGTCTCCCATTTCATGGCTTCCCTGATTTGGGTCATTACGACGAGTCTGGGCTTTCCATAGGACTCTCCAATCTAATTCCTCACAGCACACTGGCCCTAATCTTTGCCTTGCCCTCTTTTAAGCACAATCATTAAAACCAAAGCTCTAAACTACTAGAGATCATCTCCCCTGGGCCAGTAGCTCCAACTTTCAGTTACTCTTGGACTTGTGCTCTTGCCTCATTCCTGACTTCAGAGAATTTCCATAAATTTCTTTATACACACACACACACACACACACACACACACACACACACATATATATATATTTCCCATTTATATATGTGATTGCTATTTTCTAAACTTTTACTCAGCATTTTAAGAGTTTTTTTTTTTTTTTTTGACATAACTTACAGAGTATTTCAGAATTTCTGGGAACTTGTAATGTTGCTTGAAACCAATGACCTCAAGTGAATATTTTACCATTGGCAGTGTGTTTACCTTGGTCAAGCTACAAGAGAAATGTCCAGCTCGTTCTGTTCAGTTCTGCCTCGGTCAGGAGTAGAGTTTTCCTTTCGTGGCTTCGTCCCCATCTAAGATACTTCAACGTCAGAGGCCAGTACAAAAGTCTAGGATTGTTGCAAAGGAAGCTGGACACAGACAGTGGATTACAAGGAACGTCTACACAGATAGACTGCTCAATGCTAAGTCTCTAGCTGATGACACCGTCTCATTTACCCCTTACCTCTTGACTGGGTCCTTCCTTTCAGTTCTCTCTGCCTTCTGTCTCCCTAGCCCCAATCACATTTGGTTTCTATAAGCAAGAAGAAAAATATTCTGCAAGGGTACACAGTAATCTTTCTGTGCTAATGGCTCCTCTGAGTCGTTATTTTTGTTTCTGTATTATCCATCGTAGAGGTGGGGAAATAGGGAGGGCAAATCTCCCTTAAAGTATCATTGAGAGATCAGAGATCTCAGAGAAAAATGCACAAAAACATGTAGATAAATTCTTCAAGATTTTAGACAGGTTCTTAGTAGGTAGTTTTCTTTTTCTTGGGTCTCATACCAATGATTTCATGCCAATAATGTTATTTTATTCTGGTCCATAACTATTGTTTTCCAATTTCCTGTGCTCAAGTGTGCAGATTCAGTTCACTCAACCCTACAGCTTATCTTTTGCCTACTGTATTTGAGGTGATCACTTCACTGCAATTGTATAGTCTCTGCCCCACCAGATCAACAGGAATGTTATTACTCAGCACTGCGACTGCTTTAGTGACTGGATCTGTTCCAGGACATTGATGTTACCTTTATTATGCCATGAAGTCAGAGTTTATAGGAACAATACTGCTCAATAAATGTATGCTTGAAGCTTCTGGTAAATTCATGTGTTGGCCGCAAAAGTACTCAAATGTGATATGAACTCTCCTCCTTCAGGCAGATCTGAAGCTTATCTAGTAATTGTGATTTGAGGATTATTTTTAAGTTACTAATTAAATCAAATCTTCAACCAGAGCACAGCTATCACAAATGATTTGCAAACTGATAAGAATGAGAAAAACCAGTATAACAAGTTTTCTCTTTTACTCTTGACTATGTATCTGTCATATTGGCATTTGCTGATTCCTTCTCTCTCTCTGCCTCTATTCCTCCCTCTCTCTCCAAGTTGAGCTCTGCTTTCAGAAGGGAAATGAAAAATGCCACAGTTTTCAAGATCTATTTTGCTCATATTGGAAAACATTTGTTTGACAGGCACAGAGTGAAAAGCTTCAGAAACTTGCAATAAGCTTAAACGGAGAAAAAAGATTCAAGAGATTCTATCTTTTACCCTTTATATTGAGGAATAGAATGCTGTATTAAATATAAATTTTTATTAAAAATTCATATACAAATCATGTAATTAATTTTATTATATGTGTTTTAAAAATATTATAACCAAGTTACCAATGTCAATAATTTTCTAAGATTCCTATCTTTTAATTCTCTGGCAATCTGAAAAACAGAATAAATATAGTTTTTAGGTTATACTTTTATAAAATAAGTAGAAATTAATTCATATTTACTTTTTAAAAAGTCGATATGCTCTTAAAAAAGAATGTACTCAGAAAAATGATTACTACTTGTTTAAGGTGGCTCATAAATCTTTATTTTTTAATCTCAATCTCCTAATTTATGTATTATTTTTTCATAATATGGATTCTGAGTTTTGAGGATATAAAGTAACTTATTAAATTTTTTGGTCCTAACAACTTCCTTACAAAGGAACTCTAAGATACTTCTTTTGGTCTAAGGATGTCATGGAAAAATTACTGAGATACTAGCAATGCCATGAACTGAAAAACATTGGGAATTTCTGATCTAGTGTAATATTCCGTACAGTGCATATGGTAGTTCCTGAACAGAGTCAAAGACTTATAGATGAGACAGATCTATAACAAAGACAGAAGTGAACTAGAAAATAAATAATGATGTAGTGATTATAGTGCCTCCAAATCATGCTATTTTTTAAATTATGAAGCACAGAAAATATCAACGCCTTTATGGCTTCTTAAATTTACCCTGCCTATATCTGCTCAAGTCAACATTAGAACATCTTACTATTCTCTTAATATTAAGAAAAATACCCTAGGGGCGCCTGGGTGGCGCAGTCGGTTAAGCGTCCGACTTCAGCCAGGTCACGATCTCGCGGTCCGTGAGTTCGAGCCCCGCGTGGGGCTCTGGGCTGATGGCCCAGAGCCTGGAGCCTGTTTCCGGTTCTGTGTCTCCCTCTCTCTCTGCCCCTCCCCCATTCGTGCTCTGTCTCTCTCTGTCCCAAAAATAAATAAAAGTTGAAAAAAAAAATTAAAAAAAAAAAAAGAAAAATACCCTATTTGTTGTGATCTCTTATTTGGTTCCAAAGCCCATACACAGAGAAGCTTTGGGGAATTCACGGAGACGGGAAAAACATATTTATAAAAACAAAACAAAACAAAACAAAACAACCTGCAGATTTCCTAAGTGAGTCAATTAAAGTTTATATTTGTTGTTGTTGTCATTGTCATCCATGTAATCTCTAATTACTAAGAGTTTATTGTTCATTTAACACATTTTTCTTGAGTCCACAGTGGACAAGCATCATATTCTACTATGTGTTAAGTGTTAAGTGTTCCATAATGACAGACTTTTTATTGTGGCACATATGATAATCAAATTCAAACTTGTCCTTTAAAAACATATATTTTAGGGGCGCCTGGGTGGCGCAGTCGGTTAAGCGTCCGACTTCATCCAGGTCACGATCTCGCGGTCCGTGAGTTCGAGCCCCGCGTCCAGCTCTGGGCTGATGGCTCAGAGCCTGGAGCCTGCTTCCGATTCTGTGTCTCCCTCTCTCTCTGCCCCTCCCCCGTTCATGCTCTGTCTCTCTCTCTGTCTCAAAAATAAATAAAAACATTAAGAAAAAAAATTTTAAAAATAAATAAATAAAAACATATATTTTACATAAATTGAAAACTAAAATCTTATTTTTCTTTATGTGATGAACTCGGGTTAAGATGTCTTTTAAAATTAGATTACTGGTAACTTGCAGATTAAATGAGAATTATATTTTGTTAAAAATTTAACAAATGAGTGGCAGTAAAAATACTCAAGTTATAATGAATAAGGAATAAAGTGTACAAGTCCCATTTAGTATACTTCTTCATCCCCTACCACCCAAATCCCATTTTCTTCAGAAGTCACCTTTACCTACACTGTGAGATGTAGATTTTTATTACTTCAGGCATTTAAATACACACACACAAAAATAAATAAATAAATAAATATATAAAAAATAAATTTGTCCTCATTCATAAATTTTGAAGCATTATGTTTATATATATCATGTGCAGATATACATTATTTATTTCCCTATTTTTATTGAGACATATTGATATATAATATTAAAGATGCACAAAATAATTATTTGATATAGATATATATTGTGAAACAATTACCACAATAAATTTACTTAACGTCTATCAACTCACACAGTAACATATAAATTTATATACATAGGCAAGTTTATATGGACAAAAGATATATATATGTGGGAATACAGAGGACAGGAGAGAGAAAGTAAGGCAAGAGCATGCGTGCTGAACACAGTACACGCTGAACACAGTAGTTGCTCAGCCAAGGAAAAAGCAAGACATGCTAAAAATAGCAGAAGAGTTTTTCCTCAAGATGAAATGCTTAGATTACCAAAGAAGGTTGAGTCCACCCTTACCCCTTCCTTCTCCCGGTGCATTCTTCCTACGTTTGCTAACATATATGCGCAAGCAGGCACGTAGAGTCATGGTATATTTCACGTGATTTATTAACTTGTTTTTCTGCTTTCATTTTCACATACTATTGTTCACTCCCCAATAAACACAAGAGAGCTATCCAGGTTGGGGCCGCACCCAGCCCTCTCTTGCTTGAGGGAGTTTTTCTTGGTGCAGTCCTCCCTGGCTTCTCTTTGTTCCACACCATTTGGACTCTGAGTAATCCTTTCAATCTCACGTGGCACTGAGCAGTGGGATATATACATATATCTTTTTCATGAATTCATACTTTTCCATAGTATGCGTTTACCATGATAAAGCCGGTCTCCTGATTGTGATTTAATTAGATCGTTGACAGTTTTTGGTTTTTGTTTGTTTTTAGTTTGTTTCAGAGAGAGAGAACACAAGAGAAAGAGCACAAGTGGGAGGAGAGGGGCACAGGTAGAGAAAGAGAGAGAGAGAGAGAGAGAGAGAGAGAGAGAATCTTAAGCAGGCTCCATGCCCAGTGCAGGGCTTGATCCCACAACCCTACGATCATTACCCAAGCCAGAATCAAGAGTCAGACACGCAACTGATACAGCCACCCGGGTGCCCCTACAGTTTTTTGCTATTACAATATATATCCTTCTGCACATATTGAGTAATTTTGTCATATATATCCCTGGAGGCAAAGTCCTTTGGGACAAAATATATGTGCATCTGAAATCTTGTTAGCTATGTCCAAATTGCCTTACAAAGTAGTTAGAACCGTTTGTATTACCAACTGTACAGCAGAGTGCTACTTTCCCTGCAAACTTTTAAGGAGAAATGTTTGCAAATTCATTTTTGGCCTATTACATGATCAAATGTGTGACTATTCAATCAACATTAGAAAATGTTTTTAGGTTTAATGTACAATATTATTAACAGAATTTTCCAGGTCATACATACTGATACACTGTGTCTGTATTATCTGCCAGTTTTTAAGAGAAATTTATTAGATGACCCAACTATGATTGTCCTTTTGTCAGGTACTTTTAAAATTTCTAACAGTTTTTCCTTTACTTTAAAGGTATTATGTTAGGTGCATTAAAAGATTCATGAGCTAGAACATGTTGGTAGATTGTACCTTATAACAATAATATAAAACTGTCACATTGAATTTCTTTTGTCTGACTGGGAATGCATATTTTCTGATAGTATCATAAAGCATTTCTTTTAGTTAGTTTTTTGCTTGTTACATTATTTTTGGTCCTTTAGTCTTAAACCATTTGGCTTCATATTGTTTTATAGGTGCCTCTTTCAAAGCACTAAGACTAGAATTTTGTTTTAATTTTTTTTAATATTTATTATTTATTATTGAGAGCAAGAGAGAGAGAGAAAGAGAGTATGAGAAAGGGAGGGGCAGAGAAAGAGGGAGACACAGAATCTGAAGCAGGCTCCATTTTGTTTTTTAAAATTTATTTTATATAGCTTAGTCTGAAAACTTCTGTCTTTTGAAAAGAATTAGCTGTGGTTATTTAAATATTTTGACTATCTGACCATCTATTTTGTTTTATTTTTTTCTTCAGTTTTTTGTTTGTTTTTCTTTAAATATTGAAGTATAGGGGGCACCTGGGTGGCTCAGTAGACTGAGCTTTGGACTCGGGCTCAGGTCATGATCTCAGGCTTTGGGAGTTTGAGCCCTGCACCTGGCTTTCTGCCAACGGTGTGGAGCCTGCTTCGGATACTCTGTTGCTCTTTCTCTCTGCCCCTTCCCCACTTGCGCTCTCTCTCTCAAAAATAAACAAACATTAAAAAAAAATAATGAAGTATACTTGATATGCAATGTTGTATCAGTTTCAGGTGTATAGGTTAGTCAATACCATGATAAGCATAGTCATCTTCTGTCACTAGACACTGTTACCACAATATTACTGACTATATTCCCTATGCTGTTATTTTTCATCTCTGCCACTTATTTGGTTTGTTTTCCATTTACACATATTCTTGTTTTCTTCTTTATTTATTCCTTTCTGTTATACTGGTGGCTTGAATTAGATTTCATTGGTTTGGAAATTTCATATCATGTTTTTATTCATCTAGGGTTGTTTGGTTGTTGTTATTTCTTAAGGTATAATTCACAGTGGTACAAAGACCTTGCATGTACAGTTGATCAGTTTTTAAAATGCAATTGTAGAAACTACATCCTTGCCAAGATCTCTCTCCTCTAAGAAATTTCCTTCCCAGTCAATCTCTGCCACCCAGCAGCAAGCACTGTGCTCATTTCTACAACCACAAATTCATTATGCAAATCCTAGGATTTCATATAAGTGGAGCCACACCGCCCATGCACTTTCATGTCTGCCTTACTTCGGTCAGCATATGTCATAGATTTCCATCCATGTGGCTGTGCCAATCAGCAAGTCATTCCTTCATTTTGCTAAGTAGTACTCCAATGTATGAAACACCAGAATCTGTTTATCCACTCACCTCTTGTTGGATATTTAGTTTGTTCCCAAATGTGTGCTGTTATGAATAAAGCTACAATAGACATTTTTGTGTAAGATATTTTCTTGGTGGAATGCATGCTAAGGACGGTAAAAAGTCTGTGATTTTACCCTTTTACAAGTTTGCTTGGCACAGTTGTGTAGGTTCTGGCAGAGAAGGCTTGAGACTACTGAGTCAGAGACTAAAGACTTTATCCCTCAGGGCATAGCAAACAGCATAAGTAACAGTCTACTTGCATGGGTTGCCCAGGCCTCCAAGTCCTATGGGGTAATATAGGGAGACCCAGCTGGATGTTACGCATGCCATGGGTTTGTGACACTAAATGGTGATGACATCAAATGCTGAGAAGGATGTGGAGCAACAGGAGTTCTCATTCATTTCTGATGGGAATGCAAAATGGTACAGCCACTTTGGAAGACAGTTTGGCAGCTTCTTATAATACTAAACATATTTTTACCATCCAGCAATCACACTCTTAGGTATTTATCCAAATGAATTGAAAACTTACATCCACACAAAAACCTAGGCATGAATGTTTACACTAACGGTATTCATAATTACCAAAACTTGGAAGCAACCAAGGTGCCCTTCAATAGGGGACTAAACAAGCCACAGTACATCCATTCGATGGACTATTATCAGTGATATAAGGAAATGTGCTATCAGGACTGGATAAGACATGCTGGAACATTAAATAGGTATTACTAAAGAAACCAGTTTGAAAAGGTTGCATACTGTGATTCCAAATATATGACATTCTGGAAAAGGCAAAACCATAGAGAAAGCAAAAAGAACAGTGGTTGTCAAGGGATCATTGGTAAGAGGGGAGGGATGAATAGATGGCACACGGGACATCTTTAAGGCAGTGCAATCATTCTGTACGATACTCAAATGGTGGCTACATGATATTAAACACTTGCCAAAACCCAGAGAATTGTATAACATAAAGAGTAAACCTGAATGTAAACTAAGGTCTTTATTAGTAAACCAATCAATATTGGTTCATCAATTGTAGCAAATATAGCACACTAGGTCAAGATGTTAATAAAAGGGGAAACCATGAGGTGGGTGTGGTGGTGAAGGCTGGTAGGCAGTATATGGGACTCTCTATATTTGCTGTGCAATTTCTCCATACCCCTCAAACTGCTCTAAAAAATAAAGTCTATTACAAAAAATCCTTAAAAAAATGGTTCAGAATTAAGGATATCAGTGCTTCTGGACACCTTACACACAGAAACACAAAACCTGAAGGGCCATTTGGGCTGTTTCCATAATGTTGCTATTGTGGATAATGCTTCTATAAACATTGGGTTGCATGGATCCCTCTGAATTAGTATTTTTTTATTCTTCGGGGAAATACCTAGTCATACAATCCTGGATTGTGGGGTAGTTCTATTTTGTTGTTTTTGAGGAACCTCCATACTGTTTTCCAGAGTGGCTTGCACGAGTTTGCATTCTCCTCAACAGTGCAGGAGGGTTCCCCTTTCTCCACATCCTTGCCAACAGCTGTTTCTTGTGTTGTTGATTTTAGCCATTCGGACAGGTGTGAGGTGATATCTCAATTGTCCTCACATTATGAACCTCTGCTTTTTACACCATGTGGCTTCTGGCAAATTTTCTTGTGAGTATACCATCCTGTCAGTTAATCTGACTGACAGAAGTTAGGACAAAATATATTTAGTTGTCTTACACAACATTTAGTAAAGCTACCATCAACAGGACTTTAAACATCAGGGTAGGATCAGCCTACCGTACCCATTGAGTGCCATTACCCATTGTTGACTGGCTTTTGTGATCAAAGGTACATTATTTCCCAATTGCAGATGGCCCAGAAAGTAAGAACCATGACATAGACTATTCTATGGGACACAATAACATGGCTAGAGTTGGCTGATCAGACTATAATAATACTGTAACCTGAAAATGTGTTAATGTAAGTGAGGCATGACTGATAGCCCTGAAAGGGTTCAAAGGCCTAACATACACCATCTTCTAGTAACAACAGGGGCAATGCTCTGTGTGATGTAGTGTCCCCAGGGCAAGACAAATTGGTCAATTTTGGATAGGAGTCCTAGGTCTGAGAGTGGTACCCTCTAAATCAAAAGCAAGAGTCTGTTACTTTGTGCCGAGTCTCTGATGGTTTATGTGTTGCTACGTCTGGTACTATGGTGAATCAGACAGCAATGGTGGCATCTGAGTGTAGAAGCCTCCATTAGTAGCTTGATTCCATGCGTATCATCAGAAAACAAGCCCTTATCATGAGCATCTATTTGTGTGACTCAGACAGTACCATTATTAATCATGATTTTATTTCTATAGTTCATGGCCCCCAAAAGAACTCTCTTTAATTTGCCATCTGTAGTTTTCCAACTGACAAACCAAACAGCCAGTTCATTCACAAATGTTTAAGGGTGAATAAAGTGTAACAAAGTTAGGGAGTGTAGTTTTGGGAAGACCAATGAGAAATGCTTTGAGTCCTGCAACTGACAAGTAACCTTGTCTATTTTTGATCCTGCATAGCTGGGACTGAGGCTGAACTGTGGCTGCAATCCAGTAGACAACATCGGGTTTCAGCTTGGCCAAGCTGTACGTGAAGTAGGCCCAGATATTTAGAGGAGTCTTCTTGAAACAAGAATATCCAGTGGCTAAGCTTCAGGCAGCACAGTAGGGGATAAAGTTTCTCCCAAGGAGATAGCTTCTGCTTTTTCCCGTAAAATCAAGAAGCCACTGGAACCAGATCAATTTCATTCTTGAATACACCATTTCCATTTGACAAGGACAGCCTTACATAGTTTTCCCACCTTGTCCATTATGGAGTCTAAGTTGGACCACCCCAAAATGGAAATAGCAGGCCAGAGAGGGCTCCTTGAGTCAGGGATTTATTTTTCAAAAGAACCCCCAAACAAGCTAATAGCTAGATGTGATTGGGAGGTGGTAAATCCAAACCTCAAAGTGTACCTGCCAGGAGGAGCTGCCTCCCTTAGCCAGAGTCTTCAACTGGCAAGATTATTGGTCATGGAGACTCACAGCTCAAAAACAAGTCTTCACTATACTAGGCTTTACCATAAACATTATGAATTTCCTTGTTATTCAGTCGTGTATTTTATTTTCCTTTGGTCTAGATCCAACTTTATTAAGCCATACTTTCAAAAACAACTTAAGAGGTAAAGTTCTTTGTTATTCCCCCTTTTCAGTATCATATGGCTATTAATACTGTTTATATAATTTAAGATGTATAATTATTTTTCCTAGAAGATTTAAAAATATAATTAAGGACAAAAGCATTCAATATTAAATCACAAATCCCAAGAATGTGCTTATGTCAGAGTACTTTGCTGGAAAAGTATAAATAAATACGGAACTCTCATGTCATTTTTACCTCTCCATACCATTTAACAAAATAACATTTTGTAAATAAACATTTATTTAATTTTTTTCTATGTGTCAGAGATATCCTACAGCACTAGAGATTCAAAGATGACTAGGTAATACCCATCATCAATTCATCTGGAAGTAAAGGGGTGATTGCAATATACAGTAAAGGTGTTTTGTTAGAGATAAATTCAGGATGCAGTGCTTACAAATAGGAGATATGGCAAAACTAGGCTGACTCAATTTCCTAGGGAGGTAGTTGCTTAGCGGAGTCTTGATATAAATAATACTAGGCTCAAAAAAAGAAAGAATGGTCATGTTTGTCCCAGGAAGTGGGAGCTGTAAATTCAAAGACGCAGAACTTACATGGGACCTGACAGGTTTCTGGGAACCATAAGTACCACACTTCAGGTAGTATTTGGCATATGCTGTCGACCAGAGATTCAGAAGCAATTTCGGACTCAGATGCCCTTGGAGGCTCACAATTGTAAAGGTGGTCAAATCACCATATACATACTCATACCTGAAGCAACTCAAGAAAGTATGCACACCAGACGTAATTCAAGGAAATCATTTTCAAATACTGAAATAGCTAAAAATAATATTAAGACAGAGTTGCGAACCAAATTTAGCAACAGGTGGTGAATCTAGACTCCCAATTTAGAAAGTAAACACTGTGAAACACTGTGTCAGAATCTTGTGGCTTAACCATGTGACCATGAACAGGTAATTCCATTTCTCTGACACTAATTATCCTCATCTGGAGTCACTTCCAGGGCTAGATTCTATTCTCACAATGCAGTTTTAAAAATACTGGAAACTTAAACCTAAAGCTACATGATGTCATTGAGGATAGAGACAAAACCACATTCATCTTATTTTACATTACATTTTGATGGCATTCATTCTATTTTACCTGATATTATATTATTTTTGTGCCACAGTCTCTCCTACTGTAATATAATCCTCAAAAGGCCAGAAACCCATGCTTTTTTTTTTTCCATCTTGATATGTCCCTCAACATTTCATCAATGTCTCACAAATAGGTAATCTTGAATACTGATCAAAGAGAATTTTAAACTTTAAAAAAGAGAAACATTTTTGAAGATGAAGCTGCATGCATCTTTAGCTAAATAATCTTAAGAAAACGGAATTTTAGAAAGCAATCTTTTATTTATTTTATCTTATTTTTTAACCATAACAACAACAAAAAAGTACCAAACAAGAAACAAAAAAAACCAAAAACTGTTTTATTCTCATGTGACACCAGGTCAAACATCTTGAAAGTAACTGCACTTAATCATAATTTTTAAAACAAATGGATATGGCTGGAATTAGTTAGCTAATATTTTACTTAGGAGCTTTTTAAGCCATGTCTGTTAGTGAAATAAGAGTATACTTTTCTGTTCATTTGTTCTCATCTTGAAGTATTTCCTGGATTTTTCTTCTTTGAAAACTCTAGTTGTTTTTGATAAAGTATTTATGTGGCAAGACTTCTGCATTCGTTTTTACTGCTATGGAACAATTTACTGTACAGTTAGCAGCTTAAAACAACACAAAGTTATTATCTCAGTCTCAGTGCGTTAGGAGTCTGCTTAGAGACCCGGGTCCTCTGCTCAGGGTCTCCCATGGCTGAAAACAAGATGTTGGCCAAGCTGAGTTCTTGTCTGGAGTTCACTGGGGAAAAAAATCCACTTTCAAGTTCACTCTGGTTGTTGGGAGAATCTAGTTCTTGCTGGCTATTTGCCAAAAGCCATTTTCAGCTCCTAGAGCCTGCTTGCCATTCCCTGCCACGTCAACCTCTCCAAAATTTGGCAGTCGTTTCTTCATGGCGAGCAAGAGAGTGTCTATTGTTTCAGATCTCTGAGTCTCTGTCTCTGACCTCTAGATCTAGACTTAAAGGGGCTCATGTGTTTGCAAAAGGCCCACCCAGACAATAATCTCTTTCTCCAAGTCAACTGTCCCATCTAACATAATTTCACCACAGAAGTAAAATTCATCACGTTTACAGTCCAGGGGGATTATGTGCATGTGTACACACAATCAGCGATCTTGGGGGGCATTTAGAATTCTGCCCACCAAACTTCTAAGGCAATTATGTTCTTACAGGTGACTGGCAGTTTGGCCAGGTATAAAATTCTATGAACAAAAATATTTTTATTCAATATCTTAAAAGTATTATTCCATTATCTTCTAACTTCCAATGATGCTGTTGAGAAACCTGATGTAACTCTAATTTTTTTGTAGTTTATCTGTTTCTTGAAGCCTTTAGAACGTATCTTTAATTTTCTTCAGTGTCATTCTAATGTGCATAGATTTTGAGGGTTTTTTTTTCTGTGAACCCTTTCGATCAGAGTCTCTCATAATTTTTTTAATGTTTATTTATTTGAGGGGGGTGCGGTAGAAGGTCAGAGGGAGGGAGGGGGGGAGAGAGAGAGAGAGAGAGAGAGAGAGAGAGAAGGAGAGAGAGAACCCCAAGCAGTCTCCACACCCAGCCCATCACGTGGCTCGATCTCACAAACTATGAAGATCACAACGTGAGCTGAAATAAGGAGTCAGACACTCAACCAACTGAGCCACCCAGATGGCCCAGAGTCTCTCATTTTTAATTTTGATGATTATGTCCATTACTTCTTCAGTTATAGCCTCTTTTCAATTTTTTTCTTCTTCTGAGATTCCTATTAGCCAAATATTTAGGCTTTTCTTCCTGCTATCCATATTTTTTACTTTTCTGTTATTACCTGGTACTTTCTGGGAGAATTCCTCAATGTGTTATTCAACATACTATTTTCGTTTTTGGCTGTTATCCATCTACTTAACCTGATTTATTGTTTTAATAATTTTATTTTTCATAGTTTCTGTTTTCTGTTTTTTATTTTTTATTTTTTTTTTATTTTTTAAAAAAAAATTTTTTTTTCAACGTTTATTTATTTTTGGGACAGAGAGAGACAGAGCATGAACGGGGGAGGGGCAGAGAGAGAGGGAGACACAGAATCGGAAGCAGGCTCCAGGCTCTGAGCCATCAGCCCAGAGCCCGACGCGGGGCTCGAACTCACGGACCGCGAGATCGTGACCTGGCTGAAGTCGGACGCTTAACCGACTGCGCCACCCAGGTGCCCCTGTTTTTTATTTTTAAAATACATTTTGATTCTTTTTTATATTGCAAAGTTCTTTCTTTATATCTATTTGGAACATTATCAATGCTATTATAAATAGCATAGAAATCGTCAGTCCATTCCAATATTTCTTTTTCACACTGCGTATTCTATCCACTTTGTTTTCCTCCGTTGTTGAAGTTGTTTTACTTGTCAAGTGCCTAGCTGTTTCAGCTCACGTTGTGTGTGTGTGTGTGTGTGTGGCAGGGGGTGATATGAGAGAGAGAGAGGAGAGATAAAGAGAGACAGATTCACTGCTTTGGCACTACAATTAGGTAGCTGCCACAGTTGAGTCCTGGTCTATGTCAGTTCCAGCAACGGTTGTAAGAAAAGGGAAGGCATGACTCTCAAGTCAGAGAGGAATCATACCACATGCACCAAAGAATTCAAACTCCTCTTGTCCTCTCCCATTTTCTGCTGCCCCCAAAGAAAAACTCTACTAGTGAAAATTTTATTTTGAAAGCTTTAGAAAGAAGAAGTGTATGTTGAAGTATCCCCTTTGTTTTTCAGCTTGTCAAATGTGATTTTCATTAGGGAGGAAAACTTCCCATAATTTCCCTACAGGGTTCTTGTTGTCCAGGACTGAGTAATAACTCCATGCTCCAACTTCAGGGGAAGCTAGGAAAGCAATTACCTAGAATTATCCAGAATATTCACCCTCTATTATGGGAAGCAGGCTCTTCAAGCCAAGAATTTGAGTGCAAGGGACCAGAAGTAGGATCCAGGAGTGTTTGCCAAGCAAAGTACTGGCAAGATGATAGGCATATAAGGACTATTATCCTCGCTGTAAGAGGGAAACTAAGACTCAGCATTTATTATACTAAAATGCCATGACTATTAAAAAATAAAGTTCCTTTCAGCCACTGAGCATGAAATCAGGCTGGATATCTCCCAATGGGCCTCACAGGGTCATTTGTGACTTTGGTGAGAGAGTAGAGATTTGGATGTAGTGCCAGCATCCTATTAATAGAACACTCAAACTGATAAAAAGAGCTATTTATTTATTCAGAAAGTGAAATGTAATTTTCACATGGACTGAAGTATCTGTACTTATAGGACCAGTGCATTCTTTCTCTATAGGCACACCTAAAATGAGGAAACCTGTATGAATACATGCATACAGACATGAATCAGAAGATTGTTTCACGTGCACAGAATCAACACAGAGGATTAAGTCACCCATCGAATGACTGGGACTGACTTAGCTAACTGACCAGGTAACTTACAGCCTAAACTAGTTGCCTTTAGTTACCAGGTAACTAAAGCTTCTCCCTCTCTGGATAGTGCTTGGATGGGCACTAACAGTGCTGTGCCCCCAGCCTCCATCCCTAGGCCTTAAGAGATACAGACACCTCTTTAAGGAGTTTATACATCCTATCAGGAAATACGCCTTGCGAGTTCTGTGCTTTTAGGTAATGTCAAGATCCTACAGTTTAATGATCAAGAAAGAATCACATTTCTATCATCTCATGTTCTTGGTGGGGAGTTGGCACCTCCGTGTGGCCTCTCAATTCTGAACACTGGTATAGGTATTTTTCAATCACTCATTTTTCCTTTGCCAAATTTCCTATAAGTGATGTGTTTTCAAATTGTCCCTTTTGTCTCTTAATTTTGTTGCTCTTCATTAAGAACACAGGGCAAGCTTCGTGAAATTAAAATAACTATTAAACCTGAATAATATTTTTCTAGTAAAAATAGTACAATAAAAACTTTACTATAATGCTTAATCTTCTTTAAAAGCTCCACTCCAAAATCTGTTCATTTCAAATACATTGTGTCTTATTTCCAAAAAGACCGCTAGATAATAAAAGTTCATATTATTGTATTTATTGCTGTACTTGACCAGATATTCAGAGTTGTTGCGCAGTAAGATGAAAGTATTATTACTTGAAATAGGTATCTACTTTAAACTGGTAGCTATAATTCTTTACAAAGACAAGTTGTTAATGGCAAATACATTCCAAAGTCTTCATTTAAAGAAATTAATATATGAATAGATGTGTGATACAAGCACATATTCATTTTAAAAAAGAATAGCTTGTATTTTCCCCCTAAGGAAACATTTATATGATAGTTACACATAAAAAGCCAAGCTTAGAGAAAATATACTTTTGTTGCTAGGAGTTGTAGAAGTGAATACTTTACTAGAATTATCTAAAAATTGTCTCAGTATAGCATTTAACTTCACATTTGGGCCACAGTCTCTATTTTCCAAAATTTTATCCATTAATATTAACATGACAGGTATATGATAAAATAGTATACTCAATATACATTGACAACAGAAATACACTGATGTGTCTCCTACCTGTAGGTACCAGGATTCCTTTATTAGCATCTTTGAAGAACACATAACATGCCTTATTTGAAAGAAGGTTTAATGGCTTTTATAACATTGTTATACTAAAGATATCTGACACTGGTATATGAAATGATCTGAAGAATTATATCATTTATAAATGAGCTTATGTAACAATGAAAACAATATCACAATGACATACAGTATGATTGGGATTCTGTCACACTATTCTCAGACATGAGGAAGAAAAAGAGTTTCTTTTTTTTTGATAATTAAACTGTTGTTTTTTATAAGAACTGGGTGGAGGGGTTGGAGTGAGGGTACAAATATAAAATTTAGTGTCATCTCATAAATTTTCCCCAGCACAAACACTTAAATAGTCAAGTCTTGAGATATTACTCAGTTTTTTGGTTTTTTTTACGCCATCCCCTTGCCCTATGATTGTTTCTGGGAGTTGACTATACCCTTGTGGGTTGACCAGCAGGTAAAAGGGTATAGGTACTAGCTTAGGATGTAATATCTTTATACTACCCTTGGTTCTTTTGGGATTCCTCAGCAATGCCCTTTCTCCACCTGCTCACTAGATTCTCTGCTCATCTTCTATGTCAAAGTCTGTGACTGGTGATCTTGTGGTCTGCTCTTTGACTCTGGCACCTCTCCTTAGGAACTGACCATCTGTCACTTTCTGACTGGGACCCATTCAGCTCTCACGGTGCCTTAACCCACTGAGGTTTGCTTTGTAATTCCATTTGTTTCTGATTGTCATCTGCCTTGCCCCAGGTCCAAAGCCTTTTCTCTCATTACTATGGTGAGTATTTCTGTCTAATTTGTCAGCCAAGCTTGTGAGATACCTATCAAGTCTCCACAGGATCATTTCACAGTCTTGAATACGTCATACATGGAAGTCAGGGGGCAGTCAACCTGGAAGCCTCCCTCTACCTAAGTGCACTGCTGAATATATTTCAATTAAAACACCCTGAATTCATGTGCGAGCAAATCTCCAATGTTTCCCACCTGCCAGAGTACTAGTAAGAGGCACAATAGAAACTCAAGGAGCTCCTTTACTTTTCTGGTGATTTCTAAAACCACTCTCTCTCAACCCCTAGGCTTAACAGGAGAAATGGGAGAAGAAAGAGAATTTTCCTCCTTTACCCCATCTCTTTTCTTCTAAGAAAATGCCTTGAGAACAGAAGATATCAGTTTCTTTTTTGTATAGCATTTTCAAATTGCTAATCACTACCCAGCAGTCACCAGGACATGGCATTAATTTAAAAGGCAATTGTTAGGGGTGCCCGGGTGTTAGTGGGTTAAGCGTCTGACTTTGGCTCAGGTCATGATCTCACGGTTCATGAGTTTGAGCCCCACGTCAGGCTCTGTGCTGACAGCTCAGAGCCTGGAGCCTGCTTTAGATTCTGTCTGCCCCTTCTCCACTCACACTCTGTCTCTCTCTCTAAAAAATAAACATTAAAAAAATTTTAAAGGCAATTGTCATTTTTTTAATGAAAAAGAGTGGAAAATATCAAAATGCATTGCAAAACTAGAAGGGTGCATTGCAAACCAGAAGGGTGCACGAATATTGTTTTGTGATACTTTTCTTGTGTGTTGGGTGTGTGTGTGTATGCATGCATGTGTGTGTATGTGTTGGATATCTAAAGAAAATATGGTTTTTTTCTGTGACTTAAAACATAAAAATTTTTTTTTAAGTTAAGGTTAAAAAAAGTTTGAATGCCATGCCTTTTGTGTGGTCTTCCTTCCTAGGTCCAAAGTCAGAGAAGACTGAGGTGTCCATACCCTTATAGTATGGAGGAAACTTCATAATCAGTCCACTGGGCCTAGCGCCTAAACAGGAGCCAAAGGAATTTAGCAAAACTTTCTTTATACAAAAAGGCTGGCTGTGAATGCCTGATGGCTAACTAAAGAAGTCAAGTGTTTTTGTGACCATATTCCCATTTTGCCAGAGATAGTCCTGGATCTCACGTGTTGTATCAATTTACCATTCCATTGCATTTTCTTCTCAGATGGCTTTTTTCATTCTTTAGCGAAGTATTATTATTAATCGTAGTATCAGAATAATCAGGGGTGAGTTTGGTAGACCTCCACTTTATATTTCCATATTCTACTATGGTCTTGTTTAGAAGTGGTTGACACACACATGGAGGGAATAGAGTTCTGATTTAACTCATGGTTGACTCTGAACGATGGCCCGCAATAGCCTACCTCTCTTTCCTCAACCTACTTCAGACTGAATGTAATTAACATTTGTTTTAAAGGACAAAATGTACGGCATGTGTGACAGAATGGTGCTCCAACAAGAGTAGCTAAGACAGCTAACTCAACTTTCTCAACTCAGTAGACAATGTGAGAGGTTGGGAAGAGTTGTACACAACCAAGAGCCACTTGGTGTACCACCTAGTTGTGCTGGGCCTGTGCAAAGCCTGTATTATGCCCAAAACCTCCAGCCAGCACACCCCCCAATATGTGTGGTGCTCTTGGGTAGATCAATTTCATTCATACTTTTGGAAGTTGGGATAATAATGCTTATCTTGCCAGACTATTTGTGAAGATTCGTGTAGAAATGAACGTATGGTGTCTGAAACACTGAAATATAATAAGTTACAGCAATTACTGACGAATAAACTTTACATGGTTGCCTTTATTGCTGTTTTATATGCCCTCAGTTAACCTTCTCCTTTACTTAAATGAACTCTCAATTTTCTTTTAGTCATTTAGCTGTTTGAGGTACAAGTTAGGTATTCCTGACTTGCTTCCTTAGAAAGTCAACATTCTCCAGAATCTTCTGTTTTTATATAGGCAGTATTCCATCTCTAGCAGAACTGGCCTTAGAAATTGTATTAGGGTTACATTCTCTGATTTGAACAATACTGAAATGAGTCCTTTCTCTCTGCTGTGGAGAAAAAATTTTCCTATTACCTTCAAGATTCATTTGGATGGTTTAAGAATTAAACTGACATGAGACAGATCAACAGGAGAAAATCAAATTTAATCACATATGACAGAAGCCCTATAAAAATATGAGGCTCACATGCATTCAGGCAACTGAGGCTTATGTGCCATCCAGAGCTAAGGAGAAGAGGCTAGGGGTCTGGGACTTCAAAGGGAGGGAAGATAATTTACAGGAAGATGAAAAAGAGTAAATTTTTGGTAAACAAATGTTTGCTGGGGTATGCAGAAACAGTGTAACATAGAGAGGAATTTTAACAAACAGATTTTGCTAAGTTCCTGCCCTCCACTACCTCTAGCTCATATTATACTGTAGTTACCTATGGTGGTAGCTCCCTTCCTAGAGCAGGTCCTATACCTAAATTCTTTTAGGCAGTTAAGGGGAAGCTCAAAGCTTCTTCCTGAATCTTCTATCCCTTAAAAATAATAAGCCTAAAATCTACATGTCAAAGAGACACATTTTAGGGTGACAGATTTTGCTCCCCTACATCTCCAAATGTCTCCTTTCCCATTTGCACAGTATTGAAATTATTCTGCTGCTACAATTGGAATCTTGAATTTAAGTCTTGAAGGTTTTTGGAATTTTAAGAATAACAGGACTATTGGGTTGCAAGGGATTCCCAATAGGCTTTATTGGACAGAAGGGGAAACTGAAATCCAGAAAAGTTAAATAATTTTCCCAAGCTTATACATTTCAATTCTGTTGACTTTATTTTTATAGATAAGGAAATGGAAACCAAAAGAGGTGAAATAACGTAGGTCCTGTATCACAATGTAAACATCCTTGGAACAAACTATGAAATCAAGCAATAAAATCCGCTGCCTGAAGTAAAATCTGGACCTGAAGTTAGAGGTAAATGTAATGGAAGTGTATTTTGTAAATATTAAACGGATGCATTTTTATTTCTTCATTAAATCATGTTCACTGGTAGCCTTAAATTTTCAGAGCTAAGTTCAAGGCTTATTTCTCAAGGGAAGAAGAACAAGGATACTGCCTAAAGCAAAGAAGACAACAATCAACCTTGAAATTTAAACCTGAATTTCTCAGTCTCTCTAGCAATAATTTAGTCATGCAAATCAGATGTTAATAAAGAAACAGATTTCTTAAGCTATTTTATTTCACTCTTTCATAACTAAAGAGGCTTTTTGATGGGCTTGATTATATGATATTGTATAAGGGAGATCTCATCCAGCTCATAACAGGAAAGGAAGGGAGTTGGCTCCTTAGGGCATTAGTGAATGGTGATGAAGTTTCTTGGGGTGATGGTTGTGTTAGGAGCTGATGGCCAAGAAAGAATTCTTGACGATGTCTTTGGTGTGAAAAGGTGATTTTATTAAAGCACGGGGACAGGACCCATGGGCAGAAAGCGCTGCCCCAGGACCATGAAGAGAGACTGACTATATATATAGCTAAGGTTGTTTTTCCCTCTAGCAACGCATTAAGACAGTAGGGAGCTCCTAGAGAAATGTTTTACTCTGCCTGCCTAAAGTATTTGTCAATGGGCTCTAGGTTTAAGGAAATTTAATTTTACCTGCCATTTTCTTCTTGCCTTTGTTCCCCATAACACTATGGAGGGGAAGGTGATGTTGGGGTTCCGGGAAACTAAGACTACAAGTTTCTGGAGATTATTAGGCTATTGATATGATTGCATTTTTCTTGTAATTTACAAAGATATATGTAAACAGATGGAGACTCATGTCCTGTATGACTGTGATCTCTATCAGTTAACCATTTGTTTCCTTTCCTTCGCTTTTAGGCAGCTTTTAGGAGTTTCTGAGGAATATCGCACATATCCCACCCGGAGGGGCGGGGGTGGTGTGCTAGCTTTTACTTTGCCTCAGCCTACCTTATGCTCCCTCATCAAATAATACAAAATTGAGGCAGAGGGAGCAGAATAGGAAAATCAAACACCAGGGCCCTGGTTTGCCCTTGCTCACCTCCAAGTGTGTCTGGTACCAAGACCTGGGAAATAGCATCATTTGACTACATTACTTCAGGTCTCCCTGTCTCTATACCCGTTTGCCATGTAACTCTGTAGTGCCCGTCCCATAGAGAGGGTGACGTGCCTTGCCACTTGATTCTGAACTCAACCACCGACTGGCTTTATCCAACATATTGAAACAGAAGGGGCGGCAAGGCAGTCCTGAGTCTCAACTTTAAGAAGTCTTCCTGTCTCTGTTTGCTTTCTTGTGCCTCAGTCCCCACCATGAGAACATGCCCAGGCTAGTCTATTGGAGGGTGAGAAACTAGAGCATAACCGAGTTGCCTTAAACCTATCAGCAGCTTAGAGAAGTGAACACCCAGCCAGCCCCACATAGGTGGGTGAGCCCAACCAAGATCAGTAGACGTGCCTAGCTGATTCCAAACATGTGAGCAATAAAAGTATACCTGTAAGGTATACCTGTATACCTCTGAGGTTTGTTGGTTATTTGTTATGCAGCCTTATTTTTAGCAAAAGCTAACTGGTACGGGGTTTTAAAAACATTAAAATAGGTATGATAGTGGTAGTGGTATGCTTTCCCAGAAACATAGGGAGAGGCTGTTAGGCAGGAGAAGTCATTCAACACAGTTTTTGGGGCAATAGCAGCAGCTGAACACAGTGATACAGACAAGCCTGATTCTGTCCTCCATGTTCCTTATTGCCTGCATGTGAAATGAAAACACTGCGATGTGCCCAAATGACATGGTGAGGGCAAGCAGAGGTGCTAACAGAGCCAATGGATCAGAAGAGTCTTCAGGTCTGGCAGTTGGAAACCAGCACATGATTAAGCAAGCCAGACCCATCCAGGTGCACATGGCATCAGCAATACCAGCCCTGGGAGCACAACAGAGATTAGTGCAGAGCCTTTCAAAATAGCTTGGAATTTCCAGGGTCCTTACCTCAAGGTAGCAGAAAGTGAGTATCAGATTGGTAATGAAAATGGCCTCTTTTTCGCATCTACAATTTTGGCTGGCAGAAGTAGCCTTAACCCAGCCAACTGACTGAACTCTTTCAGGTCTCCACACAGGATGCAGTGGTCCTGGTGTGGGCTTCCCTACAGTCTCCACCTCAATCATCCTTTATTTTAAGATCCATCACTAGAGAAAGACTTTTATCCTATAATTAGAAATAAGAAAACCAATAAAATACTCCTGAAAGCACAGTTGAGGTCACGCAAAGGTATAACATGGCAGAAAAAGGAAACAAATGTACAGAAAACAAACTTTTAACGTATAATTTTGCCTCTTGCCCTTAGATTATCTTTTCCCAAATTACACCCTTTGGAACACATGTGCCTCATGAGGTAAGACGAAACAAGTACATCATAAACAAAACTCCTTATAGCAAAATAATATGGAATTCAACCATGATAAAGATAGGTCTCTCAAAATTTACATATTAAAAACTATAAGGCGTTTTGGTGTTAAAACAAATTTTTCAAAACTGTTTAACTTTTACCAGCTCATCTCAACCCAGAACTGTGTTTTCATGACATGCCCATTAAAAGTACATACTGCCTGTCTCAGGAACTCTGCTTTGGGTAGATCTACACTGTCCTTACAACCCAGCCAATTTGCTGTCTACCTCACTAGTAAACATACACTATGTTTGTCTCTCAGGAAAAAGTGGAATTGTTTGAAATAATGAAGTCTGTATCTTTTTGCTCAAGATCAGCAGGTGAGTATTAATTTGTGAAACTGCATAAAGGAAACCTCATTCAAAATGGAGTCAGGAGGCCAGAAGAGGGAGGTCTCACACCCTACCTCTCCTGGTAGCCTTTTGCAGCCCCAACAGGAAGAGACATAGGTTGTATTCTCAACTGGAAGAAACCTACTCTACTAGCTCAGCAGAAGGAAGGAAGATTTTTCTCTTTGCCCAGCAATAGTTCAACCAATGAGAGACTGTCACAACTTAGAGAGTGAAAAGCCACTAGACTCTGAACCCCCGGTTTACTCTAACAGTGTTTTGTTTATAACAGCCCCTCCCAACTTCCCTCTTTTACTCTATAAAAGAGGTCCCTCTCCTTTGCTCTCCAGACTTGCCTGTGGCTTTGACTATAGCTTGCTTGCCCTGAATTGTAATTCCTCTGCTATTCCTAAATGAACCCATGTTGCCATAAAACAACTAGCTGTTTTACTTTTAATGTCAACATTACATAATTCTTTTCTGGTCAATGAAAAAGGAAAATAGGATTGTAAGAATATGCTAAAATTTAAATTGTTGTTTACTCTGATCTTTAAAAACTATTTCTTTTCCTTTATGTCAAGGCCTTCTTGGCATTATTCCCACCATTCAAGTTATTTCTAATTTTTAAAAGAAGAATAAAGCTAACGAACAAAATAATAGAATTGATACTTTCCAGAATGGCCCTTCCTTGGTCTTACATCAATTAAATCTGCAAGTACTCCTTTATGAAGTTGCCATATGAAAACTCAGACACAGAGTTTGAGAATCCTGTCGATTTTTTAGAGTGAGGAAATGATCTTTGTGGGGGAGGAGAATGAAGAGGAGCAAGAGAAAAAGAGGAGACGATGGGGAAAATGTAGAGAAGGAGGAAAGGGAAAAAGAGAGGAAAAGAGGAAGAGAAGAAAAAAGGAGAGGATGAGGAAAGGGAGAAAAAGAGGAGAAGAAGGCCATGCAGTTTCCTGGTTTGAAATACTGACTTATTCTGCGCCCAAGGAGTTCCTACAGCACAGTTCTGATTACCTTCCTTAATGATGGCATTCCCTATGAAGACCACTGGCTATATCTTAATAATGTAGGTGGAGGAGAAATGGGGAATGGATAGTCATGGGAATTTCTGAGAGTGGAGGGTAACTATACCTTCAGGAAAAATAATTGTTTTGGCCATAATTATGTAAACTAAGCATTTGATATGATCAAGCTCACATATTCCTTATGTTTTGAAATATCCACAGCTCTGGCCAGCTAGTGCCATAATCTTAAGACGCAATAATAGTTTTATTTATGGGATCACTCTTCTATTTTAAAGTTTTATCTTTGTGTTCTGGTTTTAAAAATAATGAATGAAAATGCACTATCGAATTTCCCTTCCCAAATGTGGTGAACAAAACTAATTTTTAAAAAGTCAAAACTTGGGGCACCTGGGTGGCGCAGTCAGTTAAGCGTCCGACTTCAGCCAGGTCACGATCTCGCGGTCCGGGAGTTCGAGCCCCGCGTCGGGCTCTGGGCTGATGGCTCAGAGCCTGGAGCCTGTTTCCGATTCTGTGTCTCCCTCTCTCTCTGCCCCTCCCCCGTTCATGCTCTGTCTCTCTCTGTCCCAAAAATAAAAAAAAAAAAATAAAAAAAATAAACAAAAACAAAACGTTGAAAAAAAATTAAAAAAAAAAAGTCAAAACTTCTAACAGTTATCACATGAGTACAGGTGACTGAGAAAAACACAGGAGCCTAGACAGAGCAAGGAAATACTGATCAGCAATGAACTACTGCTTTCCCCCAAAGAAACCATGCTCCTGAGTCAAGAACTGTCTGATGTTCTCATGGAGACTCTCCAAATTTTGAGAAAAGCAACTGAATAGGGTCCTGTGTTTCTTATCTACTGATTATGGGCTAAATCACTGCTGGGGTGGGGGTGGAGGGACAAACAGGACATTTTCTAGAAGGAGCAATGTGGGTGACTCTGTGTCTGACATGAATTCCAGAGCTCCTCCCCGAATTGGGCAAAGCATTCACAGTTTAAGGATTATTCTCATGAGAATGAAAATCACTCCCAACATTGCCCTGAATCCTGGAGGATGTGGCCTGAGTACTGGCACAGGACATTTAAGAAATCTCAGCACAGCAAAGACCTAGCAGCAAGGTATGCCAAAAATGTATCCCTATTGCCTCAGCTGTACTTTTACCTCCATTCTCTCAAACAAGCAGCTAGAACTGCAATTGTCTTGTAGAGTTTAAACTAGAGTTTGGAAGGGATTTAAAACCTGGGTGTCAGTTTTGGTGGGAAGAGAATCTAGCAGGACCACTCTAAGGCATACTTGTGTCAGATAAGAGAAAGCAACCACTACAAGATGCAGCACCATGAATGATGACTTGGCAGAATGTCAACCCCAATTGCCTCTTGGACCAGACACTCTGTTCAATAAAGCAGTTACACAAGGATACGTTGAGGCCCTGAAGTGAAAAAGAAAGCTTCACTATATTAGAGCTAATATGATGACTCATGAAGAGCCACCTAGCTCTGAGCTAAATGAAAAGAAATTTTGTGGAAATGATGTAAACAGAATATGGCAAAGATGAAGGAAAAGAACAGTTTGCAAAATTTGCACTCATAACCTAAAGAAAACCACAAATAGAAGAAAACTCCACAGAGCTGCTTTATGCTATAGAAGAATGCAGGATGACTATGAGTTCAATAAAATAAGAATTTAAACACAAGATTACAGTACAATAGAATAAGATAATACGAGAAATTTGCCTAACTTGAGGAAATAAATTGGGGACAAAAATAACATCATTATAGAATTAATATATAAATTAGAATCATCAAGGAATGAAATAGATGATAAAAATCAAATTATTGTCACAGAAAAGGCCCAAGATAACCACAATAAGTACAGATAAAAAATGATAAAATGCATTAGAGAGAAAACTGAGAAAGATAATTCAATGTAAAGATAACAGGTATCCCTGAAGGCAAGCACCCAACAAATGAACATGTAGATGTACTCAAAGATACAACATATGAAAAATTCCCTGAAGTGAAAACAAAAATGATTTTGCAGATAAAGAGAATTCAGTGATGAGATACATCCTAATTAAGCTACCAAGTTTCAAAATTAAAGAAATAATTTTGGGGGTGCCTGGGTGGCTCAGTCACTTAAGCATCTGACTGTTGATTTCAGCTCAGGTCACAATCTCACAGTTCGTGAGTTCTAGCCCCTCACTGGGCTCTATGCTAACAGTGTGGAGCCTGCTTGGGATTCTCTCTCTCCCTCTTTCTCTGCCCCTCCCCTGCTCTCTCTTTCTCCATCTCAAAATAAGTAAACTAAAAATTAAAAGAAATAAATAATTTTTTTTTCAGGGAGCCAAGAAGAGAAATAAAATTTAAAAATAGAAAAATACATCTTTGTCCAAATAAATCTCCTCTTATGTTTAAGTGAAGGAACTGTCTGAGCTCCAAACTAAAGCCAGCGTCTCCACTAACCCATTAGGTGTCATACCCAAGCAGCTATAAGGACAGCCTTCGCCAATTATCTCTCTCTTATATCATCAAGGTGTTTTTTTTTTTCCTTCTGGACATTTCCTTTCATTATATAAAAATATTATATTTCCACTACTGCAATGATCTCAGCAACAGATATGTTAATAAATAGCACTACCAATAACCAAACAGCAAATATCTTTTTTTTGAGATATTTTTTTATTTTATTTTATTTTATTTTATTTTATTTTAATTTAATTTAATTTTATTTTTATTTTTTTTCAATATATGAAGTTTATTGTCAAATTGGTTTCCATACAACACCCAGTGCTCATCCCAAAAGGTGCCCTCCTCAATACCATCACCCACCCTCCCCCCCTCCTACCCCCCATCAACCCTCAGTTTGTTCTCAGTTTAAAAAAAAAAAAAGAGTTTAGAGTGGAAGAGAGCCAAAGCATAACAAACAGCAAATATCTTATTTATCTCTATTTCTCCCTTACATTACTGCTTCATTTCATTCCTTTATTTAAAGATAAGCTTTTCAAAAATATTATATATATACATCCACTGATTTATTTCCTTTGTCTCCTTTTTCTTTTTATGTATTTGTTTTATTGTAATACACATTTCATGTAGTAAAACTCACACAGCTTAAATGTATACATAGTTAATGGATTTTGCCAAACATGTATGCTTGTGTATTCATCACCCAAATCAAGATGTAGAATATTTCTATCATCCATGAAAGTTCTCCTGTGTACTTTTCTACTAAATAACAACCCCTTAAATAGAAGCAACCGTTATTTGGATTTATATTATCCTAAATTAGTTTTGCCTTTTAAGACCTCAATATAAGTGGATATTGACAATATAAACTCATTTTGGTTGCTCATTATTGTCTTCACCTGGGTTGTTTCCAGGCTTGGGATATGAAAAATAAAACCACTAGGAAACATTGTGTATAAGTCTTCTGTGACTTGTGTTTTTCATTTATCTTTTCCATTTAGTAGTGGAATTGATGGATCATGAGCTAGATACCTGTTTAGCTTTAAAAAAAGAAACTGTCAACTGTTTTCCAAAGTGGTTGAATTATTTATTCTCCTACCAGTAATACATGCCATTTCCAACTGTTCCACATTTTCACCACACTTGAGATGGTCAGTCTCTTTTGGTTGTTTTATTGCCTTGTTGCATTAGCTAAAATCACCTATATAATACTGAATAGAAGTGAACTTCCTTGCCTTTCCTGAAATGAAGGTAGAAGTATTTAATATTTTACCATTAGGCATGATTCTAGCTGTATTTTTATTTTTAAAAGATACTCCTTATAAAATCAAATTAAGTTCTTTCAAATGACTAGTTTCCTGGGGTTTTTTAAAGCATAATTGAATTTTATGAAACACTTTTTTTGCACTTATTGAGGTAATAATTTTGCTTTTATCCTTTATTCAATGTAGGGGTTAACTACATTGGTTAATTTTTAAATATTATAGACAACCACGCATTTTAAAGGTAAATTCCCCTATGCCATAATACACTATCTTTTTTATATATTAGTATATTTCATTTGCTAATATTTTGTTCAGGTCTTTTACGCCTAGGTTTGTGAGAGATATTTGGCTGTATTTTTCCTTCTTTGCCTGCTTTTATATTAGGGTGATATATCGGCCCCAAAGAAGACTTTGTAAGTATTTTTCCTCCACTGAGGAAAAATTGTATATAATTGGTATTATTTCTTATATAGTGGACATGAAGTCTTCACAAGAAGGTTTTAAGTAAGTTTCAGTTTCTTTAGTAGATGTAGAGCTATTCATATTTTTCTGTTTCTTATTATATCAGAATTAGAATTATGTGGTTTTCAGGGAATTTGGCCATTTCATCTAAAATGTCAAAATTGTTGGCATAAAGTTATTTCCTTATTACCCTTGAAATATCATACAACTTATAGGAATATCTCTGTTTTCAGAGATGTTCTGAAATGTCTCTGAAACATTTTTTGATACATTGTATTTTTTCTCTCATTTCAATCCTGTAAGGGTTTATGAATTATGATAGTCATTTCAAAGAACAAATTTTTAGATGCTTTGTCAACTTTCCTTATTTTCCAACTGATTCATATTTCATTGATTTCTATTCTTATCTTATTGCTTTCTTTTTTTATTTTAAATTTGTTTTCCCCATCTTCTTGGATAGGTAGCTTATCTCCTTGATATTAAACCTACTTTGTTTTGTTCTAATAAATTGCACTTAAAGTGATGCATTTTCATCTAAGAATTGCTTTGTCCACATCTCAAAAATTTTTATATTTTTTTTTACTATTTAGCTTAAATAATTTATGGGTTATGTGATTTCTTCTTTGACTATGGGTAATTTAGAAATATTATACTTTATATCCAAATATTTAGGAATTTTTCTCACAGTCTTATTGATTTGTACTTGTGACAAGACATTTTGAACTCTTTTATTTCCTCTTTTATTTTTTTTTAAGTTTATTTATTTTGAGAGAGAGAGAGAGCACTTGCACACATGTGAGTGGGGGAAGGGGGAGAGAGACAGGGAAGAGAAAGAATCCCAACAAGAAGGCTCTGCATGCTGTCAGCACAAAGCCCTATGTGGGGCTCGATCTCACAAACCATGGGATCATGACCTGAGCTGAAATCAAGGGTCCAATGCTTAACTGAATGAGCCACCCAGGCGCCCCATTACTGACTCTTTAATCCTCTCCTCACAGACTCATGAGTTTTGCTAATGGAGTCTGTATTTCAACATCTTTTAACAACATTTTTCAAAAAGAGAAAGATGGAAGTCTTTTAAAGTCAATACCCATATGACCACCACCTAGTTTCCATCACTTACATTTTATTATATTTGTTTTATCAGAGATTTTCCCATCTGCTTCCATCCCTCTATACAACCATCAATCTTGTTTTTTCGGGCATTTCGAAGTAAATTCTAGATATCAGTGCAGCAACTACTTCAAATCTAGTAGCCTTACCTAATGTGAATTTCTCCTATATACATAAGTAAAGGTTATCAACACAAATTTTAACAGAGGTCAAGATAGATGATCGACAGACAGACAAATAATTCAGAGAGACAGAAAGAGATTGAAATTTTGGTACTTGATATCTCTCTGATTTGTATTTCACCCCCCATGGTGGTGCAGTATTGACACATTAACTCTCTAGACCTTTGTTTAAAAATAAACACTCAGAAAAATACAGATTTTCTAACAGATGTACTTTAATGAACTAAGTCAGAGGCAGAGACAGCTAGGTCTCCATATATGTTTTCTTTTTCTCATAATAGAATTTCCAGAACTTTGGACACAAGGCTAACAGAAATAGACACTGCATTTGCCAGCTTCCCCCACAACTGCTTTTTGTTATGTGTGATCAACTTGTCTCCAACTTCTGGGAAGAGTTTATGAAGGAAGAGGGCATCCCTTCCTCCACTCCTCCCTCTCCCTTCTGCTGGAAGGTGACTGTTAACAGCTAACGGTCAGTTACCATTTTGGACTGTGAGGTAAGCACTGGTGGAACAACAAGGTAAGAGAAGTCTGGGTCCTGATGCTATTGTAAAGCCTTGATCACACTGTATAGAGTTCCTAGTAGCCCAAGGTTCTCTGTGCTTCTGTTTGTATGAAAGCAAAATAAAAAACTCTACCTCGTTTAAGTCAGTCTTATTTGGGGGTTTCTGTCAGACACAGCTAAACCCAAACGTAATATAAAATTTGTGATCAAGTGGAAAAGAAAAAGTGAGTATATTAATGGATCATCTGAGTAATGCAAATTTTAAGACTTCAGTTATATCAGTTTCACAAATGTAAAGTAACCCCCTATATCTTATTTTTAGCATACATATGGAAGTTTTATTCTAGTTGTATCTCTGTAATTAACTTCTCCCCTGCTGGATTATATGACTTGGTATGAGAAGCCGATTGACATAATATGTGTAAAAGAGTTGTCTAAATTATGTAAGATGGGATTTTGTTATTTGATGTTGCCTATGTTCACCTTTTTCATATTTTCATATTTATTTGAAAGAACACTTTCTACATTAAGGATATTTTTCTTTATTTGTTACAAATAGTTTGACTCTTTTCAGATCATGATTTAAATCTAGTTTATGACATTTTTTGACTTGAAAATTCTTTTAATTTATACCATAAATTATATAACTAATCTTATCTATGAGTTCTGTCTTTGCTTACATACTTCAAAAAGGCCTTTTGTACTCTCAAGATTTTGTAATATTTGTGAATATTTTCTTCTAGATTTTGAGGACATTTTGTAAATGTTACTCTTAGACATATTGATTTGTTTTTTATTAATTTATTGCTGAGGTAATCTTTTTTTATTTATATATAATTGACATAATATTATATTAGTTTCAGGTATAAAACATAATGATTCAATATTTATACATAACGCAAAATGATCATTTTTGTTTTTTGTTTGTTTGTTTCTGGTTCGAATAAGTTTTTTCTAATAAAGAAACAGTCAAATAACCCTACAATCATTCATTAAATACTTTTTCCCACTGATATAAAATGCTCATTTTACTATATATACTATGTAGTCTGATATACACTTAACTATTTTCGATGTCTTTTATTCTCTTCCATTGAATGTTACGCAGATTCTTTTGGCAAGAATACTTCTGCATTATCTGAATACTGCAAATTTAGAAATTTTTTATATTGAGCAGACTTCTTTTAATTGTACAGCTGATGTCCCACTTTTGTGAAGTCTTTCTGCAACATTTCAATTTTCAATTGTTTTTATATTCTCCAACTTTCAAAAGCATTTAAATTTTTACCACATAATTAAACACAATCATTTTTCTCCCAAATTATCATACTTTCAGAAAATATATATTAACTACTTACTATCTGCCAAGCAGGTATAATTCAGTGAATAAAATACCATAATGGGTGTTATACAGAGTTGAATAGATACACTTTGTATGTTACCCCAAAGAGATTTTAATTGCTTGAAATAATAATGGAAAAACATCTGAACTATGAATGTAGGAATAGATTGTCATGGTTCTACCAATTTTTGGCTGTTTCCTTTTAAACAAGTCAATGAATCTCTTTACATTTCTTTTTATTGATGCATATAAATTGAGGGAAGTAAAATCAATGAACTCCAATTCCTAACATAGTTCATAGTTTATGACCGTTGTCATCTTTAAATGCCACAAGAAGTGAAACTGGAATTTTATGTGTTCAACAATAATAACAATAACTTATTTTTTGTGGAATGATCAAATATGTGTGCTCTTCTCCAACTGATTCTCCCAGTGCCTCTATGTGATATTATTAGAATCATTTATTGGACATTTCTGCTTAATGAATTTTCACTGGCTTATCTGAAATGAGGTGAAGATGAGTATTTTCTTTATATTCCCATTAGATGCCTCCAATGACTTTTGCTCTATACTGATAGATACTTACTGAATGTTTCACCTCTTAGCAGAAATTCCTAAGACATATGGAGTTATACTAAAACTTTCTGAAATCTGAAGCACTGGGAATATTGCATCAAATCAATTAAAATTTTTTAGTGTTTCTTTGTTTAATACATAAGTTTGTATTTGAACCTTATATTGAGACAAGAGCACAGAGTAGAGCCAAACAGCTTCAGTCCAATTTCTTTCTCTGCTATGTATGGTCTGTGTGAACTTGGGCATGTTGCTCTGCTTCTCTTTACTTCACTTTGCTTTAAGATGGAGACAATAACACGTTCTTCTCTGGGATCGTTCTGAGGTTTAAATGAGTTGGTGTCTGGCACACAATAAGAACTACATAAATGGTCCTCTATTTCATTATGTCCAACTATTGATACAATGTAAGCTCTATTTAGACAAGAATGTTTTGGTCACTGATAACCTCCTAGCAGGAAGTAGGCATTCAATAAATATGTGTTGAATAGACTTGTTGAATCAATGACCTATTAAGAGAATTTTTAGATTAACCCATGTTTTTTCACTCAACACTATTGAGATTTCAGACTACATAAGTCTTTGTTCTAAAGGCTGTCCTGTGCACGGTAAGATGTTTATCAGCATCCCTGATCTCTACCCACTATGTGCCAAAAGCACTTCCCCCTCGAGTTATGACACTTAAACTATCTTCAGACAGTGCCAAATACTTACTGGGTGATAAAAATCATACCCCCCTCACACACATAACCACTGAGGACCACTAGGATATATATAGCTTTACCCTAAAAATATAAAATCTACATATGAGAGGTGTTGATGGTCCATACGTCATCAAATACATTTTTTTGTTGTTGCTGTTTTTAATTTGTGATAAGGAGACAGCAAAAGCATTTATTATTTAATGTTAAATGAAATCCTTAAAGAATAAACAGCCTAAAGTTAAATACCCTTAGACACTGAAAAAACTACTGTTCAGTTAATCAATTTTTCATTTCAAGAGATTCATTTGTTTATTCATTTAACAGTTGGTATATGTAACTAAACAAAACAGTCAAAGATTGCTGTTCTCATGGGCCTGACATCTGAGGTGGGAGAATATACTGTTAAATAATAAAATATTTAAATGAGAAAATTTGAAGATCTGATTGGCTACATTAAATGATCCATGAATTGGACAGAATCCTATCTAGCAAAATAGAAAGGAGCTCCTTCGAGCTGTAGAAAAGGAAAAGTTTTTAAAGGTAGAGAAGAAGCAGAAAAAAGGAAATATTAGCAGAAGTATCTTTCAGGCAAGATTGCCCTCCTAACGGGAGCCAGTGTGGGGGAGGGGGAGAGGAGTTCAGTTTCAACATCTTGAATTTCAGATGACTAGAGAACATCAAGGTGGAGATGCTGAGCACTCAGCTGTCCATCTATGAGTGTGAAGTTTAAAAGAGAAATCTGTGCTGTAGATAGGACTTTGCTGATCATTGGCACAGAGCTGGTATTTAAGCCCTGAGAGCCACCCACAGAGAAAGAAAAAGGACCAAGGAAGGTTCACTCCCAAATGTAGAAGTGGAGAGAAGGAACAGAACCAAGGAAAGAGACTGAGAAAGAGTGACTAGTAATTGAGGAGAAAAGTCTAAAGGTGTGTTGAGCTAGAGTCAAAGGTGGAAAATGATTCCAGGAGACGGGAGAGAACAGATCCTGCTGCAAGGCCCAGCCAGAAGCAACCTGAGAAATGATCATTCAGTTTAGTGATGTGGAGGTCACTGGAGACAGTGTTAGTTTGGGTCCCCACCAGCAGACCCTAAACAAGAACTTGAGAGAAGGGGTTTATTTGAGAGGTATCGAGAAGGTCAAGAGTGGAATGGGGAATGACAGAAGGCAGCCAGTAAGTGTGTTAAGCCATAAGTGTGTTATGCCACAGGGGACAACTGGAACTTCACCTCACAAGAATACTCTGGGAGAGTGTAAAACACAGGTCAGAATTATTCCAGCCAAGGGGCAAGGGAGTTGTGGTATTTTATTCTTCCCGAGAAGAATAAACGCTATAGGGGAGGGTGTGGGTGATATTCACTCCCTGATGTTTCTTGCTTTCCTCTCATATGAATGGGACTTTCCAAGGATCTGGAAAGAACTTTCAGCTGGAGGTGCTGATTCCAGTACTTTCCAGGCAGAGCTGCAGCACAGTGAAATGGTTAACAACCTAAATGGTGTGGGTGGGCACTTCAGGGGGAGTGGTGATTCCGAGGAAAGCCAGGCTGGAGGGGGCATGACAGAGGGGGGCAGGGGAGGAGCTGATAACATGAGAACAGACTACTCTTTAAAGAGTAATTCTACTGAAGAGGGGGCAGAAATCTGATGCAGCAGCTAATGAAGGAGGTGACCCTGAGATAAGCTCTAACACAAGGATGGCAATTGTAACACTTTAACTTCTGCTACTGATCTGGGAGAAAGCAAGAAACTAATGCTTCAGAGAAAAGTGGGGTGACTTACAAGCCTGATGACTTCAGTAGGGATGGACTGTGACCCACACATGAAGGAACTATTTGTGGATAGGAGCCAACAGGTCAGTGAAAGAAGAGGGTACAGGTACTTGGAGGTGCGTCCTGAAATAAAGGAAGTTTGCACTGCTTCTTAACCGATTGCTTTATGTTTCTTAGTAGAAACACCAGCAGAGAGTAAAAATGGGGAAGGGTTGTCTGCAGCTTAAGGAGAAAAGAGAAGGTACAAAATAGTCATCTAGAACAGTGGAAGCGTGAACAGACTAGGAATATATAGTAAGACTGCCTGGCAGATCAACAGCCCATTTGGGATTCATGGTCATGAGCCATGAAGTAACAAGCAGAGTCAACATGATATATATATATAAAAAAAAATTTTTTTTTTTAAAAACAAGTTGGTACAAAACAACCTCCCCAAATACACATATAATTAAAAAAAAATTCCCCATCATAATCAGCTGCCTGAATTGCAGAAATGGAAGCATTAAAGGCAGTGGTGTGCTAGGGTTGGCTTGCACCTGTGCTGATGTTGAGAGCTTGAAATCAGCATGGAGAGATCATCGACAACAGGGAAATTGGCAAATGCTACATATCAGAGTTTGGGGGTTATTTTTTCCCCTGGACACCTGGTTGTTAAATATTTACCAGCAGACTATGCTTAGAAGTTGTATACGAGGCCTTATCCTATGCTTTCTTTTTATTTAACCCTTAAGAAAAATATTTCTTAAAGTATTAATACTCAAAGGTACAGTTGATTTGTATTCAATTGGTGTCCATTCAATGATACACAACTAAAATCATCAAAAGTTTTATCAAAATTTTTCATACCTTAAAATCTCATATGTCAGGTCTTACTGCCCAGAACCTTCATGGGCAGAGACAGAAACAGCAATATTCTGGCAAGTATGGATGTCAAGAAATGGCATTTTGTACTAGAACCCAAAGAGAATGCTATATTCTAGTGAACGCTTTGTTTTACTCTATAATCCCTTAATCTTCTAGCTCTCCTAGTCATTCCACAGCCCTTGGAGATGCTCCTGGGTGGGAGATCCTCATGGATAATCGTCACACATCCCAGTAAATTGCAATTCAGAAATAACTCCCGCTGAAGACAACATATAGTAAAGCAAGGAAAAGGTTGATATTATTGTAGGGATAACCTAAAATCTACTCCATTCTCTAATGTAAATGATTTCTACACTTTAATAATTTTATTATTAACAATTTACTTGATCCCAAACCAAAAGTGTATCCATTGGAGATGAGAATCATTTGGAAGTTGAGATCATCACTGTGAATTCTTAAATGTCTTAAAGAGATCTTTGCTCATGGCAAAACTATGCCCAATTACTTAGTTTTTAAATTAATATAACTTTTATTAAAGCTGTAATTATAAAGGAAACTGGTTCTCTTAGGCTTTTAACTAACAAATCTTGTTCTACTATTTATAAAACTAATAAGCAAAGAGTAATTATTTTCCACTTTTCCTTGATGAATATCCAATTAATTCAAGTTGAATAGACTAAATTACTTTAAAGAATTAATCCTATTGACAAATCTAGTAAATCACATTTTCTAAAATATTTTAGACTATACTTAAAAGTTTAATATATTTTATTTTTAAAACACTTAAAAAAACTTCCTGACAACTCAAAATGAAACCCTTCACAAGAAAAACCTGTCTGTACATTGCAAACAGCCTTGTAAATAGAATAAAGTATGATTTTATTTTTTTATTTTTTTTTCCAATGTTTATTTATTTTTGGGACAGAGAGAGGCAGAGCATGAACGGAGGAGGGGCAGAGAGAGAGAGGGAGACACAGAATCGGAAACAGGCTCCAGGCTCTGAGCCATCAGCCCAGAGCCTGACGCGGGGCTCGAACTCATGGACCGCGAGATCGTGACCTGGCTGAAGTCGGACGCTTAACCGACTGCGCCACCCAGGCGCCCCAAGAATAAAGTATGATTTTAAATAGAGTGCATTGCCAGTTCTTATATGTTTACAAATTTACTCAAATTCTCAAGTATAGTTTTAGCTTAAAAACACAATTCCAAAATCCATGACATGTTTTAATTCATACTAAGATTTTTTCACTTACCAAATTCCTTTAAACATTACCAATTCTTTAGCTACAAAATATAAAAAACTGCCCCAATAATTTAAAAGTTTATTTCAGACCTTGAACTCAAAGTAAAAATGATTAATATATTTTATCATAACTGTATTTAAATTAAAACTTTCTTGTTTTGATAAACTACATAATCAAGTGAAACCCATTCACTATTTCAGAAGAGTGAGGTTGATGATTCATGATAATGATATGATTACCTGAGGGTCAGGGCCCAGAAAGAAACACAAGGGCCGCATACATACAGTGATCATCTGAATCTCAAATTGATGTGCTTAGTCTTTCGTTAGACTCACTAGGTGATCAAGGGCTTTAAATCCATACTCATATCCAATTCCTTCACCTAATTTGCATAGATTAAAATCTGTATTCTCAATGAAGTTTTATACAACTTCCTTCAACTAAACTAATTACCACTGTTTTGAATTTTAAAATCTTTCAAATTTGGGAGATGTGTGCCACTAGAGATGTTACTACATCAATGTCTTTCTCTGTGCAAACATTTTCTTCTTATCCCAGAGAATCCTTAGTATCTCTTACAACTTGGTTTGATATTTGAAATACAACTTTATTGTTATGCAAATACTGAAGCTCAGTTTCTTCTTTCTTAAACATGTTTTTTTTTTTTTATTTTTGAGAGAGAGAGAGAGCACAAGATGGGCAAAGAGAGAGGGAGAGAGAGAATCCCAAGCAGGCTCCATTCTGTTAGCGTAGACCCTGATGTGGGGCTCCAGCCCACGAACTGTGAGAGCATGACCTGAGCTGAAACCAAGAGTTAGAGGCTCTGGGGCTCCTGGGTGGCTCAATCAAGTGTTCGACTCTTGGTTTGTGGGTTCGAGCCTTACAGCCACAGCGTGGAGCCTGCTTACGATTCTCTCTCTCCCTCTCTCTCTGCTCCTCCCTGCCCCCCATAAAATAAATAAACATTAAAAAAAAAAAGTCAGATGCTCAACAGACTGAGCCACCCAGGCACCCCTGAAGCTTAATGTCTATCATAGAGAAATGGCTTTGTAAACCCTAATTTTATCATTTTTCAATAATCATATTTTTTGTTGTTACAAAATACACATAGTATAACACTTACCATTTCAACTATTTTAAGTGTGCAAGTCAGTGGCATTAAGTACATTTACAATATTGCGTAACCATCACCATATCTAGAACTCGTTCTTTAGCCCAAAGAGAAACTCTGTACCCTTTAAAAAATTATTCTCTCTTTTCCCCTGCCCCCACCTCCTGGTAATCTCAATTATACTTCCTGTCTCTATGAATTTTACCTTTTCTAGGTGCTTCATACGAGTGGGATATACAATATTTGCTATTCTGTGACTGACTTATTTTGCTTATTATAGTATCTCCAATGTTCATCCAGGTTGTAGCATGTATCAGAATTTCATTAACTTCTAAGGCTGGATAATCTTCCATCATATGTATACAGCACATTTTGTTTATCCATTTATCTGTTGGTGGACATTTCAGTTGTTTCCACCTTTTGGCTAGTGTGAATCATGCAGCTATGAACATCTGTGTACAAGTATTTGTTTGAGTTCCCACTTTCAATTTCTGGGGGGAATATACCTAGAAGTGGAATTGCTGGATCATATGGCAATTCTGTGTTTAATTCTTTGAGGAGCCACAATACTGTTTTCCACAGTGGCTGCACCATTTTACATTCCACCAGCAATGCACGAGAGTCTGAACTTTTTGACAGCTTTACCAAACGTTATTTTCTGGGGTTTTTTTTTGGTTTTGTTTTCCTGTTTGTTTTTTGTTTTCATGATAGCCAACCTAATGGGTATGAAGTGGTGTCTCACCGTAGTTTTCATTCGTATTTCCATAATGACATTGATGTTGAACATATTTTCATGTGCTTCAACAATTATATTTGACATAAAAATGAACATGGTATATGGGAAAAAACATGGAATTTGCACTTAGACTAGGTTAGAATTCCAAATCCAATAATTACCACCATATGACCAAGACTAATTTATTTAAACTCTTTGAACCTCTGTATCTTCATTTATAAAGTGAGGGAAGTAATACTATTATCCAGAGTATAAGGTAGACACTCAAATAATGGTCAGAATTAATAACTTTGAAAAGAAGAAAACAAATATAATGTTCTATTTCAGGACACTAGATATACTGGCAAAATTCCAAATGAGATTCCAGCTTCTCTGATAGTGAAAAAATTCTCTATTTCCCAAGTCATTTAACATTACATTAAGGGAGAAATAAAGAAAATAGTCCTTAAAATAAGAAGACTAATGATCATAAACTTGCATGTTAATGTATAAAAGTAAAAGTGAAACGAAATACTTTAATGCCTTTTTTCTTTTCTTTTCTTTTTCTTTTTTCTTTTCTTTTCTTTTCTTCTCTTTTTTCTTCCTTCCTTCCTTTCTTTCTTTTTCTTTCTTTCTAACATTTATTCATTTTTGAGAGACAGAGCATGAGTGGGAGAGGGACAGAGAGAGAGGGAGACGCAGAATCCCAAGCAGGCTCCAGGCTCTGAGCTGTCAGCACAGAGCCTGATGCGGGGTTTAAACTCATGAGCCGAGCTGTGAGATGATGGATGACCTGAGCTGAATGAAGTTGGACGCTTAACCAACTGAGCCACCCAGGCACCCCAATGCTTTTTTTCCTAAATAAAACACACCCCATATTTTTTGCCTCCTCTCTACTCTCAAACCCTTTTGCGTGGTTAAAGTTCTGAGTTCAACAACAAAAGAAATTCTAGATTTCTTGTAATGGGGGGCTTGAACAAACTAATAAATCTTGAAGTACTGGCAGACATTTTTCAATGGCAGACACAGGGTGATGTTTTATTTGTTTAATAGAGAGAGAGAGAATTAGCTGTGGTTGTGCTGTCTGGACACAGTGATAGATCTAACTCCCTTATCTAAATGAGAACCATTATTTTGAATAAATTCTTCTCCTGTGTCAGAGAAAATGGAGCCCAAAGCCCAGTAATATAGACAAAGAATAGGAAGGACACGGGACTGCCCACTCCTTTTCAGGCAGGGATCTGTCACAGATGAAAGCAGGATTGATTAAAACATTCATTTTCTGACTTTCTGCCAAGTTCTATCACTTGTAGATAAGAAGAACGGCCTGAAAAGTAATACGGCCCGCAGGCATTAATCACACATCAGCGCTTCACCTTTGGTGTTTCAGAACTCCCCTTTTGCAGAAGCAACTGCTGACTGTGCAGAGCTTCATGTTATGTCTTTAAAGCAATCAAGTATCAGAAACATAAAAATTCTGCACTCATATGCACTAAGCATATAAGACATTCACAGTCCTTGAAGGAATTAAAAAATACTTTTCAGCTTTTCTGGTTGGTGATGACTCCCAAATCACTTGAGAAAAATGTAAGAATTTTCACAGCTTCCTTTGAAACACTTCTGTTAAAAAAGATGGTCATCCCTTCTGCGCTTCCGTAACAGAAAGACACAGAAGGTGGAAAGGATCATTTCTTATACAAATGAGTCAGGCCTGGGGTTGAATTCTCACACTCCTACTTCCTACCTGGGGGTGACCTGAGGCAAGATACTTAATTTCAATGAGCTTCAATTTCATCATTAAGAAAGGGAGGATAACCCCAGCCTCACAGGACTAATGTCAGATGAGCTGTGATAATGGGGAGTGTGCCTAGTGCAGTGCCAGATTAGCGGGTATGCAAAATAAGTCCATTTCATTCGTCTTCTCTGTCTCTACTGTTGTATTTATTATTATTAATTATAAACTCTCCACATGTATCTGACTCATCTCTCTAACTTTTATGTAGAAGCTCCTCAAGGGTAGAAAAATCATTTCTCCTTTTCCGTCTATACTCATGGAGGGCATTTCGTCTATACTAATGGAGTAATCAATATGATATGGCTTTTTTTCCTAATTATAAAAATAATATATGTTCATTGGGATGATTTAGAAACTACTTAAACTTACAAAGAAAAAAATTAAAATTACTCCTAATACAACACCATAGAGAGTGCCACTCATAACTCACTTTGGCATATTTCCTGCTAGTCTGTCCCCCATGTGTGTTTTGAAAAATTGGGATCATGTAGTACTTAGAGATTTGTGCTTTGCTTTTTTCATTTAACTTTATACAATGAACATCTGTCATATTAGTATCTTTCAAACACGTAAATTTAGTAGTCCATCAACTGAATGTTCATATTTTATTTTACCTTCCTCTTCAACATTTGTTTCCAAATTACCACTATGGTAAATAATAATCCATTAAACAATATCGTACATAAATTGTTGTGCAAATTTCTTATTATTTCCTTAAAAAATGGCTATAATTGAGATCGAAACATCAAAGAAGGAGACTATTTTTAGTCTCTTCAATTAATATAACTTTATGATTTCTCTTTAATTAATATAACTTTATGATTTTTATGAATTTATAAAAGATTCATTATATAAGATTCAGGTATTACAAATATCATTATTCCTTATAGAAAGCAACCACATCTGTTTTACTTACTGCCTGTAAAGCCAGTGTCTTCCACATGTTAGTAGCTCAATATATATTCATGAAATCAAATTAGCTTGAATGACCTTAAAACCTTGGCACTACTGACATTTTGGCCTGAATAATTGTACAATGTTTAGCAGCATCCCTGTCTTCCCCAACTTGATGCCAGTAGCACTTTCTCTACTGTGACAACCAAGAATGTCCCCAGTATTGACAAATGTCCCAAGGAAAAAAAAACTACTGTCTCCTCACCACACAAATGTCATTGAGAGACATTGCCTTAAATTAAACTGCATTCAAAATCACCTACAATTCCACTACATGTTAATACATTCTGTTAACATGTGTTGTGTATCTGTTGCATATGCATTTATACATACATATTATTTTTAAATAGTCATACTACTTATGTCCTTTTGGTAGCATGTTGATGATTTTTAATTATCTAATGTATCTTAGACCATTCCTGACAATGGGAAACATTTATATCATTATCTTTGATGGCTTCATAGAATTCCATAGTGTGAATACACCAGAATTCCTATAACTAAATCCATATGTATTATTGTTATCAATTTTTTACTATTATAACTACTATTTTAGTAAGTATACACACACACACACACACACACACACACACACACACACATACACCACATCTTTAAACAGTCATCCAGTTTTTTCCTTCAGATAAGTCCCCAGAAATGGAAGCTATTGCCAAATTTTTCTTATTCTAATTTATATTTGCAAAATTAGAGGATATGTAAATGGTGGTGCCAATTTTTATTTGCTTTATTAATTTGAGAATGTGCGCATTTCTTCATATCTTTGTCAAGTCTAATAGTATCAGTATTTTTCTTTTTTTTAGATGTTTTATGACCTTTCTGCTTTTCTTAATTATTCTCATTTATTTCTTTTCTATTTTGTTATTATTTTAATGATTTAAAAAAATAGAATTTAGAGATTCATCACTTATATATAACGACCAGTGCTCATCCCAACTAATGTCTTCCTTAATGGCCCTCACCCATTTAGCCCATCCCCCTACCCAACACCCCCCCACCCCCCTGCAGCTACCCTCAGTTTGTTCTCTGTATTTAAGAGTCTCTTATGGTTTCTCTCCCTCCCTGTTTTTATTTAGTTTTGCTTCCCTTCCCTTATGTTCATCTGTTTGTATCTACATAAGAGTGAAATCATATGATATTTGCCTTTCCCTGACTGACTTATTTCATTTAGCATCATACACTCTAGTTCCATCCACATTGTTGGAAATGGCAAGATCTCATTCTTTTTCATTGCTGAGTAGTATTCCATTGTATGTATGTGTGTATATATATATATATATATATATATATATTACATCTTTTTTATCCATTCATCAGTCAATAGACATTTGGGCTCTTTCCATACTTGGACTATTGCCAATAGAGCTGCTATAAACACTGGGGTATATGTGCCCATTCAAATCAGCACTACTGTATCCTTTGGATAGATATCTAGTAGTGCAATTGCTGGGTCATAGGGTAGTTTTATTTTTAATTTTTTGAGGAACCTCCATACTGTTTTCCAGAGTGGCTGCACCAGCTCACATTCCCACTAGCAGTGCAAAAGGGTTCCCCTTTCTCCGCATCCTCTCCAGCATCTGTTGTTGCCTGAGTTGTTAATTTTAGCCATTCTCACAGCTATGAGGTGGTGTCTTATTGTGGTTTTGATTTGTATTTCCCTGATGATGAGTGATGTGGAGCATTTTTTCATGTGTCTGTTAGCCATCTGGATGTCTTCTTTGCAAAAGTGTCTATTCATGTCTTTTGCTTACTTCTTCACTGGGTTATTTGTTTTGGGGTGTTGAGTTTGATAAGTTCTTTGTAGATTTTGGATACTAACTCTTTATCTGATACATCATTTGCAAATATCTTCTTCCATTTTGTCAGTTGCCTTTTAGTTTGGCTAATTGTTTCCTTTGCTGTGCAGAAGCTTTTTCTCTAGGTGAGGTCTCAATAGCCCATTTCTGCTTTTGTGTCCCTTGCCTCCAGAGACATGTCAAGTAAGAGGTTACTGAGGCCAAGGTCAAAAAGGTTGTTGCCTGTTTTCTCCTCTAGGATTTTGATGGTTTCCTGTCTTACGTTCAGGTCTTTCATCCATTTTGAGTTTATTTTTGTGTATGGTGTAAGAAAGTGGTCCAGGTTCATTTTTCTGCATGTCGCTGTCGAGTTTCCCCAACCATTTGCTGAAGAGACTGTCTTTTTTCCATTGGATATTCTTTCCTGCTTTGTCAAAGATTAGTTGGCCATATGTTTGTAAGTCCATAACTGTGTTCTTTATTCCGTTACATTAATCTATGTGTCTGTTTTTGTGCCAGTACCATACTCTCTGGATGATTATAGCTTTGTAATACAGCTTGAAGTTCAGGTTGCGATACCTCCAGCTTTGTTTTCCTTTTCCAGGATTACTTTGGCTATTTGGGGGTTTTTGGTTACATACAAATTTTAGGATTGTGTGTTCTAGCTCTGTGAAGAGTGCTGGTGTTATTTTGATAGGGATTGCACTGAATATGTAGATTGCTTTGGGCAGTATCAACATTTTAACAATATTTGTTCTTCCAATCCATGAGTATGGAATGTTTTTCCACTTTTTTTGTGTCTTCTTTGATTTCTTTCATAAGCTTTCTATAGTTTTCAGTGTATAGATTTTTCACCTCTTTGATTAGCTTTATTCCTAGGTATTTTATGGTTGTTGGTACAATTGTAAATGGGATCGATTCCTTGATTTCTATTTTTGTTGCTTCATTATTGGCTTATAGAAATGCAACTGATTTCTGTACATTGATTTTATATCCTATGACTTTGCTGAGTTCACGTATCAATTCTAGCAGTTTTTTGGTAGAGTATTTGGTTTTTCCACATAGAGTATCAAGTCATCTGCAAAGAGTGAAATTTTCACCTCCTCCTTGCCAATCTGAGTGCCTTTTATTTCTTTGTGTTGTCTGATTGCTGAGGCTAAGACTTCCAACACTATGTTGAGTAACAATGGCGAGAGTGGACATCTTTGTTGTGTTCCTTCTTTCTGCTTTTTTAATGGGACACAGTTTTACTTGAAACAATGATGGACAAAATATGGTTATTCATATTTAGGTATTTGGCAGACATTTTACCCTTCAAAGAAAACAACTATTTGCTACCAATGATGCAATTGGAGTTTTCAAGTGAAAATTAAAATTTTGGGAAATTTGTATCCTGAACTTGACAGCATCACAATACTTATGGACTTTCTGATGAGATCTGCAGTGATATCAATAAGATTATTTGATGTTATATGATGGGAAATATCCTTTATAAGATCTTCATAACTCAGAGCACTGATATTTTCCAAATGTACACACTTACAATGTAAAAGTAAATGACTACATGAAAATGCAAGAGAGATGATGGATTTTAATGTAACAGTGTTCTTTGGAATTTTTAATAATTATTAGCAGTGTAAGGAGTTCTTGAGATCTAAAAGTTTGGGAACAACCATTTTAAAGAATACTTTTTTAGGGAAAATGAAATATCACTTTATGTTCTTTCTATAGCTTACATATTTTCTATTAGTCTATGTTATTTCCTGAGTAGAAAGCCTGTGTTTAGGAGTGAAAATTAGGATGACTTTTCTGAAGGGAAATCTGTCAGTGTGTTTAAACATGTTAAATTCCTGCTTTGTTTAATCCAAGAATGCTTCTCCAGGAAGTTATGACAAATAAATAAAGGATATGTGCAAAAAATTTAAAGTTTGTTCAAACACACATGCAAAATTAATACATTGCTGATAATCAGAACAAATGTAGAAATGACTTATGTCCATCAATAAATATGTTCTTTGAGTTTTTTCTCTTGATTTCTCTTTTTTCTCCCTACACTAGCAAAACCATGTTTCAAATGATTACCAAACTGATCAATCTAGCCCAAACTCTAAGTATGCCCAAATCTGGAAAATTTTCCATATGAATGTGGAATGAATGTTGAAGAAGCTACCAACATTTCAAACTCAACATCATAAAGGACAAATGCATCTGTTGAACCCTGTGAAACTGACAATACTGACAGCTTTTGCCTTATAAAAACAGGAATTTCACATGGTTCAACCTAATAAAGTATATTATCTTCTTCCCAGAACTTCAGTCCCTGCATTTGAAATGTCTTCTTTAATTCTTTCATTTGCTGTGTATAATTAGTATAAGTCATCTAGTCCTACTGCTTCTACTTCTATAAAATCTGTTTCTATTTTATCTCAGTTCATAAAACTTACTACCCTAATTCTAGTCTTCATAACCTCTCACCCGAGTTATTGGAAAAAATCTCCATATGGCTCACAATGACTCCTTCATTCAGCAAATTGTGTGCCTACTCTATTCTGTGCCTTGAACCTGGTCATACAAAAATAATGTGACAGGAATAAACTCCCTGGAAGGATTCACGCTCTAGTGGCCCCAGAAAAATTACAATACAATATGGTGTTAACAGCGATGATGCTAACAAAACCTTGAGAGTAACTAAAGTCAAACACAATGAAAAAAGTTCAGTATATCCTCCACATGCAAAGGGGAATTGTGAAAATTATTATTTTCCTTTATTCTTTACAAAAAGTATTTATTCACCTTTTACTGTGAGCTAGGCATTGTAGTAGGACTACAATGGTGATACTGTGAAGAACAAAACATCCTCCTCATGGATCTTATGGAGTGGAGAAGGAAGCCATTGACAACAGCACTCCACATATACATACATAATTACAAGTAGTGGTTTAAGTGTTTTGAAGGAAAAGTGTTTCTCTGTGTATTATGGTAGGGCATACGGGACAGAATTAAGAGTGGAAGAGAGCGGAAAGCGTCCATGAAAAAGTGACGTTGAAGCCAAGATGTGAAGGATAAATACAGTCACCAGGGAAAAAATACAGGTAAGGTATTCTGAGCAAAAGCAACAGCGTGAATAACCCCACCATGTGGGAAAGAGGCCAACATATATACGCGGATACAAAGGGGATGGCAGTTGAGATAATATATACTAAAGCACTTTGTAGCTTTGTCAACCATAAAGCAGTAAATTATGTTAATTATTCTTAGCAAAAAGTATTCACAAGGATAACAATGATAACCATGAATTTGTACAGTGTTCTATAACTTGTGATCTTATGAATATGCTACAGAACCCCCAGCATGATTCATGAAGATATAGAATATGAATATGGTATCCTATTATTTTTTCCTCTAAAGAGTCTACAAAAGAAAATTTCATCATCTATTATGTATGATTTCCTGCTCACACTAGAGAAACATAAGCAATATTATTGATAGCACAAAAGTAACATTCAAATATGTCTACTTGTCTCTATTTTCACCTATATTACCTAAATTCAAGCTGATAATCTCCCTCTGCCCTGCACTCCAGAAGCCCCTTCTAACACCCTTTCACACTCAGCCACCATCCACAATCTGCGTGGTCACAAAATAGCTGTGAAACAAATTTGACTGTATTACTCTCCTGTTTAAAAATCTACAGATTAAAGAGCACAGCTGTGTTTGCCGATAACCTCTATACACATGGCCTCTAACCCATCATATGTTGGAGAAGCATTTCAGGTATTCATGACACAAGTCAGCAAGATAAGAAGGAAGCGGAGGCTGTAGAATCAATGTGGGTGAGGACAAGGACACATACTGCATTACCAGGAGCCTAAGTTAATTAAGTACTTGAGAGATTTGTCTTGAGATGTTGAAATCTGATCTTAATGGGTAGTTATTTTCGTAAAAATAAGCTGCATACTTATGTTCTACATTTATGTCTGTTTTAAATGGCAAAACAACATCCTCTTCAGAACATTTGCTTAATGACATATAATCATTAATATATATGTCTTCCTTATGTTATCATCAGATTCATACATGTTGCCTTTGTTAATAGTTAATAAGATACTTTTTCCTTCCCAGTGCTCATCTCAGGAACATAGAAGGTAATTCTCCAAATCCTTTCCTGGCCTTTCTTAAAACACCTTAATCCCATTCAGGATTCATGTGACTTAATGTAACATCTATCAGGTTTACAAAGATCTCCCAAGAATCCTAAACCACACTTCATACCAATAGGTATCTGCCTTCATGCTGAAATTGTTTCCAGAACATTACATGGATTTGGCTATGGCTGGGTGCATTTACTTGATTTCCCACAAAGACTCACTGGAACCAAAGGACCTAATTCCCTATATTCTTTTCTTCTTTGTTCCTGACAACATGGACCAATATCCACTGATGCCAAACAGAAAGCAAATACTATCACCAATCTTCCTTTGAAAAGGTTTAGAAGGTAAGGATGACTAGAACAGAAAGAGTGAAAATCCTCACCAGGACTAGAGAAATTTAATTTCATCCCTACCAATGTGCATTAGGAAACCTTGCCCCTAGGGCAAGGTAAAACAGATCTGAGAGCTTTCAAAGTCATTATCACTGCATAGACCCAGAGAACATATGATGATCATAGCAGCTTTCTTAACTTAAAGGTCTGTCAAAATCCTCATCTAACTTTTACATGGATCAGGTAAATTTCCTCCATATTTTGGGCATATAATAATGCCACCAATGGAGACAGCCTTGCCATAAAACCCACACTATCTTCTTAGTAGCGTGGCCTTCAGGTAGTTATATATCTTATCAATGAACTGAAAGAAAGACGGTCACTCTATCCTTTTTAAGCTTTGTCATGAAATAACAGATCAAATAATGTTTTCTGAAACTCTTAATAGCCCAAGATGGACAGTTAAAACAGTGTCTTGCTGTTATGTATTTTTTTATCAATACCTTTCCTATCATTTTATCTCTCCATACAAATCAAACTACAATTTACCATAAACTGAACTGCAACCTGGGAATCTAGCTATATTCTGTAGGCCAATATATCATCAACTATCTTGAATAACAGCGTGTCTGAACTCAGGGGGCAATTCTGTTGATATATGAGACAGAATGGAACACAGCTTATTCTTTCGCTGCTATATTGACTTTGCTGTATGACAGCAGCAAGAACACAGCATTTTTTACTTTTAATTTTCTTAAACAGCCAGGTCTTGCAAAGCATACAAAAGAGGAACAAAGTAGTGATTTTCCTTACTACATTGTCACTTTAATATACCACCAGGAATCATAATTATGGAAATAGTTTTGTTGTTTAACTCTTAAAGATTTTATTTTAAATAAACATTCATTCATTGCATTGTTACCAAAAAATTTAAAGTTAGGGTTAATGATTGTAAGAAAGCAGCCACTAGATATTTAAGAAAATGAGTGTATAAAGCCTTGTAAGCACTCCAAGGTTGAGAGGCAGAAACCTGCAGTATTCACCATGGTTTAAGTGTTTACTATGTATTGCTTCATTCAATTTTCCCAGAAGCCCTATGAAATAAGGGCTCTTGCTGTCCCATCCACATTCTCTTCCCTTTACTGCTTCATTGCACACTGCCCAGCCTCCAACCTCCAGTAACTGCATTTCCTCAACCTTTACCCAAGGGCTTTCTGTGATACTAGCTTGTGTGGTAGGCTAGTAGGCTAGCAGAGAATTAACTCCCTTGGAGCAGCCTTCCTCCAGAGACTGACAAGAGCTGGCATTTCTCCTCCACTTCCCTCCATCCCCATTCCCGTGGGGTAACTGCACTGACTCCCATAGTTTCCCCGGTGGGATTCAGCTCTAAGGGTCACGTGTTAACTGCTTCCAAACACAATTTTTGCTGACTACCTTCTCCTCCCTAGTGCACTTTTACTCACTCTTACTATTTTTTCTCTACATTTCAAATGCAGTATTTACACTTAAATCCCTGTCTCAAAGCTAACTTCTGTGAAAACTGAAATAAGACATCCCTCTTTTCACAGAAGGGGAAACTGAGGCCTAGAAAAGCCAAGTTACTTCCCTAAATTCACACAGCTTTTCCCAGGATGCAGGCCCAGAATATCATCTTAAAGTCCTAGCACTGAATCATTAAATACACAACTTCTGCTTGGTAAAGTAAAAGTTACCAATTTCCCCTTCAACAATGCACTCATAAGCACTCAAGCACGGGGGTGGGGGGTGCAGAGAGCGAGGGAGACACAGAATCCTAAGCAGGCTCCAGGCTCTGAGCTGTCAGTACAGAGCCTTACGTGGGGCTCGAACTCATGAACTGCAAGATCATGACCTGAGCCAAAGTCAGACGTGCTTAAGTGACTGAGTCACCCAGGCGCCCCCATCTCATTTCTGAATACAATTGAGAAACATCATTCAGAAAACAGAATATAGTTAAAATCATACAAGTCCAAACTGATTCAAAAGTAAATTTTAAAAAGGCTGAACAAACTACTTGAATTGGAAATGCAAGTGATGCTATTTTTTTTTTAAAGAAATTTGACACAGGTCCCCATGAAACTCAGACTTAATATATTTAGAAATGTGTGTTTTAAAAAGTTCCAGATGAAGTTCTAGAAGAGAGGTACAGAGTGGTCACCTGTGCATGTGTCATAGCCAGGGCAGAAAAGAATTTGCTGCTGCAAACCTACCTACCTAATCAGCATTTCTTTAAGGGAATAAAGGAGTTAAAGAAAACAGAAACTATTTAACACACTCATCTAACACTTTCTTTTTTTTTTAATTTTTTTTTCAACGTTTATTTATTTTTCGGACACAGAGAGACAGAGCATGAACGGGGAAGGGGCAGAGAGAGAGGGAGACACAGAATCGGAAACAGGCTCCAGGCTCCGAGCCATCAGCCCAGAGCCCGACGCGGGGCTCGAACTCCCGGACGGCGAGATCGTGACCTGGCTGAAGTCACACGCTTAACCGACTGCGCCACCCAGGCGCCCCACATCTAACACTTTCTAAAGAAATCAGCTCTTGAAATTTTTCAGAAATTTTAGGAATGCGTGGGTGGCTCAGCTGGTTAGGCATCAGACTCTCAATTTTGGCTCAGGTCATGATCTCACGGTTCCAGAGTTCAGACCCTGCGTCTGGCTCTGTCCTGACAGCACTAAACCTGCTTGGGATTCTCTCTTTCCCTCTCTATCTCTGCCTCTCCCTTTCAAAACAATTTTTTTTAAAGGACATTCTCAGAAATTTTAACATGCTTATCAGCAATCTCCGGGCCTCCCTGAATTGCCCATAAAACCTAAATACTCCAGCTATAATTTTGAGATATAATCTTCTTTCTTCATGTAAACAAATGTAAAATGTGACTTTATAGGATTTTATTCATTGTGGTGGATTAGCAGAATTCGGATTAACAGATTTTATGCTAAGAGTGGTTTATTTTTCAAAAGTTGCTTTAGCAGCCAGATAATTGTGTCCCTTGAGTTCCAAAATAATTTGCATTGTGATAAAATGATGTGGCATTTAGAGAAAACAAGGAAGAACATTAAGGAATTAAATAATAATCGAGGATCTGCAAGCTACGATTTCTAAGCCAGAAGAGACAATTTGAGTATTGTGCTGTGACTAATCAAGAATGATTCATTAAAATCCAAGTCTTGCTGGAGCTCAGCCAAGGTTCAAGGTGGAATCAAATGTGAGGATGCGGTTCCAGAGTTTGGATTAGATGTGAGCACTAGACACTTACCATCTGGTCTTTGAAGTATTTGTTTTTCTTGGTCAGGAGGTACCCTGGGAAGATGACAGTCTTGGTTCACTCAGGACTCAAAAGGGCTTAGAATCTAAGAATCTGATTGTTTGATTTCTTCTGAAGGCTTCAGATTACCTATTTCTGAAACAAATTCATAATATCAGAGGTATGGCATGCTAAAAAAGTCATGCTGATTCTAATCTATCAAATTTTCAGTGTAGGTGCAGGATAGAAGCCCATTAAAATCATTTCATAAAGGAGAATCCTACCATAAAGTTGCTGAAAGAGTACTAAGTTTTCAAGTTTAGAGATGTCTACCTTAGGAAATTTCTGTTATTATTTACAGGGAAGCTTACAGTCAGTGAGAAAATAATTAGTTATATTCCCTAATCTTCAAAAACAGATATCCCCGAAATTCACACTGTAGATTTGAATGCTTGGAAAGTACAAAGTACGGGAGGTGGGGGCAAGGGGCTGGGATGTTGACTGAACAGAAAAGTAAAACATTCTTTGACTAAAGAGTATTAAGTTAAATGCCACAGTAGCAAAAAAGTTTGTTTTGGTTTATCTCCAGGTGTAATGTTCAAAATATCTAATGACTGCTATGGCACAGAAACCAACGAATTAGAACTGAAACCAGAGGTTAGTTTTCATGAGTGCACACAAGGTCAACCTTATGATTCGGTGTTAACTGGCTAGGAAATAAAAAATGATAGAACAGATAAGCTGAAAGAAACTGCAAGCCAAAGAGAAAATTTATAGTGTGATAAATCAATTTCAGCGTGTGAAAAACAAAGGGAGAGATTTCTAGTTAAATATGGAAGGTGAAACACTATACCTTCCTCAACTAACTGTAATGACAACATAGTAGTTTTCCATTGCTGCTGCAAAAAACAACAACTAATTTCATGGCTTAAACAACACAAATTTATTCCTTTACCAAGGCTCGAGAGGATAATCCATTTTCTTGCTCTCTCCACCTGCAAATGGTCTAGAGGACACCCACATTCCTTGACTCATAGTACCTCCACTGTATCTTCGAAGCTGGCAACATTGCATCTCTTACTATTCCTGCATAGTTCCCTCTAATTCTTTTCTTTTGCTTCCTCTTCCACTTTTAAGGACCCTTGTAATTACCATGGGGCACCCTGATAATCCAAGATAACCTTCCTATTTTAAATTCAGCTGATTTGCAAATTTAATTCCCTTTGTTATATAATCCAATTTATCCACAGATTCCAAGGATTAGGTTACAGAATTTTTTGGAAGGCCATTATTCTGCCCACCTCAGACAGTAAAGGGATTTAAAAAAAAAAAAAAAAAAAGACCATCAATTCACAAATCCAAAGAGAAGGGGCAAGGAGATAACAGCACAAATTTATAAACTGAGAATCGTGGTGACTGATTTGGCAGGCTGGAGAATGCTAACATCTCCGTCAGCATGTGGGAAAGTGCAGAAACAAGCTGATTCCTGCCTCATAACCATAAAAAGTAGAAGAGTAAGTGGAGTTCAATGTATTTATAGCATGAAACTTGCACCTCCAGATATTCTCAACTTGCAGCTTCCTGGCAACTGCCTCTTGATAATTCCTTCAGAAATGAGATTCACCTCTTGAGAGGTTGATTCAGAAACACTTAGATTTGGAGACTCTGAACACAGCAGGATGATGAAGTAGCATGCTGAGGCAGGTGGACAGAGTACAAGTCTAAGTGTCACATACCAAAGACTCCAGTCTCCCTTCCCTACGAGAATTCCCTGAGAATCTGGGGGATTATAAATCCATTTCTGGAGCAGCAAGCTAAGCCCCAACTAAAGACCCACAGAGAATAACTGTTGGGAGCCAAAGTAGAATTACTCAGTCTCTCTACCTCATCACCCTACAGTGAAGCCCAGTAGTTACTACTAGTCAAAGTCCTATCCATGTTCACAGAACTTCCAATTCATGTTTGTTTGTTTGTTTTTTACTGCAATAGAATTCACCCTTTCATATAATTCAGTAGTTTTAGTACATGTCCAATGTTGTGCAACTATCATCACTTCGTAACTTCAGATATTTTTTCTTTTTTTTTTTTTTTTGAGAGAGAGGGCACAAGTGGGAGAGGGGAAGAGAGAGAGAGAGAGAGAGAGAGAGACAGAATCTGAAGCAGGCTCCAGGCTCTGAGCTGTCATCACCGAGCCCAGTGTGAGGCTCGAACCCACAAAGTGTGAGATCATGACCTGAGTTGACTGAGCCACCCAGGGACCCCTCAGATATTTTTATCATCCCAAAATGAAGCCTCATAGTCATTAGCAGTCACTCCCGATTCCTCCTGACCCCTATTCCCTGCAAAACATTAATCTCTTTTCTTTCTCTGGATTTGCCTATTCTGGCCATTTCATAAAAACGGAATCATATAATATGTACCTTTCTCTGTCTGACTCCTTCCATTTATCATGATGTTTTCAAAATTCACCCTTTTTATGTAGCATGTGGCACTACTTCATTACTTTTTTTGGTTGAATAATATTTTATTTTATGGATATACCACATTTCATTTATCCATTCATCATTTGACAGACATTTGAGTGCTTTCCTTTTTTTCTAGCTATTATGAGAAACACTGTTATTAATAATCATATATCAGTTTTTATATGAAATCATGCAAATGGCGGTACCATTTTACATTCCCACCAGCCATACATGAAGGTTCCAATTTCTCCACAACCTAACACTTTTACTGTTCATCTTTTTTTTTTAAAGACATTCTAATGGGTAAGTGGTTTCTCATTGTACTTTTTTCTTGGTCATTTCTCCAATGGCAAAGGATGATAAGCATGTGTTTATTGGCTATTTGAATATATTCTTTGAAGATATTCAAACCTTTTGCCCATTTTAAAAATTAGATTGTCTTTTTATTGTTTGGTTATAATAATTCTTTTTTTTTAAGTTTATTTATTTTATCTTTGAGAGAAGGAGAGAAACCCAAGCAGGCTCTGCACTGCCAGCATGGAGCCCAATGCAGGACTTGAACTCAAGAACTGTGAGATTATGAGTTGTGAGATCATGACTTGATCCAAAATCCAGAGTCAGATGCTCAACTGACTAAGCCACCCAGGCACCCTAATAATTCTATTTTTTTATTTATTTTGAGAGAGAGAGAGAGAGTGAGCAAGTGGGGGAGGAGAAGACAGACAGAGGGAGTGAGAGAGAAACCCAAGCAGACTCTGGACTGTCAGTGTGAAACTGATGTGGAGCTCAAACTCACAAACTGTGAGATCATGACCTGAACTGAAGTCAGATGCTTAACTGACTGAGCCACCCAGGTACCCTGTAATAATTCTTTATATATTCTGGATACCAGGCTCTTATCAGATATATGCTTTGCAAATATCTTCTCTCCAGCTATTGACTGTCTTTTTACTTTCTTCACAGCGTCCTTTGAAGTACATAAGTTTTAGTTCTGATGCTGTCCAATTTATCATTTTTTCCTTGGCTCCCCAAAAAACAAATAATCCAGTGAAGAAATGGGCAAAAGACATGAATAGACACTTCTCCAAAGAAGACATCCAGATGGCCAACCGACACATGAAAAAATGCTCAACATCACTCATCATCAGAGAAATACAAATCAAAACCACGAGATACCACCTCACACCTGTCAGAATGGCTAACATTAACAACTCAGACAACAACAGATGTTGGCGAGGATGGGGAAAAAGAGGATCTCTTTTGCATTGCTGGTGGGAATACAAGCTGGCGTAGCCACTCTGGAAAACGGTATGGAGGTTCCTCAAAAATTTAAAAATAGAACTACCCTACGACCCAGCAATTTCACTACTAGGTATTTATCCAAAGGATACAGATATGCTGTTTTGAAGGGACACATGCACCCCAATGTTTATAGCAGCACTATCAACAATGGCTGAAGTATGGAAAGAGCCCAAATGTCCATCGATGGATGAATGGATAAAGAAGATGTCGTGCAATCAAAAAGAATGAAATCTTGCCATTTGCAACTACGTGGATGGAACTAGAGGGTATTATACTAAGCAAAATTAGTCAGAGAAAGACAAAAATCATGTGACTTCACTCATATGAGGACTTTAAGACACAGAACAGATGAACATAAAGGAAGGGAAGCAAAAATAATATAAAAACAGGGAGGGGGGACAAAACATAAGAGACTCTTAAATATGGAGAACAGAGGGTTACCGGATGGGGTGTGGGAGGGGGGATGGGCTAAACGGGTAAGGGGCATTAAAGAATCTACTCCTGAAATCACTGTTGCACTATATGCTAACTAATTTGGATGTAAATTTTAAAAAATTTAATTAATAAAAAAAAAGACTCTGTGAAGCCAGGGATCATCCACTGTTCCAAAAGCATTACATACGTTCTTGATAAATATTTTTAAAGGAATAAATGAATGAATGAAAATTTGGATATAATTTTGAGGTCATCTTCCCTGGATTAAAAAATAAATATATTTCATATAATGTATATGTATGGGGAAGAAATGGTGGTAAAGGTATTGAGTAGTTCACTCAATACTCATTCCAATGGGATTTTCTTCAGTCTACAAATTATAGAGACTAGAAAATGTAATAAATCACCTCAGCAGAATTCCTTCTTGCAAGATGTCCACTTGGCCAGAATTCTAGCCAATGAAACATTATTGATCTTCTAGAATTTTCTAGGAGACTCTTTTCTGCTACAGATATGGCTGCTGCTTTTTTTCATCTTCCTTCCCTTTAAAAAAAATTATTTATTTATTTTGAGAGAAACAGAGACAGCACAAGTGGGAGAGGGGCAGAGAGAGAGGGAGACAGAGAATCCCAAGCAGGTTCTGCACTGTAAGTGTGGAGGCCAATGTGAGGCTTGAATCCACAAAACCATGAGATCATGACCTGAGCCAAAACCAAGAGTGAGACAGTTAAACAACTGAGCCACCCAGGTGCCCCTCATCTTCCTTCTGAGTGGAATACAGATATAAAGGCTGTTGCTATTTGCAGCTATCTTAGGACCATCCAGGCCAGGTCAAGAAATTTGCAGAGATCTTGGTGATGACATTCTGATCACTGAACCTACCCTCAAACTTACAATCCAAACCAAAGGATTTATTTTCGTAATGTTTATTTATTTTAAGAGAGAGAGAGAGCAGAGAGAGACGGAGAGTGAGAATCCCAAGCAGCCTCTGCATCAGTGCAGAGTCCGATGTAGGGCTCGATCTCATGAACTGTGAGATCATGACCTGAGCCGAAATCAAAAGTCAGATGCTTAACTGACTGTGTCACCCAGGCACCCCAAACAAAGGGATTTATACTTGGACCGTTGTTAATAAGATGCGTTGTCCAAATGGGAGAAATGAACAAAAATATTACACAAATAAATCTATAAATAAAAATCATAATAAACACTGAGCAGGGTGCATTGATGGAGAATGAGTAGAAGGAGATAAATAGACTGGGGGAGGGGGTTTTCAGGCAAGCTCTAAAGAAGTGAAATTTACTTGAGCCTGGAGGATAGAATTCAGCCATGGGGAGAATCAGGGAAGACAGATTCGATCAAAGGTTAAAAGCATGCACAAAGTATCTGAGGTGGGAGTTAAGTCTGGCATGAAAGCTAGTGTGGCCTGAATGCAGAGAGTTCGGGGAAACAAGACATGAAGGGGAGTAGTAGTGAATCAGCTGTGGTGTTTCCAGCTATTGTTAAGAGACCACACTTTATACAAAGTATCAAGGTGAGTCATAAAAGGCTTTTACAGAAGGATATGACCAAAATATAATGCTTTAAAAAAAACAGGCCAAGAAGTTTCATTGTGAGGGAGAATAAATAAGATGGTACCTGGAGAGAAATGCAGCATCAAGGAAGGTATTTTTACGCTGATGTTAATGATGTAACAGCGAGAAATAATTGAAGGCCCAGAACGTAGAGGTGGTAACTAGAGAGACAAAGTCCTTGGGCTGGTGGTAGAGGATGCTGCCAGGATCCTGAGATCCTATGGAGGAACAAGTCTTTAAAAGGAGGCAGAATAGACCCTCAGGTCCATCAGAAGTGGAAAAAAGGAGAAGGTGTTGGACTGGATATCCACATGGCTGGTGCCATCACCAGGAGTGATGGCAAGAGCTGAGCCACAGGAAAGAATAGGGGTTAGAAAATATCACCTTAGCAAGCAAAGTGTTCTGGAGAAGACAGAAGTGAGGAAACAGGGGGATATGTCAATGTGTGTGATCATTAAAAGAGTTGGGGTTTTATAAGATGAAAGAGAGTAAAGTTCTGGAAGCAACCACAGAGAATAAGGAAGAGAAGTATCTCACCTCTAAACCCAACGTTCACAGAGTGTGAGAAAAACCCAGCTTCCTCCCGAAGCCCTCCATGGGAGGCACTCAGAGTATGGTCATTTAAGGCCAGGATAACAGATGACGACAGGGAAAAGGTGTGCCCAAGTGCTTTTTGGTTTAAAAAAAAAAAACACCTTGGGGCGCCTGGGTGGCGCAGTCGGTTAAGCGTCCGACTTCAGCCAGGTCACGATCTCGTGGTCCGTGAGTTCGAGCCCCGCGTCGGGCTCTGGGCTGATGGCTCAGGGCCTGGAGCCTGCTTCCGATTCTGTGTCTCCCTCTCTCTCTGCCCCTCCCCCGTTCATGCTCTGTCTCTCTCTGTCTCAAAAATAAATAAAAAGCATTAAAAAAAAATTAAAACAAAACAAAAACCACCTTTTTTTCCTTAATTTTTTTTTTTATTTTTTTTTCAACGTTTATTTATTTTTGGGACAGAGAGAGACAGAGCATGAACGGGGGAGGGGCAGAGAGAGAGGGAGACACAGAATCGGAAACAGGCTCCAGGCTCTGAGCCATCAGCCCAGAGCCCGATGCGGGGCTCGAACTCACGGACCGCGAGATTGTGACCTGGCTGAAGTCGGATGCTTAACCGACTGTGCCACCCAGGCGCCCCTCCTTAATGTTTTTTTGTTTTTGTTTTCTTTTTTTTTTTTTTGAGAGAGAGAGAGAGTGGGGGAGGGGCAGAGAGAGAGGGAGACAGAATCTGAACCAGGTTCCAGGCTCCAAGCTGTCGGCACAGAGCCTGACACAGGGCTTGAACTCACGAGGTATGAGATCATGACCTAAGCTGAAATCAGACATTCAACCAACTGAACCACACAGGCACCCCTAAAAAGAATCTTTTTAATAGACTTCATTTTTTTAGAGCAGTTTTAGGTTCAGAGCAAAATTGAGTGGAAAGTACAGGGATCCAAAATACTTCCTGCCCTCACACTTGCACGGCCTCTCAGTCAATATCCCCACCAGAGGTACATTTGTTGCAATCCATGAACTTACCTAACACATCATTATCACCTAAAGTCCACACTTTGCAATAGGGTTCACTCTTCAGCCTGTACATTCTATGAGTTTGGATAAATGTATAATGACATGAAATCACCATTATAGTATCATGCAGAGCAGTTTCACTGACCTAAAAAATTCTCTGTGTTTTGCCTGTTCATCCATCTTAACCCCTAAGTCATAGCAACCCCGATCTTTTTACCATCTCCATAATTTTTCTAGAATGTTATATAATTAGAAGCATACATTATGTAGATTTTCCAGATTGGCTTCTTCCACTTAGTAATATGCATTTAAAGTCCCTGCCCCCCACCACCACCTATGTCTTTTCGTGGCTTGGCAGCTCATTTCATTTTACTGCTGAAGAATAGTCCATTGTTTGGATGTACCCACAGTTTACTTATTCACTCACCTACTGAAGGATGTCTAGGTTGCTTCCAAGTTTTGGCAGTTGTAACTAAAGCTGCTAAACACATGAGCAGTTTTTTGTGTGGACCTAAGTTTCAGCTCTTTTGGGTAAATATCACAGAACATGGCTTCTACAACATGGGATAAGAGTACATTTCAGGGGCGCTTGGGTGGCTCAGTTGGCTGAGCATCTGACTTCGGCTCAAATCATGATCTCATAGCTGGTGAGTTCAAGCCCCATGATCTCATAGCAGGTTGAGTTCGAGCTGTGCTGACAGCTGAGAGCCTGGAGACTGCCTTGGATTCTGTGTCTCCCTCTCTCTCTGCCCCTCCCCAACCCATACCATGTCTCTCTCTCTCAAAAATAAATAAACATTAAAAAAAATAGTATGTCTCATTTTGTGAGAAATCAACAAACTCTCTTCCAAAGTGGCTGTACTATTTTGCATTCCCACCAACAATAAATGAAATTTCTATTGCTACACATTCTTGCCAGCATTTGGTGTTGTCAGTGTTTTGGCTATTCTGACAGATGTGTAGAAACATCTCATTGTTTTCATTTGCATTCCCCTGATGACCTATTATGTGAAGCATCTTTTCACATATTTGTCATCTATATACTTTGTTTGGTGAGATATCTGTTAAGGTGATTTGCACATTATTTAATGGGTTGTTCGTTTTCTTATTGTTGAGTTTTAAGAGTTTTTACTTTTGTATATTTTGGATTACAGTCCTTTATCAGATGTGTCTTTTGCAAATATTTTCTCCTAGTCTATATTTGTCTTCTTATTCTCTGGACAGTATCTTTCTCATAACAGAAGTTTTTAATTTTAAAGAAATTTGATTTATCAATGATGTCCTTTGGTTTTGTATCTACAAAGTTAATGCCAAACCCAAGGTCATCTAGATTCTATGTTATCTTCTAAGATTTTTATAGTTTTGCTTTTACATTTAGGTCTACGATCCATTTTGAGTTAACTTTTTTTTTCTTTTTTTTTTTTTAATTTTTTTTTTCAACGTTTATTTATTTTTGGGACAGAGAGAGACAGAGCATGAACAGGGGAGGGGCAGAGAGAGAGGGAGACACAGAATCGGAACCAGGCTCCAGGCTCTGAGCCATCAGCCCAGAGCCCGACACGGGGCTCGAACTCACGGACCGCGAGATCGTGACCTGGCTGAAGTCGGACGCTCAACCGACTGCGCCACCCAGGCGCCCCTTGAGTTAACTTTTATGAAAGATGTAAGTCTATGTCTAGATTAATTTTTTTTCACAATGAGCGTCCAGTTGTTCTGGAACCATTTGTTAGAAAGATTATCTTTTCCCACTGTATTCATTTTGTTCCTTCGTCAGAGATCAGTTGACTGCATTTGTGTGACTCTACTCTTGCCTGAGAATTTTTACTCCTTTACAATTTACTTCCAGAATGACAAATTCTAGAAAAATGTTACAAAATATAATTTAAGATAGAGAGGGAAAAGATGGCAGCATAGGAGGACGCTGGGCTCACCGCGTCCTGCTGATCGCTTAGATTCCACCCACATCGGCCTAAATAACCCAGAAAACCGCCAGAAGACTAGCAGAATGGACTCTCCAGGGCCACGCGTAGACAAGAGGCCCACAGAAAAGGGTAGGAAGGGTGGACAGGCGGTGCATGCTACACAGACTGGTGGGAGGGAGCCCGGGCGGTGGAGGGGCAGCCCACTGGGCAAGGCAGAGCCCCCGAAGTCTGGCGTGCAAAAGTGGAGGGGCCAGATGGAGTGTGTTCTGACAGCCAGAAAGACTTAACATCTGGAATGTTAAAAGTCAACAGTGGGGCGCCTGGGTGGCGCAGTCGGTTAAGCGTGCGACTTCAGCCAGGTCACGATCTCGCGGTCCGTGAGTTCGAGCCCCACGTCGGGCTCTGGGCTGATGGCTCAGAGCCTGGAGCCTGTTTCCGGTTCTGTGTCTCCCTCTCTCTCTGCCCCTCCCCCATTCATGCTCTGTCTCTCTCTGTCCCAAAAATAAATAAACGTTGAAAAAAAAAAAAAAAAGTCAACAGCTCTGCTCTCAGAGAGCGGGGAGGGCAAGAGGATGCCGCCAGCAGGGAGTGTTGTTGAACCCCGGAAGGACAGAGCTCAGCTTGGCGGGGGAACAAAAGCGCTGGCAAGTGCCATTTCCCTCTCCCATCCCCCAGCCAAAATTCCAAAGGGAACCAGTTCCCATCACCGAACTTGCTTGTACCGTGCAAACGCCCAACACTGTGCTTCTGTGGATCCATCCTTCCATGAGCCTGCCTCCCTCCCAGTGCTGCAGGGTCTCTCTTGCAGGGGACCACTGATGGCAAAGCTAACTAAACCTGCCCCTCCTGCCCCTGTGCAACTTGCGGATCCACCCCATCTAAAACGCCCTTGGCCAGATCCCATCGAAAGCTGCACCACAAGCGTGACAGTGTGTAAGCAGCCCAGACAGGGGCCACAACACTCCATAGTGAGTCCTGCCCCTGGGAGAGGGGAAGATAAGGTATACATCAGTGGTCCCAGCAGTGGGTTGGAGGCAGACATCGGGTCTGACTGCGGCCCCGCCCACCAACACAAGTGTCTCTGGACAGCGCAGGGGAAATGCCCTGCAGTTTGGAGCTACCACAGGGACTAGGCAAAATGACAAAACAGAAGAATTCTCCTCAAAAGAAACTCCAGGAAGTAGCGACAGCTAACGAATTGATCAAAACCGACTTAAGCAATATAACGGAACAAGAATTTAGAATAATACTCATAAAATTAATCGCTGGGCTTTAAAAAAGCATAGAGGACAGCAGAGAATCTATTGCTACAGAGACCAAGGGACTAAAAAATAGTCACGAGAAGTTAAAAAATGCTGTAAATGAGGTGCAAAATAAAATGAAGGCGGCCATAGCACGGATTGAAGAGGCAGAGGAGAGACAGGTGAATTAGAAGATAAAATGATGGAAAAAGAGGAAGCTGAGAAAAAGAGAGATAAAAAATCCAGGAGTATAAGGGGAGAATTAGAGAACTAAGTGATGCAATCAAACTGAACTATATCCATATCATAGGAATTCCAGAAGAAGAAGAGAGAGAAAGAAAGGGGCTGAAGGTGTAGTTGAACAAATCATAGCTGAGAACTTCCCTGATCTGGGGAAGCAAACAGGCATTGAAATCCAAGAGGTACAGAAAACACCCTTCAGACATAACTGGAATCGATCTTCTGCACAACATATCATAGTGAAACTGACAAAATACAAGGATAAAGAGTGAATTCTGAAAGCAGCTAGGGATAAACAGGCTCTGACTTACAAAGGTAGACACATAAGGGTAGTAGCAGACCTATCTACTGAAACTTGGCAGGCCAGAAAGGAATGGCAGGAAATCTTCAATGTGATGAACAGAAAAAATATGCAGCCGAGAACCCTTTATCCAGCAAGTCTGTCATTCAGAATAGAAGGAGAGATAAAGGCTTTCCCAAACAAAGACTGAAGGAATTCATCACCACTAAACCAGCCCTCCAAGAGATCCTAAGGCAGACTCTGTGAGTGAAATGTTGCAAAGACCACAAAGTACCAGAGACATCACTACAAGCATGAAACCTACAGACATCACAATGACTGTAAACCCATTATCTTTCAATAATGTAAATGGACTAAATGCTCCAACCAAAAGACACAGGGTATCAGAATGGATAAAAAAACAAGACCCATCTATTTGCTGTCTACAAGAGACTCATTTTAGACCTGAGGACACCTTCAGATTGAAAGTGAGGGGATGGAGAACTTTCTATCATGCTACCGGAAGTCAAAAGAAAGCTGGAGTAGCCATACTTGTATCAGACAAACTAGACTTTAAATTAAAGGCTGTAACAAGAGATGAAGAAGGGCATTATATAATAATTACAGGGTTTATCCATCAGCAAGAGCTAACAATTATAAATGTCTATGCACCGAATAAGGAAGCCCCCAAATATATAAAACAATTATTCACAAACATAAGCAACCTTATTGATAAGAATGTGGTAATTGCAGGGGACTTTAATACTCCATTTGCAGCAATGGATAGATCATCTAGACACAGAATCAATAAAGAAACAAGGGCCCTGAATGATACATTGGATCAGATGGACTTGACAGATATATTTAGAACTCTGCATCCCAAAGGAACAGAATATACTTTCTTTTGGAGTGCACATGGAACATTCTCCAAGATAGATCACATAATGGGTCACAAAAAAAGCCCTTAATAAAGTATAAAAGAATTGAGATCATACCATGCGTACTTTCAGAACACAATGCTATGAAGCTTGAAATCAACCACAGGAGAAAGTCTGGAAAACCTCCAAAAGCATGGAGGTTAAAGAACACCCTACTAAAGAATGAATGGGTCAACCAGGCAACTTAGAGAAGAAATTAAAAAATATATGGAAACAGATGAAAATGAAAATACAACAATCCAAATGCTTTGGGATGCAGCGAAGGCAGTCCTGAGAGGAAAATACATTGCAATCCAGGAAACAAGAAACAAGAAAAATCCCAAATACAAAATCTAACAGCACACCTAAAGGAAATAGACAAAGACAAAGGAAATAGGCAAAGACAGCCCAAACCCAGCAGAAGAAGAGAAATAATAAAGATCAGAGCAGAAACAAACAATATAGAATCTAAAAAATACTGTAGAGCAGATCAATGAAACCAAGAATTGGTTTTTTGAAAAAATAAACAAAATTGATAAACCTCTAGCCAGGCGTCTCAAAAAGAAAAGGGAGAGGACCCAAATAGATAAAATCATGAATGAAAATGGAATTATTACAACCAATCCCTCAGAAATACAAGCAATTGTCAGGGAATACTATGAAAACTTATATGCCAACAAACTGGACAACCTGGAAGAAATGGACAAATTCCTAAGCACCCATACACTTCCAAAACTCAAACAGGAAGAAATAGAAAACCTGAACAGACCCATAAACAGTGAAGAAATTGAATCAGTTATCAAAAATCTCCCAACAAATAAGAGTCCAGGACCAGATGGCTTCCCTGGGGAATTCTACCACACATTTAAAGCAGAGATAATACCTACCCTTCTCAAGCTGTTCCAAAAAATAGAAAGGGAAGGAAAGTTTCCAGACTCATTCTGTGAAGTCAGCATTACTTTGATTCCCAAACCAGACAGAGACCCAGAAAAAAAAAAAAAAAGAGAGAACTACAGGCCAATATCCCTGATGAATATGGATGCAAAAATTCTCAACCAGATACTAGCAAATTGAATTCAAAAGCATATAAAAAGAATTATTCACCATGATCAAGTCGGATTCATTCCTGGGCTGCAGGGCTGGTTCAACATTCACAAATCAATCAATGTGATATATCACATTAATAAAACAAAAGACAAGAACCACATGATCCTGTCAATCGATGCAGAAAAAAAAAATTTGACAAAATTTAGAATTCTTTCTTAATAAAAACTCTCAAGAAAGTTGGGATACAAGAAACATACTTAAATATCATAAAAGCCATTTATGAAAAGCCCACAGCTCATATCATCCTCAATGGGGAAGAACTGAGAGCTTTCCCTGAGATCAGGAATACGACAGGATGTCCACTCTCACTGCTGTTATTTAACATAGGTTTGGAAGTTCTAGCATCAGCAATCAGACAACAAAAGGAAATCAAAGGCATCAAAATTGGCAAAGATGAAGTCAAGCTTTCACTTTTTGCAGATGACATGATATTATACATGGAAAGCCTGATAGCCTCCACCAAAAGTCTGCTAGAACTGATACATGAATTCAGCAAAGTCGCAGGATACAAAATTAATGTACAGAAATCGGTTGCATTTCTATACAATAATGAAGCAAGAGAAAGAGAAATCAAGAAATCGATCCCATTGACATTGTACCAAGAATCATAAAATAACTAGGAATAAACCTAACCAAAGATGTAAAAGATCTGTATGATGAAAACATAGAAAGTTTATGAAGGAAATTTATGAAGATACAAAGAAATGGGAAAACATTCCATGCTCATGGGTTGGAAGAATAAATATTGTTGAAATTTCAATACTACCCAAAGCGATCACACATTCAATGTAATCCCAATCAAAATTGCACCAGCATTCTTCTCGAACCTAGGACAAGCAATCCTAAAACTTGTATGGAACCACAAAAGACCCCGAATAGCCAAAGTAATATTGAAGAAGACCAAAGTGGGAGGCATCACAATCCCAGACTTTAGCCTCTACTACAACGCTGTCATCATCAAGACAGCATGGTATTGGCACAAAACCAGACACATCGACTAATGGAATAGAATAGAGACTCCAGAATTGGACCCACAAAAGTATGGCCAACCAACCTTTGACAAAGCAGGAAAGAAGATACAATGGAAAAAAGACAGTCTCTTTAACAAATGGTGCTGAGAGAACTGGACAGCAATATGCAGAAGGATGAAACTAGACCACTTTCTTACACCATTCACAAAAATAAACTCAAAATGGATGAAGGACCTGAATGTGAGACAGGAAACCATCAAAACCGGAGAAACAGGTGAAAGCAGGAATCATAAAATATATGAAACAGGAGAAAGCAGGAAAAGACCTCTCTGACCTCAGCCGCAGCAATTTTTTACTTGACACATCTCCAAAGGCAAGGGAATTATAAGCAAAAATGAACTATTGGGACCTCATGAAGGTTAAAAGCTTCTGCACAGCAAAGGAAACAACCAACAAAACTAAAAGGCAACCAACGGAATGGGAAAAGATATTTGCAAATGACATATCGGACAAAGGGTTAGTATCCAAAATCTATAAAGAGCTCACCAAACTCCACACCCAAAAAACAAATAATCCAGTGAAGAAATGGGCAGAAAACATGAATAGACACTTCTCCAAAGAAGACATCCACATGGCCAACAGGCACATGAAAAGATGCTCAACGTCGCTCCTCATCAGGGAAATACAAATCAAAACCACACTCAGATATCACCTCACGCCAGTCAGAGTGGCCAAAATGAACAAATCAGGAGACTGTAGATGCTGGAGAGGATGTGGAGAAACGGGAACCCTCTTGCACTGTTGGTGGGAATGCAAACTGGTACAGCCACTCTGGAAAACAGTGTGGAGGTTCCTAAAAAAATTAAAAATAGATCTACCCTATGACCCAGCAATAGCACTGCTAGGAATTTACCCAAGGGATACAGGAGTACTGATGCATAGAGGCACTTGTATCCCAATGTTTACAGCAGCATGTTTAACGATAGCAAATTATGAATGGTTTTTAAATTCTCACCCATCACCACCCAGTGCACTCACTTACTGCCTGCATCTGGGTGGAATACTCCATATCATCCATTGATACACCGCCAGTAAGAAGTGAAAGTTTTTGTCACTCAACCTCAATAGATTGTTATAATTTATTCCAGATTTTATTAAATGTATAGTAATAATTAACCTTGTTAGAACTGTTACTGTGTGCCTGTTAATATTTTTTTCACAGTTACAGAAGAGTACATTATTAATATCCTCCACCTGCTAACCATTAATCAAGTAATTCTCTCACTTATAATCAGATACATCTGTTTGCCTCCTGTTCTCAATGTTATTAATTTACTTAATTTTCACGATAAGCCTATGACACGGATAGCATTTTAATCTAAGTTTTTAGAGATTATAAAACTGAAACACAGAAGTTATGGGATGTTCTCAAAGTCACCTAGGAAGGGAATGGTGGAGTCAAACCCAGATAATCTGCTTACTCTAGAACCAGGGCTTTACAGACCTGTACACACACTTATATCTCTCTCACTACTCATATACTCTTTTTATTTTACTGAAAGGTCACTGTATGTGTGTGGGGCTTGGGGGGGAGTGGTTACTTAATTCATCAAGCAATTTTATTTCAGCTTAGACAATGATCTATTTTACTTTTTCCACTATCAAAAATATAAACAAACCTTTATGAGGAGAGTACTTAAACAAAAGTAATACATGGTGATTATAAAAGTTAAATATCAAACATATGAAAAGCAAACCAACCTCTAATACATTATTGTGTGTCAATTATATCTCAGTGAAAGCAATACCAACCTCTTAAAGTAGCTGATATTAACAGTGTGTGCACCGTCCGTCATATTTTTTAATGTTTATAGAACATTGATAGACTTCTATTATTCTTATGCTTAAAATAAAATAAGAAATTTTGTTACACTTAATATTTTGCCATTTGTACTTTTCCACTTAATGTTGTAGATATCTTTCTAAATCAATTTGTCTATTTACCCCATTCATTTCAATGGCTGTATCATATTTAATAAAATTAATATACAATAATTCAATCATTTTACATTAATTTTTTATAGTTTATTACATAAAATTATATGTATTATAATGTTTTATATTACTAAATATTCAATTTTTTTAACATGAAACAATATAACAATTACCACCTATTTCTTTATACATTAGTGGTTTTGTTTTAATGAGCTATATTCTCAGAGGTAGGAATTCTTTTATTCTTTTTAATGTTTATTTATTTTGAGAGAGAGAGAGAGAACAAGCATGAATGGGGACAGGCAAAGAGAGAGGGAGAGAGAGAATCCCAAGCAGGCTCCATGATGTCAGCACAGAGACCAATGCAGGGTTCAATCTCACGAACCATGAGATCATGACCTGAGCCAAAATCAAGAGACAGATGCTTAAGTGACTATCCACCCAAGCACCCAGGAATTTATTGTAGCAATCAAATAGCTCATGTTTTAGGTTTTAATAAATATTGCTAAATTTGCTCCCCAATGCTATATCAATATATACTCCACCAACCTGTATGTGAGTACCCTGGGCAGCAATGGATACAATGGGTATTTTTAATATTTTCTAATATAATGGATTTCATTTTAATTTGCATTTACTTGTTAGCCAAATTGGACATCTTGGCATATTTGGTTTTGAAATTTCTATTTCTCCTTTTTATTACCCATTGTTTTGCCAATTTTTCTTTTGGGTTGAATTCTTTTTTATATAGAGTTCCTTCTTAATATTAGACTTACAAATGATTTTTATGTTATTTCTGTTGAAAAATTATATTCTCACAGTTTGCTCTTTATTTATTGTTTAGGGTGTTCCTTTCTACACATAAAGTTTTTTTTTTCCTCTTCTATTACTGATTTTATTTACCTGAGTCCTCCCTCTCTCTCTCTCTCTCTCTCTCTCTCTCCCTCCCTCCCACCCTCTCTCTCCCTCTCTTTATAAGTCTGGCTAAATGTTTATCAATTTTGTTGATGTTTTCAAAGAACCAGTTCCTGGCTTCATTGATTTGTTCTATTGGCTTTGTTGACTGTATTTCATTCTGCTCTAATCTTTATTATTTCCTTCCTTCTACTGACTTTTTTTTTTTCTAACTCCTTTAGGTGTATTAGGTGTAGAGTGTTTATTTGAGATTTTTCTTTCTTCTTGAGGTGGACCTATATTGGTATAATCTTCCCTCTTAGCTTTTGTTGCATCCCAAAGATTTTGAACCATAGTATTTTCATTTTCATTTGTCTCCATGTATTTTTTTTATTCCTTCTTATTTCTTGGTTGACCCATTCATTGTTTAGCAGCATGTTATTGAACCTCCATGTATTTGTGCTCTTTCCAGACTTTTTCTTGTCATTGATTTACACTTAAGTTCTTAATTTTAATTAGTCAAATCTGTCAACAGTTCTTTCTGGCTTCTGAGTTCCTCATTTTACTTAGAAAGGGCCTCTGCAAGTATATAAACACATTTGCTTTTTACATTCAAATCTTTAGTCCATCTGGGATTTACTTTTGTAGCTGCTATGAAATGAGAATCTAACAAAATCTCCCAAATTTATTCATTTGTTCAACATTTATTAAGCTTAAACCATGTGCTATACAATATATTAGGCAATGCAGAATATATAAGTACAGTGAATGTAAATAAATATAAATACATTTAAACAAAGTTTAACATTTTTATTAAAATGTCTTACAATCTAGCAAGGGAGGCAGATACATATAAATTGAGCTAAAATAAATTTTGTCTGAGTTAAAGGGTATCTAGGAAACCTTCACAGAGGTGATTAGAGTTGAACTTGGCTTTGAAGGGATTTTGCAAGGAAGTAGGGTTGGAGTAGGAAAAGGAGAAAAGGACATTCTAGGTGGACCTGGTGTTTTAGCCTTGACATAGAAGCTTCAGAAGCTATGTATTTGAAGGGTTTGGTTAGGGTACAAATGCAGAAATAAAAAAAGGGCATACGGATATAAGATATAGGGCTCAAAAAGTTGGATTTGGGACTGCATATATACAATATATATATACCATTGTGTATGTAACTTTATATAATTTACATATATTCTTTTACAATAAAAATATACACACCCATAATATAAATATGGATATAATTTATATACTTTTATACAGGACCATACAGTAATCAACAAGAGACTTTCAAAAATAAAAATATAATGCATTAGAAAAAAATTTACTCTGTAAAAAAAAAAAGAAAAGAAAAAAATTTACTCTGGGATCCAGGAAGACAGAGCAAGCTTTATCTGGATTATGGCCAGATTAATGCCAGAACAGCATTCTGGTCCCTCACAGCTGGCTCAGAGTTTCTCTTCAGAAGTGACACATATCACTTTTTCTCGCATTTCATTGGACAAAGCAGGTCATGAGGCTGACTTCAGTGCTGTGGACACATGTAACTATCTCCTTGGAGGAGCAGCATATATTTTGAATAATAATAATATCTAACACAGATGCCAGTTGAAAATACATGGATTCGAACATTGCCAAAATTATTTCAAGTTACATAAGAGCAAAGAATTTTAAGGCTACTGAGTTGTAGCAAGTAACACTATCTCATCAGGATAGACACTTAACAAATGCCAAGTTCTCTCTGTAATGATGTACTGGTATGTTTAATAAAGAGATCTTTTTTTAAAAAAATCCCTGATTTGCGGCATTTGCTGATTTTGAGATTGTAAATACTGCTATCATGATCAATTTAAAGCTATAGGAGCATCACTGAATTTAGAATTAGGAAGAGATGCACACCATCAGCTCTCAAGAGCTGCTAGGAACTGACTCCAGCTCACCACTGTCCCTTTGTTTTTTGCCTACTTCTACTTTATAGGCTGAGGAAATAATGACCAATAATGACCAAAAAAATGACCAAATAATTCAGGGAAGGGATGGGGTGCCTGGGTGGCTCGGTCGGTTAAGCGTCTGATTATTGGTTTCGGCTCAGGTCATGATTTCATGGCTTTGTGAGTTCAAGCCCCACATGCGGAGCCTGCTTGGGATTCTCTGTCTCGCAATCTCTTTGCCCCTCCCCCACTCATGCTGCCTCTGTCTCTCTCAAAATGAATAAATAAACTTTAAAAAAAAGAATTCAGGGAAGGGAATAATTATCATTAACCATGTATTTAAGAATGAGGATTTGACCAACAGTTAAAAAGGTGGGGGAGGAATTGCATCTAGGGAAATAGGAGAGTGATTTGAGTACCAGATGAAAAATTATGATCAGATCAAGGAATGGAAGAGCAGAAGCAGCAAAGAAGGAATCATCTGAGAAACACCGTGCATGTAAATGCACGAGACTGTAATGGGTTAGATCGGGCAGAGGAGGAGAAGGAGAGTGGGAGTTAAAACCCAACATGAGGTCTCCAGGCTGGAGCCTGAGTGGGGGCCTCAAATAAAACTGGCAACATCTAATGAGGAAAAACAGGTTTGCAGGGAAAAAAGATTAGTTTAATTTGGGACATACTAGTTTTGAGAGATCCCCAGAATATCTAAGTGGACATATTCAGAATGCATTTAGAAATAGGAATCTGTATTTTGGTAGGAAGGTCTGCCTCGCATTAATCACTGAAAAGGCACCACTCACCAAGCCTCTCTCCCTCTAAACTTTAGTCAGACTCTGGTAAGCCCTCCAGGCTTCAACTTTGGGCTTCAGTGCCTACTTTTCTCAGGCCTGCATTACCACATTATAGCAAGATCCTCTTAAGTCAGCTTAGACAGAACTCCCCACCCTTGATATCTGGTCAAATTCTTCATCCCCATCGTTTATATTACCTGGCCTGCCTTTGGTAAGAATCTTGCTAAGTCCATTTAGCTAGAATACCTCATTACCCCTGATGTTTCTTCTTAGTAATTTTCCATCCAGTGACCCCTACTCTGCTCCCTGGCTATAAATCCTCTCTTGTCCATACTGTATTCAGAATTGAGCCCAGCTCTGCACTGAAGTCTTTTCCCCTACTGCAATAATCCGGCTTCACCGTTTCAACTGCTGTTCAGCTCTGGGTTTTCTTTAACATCAATCAAGGGAATAAGGTATAGAAGGACCAAAAATGAAACCCAGAGAAAGCCAACACTTAGGGATCAGAAGGCATAGTAAGAAGGCTGGCTCAGTCAGTAGAGCATGTGACTCTTGATCTTGGAGTTGTAAATTCAAGCCCCACATTGGGTATCAAGATTACTTAAAAATAAAATCTTAAAAAAAAAAATAAGGCATAGTAAAGTGAAATGATCAGAGTGATCAGACATATAGGAGAAGAATCATGGAAAGTAACAAAGGAGTAATCAGATTCATAAAGGAAAAGAGTTTCAAGAAAGAGAAGGTGGCCAACAGTTCCAAGTATTGTAGAGAGACCATGGAGAATGGCCAAGAAAAGAGTTTTGGATTTAAGATGTCATCATTGACCCTTGGAGGAAGAATTTCATTTGACTGGTGGCAGATGAGAACCAAGTTAAAGTTCAGAGTCAATGGGGGATTATACAGAGTGGATAAATTAATGGAAATATTATTAACAGAAGAATACAAGTAATGTTCCATAAGATGGAAAAACAGAGTGAAAGGCAACATTTGGTTGGTCTGATACTAATCATGTTATGTAGGCCTGAGTATACAAAAAAGAATAAAACATGAATCCCCAAACTTTGAAAATTTAGAACACGCTATCACCACTTTTATAAGTGAAATTTACTAAAAGTCCTTCCCAAGATGTTGATATTATATAGGACATGGATTTAGGAGTTCAGGAAAAGTGAGACTTACTATTAAAATGAGTCATACAATATCCTTGGGCATTTAATTCACCAAAGAGAACCCAAATTTCATAGTCATTCAATTCTAAGACAGACCTCTTAAATTCTCTAGGCTTCCACACATTAATTTATCAGTGCTCTGGGGGGAGAGGTGGATAGTAAAGCTTTTGGGATTTTGTTATTCTACCAGTTTAAAGTAATTGAAATTTTCTTCCAAAAGATTGAAAGGAAAGGAAAACTTACCAGAATAAATTCCACTTTCATCAATGCCAAAGTAATAAAAGTCTTTTTTTTTTTTTTTTTTTTAAATCTGATGCTGGAGCTGAGTGTTTAAAAACAAGATATAGTCTATGGGTTAATCTCACTTTGCTTCTAATCTAAGTGTGATTTTTCTGTGCTGTAATTCATTGCAGCTGATATATGAAACAGGTTGACAAATGGTTTTGAAAATTAGAAAAAAATATGTCTGCTTAGGGAGTCTGGGATTTATCTTTATTCTGAACTCTAAAATGTGACCTCCCTCCAAAATATGGGGCTATAATAATTACTTTTTTTTTTTTACTTTTTTTGATATGAATTCTACTGTGTGAGCTAAATATTAGGTCCTCTTCAATTTTATACATTTGCAATATTTTAAAATGTGTGTATTTTTCCATCACTGAGGAAGATATGGCTTTTTAATGGGAAATGTGAGAATTTGTTCAACTGAGCAAGCCTTATGTTTTAACTCTATGACATACTGGGAACATAAATGGATATGCTCCATTTCCATCTTATATTTCCCTTCTACTTAAAAGAATATTTTCTTATTGTTTATAACTGAGAAATATTTGACATTTTGCTTTACTTAGACTCAGTTATCTATGAGGTTTAAGTGACCAGTTCAAAACCTGAAATATGGGTAAATAGTCAAGTAGTCAGGTAATTGTTGAGCTAAAGGCAGAAACCTGGGCTTTTTTTCTGCCCCCCTAAAAGAGACAACAGAGAGAACTCACTGCTTTTGAGATTTCCTTCTTTACCCCACCCCTCATCTTTTAAGTGTGCTATATGCAAGTAAGCACGAAAGGAGAGAATCACTCAACTAACTGAGAATCGAACTCTTTTTTTTTTTTTAAGTTTATTTTGAGAGAGAGAGAGGGAGACAGAGAGAGAGGCAGAGCAAGCAGGGGAGGGGCAGAGAAAGAGGGAGAGAGAGAATCCCAAGCAGGTTTTGTACTGTCAGCACAGAGCCCAATGCAGGGCTCAAACTCACCATGAATGAGATCATGACCTGAGCCGAAACCAAGAGTCAGACGCTTAACCAACAGAGCCATCCAGGTGCCCCAAGAATCAACTCTTTGAATCTCAAAAATACATAATTTTTATAATTTTATTATAATTTTATAATTTTATAATTTTTTATAATTTTATAGAAATAAGTAATTTCTATAAGCAACTATTCCATCAAATGCATTCTAAGGCATTTTTACTAAAATTAATCTCTTTTGGATCCCGCCATCACAGAGCTTATGGTTTTGTAAAGGAGTTAAGGCAGGTGTGAAAATAATTAATTTAGGATAGAAAGTATTTATGATATGTAGGGGTTTGGAAAAAGAATTTTGTATAGAGAGAAGGATTCATAACAGAGTTGGCATTTGATTGAGCCCTAAAAGTTATCTAGGGTTCGAACATACAAATAATGGAGGGGAAAGAGTCATCTAGCTTTTGGCATGTAGAGATGGGGAAGAAATTGCTGGCAGAGGGAGCAGTGTGGACAAAGACACAGAGAGGATATTAAATGAATCCTTCATTAAGGGAATAATGAAGTTTGGCTGGAGCATAAAGTGACGACTATGCAGTGAATTTTTATTCCTTAGGCAAATGGAAAACCATTAAGATTTTTGAGCAAGAAATGGTGTGACTAGAGCTGGCTTTTGGAAGAAGGATAATTTTGCAGCATTGTATAGAATTGCCTGGAGTATATTATATATACTATGCTATTCTCCTTTAGCCAGCTCCACTTTAGAATGAAGACAGTTAAAAATATTGTTGCAGAATTGAAATGTATAATAACAAACTAATCCCATAAACCTTTAAACTTTAATGGGCACTATTTTCGGATAAAGTACTTAATGTTAATTAAAGCCTTTAATGATGTTTTACATTTTATCCACAAATTGTGGTTTCCCTTTTGTATTTCTCTTCTATGAGTATTCGTGTTTACTCTCAAGGCAAAATAGAAGACAATGTGATTTATTTTCACTGACTCCTTGGTTTATGGCGCTCTGTCAGTAGAATGATCTATGGCACATTATATTTTGATGGCATATGTTATAGTATGTTGATGAAATGAATTATTGAGCTTGATTAAAGATTTGAAGGAACACATCTTTCACATAAGGAACAAAATGTTAAAAAAAAATCTTCGCATGGAGACATTGTGATTAGATGAATTAACTCTACAAATATGCTTCCTGTTTAGTTTAACTTGGTATCAAAGGGTCACGTTATTTCCTCCACATAACTTTTTTTCTCACTGTAATAAAAAGTACCAGTTTTAGTGGATTGTTTGAGATTTTATGTGTTCAGTATTCCCTAAATACCATGCTTTGTAGGACTTTTTATGACTTCATTTCTGTCTGTGGGAATAATTTTACTTTCTCTTAATTTTCCTCTTCTGTGTTTTTCATGCTTATTGATACAAATAGTGACAATCTCAACATATTATTAAATAATTCAGACATTTTGGTTATTATGGATTATAAACTGTATTTCAACTTCCAAAGGGGAAAGAAGAAACTCAAACTCTGAGAACACAGTGCATCCACTGACCTCTCCCTTTCCGGAATTAATTGCTCCTCTTTCAAATGACCAGTTAACTCACATTGTTATTGACCATAAGTGGTAAAAAAGTTAATACTCTTCAACTGCTGCAGTCAGTAGCTTGTGTAAGAGTCACGTCAAGTGCATATGGCACCCAGGCTTCTATCTAAAGGGGGCCTGCTGTTTGTTTTCAGCTTACATCTCCACCGGGAAGCCATTGTTTCCAGCAAAGGACTAGGGCATTGCCTTCCTGACAACACACACTAAACCAACTATGCTCGAGTTGATGAGAAGTGAGGCAGCCTGGAGTGGACCTAGAGACATAGTTTATCGTACAAGCTGCATCCAAAAGCCTAGCTGGCAATAATTCCATAAATAAAGAATTTGGGGGGGGGTGCCTGGGTGGCTCAGTTGGTTGGGTGTCCGACCTCGGCTCAGGTCACGATCTCATGGCACGTGAGTTCGAGCTCTGCGTCGGGATCTGTGCTGACAGCTCGGAGCCTGGAGCCTGCCTTGCATTCTGTGCCTCCCTCTCTCTCTGTCCCAACCCACTCTCATTCTGTCTCTGTCTTAAAAATAAATAAACATTAAAAAAAAAAAGAATTTTGGGGCAATTACACACAAATAAACTAAGATTTCTCTGCAAGTGGAAATAAGGACCTCGATTCTAGGAAATAGCATTGCAGAATGTACCAATACAGGACAAGGCCAATGATGAACAAGAAAAAGCTTAGACAAGAAAAATCCATACTGCAGGGTAAGGGTTTTCACCAGCTTTTTCTGTACTATTCTTTTCATTCTTCCAAATACTATATGTTGGGTACATAATAGGCATTTATAATTTATGCTTCAGTTACTGTATATTACACAGTGAGGATCCAGTCAGTTGTAATCAGTATTTCTTATCTCAGTAAATATCCTCTTCTGGTATTGTTTAGAGAAATATCTAGGTCAGACCATCTCCCCCTACTGCAACCATTGCCTATTGTAGATGACAGGCTGTATAAATCAGGAATCCATCTGCCTTATACAATATTGCCTCACCAATACTTATTTTGGCTTAATCAAATAAATACCACAAGAGATTAAGAGAACATAACTATAAACTTCTACTGACTAGTTTTCTTTTGTAGGGCAGGAGGGAAGCAATTTTTAAAAGGACAGTACAAAACAATTTTATAAAAATTCTTCATGGTGATAAATCCCAAGCATATGCATCTGTATAAATATATACATTGCATCTTATAAACTCATTTAGTCTTTTACATGTTAACAGCTGTTAAATCATGACTGACATCTCCTATTATGACCCTTGTACCCATGTTTATAATAAATACCAACACAGGGGCACCTGGGTGGCTCAGTCAGTTGAGCATCTGACTTCAGCTCAGGTCATGATCTTGCAGTTGACAAGTTCGAGCCCCATGTCAGGCTCTGTGCTGACAGCTCAGAGCCTGGAGCCTACTTCCAATTCTGTGTCTCCTTGTCTCTCTGCATCTCTCCTGCTCATGCTCTGTCTCTCTCTGTCTCAAAAATAAAGATAAACATTAAAAAAAATTTTTTTAATAATAATAACTACAAACACATACAAAACTTATTAAATGCCAGACACTATTCTAACTAAGTACATATAAGTCAGTTACTCTTCAAAATGATATAACCCTATGATGTAGATATTGCAATTATAACCATTTTATAGACATGCATGTCAGACCTGGACTTTGAAGTTGGCAGCTTGATTTCAGAGTGCACACTGAACAGCTGTCCACACTGCCTGTCATTAGGAGGAGGGTGTGCCAAAGTGAGCTTACAACGGTTAGAGTGAGCCATGTCTTCTTCCCTTATCCGCTAATAAGTACTAAGTTCCTATTGGGTGCCAGGCACCATGTTAGGCATGCAGGACACCAAGGAAAATCAACCCTGGCCTTTGGCCACAAAGACTATTCAGTACTATTTGGTGAATTCCAAAATACAAATTCTTTTTAGCACTCCAAAACAATAAAGTTCAATGTTATAGTTCAGTTATTTCTATGACAGTTAATCACAGTGTTGGTGTCTAAGAATCAAGTTGCACTGAGTTTGTATTTCAATTCCCAAGCCCTCAAAGGGCAAGTTCTAGCAGTAGGAACCCCAAAAGACATTTATATCACTGAGATGATTGTTGTTCTTCAGTCTCAATGAAGTTTCGTATGTGTATTGAACGTTATATAAACTAAGGAGTGAGGCATCTTACTCCTCTGTGGAAGCCTCTTGGTGAGGTGGAAAGGCCCAGAACTTGATGTCTGAAAACTGATCCTACTCCCTCGCTTCTAGGCCTTGGGTTAACTCTTCTTGCTAAGCTGTTTTCTCATCTATAATATGAACATAGGGGCAAAAAGTATCTTAAAAGACTAAAACGAAGTGGGATGTGTGTATGTGTACATGTGGTAATTTTGATAACACGAATGATTCTTATTTTTAAAAATGCAAAATGTTCCTGGAGGAAGTTTCAACTTTTATAATTGTGTCTTTCCATAAGGAACATCTTAAGGTTTTGCAGGGACAATTAAACTCAATAAACGGTGATATTCAATCTTGTTTTCATCAGTCCTGGTTGAGTGACAGTCTGGCTGCTATGACCAAGCTGTCAGAGAGTCTCTTGCTGTAGCTATCAATCATGGACGCCCGGAGAAAACAAACTGATATATTTCTTTGGGAGGGGGTACAGGTGGGTGGAATACAGACAGGAAGAAGATATATAGATATAATATTGCAAATGTCCTTTTGGAAGTTAGCCAGAAGGCATCTCTGAACCTTATAAGCATGTAACATTCAGAGAGGTGAACTGCTATAAGAAAGTTCTGCAACTTATAAAAAAAAAAGATCATTGGCAGCTTAAATGAGAAATTTTTCTTTATATAGCAGCAAATTCAGATGAAAATATTCATGTAGATATTTCTAAATGAATACAAAATATATCAAATGTATTAAATTAATACTATTAGGCAGCCATTCTGTCAGGCACTAGAGAGACAATTGTGAGTAATACATGCCAATTTTCTGGTCTCAGAACTTACAGTGTGTTAGGTACAAAAACAAGTAAAGGAATAACGAAGCATGATGAGTGATATGAAAGCAGAGATAGAGCATTACAAGATAAACAGGAAGGACTACTAAGTCAGGGAGGGATTTCCAAGGGAAATAATATTTCAAATGAAAAGGGAAGGATGAAAATAAAATTCTCTGCAAGTAAATATTAGTGTCCTCATTTTATAAGTAAGGAAATCAAGGTACTAAGAGGTTAAATGGTTTGGTGGTAATAAGAGTGATATCTTGAAGTCAAGGCAGCTTGTATATACGTGTGTGTCTGTCTGTCTGCACACAGGCACACACATATGTGGCGGGGAGAGGCAAAGATAGGGATGGGGGATTAAATATGATTTTAAAGATGGGATAGATTTAAATATACCGTAAAACCTTGGATTGCGAGTAACTTGTTCTGTGAGTGTGCCACAAGACAAACAAACATTTCTAATAAATTGTCACTTGATAAATGAGCAATGTCTTCCAATATGAGCAGCACATGATCACAATTGAGCCAATGGTTCTTCCCTCTCTCTCCCTCTCTCACTGCTGGATAGTGGGTGATCGTCTCGCATGCTTGGATGATTGGTCTCAGGCTGTGGTGTTTGGAAGAAATCAGATTTTTCAGAACACTGGAAAGTTCCCACAACTGGCACTAGGGTATTTTTTGTCACTTCAAAGCACCTATGGACAATCCTTTTCTTTCCCATACAAGATTAAGTTTAGGAATGTTTGCTTCATTCTAGATCAGGCTGCCTGCAGATATAGAACCTGTCCTCTGCTGCCTTATTGCCAGTTACATTATTAAATACAGTATTTGCAAGAGTTTATTAATATTGTACTGTAGTCAACATCTGTGCGGGTGTATACAATGACCCCCATTCAGAAAAAGGCTGAAAATAAAAGTGGTAAGAAGAAGGAGATGATTATATGGAAGAAGAAAATCATCAAGAAGTACAAGCGAGGTATGTGAGTGGCTGAAATTGCAAGATTTTATAAGAAGTCTACGTCGACCATTTGTACAATATTAAAGAAGGAAAAAGAAATAAGGCGGCTAGATGCAGCAAAAGGAGTTATGAGAACATCAAAGCAACAGCCACGTGTTCTGGAAGATGTAGAAATGTTGCTTCTGGTTTGGATAAATGAGAAGCAACGAGCAGGTGATACTGTGATGGAAAACTTCCTCTGTGGGAAGACAAAGGCCTTGTACACAGACCTCATCAGTTAACTGTCAGGTACATTAACAGGAAATGAAGAAGTCTTCAAGGCAAACGGGATGGTTTGATAACTTTAAAAGAAGAAGTGGCATCCATAGTATTGTGAGGCACGGAGAGTCTGTGAGTTCAGACACTAAGGCAGCTGAGGCATTCACTACAGAGTTCCAGAAGCTCATGGTTTCTTAGTGTTATCTGCTGAAGCAAGTTTTTAACTGTTATGAGAGGGGGCTTTTTGGAAAAAGATGCCAAAAAGGACCTACTTTACAGAAGAAGACAATGCAATGCCGGGTCACAAGCCCATGAAAGACCGTCACACCCTCTTGTTTTGTGCTAATGCAAGTGGGGATTTCACAGTCAGGCCCCTGTTCTTGTATCATTCCAAGAATCCGTGAGCCTTCCAGAAATGCAAGGTGCAGAAGAGACAGTTAAATGTTATGTGGAGGTCCAACAGCAAGGCTTGGGAAACTTGTATCTCGTTGGTTGAGTGGATCAATGAGGTCTTCAGTTCTGCAGTGAAGAAATGCCTTTTAGAAAAGAATCTGCCACTCAAAGCCTTGCTGGTTATGGATAATGCTCTTGCTCATCCTTCAGGCTTTGAGAATGACTTACTAGAGGAATTTGAGTTCATTATGGTAAGTTCCTTCCTCCTAACACCATGCCAATCCTCCAGCCCATGGATCAGCACATCATTTCAAAATTTAAAAAGCTTTACACCAAAGCACTATCTCAGAGATGCTTTGAAGTGATCGAAAGAACAAACCTTACCCTCCAAGAGTTTTGGAAAAATCATCTCCACATCCTTAATTGCCTTAAGATCATCAATAAAGCCTGGGATGGGGTCACCAAGAGAATCCTCAATTCTGCTTGGAGAAAACTGTGGCCTGATTATGTTCTGGAACATGACTTAGAGGGGCTTGCTTATGAACAGGAGCCACCAGTAGTCAATGAAATCGTGTCCTTGGGGAAGACCATGGGACTGGAGGTGACTGACATCCAGGAGCTGGTGGAGAAACATGGCCAGGAGCTGACCACTGACGAACTGATGAATCTGCATCGTGAGCAACAGCAAGAGGTTATGGAGGAGATCTCTTCTGCAGAGGAGGAGGAGAAAAAGGCGGAGGGATCCCTCACTTCAAATGAGATCAGGGAGATGTGTAAAATGTGGGAAACTGCAAAATTTGGTAGAAAAGCACCACACGAATAAGGCTGTAGCAGTGTGAGTGATAAATCTGTTTCAGGACAATGCAATGTCACATTTCCATGAAATTCTCAAAAGGAGGCAAAAGCAAGTGTCACTGGATAGGTTCCTTGTTAAAGTTCCATGAAAACAAAAAGATTCTACTGAGCCAATAGATAGCAGTGATTCCATTAGTGATAGCAGTAAAAGTTGTCCTACCCAATAGCTTTCCTCTCTCTTGTCTCCCTCACACCAGCCACAAAGGTTTTCAAAGGTAAGTGCAGGTTAATATGTTTATTTTTCTTTATATTTTGTATTTTCTTTATTATTTGGTATTATATTACACTATTGTAATCATTTTGTTATGAATATTTTTGGGTTGTGGAATGAATCATCAGAGTTTCCATTATTTCTTACAGGGAAATTCACTTTGATATACAAGTGCTTTGGATTAGAAGCATATTTTCATAATGAGTTATTCTCACAAACCAAAGTTTTACTGTATTTAAACGCTAATGGGAGAGAATCAGTCCCTGTCTGGCTAGAGGGAGGGGGGTCCTAGCACTCCCAAGAGGGATTGGTCTGGGCATTACATTGTCAGAGAAATGTAAATGGTTGAATGCCTGTGCATGCAATTAAATTTTAATCTATATTCTAGAGCTAGATGGTTAACTTTTAAAGTGCCCTAATCAGAAATTCACACTACAGATGTTGTTGCTTTCAAAATCCTGTTCTCAAAACCTACACCAGAGGGTTTACCTGAAATAATTCTCATTGGTGTAATGAATAGTCTTCAAGATGCGTTGTTAGAAAGACTGTCCAGGCCCTATCGTATTTGTCTGATTCAGGTTTAAGACTCTGGCAAATCCAACTTCACTGTATCTCTGTTATATGCTTCTATCTTCCTGTACTTTTTAACGAATTCTACCAGAAAATTCAACTGTATTTTAGTCTGATCATAAAATATTTTTTTAATGCCTAAACGAAACTTCCGTTGCAGGGCTGAGTACGTAATTTGCAAGGTCCAGTGCAAACTGAAAATGCAGGGCCACCTGATAAAGAAGCAGGAATAAAATGCTATTACAGATATTAAAATATAGTTTTTTTCCTTTTCTTCTAAGATCTACTTTTGACTTGTCATAGTGTTTTTTATTTCCATTTTTTTTATTATGATAAAATCCATATAACATGAAATTTACCATCATAACTATTTTTAAGTGTCGAGTTCAATGGTACTAAATACGTTCATAATCTTGTACAACCATCACTGCCATCCATCTCCATAATTCCTTTCATCTTATAAAACTGAAACTGTAGCTCTTAAACACTAACTCTCCATTCTCTCTTTCCCCAGGCCGTGGCAATCACCATTCTACTGTCTATCTCTATGATTTTGACTACTCTAAGTATCTCATATAAGTGAGGGTCACACAGTATTTGTCTTTTTGTGACTGCCTTGTTTCACTTAGCATTATATCTTCAAGGTCCACCCATGTATATGTCAGAATTTCTTTCCTTAAGACCGAATAATATTCTACTGTATTTTTAGACCACATTTTGCTATTCATTCATCTGTTGATGGACATTTGGATTGCTTCCATAATTTAGCTATTGTGAATAATTCTGCCATGAACATGGGTATACAAATATTTCTTTGAGACCCTGCTTTCAGTTCTTTTGCGTATATATCCAGAAGTGGAATTGCTGGGCCATATGGCAATTCTATTCTTTAATTTTTTTGTTTCAAATTTTTATTTAAATCCTAGTTAGTTAACATATAGTGTAATATTGGTTTCAGGAATAGAATTCAGTGATTCATCACTTACATATAACATTCAATGCTCAACACAAGTGCCCTCCTTCATAACCATCACCCATTTAGCCCATCCCCTGTCTACCTTCCCTCCATCAACCTTCAGTTTTTCTTTTAGTTAAGAGTTTCTTGTGGTTTGCTTCTCTCTCTTTTATTTTCTTCCCCTATATTCATCTGTTTTGTTTCTTAAATTCCACATATAAGTAAAATCATATGGTAATTTTCTTTCTCTGACTTATTTCACTTAGCATAATACACTCTAGCTCCAAACATATCATTGCAAATGGCAAGGTTTCATTCTTTTTGATGGCTAAGTAATACCACATTGTATACCATCTCTTCTTTATCCATTCATTAGTCAATGGACATTTGCGCTCTTTCTGTTAATTTGGCTATTGTTGATAATGCCGCTATAAACATCGGAGTGCAGGTGCCCCTTCAAACAGTATTTTTGCATCCTTTGGGTAAATAACTAGTAGTGCATTTGCTAAGGTAGTTCTATTTTTAGTTTTTTGAGAAACCTACATACTGTTGTCCAAACTAAATTGTTCATTAGTTCTATAAATGTTTATAATTGTTATATTTTCTTGTTATGTTGAACATTTTATTAATATATTATTCCCTTTGTCTCATATAAACTTTTTGATTTAAACTCTATTTTGCCTGATATTAGTATAGCCACTCCTTCTCTTTTTGGATCACTATTTGCATAGGATATCTTTTTCCATCTTTTCACTTTCAACCCATCTGTGGCTTTGGATCTAAAGTGAATCTCTTCTAAACATCACATAGTTGGATTATGTATTTTTATCCATCTGCTAATCTCTGTATTTGAATGAAGAGTTTAACCCATTTAAAGTAATTAATTATAAGAAGGGACTTATTTCTGTCATTTTGTTATTTGTTTTCTATATACTTTACAGATTTATTGTCTCTTATTTCCTGCATTAGTGTTTTCTTTTGGGTTTAATTTTTTTTATAGTGAAATGTTTAAATTCCTTTATTTCCTATTGTGTATATTCTATAGCTATTTTCTTTGTGGTTACCATAGGGATTATATCTAACATTCTAAAGTTGTAACGCTCTAATTTGAATTTATATAAGCTTAACTTCGTTAACATACAAAAAATTCTCCTTTACAGCTTTATCCCCACCCTTTCTGGTTGTTGATATCACAAAATTACACTATGTGTCTCAAAGTATAAATTAATATTTTTAAAATACATTAGCCTCTTAAATTATGTAGAAAACAAAATTTGGAATTTCACATAAATAGATTTTTTTAATTATTCTCTTTACTCAAGTAGAGAACAAAAAGTGGAGTGATGAACCACTGTTACAATAATATTAGTTTTTATCATTGCTCATATTTTTATTTTTATTGAGATCTTATTTCTTCACATGACCTCAAGCTACTGTCTAGTTAGTGTTTTTTCATTTCACCCTGTAGAACTCTCTATATAGCCTTTCTTTCAGGGCAAATTTAATGGCAATAAATTCCCGCAGCTTTTCTTTATGTGGGAATATCTTAATCTCTCCATCATTTTTGGAGGACAGTTTTGTTAAATACGGAGTTCTTGACTGACATTTCCTAGCACTTTGAATATATCAGCCCACTGCCTTCTGATCTCCAAAGTTTTTGATGAGAAATCCACTGATAATCTCATAGAGGATCTTTTCTGTGTGATTAGTCACTTCTCTTTTGCTACTTCCAAGATTTTCCCTTTGTCTTTGTCTTTCAAAAGCTTAAGTATAATATGTCTTGGTTTAGGTCTCTTAAGTTTATCTTATTTGGAGTTATTTGAGCTTCTTGGATATGTATATCCATGTCCTTGGGTAGTTTCTAGCCATTATTTCTTCAAATATTCTCTCTGCCTCTTTCTCTCTTTCCTCTCCTTCTGGAATTCTCACAATACATATACTGGCCTACTTGATAGTGTCCCACAGATCCCTTAGACTATGTTTACTTTTCTTCCATTTTTTTCTTTCTTTTCCTCAAACTTGGTCGCATCCATTGTCCTATCTTCAAGTTCATTGATTAATACTTCTGCTTGTTCAAATATGCTTTTGTATCCTCCTAATTAATTTTTCATTTCAGTTATCATACATTTTGCTCGAGAAATTCTTTTTAGGTTTTTTTGTTGTTGTTATTTTCTATCTCTTAATGATATTTTTATTTTGCTCATTGATCATTTTCTTGACTTCCCTCACATCTTCCTTTAGTTCTCTGAGCAGTTTTAAAAGTTGTTTTAGAGGTTTGTTGTTGTTGTTGTTTTTAAATAGATCTGCCATTAGGCCTTTTTCAGGGACAGTTTCTGTTGATGTAGTTTTTTCTGTGAATGGGTCATACTTTTTTGTTTCTTTGCATGCTTTGTGATTGGTTGAAAATTGGACAGTTGAATCTCATGGTGTGGTAACACTGGAAATCAGATTTTCCACCTTCTCCAGCATTTGCTGTATATCATTATTATTTTTGTTTATTGATTTATTTTTGATTGTTATAGACTGTCTCCATGCTGAGGATCAACCTGAGGTGTAAATTTAAACTTGTTAGGTCTTTTCTTAGACTTTCCTGGGCATGCAGTCATTTCCTAATTTTCCCCATGCAGTTGTTTGTGAATGTTCTAGTCTTTAACATATTATTCCCAAAAGGGGAAGAAGAGGAAAATGAAGAGGAACAAAAAGGGGAAAAGGGCATTGGCTCTTTAAAATTCCTGGAAGTCACTTCAGCCAGAAGGGGAAGGGTTTGCAGCAACAGGAGGAAGGGTTACAACCAAGACCTCCCACCTCTTTCCAACTCTATGATCAGAAGCAGCAATCAGTAATCAGATCCCTAGTATTCAGAGAACAAGGTGTTTTTCCCACCCTGGATCCCACAGGCTGTATGTAAGCTTCTCCAGGAACATGTACACAGTTGCCTGCTATTCGGCTGAGGGGTGGGGGATGGGTAGCTGCTACTGTGCTAAGAGGTGAAATAACTAAAATTAACCACAACTTACTATTCAAGTCTTCCCCTGCAAGTTACTAGCCTCCAAAATACTCCAGAGTTCCCAAATAGTTGTATCAGTCAGATTCTGGCAGTCAATTGTTGTCTATTTGGGGAGATATATTCTTGGTGCTTCCTATTCTGCCATCTTCCCAGAATCCTCACAATGTGTTTCTTATTTGCTATTTGATGCCTTTCTAAGTAGAGAAAAATTAGAAGTTTAAATTATTAGCATCTTTATATTGTGTGACGTTAGTTTTAAATAAAAATATAAGATAACTTGTACACAGAATCACTGAAATAACACAATTTGTAATTTATAACTCATAATTGTCTATGTATTTTGTTCTTCATAGAATAATGGAAATGCTGCACAAAAGTAATTCAGCAATTTTTATTTCACTTCTTGATACACACACATTCTACTAATACTCTAACTTCAGCTTACTGATAAGTGATATGGAATTAAAAAGAAAAGAAATATGAGTTGCTCTACTTCCTATTTCCTATGTCATTATTTTCAGCATAAGTGATTGGCTAACACAAGGAAGTAATACTAGTAAGAAAGGATATGACAGGGTTCCTTGATTATGTGTGCTTTTTAAAATACCATTGCCTTCTTTTAGGCAAGTTTTGGCATTAAGAGGAAGCATAGCCTCTCAAGGCTGTCAGACCTGCTTATCCAGTCAGAGATGGAATACGCTTACCTTGTACTCACTTTGAATCCCACTGAACTCCCACACATAGTGGTTCCACCAGAACTTTGTGCTCATTGGGCATCATGAACACTATTTGTGACCAGAGCAGCAAGGAACATGGTGGACACACATATTGCATATGTCTTCTCTAACCACACAGGCTCCATTATTTCAGTAGTTTGTATTTTCTTCCCAACCCTTTGTACCTTAGCAATGCTGTCCCTTCTCTCCTCATTATACACTACCTTGTATAAAAAGCTCAAGGATCTCCTAAGGAGAAGTCCTAGATCTAAGTCTCCCCAAATTTATAACAGATTAGAATGGACCACAGTGGCACTGACTGGGTGTCCCTCTAGATTTCTTGCACAATTCACCATATCAGAGATGAGAATAGTGGTGAGAAAGATCTCAAAAGAGAGAAAATGGACTTACTGCTAATGTGGTTTGGCAGGTGCTAATGCAACTAACTGGAAAAACTAAAGAGATTCATTTTATTGTAGGCCTCACAAATAACATTAGTTATATAATCCAATATCCACTCTGCTCAACCATCAAGTGTCTTGGTTTTGGATTGATAACAAAAAATCCATGAGATACAATAGGTTTTCCCTAGTATCAGGTTTACTTAGCTGGCAGAAAGGATATGGGATAGAAAACTCACAGCCTGACTTGTAATGACATAGGGAAGATCTCTTTACTCTCAATAGATGCAGTTTCCAAATATCCTCCAAACTCTCCTCATGTAGGGGCCTGTGGCCACAAAAGAATAGGCTGACTAGACATGGACGGGTTCAGCCAAGGAAAGCCATCAGCTCTGCGATCTCTTGAGCTTTTGTATCTAGTTTCAGTGCAGCTGTACCTCATTGCAGCAGCTACAAGTACTTGATGCACAATGTCAACAATGAGGTCCATAGCAACTGCAACCAATTCTGATTTATGTGGGATACAGTGAAAGTAGTCTCAATATAGTAAAGATAATGTAGATAGCAGATATAGAGAGCGTGTGCGTGTGTGTGTGTGTGTGTGTGTGCAATAAAGCATTAACTTTGTCCCTAAGCCCTTGAAATGTCCACCTGATAGGAACGTCTGTTTAACTGGAGGTCTTAGGCCACTTCTGGTCTATGCAAACTTTTTTATTTATGTTGAAGGCCGTGGACCATGCAGATACTAGCTCGACCAATGGATGGGCTAGAAATAAGGTCAGCCATGGGTAGTCAATCGTGTCTATATGGTTGATCCCCAATAAAAATTTCTGAACTCCTTAGAAAATTTCAATTATATGATAAAGTATTATCAACTATAGTCACCATGTTATATATTAGATCATCAAAACATTTTTCTTATAGCTGAAAGCTTATACCCTTTAACCAACCTCTCCCTATACCACTGTATTGCACAACTGAAATTTGCTGAGACAGTGGAACTTAAATGTCCTCACAAACACACCAAAAGATAAAATGTGAGGTCATGGATGTGTTAATTAACAATATGCGGAAAATCCTTTCACAATGTATACATATATCAAATACTCACAATGTACACCTTAAATATCTTATGATTTTGTCAATTATACCTCAATAAAGCTGGGGGCGGAAAATGCCTCCAAGGCTTGGGAGAGCTTCCCTGATTGGAAATGCTCTGCATGTACTGTCACACATCACTGCTGGGAGAAGTAAGCACTGTTCACAAGACTCTACTGGGAGAGAACAACTGGAAGCTCATGCTTAGAACCCCCTGGAACCTGCCCTGTCTGCCTCTTCCCTTTGCTGATTTTGCCATAAGAAACTGTAACTGTGAGTATAACAGCCCTTCTGACTTCTAGGAGTCCTTTTAGCAAATCCTTGCACTTGAAGGTGGTGTTGTAAAACCTCCAGAATTTTCAATATCCTTCTATGAATTTCCTAAGTTAATGTTTCAAGGAATCCCAGAGGCTAGAGGAAAGATCACAGACCTGCTGTTAGTCATTTCCCCCTTTGTATTAGAGGGATATAGCTTTGGGACAAGTGCACACTGAGTGACAGCATCCAAGGCTGTGGTGGCTTGTGAGGGATAAGATATGGTTTTTAACTAAAGGAATATCTAGTTTATTAAGAAAAAAAAGACATGGGAAAAATATACACAAAGTGTAAAGTGATAAGAAAGGACACTAATATGCTTCAATTTCTCTCTCAGTTTTCCTATCTACAAAATGAAAAGCTATATCACATGGAAAATAAAGATTGGCTTACAGACTTCTTTCAATAACTTAGGGCTAAGGAAAAAAAGAAAGAGAATCTTTTGTCATAGTCCAGCAAAGAATTTTGCTTCTTAAAAAAAGCTATTTGCTATGTCATGAAGCAGGCCATTTCATTCACTTGCAACTAGAAGTTTTTATTTTTCTCTCTTCTTAGAGGAGTGCATTATATACCAATTAAAAATAAAATGTATAACTAATTTTTGTTTTATTTCCATGCGCTTACATCTGTCATGTTCCAAACTAGTCTCTCCTTGTATGTTTGGTAATTTTCATGTTAATAACAAGATGTCTGTGGCATTTATTAGCCTATAACTTATAACTCTATTTAGAAGTCTCTGTCTCCAATTAGCCTTAAAGACAATTAAAGACCAATTTTTCATTGCTTCCTTTTATACACAATACTTTCCAATTTTAATTGTCAGCTCTTTTGTTGTAATCAAATTTAATAACAGCAAAAGTTTTATCTGTGACTCCTTGGTCTCATTCGGTCTATCCTTTAAGTAGCTAAGACTATTACATAGTCTGAAAATTCACATGCTCTTATGGATAAAAAGGAAAAAAAGTCATTAAAGAAATCCTCTATTTATAGAACCTAGGAGTAATAGGTAAAATTCATGTGAACTTAACAACTTGGCAAAAAAAAAAAAAGATATCTATTTTTCCTTTTTATTTTCTTTTAATGACAGAGGGTCAGGACTCACAATTACCATTTACTTTTTATGCCCAAACCTATAGTCACTAACGGCTAAAAATTAGAAATAAATGTTAATGGATCACTTCTGTGACCTGGTAGCTCAGCTATCTCACCTGTTTCAACTTGCCACTGATGAAGCCAAGGTCATGAGAGTGATAGTTATAATTGGGTCTAGAGTGTTAATGACTCAAAAGTCTTATACAAGTATTAACCCATTTGGTCCTCACAACACCCCTGTGAGATCCTTAGAACAAGCATGATTATTGCCACTTTATGAAAAAATAAACAGATTCATAAAGGCTAAGTGACTTAAGGTCACATAATAAACAGGGTTAAAAACTTGACTCTAAATTTTCTGACCCTAGCATTCTTTCCACTCAATCACACTGCTTCAACTTGGATATGTTAACTGTGTCTTTATAAATAACAAAATGATTACGACATTCATTAGCTTGTTGATTATACCTGCATTTAGAACACCCTGACTTCTGGGTTGAGATCATGATCTTCCAACTTGTAAATGAATTGCAGGTAAAGTCACATGGGAAGACAATAATTAACAATAGCTTAAAACATAAGGACAGAAATCAAATGCACATGCCAGACATTGACAGATATTTCCATCAACTTTAAAGTTGCAGCAGTTGGATGAAAAGCATTATCAGTGGCCTGTATACAATCTACTCTCTGAACTAGAAAGACACAACTGGAAATAAAAAGGAGAGAAAGAGGCTTTGACTCATGTTTATTGCTTGTTTTCAAAGCAACAGATTGCATTAATCAGAAAACTGAGAAGCCAGCCTATACTATCTTTAAGAGAGCTGAGATCTTGTACCTCCCTTCTTAATTGCCCTCATCTGGTACGATGCCATTTGTATAGGAAGGCCGGTGATAGAGAATGGAAAGTGGCCTTCATATCCTAGGAAAATGACCTTTCAGGTAAAGCTATGTAAATAGTAGCAGAGACAAAAAGGGTCCTGGGACTGGTGTTTGCTGGGAAGAACAATTTTTCACGGACTGCACATGATTAAATAATGGAGGGCTGTTTTAGGATACATGCTATCTCTCTCAGAGTAAAGAAACTGAGAAGTAAAAACAGAATTTTCTATTTCAGTGCCAGGTAAATGTTTCTGAGGTATCATAAATTGAGCTAAGGCTGTACACACTTGAGAGCATGGTTTTTACCGAAACACGAGTGACAGTAAGGATGGCCATGGACAATCTGTACCAGCAATGTGTCTGCAAACCCAAGGCCTAGATATAACTCACTTCATACCAGCATGAAAACAATAGCAGAGAGTAAGGTAAGAGCAAATGAAATAAAAAACACTGTGAAGAAATTTTAAAAATTGTAATAGGATTAAAATTTTCATGTGGAACAGAATTGATGTAAGCAAACAAATCAAGTCAGTGATATAAGCAAAAAACCAAAATTTCTCCCAGGAAAGAGGGAGAAATCATAAAAATTATGAGAGTCACAGTATATGAGAAATCCAATATACTGATTAAAAAGATATTCTAAAACAAGGAAACAAAATAAGTAAAAGAGAAACTATAATCCAAGATAGAATATTTTTCTAGGCAGGAAAGACCACACTCTGTTGTGTTCCATGAAAAATTAATAAAATATTTTAATTACAAGTATAAAGACTAGGATGTTCTCTTAAATGCTAAATTCCAGTAAAGAATAGAATAATGTCTATAGAGATAAGAAGTTTAAAAATGGGGAACACAGAATCTCAAATCAAGCCAAATGTCATTCATGTATGAAAGTAACAGAAAACATTCTTATATATACAAATGCTCCAAAAACTATAACACCGATTTCCCTCTCATGAATGAGAGAAATGAAGCAAAACCTCAGAGATGTACTCCACCCAGCAGGAAGTTTAATCATCATCAAGGTCTCTAAAATGGGGAAGTACATCTGAATTGGTGAGTACTGAACAGTGAAACTAACTACAAATACGCGAAGGTGTTTTAATGTGTCTTCTGAAAATTCTCAAAATCAACGTGAAAACTCAAAAATATTCCTGAGGTCAAACCCTTGATGTCAAAAATTCATAATCATGGTCTATAATTATAATCTCAGGAAAAAGCAACACAAGAATAGGAAATGGGTGTGTAGTAAAGGAAATGAAGACTTGTTAAATTCCTGGCCAAGAAATAGGGTCAAGAGGGTTTTGTTTTTTGGGTTTTTTTAATATTTTAAATGATTACTTGTTATTAAATATAGGCTGTCTTCTGAATCTTTATAGAAAATGAAAGCATGTGACAGTTGAAGTGCCAGAATTTTCCTGGACTGTTGAATACAAACGTTTTGTTTGTTTTCTTTTGTTTTTAATGTTCAAACTGTTTCAGGGAGTACTTGGTGCCTCCTGGGCCACAGGTAGGTAAGGTTGGAGGGATGACACAGGACAGTGTAACTGGGAGGACCTGAAGCTGGGTGTCCTGCCTCTGACTGATTAAGCAGAGCAGTCTTATGTGGTTTACATACGGGGCTTCTGGGTTACATGTCCATTGTTCTGTTGGTAAAAATGTTCAAGACACATGCTCTAAATTACAGTTCTGCTAGGCTGCCTTTGGCCAAATTAACAGAAAGATTATTTGTTCACAGGGTAGGCTTCATACAGGTTGAACCAGTGTGGTCACACAGGACCCCAAGCTCAGAAGGGCCCTGTGCTTGGGGTTTATTGCTCTTTGGTCACCATCTTAACATTTTCAATAATTTTATATTTGAATGTGTATGCTACACGTGAAGTCCATAGAACAATGGAGAATGTATTGGGAGCTTGGAGCCTTGGCTCACGGCAGTCCTGTTTATATGCAGCCTTGATTCCCACCACCTCTGGCCTTCCCTGGAGAGGGTCTCCGCAGCCCATCCCTGTCCCACTGCACCCTGTCTCTCTACTTCTTCTCTCTTTCTCTACCCAACAACCACTGCTGTACTCAGCCTCTTCTGCAGGCCTGAGTGTGGATGTGTGGAGGGTCCAGATGAGACAGACATGTGAGACAGAACCTCAGGGCAGACAGGGCAGTGGCTGTCCCTGCCATGAGCAGGTAGTGCCTGCACACATTCAGTTGTCACGAAGCAAAGGTGTGCTTCTGAGCTTCTCTCCCACTCCATCCTCAGAACGGGCTCATCCATTGAGATTTTTATCTTTTGCCATCTCCAGTCTACTGTGAATTGGGGCGGCAAATCACAACAACAGGAGATTTATTTCCCTGCCTCCCATTGGGACATGGTGCTATGCAGTGATGGTTGGGGGAAAAAGCCCTGCCACTGGTGGGCTGTGCACTCGCCAAATTAGGGGGCACCTGGGAGCATCTATACCCAATGAATATCCCCATCCCAAGGGCTTGGCATTAACTAGCACATAATACACTATTACAGTGTATTATTATATAAGAGATATATAAGAGAGAACCAGGAAGTAAGGGATAAGCGTTATACCTCAGTACCTTTGATGGCACTTTATTCCCCGTGTCTTTTGAACGAGGACCACGTGTTTTCATTTCACACTGGACCCTTGCAAATCACGTAGCTGACTCTAATGTAGAGGTTCTCCTCAATACTTTTGTGAGTGCTTGGGCATGTACTGATTTCTCAGACAGTTTGGGTCATCCTGGAAGCTAGATTCAAAGCCATCCTCTTGAATGCTAACTGTGTAAGGAATTCATGGCTGCCACCATCAGTTCTATGGAGTCTAGAACACCACCATTCACCAAAGAGAAGCAGCAACAGCAGTAGCAGGATTAAAATGACTTATTTGTTTCTGACTTGGGAGAGCATGTAGCTGGAGATTTCATCAACCGGTATTGACAGAAGGGAGGAGAGATTTGGGAGTTATATAATGCTGAGTTCTACTTAAGATATGCTAAGATGTATATTAGAATATTTTACTTCCAAGTTACAGAAATCTAACTCAAAACATTTCAAACAGAAACCATATATATATATGCATGCCAATGGTTTCTGTTTGAAATATATATATAGATATATAGATATATAGATATATATATGGGTAATCCAGGAATCCAAATGCATCATCAATGTCCTGTGCTTTGCCTTTCACCATGCCTCTCTAGTTGTAGGCTTATTTCTTTCAGGTGTTACCACATAGCAGCTATAGAGATGATCTAGCTTTGGAGTCTATCTTTAAAGCTCATGATCTAAGAATAAAGAGATTTTTTTTTCCCCTCCCAATGTGAAATTGAAGAAAAGGACTGATTGGCTTGGTTAATATGTTCATGCTCAGGCCAAACACTATTGCCAATGAGATAGATACTACGATTGCCCAGATTTGGGTTGTACACCAGAGTAGGACAATTCTGAAATCAGCATCCTTGGAACCACAAGGAGAGGCAGAGAAGCAGCTCTGCAGTGGAAGATGCTATTAATACCAGAAGAAGAATGAGTGTATAGACTAAAGCATCAGATGCTGACTATACATTATCTATGAAACGTCCAGAAGGGGATGGGTACACTTTTAAAATCAGAAACCTGTCTTCTACTTTCTGGATCCATGTAGCAAGTGTAATGAGAAAACTGGGACCTCTGTTACCCTGTGTTGGAAGTACACTGGGAAATCTCTCTGTCCTTTCTGCTCCTGCACAATGACCTCCAGATTGCTCTGCCCATGGATGTGTAGTCCACCTCAGCTCAGTACTAGGTATTGGAGACATAGAGATCTTTCTGGCTATTTATTTTCTTCTTTTTCCCCTGACTAGGTGATGTGCTTTGGATTGGCATCTCTCTCAGTGCAGTCATGGGGGGGCCATATTTGAGTGGGAGTCAAAAAGTGAAATATACATTGTTTAAGGGTTAAGGAAGCAAGAAATGCTGCTTTAACCCAAGACCTTTCTCAAACCTTTCCATACAACTTTTACTAGAGATTTTCACAAAGTTATAAGATAATTACCTAACTATTGTCAAAGTGGTACTTTACAGTTTGGTTATTACCCTTGTATGGTTCCTTCCTTGTAGGAAACCAGAGAGGAAAAGAATCATAGTTGAGATTATTCAGGCACCAGGAACTTCTAATAGCATTTAGATACAGAACTCAGGAGAGAGGTGAGAGATGAAGTCTAAAATTATAATTTTGAGAGTAGATAGTTCATGAATGATATTGGGAACCATGGGAGTAGAAAGGATTATCCTTGGGCGGTGGGGGGAGAAGTATGGAATCAGAAGGAAAGAGAGCAGCTAGGGACCCTTGAGACTTTTTCCTTCTTGTGAATCATAATTCATGGTACTGAAACACTGTAAATCTAACATCTGTGTACTCCTTTCATAGAAGATAGACACTACTGACCAAGAATATGAAGATAAGTCCTCTTGGGCAAAGGCTGTATGTTTGTATGACACATTGACTTAATCTGTTTTTATTGGAAAATGAAGAAAAATCTACTCACCTTTGTCTCCAATGTGGGAAAGGATTTATTAATTGATATCACCACCGAGCTCACCTCAAATGACCCAAGAGACTTTTACCTGGATGTTACTATCTGTCCACAATCCCTGTCTTTAGGAAAGTAATTACAAGGATAAAAAAATAATAGTAATAATATAAATAAATAAATAAATAAATAAATAAATAAATAAATAAATCTTCTTTGGAATGATCGACGATGCACTGATGTATTGGCAGAGATTTGGCAACAAATAATGGGTATCCCCTCTGGTTTTTTTTCCCTTCAAAAACTCAATGAACTGACCCAGTTTGAAGAATCCAGAAAAGTAAGGAATGTGAAGAATTATTACTTTCAAGCTGAAAGCAAGAGTATCATAAATATCTGCTGTTACTACTAATATTAAGGCAATTAATCTTTGTCAGTTACTCTGTGTCCTTTATATACATTATTTAGGTTATTCTTCATTATAACTGTAAAGAATACTTACTTTTCTCTTTTACAGTAAAGATCTTAAAGTTAAATCGTTAACCCGGGGGGGGGGTGCGGGGGGAGCAGTGCTGTTATCTCCCTGAAAGACAGCCCCATCCAAGTCCCCTGACTAAAGCAACTGGCAGCCCCAGATCTGCCCAAGGGGGTCCAGGCACCCCAGTATAAGTTGCTTAGAGAATACATCTTGAAGTTCTCATCACAAAGAAAAAAGAATATAAATGTGCATGGTGATGTATGTTAACTAGTCACTATGGTGATCATTTCTCAATATATATACATATATAGAATCACTGTTGTATACCTGAAACTAATATGATCTATGTCAATTATTATATCAATTTTTCCAAAACAGTAACTCACTGCAAGGTGAAGATATTAAAAAGGCAAGAAAAATAGCCCATCACTACTGTTCTCTACTGCCAAGAATCCTGTTACAATTGGTTATATATTCTCAGACTTGAATTGTGTGGTTCAAGCAACAAAAGAGTACAGTGGAAAAATACAGTTAAATTATGAATTTAAAGATCATACAGTACATGAGTAGAAGAATGGGTATTTGAATTTTAGTCTATCTGAGAACAAAGTTCACACTTTTCCAACAGTTTATACTGTTTTTTTTATAAGTAGGAGAAAAGATGAGACCAAGTAATGTCACAAAAGCCAAGGTATAAGGAGCTACCATATAGTAGTTGACCCTTTCAATGTTTCAAGGAATCAGTGAACTAAAAACTGAAAGGGGACCGTATGATTTGAAGAGTAAGTAATTCTTGCAACAGGGTGTACTAAGCTAATGTAGTTAAGCCTTTAACACATTAGAAATAAATAGAAATGATGGATAAAGGTAGTCAAAGATATTTTTTAAAACAAAGTTGAGCTCAAAAGAAAGGGAGTGGTGTCTGGGTGGCTCAGTTCGTTAAGTGTCTGACTCTTGATTTCAGCTCAGGTCATGATCTCATGGTTCATGAGAGCCGTGATCTCACAGTTCTGACAACACAGAGCCTGCCTGCGATTCTCTCTCCCTTTCTCTCTGCCTCTCCCCCACTCACACTCACATGTGTTCACTCTCTCTCAAAATAAATAAATAAGCTTTTTTCTTAAAAAAGGGGGAAACATTCCAAAATACCAAAAAAGAAGACTGAACTCAAATACTTAATGGGTAGTAGAAACTAATATTGTGTTGGGAGTTTGAGTGCTCAGACCAGTATTAGCTCTGAGATTGGAGCCTAGATGTTCACTACCCATGCAGGTCTTGAGACACAGCCTCAGGCAGGTAAGGCCTCAAAGGGTGCCCTGTCTTTTAAAAAAGGAAGTAAAAAAGCTGTATACATCTGGATGAGAAAGCAATAAAGAAATCTGCTTTTCCTATAGAGCAATGAAAGAAACATAAATGGTCATTCCAGAAACATCTGGACACATACTGCCTGCATGGTTGAGAAGTAACAAAAAACCAGATCCACAAAAATCAAAATCTCTCAATAGGATGCTTAAAATCCAAGGCACAAGATATTCCCAGTTAAAACAACTTCTGAAGAAAAGCTGACAATAAAAAATTACACATTTTATAATGAAGTAAACCATAAGAATGAAGAGTCTACAGACAATCAATTAATGGAATTATCACTCTTAAGAAACAGAACAAGTAAAATCATTGGAAAGAGATCTCAAGAAAATATATTAAAAACCTTAAGAGGTTAAGAGAAAGGAAAAGAAACTATAACAAAAGAATAGGGAAATATGAAGATTTAAAAATAGAACCAAATGAAATTTCTAAAAGGAAATAAATACAGTCATTAAATTTTTATATCGAAGTTAATAGCTTTATCAAGGTATAATTTACATACCAGAAAGTTAATCCATTACAAGAACACAGCTCAATAATTTTTAGTAAATGTGTAGAGTTGTACATCCATTACTACAATCTTGTTTTGGAACATGTCCATTGTCCCAAATAGTCATTAAATTTTTAAATTAATGGGAAGTCAAATAAAACTCAAAAAAAGAAGCATAACCTATCTTAGTGATAGTAAGCAAATCGGTGGTTGCCTGTGATCAAGGGTGGAGAGGACTGATGGACATGAATATAAAGGAACTCTGTAGGGTAATATAATGTTCTCTATCTTGGTTGTGATGGGAGTTATAGAGTATAAAAAATTGCAAAGCTCATGGAAATGTACACTTACATTTCTCTATCTCAGCCCACTCTGGTTGCTATAACAAAATATCATAGATTGGGTGGAAAGCTATTTCTCATAATTCTGAAGACTGGAAGTCCAAGATCAGCATGGTTGGGTAAGGGTCCTCTTCTGGACTGCAGAATTCTTTCTGTGTTCTCACACGACAGAAGAGGCAAGGGAACTCTCAGAGGTCTCTTTTATAAGGGAACAGTCCCATCACGAGGGTTGTACTCTGGTGACCTAATCACCTCCCTAAAGTGCTCACCTCCAAACACCCTCACATTGGGGATTAGGTTTCAACATATGCATTTGGGGGAAGGGGAGAAACAAACATTCAGTCTATAGCAAGGATTTTTCAGATAAAAGAAAAAGACATGTCTTCAGCTTGAAGAAATGCAATAAGCACCAAAAAGGATAAAGAGAAACAAATCCAGAATGGTGGCATGATGAAATTACAGAACACCAGACATCAAGAATTAAAAGCAACCAGAGAAGAAAGATTGCCTTGAAAACAGCAACAATTTGGTTGATAGCAAACATATTTTCAGCATCAGTAGGAATCAGAAGAAATAAAATAATATCTTCAAAATACTAAAATAATATCTATCAACCTAGAAATCTACATTTAGCTAAACCATCAATCAGGAGTAAAGAATAGAAAGCCATTTTCAGGTGAAAATAGTAAGCTGACCATTCACAAACTAAAAAATGTATTTCAGGGATCAAAGCCTTTGCACAGTGAAAACAAATTGAAGGTTCGTCCCAGTGCTGATTCAATAGTAGGGAAATGGTGCAAACTCATAGTAATGGTCCAAATGTGAGCCTGAGGAAGGAATTCAGGAGAGTCCAAAAGATGAGGCTTGTGCCCTTTCCTTTTCTAGTTGTAGTACATCAGGTAAAAATGTTACTGAAGGAGAATGGAGTGTGGTTGTAGACACAGCAGTAAAGCTCGGCATAGTCGTGAGCTAACTAAAACACAAGAGAAAGTATTATTGAAGAAATGTTGGTTGTCAGCTGAGAATGGAAATCAAGTAGTTACTACCAAGAATCCATAACAAATTATTTGGGCAGAAATATGTTGCTCCTTTAATTCAACACAGAATGAAATTTTAGAGAGATGTTAATAGGTCTTTGGTGATAGCATCTTTCAATTTCAGGTTTTAAAAGACAATTCAAATGATTAACCATCATGGCAAGCAAGATTTTCAGTAGGTATGTCAGAATCAAGGAGATGAGGGTGGGGGGAAGCAATAGGGAGTTCTTATCAACATTGATTTGCTTAGCATTCCATGTGGGGTATTCTTTTTCAAAATATTTTTTCAATATATTCTGGGTAGAAGGAATTTAAAGAAAGGTTTTTTAATAGAGCTCTAGATAGATAGAGATCTCTCTCTCTCTCTCTCTAAATATACATATTTATAATTTTTCTCTCTTAGAGAAGACTATTTTAGGTGCAATAGTGAACAGAAATTTGAAAACAAAATGTTTACTATCAACATGAAAAGGCATGTCCCCAGGATTTTAGTGTAACAATATGAAAGTGCATTGTGAATTTTTCAAAGTCTACAACATTTGGACCTCCTCTATCTCTGAACAGAACCATATTTGTATCCTTATAGCAGTGACACTGACATTTCGGGACACTAAGACATACCAACCAATTAGTGTCTCCAGTTTCCATAGTCGTCACTCTCCTTCTCCCCACCCTCTTCTTAAGATGGGAATTTCTGGGTGCCTGACTCTTACAGGGTCCCTGAGCTGACTTCGGTCCCTTAGGGAAAAAGGGGTTGTTCTTACCTTATAGCCCAGATTCTGTGGGATGAACTAGTTGTAGCAAAAGTAAGAGAGTGCTCTCCTACTTTTCACTATTCTCCCTCAGGCAGAAATTATGGTTCCTCAGTGAAATCCAATTGTAATTTCATTTTGTTTTATTTGGCATACACAAGAGAAAATTTTCTCCTTAACTTCTTTTCAGAGCAAGCATGTGGGTTTCCTAAACAAGAGGGCCATTAGCCAAGGAATCAGCTCATTTTACCTCAACATAAACAGTCTATCTTTTAAATAAATATTCAGTGGATGTAGTCCATCTTAAGAATACTAATCATAATTTATTCTTTTTCTATGATCCCATAAGAAGGAAAAAATGATACATTGAGCAATGTCCCATTACAGGGTGACTTCCCTGAGGCTCCCCACAAAGGGCACAAGGAAACAATACAAAGGGATGAAAAGGAAGCTAAGACGAACATTTAGTGACTCATAAAAGTAGCCAAGTATTTGTTTATATGAATGACAGATGAAATATTAGGAGGTGTGATATCTTTCCAGAAGTTTGGAGAGGAAAGTGGTTGCAGTATTAGGACTTCATACTAAGCAAATGTGTTTAGATTTAAGTATCAATTGATCTGAACATTTGGATTCTATTAGTGAAGAAATTAAGTGACTTTATACTAATTGCATTTTACTTGGAAATACCTATCATTCATTTAAATGTTTGTCTTGTCTTGTCTGGTGTAGGTACACTTAGATGTCAAGAAATCAGAAACTGGGTAGAGAACTACAGTGAAGGTATAGGGGACATCATTTAGGTACACGGCAGGGTTGTGTATTCCATAAACAAAATCCAGAGACATGAAAACCAGGTGAAGAAACTCAAAGTGGAATGTAAATCCCAGCAAAGACTAAGCCAAAAAGATAAGACAGGACCATGTAACCATTACCAAGGTCATTTTGAAGGTGAAGAAACAGGCTTAGACAGGTTCAATGACTAGCTCAAGTTCACGCAGCTATTAAGTAGCCAGAGCCAGAATTCAAAACCTCAAGTCTACATAACACCAGATGTGCCTTCTGTCCTCCCCCATTCCCTTCCCGGCCTTGAATATCACAGAGCCAGACAGAGGTGAAAGTGTGCAGTCAGCTGGCTCATGGTCTCAGGGTACGGAGGGGCCATGGGAAACAAGTGCTGGATAGGAGCTTATTCTCTCCACCTCCAGGCAATGTCAGGCTGTCCTGGGTATTCCGGGAAAAGACACCACATGTACATGCACATTTCCATGTCAATGGAAATTTAGCTTCTTTAATCAACTCAGTGCACACACAGTTGGAACTCAGCTCTTTGCTCTTACAGAAAGTCAAATATTGCACTTCAAAATCATCCATAAGTGTTCTCAGCATTCACCCCCAGACATCTCTTTTATTACTCATAGTATTCAATTAAACTCTGTTACACTGTTAATAGGTTTTATTCTTGTGTCTCTGAAGGTACAAAGTCAATTCTAATTTAATGGCTGTTTTCATTCTAAAACTACTGTAAATCGCCAGCAAGAGAAGGCCTTCTGCCACTGATTTAAGACTTTCTGCTCTTTTGCTTTGATTTTTAGTAACTTTAATTCAAAAAACGTGTTAGACAATCTATTTTCCCAGAAAGTACCATACTACTCCAGTAATATTTGTTTTGTTTATGATTATCATGCTGAGATTTCTCTGTATCTTAGAATTATAAAGGAATTTAGAAATCATCCATTTCTGTCTGCATTTTACATGAAAAGAAGTGGAGTATTACAGCAGTTAAACAATGTGGCTAAGGTCACACTGAAGTAGCCAGGACAAATCCAGGACTTGTGACTGCAGACCACTGCTCCAACCTGTCATGCCTCTTATGTTGCCAAAGATCAGGTGATAACACTGGGAAGCTGCCAATACCGAGTTAATGTACTTTGAAATATACTTCAGTGGTACTCAGACTACCCTTTTAAAATAAATTTTAAAATTAGGGGAAAGACCTAAAAAATATAATTCATAATCATGCACTATCTCAATTCTATTACAATCAACCAGATTCCTTAGCAAAAATTGTTCACAACATGAATAGGTGAGAAGCTCTGACAGGCCTGTTCTTTTTTGTTTTTTAATGTTTGTTTTTGAGATAAAGAGTGTGAGTGGGTAAGGAGCAGAGACAGAGGGAGACAGAGGATCCAAAGCAGGCTCTGTGCTGACAGTAGACAGCCCAATGCTGGGCTCAAACTCACCAACTGTGAGATCATGACATGAGCCAAAGTCGGAGGCTCAACTGACTGAGCCACCCAGGTGCCCTGAAAGGTCTATTATGATATAGGCTCTGTGATGCAGCTGCAATGAATGTGGTTGGTCCCACTTGCAGGATGATGAAATGAATACACTGAATACATGAGGCACTCTACTACTCACTGGACAGTAAAAACTATTTTCTATTTACAACAATGCTACAAAATACCTTATTTTAGAATCTCCATTTCACAGATAAGGAAACTGAGTCTTCAATTCTGTAACAGGTGGAGTCACCAAAAGAGTTAAGGGAAGTGAGGGTCCCTGGTGGAGGGAAAATCACCAGATGGGCAGTTAGGAGAGTTTCCTCTGAGGTTACTGAGTTGGGCACCCTGGGGGAATCCCCTCACCTCTCACACCTTCCTTTCACTGGCTATAAAGTGAGGATGTTTGCCTAAATAAATTGTAAGTTTCATTCCAAGGTAATAGACCAGAATCCAGTCTCTTGATGCCTAATCTCTAACTACACAACAGTGAGTGTAGTCAACACAAAATGAGTAACCTCTTCTTGAATAAATCTAAATGGACCGCTGAAGGAAACGATGTGCTTTGGATGTGGACCAAAGGATAAAGAAAAGACAGAAACTCGGGGCTTTGCCATCAGCACACTAAATTTGAGGGCTCTGCGGGAGACCAGTTAATGCTCTGAAGATTTAAGACAACTTAATCTGAATTTACATATTTATAGATATTATTAGCAGTCACAACTAGGATGAGAGCAGTGACCAGCGCAACGTAACCTAATGTATGTTAGATCATTACTATGCTACTCTAGATTTTCCCCAAAATCTTTGCTAAATCTTCCTTAAATTAGCTATGCTATCCAAGTATCTTAAAATGGAAAATCTTCAAATCTTCTTTTTTTTTTTCTTAATGTTTATTTTTGAGAGACAGAGACAGAGTGTATGCAGCGGAGGGGCAGAGAGAGAGGGAGACACAGAATCCGAAGCAGGCTCCAGGCTCCGAGCTGTCAGCACAGAGCCCGATGCGGGGCTCCAACTCACAAACCGCAAGATCATGACCTGAGCCAAAGTCAGACACTTACCCAACTGTGCCGCCCAGGCACCCTGCAGATCTATTTTCATTACTAAACAAGTATCGAACATTAGCTGTTACAACTGCATCTGGACATAGTTCTCACAGTTTTAACTGGACATCAAATGGGGTAAAGGAGCCATTCAGTCATTTAATATGAAGTGGTACATTTGTCCTACCATAATTGGATCAAGTCCCAACATTTCCCCTTTTCCACTCTCCCTCTCACTGCTGTTCTGTCAAGGAGTGTTGGCTGGATTCGGTGGCATAGGTGACTGTCATGGGAAATGAAGGGTGAAAGCCCAAGCCCAAAACAATTTCATTTTTTACTTGTCTTTTTTTTTTTTTCTGCTGTCAGTATCAACAAGCCATAAAGAAGCACAGATTTTTTTTTTTACCTTTAGGATCAATGTGTTTCCATTTATTTATGTTGTGTTTAAGGAAAAGAAAACATAGAGAGACTCTGGGTGTGTATGTGTGTTGCCCTGTATTGTATGTTTGCATTTCTTACCAAATTGTATTTCCTAGTGACATAATGTTAAAACCCAAATAGTAAGAACATTCCCAGAATTTAAATTCAGCCTGTGTTATAATGCCTTATGTGAAGTAGGTTTCTAATAAATACTTATTGCTTGGTTGAGTCAATGCATAATCACAAAATATAATATTATGCCTCATTCTTTCATTAACTCTTAAGACATTTGAAAACAAGGAAAAAGTTGACATCTTTTAATTCAAAAATCATTATATCCATTTTTTTCCCTTTTAGTCCTATTCTCGTTTGGTTATATAGACAGAATAAAGAGTAACTGAATAAGGGGTCAAGAGGTCAAGTGTGAGGAACGGGAAGGAAAGAGAAGCTGACTTGCCAACCAAGGGAGGGAGGATGACAGATCACGAAGGAGGAACACTGAAAAGTCATTGGCCTCCGGGAAAACAAAGCAATAAGGCTCAACGCCAATGAGTATGGGCCCATCAAGGGCTGCACAGCTTCCAAAGTATCTCAATCTGGCCTCATCTCAACAACGTCTGGGTAATTCCATTATAGCAGCGTATGGTCAGTTACTTTTTTGTCACCTTTAAATATCATTTGTCAGTATTTAAAATAATACCACAGACTATATATAGACTAATAATACATGGTTAAAGTACACTACACTATAGTTTTGGAAAAGCTGGTCTGAATGTAATTTCACTCACTTGGTATGCCAGGTTTTCTTCCTTTGTTTTTGTTTTGTTTTGTTTTGTTTTTTGTCGTTGTTTGTTTTGTTTTTTTGTTTTTGTTTGTTTTTACAATTTCCACCTCAGTAGAATTAAGTCAGCAAAATTTGTTACTTATGGAAACAGTCTTCAAAAAACTCATTTCTAATATCTATGAGTAACCTAAGCAGTTTTAAAACAAACTTTCAAAAAGAAGTTATGAATTCCTAATGCAGACCATCTTTACTACCCAGATCAGCATGGGTTAGAAACTCAGATCATATCTCTGCAGTGTAAAAATGTATTTTATACTGAATATTTCAGACTGAGGATTTTTAACACCCTAACAATGAAATTAGATGAACTAAAGAACCAATCTATTTGTATGTGAGCAAGCTTGTACGAAAGGAAACAGGAGACTGTGTATAACATCTGTTGGCCCTTTTTGCTGCATAGGAGCCCTTGAGATTGATCCAAAGTTAAGTGTGGTATTCATATACACTTGTCCTTTCTGGACTCTTCTACTTCACCGAAGAAAGTGTATAAAGACCATCAAGGAAAGGAGGAAAAGAAAATAGCACTGTCAAGAATTTACTGTATGCTAAAAACTGTAATAACCTAAGAGAAATCTAAAGGCTTTCACTTTATTAGTAACTCTAGCACAGATTTTACATGAAAACTTAACTGCCCAACTATGTGACAGAGTTTCATATCTGTAAATGGTTTACATTTCCCAGGTTTCCAGTGATGGTGACTAACGAATATCTCTACAGATACTTAGCTTTATAGAACAGATTTCTATTCCAAAGTTCCATTCAGTAATAACTACGTAGCCCACATCTGAAGGGGCAACATCAATATTTCTGAGATTTTTTTTACCTTTTTGTTTTTTTACTCTATTCCAAGAACATCCTTTTTAAGGAGAATTCTCTATATTTTAATGAAATTTCTAAGTCAGATATTCAACTCCACATTTCTGTGCTAATGCTTTAGCAATGTACAGTTGACACAAACTTTATTTCTTCTTCTCAGTAACATCCTCTTTTCTAAGAATGAAAGGAGACTGAGGAGAGCAGTTGATCCATTACATCCTGTGGTGAACATATTATGGATGGTTTTCAAAGTGGTTCTGAAATATTTTGATTGCTCGGTGTCCTGGGACATGTCATAAGCTTTGTTCTTGGTGGTGGTGGTTTTAGGAAAAGGTGTGTGTCTACTTTGTTTTTGTTTTAAGGTCTATTGGAAATCAGAGAATAGCAAAACATAAATATTGTTATAGATCATGAACAAAAATTCTCACTGATTTTAACTCCAATTGAATGCTATCTATTCCTTAGAGAAAATATTTCACATAATTATAATAACAAGAATAACCACGTACTCTACCAACCTCTTTGCATATATTTCTTCACGTGACCCTTGCTACCCTTGCAAATAACCTGACAAGGTAGGTGTGGCATATATTGTCTCATTCACGGCTTTATCCCCAGCAACTGTGTGTACTTACTTGGTATTGTTTGATAAATATTGTTTCATGATTTAATGAATGATGAAACTAAGGTGTGGAGAGTTTAATTTTCTTAAGGGTTGCACACCTAGTAATTCCAGGAGTAGGAATTCAAGCTCAACTCTGACTTTAGAGCCTGAAGCAAAACTATTCTTGAATTAGTGCAAACAAGCAACAAGATGCCACAACATGCCTCTGTTACCCATTCCAGAATTTTACATACCAAGGGAAGTATTTTCTTCTTTCCCAATTAAAATTCTTTGTGCTACTATTGAAGCGCTGTGTTGTTTTGTTTTGTTTTGTTTTGTCCTATTTATAATGAAAATGCAGACATCTCATCTTCTAGTATTCTCTACTTCATGGTGTATCTCAAATGCCCAAACAGTTGTACTTAAAGTATCACAAATTGTCATTGCGCTACAGGAATTTGCTTCCTAAAGTAATTTTATAGTGAATAATGTCTTGAACCATAGAGTCACGTGGAAAATTTTTTCAAAATCCCAGACCAATTAACTTGGAAGTCCTGGGGATGGGACTACGGTATCAGTGTATTTTTAAAGTTTCCCTGGTGATTACAGTATGAGGTCAAATTGGAGAACTACTGCTTTAGAAGAAGAAACAATCCATTGCTAATGTCTCTTCTCAAATGAATGTTATCTTTCTCTCAGCCACCTCTTTCCTCAAATAACTCCTACTTTTCTTAACCTTTTCCCCTGAGTTGTAATTTTTTACTTTCATTATTTTACTAGCTCTGTTGTAGCTCCTTGCCAAATTCTTTATATGTAGAAATGAATTAAGAGCAAAACTATAAGGGTCAAACATGTTCCATTATTACCAAAAACATCTTAGTTATAAAGCACTATATATAATAGTACTTATGAAATGACTATGTTCTAAATTAAGTTATCCAATTCCTAGAAAAAAGGACCGAATAATACAGATTTCCGTACAACCATCATTTAAGGTGGATCCTTTCCCTACTATAAGATCATGACAATAACACTTCCATCAGAGTGGCAGAGCTCACTAACCACTTGGATTTCAAAGCTATATAGTCAGTGTTAGATAAAGTGAACAGTGGCTTTTTGTTCTAAAGAGATATTGCACATTTATACTTATGTATGAATACAACACCATACTAGAACATATTAAAAATTATTGACCTTATTTTGTTTCTAATCTCACCTTAGATTTTTCAGACTCTCCAGTATAACTTAAAAATGCCCCCCCAAAAGTCATCTTAAAGGAAAATAAGTGCACCATCAATTTACAATGTAGAATGACAGCTTAGAAGCATATGATTGCCAACCTGCATGAAATGTTTCATCTTTCCCTAAACCATAATTTACCATGCTGAAAAGAAGACTTTAGATTTCCATTGTTTAGTCACGGCAGGCTAGACTATTTACACACACATACACATGCTACCCTAAAAACAAGGAAATATACTTGATAAAATAGTTTCCTAATATTGAAAACCTTATAATATAAAGAATTATCAGCTCAAAGGATATGAGAAAACAAGAACCCAGAGAATCATGTAAGCAAGCAGGACAAAGCCTGCTTTGGCCCAGAAGCCCTTTATCCATCCAGAACAAAATGAACTGTAAATCTGAACTGGAAACTGCCCACCTGAAAGTCAGCACCCCAAAGGACTAAACATTTATGGTAAGGTAGAAATCCAAGTGGCTACACCTTCAAGGTAAGGAGGACCGAGCCTACTCCCTCTACCATAAATCCTAGGATGCCCAAAAAATTTACATGGCACTGGCAGATTACGGAGAACATATGTTAAGAAAATGATCTTGAGTTGAGATATAATCCTGGCTGGTGTATCTGCAGTCTACATTTTTTTTTATCATCAAAGTGTTCCAAGAATCCATAAGCAATAAATTTGAAGCAGTATTGAACTAATAGTTCTCCTAAACACCTGAAAGGAACAAATGTAAATCACTTCTAGAAGAAAACACATATATCCTAAGCCTCAAGGAATTTCCATAAATAATGTTTTCAAGGACAATGTTCAGTGTACAATTAAAGGTAACTAAGCATGAAAGTAAATAAGTTGCCATAAGCAATAAACAGAAGAAATAATAGGCAGAAGACTACAAATACTGCCATTATCAGATAGCTTATAAAAAACTGATGCTCACCATGCCTAAAAGAAACAAAAGAGAAATTTGAAGCTATATGCATGAAATAGAATGTAAGAAATGATGTAGAAGATTTGTAGAAGAACTAAGAGAGCTTTAAGAACTGAAAAAAAAAACTGAAGTGAAAAGCTCAATAGAGAAGTATGGTGGCAGATTATACAAAACAGAAAAGATAATTATTAGCGAACCAGGAGGTAGGTTAAAAGAAAGCATCCATAATTTAGAATGAAGATACCCAAAAAATAGAAAGAGCAAAGCTGTTTAGTAGACAAGAAACCTAGATTTAGAAAGTCTTACACACATCTTATCATAGTTCCTGAAAGAAGAAAATGGAGCAGAGGCAATATTGGAAGGAATAATGGAGTGACTGAACAAATAGGCTGACTGGTAGCCATAAGACAGATCTTCCTATTTACTTGATTATGAAAATCCTCCTCTGCTAGGTCAGGCTTTGGTGAAAGTTCACACGGAACATAAATAAATGTTTGTATGTTTTTCACCCACTCAGAGACGTCTCTCCATATACTTCTTCCCTAGATCTCTTTGTCACCAGTTTTCCAATCCTATTCCTTCCAACGTCCTGACTATCCAGCCAAACTACTAACCACAACCCATAAATTAGCATGCAAGCACACTTCTGGCCATTTCATCTTTCAGGGAAAATGAACAACCAGACACACTGCCTCAACTGTGCTTCGCAGATGTCCCAAGAAGTACTACAGCTGTCCACTTCTGGGTGGCTCCTGCATATTGCACAGAACCACATGTAAACCAGGACCAGGTTTTCTTTTCCTCGGTCAACTGATTGGAGGGAACTTCCCATGAGGCCATAGATATAGACACGATGAGAGAAAGTAATGCAGCAGGCGTTGGGACCATAGGCATTTGGGCTACTTTCTTATGCAACTTATTTGTGACTTCAGATCCTGCACAAGTTCAGTCTCCTAGGTACCACGCCCATTTGATGAAGAAGTACTGCCGTGCCTACCCAAACGTGTGGCTTGGTGTGTCTGACATCATCAATACGTGATAGGCAGATAAGGTCATATGGTAACTTGGCGGCCTATGGTTAAACATTCAGCTAGGAATTCCAACAGCAAGCCTAAAGCTTTTCCTCAAAAGACCAGTAATTATCCTAAGAGGATGGCAGGTCTTTGCTCTAAAATCTTAAGTATTTGGACTGTGGTCCACTATAGGATCCTGCCAAAGGCTCCGAACAGCATCTCTATCTGCCAATATTACTTCAAGACCCATTAGGTCTGTTGAATCATATGATCCAAGAGGCAGAGCAGCCTGAACATCAGCTGACTTGTTGCACAGCCTTCTCTTGTTCTTCTAACTTGCTAAACGGGCTTGAGTGGCACGCCCAAATGAGGAATATGTTGCCTCTAAAATCCAAAAGGCCCCTAGGCATTGTGCCTCCTTTTTTGATTGCAGGAAGGCAACATGTAATAACTTATCCTTCATTCTACCTTCACAAAGAAGGGATATTTTGACATGCCCCACACTGCTGAACCCCTAGAAATTTTACTGAGATAGATTTCTGAATTTTCGTGGTTCCTACCCCCTATCATGCAAATGTCTTATCCATCCTTCAGAGTGGTTGCTAGTTTTTGCTCATTTGATCCATCAAGCACAATATTTGATCCAATAAGCATCACTATTTTTATTTATTTATTCTTGAGAGAGAGTGAGAGTGTGAGCAGGGGAGGGGTAGGGAGAGAGGGAAAGAGACCAAGCAGGTTCCACACTGTCAGCATAGGGCCCAATGAAGGGCTCGAACTCACCAACCATGAGATCATGATATACCAAAATCAAGAGTTGGATGCTTAACTGACTGAGCCACCCAGGCACCCCTAGAATATTAAAAATATTTTTACAGACCTGAAAAGGTAGCACAATTAAAGAGTATGAAAACATATGTAAGAATGAAGGAGAGGCATCATAACAGAGTGGTCTGATCTCTTGAGCTGAATTCTCTGCCATTTTCAAATGTGTGGAAAGGGGCCAGTCATTCCTCTTCTCTGTGCCTCAATTTCATTTTCTGGAAAGTACAAATAGCAATACTACCTAATCTTAATTATATTATAAAGTTTAAATCAATGTACTTAGAATATGGCCAGGCACATAGTAAATATTATTGAATTTATTCTTTAATAAAATAAAATGTGGTAAAACAGAAATCTTAATACTCTATGCCAGTAGGTGTGAAGATTGAAACAACCACTTTGCAAAACAGTTGACATGATCTATTATCATTAAAGATGCATAGACTCTGTAATACATCAAATCTGCTTCTAGATATATGACCTAGAGTACATATAGTAGAACACATTTATAAGAATGTTTATAGCAATACTGCTTAATATTACAGAGATGGAAACAATCATCTACAAAACAATAGGTAAATAAATTGTAGAAGACATAATAAAGTACTACACAGACTGAAAAGGAATAAACTACAGCAGTAAACTTCAGGTATATCCCAGAATATAGATAAATCTCACAAACATGTTGAGTGAAAGAAAAAGACACAAAAGAATGCAAATTATGACCCTATTTTCATAAAATTCAAAAACAGGAAAGATTCAAATGTATTGATTAAGTTTAGAGAATACTAACAAGATTATTATCATGTAAGCCAGGATAGCAGATACCTATAGAAGAGTGAGTTTCTCTGAGAAGGTATATGAGAGGGGATGATAGGTATACCCATTCTGCAGATGGTTATCTCACTTCCAAAAGACTGAATAATGTTGCAATAAACATCCTTGCACATGTTTCTAGGTTTATGTAAATATTCTAGGTTATATATCTAGGACTAGAATCACTGGGCCATAAGTATCAATACTGTTCTGTTTCTAGACCTGAGTGGAGGTTACACAGTTACTTATTAAACTGTACATATATGATTTGTACCCATTTTTTGTATTTACGTTACATTTCGTAATAAAAATTGGTGAATGGATTGTGAGTAAATGGAGAACCAGGTGTAAAACCCCTTAAGAAATTGGGTTGGGGAGAAGAGAGTAGAGCAGTGAGTAGAGGGAGATAAGAAGTAGACAGAGGTTGGTTAATTGCTTTTTCCTTCTTTTCCCTCAACTTCATGGAGATATAATGAAGTTTGAGGTGTGCAATGTGATGATTTGACAGATGTATGTATTGTGCAATGATTACCAACATCTCCACCCCCTGGTCTTTGACAACTAACAATCTACTTTCTGTTTCTATGAATTTGGCTTTTCCATACTCCACATCTAAATGAGATCATACAGTATTTGTCTTTCTATGCCTTTCTTATTTCACTAAGTATAGTGCCTCCAAGTTTCATTTATGTTCTCACAATTGGCAGGATTTTCTTCTTTTTAATGGTTAAGTTATATCCCGTTAATTCTATTATACATAACATTTTATTTATCTATTCATCTACGACAGACAGGTTGTTTCCATGTCATGATTAATGTTGCAATGAACACAAGGGCTCAGATATCTTTTCAAGACAGCAATTTCATTTCCTTTGGATATATACCAGAAGCAGAATCACTGGATCATATGGTAGCTTCATTTTTAATTTTTTGAGGAATCTCCATAATGTTCATCAGGAACAAAACAAGAGTGCTTACTCTTGCCACTCCTATTCAAAGTAGCACTAGACATCCTGGTCAAAGCAAATAAGCAAGAATAGAAATAAAAGGCATCCAAATCAGAAAGGAAAATATAAAGCTGTCTTTGTTTACAGATGGCATGATCTTATATATAGAAAATCCTAAGACTCCACCAAAGAGCATTAGAACTAATAAATGAATTCAATAAAGTCTCAGGATACAAAATCAACATACAAAAATTAGTTGTGCTTCTATACACTAACAACGAACTATCTAAAAAAAGAAAAGAAAATTCCATTTACAATATCATCAGAAACAATTAAATACTTAGGAATAAATTTAACCAAGGAGGGGAAAGATCTGTAGTCTGAAAACTATGAGACACTGATGAAGAATATGAAGATGCAAACAAATGGAAAGACACCCCATGTTCATAAATTGAAAGCGTTAATATTACCAAAAAGTCCATACTACCCAAATCCATCTACATATTCAATATAATCCCCATTAAAATTCCTGAATTTTCACAGGAATAGAAAATACAATCCGAAAATTTGTACGGGACCACAGAAGACCCTAAATAGCCAAAGCAATCCTGAGAAAAAATAAAGCTGGAGTCATCACACTTCCTAATTTCAAACTATATTACAAAACTATAGTAATCAAAACAGTATGGTATTGGCATAAGAACTGATACACAGACTGATGGAACATAATCAAGAACCCAGAAATAAACCCACAATATACAATCACCTAATATTTGATAAGGAAGCCAAGAATATTCAATGCGAAAATGATGGTCTCTACAATAAATGGTGTTGGGAAAACTGAATATTCATGTGTTTTTTTTTTCCATTTTAGGAAGACAACTATTCAAGAAATTCTAAATGTTTATGGGAAATAGTTAAGAGAGGAATAATTCAACTGTACAGCAGAGAAGAAAATCAATTGAGCACAGATACTGTAAAGTAGGGAGTGTTACTCTGTGTAATACTATAATGATAATGGATACATGCCATTATGTATTTGTCCAAATCCATAGAATGTATAACAGCAAAGTAGACTATGGACTTTGGATGATGATAATGTATCAATGTTGGCTCATCAACTGTAACAAATGTACCGCTCTGGTGAAGGATGTTGATAATGGGGAGGCTCTGCGTGTGTCAGAGAAGGAGATATGTGAGAAGTCTCTGTACTCTGCTCTCAATTTTGCTGTGAACCTAAAATTCTCTAAAAAATAAATTCTTTATTTTTTTTTAAAGTAGGGAGTGTTGGGAGGCCACTTTCCATGGACCGCTAGTGCACCTGCTCTTGCAATAGAGGCACTGACCACCTTTGTTCTGGACCACCTTTTCAAAGATGTTTTTATAGGAAACAGACTTGAAAGAGTTAGTGTCAGCCTCTCTAGCAAATCGCAAGTTTATTTACTGCCTAACGTAATAAAGATAATCTCTCCTGGCCAAATGTCAGGCAGGCTTACTACCCATTGTACAATATTCTGGTTCCCTAAGCTCAGGGTTCATCCATTCATATATCTATCTATCTACCTATCTACATATCTATCCATCCATCCATCCATCCATCCATCCATCCATCCGTACTTACATACATACATCTTTTTTTTTTTCCAGGAGTCTTCCTTGAATGTAGTCCACTATGTTTTTTAAGGGTCTTCTGGCCCTCATAACATCACTCTGCAGAAACTGAGGCTCAGGAACAGGCACAAATGTTGATATTCTGACTACTGCTCTTGCTCTGAGTAATTAACTATCCTCTGTGTCTAAGAGTCTCACATCTTCTGCCAGAATCCATGAAAGAGTATCAGACTAATTTGTTAGCTTGGAAGTTAGGTAAACTCACAGTTTTTGATGGGCAAGGTGGGGGCATAAAATCCAAAGCACAGGCATTTGGATCATCTAAAACTGCTTTAGGTATGTTGCCACAATAGCTATCAGTCTGGTATCTCTGTAAGGCTCTGTGTAGTTTGTTTCATATGGGTTATAGTTTAATCCTTATAAATGCTATTACAATTCCCATTTTACAGGTGAACAACATGAATGCAAGTTGACCAAGATCTGACATTAATGAGTACCTGAGATGAGATTCAGACAAGGGCTTCTTGGCCAATCACAGAACTGCAGCTCTTGCATTTTTTGGCATGCCAATGTTTTCTGAATTGTGGTTTATACACTGGTGCCAGTGCCTACAGAGGGTTTACAATGTGCAAATAGCACAAGTATATGCATGGAGGGAATTAAGAAGCAAAAAAGACAACAGAATGAGGTCTTCATTCAGCTAAATATAATCAATTAAAAAGTCTAACTTTATCCTGAGAACTACTCCTTCCTTTGTTGGGGTACAGGGTGGTTTCCTATGCTTTTGTTAAAGGAATGAGAGTGACGGTAATTGTAGTTTTGTTTGGGGATGTCTTTAATGTCTTTCCTTGACAACATAAATGGCTGGCAACCCTATATTGGTCCTTTTATTTTTTTTTCTTCCTTTTCTATGAAATCCTAAATTCTTAGAATCATTAGCTATAGTTTATCTTCCAAGTAAGTGTCATTGAGCATTTATTGTTTCCTAAATGAGGTCATAGTCCAGTTCACATCTCCAATGTGCTTAAATATGCCCTGTGTTGGTGTGCAACTGTGCTTATGGTTGTGGAGTAGGCATTGCATCGAACTGTCTTTGGAAAACTAAACACAGGACTTTCCTTATGATTTCTTCTTTTTGGCTTTTATAATATTTGAGAACTCAACAGCCAGAACAGGTCCCGACATATGGTAGGCACTGAGTAAATATCTGTCAAATGAACGAATATGTGAATAAATGTAAGAGTGGATGCATTAATGAATTCTGAGGTTTTTGATTGGGAAATTTAGTGGTGCAAATAACTGAGTATCCCTTCTCCTTTCATAGCAATAGGCTTGATTCATCCAGAATACCATTCCCCTGTTTAAAGAGAAAATAAGACATAAGTGGCATACATCACCTGACATGGAGCTCAATGACATTTGGTTTTGTTTGTTTTTTTTTTTTTAACATATGAAAATATGTTCAGAATAGCGAGAAATACAACAGTCTCTGAAAGATGTCCACACATAGGCAGAGAACTGCACAAGCTAGTGCTTGGACTATATTTGCCCCATTCAAGGAAGCAGTGACCACCTGTTAACCTCCAAGAAAGGTCAGAAATGTTGGGGATGTTTTGTGACTATTATTTATGATTTACATTTTTTTCATATTGGCTTGTAACATCTCTAAAACATTTTCTACTTCTTAGCGATTTAAAAATAACACTGAATCTATTATCTCTCAAATTATGCAAACGAATTAAAAAGATCATGTTTAGTGTGTTGTTAAATTTCCTGAACTTGAGGACTATTCTGTTACTGCATTTTAAGACCTTTGCTAAGTTGAATGATCAGTATTTCCTTTTGTCTCAATTAGGTGCGATCATCAAACTTCCTTTTACGGTATTCTTTCATTTTCCTTTAAACTGCCTCAGAACTGGTGATTAACAGATTATTTCTGTGTAAACAGGAAGTACTTTGTTCTCTCCTCTTCTTCCTACAGACTGATTTGGTTAGTGTTTGCAAAGGCATAGTTCATCACCATGGAAATACTGTAATATGACAAATATTAGAGCCAATAAAATAGGAAGGGGCCAATGAGAATGGAAGAAGGCCTGTGGCTGGAAAGAGATCTCAGTTTCTAACCTTCCACTCCATCTTCCAGGGGGTTCTGCCTGGAACACATGCCTTCCAGCCCTACACAGAAATCTGCTTAGGTAGTCTTTGGAATCACTTTCATGATATCCTCTCCTCATCATCATAGATCCCTCTTTCTCATATTTCATGACTTTGTTTAATTATTATCTCTCACATAATTTATATGTAAATTGTATTCAAAGCAACTATTTTAATCCTGAGCATTCAGGAATAAAACTGGAAATACATCATAGCCTGCTGAGTCAATGAGGTAAATGGAGAAAGGGACAGATGAGAAGGTAGAGGACATGAGCATATTTTACCTTCACTCTATCATTTATAACTCTAAATGTCTTTATCAGAAATGAGATAATATATGGGGGGAAAAACACCTTAGTAAACAAAATCCCATATAAAATGCTGTATACTAATCTTAATAGAATACAAAAAAAATGATCAAGCTATATTGTTCTCATTCACATACATTGGTCCTTAACAAGTCCTAATAAACCTGTCCTTAATTACATCACCTTCAAGTATATTGACAGACCAGGTTTTCCAGAGATTGTATGACCTTAATGCTTTAAAACATGAACTATGCAAAGTCCTGGAAAGAAAAGTGCTAAAATTAATTTGGCTTTGGCAGAAGATGTACTCAGTGGGTGAATAAACAGGGAATTTTTAACCTCTAATTTTTTAAGGTAGCAGAAACAATAGCATCCCAGCACCAGGCGATCATATGCCTTATAATGTCCTACTGAGCTAATTCACATCAGGAATGGGCAATTGTGACTTCTGCTGTGGGTTCTACAAAAGAATAAAAAAAACAATTCTCTTTACTAGGAAACAAATGGTCTGAATTAAAAACTCCTGTAGGTTTAAAACAGCAGAAGCAATCTAATTTTAAAAGGACTCTAAAGACACATTTTTCTTCAGTGAGTAGACATAAGATGTGAGTAATTATTAAACTCATAAACTAGCTATAATTGGGAAGATAATTCAGTAGATCGGAGCTCTGTGGTCAAGCTCGGTCCAGATCTGCAGATGGAACCAGGAAGATTTGAGCCCGTCTCCAAATGAGAACTTTGGTTGATGTGACCTTCCTTCTAGTCCCCCTCCCTCTCCTGCCCTCCCTTTCCGTTGTGTATCTCCTTGCTCTTCCTTGCCTCTTTTCCCTTCCTTTACTCATTTTCTCTTCCTTTACTCCCTTTTTTTGTCCCACATTGTCCAAATGGATCATCCAGGCTCTTGCAGGTTCAATTATGCCAAAAACCATACTGTTTGTTTTGTTCTAAATGGTCAGTGTTTTCTTTCTAACTTAACCTAAATCCATCAGGTAATTTTGCCACACCTTTTCACTTTTACTTTTTAGACCTTGTTACTGGGTGAATTGTGTCGCCTAAAAAAAAAAAAAAAAAAAGAAAAGAAAGAAAGAAAATGTTAAATCCCTAACTCCCAGTACTTCAGAATGTGACCAAATTTGGGAACAGGGTCATTGTAGATAAAATTAGTTATAAAAGGAATGCCATAGGGGCACCTGGGTGGCTCAGTTGATTTAGCATCCAACTCTTGGTTTAGGTTCAGGTCATGATCTCATGGTTTTGTGGGTTCTAGCCCCAAATCAGGCTCTGTACTGACAATGCGGGGCCTACTTGGGATTCTCTCTCTCCCTCTCTCCGCCCCTCCCCCACTCACGCTGTCTCTGTGTTTCTCAAAAATAGACTTAGGGGCACCTGGGTGGCTCAGTCGGCTAAGCGTCCGACTTCAGCTCAGGTCACGATCTTGCAGTTCATGGGATCGAGCCCCGCGTCAGGCTCTGTGCTGACAGCTCAGAGCCTGGAGCCTGTTTCGGATTCTGTGTCTCCCTCTCTCTCTGACCCGCCCCGTTCATGCTCTATCTCTCTCTGTCTCAAAAATAAATAAACGTTAAAAAAAAAAATAATTAAAAAAATAGACTTAAAAAAATAAAAAATAAAAGGAATGCCATGTGAAGAAGCACCCATATGCACAGAAGAAAACTACATGGAGACACAGGGAAAATAGCACGTAAAGATGAAGGCAGAGACTGGATTATATTGCCACAAACCAAGAAAAGTCGAAGATGGCCAGTAAACTACCAGAAGCTAGGGAAGAGATTCTGTGTCACTGTCCTCCAAGAAACCAACACTATCAACACCCTGATTTCCAACAACTAGCCTTCAGAACTGTGAGACAATAAATTCTTCTTGTACTAAGCTACCCACAAAGTGTGGGACTTAGTTACCACAATCCACAAATATGGATCCGGGCCAGAATCTTACTTTATTTTTCTCTTTTTGAAAAATGTATTTATAACATCGTACTTCCTTCTTGAGGACATAAATAGCCCAATCCATAAATGCCTGGAATTTCTTCAGCTCTTCCTTAGTAAGCCACATTCTAACTGCTTTGTTATGCTAATGTCCAAGCAACTAGGCTTAAACAAATTTATTTGAAAACCTAATTTTTTAGAAGACCAATAAATTTATAGCTCACAAACTCATAACCCAAGAATGATGAAAAAATCAATATTGACACTTTAATTCTAAATATACAATGATTTCTCAGTTCTGATTATAGCATATTGGGGTTGAATTATGAACTTATATGTACGAAAGGGAGCCACAAAAAGGGTTGATTTAGAAACAACTGGCAAACAGAAATGAACCTTGGTTTGTGAGTCCAATGTTGATTTTTTTTTTTTTTTAACCTTAGCTTAGCCTTATACTGCATACAGGACTTTAGTCATATAATTTAATTCTCTAAAAAGTCAGTTTTCTTTAGCAAGGTGCCTACCTGGCACACAGACAGTACTCCTTAAAGTTTGCCTATTATTTAATAAAGCTTTCCTTTTCCTGAATACTAAGGCACCTACATCTACCAGGGCCTTGCAATATCCCACACCTTTTCAGCCAGCTATTTACAGGAAAAAAAAGTTTACTTTTAACTAACCTGAAAAATCTTTATTTACTTAATAACAAAACCCACAACCATGGCACTTAGAAAATCTTCCTAGTTTATTTCAGCTTGGTGATTCCTGAACTTTTATACAATTCACAGCCAAAAAGTGAATAATACCAGTCAGGACTTCAAAACTAGACCGAAGAGTATGTTATCACCTCAGATAATTTAAACCTTGGTGCCAAATCTAAAATTAAGCTCACAAGCTCTTGAAAATCGCTGTGAGGTTGTATTTCAGAGTTTGGAATAAATAAATCCAAGTAATGGTAAAAGCATGATTTACATTGCTTGGTAAATTCTTAAAGTTCAAATTCTTAAAGTTCTGGTACTTACAGATACCTATAAATATAGATAGAAATCTTATAAAGGACTAACCAGTAGGAAGTTAAAATGACTGGGAGGAACACGGGCTTCTCAGTCTTATCCTACAAACAGCTTAGGAGAAAAAGGTAAGTCATGCTTATTGAGTGTTCCATATCTGGGCACTTATTGTATACTACCTCAGTAGATCAATCTGCACAGTACCCCATATCGTAGATCATTATCCGCATTTTATGGATGAAGAAATGAAGTAATCCTAGGTCATTTGTCAAAATCAAAAATCAGATCTGGGATTGGCTAAACTAATAGTCCATGGACCCTACTAACCAGACCCAGAGGTTTTGGTTCTCAATCTGTATCTGCCAAGCTGGGTTACCTTGAATAATCTGCTGAATCTGTCTGGATCTCAGTATCCCCCAGGGTAAAGCTGATGTGTCATAGTAGATGATTTTGCAGGTTCCTTCTAGCTAGAGAATTTCTACTTAGAAAAACTTCGGTGCAAGCCAGAACAGTAAGGGCCAAATAGCAATTGTTGATTCCAATATGATATCCCATATGATTCCATCATGATTGTTTAAATTTGTTTACATACTGAGTAGAACCTGTAGTACTGTTACGTCTTTAAACATGAAATTTAGCTACACATCAGAATATTATATACATCACTTGAATCAATTTTTCTTGCTTAAAACTACAAATGAACAAACTGAATAACACACTGAAAGAAGAAAAAAGATATAGAATATTAAAGACCATCAATTTTTATTTTGTAATAATTCTAGAGTGATATATTATTTCATCAAATCCATTATTTATAGGTTAGTCCCCCAAAATACATGTGCTTTTATCATAGTTATTTTAAGAAAGTTCTCAAAGAGACAAAGATAAGGGAGTAATCTATCCCAAAAGTCTTCTATAAACTGAATAAAATATTGTCCTAAGACGATGTAGATAAAATCACATACAGCTTTGGACATAGCAAAACAAGCTACTGCCACAACCTTTATTTTATGTAACTATTAAAGTAAAACTTGCTTGATGATACATTTATATAATATACCTAAGAAAACAATTTGGATGTATAGAGTATCCTTTCGGCACACAATTACAGTGTTTATCTCTTTGGCTACTGTTCATTTAACCAGGAGGCAAAAATATGTTGCTACGGCTACAAACAAGCAATTTGCTGTTCAGTGTTGATTGATAGAGAATTAACACAGTACTGTGAGGGTGAATCTTGATGAAACGGGCCCTTCCAAGATGAACTGAAATAGTGCCATAATCACAGGCCAAGAAATCTTGGCCAGCATCTTTGGATCCTGTCATCCCACTCAGTAAAAATGTTGCAAAAACCTGCCCAAGATAAACATGTATGTGCCACTTGCAGAGGATCCAAAGGAAATGTGGACATTGAGATTCATCGAGAAGAGCCAACTGCCATGAAAACTGGGTGATGTTTACATGTTGTGGAACTAGATATTTACCATGCTCTGACAATGTACAGAACAGTGCAAAATAGCATGATAGCTTGTATGAATTTATAATTTCTCTGTCCCTTAGCCAGTGCTCTTACCATATGGCTTGTCCCATCTCTATAATCTCTTAGACATTTTGTTTCAGAGAAGAGGCAGCACCTCACAAAACTGCTTTGTGTCAAGTGTTCAGTATCTGTGTTCTGTACTTGGTAAAGTTGTTCCAAAATGCAGTTGTCTGAGTTGTGAACTGGCCATTGGCCCAGTCATACTAATTCTGATTTAATCTCTCATTGATAAGCCATCAATAATACAAATAATGACAGTGATGATTAGTAACACATATCTATTCAATATGCTGAACTAAACAAATCTTTAAAAAGAAAAAAGTATTTAACTGGAAGATGTGACTATTCCTCTCTGACCTCCCTAGGAAAGTTTTTTTATTTATTCTGATTAGGATGTGAACTTCCTTGCACTATAATTTTGTAATCACGGTCAGAAAAAGGTGCCATAAAAAACTACACACTGAGCGTGTTTGCTTAATTGACTAGAAGCTTCTCTTCCATTTTAATAGTGTAATTGGATGCCAAAGAATGATAAATTGGTCTTAGGAAGGTATGGTGCATACAACTGCAAAATGGAAATAACTCATTTTAATTATCTTAATAATTATCATGATAATTTCTAAAACATGTCATGTCTTCAGAGTCTTAACTAAATGAAGAGGGTATAAAATCACCCATATATAAAGGAATGTGCTCTAAAAACATTGCTTTATCTTCGACATATATTGAGAAAGGAACAATCTAGATACCTTGTATAGGCATTTTAATTTAAATGAAGGTTGTGGAATTAGGAAAATCTCCCCTCCACCATCCTCTACCAGAGAATGGACCCTTTCCCTATCACCTGTGCTGCCTTTCTTGGTAGATGGTCCTATGAAAACAACTCAAGGAGTTTGTCATCTAACGTATCTGATAATACCATAGATCAGATGTCCCTAAGGCCAAATGCAAATTTTACTTTGTGAATTAACCAAAGATGAAGCTTCCAATTTAAATACAGAAATAACAATTGACTGACAAGAACCATTTAGAAAGCAATCAAAACGGGAAATTATTTTCTTTTTCTCTGAGTAGTTCAGACTGACAAGTGAAGGGGCATTTCAGTCTCTCTGGTCTGAGTTCAGATTCTGATGGTTTTTTTTTTTTTTATTTATTTGGTCATCAGGACTAAGTAAAATTTTTTTGAAATTCAGTATTTGTAAGAGAAAACTGTTCATGTTACAGGTACAAAGTTGGGCCACCATACTATACACGACTGGATCTCTGTCTTTCTATCTCTGCTCGCTGTCTGTAATTCTGTCTTCCTGTCCATCTGTAAATTTTTTAAAGTAACACTATTTTTTATTGGCAGTAATAGAAATCATAGGATATAAAGTCCTTTTCTCACACACACACACAATTAAGGAATTGTTTTCTTTGCAGTTGAGTTTCCTCCTTCCTACAATCTAATAACAATTAGAAAACAAAATTGGCTATAGCTTGTTTTCCATAAAAAGATATTTAAGAATTATGGGGATACTTTAAAGAATAAAAATACTCTATTTTCATTTTCTCAAGAAATACTCAAGGTTTTATTTCCCAAACTCTAGTTATTTTCACACCACCTTTAAAATATTGGGCCTTTCCAGGGCACCTGGGTGCCTGGGCACCTGGGTACCTGGGTACCCAGTTTTTGAATTTGAGCCCCGCATCTAGCTCTCTGCTGTCAGCGCGGAGCGAGCTTTGGATCCTCTGTCCCCCTGTCTGCCCCTAACCTTGCTTGTGCTCTCTCAAAAATAAACCTTTTTTTAAAAAAAAGGGCATTTCCATGTATCATTTCTATTCTTATTTTTATGTTAAAATATCTCATTTAAATTCATAAGTACATTTATTAGAGATGGAAATACATCATTACTATACGTGAAACATCAGTATCACTTGCCAGAAGTTATAGAAGAAAAGCATAAGAAAAACAATTCTTGAAGGTGGTTATCACACTCTGAAATAATGTTGCTATAGTTTAGATCTACACAATAAATGCAAATGAAAAGTTGAGGCTACTAGAAGAGAAAACTCCACCCGGCTAATGCACATGTGTGCACATAGACACATACTACTAACTCAGGCAGACACCCCACCTCTGGGCTGGACTGCTACTTCATCCAGAGACTGGGGAGCTACAGGTCACACTTACCCTGCTCTTCTCACCTACCCAGATTTACTCAATAAATTGATAGACATCAACTTCTCACATACTAGAATACAAATCTCTCTGCTGGGCACAAAAGCCTTTAAAAATCTTTATTCTGCCAGAGTTTTCTCCCCAGTGTCTTAAATACCTGAGTCTTTCCCTCACTCTCAACAAATACATATCATGTGCTTGCTGCATGAAAAGCACTGGGCTCCGTGTTGGGAACTGAGGGGAAACATGAAAGAGTGCCTCCTTATAAGAAGTTTATGGCTTGTGATAAGTAAAGAGAAGTAAACAGAAAAGACAGATTAACATGATATATAAGTAGGATGTGGAGTCCAGGCTTGAGGCTTATATTCACCACTGTACAGAAGAAAATAAAAAATCAGAAAGGGAAACTCGGATATCACAAGAGCCAAACAAAACATAACAAGCTAACATGACTTCATGACAATATGGAGCTTAGAAGAAAAGCCCTGTGTGCAGGATTATTTCCAGTAATAGATAAATCTGACCTCTTTGTCCATAGTAGTAAAAATAGTTAAAGTTTGCAGGGGCATCCGGATGGCTCAGTCGGTTAAGGGTCCAACTTTGGCTCAGGTCATGATCTCGCAGTTCATGAGTTCAAGCCCCGCATCAGGCTCTGTACTGACACTCAGAGCCTGGAGCCTGCTTCAGATTCTGTCTGTCTCTCTCTCTCTCTCTCTCTCTCTCTCTCTCTCTCTGCCCCTCCCCCACTGATGCTGTGTCTTTCTCTGTCTCAAAAATAAATATACATTAAAAAAATTAAAAATAGTTAAAGTTTGCTAATCAATTACCATGTATCGAGCACTTAGCTAAGTTTCACTTTAGAACCATTTCTGCTATACCTCAGACATGAGAAACAAGCATGTTTTCAACCCAGAGTCTTTAAACCTTTCCTTTTCTCTTCCTGGCATGCTCTTTTCAGATTTTACATGGGTCATTCCAGCACTTGATTCAGATTTCTGCTTCCCTAAAAGACTTTCAAGTCACCCACTCTCAACTAGCACTCAATGTCCCTCTTTATCCCCTGGCCCTGATTTGTTTTTCTAGACAGCAATTAATACTACTCCAAATCTTTTGTTTTTGTATTTATTTCTTTGTTATTCTCTGTCTCCCTAGATAATGTGTAAGCTCCATCAGGAGAGACATGCTGCTGTTGTTTCAGCCATCGTGTCGCTAGGACCTGGCCATTGCTCATTGCGTCACATCAAAGGCTCTCAATAAATATTGCTGATTAAACAAATAAATCTAATCTTAAAACAACTCAAAGAAGTTGGGAAAACTGAGGATTGGAGTGGATAAGAATAGTCATATGTCTTACAGGTAGTAAATGAAAGAGCTGGAATTTGAAACCAAGTGAGTCTGCGGATTTAAACAATTACTCTATTGCTTTTGGATGAGTGTGAGTAATCCAAAGAGAAGTGTTCAGGTTGAAGAAAGCAAGAATGTAAAATGAGCTTAAAAATGGTCTATGTGTGTGCAGACCATTGCAAGAATGGGTTTGGTTTGTTGAGAAAAATGAAAAGAAAAATAAAGGGCAATTGTGATATAAATGGGTAAATAGGAGTCTCTAACTGCCTCAACATTAGAGAAAAAATTAAAAAAAAAATACAACAAAAAACAATGACAAACACTAGAGCTGTCAATCTTCTAACACTCAGACACCAGAATTCTACGACTACCTTCTATGACTGGTGAAAAAGAGAGGAAAAAGTCATTGAATCAGATCATACATACCTTTCTGAAATGGTTATGTGCTCCCACTTGGGGTCACCATTATCTTTGTTTTTTAAATGTAACTTATTGTCAAATTGGCTTACATACAACACCCAGTGTTCATCCCAGCAACTGCCCTCCACAGTGCCCATCACCCATTTTCCCTCTCACCACTCCCATCCAAGGGGTCACCATTATCAAAGCAGAATGCAGACTCACTCTGTCAGCCTGAAGACTGGGCGACACTGCCCCTGGCCCTGGCCCGGCCTGCATTACCCTAAAGCATCTCTGCTCTAATTGTATTATGTCTTTTCTCTTCAGCATGATACAATATGCCCTTTTCCTACGCTTTACACATATGTGAAGTTACTGGAAGCAAATTCTCCAAGCACCTTTTCTAATCAAGTGTTAAATTCATAAATTATCTAACTTTCACCTTTTAGTGGAAGAACTATTTCACAGTTTGGTAAGTCACCATGAGCGCCATTTTCTCATGCTTAGAAAAAGAAGCATTTCCAACATACCTCGAGACACAGTGAGTAACACCACTTTCCTATTAAACACAAAGAGCCATTCTTGCAAGGCCTAAGGTCACTGTCCCCTCACCCATAAGTTCATGGACTGTGGGACTGCCACAGAGCCACTGCTGCATCCTCAGGGACCAAAGAGTCAGTGTGCCTTTTCTCAAAATCCTAACTACAGCCAGAGAAAGACTTGGGCACTAGGGAGAAATGAAGGCCGTTAGGTGCCTGAAAGCACCAACCAGGTACTCAATCATGTTAAACGAAGGCCATAAAAACAGGCAGCAGAGAATAATAGAGATTTTGCCCCCATCCTCTGCTAGCAGGCTGACAAGAACACTGTTATCCAAATAAATCATTGAGGTATCGTTCTATTTTAAACTCTGTCTTGGCTCCCATGTCCTTTTTTCAAAGACTCATTGAATGCTGTCTTAATTTATATTTTCAAGAGGACATCACTTCACTGTACAATACAAACACAATATTATTGGTGACTGCATCTCAAGCAGTAGCAGAGCAGACTTCTAAAATGCAGGTGGGTACATTATAGAGGGATAAGTCATTTTTCCTGGAGGTGTTAACACCCTCAATTTTTCACTCTTTCCAGTACAGAAAAAATGTCATCCTAGGCTCCTAAAGATAGTGGTCACAGACCTGAGTACCCGGCCTACAGGAGCACGGTGATAAATGAGCCGCTGTCACAGTGTGAAATGGGGATGGGGTTATCTGATTGGTGGAAGTAGAAAGCAATTTGACCTTAGTAGATTTCATTTAATTTCAGTTGAACACACCTTGTTGAGTCTGACTGTACTGGGCACTCTGCTTGGCACGTTCACCTGGTTCCTATTTTTCAGGCCCAAAACAGCCCTATGAAGGAGATATCATTTACCCCATTCTTATGGAATAAAGCCAAGGATCAGAAATGTTAAATAATTTGCCCAAAGGGAAGAACTGAAATTTAAACTTCCAACCCCTGGGGGCACCTGTGTGTCTCAGTTGGTTGTGCGTCCATCTCCAGCTCAGGTCATGATCTCATGGTGTGTGGGTTCGAGCCCTACATCGGGCTCTGTGCTGACAGCTCGGAGCCTGGAGCCTGCTTCGGATTCTGTGTCTCCCTCTCTCTGCCCTTGCCTTGCTCATGCTCTCTCTCTCTCAAAAATAAATAAATGTTAAAAAAATTTTTTTAAACCTCCAACCTCTGAAGTCATACATGAAAATTTTGCCACAAGGTGGATTCCAATGTCTGGTCATGTGGTAAAGTAGACAAAAATATTTTTCTTGGATATTTGGAGCGTTTCATAACTGACCTTTATTGCATAGAGGGACTCTTTTAATTAAGAACTTGCCACACATACTTGCATCCTAAGTTGGTCTTTCTTCTCTATCATGAGCAGTTATTTCCATCATAGCACATTTTTCTAGTCTTTCAGCATAGAATGCCTTGAAGTACTCTGATTTTTAGCCTCTGTTCCATCTTTACCAATCTACTACCAAATTTAATTTCCTCTTTAAAATGTTTCTTGGTTTCATTCCCTTTCTCTTCATCTTAGATTGTTCACTCCAGGCTAGTCTAGCATCACTTCTGTAATGTCTTACTGCCACAGCCTTCAAACATACCTTTCTTACTGTAGCGTTTCACTCTTTCCACTGATGTCACCATCCAGGGCCATCATAGGATGTGCAGAATCCTGGGCAAATATTTTTTTGTGGTATCCCTGTATACATAAGCCAGTTGACTAAAAAATGTGTTATAGAATTCATGGCCCCAGGTGAGATACAATGATTTATCAATAGTGATTTGGAATACTTAGTAAAAAAGAGGTAATTACATATTTCTTTATTTTATAATCAGTGCACATGAAGGTTCTCCATAGTGTCCAGGCACCCCCTCTTCCCATTCAGGTTTGAGAAACATCTTTTCAGGTAATTTATGTTCCTAATTTTATATCTCCCACCATGAAAAAAAAAAAAAGATAGTAATGTTACTACTCATAATGGCATCGTTGTACAGAACCTATTTGTATTGAAACAATAGAGATATTCTTTTTTTTAATTTTTTTAAATATTTTTATTTATTTTTGAGAAACTGACAGAGACAGAGTACAAGTGGGGGAGGGTCAGAGAGAGAGGGAGACACAGAACCCGAAGCAGGTTCCAGGCTCTGAGCTGTCAGCACAGAGCCCGATGTAGGGCTCAAACTCATAAACTGTGAGCCAAAGGTGGACACTCAACCAACTGAGCCACCCAACCATCCCAACAATACAGATATTCTTGCTTTTGAATTTCCCTAATATCATTTATTTAATGCTGATTACACCACTGTTCAAGGTGCTCCATCATTCATTATGCCAGCTGTGAATACTAGCTTTCAAGGACTCATAGGTTATTACTGTGCATCACTGATGATGCTCTTTAATACAAGTCAGACCCAGAGCATGTAGAAAAATAAAAAGGATAATTATTTCCTGATGATAATTTATCATTCAGAACTTTATATCATTAACATAAAATAATACATCTTCAAACCATGTGTTCTCTTGACCTTTTTGGCCCTAAACATTGTACTGCTAGAATGTTCATTATTTTTTTAGCTTTATTGAGGTATACTTAATATACTAAATATGATGCATATTTACTGTATACGTTTCGATGAGTTTGGACATATGCATACACCCATGATACCATCACCACAGTCAAATAAACATATCCATCACCTCTAAGAGATTTCTTATATCCCCTTTTCTGTTTGTTTGTTTCTTTCCTTTTTGGTAAGAGCACTTACCCTCTTAAGTTTTTAAGTGTAGAACACCATATTGTTAACTCTAGGCACTGTGATTATAAACAGCTTTCTAGAATTTATTCATTTTGTACAACTGTATTTATACCCACTGAACAACAACTCCCCATTTTGCTTCTTCCTAATCCATTGGCAACCACCATTTGATTCTCTGCTTCTAGGAGTTTGACAATTTTAGGTACCTCATATAAGTGGAGCCATTCAGTATTTGTCCTTCCGGAATAGACTTATTTCACCTAACATAATGTCTTTCAGGTCCATCCATGTTGTTGCAAATAATAGAATTTCTTTTTTAAGACTGAATAATATTGAATAATATTGGAAGTCCTAACCAGTCCTAACCAGGCAACACAAAGAAATGAAAGGGATCCAAAACACAAAGGAAGAAGTAAAACTGTTTCTGTGGATATTCCCTTATATATGGAAAACCCTAAAGATATATCACCCAAAAAAAAAAGTTAGAATTAATTAAACGGGGCACCTGAGTGGCTCAGTCAGTTAAGTGTCCGACTCTTGATTTTGGCTCTCATGATCTCATGGTTTGTGGGTTCAAGCCCTGCATCAGGCTCTGCATTAACAGCATGGAGCCTGCTTGGGATTCTCTCCCTCTCCCTCTGCCCCTCCCTACTCATGTGTGTGAGTGCACTCTCTCTCAAAAATTAATAAACATTTTTTAAAAGAATTAATAAAACAAATACAGTAAAATTTCAGGATACAAAATCAATGCACAAAAATAATTTGCATATCTATACACTAACAACAACCTATCTGAAAAGGAAATTATAAAAACAATTCCAGTTATAATAGTATCAAAAGAATAAAATATAGAGGAATGAACTTAACCAAGCAGGTGAAAGATATATGCATTGAAAACTAAAATATGGGGCACCTGGGTGACTCAGTCTGTTCAGTATCCAACTTCAGCTCAGGTCACGATCTCACAGTTTGTGTGTTCAAGCCCCACGTCAGGCTCTGTGCTGACAGCTCAGAGCCTAAAGCTGCTTCAGATTCTGTACTTCCCTCTCTCTCTCTGCCCCTCTCTGTGCACTCGCTCTCTCTCTCAAAAATAAACAATTTTAAAAAAGAACTCTAAAATACACTGATGAAAGAAATTAAAGAAGACACAAGTAGAAAAACATCCCATGTTCACTGATTGGAGAACAACATTGTTAAAAGTCCATACTATGCAAAAGAGCCTATAGATTCAATGTGGTTCCTATCTAAACTCCAACTGCATTTTTTACAAAATTCCAGTTGCATTTTCTATAATCCTAAAATTCATATAAAACAACAGAATACCCTCAAGTCAAAGCAATCTTGAGAAAGAAGAACAAAGTTAAAGGTATTATGCTCCTATTACAAAGCTAATAGAGTAATTAAAACAGTATGGTACTAGCCCAAAACAGACACGTAGATCAACAAAACAAAACAGAGATCCCCAAAATAAACACATGCCTCTATGGTTAATTAATCTATGACAAGGGAAGCAAAAATATACAATGAAGAAAATACAGTCTCTTCAATAAATAGTGCTGGGAAAACTGGACAGGTACACGCAAAAGAATGAAACTGGATTACTTTCTTATACTATATCCAAAAATAAATTCAAAATGGGACTAAAGACTTAAATTAAGTACTGAAGCCATAAAAAGACACCAAGCTCTTTGGCATCAGTATTAATAGCAACAGTTTTGGGGGTTTTTTTGTTTTGTTTTTTTTGTTTTTTTTTTTTTTTTGGATCTGTCTCCTTAGGCAAGGAAAACAAAAGCAAAAATAAACAAACTGGACTACATCAAACTAAAAAGCTTTTGCACAGTGAAAGAAATCATCAACAAAATGAAAAGGCAATATACTGAATGAGAAAAGATATTTGTAAATCATACATTCAGTAAATGGTTAGAATCCAAAATATATAAGGAACTCATACAACCTAATACACAAACAAAAAACAAAAACAAAAACAAAAAACAATCTGATTAAAAAATGGGCAAAAGATCTGAATAAGCATTTTTTTCAAAGAAGACATACAGATGCCAACAGGCATAAAAAGATGCTAAACATCACTAATCATCAGGAAAATGCAAAACAAAACCACAATGAGGTATCACCTCATACCTATCACAATGGCTAGTATCAAAAACATAAGAAATAACAAGTGTTGGCAAGGATATGCAGAAAAGAGAATCCTTATGCATTGCTGATGGGAATGTAAGTTGGTGCAGCCACTATGAAAAACAATATGGAGTTTCCTCAAATTAAAAACAGAACTACCATGTGATCCAACAATTCCACTTGTAGGTATTTATCCAAAAAACAAAAATGGGAACACTAATTCAAAAAGATATATGCACCCCTATGTCTTTTACAGCATTATTGGCAATAGCCAAGATATGGAAGCAATTCAAGTGTCCACTGATAGATGAATGGATAAAGATGTGATACACACACACACACAAATGCACACATACATACACGCACACACAAAATAGAAATATTATTCAGTCATAAAAACAAGAATGAAATCTTGCCATTTGTGCCAACATGGATGGACTTGGACGGTATTATGCTAAGTGAAATAAGTCAGAAAGAGAAAGACAAATGCCATATGATTTCACTTATATTTGGAATCTAAAAAACAAAACAAATGAACAAACAAAACAGAAAAAGACTCATAGATACAGAGAACAAACTGATGGCTTCCAGGGGGAAGAGGGATGGGGGTTGGACAAAATAGGTGAAGGTGATCAAGAGGTACAATATTCCAGTTATAAAGTAAATGAGATACGGAAGTATAATGTAAAGCATAGGAAATATAGTCAGTAACACTGTCACAACTTTGTATGGTGATAGCTGGTAACTAGAATTACAGTGGTGAACATTTCATAATGTACACAAACATCAGATCGCTATGTTGTATACCTGAAACTAATACAATATTCTACGTCAATTATTCTTAAATTTGAAAGAAACAGAAACTTCAAAGAAAACAGGGAGAGAGCTTCATGACATTAGTCTTGGCAATGACACGAAAAGCACAGGTAACAAAAGCAAAACTAGACAAGTGAGACTACATTAAATTAAAAGGCTCTAGGGGCGCCTGGGTGGCTCAGTCGGGTAAGTGTCCGACTTCGGCTCAGGTCGTGATCTCACAGTCCGTGAGTTCGAGCCCCGCGTTGGGCTCTGGGCTGATGGCTCAGAGCCTGGAGCCTGCTTCTGATTCTGTATCTCCCTCTCTCTCTGCCCCTCCCCCATTCATGCTCTGTCTCTCTCTGTCTCAAAAATAAAATAAAAAAACATTAATAAATAAATAAATAAACGTTAAAAAAATAAAAAAATAAAAGGCTCTGCAGAGCAAAGGAAATAGAGTGAAAAAGCAATTTACAAAATGGAAGAAAATATTTGTAAATCATAAATCTGGTAATAGGTTCTAAAATATATAAGGAACTCCTACAACTCAACAGCAGAAAGACAAATAACTGGATTTACAAATGCGCAGGGGACTAAACGGACATCTCTTCAAAAAAAGATATACACATGGCCAAGTAAATGAAAAGATGTTCAACATCACTTAGCAGGGAAATGCGAGTCAAAACTACAATGCAATATCACCTCGCGCCTGTTAGAATGGCAAAAAAAAAAAAAAAAAAAAAAAAAAAAAAACCAACCAAACAAACAAGAGTTGGCAAAGATGTGGAGAAATTAGAATCTTTGCGTGCTGTTTGTGAAAATGTAAGATGATGCAGCCAGTAGGAAAATGGTATGGGTTTCCCTCAAAAGTTAAAAATAAAACTACCTTATGATACAAAAATCCTACTTCTGCGTATATATCCAAAAGAACTGAAATCAGGATCTCAAAGAAATATCTGTATTCCCAAGTTCATGGCAGCGTTATTCACAACAGCTAAAATGTGGAAACAACCCAAATCTATCCACAGAGGAATGGATCACATTTAAATTTGATTGCACACTTATATTCTACATATCACTACCATTATATAACCTCATATCTGCTTTTTTCTGACCCGGTATAATCTTTCCTCTACAATCTCTATAGCCTAATTTCTCTTTCTTCTTAAGTCACATCCTTCTCAGTTAAGCAAGTTTTAACCATCTCTTACATGTTCATTTCAACCCAAGTATCTATGTTCACATTCTTCTCCCTTACTTTTCTCATTCCAACTGTATAAACTATATCCATTTAAAAAGATTTAACTCAGCCCCTGAGTCATCTATGAGTACATTAATTTGCACTATTTTCTCCATTTTTATCACCATGCTGTGTTTAAAAGTCACTGCAAGTCCATTCAGGATAAAAACTGTCTGCTTTTTCTTTTCTTTGTGTATGTGAACATATTAGTTATCTGTCTTCAATTAAACTATAGATTTCTTGACAGCTGGAAATATGTAATATACTTTCTGGGATCTCCTCAGTGCTTTAAACAATATGTGTTGATGGACTAATTCAATAAAGTCACAAATCATCAACCCAAAGCTGAACTTGCTACTTTGTGAAAATAAGGCATTTCTTATTATTTAGGAATCTTGGAAAAAATAAATGGTTAAGAAAATGGCAAGACAGTAGCCCATGGTATAAGGAAAAGATGAAATTTAGAGAATGATAAAGAGAAAAAAGGAAAGGAAAAGATGGTTTTTATGCCCACTTCCTCAAAATATATGTTATCTAAGAAGTTGGCCAAGTCTTTATTTTTCTCTTGGGGGTTCAGATGATATGTGAAGTGAAACTGTGATTTCCTAAAGACATGTAATGCCACAGAGAGACGGTTAAAGTCAAGAAAATAAGGTCAAGTCCTTATTAAGTGTGTAAAAAAAAAATGAATGGGAGATCTACAAGCTGAGAGCAAACACAAAAATCCTTACAATTTCTCTATTGTTACTCTACTAATTGCATTTTAAAACAAAAGTCAAAAGATAAAATAAGGTCATTCATTTTTAAAGTCATTATAACTGTTCCATATTTGTAACTTAGGTTATGGAAATCTTCAGACATATAAAAAAGGAGTAATAAAACAAACCACATGTACCCCTCACTCAGGTTGCAATTATCAGCTCATAACAATTCTTGTATCATCTCTACCTCCTACCTGTCCATCCAAATACTTTCTAAGCAAATTCCTAACATCATACAATTTCAAATAAATACTTCAGTATGTGTCTCTAAATCACACACATTTCCCTTACCAAAAAAAAGTGATATTTTTATTAAGTGCACATGCACACACACACATTTCCCTATTATCAAATAGCCAATGTTCACATTTTCCAAACCGTGCCATGATTTTTAACATTTTGTGCATTTGAGTTAAGATCAAAACAAGACCCATACATCGGATTGGTTAATATGTCACTTGTATTAATGCAGAGGTTCCTATTTCCATTTCATGTTGCATTTTTTCCTTGAAATTGTTTCCTTGAAGTAACTTACATGTACTCTATAAATTCCCCACAGTGCATTTTCCTGATTTCATTACCTGTTGTATCACTTAACATGTTCCCATGGCTCTTCTACTTTCTCTAAATTAACAGATCTAGGCACTTGAATATTTCAAATTATTTTCTGGGGGGCGAGGTGAAAAGTCCTTCACAGGTGGTATTATAAGTGGATACTTACTGATTTACTATCTGGTTCTTTTTTTGAAATGTTAGCAGCCATTGATGAACATGGCTTAGATCAATCAGTTCCTTAAGAGTAGGAAAATGATGGTATGTTAATTTTATCAGTCTCTACTTGTTAATTAGAATATTTTTTAGAAATAGAAATTTCCTCTCAACTACACCAAGGTAATAGTTTTATTAGCAAAAGTTAGATAACTACTTGATTCTTTATATTTATATATCCATTTTCTGAGTAAAAAATATCCCTCATGAATGCAAATGCAAAAATTCTCAATAAAATACTAACAAACTGAATCCAACAATGCATTAAAAAAAATCATTCACCACAATCAAGTGGGATTTATTCCCTGGAAGAGTGGTCCAATATTCACAAATCAATCAGTGTGATATATCACATTAATGAAAGAAGATAAAAACCATATGATCATTTCAACAGACGTTGAAAAAGCATGTGACAAAGTACAACATCCATTCCTGATTATAACCTTCAACAAAGTAAGTCTAGAGGGAACACACCTCAACCATATACAAAAAAACCCACAGCTAAATATCATCCTAAATGGGAAAAAAACTGAGAGCTTTCTTTCTATGGTCAGGAACAAAACAGTGATGTCCACTCACACCACTTTTATTCAACATAGTACTAGAAGTCCTACCCATAGCAATCAGACAACAAAAAGAAATAAAAAGCATCCATATTAGCAAAGAACAAGTAAAGCTTTTGTTATTTGCAGATAACATGGTACTACGTACAGAAAATCTGAAAGACTACCGAAAACTGTTAGAACTGATAAAAGAATTCAGTAAAGTCACGAGGATACAAAATCAACATACAGAAATCTGTTGCACTTCTCTACACCAATAATGAAATAGCAGAGAAAGAAATTAAGAAAACAATCCCATTTTCAACTGCACCCAAAACAATAAGAAACATAGGAATAAACCTAACCAAAGACATGAAAGACTTATACTCCGAAAACTGTAAAACACTGATAAAAGAAATAGAAGATGACCCAAAGAAATAGAAAGACATTCCACACTGATGGATCGGAAGAACAAATATTGTTAAAGTGTCCTACTACACAAAGCAATCTACACATTTAATGCAATCCCCATAAAAAGACCAACAGCATTTTTCAAAGAGCCAGAGCAACAAACAATCCTAAAATATGTACATAACCACAAAAGACCCCAAATGGCCAAAGCAATCTTGAAATAAAAAGCAAAGCTGGAGACATCACAATTCCAGACTTCAAATTACATTACAAAGCTGTAGTAATCAAAACAGTATGGTAATTGCACAAAACAGACACACAGATCAATAGAAAACCCAGAAATCACCTTCAACTATGTGGGCAATGAATCTTCAACAAAGCAGGAAAGAATATCCAATGAGAAAAAGAATGTCTTTTCAACAAATGGTGCTGGGAAAACTGGACAGCAACATGCAAAAGAATGAAACTGGGCCACTTTCTTGTATCATACACAAAAATAAATTCAAAATGGATGAAGGACCTAAATGTGAGACCTGAAACCATAAAAATCCTAGAAGATAGCATAGGCAATAATTTACTTTACATCAGCCATAGCCACTTCTTTCTAGATATGTCACATGAGGCAAGGGAAACAAAAGCAGAAATGAACTACTGGGACTACATCAAAATAAAAAGCTTCTGCACAGCAAAGGAAACAACCAGCAAAACTAAAAAGCAGGCTACTAAATGGGAGAAGATACTTGCAAATGACATATCTAATAAAGGGTTAGTATTCAAAATACATAAAGAACTTCTAAAACTCAACACCCAAAGAATGAATAATCCAATGAAAAACTGGGCAGAAGATATGAACAGACATTTTTCTAAAGAAAACACACAGATGTTCAACAGACACATGAAAAGATGCTCAACATCACTGATCATCAAGGAAATGCAGATCAAAACTACAATGAGACATCACCTCACATCTGTCAGAATAGCTAAAATCAACAAAACAAGAAACAACAGGTGTTGGCGAGGATGTGGAGAATGGGAAACCCTCTTGCACTGTTGGTAGGAATGCAAACTAGTATGTCCACTCTGGAAAACAATATAGAGGTTCCTCAAAAAGTTAAAAATAAAACTACCTTACAATCCAGCAATTGTACTACTAGGTATTTACCCAAAGAATATAAAAATACTAATTCAAAGGGATCAATGCACCTCAACGTTTATATCATCCATTATTTACAATAGTCAAATTATGGAAATAGCCCAAGTGCCCATCGACTGAAGAATGGATAAAGAATATTAGTCTTAAAAAAGAATGAAATCTTGCCACTTGCAAAAACATGGATGGAGCTAGAGAGTATTATGCTAAGAAAAATAAGTCAGAGAAATACAAATACTTTATGATTTCACTCACAAAATTGAGAAACAAAACAGATGAGCAAAGGAGGAGGAAAAGAGAGAAAAAGGGGCACTTGGGTGGCTCCGTCAGTTAAGTGTCCAACTTTGGCTCGAGTCATGATCTCATGGCTCATGAGTTCAAGCCCCATGTCAGGCTCTGGGCTGACAGCTCAGAGCCTGGAGGCTGCTTCAGATTCTGTGTCTCCTCTCTCACTGCCCCTCCCCCACCCACGCTCTCTGTCTCTCTCCCTCAACAATAAACATTAAAAAAAGAAAGGGAGAAAGAGAGCAAGGCAAAACAAGAAATGGATTCCTAACTATAGGGAACAAACTGATGGTTACTAGAAGGAAGGTGGGTGGGAGGATGGGTGAAATAGGTGATGGGGATTAAGGAGGGCACTTGTTGTGATGAGCACCAGGTGTTTTTGTACGGAAGTGTTGAATTAGTATATTGTACACCTGAAACTAATAATACACTGTATGTTAACTAACTGGAATTTAAATTAAAACTTTAAAAAAAATGTTTCCCTAGTGTTTCTTTTTTTTTTTTTTAATTTTTTTTTTCAACGTTTATTTATTTTGGGGACAGAGAGAGCCAGAGCATGAACAGGGGAGGGGCTGAGAGAGAGGGAGACACAGAATTGGAAACAGGCTCCAGGCTCCGAGCCATCAGCCCAGAGCCTGACGCGGGGCTCGAACTCCCGGACCGCGAGATCGTGACCTGGCTGAAGTCGGACGCTTAACCGACTGCGCCACCCAGGCGCCCCTCCCTAGTGTTTCGAGTAAACACAGAGGTTTTTTTTTTTTTTTAAGTATCATTATATACTCATAGATTCAGGTATTTAATGTGTTTCATGTTGTCCTAGTTATTATACTTATAGTCTCAATTTTGATGAGTGGGAACATGTTCAAGTTGGCTTTTGCACCCTTTTGACAGAATTCTAGTAGTCTTTAATAGCATCCTTGCTTTCTAGCATAAAATATTCTAAACACATCTTGCTGATTCCTACCCCCAGACCTAGAATCAGCCATTTCTCCAATAAGGACAAACACACATACATACATACATACACAATTATACATATATATTATATATTGTTAATATATAATCTTATGTATTATAAATATATAACCCTATATAACAATCTATATTATCATACATTGTATATTATATATAAGATATACTATGATATATATAAGACCATGTATATGTTATCTTTTTAAAGACAAAAATCATCATAAGATCATACTAATACTTCTCATTCCAATTCCAGAATACATGGTGTGGCTTATCCACAGCAATCTCATCTGCAGGCCTTTCTTTATTCCATGCCAAACAGGCTAAGTCTAAATCTTACCAAGGCTGCTTTATCGTAGATCACACACAAATAGTTTGAGAACAGCAATTACAATGAAACCACCAAAGATGTGATTACTGAAAACATAATTATACAATCAAATTACTGTGAGTTATAGTTATTTGGAATAGTTCCCATCTTTATGATTGTCGTATCACCTGGATTTACATTTATGTTCATTTGTCTTGTGTTGCATTCTAATTTTTATGAATTACTTTCTAAAATTCAACTTTAGCTATTATTTTATTTATTTATTTTTTTAACATTTATTTATTTTTGAGAGAGACAGACAGACAGAGGGCTAGCAGGGGAGAGGCAGAGAGAGAGGGAAACACAGAATCTGAAGCAGGCTCCAGGCTCTGAGCAGTCAGCACAGAGTCCGACGTGGGGCTCAAACCCACGGACCGCGAGATCACGACCTGAGCCGAAGTCGGACGCCTAACCAACTGAGCCACCCAGGTGCCCCTAGTTTAGCTATTATTTTAAACATTTATATAGTTACAAAGTCAAATATAAAGTGTGTTCTAAAAAGTATCACTTATATCCCTTATCCCTTCCAAACTAATTTCTCCTTCCTCTTAAAGGAAAACTTTTATTTTAATATTACGGCTTATCATCCTATTTAATGGTAGCATACATAAAAACATAGTTTTTTCCACCTTGCTTCTCTCATTCATACTGGAGCCCACTCCAGAGTACTATATTTACTATATTTAAACTAATAATAAATAGCTAAGTACTAAATATAAATTAAATTTGAGTAAAATTAAAAATTTAGTTTCCCAGTTTTACTTGTCTCACCAAGTCTGATCTAGCTATTCTTGCTACAGAGTATCCAACTTGCCCAAATAAAAACTAATGATGAAGCCTCCCTGATATGGCATCATCCCTTAAAGAAATCACAATCTCATCCACTTGATGACAGCTTGATTGAATTCAACCCCTTTCTTCCTAGAAATACAAAATTCATTCTGGCCAAAGTTGACAGGTGCTCTAGGTAGGGTTTTCCCTTTCCTTCCCCCAGTTTCTCAGTCATTTGAAGACACACAGTGTCTGAGGTACGGATATGGGATCCTACTAATTAATCTCTTGGGCCAAAGTACCAGCTTATAGATGGGACCCTGTGAGAACATAATACAATCCTTCAAGATGGAGACCATCTTAAATTAATAGCCATTATATGGTACCATGTCTGCAACAATTGGAATCCTTAAGTCCAGGAATCAAGGTGGTAGAAATAGGAATGACTATGCTATCATTCATGAGGCCCCACCAGAGGATTTTGTACTTCACATCCCCACAATTCTTGGTTCCATAAGTCTAGAGTTCCAATTACCGCCCAGCTACATTGGATTCCTTATTCAAGAGACCACCTATCAAATAGTGATTCCACACTGGCAAGATTAAGTGACCATAAGCATCATGAGGATACTGAGTTACTACTGAATAAAAGGGTGAATATTTTTTGCACTAAGGTGATTTTCTGGGCATCTCTTTGTAGTTGCATGCCAAGTATTAATTGTAAATGGATAAGTATATTAAACACAGACTGATAAGGGCATGAAAAGCAGAGGCTCAGGCATGAGGTGATAGTCTGGGTTATCCCACCAGGCAAGCCACCTCCAACACCAGAAGTGGATGAGAATGATGGGAATCTAGAATAAGTGGTAGAGGGAAATGAGAATAACACCAACAATTTCCTTGGAAATCACTGCAGAGTGGTGTTGGAGGAAGTATTCAAGAGAACATGACTGCCAGTTGACCCTCAAGTTGGACCTGGGCAATTGGAGGCTCCTTACTCCCCTGACCTGTCCTTAGAATGTTATGTTCTGCAACCACAAATTTGTTCCGTTGATTTACTCTTTCTAGATATTATATATAAATGAAATCAAATAAAAACAAAGAAAATCAAATGCAAGCATATTGTTAATTTATAACTACAACACATGTAATTAAAATGTATTTTATTGGTGTCCCCATTAACCATATTTCTAGTATTTAAGGATATTAAGTATAATTTTTGAATAATAAGATATGAGAATAACCTTGGAGATCATAAGCCAGTATCTCATTTTACAGATCAAGTACCTGATTTTCTATTTCTAAGACATCATCCACATAACAATTTTTAGACCGCCTTTCCATTACAGAGTTGAATGTTGGTTCTGAAGAGCACTGCGTGTGGGATGCCTGTTCTTCCCTTTTTCCAACATGGCAGAAGGTCTGCTTTTTTATTATCACTGTCGCATGCTGAGTTCTCGTCCTAGCCTTTGGGTGTGCTGGAAAAACATTTTATTTTCCTTCTGCTTCATGAATTGATACGTTTTGCTTTGCAATTATTTTTATGACTCATATTCATTACAATGAGGAAGTTACTGTGGTGGGACGCAGATGCATAAACTCCTGCCCAAACCTGTTTGCGGCTCTATGGAGGGAGAGCAAAAGTCTGCTAAACCGGACAGAAGGAAGTAGTCAGTGGGGCTGATCATGAACACAATCTTGCAGAGAGCTGCCAGAGAGAATGTTCTGGAGACTGCTATGGCCAGGACACGCTGGGGGCAGGGTGCAGGGTGATGATCATGAGTTGAACGTTTACAGATGGTTTACCATGACACTATAACCATATCTGTTTGATGAATGAAAAATGACCATTCCGGGCAGGACAGGAACAGGGATGGGAGAGTGAAACACACAAAACCTTTCACTCTGCAAAAGCAGAAACACTTAACAGAATTAAGAGGATAAAAGGCCCTTAAACTCATAAGTGAAATTCAGTGAGCTAATAATAAGAAAGCCCTATATATTCACAAATACGTTAGGCAAATTTTAAGCAATCTGTAACAAAAAAGAAGCCCAAGCACTTAGTTTTTCTCGAAAGAACACAGTGTTTTCTACAAGACGACTGTTGGCCAGACCCCTATTAGACTGAGGGGTACAATTCTTAATCACATATGAATGTGGAAGGATATTCACCAAAGCAAACAAAGTTAAGTCAGGTCCAGCTGTAATGAATTCCACAGGAGGGTTTAAATTCTTTGATTGCTCTGGGGCTTCCTGGTGCTTGGTTTTCTCACGCATAAAATGGTGTATCATCATATATATACATCTCCTAAGTTTACCACCCATCCAAACAAATAACGTCTGCACAGCAGAGGCCTCTGTTGTCTCACGACACCTTCCTTCTGCTAAGATGGCAGAGTTGAATAATTGTAACAGGGGCATATGGTCCACAAAGCCTAAAATACTTATTATCTGGCATCTTACAGAAAAAAGCTTGTTGACCCCAATCTAAATTAATAGTACTAAGTACTTGCACTTTAGGGACTCACCCAGCACCCAAAATTCTGAAGTGCCTCCTATTTAACCTTAGCAAGAGAACAAAAGCTTAACGAATTAGTCTACAGCCTGTATTCCCTTGGAAACCACAATTAGTATTTGAAATGTGTAATCTCAGGGATGTGTTATTCCTAAGGTCCTCCAGGTTCTAGTATATAAGAAGTCGGAGACAAGAAAGCTACATCCGTTGATTACTTTCTTTCATTTCTCCATGGCAATTTCCTACAGGACTATAATTTGAAATATTGACCTTGATCTCATGAAGAGCAATTTGGTATCTTAAATAGAACTCATGCTCAAGCACTGGTCCATTATGTTATAAAATATTCCTTGGGGAATCTATGTTGAAAGGGCATTTTAATTGATTCTATCTATACTAATGACAATAAGACCATGTCATCACCTCAGGAAGTGTGGATTGTATGTCCTCTTGTAAAAACGTAGTCTTGCATTCAATATGAGAGACAACTTAGTTTTTCCTGGTAAAACTTATATTTTCACGTTTAAGTGTGATGAGAACTACATAACTCTGTATAATTCTCTGTTTGATTCTGACCTATGGAGAGACAAAAGGATCAATGACTTGGAAGTAGCGAGCTAGCTGGACCTGAGACCTCCCTTCCCCTCAGAAACTCAGATGCCCAAAAGGTTGTCAGGTGTTAGCTACTGGCAAACTGATTTTTCTCCATCCACAAAACTGCTCTTTGTTCATCTCATAAAATGAGAGAACAGTAATGAGGCAGGTCCCTTGCCTGGAGCAAAGCCCCATGAGTGTCCAGCTAGACCCAGTCCACATGTACCATTGCACAGGATTCAGAGACCACAGGGGCCCTCCTGACCATTCTGCCCATGAGTTACAGCAAGCACATATTGACATTGCTTGCTCTCTTGAGTCCTCTTACTAGGGAACTCGGAGCTAAATCCTGAGGTGAAATGTCCTAGGGCTTTTGATGTAAACATTTCAATATTCACTACGGTTCTTGTTTTTGTTTATTACAAGTCATTACTTTAATGGTCCTATTATGTCTATTATTATGAGCCAGTTCAAATCTTTTTGGGAAGTAAATAGAGTTTAAATAATAAATAAGTGAAATAAATAAATCCCTTTTCTTTGTGCCCAGCATGTGTTATGTACTTTGGAGGACATGAGAAAACACAATCACTGTTCTCCTGGAGATTTCAGTATCAACTGGGGGATGAGAAATACACTTGTTAAACAACTAGAGAATATTTTAAGACTATCATTTTTACTGCTCAGTTGTCTGATACAGATTATATCTACTATAGAGATTCAGAAAAACGTGGGTTCAATACAAACAGAACTGGTCAGAGAAAGCTCCATATACGGGATGAGATATGTTCTGTTTCATGTCACTTCTCTAGTCCAGAGCTCCCAACCAGTGTGCCAAGTAGATATTGATCCCCTCTTCCCCCAGGGTAACTGGGCAGGGCAGGAGGCAGCAAGAGCAGCATCTGGCTGGGAGCAGCTTGCTCTAAGCTTTGAACTGCCCTCAATTTTACTCTAGTGGGTCACATAAACATTATCATTTTCTTTGTGTGAAAAGCAGTCTCATGATTGGGTCTAGGGAAGATGAAACTATTTTACTGTATTAATTTCAGCTTCCCATATTGGATTGCATTCAGTAAAATTTCCCTTAAACAAAATCCAGCTAATCTGAATCTTTCTGGCTGAACTGTTGGCTTTGCAAACAGTTTTCAAAAATTTACAGTCTCATAAAAATCAGTCGCTGTGCCTGCTTGCTGGAAGCAATTTTGGCCAACTAAGTAGTTCATTCACTCATTTTCTCTTGGGTATTCAGTAATCTCTTGTTAGTTGATTGCTGCTTCCATGAAAAAAAAAATCTCTTTCCTTTCTACTACTATTTAGGCAAGCTTACTTTCCATTACACTTGACATGAATATATATGTGTATCTACGTAGTAATATTCAGATTGATAATATAATCTATATAGGTGTGTACATCTGAGAGTAACACCTTATATCACACAAAAACAGGAAAATACACTTTGATTTATTATCAATCATGAGGCTTCTACCTTCACATATCCAGTTAGGTCAAAAATTTAAGTTCTTCCAGTGGATGGATTTTTAATCATTTTCATCACCCAAATAGTAGCTTTACATTAAAAACTACATGGCAGTGAAAACCAAAATAAACAAAACTTCCAAATGTTCATGTTTGACAATGTAAAGAATCTACAGATAGAAATATTAAAAAATCAACAATTTGAAAAAAGAAAATAGAGAAATAAATAAATGAAAATGAAAAATACATATATACCTATTATATATATACATATATATACATATATATATGCATATATATATACACATATATTCACATATATATATATACACATATATTGCAAAAATGTTCTGAGAACCAAAGCCCTCAGTGGCAAGGAAGAGATTCTACATGTAGCTTTCTAGAGTATCATTCAGTCCTTCAGGTGTATACCAAAGACCCTTCAAAAGAGAACCCAGTAGTAGTTTCCAGCTGAAGGTATCTGGCTTAGCATCCTTAGGTGCCTACTGTGAAAGCTTCTGAAGTTCATGTCCTCTACAAATGCAAAAGTGCTTTTGTTTCTTTCTTAAAATGAATCTTCCATGTTTAAAAACAAAACAACAACAACAACAACAAACCTAAAAGAATATTCTGCAATGAATTCCAACTTCCTATAAGTGAATTTTCTATATTCAATAGAAAACATCAACTCCCAATTATTCAGATGTTAATGTGTTTTTATGCCTATAATGAAGCCTAGATCAGGACTGGCATAGTTTTTCTGTAATGAGCCAGATAGTAAATATTTAGGCTTGTGGACCATATCTTCCGTGTTACAACTAGTCAACTTCGCTGTTGTAGGGAAAGCAGCCATAGACACTACATTATCAAATACACATAGCCGTGTTCCAATAAAACTTGATTTATGGACACTAATAATTGCTTTCAATTACTAAATATAAAATGAATGTTTTCAAGTTATAAAATATTATTCTTTTGATTTTTTTCAACTATTTAAAAGTGTAAAAATATATTTTTATCATGCAGGCTATACAAAAACAAGCTGTTTTGGGCCCTCTGGATATACTTTCCTGACTCCTAGCCTGCATCATCAGTTTGCAATCTGTAGCTCATACACTCTACATTGGTGGGTCAGAGAGGGAGTTTTGAGCAAAGAGTTATTACAAGGAATCTTCAAATGAAGCACTGTCTCTAAACTAAATAAATATCCTATCTCATTTATATGCTGTTTTTCAAATGTATGTAGATATAATTGAAATTAGTAAAACAAAAAATCATAGTACCTTCAAGGAATTTAACAAGACAGTCAGACAGATTTTAGTCCATCTACTCCTAAAGAGTAGCTTTATTTTATGTCTATTCACTGAAAGTGTATCAGTATTAATCTTTAGAATGAAATTAGGCATAAACAGAACAATAAGAATGAATGAAAGAAAGGAAGGGAGGGAACAAAGGAGGGAATGACAAAAGGAGGGAGAAAGATCTGAACAAGGCAAGACCAAACAAGACATAAAAAGCATGATCTCATGGGGGAAAAGATACCAAAAAAATCAAAAGAGACAGAGAGATAGGCATTGTTTTCAAAAAAGCTCTCATGTTTCAGGTGATGATTTCTAATCTTTCCATGACAGATAAAACCATAACATTAAAGCAACTATATAGTAGAGTCACAAGTGTCATTAATTTTACAAGCACAATTTTTAAGCCTAGACCACTCCTTCACTTACAAGCAAAATCTCCAAGAGTGACAAGAGTGCCAGCCTTTATGTCAACTGTAAACTTCCAAGTTCCAATAATTTAATCTTTAAAATATCCCTACATATAATATTAATTATACAGTTTCTATATGTTAAAAGGACGTATATGTATGTGTGCATATCTACCTTTATTGGTTTCCACTGTGCAAACAAAATCTAATACTATAAAAACGAAAACCAGTATGTTTAAGAATAAAGAAATTGAGAGCATGAAAAAATTAGAAAGAAAAAGAGACAGAGAGTAGATGCAGAGGTGAAGAAGTGGGATAAAGAATAAAAAGGAGGACAAGCAGAGGAGAAAGGAAAAGAAGGAACACTGGATGTTTGGGGCTGATGCATAGAGAAAGTATTGCTGTTTTACCCTCACAAGCCAATATTCTGGAGAAGGAGTGTGGCAAACCTTATTATCCATGAAGAATTAAAGAGGGTTTGTACATAAATAATAGTTAAAGACTTAGCTCCATAACTTAAGTCTCGACCTTCTATTAAGATTCCTCTGAATACAAGGCTCCATCCAATTCACTCAGTGGAGGAAAGAAGGAATTTCTGATTGGAGTGATCTGTCTTAAGACATAATGAAGAGGTGGGAGGGATGTTGTCATATCATTTCCAAATGATGTTTCCAGACCCCAGTGTGTAGTTAACAAGTAAACAATATGGATTTTTATCCCTCTCTTAAGAATATTCTGTTTTAAACTAGTACAGGCAACATGCGTGTTTTCAACAAATGTGTTTATTCCTTTTCCTGCCCCATCCTTTTTCTTTTACTGTGGAGATGTTTACTGACACCAGCACAGACTGCTAGCTGTCCCCTCAGTATGTAGTCTCCCTTTCTTCTTTAGTGACAGAAGTTTCAGCTGGGGACATAGCACACAGCTAAAGACTGTGTTTCCCAGCCTTCCTTACTACCAGATATGGCCATGTGACAGATTCTGGCCAGTAAAAAGCAAGTGGACATGACTTTGCAATTTGTGGGGTCCATCATTCAGAAGGAGATCAGGCTCTCCTCTCCTCTTACTTTTCCCAATACCTTCCCTTTTCTCAAAGGCCATGTGATAACAGAAGCTAGACACATTCTCTCCTACCTCTATCCCCATGACTTACTTCACGTCATTTCTAATAGCATAGATTACCTCCTAATAACATAATGCACATGAGTTACTCATTATATTCATGTTGTCACTCTTCTATAGGAAAGGTCAGGGTTGGGGGTGAGTGGTTCCTGTTTGTTTCCCCAGCACCTAAAACACCTCAAGATACACAGAATGTGCTCAATAAACAATTGTTGAATAAATGAATATTCATATGAACAGGACCAGGATAATTGGAAAACCAGAAATGTGTAGACATTCTTGAAATCTCTAGTAGCAACACTTAGTTTGGATTATGACTTAACATGCCTACTTTGTTTAATTTCTCTTTCTAAATTTCTGCTTGCCTAAAAGGAGGAAAAAGGCATAAATTGATTATAGGATTCTTTTTTCTTTCAATCAAGACCCAAAGGAGAAAGAGAGTCAGAATCAGGACACTGAAAAAAAAAAAAAAAAAGGCAAAAACCACTAAAAGAAAAGAAATGGAGGAAAAATGAGAGAAGAAAGGAAAAACATGTTTGGATTAGGCAAGCAAACAATTAGAAAAATGTATACACACATACATACAGACATTGTGTATAGATATTCATAAAATCTTCATTTTAAACTGCTGCATAATATTCTATATGTGATAATTCTATCATTTCTTTAGTCAGTTCATGACAAATAATACTGCAGTGAAAATCCTTTTGTATGGCTCCCAGTGCTTTCTACAGAAGTTGCCAGGAATTGAAGTACGGAGTCACAGAATACAAGCAATTCCAAAATGTTAGTAAATATCAAATAATCCTTCACTATCAGTAACCTTTACTGAAACAATAATTTTTTTTTTTTTTTTTGGGACAGAGAGAGACAGAGCATGAACGGGGGAGGGGCAGAGAGAGAGAGGGAGACACAGAATTGGAAACAGGCTCCAGGTTCCGAGCCATCAGCCCAGAGCCTGACGCGGGGCTCAAACTCACGGACCGCGAGATCGTGACCTGGCTGAAGTCGGACGCTTAACCGACTGCGCCACCCAGGCGCCCCTACTGAAACAATAATTTAAAAGCATGTAAATACTAAGCATTGCATATCTCTAGACATTATTACCCTTCTAAATTATGGGTTATACACAACAATTAGCTCCATATCATTAAGAGAAAATAAGTTAGAAGTAGTTGACTTCATTGCATACCTTCTAGGATTAGGAACAAATAGGCTTCAACCATTCATTGAAAAAATACCTATCTAGCCCATTATTGGTCAAGTAGTCTTCCAATTATTGGTAATATGATAGTGAATAAAACACAGTTCTTGCTAACAAGGGATTTACATTCTAGTTGGTAGGAACAGTAAATGACTAGACTATGACTTATGATGACAAGTGCTATAGAGAAATATAACCCTGGATGAAGAAGTAATAGCTGGTGGGATGTGAGGCTTGGTATCCTTTACAGAATGATCAGGGAGAGATTTTTTGATAAGGTGATACTTAGATAAAAACTGAAGGATGTAAGAGAGTAAATCATGTGGATATCTATGGAAATGGTACTACAGGTTGCAGAAACAGAAACAGATCCAGTGTGGCTGAAGGGTAGGACTAAGGGGGGAGAAGTAGGAGAAGAAGTCAGGGATTACAGGGTTACATGGGAATTTGTGACCAGAGGAGTGACATGATCTACCTTTCAAGGCATCTGTATTAAAAATAGTCTAGCAGTGCCTGGATGGCTCAGTCAGTTAAGCATTCAACTCTTGATTTCAGCTTTGGTCGTTATTTCATGGTTCTGTTCATGACATAGAGCCCTGAATCAGGCTCTGCACTGATAGTAAGGAGCCTGCTTGGGATTCTCTCTCTCTCCCTCTCTCTCTGTTCCTCTCTCATTGGCATTCTTTCTCTCTCTCTTAAAATAAATAAACGGGAAGAAAGAAAGAAAGAAAGAAAGAAAGAAAGAAAGAAAGAAAGAAAGAAAGAAAGAAAGAAAGAAAGAAAGTCTAAGGGGGAAGGGTAGAAGGAGGGGCCCAGTGTCCCAACCACTGCAACAATCCTGACCAGAGGTGGCAATGGCTGGAATAGCAGTAGGCACAGTGGTCAGGTTCTTCAACTCCAATCAGATTCTCTTCCTTCCTTCTCTTCACATGCATATATTTTTCATTATAAATGCACAGAATATTTTCACATACACAAAAGATGCACATCAAAATATAAGCAATACTCAATGAAAAATGAACAAGTGAAACTAAATATTCCATAAAATATCCTTCTCTTGTCTTGGAACAGATAAATGCAAAACAAGGCAACAGACCTCAAAGATCAATCATGTCAACTTCTTAAATGAATGTAGGTTGTTTTCTACTTTCAAAAGCCCAAGTAGTAGTCCTTTTATTTCCTTACCAGACTTTTAGTCTTCTCAGCAGACAACCAAGAGAAGGATTTAAGGATTATAGCTACCAATGACAAAGTGGGTCTTTGGACAGTGACTTATTAATTGTATACTACAAAAGTCCCATAAGTAATGACCATGGTGGAGCACATGGAAGGCTCAGTTAGTTAAGCATCCCACTCTTGATATCAACTCAGGTCATGATCTCATGGTTCAGTTCCACCCTGACAGTGCAGAGCCTGCTTGGGATTCTCTCTCTCTCCCTCTCTCTCTTCCTCCCCTTCTCTCAAAATAAACTTAAATAATAATAACAACCATGGAAACACAAATAAATTTTTAAGTTTATTAGAAGGTCTGACCAAGTATCAACATCTCCCCTGAGAAGAATTTACATTTACAGTTGAATCCAATTATCCCTTTACAGGACACTATTAAAGGAACAAGTATGGTAGTCTGTGAGTGTGTGTGCACACATACATGCATACACACATGTGTTTAAATAACCACCCCTAAGCATTAAAAACACTCCCCAAATGACAGGTTTTGTTTTTACTATCACATTAAGTAGATATTACTTGGAAAAGCAATCTATCTTCAGTTAATTACCATATTTCTTCCCCCTCAAATAAACCACAAAAGTGAGCATACTCTGAAGGACTGATAGGCTCAATATACTAGCCATCAACTGTTTAGAGCTCTTTATTTTCAATTTATGCTGTGACTCTGAGGGGAAAGAAAAACAAAACAGAACCATGCAAATTCAGTAACTCCAGTGATAGGCTTTTCCTTGCCTGCTAACTGCTCAGGAAAGGGCAAGGCCTGATCTCTCCTGGACTATTTCCTCCTGACATTAACAAAAAATGGCTAATATTTATTGAGCATTTATTATATGCCTAGCATTGTCTGAGGACTTAACATAAAGTAGCTCTCTCAATTATCACAATAATCATGATTAACCCCATGTTAGATGATGACATTGCAGCCAAAATTTTAAACATTCCCAAGATCTCCCAACAGGCAATGGGCAGACTATCAATGGTATTGTGACAGCAAAGACCTCTCACCCATTATGTCACATTCCTTCCCATCTACACTTACAAAATTATCCAATGATACTCTTGCAAACTATAGGAAACCTTCCTGCATGGCTCACATCTTCTGTTCAACTTAATCCTTCACCTTTCTGACTCATTCAAAGAGTCCTGCCTTTACTGTAACAGGATGTCATTCAATTTCTCTCCTTTTTTGAAACATGATAATTCACTTCTAAGAGAACATACTAAAAAGCAGCATGTGACTGACAAAGGGCTGCAGACCTTGAAGAGGCTTTATCTTCCTGTTTGTTATGTCATCTAATCTGCTCTGGCAACAAAATTGATAGAGCACAACTAATCTCGTTTTTTGCAATGGCCCTTTCAAGAAAAACAAAAATGTAAATCATTTGATACGTGTGGATAGACACATAAATGTAATTTTCCAACCCCCCACCTCCACCCAGCCATACCCTTTGCCATAGTGACAGCTGCTAAGTTTGCCCCATAATGTGTGATATTCATTTTTATCAGGTCTATTTCTCTCTGAACTTGTCTTTCATGGATGAGGACCTAATTACCCTTAGATCCTGTTATTCTCTTGTCTTGTCTATGTCAGCTGCTCTAATGAACCCATGGTGACAGGAAAAAGATAATTAAGATCACTGGAGAGAAGGGAAAATAAATAGGAAGAAAAAAGCTATCATGGACCACATAAAGTTGAAAGTCAGATGTTTTAAGGGAATTTGCTTTTTGCTTATCAGGACCTGATTTTCGGAGTACTCATAATTTTATTTTCTTGTGTGTTTCTTTTCAGTTCTCATCTACATTTTTTGGCCTGGTGAAAGGAATATGGACTAGGGAAACAGAAAGACTTTTAACAAAGACTCTGCCACTCCCTAGAAGTGTGATACTAAGCAACTTACTTATTTCAGCCCCAGTTTCTTCATCTATAAAATGGAGGTAAACACACATTCAAAACAGGTTGTTGTAAGGTGCAAACTGATTTATGTATATAAAAAACTTAGGACAGAGAATGGAACACAGTACACACACATGTAAACATATACATGTTTAGCTGGTATCAATGACAGCTCCCCTTTCATGGTCATTCACAGTCACCTAGTATTTAACCTGGGTTACATATATAAATCTGGACAACCTGTCTAAAGAAAAAATAACTTTTATTAGCAAAGACCATATAGCCATAGACAGAAAGAATAATTTGAAGGATTAGTTCACTTATTTAATAAAGAGAGATTAAAAAAAAAGCAAGCCTGAAAATGCCATACTTCAAAATGAGAAGTTCTAATATTATTTCAGAAGAATTTCATTAAGTTCTGATAATTAAAAAATATAAATTAATACACATGGATGTCAAATCTAGGTCTAGGCAAGTTGAAGACGACAATATATGCTGTAATAAAGTTTTCACATCCTAAATTGATTTCCAATAAAGTAAATTTTAAGCAAAATACATCTTTTATTCATATTTCTCACTATTCATTCAGTGATATTTCCATTTGGTAAAAAGTTTTTCAAGAGATATTGCTAGTGAATGCCAAAATAGGGGAAGGCTCTTTGCTTTAGATATAAACATTTCATGGCAATACCTACTATATCTGGCTATTAAAGATCCCTGTAGTCATGGGAATATTTAATACATATACCACATAACAGTGAAAGGTCTCCAATTTATTTCAACCAAAGCTACCACTTTGTTTCTTTTTAGAAATGAAATACATTCTTTGCTAAGGCTTCTAGGACTAACCATGTGATGGTGGGAAAGTTAGTCAACAACAAACCACTCATGTTCCTCATCGGCAAAACAAGATCAGGCTAGGCGTTTCTCTATGACTATCCAAACTTTTTTTGCATTTATTAAACAGATATTAAACAATTATTTACTCTGTATATACTACTGAACAGGGAGTCAGAAAAGAGAGAGAAAAAAAGAAGAATTCATGGCCCTTCCACAAAATTTATCACCTGCTAGGTATATCATCATGGCAGCCAGACTCTGGTTCAGTCTTCTTCCCATAAAAGAATGATGTTGTGTCCCAGAGCCTTAGCACTTTCACTAACCATGAATGATCATCTCATAAATTGACAGCATATGAGAATGTGGGCATAATTTACCTTTTATCATCACTACTACTGGAAAAGAAGGGCAGTGCCTGTTTCCCCCTAAAAGACATTTTTGTTTTCTTTGCACAACAGAGATAACAACACTTCTGACATACAATTATAGCTTCAGATAATTTGAATCCAGTTTAAATAATCACATTTAAATTGCTTGTTTCTCACACTGGACCAGCTTCCCTGGGGAGTATCTTGCTTCTAAGTCTCCAATTTCAGCAGTTTGGAGTAGAGGAACAGCACTGACTTTCAGGCAGAGGCCTGCCTTCTTACTTCTATTATTCAGTTGCAACGTTTGCCTGCAGTTTAATTTCACCTTTCTTATTTCTGAAGTTTATGATAACCTTGCTTTTATTTTTTATTCATTGCTTAACACATTTTAAATAACGAAAGAGGAAAATTACACTTTCATTCCCTAAACTTTAATTTCTCCAACCTTCAAAGTTGAGTTTTAAAATTAAAATGTCTTGTTATTTTTCTACCACATAATGCAGGGTGCTTTTTATTCACAGCTTTAGAGAAGTTACCATTATTTTACTTTCCTTACTTTGTCTTTGACATCCCCTAAATGCCCTTGCAATTTCATATGGGTACAAGGCTAAAGTAAAATTTGAAATATAAGCATCGTCTCCACTGATCTTGAATATCCAGTGGGAGTTTCCATTGTGTGGCACAAAAATCTTAATTCATAGCATATTTCTATTTATGGGAAAATACTGGTTCTAATAGAACAATATAGAAATATCATGTACATATTTGGGGGTGAGGAGGCTATATCATGAATATTCCTCTATTTTACATTTGTCAATTTATTTAAAATTGGAATTAATGCAATTATAATGAAGATATGGAGCTTCAAAAAGAGAAGAATCAAGCTACCTATTTATGTCACAGAAACCTGATAATGACTTTTTATGTAACCACACGAAAAAGTTGTTTTACAAATTCAGTGGTATCTAATATGGTCATTGCATATCTATAATTTCCTCTTTTAAAAAGTCTGTTATATCATTTTCTTTGTTTCATTTTATATACACGTTTATATGTGTGTATATATACACAGATAATGTGTATATATACATACATATATGTACACATATTTCTACCAATGTTCTTTACCATTCATTGCCTACTCTCCCTCATCAGTGCCTAATCCTCCAGGTCTTGACTTTGCATCTAACCCAACCTACTACTCACCAAGCTCAAGATTTGGAGATTTGTTGAGCTCTAAAATGGCTCATGTCTCATCCACAATAATTTGTTGGTGAAACACAGACATACGTGACATTAGCATTCAATGTCATACATTAGGATAAAAAAGTAATATTAATCTATTTTTAGGAACACAAAACAATGCACAAACTTTCATTACATTGACTGTTCAGCTGTCACCAAAGATTCAAATACATGTAGAAAAAATATATTGTAGAAAAAGTGCTATTGGAGATAAAAAGATGAAAGTGAGATTGCAACTAAGAATTGGCAGAATGTCTCTCTTTTTTGCAAGGTACTTCTTTCTGACCTCTTACCTTGTCCATAATCCTTAAGCCATCTGCCCTCTTGCATCAGTTTTCTTTTTCCCCCACACAGAAAGAGATAAATTAGCTCCACATTTTTTTCTTTTAAATTTGCCTGATGAAATTAAGTTCAAATCATAATTGAAGTTCAGACTTCTCTTAAAATATAGAAAAAAAACACTCTTTGAAGTATGATTATAAAGTAATATTCTTAGATTTTAAGCTTTAATTTTATTTATTACATTGTAAATTTGGTTCCATACTCTGTAATATTCAAACTTTGGAAGTCATAAATAGAAGTAATAAATAGTAAAAAAGAAGTAGCTCAAATTTAAAAAATGGTGCATGTTTTATTTTTGTAAGATTTATAGTATCGAATTTCTGCCAAAACATTCCATAAGTAGTTTAATGCTTTGGCATAAATCACAGTTAAAATAGTTACACAGATATACAAATTTTCAGTATCAATCAACTTATGAAATACAGATGTGACATTTTTGTTCTCAGAATCTCCAAGGGGCGAAATTAAGCTACACCTGAGACCATCAAGAGGCCACAACACAGTGACTAGTGCACTTTACCACTGATATGTCACAATGGACCATGTTATCCTTCTACAAGTTTACCTCAGCACTAAATGCCCTTCTCTAAGGCTCTAAACCTGGATACTTCCCCTTACTCAGCAAATTAATGCCTAATCTCATTTGGTCAAACAAAGAATAATTCCAAAACACATTACATAAGGAAAGTCTTATACCATACCACACAAAGATAATAAAGATTTTATTTATTTATTTTTTTTAATGTTTATTTATTTTTGAGACAGAGAGAGACAGAGCATGAATGGGGGAGGGTCAGAGAGAGGGAGACACAGAATCTGAAACAGGCTCCAGGCTCTGAGCTGTCAGCACAGAGCCCAACACGGGGCTCGAACTCACGGACTGCAAGATCATGACCTGAGCTGAAGTCGGACGTTTAACTGACTGAGCCACCCAGGCACCCCGATAATAAAGATTTTAAAACAGAGAAAATATCCACATTCTACTTTAATACAAAGACTACTAATCAGACAAGGAGTCCATCTAAGAACCCTACAAAATCAAGATAAAGGATTTGCCTACAGAGCTCAGTCACCATAAAAAGTTCACATCATTGCTATGCCTCTATGTTTGGCCCAGAGAATGTAGAAATTTCTATTCTCTGATATTATTACACCTACCACAAAGATCACAGTCATTTAAATGACATTGTTCAGAACATTGGCCTGCAAGTTTCCTCACCAATTTAACACATGGGCCTAAAAGGACACATATCACTTCAGCTCCCATCATTAGGGTAGGATTTCTCAACCTTGGCACTGTTGACATTTGGGCCAGATAATTTTTCATATTGCATTTTAGGTTGCTTAGCAGTATCCCTGACCTCTACCCATTAGTACCAGTAGCACCTCCCTGGACCTAAGTGTGCCAACCAAAAAGGTCTTCAGACATTGCCAAATGTACCCAGGATTGGGAAGGAGAGTGTGCACCAAATTGCCCTTGGTTGAGAATCACTACATTAGCTAAATTGGTCACATGGTCTAACCTAAACATTTGAAGCCAAGAAGGGCAATTCTACCGCATATCTGGTAGGCAAGGTAGAAGAAATACTTCATGACTATTTTAAGAACTTTCAACACAGCAATGATTCTCAAATTCTAGTGCTCATAAAAATCACTCCAGGGGTGTCTAGGTGGTTCAGTCAGTTGAGTGTCCAATTCTCAATTTCTGTTCAGGTCCTGATATCACGGTTTGTGAGATCAAGCCCCGCATTGGGTTCCATGTTGATAGTTTGAAGCCTGCTTAGGATTCTCTCTCTCTCTCTCTCTCTGTCTCTCTCTCTCTCTCTCTCTCTCACACACACACACACACAGTAAATAAATAAATAAATAAATAAACAAACAAACAAACATTTAAAAAAAAAAACTCACTCTGGCAACTTTTTTCATTTAAATGCTCGGGCACCAGCTTTAGAGATTCTAATTCTCTACACCCAGGTAACTGGTTAAGAAGCACTGAATATGACATCATTAGATGGAAACAGGCAGAGAACCTCACTCTCTCACTGCTCTTAGAGGACCTGGTTAGGGATAGTTATCAGCTTTTCAAAGAGAAGGAACTAGAGACTGATATCAGCATCTACTGTATAGCCTTTAGAGCTTTTATTATGTATAGTAAACTATACTGCTTATTCATTCAACAAATATTTATTTAGTATGTACTGCAACCTAGAAACACTACAGTGGACAAAACCCACAAAAATCTCTACCTTCATCAATTTTATGTTAGTAAATTAAAAAATTCTCAACAATATCTTCCTTCCTTCCTTCCTTATTCCCACAGTTTTTCTTTCATTTCTTTGCTTTTTTTCCTGATTTTATAAAGTCCCACATAATAGACTTTCTTGAGAGATCAGTCCATGTAAATACAAGGTAGACTCTGAATGAATAATTGGATTAAGTAACTGTGATTTTCTTTTATTTATTTTGTATATTCCTGTATTCTCTTTATGTCCCAATTTGTTTTCTCTTTGAAAGAGCAAGCTTTCGGATAACTTAACATTTCTTTAATTTTCTTCTAAGAGCATTGACTTTTTCCTGAATTGTTTTGACTATAATCCTATTTGTGTTCACAGATTTAAATGACATTATTTTATATACTTTTTTTAATTTTAATTTTAATTTTCCCTTCCTTCTAGGAATTATTTAAGAAATATGTGTTTCATTTGCAGGCAGTTGTATCTAGTATGTATTTTTTGATGTTGTGAAGAATTCCTACTTAATTGTTTTAAGATCAGAAAATGTTTTCTATAATATTTCAAGATTTTAAATTTATTAATATCTATTAATTAAATTTATCAATATATAATAGATATTTATTAATATCTATTTACAAATCAATTTTTGTAAATATTCCATGGGTAGTTGAATTGATGACATAGTCAAATAAATTTATTGTGGTTCATTTCATTTCTTTAGTTTCTAATATTAATTTCTGTTTGTATCTCTGTGTATATATCTGTATATGTATATTAAAGTTTTCTCCCATTATCATGGTTAACCAGTGATTTGGCTATTAAGAGATAGCTTTTGATCAAGAGAGGAGCCTGAGAAGATGGCAAAGTAAGAGGACCCTAAGCTCACATCCTCCTCCCACAAACAGAAATAATCAGCATAAATACCCAGGAAAATGACTGGCAGACTGGCAGAACAAACTCCACAACTACAAGTAGAGAAGGGCCACATCAAAAGGGTAATAAGAAGGGCAGAGACATGGTGCAGAGCAAAATGGCAGAGGAGGGGAGTGAAACAGACTATCATACCAGAGAACGGGAATGGAGAACATTTGACTTTGAAAGCAAGAGAGGCCAAATTTCATAAGGTCTTACAAGGAGCAAAAACCCTATGATCACTTCAATAGATGCAGAAAAAAACATTTGACAAAATACAACATCTATTCATGATCAAAACCCTCAACAAAGTAGGTCTAGAGGGAATATACCTCAGCATAATAAAGGCCTTATATGAAAACCCACAGCAAACATCATAATCAATGGAGAAAAACTGAGAGCATTTTTCCCCTAAGGTTAGGACTAGAAGTCCTAGCCACAGCAATTAGACAACAAAAAGGGGAGGAAAGGCACCCAAACTGGTAAGGAAGAAGTAAAACTTTCACTATTTGCAGATGACATGATACTATACACAGAAAACCTGAAAGACTCCACCAAAAATCTACTGAAACAGATAAATGAATTCAGTAAGATTGCAGGATGCAACATCAATACATGGAAATATATTGCATTTCTACACACTAATAATGAAGCAGCAGAAAGAGAAATTAAGAAAACAATCCCATTTACAATTGCACCAAAAATAATAAAATACCTAGGAATAAACACCTATCCAAAGAGGTAAAAGAGCTGTACTCTGAAAACTATAAAACACTGATGAAAGAAATTCAAGATGAGGCAAAGAAATGGAAACATATCCTATGTTCATGGGTTGAAAGAACAAATATTGTTAAAATGTCTATACTACTCAAAGAAGTCTACAGATTTAACACAATCTCTATCAAAATACAAATGGCATTTTTCACAGAACTAGAACAAACAATCCTAAAATTTGTGCAGAACCATAAAAATAACCCTGAATGACCACAGCAATCTTGAAAAAGAAAAACAAAACTGGAGGTATCACAGTTCTAGACTTCACGTTATATTACAAACCTGTAGTCATCAAAACAGTATGGTACTGGCACAAAAACAGACACATATATCAACAGAACAGAATACAAAGCCCAGAAACAAACCCAAAATTATAGGGTCAATCTTTGACAAATCTGGAAAAAATATCTAACGGGACACGGTATCTTCAATAAATGGTGCTGGGAAAACTGGACAGCAACATGCAAAAGAATGAAAATGGACCACTTTCTTACACCATACACAAAAATAAACTCAAATGGATTAAGGACCTAAATGTGACACTTGAAACCATAAAAATCCTTGAAGGGAGCACAGGCAGTAATTTCTCCGACACTGGTCACAGCAACACCTTTCTAGACATGTAGTGTGAGGCAAGGGAAACAAAGCAAAAATCAACTACTTGGACTACATCAAAATAAAAATGCTTCTGCACAGCAAAGGATATAATTGACAAAATTAAAAAGCAACCTACTGAATGGGAAAAGACATTTGCAAATGATGTATCTGATAAAGGGTTACAACCCAAAATATATAAAGAATTTATACAACTCAACACCAAAAAGCAAATAATCCAATTAAAAAAATGGGCAGAAGACATGAACAGACATTTCTCCAAAGAAGACATCCAGATATGTGGATGTCTCCAACAGACACGTGAAAAGATGCTCATCATCAGTGATCATCAGGGAAATGCAAATCAATACCACAATGAGATACCACCTCACATCTGTCAGAATGGGTAAATTTATCAAAAACTCAAAAAACAATGAGTGTTGGTATGGATGTAATCCTTGTGCACTATTGGTGGGAATACAATCTTGTGTAGCCACTGTGGAAGACAGTATGGAGGTTCCCCAAAAAATTAAAAATAGAGGGGCACCTGGGTGGCTCCATACTGTCTTCCACAGTGTCTGCACAAGATTGTATTCCCACCAGTAGTACACGAGTTTCAGTAACATACATGGATCTAAAGACTACAATGCTAAGCAAAATAAGCCAATCAGAGAAAGACAAATACCATGATTTCACTCATATGTGGAATTTAAGAAACAAAATAAACAAAGGAAAAAAAGAAAGATAAACCAAAAATACAGGCTCTCAACTATAGAGAACAAACTGATGGGTTACCAGAGGGGAGGTGGGTGGAAGAATGGATGAAATAGGTGAAGAGGATTAAGAGCACACTTATCTTGATGAGCATCAAGTAATATATGGAACTCCTGAATCACCATATTCTACACCTGAAACTAATATAACACTCTATATTAATTGTACTGAAATTAAAATTTTTTTAATTAAAAAATAAATTTAAAAAGAAGACAGCTTTGGGGAGCCTGGGTGGCTCAGTCGATTAAAAGCCTCCAGCTTTGGCTCAGGTCATAATTTCACGGTTCACGGGTTCGAGCCCTGTTTTGGGCTCTGTGCTGACAGCTCAGACCCTGGAGCCTGCTTCGGATCCTGTGTCTCCCTCTCTCTCTGCTCCTCCTGTTCATGCTCAGCTCTCTCTGTCTCTCAAAGTAAACACTAAAAAAAAAAAATTTTTTTAAAGAAGACAGCTTTTGACTTTACCTGTTACTTCTTCTGTTTTTACTACTTTTATCTCCATCACTGTTTTGCTCTCATTTTATTGGTCATATTCACATTTCTTGAGTCACATAATCTTTTTGTTATTTTATTTTTTTATTTTATTAATATTAGCATTGGGGCGCCTGGGTGGCGCAGTCGGTTAAGCGTCCGACTTCAGCCAGGTCACGATCTCACGGTCCGGGAGTTCGAGCCCCGCGTCAGGCTCTGGGCTGATGGCTCAGAGCCTGGAGCCTGTTTCCGATTCTGTGTCTCCCTCTCTCTGTGACCCTCCCCCATTCATGCTCTGTCTCTCTCTGTCCCAAAAATAAATAAACGTTGAATATTAGCATTAAAGTGCATAAAATTTCTTTTGAATACTGTTTTGCAATGTGTAAATTATAATTATTCTCCATACATTTTTGTCTTTCCTTTTAACTTAAGAGTTACAAGAGAATTCTTTTATTTTCTACAACAAAAAGAACTTTTGTTTTGTAACTTTGTTCTTAAGTTCTAATTTTATTGCAATGTGACTATTGAATGTCATCTCTTCTATTGATCCCTTTTTGAGTTTAGTAAGTTTTTCTTTGTGGCCTGTTTTGTGAGCGTTTTTAAGTCCTTAAGTATTTTCTATACTTAGGGAATAGACATTGATATTATCTAGGTTGTTTCCTTTTTTTTTTTAATGTTTATTTATTTATTTTGACAGAGAGAGAGAGAGAGAGAAAGTGAACAGGGGAGGGGCAGAAAGAGAGAGGAGGAAGAGAATCCCAAGCAGGCTCCAAGCTCAGGAGCGCCATGTGGGTCCCGATATCACAGTTGACCTTAAGTTGTGAGATCAAGACCTGAGCTGAAATTGGGTCAGACGCTGAGTTGACTGAGCCACTCAGGCGTGCCCCCCCCCCACTTTTTTTCTTTTGTAAGATTAAAATATTTTCTATTGCCTTTATATTGAAACAAGAGTTTGTCCAGTATAAAATTATTGGGGAGCACTTATTTCCTTGAGGACATTGCTCTAGTACTTCTAGATCCAAACAGTATAACAAAAACTCTGAAAACTAAACACACATTGACACCATCATCCACAAAGGAGAGATAAAACTTAAAATTCAAACCTAAAGGGAAGAGTCACCTACCATATAAAAGATCAATAGTCTCTCCAGAGTATGTTAATGGACCAAAGTCTCACAACATATTATTCAAAATGTACACATAGAATGCAAAATTATCTAACATACAAAGAATCATAAAAATATGACCAACTCTCCAGGGAAAGTAAAATTAATAGATGCCAATACCAAGATGACACAAAATGTTCAGACTATCAGAAAAACATTTTATTTTTTATTTTTTTTTTTTCAACGTGTATTTATTTTTGGGACAGAGAGAGACAGAGCATGAACGGGGGAGGGGCAGAGAGAGAGGGAGACACAGAATCGGAAACAGGCTCCAGGCTCCGAGCCATCAGCCCAGAGCCTGACGCGGGGCTCGAACTCCCGGACCGCGAGATCGTGACCTGGCTGAAGTCGGACGCTTAACCGACTGCGCCACCCAGGCGCCCCAGAAAAACATTTTAAAACAGCCATTACAACCATGGTCATTACAGTAATGTTAAATACTACTGCAATCTAAAAAAAAAAAAAAATAGAAACTTTCTTCAGAGAAAAACTATAAAAAGTATCAAATCAAAATTCGAGAATACCACAAATCTGACCTTAAAATGGAGCTTCAAACTACATGAAATAAAAACCAACAGAAAGAATAACAGAAAATGAAAACTCCACAATTATAATTGGAAATATTAGCACTCCTTTGTCTCTGATTATTAGAAAAAATAGACCAAAAGTCAAAAAGGATATAGAAAACCTGAACAACAGTATCAATCACCTTGATCTACTTGGTATTTATAAAACATTCTATCTAATGACAACAAAATACACATTATTTTCTATTACAACTAGATATTTAACATCAGCAACATTCTGGCACTATAAAAAGGGAAATAAATAAATGCATGAATGAATGAATATATGAATGAATAAAACCTTAAAAATTTTTAAAGAAACATTTTTTTAAATAAAAATTATTTTAATAATTCAAAATATGTATCATTTTGTATATATATTTGGCTGAACAAAAGAAATTAAAATAAATATTAAAAATATATTTAGAAAATGCCCCATATATATGAAAATTTTTTAATTTTCTAAATGACTCATGGATAAAAGTAAGCCTCAAAGTAATTAGAAAATGTTTTGGAGTGAATAAAATGAAAACAAATATATCAAAATTTGTGTGATACAGCTAAAACATTTATACTATTAAATGCTCACATTAGAAATAAAAACAGTCTGAAAAACAATCTAAGTTTATACCAAACTAGAAAAGTAAGAAAAAAAAATGAACACAATAAGCAGAAAACAGCATGAGTTTATTATAAAGGATAATAGACTTTACTTTTGTTGGGCAGTAAAACTTTTTTCTTTACCCTTCTAGATTCTTTTGACTTTTATGAATTAAAATAACATAAGACAGATTAACAGGAGAAACCAAATTTCATTACATACATTCTGGAGGTTCATGAAATATGACACCCACAGGCAGTCAGGCAATTGAGGCTTATATACCACCTGAGATATGGAGAAGGGAATAGGGTTTGAGACTTCAAAGGGGAGGAAGACGGTTACGGGAAGAGCAAATGTTGAGTAAACAAATGTTTGCCCCTGCCATAAAGAGACAATGTGACACTGAGAGGAAGTTTATCACTAGGTCCTGCAGAACTTCCTCTGCTTACCATACCCAGTTCATATTCTTTGTAGTTACCTCTGGTGATAGTTCTCTTCCTAAACCAGGCCCCCTCTCTAAATCTGGTTAGGCAGTTAAGGGGCAAGTAAAAGCTCTTCCTGAGTATTTTGGACTTTGACTGACTTCAGCTCAAAGTACTCCACACGCCAACGTGGCACATTTGGCAGAGGATCATTCTGAACACTTTCATTGTGAAATAGTAAAACCCATTCTGCCAGGGTAAGAAGATTTCAAGATAATCAAACACCCACAAAAGGGAATGCCCCAGTGGCTTAAAACTCTTCATCAGAGCAAAATTTTACAGCTAATAAAGCATTTGGCTGTCCTATACTTGGCTAAGTTGAATGATCCAAACTTAAAAAATAAAAATCTGAGCCATAAAATTTTATTTTATCCAAAACTAGGAATATGGAAGAGAACAGAGATTTTATTATGAAATTTTGCTTTTATGGTTTTTGTATTTTAAGGATTTCCCAAAACTTGACCTCTTGGGATGATCTGCCTTAATCTCATGACATATTTAAGCCACACTGAGGGATAAAAATCTACCAGATTTTTAAAATCTGTTTTCATTAAAAGAAATTTTGTGTTTAAAAAAATTATGAAGAATTATAATCCTGAGTTTTAACCCTCACAGTTGAGAATTCTACTTCACTGTATAGACAGCAAAAACATTGCATAACCAGGCTCAGATTTTAAGAAACAACTAAAAATCATACATTCATTAATAAATTTCAACTCAGTTTTCTATATTTCTTTTAATTATGTGCTTTATTTCATTAATTTTTAATCCATTCATTCAATAAATCTATCTTTAGTAACTGTAATACACCAAGCACTGTTTCTGATCAGTAATACAGTAAAGAAGATACCAGTTTAGTGAAGAAGACTGATGAATGCAACAACGAATGTAAGTGCTCTGCTGCTGTGTAAGGCAGGAGAGTACTTGGAAGCACGTGAAAATAATACTTACCACACTGGGTGGGTTGGGGAGATCTTCTCAGGAAGGATATGTAGGTTGAGTTTTTATATGATGAAAAGGATTCAGCAAGGTGAGGAAGCTCAGGTAGGACATTCTAGGAGGATAGAGGACTGCATATAAAAGGCACTGAGGGTTAAGAAGACATGACTTTGAGCACTGAGTAACGTACAGAATTGTGGAATCACTATGTTGTACACCTGAAGCTAAAATAACACTGTCTGTTAACTATAGTGGAATTAAAACAAAATTAAATAAATGTGCAAAAAAAATCCAAATAAACAAAAAAACATGAAAAACAAAAACAAGAAAGAAGACATGACTTGGAGGGAACTATCTGCACATGGGTTAGCGATACTAGAGCACAGGATGAATTAATGAACAGTAAGAAAAAAACTGGGCAGGACAGATGGACAAAGGCCATATCAAGGTAGGAAAAAGACTTAGATTTTATCCTGAAGGTCATAGAAGGCAATGAAAAACTATAAAGAAGAGGATGATCTAATCAAATTTATATTATTGGAAGATCACTCAAGTGGTAACAGACAGAAAGGGTAAGCCTGGTGGGCAAGAGACTATTAAAAAGAATTTTACGGTGTTTGAAATGATAAATGATTAAAGCCTAAAGGAAGACAATGGCAGGGAGAATGGAGATGAGATAGATACTAGAGTTATTTAAGGTGTACAACGAATAAGACATAGGGCCTGACTACATATGACTGCAGGTGAGAAGGGAGGTTAAGAAATGATTCAGGAACGATTTCTAGGCTTCTAACCTAAGTATCTGGTTGATTATAGTCCTGTTAACAGAGTAAATATGTTCTGGACTAGATGAAGGAAAACACAATTAATTCAATTTGTGTACAGTGAGATGTGTTGTCTGTGCAGCACCAAAAGGAAATATCTAAGAGACATCTGGATATTTGGATATATGGAAACATAAGAAAGAGATCTATACGCAATCAGCTGATTTATATCAGTTGTAGCAACCTGAGTTGGTGTGATACTATAATTTACAATAAGAAATATATATTTGTTCTTTGTCCCAGTTCTGGCACAGAGCTACTAAAACCCTTGGAATTTCCTAAGTGTTGAGAGCAATAGTGTCTTTTTTTATGTTAATAAGGTGACTTTTGGAAACCACCGGATAATGCTGGTTGCCAAAGAGCCAAGCATGTGATTAGAGAGTTAGAAATTTCAGTTCCACCACCCTAATCTTTAGGGATGTGAGAGGGGCTAGAGGTTGAGAATAACTAAAGTATTATTGAAATAATCCCATCAATATGTTCTTTTCCCACAAATTCCCCTAAATAATCTGTTGAAATATTAACACTGAAATATCCCCTTTCTCAGCATACTTGAAATACCAGATAAGCTTTCTAACCACAGAACTATGTTAGGAAATTCAACTAACATAAATATGAAATTTAACATTAACTCTGGCCTGATGCACACGTTGAACAACCCCTATTCCCACTTTCTTATAAACATGTATAGACAATTCATCCAGAGGCTTCAAGTGGTGTGTCAGTCTTAATAATGATAGCTATTCATGGGTTTTGAGAGAGTTCCAAAAAAGAAAGTGAGAATTTGTTTTCGAGCCTTTGCAGAAACAGTAGTTCAGGATGATGGGAGATTGGGTTCTCAAAACCACCATTCCTGATACAGGAGCAGCCTGTCAATGGATCAGAAATCCCAGGCCCATCTAAGGATTCCAGTTCTGACTTTAATGACCCCAGGCTCAGCTATGTAAGAAACAGGACTCATTGGTTCCAAGGCCTCTAGCCTCATTTACCATTTCTTCATGTGTCCTCAATCAAAAGAGACAATGGTGACATTTCACTCTGACAAGAATCCAAACACTGAGGAATATGAATCAAATTATTTCTTTCAAAATCGCTCACTTTATGAACTACTTGTGATCCCAGTATTTGGTCTACGCTTTTTGAAGACATAGTAGCCTCATTGGGTCTGTTCTGCCATTTCTTTTTTGTCTTTTAACTACCAGTAGCCTTCCTTAGGGACTTCTAAGCTTGGAAGATTTGTGACTGCCTTCAGGCTCCAGCTCACCAAGGCCAATTAGAAAGCTGAGCCCATCTTCCAAGTACCAAACACACCCAAGATAATGTTATCTACAAAAGAAATCTGCAAATTTTTGTTTGTTGCCAATGTATGTGGGTGGGGCTTTTTGCTACCAGATTTAGAATTCAGAGGACTTTGGTTTATATTCTTGCACAGGTGCTTTTTATTTAAAATTATATGTGATCAATCACATTGTCTTAAAAGTCCTATGTATCATTGCTGTATTTTCACTTTTGCTTTTACCTACTTGTTCTTTCTAAATAATCAGAACAGGAAAAATATTCTAAGCTTGAATGCGGTTTTAGTCTCTCTCAAATGTTTGATCTCTCTTTGGTTTACCAACCCCTCTTGTGCCTACAGACTTGAATACTAGGTTATTAAAAAAAAAGGATTCTGATCTAACTAAAATGCCACAGGATGGCACCACTGATAAGATCCTCTGCCCCTCAGAAAACTCTTTTTTAATCGAACATCATCTTAGTAATCCACACTGTTTAAAGAGAAAGAACAGGGGTGCCTGGGTGACTCAACTGGTTAAGCATATGACTCTCAATTTTGGCTCAGGTCATGATCTGTGAGATCGAGTTGCCTGGGATTCTCTCTCTCCCTCTCAGCCCCTTCCCCACTTGTGCCTGTGAGCAGTCTCTCTCTCTCTCTCTCTCTCTCTCTCTCTCTCTCTCTTTCTCTCTCTCTCTCCCTCTCTTTCTCTCTCTCTCAAAATAAATAAACCTAAGTAAAACAAAAAAAAATTAAGGAAAAATAAACATAAAGGGGAAGGACAACCAGAAATTGTAAAAAGTGAGACTGTAAGAATTTTATTAAATTAATTTGCTTTTGAGAGGATAGAGTAATTTAGAACTCATACCAAGTGCTTTCTTGTTGTGGGAAGGTCTATTCAATTAAGAGTCATTTATATTATTGGACAAATTATTCAATGCAAAAAGATGCTACTGGAGTTTTGAAAATAGCTTTTTCTCCAAAATAGTTGAAACCTATCCTTTTCAATATAGCTATCACCATTAATTTCCTTAATATGAAGGCAACTTACAAAACTAATTGAGTTGCTTTTATCCAGCATGTTAAGAATATACTCCCACACCTTCACCATAAGGCATTTGAAGGGACTCCTCTTCTGCATTACAAGCTTCTGCATCAAACTCTGGAGCAAGTGTATCTGATTAGTGGAATATGTGTACCCTAAGCCTGGACTATAGCATCAAGGCAAGATGGGAGAGCTAGTGTCTGACATTTTCAACTTCAGTTGCAGGGGGCAGACTCTGCCATATAAAGGATGTTCTCCAAACACAGGAAGAAGGTACAAATACTGGCCAAGAAGATGGACAAATGCCCTAAATGGTTGTTTTGAGGATTAAATTAGTTTCTTTATGTAAAGTTCCTGGTGTGGTGCCTGGTACATTAAGAAATGTTAGTTATTAGCTATCATAAAATTATATACATATACATATATATATATATATATATAATATTGTGTATATATATAATATATATAATATATAATATATAATAAATATATAATTAACATTGCAACATACTCCAAAGATAAAGAATGGCATTATTGACATTTAATAATATCTGATATTGTAAATGTTGTGTTCTCTTTTTCAGGCATAAAACTTACTAACATCTTGAATGGGCAAAATCTGATGCAGATGCAGAGGCAATGGGCCTTCTGGGTGTGACTAATGGTTTGAGCTAAACAGCAGTTTTCAAACTTTAATCTGCACAAGACCACCCAGACAACTAGTTTAAAATTCAGTACGTGAGGGACAGGCTCCAAGCGTTGTGCATTTTGAATTTAGCACCCCATATTATTTTTATGAACATTAAAGACTTTGAAAATCACTGTTAGAAATCCTGAGACAAGACTGCATTTGCCCATATCTACATATTTAAGGCAAAACCCTGTGAAAGCTTTTTGTCTCATCCTTTGGGAGTCATTAAGGCATACCAGCTAGTATCTTGGCTATCAAGTAATAGTTCTTTTTATCTTACATCATACGGTAAAGAAAAGAGGACAGAATGATGGCCCCCAAGGGCAGAAACTCTCAGAAATGGAAAGGAGTTGAGTCAAGTTATGCGTCTTTCATGGTTTGGTGGAAGGTTCTGATACACTGTTTCCAGAATCAGGAATGGATCAATTCCAGATCCTGGCATTGTTTTCTCTTGTTAGGATCATTTTCACCGTGACTTGTTGGAAATAACTGCTTTGACTCTGGTCTCATCTCACTCTAATTCATCCAACACTGCTGCCAGAGTTTCCTTGAGATACAGGATTTTTATCACACCTAATTTCTGCTTAAGACATCCTCTTTTTGAGGCCTAACCAAAAACTATTCTAAGATGCCTACAACCAAATTCACCATATCGAAGCACTTCATTTTTAGCTTCTCTCCACACTTCCGTATAGAGCATACATTGCATGACCATTCTAACATGGGTAGTTCACCTAGATTCTTATATGTAGGCCATATCTTCCAACCAAGACCAAAAATTTTCAAAGGAAATTTTCACTTATCTTCCACTTATTTGGTAAAGCTTTTATCACCTATTTAATATCTCTGTGCACTAGTTTGGTTCTATGAACGTGGGAGGAAAAAAAGGGAAATGAGAGAATCAACCAAACCATAGCAATCATAGACTCAAGGCTGATAGGCAGCTGGTTCATAGCAGTTTGGTTACTTCTATTACTAAATAACCACTGCCCCAAGCCTCTACATACCTCCATGCCACCCAGACTTCCCAGTCCTACCTCCTTCCCTTCACTTCCTCATGATCCAGCAAATAAAAATTAATCCCTTACCTAGGACAGGGGTCACATGGGCCCTACACTATTGCTGTGGCCCAGGTCCAAGCTTTTGTTACTTTGTTTGGAAGCTTATTGATGTTTTTGTCTTCCTACACTTTGCTTATCTATGGAGTCACTGCATTGGCATGGGACAGCAATGAGGCTTGCCAATGTATGTACTTTCACCTGGTTTCTCCTTCATTTTCTGACTCCTGGGCAAGGTGTATGTTAAGCTCCATGAGGAAAGATGTCAGATTCTCCTGGAAGATACCCACATTATAAGACTAGAGACATCAAGAACTGACATGAATTCTAGATCATATTCTTGAGTTCCAGCTTCTGCTTGTGGGATCCAGCTTCTCCTTGCTCTTCCCTGCTTTACAGAAATGACTCCTTCCTGATTTTTTGATATGGCCTGCCCTGCAGACTCCAAATCCCAGCATTATACAAAAAGGAAGTCTTATGGATACTACTTACCTAGCTTCCACAATTGTGGAAAGTCAAATCTATTAATGTGTATATGTATGTCTGTGTGTGTGTGTGTATGTGTGTGTGTGTATACAGATTCCATGTTTCTGGGCTTTCTGGAATTGGTCTTTAATTTGATTACATGTGAAAGCATTCATGACTCTGTTTCCAGTATTTAAAAGGACCCTGATGGCCTATATAGCATGTTATAGTGAAACATTTATTCAAATTATCCCCATAGGTATGTGTAGTCAAAAGCTTATAGAAGGCAAGAATTGGTTGATTGCCTTCAAATGAGTTAAAATTCCTGTGTTTGTCCTAAGAGAAATTCTTATATCCTATAGTCTAACCCCTATAGAAATCTTAGCCTAGGGCCAAGTTTTCTATAAACAAGACTCAAAGTCTAATCTGTGCATGGTGAACTTATGATACAAACTGAGTTCTGATGTCATATGGTCTCTTGTTAAAGTTATTTGGGAAGGAATGGGTCACTGAAAATTGGAACGGTAACATACAGGCAGACTGCAGTAAGCTTACATCTTTGCTACTAGAAGCAGCCTTTTCATTCCTGTCAAAGATGCTTATTCTCTCCTTGACTGAAGAAACTTACTGACCACACTGAGAGAGACATCTTGCACAGGACCCCTGATCTTCCTCATAACTTACTCCAACCATCTCTCTTCACTTCTAGACCTATAACTAGACTCACATGTCAGAAGGTCTCAAAGAATGAGATTCAAAGTTGACTCATTTAGGGATGTGATACACACCAAAAGAATTACGTGATTTTGCCAATTTATATTGGTAGAAGCCTAAGGAGCATGAATAATAATACATCTTAAGAGTGTAGGATCAGGGTGAAAGGAATATAAAGATATATGAGGCTGAATTAATTAATGTAAGCTCACTAAGCAAAGATTCCATATTTACTTACTTGGAATGGGCAGAAGACAGACAGCTCTTAGTGACAATGGATTATCACAAATGTTATCAAGCAATAGCAACTGCTACTCCAAATGTGGTTTCATTGTTGGATCAAATCAACACATTCCCTCATACCTGCTCTGCAGCTATAGATCTGGCAAATGTTGTTTTTTGTATACCTGTCAGTAAAGACCATCAGAAACAGTTTGTTTTCAGCTGGCATGACCATCAATATATTATCACTGTCCTATGTCAGGACTATATCAACTCTCAGCACTATGTCATAACCTGGTCTACAGGGATCTTGATGGCCTTCATGGAATCATGCTGGCCCATTACACTAATGAAATTGTACTGACTGGACCTGCTTAGCAGGAGGCAGTGACTATTCTATACACATTAGTAAGACACTTACATACCTTAAGTGGGAAATAAATCCCCACTAACAGTGGGGAATAAATCCCCAAAGATCTCAGGAGTCTACCACATCAGTGAAATTCCTTCCAGGATGAAGAACAAGTTACTGCATCTGACCCTACTAACACTAAGAAAAAAAGGCACAATATCTAGTGGACTACTTTGGATTTTGGAGGCCACATATACTTCCTCTGGGCAAGTTACCCTGGCCTATTGACTGAAGGACCTGAAAGCTCACACTTTTAAATCGGGCCCTGAATAAGAGAAGGCTCTACAACTGCCATAAAAGCTGTTCCACCACTTAAATTACATGGCCTAAGAGATTTGATGATGCTTGAAGTGTGAGTGGTGGATAAGGGTGTTGCATGGAACCTTTGGCAGATTCTTAAGTAAATATAGCACAGATCTTTACCAATTAAAGCAACACCATACTATTCTTTGCATATAATTATTCTCCTTTTGAGAACCAGATCTTTGGCTTGTGATTGGGTTTTAATAAAAACTAACCACGGACCACCAAGTCACCATGTGATCTGAATTGCTAATCATGAATTGGGTATTGTCTAACCCACCAAGATTTAAAGTTGAGCATTAACTCCATCATAACATGGAAGTGATAGAAATGAAATTGGGCTAAAGCAGACTCAGAACCCACAAATAGTAGGCTTTATTCCTACCATTTGCTTGTTTCTTTCAACACACATCTATGGCCCAGGAAGTTCTTCCTAATCAGCTGACTGAAGAATAAGAAAATCCAGGCTTGGTTTATATATAGATTGTCCTGCACAACACATAGGCATCAACAAAAAGAGGACAGTTGCAACCCTACAGTCTCATTTTGGGATAGCTCTGCAGAAATGTGGTAATGGGAACACCCACCCCCCCAGGAGGCAGAATTTTGAAGAGTAAACCTGGTAATTCATTTTGCCTAGAGGAGGCAAACCATAGGCTATGTGACTAATGGTTTGGCAGAAAGGTCAGGGAGTTGGAAGAAACTAATGGAAAACTGGTGACAAAAAGGTCTAGGTAAGAAGTATGTGGACAGATCTCTATGAACAGGCACAGAACATGAAGATACTTGTGTCTCATGTGATGCTTACCAAAGGATGACCTCAACAAAGAAGGATTTCAATAATCAGGTGGATTGGATGACCACTCTCTATGGATACCACTTGGTTTCCTTCTCCAGCCCTCTTTGTCATTGTCTAGTGGGGCCATAAACAGAGCAACCATGACAGCAGAAATGGAGGTTATGCATGGGCTCCACAACATGGATTCTATCAATTTGGAAATTGGCCAAACTGCAAATTTCCCATTTAGACAATAAAATTTGGCAAATTAGTTTCTGGAAACTTGCTTTTAGCAAACATGTATTTAGCTAATGGATCCACAGCCAATAATATGTGATTCACTAAAGCCGCAAGAGAATATCAAAAGTGTTATTCGTCACCTGAAAGCCATAGATATCAAATTTATTTGACTTAAGAGCTTTATACCTCAAAGTCAAGGTCTGCCAAAATAACAATTCTCAGAACTTAACCTAAAATTATTTGCCTATCTCTTACCATCAGGGGAAAATGTGCATATTCAGTTGTTAAAATGATTAGAAAAGTCAAGTTTGAGACTGTATAATCTATATACATATAGGATATATATTTAAATATATAGTGATATTATAGTATAGTGATAGCATATATATATTTAAATTTTTGTAGGAGTGGATTTCTCATTTGGGGGTCAAGAAAAGTTCTGCTTCATTATCTACAATCTCTCTTATTGGTTTTCTGTAGACATCTATGAAGGAAAACATCATAACTCAAATTATCTATATATCCAGTAGGGAATTTTATTTTTATTTCATATAATAAAATGTCTCCTATTGATAAAGATTAATTGTGAGGCAGTTCATTACTCTCAAGGGAATGAGTTCTGGCCCAGAATGACAAAGCCTCCCACCTCCCTGCCAAAATGAGAGAACGTTTGCTTCAATTTCTCTGTCCATAATTTCTATGGATTCTCAATTCCCTAGTCAAGATAATATAGGTTAGTGCTTCCAAGAGGAGGGAATCAGACCCAGGGGCTATCAAGAGCATTGTGAAGGAAAACGAACCTTGCACTGAAAATATTTCTGCCATGTAGCTACCAAACAAATGTCAGAGGTCAATATCTTGAGAGAAGTTCCTTTTTTAAGTAGTAGAAGATATGTCTCTTACTGTCAAAGTAATTTGTATACCCATGGCATTGAATAGTAACTTTTCTTCCTAAAGGGACATTTCATTGTTATTTCCTTTAAAAAGTTGGCTTCTTCAGGTTTTTCTAAATTATGCAATCATCTGCTTTTGAGTCTTCTGGGGAAAATCAAAAGCTCAAATAAGCAGGCTTCCCTGGTTTTCACAGCATAAAGAGTATTATATTTTTTTAATGCCCTTGTAACAGTCATTTGTGAAAATTCATACATGACTTATAAACAATTTTTAGAATTCCCCTTCCAATTAAAAAAGGAAAGTTGTAAAGAAGCATGAGTAATGACTATGATGGTCCAACTTTTTTTCATTTATGTAAGGTTGATGAATATTTTTTACTACTTGACTAGCTACACATAGGGCTTCACAGTTGTAAGTTCATATTCAGTAATGATGAATGTTTTCTATGATATACCTTCAATTTTGTCTGGTTTTCCTTCATGAGAAGTACCAAAAATCTATAAAAGAACTAGACAGAATTAGACAGGGGTGATAGATTTTTTTTAAATGATTACAAATTCTTTCCCTGAATTCACAGATTTTTAATGTAACACCTTTGCAATGTGATGCCCTTGCAAAAAAGGAGCTCCAGATTCTCCTATATCAAAGAGTCCATCTCTTCACCCTTTGCATCTGGGTTGGTAACGTGACTAGCTTTGACCAGTAGAACACTAGAGAACACAATAGAGACATAAAGAGTGCTTGCACATTCTGGCTTCTCTTCCCTAGATGCTCTTTAAAAATCCATCTGTCATCATGTGAACAAGCTCAGGCTAGCTGAAAGAAGGATTATGGATGCATGAAAGTAATTCATCTTATAGTTGAAACTGAGGTCCCAGACATGTGAGAGAATCCAGTCACAAAGAGCTGAACCTGGCCTTGATCACAAGGACCTCCCATAAAGCCTAAGCAAATTGCCAACACATACAATCGTGGGATGTTTTTAAGCCACTAAGTTATGGTATTTACTACACAGCAAAAGATAACGGATGTCTCAGTTACTTAGAACATAATTGTTATGTTCTAAGCATTCTGACTATAAAGTCTAGGGTCAGAGTTCAGAATTTCTAATGAGTCACACTTTTGAATAACCATGGCCTCTGACCTTAAATTGAAAGATAAGGCCAAAGTTAAGAGGCACTGTTGAGTACTACCTCTATGAAATAAAGTATAACCTTTGACATCAGAAAAGCCTGAATCATGGCTCTGCTATGCTAATTCAAGCTCATGATCTATCTCATTTCACTATGATCATATTTTTCACCTATCAATTAGGAATGTGTAGGTGATAACACCTACCTCACAGAAATGATAAATGAATTAAATGAAATAATATCTATCATCTGTTGGTACAGTACTTGGGAAATGACAATGAATGAAATTGTAGCTACAATATCACACAAATAAAACAAAAGGAGCCAAGAGAAGAAATAACATATGCCAAAAGGCCCCTTTGTAGGCAACACAACTGTAAGGTCTATGCTATGTTCCTTGGAAACTGCTAACATACTTGGCTCATCTAGGAATGGTGGCCACATTAATGTGAACTTCCCTCCGCTGTGCCCCAATTCACGCTCTTTCCCTCCTTTCTCCACAGGTGCCCAGTGACTTTCTGCTATTCAGAGTCCCCCACTCAGGCACCTGGAAAACTTATCATCACCTAAGCAGGTCCCCACCATGTGAGACAAGTCTCCAGCTCTCCTCCCCTCCAGTAGCCTATTTACCATTAACCCCCTCCCCACCTTACCAACTCCTAGATCCACCAATGAAATTAAGAAAACTAATCTATTATAATACTTGGTAATAAAACATGGGTTACTCCAACCCCTGTCCCAGGGAACATGTTTGTATCTTAAAAGTGTTTTCAGGAGCCCATGTCTCCAGGCTGGGAAGGTGGAGGTCTCAGGCAGGCTTGTGTAGGGTGGCCACAGGCACTCCATCTTTGGACACCCCATATTTTGTTTTAGGGTCACTTTGCCATTGCTTCTATTGCTATAAATTCTGAGATTTAATTCAGCAAGGCAATACATGTGAAGAGTTACACTGTAGAACAATCCATAATAAATCCTGCCAAATAAAATGTTTTTTGTGTGCTTTCCACTTGACTATAACAAATACATTTTAATTGTTTTTTAATTTTTTAAGTTCATTTATTTACTTTTGAGAGAGAAAGAGAGCAAGGGAGGGGAAAAGAGAGAAGGAGAGACAGAATCCCAAGCAGGCTCTGCACTGTCAGTATGGAGCCTGATGTGGGGCTCAAACTCACAAACCATGAGATCATGACCTGAGCCGAAACCTAGAGTCGGACGCTTAACCAACTGAGCCACCCAGGTGCCACATAACGAATACATTTTATAAAGGAATTCTCCACTGAATTTGGAGACTGGTTTTGGTAACTGTTTTTGTTAAAAAGCCAAAGGCCAAAATGGCTTTCATGTGATTGTTCCTAATTTTTGAAAGCATATATGCTTATGGAAATAAAAACAAAATATACATGTATACTATGAATGGCAGTAAACCCTTAACTGTTGAAATCACTCACAGATTTTTACATCCCCCTTCTTATCTGAAAGCATTTCTACTATATTTAACATAGACCTGTATTACAGCAAGTGACAAGCTGATCAAGAGGAAACGCAGGAGAAAGACAGTATGGAACAGTACCAAAGCACAGAAAGATAAGCAACCTTTCCCGGGCATCCCAAGGTTATTTCATATTGGAGTCCAAATGAAATACCTAATTAGAAACAGCAGGAGCAAAGGAGAAACTAGACTCAGATGCTTTTTCATTCAGCTGGCATGGTACCTGTGTTCCCAAGCCTGCCCTTTTGTTCTCCTTCAGTGGCAAAAGCCAAAGCCAGTCTCACACCCAGCTGGGCTGCACAGCTCCACAGTGCAGCGTGAGCCCAGGACAGCAGTTTGTCCCGAGGCTCCCATACCTGTCAGCCTGTCACACAAGTGCACTACCTAGAGCTCGAGCCAAAATGCATGGGTACGACATAAAGCCTCAAGAGAGATACTATGAGGATGAAAACTTCCATGGAAAAGCAAGCACATTGTTAAAGCATTACAAGGCATTAATTAGGTTCATGCGAATTTCTATTCATATTAATTTAGATTACAGATGTTTGAACCCTGTGGGAATGAAACAGATTTTCAAAGTTAGGCCAAAAAGCCCAAACCATGAAATGAATTTGAGGGAAACCATAACACCACTATTGTTGTCGGAGTTCCAAACAGCTGAAGGGGTATTCGTTGGGTTTCAGGGGCTGAGACAGGGAAACATACAATAATGGGCATGTATCTTAGTCTATTTGTGCTCCTATAACAAAGTATCATAGACCGGATGGCTTAAGCAACTGAATTTTATTTCTCACAGTTCTAGAGGCTGGGAAGTCTCATGATCTAAGTGCCGGCCCACTCAGGTTCTGGTGAGAGTCTTCTTCCCAGCTTGTAGATAGCTATCTTTTTGCTATGCCCTCACATGACAGAGAGAAAGAGTAAGAGTGAACAAAGCTCTCTGATCTCTTCTTATGAGAGCACTAATCCCACATGAGGACCCTACCCAAAGGCCCCACCAAATATCATCACAGTGGGGGCTAGAACTTCAGTACATGAATTTGGGGGGAACACAATTCAGTCCATAGGAGACTAGAACATCTTGTGCCAGAAAACAAGGACATGCTCAAAGAAGGACAGGGATATGTCAAACATCTTGTGCCAGAAAACAAGGACACGCTCAAAGAAGGACAGGGATATGTCAAAAGAACAAAAGATAACTGACTAGGTGTCCACTGGCCAATAAATAAATAAGGATTAACAATGGATTATAACCCACTGAATAAAAAAAGATACAGCCCACATATATTTAAATACATAAAAGTTGACAAAACAATGAGATATTCACAAAGTACTTTTCCACAGAATACCTTTTGGTGAGTAACTGTACTATGGAGGCATCACCTATATCAAGTGATCAAAGCAAATCATTCTCAGTGACGGGACAAATCGAAACCATGCACTAACTGAAAGGATGCCACGGATGTGAAGACGGCACCATTTCTGTGATATTCCTGCCAAAGAGGCATAATTCTAATCTGATCATAAGGAAACATCAAACAAATCCAGAGTGAGAGACATTCTAAAGAATAAGCCAGCCTTTAATCTTCAAAAGTGCCATTACATAAAATCAAGGAAAGACTGAGGGACTGTCCCAAACTGAAGGAGATTAGAGAGACATGACAACTAAATGCAACAAGGGATTATGAGTTGGATCCTTTTGCTACAAAGGGCGGTACTGGCCAACTGGCAAAATCTGAATGGGATCTGTGAATTACAGTCACTGTGTATTGTTGTTAATTTCCTGATTTTGATCATTATAGTGTGATTATATGAGAGAAAGTCCTTGCTTTTAGGAAATACTATTAAAGTACTTAAGATTGATGGGGCATTACGTGGTCAACTTACTTTCAGATAGTTCCAGCATTGTCAAATGTCTCTGAGGTTTGGGGCCTGGGGGACAACATTGTCTCCAGCTGAGAACTACTGGAATAATCCAAACGAAATATATATTAGCTGGGCTCCACCTGAATGTCCTTAAACCTCTGCTGTAAAACTACCAGTAAACTACCAACTTTGTAGGAAGTCATATAACAGTCATTATAAAGACAAATGTAGCAGAAAATCCTCTAATATCAGTAATTATTACTTTCTTCTCCTTGATACATATAATAGCAAATCTTGGGGATATTGTATCCAGTCCAGTTTCTTCAGTTTACGTATGAAGAAGAATCCAACTTTTTTCTTAACTTTTGACAGCACCTATCAGGCCAAATTGTGTTCACAGTAGAGGATCTGGCTCAGTTAGATTTCACTAGGACTTTTTCAAAGGCCTCCTCCTGAAGTATGTGCGTAAGATAAACACACTAGTTCCAGCTTTACTTTTGCTATTTTTCAGTGTAACATTTTGCTGTTGTTCCATTAGAGATTGCATTCCTTATATGCTTTCTGCGTGCTCATCTATCTATTTTTTTTAATTTTATCATTTCTTTATTTTTGAGAGACAGGGAGACACAGCATAAGTGGGGGAGGGGCAGAGAGAGAGGGAGACATAGACTCCAAAGCAGGCTCCAGGCTCTGAGCTGTCAGCACAGAGCCCGAGGCAGGGCTCGAACTCATGGACCGCAATTCATAACCTGAGCAGAAAGAAGTAGGTCACTGAACTGAGCCACCCAGGCACCCCAATACCTATCCATTCTTATTTCACCAACTGAAAGTGTTAAAAACTGGATGACATACTGAAATCCTTATCAGTTCCGCTCCTTCCCTAGCTCCGTGATTACCCATGAGAGAGCCATAATGGATAACACAATTTTAAAAGGTTGAATATTTCTTCTGATGAAAAGCAACAGAAGTTATATTCTCTCTAAAACTAAACAGGTATGTACCCAAAGTGTATGGGACATTGTATGGGAAATGCTGATCAAATGCAATGATTGAAAGAAATACTATAGTTCTGTATTTTCTAAGAAGTGTTAGGTGGTTCCTTCTAAATCACTAGTCTCATCTGAATCAGAACCTGAATCTCTAACAGTCAAGCAGTATGCCAGGAACAATTTATCTGATTTATCTGATCAGGCCATTCATCTGATCAAGCTGTTTTCTTCTCCTCAATGGGGAAAGTACCATTCCAGGCAGAGTCATCTGTCATAATGGATACCAGGGGTCTTACTCTTCACTAACTCATCTAACAGTTATTTACCCAACAATACAACCATTTGCCCAACATTGTGCGAGGTGCCATGAAGAAGTCTGAGTTGGAGTTTTCACATTTTAGTTGGCTTAACCTAAAAAGCTAAGCAAGATTCCTCCCAAAATCCCGATGCTGATAGCAAATATCTAGGACTATAAAGCAACAGCAACAACAACAACAATAATAAACGTCTGGACATAGTTTGGATAAAAGATTTAAAAAGAGGAAAGCATACTTGGAGAAAAGCTTAAGTGTCATAAAAATAGGTGTTTTGTTATATGCTGAATGTTTATGTTCTCCCAACATTCATATATCGAAGCCCTAAACTCCAGTATTAACGTATTTGGAGGCAGAACCTTTGGAAGATATTAGGTTTATATTAGATCATAAGTGCGGGACCCTCAGGATGGAACTAGTGTCTTTTTTTTTTTTTTGAAATTTATTGCCAGATTGGTTTCCATACAACACCCAGTGCTCATCCCAAAAGGTACCCTCCTCAATACCCATCACCCACCCTCCCCTCCCTCCCACCCCCCATCAACCCTCAGTTTGTTCTCAGTTTTTAACAGTCTCTTATGCTTTGGCTCTCTCCCACTCTAACCTCTTTTTTTTTTTTTCCTTCCCCTCCCCCATGGGTTTCTGTTAAGTTTCTCAGGATCCACATGAGAGTGAAACCCTATGGTATCTGTCTTTCTCTGTATGGCTTATTTCACTTCGCATAACACTCTCCAGTTCCATCCACGTTGCTACAAAGGGCCATATTTCATTCTTTCTCATTGCCACATAGTACTCTATTGTGTATATAAACCACAATTTCTTTATCCATTCATCAGTTGATGGACATTTAGGCTCTTTCCATAATTTGGCTAACGTTGAAAGTACTGCTATAAACATTGAGGTACAAGTGCCCCTATGCATCAGTACTCCTGTATCCCTTGGGTAAATTCCTAGCAGTGCTACTGCTGGGTCATAGGGTAGGTCAATTTTTAATTTTCTGAGGAACCTCCACACTGTTTTCCAGAGTGACTGCACCAATTTGCATTCCCACCAACAGTGCAAGAGGTACTAGTGTCCTTTTAAAAAGAAAAGAATATCTATCCATCTATCTCTACCTTTATCCCTAACTCTAACTTTCTTTCTGTCTCTTCATGTGCAGGCACCAAGGAGAGACTGTTTCAGCATAGCGCAAAAGGGCAGCTGTCTACAAGTCAGGAAATGGGTCTTCACCAGGAACCAAATGTATTGGTACCTTGATCTTGGATGTCCAGTCTCCAGAACTGTGAGAAATAAATTGTTGATTAAGCCACTCAGTCTATTGTACTCTGCTATAACAGCCAAGCTCACTAAGACACTCTCTCTCCACAAGATCAAAATTTTATGTACATTCTGTCCTTGTCACTGTGATTCTTATAGCATTATGTATGTCTTCTGTTTTCTTGTAGAATGAGAAAGGCCATCTGGCTACCTTTACTCTTATAATAACATCACTAACTTTAAAATCAAGTGACCTTTCGTTCTATCACAATGTAGAATATACATGGTACAAATAGCTTATAATCCCCTATTAACAAAGCTAATGAAGTTAAGGTTGGTCTCTTAATTTTATTTGCCTTTTCATTTTCTCAACATCAAGGAAAAGAAAATTAGATCAAAATTAATGTTTAGGCTCAAGAGACATTGGACTTCATGCCTACTCTCTTTATTACTCCAAATGTAATTAAGTATGTTGACTTCAATAAATGTACCTTCTGCTACGCATGCATCGATTTCAACAGTAATGAGTTTGCATTCATTATAATTTATTTTGGCCAGATAATTAATACCACTCTTGTTTATTTCTTCGATCATGAAAAAGAATGAGTGTTTGCTTATTTGTTTGCACATGTTGACAATTCAATGGTCTATTGTATGCTGCTAAATTGCAGTATGAAATAAGGTGCAGGCTAAATGGGAGCTTCAAACATCCCATCATTGATCTACTGCTCAGGCCCAAGAGCACTGAAAGCATTCCTTATGAAGACCCAGGTACATCCATTTTTATTCTAACCAATGTAACAGGATTCTTAAAACATTAAGCCACTAGGTGGGCATCTTAAGAATAATTAATCATAGTTTAAATGCCTAAGATTGACCTTGAATTATGATCTTCAGTTTCATAATTTTATTTTGCTATTTAGAAATCCAGTTTTTACCTAAGTTATAATTTATTAGAGTTCTCATATCTCTCCCACCCCAAAATATTAAGAAAATATTTTTCCCCTTTCACTTTTCCCTGCTTCACAGATAAACACTTGCCTCCCTTACTAGATTATTTCCCTGCTGAATCTTGATAAGCTACAAAAGAAAATCCAAGGGACAAACTTTACTTTTCAATTATTTACCAAAGACTTCTTTCCCTTTCTTGCATGGTATATTAGTCAGGGTTCTCCAGAGAAAAAGAATAGATATGTGTGTATATTACATATCATAGATGACATAAAATATGATATATAATGGCCAACTAATCTTTGACAAAGCAGGAAAGAACATCCAATGGAAAAAAGACAGTCTCTTTAACAAATGGTGCTGGGAGAACTGGACAGCAACATGCAGAAGGTTGAAACTAGACCACTTTCTCACACCATTCACAAAAATAAACTCAAAATGGATAAAGGACCTGAATGTGAGACAGGAAACCATCAAAACCCTAGAGGAGAAAGCAGGAAAAGACCTCTCTGACCTCAGCCATAGCAATCTCTTACTCAACACATCCCCAAAGGCAAGGGAATTAAAAGCAAAAATGAATTACTGGGACCTTATGAAGATAAAAATCTTCTGCACAGCAAAGGAAAAAACCAACAAAACTAAAAGGCAACCAATGGAATGGGAAAAGATATTTGCAAATGACATATCGGACAAAGGGTTAGTATCCAAAATCTATAAAGAGCTCACCAAACTCCACACCCGAAAAACAACCCAGTGAAGAAATGGGCAGAAAACATGAATAGACACTTCTCTAAAGAAGACATCCGGATGGCCAACAGGCACATGAAAAGATGTTCAGCGTCGCTCCTTATCAGGGAAATACAAATCAAAACCACACTCAGATATCACCTCACGCCAGTCAGAGTGGCCAAAATGAACAAATCAGGAGACTATAGATGCTGGAGAGGATGTGGAGAAACGGGAACCCTCTTGCACTCTTGGTGGGAATGCAAATTGGTGCAGCCGCTCTGGAAAACAGTGTGGAGGTTCCTCAGAAAATTAAAAATAGACCTACCCTATGACCCAGCAATAGCACTGCTAGGAATTTACCCAAGAGATACAGGAGTACTGATGCATAGGGGCACTTGTACCCCAATGTTTATAGCAGCACTCTCAACAATAGCCAAATTGTGGAAAGAGCCTAAATGTCCATCAACTGATGAATGGATAAAGAAATTGTGGTTTATATACACAATGGAATACTACGTGGCAATGAGAAAAAATGAAATATGGCCTTTTGTAGCAATGTGGATGGAACTGGAGAGTGTGATGCTAAGTGAAATAAGCCATACAGAGAAAGACAGATACCATAGGGTTTCACTCTTATGTGGATCTTGAGAAACCTAACAGAAACCCATGGGGGAGGGGAAGGAAAAAAAAAAAAAAAAGAGGTTAGAGTGGGAGAGAGCCAAAGCATAAGAGACTGTTAAAAACTGAGAACAAACTGAGGGTTGATGGGGGGTGGGAGGGAGGGGAGGGTGGGTGATGGGTATTGAGGAGGGTACCTTTTGGGATGAGCACTGGGTGTTGTATGGAAACCAATTTGACAATAAATTTCATATATTGAAAAAAAAATTTAATGCAATCACAATTAGAATACCAAAAAAAAAATGATATATAAAATATGATATGTAAAATATATTAAAATTTTTATGATATATAATATATGTAAGTATATATATCATATATATGTCATATAAAAAAATTTAATGCAATTACAATTAGAATACCAAAAAAATATGATATATAAAATATATGTAAAATATATTAAAATTTTTATGATATATAATATATGTAAGTATATATGTAAGTATATATATCATATATATATGTTATATATATGACATATACATATATGTTTTTATTACTCAGAAATACATCTATTTGCCCAACACTGTGTTAGGTGCTATTAAGAGATTTATTATAGGGGTGTTTGGGTGGCTCAGTCAGTTGAGCATCCGACTCTTGATTTCAGCTCAGGTCATGATCTCAGGGTTGTGTGATCAAGCCCCGGGTTGGGTGGACCCTGAGCATGGAGCCTGCTTGAGATTTTTTCTCTCTCTCCCTCCACCCCTTCATGTTCTCGATCTCTAATATTTAAAAAGAGAGAGAGAGAGGGAGGGAGAGAGAGAGAGAGAATTTATTATACAAAATTGGCTCACATGATTATGGAGGCTGAGGTCCCAAGATCTGCAATTAGGAAGCTGAAAACCTAAGATAGCCAATGTGTAGTTCTGGTCCAAGTTCGAAGGCCTAAGAACCTGAAGAACTGATGGTGTAAGTTCTAGTATGAAAGCCAGCAGCCTTGAGATCCAGTAAGACTTGAAATTTCAAGACTAGAAAAGATCAATGTTCCAGTTCAAGTGGTCATGAAGGAGGAGTTGCCTCTAATTCAGCTCTACTCAATTCTATTCAGACCTTTAATTGACTGGGTGACAATGATTTTTTTGGATTTGACAACAAAAGCAAAAATAACAAGTTGAGACCATATCAAAGAAAAAAGCTTCTGTATACCAAAGGGAACTATCAACAAATTGAAAAGGCAACCTATGGAACCGAAGAAAATATTTGCAAGTCATGTATCTGATAAGAGATTAATATCCACTCACATTAGGGAGGGCAATCTGCTTTACTCAGTCTATCAATTCAAATATTAATCTCATCCAGAAACACCCTGACAGACACCAACAGAATAACATTTGGCCAAATGTCTAGGTACCCCATGGCCCAGTCAGGTTGAGACATAACATTAACCTTCACATTTTGCTGCTTTCTCACAAAAATACATAGCAACATAATTTTGATAGATGCATACTACACTTCTTTAGAAACTCACACAAATAATGAAAGGAGACATTTTCCGAGTAGCTACATTTGAGTGACTTTCGCAACAATAACCTATTCCAGATCAACACTGTCCGACAGAAACTTATGCAATCAGAAAAGTGTTTATAATTGCCCTGTGCAATAGAACAGCCACTAGTGATAAATGGCTGCAATTGAGCCCTTAAATGTGGCTGGTGCAACTGAGAAAGTACAATTTTTATTTTGTTCTATTTTAATTAATTTAAAATAAATAGTCATTTGTAGCTACAGGATACCATATTGGACATCAAAACTCTAGATGATACAATATTATTTTAAAAGAGGATTAAATTCTCAAGTAACCAATACTCAGATGAAGGAACACTTCCTGCTGACCTTTCTATATAGGAAGGAAAATATCAAGGGAAATGTGAATGATGAATATATTTTCTTAATGTTTATTTATTTATTTTTGAGATGGAGAGCACAAGCAGGGGGAGGGGCAGAGAGAGAGGAAGATACAGAATCTGAAGGAGACTCCAGGCTTTGAGCTGTCCAGCATACAGCCCAACACGGGGCTTAAACGCACAAACTGCAAGATCACACCTGAGTTGAAGTCAGGTGTCCCATGAATGATGGATATCTTGATGATTCACATCCTGAGCTTAGGTTGGGGCGTTGTAGTACTGACTTTTAGTATTGACTAAAGGGTCACCAAGATGTAAATTAAAGATACTTCATTCCTTTCCTGTTTCATGTTCAGTCACTCTCGAATTGTTCAAATGGGTTCACTTGCTTCAATCAAAGAAAAGCTAGACATTGGTCTTCAGTGCAAAAATGCACTCACAAGCTTCGATTCATAAGAATAATATTTGCATTTTAATGGTAATATGTTAAAAGGAATATCTATACAATAAGCCTCCTAGAGGTGTGAAGATAGTACCTAGAAAAAGAATTCATTTCTACCACTGTATTAAGAAACCCTTCATGGTAGCTCACCGTTCTTTCATGGGGTATCCCTGACACATTATGGAGATGCCATCTTCCACATCCACTGTCTTTCATTGGAGACAAAGGATGAACTAGAATACAATGCATAATTCTCAGTGCAAAGTACAGCATTAACAATTTGCAAGTGGGTAGCTGACACAAAGGTTAGAGAAGGCCGGGTTAGTATTGTGCCCAAAAGTCACAGACCTGTAATCCATGGCAGGTAAGGCCAGTTGGTACATTGGAGAGAGTAGATTTCAGGGAGCCTGGGTGGCTCAGTTGATTAAACATCTGACTCTCGATTTCAGCTCAGGTAATGATCTCACAGTTTGTGAAACAGAGCCCACATCAGTCTCTGCGCTGACCGTGTGGAGCCTGCTTGGGATTCTCTCTCTGCCTCTCTCTTTCTGCCCCTCCCCTGCTCATTGTCTCTCTCAAAATAAATAAATAAACTTTAAAAAAGTGTTTTTTTTTAAAAAAGAAGAGATTTCTAGTACATTTTCTAAATATTCTGAATGCCATATAGATTAGTTTTCATTCTAATGTCATTACATAAATGCCAAATTAAACCAACAATGCCTAGTGTCAAATATACTAGTTTTTCTTGATCAGATATTTTACCTCTAGATTACAATATTTTCACACATAATATATAATTCTTAAGTTTCCACAAAAATGGAGATAATTCTTGGGATGCTGATAGAGCCCTTGACAAATTTCCAACATGAAAGAAATAGACTAATGGCAATACACAAGACAAAGAACAACTCTGTTGCCAACAGATCTTTAGTTCAAAGTCATTCCTGTTTTAGGAATGCGAGGTAGACAACTGTGACTATATGTTTTCCCCACTACATCAAGACCAGCAATGCCTCTCCTCTTCACTATAAGGTTCCATCAATATCAGCTAGAAATTTAGCCTCTCACATCCTTAAGTAATACACAACTAAATATTCAGAAACACCAATTTTGACCCAGAGCCAGAATTCTGTATTAAATCATTCAAACAATGTGTTTCTTGGTGGAATCAATTTTATTAACTTTTTCTTAAAGGTCTAAATAATTGTTCTTCTGAAAATTTTCAGATGGATGCCAATAGTCCTCTATTTAAATTACTCTCTAAATACATTTTAATAATTTTTTGCTCTCAGACATATCAAGAATGTAAAAATTATCAGGGCCACCCAGGTAGCTCAGTTGTTTGAGCACCTGAATCTTGACTTCAACTTAAGTTACGATCTCAGGGTTGTGAGACTGAGCCCTGCATCAGGCTCCACACTGAGCATGGAGCCTGCTTAAGATTCTTTCTCTCCCTCTGCCCCTATCCCCAACTTGTGCGCTGTCTCTCTCTGAAATAAAATTTTAAAATAATAAAATATTTTTTTGAAAAAAGAATATAAAAATTCTGCTACTGGCCAAGCCAAATTCAACTGCCAAATGCAGAGACTGGGATGCCCATTTTAGTGACAGTCTGATGCTTCACCAGAACAGTATGATACACAGAATATATGTGGGGTATCGTTTGTTTTTATTTTTTGTTTGTTCTAGCAAAAAGCTCATCTTTTGCCTGAAAATAAGATGTATCTGTTACTACTAAAGTTTTTTGTAGAGGCACCAATATGTGCTAGAATGCTATGAATTAAGCTATGGAGTAAACATATGTGCATTTATGCAACATTAATAGCAACTGTCTTCTCTGTAGACTCTACATTGTCATCCACACTGGTAGTTTGATTCCATTCTGGGAAAAAATACCCTTTATTATTCTCTATTTGATACCTATTCCTCATTAGTTTCAGTATTAAGTTTAGGGCTGGGCCAGGGTTTCTCAATCTCAGCCTTATTCATTTTTGGGGCTGGGTACTTATAATTGGGAGGGGCTTTCCTGTGCATTGCAGGATGTTTAGCAGCATCCTTTCTTCTGCCCCCTACATGCCACTAGCACCCCACCCCCAAGTTTTGATATCCAAAAATGGTTCCAGACATTTTTACCAAAAGTCCCCTGAGAGGAAAAATCTCTCCAGTTGAGATTCACAGTCTAGGCCCACCAGACAAACCCAGGCACTAATACCTTGCCCAGAAAACCTGGTAAATATGTTATCAAAGATATCAAGTCTGAGTAAGCTGAGATCTTCATTGTATACTTAAATGTATATGCATTACAACTGGAGACCTAGCTAATGGGGACCTTGAGTATCCCTTTAGGAAGAAGATCTATAATATTTAAGAAAGGCTCTAACTTTACCATTCTTCACCCTGTTTTGACCTATGCAATGTTTCATAAATTTCTGATACTCTTTTGCTTCATTCCAAATGCTAAAACCTCTCTGGGGGGCATGCAATTTCCTTTTGAGAAGAGTTTTGTGCAACTATTACTAATTCTTAATGACTTGAGTAAATATTCTATCAACATGGCCTGAAAAAACCTTACTCACATGAGGAGAAAAACCTTCATTATTTTATTTGAGTTTTCTTTTCAGTTTCAAGTAATCTGGGTGATCATGAGCACGCTTCCCAAACTTGAATCATTTTTATGAGCCAAGCTTCTTAGAGAATTTGTGGTCAAAATAAACATTTTACATGATATTGATGAGATGCTGGAAGTAAATAATCAGTTCTCAATGTTTATGCATTCTGAATTTCCTGACTACAATATCTAGAGAATCCAAAAGAATATAAACAGCAGTGATGGAACAAAGCGTTTTGGAAAACTTTGTTGCAGAAGTGATAAAACAAGTAAGGCAGTGAGGCAGTTTCCTCCTGTCTCTCTGCCTCTTCTTTCCCCCTCCTCAAATGGTCACCTGGGAAAATGGTAGAGAGTCAGTACTTTCCTGTATCTCCTGCCTTATAGAACAATAATTCATATCTGAAAACTTACTGAAAACTTTTCCAGTAAGAGGTGACTGCCACTCTTTGCTGGAGGTTATGACATTGGAAATTCACTGATGTTGGAAAAACGCAATAAATCTAAACAAAAGCTGGAGGCATGTCAAAACACTAAAATTTAAGTATCATTCTTTTTTGCTTTCCTCCAGTTGCATAAAAAGACAAATCCAAATCAGCATTTTTCTTTGTGCTTTTTAGAGATTTCTTTCAATTTCCTTTGAACTAACTAGACTCCATTAACAGGCTCTATTTGACAGTTCATAGCCATAAAGCAATTGGTAGTTAGGAAAACAATTCCATTTAAAAAGTAAAACACCCTGTAACCTTTAGTTATAATCTGTAAAGTAACAAATACTTAGTTTTAATTATTTTAAATCAACAGTTGGCTTTATCTTCCAAACTGATTTCTTTCTCCCTTTACTGCTTAAACCATATTTTTATAAATTTTATTCTTTTGTTAAAATTCTAATCTATACCTTACTTTGAATTATTTGTAAGCATCTTGGAAAATGTTTTGTTCTATTCCTCTTCAATGTAAAGTGTGATGGGACAATCAGCTTTCTAGGCTTTGTTTTGTTTTGTAAATTAATAGTTGACTTCAGGAAAGGAACAGAAGTTTTACAATGTGATCTGAGTCTTCTATTCTATCACAACTTCAATACTTGCATGAAAAGGCCCACGTTTTCTAGTGCCACTTAACTCTTCCAACTCTCCCTACCACTGCTGCTGACCACTTAACAAGACTAAAGTAACTACCAATTTATATAGTCAAATGCACAAGAAATTCTCCCTAGAACAAAGTGTGTTGGGGAACTGACTCATATTCTGTTAGAAAGTTAAATCAAAATGCTTTCATGAGTTTTAGACTCTCCTGCTTTTATTTAAACTTGACATTATTTCTAACTTTGAATTTGCGGCAAATGTTACTTTGAGGTGACTTTTAAAAATTCATATTAATCAAAATTATACAGAGAGGTGCTGCCAAAAAGAAATTCAGTATTGTATCTGAGAGAAAAAGATTTCCAAATGTTGCATAAGTTGCAAATCTAGGATGCCTTCAAACATGGCAGCTGGGTGACGGAGGGCTACCAGTGCACAGCAGATTTTGATTAACAGTATGATGGACTTTAGCAGGAAAGCCAAAGACAGGCTTAAAGGGTCAGAAAGTATTAGAGAACTAAATGTGGTAAGCAATCAATCATGGTATGCCTGAAGAATGAGAATGAGGATTAAAATAGAGAATCAGAAGGTGCCTGGGTGGCTCAGTGGGTTAAGCGTCCGACTTCAGCTCAGGTCCTGATCTTGCGGTTCGTGGGTTGGAGACCTGCTCAGGTTCTGTGCTGACAGCTCGGAGCCTGGAGCCCGTTTGAATTCTGTATCTCCCTCTCTCTCTGCCCCTTCCCTGCTCACGTTCTGTCTCTGTCTCTCTCAAAAATAAACATTAATTTTTTTTTTTTAAATAGAGAATCAGTATATAAGTAGACAGAAAAGAGCCTGGAAGACCAAGTTATCAGAAGGCAAAGTCAAGTCCAGGCATGATATTTGGGGGAGATCACCCAAGTTTAAGTCAACAGACCTGTATTTAAATGGGCACCTCCACTTAAAAGCTATAAGACCTCTGGCTAGGCTTCAGTTTCCTCACCAGCATTCTAAAGGAATCAACATCACAGCATAAAGCAAGTGAGAAATCAGAGTCAAGGTAACTAGCTCTGTCCACAGACCCAGTCTTTTTACATGGTTCCTATAATGCAGAGGCCAATACTAACCTAGTTTACAAAGACTTGCAGGCATGAGGAAGAAATGGAGAACACTAGCACAAAACGATAAAGGCAAGAATCCCTGGGTGATAAGAGGTAAATCTCAAAAAGGACTATGGAAGAGAAAGTCTTAAGTCACATGAGAGTCTTTATGCTACCATCTTAGATTTTTATAAAGCCATAGACCCTTTAAGGTTTTAGTAATATTCCAACAAAGCAACAGAAGTGTTAGAGACCCTCGTGGTATGAAGCCAACTTCCATCGGCTCAGTTCTGCAGAGGATCACTTCCCTAGGGTTTTCAGCTAGACTCACACTAGCCCTCTGCTTGAAGCACACTGATCACAGCATACCATAAGAGAGCTTTATTTTTAAAACCCCAGCCACCATAAACTACTATATAAATATACATTATAGTAGACCAAGTTCACATTATCCCACTAGAGATATCTTTTCTCAGGTATTCCCACAATGACCTTGCAAACATGTTTTATTATCTGCAATAAGGAGAAGGTACTAAGGCATACAGATTACATCATTTTTTCTAAGCCGTATCAATCACAAATAGCAGAGACAATGCCCCAACTCTGGTCCATCTGATTAGTTGTTTCCCCCGCCCAAAAAAAAGAAGGAAAAGGAGAGAGGGAAGAGAAGCAAGGGGAGGGATAGCAAGAAGACAGGGTTTCTGTTGAGCATATTCAGTTCTCACAGGTGCCACAACATACTTTCAAGTTGAGACATTATTATCTATGCCTTCTGCTGGAATAAGCCCTTTACTTGGAGCCTGGGTCTATAATCCCGCCATTCCTAATCAGATCTTGAGACAAACATACTTTCCTTTCCTTATTTCCAAGCTGTTTTTTAATGTACACAGTTATCTAAATTCTTTTTCTTTTTTTTTCTTTTTTTTTTTTTTCTTTTTTGGCATAAGAGAACAATTTAGGAGTCTCCTGATTCAGCCAGTGATCATGCTGGCAATAAAGTCCCTGCCCTCAGCACCAAGCTGCCAAAATAATTGGCTTCGTGTCTTGAATCATCTTACCTGGCTAACAAGCTCTGGGCATTTCAAAATAAAAGAGGAAAGAAGTTATCCCTCCACATGGAGAAACAGACATTCTACCAGTTACGAAACATAAATCAAAATCAAATTAACTTAACAATGTGTTTCTCATAGCAATGACCTTCTATCACCTCGAGAATGGGGTGGAGTGATCCACAAGATATTATACCTTGCTGTACACAGATTACTAGATATCCCAATTATTCTGTAATTTATTTGCAGTAGCTGCAGGAAGCTCTAAAGTAAAGTAGCTGATTCTACCAGTGATGTGAGTTGGATGCCACATAAACTCTTCTCCTTGTCCATCACATGAGAAGGAAAGCAATATTTCAGGCTCATCCTTCGACACATATTTCTACCCAAGAGCCATCATTATTCGATCTCCTGCTCATGAGCATATTAGAACAATGGGATTTAAACCACTTACACCTTCAGAGTACAGACAGGACAACATATTGTAACCTATGATGGGTTAGAAACAGTACATGGATTCCCTTCACATTTTCTTCATGCACCAGTTCCACTGGCACTCATGTCATATGAGATGCATACTAGGACTGCTTAACAAACAAACAAACAAACAAAAAGGAAAAATATCCTTCCCTACAGATAGCTTGAGAAGTACTAGAATATGCTAGGCATAAGGAGACCAAAACAGGTCCAGGCATATTTCAGTGGGCATAAGAATGAATATCAACAGCAAAGTCCATACAGAATGGGGTACATGGCAGAGAATCCATACAACAGAGCAGCCCAATGCCCCCTAAACCATAAACACCACCAAAGATGGGGAGCCTGAAATGACTGAGAAAATACTGATGTGTGTGGGTTTACAGAATTAACCAAGTTAAGTTTTCTGACACTAGGTATATATTGTAATAGCTCTGATTAAATTCAATTGTAGAAAATTTTGAAAAATAACACTTATCCCACTAGGTTTTGTGGCAAAAGAAAATATGACACATGCTTTGCTGCACATGTGCATTCCAACAGAAACTTCCACGGCAGCCTGAAACAGCTGAGATATTTCCATTTTAAAATACTGAAAAAAATGTTCCTCAAAAAGAACATAATTTTTGTGGTCTTGTTCATTTATGCATAAAAGGAAGCACATACTTTGCCACTAAGGCTAAAATGGGGAAAGCTGAAGGAACATTTGACAGTAAACATGTGTTATTTCATTTTGTGTTGAAAAATATTATTTGTTGGTTTGGATTTAAGGAACAGATACTCAACTAACTCCAAGGAAAACAGGACTTATTGAAAGCAGACTCATGGACAGGAATGGGCATGTTAGTAGAATGCCGTCAACAACCGAGGGGACTCTCAGGACTGGACACTCCTGTGGTCTCCTCTATCTTTAGTGGTGTATCTTCTCAAGGTGTCAATAGTGAGTGCCTTTCTCTGCTTCTCTTTGTGTATCCATTCCATCTCTGTCAATGGGCTTCTTTAGAGTATTCACAGTTGCTATCTACTATGGACACACGTCCCAATTTTCAACCTCAAACAATGCCAACCAAAACTTAGTTCGAATGCCTGATAAAGAGGATTATATTGGCTTTTCTTTTCCCTTACAGTAGACCCCACACATAACAGTACCCTGGCTAGTCTTAGACAAACTGCCCTCAGGTCAGTTACTCTTCCTAATCTAACTAGCTTCGTCTCATTAGAATAAGAGTAACAATCATTAGAGTCACACAGCTATTCTTCCACAGGCTCAAAGGCAAGAGAGTTTTGCTCAAAAACAGACACTAGGTTTGCACGAGGCTTGAGGCGTGGCACGTTCACTACACCTGAGAGTACACACTGCCCATAGATCCAACTGTTTTGCCAAGAATCCCTAGATGATGCTAACAGGAAAGCCTCAGCAGCATGGAAGATGAATGGTAAAAACACATTTTTCCATATTCTGTGGAATGCCTGGACTTGTTTCTCAAGTATTTCCACATTTTCTATTTTCTATCACCATTTTTTAAAGGGGAGGGATTATTAAAGCAATGCATAATCATGATTTTTAATATTGATTCCTAAGGTTGGAAAATGTCATGATCTTCACTTGACTCATATGGCTCCCTAAGCACTCAATTCTTTTTGGCCCAAAGCACCTTACATAATGACATTGCAAATAGAGTAAAAATAGGAAAAAAAAACAAACAAACAAACAAACAAAAAAAACAACCCTCAGTGTCAACTACATGCCTTCATTTTAATTGATACCACAGAAGGACAAGCACAATTTAAGAGTGAGTCCCTTCACTCCAAAGAATATTTTAAAGTCTACAGCAACAAAGAAAATACAAGTGTGTTACAACATCTCTTCTTCTATCATCTCTAAACAATTAACTTCATTTACTCAGGACCCCTTGAGTTAGTCCATCACTTCCCAACCTTTCTGCTCTTTCATCAGTGCAAACTCCCTTATCACCTTCTCCACAGGATCCAAAGCAACTCTCATAACACAGGGCTCCCTTCCATGTTTCTCTCGTATCTTGTCTCATGCAGTCAGCATCACCAGCTCTTTTCCCTTAGGATGAAGGGAGAAGCTGCAGGATATTACCCAGGAGACAGCTCACCTGGCTTAAGGCAACCACCACCACCCCATATTTCCAGACATATCTTTCAACAGGGGGTAAATGAGGGGAAAGAAATTAGAAAATGAGGCTTTGCTAAACTTTACTGCCATTGATTGGGTCACAGAGTTTTGCTGTTATTGTTTTAGGTATTACCTAGAATCACAGAGAACGTGTCAGAAAAAGATGCATATTTTCTTTATAAGATCTGACAGTTTAGAAGTACATTCCTAGATCAGAAACAGTTTTTTTGAGGAATAAAATAGCCATCTAAAGGTTATCAAGAGGGCTGTCAATGACAAGCATAGTAAAGGCAAGACAGTACTCATCAGGGAGCAGGGACTTGTCTCCTAGCATTCTGGATGGCCAAGACTGGAAAGGGCACATGGTCCCTGGAGGAGTTTAGTCAGGAGGAAGAACAGAGCAAAAGGGAGAGCAATGCATGTGCCCATCCACTTCCCACACTCATCATCAGGTGAATCCTAGGAGGCCCAAGAGAGTGAGAGTGTGAGGAGAGGTCAGAGATGTTACAGCGATGGATGTCCCCTCACCCAGAAGGGAACGTCAGGGACATGAATAAACGTATTTTCCCAGCACTGAAGTTTCCAAACCGTTCAGTCAAAAGAACCAAATAACCGAAAGATTCTCTCACCTGTTGTCAGCATCCTGAGGTTTGAGAACTACTTCAAACATTTCCTCTAGTTGAGAATTAGCTCCAACATTCCAAAAAGTAAAAAATAAAATAAAATTTTTAAAAGACGGCAAAAGTTTCACACATGGTACAGAGGTTAACAGAATAACGAAAACTGTAATTGTCCTGTTGTTTAAATAATCTAAGAGTGAATGCTTTAATTTTAAAATGCAGCTAAACAGAGACCTAAACAATACCAGGAACTTAGGGTAACTGACAATTTATAATTGTGGAATTTAATAATGACATCAGATTGAAAAAGAATGCACTGAGAAGGAAATGACTCACTTTACAGCTTATATGTTCTCAAGACAAATGGTAACTAAAAAAATAAATAAAAGGCAAGAAAATATGCATAAAGGGTTGGGGGGGGGCAAAAATTCAGTGATGTCTAGTCTGCTCCAGTGTACTATAAAGACAGATATGGTATTTTATTTTCTAGTAGCCTGAATTAAAAATTATCCTGTCAACATAAAATTTCTACTTAGTTTTAACACGAAGGAAATGCTAGTATTAGGATATAGTTCTCAACAGATTAAAGGTTAACCCTGGGTTTACTGAAATCTGCAGAATTAAAGGAAATTATCCTAATGGGTGTTTTGCATTCCAGTGCCTCAGGATCATAAATTTAATAAAATCCTGTTAAACCTAGGTGGGTAAAGGGCACAGATTCTAGCTACAGAGGGCATAAATCCAAATAAAACAGGCTTAAGCAAAGTAGGAAAGTCACTTGCTCACAATGGAAAAGTTCACAGGGAGGTATGTGTAGATCCAGGTGCTCAGATAATATCAGGAAGGAATCTCCACTCATCTTTTTTTTTTTAATATTTATTTACTCATTTTGAGAGAGAGAGAGAGGGGGAGAGACAGCATGCACAGGGGAGGGGCAGAGAGAGAGGAAGAGAGAGAATTCCAAGCAGGTTCTGCGTTGCCCTGATGCCGGGCTCCACCCAATAACCCTGGGAACATGACCTGAGCTGAAATCAAAAGTTGGACACTTACCGACTGAGCCATCCAGGCACACCTCTACTCATCTTTTGTTCAACCTTTCTTTATGTTAATTCCTTCTCAGGCAGACTTTGTGATTAGACATCAACCGTCACAGCTGTAAGGTCAGCAGAAAGAAAATTTCTCCTTTCTACTTATTCCAGAAGTCCTAAAATTTGGACTTATCTGGGCCATCTGTTTCTCACAGAACCAGCACCCAAGCTCCACGGAGAATGGTTTTGTTATTTAGCCAGGGCCGGGTAAATGAATGCAACCATTCTTCTAATGAGCAGGATCAACTCTACTAAACTACGTTGACTGGGAGTGCAAGAAGGACAATTACAGAGGAAAATATGGGAAGTATAGATGTTGAGTAGTTCAAACAAGTGGTACTGGCGGGAGCCAGGCTTCTCACTGTTCGAGTGTGAGATTGCAGATAAGAAAGGGGAGGAGGTTAGAGTGATCCACGTGGTGACGGAGTAAAGTACAAGCTCATCTTTAGTTAATATAAATATAGATGATTACTTATAAAAATATGTATAGATGTGCATATACAGTCACCTGTATATACTGTATATTTCCCTGTTTTGTCAGCTGAAAGGGCCTAGGAGCAACAATACATCAGTAGCAACAAGCACACTTAGTGCAAAGATCTTGGTTTCACACACCATTCTCCAATAAAAGGAACCAGGGTTTCTTGGATAAATGGCTGATTCTAGGACTAGGGAAAGAAGTACACAAGATAAGCTTGTAGCCTCATGTAGTATAAGAAAGGAAGGAGCTGATTAAAAAAAAAAAAAAAGCAAGCAAACAAATAAAATCCCACAATGATGGGAGTATATTATAGGGACATAGGAACTGACTGAAAGGGCTCCAAATGGCCAAAGTTGAGAAATATTGCACAACCAAATAAAGTAATATTGAATCATGACCTAGAATATAAGATAAATATCCATGAGTCCATACAGATGTACATAACTGATTGAATAAATAAGTAAATAAGGGGAAAGAAACTCCCTTGCAGAAAAATTCCAAGTAATTCAGGCTGATACTTAACCTTCACAGAACTCCTTACTCCTTAAGTGTGGACTGAACATAAAAGGACAGTATGGAAAGAGCGAAAAAGAAGAACCTTGAAGTGGAAAAACCTGACAAAAACCACCTCAGCCAGGTGAGCAAGGCTAAAATCAACACTGATGTCATGCTGACAGTATGTACTTGTGATATGATGTGATGAGAATGGCACTTCATCTCTGTGACCTTCTTCCTGAAAGTCTACAACCCTGGTCTAATTATGAGACAAGCATCTGGTAAATCCCATCCTAAATGAGGTGCATTCTACAAAATATCTATCCAATACTCCTTGAAATTTTCAAGGTCATCAAAAACAAAATTTTCAAGGCTATGAAAAACTGTCATAGTCAAGAAGAGCTTAAGAAGGCATGATGACTAAATATAACTTGGTTATTCTGGAAAGAACCCAGGAAAGAAGACAACAAAAAGGACATTAGGGAAAAATCAAAAAAATCACAGAAATCCAAATACAGTATGGACTTTTGTTAATGATAATGTATCAATATTGGTTCATTAATATTAATATACCACATTAATGTAAAACATTAATAATAGGTTGCAAGGGATAAGGAACTCCTATACTATCTTCACAATTTTGGTGTAAAGCTAAAACTGTCCCAAAATAAAGATTTAATTTTAAAAAACAGACAAGGGATAAAACAATCAAAAGATCAAAGACAATGAAAACATGAAAGAACAGGCAAGAGATACAGAAGACTGATACCTTCCCCTTTAGATGTCAAGAAGAAGAAATAAAGGAAATGCCCCACCCCCCAAAAAAGGTCCACATTCTAATCCCCAGAACCTATGAATTACCTTATGTGACAAGAAGAATTTTGTGGAGGTGATTAAGGTCAATAACTTTGAGGTAAGGAAATTATCCTGATCATCCAGGTAGGACCGATCACATCACAGAATCTTTAAAAGCATAGAACCCTCCTAGCTACAGAGATCAGAAGAGACAGCAGTATCAAAAGGATTCAGTCATTTCTGGCTTCATGGATGGGAAAAGGGGCCATAAGCCAAAAATGTAGGTGGCCTCCAAAGCTAGAAAAGGCAAGGAAAATGAATCTCCACTAGAACTTCCAGAAAGGAATGCAGCCCTGTCAATACCTTCATTGAGCCTCAGTGTCATATTTCTGAGCTACAGAACTATAAGGTAATAAATGTTTACTGTTTAAGCAATAATAATAATAATAATAATAATAATAATAACAATATCTGGTCTGGCCAGGAACTTGTGCGGCAATTAAAGAATTGACCCTCAAAGCTAAGTTGGACCCAAAATAATGACTGTTCTATTATAACATCATGACTGGATGTCTGAAAAAAGAGGCAAGTTGAGGAAATCTGTTCCAGGCATTGTGCTAGATGAATTACCAAATGTGCATTTAGTCATCATGACAAATTGGTGAAATTTATTGTATCTATACAATTTGCTTTTTTAACACTTCTATTTCTATGCTGAGATTTCATATCTTTTAATTCACTGTGAGCATATTTTGGTTTTACCATATTAAGGATAGTTTTAATAGCTCCTTAAAAATCTTTACTAGTTCTAAAATCTGATTCATCTTAGGACTAAACTTATTTGATTTTCTTTTTTCTCTTGAAAATGTGTTCCATTTTCTTGGTTTTTCACATATGAGGTAATTCTGGACTTCATGCTGGATATTTTCAATGTTACATTGTGGAGATTCTGAACTTGGGGTTTTGGGGGGTTGTGTTTCTTTTTTTCAACACATACTGTTTCTTTTATTACAGCACTGAGATTCTAATTTGGGGGAAGTAGCTCCAGTGTCTCTTCAGACTTTTCCTCTTTAGCTGAGTTGCTCTCAGTCTATTGAACATATATGCATGGACGAGAGAAAAGTCAAGTATGCAGATAGAATTTTTGGATCCCTTCTCTGGCTCTTTACTTTCTGGGATTCCCCTACTCTCTCCAGAAGCCATATTTTTCTGGCTTCAGTCTTCTGGTTCTCTTGGCCAGAAAACCGGTGTTTTCCCACTGTTGTTCCTGCCTCCCCTGCAAGATCCGTGCAGACTGTACTTAGTCTCAGACCAAAAAAATTTTTAAAAAATGAGGAACTTACTAGAAAGTTCACAGTTCCCTCCTCTGAGTGTGTACACAAGAATGCTTCTGTTCATTCTCCAAGTAAGTGCTTTGTATTATATCCAAGTTTCATAGTTGTTTTCTGCAATGGAGTCAACCACTAGCACCTTGGTCCATCAATGTCAGAACCAAAAGCCTCCCAGATCATTTGATGCTAAGGAAAAAAAAAAAATTCCTACCACTGCACTGATTTTCAAAAGTCAAAAGGTTTTTAAAAAATGTACAAAGAAATAATTTTTCCTGAAACAAATTAAATACCTATAAATTTTCATTCTTATATCTTAAAAAATGGATAGTGGAAATCAAAGAAAGAAGTTTCTAGTATTCTTTGAAGTATTTATTACTTGCCTATTAACACAGCGCAATACCTTTGTTACCTCATTTATTTTTCCTAACAGTCAGATAGATGTATTATACCACCATTTAATGTTTAATTGTTCTGGAAAGTTTGAGGAAATAGCAAGCCTAAGCTTTAATTTCATGTCTTTTTTTGTTTAAGTTTATTTATTTTTGAGAGAGAGAGACAGAGAGAGGGAACAGGGGAGGGACCAAAAGAGAGGGAGAGAGAGAATCCCAAGTAGGCTCCACACTATCAGAGCGGAGCCTGATACGGGCTCGATCTCACAAACCATGAGATCATGACCTGAGCCAAAATCAAGAGTCAGATGCTTAACTGACTGAGTCACCCAGGAATCCCGAGAAAATTATTTCAGAAAGTTTAAGGAAATAACAAGACTAAGCTTTGATTTCATGTCTTCTGAATCCAAGCCCATAGTTCCTTCTACTAAACCATGGTTTCCTGAGAAAGGAATGATGCCTAACCTTAAATAATTTTACCAGAATTGAAAAGGACAAGACTGTTTAACAAGAATACTATCTTAATTCCAAATTTGAACCTTAAGTTTTTTTCACTGAAGTCTTCAATTATTTGAGTATTTAATGAGGACCAAATTTATTTCAGGCACACTATTAGTAATAAAAATGAATAAGAGTAGCCCATGAAAGGAGTAGCCCTGAAAGGAACACACAATGTAGTGAAAGATGCATATATAATCATTTCATGAGATATTTACTGTCATTAAATCCACACTCTCATAAGAAAGTCTGCTTCAGTATAGAAAAGAGAACAATTTATAATAAACTGTTTATTTGGCTAGTGATAAAAGTCCAGAACCCAAAAGTTGTCAAGTGAAAGGAATAAATACTTGTTCCATAAAACATATTACAAATGTCAGTCTCTACATTATTAGCACTGACTCATGATTTATCTGGTCTCCATCTTTCACTAGATGGAAAGATTAAAAAATGTTTCTGAGGAATTTCAACCACCAAGTACAAAACAGCAGCTAGAATATCTTTCTAAATACGTGGGAAAGAACCAGTGCCAAACCAAAGACTTACTACTAACATCCCCTAGAAAATGTAATGTGAAAGTCAGTCATGCATAGAATCTGTCATTTTGGTACTAGGAGGCAATGGTAATGACTGCTAATGAATTCCTAAGAGACTAGATAGAAAAATAAAGACTCTAAATGACAAAGATAGCAAACAATATTGGGCAAGGGAGGTAGGCACAAGGGATTAAAAATGAGTTTTGTTAAAATTCAGACTGTGTTTATTTGAAATGCCAGAACTGAGATTCTGTGTAATGTGTGTAATGTTTTACATGACGGTGTACTAAATAAATGTTAACATTACTATTTTTTTCCATTTCTCTATACAGTTATAAGCAACAGTAAGCTTATAATGCCCTGACAAAAACGGTGAAAGATCATGAAACAATCACAATTTCTCCCACTGATTATTAAGATTACTTTGCACAGTCTCAACTTGCACAATCATTTCTATGATCCCACACCACTGTACAAAGACTACTTATATATACAAATCTAGTGTTCGTGTCACACTTACAAGTTGCACTCATTTCTCAGAAAAAAAATGATTAATACTCTCTGTGTTTTCCCGGACTAAAGAAAAAGGTATAGGAATCTTCAACAAACTGTCTTGACATGAAGCTTCAACAAACCATATAAGCTCATTAATTGGCCTCAAACTTCTCTTTTCCACTGTTTATAACATCACACTTAGTGCCCAGAAAAAAATATGCAAAAATGTTGAGTGCATCCATGCATGTCTAGGAATATGCACCTATTATATTTTAATTGATAATGTAAATCTTTCTGACATCTACCAATCAGGGAAGGACAGTTTGATGGGAAGTACTTTAAGATGTATAATTTTACTACTTTCTTGTATAGAAAATAATTCAAAAGTAGGTAACAAAGTGTGGCCAAGTAGAGTTCCTTCAAGAAAGTGTTTTTTTCAGTAGTTCGTAATGTTTAATTATTAGCACGTAACTGGAATAACTGAATCTATATCTCTCTTAAGAGAGTTAAAACTTCTATTCCAATCAGATTTTAAAATGTTAATTAGCTTAATCATACTCTAGATTTTCAGTAATGTGAGAAAATTGGATTTCTACAAAAACAAAAGTCTTTTTAAAATCTTCCAAAACATTTGAGTCTGAAATATTTTCATCATTTTTATTTAACCCTTTAGCAATTGTACTTGATTTATATCTATTTTACATAGACAAAATTCTAATTTTCCAAACAAAATAACATAATGCTTACATCACGTTTGGCATTGTTATGGATAAAGTCTACTCCAGCAGACTTCACAAATCTCTGCAAAATCCTATACACCATGATGGCTGCATTCATCCTTTGAGCAAAGGCAAAGAAACCCTCATTAGTTACTAAAGCAGAGTCCTTGACGCATCCAAAATAAACAAATTTAGACATCTGTCTCTGAGCCATGTACTGGCCACACACAATCATGTCAATACAGAAAAAAGAATGGTACCCTGGGTTGGTTTTTTTGGGTTTTTTTTTTTGTTTTTTTGTTTTTTGTTTTTTATGAACGGCTCATGAAAATTCAAGTCTTCCCTAAACTCCCTTATTTTAATTGTAGATAGGAATTTCCAGAGCTGTGGTGTAATGGGAAAAAACGCAGAAGACAGGAGATGGTAGTTCAGACTCTGATGCTTTCACTTCCTCCCATGGGATTTTTCTCAGACATCAACTTGACTTCCTGCTCAACTTTCCTCATCACTTATCTTAAACCCCATCTTTTCTATCAATGAGAATATGGATTTAGACTATTACCCCTTTTCTCCTCCTCCTGCAGCCCACCCACATACACACAAAACTATCTCACTAATGCTATGCTCTGGTGTAGCTTCCCTATATGCAAATGGCAGAAGAAAGGAATGGGGAATATCTTAATATCTTTTAATGTTGAAATAGTCTGTTTATCCAAATATTACATTATATTTTATATTTATATGTTAGAATATATACAGTATATAGTATTATATATACATTATATAACATAGATATTTTATAGATATAACATATATTATAGATATTATAAATTATACCATATTGAATGTTACCTTATAATCCAGTATTGTTTGCCAGATCTCTGTGGGGCAGTAGTATTCACTGATATGACCCAATAAAGACATAATAAAGATTATAACATGTATTTTAAGTAGGCCTTTTTAGATGAAACCTAATCCAGCAAGAAACAGTATGTTTGCTGGGGCTACTATAACAAAGCATCACAGTTTCTGATGGTTTATGAGAAATCTTTGTCCTTCTCTGACCTGTAGAAACATCACTTCAATCCCTGCCTTCTTTCTCACATGTGTACTGTGTGTGTGTGTGTGTGTGTGTGTGTGTGTGTGTGTGTCCAAATCTCCCCTTTTATAAGGACTCCATTCATTCTGGATTAGGGCCTACCCTAATGACCTCATCTTAACTAATTAATCTGCAATAACCTTATCTCCAAATAAGGTCACAATCTGAGGTACTGGGGTTTAAAACTTAACATTGAGTTAGGTATGAACTTACCATATGAACTCAACATATGAATTTGGGGGAAGGAAGAGACAGAATTCAATTTACAGCAGGGTGGGAAAATCAATTATCCTGTAGCCACTGCTAGAGCTTTTCAAGGCAGCTACTCACCTCAACTATTTCGAGGAGAAGAAAGTGAGGCATTTAATACTTATCTTCTGTGACTGTGGTTATACATGTATAGTTTACCAATCACCTGGGATCAGCTTGGAGGAGTGAGCTGACACCCTCATCCTAATGCAGAGTTTTCGATCCAGAGCACCACCTCTCCCCAAGCTGTGACAACTAAAAATGTCTCTAGACATCTCCAATATTTCCTGGGAGACAAAACAGCAAGCTGTTGAGAACCACTGTCCAAAGGGAAAACGACAAAATTCTCAAAAAGAAAAATCAGTTAACTGGAGTTTAAGGAGTGCTGGTTTGGGACCAAGTTAAAGGTGAGGCTGAAGCCAAATACAAGAATTTCATACCTAGCTAAGATCTCTAAAAATAAAAGGTAGAATTAGGATAAGTTATGACAGAAAAAACTGAGAAACTTAATGAAGCTAGATGTTACGCTTGGATAGGTAACTTTCATATAAGTTGTGTTTGTTGTAAAAGTTTTTCTATATTATGTTTGTGCATCAATTGATATATTTTAGTCAATGTAGAAGACAGATTTCTTTTTTTTTTTAATTTTATTTTTGAAAAAGAGAGAGAGAGCACAGGGGAGGAGCAGAGATTCCGAAGTGGGCTCCACACTGACAGTCCCTGATGTGGGCCTCGAACTCACAAACTGCAAGATCATGACCTGAGCTGAAACTGAATGCTCAACCGACCGAGCCACCCAGGCACCCAAGAAGACAGATTTCTTATGACTGACATGTCCTTTGACTGGTGAATACCCATGCTGAAACTATTATTAAATATTTTAATACTTGCCTTGCACACATATGTATATATGTGAATGTGTGTATCTTTTTTACATTATGTCTTAATCTAGAATTCAATGAAGAAATCCCCTTACTGAAACTGAGTGTCCTCTTATAAATGAAAATTAGGGGACATATTTTTAAGAAGAGTGATCCAAATGAAGAAGCCTAGTAAAGAGTAACTGAACTAACCCACATACACTCACGGGGAGTAGCAAATTTTATAATTTTGTACATATTCTATGAAACGATGATGGACAATTCAAGTATGAAACGATGATGGACAATTCAAATTGCAAAAGAGAATATATAATAGAATCCTTTTTAAAGTTTTCCTGTAGGAAAAAAATATCTGTAACGTACACAAAACTTCTTCTCAGGGGATGAGATATGGATGTCTTTCCACAGTGACTAGAGTTTAACACTGGGAAGTGATGTAAGACACCTGCCTCAAAATTACCCCACCCTTGAGACGTGGGAACTAGGATGTTTATACTGAAACTCCCATGAGTCATTGCTTGCGGTTTACTCCTGGAGTTGGGAGGTATTCATTCTCCAGCAGTGGTAACGCTGGTCTGTCATGCACATGATAGAGTTAGTTTCTGTGGTTCTGAAGAAAACCCTCAGGCACATAAAAGCTGATACTGGCATATGGAAGTGAGCTGAGCACACTGAAATAGCTATACCATAGGATGTGGTAGGCATAGACAGTGTCTGTTGCAGTTGCACACACATATTAAAAGTAAATAAAACCAATTCTTATTGTTATTTAGCTTTGACTTTCTTATTGCAGATGTATTATCAGAGGCACAGAAAAATTATCTTTATCAAGCTTAACAATAAAAATTTATAAAATTACTGATTGACTCAGGAACCTGTCAGGAACACTTGAGAGGCTTATTAAAAATTAGCCTCAATTAAATAAAATTATTTTAAGTGATCAAGGCACTGGTGGGATTTTGAAATGGATGCAAACTTAAAAATAAAATGAAATATTGATTTCTTTTGTGGTGATTAATGACACTAGAGATATGTCATTAGATGTTTACTGAAGAGGGACAATTTTCCTTGAGCATTTTTTCCTTTAGTTCAGCTTTAGTTGACCAGATTTCATTTTGTTTTTAAAAAATTTAAAAAATTTCAAGTAATTTTCAATTCATCTCTGTCAAACTTCTGGAAATTGGGCATGGAGGAGGCAGGCAATCTTCTTAAAGGATTCTACACAAAATAATGACTATGGGAGTAAAAATATACTTAAACAGACATTTCTCTCTTGCTCACCTTCCTCAAGCCACTAAATCAGAATTCTGCAAGGCTAAAGTTTTAGGGCTCTTCTGTTCTCACTGCCTTATTGGAGAGGAAGTATTTGACATTAACTTCCCCCTGCAATGCAAGTGGCAATGCTCTCTAGCTAGTGGATGTTGGGACAGAGGCTTGACTATAGGAGAGCCCGAGAAGAAATGGCCTTGGGGATGGGACAAGCAGGCAGCCCCTTCCTTTCTCTGCCTCTCTGCTTAGGTTTCTCCTGAGCCTCCATCCTTCCACCTCCTTTGCCTAACTGGGTATGCCAAGCTTCCTCACCTCTTCCATTCGTATAAATGCTACTAGAGTCAGTACTTTAGCAGGTCTGAGGAAAGGAGTTTTTATTTCTATCATCTCACTGGAGAGCACTTACTGCCCCTAAAGTAAGAAATACCCCTTATCCCTTCTACATGTATGCCTCTCTACTTCATCTATTTATGTCTGATATAGTGGAAAGAGGACTGGTCCCCAGATTACTGTACTTAGTTCTTACCCTAACTTTTTCAGTGAAATTGAGAAAATAATGACCCTGGGTCTCAGTTTTCTAACTTGAATAGTAAAGAAGGGTTAAACAAGATGATATGTTTAAGTCTAAAAATGTCTCCAATCTTCAAAAAAGATACATTTGTGTTAGCCCAAAGAAGGTGTTTTGAGAGTTTTAATTTGAGAGATATGAAGGAGTGAAAAGGAGCCTCTTGGTGAAGCCCTCCCTATCCTTCACAACATCCCCTACCTCTATAATATGCCTAAGGAGTAATCAGAACTATCCCATCATGTACCTTTTCCAAGTTTATGGCAGTTTCCACAAGTCACTAAAGATTTCCAGGTCATTGTTGATCACCTAGCCTCGTCTCTACAAAGTTCTGTATTTTGCTGAATATAATCCTATGTCCTGCCCCTCCCCATCTTCCAAAGTCCCCTTGTCTTCAGAGTGCATCATCAGTAATATTCCCCAAGTCCCCACTTCATCTCTAAACAGTTCACTCATTGTCTACTGTTCACTCAATAAATATATATTGAATGAATGAGTGAATGAATGAATTTAACTGAATGAGGTCTCAAACTCAGAGGACCCTTGCCCTACTAAGGTCATACAGAATCTCAGAACTGAACAAAATACAGCCAGCACACCAATGCCACGTTGTTTGAATTGTGGCCCTATTACACACTCTAAACTTTAAGATTTAGTTAGGAGTTAGTGTCATAAACAGTGCTGCGAACATGCCATAGGATGATGAAATGCAGACAGAATCTTCCAGGTACCCTATGTTACCCTATGAAGTTCACCAAACATCTTGACTAGATCCAACCTGGCTGGATTCCTTTGTTGATATGGTAATCATGAAGTTTGTGCATGTGATAGAGCTTAATTTCCCAAAGCACAACTTTCCACTAAGTAATTAGTGAGTTTCATTAACAAATCAAATGAATAATCAGCCTACCTCTATTTGAGCCAATCTTAACTAAGAGAAGGCAGAGCAACATTGATATCTTTGAAGCAGTCAGCAGATAGGCCAAATCTGAGCCCAAGTCCTTGACAAGTTGAAAGCTGTCACATCAACCAAATAAAAGAGGTAAACTGTTGCCTGCCAGATTGGCTTCAGAAGCTTTTGATCAAGACTATCGTGGGTTCATCTGAAAGACCTTAGTCCTCTACACAGGGTCTCACAAGGTTACAATCAAGGTATAGGCAAGGCTGTGTTCTAAAATGGAGGCTTGACTAGCAGAAAAAATGCTTTCAGATTAATTCAGGTTGTTAGAAGAATTTAGTTCCTTGCGGTTGTATAACTGAAGTCCCTGCTCTCTTGCTGGCTATTGGCCAAGGGTCTCTCTCAGCTCTTGGGGGCTGCCTACAGTTTCTTGCCACATGGCCCACTCTGTAGACCCTCTCATGACATGAAAACTTACTTCTTCAAAGCCAAAAACAAAAACAAAAGAAGACTCTTCCTTCAATCTGCCAAAGATGAACCTTATTTAATGCAACCTAATCTTTTTTTTTTTTAATTTTTTTTTCAACGTTTATTTATTTTTGGGACAGAGAAAGACAGAGCATGAACGGGGGAGGGGCAGAGAGAGAGGGAGACACAGAATCGGAAACAGGCTCCAGGCTCTGAGCCATCAGCCCAGAGCCTGACGCGGGGCTCGAACTCACGGACCGCGAGATCGTGACCTGGCTGAAGTCAGACGCTTAACCGACTGCGCCACCCAGGCGCCCCAATGCAACCTAATCTTAACTGTTGGCTAAATTACCATATTCTGTTGGCTAGAAGTAGGTCACAGATCTATTCACATACAAGAAAAGGGGATTAAATAGAGACATGGATAGAAGGAGAAAAAAATATTGGTATTGGAGATCACCTAAGGTCTGCCAGCCATAGTTACCACTAAACTTTTTGTCAGCAGACTAATACCCTTGAATAAATGGAAGAACATATTTAAGATACTAAAGAAAAAAAGATGTAATCCAAGAATTTTTAACTAGCAAAATTTAACTTTCAAAACAAAAGATAAAACCATTATCAATATGTAAGAACTAAGAGGATATTGATCTCATGTGCTCATTCTGAGATATCTCAGAAAAAAATATTTAGACAACCCAAATTGGTAGAGTAGAACTATGATGATGATTAAATATACACTTACTTATAGAGTTAAGACTAAGTGAGGATTGGGGTGCCTGGGTGGCTCAGTGAGTTGAGCATCTGGTTCTCGATTTCGGCTCAAATCATGATCCCAGGGTCATGGGTCAACCCCAACATCAGGCTCTACACTGAGCGTGAAGCCTGCTTAAGATTTTCTCTCTCTCTCTCTCTCTCTCCCTCTGCTCCTCTCTCCCACTCCTACTCTCAATCAAATTAAAAAAAAAAAAATTATAAATACTAAGTGAGGGTTAAAATAGAAGGACTAGACTTCTGGTTTCCAGTCCAGCATGTAAGGAGCTTGAAAGTCATCATTCTGTTCTAGCCACAGGTAAAATACTGAACGAAGTGAAAAGTAAAAACAACCTTTTTCTCATATCCATCAAAGAAGTGATGTCACAGGGAAAACTGATGTCCCCAAAATTGAAGCACAAAACGGGAGATACAGAGTCACACTTACCAGAGCAGAAACCCTCAAGCAGGAACCTCTGTGGGAACCAGCACCAGGGAGGAAACTGGAACTGGAACTGATGAATTGCTGGGGGCTCAGAATACACACATCTGAGATCTAAAAACTGTAGGGGTTTCCAGTCATAGAGGGCACCAGGTGTTGTGAGTTTTGCCTCTAGAAGCTCGACCAGGTTCTTACTGTGAATATAAGAGAAAAATCCCCTTACACTTTTAACAGTGGGCAGGTAAAATGAACCATTTTGAAATACTCTAGAGCATTCTGTTCTTCTTAATATGGTCTATCCTCAGGAGAAACTATTTTATCATTCCCTAAACTATTAGGGCTTTATCAAACACTAACTTAACTAAGAAAAGGAAAATACCCATACTAGCTCACTCTAGCTAATCCCGTCCCACGCAAAAAGGAGAAAAAAATTGAGAAACAGGAACAGGCTCAAAAAAGACAGAGACCTGGGGCGCCTGGGTGGCTCAGTCAGTTGAGTGTCTGACTTCGGCTCAGGTCATGATCTCATGGTTAATGGGTTCAAGCCCACGTTGGGCTCCGTGCTAACAGCTCAGAGCTTGGAGCCTGCTTCAGATTCTGTCTCCCTCTCTTTCTGCCCCTCCCCTGTTCACACTTTGCCTCTCTCTCAAAAATAAATAAATATTTTTTAAAATTAAAAAAAAGAGAGACCTAATCACACGACTATAGAACATTTTCCCTTCCCCCACATGTAACCACCACATTACTAAAGGCCTATTTACAGCAGTTCCTTTTACCCAGTGTATCATGTATGGCTATCAAGAAAGAATTACAGATATACTAAAAAGAAAATAAACACAATCTGAACAGACAGAGCAAGCATCACAACCAGACTCATCTAGCAGGGATGACTGGAATTATTAGACTGAGAATTTAAAACAATTATAATTAATATGCTCAGAGTTCTAATAAATAAAGTAAAAAGAATGCAATAATTAATGGACAATGTAAGCAGAGAGATGAAGATTCTATGAAAGAATCGGAATGAAATGATGGAGATCAAAATACTATAACAGAAATGAAGAATGTCTTTGACAGACTCGTTAACAGACTGGACGTGGCTGAGGGAAGAATCTTTGAGCTTGAGGGTATCTCAATAGATATTTCCAAAATGTAAAATCAAGGACAAAAAATACTGAAGAAAAAAAAAGGGGGGGGGGAACACAATAGTCAAGAAGTTTGGGAGAACTACAGAAGATGTAACATACACATAATGGGAATACCAGAAGGAATAGAAAGACAGCAAGAAACAGTAACAACTGAGAATTTCCCAAAATTAATGTCAGATACCAAACTACAGATCCAGAAAGCTCTGAGAACTCAAATCAGGATAAATACCCCAAAAAATCTACACCCAGGCATGTTATATTCTAATGGTAAAAAAAAATAAATCAAAGGCAAAGAAATAACCTTCCGATGGTATACACTGAGTAATTTACAGAGTTGTTGAATCATTATGTTGTACACCTGAAACCAGTAGAACACTTCATGTCAATTATGCTTCAGTGGAAGAGGAGGGGAGGGAGTGATTGAGGAGGAAAAGAAAGAAAGAATCCTGCTGGAAGCTAGAGGAAAAAAAATGCTATAGAAAAGCAAAGATATAAATTACATTGGCTTCTTCTCAGAAACCAGGAAAGCAAGAAGGAAGTGGAGTGAAATATTCAGTGCTGAGAGAAAAAAAAAACCTAGAATTCTGTAACCTATGAAATTATCTTTCAAAAGAAGGAAAAATAGACACTTTCTCGGATGAACAAAAATTGAAGGAACTTGTTGCCAATAGACTTGCTTGCAGTAAATGTTAAAAGAAGTTCTTCAGAGAGAAGGAAGATGATATAGGCCAGAAACTTGGGTCTACATAAAAAATGGAAAAGCATAAGAGAAGGAATAAGTCAACGCAGAATAAAAACTTTTATTTTTCTTACTCTCAATTGATCTAACAGGTAACATTTTCCTCAAAATAATAATAGCAAAAATGCAGTTGATTGTATACATATTATATACATGTATATAATATATATACATATATATATATATACACACACACAAACTTGTGTGTAAGTTAAATGGACAACAGTAATGGTAAAGAGATGGAAGAAACTGGGATTATTTTGTAATTATAAAGTAGCCAGACTACCCACAAAGCAATACAGAGCTATTTAAAAATGGACATTTACTTGTAAATGTATACTGCAAAAGCTAGTATGCCACTAAAAGAGTTTTTAAAAAGTGTAATTGATATGTTAAGCAATAAGAAAAAATGGAATTATATAATATGCTCGATTGAAACCACAAAAGTCAGAAAAAAAGTAGAAATAAGCAGGAACAAAGAACAAAAGCAACTAATAGAGAACAGTAACAAATATGGAAGATATTAATCCAACAATATCAATAGTCACTTTATTTTTTTAATGTTTATTTATTTTGAGAAAGAGAGTGGGGAAGATGCAAGAGAGAGAGAGAGAGAGAGAGAGAGAGAGATTCCCAAGCAGGCTCCCTGCTGTCAGCACAGAGCCTGATGTGGGGCTCCAACTCACAAACCATGAAATCATGACTTGAGCCAAACTCAAGAGTTGGAGACTTATCCAGCTGAGCTCCCTAGGCACCCCTCAATAGTCATTTTGAATGTCAGTGGTCTAAATACACCAAATTTTTAATCAACAGAGATTGTCAGCATAAGAGTACAGCAAAAAACAAGACCCAACTATATGTTGCCCATAAGGCCCCACTTTAAATATAAAGAGTCATATCAATTAAAGTGAATGGAATGGAGAAAAATAAACCATGCTAATACTGGAGCACCTGGGTAGCTCAGCTGGGTAAGTGTCCAACTCTTGATTTCGGCCCAGGTCATGATGTCACAGTTCATTAGACCAAGCCCCACATCTGTGCTGACAGCACAGAGCCTGCTTCGGACTCTCTCCCTCTCTCTCTGCCCTTCCCCCATTCATGCAAGCACATGCTATCTCTCTCTCAAAATAAATAAATAAACATTAAAAAAAAATAATAAACCATGCTAACACTAATCCAAGAAAAGATGAAAGTAATTTTAGGTAGTGCAGACTTCAGAAAAAGCAAAGTTATGAGGTTATGATAAAAAGGGGCATTACATAATGATAAAGGTGTAAATTCTCCAAAAACACATAACAATCCTCAATGTGTACACACCAAACAACAGAATGTCAAAATATACAAAACAAAAACTTATAGTTACAGAGAACAAACTGGTGATTGCCAGAGGGGACTGGATGGGGGAATGGACAAAATGGGTAAAGGTCAAAAGGTATAAACTCCCAATTATAAAATAAGTAAGTCATGGGGATGTAATGTACAGCATGACAACTATAGTTAATATGCTGTATTGCAAATCTGAAAGTTGCTAAGAGAGTCAGTCTTAAAAGTTCTCATCACAAAAAAATTCTCTAATTGTGGTGACAGATGTTAAGTAGTCTCCTTATGGTGATCATTTGGCAAAACTGTATACAAGCACTGAATCATGTTGTACATCTGAAATTAATATAATGTTGCATATAAATTATACCTCAATAAAAGGATATATATCCACAAGTGAAAAAAATTCAATAATCCCTGTGTTTTTGAGAACCAGGATTCTTGATGTTTAAGAAAGGACACAAAAATTTAAAAGTGTTTAAGTAAAAATCCTGTAATCCTATATTAGAATGGAAGTAGCAGTATGATTTCTGGAGGTCTTTTGTATTTTAAAAGATGACACACACAAACACACAAACATATAGAATAGCATTACTGCCATGTTGAAATCATCAATTTATGAATGAATGAGTCCAGGGACCAACACGCTGTTCCACAAGAAGGTTGATAATAAATATTGTTGGCTTTGCAGGGCCCATGGCCACAATTACAACTACCCAATTCTGTTATTAGAGAAAAAGCAGCATGGATAATGTATAAACAAATGTCCACAGGTGCATTCTGATAAAACTTTATTTACAGAAACAGGAGCTGGGGATCACTTGGTTCACAAAGCTTTGCTCACCTCTGAGTTAGGCAACGGACACAAATGACTGCTAACATCAGAAAAGTACAGTCCAGACAGTATTTGCCTTGAGGGAAGAGAGCAACACCCCTATACTCTGATCAGGTTTTGGGCTCCAGCTGCCAAATTACAAGAGATTCACAAGACAGATGTCCATGTTAAACAGAGTAAATTTAAGAAACTCTACAGGTCACTCTACACAAGTTCTTCAACATAAATTGAAAAGAAAAGAGAAGGTGGGAGAGGGGAATTTTTAATACATATTAAATTATTTTAAAAGGGTTAAGACTCTAAACAAAATATTGACCAATTTTTTTTTTTTTTAAGAAAAGAAAAAAGTTCCCGAGGCCTTGGTAGTACTTTTAAATTTGTATTGGCTCTTTCAGCACAGAGAGTGAGGAAGCATTTGTCTCTTAATCAAGGCAGTTTGAGCAATAAACTTTGTTGGCCTTCCACCACCTGCAAGGTTACTGGTCTCCCACTGAACTTTGGCTCTGGCACCAGCGGAAGGTAGAAGGAGTCTGCCTTTGGGAGCCTCGTGATTTCCCTTTCAAGACTCTCCTTCATTATCCCCCTCACACTCATCAAATCCTGCCTCGTTTCCTATTTGCAATGTATGATAAAGTTTTTTTGGAGGTTTGAGATCTCTACATACTATTTCTATTAAGTAAGTGTAAGAAACTTTGAAGAATGGAAACCCTAGATGACATAAAGAAGTAGTGTCATTCCCACTATATTGATAGCAAGGGTGACCGAATAGTGTATTGTCTAAACAGGGACACTTTTTAAAGTGAAAGTTAAGCATGCCAGGACAACAGGGATAAAACAGAACTCTCCCAGGCAAAATGGGAAGCATCTAAAGGTGGAAATGTTTTTGGGCTGAGAAGAGCTGCTTATGGTCTAAATTGTAGATAAATGTAGATTAACACATGCTAGGCCTCCTCCTTCAGCTGGCTCTGCCTCTGTGTCATGTGCCACTGTGCACTTGGCTGGGACACAGCATTCCTTCCGACAGACTACAGTACAAGAGATAACCCTCCATCTACCACCTGAGGGTAGCTCACAAAGTGCACCCCTTCTGATGCCTGCTTCCACAAGCAGAGTGTAGGTCTTTTTCAAAGTAAAGTGCTGTCTTTCTTTCAAAACAAAACAGAACAGAACAAAACACTACAGTACAAGTTTCTGGATGATGATTCCACTAATTCTAAGCCATTCTACGTGTAAAATGGAAGTTTCCATAAACCGTGCAGTTTGAATATACAGAGAGTCAGGATACCTCTCACACAACTGGCAACTGGCTAGATATTGTGCAAGATTTGTTGTTGTTGTTGTTTGATTCTATTTACTTGCCTGAAAAATAAATAGTTTCAACCAGAGGCTGTCAGAATATATTTTAGCTTTGCTTCTTTTTTTTTTATTTTTTTTAACACTCATGTATTATTGAGAGACAGTGTGAACAGGGGAGGGGCAGAGAGAGAGGGAGACAGAGAATTGGAAGCAGGCTCCAGGCTCTGAGCCCCTGGACACGGGGCTCGAACTCACAAACTGCAAGATCATGACCTGAGCCGAAGTCAGACACCCAACCGACTGAGCCACCCAGGCACCCCTAGCTTTGCTTCTTATTCTGAGTGTCATGTGTATGTATGTACACAAATTTATGTACACTCTTTGTTAAGAAAGTGGACTTAAAATGAGTGTGTCAAAAGCAAAGAACAAAGGAAAACCAGTAACCTCAAAAAATGTTTTCTGAACGTGGTATCGCAGAATTCATCCAGGCCAGCAAACATGAGTTTGCCTACCTTATTCTTAAATATTTCTTTCTTTTATTAAAATTTTTTAAGTTTATTTATTTACTGAGAGAGAGAATGCAAGCAGGGTAGAGGCAGACAGAGACAGAGAGAGACAGAGAGAGAGAAGACAGAAAGAATCCCAAGCAGACTCCGCAACGTCAGAGCAGAGCCTGATGCAGAGCTCGAATTCACAAACTGTGAAATCATGACCTGAGCCAAGACCAAGAGGCTGTCGCCTCACTGACTGAGACACCCAGGCACCCAACCTTATTCTTAAGTATTTCTAGAGAAAATGCTGCTGCAACCCCATTCCAGTAAGATGACGCCCTTAGAACCAGAAAGTTCCAATTCTTTTCAGTTTATATCTTCTGAAAACAGGATAGTGTTGGAAGTTCAAAAAAGGACAAGAAGATTGTAACTCAAGAGTTTCGAACACCTCTTTGGGGTAGCTAGTTCCATCAACCATGAATTGCTCCCCTCACTTCTTCATTTTCCAGAGCTGTGGGCTACAGTGATGTCCACAGGGACTGCAGTTGAGAACAATTAATTGACTCTTTTCCTGTACCAACACCCAAAGGTAAGCAGCAAATTGACATTTTGAGAGGTTATTGGTATGATGCAGAAAGTTCTGAGTTACAACATAAGTAAGTGTAAGATTCATTGATTTAAAGCCATAGCTAGCTAGCATTTACTAAGTTTTGTAAAATATAGCAGGCAGCCATCTCTGCCTTGGGAGTTTACAAGAGTCTAAATCAGACAGACAAGTGAGACCCAGAAATCTAATGAGACCAAGTGACAAATGCAGAATGAGAAAATGAAATGAAGCTTAGCATCCAATAGTGACTCCAGAAACCAAAAAGTAACCCAGAAAAGCCTTCCCTGAAGACCCAGGAAAGTACCTGAATTTTTCAGTAAGAGCTTAGTTTCCAAATAGCACCTTCGTTGCTGGAGAAACAATACAGGATTCACACTACCTCTGCAGGCAGATCTGACTTCCAAATGGCTCAGTACTACGTCTTTGGAGTGGCTGCCCCAGGCAAGTCTCGAACACCACTGAGATTTCCCACAGTAAGTGTCTTTGTGTGTATTGTGGCAAAGAGGAGGAAGAGAGCTGAAATCGTTTATTGGCCTCTTTCCTATACCCTTCTTCCTCTTGTTCCTTTAAAAACAATTTAATGAAGGTAGAAGAACATCATAAAAAATATTTTTTCCACTGCACACATGCTCCTTTTTAGTCCTCATCACATTATATTCAAACCGTGCATTGTGCCTAGCTCCTTGCAGTAGATCAAGTGGGTGGCCCAAAAGATCCCTCAGGGCCCATGTCCTTCACAATATGACTCTTCAGCTCTTCCCCTGAAGAGATGGAGTTTATTCCCCATCTGCTCCACCCCTACCTCGAATCTGGGCTGCACTTTAGACTTACTTTTGGCCACCAGAACATGACAGAAGTGATTCTGTGTCAGTTCTGAGGCTATGTCTCAAGAGATCTTGTTCATTGTCCTTGACGTCTTGGATCCTCACCATCATGTGAACGAGCTCAGGGTAAGCTGCCAGACGATGAGAGACCACATGAAAGGAATCCAAGTTGTCTCATTTGTCTTAGCCAAAGCGCTCCAGACTTGCCAGTGCCCTGTTGAATTGCCAGCTGATAACAGGTAAATGAGTAAGCTCAGCTAACATCAGTCAGGCCTGGCTTACACAAGAAAAACTATCCATTTGACTCAGAATCATGAACTAAATAAATGTGTGTTGTTGTATGCTACTGTTTGCCATGCAGCATTATTATGGCAACACATAACTGCTATACCTCCCTACTAAATTTATTCACACAGACCTTAATATGGGACAGATGAATTAATAAATAAATAATGAGTGAATACATGAAATTGATACCATAAACTACATGCTACGATTTTAAAGGGATTCTGCCTCATTAAACACAGAAGAATTCTGAATTATCATCTTATGTTTTCCTAACTAGAAACTTCTTCTGCCTCAGCGCATCTTAGAATACCTGACACTGACTGAGCATGTAGATCACTCTACTGACCTCAGGCAACCACTCAGCCAGCTGTGCTCACTCTGTCTCTGAGCCAAACTTATGCAAGCAGAGGAACAGCACAGAGGAATGATGCAGGACTATAGGGTGTCTGCCCATTCTCGTCCCCAGATGTGGAAAGGGGGGCGGGGGTGGTAGAGGTTGCTCACTGATGTTTCTGCCAAGAGTGGAGGGAAGAATGAATAAACAAGTATGCTTTGGAATGAAAGAAAAGAAAAAAGAAAACTTTTCTTCTCTCTCCCAGTCATGCATGCACACACACACACACACACACACACACACTCAGCACAGATGTTGCCACACAACACATCAAAATTCCGTAAAAACAAACAAAACTCTGTGATGAATACAATGGAATCTGCAGCCAAGGAGACCAGAAAATACTTGAGAAAATGTCTAGTAACTGGGGAGGACAGACACAGCTGTCTTGGAGGGCAGCACAGAGGCTCCAGATTTAGAGAAAGGGGGCATCTGTGTGAGCTGGAGAGCTAAGGAAGGCTACAGAAAAGTCTGACTTGACCCAAACTTTAGAGGCCCCGCTCAATGTGGCCAGATCTTGAGGTACAACTGTAAGTCTGGATGAAGATGCATTACAAAGCAAATAGAGGCTTGACCGTGAGACTACCATGGAAAATTTTCAGAGGAACCAAGTGGCTGCAAAAATCTTACATAAAAGAGTTATGGTAAGGTTAGATTGTATGGTGCTGCCATATCTTTCTGTGCAGATTTGGAGAAGTACAGGTAAAGAAAGAGTGGGGTGGTGATGTACTACAAGCATGAAGTGTTAAGGCTTCATTCTAAGGGCAAGGCATGTGATGCAATTAAAATGAAGTTACGCGAGTCAAAAATAGGGAATATTTGGACAGAGGTTAAAATGGTCATACCGTACTGCTCTCTGCAAGCATTCAATAAACATAGACTCATAAAAATATACTTTTCCCTTGAGATCTTAGATTTATAGTGCATTTCCCTGGTTTTTAAACTCTCTAGAGTTGGTGAGACTTTCAAACCAATATTTACAAGGGAGCTCATGCTTCACACTCCATAACTTTTAGGGCTGGCAGAAGTGAGGGGGAGGGGAACACCTCTCTTTTCATCCCATCCCAACACAATAACGGATATAATCCTGCAGGAGTCTCTGAGCAAACAGCTGTGTTTAAACTCACATTTCCTTCTGTCACAGCCTGGTGATTCACGTTTCATTCCTCCTCCTACCTCCCTCCTTGAAACTGTAGTCCACAAGCTCACTGTTCCTGCCCACATCCCTCTTTTTTTTTTTTTTTTTTTTTTAAGTAATCTCTAAGCCCAACATAAAGCTTGAACTCACCACCCTCAGGTCAAGAGCTGCATGCTCTACTGACTGAGCCAGTCAGGCGTCCCTGCCCATGTCCCTCTTGTTTTTCCAATGGCAGATGGGTGGCTGGCTCATAAGAAGGTTCTTCTTAATACTGCTTCATTCATGGGGTTGGAAGCAAAGGTTTCCTCTTTTCTCTTCTCTCTCCTCAATGAGATGGGCAAATGTTGTTTTAGGGACCCCTAACCCTAAAGAACCCAGTGCTGCTTGAAGAGTTTGCTTTAATGCCTCTCCCTTTATAGCCTTCAAAAGAGCTTCTTCATCAGATTTAAGGTATGGTATGTCACTCAGTGAGCCAAACAAAAGCTGAATACAACTCACACTGACGTTTATGGTATTTTGTGCTTAATGACTCTTATACTACACTTCCTAAATTACTCTCATAAAAAAAACTGAATTTGAAAAGCTATTTTTCTCAACTGCCACTAATACTCATCTCATTTTGTTCTGTTGCACAATTGAGCATGACAGATTTAGTCCCTGTTGATACGCTCAAATTTTTCCTTTCCTCCTGCTTTGCAGGCTACAATGTTTTCTTTTTGTTTTTGTTTTTTAAGCTGAGGGGAAACTAAATTTTCAACTACCTGTAACAATCTGATTTTTAAAATGTATCCTTCCAGTGGTTTTCTTTTGTACAGAAAAACAGACCATAGTCCTAAAACTGGTTTCAGAGTGTGCAATATAGAGCCAATCTTTGGATACTCCATCTGTCTTATGAACAAGGAAAAAGCAATTTGTTCTTTTTGCCCCAAAAGGAAGATTTGGTACTTCTGTGGTTGAGCAGTGCTAAGCCAGGGTTAAAATAAAAGCAGGGCACTTGTGTGCATATAAGATCAGGGCTTTGAAAATGCTACTATTTTATCTATTTTTACTTAGTGCCACGAACATTCTGCAATAAATATTTTTCAGGAAAGAAGCCCATGTAATAACCTAGCTCTTTAATCTGCAAGCCCCAGGCATTTTCATTAAGTCATTCAATACCAACAGCACTGACTGGACAAAAAAGCTGGGGCTTATAAACCAAAGTATCACTTCTATAGAAGGCTGATTCTAACTACTCTTATAAACACGGTCTTCGTTCAAAATCTGGGTTACCTACAAAGAGAGAGAAAAAACAAGAAAGGACAAGATAAGAAAAAGCAAATGTTATTATCTTAAAAAACAAAATAAGTATTTCGAAGGTGATGAAGGTAGTAGCAGAAGAGATCTGCTCCCAAATCTTTTTTTTTTTTTTTTTTTGGATTTCAACTATAGTATTGAGTCCCTAAAAAGGACAAGAACTGGTATAACGAAAGCATGAGATACAGACAGTAGGTGCCTATTCTTACACATCTCATAAATTAATGAATTCATTTCTTCATTTTGAAAACATTGATGAACAACTGCCACATTTTAGGCACTAGGCACAGTGCGACATGCTAGAGCCACTGGGGTAAGTAAAACAGGATTCATACCCTCTAGTGCTCACAGTGGAAAGGAAGAAATAAATACACACAAACAATTCTAATAAAATTCAAAATGTTGACAAAAGTGAATTATGTTTGCATTCATCTAGTTTTCTGTCATTACTCATTCAATCACTTATTCACTCATTCAACATGTATTGGGTCCTTTGTTTCAGGCGTTGTTCTTAGACATGGGAGATGAAAATGAACAGGATCATTAACAGGAGTTCTCTTATAGTAGAAGGATGCCACTGAACACACGATTGACAATGCAGCGTGAGATGTGCTATTAACAGTAAGATAGTCACAGAAAATGGGGCAAATGACTCTGCCTATGTGAGCTGAGAAAAGCAGTGACAATGATCCTTTACTCAGCTGATAGAAAACCCTAACCTGCAAAGTAAGGATTTTCTACAGATGAAAAAAGTGGGGAACCTTTAAAGATGTAGCCTTTCTTATTTGTGAATATGCTCATTTTCTTCCTACATTTGCCTTACAATGTATTTCAGGATTAAGGGATAATCTGGCAAGCCATTCTTAACTTTAACCTTCTAGAATGTCAGCCATGGGAGCAGCATAGGATTGACTATGCTTGGGAAACGATTAGACGTCAGGGAAAACGAGCTACGAGAACTTAACTGGAGGTTTCTATTATTAGAAATGGCATGGACCGGGAGGATGGGAAGACAGTGGAGTAGAAGGACCCTAAGGTCACATGTCCCATGGATACAACTAGATAACACTCACATCACTGTAAGTAACCCAGAAATAGACTCAAAGACTGTCAGAAAAAACTCTACAACTAAGGTAGAGAAGAGAACACATTGACGAGGTAGGAAGGGCAAAGACGGTTTTTGAGCAAAACAGAGAACCACAGGTAAATATCCCTGATGAACACAGATGCAAAAATTCTAGCAAGCCAAATCCAGCAAAACATTAAAAAAAAAAATTATTCATTACAATCAAGTGGGATTTATTCCCAGGATGCAAGGGTGGTTCAATATTAAAAAATCAAACAAAAAGCATTTGACAAAATACAATATCTATTCATGATTACAAACCTCAACAAAGTAGGTCTAAAGACAACATACCTCAACATAAAGTCCTTACGCTAAAATCTCACAGCAAACATCTTATTCAATGGGGAAAAACTGTTCCCCTAGAGTCAGGAACAAGACAAGGATGTCCACTCTCACCACTTTTATTCAAAATAGTATGGGGAAGTACTAGCAATAGCAACCAGACAACAAAGAGATTAAAGGTATCCAAATTTGTAAGGAAGAAGTAAAATTTTTACTACTTGCATATGACTTTTACTATATGCATATGGCATATTATACACAGAAAACCTGAAAGACTCCACCAAAACACAACTAGAACTGATAAATGAATTCAGTAAAGTTGCAGGACACAAAATCAATGTATAGAAATCTGTTGCATTTCTGTATACCAACAATGAAGTAGAGGAGAAATTAAGAAAACAATTCGATTTACAATAGCACCAAAAATAATAAAATACCTAGGAATAAACCTAATCAGAGTTGAAAGACCTGTACTCTGAAAACTATAAATAAAACACTGATGAAAGAAATTCAAGATGGGGCAAAGAAATGGAAGACATCTCATTCTCATGGGTTGAAAGAACAAGTGTTGTTAAAATGTCTCTACTACTCAAAGCAATCTACACATCCAATGCAATCCCTATCAAACTGTCAACAGCATTTGTCACAGAACTAGAACAAATAATCCCAATATTTGTATGGAACCATAAAAGACCCCAACTGGCCAAATCAATCTTGAAAAAGAAAAACAAAACTGGAGGTATCACAGTTCCAGAATTCAAGTTATATTACAAAGCAGTAGTAATCAAAATAGTATGGTACTGGCACAAAAACAGACACGCAACCAATAGAACAGAACAGAAAACCCAGAAATGAACCTACAAACATACGGTCAATTAATCTTCAACAAAGCTGGAAAGAATATCCAACGGGAAAAAAGACAGTCTCTTCAACAAATAGTATTGAGGAAACTGGACAGCTACGTGCAAAAGAATGAAACTGGACCACTTTCTTACACCATACACACAAATAAACTCAAAATTGATTAAAGACCTAAATACGAGACCTGAAAACATAACACTCCTAGAAGAAAGCACAGGGAGCATTTTCTCTGACATCAGCCACAGCAACACTTTTCTAGATATGTTTCCTCAGGCAAGGGAAATAATAGCAAAAATCAACTATTGGGACTACATCAAAATTAAAAGCTTCTGCACAGAGAAGAAAATAATCAACAAAACTAAAAGGCAACCTACTGAATGGGAGATGATAGATACAAATGACATATTTGATAAAGGGTTAGTCCCCAACATATATAAAAAACTGATACAACTCAACACCCAAAAAACAAATAATCCACTTAAAAAATGGGCAGAAGACATGAACAGACATTCCTCTAAAGAAGACATTCAGACATCCAACAGACATATGAAAAGATGCTCATAATCACTGATCATCAGGGAAATGCAAATCAGAACTACAATGAGATATTACATCACACCTGTCAGAATGGCTAAAATCAAAAACACAAGAAACAACAGATGTTGGTGAGGATTTACAGAAAAAGAAACCCTCGTGTACCATTGATGGGAATGCAAACTGGTGCATCTGCTATGGAAAACATTACGGAGGTTCCTCAAAAAGTTAAAAATAGAACTACCCTAGGATTCAGTAATTGCACTACTGGGTATTTACCCAAAAAAGACAAAAACAGTAACTCAAAGGGATACATGCACCCCTATGTTTATTGCAGCATTACTTACAGTAGCCACATCATGGAAGCCAAATTATGGAAAGGGGCACCTGGATGGCTCAGTCAGTTGAGCGACCGACTTCAGCTCAGGTCATGATCTTGCAGTTTGTGAGTTCGAGTCCTGTGTTGGGCTCTATGCTGACAGCTCAGGGCCTGGAGCCTGCCTCGAATTCTGTGTCTCCCTGTCTCTGTCCCTCCCCCGCTCATGCTCTGTCTCTGTCTGTCTCTCAAAAATGAATAAATGTTAAAAAACAATTATGGAAGTGCCCATCAATAGAGGAATGCATAAAGAAGAGGTGGTGTATATCTATAATGGAATATTATTTAGCCATAAAAAGGAATGAAAGCTTGCCATCTCCAACAACATGGATGAAGCTAGAGAGTATAAAGCTAAATGACATAGATCAGTCAGAGAAAAACAAATACCAAATGATTCCACTCATATGTGGAATCTAAGAAACAAAACAGCAAAGGGGAAAAAAGAAAGAGAAGACAAACCAAGATTCTTTTTTTTTTTTTAATTTAAATTCAAGTTAGTTAACATACAGTGAAGTACTGGTTTCCAGAGTAGAACCCAGTGATTCATCACTTCCAAATAACACCCAGTGCTCATCCCAACAAGTGCCCTCCTTAATGCCCATCACCCATTTAGCCCATCTCCCCACCCAGCTCGTCTCCGGCAATCCTCAGGTTGTTCTCTGTATTTAAGACTCTCATGGTTTGCATCCCTCTCTTTTTATCTTATTTTTCTTTCCCTTCCCCTATGTTCATCTGTTGTATTTCTGAAATTCCACACATGAGTGAAATCATGATATTTTTCCTTCTCTGACTTATTTCACTTAGCCTAATACTCTAGTTCCATCCACATTGTTGCAAATGGCAAGACTTCATTCTTTTTGATCACCAAGTAATATTCCAGTGTGTGTGTGTGTGTGTGTGTGTGTGTGTGTGTGTGTGTGTGTGTGTACACACCACCTCTTCTTTATCCATTCATCAGTCGATAGACATTCGGGCTCTTTCTATAATTTGGCTATTGTTGACAGCAGTGCTATACATGTTGGGACACATTCTTAACTACAGAGAACAAACTGATGGTTACCAGAGGAGATGTGGTTATGGAAATGGGTAAACTAGGTGATGAAAATTAAAGGGTATATTTATCATGATGAGCACTGAGTGATAATTAGAATTGTTGAATCACTATACTGTATACCTGAAATTAATATAACATTGTATGTTAACGATACTGGAATTAAACAAACAGCTTCATAAAAAATAAATAAAAGAAATGGGACAAAGAGCCCATTAACCACATCTAAACTTTCCTTTAAAAAAAAAAAGGATACCAAATTACACAAAGGAATGCATTATTTTAGCTTGTTTTTAATATTTTAGAATGAGCACTCTAATGTAGAAAAGGTCACCTTTTTTAATGTTTATTTTTGAGACAGAGAGAGAGAGAGCATGAATGGGGGAGGGGCAGAGAGAGAAGGAGACACAGAATCGGAAGCAGGCTCCAGGCTCTGAGCCATCAGCCCAGAGCCTGACACGGGGCTCAAACTCACGAACCGTGAGATCGTGACCTGAGCTGAAGTCGGACACTCAACCGACTGAGCCACCCAGGCGCCCCAAAAGGTCACCTTTTAAACCCATCATCTTCATGCTTCTTTACAGTATAGGAAACAGATTTGCAAAAAATATTTAGGACTAAGATAACCCATCCCCATTATTGCATTCCTTGAATGGTGAGGAGTAGCTTGCCATAGTAGCTTGCCATAGTCCCATAGTGTGGGTGGGACGTGGAGTGGAAGGAAGGCAGTTAGTTTCCTTTCTTACACAGCTTTTTGTTTTATAGGGAACTAAAACCTGCTTGATTTTCAACATTCCTATTATATAATTGGTTTCTCTGTGCTTATCACTAATTCTCTCCCATAATCTTCCAACGGAAGTATAAAACTCTTTCTAATACAGTGTAACAGGTTGTTAAATTGAAAATGCCAGCTAAGTCATTGTAATATACTACATATGAAATCTCCTATGCAAAAAATTTCAAACCAAAGTACAGATTTTAAGAGATACCAGAGAACCAGTTAGTTCCAAAACCACAGGAGGATACAGAAAGGTCAAGAGATTGGAAATGAAGATATGATTTCCAAAGAAGGGTGTGTGTTTGTGCATGCACACACACCCATGCATACTACTAGGCTCTGAGTTTCACTTTCTGTGAGGGAAAAAGGTGGGATGATAACCCTTGGCAAAAAGGGGCTTCAAAAAAGAGCTTAAAATGTCTTCCCTGGAGTGTGAGACATGAGATGATTGAGATCTGACAGGCAGGCAGGAGGGGCGGGTGGTGACTTATTTGGGCAATGAAGCAACATATTTCTGGGAGAGGAGCTGAGGATCTCATGGAGAGAACTAGCCTGGGGACATTTTTTGCCCTGCTCAAGAGGACTCTCTGACAGGGCTACTGAGCTTCTAAAGGAAGAGGCAATAGGAAATGGTGGCTGCGTGGACAGGTAGAGAAGCAGCCTCACGCTCCTGCTGCAGGTGCTGTAGCTGGGTGAGCACAGCTGGGGCAGGGGGGCATTCCTGCAGAACCCCCAGAGCAGCCCTAAGAGGAAAACCAGCTCCAAACATCTTAACAGCAGAATCAGTGCTAATCTGAAATTTTTTCTCCACTTTTCCCTTTCTCCCACCAAACTGCACTCCCCAAAACCCACAGCATCAGTAGTAACAGCTTGCAAGTGGCAAACAAGTGGTCGGCAAGCACAGAAAAAATCACCTGCCCCTCTCCCACTGACAGCGGCTGGTCTGCCTCAGTGCCAGGTGGAGACTGCATGATAAACCAAATGCATGACTGTAGTTATGGTTTAGTTATAGATCATGGATATTCTAATTTACATATTGAGAGCATATGTGAAATGGAAAGTTTCAAATTCAAAGGATCAAATTTCTGGTCTTTCTCTACAGACAATTTCATTTCTGCTTCAAACTGCCAATTCTTTCCTGAGCTCATCTTTTCTAGTAAAATTGCTGAAAGCACATGGTATTGCCTATCACTCTTTTCCTAAACTTTTCCCCAAAGCTATAGGCTGAGTAGAAACATGGTCTGCTTTTCAAGTCTCCAGAGGACAGTTTTGCTAATTGTTTTCCTACGGCATGACAATAGAAGTTTATTTTTTGGCCCCATGAAATGTCTCTTTTTGATTGGCAGGTGGCTATGTTCCAAGCATCAAGCAGCACTTCAGAAATCCAGTCTCTTTCAATTTTATGGCTCCACCATCATCAACCTGTAGCTTCACAGGTCAGCAAATTCATTTCTGCATGAGCCTGACAGAAGGGGAAAGAACACAAAGCATCTTCTATCAGAATTTTTTTGTGAACCAGGCCCCAAAATGTCATCAATCACTTTGTCTTGCGTTCCACTGGTCAGAACCCAGTCACATGGTCACATCTAACTCCAAGAGAGCCTGGGAAATGCAATATATATTTGTGCAAAGGAAGAAGAAACAGGCTTGGTGAACAACTAGACTGCTTCTGCCACTGGAGTGTTTTATTTTCTAAGAGTGAGCCAATTAGCTATGTGAACTTCTGGAGAATTTATCCAGAAGAAAGGAGGGGTGGGAGGAATCAATTACTGAAAAACTGTAAAAGAACAATGGGAGACAAAAATAGTGTTTTGATTACATCTCTAATTTGGGCTTGTTTGAAGCATAATTTTCAGCTGTCAAATGTACAACACCAGGTAATATATCAGTTGTGTTTTTACTTTGAAAACATATCTCTTACAGACCTCTGGGCTGATTTTTCTAATCTGGACTGACTGTTCTCACATCTGTTACATAACTATCATCCTGACACTTTCCTTCACCATCATCCAGACAAGGCCTTTACCTTGCTCCTGTTTTTAGATTTTTTTTAACGTTTATTTATTTTTGAGAGAGACAGACAGAATGCAAGTGGGGGAGGGACAGAGAGAGAGGGAGACCAGAATCCAAAGGAGGCTCCAGGATCTGAGCCTGACGCAGGGCTCAAACTCAGGAACAATGAGATCATGACCTGAGCCGAAGTCAGATGCTTAGCCAACTGAGCCGCCCAGGCGCCCCTATCTTGTTCCTGTTTTGTAGCGTGTTTCACTTAGATCGGTGGACTCCCTCCCTTACTGTTTGATCCCTTTTTTTTTTTTTTTTTATGGAAAACAACCTCTAGTAGTGTCCTGAGAAATAGTGCACAGAGGACTCATTTTTAGAGATCCTGCATATCTGAAAGTATTACTCTGTATTCCTAGTTGATGGAAAATTTGGCTGACGATGGATTTCTAGGCTCCAATTCATTTTTCCTCAGGATTTTAAAGGGGACTACTTAACTGTCTAACTACTATCTTTTGAATGGGCCCTGCTATTTCCATTCAGCTGCTCTTAGGATCTCCTTTGTATCCTTAGGGTTCTGCAATGTCATATTGTGAGTTGATGTTGATTTTTTTTTATCATTCATTTCTGAGCACTGGGAGGACTCTTTTGATCCAGAAATTCATAGCTTTCAATACTTGGAAGTCTTTTCACATTGTTTTTTACGATTTTTTTCCTCCCTTTCTTTGCTTTTTGTTCTTTCTCAAAAACCTAATAGTTGAGTGTCTTGCCCTTGTCTCTTTCTCTTTTTGTTCTAAATTTTTTGGAAGAGTCCCCACTTTACCTTTCATACTTGTATTAAATTATTTACTTCTGCTAAAAATATTATTATTTCTTAAGACTTTGGTATTCTCTCAATTTTTTATACCTTTCTGCTATTGCTTGAAGAATAAAATACATTCCAAGTCCCTAAGAATATTAATGATTATCATTTTTTCTTCTGCTTCAATACTTTTTTTTCTTTTGAGTTCCTTTCATTTTAGTTGTCATCTATGACTTGTATATAAGATGCTTTCTTCATGTATCTAGTAGTCCTTGAATAACCATTCACATTGATAACTCTGATGGCAGAACAACCCATTTGGTGAGCCTCATTGCAAGGCGGTCAGGACCTAGGAATGTCAGAAAATGTAGATTTTTTTTGTTCCTCTGGAGCCAATCAAGAACTCCAGGAAGGAATCTACTAATATATTGCCTGTTGGAGCTAAGTGACCACTGTCCACATTTTGCATAGAGAGAGAGATAAGAGCAAGGGGCTTATCAATATATAAAATTTAGATATTAATTTAAGTCCTCTTTTATCAGTTTATCATTTCGTCTTTCATTCTGCTATTTCTGATGTCCCCAGATCTAAACTTTCTCAGGTTTGATTTTTCTAGGGAGCAAACCTCCTGTGCTCTGCAAGAGCTGAGAGAGGAATTGCATTATTGTGGGCAATACTATAAGGAATGAAGTAGTCCTTATATATATCTTCCATTTAACTTTATCTCCACTCTTACCTTTTTCCTTCAGAGGTATCTGGTGCCTTCTGGAGTTTTGTGACCTGCTTCATGGGGCCCCCCATCTGCAAGCAGTTAGCTTTTAGCTTTTTTCACTCTGCTCTTCCATCTGCCAAAATTTGGGGGACTTCCAAAAAAAATCTTATGTTAGCCTTGCCCTCTGGGTAATGCATCTTTTTAATTCTTTTAGTATCGTTTCGGTGGGGATTTGGTAGAGAAAAAAGGTAAGGTGTGTGCAATTAATCCGCCACATTTAACTACAAGCCTAATAACATTTTCAGATGTCTTTTTTCCTTCCCACACATATTACTATATCCTAGCATGTTTAAATTTCTAAGAGACAGGTGCACACATTTATAATAAAGCAGTCATTTCAATATTTCATAGCCTTTAAAAAGCAAAGAATAAAGAAATTTGTTGCGTAACCTTTGTCATTTAAGCTTGAATGGATATCCTCGAATGAAAACACAGGTTGTACTACAAACCCAAACAGTATTAAAATTGTATGATGCGACAGAACTGCCTGCAAGCTCAGTAGAAAAGGACATCTCCCCCAGTAGAGTTTTGTGATTTTTTTTGTTGTTGTTTTTTTGGGGTTTTGTTTCTTTGTTTGTTTTTGCTTATAAGTACTATGAAGTGTAATGGTGTATCTGCATGTCAGTCATCCATATATTTCTTTCATTAACTTTGTCAAATTCTGTTTTCAAAGAGCCCCGTCTGTCCTTAAAGGCTAGCCTGCACTTGCTAGGAAACCAGCTTCGGCATTGTCTTTCCCAGTGGCCTACTGTATGGACGCTGATGAGATGCAAAACAGAGACATCTAAAGGAATTTTTAGGAACTGAAATATTAACAGCTATCCTTAGGTCTGATTAATTCCCTTGGAAATACGGCATTGTGTTTATTATGAAGCTAGGAAATGTCGCTTTGTAAAATTAAATCCAAAGCCAAAATAATCTGCCTTTGGAAGCAGAGTTACTGGAACAAAAATATCAAAATTCACTTATTTGCCCTAAAGTTACTGGAAGGAAATAGACTTTCACTAAGCTATTTCTATTCATATTATATTTTGGTTTTTCTTGTATTTGTCTGTAGTCCTATGTGTTATAGAGGTAACAAAACAGTCAACATAAATAAGTAAATTAATGAACAATTAATTGATTGAATTATATTCTGGAGAAACAGAATTCAGGTATTTTCTTGGATTGATTCTTCTTTAATAATTCCCAGTTTTCACCCTTTGACTTGATGGGGCTTAGAGAAGGTATGACAGAATTGTTTGTGCAAATTTAAAATGTTAATACACACAATAACGGCATTTCTCCCAGGAGCTTTATTTTCCCAAATGGATAAGAAGTAATAACGAAATTTAAATCTTCTTTTCAAAGACATTTAGATAATGTCTTCTTGTTTGACAAGCTCTGAGTTGTTAAAAGCTTCTCTCTAAGCCATCTAATTGCCATAAAATAGCTCTGTTTGAATTACTTTTCCTGGAAAGCCAAGGCCTAGTTCCAAGGCCATGAGAAAGTCAGCTTCCTTAATGTGAAGTTAAAAAATAAATATGAGAAACAACTGCAAACCATATGACAGATTTTCTTTTAAGGCATATGTGCTTCATCTATTTCTGTGAATGTATTTTTTCCTTTTTCTTTTTAAGTCAATAAGTACATTCTATTTTGAAAAAGAGAGAGAAACAGGGAAATAACAAGAAATGGAAGATAATACCCAAAGCTGGTTTCCTAGCAAGTTCTATCTGTCCTTTCATTCTTTGAAGACAGAATTTGACAAGCTATCTGTGTTGGCTACTATTCTGGGTTGTAAAGTCTTAATTATTATATGACAAGTGATAAAACATATTAGATGTCAGAGCCTCTTTGAAAACCAGTGAGAATTTTACTATACTTTTGAATTAGTTTAAAAGTTCGAGCCCCACGTCAGGCTCTGTGCTGACAGTTCAGGGCCTGGAGCCTGCTTCAGATTCTGTGTCTCCCTCTCTCTCTAACCCTCCCCTGCTCATGCGCGCTCTCTCTCTCTCTCCCCCTCTCTCTCAAAAATAAATAAAAGTATTTAAAAAATTTTTTAAACAAAATTATGTATTTTTAAGGACCCTCTTTAGTTCAGACCAAATTTATCTAAAACTGTCCTCAATGGATTGAACATATTTAGTGTTTACAAAACTACGATTAAAATTATTATTTAGGGGTGCCTGGGTGGCTCAGTTGGTTAAGCGTCTGACTCTTGATTTCGGCTCAGGTCATGATCTCTTAGTTTGTGAGCTGAGCCCTGCGTCAGGCTTTGTGCTGACAATGCAGAGCCTGCTTGGGATTCTCTCTGCTCACTCTCCCTCTCTCTCTCTCTCTCTCTCTCAAAATAAATAAATAAACTTCTTAAAATCTTTTAATAAAATTACTATTTAGAAGAACACTATAGGAGCACCTGGGTGGCTCAGCCAGTTAAACGTCCAACTTCCGCTCAAGTCATGATCTCGTGGTTCACAAGTTCGAGCCCTGCGTCCAGCCGGCTCTGTGCTGCCAGCTCAGAGCCTGGAGCCTGCTTCAGATTCTGTGTCTCCCTCTCTCTCTGTCCCTCATCTGCTCACACTCTGTCTCTCTCTCTCAAAAATAAACATTTAAAAAAATTTAGATCGCTATATATGAAGAATAACAATAATGATAAAAATTTTAACTGTTATTAAAAACAAAACCTCTTGTACATGTTAACCTAAATAAACTACTTCTATATAAACTTCAAAGTAATAAAACTGAATTTCTTTGAAAGCATTTTGTAATTCAAAATGTCTACTGTTCTAATATCTTTTCAATTATTGTTTTTTTAAATCAATGAGATTTTACAGCATTGGTTCAGTGCATATTTTTATGTGATTGCCTCTTTGCATTAAGAACTCTTGAAGGATGTGTTAAGGTCTATTTAACTCACTATATTGACTAATCGAATTGTAGCTTAATATATGTTGTGCATAACAATTAAAGTGAACACAAGAGATTAAAGTGACTAAGTTGTCCAACTAAATAGGTAATTAATCCCCAATCTTACTAATATTTGTTTTTTTAACATCTCTCACATCATGCCCTAGCATTCTCTTTTTGACACTCATGATCCAGGCTCCCATTAGTTCTTCAAGACTTCGTGCCACATCTCCTTGCATAAACTTTCTTGCACATCCCACTAGGATCAACCCAAATCTATACTGTGTAATTGTCCTTCCACGATAGTATTCCCCTTGTAGTCATCTTCAGTGGCTCTTCATGGCCTACAGGATACATTCAGTCTCCTGAGTCTAGCATCTCTGATCCTCAATTACTGATGCCCCAAACTATGTTCCTAACTTTATCCTCACACCCAATTCTAAGATTTCCCTCACTCCTTTCTTTCTGGCTAAGCCTGTATATTCCACTGTCCCCCAAACAATTCAGATATAATTCAGCTGGTTCTTATGTTATACCACTTTGTGGATCAGCTAGGTCAAGGGCGCTGCCTGCGAAACAATAGGACGTCACCCCTTCTTCCTACTCTTTATGAATATCCTTGATTTTTTGGTTCAAAGGGGTGGGGAGGAGTATAGAATTGCCTCAACTCTAATTTGTGCTGCTACCTGCAACTCCGGCATCCCAGACCATCAGATGTTGCATTATCTTTCCTTAGTTGTACTCCACAATCCCTCACGCCCACCTTTCCAAACCACCACCCGCCCCCGCCATGTTGCTGGTCAGACCCACAGCCCACTTCCTGTGCAGGCTCTCTTACACTTGGGACTAACCTGCTCTTGATCATCAATAACACAGCGGTATCAAACCTCTCCACCACAACTCTCTAGAACTCCTTAATGTCCCCTGTGTTTGTGTCCCTTATCAAGGGAAAAATTCCTAGCCTTCCATGCACCCCAGTCTTTCATTGGCAATCAAAGAGAAGAGGATTCTCAGCAGAATCACTGGAGGATACATTTTGTTCAGTTTTACAATACTATCCAGGAAACATAGGGTCAGTGTCAAGTAGGATCAAGTACAAACTCATGTTATGCTCTGAATGACTGTGCCAGCCTCCTTTCTTATGATGATTTTCTTGCTGCTATTATTTTGAAAGAGAGAGAGAGAAAGAACAGGGGAGGGGCAGAAAGAGCACAGAGCACAACATGGGGCTCAACCCCACAAACCACGAGATCATGACCTGAGCTGAAATCAAGAGCTGGACACTCAACCGACTGAGCCACCCAGGTGCCCCTCTTATGATGAATTTTTTTCTCTCATGAACTACATAGCTCCTCCCTGCTTCCCCTTGAGTCCACCAATCCATACACACTTCTGTCATTAAATCAATAAATTAAATCCTGCATTTCTAATTTAAAATGGTATGACAGGGGCACCTGGGTGGCTCAGTCAGTTAAGCATCTGACTCTTGATTTTGGCTCAGGTCATGATCTCATGGTTTGTGAGACTGAGCTCCGTATCAGATTCTGTGATGTTGTAGAGCTTGCTTGGGATTCTCTCTCCTTCTCTCTCTGACCCTCCCCCACTCATGTTCTCTCTCTCTCTCTCTCTCTCTCTCAATAAATAAACATTATAAATACATAAATAAATACTACGACAACTCAATATATAAACTCATTCTTCAATCCTACTACATAATAAGTTAGAACACCCAACACAATTTTCTAGATGTGTCCTTTATGTTCCCCTTTATTTTCACTTATGTTCTTTGGTTCTGTGGTTGCAAGGAACAGAAGCTCACTCAAATGTCAGAAAGCCCACAAACCAGACCCCAAAAAAGACAGGACAGGATGGTGGGATGGTTTGGGACTCAAGGTGGCTCCAAGGGCTTCAGCAAAAGCTACTCATGGACGTTCATTAAAATTCAGCCATTGGTATGACTGCACTTTTCCATGTCTCTGGTCCCTTCTTCCTATATTATGACCCACCACTTCTAATCCAGTGCTTCTCGAACCATCTACGGTCCAGGAATGCTTTCCCCCACCGCTCCCCAATCCATCATGGGCCAATGCTTTTATAAAACACAAACTTATATATTTGGATGTCACTATAATGTTACATCACTCTACAGTACAAAAGCTTAGCTTCCTCTTTTTTCCTTTGGCTTAGCACACAGGCCAGTACTGACACCCATACCACACTTCCCGCAGCACTGCGTCCATCTGCTTTCTTTTAGTTTCTGATCCCTCATACCATAGGCTGCAAGTGGCCCAGCATTGTCTCCCCACCCTTTCTTACTTTCCAACCCTTAAATTCTGCCCCTCCTCTACCTGCTAACTGCCCTGCCCCTCTTAGGTGACAATCTGAAGGAAGGAAATTATATCAACTCATGTCATCTTTTCTGCTGTGCCCTATGGCTGCTCTGGGTTCACTCCAACAACGTGGAGTGGATAAGTGGCATCGCAGGGCATGACACACAGATGACCAAGGAGCACCCCTTCAGAGATATAGATGTGGCATGGATACACGGCTTGGCCCATATTTTTAGAGTTTTTTAAATTAGTGCAGTTTCTTATAAGAGGACAATAAAGAGCAATCTAAAATATCTGTTACCAGATTGAGTCTTAGTTAAGTAATAAACGTAATTTTTCTCTCATTTGAAAGAGCTGACTGTTCTGTGCCTTCCCTGGGCAAGCTGGAGGTGCTGAGCTGCTGTGGTCAGTGACTGTCAGAGTGGTGATGCACATGTAATTCCTGGTGCTCACCTTAATTGGATGTACCATTAATCTTTGCTCACTAATATGACCTGAAGTCAGGAATGAGTAAACACATTCTTCCCAGAGAGCACAGTATTTTTTTTAATCTACTTTCTCTGTGGTAGGTTCCAGGGAGACTGATTTAGAATTAAGTTTCTCATAAGGAAAAAATAAGTAAAATAGGCCTCAAGAATTTTCCTCTTCTCCTGCCCCCTTCTGGTCTGTATAGTCATGGTAAGAAAAGAGAAAGGGTAGCAAAAGACCTCAGAAAAAGCAGTAGACGGCACCTACCAAGAACAAAACATCCAGAATTCAGAAACTCACCCATAGTCAACTACCAACTCCAGGTACATAACAGAGGCCCTATTAGACACAGTGCAGAAGTCTTCAACAAGATTTCAGTCATTCAAAAGCAAGCTGCTCATTAGAATCACCCCATCCTAGACCTATGAAGTCAGATTTCTAGGAACGGGTAGTTAGGAAATACATTCCATATTCCGGGGGCAAAAGTCCTATGTGACACCTTTTATGGAACTATGAGTTCCTGTGAATTATTTTTAGCTTTTTCTTCCAGGCTTTAAGGATGCTCATTTGGATAATAAATTACACGGTCATCCTGGTATGAGCACTGTATTTTTCAGATACTTGCCAGGTGACCTTCATTTGTGCCCAGGATTACAACCACTAATTTAGTCCAAATGTCTCATCTCGAAGGAAAAAGCAATGGTCGCCAGAATTTTTTTTTTTTTTAAATCTGACTAAAGTCACCAGGTAGTTAGCATTTCACACTCTAATATCACATTTGCCTGACAGATCCTATCCTTCCCACCCAGGAGGACACTGACAATTCCCTCCGAAGCAAAGAAAAGAAAATTTCCTTTACCCTCTCTTTCTTCCTGACCTCTCCTCTCTAGGTATAAAACTAGCTTGCTGGTTCCAGCACCATCGCGAACAGACAGGTGGAAGGGAACTATTAGTGACTGACGGTGTCGACATGCTAGATACTAGTCAATTTAAATGCAGAGTGGTGAGGCCAAGTTCAGGATACCTCCCCACCATCACACACTTCCCCCAGCCCCCATTATCCACTCCCTAGTCTTTTATGCTAGGGCCAAAGGGCCAGTTGTCCTCCAGGGAAAAGAGCTAGTACTGCATTCCACCATATTTGCCTGTTCAACTGAAACAAGAGTCTAGGGAGATGAGCTTCTAAAAGAATTTACACTTGGGGCGGGGGGGGGGGGGGGGGAGGAAATGAGTAGGACTCAACAAGGGAAGCAAGTACAGAGGGAGGAGTAAAATGCTGCATGGTGGGTGCATTGCAAATGCTGCATTTGCTAACCCTGCACCTTTGTCCATTCTTGCGAGGTTAGCACTGTTGACCCAACTCCATGCCATTGCTACAGGAGTCTTTGTATGGGAAATGGTTTTACTCCCTCTGGTGTGGCATTCACAAAAAAAGCAAACACCTTGGCCTCTTAAGATTCCTCCTTACATACTTGGTGTTACTGCCACAGCACACCCTTTGCCAGGAAAACTGGTGTTTTTCACCCCATGGCACATACCGGGCAAAATTTCTGGGGTTGATCCCAGGTCATCGGTTGAGCCTCCTTGCCCTTATGAGAGTTCCCTTCTGAGATATGGGGTGTCTGTCTGCAAGAAGGTGTCAGTCAAAATCACCTAACCCATTATTCATTCAGGCATTAGTTATATAGAGAAATGTTTGAAAACAGATACTGAAAAATATTAATTCTTTTCCTCTAGGGAGACTCTTGGGTCAATGAAAACAGGCTTACTTCCTACTCTGCTACCTTCTCTGCTTACCTCTTGAAAGAAGTAGCCTTTGACAAGCCATAAAAAAACTCCTATGAAACTCTGTGCCTAGAGTGCTGGTTCATACTCCCTTTTCCTTTACATTTGATTATCTACATGGGGCCAAACATCACTGTACAAACAACAACAACAACAACAACAAAACCAGCACCAACAAATGTCCATAGCAAAACTTTAGCAGGCTTTAAGTGGTAGCTTCCTCCACTGAAGTTCTAACTAAATAAGGCCTGCCAGAAAAATTACAGGGTGCTCAGTTAAACTTGAAATGCAGATAAAAAAAAAAATTAGCGCAATAGTTGGAACACACTCATACTAAACAAAGTATTTGTTGCTGTTTCTCTGAAATTCAAATTGAACTAAATATTCTGTATTTTTATTTGCTAAATCTCACAAGAATAACTGAAATCTCTACCACCCTATACACCCCCCAACCCCATCCATTCATACTTGTCCAAATCACATATCCCACAGTAGGAGCAGAACAAGAATGTGAACAAGCTCAAGTTCAGAGAGCAAAAATATTCTCCTCTGGCTTCTGGACTGCTGTGTAAAGAAAGACTTCTTAGGAAGAAGGACAATGCGGAGAGGAAAGGGAGTGTTAATTTTGGAAGTTCTGCCTGGGTGCAGAAATTCATGCTAGTTCCACCCTAACTTCTACCCTTGGCTTCCTCACAATAAGTGTCCACTGAAATTCTCCCTCTGTAGGATATCCTCTGTTGAGGTACTATTTCATGCTACCAACCTCTGCCTCAGCAAACAAAACAAGGCTACGTGAATCTAGTCTTATACTTCATAAACCATAATTATTCTTTTAAGAATGCTATTTTGAGGGATGTGAAACCTCATAAAAGAACATCTGAGATAAACCATTAATAGTTATGATATTCGAGGGGCACCTGCGTGGCTCAGTTCCTTCAGCATCCAGCTTTGGCTCAGGTCATGATCTCACGGTTCGTGGGTTCAAGCCCCGCATCGGGCGCTGTGCTGACTGACAGTTCAGAGGCTGGAGCCTGGTTTGGATTCTACGTCTCCCTCGCTCTCTGCCCCTCCCCCGCTTCCCCTCTTCTCAAAATAAACATTAAAAAATAGTTATGAAAATAAGTATTTTTCAAATAGTTACTTGAAAATTTAATTTGAACAAGTCAACTTGATGTTATTCTGTTTTTGTATGAAGGCACATGAGTGCACACCCACATAAACATATAATTGCTGTTACTAATCTTTGTAGCCATGAAGCCAAATGTTCAGGTGTCACTTGAATGAAAAATCACTCCAAGCCTTGCTCAATAGATATCTTTTAAAATGGCTAAATCAGGACTTGGATTCATACAGAACATGTGCACAGATAGCATACAGACAGTGTTGACTTCCTGCCTGCCATTACTCAGGAATATCCTGGATCGCATCCCAGATGCTGGCCTTTGCCTTGATGGATGCTCTGTTTCTAACTGCACAACATAATGTAATCTCTAGTCCACCTCACAAACTCATCACATTCATGTGTTCTTAGGTACCTGTCAAACATTGGATAATATGCTCAGGCTCGTATTCCCAGACTTGGTTATAACCCAAATCCTTCTTTTTTTTTTTTTTCTCAATATATGAAATTTATTGTCAAATTGGTTTCCATACAACACCCAGTGCTCATCCCAAAAGGTGCCCTCCTCAATACCCATCACCCACCCTCCCCTCCCTCCCACCCCCCATCAACCCTCAGTTTGTTCTCAGTTTTCAACAGTCTCTTATGCTTCGGCTCTCTCCCACTCTAACTTCTTTTTTTTTTTTTTCTTCCCCTCCCCCATGGGTTTCTGTTAAGTTTCTCAGGATCCCAAATCCTTCTAACTAGAGGTACAGCACTTGTTAATAATCACTTCTATATTAAACTTATCATTATTAAAATTGCAATAAACTATGTTATATTCTAAGTGAGTAGAAGCTCATACACTGAGCAGAAAATTGTTCACCTTTAAGAGTAGACCAACTCTTTCATGCCATGAGCAGCCTTTATACGTGTGTGTGTGTGTGTATACACACACACACACACATATGTATGATTAAATAACAAGTAAGTAACACTTATCACCTGTGCTAAGCTTTTCAGTTCACTACAGAATATTCTTCTGAAAATCTGGCAAATTATCAGTCTGCAGAAACTCCCAGGATTAGTGGGGTTGGAGAACCAAATGGCTGGTGATGCATACCTAGAGCTACTACCTTCTCATTCCTGCTCAGGTTCACTCTGTTGGAAGGGTCTCCTGTCTTACCGCATATATTCCTCTAATTGGCATTCTCACTTCCAGGCAGAAGGAGCTGGGCACGTACACATCAGGATTCTCATCAGCTAAAATTTGACCCCACATCCGCAAAACATCCAAATAATTTTCTGTTCCTATTAATGTTCCTTAACCATAACCCAAATGACAACTGTCCTCCTCTTTTATCCTCTTTAAGCTATGCTCAAAGACCTTACTCAAATTTCCATGAAATCAATTTACCAGGCAGAGACTCTGAAGTAACAGAGTACACGGTGAGTGGCAATAGGGGCAGAATGTGTCTGTTTTGTTGCTGTATTGTTTCAGTAGCATCTACTACAGTTCCTGGCCCTTATGTTCTCTAGATACACTCAAGAGATAGAGAAGAAATATACATTTGGACCCTATACACATACATTCAAGTCAAACAAAATTACCCTATTTATTCCAACAACCAACAATTACTATACACTTCAGTTAATCTTCAGAAATACATGGGTCTAGAAACACATTACATGGGTGCCTGGGTGGCTCTGTCACTTAAGCATCTGACTCTTGATTTCAGCTCAGGTCATGATCTCCTCCTCATTTATGAGTCCGAGCCCCACATCAGGCTGTGTATGCACTGAGCCTGCGTGGGATTCTCTCCCTCCACCTCACTCTTGCTCTCTCTCTCTCTCTCAAAATAAATAAGTAAACTTAAAAAAAAAAAAAACATTACAATATCAGTAATTCTGCAGAGTTTATAGTAAGAGGTTTTTAAATCTCTCATTCTCTCTTCCCTTTACTTTCTATATCGGTATTCATTTTATATTTATTACTCACTATGTATTAAAAAAAAAAACAACACTGTACTAAGTGTCCAAGTGCCTAGTTAGTAAATTTCCCAAACATTCCAGTAAAGGTTCTCCCTTTTCTTTGATCGAACATGTTAAACTACACCTAAGAAGTGAGTTGATAACATTTATACAGTTTTAATCTATTCAGCTGCTAAATGCAAAACATTTCTAAGCTACGAAATTATGTTTCTGTGGTAAAAGATAATGTTTCCCAATTATAAGAAATTTAAGAGATTTTAGGGGAGAAGCTATAAAGACATAGTTTACTTCAAGGAAAGTTACATGTTCTCCATTTTGGTTGATGTTGTATCTTTTGGCCACATTCCTGAACTAAAAAACAGGAATATGTCAATAAGTTTCTAGGACATATTCCCCAAACAGCTTTACAGAAGTTCATTTGATCCTAATCACTACTCTATCAAGTAAGTGGGTGGTATTAATAGAGCACGGGGGGTATGGAAACCATGGTGCAGACATACCGAATGGCTTCTCCACCATCAGCAGAGAAGCAATGACAAAACCTCTTTGGAAGGCAGCCCAGTCCAGTGAAATAAGGATGGTTTGAGAGTCATAAAACCTGGGTTTAAAACCGTATGATTTGAGAAAATTACTTAATCTCTCTACAAGTCAGCTTTTTCACTCCATAAAAAGAAAGTATTAGGTTGAACCATTTGAAATCACCAACATGCAATCATTTTTTACCTACAAAAATGGCTATCTCATTTGATTCAACCTCATAATAATGTTAACTTAAAAGAGTTCTAATTATTAAATGCTATGTTCTATTTAAAGCACCTGCATGGAGCTTAGCATAGAGAAGTACTAGACACGTGTTCACGTTCTTCACCCTTCCAGCTTCAAGCTATAGCATCAGCACGATCACTTCACTCACCACCACTCATTTAACCACATCATTCCTCCGTCCTCTTTTTGGACTTTAGACAGAGTAAAATACATTATCTAAATGTATTTTATAATACGATAGCTAAAATGTTAACACCCATTGAAATTTCAGAAGATAAGACAAAAAATGAAACAGGATTGTAATCACTACTGATTCTCCAGTTTAAGTCAGCAGCATAAAGTCCTTCCTTTCCACTTCTAAATGGATGCCTTACGTTCTCCATTATGAGCACGTATACAATAAACAAGGACATATCTGTCTTGAACCTACCTATTCAGAATCCTGTCGATAATAACATTATAAACCAGAAGACCCGAGGCTTGCCTTTACTTACGATGCCATTATAGATTGATAGCAAAAGGTTTGCTTGAAATTCAATTAAGAACTAGGCAATACCGATATGGTCTCAATCATTCAGGAAACTTGACAATTTTAGAAAAGAAGCAAAGGAGGTTGGGATAAAACAATGTAATGAAGAAGCTAATGCAGATCTAGACAAACTTCATGTTCTTACCTTCTTCCTTCCCACAACCTTAGACTCAAAAGACACTAAATGATCCAAAGAGCAAGGGACCCTAGACCTAGAAATATTCTTCTCTGTCTGGTAAGGACACATTTTTCATCCGTGAGCTCAGCTTCCAGAAGGTATTTAAATCAATGAGGAAAATAAGAGACTATCCAGGGAAACCAACCAAATCAGCGCTAATGATCAACAGGGTGACAAGCATTCTACTCATTCATATTTAAAAAGGTAATTAGGAGTGTTGAGCATTTGAGGGGCACCTGGGTGGCTGAGTCAGTTGAGCATCCAACTTCCACTCAGGTCATGATCTCACGGTCCATGAGTTCGAGCCCTACATCAGGCTCACTACTGTCAGCCTCTCAGCACAGAGCCCACTTCAGATCCTCTGTCCCCTCCCCTCTTCCCCTCCCCCATTTGCACTCTCCCAAAAATAAATATTTTTTAAAAAGGAGTGTTGAGCATTTGAAAACATCACCGTATTTTTAAAGCATGTACAAAAATTTCCTTATTAATCCATCTAAAGCATAGACCTCAGTTTTATTTGAATTATTTTCACTCTTCTGTTAATCTTTATCTCCTATCTCAACAACCATTCATCCCTAATGACCTTCTACAGCGTACTAGTTGCAAAGCTAATCAATCATTGAATAACTATTTATAGAATGTCTAACAGGTACTCAGCACTATACTAGAGGCCAGATAAACATTAAAGAAAGCTTTTCTAATACTTCCTGAAGGCTTTTTTTTCCAATTAAAGAAGGATCTTAATGTTTCACAAACTTGCAACGTCCTCTAACAACTCTTGCCTAATCACCTGTTGCCAAATCAAAGCTTGATGAAAATACAATCATGGTATGATCATCTTTCCCTCGACAGAGGCTTCATACTGTTCTGTATTTGAAGAGGTGACAGACTATGATTTTACAGGATACCCATGTTCAATTCGAGCTCTATACCTGATGCTTAGAACGAACATGTGATCCTCAAGGAGGAGTAAGTACCCTTCTTGCTTACTTCTGTTCACACAGCCAATGTGTCTTCTTATCATACGAGAATGGCAAACAGAGCTATCTATCTTCGCAGACCATGGAAGGCCAATTAGGAAAGGCTCATCTATAGGGGCCATGGTTTTAAGCATGCCTCTATTACCCTCTCAGAACCTAGAAGAATAAGACTCAAAATTGTGTGGTTTTGAACTGCACTAGTCAGGTTGACTTTGTACCCATACGTTGTTTGTACTCTATAAAAGCTCATTTAAGCAGCGGGGCGTGGAGGACATACAGAGAGTAAAACCACCTAAATATGGAAAAGGAGACAGTGACAATACCACACTCTCAAATAAGTAAGCAGTTAGTATTGGATTCTTACCACGTATAAGGTTCCCATCTATGCAAAGGACAACAGGACTCTGTTGTTTGACAAAACACGTATTTGGGATCATTGGTATCGACTTACAGTGAGTCAACAAGACTGCACAGTTCATAGGTTTCTCCTCCATTCAGCAGAAAATGCTGCATTCCCTCGGCAACTGAGAGTGTTTGGCTGGGCTTTTGCTTTTCTTTCTACTTATAAAGTACAAGCAAGGAAGGGGTCCCACCATCTAGGACTTGGTTCAGAAACTGGTTTCTCTGCCGTGAGTAACTGAAATAACCCATTTGGTGCCTAAGCAAAACCCTGTGCTTACTTAGATTTATATTACATCTTTATGATCAAGTCTCAGGCAAATAATAAAAGGTAATTAAAACTGAGAAAGTAGTTTTAATGCCTGAATTATTTCTTCACCAAGAAGCTTCTAAAATTCAAGTAACTAAGAAGTTCTTACTCTTAACTAGGCAACGTTGTACTTTATTTTTCAAATCTAATCAACTAATCTATGCAAATGAAACAATGGAGTAAATACCTTTGTCTTACTAGGTAGAGTTTTCTCAGAAGCTGGAGCTTTGAAAAGAACTCTTAGCTGAGGCAAAAGTACAGGATTCAATCTCCTTTTCTACATTAGCATGGGTGATTAGAGATCACGATGAAAGGACAGTGGCCAAGGTGCCAATTACAAATGTTTATTTTTCGAGAGATAGAATGCCAAGTGCTGGTGTCCCCACTATCCTCACCAGTAAGATCTCCCGTACTTCATTACCCCACTTCCTCCCAAGTCAGGTCCATGTAAGAGCTAAAGACTCGGCTTCCTCTGCAGAAAGAAAGACAAACACAGCTCTTGACCTGGGGCTGTGGTTGAAGAGAAGCTGCTTCCACCCGAGGTACTTGAAAAGGCATCACGAAAACCAAAAACCATTTCAATTTCCTTATATATTTGCTACAGAGCAGCTCCCACTTTACAGATCCTCTTGTGGATCAGGCTGTAAGCTTTCACTTTTATACCTGAAGAAATAAATGGGCTCATTATGAAACCGAAGGTCTTTTCTCCTTAACACTCCTCTTGATTCCCCCCCGCCCCACTGACACCTAATTATACTCCATACCTAGAGACACCCCATAATCAAGCTTGGAAGGAACAATGGGTAGTTGAGTGTACAGAGAGGACAAACCATGATTTACAATCCTCTTTTACTGGTTCACTACTCAAATACCAACATTTATGTGCTTCCTAAGTCCTGAGGGGTTCACTCTCTGCACACTAATGGCCACAGTCCCTACTTAACTACATTGAACAGTATACCCCGAAAATTAATGGCCACCCAAAACCTCAGACTGTGACTTTATTTGGAAATACGATCTTTGCAGGTGCAATTAGTTAAGGAAAAAGGAAATCCTGGTGACAGTGGACAAATAAGGACCTTATAAGAGGAGTGGACACACAAACAGAGACATACAGGGGAAAAGACCATGTAATGGTCTGAAGACTCAACTATGCAGCTGCAAGCCAAAAAATGCCAAGAATTGCCTGAAGCTGGGAAGAGTCAAGGCAAGATTCTTCCCTAGTGTCTTCAGAAAGAGGATGGCCCTGCTGACACGTTAATTTTGTATTTCTAGAATTATGAGAATAAATTTCTGTTATTTCCGGCTACTTGGTTTGTGGCAATTTGTTACAGCAGCCCCAGAAAACAAATCCATATACCTCAGGACACTATATGCTAGACATCCCCAGTCAGTTTCCTTGTTTCATAGCACAGAAAAAAAAATTTTTTTAATTGCATGAATTCAAAAAGAGAGAAATTAATCCTCTATAAAATTACATATTTTGGGTCAAAGATAAGAACAGATTTTTAAAAGAAATGATATAAGCTGCCTGGAGAATTCCCTGAAAGATCTTAATCATGACCACACACCATTTTATTTCCTCGGATGCCTAGGATAGGTGTCACTGGAGTAGGATGGACACAATGAAGACCAAAATTGAGATGGGTCTTTAAATTAGCCACCTAAGCAAGTTTAATGAGAACTTTTCAAGGAGATTAAGCACATGTAAGAAACTCCTAGAGAAAGATGGCAGAGAGACATAGACTCATATAACACTACCCTCCAGAAAGAAAAAGAATAAAGAAAGAACATATCATCAGTTAACTCAAACAGTCCTTTAAAATTTCTTCCAGAAGCAAAACATTTAGGGCTCCCAGAACTAACAAGATGATGACTTCTCCTGACTCCCAGGGAAGAGGGCAGAAGGGGGGCGGGGGGGGGGGGAGGAGTCCAGGAAACCCTCAGTGATACCCCCAACTTGGAACAAACCCAACTCAATGGTTTAGGACCTGCAAGGCCCAGAAACCTAGAATGTTCTTTGAAACACTCTTCTCCACTGCCACAGATTAAGGAGGGGTTCCTGGAAACCAGATGAACACCAAACGCACCCAAAATACACACTCCCCCTGGGTTGAAACATTCTCAAACTGAAAACACCCTTCAGTGCAGAGGAATGTCCCCAGGAATGTCCCTTAAAATAACTATGGAGTGGCCTCCGCTGGTCTCCAGCCGGCCCCGGCAGCGCACGCGGCCCTCAGCTCCCTGGCGGTGGGAGGGGCGGCCGGGCACTCTCAGGCCGAGGGCAGTGGCCAGGCCCCCAGGCGACAGGGGGTCCCCGCCAGGCGGCTGGGCTGTGGCACGCCTCGAGGTCCACGAGGTCCAGTACCTGACGAGGAAGCGCTGGGTCACCATCAGGCGCAACCGGTTGCAGGGCTCCGTGGACCTGAGCACGGGCCACTCGGGCTTCATCTGGCGGCGCCACCTCCACGTCTTCACTCCCGGGGCGGCAGCGGCTTCTCCCTGCTCTGTCTCTGCAACAGCTGCGGGCAAGAACCGCAAGAACCGTGGGATCACGGAAGCTGCCGCATGTGTGTACGTTCGGGTTCCCGGGCACCGACGGCAAGATCACGTGAGAAGGCGGAGAAGCGGGAGATTTGGGGGTGAAGCCCACGCAGGCCCGCACCTCGCCCCTGGCCCCCTGACTCCCTGACCCCCTGACCGTAGGCATTCCAGACACCACGGCGCACTTCATCATTCAGCCCATGGGAACCGTCAGTGCTGCAAACTCCTACCCATCCAGCAACCCGCCCCCCCCCCCCGCCCCCCGAGGGAGAAGGGTCTTCGGGGTACAAAAATGGGCTGTGTGACACCAGCTGACCTCAATTTAAAGGCCGACAACTCGCAGCCAGAAAAAATGAAAAGGAAGCTTCTGGTGGAGACAGCCCAGAGGATGATTCAAAGCCACCTTATTCCTATGCAGTTAATCGTACAAGCAATTACAATGGTCCCTGATAAACAACTCACTCTAAATGGAATTTATACTCACATCACTAAAAATTATCCACACTACAGGACGGTAGACAAGGGCTGGCAGAATTCAGTCTGCCACAGCCTCTCTCTGAATTGTTATCTCATCAAAATACCACGTTCCCAGGAAGAACTAGGCAAAGGCTCATTCTGGAGGATAGATCCTGCCCCTGAAAGCAAATGAATAGAGCAGGCTTTCAGGAAAAGATGGTACAGGGGCGTGCCTTGCTGCAGATCCCCTCGGGGACCTCTCTCATATAGAAGTGCCCCGGCCCCTCCCAGTCACACTGGAGTGCGGTCTGCTCAGGCCAGTGGTGCCCAGACCCCGAAGAGCCTGTTGAGAGAAGGTTCATCGCGCCCCACCCCCTCCCGACCTGGAGCCTGAGTCTGCAACCTCACAGTCCCAACTGCCTGTCATCCAAGAGGCCCTGTCTGTCCAGAGTGCACCAGGCTCACCTCTGTCTAGTTGGGCCTTTAATTGCCACGCAGCAGCAGCAGCTGCCACCAGCAATCAGGCCTGTCACCTACACAGTCACAGCCCCTGTGACCACCTGGACCTCTGAGCAGCTTGTGGTGCAGACAACTTCATATCATCCATCGGATCCCAGCAGTGTCTATTACTGGCGTGGCCAGCCTGGCCCCAGCGAACACATACACCGTCACTGACCAGGCAGTGGTCACTCAGGCAGCCATGCTGGCCCCCCCACTAAGGCAAAGCCGCAAGAGAATGAAGATCATAAAGAAGTAAAGGTGAAAATAGAACCTATTCCTGTGATTCGCCATGCCTCACCCTATAGGCACTGCTAGCAGGGTCGTTCAGATTTCATAGACCACCCCTGTCCAGGTCACCGCCAGCTACCAATAAAAACTATAACACAAAACGCAACTCACATGGTGCCAATCCCTGCCACCGTCCATGGCCTGGTGAACGGTGCAGTGGTGGGTCCTCTGCACAGGCTGGCCAGACGTGCATGGGTGTCAGCCTCCCTGCCCACAGAGCACCAGAATGGCGACCAGTCAGAGCAGCCAGAGCAGAAGCAGGTCAAGACAGAAGACCCAAGGGGTGCCTGGGTGGCTCAGTCGGTTGAGCAACCAACTTCGGCTCAGGTCATGATCTCACGGTTTGTGAGTTCGATGCCCGCGTTGGGCTCTGTGCTGACAGCTCAGAGCCTGGAGCCTGCTTCGGATTCTGTGTCTCCTCTCTCTCTGCCCCTCCCCTGCTCATGCTCTTAGAAATAAATAAACATTAAATTTTTTTTTTTTTTTTAAAAGACAGAAGACCCAAGAGCATCATCATCGCCCTGAGTGTGGACCGCTGTCAGCTGCCAGCAGTGAGAAAGATGCCCAAAACTAGTGACTGGGACCATTACCACTGGGAGAGCCTGCCTTGTGGGAATGGCTATATTGGGTTCTTGCATTCCCCACAAAAGGTTTACGGGAGCATCCATACTCAAAGAAAGACAGCCAGAAGGAAGGGAGCAAGCACAAAGCAGTTTATTAGGGACAGTACTACTCTCCCAAGAAGGGGGAGCAGGCAGGCCCAGAGGGGGCCTCTGGGGGGGAGAGGACAGGGGTCCTCTCTTTTTGTGTGAGTGGGACCTTGGGTTATGGGGAGTGGTCTCTAATAGAAGCTGCTTCCAGTCATTTTGGGGACTCCTCCCACAGGTTGGGACCAGGAGTTTTTGACCCTACAAGGTTTCTACCCAACCTTCACGGCAGCTTCCCCCAAGGCAAGGGTGGGCAGGGGGGCTAAAACAGCAATGCAAACACATTATAATGAGTCTAGGGGTTACCCTGGGGCGGAGGTGTAGGAGGAGAGCGCTTGCTCTGTACTGGTGGCTCCCATTCTGTCTGCCCAGGGTCTTGGAAGCCACAGTCAGGATGCTGTGCCCCCAGGCTTCTAATGTGTGATGTTGTGCCCCCAGGGCTTCTAACTCCTAACCTATTTATCACTGTCCTTGCCTCCAGCTCACCTCTAACTTAACTGCCTAAGCTTTCAGGACAGCTTTCCTTACTTTTTTATCAACTCTGTGCTGCCCAGAGGGGACACTGTCCTTTACCTACACTGGGAGCACATTGTGTCAGTGGGTAGAGGGTCCTGCGGTTGGGCTTCACATCAGCACTGAAAACACAAAAAGGCGGCCTTAAACCTCCTTAAAGAAAGAAGTCGCACCTGAACAAAAAGCACATGCAACAAAACCCGGTTGGGCAAGCGTCTCCCCACTCTGAGCTCCGCTTGTAATTCCAAGCAGAGATTTGGGGTCCTTGGGGAGGACGGCGCCTAGAGCAAGCAGAGCTGCAGGGACAGTTCGGGAGCCCTCCTCGCTGCCCTCCCAGGACCCTCGGAGCTGGCACTGGTAGATTAGACAGCAGTCTGTTGTACTGTGTGGAATTAGAATATTTTGACGTGTACTTTCTTTATAAAATAATTGGGTCTTTGATGTTTCAGTTCATTCCATTTGTACTGGGGAATTTTGCAATCACCCAGGACCTTTCATGTTGATTTCAGTTGGGGGAAAGAAACAATGTAGTTTTGTTTTTGTTGTTCGGTTTCAGCCTATGGAATGATTTCCTTTTGTCTGTCCTGTTAAAGTCTGGATGGAGCTACTTGATGGCATCTACAGGTTTTCCACGTTAAAGCAGCTACCTGATCCAGTCCGTCCACCTCCATCTCAGTGTGTAGGACAGACAGACAGATGCCCATGCTGGGCTGCATGTAACCATGACCCCAAGAACTGCTGGACTCTGGAGCTGCACTTAACCGGTTCTCTTTCCTGCTTTCTATTGTTTGTTTCTTCGTGTTGACTTTGTCCCAGAATAATTTTCCACTCTAAGTGAAACAAGCCTCCTAAGTATTGTGTGTGTTTAAAGGGACAGAACTGTTCCCACCTCATTTGGAAAAAAGATTCAGTTTTCTACCACACACCCTTTTCAAAAAATAATAACTATGGAGAAAGAAAGAGAAGCAACTTAACGCCCTTTGTAGGTGTAATTGTTCTTTCCAGCAACTATCCCCCAACTCTCAGAAACTGAGGAGAACATTAAGCCATCAACACCTGGCCTCCAGCGCACATTATAAGATGAGGGTACTGAGAGGACCCAGAGGAAAACAGAAGGGAGCAAAATAGAATCCACCCAGCCCAGTGGGTCGATGAGGCCTAGACAGCACCAACCCCTTTCAAATGAAAAGTGTGAATACAAAAGGCTCATCAACAACACAAAAATACTATAGCAGGAAGAAAAGTAAAAAATAAAATGGAACAAGTTAAAAAAAAAAAAAACTATTCTAGAATGAGCACAGTCCAAGAAATTAGACTTTTAGACTTTGCATTATGACAGAAAATAAAGAAAATTATCTATGAAATGAGATGTCAGATGGGGAAAGAAAATGACAGAATAAAAAATGTTCAAGGGTAAGGTAATGAAAAAAGTCAAAGATCACAGACAGCTAAGAAACGATAAATAAATATGGAGCAGAAGAAATGAAAATGAGAGAAAAATAACTGAGATGTGGGGGATAGTTTTGAGAAAAGTATATACCAAATATATAGGAAGCAAAGATAGGGAAGTATCTAACAGAAAACTGACAGCAGGAGGGCAAACACAAGCATTTCAACAAACAGATAATGGGTGCCCCTGAAATATTAAATGCAAATGAAATTCAAAAATTTGTTAATCAGAAGCTATACAGTATGTTACAGGAAATATTAATATGAAACCACCACAACTAATATGGATATGCTAAGAAAGTTTTCCTACTTTAAATATAAAAAAAATTTTAAGTTTTCTCAGAGTATCCACGAGGGGAAAACAAATGACAACAAATTGAAAGTCACCCACGAGTAGCCAGAATATTTTTGTTAAAGCATTAAGTCAGACTTTGTCACTTCTCTCTTCGAACCCATCCAGTGTTTTCACCTCTCATCAGGATATAAACCATATTTCTTAAATGATCTGTAAGGCCCAACCTGATCTTAACTTCAGTTAGCATTCTGAACTCATCTTTCTATTCTTCACCTCACTTCCTTTGCTCCAGGTAAACAGGCCTCCATGTTGTTCCTCAAATATGCCAGACATGTTCACCTCAGGGCCTTTTCACTTGCTGTTCATGCTGCCTGATGCAAATATGTAAGTCTTTTTCACTCATCTCCTTCACGTGTCATCTTCTCATGGATTCTTTTCCTGACTGCCCCATTTAAAGATAACCCTCACTGTGGCTCTCCATATCCCTCCTTTTCTTGCTTAAATTATATTTACTTATTTATCTATATGATATAGGTCATTAGTTATTTATTCATTTTGCTTATTATATATGTTCTCCCATAGAATTTAAGCTCCAGGAGAGCAAAGATATTTGTGTGTATGTTGTGTATTTCTATATTCTCGGTATCTAGAATAGTGCCTGTCCAATGGTAGGAGCTCAACAAATATGTATTAAATGAATGAGTGAGAGGGGAAAAAATCACATATTTCAAAGATCTCATAGGAACATTCAATTCTAAAAGATAGTAGATAAGTAAGGAGAAATAGTTTATGTATAAAAGCTTTAACAAAATGGGATTGTTAGATGTAAATGATCTCAGAAAATATAGCACCCATGCCCACGTTTTGCAAACTTATAACAAAATTTCATTAAACTAAGCTGTAGTTCAAACTATACATGCTTAGGAATGTAGAAACTGCTTCATGAAAAGACTAACAGTACATATTAATTCCCTTTTAATTATGGCTAAGGCAAAAAAAAATGATTAAAGTTGCTTTAATTAAAGTTAAAAATTAAAGGTATAAAAAAGAAAGTAAAATGTTATAAATCTTTAGGAAAACTATACAATGGAAAAAAGCAATAACTATAATAAACTTAGTAGTCTTAGAATATAACCGCAGACGGGGCGCCTGGGTGGCGCAGTCAGTTAAGCGTCCGACTTCAGCCAGGTCACGATCTCGCGGTCCGTGAGTTCGAGCCCCGCGTCGGGCTCTGGGCTGATGGCTCAGAGCCTGGAGCCTGTTTCCGATTCTGTGTCTCCCTCTCTCTGCCCCTCCCCCGTTCATGCTCTGTCTCTCTCTGTCCCAAAAATAAATAAACGTTGAAAAAAAAAAATTAAAAAAAAAAAAAAAAAAGAATATAACAGCAGAAATCAAAAGGAAGGGACAAAGGTCATTAAAGTAAAATTGTACTATGTTCCTAATATTTCGCCCTGGGAGACTGAATTTTGTTTCCAAAACCCTCTTATATACCATTCGTTGTGGTAAAAACAAATTGTGGGGGAGGGCAATTTGGCAGTATCTGGAAACTTTTTTGAATATGTATACAAATCAACTGGAAAAATTATCTTAATTTTTCACACCTTTGCCAATGCCCTCCCACTCATCCTCCATACTCAGCCATGTAGCCTGCTTTGGCCAGTGGGATAATAGCAAGCTTGACGTAAGAAACTTGAAGAAATGCTTGCATGTTTCCACTCTCCTCATTGACCTCTGTCTTGTCATGAGAGAACAGGCCCAGGCTAAGCTTCTAGGAGAAACACTGTGGCTATCAGACCAGACAATAGCTAGCAAACCCCAGACATGTGAGAGAGCCCCCCCAAGATCAATGGGTCTGCCTAGACAACTCCAGGCTGACTGTGCAGGCATGTGACTGAATCTGAGAAGAACCGCTAAGCCAACGTGTCATCTTGTGAATAGTAATAAATGATGGTCTTAAACATTTATATGAAAGTAACTGATATATGGAATTACCTTTTGAAAGGGATTCTTTCTTGAGGAAAGAATTTACATTAAAAACACTTCCCTCTCCAAGAAAAATTGTAACAGTTCTTTTCTTATTGCAAAGAATGCCACAGGAATATTTATTGTGACATTTCTGCTCACAAGAACATTTACTGTAGCATTTTTTGGAATATGAAAACATTTGGAAACATCATAAATGATCATCAACAGGAGATGGGTTAAAAATCTTTTAGGCTAACAAGAAGGTATGTTGCAATTAAAAAGCGTAACTTAGATTTATAGATTTTACAATACCACAACATGTATTACTCAGTGATGAAAATGAGTTACAGAATGATATATAGACCTTAATAATTCACATTATATAGATCTTTATATTTTATATTTCACAAATATACATGTAGGAAAAACTGTTTGCAAGCATGCACAAACTATTAACAGCTATTACCAGCAGAGAGAGTCAGAAAGCACGTGATAATGAGAATGACTTTCACATTTTCTTGTATGTGCTTGGGAATATTTTTACAGTTATATGTAGTGTGTTTGTCCTTTCAAAAATAAGAAAGACCTTTTGAAAAATAAGGAAGGTATTTTCTGTGGAGTCACACGTCACTCAACACATATTTAATGTTTACAAGGCACCAGGTATCAGATCCAGTCATGTTTCCACTTGCACACAACTTTCGATTCAGCGTGCGCCTGCCCCAAAGGGAACTCACATCTCTGACTTAGCTAGGGCTGAGAAATCATCACCACAGTCTCTATAAAACTGGGTTTATTAAGAGCATCCATACTGTTTATGAGTCGTAGAAAACATGTTCATTTTCCTATCCGTGTTAAAAGCTGCTTGGAGGATTGATGGAGTATTGCTTAGAAAATGTTCTAGAATTCAGAGGAAGATGTGTTAGGATAAATCATTACTAGTTACTGTATACTTACGCATACTTAGAGGATAAAGCTCAGAAATTGATTAAGTGTGCTGTCTCCTCCTTGATCTCTCTGTAGCAGCCCCAGGACAAAATGCTCCTAAGAGCTTGGCAGGGTGTCTGACGGGAGAATTGCTCCTTCTCTGGCTGATACAAGCTTGCACTACGGTGGGGAGCTAGTCTGGAAGGTAGGTCAGTTAGCAGCAGGTGCTTACAGAGGGACTAAGAAGTACAGAGCTCTCTGGTAGGTGCTGTGGGAAGGAAGGAAAGGACGAGGCCATACAGGGGTGTTTGACCTCAGGGAATGGCTGCGGGCAGTGACAGCAAATGACGCTGCCTCTCAGTTTTGTCCCATGCTGTCCCGGGTTTACTTCACAGCCACCCTTGCTTTCTTTGCCATACTTTTCACAAGGCTGACACTTACTACAGGAACGCTCTTCTTTTGGTAAGTATACACTCTGATGACAGGAACTAAGACAGAGGAGCAAACTGTCTGCACACTGTGATTAGACATGCATCATTCCAGAGCCTCCTATGGCTGGCTGACTTCCCGAGGAGGGGAGGGGGGAAAAGGGGGAGGGGAGTTCGCCCATCCAATTACAATCTACTCCCCAGTGCAAAGCACTGCAAATTCCACAGGTCTCTCTCTGACTGACAGAGCAACTTATAAAATCTGAGATACCTCCGTTCTTGGCTTGGTATGCAAAACAAATCAGAACTTTTAATGAAATACTGTTTCTCTTCTTGTTCCCAAATTTATAGTGACAACAACAAAGTTATCAGCGGGAAAGTTGTTTCTAAGCCAGCAGTCAGCGTTCTAAGGGGCATCAGGTGGTGGTCCCTGTGGGCTGTGGGCCTTGTGAGCCATTATTTCAATAGGACTGCAGTGGCCATGCCAGTGAAGGGGGAGCAGTGTGCCGTATGTTGGCACATTTACCCCCACCCTCTATGGGTTTCCCCCTACTTGGTGAATGGGCCTCTTAACAAGAGCTTGAAAGGTCATGGAGTCTGAGTAGGAAACAAAAATCTTAAAGAGAGGCAGAAGGAATGCAGATTCTGACCCAGGACTGACATGAGAGTCTCATGGATCTGATGATGGGTATACCAACGTTTTCCTCACCAGCCCCACAGTTCTACCGTGGCACTAACTGTTCACATGGTATTTTTTACATCACTTACTTCTCAGGGCCTTAACTTCTTTATTTGAAAAATAAATTCTAGCATCACAGAGTTGGAAGCAACCTTAAGGGACCATTAGTTCAATTGTCTCTGTGGAGGATTTCTACATGACCTCGGATGTTTCTCTACCCTATGTCTTCCTGGAATTCCATTATTATTTTTTTTTATTTTTTTTAACGTTTTTATTTATTTTTGAGACAGAGAGAGACAGAGCATGAACGGGGGAGGGGCAGAGAGAGAGGGAGACGCAGAATCGGAAGCAGACTCCAGGCTCTGAGCCATCAGCCCAGAGCCCGACGTGGGGCCCAAACTCACGGACCGCGAGATCATGACCTGAGCTGAAGTCGGACGCTTAACCGACTGAGCCACCCAGGCACCCCTGGAATTCCATTATTCTTGTAAGAATGAAGGGAAGTCACTAAACTCACTCCCCACACGAACCACTAGCGCTAACATCATATTCCAGTAAGGACTGCTTCAGACTGTCCCCAGAGGGCAAGAAGGTGCTGATAAGGTCAGAGGCACGTGCCTTTTCCTCCGCACCAGGTTGTGACATGAGACAGGAGAAAGGTGCCGGGCAGAGGGTGGGTAAAACAGCAGGTGTTGCCATGGTGCCCTACACACAGGCTGCCACTACCTTTCTTCCTTTCTCCATCTTGCATTAAGTGCCTCTCTAGCTTTCCAAGTCCTGCTTTTTATTTCATGTCAATGGTGGAAAAAATATCGGCCATGATAATCCCTCAAACACACTTACAAGCTGTGGATCGAATGTACCAAAGCAGGTGCTGAAGAAACCATGTCCAGTTAAAGACAAAGCCCAATAAAAAGTAGTTAGGACGCAAACTAATGTGAAACACCTTCAGTCCCATAGTTAACATACAGGTATATACATTTATCGGTCCACACCAAATTATATTTAGGGCGTGTACGTTTTACTATTTGAAAAGTATGATTCAATAATAATCCAGTAGGTGTGAAAAAACAATTTTCTTTCCTTTTGTCTTCATCAGAAGTTTCAACACAAAGAGCAGATTATCTAGTAAAATGAATTGTAATGTTCTTCCTTTTTTTTTTTTTTTTAAGTAGGCTCCACACCCAGTGTGGAGCCCAATGCAGGACTCGAACTCACGACACTGAGATCAAGACCTGAGCTGAAATCAAGAGTCGGACGCTTAACCGATGGAGCCACCCAAGCACCCCAGGAATTGTAATGTTCTTAACCAGACACATCTTCAGATAGTGCTGATGTAAATCTCAATTTAAAATTATTTCATGCAGCTTAGATTATGTCCACCACCCTAGGCTGTGAGATGGCAAAACCTTTCAGTCACATACCACCCTAGCAAACATTTGGCTGTATTGTAATACAGTCTTTCTGCATCTGGCTTCCTTTATGAGAGGCAATATAGTGAGATGGTTAGAGCCCTGACTCTGCTGCCGCCACTTACTTTCTCAGTGACATGGGCAGTTTAGAGGGCTGCTCTGTGCATCAACTTCTTCATCTTTAAAATGGGGACCAGTATGGATTGAATTATGTCTCCCAAATAGATGCTGAGGTCATAACCTCCAGCACCTGTGAGTGTGACCTTATTTGTAAGTAGGATCTTTGCAGATGATCAAGAGAAGATGAGGTGGGCCCTAATCCATCCAGTATCAGTGGCGTCCTTATAAAAATGGGAAATTTGAACACAGTTAGATACGTACAGAGAGAAGACAGTGTGACATTGGGAGAAGACCATCTACGAGTCAAAGAATGTCAAAGGCTACCAGAACTGGGAGCAAGGCCTAGAACAGATTCTCCTTCAGAGCCCTCAGAAGGAACCAACCCTGCTAACGTCTGGATTTGGGACCTCCAGCCACTAGACTAAGACAATAAATTCCTGTTGTTTCAGGCAGCCGGTTGTTTCAGACAGCCCTAGGAAACCAATACAGAGACCAATAATATATTCTCCTCACAAAACTGTTTAGAGAACCAAATGTGTTAATCAGTATAATATACTTAGAACACTGCCTAGCAAAAAATGAACTATTGGGACCTCATGAAGATAAAAAGCTTCCACACCGCAAAGGAAACAATCAACAAAACTAAAAGGCAACCAACGTAATGGGAAAAGATATTTGCAAATGACATATAGGACAAAGGGCTAGTATCCAAAATCTATAAAGAGCTCACCAAACTCCACACCCGAAAAACAAATAATCAAGTGAAGAAATGGGCAGAAGACATGAATAGACACTTCTCTAAAGAAGACATCCACATGGCCAACAGGCACATGAAAAGATGCTCAACGTCACTCTTCATCAGGGAAATACAGATCAAAACCACACTGAGATATCACCTCATGCCAGTCAGAGTGGCTAAAATGAACAAATCAGGAGATGCTGGAGAGGATGTGGAGAAATGGGAACCCTCTTGCACTGTTGGTGGGAATGCAAACCGGTACAGCCGCTCTGGAAAACAGTGTGGGGGTTCCTTAAAAAATTAAAAATAGATCTACCCTATGACCCAGCAATAGCACTGCTAGGAATTTACCCAAGGGATACAGGAGTGCTGATGCATAGGGGCACTTGACCCCAATGTTTATAGCAGCACTTTCAACAATAGCCAAACTATGGAAAGAGCCTAAATGACCATCAATTGATGAATGGATAAAGAAGTTGTGGCTTATATATACAATGTAATACTACTTGGCGATGAGAAAGGATGAAATATGGCCTTTTGTAGCAACGTGGATGGAACTGGAGAGTGTTATGCCAAATGAAAGAGGTCATACAGAGAAAGACAGATACCATATGTTTTCACTCTTATGTGGATCCTGAGAAACTTAACAAAAGACCATGGGGGAGGGGAAGGGGGGAAAAAAGTTAGAGAGGGAGGGAGGCAAACCATAAGAGACTCTTAAAAACAGAATAAACTGAGGGTTGTTAGGGGGGTGGAAGGGAGGGGAGGGTGGGTGATGGGCACTGAGGAGGGCACCTGTTGGAATGAGCACTGGGTGTTGTATGGAAACCAATTTGACAATAAATTTCATATTAAGAACACTGCCTAGCATATGGTAAGTCAATAAATACTGGTATTAATTATTTACGTCATCCCATTCAACATGACTGTAACATATATTCACGTGTAATGCTTCAAAGGCTGGGACCAGTAAAACAAGGCAGGCAGTTCACTCAAATTGCTTTTCATCATTTTCCCAATGGACATTCATTACACCCAGTTCTATAATTGAGAAAGAGTTTTCTCAACTTTTTCTTAAATCATACCTCATTTCTAAGTCTGGCAAATTTATGATATATATTTTCTGACATGAAAGCGTCTCCTTTTTATTCTCCCCACTGGCCTCCTCTCCCACTTACACATTAATTGTAGTATCCAAACCCCTCGGATCTCTCTCTGTTCCCAAATTTCTCAGAAAGATCTAAAACACTGTTACTTGAGATCATTTTTAATCACCAGTAGTTTAACACGTTATTACTCTCAAGGAGAATAAGTTTGAATAAGAATCAAAGCTTTAAGCTCAAGAATGGGCACTCCTCTTGGAAGATTTAAATCATAAGCCAGCAATTAAATAGAATTTTAGAGAGCTGAGGGTAGGAAAGACAAACAGCAGCCTTTCCTGAGACTTCTGAAGGCACCCCTCTTCCACAAGTCTAGGCCAACACGGTCTCAATTTTGTTGCTTTGACAATCCAACTTGGTAACAATTCAGTCAAAACAAAATGACTTACCCTTTCCTGTGAGTTTAGACAAGAGGGACAGGACAGGTATCTCTCACCAAATGGAAACCCCACTTGACAGCATTCAGAATCAAAGAATGTGATTGAGCCACCATCTATTTAAGTATCAACTTAAGCAAATTGAATGTAAAATTCCAGTGCCGCCATATTGACTCTGCCGTGGTCCCAACCTCAACTCCTGCATGTATCAATGACTTAAAAATAGATAAGCTCTAGGGGCACCTGGGTGGTTCAGTCGGTTAAGTGTCTGACTTCAGCTCAGGTCATGGTTTCGCAGTTCGTGGGTTCAAGTCCCGCATCAGGCTCTGTGCTGACAGCTCAGAGCCTGGAGCCTGCTTCTGATTCTTTGTCTCCCTCTCTCTCTGTCCCTCCCCTGCTCACTCTGTCTCTCAAAGGTGAATAAATGTTTAAAAAAAAAATTAAAAAAAAAAGCTCTGTCAACAATCAGAAATTTGTCAACTTTAAGTAAAAATTGGTTTATAAACATCCCAGAGCACATAACAAATCAAGTAAACTGAAAATCATTCTATAAGTTGTATATCCCTCATGGTCCCAACAGAAAACAGATGGCATGCTAAAACTGGGCAGTTTAAGGAAAATTTAATTAAAGAATTATTTACAAAGATGTGGGCAGGGTATAGGGAAACCACATGGGAAAATGTAGAACCAGGGGTTGATAACTGTAAATTGTCTCTGCCACCTGTAGCCTGAGGAAAACACAAAGGGGAGCAGTTATCGGAATCCAGAGTGGGTGAATTGTGTGGAGAGGGCTCTGTGATATTCCAAGGGTGCAACCAGCTCAAGGCAACCACAAAGGGAAGGAACAAGAGGATAAATACCCTTACATAACTCTTTTTATTCTCTGATCTTTGGGCAGTGTTCTCCATAGGTGTTCTAATCTCAACTAGAAGACAGAAGACTAGAAATCTTACTGATATAATGATATAATATAAAGGTCAGCATCCAGGAGTACAGAACAGAGAAGGTGGAAAGTGGATCAAAAAGGAGGTATCTGGTATAGGATGTGACCTTGGCTATATCACAGGACCTCTTCAGTCCTACATTTTTCCATTTTTGGATCCCAGAAGCCAACCCAGTGCTGAACAAGAGTCAAAAAGTTCTTATTGAGTCTGTAAAATAATCTATTTAAGATAAATAAGCTCCATAACTCTGTCCAACTCTAATATTCTCTGATTAATTTGTTCAATGTTCTCAAATATTATTCAATAGTTGTGGCCTGACCATAGAAGAGGTCACAATTACTAAAGATGAATTCCACATCCCAATCCTTAACTCTGTATTCTGTTACCTCTTCTATATAAAAATGAAAAAATAAAGTGTTCAAGTGTTATTAAATTCAGTGTCTAAAGAAAAGAAAGACCGAAATATTTAGGTGGAGACATGATTGTGTGATAGTAAAGGAGAAAAAAATGCTTTGATTGTAAAATTAGGTACATTGAGGCTACCTTAGTCTTATAAAGGAGTAACATGTGACATGCCATAATAACAGAGATGGGGAATATTTCTGGAAATATTCCTGCAATTTTTAGTATTTATTTCAGTAAATATTTTGAGTACTATTCTAGGTACTTAAGTTAGTACTCATAGTAGAGGCTCACAAGTGCTTATTAAATTTTTAAAAAGCACTCACCACCAATATTTTATCAGAAGCATGTGCTTTTGCATTTAGGTATATAATTAGAAAAAGGTTGCTACTTATTTTATTTTTCACCAATATTTCACTTAGAAATTTGCAATATCTCCTTAATTAAGGATTATATTTTTCCAGCAACAATTTAATTTCTCAGTAATTGCTACACACATAGAAACCAATTGAATTGCTTAGAGTCATTAGCAAAAACTAAGCCAAGAAGGGCCCTGAATTTCTTTTCAGATATTTATTTTGAAACCATGTTCTATTTCTATTCCTAAAGCTCCTTCATGGGTAGATAAAACACCAGAAACATATGTTTTGATTCATTCAACTCATTTTGCAATCAGCTCCCAACCCCATAAATCTTAAGTGGGTATTTGATAATTGCTTCCTAAGGACTTATCCTTAGAACTTTTGTTCCTGAATTTACCCTATTTGATTCGGTCCTTTTTTCCTCAATGAGCCCAATCCACTGCTTCCTTGGGTTGTTTTATACTTGTTGAGTGTTTGTATGTGTGTGTGTGGGGGGGGGGGAAGATCCTCCCTCAATATCCCTCTAATTGCTTTTTTCTTTCTTCTTTCCCTTCCCTACTCTTCATTCAGTTTGTTTCTTTATTCTTATACAAACATTTTTTTGCAGGTCTTCAATGAGATACTCGATAGAATTAACTGGTAAGACTGTTGGACGAGCAAAGTTCTTCTAAAATGTTCTTCCACTGAGTGCTCTCCTCCCCCTCACTGTTTAAACTTTCTTTTTTAAGGACTCTCTTTTCAAATGAAAAAGTGAGGTTCCAAGAAAACGAAAATGACTTTATCTGGTTCTCACTGCTATTTCAGCTGGACAGCTGGGGCTAGATCCCTGGAGCCCTGCTTTGCCAATTAGATGATTTAACCTCAATTCTATCCCTTGTAATAAACAGCAAACAAGACCCATAGTTCACTTAAATCTTATAATTTGAAAAGAATGACATACCTGATATTCTTTTCCTTGAAACACTTGGTTTGTAAAGACATGGAAAGAATGTTCTATTTTGAGTCTGTCAGCAGCTCAGAGATGAGAGCTGGTAAACTGTCCCCTAAAATCATTAAAAATGCTGTTAAAAAAGTATGTTTGACATCTTAAGAGAAAATGACAAAAGGAAATGCCAGCAATCCTGCTTCCATACCTAAGGCTCTATTAGACACTGTCTAAATGATGGTGACTAACACCTGCTGTCAGGCATTGCCTTCACATGATATAAAAATAACTCCTCTAAATATCCTAAACAAAGTTGGAAGTATGTGTCGGCCATCTGTCTGCTCTAACTGGTTTTTCATTAGAACCCTATGATTTCTTGAGATGTATTCCAGTTTTTGTCCCTCTGAATCCCTAAACTGACCTCTGGATGGGTAAGGAAGACTGACCCCCTGAACATGTTTCCTTTAGAGATCTTATAACTGAACTTGGATAGTTTTAAGTTTCTGAATGTGCAGGCAGCCAACCTGGACCAGTTCAGGTCAGCAGCCTGCAAACTGTAGGTAACACGCGTGGCAGGGCCCTTGCTGGCACAGAGTCAATGCCCCTTCCGCGTACACATGCCGAGGCACACTCTGTGCCTTCCCAGACCTGGTCAGGGGTAAATTTAACTAGCACTCATGAGCGCTAACAAAGACTCAGGCTCTCTCCTTGGTGTTATCTATGCGCTACCATCACCCTCACCATAAATGGGAAGGGGAAGCTTGAGCTCCTGCAGCCACGGGAGCCATGGTAGCAGCTCAAAGGAAGCAGCACACGGCTGTGCAAGTGTGAGCTCCATGTTCCATTTCTACCCCTGGCTTACCGAAAGCACTTCCAAACCTCTCCCATACTCACAGAACAAAAGATCAAGAGATACTCTAGTTCAAAAAAAATCCCTGGAAAGTGAAAACAGGTGCAAGAGAAGGGATGAAGGGCACAATCAGAAATGTAAAACTCCCATGTTCAGTTAGAAAGCCCCTGAGGTAAAACCATATCATGTGTGACAAGAACAGTGTGAAACACTGCACAGGCTCACACCAGCTAGAAAGTAGGCCCTTAGCCATCCTGTTGAAGGAAGTGTTCTCACCACTTTCTTAGTGATGAAGAATGAGAAACTGGTATCTCAACCCTCCGTGTTTCCCTTGCAGATTGTCATGTATCAGTGCACATAAAGATTCAAAGTTGTCTTGAAAGAGTGCATTTCTAACATTCTCAATAAAATCTTTAGTGGTCCTTGTAAAGTCCACTATGAAACATCCCTCTAATATTGCTACATACAGATATTTGATGTTGGTGGATCTTACCTGAATATTTTATCTAAGGAGCACATTATGTCACTGTACTCCAGGAGAAAGGGTAGAACCAGGATCCCCTGTCCAGACAGTATCTTCTCTCTAGTTCCTAAAGGAGGAAACAATCAGCACATCAGTAATTACAAGGCCATTTCACTATATTATATACTCCCCTCCTCCTAGCCAAGACACTGTGGTAATATGAGACAACGAAGAAAGGGGAAAAAGGTATCAGGAAACCTGAAGAGGCCCACAGGTGAGCAGTCTGGTCTTTGAGCGACAGTTGAAGAGGGTGAGAATGATTCATTTATAAAAAGGGAGATGAGAGGCATTATATGCTTTCAAGTGTCTAAACTAAAAGGAAAGGTGTTTAAGGGACACTGGGGGTGGGGGTCTTCCAAGTATACCCCAAACCTAAGAGTATCTGAGGCTCTGGGAGAAATTTCACAATGGCAAGAAAGATAGAACTCATCCTCATAAAAGAATAGACATTGTATTTTAAAGTATTTTATCAACACCTACAAACTAATTGGTAGTAGAAAAAGAGCCAGGTATAAAGGAGATGGATTTGGATTTGAATTTTAATGACAGTGAGGGGTCTTGAGAAAGATCTATGCCAATAAATCAAACACACTTTTTGTTGTGCTACACAAAGAATGGGTGCTACTCATCTCCTGAAATGCAATGGAGGCGTAAAGAGCCAGGGAGGCCTGGCTTCAGAAATGGGCACCACCACCCTTTATGTGTAAGACACTGGACAGGTTAATTATCTCCTGTAAACAAACATATCTACCTTCTGGGGAAGATGCAAGCAGGTAACAAAGGTGATGGCCCATAGCACCATACCAGAAGATGGTAGATCGATACACATTTGTCCCTTTCTTTTTGATCTCAGAAATGCCTTTAAGAACACTGCCCAAAGCTCTAGGTGGTGGCTTATGTTTCTATAAACTTAAATTTAGTACTTATGGAGATTTCAGGAGGTGCCATGCTATGGGATCCAGGTATGACCCTTTTCACCTGCTTGAGTTACCAGTAGAGTTGGCTTGACCCCATATAACCACATTGGTAAGAAGCCCAGTAATTACCTCTAGAGAATTCTCACCAGCCCCATCACAAATTATACAAAGATCCTGGAGGCCTACTGATTTCAAAAGGGATTAGTCCATCTTGCAAATGAGAATGAGACACCGGGATGCCAGAGTAGACCACCAATGCCTGCCGATCGCTGATCCTACATTACCCAGAGGGTGGGCATCTCCTCCTGCCGTCCTGTCAATGCTGCCAAACCCTGCGTGGCCTCTAAGCTTACCCCACACATATACCCAAGGTTATGGTTGTCTCTCTTACACGAACCCTGGACCCAAAGTTATGGCTCTCTCTCTTACGTGAACAATGGACCCAAGGTTATGGTTCTCTCTCTTATGTGAACACTGGCCAGTGGTTTTCAAAGCACAACACTGCTTCCTGTATGCTGAAACAAGTCCCTACTTCAACCAAGGAAACCTCTGAGCTGTCCTCTATCTTGGTAGTCAAGAATTAGGGAGGAGGGCCTGGGTGGCTCAGTCAGTTAAGCATCTGACTCCTGATTTCAGCTCAGGTCATAATATCATGGTTCGTGAGTTGAAGCCTCATGTTGGGCTCTGTGCTGACAGCATGGGACCTGCTTGGGATTCTCCCTCTCCCTCTCTCTCTCACAATAAAAAAAAATAAAAAAATAAAAAAATAAAAAGCATAAGGGAGCAAATACCGACAAACTACAGACCTGTGGACCAATTCTGGCCCAGTGTCTACTTCAATATGACTCATAAGCTAAAAATGGTTTTCACACTTTTTAATGGTTAAATAATATATGTCAAAAGAAGAAGACTATTTAGTGACATGGGAAAATTATGTGAATTTCAAATTTCAGTGTCTAGAAATATAAAGTCTTATTGGAGTAAAGCCATGCTTACTCACTTAAGTATTGTTTATGGCTGCTTTTGGCATTACAATAGCTAAGTTGCTTCTTGAGTTATTATAATACAAATCATATGGGCTGCAAGTCTGAAATATTTACTGTGTGGCTTTTTCAGAAAACGTTTGCTGACCTCTAGGTTAGAGACTCAGTCTGTTCCCTTTCAAAGAGCCCCTGGGCCCCTTATCCAAATTAATCCATCATTCCCTCCAGAGCTCTGCAAACTCAGGGAAGACAGAGATTTTGCTATACATAAACAGAACAAAGGGAGGGGTATACCTTTTGCCTAAGGCAACAGTAGCAACTCTTTTCACTTTTTCATGACAAAGAGGGCAAGGACAGAATACCAAAGTGTACCAGCAGGGCTCACAGTTTCTGCTTACTTAAAGAACCAGATCAGAATTTCTCAAAAAAAAAAAAAAAAAAAAAAAAAAAAAAAAAAAAAAGTGTCCCTTTCTATTAGCTCCCTGATACTTCCCAAAGTGAAATATGAATAACATGTAGATTAATGATACTAGAAAGGGCTCTGAACTCACCCAAAAAGAAAATTGAGCTATTCAGCGGGGGAGAATCCTTGAAGATCCTTTATTTTAATATGACTCTAAGTAAAAAAAACAAAAAACAAAAAACAAACCTGTAACATTTGTTACGACCTTTCTCAGTAAATCTCAGTTGACATCAATAGGACTCCTTATTTCATTTATTCCTCGGTTTATTTCTTCAGCAAATACATTGGAGGAAGTACTAAGTGTCAGATACTCTTCCAGATTTGGATAGCTATTATCCAAACAGATTAAGAAGCATGAAAAAAACAAACATTTTGCTCAGGGCTTCCATTCAAGTTGAGGAACACAAGCAATTTAAAAAAAGAAAAGATAAAATAAGCAGAACATCAAGTATGTCAAATGGTGATCAGTGCTGAGAGGACCAATAAAGCAATGAAGGCAAAGAGGAGAGAAGGGAGGGGATAAGGCTGGAGGTGAGGCCAGGGCCTTACTGGGAAGGAACCACTTGAGTAAGGGCATAAAGGAACGGAGGGAAATGAGCCAAGTAGATAACCCAGAGAGAAGCATTCCAGACAGAGGAGAGGTCAAGGGCAATGACCAGGGTGGAAGCTTGCCTGGTGGGAGGAAGCTAGTGGGTGTGCATGTTTTGTGTTCTGTGAACAGCAAGGGGGGCAGTGCAGTCAGAGCAGAACCAAGGAAGAACAGTCTCTTGTTTGATGATTTTACAGAGGTGGGGTGATAGAGGGGGATGGAGTACACATTGTATAGCATCTCTTAGGCTATTGTAAGGGCTCTGGCTTTTATTCTGGGTGAACTGTGAAATCACTGGATGATTTTGACAGGCAGAGAGAAAGAAAGAGAGAGAAGGAAAACTAACATGATCTGAGTTGTATTTAACAGGATCACTGTGGCTGCAACTCACTATAATAGGACCAAGAATGAAAAATAGGTGGGTATGGGGGGGGGGGGACAGTCTCAACTGGGAGACTCCTGAAATAATCCAGACATGAGACTGGCTTAGATCCAAGTAGCAGCAGTGGAGATGACACAAAGTGGTTGAATTGTGGACATATTTTGATTTTTTTTTATGTTTTATTTATTTTTAAGACAGAGAGAGACAGACAGAAAGACAGGGTGAGTGGGGGAGGGGCAGAGAGAGGGGGAGACACAGAATCCGAAGCAGGCTCCGGGCTCTGAGCTGTCAGCACAGAGCCTGACATGGGGCTTGAACTCACGAGCCATGAGATCAGACCTGAGCCGAAGTCGGACGCTTAACTGACTGAGCCACCCAGGCGCCCGAATTGTGGACATATTTTGAAAGTAAAACGAATAGGTTTGCTGCCATAATGAATGTAGTATGAGTGAAAGACAGAAGTCAAAGATGACTTTTTCCTGTTCGACTGGAAAGATGGAATTTCCAGCTAATGAGCAGGAAGAACAGATTGGGGAAGATTAAGAGTTTTATTTTGGACATATTAAGTTTCAAGTGCCTATTAGACATCAATGAGGAAAGTCCAATATGCATCTGTATATATAAATCTGAAGTCCACACTAAGAATATAAATTTGGGAGTCATCCAAATGGAGATGACATGGAATCCAAGAGTCCAAAAGAGATTATCAAGGGAGTGAGCACCGATAGAAAAGAGGGGCCACATGTCTGTGTAGCTGGTTCTCTACAGGAACGCAGTTCACCTTTAAACCAGAGCCACATCTTACCAGTACAGCTAATGCCACACTTACCTAGCAGTCTCAAGTAGGGGGAAGTTCTCGAAATAAGGAGTAGAGTAACCTCAGAGATGCTAAAAGATATCTCAAAATGCATTCACTACAATCCATAGGACGGACCTTTGGATCATCACTCAGGACTTATTTAAAAAAAACAACAACACTTAATTATCAAATTTGGTGATCTCATTAATCAGAAATTAGTAAGAGCCAGGGTGCCTGGGTGGCTCAGTGAATTAAGTGTCCAGCTCTTGATTTCAGGTCAGGTCATGAGCTCATTGTTCATGAGATCAAGCCCCATGTGGCTGACAGCGCAGAGCCTGCTTGGGACTCTCTCTCTCCCTCTCTCCCTGTCCCTCCCTGGCTTGCATGCACTCTCACCTCTCTCTTTCAAAATAAATAAGCTTAAAAAAAAAAAAAAGAAGAAGAAGAAGTTAGCAAGAGCCTGTTAGAGACATGTATGATTGCAACAGCTAGAAGCGATTGAGAAAAATGAATCAGACATAGCTTAAACAATCATGAAGACTAAAGTCGGGACTTCCTGGTGCTCTTCAGGATACATAATTCTTCTACCTTACTGCTGAGGTAGTTAGTATATGCAGTCCCATCTGGACTAGCTTGATCCATGGGTCTATTAGTGCTTCTTCAAAGACCACTATGTTGCTTAATGTGTTTTAGAAAAAGAACTGAGTACTACGTGGAGAGATATGCCAGAGGCAATGTTCAGCCTCTCCTTGAGGACCCAAGCAGCTCCATTCCAGCCCCAGGCTTACACCGTCCACACAGGACCACCACAGCCCTGCAGGAAGCCCTCTGCCCCAAAAGGTGGTTCAGTGACCACTGACTCTTACTAGAACATGACCCTTGAATAGGATGACCACATGATTTAGCTTGTAGCCTCGGACACTTCTGCGAGTAGAAGGGGGTGCAATTACAATGGGTGTCAACTAAGACTGTTGTCTCACCATCTGCACAACACCCCACACTACTGCCGTCCCAGGCCCCTCATGAAAGAACTTCTTCCAACCACATAAAATACTCCTTGCGATGACTTCCAGTAATCACATCTTTCTCTAACTCAGAACATTTCCAGAAATATGCTGGCACTGCTTGCAGATTTAATACCCTATGCAACTTACGGACCGGGCCATTCTTTCACCTCTGGCTATTATTCAGTAGGTACCTGCTGTATCCCGGGAGCCAGGAATATACATTTATGGAAAGTACTCAGTATTGGTTGAATGCATGCTTAAATGTGTTCATTCACAAAACCAATGAGGAGCAAACCCTACCTTGACTGATGAATTCACTGATGCTCAGAGAGGTGATGGAACTTGGCTAAATTCACATAACTCATAAGTAGCACCACCAGGATTTGATTTCATAACTGCCTGGCCTCGAAGCCTATTCCTCTTTCCCTGTGCTACATGGAGTTGAAAGATGGTGAAAGACTCGTGAAAGACCGATGGATTTCATGTCCCATAAGATGGCCAGGATTCTTCCTCTTTCCTATTTCCCTAAGTAGTCGTTTTAACAAACAACCAGATGAAGAAAACTTCTGTGGAAATTTTCCGTGTGACTCCCACTCCAACCCACTGAAAATATGAGAAACTCTCCCAAAGGGCCTAAAATGACTTAAACTATTTGCTAAAGAATCTTTCAGATGGCACCACAGGTGGCTAGCTCTGTAAAAACACAGCACACAGCTACTCACACTTCTTCTTAACAGCTAGTAGTTTGCTTCCTAATTGAGAAATTCTCTCTTCCCACTGTGGGTTTGATACTTAGTCTAAGGTCTCATTATCAGCTGGCATTTTCCAGTGTTGCCCAAACTTGGCTGGGCATCAGAACCACCCAGGAGCCCTTGTTAAAAGATTTCTGCCCACTCTTCACCCACAGAAAGATTGGCTCTGGAGGTCTGGGTTAGGCCAGGGAATGAATACTTTCAACAGGCTTCCAGAGTGACTCTGATGAAGGCAGTCCAAACACTTGGCTTTGGGAAATCAATAAACACCACAAGAGAAGAGATTTGTATGAAAAAAAAAAAAAATCACAAGTAAGACTTTTTTGCCTTTTCCATCAAGCTGCAATTTTCTTCAAGGTACTTTGTTTTGGTACTGAAGTTAGACAGTCAGACCCGACCAAGACTTTCTGCAATGTTCCCTAAGCCCAGTGCTATCCAAATCTTTATCAAGCTGGATATATATTGATAAATTAGAGCATATGTCCCATTAAAAATGTTAATCAAAGGGTCACCCGGGTAGCTTAGTTGGTTAAGTGTCCAACTTCAGCTCAGGTCATGGTCTCATCGTTCATGAGTTCAAGCCCCACGTTGGGCTCTGTGCTAACAGCTCGGAGCCTAGAGCCTGCTTCGGATTCTGTATCTCCCTCTCTCTCTGCTCCTCCCCTACCCATACTCTGTCTCCCTCTCTCAAAAAGAAATAAAAACATTTAAAAAATGTTAATCAAGAATGCATCACATTACAGCATATTTATAAAGTCCTCATGCATTTATCAACTTTAACAATTTGAGTTGTACATAGCCTTCTCACAACTAAATGTAGGAAATAGTTTAGATTCTTGTCTATAATAAACTCTTATCCCTCTATTTAAAAAAAAAACAAAACAGGGGCGCCTGGGTGGCTCAGTCGGCTAAGCGTCCGACTTCAGCTCAGGTCATGATCTCACAGTCCGTGAGTTCGAGCCCCGCGTCGGGCTCTGTGCTGACCGCTCAGAGCCTGGAGCCTGTTTCGGATTCTGTGTCTCCGTCTCTCTCTGACCCTCGCCCGTTCATGCTCTGTCTCTCTCTGTCTCAAAAATAAATAAACGTTGGGCGCCTGGGTGGCGCAGTCGGTTAAGCGTCCGACTTCAGCCAGGTCACGATCTCACGTTCCGTGAGTTCGAGCCCCGCGTCGGGCTCTGGGCTGATGGCTCAGAGCCTGGAGCCTGTTTCCGATTCTGTGTCTCCCTCTCTCTCTGCCCCTCGCCCGTTCATGCTCTGTCTCTCTCTCTGTCCCAAAAATAAATAAACGTTGAAAAAAAAAAATTAAAAAAAAAAAAAATAAATAAATAAATAAACGTTAAAAAAAATAACCCTCTTTTGTAGAATTAGGTAACATATAACATAAATATTTTTAAAGTTTAAAATTTACTTTTAAATCTTTAATTTATACATCAGCTCTTGAAGAACTCCAAGGATTATAAAGACACCGGAATTAACACATAAGCAAAAGTGCTTCTGGAATAGGAAAGAGCCACTTGATTATGATCAAAATGCAACTTCATTTTTGTCTCCGGTTGGTTACACATTGAAATCTCATGGGGACCTTTAAAGATTCTGGTGCTTGGGCCCTACCCGCAAATATTTTTGTTTATTTCATCTAAGGTGTGACATGAGACTCAGGATTTCCGAAAGCTCCCTCGTGATGCTACTGTGAAATCAAGGTTGAGAATCATGCTTTATCTGCTATACAGTGGGAGCATTCTGCGACTGAAAGAAGATTTGGGTGAATCCCTACCTTCCTGGCAGCTCTCAGATAATAGGGCCTTTTGCTCACTTTTGTGTAAAACACGGTCCCAATTCAGTAATTTGAAGACACAGTCTTTTACAGATATCAAGCATCTCAGTGTCTCTATTTAATCTTCCCCCTCCTCCAGCTCCCATGGCTGGGAGATGAGTGCTGGTGGGTCCGGTCCCCTGCTCTTACTTGATCTGTTCACCTGCTCCCACACTTCGTTCTGCTTGCACAGAGTGGGAGTGGGAGACGGAGGAAGTGTGGGGTAGGGGGAGAGGAGGAGATGGCATGGTTCTGATTTGACTGGGAGGTTTCCTTGGACTTTGGGGGCTTGGAAAACGGTAAAGTCCCAGTAGGTCAGCAGATGTTGAGCTGTCTCTTAAATGAAGCTCTTTTATGGTCTCAGAGATTTCCATGCTGGGATACCAGTTTCCCTGGTTTTGAACTCCTTTCATGATTATTTTGCATCCTGCAGTCCACACCAGCCTCTTGTGTCTGAGGATTCTTTACTCCTCTGTAAGTCTCAAGATGAAGTCTCTTCCCTCTGGCCCACATCTGGTCCAGGGAGACGCCGGCACAAGCCCTGAAGCGCGCTCTCTTCAAGCTCTACCACATAAGCACTTAGCCCTTTTATTTTTCTTTCAAGTTCTCAGCCCCAGTCAGACTCAATGCAGTCTCTCTTCACCTTAGCAGGCCACATTAAGCAGAGAACACGCTTCAGAGCCCTCCAGTGCCTCAGGTAGATGCTTGATGTGTTTAATGCCAGAATGAAGCCAGTGTGGGTGGATTAGAGAGGACCAAGAGGACCAAGATGGTACGTAGGAAATAAGGTCACAGGGGCAGAAGAGTATGGAAGAACCAAAATAGGGACTTTGTATTTTATTCCAACTCCATAGGGCTGGGGGCGGGAGGGTAGGGTCCACTAGGAAACTTTAAGCAGAGGGGTAACATAATCTGATGTACACTTTAGAGTGGATGGTGAGGGGATAAGAGCAGAAGTGGGGCTGAATCAGTTACAAAGCACCACTGGTAAGAGGTGCTCTCCATGACCCACCCAAGTGGGTGGAGAACTTCCCCTCAACCCCTTCTGTAGGCAAAGAGATTCTTGGCCCTGTCCTTTATCCCAACCCTCTGATCACACCTGAGAAAACAAGGCAGAAGCCCATCACAGTTTACAAAGTCTCCATGCCAGTCCTAAGAATCTCATTTAAGAAAGAGTTTATAATGATCTGAGTGGAGTGAAGGAAATACAACTGTGCAAACAGAATCATCTACTGACCCACTCAAGTTTGGGCCCATGAAATGCTTTCAAGACTTTCTTCTGTTTAATACTGTCAGGCATTCTGAGGACTGCAGAGAGCCAACAAGCCCTCCACTGTGAGACAGGCACCTGCCTGGGTACCAAGTCCTTGGTGTCAGCAACGGAAAGGACTCCAGGGGTCTCCATCTCCACAGCTGGAACTCCGAAGAACTCAGTAAAGAACAGCAAATCGAATACTTAACAGATTTCATCAGGCATGGATTGAGCTGCGGCCACCACCACAGTGGTCATTGGACCTCAGTGCAAAGGGCCATCTCTGGCAGCGATCACTCTCCCTAAATGGGTCACAGGTTTGTCCTGCCTTGGTACAAACAAATAGTGCCCTCCTCTGCCCAGCAGCGGAACTTCTCTACAAAGCAACAACTAGCCTCACAGAATAACTGGAACTTTCCTTAGGTCAGGATGTGTCTTGCAAAATGGGCCAAAGAAACTGAAAAATAACACCGATGAGCCAGGGAGCCATGTGTAAGAAAGCTGTCCCTCTGACTCTGCCCTCAATTCATGTCCCAATTTATAAGTATCCTACTTTAACTGCAGAAAAGATAATGAAAAGATTTACATAATAGGGTAAGTCCCATCAATCAAAACGGAAAAAACAAAATTTAAAGTGCTGAAATTTTACATTGCTGTGATGAAGAGGAAATAACATTCTTGGCATGGCGTGGAATCTCGGTTCAAGTTTTCTGAGAAACAATTTGGCAGTAAGTTACAATTTTTTTTAAATCCTTTATTATTTGTTAGTCTGGTAATCTTACATTTGGGAACATGTCCTAAAAAAAATAGACCCCAAAGGAAATAAAGAAGTATGTATAAAGATGTTTAGAGCAGGGTCATATTTCACTACTTTATGGTATAAAACTGTGAAAACTCACACACAAGTGGCCAGCAGTAAAGAAATGCTTATTTGAAGTGCAAGCACAGTATTATAATGCTTTACTATAAAGCCAGTAAGCACTGTAATTTCAGGGACAAAAATATAATGCATGTGCTGTGCATAGGACACTGAAAAAACACAGAATACAAAGTGATGTTCATACTCTGACTACAGTGCAGGTGAATACAATGGCAAAAGATATTAGAGTAAACTATTTTTTTTTATTTTTTTATGTATCTACCAATAATTACTTTTTTTTCAATATATGAAATTTATTGTCAAATTGGTTTCCATACAACACCCAGTGCTCATCCCAACAGGTGCCCTCCTCAATACCCATTACCCACCCTCCCCTCCCTCCCACCCCCCATCAACCCTCAGTTTGTTCTCAGTTTTTAACAGTCTCTTATGCTTTGGCTCTCTTCCACTCTAACCTCTTTTTATTTTTTTCCTTCCCCTCCCCCATGGGTTTCTGTTAAGTTTCTCAGGATCCACATAAGAGTGAAACCATATGGTGTCTGTCTTTCTCTGTATGGCTTATTTCACTTAGCATCACACTCTCCAGTTCCATCCACGTTGCTACAAAAGGCCATATTTCATTCTTTCTCATTGCCACGTAGTACTCCATTGTGTATATAAACCACAATTTCTTTATTCATTCATCAGTTGATGGACATTTAGGCTCTTTCCATAATTTGGTTATTGTTGAGAGTGCTGCTATAAACACTGGGGTACAAGTGCCCCTATGCATCAGTTAGAGTAAACAGTTTAATAGCCACTCTTATCTATACCAATGATCAAGTATAAAACAATAAAGTAAGTAAGGTAGGAGAGGGAGAGAAAGCCAGACAGAAAAAAATTGTTAGCTATTATTCCAAGCCCTGTTGTCTCAAAGCATCATTTTCTGTTTTGGAAGCCAAGGAAATCAATTTTATTACACTAATCATTTGTTAGTAGAATATATTTGCTTATTAATATATAAGAAAGCAAAATAGCTTAAGAAAGTTATGCCAAATTTCCCTTTTTATCTCTTAAACACACAGCTTCACACTTTGGCTCATATGGACACCGATGAAGAAAAATCTAGGTCCATTTGTTAGTATTTATAATCTCTAATCTAAGGCTAAAAGTCAAGTTTACCTAGAAGGTTCAGTAATATGAAAATCAATCTAAAAACGACAGAGTTTCATGAAACCCCTGATAAGGCTCAAATATGACAGTTTGCTGGAGGCCTTCCATATTGAGCGTGAAATTCAGGCAAAAACAGTGAGCTTTTTGCAATTCTCATTATTAAGCTCACAATATGTTCTCAGTTCCGGCCTGCAGGGATTTCAAGTGTGAGCTCAAAATGTCTAACGAGACACAAACCTTTGCAAGGGCTCAACTATCTCTCTTTTGTAAAGACCAGGCAGTAGTTCAACATTTATCTTGCGCAGAAATCTACATGAGGAGTTGTTAAAATTTCAAATTCCTGGACTGCCTTCGCCAGAGAGCTCATGGAGGTCTGGGACAAGGCCTAGAAATCTTCATTTCAATGAAAGCCACAGGGGGTTCTGCTGCCCTTGACCAACCCTGCCCTTGGACAAGCACTAGTGCAGGAGGCACGAGGGCTCTAACTTCCTTGAAAAGTTTTAAGTCTCCTTTGAGCTGGGATTCCAGACGCTATGTTAGACAACACAGAAGCCGACTGATTTTTAACATCCCCCATTACCAAAACCCTACTCGAAGCTTCTACTATCTCTTACCTGGACTCTCTTGACCTGGATTCCTCAGCGGTTTCTCTGCTCCTACACAGCTGTCACAGTGGCCCTCTTGAATCCCAAGTCAGAAGAACACTGTTATTCCTCTGCTCAGTCCCCTCCCAGTTCCTGACTATAATCCATGAAGCCCTGCATAAACTTGTTCCTAGCTACCTCTCTAACCTCATCACCTCTTTCCTTCTCCCTCTCCATACCAGACACAGTGGGGTCCTTGCTGTACTTCTAAGATACTAAGCGTGGCCCACCTCAGGGCCTTTGCACTTTCTGATCCCTTTGACTAGAATTCTCTTGCAGCAAATACCCTCCTGCTGATGCTGGATACCATTATCACCTTAAAGAGAAGCTCTCATTGAGTACCCTAGACCCTGTCATCCTCTGTCCTCTATTTTTCCTTTGGCACTCATTGCATGACACCTGGTATATTTGTGTCTTTGTGGGAGCAGTGTCTTCCTCTGTAGTCTGCATAACTCAGTTCCAGCAGCTAGAGCAGTATGTGCCATATGATACTGAAGGAACGAATACATGCAGGGATTTCACAGGTGGGAAATACAATATAGGTAGAATCCATCAGAGTCTACTTGGAGAGTCCAACTTTATGTATAAAGGGGAAATGTCTACTCTGCCTGGTCTGCTACATTACTGGATGCTTTACGAGATCATCATTTAAATAAACAGACGAGGGGCACCTGGGTGGCTCAGTTGGTTAAGCATCCAACTTCAGCTGAGGTCATGATCTCACCACTTGTGGGTTCGAGCTCTGCATTCGGGCTCTGTGCTGTTAGCAAAGAGCCCACTTCAGATCTTCTGTCTCACTTTCTCTCTGCCCCTCCCCAGTTTGCTCTCTCTCTCTCTCTCTCAAAAATAAAATAAACATTTAAAACATACAGATGAATGCAGAAAGAATTCCAAATATGATAATTTTTTAAATATTTAACATTCCTTGCTGCTACTAGTGCCTTTTATAGTTTTTTTAATGGGTCTTTAAACAAGGTGTCTGCAAAGGCTGATGTAGTGGCAAGAGAGCGAAACTAAAACCCCAGAGCTCTTCATCTGTACAGGCCTTTGTAAGAGCTGGGAAACCCTGAAGCTGTGGAATGTTCCAGATCGTGGAGGGAAAGGCCGGCTGCATTCAGGAAGCATTCTATGCAAGCAATTCTGGTAAGTTGCCTAGAAATTTCTCAGAAAAACAGATACCCAAGTCTCCAAATTTCCAATACTTTGTCAGAATTTTCTTTTCTGGTTGTAAGTATTCATTTTTGTTCCCAACTTTGTATTTGTGGTTTTTTTATTATTTTTCCTAAAGGGGGACTGGGTTGCATGCAGTCTTTGTGTGTATGTTGATCTTGACTTCTCACTGAAGTTGGAAACTCCTCTGGAACTGGGATTGGGTTTTATCCCTTCTCTCCCAGGCACCTGGGGTAGAACTGAGTTCACAGGAAAAACCGAGCCAGCGCCCTAACCCTCAGCCCCCTGCATGGATCAAAACTGGCTTGGGGGGTTGTAAAGACTTTAGGAAAATTACTTTGCCGTCATGGCACTTTGCTAGAGAAGCTAGGGTTCCATTCCCAACTTACTGCTTTAAAACCCAAAGAAGTTTCTTTAGCAGTCTACACTGACATCATTATATGTATTTTAAAAGATTATACATTTTTGTTTCAATTAAAGATTTAAAAGGCATGGCTCTCTGATTCCCTATGTCTTTATTTTGAGTAAATACATATCTACAAAGTAATTATAGAAAACCATAGGGATATAGTTTTTTTGTAAGAAGTGAGAAAAAGTCAGAAGTGTTTTATGAAGATCCAGTTCAGACTTGGCTATTTATAATGGAGACTCATTGGCTTGTATCTCTTATTTCATATAAGTCTACTTATCAGTAATGAAACTCAACAAAGAAAGGTTATCCTTGTACATTTGGAATTTTTGTTTGTTTATTTGAGAATCAAATTACCTTTAGTTAATAAAAAAAAAAAAAAGGAAAGCTCTCCAATTTTCATAATGGAGCAGAAAGAAAAAATTAATCACTACTTAAATGGAAAACTTCAGTCAGGCCCAATATTAGTACAGAAATATAAAATCCTATATTTCTTTTCACAAATATATTTTCTAGAAAAATGAGGAAAAGAGGGGTGTGTGGGTGGCTCAGTTGGTTAAGCATTGACTCTTGGTTTTGGCTCAGGTCATGATCTCTCAGTTTTGTGAGCTCGAGCCTAACATCAGGCTCTGTGTGGCAGCACAGAGCTTGCTTGGGATTCTCTTTCTCCTTCTCTCTGTCCCTCTCCCACATCACTGCCTCTGTCTTCCTCAAATAAATAAAATTACAAATTTAAAAAAAAAAAAGAAAAATGGGGAAAATATAATATAGAACATACCAAACTAAAATTTTCAATTAGAGAATTTTAAATAAAATTGTTTAAAGCTATTAAGATATAAAGCTATGAATAAAATCAATAACAACACCAACCAATCAATAATCTAGACTAGTATCTAATAGTAATATGTTAATTTCACCCTAGTTTTTATGTGTGTTTAATTGACTATTACTAAACCAGAATTGATTATCTTTTATCACTTAAGAATAGGATTAGAGACTTAATAACCATAATAGTTTAAAATTATGATAATTCAATCCATTAGGACAAAATTTTAAATTTCAACCAAGTAATAAACCTGGTCTGTAAATTTTCTCCCAACACAGAAAGAACGTGATGGATGGACTTCATAAGTTGACTAGCAATACAAACAGTATAGAGCCAATAAATAAAAACAAAGTATATTCTGGAGCACATATTCTAAAAATAATAATTCAAACTCTAAAATACTTTACCTCAAATGCATTTTTTCCAGACTCTATAGTGCAACAGAAAGATTGGTTTAATCTAAAATCTTTTATGGCTTCGGATAACTCAAACCATATCATCTATAATAGAAGACAATAAAGTACTTGTATTTATTCTGTACAGCGGGGGACGTGTATCCAACCAATCCCAAAGCAAATCATCTATAATCAAATTTGGAAGAAAAGGGTACTAAATCCATCTCTGATCCTTGTGAGAGGTCAGACCTGATTCTAACTAGCTAATGCTATTAAGATGCAACTTCTGGAGAAGCATTAGTAATTAGTAATTAGTACTAATTAATTAGTAATTAATTAAAAGTTTGTGAAGCCCAGACCATAATATCTACTCTCCACAAAGTCAAAGGCTCTGTAAACATCAATAAATGGCTGCAAACAATCTTACGTCACTCCTGCCAATTTTCTCCACAAACTGATAAGGTGCAGAACAATGATCAATAGTGAAATAAGTTCACATGTGGAATATAGGAAACAAAACAAATGAGCAAAGTGGGGGGAGGAGACTGAGACAAACCAAGGAACAGTCTTAACCATACAGAGCAAACTAATGGTTGCCAGAGGGGAGGTGGCAGAGGGAATGGGTGAAATAGGTGACGGGGATTCAGGAGTGCACTTGCTGTGACGAGCACCGGGTGATGCATGGAAGTGTTGAATCATCATATAGTACATCTGAAACTAATATTACACTGTTTGTTAACTGGAACTTAAATAAAACCTTTTAAAAAGTAGTGAATAAGTGTGACTCTGATTCTAGATACTTCTCACATAAACTACCAGACTAAAAAAACACATGCTTGCAATTTCTGAAGGATAAAACTGGCAGGGATTGCAGGTTGAAGATATAGAAATTAATGAATCAGTAATCTATGAAATCTCTCTGAAATTTTGAGATCGATTACACAGGTTCTATCCAGATGGAACCATACATACCAAGCACCGATGAGAATAAACACATTTGTACGGATTGGAAAACTCCCACCAGAGATACAGTGGCATAAAATCTTTACCAGTTGCTTTAGGGAGCTTCAGTGTTTTAATCAGATGTTCCATATGTGAGTGCATTAACAGGAGATTATTTGAGAAGGCCTCTATCAAGAAAGTTTGGGGCACCTACAAAATGTGTTGCCTTAAGACATTTTGAAACGAGAACCTTGCTGGTGACCCGCAAAATCTGGGTTCATGTCTTCACCATTATTTGTAAGCAGTAGTGCCTCTGACCCAATGTTTTCCCTTGTTACTATCTACATTACCAGAACCTCCTTCGAGGTTTTATTGTACTTGAGGTTTTGGAGAAGCAATAACAAACGTGTAATAATATATTGCATAAGCTACCTGGTGCCCTCTATGATGTTTCCTTCTGGCATCTACTTCTATAACTTGGCCAGGGTATAGTCAACTGACTTTTCAAAGAAAGAGTTATAAATACAATGCCTGTGTTTGTTTAATACACAACCAAAAAAATGTAGCTTCCATTTTTCAACAGTCTGCTGATGAGATGAGAGGTGGTGTATGTAGGCATAGGTGTGTGTGTCTGTCTGCAAGGGCACACATGTACACACACACTTCTCAAGAACAAAGTAACTAATGGAATTTGACTACTTCCATTTCATCTCACTCTTTCCAATTACGCACATGTATTAGCCAACTTATAAAGACAATATAATTCTAGACTAGTTGTTTCTAAGCTTAAAGTGAAGGTCAAAGATTATTTTTTACCCAACTCACAATATTCGCCTTGAAATTGCCAATGGATAATGGAGTATACCATTGCCAATGGAGTATACTGACAGTATACTCTCTTAGAAGAGGACATGAATCGAAACTATAATCAGAGGTCCCAGAACAAAATGAGGAAAATGGTACTTTTGAGATGAGAAGCTTCCTCAAATTATGCTCTGCCATAATGTGAGACTGGCTCCTTCTGGCAATCTTTGGTGCCATCCCATTGCTCATTGCCATATGCAATCAGTTATTTCCCTCCACTTTTCACTCATCTCTCTCCTCTCACCTCTCTTCTTTACCTAACTCAGCATGCTTTGTGTTTTCTTTCCCCTCTGCCTTAGCATTAACAGTGTTACCTAGGCCTCCAACTGGTTTTTAATACTCTAGCTTCTGAACTGGCTGGCTCAATAATTTTCCATCCTTTTCTATACCAAAATATGTGAGGAATGTAGCAGGCACTCCCCAGGATTCATGGCTCTCTCTCCTCAGCACTGATTTCAGGAGATGGAGAACAGCATGTGACATTCTTCCAGGAAAAGGAAAACTATAGGCTGAAAACTTAGAAATGCTTTCAATGAACAGCTGAAGGGCATGTGTCCTAACATTTCTTCCCCACCATGTTCGGTATCTCTGCTCTAGAGCTTGCTCCCGAAGTGGTGGTTCATATGCCAACAACACTGGCATCACCTGGGAGCTTGCTGGGAATGTAGGATCTAGGCCCCCACCCTAGACCCACTGAATCAGAATCTACATTTTAACTAGTTGCTCACATTCAAGTCTAAGAAGCATTTCTCTATCATGATAGGAATTGGGTAAACACATCTAATGGTATAGATGTCTGTCATTCAGTGTATCAGTAACAACATGTTATAGAATATTATGATCCCTGGTATAAAGCAGATTGCTTTTTACTTCTAACATTTAATAGCTCTGAATCTTCAGCAAATTATTTAACCTTCTGGAACCTCAAATAACTCATGCATAAAATAGAGATAATAATCTTACAGAGATAATGCATATGTAATTTCTAGCACAGTGCCAGGCATAAAGTAGGCATGAAATAAATGGGTATTTTTTAATTGTTAAAATTATTATTAATATCATTATTGTTGTCATTATTTAATCTAACCTGGTTTCATATGTTATTAATAACTATTCAGATCAAGTTACATAGACATATTTCTTGTCTTCCCAAAGCTTACAACATAAAATGGGCAATAAGTATATGGGCGACTACACAAAAAAAGCGATGTGCTAACCATTGATGTGATAACACATTCATTCAAATCTGTTTATGCTGAGATTTTAGTTAGCATGATCTTGGGTTTATAAGTCAGACCCACTGATTAAATAGCATTATCTGAGTCATAAAGTACAAAATCAGGAAACCACTAAGAGATGATGAGATTAAAACATTCAGCAAATAGAAAAAAATATATGAAAGACAACTCAAAAATGTGGTACCAGAGAGGCTTTATCCTGTTAGATAAGCTTTTTAAAATCATAATGTCAACAATAATCTCTAATGGAATTCTTAATGACCTATTGCAATCTGAACTGAATAAAGTAAATAAAAGTTCTTTATAAGCTCAAGTCAAACATTTAATTAAATGTACTGAACGTAAATGGCATACTTTTTAATCCAGTCACCCAAGCAAAAATGTCAGAAAAGGACTTTTTGTTAATTGAAAAATAAACAGATCTCCAGGAGAACAGAACCACCTCTTTCTAACTTTCCACCCACCATGTAATTGTGCTATTTATACCTATTCTAGGTATGTCTTTGCCATGGCTGAGCCTGAAAGTTACAAGTAGGAAGAAATTGAAAACATTATCTCTGAGTTATTTCAAGCTCTTAAGTATTTCACATCCAACTCCTAATCCCCAACAAACTTTCATTGTGTTTAAAAATATAGTAGAAGATTGTTTATATTGCTTTCACACAACCAAATGCCCTTTGGTAGTTGCTTTACCAATAATTAAAAGATAACTATGAGTCTTCTAACTTGTCCCCTTCCGACTGTGTTTGCATTAGTCGAACTTAGATATCTAAATAATCAAAACTCATTTCCTACTGGCTTTTACCAAGACCACTTCTTTGCTTTCCCAATTAGTTATACTAAAATTACTAATGTCATTTACCTCTTAATTAATGTTTGAATATTAATAAATTTTATTAATTTACCTAAGCCAAATAGCATTCCTGGTTTATAAAAATTAATTTAAAGTATACATTACTAAAATAATCAATCATTTGAGGCTTAGAATAGATTTTGCAGAAATTCATTTGGAAATTTCTCACATATATAATAGAAAAAGGTTGAGATCTGGAGTTTTTTGTTTTTTGTTTTTTTTTTCAACGTTTATTTATTTTTGGGACAGAGAGAGACAGAGCATGAACGGGGGAGGGGCAGAGAGAGAGGGAGACACAGAAACGGAAACAGGCTCCAGGCTCTGAGTCGTCAGCCCAGAGCCCGACGCGGGGCTCGAACTCACGGACCGCGAGATCGTGACCTGGCTGAAGTCGGACGCTTAACCGACTGCGCCACCCAGGCGCCCCGAGATCTGGAGTTTTTAATACAGACATACCTTTATTCATTATTCATTTAGGACAGGACTTCCAGACCATAAGTAGTATCTAAATAACTTGAAAAAATAAGGATTTGGTGAAAACCCAAACTCCCAAGTTTGAATTAATTTATAAAGTAGAGGATAATCCATTTTGAGGTATCAAACACCTTTTATTTAGTTTCCTCTTTACCTGTGTTTTTGCTTTGTTTTGGTGTTTTTAAGTCAACTTTCAATCTAAAGGTTAGGAGTATATTCTCAGCCAGCCAAGTAGATTTCAAGTGACTAGAAACAGAGCAGACAATACAGCAAAGAGCTTCCTTTTACCCATCCATCCATCCATTCATCCATTCATATTCCAGAATAAATATATACATGTTTGTTTCTATTCTCTGGGAACTAGGGGAGAAAAAGAAGGTCATGGTTTGTTTGCTTTTAAAATAGTTAAGTAAAACATGGGGAGTCCAGGTGACTCAGTCTGTTGAGCATCCAACTCTTGATTTTGACTCAGCTCATGATCCCAGAGTCACGGGTTTGAGCTCTGAGTTGGGTTCCGTGCTGAACATGAAGCCTGCTTAAGATTCTCTCTCTCTCTCTGCCCCACTTCCCTTCTTGTGCACATACTCTCTCTCTCTCTCTAAAAAAAAAAAAATTATATATATATATATATATATGATATGTAGCCTATTTTTAAAAAATAAACAAACCATGACTTCATGATTTGTGGATTTTACCAACAATGACTTCTTTAGATGCTATGATGTGCCTGTCACTGGCATGTGATAAGCAAGACAGCAGGATCGCTGCAGTAATGGATCTTAAAGTCTAGTGAAGCAGAAAGAGGAATAAATCAGAGATTAGAATATGGCACTCAAAGCACTGAGTTCTACGGGAAGATATGGGAAGGAGCCAACCCGGACTAGAGGAGCCAGAAACTCTTTCCAGGAGAAAAAATGATGTCCAAGTTGAAACCTGCAGGGTGTTGACACATATTTATTGCTATTAATGAATGATAAAAATAATAAAAAAGTAAAACAACAATAATATACAGATTATTTGTTATTACTTGTAATGATTTTTTCAAAAAATAATATCCAGTCCTGGTGAGTATTTGGCAGTAGAGGAAGAGGCCTGATTGAGTACTGGTGAGAATGGAAGAATTGTATTATCACTCTCAGTGCAATGTGGCAACACACACACAAACATATAAAAACATTCATATCTTTCAACCTAAAATACAAACTCAAGACATTCACCCTAAGGAAAAATTAAAGATATGGGAAACATTACCATCTAAATCTCTATGTATCGGTTCAACATTCACAAATCAATCAACGTGATACATCACATTAATAGGAGAAAAGATAAGAACCATATGATCCTGTCAATCGATGCAGAAAAGGCCTTTGACAAAATTCAGCACACTTTCTTAATAAAAACCCTCGAGAAAGTCGGGATAGAAGGAACATACTTAAACATCATAAAAGCCATTTATGAAAAGCCCACAGCTAACATCATCCTCAATGGGGAAAAACTGAGAGCTTTTTCCCTGAGATCAGGAACACGACAGGGATGCCCACTCTCACCGCTGTTGTTTCACATAGTGTTGGAAGTTCTAGCATCAGCAATCAGACAACAAAAGGAAATCAAAGGCATCAAAATTGGCAAAGATGAAGTTAAGCTTTCACTTTTTGCAGATGGCATGATAGTATACGTGGAAAATCCGATAGACTCCACCAGAAGTCTGCTAGAACTGATACATGAATTTAACAAAGTTGCAGGATACAAAATCAATGTACAGAAATCAGTTGCATTCTTATACACTAATAATGAAGCAACAGAAATACAAATCAAGAAACTGATCCCATTCACAATTGCACCAAGAAGCATAAAATACCTAGGAATAAATCTAACCAAAGATATAAAAGATCTGTATGCTGAAAACTATAGAAAGCTTATGAAGGAAATTGAAGAAGATATAAAGAAATGGAAAAACATTCCGTGCTCATGGATTGGAAGAATAAATATTGTCAAAATGTCAATACTACCCAAAGCTATCTACACATTCAATGCAATCCCAATCAAAATTGCACCAGCATTCTTCTCGAAACTAGAACAAGCAATCCTAAAATTCATATGGAACCACAAAAGGCCCCGAATAGCCAAAGGAATTTTGAAGAAGACCAAACTGGGAGGCATCACAATCCCAGACTTTAGCCTTTACTACAAAGCTGTAATCATCAAGACAGCATGGTATTGGCACAAAAACAGACACATAGACCAATGGAATAGAATAGAAACCCCAGAACTAGACCCACAAACGTATGGCCAACTAATCTTTGACAAAGCAGGAAAGAACATCCAATGGAAAAAAGACAGTCTCTTTAACAAATGGTGCTGGGAGAACTGGACAGCAACATACAGAAGATTGAAACTAGACCACTTTCTCACACCATTCACAAAAATAAACTCAAAATGGATAAAGGACCTGAATGTGAGACAGGAAATCATCAAAACCCTAGAGGAAAAAGCAGGAAAAGACCTCTCTGACCTCAGCCGTAGCAATTTCTTACTTGACACATGCCCAAAGGCAAGGGAATTAAAAGCAAAAATGTACTGGGACCTTAAGAAGATAAAAAGCTTCTGCACAGCAAAGGAAACAACCAACAAAACTAAAAGGCAACCAACGGAATGGGAAAAGATATTTGCAAATGACATATCGGACAAAGGGCTAGTATCCAAAATCTATAAAGAGCTCACCAAACTCCACACCCGAAAAACAACCCAGTGAAGCAATGGGCAGAAAACATGAATAGACACTTCTCTAAAGAAGACATCCAGATGGCCAACAGGCACATGAAAAGATGCTCAACATCGCTCCTTATCAGGGAAATACAAATCAAAACCACACTCAGATATCACCTCATGCCAGTCAGAGTGGCCAAAATGAACAAATCAGGAGACTATAGATGCTGGAGAGGATGTGGAGAAACGGGAACCCTCTTGCACTGTTGGTGGGAATGCAAACTGGTGCAGCCACTCTGGAAAACAGTGTGGAGGTTCCTCAAAAAATTAAAAATAGATCTACCCTATGACCCAGCAATAGCACTGCTAGGAATTTACCCAAGGGATACAGGAGTACTGATGCATAGGGGCACTTGTACCTCAATGTTTATAGCAGCACTCTCAACAATAGCCAAATTATGGAAAGAGCCTAAATGTCCATCAACTGATGAATGAATAAAGAAATTGTGGTTTATATGCACAATGGAATACTACGTGGCAATGAGAAAGAATGAAATATGGCCTTTTGTAGCAACATGGATGGAACTGGAGAGTGTGATGCTAAGTGAAATAAGCCATACAGAGAAACACAGATACCATATGGTTTCACTCTTATGTGGATCCTGAGAAACTTAACAGAAACCCATGGGCGAAGGGAAGGAAAAAAAAAAAAGAGGTTAGAGTGGAAGAGAGTCAAAGCATAAGAGACTCTTAAAAACTGAGAACAAACTGAGGGTTGATTGGGGTGGGAGGGAGGGGAGGGTGGGTGATGGGCATTGAGGAGGGCACCTTTTGGGATGAGCACTGGGTGTTGTATGGAAACCAATTTGACAGTAAACTTCATATATTGAAAAAATAAATAAATAAATAAATAAATAAATAAATAAATAAATAAATATCTATGTATTTGGTAATGACCAAAAAACAAAAGCACATTCACATAATGAAATACTATTGAATCATTAAATCATTGTTAATAAAGAAATGTTTGTTAACTGACAGGGATTCAGTCATGATATATCACATTAAATAACATTACAAATTCAGGCATAGAAAGAATCCATTTCTGTTAAAAAAATACACACACAAAAATAAATTCTGGAAAGATACAAAAAATGTTTTGAAGTTCTCTGTGGGTGACAGGATTATGAATACTTTTTTTTTTTTTTTTTGCCAGGGGCTGTTTGTGTGTATCTATTTTCTAATGTTCTACAGTGAAAATATGCTGCTTTTATAATTAGAAAAATAAAAATCATGGGACCAGGACAAAACATATTATAAATATTTATACTCCCATCCTCCTCCCACGTCCTAAGGAGAATAGATACCGAGAAAGATGCTTCATTTTGCTGCACAGGGGTAGGGGTGAGTACAAATTGGAAAATGAAAGAGGACTAGGTTTCTCTGCATAGACCCTACATAGCACTACCCAGAGGAGAAAAAACTATGATCCTGGAAAGAGACACAGGGAATGAGAGTACAAGACAGAGACAAAGAAAAAGAGGGATAAGAGGAAATACAGAGATGAGTACTCAGCAACTGTATAATCAGTAACAGTTTGGAAAAGGGGAACTTTCAAGAAGTTTTGCTTTGTTATACATGAGATATCTCTCATGGGTTCACAAAAAAAAAATCTTTAGAAAAGACCCACCTACTGGAATAGAACTTGCTTGTGTTGTCAGAGGAGACTCCAGTGGAAATAACCATTTTCCTATTAAAATCAACACAGGCTTCCAGAAGTGAAAAAAAAAATGAGCTTTTATAATGATGTAAATGAGAGCAACAACAACAAAAAGTCTGCAAAGTAGAACATGGTGGATTTTGTTTTTAATTTTCTCAAAGCCATAGGTACGTGTATGGGCATTTCAGAGAGATAGTAGCTATTCTTACAGCCCTCAGATGGTCGAAAACAATGTACCATGTGGGAAAAGAAACTAGAGAGGCCCAGCCATAATGAGCAAAGCTGGAAGTCAGATAGGTGTGGAGTCCACCTCAGAGCAGATCAGAAAAGGTTTTGCTGGTCTGGGACTAGAAGGAGCCTTGAATTGAGAAGAGTCATGAAGGACTCCAAGTCTTTGTCATCAAGAGAAAGCATTGGTGACAGAGGAACAAAATAAAAGAGCTCAAAGAAAATAGGTTTCGAGGAAGCCTATATGTGAAGATAAAGCTCCACGAGAAGAGGCTATTCTCAGGGTGCCTAGGTGGCCCAGTCAGTCAAGCATCCAACTCTTGATTTTGGCCCAGGTCATGATCTCACAGTTGTGACATCAAGCTCCCAGTTGGGCTCTGCACTGATAGCACAGAGCCTGCTTGGGATTCTCTCTCCCTCTCTGTCTGCCCTCCCCTGCTGGTACTGTCTCCAAATAAATAAATAAATAAAAGATGAGGTTCTCATCAACACAGTCAAAATGATCTTTTAAAAACATCATACCAGAGGTTCCTGGGTGGCTCAGTCAGGTGAGCCTCTGACTTCAGCTCAGGTCATGATCTTGCGGTACATGAATTTGAGCCCTATGTCAGGCTCTGTGTTGCTCAGAGCCTGGAACCTCTTCAGATTCTGGGTCTCCCTCGCTATTTGCCCCTCCCCCACTCACGCATGCTTGCTTTCTCTCTCTGTCTCTCTCTCACTCTAAAATAAATACACATTTAAAAAAAATCATACCATATCATGCCACCCTTCCAGGCAAACCTATTAATTCACAGTGAACCAAATTCTCTATATGGCCCCACATGGTCTGACCCTCTCCTCATCTGCTCCCCATTTTTTTTTACTCCACCCCACACTGATTTCTTTGCTATGTCTCTAATTAACTGAGTACAATCTCACCTTAGAAATTTGTGCTAGCTGTTCCCTCTGCCTGGAATGCTCTTCCACCAGATTTCCACGTGGCTAACTCCTTCCCTACCTTCAGACATTTGTTTATACGTCACCTTCCCTAAGTTCCACCTTGACCACCATATCTAAGGTTGCAACCTGCTTTCACACTAACTCCCACCCCGTGCTTCCAATCCCCTTCACTCTTCTCTATTATTTCCCATAGCACACTCACCTTCTATCTTCCAACTTATATATAATGTTTATTATTTATTGTCCGGCTTCCCCTACAAGGGCTGAACTTTTTGTTTACATAAGCACCACTATCTCTCCAGCATCTAGAACAGTACTTAGCCTTCTATTTGTTCTCAGAAGACAATTTTTAATAACTAAATGAGTGAATAAAGCTGCATGCTTGTTTCAATCTTTAACATTCACTCCGGACTCACTCCGTACTCTAGTTTCTTTTAGGGTAAACATGTAAAGTAAGAATAAGAAAACCTAAAATAATTACAGGACCTTAAAATAGTTCCACCGGAGTATTTAGAGTTATACTGTCTATCAAATTTTCGAATTGTTAGGTTGTTCACTTTTCTTTCTGTGCAATCTTGACAGCAAAGATACTTTTTAATTTGATAACTAGGTTCCAGTTTCTTCACCTGTAAAATGAGGGGATTGTACTAGGTCATCATAATGACCTCTTCCAAAAGGTTGCAATTCCACAGGTGATTTTTAGATGTTTGTTCCAATATCACAGTCAGAAATATTGCCAGCCCTCGCTCCTCACATGATATGTTGCCTGGCCTGTGTTTGTATAAAACTGCCTTTGATTCATATTCTCACTTTCTCTGGATACTTGCACAAAATATAAAAATCTAAGATTATAAATACCAGCAAGAAGAAAGATTTGAGAGGCTTTCCTTAATCTGAGAAAACCTCTGAATTTTGGAATTATTAAAATTCTAAGATGAAATAGAATCTATTGATAATGACCATATTCTTATTCATAAAACAAGACGGTTTAGAAAAATTCCAGGGACACCTGGTTGGCTCAGTGGGTTAAGCTTCCAACTTTGGCTCAGGTCATGATGTCACAGTTCGTGAGTTCAAGCCCCACATCAGGCTCTGTGCTGACAGTGTGGAGCCTGGAGCCCACTTCGAGTTCTGTGTCTCCCTCTCTCTCTGCCTCTGCCCCTCTTCATCCCTGCTCACCCGTCCCCTCTTTCTCTAAAAAAATAAACATTTTTAAAAAATTTTTTTAAAAAAGAAAAATTCTACATGGCAACACTTGAATGTAGTAAGTTTGAGAGAGGAGGGATTTCTCCTCTTTTCCTGTCCTTCAGCCTCTTTTCTGAAAATAGTGCTTTTTCTATTCCACAACATGGTAAATTTCACAAAAGCCCAGTTCCCATCATTATTTCCTATGTGGGTTTTTTTTTAGTTTATTTATTTATTTTGAGAGAGAGAGAGAGAGCACGAGCAGGGAAAGAGAGAGGAAGAGAGAGGATCCCAAGCAGGCTCTACACCATCAGCATGCAGCCCAATATAGGGCTTGAAGTCAAGAACCGTGAGACCATGATGACCTCAGCCAAAACCAAGAGTCGGGCACTTAACCGACTGAGCCACCCAGGTGCTTCTAATTTCCTATGTTTTACTATTCCTTTGAGGATGTCTATTCTCCAGTTTTGATGGCTTCCTACAGCTTGGCAAAGACGGGAACAGATATGAAATTCCCAAGTTCAACATCTTGCAGCACCTTTTAGAATCATTAAAAATTCATTAAAAGAAAGCAAAACACTAATCTGCAAATAAACCATTGCTTGACTTACTGTATAAGAAACTATGACTTTATTACCGAATGATACATATATAATATACCCTCTGTATTCCTAAAGCAAAGTAACCTCATGTCAAAAAAAAAAAAAAGGAGTTAATAAGTTTTCCATATATGTCAATATTCATCTTCCTCTGTCTTTGTCACTCAGTCTAACTAGGAAAATTGCATTTTTTTACACCTTCAAAATTTGAGGAAATATTACATCTTAAAGTCTGTGCATTTCAGTTACTGCTTGATCAATGAACAATTAAATCTGTTTAATATGTTACAATGATCTTCACATTAATTTGCCTGGAGTAAAAACAAGAGCTCCACACAAGACTGATCAAATGACTTTTAAGTCTCCAATGCTAAATCGTTTCTGAATACAAATGGAAGCGCATTATAGCCACATGAGCACGCGATGAATTCCTAATGAGCAGGTGCCATCATGATGATTACAATGCATAATGACACCACCCGCAGATTCAAACACTGCCCAGCACTCTGCATTTGAGACCTGGTGCTGCGACTCCTGTGCATTCTTTGCTGGATCAATTCAAGCCTCATTTAGACCCTAAATGAATGTGTTTTGGATGAATGTGTTTTATAAATGGATTAAATGTATTTTATAAATGGACTTTTTTTTTTTTTTTTTCCTGCAGAATGTTCAAATGGCCCTATTCTCCAACAGAAATTATCCCTTCCGTGCCTGGGGAATGCCAGACTAAGATTTCCAAATAGCTCATAAGAATTCAAGTTAAATGAACCACCATGTCCCCCTCCTCCTCCATAAAGTATCTTGAATTCTTAGTTCCAGAGGCCACTTTAGTACAAAGATTATAATGGAATAAAATAAGCGCCCAAGGAAAGAGAATTTTAAGGAAGTCTGCACATCAAAACTAGTACTTCTTCACTCATCTTATTTATTCAAGAACAATGATTTCTAGAAAAAGAGGGAATGTCAAATCCTCACTCATTCTTATCAAAGCTAGACAAGCATGCTGTTTCCTAATGGTTTGCAATTTTTCAGCAGTTCCAAAGTTCTTTTCTGCTATCTGGTTGGCATCCCACTCACTATTGCTATAGCGTATTGTGTTCCTCTGTAAAATCAAATAAATGAGAAAATGTCCTCCCTATTGCTTAAAAAAATTTTTCTTGTTAGAGCCAGCAAAAACAGATTAAGAAGCATTGTAGCTGGACATTATGTCTAGTGCATTTCACTGGAGAAGGTACAAGTGAAAAGCCAGATGGCTCACAAGCTTCACACTTCTTGGAAAAAGAGACAATTGATTATCAAAAACCAGTCAAACGTATGTATGGGAGAAATTCGAGTGACTGCCAGTTAAGGTACAAATTAAAAACAAAAATGGCATCCACGTATATCAGTCAGGATTGGCTAGCTTATGCTGTGGTGACATAAAATACTAAAATATCAAGGGTTTAACACAACAAAAGTGTTACTCACCCAAAGTCCTCCGCTGTCTGTCCTGAAGGCATGGTCTCAGCTTTGCTGACGGCTTTCATCTCATTGTTGAGGGAGGTCATCAAGAGGACGTGGCCACCGGTTAACCCACGAGCTGGGCAAGGCAGTCAGAACCACCTCTTTCCCTCCCCTGTCCTTGGAGTGTGCGTTCTGCCCACCTTTCCCACAGAGGGAGCTGTTTCCAAAAACACAGCCTCCAGAGCGTAATGGGTTATTGAGAGCACGTGGGCAGTAAACCCAACTGAATCCAGTTAAGGCTCTGACTACACTTCCAAGATTCTGGCCAGCAGGTGCAGAGATCTGCTCGTCTTGCAGCAGTGGCAGAAGACAAGGCTCCTAAGCAAGTTCCCTTGCTTATTAAAACTGCCACCAGGGCACCTGGGTGGCTTAGTCAGTTAAGCGTCCCACTACAGCTCAGGTCATGATCTCATGGTTCCTGGATTCGAGCCCCCGCATGTGGCCCTACACTGACAATGAGGAGCTTGCCCAGGATTCTTTCCCTCTCTCTGCCCCTCCACAACTTGCCTTCGCAGGCACAGTCTCTTTCTCTCCTTCTCAAAAGAAAGTTAAAAACAAAAAACAAAAAACAAGCTTCCACCTACCAATCTGGAGTGGTCTTCCTCATCATCTCTCCTTGCTCTCGATGTATGGGGGACCAGTTTGCAGACTCATAGCACCCAGTCACAAAGCAGGAAAGGAGTGCACTGGGCAGTCTCATATGGGTAATGAAGTACTTCAGTCCCAAAATATCACATGGCACCTCTACTCACATTTTGTTGGCAAAAGGAGTCCCAAGATCACACTGAACCTCAAGGAGCCATGGAAATACAATCCCTTTCCACTTTTATGCCCCAACCTCTTGTGCCTGGAAAAAGAACCAGAGACACTGGGAGACAGACCAAATATATTCCACAACATGGAAATCAGATGAATCAAATTTCCCTTCTAGATGTCAAGCTATACATTCCCCACCCTATTTACTCTGTCATAATCTGTTCTTTACTAAGAAATGTATGTGGAATTATGGAATATAAATTGTCATGGAAATGAATGGAGCAGATAGGTAAATTAATATTTACATAAAACATAGGGTTATTTTATACCTATGTTAGGTATATAAGGCATACAAGAAAAAAGAAGTTGAGAGATATTTTTCAATGAATTTTGATAGGTAAAATTATACACTTTTATTAAAATGATCTGAGAAATGATTGAGTTGAAAAGTGTATAGAAATAAAAATGTAAAGCAATGTTCATCCTTCTATTCCTAAATCCACAATTGTTATGATTTTGATAAAATATATAACTCAGTTTTATACATGTATTAAGACAGATGTTTTATTCAACAATAAGATCATTTGTAAGGAAAAACTAAAATATATAATTTTACCACCAGGACTAGCTGAATGCACAAAGTTTTTTAGAGCATAATTAACAACAACAAAAATCTCTGCATACTCCTCTGTATCATCCAGTACCCTATAATTGATTGTTTTTATTATTCAGTGAGAATTGAATTCACTGAGAATTTTATTATTCAGAAGAATTAAAAAGTGCCTTATATCATCGCCAGTTTGAACAGATGAAAACATTGGCACTATGTGTGTGAAATAAAAATATGGTATGAAAACAAAGGGTAAAAAACCCAGAACAAAAAATTTTTAGCATGTACTGTGGCAAAAGTACTTCTAAGAATTTGAAAAAGTTTTAATTACAGCTTATGTAAACACCATCGTTAAAGAAATCTGTAACTTCCATAAAAGTGGACAGAGCAGAACCTAAACATAAAAAGGTTGAATGGGACCAAAATGAAATAATTTGTTTGAACTTATGATTGGTGAAAACCAGAGAAAGAACTAGCAAATAGAGAGATGAAATACTTAAAATACAAGAAACGCGAAATGTGCCTACAAATTGATTCTTACCTTAGTAGATATATTGTTATCCATCATAAGGAGTGTTATCCCTTTGCAGTGGTCACTTTGTGAGGGAGTGTACTCATTCCAGAAGCTGTACTCTCTCAGTCCCACTTTGGATTTCCTCTGTTGAAAATTGCCCAGTGCAGTGGCAGCGGTGGTATGCAAATCCTGTGTTTTCTTCAGTCCTGATTTCATCAAGTCAAGAAAGGCGTGGGGCACCTGGGTGGCTCAGTTGATTGAGTGCCCGACTCTTGATTTCGGCTCAGGTCATGATCTCACAGTTGGCGAGATCAAGCCCTCAGTGGGGCTCTGTGCTGACAGCACAGAGCCTGCTTGGAATTCTGTCTCCCTCTCTGTCTGTCCCTCCCCCACTTGCTCTCTATCCCTCTCTCAAAATAAATAAAAATAAAAAAGAAAGAAAGAAAAAAAGAAAGAAAGAAAGAAAGAGGGCATTAATAAGCTGGAGATCAAGGAGAGGGGAGTGAGCAGGACAACAAAGGATTTAGAGAAATACTCTTAGGAAAAATAAAGAAAGTTCCTGGGGATATTTAACCCAGGGAGGAAAAAAGCCATAGGAGTAACATTATGGCTCTCTTACAAGATTTAAAGAGCTGTATTGTATAAAAAGGAATTGATTTACCTTCTGTAGTTGAGAAGGATAGATTATGATGGGAATATGGATAAATACAAGAAATATTCCTAACAGTTATAACTGACCAAAAAAATTATTTGGCAGTATATTTTTTTTATAAAAAACATTTTAAAAATTGTACTCTTTTCCTTTGGGGATGGTATAAACAGAACATTTATATTGAATGGGAAGTTAGATGAAATAAATCCCATCATCCTTTCCAATGCTCCAATGCTCTGATTATTACAATCTATACATTTAGAGCTTTGACACAATTCTTAGATATAATTTGATTTGGGAGAAAAAAAATCATTAAGAGCCAAATTGGGTGATTTAAGTGGAAAATCAAAGTGAGTTATACCAAAGATTTTATTATGTATGTGTTGTTGGGGGGGGGGGGCGGGTTATATGTTTAAATCAAGTGAGATCTTAAATAAATGAACTAATTTTAATATATGGCTTTAAACTGGCTCTGAATAGAATGCCTGACATGATTTTTGGGTTGTTTTGTTGGTTTTCTTGATTTCGGTGGTATTTTTTAAATGTACAATAGCACCATAGTGCTGTTATCTTATTTTTAAACATTTGAAAATTAGGGGAAAGATTAAAACAATTTACATTCCCATCACTCTAACAACAACTGCTGTTATTTCAATTCATCTTTTTTCCCAATCTTTTTCCTTTTGAGTGTACTTTTTACATATATCCAATTATTGCTGGTAATTATGCTCTATTAAGTTGTAGCAAACACCAAACTAGCAAATACTAAACCATAGTCCTAGGGGAAATACAAGGTTAGGTTCCTATGAGCCTCCATCACAACACTTTCATCAACCAGTCATACATAACCATGTTTTATGTGTGTGTCTGTTTAAAGATACCTTATTTAATATATATTGTTGATTCATTAACGCTGGACTCACAGCCAAGAGCACTGTAACTCATACCTGAACCAAGTTTATCTAACATATTTATTTTCTCCATAAGGTATATCACAGCCTTCGTGTGCTTAGGAACACAAGGCAGCACTTCAGCGACACACTTAGGGGCCATTCGAAACAGTAAAACCACCAACAGAAAGCACCAAAAGGCAGAATCCATGTCACTAATAGACCTCAAAATGAACACTTGTTTATAGCAGGAGGGCCGAAGCAAGAAGAGAGAGCATCATCTTGCTCAACCTCATCTGGGAATGGGTACATTTGGTGACTCAAGTTGTTCTCCGCTCTGCACGTGGCCATGAATGACTGCAAAAGGGCTGCAGGTATTGATTTGGGGACTACAAATAAGTTTTAGGAAGTAGGCATACTTGTAAATAAGAAATCCACCAACTATGAGGATTGACTGCACTTTGTATCCTGTCTCTTTCCATGTGGTTACACAGTCTTCCTAAGAATAACTTTTAGTGACTACCCTCAAACTATCAAGTACATACGCTAAGCTTTATTTATCCATATTTAAATTGTCGCACCACTAGCTCTGCATTAGTTAGGACCCCAGAGTTGCAAGCGAGAGTACCGGGTTTTGCAACAGGTTTACAAAAATGAAATCCTTACTTTACATAACCTGAAAAGTCCAGAGTTACCTCTGTTTGGCTTTAAGATGAATTTGAAGATTCAAATGATATCACCAGGACGGAGTTTCCATCACTTGGTTCTGACCTCCCGTGTGTGGCTTCTGTCGTGGGCTTCATACGGTAGATAATGATGGCAGCTCCATGCTCTATATATTCTCAGCATTATATTCAGCATGGAAGATAGATGACCTTTCCCAGAAATACTACTGACACTCGTTAAATAGGTTTGGCCTGAATGGATCATGTTCTCCCCTCTGCGGCAATCATGGTAGCCAGGGCAATTGGATAGTCTGACTGTCTTAAGTCTGGATCATGTGCATCACCTGTGGAGCTGAAATGGGGTCACCATCACCAGCCCACACTGATTCAGAAGCAGCAGGTACACAGAGGGTGACTGTGCTGGAAAGCAAACGAAATGGTACCCACTCAAAAAGATTTTCTCTGCACTTAAATATGGCACTACTATGTTCATCTTTCTGCAAGTAACTCCAAATATATTTTTAAGTAATAAAATCACAATTGCAAATAGGATTATTGATGTCAGAACAGGAAATTGATGTCGGAAGGGCCTTGGGCTTCATCTAATTCACCTGCAATCCAGTGAGGAACAATTGTTCTAGCCAAAGATCATCCAGATTTATTGAAACATCTCCACAGACAGTTAAGACTTGCCAGCTGTAAATTCCCTCCACCTTTTGACTCTAGTTCTGCCCAGTTCCATGAGACACTCCTCTGCATATTTAAATTCTGTTCCCATTGTGTCCCCTAGGCTTCTTCTTTCAGGGTAAGTTTACAACTCTGCCAACCCTTCCTCAAATGGCATTTCAGACTCCCTCATCATCCTTGGAATAGATTCTATTTCGTCCACTTTCCTTTTAAGATGTGAGGTCCCGAATATTTTGGTGATTAAAGTGGGCAGTCAAATTGATCGGAACGTGGAACATTTTAAATATATGCTCTCCAACTAATTGAAGACCTTGGTAAAGCTCTTTCTGTTCTCTAACTGGACCCTGGAATTCTACCACCATCTCTCCAGGAATAACCCCTACCCATCCTTCAAGATCTCTTGCATTTGCCTCTCCTCTCCAGCAAGTCATTCCCGGTTACAGCAAATTGAATCTCTCCCTTCTTTTAAACTCCTGCTCTGTTGTTTTATTATTAGTTTGTTTATCCCTCTTCTATGGGATATATCACATATCATATACTGTCTTTAGTAATTATCTTAACCCTATACCAGACTATAAGATCTTCTAGAGAAGATTAGTGTATTTTACTTTTCTTACCCTTGCTTAGCACCACCCAGTGTTTAGTAGGTATCATTTTCTGAAATGAATGATCAGCATAGCCTAAGACTATGCTAACAGGTATGCAGTAATGCAGGACTTAATCAGTTCTACCTTAACTCTGCCTTACTTAACTTTACACTGTCTTTCTCCAAGAAGTGAACCGAGTTATTTCTTCAGAATAAAATTTAACTGATCATATTTTATCAATTTCAGGATTTTGCAATTTCTAGTTGTAGTTTTCCCGATAACCTTACAAGTTCCTATTTGTGAAATGCAGGTTTCATGAGAATAAATATTGCGTATATTATTCACCATTTTATCTACCATACTTAGGGCAATGCGTGATACACAGATTTTCAAAAGAAATTTTGTTGAATTAATTATATTTGTAATTATAACTTGTTGTAATGTAATTAAAGCCAGTCTCTTATATTCATATCCATTTACATGCTCTCCCTAACACTTTTTATATACCTTATATATTAAGCCCTACATGTATACAATTTTTTTCTAGAGACTTAGCATAATTAAATGTGACGTACTATTCAAACTTAGAAATAATGATGTCTTAGAGAGCAGATTGGTGGTTGCCAAAGGTAGAGTTGGGCAAAATGGATGAAGGGGGTCAAACATTCAAATTTCCAGTTATAAAATACTTAAGTCATGGAGATGGGATGTACAGAATGAAGATTATAGTTAATAATACTATATTGCATATTTGAAAATTGCTAAGAGAGTTTACATCTTAAAGTTCTCATCAAAAGAAAAAAGTCTGTAACTATGTGTGGTGATAGATGTTAACTAGACTTACAGTGGTGATCATTTTACAAAATATACAACTATCGAATCATTATGTAGTACACATGAGACTTATTTAATGTTGTATGTTAATTACACCTCAATAAAAAAGAAAGAATGGTATATTAATTTGCAAGAACTTACATTAAAAACAAAACAAACAAGAATACCCTTTCATGTATAGTATAATATATAAAACTGTAGAAGCATCAAGCATTTAGGTTTAGAGTTTTTTCATCCTTTTGTTCTACATATTTATGCAAACTTTTAAAGCACATAATGAGAGGAGACAAAACAGGCATCTCATGTATAACATAGGATCCCACACAAGCGTGAAGGGTTGTACCCGCTCTGTAGATGGAGAACTGCATCTTCAAAGAAATACCATCACCTTCCAAGTTCACACAGAGAGGAAATCAAAGATTTCAGCTCTAAGGTCTATCTGACTCTAAAAACCCAGGTCACGTCCCCTCTGCCACACATGTCTCATGGTGTCAGGATTCCAGCCATCACCCTGGGACTCTGTATGAGTTAAGACACTAAAGAAAATGGCTTAAGGCTGCTTTCACTCTTTATATATTTTTAATGCTTGAATAAATATGCATGAGCTGAAATGTGGAAGGCTTATCAAAATCTAAATAATATCATTAGAAAATTGCCCACATTTTTCAAAAAGCCTACATAAGACATGAAAGCTCTGATTAATCTGGTGTTTGCAATTTTTAAAAAATTTTTTTCAATGTTTACTTATTTTTGAGAGACAGAGCATGATCAGGGGAGGGGCAGAGAGAGAGGGAGACAGAGAATCTGAAGCAGGCTCCAGGCTCTGGGTTGTCAGCACAGAGCCTGACGCGGGGCTTGAACCCATGAACTGTGAGATCATGACCTGAGCTGAAATCAGACGCTCAACTGACTGAGCCACCTAGGCGCCTCTAGTGTTTGCAATTTATTGCAAAAAATCAAACGTGGGGGCGCCTGGGTGGCGCAGTCGGTTAAGCGTCCGACTTCAGCCAGGTCACGATCTTGCGGTCTGTGAGTTCGAGCCCCGCGTCGGGCTCTGGGCTGATGGCTCAGAGCCTGGAGCCTGTTTCCGATGCTGTGTCTCCCTCTCTCTCTGCCCCTCCCCCGTTCATGCTCTGTCTCTCTCTGTCCCAAAAATAAATAAACGTTGAAAAAAAAAATTTTTTTTTTAAAAATCAAACGTGATATAATTTTAAAGGTTCTGCTTTACAGAAAAGATCATATAAAAATTTTAAATCTCACACTGCAGCTTTGAAAGAATAACAAGGAAATGGGTTGGTTGCTAGATTCTGAAAGAGCTCTCTCAATTCCACCTATACAAACACATGAATATTTTTAAACAAGTATCCATCCCAGAGAGACATTCAAATCAAACCTCACTTTCTCCTGCTCTTGAACTTGTCATCTGTCTTCTGTACATCTTCTGCTGCAAAACACACAATTATTTTTTTGATGAGTAACATTTGGATGTTCATTTTCCTCTACTTCCTTCCTGATTTAACCAGGATGATAACAGTCATTAGAAGCTCACTATGGTGCTTCATGCTTTGCAATTGTTCCTATGATCCAGGAGCCTGCACACACAGCCCTGTAATTTACCTAGGGCTCACAACTCTGGTCAAGAAAAACGCAGCACAGCTGAGACTTATGAATATTTATTAATGCGGAAAATTTAGCCTCTGACACTAAGGTATATCTTTAATTGGATGGTTACCATTACCTTCACAGCCATAATGTTATTTATTGTAAGAAGGATGGTTCTATACCTTGCTTGCTTGAAGCATCTCAACTTACTGGGGTTTTAATGTGCCAGGAACTTGCACCAAGTCAGCTCTATGGAAACCTACTCTCAGTGGGCTACCTTCTGAGCATCTCAGTGTGGTTCCAAAATTTTTTAGTCATTTTTAATTAGTACGGCAGTCTCATTTTGATGATAAAGAAACTGAGAGATAGTAAATATTTCATTTTAAGCCACTAGTTTTTGGGCAATTTGTTATGCAGCAAGAGATAACGAATACAGACATTATCTCCACTGTAAGCCTTAGGGTTAACTCCCAGGGGCGGGAAAAATGTTAGCCAGTATTTAAGTTCACTTATTACACTGGATAATGTCCTAAAATTTCTTTTAAAGCCTATCTTTTTTTAAGGGAAATTTTAGGTCTACATCGAAATTGAAAGGAAGGTACAGAGATTTCCCCTATATGCCCTGCCTGCCCCTCACATGAATAGCGTCTCCTATTGTCAACATCACTCATCAGAGTGGTACATTTGTTACCAAGGATCCATTAAATCATATAAAGTCCATAGGTTACCTAAGGGTTCACCCTTGATGTCATACATTCAGTGGGTTTGGATAAATATACAATGACATATATCCATCATTATAATATAAAGATATTATACCTACAATATCATACATACAAAATTATGATACATAATATCATACAAAATATTTTCACTGCCACAAAAATCCTCTGTGCTCTGTCTATTCGTCTCTCTTTGCACCTCTGGCAACCACTGATCTTTTCACTGTCTCCATAGCTTTGCCTTTTTCAGAATGTCGTATAGTTGGAAGCAAATAGTATGTAGCCTGCTCAGATTAGCTTCTCTCACTTAGTAATATGCATTTAAGTTCTTCCATAAGCATTTTGATCATGTCAAGTTTTCATCCTGTCTGTTTTGTCATTTCAGTCACAGTAACCAAATTTAAGAGAGCTAATCTGCTGTGTGTCTGTTGCTGCACTCACAGGTACAGCACTGACGCTTGGAGCCATTGAACTTGTCCCCTTGCCAGTACACAAAGGCAACTCTATTAAATTTCAGAGGCTTGGTGGACTTACTTGCTGGAGGTACACAGGTCTGCATAGTCTGCAAGGCCAAACAGCCACAACTTCCTACTATATTCATGCTCTTAAGTGGAGACCCAGGAATCTGGCATTCTCTCTACAGTATGGAGAAGATGGGGTGAAGACACTCAATGCCACAACACTTCCGTTTATCTCCATCAGATTTTAATATTTGCTTGTTCTCATACAGAAGGCCTGCTTAGAAGTTCAGTCAAACCATTGGTTTATGATTTCTCAAAGTAAGAAAGGGGAACTATTTGTGTGTGGTGTCAGGTAATTCTTCATCGTACAACACTGCTCTGTTCACTGCAGGATGGTAAGCATATCTGACCCTGAATAGTAAATGTCAGGACAGATACACGCGCGCACACACACACACACACACACACACACACACACATGCATGTGCACACATATACTTTTCCAAATTTAAGAACTATTGATAAAAGTTGGACTATATTTCTTGCTACCCAAGATTCCTAGGCTGAGTGATATATTCATTTATTCAACAAATATTTATTATATGCCAGGCACTGTGCTAAGTAGACAGTATGGATAATTTGGTGAGCGAAACAGGTAGGCCCCTTTCATGGAGCTTATATTATAAAGATGAAGATTGACATAAATAAGAAATTAATCAAGATTGATAACTGATATAAATGCTTTGAAGAAAGACAGATATGCTTGTATTAGAGAGTATATAATAGATAGATTTGAACTAATTTTGAAGGTCAAGAAAAACTACCTGTAGAATACACACAAGAGCTAAGGGAAGCATTTCAGGAAGAGAAAACAGCTAGGGATGTGTCTAGGTAAAAGACTAAATACAGCTCATGTAGCTGGAACAGAAAAATCAAAGGAGAACACAGTGCGAGAGAAGCGTGAAAAAGTGTGTGGGTCCAGACCACATTGTGGATTTGAGGTTTTGTCCTAAGGAAAAAAAAATAAAAGTAGAGCTAGGAGAATGTGGGTCATAAAAAAGAAGGAAAGAGAAAGTTCCATCCAAGGAAGCAAGAGTTAATGCATCGATGCTGCGAAGGAGTCAAGTCAGTCGCGGCAGCCAGCCTCAGTGACTCACTTCGACAGGCAGTGCAGTGGGGTGCTTGGGTGGCTCAGTCAGATTAAGCATCTGACTTCAGCTCAGGTCATGATCTCATGGTTCATGAGGCTCACTTCTCTCTCTCTTCTCCTCACTGACTTGCTCTCTCTCTCTTCCCATTCTGTCTGTCTCTCCCTCTCTCTCTCTTTCTCTACATATATTATATATATGTGTATATATATATATATATATATATATATATATATATACATTATAATATATAATATAATAATGGAGTTCAGTGGAAGTGATACTGCATGACTCCTAGCAGTAGATCAGGAAAGAGCATTCAGCTGTGCCTTGCACTTTCTTGCCATGCCTGCCCAAGACATCATGCTGTGAGGATGCTGTGAGGAGGTCCAGCAACCATGTGGGAAGGCCACGTGTAGGCGTCCCAGCAAAGCCCCACTGAGCTCCCAGCCACAGCCAGCACCCACCTCCAGACATGTGAGGGAGTGCATGTCTGGATGAGTCTAGCCCTCAGCCTTGGCCTTGGAGCTACTCCTGCAGATGCTGAGTGGAACAGAGAAAAACTACATCCCTAAGTCCCTGTCCAAATTGCAGACCCATGAACAAAATAAATACTGACGTTGTTTTAAGCCACTAAAGTTTCACATAGTTACACAGTCCATATGGCATAGCTACAGGACGGAAGGGGCTATCTGACCAGCATCAGACTGTGCATGACTGAGAAAGGAACATTTATTATGTTATGCCACTGATATTTAAAGGTTTGTCTGTTGTGCAAGTTTGCATTAACTACCTTGACTAGTACAGATGGGAATGGAAAACATCAACAGGGCTTAGCAACAGTGAAGTCATCAGTGCTCTTAATTTCATTTCAGTGGAGTCATTTCAGTGGAGAGATGTTTGAGGAAGCCACAGATGAGAGGACTGAGTATGAGGACATCAAGACAGATTTGTAGACAATGGTTTCCAGTAATTTGGTTCTGAAGGGCAGAGCAGGAGGGTGGAGCTGGACAGGGATCAAGAAGCTAGTGAAGCTTTCATTTTTATTTGGAAAGAGTAAATAGGGAAGAATTGGGCTGAGAAGAATCCAGCTGAGAGAGGGAGGGTTGAAAGCAAAAGAGAGAAAAGGGGTGTGAGGATTGGGGGTGAGGAGGAGAGGCAAGTGAATTTAAAGCAGGCAGAGGAATTATTCTTACAAGAAACAACTGTTCTACCGCCCTGGGAGGAAGGAGCCACTAAGCACATACAGGTAGGTTTGTTTGTGTCATACCAAAATATAGACTGCTTTTTTTCTCTCTAAATTTGGTCAAGTGTATCTGCTGAGAGTGAGATGGAGGAAGAGGCCAAAATTTGAGGGGTGGCGCCAAGTAAGGGGTGCAACGCAGGCTCTGGCACCTGCAGTTGTGACCATCTTCCTCCCTGGCGCAACTCTGCAACTAAGGCCCTCTCTGAACGCTCTGAATGGCTCATTCCTTCCAAGGGGAGAGACCTTGCTCCCTTCACCCACACTCCTATCCCAGCCTCAAATCACCCATGTCTATCCAGTCAAGATCCTTCACAGGCCACCCACCCCTCCCCAACCCTCCCCACAACGCCAGCATAAACATCCTTTTAATCCACACAGCCTCTGCACGACAATTTTTACCTCGGGTTTCTGACAGCAAGGAAACACCTTGTGTTATTTATGTCCACATGTATTTCTTCACTAGGTTATCTTGTGCTTAAAGAGCAGGAGTCGTGCCTTCTTCATTTTGTATCTCCTGCAGCGCCCAGTATTTAACAGATGCACGACTGTCTACTTGATAACGTTTGTGACCTGTTTTTAATTCGAAGTTATTTAGCCACTTAGAATTTAAGATCTATTCCTCTCATAATCTGTTGAAATGCGACAGCTATTTTTTTATTCCTATCAAGGTACAAAGGAGGTAGAAGAGACATTAATAACAAATTGTATACAAAGACCATTCATGTTCTACTCATGAAAGGAGATGAAATTTCATCTGTTTGTGTAGTCAAAGCCTGGCTAGCTGTGTGGTAAAATAGATTAAAACAAAACAAAACAAAACAAAACAAAACAAAACAAAAACATGGACTCTGAAAGCCAAGGGCCCCAGAATGAATTCTCAGATCCAAAATTCCTAGCTATATTTCTTCAAATACACCATCCTCCATTTTCTAATCCATAAAAGGGAGAAATGACTACATACATTTCAGGGTTACGGTGAGAATAACAGACATAAAACAAAACAAAACATGTATACAATAGCCAGCACCTAGTAGGAACTTAATAAATCATAGCTACTAGTATTCATTCAACAACTGATCTCAACATCTAATTGAGAATCAATATGACCCAAGTCGATGTACCCGCTGTTACTAAAAAAAAGGATTCTCATTTGGATATTTATATTTCCCCCGAGGATATAACAGTTGTATAAGAAATGAGAAGTTACATTTCTTCCAAATGAGAAATTTGATTTCTTTAAAACAGATTTATTTAGTAAAAACCATATAAATTGTGAAATGATTGTGGAAAGAATTGTTCATTCTGTCATGTTTGTTTGTGTTCCTGAAGTGATACGCTAAACACTCGCTTTCTTTCGCATGGTATATGTTTGCTTAATTCAAATTTATATTAGGGTTCTTGTTGAGGAGGGATTGCCCCAAGGCTTCCAGAAAAAATTTACTCAGGAGCACAGCTCTGCAAGTTTTAAGACAGCCTCTGAGATAACCCTGGGCTATGTTATTCATTAAATTCACTCTCAACTTGATAGCCTCTGACCTGCACAGGTTGGAAATGACCGTGAAGATAGATGTGTGGGGCATGGTGTTGCTAAATGCATTCATATTTTAAAAGAAGACACAAATGAAGTGTAAAATTTTCAACCAATTGTCAGTTACCTAAAGTAATTTGGGGTAGAGGAAAGCAGTTTATCCCAATCCTTCTAACCCTATCCAGTAGGGATAACAAACTGAGTAGTCTTAGCACTTGGATCTTTAAAAAACAGTATTTTTGGCCAGAAACAGTGGCCATTCCACGAGCAGTAATTTTTTTTAAAGATTAACTAATTGGTCATTTTCAAAGGATAACAGGAATCAACTATCTGTTCTGAAAACTAGAAAATGAAGGAAAAAAATCAAGCATTTATTATGCATTTCTTATATGAATGGTATCACTGGATAGCCCATTGTAAAGGAGGGAAGTGTCTCTTTATGAAACTATTCCAGTAAATGAAAACAAACAAATAAATTAAAAAGAATTGCAATGTCTAATGAATTAATGGATATAGGCCCTGTGTATCAATGGCTGTTGACATGTCCAAAAGGGAGGCAACCAAAAATAATATGTGTTTCCTGGTGAGAGAACATAAAGCCACCTACAGTCTTGCCAAAGAGACCAAATAGGAGTCGGATCAAGCCTTTGGATCCAGCTTCCATTTTCAGGAAATATCAAAGACACAAAAATGCACAGAGCCTCACCGAGAATACAAAATCAGAAAAATCCAGAAGGTATGAAATTCTGCACGTCGCATGGCCTTAATTCTTCAACAGATAAGTGACCAGCAAATAAAAGGGATATTAGAGGAGCCTAGAGATGAAAAGACATTTAAAAGATATATCAAAGTTAAAAAAAAATGGACAAAGCTAAAATACAGTATCTAGGTATGCATATTGGGATAATAAAATTACTTTTTTTAAAAAAGTGTATTTATTTTTGAGAGAGAGAGAGACAGAGCATGAGTGGGGTAGGAGCAGAGAGAGAGGGAGACACAGAATCCAAAGCAGGCTACAGGATCTGAGCTGTCAGCACAGAGCCCGACGCGGGGCTCAAACTCACAAACCACGAGATCATGACCTGAGCTGAAGTTGGACGCTTAACGACTGAGCCACCCAGGCTCCTGTTTCCCCAAATTTTCTATCATGAACATATTGTTTTGTTTTTTAATTTTATTAAAAAAATTTTTTTTAATATTTATTTTTGAGAAAGAGAGAGAGAGCACACAAGTGGTGGAGGGGCAGAAAGAGTGGGAAATAGAGGATCCAAGGCAGGCTCCAGTCTCCGAGCTGTCAGCACACAGCCTGATGTGGGGCTCGAACTCACAAACTGTGAGATCATGACCTGAGCCAAAGTCTGACACTTAACGAACTAAGCCACCCAGCCACCCCTCAAATTCCTTTTAAAAGCATGCCGTTGCTTTTAAAAGCATTACCTAAATGATTACCTTCTTTTGGGGATATGAATGTGTATAAATGATAAAGAAGGAAGAAGTCTCCCACCTTGGGTCCTTATGTTAAATGCTCTCAAGAAATACAACTTTTCCATCAGGATTTTGCAGACTATGTATTGCTTGTTCGAATGAGTGATTTAGACCCAACCTGACACCATGGCTGAAGATGAGCTTCTTGAACTGTCAAGTAGCAGAGATAATCCCTAGGAGTGGCTTGGGGACCAAACACAATCAATCTGAAAGATGGACATCTTTTATTCACTTATTCATTTATTTATTTATTTAATTCACCTATATTAAAAGTTTTTAGAATGCTTAATTTTTTCTATGCATTTGAGACATAGAGATAAAAACTCCATGAATGTGAAGACATGGACAACAAAATCATGAGTTACAACACTGTAATTAATGCTAAAATATGTCCATGGAAGCAGAGAAAAGTTGTAACTCATCCCAAATGAAGAATCAAGTCACGGAAGACACTGTACAGAAAGCGTTACTTGAGTTGAACTTTGAGAAAGGAGTATAACATTGTCCAGTGACTAAGGAAGAAGGGGAATTCTGGAAAGAAGGAACTTCTGGAGGAAAACCAAGATAGGAGACATCATAGCAGATTTGAGGAAGTGGACATAGGTCTATCTTTCTGAAGGCAGAGTGGTAGGAAGACTAGGGGAATAGAAGAATTTAAGGATAAATAAGGTTTTGTAGATAGAAATAAGATAGAGATAATAGGTTTTATAGATAAAATAAGATAGAGATAATATCCAGCAGTGAAGAGGAGCTATCTCTTTGATGGATAGCAAATGGATGGAAAATAAATGGATGGATGAAAATGCCATGCTAAGAACTTTAAACTTAATACTGAAGGTTACCTACAACTATGAAAAAAAAAAAAAACTTAAGCAGAATATGAGCAGATTTGCATTTAAGAAAAATTGCTCTGACAAATGTGTGGCATACTAAGTGGGACTGAATAGTTGTGGAGAAGAACAAGAGTCCAAGTGAGAAAAAAAAAATCACAACCTGCGCTAAGGCAATGGCAGTGATAATGAGAAGGATAGAATGAATTTGAGATCAATGATAAAATCATGATGGAAGTTACGGGAAAGGTGGATGAAAAGTGATCTTGAGATTGCAGAAAGAGAGTGAGAAAAATATTTAAAATATATGCAGGATCCAATCAGATGACAAATATCTAAGAAGGCAACGAAACAATCCAAGTTATTCAGAGAAGAAAATTAGCTACAAATCTTGTGAGGGTGTTGCAAATTCATCGCATGTGAAGACCAGATAATGTGTAAGTAGAATCCAAGGAATCGACGTCAAGCCTGCCCTGTCTGGAGGGCACTAACATCACACCTTGAAAGCTTGGTCTGACATACGGTGGTATAAAAAAGAAAAGTTCACCTTGCACATCTGCAGTGTAAGACCTCACTTCCAGCCCAGACTGCTTATTGGCATGCAACCTCAGCCAACTGAGAAGTGAACCCTAAAAATTGCTTGGGGTGGTAACCTCAAAACGGTATGGCATTACATAATTATATTCTCAACCCCAGGAAGACTTGGATTATGTATCAAAATTATGAAGTAAATAAAATCTATAAATTGGTATTTTTGTGTGAAGGAAAAATATCTGTGCCTATTAGATTTTTGAGGTTTCAGGGAAGTTTTCTTCTTTAATTTTGTAATTCTTAACATAAAATGTGTAAATGATACTTAGATTTTGGGTTTTATTTATTTTTAAATTTTTATCTATTTATTTAGAGAGCACACATGCGTGCAAGCAGGGAAGGGGCAGAGGGAGAGGGAGAGGGAGAGGGAGAGAGAATCTTACACAGGCTCGATGCCCAGCAAAGAGCCCAACACAGGGCTCGATCTCACAGCCATGAGATCATGACCTGAGTCTGAGATCATGACCTGAGCCAAAATCAAGAGTTGGATACTTAACCTACTGAGCCACCCAGGTGCCCCAGATTTTGGGTTTTAAATGATAATTTTACTAGTTTCATAAACAATTCTGGAACACTGCCAAGAATGTAAGATTTAGCATATATATAAGTTTTATTTACTAGATTTACAAGAATTGATTAAGTACCTGGGAAGATTTTGTTAGTAAGATGAAGTACCTTTAAAAGAAATTTAATGTAGATATTTAAATATAGTGTAAGTAGTTAAAATAAACATAAGCAGTTAAAATTGCCATATTAATACATGTAATAATTGAATGTGTAGACTCGAGCAAACATAAAATACTAAAGCAAATGTAGCCTCTGAGTAACCTTTTCTGGGCCCCATAACCTATGAGGACATCCAAAAAAAATTGCATTGACAGATGATTGATGGTCTTTGTCACAAGGGCCACAGAAGAAAGCAATTAAGTAGTTAAATAATGAGGTGCTTATAGGATACACAACAGAGACTGTCAATAGACATCTTGAGACCTGGATTACATTCTGAATGATTATGCTTTCAAAAATGTGCACTGAGTGCCCAGCACATCCCATATGCCCTGGCAATGTGGTAGTGAACAAAATAAACATCATTTGCACGTATTATTAGAGAATAAACATGGTGACCATACAAAAGGTAAATATTGATAACCGCAATGGACAGAATTAAAATAGTGTGAAATGATAAAGAGTGACTAGGGTCTATTTTAGATGAGCAGGAGATATTTATCTAAGGAGGTAAACTTACATTGAAATTCTAATCCCAAAAGAATCAATTTTCCTACAATAAGAGGAAATGGTGCTCTGTTCAGAGGGATGAGCTAGGGCAAAGGCCCTGTGGCAGAAATCAGCTAAGTTTAAGGAAAATATACGCTCTCCAGCTGGGTAAGGAAAGGGCTAGAAGATGAGGTCAGATAATCTGCAAAGGTCCTATTTTATAAGATGAGGTAAGGACTTTGGATTTTATTTTATGTGTGGTAAAAATTTTTAGAGGATTTTGGGCAGAGGAGAAACATCTAATTTCAGTTTTAACCAAACATTGCATGAAGAATGGATGATAAAGGGGCAAGGGGGAAGCAGCAAAGCCAGGATGTTGAACTCGTACTGCTCAGAGGTCATAGTGACTTGGATGGGTGATTTAGGATCTGTTCTACAGGCAGAGGCAACAGAACTTGGTGATGGGTAGGATGGGAGGGATGAAAAAGAGAAAGAGAGGAAACAGAATAACTCATAAATATTTAGCCTGAGGATATGGATGAATGTGGTGCTTCTGTGCTGACATGAAAATCCACAGGAAGGAGAGATTGAAGAGGTGGGTGCAAAATTCAATGGTTGGTTGGTATATAGTATGAATCCAAAAAACAAGGTTATGTATCTACTTTGATTTATAGAGTCATTGAGATAGCAACTACAAAGTTTAGTATAGCCCATTTTAGTGACTGAAAAGAATCCAGTCAGCTTCATGTCTAGAATATATATAAACTCAGTCAACTAGGATGGTAATTGTCTTCCTTAATGAGTATGCCTCTTTCACCACTGTATGTACATTTATAATTTATTTTAAATTGTTGAATATAACCAGTGTAATGCAAATTTATGTTAGTTTCAGTCTACATCTAGGAGAGGCCAGTTGTCTAAAGGAGAAATTTACATTTCAGGGATGCCTGGGTGGCTCGGTGGGTTAAGTGTCCAGTTCTTGGTTGCAGCTCAGGTCATGGTCTCCCATCTTCATGGGTTCAAGCACCACACCAGGCTCTGTGCTGACAGTGCAGAGCCTGCTTAGGATTCTCTCTCTCTCCCTCTCTCTCTCTGGCCCTCCCCTACTCGTGCTGTCTTTGTCTCTCTCAAAATAATAAACTTAAAACTACATATTTAAAAAAATAAAAAAAAATTACATTTCAAATATGGTTATTCAGCATTTAATTGGAAAGTTCACGTTCTTTGGGTGGCTACTAAATGCACTTCAACTGTGTTTAGCCCTTAGCAATAGCTGGGGTTTTGAAAATTCACATAATGCATGTAAGAAATAGACCTCTCATTGGCAAAAATTAGTGATACTCAGGATATGTATAGAGCTGTTTAGAGTATTGTTTAGATTGTTTAGAATCTTATAGGGACATTTCCCCACATTTGGCTCACTGAAAATCCAGAGCCCTGTAACCTATACATTTAGATATAGCACCCTGGGCTGGATCTTGAAATTACCTTCTGTCCACATGCTGGTTCTGAGTATTCTTGGTTGCCTGTCTCCAATAGATGATTGGCCAAATCTTGATACAAGAATATTACTGAATTTGCTTAGGTAAGCCTTGCTATAAGAGGCTGTTGAAAAAGAACAGGAAGAATATGACTTCAAGAGACTTACAGAGCAGATACCATTACTGTGATGTGATTGCTCACTAAAAGACATTGGTGTGGCAGGTAGAATCTAGTCTGACACTTATTTGCATTATATCCTGGTGACAAAAAGTGACAACAGACATTTACCAAAAATAACACACTGGTTTCAGCCAGTTCATATGACCCAGATGAGAATGTATTTTAAATAACCTCAGTAACCGTCTTCTTAAATAAACACTTATTTTTCAATCCCAGTAAGATATAAAATTAAGATTAAAAGGAGTAGAGAATCAAGACCAGAGTATTATTATTTTTGTTTTAAAAGGGAATCTGCACATATGGTGACATAATGTGGTTGTAATGATTAAGAAAATTTGACCTATTTGAGTGACAACTTAAAATCCATGACTGAGTAGTTTATATTTTAGGATTTGGAGTTTGCACTTTGCTACATTATAATGTTAGAACATATTCGTTATATGTGTAAGTTTATTTTGTTAGATTTACACAATTTTTTTAGTACTTGGGAATGTTTATCTTTTAAAGCCAGGTAATTAAAGTAGTACAAAATGAAATTAAATATATTAAATTTATAAATGCTGTTTAAAACATCTGAAATGTTTTATTAACTAAGCTTATAAACAGAAACAAATATTTTTCAAAACATTTGCTATGTTTATAAATAGAACGTAGAGATTTAAAAGCTGAACTTTAGGGGAGCCTGGATGGCTCAGTCTGTTGAGTGCCTGACTCTTGATTTTGGCTCAGGTCATCCCAGGGTTGTGGTATCAAGCCCACAACAGGCTCCACACTGAGTGCGAAGCCTCCTTGGGATATTCTCTCTCTCTCTCTCTCTCTCTCTCTCTCTCTCTCTCTCTCCCTCTCCCTCTCCCTCCGCCTCTCCCTCCCTCTGCCTCCTCCCCCACTGGGACTCAATAAAATAAAATAAAATAAAATAAAATAAAATAAAATAAAATAAAATAAAATAAAACAAAACAAAAATATAAAATGGCTGAACTTTAAAGAACAAAAGGCATTACGATAACTCAAAATATTAAATATTGCATTTTCAAACCAGAAATCAACACAGGGGCACCTGGGTGGCTCAGTCGTTTAAGCATCCGACTTCAGCTCAGTCATAATCTCATAGTTTGTGGGTTTGAGCCCCTCATCAGGTTCTGTGCTGACAGCTCAGAACCTGGAGCCTGCTTTGGATTCTGTGTCTCCCTCTCTCTCTGCCCCTCCCCTGCTCATGCTCTATCTCAAAAATAAATAAACAGAAAAAAAAATCAACACAATTTCTGTATAAAAAGACAACAAATCTCAAGGATACCAAAAACTCAGATTAACAGATAACTCTACTCAAAAATCAAAGTAATATTTAGGGAAATTGATTTTATGTCCAGGCACAAAGGACTTCAGTTAATTCTAGTTTTAGATGCTAATGGAAGCCACTTTCCATAAAATGGAGGCCTAGAAATGAAATACCAATTTTAGTATTATGGAAGGTAGGACCTCACAATTGTAAGTGTTAGATATCCTTATAAGCAAACCTATTGAAATTATTTAAAGAAATGTAGTGATTACATTGTGGGGATCATGAATATGTATCTAAAAGACAAATGAAAAAATAGATGTCTTAACACTGTGCAGATAATGTTGTACAAATGTCCCTAATGGGATAACACTTCCAGTGATAATATCATGCAAAATTCCAAAAGGGCTAAATCTTAAATGGATGTATTCAGGAAAACTGTATTCAGTGACTTGAAAGTGATTCTAACAGTAAGAGACTGATCTTAAGGCCACAAGTGAAGATTTTGCATAGAATTATTTCATGAAATGTGAGATTGGAAAAATTAATCTCTCTACACTAATATGTTATTCTATTAATGTGTGATTGTTAATACGTGCAATCAGATTAACAAGCAAGCATATATCCGGCTAGTCTATCAATGTTCCTGAAAGTATATATTTTTCACTTGCTAAAATACATTTTAAATACTTTTTCTTCTGATCTTCTCACTGGGGAGGAATGGCCAGGAATGGGGAATGGGGAACAGATGGTGAGTGAGGCAAGAGGAAAACTGGAAGAGTGTGATATGGCAGAAACCAAAGGAAAGATGTTTGAGGAAAATAATAGTAGCCACCAGTGTAAAATACTGAAACTAGGCTAAGGAAGCAAGTAGGGAGCTGATCCTTGGATGCAGCACTGGTGATCACTGGTACAGCCATTGAAAGCAGTCTCTGAGAAGTGGGCAAAGCCAGATGGGCATTAAGAAGAATAGCTAAGAAAAAAAAAGAGGCGGGGCGGTTGGTGCCTGGTGGTTAAGCATCAGACTTCAGCTCAGGTCATAATCTCATGGTTTGTGAGTTCAAGCCCATCGTCGGGTTCCACGCTGACAGTGGGGAGCCTGCTTGGGATTCTCTCTCTCTCTCTCTCTCTCTCTCTCTTTCTCCCTCTTTCTCTGCCCCTCCCCAACTCACTCACAAGTGCACGCTCTCTCTCTCCCTCAAAAAAAAAAAAAAAAAAAGAAAAGAAAAGAAAGAAAAAGAATGGATGGAGGGGTGACATCACAGACTCTAAAATTCTCTTTGAGGATTTGCTCCTCTACTACCAATAGCTGCATGTGTGGCTGCCACTCCACCAGCCACTTTTGCCACAGGCTTCAAGGTTCACCCAGCAACCCCCAAACTGGACCAGCGGAGCCCTGGGGGAATCCAGTTTTTCCTCCTCTTGTGGGTGGCAGGCCTTTCTGTCTGCCACAGTCATGTTGGTTTTCCTTATTTTGCCATAGCTGTTAAGAACAAAACTCTTTAGTTATCCTTAAAAATAGTGTCTCTGTGATGTGGTTTGCCAACATAGCAGTATGCTCTGATGTTTATTTCTAGACTCGGCTCATGGTTGAAACATAAATGAAGGTCACCAGCAGTGTTGCACTCTGCTATTAAAAGACATCAACGGGCTGAGGAGTCAGTAAGTGCTTTCTTAAAATGAAAAGTGAGTAAATGACAAATGCCAGGGAGAAGAAAAAAAAAAGAGTCTCTCATCTTATCAGCGAATGCCTTATTATTCAAGATGCAGTCTAAAATGTTATGCAAATGCATTTATTTGAACCAGACATGATTATATTCTTACTTATTAATGGCTATCTTAGCTACTAACACATTCTTTCTAATGGTGAGTTTGCAGCCTGAATAGGTTTTTTGCCAAGACAGAAAGAAAGCCGATGGACTAAGCTGTTTAATCTAAAATCAGAATAGTCACCCTTCTACTTTATTTCAACAGAAATTAAGGCAACATCAGATACCTCCTACTAAAAAGTTTATCTTAAGTTGCAGAAGATCATTTAGAACAATGGCTGGGCTCTCCTTGTTATTCTAGGTAGACTCATGTGACAAATTTTAATAAATTATATTTCTTTCCTGTGTTGTTTTCTATCGTGATCACTTGGTTCCCATTTTGGCTTTTCTTTACTCCTTATCCACACACCCTACTTTCATGGAAGAGAGACATTGAGTGGGCATTTCAGGACAATAGTGGTTAGGAAAGAATTTTCCATGGGGTTCAGCTTATAGGTCACCAGGGTTCTGCATAAAATTAAAGCAAAATCCCCACCTGATTAATAAAGTATAACTTTGCGTTTTTCTCTGTATATTTCCTTTCCTTTCATTCAAGGAGGGGTAGCTATTATAGGGCTCTATGTCTGGTAGGGTTTAGTCATTTGACCAAGTTACATCATTTGGCAACAAGTTAGATTTTCTGGTCCTAGTAAAAGAATAAATTTTTTGAATCCATGAGTTACTTTTAAGTTTCTTATGTTTCAACCATACAACTTGATCATACTGGCTGTGTCAGTTCATCTTTCAATGAACACTAATTATTGCCATGCAGAAGGACCTTAAGAATATTTGTTGAATGGAATGAAACGTTACCTTTGAGTGTTTTTATTTTTAAAAGCCTCTAAGTGAAGAAGCTGAATCCAACACCTACTACTATCATTTCCAAACCACTATAGGAAGAATGAGAATTTTAATGAGCAATATTTTTGGAATGCCAACTGGTAGAGCAGGCGCTTAGGAGGACGTTCAAAGGTTAAACAAAAAAGACTCGTACCTTACCCCCAAGAGCTTTTCATTTCTAAAACACACTGACAAGCACACATAAAATGGGGATTTCAAAGAAGAAGGACGTTTTGTCAAGTTGAAAGACAAAGAAGATCAAACGTTTTTTTAGACTCCAAGTTCAAAGCTGTGTTGAGAGGCCTGGGCGGCACACTAGACTGAAATTCTGAGAAAAAAAAAATCTTTTCTTTAAACTCTTCTTTTATCCAACAGAAAGAGTTTCCAGGACAATAAAGCTTCAATAACACTATTTTTTAGTAATTGTCTAGTGGCATTAAGTACAACATTTCTTTTTAAAAACAGATCCCGTCAGCAAAGTAGGATAATTTGATGAGCTCATACAGTACATTATACACTCCTAGGTGTAGATAGCAGTTGGTACCACACACCTAAAGGTCAAAACCATATAGACTATCTGAACTCTGCTTTCAGTGTGTTTTTACATTTTTCTTCTCTTGGAGGTTAAGAAAAACTTACGATATCAAAGATTAGAATCAAGTTATGCTAACTTTGTAGAATAAGCAATATATAAATATGTAAAGATATTACACGGGTAACATGTAAATCTCAAATTTTAAAACAGCAATACACGTGTGTGTACCCTGTAGGTTTATAATTATGAGTCTACTATATGGTAGTCATTTCTGGCATCAACCATGTAAAACTTATTTTTTGTTGTATAGTTGCATGAGTTATTTAGAGAATCTGTTGCTATTTTTACTGTCTTTTATACCTGTGTTTAGTTCATACGTTTTGCACAAAAAGAGCTCTGCCCTCCAGCTGGTAGATCCCATGGACCCGGGGGAGCCCACAATTGCATTCTCAGTCACGGCTGTGCAAGGTCTCAACTATGAAAACCAGTCACAGAGCATTTCTTCTCTCTCTGTACATTTTCTTACATTAACTCAAGTGTGATGCTCAACATTGTAGGCCAGGGAAACTCTTAAGTAATGAAATTGTACTTCTCCAATGTTTAGAATGAGTTTGAGATTTCATTAATGACTTCATCCTTAGTCTACAAAGCTCCCGGCCAGTACTGAATGAAGAACTCCAAAAACCAAATACAAGAGTCCTGATGACTGCCAGTATCAACAATTTAACATTTTTTCTTTTAATTATGGCTTGGTAACAGTATTCCAAAAAGAATAGAGTTTCATGAATCAGTTTTAAGTTTCGTGAATATAAACACTTTCAGACAATGTGTTGATGTTGTAGAGGACTTCTCGTTTTCCACCCTCTACTTTTTCTTTCTGAAAAAAAGCTACCTTATAGTTTAGCTTATTGTTACTTCACAGTAAACTCTCAGAGCATTTAAATTTTGTTTGGAAAAAGTAACTATTCTGTGTGAAAACATTTGATCCTGCCATCGCATGAAACAGGCCAAAGTGAGGTTTTGAGGATAACTCAGTCTGTTAGTTTCCGGTTGCTGTTGTAACAAATCACCACAAATTTAGTGGCTTAAAGCAATGCGAATTTATTATCTTGAAGTTCTGTAGGTTAGGAATCTGATGCAGGCCTTCCTGCAATGAAATCAATGTGTGGGGCCATGTTCCTTTCTGGAAGCTCCAGGGGAGAATCCATTTCCCTGACTTTTCTGTCTTCTAGAAGATGCCTGCATTCTTCAGCTCATGGTCTCATTCTTCCTACTCAGAGCCAGCAAGGAAGACTTGAGTCCTTTTCACATCACAGCACTATGACCTTTTCTTCTGCTTCCTTCTTCCAACGTTAAGAACCTTTCTGATTGCATTAGGTCCATCCAGAGAATCCCAAATTCTCTCCCTATTTTAAAGTCAGCTGGTTAGCAAACTTAATTCCGTCTGCTATTTTAATGCCTCCTTGCAATGTAGCATAACATATGCAGTCTCCCGGGATAAAGACATTGACATCTTTGGGAAGCCGTTATTCTGCCTACCACACTAAGACTTTTAATGCTGCCAAAAATCTAAGCTCTATCCATGAGTCAGGCACATATAAGTTAACAAACTTTATTCTATGTAGTATTCATTTCCTGTTAAGATACAGGCACAAAAAATAAATAGTAAAAACAAATGATAATAACAAGATAAAGTGGCAGGGGAAGCATGATCATGAAACCCTCAAGAACTCACAAGGGTTGGCTGTTGCTTTCATTTGACAGAGAAGTCACATTTAGGAGACACATTTAGAAGTCACATTGTTTACCGGACACCTGTGCTATCCGGGGTGGTGACTATTTATCATGAGAGGCAATAAAGCTCTTTTTCTAAAGAAAAAACAAAAAGATCCAGGCAGAGCTATATGCAGTTCTAAAAAAGGAGGAGGTGGAGGAGAGAGCATAGTATTTAAATAGTTTAAATAAACTTGGCCATTATCTACAGAAGTCTCCTGAACAGGGTGAATAAATAAACTAGAGGGACTTAGGGCTCCTTCTAACATTGTAAACCTACTGAGGATCTACTAAGTCCTGTTTCTCAATTTATCCCTTCCTCTCACACACCACAGAGCCACAGAGCTTAAGGTTTTCAGGGTATAGAAATAAAAAAATGCTCCCCAAAAGATCCATCAAAACTACAGCATTCTCACCAAATTAGCCTTAGGACTTTTCTCCTGTAAATATGGAAATGTAACTTAAAAAAAAATTTTTTTTGGCGGGGGGGGTACCTGGGTAGCTCAGTCGGTTAAGCATCCCACTCGTGGTTTCGGCTCAGGTCATGATCTCATGGTTTTGTGGGCTCCAGCCCCACATCGGGTTCTGCACTGACAAGGCGGAAACTGCTTGGGATTGTCTCCCTCTCTCTCTTCCCCTTTCCCACTCATGCTGTCTCTGTCTCTCTCAAAAATAAATAAACTTAAAAAAAAAGTTGTTTTTTTTTAAATAAAAAATCAGAACTGGAGGTCAAGGCCGCCTCCAGACACCCAACTGCTGTTTTCTCTAGCTCTGTGGATTTGGAAGAGTGGCAGCAACCTCAGCCTCCAGCTTCTCCAGCAAACTGTAGTGACTGCCGCAGGGCCGTGATAATGTTGCTGGGTTTACTGCAGGTGGGTGAGTCGGTGCTGGGGCAGGCTACGGAGAGGGTGACCAACTGGTGACAACTTCCTATCCACACTAATTGTCTGCACTTCACCCTTGGCCTAGTCTACCTGTCCTGCCTTGCAGTAGGCCACCTGGCCCCCCTGCCTGCCAGGGCGAAAAGTCCCCCATATGTTTTCTCTACAATTCCATTCCTTGGACATGCCATAGCATTTGGGAGAATTCCAACTGAATTCCTAGAAAATGCATGAGAAGTATGGACCTGTATTTAGTTTTAACACAGTGGGCAAGACATTTACTTACCTTCTGGGGAATGGTGCTGCCGTACTGGTTTTTCATAGTAAAAATGAAACCCTGAATGCAAAGAGTATCTACAGATATCTGTCTGACAAACCTGTGTTGGGGACGGGAGTTGCATGTGATGTGCCTAATCCTAACTCTTTTTTGGAGAAGAAAATGTTAAAAACTTGCCTTAACATAGCCGACTTTAGAAAGCACATTTCTATAACTGAAAGAGCGTGCGGGAGAGAGAGAATCCCAAGCAGGTTCCAGGATGTCAGCACAGAGCCAGATGCGAGACTTGAACCCATGAACTGTGAGATCATGCCCTGAGCCAAAATCAAGTGTCGGACACTCAATCAACTGAGCCACCGAAATGTCCCAGAATACTTTCAAAGTTGAGGAGAAAGTGAAGAGAAAAACTTATTTGAAGCGCTTTCTGAGCTCATAATTTCAATAGCCAGCCATTGCTTACATGGAAAGAAAATCAGAAGTCAACTCAATGACACAGTGGCACAACTGTATGCAGATTTGGATGGAAGTTTTAGCCACGTAGCTTGGCTACGGCCAGGTTGGCTCCCTTTGCCTAGTTTCAGACACAGGGACAGAGTTCATCAAGCGGTCAAGAAGATTTTCTATAAAGCAATCCAAGAACACAGATAGTCAAAAGAATTCTCCAAACTTTAGTAGATTCTACTTACAAGGATGGACATCATCTGACAGATGAGGAAACGGCAGCCATGTTTCTTGGACTGCTCTTGGCAGGGCAGCATACATCCTCAATCACTACGCCTGGACGGGCTTCTTTTTGGCCACACGAAACCGTGTAAATTGGAACAGAAAACAGTCTGCGAAGATCTGACTCCTTTAATTTGTGACCAGCTGAAGGATCTAAATTTCCTTGATAACTGTGTAACAGAACCATCAAGACTTTGACCTCCTATAATGAACATGATGAGAATGGCCCAAACCCTCCAGCTACAGCAGGGTGTATCACTCCTCCAGGACATCAGGTGTGTGCTCCTCCCACTGCCAATCAAAGACTTACACACTTATGGGTAGAACATCTGGATTTTAATCCTGATTGCTACCTTTGGGGCAGTCCAGCATCAGGAAAGAAGTTTGCCTACATGCCACTGGAGCAGAGCATCATCGCCACATAAAGGAGAATGTTGTTTATGTTCATATCAAGACAATTTGGTCCACTAATACTTCATTTATGTGAACTTGATCTCAATGACAGGTATTTTTCCCACTACGGATTACACAACCACGATTCACATGCCTGAAAACCCAGTTATCTGATACAAAAGAAGATCAAAATGAAAAAGGCTGCAAGGAACCGATATGTGACACATCACTGTAAACCGCGTAAATATTTGAAGAGAATGAAGTTTACAAAACAACTCCTGGTGTATTTCTCTTTTTTTGAGTGTAATTTTAAGTGACAGTTAGCTTGGGGCACCTGGGCGGCTCAGTCGATTAGGCATCTTGACTTTGGCTCAGGTCATGACCTCACAGTTCGTGAGTTCAAGCCCATTGGGCTCTCTGCTGTCAGCACAGAGCCTACGTCAGATCCTCTGTCCCCCTCTCTCTATGCCCCTCCCCCACTTTAATGTTTGAATAAACATTAAAAAAGTTTTTTTAAACAAAAAATAAATAAAATACAGCTATCTTAACTTATGCTTTTTATATTTTCTTAATTGAATGGTTCCATAAAATCTAATGGCATTTCAGATTATTTCCTAATAGTTTTATGATGGATATTTACTATATATGATTTATTTAAGGAAATCAATCTCATTAGTAAGAAATGACTTAGGGTTTCTTAGTAATTGATAGATTCTTACCAACATACATAGCTCTTGGCAAGTAAGTTCAGGGTATTGAGGTATTGGACTAGATCTGCAAGTGTAAATGCCCACTGAGATACTTGGAAATCTTAGGTTATTTATTTACTGGGTAGTGTTTGTGTATGTAAGGAGGGATGGGTAGGAAATAAACTCACATTTAAAGCCTTGGATAAAAGAAAATCCCATCAATTGTTTTGGTATGAAGATACTCGGCAATGATGGAGCTATGTTGTAGAAAAATGCCCTTTGAAATTTTAACTGGAAGCATGGTTTCCAAGAAATCGAGACAGCTCTGACAACGACTTAATAATGATGCTTCCTAAAAAAAATATAATTATTAACACTAATAATAATAATATTATAATAATAATAAGCACATGTAAATTGATCTAATTACTAAATGTATGTTTATCTACCTCATAAATTTATATGTGGTTCCACATGGTCACATGTGTGTAAAAGCCCAAGATAAAGTCCTTAAGGGATAATTTTTGTTCTCTTTGGCTCTAGGTGGTTTCCTGCTTCCTCTCCAGAATCTAATTAGGGATGTTTCTGGTTTCAGTTGTCGGTCAAAACTTAATTTAGGTTAACAACCTTTTTTTTTTCTTTCTTTTTTTTTTTAAATACAGAATCAGAGATCGGGAACTCCAGCTTTAAGAGTAATATGAAGCAGGGTCCTTGGGAGTAGTATCATTGGTCACATTGTGTGAAGCCTGTGTTCAAGAATCAACTCAAATTATAACTGGGTATCTGACTATGTACCTGTAATTTAACTACATAATCTGTTTTTACCAGATGGAGCCAAAATATTTTCCCTTGGATATAAGGGAAAGATGCTGGAGGACCATAAACTATTTGTGAAGGCAAAATCTCTGTTGTCTGAGGAAAAAAAAAAAAATCGAGGATCACTGGTGGCCACAATTTCTCCTGACAAGTAAAAACATGTACTTACATTATACCTGCAGTAAATATAATTTTTAAAACTTATTTATATCAACTAAATGTAAATTTGGTAGTAAGAATTATTTTACAGATGGAAGACCACTGACTATATATATATATATATATATATATATATATATATATTTTTAAGGCAAGATTACTAATATAACTAAGTTAACAGAGTTAGGAATAGATACAACTGCAACTAGATTTTTGTCATCCCTTTTTCCTTTGGTAGATTAAAAATACTAAGAGAATCCTTATGAGCATGGATGGAAAATAATAGGTCAAAGGAGGGTCAGCCCTACAGAAGTAGCTAACTGCACTTCAGCCTGGATGGAGTAGCAGAAACCAGATTTACTCTCTCACCTGAAAAACAAGGGGACAGGGAGGACGAAATACATGAAACAAGTTTTTAAGACACGGGATATCAAGTAATGAAGGGGATGGTGATCTCTAAGAGAAACAAACAGTTGGCCCTTAGTTCCTTAAGAGATTTTACACAAGTCACAGCACAGTGAAGGGGACCCAGACGGAGCCCCAGAGATGCCTTGAGCAGAGGTCAAAGAATTGAGTCTGGATAGACTTGTAGCTAGGTTTATCAATGTAGTACAGGAATATTAGCATATTGCAGTTAGCATATTGTTTTGCCTTCCCACAAAGATTCTCTATCAGAAACACTCTGGCCCTTATATACATGGTTTTAAGTCTGATTCCTTATTAAAAATGCTTCAGTATGTCTAATTTATCATTGTACTATGTCTGATTCCACAAAATATGATTAAGGATTTAATATATTAAGTTTCATCCTTTGAATTGCTCCCATTAGGAAAATAAGTAATCAGGACCATCCTGAAAAGTACACGTATGCATGCTATATGGTCTATTCACGTTCCGAAATGGAGTAAAACATTCTACATGAGCAGAAGCTTGTCGGTGACTCATAAAGGTCGCCCTCACACACATCATTACAATATCAGCCAAGAGTTTGCCAAACCATGACCAAAATGAAAAGGAGAAAGATATATTTGCCCCACATTAAGTGTCAGCTACTAGATTCTGTACAGAGGTATCAGCTTAATAGCTATTTGTCATAGTTGGGCCACACTGAGCCAAAATAGCCAGCCAGTGACTCAGTCATCAGATGCATGCTTTGCCCTGGAGAGAGCTTGATGCAGCCAAGGCAGCTGTGCAGCTGAAGCAGACCCTAGGGCTGCCTAAATACCTCTACCTCTGCTGGTTTTAGTGGCTTAGCTGGTGGCCCAGCACAGACCCCCTCCCCCAGAGATGGTCACCATGCCCTTCATAGGCTGGGGTGGTTTACCATGTCCCTTTATGGCCACAGGTGGGCAAAGGAGCACCTAGAAAACGCAAGTGAATTATCTGGATTCCACTCATATTCCTGTCACCATCGTGTAAAAACAGCCCTACCCGCCTCCTGATGAAGAGAGTCACTTATCTCTGCCCAGACTGATCCCTTCTCTCCTATTGGTCTCTGGACATAAAAAGCCAGAAATGGTACACTACCCAACCCACCACAAATGGATTATCTATGGGGAACACAATGAAATAGAAATACCTTTGATTTAGGGGTGCCTGGAAGGCTCAGTCAGTTAAGCGTCCAACTTCCGCTCAGGTCATGATTTCATGGTTCGTAGGTTCGAGCCCCATGTCAGGTTTTGTGTTGACAGCTCAGAGCCTGGAGCCTGCTTCGGATTCTGTGACTCCCCCTCTCTCTACCCCTTTCCCGCTCATGTTCTGCCTCTCTCTCAAAAATAAATAAATGTATTAAAAAAAAGAAAAAAAGAAATACCTTTGATTTAATGAGTATCAGCGACTTAAAGGATTATCAAATCCTTGCAGAGTGTTGCCTCTGAGCTGCTGCCATCAGTGTGTCTTCAGCACACCATTACACGCTTCTAGAAGCCATCCTGGTAGTGAGTTCACACCATCTTCCAGGATTCCAACCAGGATGTTAAGTCCTATTAAGACAGCTCTTATCCTGCAACCCAAGGACCTAATGTGGGTGCTATTTAACTCTCCCCTAATTTATGTTCTGACTTGACCTTCATCCTGATGCCTGCCTCACGTACTCTTCCAGCTGGCCAATTCTTACAGCTCCTTTGAGGTAGGGTTTATTTTTCTCTGCAAGCCCAGTACCTCTCCAGCTGAGTGTTGCTTAGCCCTAATTCAAGGCCTAGTAACCTGGAGATAGGACAAGTCCTGAAGGGGGCACCTGTTATCGAGGGAGAGCTCGGCTTTGCCAGCCAGCTTGGGGGTGGAGTGGGAGTGTCTGCCCTTACCAGAGAAGGGTGGGGCATGACTGTAGGCTCAGAAAGTTCAGTAGTCAGCAGAGTAAACATCTTTAGCAGCATCCATTCAGGTGCCTCCACCTCACTTGTCGGGGTCCTGGCTTTTCCCAAAAAGTGCCTTGACCTTGGCATAACGGACCTGCCTTGATTGGCGACCGTCTTTGAATTTTATCCAGACAGACTATTAAATCCTGGGCTTGGTCCTCAGTTTTCTCAGCCATCAGGCTGAGATGAAAAACTAGTTCCAAGGGCCTCTGGCTTTCACACCAGGCTTCCCACTGCCTGTTATTGCCCTCAGCTGTTCATTACGTTTCTATAGAATAAGAATGGCCTAGCAATAGCCATACAACGCTTTTATCCTCACAGTTACAATTTTCTCCATACTTCTCAAACGCCAGCCAGTGCACTAACGCATTCCTCCCTCCCACACCAGCCCAGTTCACTGCCAGTGCAAGGTGTACAACTTGAACTTGCGCCAGCCAAATGCCTGTTCTCCACTCACCACAGATACTGGGGGTCTGGCTGCGTAACTCTGCATCTACCACACCATTAATCTCTGCTACCTATTTCAGAGTACACAAAAAAATGAAGCAGTTTCTACATAAACATCGGAATGCTTTCCAAAATGATTAAAAAATGGAGAATGAGAAATATCAAAAGTATGTAAGTGAAATACTATATTTATTCAAAGAGAAATACATAAAACGTCTGTGTAGTAATACTATTTCTGTCCCTGTGTCTCTGAAAAGTGGCTATGTACTCACCGTGGTCTATACATTTAGGCATTAATAACAGGTACTGTTCAGGGCATACATTGTTTAGAAAAAAATGAAATGAGTCAACTGCTAAAACATACATATCACGACTACTTAAGATAACATGAATATTTAATGAAAATTTAGAACTTAACATCTGACTTTCATCCTGCAGACCTACAGGGAAAAACACAGTAATTCATTTAACCCGTCACATTTTACAAAATCAGACAAAACGAATATAAGCAGTGTTTTTTAATAAAAACAACAATTTAATTTCCAACGAATATATTACCATCCTGTTCTTTTATCCTGTATATGTATCTAATTGGCATAACCTACTGATTACTAAAATCAGCAAAAATCCAATCCATGATGCTTCAATTGCTTGGATCAATACACATCTTAACATTTGGAACTCATTTTTCTTATGCTATGAGACTGATTATCAGTTCCTATAAAAATGCTATGCCCTACTCCTTGCTCCTGTAAGTGTGACCAGTCTTTTGCACAGCACTTCTGAACACCCACACTCAATTCATCAAGCACACATATCCAGGCTCCTCTCAGACACAGTCACCCATGGGCAAGCAGCTCTCCTAGTTCTCTTGTTCCTCGTAGTGAGCATAGCCACTGGCATAGGTCCTCCCTAAATTCAAATTGGTAAACAAATCTGACGGCTCCGCATCTGAATCCTTTCCTACTTCGTCTTCTTCCTCTTCATCATCCTCTGCTTCATCATCATCTTCCTCTTCATCATGGTAGCTGCTATCACCATACTTATCAGAAGAAAGGTTCTTCCAATAGGCATCATACCCAGAAGCTCCATCTCCTTCTTCACCTCCAGTCTGCCTGCCAAATTTCAGGGAGCGTGCTACAAAAGACAGATACGTACGTGGCACTTTGTTCCGATTCTTTACGTCTTTTGTATATTGTAAAGGAGAGTGAAGATGTAAAGAATCGGAACACTCTCCTTTACAATATACAAAGTTACATGCATTTGATTGGCTGCTTCTTACTCCCATTTTCCTAATTTCCTCCCTTAACTGGAAAGAATGGAGACCTTAGTAACAACAATCAATTCTATCCTACTCAGAGTTGATGCACATACCATATATAACAAATAATAAAGAGAACAGCGTCATTTCATTAAATCTAGAAGAAGTTGGAAAACAAAGTAAGACTAAGAGCACTCTCCAAACATAATTCAAATAAGGCATGTTAAAAACTAAAATGCCCTTCATTTGATGGGTTAAAATTCTATTTTCAAATCACAGAACAGTTGATTTCATGTCATTACATTTTTCTTAAAATAGCTATTTTAGAATTCTGGTGACCTTCAAGACAAAGCCCTTCATTTCTTCTGCCTAAGTAGCAATATAGTTTAGTGCAAAAAACCAGCAAATCATCAATCCTACCTCACTGTACAACTACACCTTTGATTAAACAAAAGTATTGTCAGAGTCATTTAGAATTATGGTTCCATTCTGCTGTATCTGGTAAAGAGTCAAATTCTCTTTAATAAAACTGTGAGCTGCATTACTATAAGCATGTTTGCAGTAGTCTTATTCTTTCATAGAAAAGTTATATAAAAACCACAAAACAATTTCCTATAAAAATGATATATTACATTGTAAGTATAGCTGCTCAAATACCACACACCTACAAAAAAACTTCAGAATGAATTCCAACTTCCAAGTACCGAAGACTACCAGCACTCAAATATTAAAGATTTATAGCTACTCAATTATTTAACAAGGAAAGCTTCAGCAGAAACGGAAAAATCACTCTTTTTGGTCTTAAATTTCAGTATTCACTGTGTCATTAACTGAGTCAAATGCCAAATATCAAAGTGAATGATGGTATATTTCTTAAGTTAAATTGAGAAACTTCACCTAAAAATTTTCAAAGCTATAAAATTCCATTTGCTTAAGAGAACACATTCATCTTTTCAAATAGGAAGAAGTGGCAAAAACAAAAATAGAGAAAAAAAGAGATAAATCTTGCCTAAGCAAGAAAACAAAATCCCTCCATTGGTATTTTAAGAAGAACCTTACTTGACATGCTGAGATCCTTAGTTTCCTGAGTTTCATGTCCACATTTGGGGCAGGGAGGCTGTTTTCCTTTTTCTTGCTTAAACACCTTGCTCCTTGTATGATCATCACAGAAACAAGCCTATATAGGAGAAGCAAAAATAAGCACGTAAATAAATAATTCAAAAAATACACAAAATTATCATTCACTATCTCAAGGAACTTTAAAGACACAGTTTTGTTAAGGGTAAAGATTAAGAGTTTTGTTGGGATTGGTCCTGATTTAAATTTCTCAAGGGAAATGGTCTTTGCCAGGACCCTCTGAACTACACCCTAACATAAGACAGAAACTATACACAGGGTATGACAGTATAAACACATTTATTCATTCATAAACACATGAGCATTCACAAAGCCCCTGGTGACATAATGGTGACACAACCTCAAATATACAACTAACTGGGGACACAGACAAGTAGAAAGGCAACTGCGAGACACTGTGCATTGAAAGGGAAGTGCAGAGGAGGGGCACTAAACTGGATATGGGATTCAGGAAAGGCTTCCTGGAAAACATGGAGTGTTGGCTGAGATCTGAAGGAAAATAAAGGTACAGTAGGGTAAGCAAAATTGGAAAAGGGATCTAAAGCAGAGGGAACAGCATAGACAACACTTGAAAGCCATTTGGTAAAATGGGAGCAAAGTTGGGAGAGAGCAAAGAGACAGGGTTAGGAATAGAAGGAAGAACTAGGGAAATGTTTCTGACAGGAAGAGAATCAGTGCACCTGATCTTTGACAAACAGAAATGCTGGACACAAGATCTAAGGACATGGAACATTATGGCAATCTTCACTTTACTTAAACTTTCCTAAGCAAGTGAATTTTGATATTAATTAAAATATACTCTCAACATTTTGGTCAGAATACTATCCATAAAACGTAATGTGTATAATGTGTAGAAACAAGGAGCCAAGATTCAGCAGACATGTGCATTAGTGTCAACCCTAAGACAAGCCAACTAGATGACCTTGGGAAAGTCACTCAGCTTTCTTAATTCAATTTCACAATCTCCAAAATAAAAGAAGTAAACTACATAATGTTTAAAGACCCTTGTAGATTAATTATAGCTATAAATAATCCAAGATGGAAAAGTCCTGGGATTAAAAACAAAATCAAAAAATAAAAAATAGACCAGTATACCTTACAACGGAGACAGGAATGCTGACCAAGTCGATTGCATGAAACACCTATGGGTGAAAATACATAATGTCCAGATTCAAATTTGAAATTAAAACACTATTTTCCACAGATTTATACTTGATGCACTTAGATTATTAACATTGTTTTCCTGTCTCAGTATAACCTAGAGGATATATAAAAATGAGATGGAATCCCCAGCCGGAAGAAAAGAACAAACTGCACATACCCAGCACTCTTTAGTTAGTACGGTGCTAATTATTCTACAATCTCCTTCCACTTTTCCAGATCTAGGAGATGGCAAACTTAATTATACTTAGAAAACTTGCAATGAGACATCCTTTTTCCCACAACACTTGGCTGAAGCTCTTCCCTTAATCATATAATGCTTACATTTTATAAAGAATCATTTTCTCCATTAATGTAGGACTTCTCCTAATGGTGCAGACTATTGCTATGTTTTGCATAATGTCTGATAAGAGAATAGAATACTTCTGGTGGAAAAGGTGACTATGAAGAGAGAGTAATGTTCAAGTGGGCAGTAAAAGATAGGAAAAAAATCCCAAAATATTTTATCCTTATTTTCGTTAAACTATGTTAACTTGGGTTATTCTCTGTAATTACTGAGGAAAAACCTAAACGTAAGTACAAATACATTAAAAAAGCAGAATACCTGGCACATACTGACTGTGCTAGAAATGGAAGAAAAAAAATTAGTGCCAGAGGTATAGAGAGAAAATAAATTAAGCTGTACCCTAATAAAGCCTGAATGTAAACTATTAACTTTTATTCAGAGTTCTTGAAAAAATAAAAAGGAAAACAAATAAAAGAAAGCCTATCTTTGTACTTCAAATATTTGACCAGATGTTGCTAATTTGGGAATTCTTTTATTTAATTTTGCCTGGTTCATGGGGAACCCTTTTAATCTGAACAGGCAAGTATTTTTTTTTTATCAGAAATGATTCTCAAATAGGTATATTATTATTGCTTCTATCCCACTATCCTTTTTTCTACAGCAATACCAATAATTCAGTTGGATATGTATTATTTGTCCTATGTGCTAATAATAAAAGTTAAAAATCAACTGAGTACTTACTATGTACAGCTGACCCTTGAACAACACGGTTTGAACAGCACAGGTCTGCTTATATGCAAATGTTTTCAGTAAGTACAGTGCAGTACTTTAAATGTATTTTCTCTTCCTTATGATTTCCTTAATAACATTTTACTTCCTCTAGCTCACTTTATTGTAAGAATATATGACATAATACATACAACACACAAAATATGTGTTAATCAACCATTATTTATGTTATCGGTAAGCCTTGTGGTCAACAGTTCGCTACTGGCAGGAGTCAAAAGTTATATGCAGATTCTCAACTACACAGGGGGTTGGTGTCCCTAATCCTCATATTGTTCAAGGGTTAACTATATTAGGTATAAAGAGGTATACCTAATTACTCCAATAATAACCATACTGTTTCATTCAGTCTGTGAGGGGAAAAAAATCTGAACTCTCAATCATTTCCACTTGAAGATATGCCCAGGTGGGGTTTTCTGTTTCCCTTTTCATTCAGTCAAAAGAAAAGGATATATTTAACTAAAATGTTATACGTCTCTTTCAAGTACATAGCCAGAACACATACTGAAAGTACAAAGCTCCCTACCCAATTTCCCAGCGTACACCAGGCATTTCCGATACAGAATCTTTTCCTATCCACACTACCCGAGTCTTTGACATGCCACAAAGACAAGCTGTTGCCTATCTTACCCTTATCTTTTCTTCTGGGAACTCAAACTAGGATGGAACATGGCTCTGCCACTATCCTTTCCCTAATTACCTCAACCCCATACACATGCACTCCAATTAACTGCCCAGTTATTTCTCTCCCCAAGAGTTACAATCTTGGACTTTTATATAAAGAATGCATTTCTCCCAGATTCCAAAAATAGCCTGACTTTCTTTTTTTTTTTTAATTTTTTTTTTTTTCAAAGCTTATTTATTTTTGGGACAGAGAGAGACAGAGCATGAACGGGGGAGGGGCAGAGAGAGAGGGAGACACAGAAACGGAAACAGGCTCCAGGCTCTGAGTCGTCAGCCCAGAGCCCGACGCGGGGCTCGAACTCACGGACCGCGAGATCGTGACCTGGCTGAAGTCGGACGCTTAACCGACTGCGCCACCCAGGCGCCCCTAGCCTGACTTTCTTAGACTAGGAATGGTTTTCATTTTCAGTCTATTTCCATGTCTTCAGAGTATTTTATTTATTTTTTAAGTGCTTATTTATTTTTGAGAAAGAGACAGAACACACACTTGGGGGAAGAGCAAAAAGAGAAGGGGACAGAGGATCCTAAGGAGGTTCTGCGCGGACAGCAGAGAGTCCAACGTGGGGCTCAAATTCACGAACCATGAGATCATGACCTGAGTAGAAGATGAACACTTAACCAACTGAGCCACCCAGGAGCTCCCAGAATATTTTAAAGGACAGGAGGTTGGGATGCTTCAAAGCCTACTGATAACAAGCCGTTTTAAATTAGAAGTAAGCCTGCAATGAGTAAGCCTGCAATGAGAATGACCTTAATTATTAGGTATCAAAGACATGATTGACAGATTTATCTTAAAATCCTGTCAATAGTCTATTTTGTATTTTTCCTTTGTCTTTTACTGAATCACTAAAACTTCCTGATGAAATCATAGTCTTATCACTCAGAACTGCCGATCTTTGGGGTTCAAATGCTACAAAATACACAAAGCTCTCAAGCCCCAAATAAAGTAAGTCAATTTTATATTACACATTTTGCAGAAACCTAAGAATGGCTCAAAAATGCTATATACTTTGAGATGTTCTTTAACCACTGAGAGTTTCTATAGGAACACTGTAAGAATTACATATGTATGTATTTATATATACATTAAAACTGACAACTGATCAACTTTAAATTTATAGAATATAGAGATGAGCATTTCATATCAAAACAAGAACCAAATTCAAGGAAGTGACCATCTGGAGAATTTCAGCCTTTCCTATAATGGTATCTACTATTTAATAAAGGCTTTCTAAGTAACAGGTACCATAATAACACTTTATACAGATTCTCATTTTAATTAACTCCTTGAAAAAGAAATTAGCGTCTTCTTTAATATATAAGGAAACTCAACTTTAGAAAGATTTGGTGATTTGTCCAAAATCACATAACCAGTAAGGAGAATTTAATGTTTGACTCTAAATCTTGAGCTTTTGAGAATCAATAAAGTAGAAATAAATTGTAATCTATCTGTAAAGGTAATACCATTGATAATACCCAGTTGGTAACACTGGGTTCTTAAACTGGAAGGTACATGACACTTACGTGTGCAGGTTAAATACACATGACTGAACCTACCAAACTTCAAAGACAGACTCTCCAGATATGAGGCCTAGGCACCTATATTTTTTTAACCCCCCCCCCAGATGTTTCTGATGCATACTCCTGTCTAACAATCACTGATACTAACTAACTGGAACAAACTAGGGGCAGTATCACGTATCACTTACTTGAAGGCATTTGGAAATGTGTGTGGGGTTTTTGTGGGGTTGGGAGTGGAGGTTGTTACAATAACTTGGAAGTAAAAATGACATTTAATACTCTGTACCAGGAAAACTACAAGTCCTATAATGCCTGATCAACCCCACAAAATGAAGAACTCACCCAACCAAGATGCCAGTAGCACCCCTATTGAAAAAAATAAAACAGACTATGTGGTTCTGAATTTTTTTTAAAAACAGAAAATAGATATTAAGTTGAATTACAGTCCACAAGAAGCTGCATGAAAAACTAGACTCTTTTTTCATTGAGTCTAACACTATATATTTTTTTAATGTGAGAGAAAGAGAGTGCAGGTGTGAGCTGGGGAGGGGCAGAGGGAGAGAGAATCTCAAGCAGGCTCCACACCCAGCATGGAGCCCAATGTGGGGCTTGATCCCATGACCCTGGGATTACGACCTGAGCCAAAATCAAGAGTAGGACAGATGCTCAACAAACTGAGCCACCCAGGCGCTCCAGAGTCTAACACTAATACTACTCAGAATCTTGGGTACAAAGGACATCTAATTTTTTTTAAGTGTATTTTTTTTCTTAAGTTTATTTATTTTGAGAGAGAGAGGGAGAGTGTGCGCAAGCAGGGGAGAGGTGGAGAGAGAGAGAGAGAGAGAGAAAGAGAGAGAATCCCAATCAGGCTCTACACTGTCAGCATGGAGCCCACGTAGGACCAACACTCAGGAACGCAGAGATCACGACCTGAGCCAAAACCCAGAGTTGGGACGCTTAACCAACTGAGCCACCCAGGCGCCCCAAAGGGTATCTAATTTATAAAAACTTACATTTGAATGTTTCCGCCTCTAAAACCTGGCAGCTGGCTTGATGTTCAAATTGATCATCTTCACAGAGAAAGTTATGACAAAAGGAACAACTAAATATTCTGCCTCCTATTGGATGAAAACATAAAGCCCACAAATGTAAAAACGATAAACTTCAATTAAAAAACTCATATCCATAACACTGCTCAATAAGAAAGCAATCTGTTTCAGATTTATACCAAAATGACACAGCAGTTTTTGTTCTGGTAAAGGCTTCGATGAAAACTGCCAAAGTGAACCATAAAAAAGCAGGCCCCCACTATCTCCTGGCTACTTGCAATGCTTACAGACACTTGCGGTCCTATAACTCCCCTCCCTACTGGCTTACATAAGCAGTCCTAACAGTGACTATTACTGCTAGTATAAATCCCTTTTCCAACTAAATTGGTAACCACAACAGTAGTCAGGATTGACAGTATCCTGAAAAAAAATCACAAAAAGAACATCCAGAATGTGTCAAAGTCAGCCCTTCTTACAGTGAAGTTCATTGCTCATATGTAATCACTCACCATGGTCCCAGACACCTCTTTCGCATTCCACACACTCAGCATCAGTAAGAGGGCAGGCACAGGCATGTGTACTGAGACATTTCCTCCCATGGCAAACCCAAGCTTCACAGAAGTCACATATTGCACCCTGCAACCAAGGAACACACAAAAAATGAATCTTTGTCACTTGCCTGGCTGCAACCGTTGTTTAACCAATGGCAACCACCAAAATTGTACGTGTTTAGGAATTTAACAACCCTCAGTGATAGTGGGGGCTTCACTAAAGAAAAAATTTTGTTTACACTAAGCCAAAATTAAAGAGGGTTCTCTGAAAATCAAACTACTTCACCAACAACTATTTATAATATACAAAACTTGTCTATAAATCAAAAGAAAAAGCAAGGTGGAAACTATATACTTAAGCCTAATCCTAATCGTTAAAGTAAGTCACGGAGCTACAAGTGTTGCCTTCAAACTGAATTCTAATTCAAATGATGTCTGGAGTCCACATTTTAAGCGTTCTTATCTACAGCAATCACAGTAACAAAATTTTTTCAAGTAGAAATATTTTTGAATTAAGAAAACTCCTTCCTGAATCATTTATACAGTAATTTACATAGCTTTTCTGGAGTAACTGAGAAAAAATATTAAACTTCTGCCAGCATCTTTTTTTTGTTAAGGCAACTCATGATTTAAATCATTACTATATTTCTTTGTGGAAAAAAAGAAAATAAAATATATAAAACTAAAAAACAGGGTAAGACTCTCCAATTCTACATCAAGATAGACCAACTATACCTTTCAATAACACAATGACATCTACAGAATATTAATTGCTAGAATGAATCTTAAGAAAATGGGATTAGATGTTCTTTCCTTTACAGATAATAAACAGTGGCCCAAGTCTTAACTCCAAATCCCAGAGCAAAATTATAGTGGAGCTGAGATTTAAACCACGGTGTTCTGAACCTCAATTCAGTGTTTAGCATTCAAGACTCTGTAACAGAAGCCATAAAGAGCAAATAGGAAGGATGTTTTTTGAGATGTAAATATGGATTACCACTGTGGATTGCAAATCCTCAAATACATTTCTTGGAACATTCAGTGTTCTAGCACCAAAAAGATGACATACAGAATAATCCAGGACAGTTTAAAAGCTTAAAAGAAATAATTTACAAAGGACAAGGAAGGGCTTAGAATAAACATAAGGTATGATGTAGTTACCAACCCTGAGCCTGAAATAAGGGAGCGGAAGGAGTTACCAGAATCTTAAGAAACAATCAGTATGGAGAGGATTACATAGCCATATAGAGAGAAACTGTGGCCAAATCATGCCCAAACTAGGATAACCTGGTAGGGAGTGAGCGAGGGAGAATAAACACCCAGATTTTATTATCCTCCCATCTACAGGTCTCCTGCCAAGGTCTTCCATTGGGTGAACCCAAAGTGAAGCCATAAGGTAAGAAAGCCACTGATCCAATCCATACACACAGGTCAGGCTCCCAGGGCAAAGCAGGGTCAAGAAGAGAGAAGGTAGAGGGAATTTCAACAGACAATTAGAAGATTCCCAGAAAATCATTTTTCTAGAATGTAAAGCTAATGATACAGGAGTCTATTGAAATGTTTTATACAATCATTCACATTCACACAAGTTAGTGAATTTTTTTCAATTTTTCTTTTTTTAAGAGAGAGAGAGTGTGCAAGCAGGGAGAGGGGCAGAGGGGGAGAGAGAGAATCCCAAGCAGGCTCCACACTCAATGTGGAGTCCAATGCGGGGCTCAATCACACGACCCTGGGATCATGACGTGAGCTGAAATCAAAGAGTCATACACTCAATCGAGCCACCCAGGTGCCCCTACAACTTAGCGAATTTTTTTAAAAGCGTTTAATAAATTTGGGCATAAGCAAGCTACCAAGGAAGATTACATTGATTTATGAATAAAGATAACATTGAAAATCCTATATTTAAAATGAAGAGGAATTCACAAGATACTTATGAGTAAGTCTAGTTTCTTGCTTCTTTAAGATATGCACACATGGAACATATTAAGGTCTGCTTCATGATGGAAAACTAAGTTCTTGGGAAGTTACTATAAATAAAATATCTGGGGTGCCTGGGTGGCTCAGTCTGCTGAGTGTCCAACTTCGGCTCAGGTCATGATCTCATGGTTTGTGAGTTCGAGCCCTGCATTGGGCTCTGTGCTGACAGCTCCGAGCCTGGAGCCTGCTTCAGATTCTGTGTCTCCCTCTCTCTCTGCTCCTCCCCCACTCATGATCTCTCTCTCTCTCTCTCTCTCTCTCTCTCTCTCTAATAAAGAAAACATTAAAAAAATAAATTAAATAAATAAGTAAAATATCTGTTTGACATCGAAATACTATTGCCTTCCTCATGAAATGAAATTTGCACCAGAGCATAAAATCACACAACAGAATACAGTAAAATTGGCTGAAAGGAAGAGAGAGTAAAATCCATCACACAACACTACTATTTTAATTACACCATACCTCCTTTTATTGCGTTTCATTTTTTTATATGCTTTACAAATAGTGTAATTTTTTTTTCAAATTGAAGGTATGTGGCTTCCCTGCACTATCAGTGCCATTTTCCCAACAGCACTTGCACACTTCGTGTCTCTGCACCACACTGTGGTAATTCTCATGATATTTCACTTTATTATTTTATCTGTTATGGTGACTGTGATCACTGATCTTTGTTATTACTATTGTAATTGTTTTGGAGTACCACACACTGTGCCCATATAAAACAGCAAATGTTAATCAGTAAATGTTGTATGTATTCTGACTGTTCTACCGACCAGCTGTCTGTCTACCTTTCTCCCTCTCCTTGGGCCTCTCTATTCCCTGAGCCACAACAATATGGAAATTAAACCAGTTAATGACCCTACAGTGGCCTCTACGTGTTCAAGTGAAAGAGTTGCACATTTCTTACTTTTGACTCAAAAGCTAGAAATGATTAAGCTTCATGAGGAAGGCAGGCTGAATGCCAAGACAGGCCAAAAGTAAGCTTCTTGTGCCAGATACTCAGCCATGTTGTGAATACACACACACAAAAAAAGCTCTCGAAGGAAACTAAAAGTGCTACTCCAATAAACACATGAATGATAAAAAAGCAAAATAGCCTTATTGCTGATATGGATTAAGTCTGAGTGGTCTGGATAGAAGATCCCATCAGCCACAATATCCCCTTAAGCCAAAGCCTAATCCAGAGGAAGGCCCTAACTCTCTTCGGCTCTACGAAGGCTGAGAGGTGAAGAAAAGTTTCAAGTGAAGAGGCTGGTTCATGAGCTTTAAGGAAAGAAGCCATCTTCGTAACATCCAAATGCAAGCTGAAGCAGCAAGAGTTGATATAGAAGCTGCCACAAGTTATCCAGAAGATACAGCTAAGATAAATTAATGAAGGTGGCTATACCAGGCAACAGATTTTCAATGTTGACAAAATAGCCCCACTTTGAAGATGCCATCTAGGACTTTTATAGCTAGAGAAGATAAGTCAATTCCTGCCTTCAAAGTTTCAAAGGACAGGCTGACTCTCCTATTAGAGACTAATAATAAAGCTGGTGACTTCAGGTTAAAGCTAATGCTACTTTACCATTCTAAAAAGCCTACGGCCCTTAAGAATTATGCTAAATCTATTCCGCCCATACTCAATACATGGAAATAGAAAGCCTGGATGACAGCACATCTATTTACAACATAGTTTACTGAATACTTTAAACCCACTGTTGAGACCTACTGCTCAGAAAAAAACGATTCTTTTCAAAATATTACTACTCACTGACAGTGCACCTGGTACTCAAGAGCTCTGATGGAGACATATAATGAAATTAATGTTGTTTTCAAAAGGCCTGCTAACACAACATCTGTTCTGCAACCTAGGGATCAAGCAGTCATTTGATTTTCAAGTCTTTTTATTTAAGAAATATATTTCATAAGGTTATAGCTGCCACAGATAGTAATTCATCTAATAGATCTGGAAAAAGTAAATTGAAAAGCTGAAAAGGATTCACAATCCTAGATGCCTTCAAGAATATTAGTGATTCATGGGAACAGATCAAAATATCAACGGTAATGGGAATTTGGAAGAAGTTGACTCCAACCATTACGGATAACTTACTGGGGCTCGAGACTTCAGTGGAGAAAGTAACTGTAGATGTAGAAATAGCAAGTGGAGCCTGAAGATGGGACTGAATTGCTGCAATCTCACAGTAAAACTTGAACTGATGAGAAGCTCCTTGTTACGAATAAAGAAAGTGGTTTCTGGGATGGAATCTACTCCTGATGAGGACACTGGGAAGATTGTTGAAATGACAGCCAACGACTGAGAATATGACATAAAATTGGTTTAAAAGTGGGGCGCCTGGGTGGTTCAGTCGGTTAAGTGGCTGACTTCGGCTCAGGTCATGATCTCGTGGTCCGTGAGTTTGAGCCCCACATCGGGCTCTGTGCTGACAGCTCAAGAGCCTGGAGACTGTTTCGGATTCTGTGTCTCCCTCTCTCTGACCCTCCCCCGTTCATGCTCTGTCTCTCTCTGTCTCAAAAATAAATAAATGTTAAAAAAAAAAATTAAAAAAAAAATTGGTTTAAAAGCAGTGACAGGGTTGGAGAGGACTGACTGCAATTCTGAAAGAGGTTCTTCTGTAGGTAAAGTACTATCAAACAGTGTCACGTGCTATGGAGAAATCATTCGTGAAAGAAGAGTCAACTGATGCAGCACTTTATTTTTTTATTTTTTATTTTTTTTTAAATTTTTTTTTTTAACATTTATTTATTTTTGAGACAGAGAGAGACAGAGCATGAACGGGGGAGGGTGAGAGAGAGGGAGACACAGTATCCGAAACAGGCTCCAGGCTCTGAGCTGTCAGCACAGAGCCCGACGCGGGGCTCGAACTCACGGACCGTGAGATCGTGACCTGAGCCGAAGTCGGCCGCTTAACCGACTGAGCCCCCCAGGCGCCCCTGATGCAGCACTTTATATTGCTGTCTTATTTTAAGAAATTGTAACAGCCACCCCCACCATGAGCAACCACCAGCCTGATCAGCAGCCAACAACATCAAGGGAAGAACCTCCACCAGCAAAAGATTACAATTCCCTCCCTGAAAGATCAGGTGATGGTTAACATTTTATAGCAATATTTTTAAATTAAGGTACGTAAAATGTTTCTTTAGACTAATGCTATTATACATTCAATCGACTACAGTATAGTGTAAACGTAACCTTTATTTTTAAGTTTATTTATTTTTGAGAGAGAGAGCAATTGCACACTTGCGCAAGTGGCAGAGGGACAGAGAGAGGAAAAGAGAGGATCCCAAGCAGGCTCCACACTGTTGGTGCAGAGCCCAAAGCAGGGCTCAACTCACAAACCGTGAGATCATGATCTGAGCCAAAATCAGGCACTTAACCAACTTAGCCATCCAGGTGCCCCTAAACATTAACCTTTATATGCAATGGGAAATCATATAAATCATACAGAAATTCATGTGATTTGTTCTATTGTGATATTTGCTTTATTGCAATTGTCTGGAACCAACTCACAATATCTCTAAGGTATGCCTGTATTTTAAACAATGAATTTCCTTAGAAAACTCTATATCTAATGAGGAAATTATGTATAAGCCTATGTTAAATATGTATTCTTTTTTGAAATGTAAAGCTATAAAAAATCTACTAACGTTACGTTCTTTTGAAACTAGGTTACCTTGTAACCAAAGCCTGAACCTTGCTTAAGAAGGATATTCAGTATAGTAAGTGCTGAGTTCTATGAAGTCTGAATAAGACACTCTAGAAAGGTACCAAGGACAAATGAATTTTTAAGTCAACTTTAAATAAGTTTCCATTTCTTGTATGTTTTCCAAAAAGAAAAGAGGAAGCAATCAAAAACAAGTAGGTATTAAAGGAAAATCATACAAAGAACATTCCACAGATAATCCAGAAAAACTCCAGATTGACTTAATCAAGGACAAAGCAGTGCTATTTAGAAAAAATCACCATTGGTCACAAAGACTTCTTATCCTTGGAAACCCGCTAGTCTAAGAGATGAAGACAAAAAACTTACCACCATTGCAAGGCCAGTACTATAAACACCAGCATGCTTTATGACACAGTCTGAAGACTTCATCATGCACTTGGTTTTCCCTAGTAAAGAAACAAATGTGCATTAATAGCCTTGCAAAGTAGTACACGTAAGTACTCACTGATTCCACTTTCTATCTAACCTAAATTCCTATGGAAATAATTTGAAAATGGATAGAAAGCAGCAGTTCACTGCTTATGTTACTAAAAAAAGAAGCTAGATATAACAGATCTAACCTGAATCAGCTCTTTTAAGATTAGAAATTTATTAGGGGAGCCTGGGTGGGTCAGTCGGTTAAGCATCCAACTTCGGTTCAGGTCATGATCTCGCAGTTCATGGGTTCAAGCCCCACATCGGGCTCTGTACAGACAGTGAGGAGCCTGCTTGGGATTCTCTCTCCTCCTCCTCCTCCTCCTCCACCTCCTCCTCCACCTCCTCCTCCTCTTCCTCTTCCTCCTCCACCTCCTCCTCCTCCTCTCTGCCCTTTCCCCATTCATGTTTTCTCTCTCTCAAAATAAATAAATAAACTTTAAAAAAAATTAGAAATTTATTAGTAAATCTATAAAAATGTATTGCATGATAAAATTATATGCTAATTACTGTTTGTACTAAAAATCAGAAACTGCAGGTTAGAGTTTGTAATCTAACAGTCAGTAAAGTAGTTTAAAATCTTATGAATTTTCAGATGAATTAATACAGATTTTAAAAAGATATGCTTTGAAATAAATTTTACAGTCTGTAATTCACAATAAACAGTCTGGTTTGAAGTTATTGCTTACTTCTTTCCACAGAATATCTCAAACCAAACCAAACCATGATTATGCAACTTACCTGGTTCATTATATAAACCTAAAAGCATGGCCTCTTTGAAAATTAAAACTACACTAGAAATATTCAGGGATATAGCCCTAAACACTGCTAATTTTCTGCAATGTTATCATACATAAACACATTTAAATGAGCATATCACAAACTGTGTTCTACCTTAAACTATTATCCCATAACCAAAGGGGACATTTGTTGAAACGAAAGTTTGAGAAGTAAGTATGGCGTGAATAAAATGAATCAGGTTTCTTTACTGGAGGTCTTCAGAACCTTTAACATAAAAGTATGTAATAGAAATCTCCCACATGGAAACGAGGACATGAAACAAACAGCATTTCTCAAATGTATGCATTATTTTAAGAAACACCTATTAATATCTCAAGTACTCTGTGGAAGACTATTTTGGAAGCACCAACCTTGTTGTTCTATGAACTACCATTTAGTTTTACTTTGAATAATCATTTACTCTGAATAAAGGTTTTCACTTACACCTGGCAACTGGGTACATGGCTTAGGAACTCTATTGCAATCACCTGGGAAAACATATGAGGAAACTCAAGAATCATATGATAAGTGCCAAAAAGAAAAAATTGGCACCAAGAAAATGTGGAATAAAATGATTCTCAATGGTCTAAGATACTGTGGGCAATTTCAGCAGGAATCAAAACTTAAAAAAAGTATACAAATAAACAAGACTAAGTTAGTATAACTAAAAATTAAGATCACCAAATGTTATTAGTCTGAAATCTGATCTTATAATGTTATAACGTATCAGAGAGACAAAATCAAGATGTGATAGTGTTTGACCAGCCAAATAACAATTTGCTATTTCATTAATAAGTTTTAACATTACTGTAAAAAATGATAAACCCATAGAATCAAACTAATCAACTACAAAACAAATGTTTGATAAAAGAAAAGGCATATAGGGGTGCCTGGGTGGCTCAGTCAGTTAAGCGTCCAGTTAAGCTCAGTCAGTTAAGTTTCATCTTGGTCATGATCTCATGGATTTGTGAGATTGAGCCCGGTGTTGGGCTCTGTACTGACAGGGTGGAGCCTGCTTAGGATTCTCTCTCCCTCTCTCTGCCCCTTCCCTGCTTGCGCTCCCTCTCTCTCTCAAAATAAACAAACATTTAAAAAAAAAAAAAAGAAAAGAAAAGGCATATGTCCTTAGGTATCATATACTTACCACACTGTGCACAAATTGGTAACTTCTGTACAGAATTGCAAAAATAGCAAAACGCTCTATTCTTCTGCCGCCTTGTCATGTAAAATAAAATTTTAAAATAGGGTCACTATCAGATAAAAGGTGAGAGATCTCTGTTATTACATATAAAAAGAAATAAATATTTACCTCTGACACTTGTCACATTCCTGTAAAATATAAAAACAGAACATTAAGTTTCTATGGACTGAAAACTACAAATTTACTTGCATTATAAAAAAATACCTTATTTTTCATGTTAAAACTTAAGTTAACACTTCCCAAAGTCTCCAACTTCATCCATGTAAACAAGCATCTATACATACTTTAATAATAAAGGTATGTTCTTGGGCATACCACACAGAGCAAGAAGTGGTATCTCCACAAGAGGTGAAATAAATAAAGCAGTGGTTTGTGTTTTGGTTGTATTCTTTGTTGTTGTTATTGTTTTTTAGTCAGACAAGTATTACAGAATGGACATAAGAAATTCAGAACACAGTATGATGAAGCTCCCAGAAAATCTAGAATCCTAAACATGGTACTAAAAGCTCTCAACAATCTGGTCCCTAAACACTTTCAAACCTTGCTAGCCTATTCTCTCTAGATTCAAGTTGCTATTGTCAGTCATTCATGAAATATGTCTTCTACTCTCTCTTTTCCATGCTTTACTATTCTAATACTTTTCCTTGAAAAGTCTATCCTTACAATCTTCACCTGTTCAAAGTTCTGGTGATGATCCCACCTCCTCTATGAACTGTACCCCATCAACACACTCAAATTTACCACCTCTTAGCCCAGATGTACCCTAGTCTTAATTGTACATTTGTGACAACACTTACCAAACTCTAGCCTTCACTATGTATATTTATGTATGTGAGTCATTTCTTGTTTTGTCTGTTCCATATCCGTCTTCTCTAAAAAATGACCCTGAAGGGAGTCTCTACCATCTGTCCCGTGTTATGTAATCCTGGTCCCTCCCACACGTGATGACAGCCATAAACGTTAGCCCTGGCTGGGCACCTGGCCAAGTCCAATCAGAGTTTTCTCCCTCTCTGAGGACATTATGTGATGTGAGATACACAGGCTACCAGTATGTACGAACCCAAACAAACGGGTTAAGACAACACGAGAAAATGGAACTAATAAGCAAAAAGAAACACAAGCAAAAGATGGAACTACAAGTTTGTTCCAGTTGTCCCTGAGTTCCAGCTACATCCATGCCCTTCCCAACTACATGTTAGTCAATAAACTCTAGTTCTCCCTAAAGTTACTTAAGTTGGATTTGTCACTTACAAACAACAAGACAACTGATTACTATGAACTTGTGGAAACAGGGGCTGCGTCACTCATCTATCTATACCCCATCTTTTTGCCTAAAATGTACCTGGCAAAAAGTAAATGCACGAGAAACATTTGTGGAACTGAGTCATATTAAGCATTTCATATGTTTGGATGAAACAAAAGAAGACTGAGGAGTAGCAGGAATAGAAAAAGTAGAGAAGACTGGAAATAGAGAAATAAGGGACAACTAAGAGAAACATAGTCAAAGAAAGGAAAGGGGTTATAATCACATGATAATCTCGCTTTTTAACGCTTTGACCAAAGAAGCCCAGAAACAATCAAGACTAACCCACTGAGCACAGGAAAATAAGGTGAGAGCCAAAAGAGAGGTCCAGAAAAGTGAAAAGTTTAGAAAAGAGAAATCATATGAGTTGAGAAGTGCTAAGAGAAATAATGAAAAGCTTCCAACTAATAGAACAAATTAAGTTAATGCATATAAGATTAGAAAAGCTAGAAAATATCACAGTTCCTAGTATTTACTGTTTCCTATCTATCACCAACAGCAGCCAAGGAAATAAATAAATAAATAAATAACTCACTCACTGCTACTCAGAGTCAATAAAAACAAGGGACAAAACACAGATTTGAAATTCAATAAAATGTATGCAGCAACAATGTATTCAGCAAAATTTTATTCAGGCATTTTTCAGATATTATATAGTTTTTTAACCATCAACAGATATCAAAAAAAAGCTGTTACCATTGACGCATTGCATGGGTGTTTAGCTAAATCTATGGTGCTTCTTGACGCCCTGAGCTGTTTTTCACGTTCCCGGCGGTTCTCTGCCTTCTTCCTTGCACCGGTCTTCTTTTTAGGCATTTTACTGCTCTTTCTACACAAGAGAACAGAGAAGATATAAATGCCTGGTTATATTCGCTATCTTAAATAAAATAGAATGAAGTGTTTTTTTTACTCTCTTTAAAATTTAAACTCTGGGGCGCCTGGGTGGCTCAGTCGGTTAAGCATCCGACTTCAGCTCAGGTCATGATCTCGCAGTCCGTGAGTTCGAGCCCCGCGTCGGGCTCTGTGCTGATGGCTCGGAGCCTGGAGCCTGCTTCCGATTCTGTGTGTGTCTCTCTCTCTGCCCCTCCCCCATTCATGTTCTGTCTCTCTCTGTCTCAAAAATAAATAAACGTTACAAAAAAAAATTAAAAAAAAAAAAGAAAAAAAGAAAATTTAAACTCAACTCTGTCATTTTGACTGTTAAGGGCATTTTAAGCCTTTATGAAATATTACATATACATTATCTCAAATAAAATATATGACTTTTAAAATGAGGAACTTATTTGCATTTCCAAAATGCAATTTTGGAAATTACTCAGTACCAAATTAAAAAGTTATTGGGCATATCATTAGCAAGAAATAAAAAGTTTACCATTTACCCAGTTTATATTACTTTTTTGAACTATAAATTCAGACAACTTGATGCTAAGATGTGAAGTATAACGAGTCTTACTTCTCCTATATAATATCTGAACAAAACATCTGACAGTCAAGTCAAATGACAGCATTAACCGCAAAGCCAAACTTCTCTCTCTGAAAAGGTATTAAAAGTATTATAGTTGCTTTGACTCTACAAGCTGCCCTTCAACTCTTATGTTAGAATGTCTATCGGGGTGCCTAGGTGGTTCAGTCAGTTAAGCATCGGACTTTGGCTCAGGCCATGATCTCGTGGTTTGTGGGTTCGAGTCCTGTGACGGGCTCTGTGCTGACAGCTCAGAGCCTGGAGCCTACTTCGGATTCTTGTTTCCCCATCTCTGCCCCTCCCATGTTCATGTTCTGTCTCTTGATAATACATAAACGTTAAAAAAAAAAAAAAAAAAACTTAAAAAGAATGTCTCTCTAGAGTACATAATTTTAACAAAGTTCAAATTTATGTTTAAGAGTATTACATAGGAGTATGCACGTAAAGTCCTATATAAATAAGGACTTTAAAACAGGCTTTCATCTTTCATCACTTAGTTGAAAGAACTACCACATTAAAAAAAAAAATTTACTGCATAACACATTTTTATTTGGCTTTTCATCCAATCTGAAGACATGTTCTCTGAGGATTTGTCTGTCTTGACAATTTTATATACCAGTCCTGCCTGGTATATATTAAGTAGTCAATAAATGAAGTGACACAGGCATGAATGGGTCTATGTACTTGCTTTGCAACATGAATCTCAAATTTAATATTCTTCAAAATATGTACTTTTTAAGTCTTCTCTAAGAGTGATTCTCAAAAATCAACTGTAAAAATTCCTAACAAATACAGATTTACATTTCTAGGCCCAACTAAAAATCTACAAATTCTAAACTTCCAAGGATAGGATTAAGTTTCATTGGTGACTGTGACAACCTCCCTGAAGGCATGAACATTCTTTTCAAAGAAACCAAAACACGTCCATGATACATGGACAGAGTTCCAAGAAATCACACGTTTAAAAAATTCCTATTTCTTATTTAAAGGGCCAATTACAATTGGGCAAAATCATGCACCAACATGTACTAAGGTCACTCATGCTTTCCTACTTCGGGTTCCAACTCAAAATGTCCAACTTAAAATGTCCAATCAAAAGCCAAGTGGGGTGGGAAGCTGCGACTTAAAAATACAGACAAATCAGGCCAGGAGATTTAATAGGTGGTCGGCTAAGTAACATCGAAGCCCAGGAGATCACCCTTTCAGGATTTATAACGACAAAAATCTACAGGGTGAAAAAAATGTGTACTGCTCCTACCAAAGGAACTCACAAAACAATCACGGCGTGCTCGCCCGGTGAATTTTTTGTTGAGCCTCCATTTTTTTTCTCCAATTTGTTCTGGAAACTTAATGAATTTTTTTCCTCAGCCTTAGATGGTTTTAAGCCCTTCTCCGGTACCGTTTCGACTTCTGTAAAACGTGGCCCGTGTCACCAAATGAGGAAAAAGGCACGAGGTCAGCGCGCCTTTGGAGGAAAAGCCCGCAATCATCGGACCCAGCGGAGTGATAGGGGCGTCCAGAGGCCACCGCGGACGTGCCACGCGGTTCGGGAACTGACAACCATCACCCGCCCGCGGGACACCCTCCCTCGCGCGCGCTCCAGGCCGACCTAGCTCACCCTCGCGGGGAGGCCGGGCTCACTCCGGGGGCAGAGGGGCAGGGAACAGCGTGAGACCGGCCCGCGGCTGCAGCAAATCCAACTTGCGGGACAGGACTCCGGGAGTAGAACCTACTAAAAACGAAGAAGGGCGGAGAGAAGCAATTTCCAACACAGAAGCCGGACCGGATGTCCTCTTATGTCAGCAGCGCCCTTACGGCAGCACGTCGACAGGAAGGGCCCGCCCACTTCTGTTTGCTCCGCCCTGAGCCCGCCCACTCCTGCGGAGGATTTGACTGAGCCGGGAAGAGAATGCTTGAGTGAGGAAGAAAAATGGACTGCAGGAGGAGAGGGAACGGGAAGGCCCGTCAATTTTATTTTTTCAGAAAAGGAGAAATCTAAAGGAAGAGGGAAATGAATTCACAAACTTGACACTGCATCAGTTGACTCGGACAGAAAATTCTTGCCTAATTCTTTTGGAAACTTTCTGCTACCTGCATCTTTTATGCCTAACATTCCACTGTGAACTCCATTCTTTTGTGAACAAATTCTCCCACATTCTGGACCTTTAGTGTGTGTTCCGCCTTGCCCTTAATTGAAACCTAACATCCTCTCCCTTATAAAAGCTGCTTGCTTTAAATTTCTATGAAGTGAAGGGTGCTCATTTTTGCACTTTCTGTATCTCTTGGTTAGGAAGTAGGATCAATGCTGTTGTTCCCCAGTACATCATTCAGATAATTATTCCTCCTTTCTATATAGCAATGCCACATTTTTCCTTCATTGCTGCTATTTTTTTACCCACACTTTATTGATGGAAAACTTTGGAAACTGACTTTCAACTTCTGCCATTACCCAGAATGACATTAACATCCAAACCCATTCTCTTGAGCTCTAGATTTTTTTCATCTCCAGGAGCGATCATCTCGATGCCACTACAGGCATCTACTCTCATGACCACACTCCAGGTTGTGTGGTCAGGTGGATCAACTCCACCACTGAAATCCAAAATTCAGACAAACTATCCATCCTCCTACTTTACGAAGTCTCTCACTCAATTTTCCCTCCTAACGAAGACCACAAATCTCAGCGCTTCAATTTTCTCCCTATCGATTATCTCTCTGCTTTCTTCCATTCCTTTTGCCCCAGGTTATGAAATGCAGTTCATCACATCAATCACAATTTGCCTTATTTTCTTTCTCATCAAACCAACTGGAACATTCCCAATACTGTTAATTCGACAGCTTGCCTTTTCTTTTCTACAGTGGACTTCAGAATAACATCAATAATGATTATCCTTCATTTTATGCTCCTGACATTCTACTTTACATATGTAGTATTAACTCCTGAGTTTACACATGAGGAACCTTGAGCAGAAAGACTATGAAACTTGCTCCAAGATTACACAGATGGTTTGGCTTGTGGGGTTGTCTGTTGCAGCAATTCTTAAACATTTTGGTCTCAAGACCCCTTAAAAATTCTTAAAAACTGAAGATTCTAACAACCTTTGTTTATGTGGACTATATCTATTGATATTTATCATACAAAAAAATTAAAAGATAACATTTATTAATTCATTAAAAATAATATATTTAGGGGCACCTGGGTGGCTCAGTCAAGTGTCTGGCTCTTGATTTCAGCTCAAGGCATGATCTCATGGTCGGTCATGATCTCACAGTTGTGAGATAGAGCCTCACCTCAGGCTCTGTCCTGACTGTGGAGCCTGCTAGGGATTCTGTCTCTCCCCACCTCCCTTCCTCTTTCCCTCCCACATTTCTGTGCACAGTAGCACACATGCTCTGTCTCTTTCTCTCTCAAAATAAATAAATAAACATTTAAAGAATAATACATCTATTACATCTTAGTATAAATATTTATACAAAAACGTTGTATTTTCCTTAATAGAAAACATACAAGAGTGTTGTATGTGTTACAGTTTTGCAAATGTCTTTAATGTAAAGCTTAACAGAAGGCAGGTGACTTCCTATATATGCCATCCACTGAGAAGCTTTTATGTTCTTGTTTTCCTAACATACAGTTAGCCAGTAAAACAGTGAAGAGCTCTCTGGGAAATAACCCTCTGGGTGAATTATTACAGTATACACCATTATGATGTTTCAGGGTCTTCCTCCTGGGTGTCTGGCAGCCCTTTCAATGCCCATGGTTGCTAGATCCAAAAACTGGCTGAGACTTAAAAACTGGGCAAATAATTGTGACTCGTTATTGGAATATTGTTCTCAGTCTCCTGGTCATGTGCTCCCTTGGCTTATTTTGATTGTACACACTGAGCAAGATCCTTGTTTGCGGCCTGGGGATCCATTCTGCTCCTGGGGACACTATATACTTTCATCCATCTCCCTAATATTCTGAGTGTCAGAGCCCTCTTCCTTGCTGCCACTCTGCCCTTGCTGGTGATTACAATAATTATGCCAGATTACATTGTAAAGAATGACAAGTTATTGACCCAGGGTCAGGGACAGATCCTAAAGGGAGGGGGTTAGGGACAGATCCTAAAGGGAGTACTAGTTGTGCTAGGAGGAAGAAGTCTCTACATTGTATTTAAGCAAGGTGTGTGTGATGGAGGCAGTACCCACTAGTCAGGAATGTTGGGCCATGTTCAGACACAGAGGGTTCAGGAGAATCTAGGCATTCAAGATTTTCAGGTATCACAACCCAGCTCTCTGCATCAGGGTTTCTTTCTTTACGATCCAGCATTCTGACCTTGGCATAACCGACCTAGCTGAGCTACATGGCTGTTAATCTCCTTTGGAGCTCTGCCACACTTATGATTTAGTGCTGGGCCTGTTCCTCAGCTTTTTCTCCCCTCCCACTGCAGGAGATAAAAGCCTCTTTATTTGCTACCAAAGAAGCTTTGTGATTTGACTCTTAGATTTTTAATAGCCATTACCCATCTCAGTGTCATGCTTTTTCCAAAGAATCGATTTTGCTTAGCAACAGCCAATTCCTCTGTCCTTAAGATTATTGTTTCCCTCATATTTCTTAAGTGCACCCACTAGTATATTATCTTTCTTTAGAATACATCCCAGTTAACTACTGATGAAAGCTTTACCTATTGTGCTGTTCCCTCATGCCAAGGTCTGTCTGTCCTACATTTATCACCAATGAGGAGGTCCTCACTGATAGTCAATGTGGCCAATGATTCAAGTTGAATGATTCAATTTTCTTGAATCGTTCCTAACATCAACTATCTTAAATTGGTTTCTCTGGAGGTCCTCTGCGTCAGAGATGAATATAGAGAGTTCATCGGGGAGTGCTTTGGGAACAACTCCTGAGGAAGGGATGGTAGCAGGATTGGACAGAAGAAAGAGCTGGCCTATACTCTAGTTTTAATGGAGACCTCAACTTTGAATCTGGGATGTCCCTTCAGATTTGAGGCAACTGGGCTCAACCTTTATATACCTGTGAGAGTCATTAAATGTGAGCTGACAAGGAAAACAAGTATAACACTGAGCTAGACTACTACTGAAGAGGGCTGACAGCTGAAATTTGTCAGCTTGCTGAACCTCCAGCAGCTCAGGGAATAAGTCCTTTGTTTATTTTTTTTTAACTTTATTTATTTTTGAGAGAGAAAAAGAGAGTGAGAGAGAGAGAGCAGGGGAGGAGCAGAGAGAGAGAATCCCAAGCAGGCTTTGCACCAGCAGCACAGAGCCCAATGTGGGGCTCAAACTCACAAACCAAGAGATCATGAATTGAGCCAAAACCAAGAGTTGGATGCCCAACTGATTGAGCCACCCACACCCTTAAGTCTTTTGTTTCTGAAGAGAGATACAGGTAGTGTCTCCCAATATTCACTACAAAAGTGATGACAAAGTAGAGAAATATTCAGACAAAGACAAAGAATCTTTTCCATTTACAGACCCTCATGGAAAGAATTCCAAAGAGTATACTTCAGAATGATAAAAAAGGAATTCAGAAAGGAGGGAGATGCAAAAAGCAAAAGTGGGTAATCAATTCATTTAACAGGGTAAATCTTAAACATTGCCTATATAAAACAACAGAACTGTACAAAACAACAGAACTGTAATAATTTTGGATATAAAAACCACAAGGAAATTGTCTCTAAATTCAACTGCAAATGCAGTTCAAATCAAATCCTGACAGAAACTTTTTAATAGAATATGATTAATTGATGCTGAAATTCATATGGATGGCTAAAGACCCATGAATAACCCAGACCATTTTAAACACCAGCAAAAGAAGGATACCCTTATTTATTATAAAGTTCTAGTAATTAAGGGGTGCCTGTGTGACTCAGTCAGTTAAGTGTTTGACTCTTATTTCAGCTCAGGTCATGATCTCATGGTTTGTGAGATCAAGCCCTGTGTCGGGCTCTGCACTTAACAGAACTGAGGCTGCTTGGGATTCTCTACCTCCCTCTCTCTCTCTGTTTCTCTCCAGCTTACTCTGTCTCTCTTTCCCTCTCAAAATAAGTAAACTTTAAAAAAAAAAAGGAGAAATCTAATTGAAATACTATTTGGTAAAATTGCAAAACAAAAAACCAATTATATACATACATTATTTATGGATACATATACACCTAGTAAAAGTATCCAAACATCCACAGAAATGATATTAACTTCAGATTGTGATTATCTCTGGTGAAAGAAAAAGAACAACAGATAGATGTGAAGCATTAGCTATACTTTTAGTTGTCGGAACAATACTAATCAAAAAACATATGTAATGCCATAAGCAGAAAGAGTTAAGGGTCCCTGGAAAAAGAAAGATGAGACATAGCTTTCTTGACACAAGAAAAGTCATTTTAGGCCCCTGACCATCTTGTCAACTATGTCTGACCTGCACTACTTGCCCAAAGCACATTTCTTGCAGAACTTCCTGGTTTATATTGAAATTACAGAAGAATTACTATTATTACTATTATTATTATAATTATTATTACCCAATAGGTAATAATTTTGAACAAACAACAAAATTTAAGAGCCAACAGCCACTATCAGACCAGGAGATAGCCTAATCATATCAGGGACCATAAATCAGTGGTAATGGCAATGGTGAGTCCCATTACCCGGCCTCGGTTCTTGAGTTCAGCCAAGAAAGAATTCAGAGCCAAATTCTTAGGCAAAAATTTAATAGCAGTTTAAGCGAAAGGACACTTTTAAGATGGAAGAGCTGGCAGGCCCAGAGGTGGCCACGACACCAGGGTTCAGGGTTGTCTTCTCTTTTTGTGTTTGCATGGGTTATGGGTCATAGCAGGGCAGTGTCTGACTAAGGTTGCAACCAATCGTCTAAAGGACTTCTCTTATGAGTTGTGAGGGGGAGTTTTTGGTCTTATATGTCCCCTCTCAGAAACTGTTATGGCAGCCATTCTTGGGGGTGAAGGGAGGAGGATTAAAACTGCAATGTAAATGTATTATAATAAAGCTATAGTTTACTGTAGGGCAGTAGTCATAGGGGAGAATGTGTGCATATCCCTTGGGGTCTGTCCAGACTGTTTGGAACTTGGCCTCACAACCCCCCTTTTTAAAAAAATATTTTATTTTTAAGTAATCTCTACACCCAACATGGGGCTCAAACCTACAACTCCAAAGTCAAGATCAAGAGTCACATGTTCCCACTGACTAAGCCAGTAAGGTGCCCTGTGCCTCACTGCTTTTATCAGCCAGAAAGCACCTGTTCCCTGCTCATATCCGTTAACTGCCTATGACTCTATCAACAAAACTCCCAATGCTGGTTCAAAAGTAAAGATTGACCTGATGCACATTCTTGTGTTATCTTTACAGGATCTAAACCCCTTTGAGCACTCAGATACCAGGCCAACGAAAGCTAGAGAATTGATGCTGATCCTTGCTGGCTATAGGCCTTCATGACTTCAACCTGGATTCTGCCAACTTAAGATGACTTTTGCCCCAATGTCATGCTGCATTCCCCATTGTACAAGCCCTTTATTTTGCTTTGTTTTGTTTTGTTTTTTGTCTTGTCTTTTGTTTTTGGGAGACAGAGAGAGAGAGCGTGCGCACACCAGGTGAGAGGGGCAGAGGGAGAGAGATCTTAAGCAGGCTCCACACTCAGCACAGAGTCTGACACAAGGCTCAATTCTGTAGTGGTGAGTCACACACAGAGAGTCAGGACACCAAGCCTTTTCTTTCCAGGAAGCAGCTTTATTCATGCCAGCATAGGCTCAGCGGGCTAAGACCCAAAAGGCTGAGCCCCGAGTGCAGCTTGGGGTTGCTTTTTGTACAATTTTTGCTCCTTTGTCTCCTATATATGGTAACATACTGTCTGAATGGCCATATTACAGTCATGAAGGATGTCATGCATGCACACATAGCCAGATTGCCTGCCCTTGTCTTGGGATTTTCGCCACATTCCTTAGGGTGGGGCTCTACCACATTCTCCCCTTTGATGCTCAGACCTCCTATTTTGGGTCAAAGAGCATCATCTTGCATCTTGGTTTAGAGGTTTATATTCCCATAACATCATCACATGTGTGGCCATTTTCCTTTCAACCATTACCTTAATGAGGCTGGAGACAGACTGTATCACAAGGGGAGCTAGGCAAGGTAGGATTAAGCAGGCTCCCAAAATCAAGAGGATAATTCCCATGAGGGTTTTGAATCTCTCTCTCTCTCTCTCTCTCTCTCTCTCTCTCTCTCTCTCTCTCCTCTCTCCACTCCCCCTCCCCAAGAGTTGAAAACCATCCTCCAAATCTGGACTGGGACATGAGTGACCTTTGTCATCCCATCTGTGATCTCCTCTATGACTTTCCTTCATCAGCTATCTGTAGGCAGCGGTTGCTCAGGTTAAACTTTCCACAAACTCCTCCCTCAGAAGCAAGCAAGTAATCTAAGGCCAAGCAATTTTGATAGCATGCACATTTTGGTTTGCTGTTTGGCCAGTAAGTTCAGAGCTCTGGCAGTTTCATTGGTTATAATTTCTACAATGGCTTGCAGTCTGATTATGTGGTTTAGAATGTAAATGGAACTGCGGTAGCCTGAGGACCCATCCTCTGCCCAGGGTCATAATATTGGATTATATGCTCGTGAGACCATTCATCATTTTTCCAATTGCCAATTTGTAGGGCACGTCATTTCCTTCCAGTCTCCCTGTCCCTATGCAATTGGACTCCCAAATGTTCCCCTCTGGCAAGTGGGAGCAGGAAGAAACATGGATGAATAGTTCCCAGCACACATGACTCTGACCAAACTGAGGGAAATATTATATAGGCTGTTCTTCCATATAACCTGTATAGTCCACCTCTACCTGGGGCCTGCCATTCAATGGCTGCGTCGACATTGTCCCAGGCCTCTTGGAGATGAGAGAAGTTAGCCACAGGGTAGGGATCTGGCTCAAGGTGATCTGGGGACCCCCACCCTCAGGTTTCCTGGGCTGTTAAGTTATAAAATCTTTGGCCTACGCACATTAAGCTTCCAAGAGAGATGGTGAACTTTCTTCCTCACCGGGCAAGGAAGGTTTTTCCAATAATTGAGGTTTTGAGAAGCCAAACCCTGGTAGTAGGACTGGGGTGTTCTGTTCCATTATAAGGTTTGCAGGGATCTAATTCTCTAGCCTCCAATGGCCATTGATTCCCCCATACATACATAGCAAGAAGAGACCTTCAGAGTCTCTGCTAGGGTTAGAAACAACTTCCTTGCTGTGACTGAGATGGGAGTCACAGTGAAGTTATTCTTCACTGAGGGAGTGGAAGACTTGATGGGACATGGTTGGATGGGCGGTAGTGACTTTCTTGACACAGTCCCTGGGTCTCTGCCTCGCCCATGGATCCGGATGCCAATTCAGGTGCGCCATTGCCATTTGGAATCTCCTGGGTTAATGATGGTAAAGTTAACAGAATTACAGGCCTTTGATTGACAACTTGATGTAGCAGGCCCCTTCTGAAGGAGCACTGTTGTGCCTTCTTTTTTCCAAGTAGCCCATGAAACACAGCTCTAGCTGGGGCATAAAAACTCAGGTGTACAGGCACATAAACCATTTTCCTCACACATATATCTGTCATTGAGTCGGGATTCCCACTCTCAATCTAAGCCTCCACATGGCATATCAAGAGTCCTTGGGCCCTCTATGACAAATGCCTGCTTTTTCATATGACAGATGCCTCTGGGCCAATACCTATAACCTCACATATGTCAAACAGCATTGACACCAGTCGTTTTGGGTTAGTAATTTGTGTCCAGCTGACCAAGCCCCCTCCCTCACCCCCTGGTAGGATGGGACTTCTAACCAATCTTCACTGGGGGAGTACTGTGAATCAAAGCAAGTGGGTTGACTCTCCCGTTGGCAGATAGAATAGGTGGTCTTATTGCGTCTGCAGGTCCCCAGGCCTTTTCCTTGGCATGAGAAGTGGGTATGATATAGTAAGGTCCAAGTGACTCCTTGCCCTGACCTGGTTATGTGAATATATGGGTCACAAGAAGAGGAATCTAGGTCTACAGAAGGGGTCCAGATTAGAAGCAACCAATACCAACAAAGCATCCCAGCCAGAAGGGGAAGGTGAGTGCTAACAGAAACCTCTCACGACACTCCCAGCTGACCAGGGCGGCCTCTGCCAATCCTATGGTAAAAAGTAGAGCAAATATCAAAATAACAGGGAGAAACATGGGGTGACAGTGCATCACAGTAAAGAAACAGATATAGAAAATAAGGACAGTCTATTTGTTTCACCAGACGATGGATTCCTCAAGCTTCTGCTGTGCGTAGATTAGTCAGTTTCCAGAGTACCTAAAGCAGGGCTGCAGTCTCCCAGAACCTCTGGAGTTGCAGATTGCTTCTTCCATGTGGTCAGCTTGCACAGCGTTGATGGATCAGGAATGCATTCCGAGCTTCAAGATGCTGGCTTCACTCTGCTGTGGTGAATCCAGGGACCTACTCCTGCTACGTTTGTTACAGTAAGGGTGGACAAAATGACAGTGAACAGGCCCCTCCAGAGCGGTTTTAGGGGTTGGACATTCTACTCCTTCACCCATACAACATCTCCTGGTTTAAAGGGGTGAGAATCTGTGGTCAGACTCACAGTTAATCGCTCCCTAACCCAGTGGTGTTAAGTGGTGTTGCCTTAGGGTTAGATTGTCTATCTTATTTAGATCCTGCCTTATGCCCTTGATAATGGGGGGAGGGTGCCCATTAAGGACTTCATTAGTGAAGAACCCCATCTGCTTAGTGGGGCTCTACCTGATTCTTAACAAGGCAATTGGCAACACCTGGTCCCAGTACAGGTGGTCTCCTGACATAGTTTCCTTAATTGCAGCTTCAGGGTTCGGTTCATTCATTCCACCTTCCTGGAGCTCTGGGGTCAGTATGCCCGTGTGTAACTTCCAGGTGATCTTTAACCCCTTTGCCACCAGCTGCACCACCTCAGCCACGAACGCTGGCCTGTTATCTGATCCCATAGTGTTAGGGATCCCAAATCGAGGAATGATTTCTTTTAGAAGTCAGTCCACTTCATGTGCCTTTTCTGTGTGAGCAGGGAAGGCTCCCACCCAGCCTGAGAAAGTGCACACAAAGACCAACAGATATTTATAGCCTCAGACCCTGGGAGCTCAGTGAAGTCCACCATCACATTTTCAAATGGGGCTCCCCTGACACTCTGCACCCCAGGGGCGACCTTGGGTCCCTGACATGGGTTATTCCGGGCACATGTTTCACATTGCTCTCATACTGCTCGGGCTATGCTGGGAGTTGAGGGACATAGAAATGTCGGCTCAATGCAGTCTCGATAGCTGTCTAGCCAATATGGGTTTCCTAATGGAACTGCTTGACCAAAGCTGGAACCAGGGCCTTAGGAACTGCTACTCATCCATCTTCAAATTTTCACCATCCACCTGGGAGGTAGCTTCCTTTTTTCAGTCTTAAAGCAGGTACTCTCATGTTGTGAGTAATTAGGGTCCCATTCTGCCAGTGGGCTAGGGAACCGTGTTGGTGGTTAAAGCTGCTGATTCTGCTGTTCCTTTGGAGGCCGCAAGCTTTGCCTCTTGATCTGCCTTACGGTTTCCCCATGTGGCCGTGGTGTCTCCCCTTTGATGTCCCAACAATGCATGACTGCCACTCTTTTAGGAGCCCATGTAGCATCTAAGAGTTCAAGGATTTCCTTATCAAACTTTATGTCTTTTCCTCCTGAGTTTATTAGATCCTTCTCTTTATATAAAGCCCCATGTACGTGGAGGGTGGTGAAGGCATAGAGTCTGTGTATATATTAACATGTATCCCTGCCACCAGTTGGAGAGCTCAGATTAGTGTGATGAGCTCTGCCTTCTATGCTGAAGTCCCCTTTGGCAGGGGTTTGGCCTCAATGACAGAATTCAGGGTCACCACAGAGTACCCTGCAAGACATTCTTCCTCTTTCACAAAACTGCTACCATTAGTGAAATACTCAGCGACAGGGTCGTTGAGGGGCTGGTCCCTCAAGTCTGGTGAGCTGGAGAATACCTCATCCATGACTTCAATGCAGTCGTGGTCTGGTTGACCTGGTCTGACAGGCAGCAGGGTTGCAGAGTTTAGGGTCCGCACTACTTCTAGGTGAATGTGCAGGTTCTCACATAGCATTCCCTGATATCTGACCATCCTGGTGTTGGTTAGACAGTACTATCCCTTGTACTCCATTAATGTCAATACTGAACGTGGCAGTTGGACTGTCAATTCTTGTCCCATAGTTAACTTGTCAGCTTCAGACACTAGAGGGCCGTAGATGCCAGTGCCCATAGGCAGGGTGGCCAGCCTTGGGTAACAGAGTCAAGCTGCTTGGAGAGATATGCCACCGGGTGATGCCATGACCCCAACATCTGAGTTAAGACTCCCACTGCGATGCTAGTATGTTCATGAACGTACAAGAAAAAGGGCTTGGACATGTCTGGGAGCCCCAGACCAGGCACATTGGTGAGTACCCGTTTGATCTCTCTAAAGGCCCTTTGCTGTACTTGTTCCCATAACAGAGGTTCCCGCTTACCCCCTTTGTGGCCTCATAAAGGGGTTTTGCCAAGACAGTCAAGTTAGGTATCCAGATTCTACAGAAACTTGCAGTCCCAAGAAACTCCCGAACCTGACTTCGGGTTGGCAGGACCGGGATCAAACAGCCTCTTTTCTCTCTGGGCTGAGTTGGCACTGCCCCTGGGAAAGGTGAAAGCCAAGGTAATTGACTTTCTTTTGACAGAGTTGGGCCTTTTTCCTTGAGGCCTTATAGTCAGTCTCCCATAGGAGGGTAAGGAGCTATCAGGTTCCTTCCATGCTACTTGCTACTTACTGAAGCAAGACACAGCCATGTTGATGCACTGGGAAGGTTCTTAGGTCTGAGGCTAATGCAGTGCCAGAAATAGGGAATTTTTGAACCCCTGAGGCAACCTGGTCCAAGTCAACTGGCCCTTGTCACCATTTTCAACATTCTCCCACTGGAAGGTGAAGAGTGGTTGACTCTAGGGAGCCAGGTGGATGCAGAAGAAAGTATCCTTGAGGTCTAGGCATATGAAGAAGGCACCTTCAGCACGGATAAGACCCAAGACTATGGATTTGGGACAACTGGGTTCAGGGTGACAGTGGTCTAGTTTACTGCATGCAGGTCTTGGACCAGCCAGTAGTCATCAGTGCCCAGCTTCTGGACTGTAGGAGAGGAGTGTTCCAAGATGACTGACAGGGTTGAAGGATCCCATGTTTTAGAAGTCTCTCCAGGTGCTTCTGTATCCCCACCTATGCCTTACAGGGATGAAATATTGTTTTTGGCGGATGGGCCCTGCCCCTGGCTTTAGTTCTACAATTACTGGAGGTATGTTCTGGGCCAGTCCTGGTGGGTTGTCCTCAGCCCACACCCCTGGTACTCTGAAGGGCAGCTCAAGTCCCTGTTGTGGCTCCTCCATGAGAATGTAGAAGCAACATTCTTCCCCTTAGGGAATCGTGAGAGTCATAATCCTTGCTTCTGGCTTTCATAGGGTCAGAGCAGCTTGTCCCTGAGTTTTTAAAGTTTATCTGAGAGTTTAAAGTTATCTGGGCATGGAGCTTTCCCAAAAGGTCACAGCCCATTAAAGCCATGGAGGAGTTGGGGAAGTACAAGAATTCATGGATGACTTCATGGCCACCTAAACTGCATCACCGAGGCAGCAGGGAAGGATGTGTCCCATTGCATGTGGCCCCCACAATGGTAGCTTTTCTCTGTGAGAGGGGGCCCTCGGGTTGGGTCACCACCAAATGTTCTGCCCCAGTATCCACCATGAAGTTGATGGGTCGGCCTCCACATTCATTCTGACCATAGGCTCTTGGGGGTCTAACAAAATAGGGCCTGGTTTGTTCTAGTCCTCCTAGAGTCCTCCACGGCAGCTAGCCCCACAAAATTGTCTTCAGGGGCCCTGTGAGGTCATGATGCTGGTTGGTACCAGCCCAAGACCACATGGCCTCTTTCTTTCTGCTTGGGGCACTGCTGAGAATTACCCAGCTGCAGGGGGCACTTATTTTCCCAGTGGCCCTCCTGACGATAGTGAGCACCCTGGTTCTGTCCTAACTTTTGCCCCGGGTGAGATGATCCTCTCACCGGTTCCCCTTTTTGGCCCCAACCCCATTCCCGTGGGGCACCTTTCCAGGAATATTCTGATAGCTCCACCAAGGCAGCATCTAACAAGTCTGCCTTTTTCTGCATCTTCTGGCATTCTTCCCTCCATGCCACCTGGTCATGGTTAACAAACACTTTAGATGCTACCTCCAGGAACTGACTGGCATTCATGCTGGTGAAACCCTCTAGCATTTGCAGCTTGCGCTGGATGTCCCCTAGGGCCTGACCTATGAAAGCCTCATCTGCTGGTAATGGGTGCCTCTGGATCAAAAGGGGTATAGAGACGAAATGTCTCACATAGTCTCTCATAGAACTGGCTTGGTCTCCCTGGAGCACTTCTGATGTTTTACTCATATTTATGGCCTTTTCACCTCCTTCCTTTGTGCCATTTAGAAGGGCTTCTTGATACCATTCGGTCCTTGCAAGCCCTCCATCTACACTTGAGTCATTTGGGTCCATTTGGGATCCATCCCAGAGATGTGAGCCCGAGCTTAAGCCTGGGTGTCTAGTGTCCCAGCCAGGTCATTCTCTAATCATTTTAAGGCCACCTGGGTAATCCTCTGTATCAAAGAGGGTCAAGAGGAATTGGTGGCAGTCCATCCAGGTAGGCTTTCGGGTTTGAATTATGGACTGCATTAGTTCAATAACAGCCTGGGGCTTCTCCATATAGGAGGGAGTATGGTGCTTCCAATTTAGGAGGTCCGTAGTGGTAAAGGGTTAGTACACAAAAACATGCTGGCATCCTCGGATCTGGCCTTCCTGATCACAATAGATGGGTTTCCTAGTTTCCCTCAGCGGCATCTGTAGGGCTTCCCAGTGTTGGTGCAGGGAGGGACTGTCTCCACTGGCCTGATCTTCTAGTCTCCTTCTGGGAGGGGTGTATGGGGTTAGGACCAGTGGTCCGGGCAAGTTGGTCCCATCCAGAGAGGCTGGTGGTGCTAGAGGTGGTGAGACCATGGACTAGGGGCAGGCTCCAGGAGGGTTTCTGCAGCCAGTGTGGCTGGAGGCACAGGTGACAGTGAGGGGTACAGTGGGCATATGTTGATGGGGTCCCCTCAGGCTCTCCCGACAGTATGGGTTTTTCAGTTTTTGGCCAGCATTCGGAGGAAGCTGAGACATGAGACATCATAACTTAACAGTTCTCTTCAATACAGCCCTTGAGCCAAGGCGGCCAAGATAGGACCAGGTCTTGCCAACAGTCAATGTAAGGAAATTGGCCAGGGTGGCCTGGATCCTCCACAACAACCCTGAACACTCAGCCAACTAGTTCCTTATCAAGTGAGACCTCGGAGGGCCAGCCCACCCTGAATGATGGCCAATCTGGAGCTTTCTAGAAGTTAATTTCACACCATAATCTCCTGAATATCCCTTTTTGAAATTCCTCAACATACACTCTAGGGGAATTGGTTTACTCTACTTTTCACCCATTTCCTCCCCCTAATGGACAACTTTCATGCACAAGAGAGGAAAATGGGGAAGGGCGGGACTAATTTGGAGAGGACACACACTAGCTTCATTGTTTTCAGCCTCTCTTCTCTCAGAGATATTTTAGGTGCCTCTTAGCATTGTCGGGTTCAGTATCAAGCCTTGACCCCGATAAGACTCCCGAGGAAGTCTGATTCCACCCTAAGCTGTATGAGGTTGCCACAGAACCCTGGATTGGGACTAAACACTTGCTTGGGCCCATTGGTCGGGTTGAAACCTTTCCACTGTCTGTCTCATTCATACATAGTCACACAGTGACTCCAACCCACTGCCCAGCACCCAGCACCTTAGAGTTGTGGTTCTGTTCCTTATGGAATTACTCAGGCAACTCTGGGAGGTGATCACACTCCCCCTCTGCCTCTTAGATGCAGGTCTCCCAAAACGAACCCAGGTTACCAGTCTGACAGGAGATGCTCCCTGAGCTCATTCTTGGGCCTTGCCTTGTTCCTTTGTGCATCTGGGTCCCTTGCCCTGGTGCACCAGGAGGGGCTAGTCTCTTTGGATCAGGTGGTCCACTGACACCGGGCGAGGTCACCTCTCCCAGTGTCCCAAGGTTTGTACCCCGGAGACAAGGGAGGTGAACCACCTCCCCTTCATGGGAGAGCCCCCATGAAATGTAGGGTGAGTCGCACACAGAGAGTCAGGACACCAAGGTTTTTCTTTCCAGGAAGCAACTTTATTCATGCCAGCACAGGCTCAGTGGGCTAAGACCCAAAAGGCTGAGCCCCGAGCATGGTGGGAGTTTGCCTTTTGTATAATTTTTGCTCCTCTGTGTCCCATATGTGGTAACATACAGTCTGAATGGGCGGTCTATGTTCAGAGTCATGAGGAATGTCGTGCATGCGCATATAACCAGGTTTCCTTCTTGAGGTTTTCACCACATTCCTTAGGGAGGGGCTCTACCACAATTCCACAACACTAGGATCATGACCTGAGCCGAAATCAAGAAGCAGACACTCAACTGAGACATCCAGGCGCCCCTGTGCAAGTCCCTTTGTGAATACATCTGTATCCTTAGGTTAAAATTTCCCCCAGTTTTGTTGTTCGAGGAGACACAACTTTAGGAAACATTCCCATTGTTCTCCTTTATTTGTTGCAAGTAAAATCCTTTCTTTTTCCTTTTCTTTGTCTGGGTTGTGTCTCTTGTCTTAAAACACACCAAAAAGCAAACCCAGTTTAGGGTAACAATACCACATTTACTGTAGCGGCTGCTTTTAGCCAAACAGACTTGAACAATGGAATGGAGAAAGGGCCCACAGAGACCTCTCAGCTGAATATAAACAGGTCTCTCAGGCGACTCATTTCAAGATATCCATAGGCCCTGACCAATGGCCTACTTACAACCAGGCACAGTTACCAAAAAAGAGAGAATTCCATAAGTTGCCATACCACCTTTAAAAATAGCCCCTCCCTCTACCTCAGTTGCAGACAGCCTCTCCTCTGCCTTCCTGCCCAGCATTCCCTTGCAGTGTATTCAGTAAACTTCTATCTCTTCTGCTTCAGGTGAATTCTTTTGCCTCCTTAGCCACTGGCTTCTACCCAATCGTTGCCCCACATTTGGAAGCCCCCATCCAATGGAGAGACACCCCACTTAGATACCACATTTATCAGAATAGCTAAAATTAAGAAGACTGACAATATCAAGTGTTGATAAAAATGTGAAGCAACTGGAACTCTCATTCAGTCTGGGAGAGTATAAATTTGGACTATCTCTTTGAAAATTATTTGACATCATATATTAAATGCATACCTGAATTTGCTAAATACTAAATTAAGGATGTTTATAGCAGCACTATTTATAATTAACCCTAAAACTCGGGGGGGGGGGGAGGAAGCCATTGTCCCTCAACAGCATAGTGGATAAATGAATTGGAACTTTGGACAAACTAAACTTCAAATAACAATATGAATAAATCTCACAAAAATAAGATTAAACAAAAGAAGCTAGCAATGAAAAAGTCAGCAATGAAACAAAAATTACAGTATAATTCTGTTTCTATAAAGTTCACGAATAGTCTACACTCACGGAGTTAGAATTCTGTATAGTGGTTATCTTTGTTAAAGAAAAATTCAATTGAGTAAATTTAGAGATCCAATTGGCTTCATTCAATGATTCATGAGTAGGGCAGCTTCCATCCAACAAATAGAAGAGCAAAACAAAATGTCCAGCTTTTTATGGGCAGTAATGGGTAGGACAAGGAAGTTATCAGCAAAAGAAAAGAAAGGATTGTTTCAGACAAGGTCACCTTGGGAGGAGGGGCAGGGCTCTTACTATGCAGATTACTGCACTAGTGCTGACAAGAAATTCCAGACTGACCCATTTAAAATTCCACTTTTAGGAGTGGCTGAAACTACAATTCAGTTAGATATTAAGTCTTTGTGGGACTTAACATATGCGACTACATTTGGGGCCTATTGTTTCTTTTGGACACCTTCAGGAAAAGGTAGTGACTGGAAGGGGTCATGAATGGGAGTACTGGAAATACTTTATTTATAACTATGTTCAAACTGTGAACATTTCACCAATCTATAAATTTATGATTTATGTCATATACATGCAATGTTTTGTTACAGGTTTTGTAAAAGAAATACCAATTAAAAATAGAGGTGGTAAACCCAGATGAAAGTGTTAAAAGAAGCTGTCTACAGCAGTTCCTTGCTGTGGCATAAATAGAAAATAATACTTATAAGGCATACATGGGTAAATAGGACAGGACTATTTGTTGCCAGAGGTAACTCTTGTGGGGACCAAGGGCAGACAACCCTAAGATGTGCCACTTTGGCACGTTGGTTATTTTAAATAAAAGTCACTTAAGAGATAGCTTGTGTAAGAAGGACACTCAGATGGGGCGCCTGGCTGGCTCAGTTGGTTAAGTGTCGGCCTTTGACTCAGGTTGTGATCTCACGTTTCTTGAGTTTGAGCCCCACATGGGCTTGATGCTATCAGCCTGTTAGCATGGAACCCGCTTTGGATCCTCTGTCCTCCTCTCTCTCTCAAAAAATAAATAAAACATTTTGTAAAAAATTAAAAAAACAAAAAGGACACTCAGATGCTCCTCTGTCTCCCTGAAATCAAGAAAAAAAATTCTGTCGTAAATGGTAACCTCCCTACACCAGAGGGTAAAAAGACGACATCCTTACGACCAGAGATAGGAAATTTGGAGCAGAGAAGTATTTTTTTATTTTAGTTGTATTTATTTTGAGAGAAAGAGCTTGCATGTGAGGGTGAACAGGGGAGGGGCAGAGAGAGAGGGAGAGAGAATCCCAATCAGACTCTGTCGGCTCTGTCACTGCAGAACCTGACTTGGGGCTCAATCCCAGGAACTGCAAGATCATTGCTGAAAATTGAAGTGGGGTTCACGGAGCAAATAGCTAAGAAAGAATGCTTAAGTCGTCTTTGATACAAAAAGGTGATTTTATTAAAGCACAGGGATTGGACCTATAGGCAGAAAGAGCTGCCCTGGGATTGTGAGAAGCGACTCATTATATACTTTTAAGTTTGTGGAAGGAGGGGGGATAGAGAGAAAGTTAGTTTCCAGGATATTGCTTTATGCTGAAAGCAGGGTCTCATAGTGATGAGGAAAACAAAGACAAGAAAAAAGTGTAGTTTTAAATTCCCTTTCAGCCTTCAACCCATTGATAGATGTCAGAAACCTGCAGCGTGTAACACTCCCTAAGACATTTATGGCTGTCTTAATGTTTACACTTCCTTAAAAAGTAAAAGCAACCTTATCCTGACAATAGCTAAATCTTCAGGGTCCTGTGAGACCCTGCTTTCAGCCTACAGAAATTCTTTAAAAACTAACTTTATCTCTACCCCCACCCAACCTAAACATATATAATCCGTGGTTCCTCACCACCCCAGTACAGCTCTTTCTGCCCATGGGTCCTGTCCCCGTGTTTTAATAAAATCTCCTTTTTGCACCAAACACGTCTCAAGAATTCTTTCTTAGCCATTTGCTCATGAACCCCACTCCAAATTTCATCAATAGGACCCTAAAGATTTAGCTGTTGTCAAGATAAGGTTGCTTTTAGTTTTTAAGGGAATGTAAACATTAAGGCATTAAGGCGGCCATAAACATCTTGGGAAGCATTACGCATTGCAGGTCTCTGACATCTATCAATGGGCTACAGGCTGTAAAGGAATTAATTTAAACTGCATCTTTTTTTTTTTTTTTTGCCTTGGTTTCCCTCATCATCATGAAATGAGTCAAAATCAAGAGTCAGAAGCTTAACTGACTGAGCCACCCAGGTGGCCCGTAGAGCAGGGAAGTCTTCATAAATATCCCTTGTTACTTTTACTAATTTACTACCCCAGCCCAAATTCTGTTTAGAATTCCTTACTAATTGAAGCTTCCAAAGTTGTTTTCTCTGCTATCAATTCCTCAAGATCTATTGTCTCTTGTCTAAAAAGTATAAAAACTGCCTGCCTTGTTCATTTCCTTGGGCATCGATTTCATGATTGGGCTTCCATGGGCATGTAATAAACTTTTGGCTTTTTCTCCTATTAATCTGTCTCATTTAAATTTAATTCTTAGTCTATCTGGAGGAAGAATGTTTCCTTCCCTTCACTTTTCTTTGTGACTTTTCTCCACCTCTGACCCTTACTCCCCCTTTCTTTAGTGCAAAGGTAAAATCTCTATTCGTTTCTCTTCCTGGAAAGAAGAATTCTTCGTGTTTTCATAACAGGTATATCTCATACTCATTGTTTCTAGAAGTAGTCTGACTTTTTTATTTCTGGCCTCAACTCAAGGACCCAGGTCAAGGCACACTTACAACTTATTTGCAGCATACGAGTATGTTGGGATAGATAGTCTGCGGACCTCTACACCACAGGAGTTCTTACCCTACCCATTGAAGGACTTTTCAGTTTGGCTTCCTTTAATTTTAATTCTGCACACAAAAATACATTCTCTAGCTCAGAAAAATCACTTTCCAAATCCAGACAACTAATGTTGTCCATATTTTCTGTATCATTAAGAATCAGAAGGGAAATAACTGTGGTTCAGAAAATAACTGCATGATCAATTCCACCTTCGCTCTTTTAAAGTGTCACATTTTTTAGTTAGGCTAATAAATGATCCTTAAATGGTTTGTGTGTTTTGGAAAAGACTTATAGTGTTCAGAAGGAGCTAGCCACTTATTTCTCCCATTTTCACTGGTTATCACACCCTGTTAGACACTGGCCCAATTTTTAATAAAGAAGGCTCTAAGGCTCCTTTAAAAAAAATTTTTTTTTTTAATGGTTATTTTTGAGAGAGACAGCACAAACAGGAAAGGGGCAGAGAGAAAGGGAGACAAGGAGTCTGGAGCAGGCTCCAGGTTCTGAGCTGTTAGCACAGATCCCGACGCAGGGCTCAAACTCACAAACTGCAAGACCATGACCTGAAGTCGGACACTCAACCAACTGAGCCACCCAGGCACCCCTCTAAGGACCTCTTTTGTCTGACCAATTAGCTTTGTGGAAAGAAGCAAGGTTTCTTAGTATCTAATGCCCTTCATAGTTCATTAAGATTTCACACTCATTATTATATTTAATACCCATAAAAACTCTGTTGTGAAGTAGATATTATCTCTACTTTACAAATAAGAAAGATGCAAATTAGTTGTGTCAGTCATGACAAATGATACCTGTTCAAAATTGAATTCAGCATCTTTCCACAAAAACTGATGCCTCCTCTTTGGAGTCTTAATTCAGTGAACACAAGGCACTGATCCATCTGGTTAAGCCAGAAATCTGAGAATCAACTCAAACACTCTCATCTCTCCTATCCATCACTCTTATAATTAAGCCTTTGTAATATGATCTCCAAATTACCTATCAAGCTCATTCTCTCAATAAAGTCCAGATATCTATTTCTGGCCAGATGTCTGGAGAAACTGTGTAAGAACAGAGCACACAAAATTCTGAATAAAACAAAACTAAAGCAAACAAACAAATAAGAAACACTTTTTCCGGTATGTGGCTAAACGGACAGTAAAGTAGTAGAAGTTCAAGGAAACCGAGAAGAAGATGAAAGTAGGAATCCAAACAGTATCAAGTTCTGAGCTGACATTTGGCCGAGACCATCTACAAACTCAGTGACCTAGAACTTGGATTCTAGTAAGTATCATGTGCACTGAGACAGGGGCCCTGTGGCCTAAAAGAGTAAGATGGTATATGAAGACTCTGGCATAAAGCTGGAATTCAATAATAAACAAACAAACAAACAAATATAGGTGGGGAAAGAAAACAAAACCAAACAAGGTAGTTGTTATACCATAAAGACAACTCAAAATGGGCAAAGCATTCACTTCGTTTCTAGTTTCCTCTCCTATTAATTTCTTCCCTTCACTTGAGGAATGATCATTATTACAACTCTGCCTTAGTGAGGAGTTTTAGATGGAATAAGCTTTTAAAAATTGATTAAAATATTGACAATAAAGATTATACAGCAAAGTGAAGCTGCCTTATCTTCTAAACCGAAAAAATCAATTACTGTTAGTTTTGAACATAGAACGTTATTTTTATCCAATACAGCCATCTGGATGACAATAGTTCCACATGTCCAAAAAAACATCGATACATTAAAATAAATGAAAATAGTTAAAGGGATAGTTGACTCTATTACTTTTCTACCTGGGAACTAGTGCAAGAACAATGTATAGATAACCTTCAAGGACTCTAAAACAGACTCAATACGATGAAAGTTGAAATACATTAAGTTAAATCTCTGGAGGAAATAGCAAGGCATTAAAATAACAGAATCATATTAATTTTCTAATATGTGAATCATGATAGATATATAATATCAGATAGGAACTATTGACTTAAAGTTCCATTTTTCTTTGGATAAGATCAAATTATAACTTCAGTAAAAATTTCTTGAAATCACAAGCATAGATACATCTGATCTCCAGCTGCATCCATAATTAAGTATGACAAAACAAAACACTTCAAATTATCAAACATATAAAAAATGTGATTTGTTACTGTGATTTTTTAAGCCTGCTACTTACTTAAAGATGTTAGCGCTTAAAAAAATCACATCACAATTAGGGGCACCTGGGTGGCTCAGTTGTGTCTGACTCTTCAGCTCAGATCATGATCTCATGGTCCGTCCATGAGTGTCTTGAGTTCAAGGCAGAGCTCTGGCTCTGCGCTGACAGCACTGAGCCTGCTTGTGATTCTGTCTTCTCTCTCTGCCCCTCCCCTCCTTACTCTGTCTGTCTCTCAAAATAAATAAAAATAAGCTTTAAAAATTACATCAAACTTAGATATGAAATGTATCAGTTGGGAACTGCATTCAGCTGCATGTAACTGAAAACCCAGTAATAGTGGATTCAACAAGATAGTTTATTTTTCTCTCATGTTACGAGAAGTCCAGAACAGATACAGTAGCTCAAAGACTTTACTGCCAAAGTCTTTGGGATTCTTTTGGCCAAGGTTTCAAGGGTAATCACTATCAAGGAAGTGGTTAGGCAGAAAAATTGAGGAAGGGGAAAAAGGCAAAAGGACCCACAACAGCTGAGCCAGCCCCGTTCAGTGGCTTTCCGTAAAGCCCAGGTGACTCTGGGTTTGGATAATCGACAAGAACTGAATCACATGAGCATGTGTAGCTGCCAGAAAGTTTTCATCTGAGCACATTGCCACCTTAAGTAAAATTGAGGTTATGTTATTAAGGGAAAAATGGATAATAGATATTAAGTAGGAAAGTAGCAGTTTCAGCCACAACTTGGTATTTGATATTCCATAAGCTAGGAAATTTAAAAACTATAAGGATGGATTGGAAAAAAAAAAAAGTGGGATGGAATGGTTTCAAAATGGAAAACAGTGTTCTTTAAAAATCCTTTCCAGGGGTGCCTGGGTGGCTCAGTTGGTTAAGCGTCCGACTTCAGCTCAGGTCATGATCTCTTGGTCAGCGAGTTCAAGCCCCGAGTCAGACTCTGTGCTGACAGCTCAGAGCCTGAAGCCTGCTTCAGATACTGTCTCCTTCTCTCTCTGCACCTCCCCCACTCATGTTCTGTCTCTTGCACGCACACCCTCTCAAAAATAAATAAACATTTAAAAAATGTTTTAAAAATTAAAAAAAAAGAGGGGCACCTGGGTGGCTCAGTCGGTAAAGCGGCTGACTTCAGCTCAGGTCGTGATCTCGCGGTCTGTGAGTTCGAGCCCCACGTCGGGCTCTGTGCTGACAGCTCAGAGCCTGGAGCCTGCTTCAGATTCTGTGTCTCCCTCTGTCTCTGACCCTCCCCTGCTCACACTCTCTGTCTCTCAAAAATAAATAAACATTAAAAACAATCCCTTTCATGGGGCGCCTGGGTGGCGCAGTTGGTTAAGCGTCCGACTTCAGCCAGGTCACGATCTCGCGGTCCGTGAGTTCGAGCCCCGCGTCGGGCTCTGGGCTGATGGCTCAGAGCCTGGAGCCTGTTTCCGACTCTGTGTCTCCCTCTCTCTCTGCCCCTCCCCCGTTCATGCTCTGTCTCTCTCTGTCCCAAAAATAAATAAACGTTGAAAAAAAAAAAAAATTTAAAAAAAAAAAAAAAACAATCCCTTTCAGTACAAAACAACTAGATCCCACAAGCAGCATAATTCTGAATGCATTGCTGAGCTCACAGGAAGTAAGGGAAATCTCTAACACTAACACCACCCTTTCCCTACCAAAAACAGGTAGAGCTGCAACCAGGGTGTTAAAAAGTAAGTTAACATGGGATGCCTGGGTGACTCAATTGGTTGAGCTTCTGACACTTGATTTCAGCTCACTTCATGATCCCAGGGTCATGAGACTGAGCCCTAGTTGGGCTCTGCACTGAGCATGGAGCATGTTTAAGACCTCTTTACTTCTCCCCATGCCCCTCTCCACAACTCATGCACTCTCTCTCTCTAAAACAAGTAAATAAATATGGGGCACCTGGGGACTCAGTCAGTTAAGCATCCGATTTTGGCTCTGGTCATGATCTCATGGTTTGTGAGTTCAAGCCCCACGTTGTGCTCCGTGCTGACAGTTTCAAGCCTGGAGCCTGCTTCAGATTCTGTCTCCCTCTCTCTCTGTCCCTCCCCCACTTGCACTCTGACTCTCTCTCTCTCAAGAATAAATAAAAATTTAAAAATGAAAATAATAAATACATACATACATACATAAATTAATTAAATTAAATGAACATATAAGGGGTGTTTGAGGGCCAAAACCAGCATCAACACGGCACATGTGAAATTTAGCCTCTTAACAGCAATCAGTTCAAGGAGCTCAATCACAGCTTCGGATTATAACCTGGGTCCTTTAAGGCAGCTGAAATGGCCCCAGCTCATTGGTGTTCTTGACTTCAACAAGAAGCAAACATAAATATAGCCAGAGGAAAGAATTGCCAATTTAGGCCTCCAGGTTGGCCACAGATTAAAATCAACCAAGCATGAGATCAAGATAAAAGACAAACAAATACACACAGAAATGGCCTAATAGTCACACACACACACACACACACACACAATCTACAAATGATTCATCACAGTAACAGATTAAAGACAAAAAAACACATTGTCAACTCCTTATTTGCAGAAAAACAACATTTGACTTATCATTTATGATTCTAAACATACCCATGCAGTTTATAAATTCTCTTACCATTTCTACTAACTTTTCTGTGAATAATTTTGGCTTTTATAAGACAATTATATAATCTGTGATTGCTTGCTACCACTCCGGCACCTTATATCTTTTATTTCCTTTTCTTGCTTTAACGAGCTGGGGAGAACTTCCAACATGATGTTAAATAGAAGCCATGACAGAAACAATTCTTATCTCATTTCTGATTTTAAAAAGAATGCTTTTATCATATTGCCATAAAAATGATGTTTGAAATTATAGGTTTTAATAGATAACCTTTAAAAAAAATTGGCAGCAGTGGGCAGAGTAAGAATGTTCCTTTGTATTGCTAAAATATTTTGTTGTAATCATGAATTAGGGATAAAACCATGAACTCTTAAAAATAAACTTAAAAAGACAAGCAACCCAATAGAAAAGTGGGTAAAAGATATGAACAGGCAATTCACAGGAAAACAAATTGTGAATGAATGTATGCAGTTATTTTTAGCCTCATTGATAACCAGGTAATCTCACAAGTAGTCAAATACTCTAAAGAAACTTCTGTACATATGTACCAGAAAATGTATGCAAAAATATTAATAGTAGCATAATAGCAAAATATTACAGACCAGCTCAAATGTTTATCAACAGGTGAACAGATCTGTAAATGGTTACATATTCACCCAATGCAATGTTTTATGGTAGTGAACATGAAGAAACTATAAACAATATTCAGAATCATGGATAATTTCATAAACAGAGTATTTACATATATTGTATATACATTTTTTTCCATGTTGCAAATACACATTTTAAATTATAAGTGTGAACAATTGCCTGTGTACCCTCTCAGAACTTACTGCTGGGTGGGTATTGGGAGAGGCAGTGGACCCTCAGCTGTGCATTTTTGCTGGTGTGCCAAGAATGCAAGGCCATTTAGCAGGGCCATTTCTCAGGGTTATGTTTGCAATGAGCAACCTTGAGGATTGAAGTTACATGTCTCACTGGAAAAGGAGCAGTCTTGCTTCCATATGATAAAAAAAAAAGCTGTAAATTCCTCAGGCCTGGTGTTCTTTGCCTACAATGCAAACCTGCTATGTACATAGCATCCAAATGACCCCTAAGCATCACTACTATGAGATTTGATTCAAGAGGAATCAATATGATATCCATATGGACCCTCTAGCTCCTGCTGTACCTTGAATACTAAAGTCTTTCATCTCTGACCCACGAGTCTTGTGTCTTCTGCCAGCATCCACTTAACCTGTAAGTCGGGTAAAATTGCAGACACTTCATGGACCTTGACATAAGTTGAGACACTAGAAAGACTTCAAAAGACCCTGACCTTGTTGAGTCACTAACTACCTCTCTTGACTTGGACTATTCAGCAACTTCTTCAGTCTTCTTGTTCCTTTTATGTAAAAGGAGAAAATTGAAGTAAATAGTCTCTAACAGCCCATGATTCTATGTTGTGTGAGTACAGCAAAAATACACTGAGCTCTAGAGGGAAGGCGTTCGTGCAGATAAAACGGAGCTTGCGAGGAAGAATAGAGGCTCTTTTACTATTTCACTTTGTAAGTATCTGAATACTTTCACTTTGTAAGTATCATGAAGGGCTTTGGTGGATGGTGCTGCTCTCCTCTTCCTGCCTTCCTTTATTTTTCTACATGTGGTATTGATGCAATGGAAACAATACAATATGGCAATGTGCCAGTCATTCAGGGCCATTTTGCTTTTGTGTTCTTCTCTGTATTGCAGGAGGTAGAAGCCTGGTTTCTGCGTTAGATTCCACCAGTGAGAGGCAATCACATAAGGTTGGAAAGCAGAGAGAGGCAGAAGCCATCACTATTCCTGCAGTGGAGCAAGGCAGACATAAAGCCATAGCAGACAGTAGAAATGAAGTTTTGCCAGCCACTTTATTCTTGCCAGGATTATTCTTGCGAGGATTACTCATTCAGCGCCACAGATGACAGATCATCAGTGGTGGTTTCTTGTGGTTCCTTCAGGTTCCAGATTTCACGAGAGATGATTTTCTTCACTTTTGCTCCCTCAACCATGTTTTCATTTTGTTTTGTTTTGTTTGCTTTTAAAATGCTTAATACCCTGCCTGCTTGAAATACCTGTAGTGGTTTCCTCTGTCCTGACCAAACCTTGCCTGATAACAGAACATAAACTTTGAGGAAAATCTACTCAAAATTGGTTTTAGTTTTCCCCCTTTCGTTGTGAAAACTTTAACAGTAAAAATAGAACTAAAGATTCTATTAAAATCTATATCCATATATGTTGGTTTTTTGCTGCCATAACAAATTACCACAAACTTAGTGACTTGAAACAACACTTTTTTAACATACTTTAAAAAATTTATATCTGTATTTTTCATTTATGATTGATTGTTTTCTTTTTTTTTTTTTTTTTAGTTTTTAACTTTTATTCATTTTTGAGAGAGAGACAGAGACAGAGACAGAGTACGAGCAGGGGAGAGGCAGAGAGAGGGAGACACAGAATCTGAAGCAGGCTCCAGGCTCTGAGCTGTCAGCCAGAGCCCAACCTGGGGCTCAAACCCATGAACCGCGAGATCACGACCTGAACTGAAGTCTGATGCTTAACCAAATAACAACCCAAGTGTCCCTTTTTAACACATTAAAAATATATACATATATTATAACTTCTGTTGCTCCAAAGTCTGGGTGGGATTAAATGGGTGCTCAGGTTAGGGTTTCACAGGCCAAAATCAGAGTGTCAGCAGGGCTGTTTCTTTCTCCTGAAAGTTTATTCATTTATTTTGAGAGAGAGAGAGAGAACGCGCACACATGCGAGTGCACAAGCAGGGGACGGGCAAAGAGGGAGGGACAGAGAGAATCTCAAGCAGGTTCCCCACCATCAGCACAGAGCCCGATGCAGGGCTCTCACGACCAGCATCGGGCTGCATCTCATCGACCTGCATCTTACAGCCTCACGACCTCACAGCTCAGGTCACAACCATGAGAGCATGACCTGAGCAGAAATCAAGAGTTCGATGCTTAACTGACCGAGCCTCCCAGTGCCTCAGGACTGTATTTCTTGGTAGAGGCTGTGGGAAAGAAGTTTTTCACGTTCATTCAGCTTGTTGGTTTACTTCAGTCCTTGCCGCTGTGGGACAACCATACTCAGATCCGTGCTGGCCATCATGGGGGGGCTGGTCTCTGCTCTTCGAGGCTGCCCACATTCACTCTCATGCCTTCCACGTGGCCCCTCCAGTGACAGGCTCAAGGGGTTGTCTTTCCTCCATTTCTCATCTTCCTAACTTCTGCATCTCTCTGACTCTAGCCAGAGAAGTTTCTCTGCTACACCCATCCAGATAATCCAGGATAAATTCCTTAGCTCAATTTATCTTTAATAGGACCTGCAAAGTCCCTTTCATCAGGTCACGTAACATATTCACAGGTTCTCAGGATTCGGTATAATCACCTCTTGGGGTAGGGTAAGGTGGTCTGCCTACCACACCATCTAAAGATTTGAATGTTGTTTGTTATATCTTCTTCATTTGACATTCTCACATGAAACCTTATGATCGGCCTTGATTGTGGCAATCTTCTTTAACTTGGTATTTTGGTGTTTAGACACTCCCTTAGGGAGGAATGAGAGAGGGAGAGATGGAAAGGAACTACCAAGGTAAGGAGAGCAACAATAGCAAGCCAGATCCCGGGTGACTTTAGAGAGGAACAACTCCAAGAGTGATTATGAACAGACCTGGAAAAAGAGTGCATCGGCCTGTAAAGGTATCACTTTAATGATTTCATTTTTAAAAATTAAGATACGAGACCCACTTCTTCCCTTCTCCAGCAATTACACATTCTTTTAAATGAATTCTTTTAAATTTAAATTCTTCCAACACACATAATGAAAGTGGCCAAAATTGGGAAACGTAGTAATTTCTTAAAATCCATTTTTTGCCAAAAACCTGATCTGAGGTGAATGGGGAATTTGGGGTTGCTCCTTGGGGCCTGGAAATTAAGAGATCATTCTGTGGGATGTGAGGATATCACCAATTTACTTGTCACATAAACAAAATATGTGTCTAGCTTTATAGTGATAGGAAATATATTCCCTGCTATTTCGCTCCCACGAAGAAGTATTTCTCATCATAATGGATGCCCCTTCACACATAAACCCTGAAACATATTTGTGCTTTGATGTGGAACAAAAATATTCATTAGAAGGATGACTGAACATTTTGTCCTGCCTTTATAAATTCATCATCTTTCTCAATAATAGAACAGTTTTTTCTCTCTAATTTTGTCCTCCCAGACCCAAGTCTCATTCTTTTTGTTTCCTTTATTACCTATAAAGCATAGTCCAGAAAGGGAAAAATGAAATATGCAGAGATAAATAATAGCTTGAAAGAAACTTCTGTTTTACCATCTCAGATCTTTTGGTTCCTGAGCATTATTAAGAAAATGGGATATGAAAAATATTTTATAAGCATCATAAGTGAATAACCTATATACATTTATTATATACTTTTACTAGTCACTTAGGGTATGACAGGGGCTACAGAAACTCAAAATTATTTCTTAATACTTGAGATTTATATTATACAATAAATGCAGTGAATTTAAATTTCACTTATTGGTAAAAAAAAAATAATCCAATCTAGCCTCTGGTTAATATTCTAGTCTTGTGTCAAATGACCTTAAAAAACATGTCAATATTTATTTGATGTAAGATCATTTTAAGAATGTTTATCCCAAATGGGTCAACTATGTTTGGAAAAGACCTCAAGGCATGCATTTATAGGAATATATCAGATGGCCTTGCCAAAATTCTGCACTTAAAAATACCCCTGGGTTTTGCTTATATGAAAAAGGTCCTTTAAAATAATAAATGGTCTTAGCTTGTGGTCACACTGAGATTAGAACACTCATATCTTTGACCCTAAAAACATTTCTTCATATTCTACCAAAGACCGAGGACCTCAGCAAGTATAAAATATGCAAAAGAACATAATCATAACCTTTATATTTGTTTTTATAAGTTTATTATTTATTTATTTTGAGAGAAACAGAGACAGCACAAGTGGGGGAGGAGAAGGGGTAGAGAGGGAGAGAAAGAAAATCCCAACCAGGCTCTGTTAGCCCAGAGCCGACATGAGGCTCAAACCCACAAACCATGACATCATGACATTAGCCGAAACCAAGAGTCAGAAGCTTAACCGACTGAGCTACCCAGGTGTCCCCATAGCCTTTATATTTGTATTACAATTTGTAGTTTATTGAGAATTCCACCTTAGTTATCTTATTTGGACAAGATGTATGTCAAGTTTGTTACTAGGAGTCCCAAGAACTATTTCATCTGTCACCAACAGCCACTCAGTTGATCTCCTTTAAAATCTCTACCTTCAGGGGGCACCTGGGTGGCTCAGTTGGTTAAGCATCCAACTTCAGTTCAGGTCATGATCTCTTGGTTCATGAGTTCGAGCCCTGCATCGGGCTCTGTGCTGACAGCTCAGAACCTGGAGCTTGCTTTGGATTCTGTGGTCTCCCTCTCTCTCTGCCCCTCCCACATTCATGCTGTGTCTGTCTCTCTCTCAAAAAATTTTTTTGAGAGACATTAAATTTTTTTTTTTAATCTCCACCTTCAGGAGAGAATATAGATCAATTTAGATGGCACATATTCATAGAACAGGGAGGAAATGGGATGGAGAATATTTGTACTTATTAAGTGTGTACTATATATTAAGTGCTAAAGATGCAAAGATGAATAGATAAGGAATTTTGTCTTTTTGTCTAAAAACAACATGAGGCTAATGAAGACATTTTTAAACAAGGTGAGTAGATTATCATAATTACTTTTTGCAGAGATTTTTCTGGTACAGGAGAAAGATCACCTCCCTATCAATCTTCACATCCAATAAATCACAAGTTGTCAGGGATGGCCAGGTGTCTTGGTTGGTTGGGCACCTGACTCTTGATTTCACCTCAAGTCATGATCTCACAGTTTGTGGGTTTGCCCCTGCATCAGTGTGGAGCCTGCTTGGGATTTTCTCTCTCCCTCTCTCTCTCTCTCTGCTCCTACCCCAGTTGCACTCTTTCTTTCTCTCTCAAAATAAATAAATGAACTTAAAAAATATCATAAATTGTCAGTAATAGCTCCTACGTGTCACCTCCCATTTCCCTTCTCACTGCTCCTGCATAAACTCAGGTCTTTCACCTATTCTCACCCGGGAGATTCCTGGTGAATTGTGTCCCTGTTTCCAGTCCCATCTGTTTACATCCTCCCTCCAGCTGCAGCAAGACTGATGCTTCTGAACTACAGTCTCCTCATATTGCTTCTCTAATTTCAAATGGACCTCATAGGTTAGAGTGAAGTCCAAATTCCTTCACAAACGGTCCGGTTCCTGAAGGTTTGCATTTTACAGGGTATCACCTTGGCTTGGAGTTCTCTCCCCACTCTCCCTGGCCTTCCTACCAAGCCCCACTCATCCTTACAAAATTCTTAACAGAAATGTTACCCCTCTGAGAAGGGCTAGAGAAGAGCTGTTTTTTTCTTCACTGTGTTCAGAATTGCATATTGTTACTCTAATGATTAGATGCCAGGAAGACGTGAGCTGACCTGTGGCCGTGTGGCCATGTGGTGACTGACCGGACCAAAGCCACAGCTTTCCTTTTCAATCAGCCTTTCCTCTGTCTACCTCAGAACCCAGAAGCACTATTGGCAAAAGCAAAAATAAAATGGAACAAAACAAAATCTCCCCTGAAGGTACTCCCAACCTAACTTGCAAAGGTAAAAAGAAAAGACCTTGAAAGTTTTAGGAGGGCTGAGAACAACCTTTCCAGACCTGGTGCCTTTGGGTCTGAAGTAAATTAGACCGAAGTGATCCTTGTCTATCCAAAGTCTGGTATCTGGGGAAATGGTGACTAGGACATAATTAGTTCTCAGTCAATCACACAGAATGATCGGAGTCCACACTTTTCATTATAATCACATATTTTTGTCTGCATAAATGTATCATGATCCTTTTTAATAAAACAAAACAAAACAAAAAAAAACAACAAAAAACTGCTGAAACAGATTCAACTAAGTGGTCATATAGTCAAAATGTATATTATGAAACAAAATTGGGAATAAATCCTTTGGCATTTCCAAAGGAAACATGAATTCTCTTTTTAAATGCATGCCAAACAGCATACTCTTGTCGTAAGGATTTATTGCCACTATATTCTCTACAGCCATTCCATTTTATGGAATAATTTACAATTGCAGAGTAAAATATTATTGTTTGATAATTTGGAAGTGGTCTGACCCCTAAGGACTTATGAAAATATTTTTCTGTCACTATATACTTAATAACTTTCAGAGTTTTCTCCTAAGACAAACACTAATGACAAAACATTTGACTGCAGACAATAAAATTTATCAATGTTGTTATAAAGTAATGAGAATAATTTTCTATGTAACTCACAAAATGATTTTGAAAATATTTTCATAAAAATTGCATAAATCTTTTACGTATTTGCAGGATATCTTGTATTTTTTAGTTTTTTAAAAATTTATTTTAAGAGAGAGAGAGAGAGAGAGTGCACAAGCATGAGCAGGGAAGGGACAGAGAGAGAGGGAGATAGAGAATCCCAAGCTAGTTCCTCGCTGGCTGTCAGGGCAGAGCCCGATGGTAGGGGGGGTGTGGGGGTGTGGGAGGGCTTTGGATCTCAAGAACTTCAAGGTCATGACCTGAGTCTGAGTCAAAATCAAGAGTTGAATGCTTAATGGACTGAAGCACCCAGGTACCCCTCCCCCAAATTAATTTGAAAAACAATCATTTTATATGAATTTCTATAATATTTTTAAGCAAAAGTTTTACTTTAAAATCACATATAACAAACATGAATAAAGGCATCTTTAAGAATGTATTTATTAACAAAATACTATGATTTTGACTAAACTCTGGTTGTGTTTAAGACAAGAATGATTCAGGGGCGCCTGGGTGGCTCAGTTGGTTGAGTGATGGACTTTGGCTCAGGTCATGGTCTCACAGTTTGTGAGTTCGAGCCCCGTGTTGGGCTCTGTGCTGAGCGCTCAGAGCCTGGAGCCTGCTTTGGATTCTGTGTCTCCCTCTCTCTCTACCCCTCCCCCACTCGTGCTCTGTCTCAGAAATAAATAAACATTAAAAAAAAATTTTAAAAAAAAGACAAGAATGATTCAGACAGTTTAGTGGACTCTCAGCTATTAGTTTTATCTGCACAGGAAGTTCTCTCATTTCCCTTCATAAACAACAGGATGTGCTCCCCTGATTCCACTTGATCCAGAACTTAAATTCCCCAATAACAGTGAGATGCCCATACAGGGACCATCAAGGTTTTCCCTGGGATTCTGAGTGAAACAAACAAGCAAACAAAATAACTCTTTCTACTGGGGTCTCTAACATCAAGTTGTTGGTAGCCATCTTCCAAACTATTAGTTTTTAAGTTCATTTATTTAGTTTGAGAGTGAGAGAGAACGAGAGTGCATGCACAAGCAGGGGAGGAGGACAGAGAGAGGCAGAGAGAATCCCAAGAAGTTTGGCACTGTCAGCACTGAGCCCAATGCGGGGCTTGAACCCAGGAACCGTGAGATCACAACCTGAGCTGAAACCAAGAGTTGGAGGCTTAAGGGAATGAGCCACCCAGGTGCCCCTAGCCATCTTCTGAATTATAAAGAGAGAATCTACCTACACGATGAAGCCAGCAGAGACTGAGAAAGAGAATAAGGCAGAGAGATAGAAAAAAAAAAAAAAAAAAAAAAAAACTCCTGAAGAGGTGAGTCTCTAAATTATGAAGTGTTTAAGGCTTTGGTTTCAAGAAGAAAATAAGAGCAGGGATAGACCCATTCTCTCAGTTTCATGCAGGCATTGGGGAAAGGCATCTCCAAATAAGAAATGAGAAAGGTGACCTGGTCAAATGTTCTTGGAAACACTCGAATGACTGACCTTTTGGAAAACACGCCAATGATATTTACCAGGAGGAGAATCTTCATCTACGTAATGTCTTTAGAAGGATGTTCTCAATCTATGTAGAATCACTTATGGTAAACAAATCTGGAATCCATTGATTTATGGGGCATACCTCCCTGGAAAATCTCATGCAAGCTATGTAACTATTTGGGTACAAAACATTCATAATTAAACAACATTCTTCTGTGTGAGTAATACAACCTCATGCATTACTTATAGAAGTCATATGTAATCTGAGCCAGGGTGCATCCAGATGTGATAACAAAAGATGTGTAGACCTGCATTGGGGGGTCCCAAACATTTCCCTATATCTTGTAAATTTCCTTCATGCTGTTCTTTTGTAGTCAGCTATCCACCAATTTCAACCCCTGGCAACCATTATCTATTATTCTCTGTCCCAAAAGTTTTGCCTTTTCTGGAATGTCATATAAATGAAAACGTACATTATGTGTCCTTTTGGGGCTGGCTTCATTCAGTTAGCAAAGTGCATTTGAGATTCATCCACATCATTGAGTATATTACTAATGTGTTTCTGTTGCTGAGGAGTGTCCCATTATATGGAGGCATCACATTTGGTTTATCCATTCATGGGTGGAAGGACATTTGAATAGTCTCCAGTTTTTGGCAATAATCAATGCTATAAACTTTCATATAAAAGCTATTATGTAATATATAAATTCTCATTCTATTGGATAAAAAGTAGATTGCTGGGCCATACAGTAATTGTATGTTTAACTTTACGAAAAACTGACAAACTGCTTTCCAAAGTGGCTATGAAATTTTTCAATCCCACCAGCAATGCATAAAAGTTCTAGTCTCCTCTGTATCCTCACTAGCACTTGAGATTGTTGGCGGGGTGAAGGTGGGGGTTATTAGCCATTCTAATAGATGTGCAGTGGTATCTCACTGAGTTTTAATTTGCATTTCTCTAAATAACTAATGATATTGAACATCTTTTCATGTGTTTATTTGCCATCCATGTTTTTTCTTTGGTAAAGTATCTGCTCAAATCTTTTGCCCATTTTTTATTAGGATGTTTGTTTTCTTACAGTTGAGTTTGGAGAGTTCTCTGTATGTCTGCACATAAGAATCTGTGTAAGATATGTGACGTGCAAGTATATTCTCCCAGTCTGCGACTTGTCTTTCATTGTCTTTTATAGAGAAAAATTTTTAATTTTGATAAAGTTTAATTTATCTTTTTTTTACTCTTATGGATTGTTTTTGGTGTTGTAAAACCCTACTTTTGTTAAGCCACCTAATTGCCCTACTTTAACATTGTCTGATAAAATTTATTTTGAAGGTAGAGACTATACTTGAGATGTTCTTAGCTCCAAACAGAGCAAGGACATTTTTATTGACTTTTTAACACAGATTTGAAACTTCTGAGCTCATCTTCTATGAACCTTTTCCTCACTCCAGAAGACTTGCAGATGTACATTTATTTTTATTTGTTCATGACCCTCTGAACATACCACTGACCACATTTACCACTTTTTGCTCTTATTATCTGTTTACTCTTCAACTCCTTCAAACTCCTTGAAGGAAAAATATGATGCATTGAATTTCTGTGTAAGCCCAAAGCCCAACACATTATAGATACTCAAGAAAACTTTATGTAGTGAATGAGTTTCACCTCATGTGAATACTTCAGGCGAGCTGAGAGCACTTCTATATTGAACACAGTGGAAACAGACATAACTGAAAAATATGAGTTTATCCCTCATTATGTGTGAAAAGGGACAGATGAAGAAGAGTAGGTTAATGCCCCGTACGATGGTTTGTAGCGAATAAAAGCAAGTCAAATCAACTTGCCTTGTTCACTTATTAAATAAGTATTTAATTAAGCACTTACTGAGTGTTGGGCACTCTGCTTGTTTAGACCATTTCTTAATATTCAATCATTTGACTTTAGAAAATACAAATTAGGGCACCTGGTGGCTCAGTTGGTTAAGTGTCCAACTCTTGATTTCAGCTCAAGTCATGATCTCTCGGTTCTGGGATCAAACCCCAAGTCAGGCTCCACGCTGACAGCATGGAGCCTGCTTGGGATTCTCTCTCTCCCTCTCTCTCTGCCCCTCCCCCACTCACATGTGCTCTCTTGTACTCTCTCTCTCTAAAATATAAATAAACATGAAAAAAATTAAAAATAAAATACAAATTAAAAAAGATTTGATAAAAGTATATTTAGAGAGAAAAATACAAGGAACTTTTTAGATTAACTTTCTTTGTTATTCTGAAAATGGTTTGGGCTGCAACATAAGTTGCAAATATGAAGTGTTAAAAAAATTTTAATTAATATATTGAGTATTGTACTCTATCTTCTCTTAAATTATGTATTAAAATATTAAGATGATTGGGATACCTGGTTGGCTCAGTCAGTTAAGCACCCAACTCTTGATTTCGGCTCAGGTCACGATCTCATGGTTGTAAGACTGAGCCCCGACTCGGGCTTTGCCCTGGGCATGGAGCCTGCATTAAAAAATTCTCTCCATCTCCCTCGACCCCTCTCCCATGTGCACATGTGCATTCTTTCTCTCTCTAAAAAAAAAGAAAGAAAGAAAGAAAGAAAGAAAGAAAGAAAGAAAGACCCAGAAAACAAACAACAAAAAAATATTATGATGATAAAACTGCAGAAAAGGGGAGAAATGGAAACACTCAAAATCAAGAAAGTATCTAAGGGGTATGAAATGAATTTTATTATTGAATGATTCAAACCAACCCTGATATATATTCAAATTAAATTTTGGCAAAACAAACAAACAAACAAACAATGAAGACATTCAAAATCGGATTGCAATTGTGAATTCACTAATATTTTGAGATAATTTTTCATACAATAAAATTTCAACATGACATTTGTAAATAGCAAACCAAAGCTGCAACACAGATGAAAGGAAAGGACACAAGAGGATAAAAGAGAAATTATTAAAACACTTTATCTTTGGAACAAAACTTAATGCGGCTTTTGATGTCGGCTACTGGTCAGAACAAGATAGGCTCATGCCAATGTTTTGAAAACTGGATATTAATGAAACAAAATTCATTTTAGGAAGTACTGAGGATGAGGGATAATCTTTTAATTGATCAGGAGATTTTGGAGCAGCGGCCACCCCTCTGGTCCTCCTCCTGGTGAAGCAGATTCTGGGAGAGAGGGAGTGAAAGGGTTCTGTCACTTGGGCTGACAAAAAGGAAAGATGAGTCTTCCTTATCAGAAGGGTCAGTATGCAAGCCTAAAGGAGATGCCAAAATGCATTATCTTGGCAAAAAGCCTAGGCCAACTATGACTGCAATTCATCGCCAGTTCCTCAATCCAAAGCTACATACAGTAGGGCAGTATAACAGCTACTGGAACCGTTCATTTTAGGGGTTGTAGCAAAAAAGGCCAATTCTGTCTAACCTTGTATTTCTAACCACAGCCTTTCACACTTGAAGAGGAATGTAGTGTGAGTGTAGGAAGCAGTTCTCAGAATCAAGGCAGAGCTGAAGAACTGCTCTTGCAGAAGGCAGAACACAGGGCACCCATGGATGCGGGAAGCAGGAACTGATTAGTCCTAAATGGGACCAGTCAGATCCAACAGTTCTTTGATGCTTGGATCTGTCCTCCTAAGAAGCAAAGTCCTAAAGGGGCACCTGGGTGGCTCAGTTGGTTAAGCATCCGACTTTGGCTCAGGTCATGATTTTGAGGTCCATGGCTTCGAGCCCCATGTCGCACTCTGTGCTGACAGCTCAGAGCCTGGAACCTGCTTCGGATTCTGTGTCTCCCTCTCTCTCTTCCCCTCCCCCACTCATGCTCTGTCTCTCTCTCTCAAAAATAAACATTAAAAAAAGAAAAAAAGAAGAAGCAAAGTCCTAAGAAGGGGAGTCTGATCTAAGTTGGGCCTGTGCCCTCCCCTCTCTGCTACAGCTGCACCCAAGTCCTCAAATAGGGAGATGTAAACCTCTCGAGTGGGGTCAAGATTCTCTTAGCAAAAGGAATGGGAAGCGTTGCTAGAAGGTAAAAACACCTGCCCAATCCATCACACTTCTCCATTTTGTATACATCAAGTTAATTTTTATTTTGAGGCCCATTCTTCCAGACAGGTGGGAAATCATATCCGTCATTTCTGGGGGTTTCTCTATCCATCAGCATTTCGCTACTATTCCAGAACTTTCTCCATCACCAAATCATAGGGAAGGGGCACTCTGAATTTTGGTCTGCTGTCCACAGGGTTTACTTGGAGAATCCCATAATCTTTGTCCCCATGCCTGCCGGCTCTTTATCACGTCCAGCCTGAGCTTTGCATTTGGAAATCTTTCATGAGGTGCCTGTGATCCCAGCTTCCTAGTATATTGCACAGCCAATCCTGGAGGCACATCGTAGGTTTGAAACTTTGTCAGAGAATAATATTCAGAGCTCTTTTACTGGTAAAACAGTTAGATTGCAAACCCTATCACAATGTAATAGAACCTCTCCCCAAATTGTAAGAAATCTTTCTCCCCTTGTGTTTCTTCTAGACTCTTCTACCTCCACAAATTCACTTAACCTTTCTACCAACTTTACAGACCCTCTAATTAACGTTATGTGCTTCGATTTTGAGCAAAGAAAGTCGGGACAGTGCCGATTACTAGTGCTTTCCATGCTAATCACATCCCCCAACTCACCCCCACCTCCACCAGTTACTCAGGGAAGCAGAGCTGGGTCAAAGGTCAGCTTGAATGGGGGCAGAGCAGGAAGAGAGAGCAAGGTTGTCAGGGGCATTATAAAAGAAAAGATGCAGGAAGAAAGCCACATAAATTAATATCTGAAAAGATTATCTAATCACGCCAAGATCAAGGATTAGCACTACTGGCAGATGGAAAATGACTTGGAATTTGTCCAGGGATAGAGCTTAGAGGCCTTGCAGGGACCTTTTACATAATCCCATCTCAGGTTTATATGGGCAGGCTGGGTTCATTTAAAGGGGCAGACACTACATCAGGATCCCTGCCTGCCTCCAAATTATTTTTACTGGTAGCCTATGAAGGAAACTCTTCTCTTTATTTTTATGAGGGGCTTATGTTTCTGCAAATGTGCATGTGTCTGGAAAGGAGACTTGTAGAGGGGAAGGGTAGAAAAATGCTTATTAATGCTATATTTTATATTTTCTTTTTGAGTATGTGCACTTATATAATATAGCTAATATTATTGTGTCTTTCCCTTGTGCCAGGCATTGTTCTAAATGCTTTATGTGTTTGGGGCACTTGGGTGGCTCAGTTGGTTGGGCATCCAGCTCTTGACTTGGCACCTGGGTTCCTCAGTCAGCTGAGCAGCCAGCTCGTACCTTCAGCTCAGGTCATGGTCTCGCCATTCATGAGTTCGAGTCCCTCATCAGGCTCTATGCTGACAGTGCTGAGCCTGCTTGAGATTCTCTCTCTCCTCTCTCTCTCTCTCCCTCTCTCTCTCTCTTCCCCTCCCCTGCTTGTGCTCTCTTTCTCTCTAAAAATAAATAAATAAACTTAAAAAATGCTTTACATGTTTTAACTAACTCATTTAATCTTCACTACCACCCTGTGAGGTATTTACTATGATTCTCCTCACTTTGTGGGGCACTGAGGTGCAGGGTCAGGTAAGTAGCAGAGCTGGGATTTGAACCCAGGCAGTCTTGCTCTGAAACCCATGCTTATCGCTACCTTCCTTGTGGATTGTGTTTCTCTAAGCCGACAGTTCATATGCCAGCTCTTTGATCGGTTCCACCCATAATGAATACCTTCTGCATGTGGGGCTTTACATGGTACTCTAGTGTTGTCTGAGAATAAAGAAGCATGAATCGGATTCTGTCCCTACCTGAAGGAGCTTACAATTATAATACTGTAATAGATGGTGTGGTAGCAGTCTTTAAAAAAAAAAAAAAAAGGCCTAAGGAAAGGTCTGTGATTCTCTACTTATAATTATATTAAAATTTGACATTATTATAAAAAAAAACACCTGGCATTCATTAGATAAGAATTTTATGTGGTCCAGCCTAAAATCTGAAAATTATGTTAGCTATTAAGATCCATTTATGTGTGAAAATTCTGTACATTCATTAGGATATGAGGCCTAAATAACTAATTACCATATATATGTTTCTCATCCTTTTTCATCAGCCATAATAGGCCAATACAAATCGGTTCTCCCCGGAATCCTTTAAACTATTTTTTAATATTTTGAATGTATGTAATACCATACCTCCAATTTCATTCCTAGTAACTATTACAATACATCAAAACCCCCTTTATAAAGGCATTAGTGCCAGCTGTGGGTACCCGTCAGATTTTTCCAGTTAACTTTCTAGATGCATTTGCCACATTGGAAGCGTGTAGTTTCGAGTGTACAATCTGCGTGTTTCGAATGGCACGTCCAAATGCGAGCAATCAACTTTTGCAAAACCACGGGCTTATGGGAATCCGAATGAAAACGCTCCATTGCTTTTTATGGCCTACACAGATGTAGCCATTCTTCCTCAGTGGCCATCCTAATTTATCCAAGAACAAATTTAGAATAAAATGATCCTCCTTGTCATGTAATGAGGAAGTTTAACAGTAGTGGGAAATGGGACGGCCGGCTCTTATTTATCCGCAACTAGAGAATCTTCTTCACCACTCCCTCCCAGCTGAGTGATTCTTTCAGAGGCTACTGCCTGGGCATTTCCGCATCCCTCTGCAAGATTTACATCACACAGGCCCATCTCTCATTTCCTGCTCCTACACCCTGCTCCATTCTGTCACCTTTGGTGACTTCAATGGTGGTATGCCCTGCCAGGCTGGCTGCTGTGACTGCTGCCCTCTGGCAGGTGGAGGCAGAACGGCGTCAGAGGGCATGTATTTGTCACAAGACAGAATCTCTGGAGGAAAATTCTTTTTGCTTAAAATGGAAGCTCCATGAAGACAAGGATACTGTCTTCCCTGTCACCATATCTCCAGGCCCAGGACAGTGCCTGGCACATAGTAGGTGCCCACAAATTATTTATTTATTTATTTATTTTGAGAGAGACAGAAACAGCACAGGTAGGGGAGGGGCAGAGAGAGAGGGAGAGAGAGAAGCCCAAGCAGGCTCCCTGCTGCCAGCGCATGGCCCCGGGGGTGGGGGGGGCGGGGTGGGGGTGGGGGGGCTTGAACTCACAAAACCATGAGATCATGACCTGAGCCGAAACCAAGAGTCAGGCACTTAACCAACTGAGCCACCCAGGTGCCCCGCTGGCTTTTTCTTACACCTCTCACCTCAGAACCATTCCATATGTGGTTCCCTCCACCTGGAATACTTTCTCCTCTGCACTTTTCCTGACCAACATCTACTCAACCTCAAGTCTCTGTATCTTTTCTACAGGGGCCTTTCCTGATGCCCCTGTCTACCCTGTGCCTCTTACGACTGTCAACCACAGGCATTTTTTCTCTTACCAGCTGTTTTCCTTCAAAGCACTGCCTACAAACTAGAGTTATATACTTATTTGTATAATATCTGTCCCTCTCACCAGGCTATAGCTCCAAGAAGCCGAGATTGTTCCGTTTTATTCACTATTGTTCACTCTGTGTACTTAAGTAATAAGCTTGAGAATATTAACATGTTTTCCTCTCCTGCATTACTGTGTACACGACTTTCTCTCTGGCTGGACTGAGGTACACAACTGCTTGCTGCAAGTGGAGAGGAGATATTAAGGTTATTACATTAGGAATGGAGAGAGAATTAAAGAGTTAATTTTTGAGGCGCCTGGGTGGCTCAGTCGGTTATGCATCTGACCTCAGCTCAGGTCATGATCTCACGGTTCGTGGGTTTGAGCCCCGGGTCAGGCTCTGTGCTGACAGCTCAGAGCCCGGATCCTGCTTTGGATTCTGTGTCTCCCTCCCTCTCTCTCTGCCCTTCCCACGCTCACACTCTGTCTCTCTCTCAAAAATAAAAATAAACCTTAGAAAAAATTTAAAGAATTAATTTTCACTTTCTAATATTCAAAATGGGTTTTTTGCTGCAAGGCAATGGGCTTGAAGGGACTCAGTATTTTCTAAATCCTTTAGCAAGAACTGAGCATTTAGGATTCAGATCACTGCTCTCGGGGACAGGAAGCAGTTGTGATTTGGAGGAAATCTGGACTAGAAAAAGAAGGAAGAGCCCAACGCATGCTCCATCTGGTTCATGGGGATCTGGGGATAGGGAGTGGGAGCACAAGGAAGCAGGATTGTCTGCAAAGCCAGTGAGAACCAAGGTGGGGCCAAAGCCTCAGGAAAGATGGATAGGCCTGACCAAGAATAAGAAAACAGGCCAGGACACACGGGCCTTAGGCCTCTGGAACACACACCATAGAGCACCCAGACACGGCACTATCAGCCCTCAATGGGCACATGGCCACGGAATATCCCTCGTCAAGATGTTCCTTAAGAGCTTCATAAACAACATAAAGCGTTGCATATGTGGATGGGTGGATGGACACAGAGAGAGTTTGTATTTCAGTACATTATATAAAGTATTATACATGTGTGTATTATAAGCATGCTGTTGTATTTCTTTTCGCGAAGCACCATGTGGATCCAAGCGTGCTGTACTCCATCATCAAGCTATACCACCTCTTCAGTCACACAGATACTCTCTTGGACAGGAGCGACGTGGAATGATGAGGAAATGTGCATTTTTGCATAAGGATACGGAGTATTATCTAAAAGGGCTGTTCAAATGATTGCATAGTACAGACTTTGGGCTTACAAGGGGCAGCAGACTACTTACTGACAAATTAAATAAGCTACATTTCCTTTCCACGTCCGAGGAAACAAATCTGCACGTTTGCTGCATGAAGAAGCCCATTTGGGATCCTTAAGAAGCTGTGGAAGCACGTATTTGTGCTGCTGACAGGTGATAAATGAGAATTTGAAAGTCCAACAACCCTGATGCTGGGACAATGAATACAAATTATTTATATAGGCAACTACAGACAATTAGCAGATGAAGGAAAGAAAGAAAGAAAGAAAGAAAGAAAGAAAGAAAGAAAGAAAGGGAGAAAGAGAGAAAGAAGGAAAGGGGTGGAGTAAAGGATATAATCTTATTTCTCTTTGAAATGACTGAGCCGCATTCAGCAGGGTGAATCCTTATGCCAGCAACCCAGGCCCAGGACATACTTCAAAAATTATGCCTTGGAGAAAGAGATTAGACTCTGAATCTATATTTAGGCCAGAAAGTATCTTCACAGCTTATGGATATGAAACAAAATTTGGCTGGAAACATTCACAAAGATAGAAAGCGAAGGCATTCTGATCTCAAGACATGACCTCGGCTGTCACCTTTTTCTCTTCTGGGTCACAGAGCTATGGCTGAAGAGAACACAGATGTGAGTTTGGGTTTGGAGGTGGCATCTCATATATCCTGCTATCTTTAAATAGGAGAAACAACTCATCCCTAGCTAATCGAGATCTGAGACTTACTTTTGCTCCCAGGAACCTCCACCTGCACACCTGGCCTGGGTCTCTGAATGGCCAGTACTGGAAAGCTCAGGTTTTCTTTGATCTCAGATGTATCCACAAACACAGGAACTGACTAGTCCCCAAGTTTGCCCAGCCACCCTCAGAGGACCTGGGGTGGGGGTGAATCAGAAAGTAGATTCAAGGTAGACGTTTAGCTCTTGCACTTTGGGAAAAGGGAGAAGTGACCCTAAATAAGAGTAAATACCCCTGAGATTGGGGGATTTTTACTACAGAAAAGATTGTAATTGGGTGTACTATTTCAAGATGTCCTCCAGTTTAGACTATTGGCCAACCTGTCTTTCTCTACCAATATGGCCGAGGAACTAGGGAGCCCGAAGTCCTCCCTTCCTGGTCCAAATGTACTCAGAGTGTTCCTGGAAGAATAGAAAGGAAAATAATTAATAAGCTTCTTCTAGGAACAGGGATTATAGTAAAAAAGGAATTTGAGGGAGGAGAGGCAGGGATGAGCCATTGTGTGTCTGTCTCTTTAGGTTTTATCCTAGGTTGGCAGAAATGTGATAGGTAAATCCCTGGGGACACTGAGTGTAGGGAGCTTCACTCTTCTTCACATCCCAGATTTTGGAAGCAGAGTGGCCTATATCTTTGCAGCAATGTACACATACCAAAAGAAACTCGCCAGCATAGGGTGATCTGACAAAGGAAGACCGAATTCTAGCTTCCTCAGGGAGGATGAAACCCAGAAGTTTCCACATGCCCTTTGGAGATAGAGGAAGAAGTGGATCAATGTTGAGTTACACCCAGAGGTTCTGCCACTGGACTTGCAAGGGCAAAGGGAGGAGGTGGAAACATCCAAACCAGAGACACATGGAAGGGGCTCAGAGGGAGCCGAGTGAGGCTGTGTTGGCCAGGGAGTACCTAAGGCTCAGACCAAGTAAAAGAGGCACAAACATGGTATACGGATCTGCAGCAGACACGAGCAGAATTGGTGTGGGACCGGTCCCAGCTTAGTGGTCACTACTCAGAGAGAAGCCCAGGCTAACCATTTCACAGCCAAGACCAGTGGGTGAACCAGAGTTCACTGCATGGATCTCTCTTCTACCACCACGAGAATGCAGAAAGGCAGTACCCTCTCAATGGAACCAAGACGCCAACTCAAGAAGTGGGAGAATAGGTGCAGGGTGTTACGATGTTTCTGGTAGAGCTAGACTTCAAACTGACTGAATACTTATGTGAAATGAGAATGTTTAAGATTAGAAGGAACTTCAATAATTTTAATCAACAAGTTTAAGTTTAGAATTCTGCCTAACATACCAACCAAATGAGTAATTAGGAGGGGTGCCTGGATGGCTCAGTTGGTTGGGAATCCGACTCCAACTCAGGTCATGATCTCTCAGTCTGTAAGTTCAAGCCCCACATCGGGCTCTGTGCTGACAGCTCAGAGCCTGGAGCCTGCTTCAGATTCTGTGTCTCCCTCTCTCGCTGCCCGTCCCTGCTCACACTCTGTTTCTATCTCTCTCTCTCTCTTAAAAATAAATAAACATAAAAAAAATTAAGTGAGTAATTAGGAGATCTACCACCATGATCACCTGGGCTCATGAAGTGTTTTCCACACCCTAACTGGCTATACATAGGCTTTTCAAGATAAGGATATAACCTCTCTGTCTTCTCCACCCATGAACATAAAGGGCCACTTCCCAAGGGGTCCTATGCTAACATAATGCCATGTGGAAATCATTTCCTTTCCTATTTGTTTTATTGAGCCTTGTTGGACATTTTAGTCCTTTAGTCAGTTTCTTTTCTTTCCAAAATGATCCACCTAGGAGACCCACATTTAAGTGCTTAAGAAGCCCGGGTGTAGATTGACATGCTAGTCCACCTAAATCCTGGAAAAATCAATATAGCAAAAACCTTGAGATGCTAGGTACCTTTCCTTAAGGTCTGCTAGAGCTGGAAGAAAACAGGTAAATATTCAGACATCATATGGTAGGGGAGAGAGGCTTTCCCCAAACTGTATTTCCATTCTTACGGCCCCCACTTTCAAGTTCTTCCCACTGCTGATTATAAAAATGCTGAGTCTGTCTGTATAAATATATTCTCCATTGCTATGACAAGAGTGGCTTACCATTTATGCCAAATTACCATGCAGCACAATAACAATTATACACATCATTAAGTATGTGTCAGATTAACTTTGCTATATATTTTATTTAAACACTGAACTCTGTCTGAATGAGCACAGTCTTCATATTTGTAGATCATGTCGCATGGACATTTGATGACAGCAGAAAAAAAATTAGAGATAACATTTGTATGCAAAAGAGAAAGTGTCATTGAGTAAGTCAGTAAGAATTTCTATGCATGAGTGACTGCCCGTGCCCAATCAACGAAGCAAACAAAAAGCAGAGCTGCAAGGTATTTTCAAGGAGGTCAAACCAAGACTATCAAATAAATGAATTTCAAAAAAAATTGTTCAGCTTGCAGAGTTCATTTATTATTAATTATATACAGATGAAAAACACTAAATAGTTCAGGTCAATCAATTTTTGTAAGTAATCACAATTATAGGAAGATTATACAGATTTGATTTTTTTTTCCTTTCAGGTGAAAAGTTAGCACATTAGCTAACTTACTAGCATGACATACTGAATTGTCAACAATTACCAAGAACATTTGTCCATTTTTTCCTGCCATTCTTGGAGAAATGAACTGTGAATCCACAGGGGCACCCAGTGACTTATGATACCATAGGTAGAAGCAACTCAGCAACAGGTTTTGTGCTAATAATTTTGTGATGATTAAAGCAAGAGGCTGTATTGAGTAGTGATACTAGTATTTGATAACGTCTCTAGCATGGACACATTTTGATTAAACTGTGTACTTTAGAAAGGCTGGGGGTGAGGAGAGTGTCTATCTCACATTACCTTTTCAAAATATAATAAATATAGTGAAGTTCACAGTAATGCTTCTATGCACCATGCATCCCAAATCATAAAATTACTGATTGTATTTCATTTGTATAGTAAATATCAAATTAATTGCAATCTGGGATGAACGTCTACATTTGTTACTCTAGGAATTGCAGTACCTGGGGAAAGCCCATAGAAAGAAGAAAACTATACCCTACAGGTGGGGAGAAAAACATTTGAAGATAAAAAGAAAATGTAATCTTTTAAAAATAATACATGTTCTGCTGATATATATGTGTGATTTGCTGATTTGGTGCCAAATAGTTTTTCAAGGAAAGGTCAGATGGGAGGTATGGTACCAAAGAGAGAAGGGGGAACATCTTAAGGTATAAGGAGAATGTCGCCGCCAAGAGTGAAGATTTCGTCCTGTAATAAATGAGATTGCAAAGAGCTGCGCAGGGTCTCAGGTTCAGATCTTCTACAGACCCTGTGTCCCTATTTAAAGGCCACTTCCAATCCCCTTCTCCATTTTCCATTACCTACTATAAAGGTTGGACGACTGATGATTCATTTATTTTCCAGCTGGAGAAGTCATGTAACCTAGTTCTGGCCAATAAAATGTAAGGTGGCAATCAAGGAAGCTGGGAAGCTTATGAGGAAGGTTTCCATCTCCTGGCGAAGAGAGAATGGGAGTGAGCAGCAAACCTTTGCCGCTAGCTGCCCCTGCCACCTGCCTGCCGGTGAACCTGGATGTGTGAGCAGAGGCTGCTGGGGGCTGCATCCGTCCTCTGACAGATATAAGAATCAGAGACACCAGCCCACCGTCCTGCCTTTGGGAGCCACTGAACAAACACCAGCAACCACCAACGTCCAGATTTCCTGTTAAGGGAGAAATATCATCCTCTCCTGTTTAAACAACCGTCAGTCAAATAGCCTGTGATTTAGAGCACAAGGCATTCGAAGTGGATACTGAATTACGGAGATGCTTATGAATAAGAGGGAAAAGACAAAGTGGACGGTCACCAGGGGTTGACAGTAGAGCCGGGAGGGGTTTTTTGCTTTGTTTACCCAGCTGTGTTTTGTTTCCCAGGAAAGGGTGTCGGTGCATGCATCTGGATTGTAGAACCCCACCTTTCTGACTAGTTGAGCAGACTGTATGGTGGATATCATTCTATTTTGTCACACTAAGAGGAGATCATCTGGCTCAAGAGTAATTAGCACTCATTAATCTGCTTCATTTTTTCCCTGTGGCTTTGCCTGGCATCAGGACTGAGCAACAGCCACCGGGCTCTGGCCTGACAGTGATTGGACATCTAGAGGTTATGAGGACAGAGTTACCGCCTGTGGCCACCCACAAGCAAAAAGGAAGCGAGTCTTCCCAAATGCAATTAAACTGTGTTGTGCGGGTGGCAGGAGGTGAAAGTGTCCATTACTGAAACCTGAGTGGGGTTTAAGCAGTTGTGGAAGGACCCAGCCCTAGCAGTGAAACTCTGCAGACAAGGGAACATTTGCGAGAAAATAAATTCAGCCTTTAAAACAATATGGAATATTTATACAATCAAGCGACTTTTTTTCTTTACAAAGCAAATTGCTATTGAACTCCTTTAAATATTAAATCCCCTTGGCAACAAAGGAAGGACTCCAAAATTCTTAACCTGAACTGGTAAGGAATAATAGCAATCGAAGATTCCTGAATAGAGACAAAGAAGCTCAGAAACTCCACTCTGAGACAGTGAGGCAATATTTACCGATTTATTCACTCGGGAAATACCGCCTGGCTGTCTTCCATCTGGTGCTGCACTGTCCAGATAGAAGTCCCTCCCTGTTAGAGCACACAGCCAAATGTGGGAGAGAAACTTTCAGCCAAAGTAGGAGATCTTAATATATAATTATAAATTATTTTCCTGTACATATATTTCTATATGTTTATTACTCTAAAGGAAAGGAACCAGGTACTAAGAAAAACAAAGCAGGATCCTAATTTGGAAAACAATGGTCTCCTAGAGACAGTGACATTGAGCTTGGACTTGGAAAGTGGCTGGGTGTTAGAGGAAAAGCAGGGCCAGATTTCCAGGTAGGAATACACAACTTTGCAGGAATATTTAGACTGCGAAAATACATAATTGAACCTGAAGGATATTAAGGAGCATTGGCATTAAGAAGCAGTTGAAGAGGGGCGCCTGGGTGGTTCGGTCGGTTGGGTGTCCAACTTCGGCTCAGGTCATGATCTCACAACCTGTGAGTTCGAGCCCCATGTTGGGCTCTGTGCTGGCAGCTCGGAGCCTGGAGCCTGCTTTGGATTCTGTGTCTCCCTCTCTCTGCCCCTCCCCCACTCACTTGCTCTGTCTCTCTCTGTCTCTCTCTGTCTCTCTCTCTCTCTCTCCTTCAAAAATAAATAAGCATTAGAAAGAAAGAAAGAAAGAAAGAAAGAAAGAAAGAAAGAAAGAAAGAGGCAGTTGAAGAGCTTAAACTGACATCCACAAGAACTGGACCTGCCCTGGCCCCTCAATAGCACAAGTTCAAAGCTTTGGCTATCTCTTGACATGGGCACCCTCCTCCCCCCGTGAACCCCACAGAACTCATCTTCTTTAAGCTGAAGACTGTAAGTGAATAACAAGGGGGCCTGTCAGCTGATGATTTTGAGCAATTGACAAGCATCCCCTTCTTTTTTGCCCTAAAATTTCTCCAGAACTTATTCTTTCTGACACATCTCTCACACGGGAAAAACAGAGAATATAAGAGAAAATTAACTCCTGTAAATCTAAAGCACAAAGATTACTCTTTGTTACTCATTTAGAAAATGATCATTTTTAACCTTGATACAGGTATGGACCTCAAATTAGATAGAAAGCCTCCAATATGCTAGTTGTTAATTCAGTTCTTAAGAAAAAGCAGGTATATGCATGCACTTATTCTCTCTCTCTCTTCCTCTCTCTCTCTCTCTCTCTCTCTCTCTCTCTCTCTCTCTCACACACACACACACACACACACACACACACACACACACAGGTTGCAACAGACATTGAGAAAATACCTATCTAAGGTTTAGCCCTAATGATCCCCAAATAAAGAAATCCTATTTCAGACACTTTTGAAAGGGAATTTCCACAGCCTTTCTAAGAACTACTTTTCAATGTTATAAATATTCTAGAAATTTTAATGAAACCTAGAGATTTTTAGTTTACTTACATCTAATCAAATGACCAAGTTTGTCAGTTGTATAGGTAATTTTGGGACAAAATCTTGCAGTTTAATTTGAAAAGGATAAAGTTGTCATGTCTCCCCAAAACTTTATCATATTTGCTATTGCATTTATTATTTATACATCACCATAACCATACGAGATTCTTTACGGTAAATAGAACATAGAAGTAAACAAAAACACGTAAAAAGCCCTTTGTTCTAAAGGAGTTATCAGCAAGAACCTCCTGATCTCCCCAAGGTATCAATTAAGTTTGCTGAACAGTTAAGATGATAAAGCACCAGGCCTCCTAATTTATTCTGTTCCATTAATTTTCTTCTATAATGTCAGAGAAAAAAAGAACAAGAACTGAGTGTGAGGAATAATACACCCAGGAAAGAGAATGTCAGCACATGCATCGAGATTGTGGAAATTCTCTTAAAGAGAAATTGGCTTCCTAGGCAAGTTTGACAGTCCTAGACAATGAAATACCCTGTGCCATAGTTTTCTGCCCTGATATTAATGTACATTAGAGGCTGTATCACGAGAGAGGAAAGGTACAGGGGAGGTCCAGATTACATTCCCACACCAGTGGACCTTATCTGTAATGCTGGCATGTTACCAGCCCCTACTATCCTCAGTAGAAACATGGACTTAGGTTTAGGATGTATCAGAATGGAGCAGCAAAGAGCCAAGACTAAACTTTTCCATCTCTAAAGTGGGTTTAATGGAGGGAATTAGAAACATTTCAAAGTAAGCACTGTAATCTTCCTTTTCATACAATTACACACAACCTAAGTCCAGGTTACTGCCCCTTTTGTGAGATTCCTAGTTCCATATGTAACTATAGATTATCACTGATGACATTGGAGAATTAAACTTCTTATATCTTGTATTTTGTATGAATCCTTGACTTCTAAAACCAGCAGACATGAGCAGATTTAGTAGAGAACACTTAGGAGACTTAAAAGTTTTGCACTCGTGACATAAAATGTTGGGAACACAAGGCCCTGAATGGGCTGCTTTGCTTGTTATCAAGATAAAAGACAAGGAAATATTTATAAATGATATTCCTTGAAGGTACTAAAAATATAATCTGCAGTATTCTATGGTGGAGGTTCTTTTTCATCAGATTTTTACCTGCTTTGGGCCTTATTGTTAAACTGAGAGAAGGGGCACCTGTGTGGCTCAGTCGGTTAAGCATCCATCTTCAGCTCAGGTCATGATCTCACGGCTTGTGAGTTTGAGCCCCATGTCAGGCTCTGTGTTGACAGCTCAGTACCTGGAACCTGTTTCGGATTCTGTGTCTCCCTCTCTCTCTGCCCCTCCCCTGCTCACGCTCTGTCTCTCTCAGTCTCTCAAAAATAAATAAACATTAAAAAAATTTTTTTTAATTGAGTGAATTGTAGTTTCTTTTTTTTTTAAATTTTTTTTTCAACATTTATTTATTTTTTTTGGGACAGAGAGAGACAGAGCATGAACGGGGGAGGGGCAGAGAGAGAGGGAGACACAGAATCGGAAACAGGCTCCAGGCTCCGAGCCATCAGCCCAGAGCCTGACGCGGGGCTTGAACTCACGGACCGCAAGATCGTGACCTGGCTGAAGTCGGACGCTAAACCCACTGCGCCACCCAGGCACCCCGAATTGTAGTTTCTTTAGCAGTGTCCCATCCCAATGGCTGGATAAGAAACTTAGTCTAGTTCTGAGGCTCCATTTTCCAAAGCCTGTTTTTGTCATGGACCACACCATGTGCTCAAAATGAGCTTTTCTCAGTAATAAGTCTGACATCTGAGTGGGATCACCCTGACCCCTTTGCTTTATCTCTCATTTGGTTCTGCATTCAAGTGGGAAACATTGTCGCAAGGCTCCCTTAAACCACTGTAATGAGTAACGCAGAAGGATTTTTAGAAGTAATGTAGAATCTGAACTTTTCCTTGGATGTGATAGCCACTGATAACACTCTCTGTCACCCTCATTAGCTTCTTACCACTTGCCACTATCTGTAATTACCATGTTAGTTTATTTGTTTGCTTAATAACTCTCTCTCTCCTCTCACTGGAACTCAACACCCACAACAGTCACGTTGTCCCCAGCCCATGAATGGTATTTGGCAAAATAATAGGAGCTCAATCAGTTTGGTTGAGTGGAGAGATCAAGCAATTTTCCAGGATTGCTCAGCTAAGAGGTTTGATCTCAGCACTCTGGCTCCAGACTGAACTAGAGAGCCTGCAGTTTTCATTCCTATTTGCGGTATTCTGCCCGCTCCTTTTGCTCAGCTTGATTTTGGCCACCTTGAGGCCTTCTGACAATCCTTCTGCAACTGACAGCTTGGAAAACAATCAGTGTAAGCTGGATCTTTTGCCCCAGGGCTGGCTTCCATCTTTTGTCAGGAAACTCTTAGCAGAACATGATTGAAAGGACTTGGGGATTTTACTTCCTGCTGTAGCTGCTATTTCAGAGTCATCGCCTATAACTTCACCATTTGGGGGTACAACATTTTTCTATTATATAGGGTCCCAGGTAACCAATGAGACAACTTAGATGGAAGATTCCAGGCAGACAGGCCATCCAGAGTGGAGCTGTATTCCTGCTAGATCTCTCTGATCTGGACTCATCTCTCTCAAGTGGGACTTCGCTGCACCCAGAAGGCAGAGAACGTAGCCATCAACATTCTGCGGTTTCTTCCTTTCTCCTAACCCTACTGCCTCTGTCAGCTTATGGTCTGCCTTTCAAGATTCAGTAGGGACCACTGAACTAAATATGGGTCATGAGCTTTCTAGCCATTAATAGTTGATTCCTTGCTGTCCACCACCTAAGCACTTCTAGTAGGACAGTGGAACGTGCTTTGGTTCGGCCAGTTGCCGCAACTCACTTAGGATTCTAGGATTAAGACCAGTTGCAAACAACAGAAGACCTCAAAATACCAGTGGATTTAACAGAATAGAGATACATTTCTCTTTGAAGCAAAGAGAGGAGGATCAGAACTGATATGTCGCTCTATGGTGTTGACACATGGACCTCTGTATCTTATTGCTCTGTTGTGCTCGGTCCCAGCCCTGCAGCTCAGGATGGTGTCATCGGCTTTGCAGACAGCAGAGTGGAAAAAAGGACGAAGAAGGAAAGGCTCAAACAGCACATGGCAATTTTCTCTTAAAGAAGGGAACTAAGATCTGTCTCAACACTCCCATATACACCCTTGTGCCCAAAATTTAGTCAGGTGGCCACACCCAGCTGTTAGGAAGGGTAGAAAATGTCATTTTATTCTGAACAGTATATGCCCAGAAAATAAACCTTTCATTATTGAAGAGTGGCAAAATGGGTACGAGAGTTAACTAACACTGTGCCACAGACATGTCTCTAAAATTAAACGTTAGGCAAGAAATACAAATTGTGTAGAAGAGTAGGTATAATATGACTCTTTTTCTGTAAAGTACACACATACATACCCATACACATGTACAGACACACCCACAAAATATAAACTGCATTTCTTAAATCATAAGACAATGCCAGGGAAAATTCACTCCAAATTGACAACAGTAGCTGTCTCCAGGGAAGGAGATATTTGGGGATCTTGACAGTGAACGTTCACTTTTTTACTCTAAATATTTCTACATTGTTTAAATTTTTATACTGAGAATGTACTTATTGTTTGTATTAACTAAAGGCTTAAGGAAATAAAATAAAGATACCATGGAGCTCCAGGTAGAGGAATTGTATGCAGTAAATGAGCACTATGTAACACAGTATGATGGCTATGGAGCCAGAAGATTCCAACAGCCACTTACCAGCCTCGTCAGCTTAGGTAAATTCCTTTATCTCACGGTTCCTCAGCTTCCTCTTCTGTCAAATGGGCCAAACAATATCTATCTTGCAGAATTGTTGTGAGGAGTCTTTGAAATGATATGCATAAAGCACACAGCACTTTACTCTTTTTCCTTATCTATGTATTTAATATTTTACAGTAAATGTACAGGATATGTGCAATGAAAATAAATAAACACATAATCAAAAATTTATAAAGATACCCAGTGTTGCAGATGATGAGTCTGGAGTTCTCTCTTGTCCGGCAAGAGAGCAGATGCAGAATTGAATATGAGAGAGGCTAATGTCTGAGAGGAGACAAGAGACCCGAACAGGGGTTTCATTTCCATATTTATTGAGCTCACAAGATATTACCCACGTGGTGAACGTGAGGAAAACAAGATCTTACACACGTGAACAAGGAGAAAACAATCAGGTAGTCATTCATTTGTGTGTGTAAGAAGCAAAGGGTCTGGAGGGCAAGTGGAATTTGTGATCAAAGTACAATAGTATATTGGTCTCAGATGGAAAGTGATCTCCTGCAGGTGATGTAACAAGTTACTCGTGACCCAATTACAACATCTTGCTAGCTATCCTCAGGCACTTTAGCCCCATGGTGGTGACTTTCTGCCCTAAGCTTTTTTTATAACTTATTTATGCAAGTAGAACCTAATTCCCCACAACCCAGCATAAAGCCAGTGCCTAAGCCATCACTAAAGTAACAGGCAATAACTGATCAAAGCATCAAGGATTAGCTGAAGATAAGGGAAAGACTTTTAAAGGAAATAGGGCCATTATGGGCAACACAACTAATATCTGGTACAGAAAGGTAGTCATTGTTTGTCTCAAGGCAACGAGCTGGTAGAGACAGCTTTTTCTTGGAAACCATGCCTTTAACTTTAAAGTAAAATGAATATCCTGATCTTCTTAAATCCAGCTTTTGACCACAGTATACTTCATGCCCATATGAGTGTGGTTATCCTGGGCATAGAGGAAGGTAACTCCAACCCAGGAAGTTCACTTTGGTGATGTGGCATCATGGGCACATGGCTCACCAGCTGGTGGAGGGACAGTTGGGTCACATTTCCTACAGGTATGGGTTTTAAGGTCCATTGGTGAGCATACATCTTTCAAATCCTTTTGCTCACTCACAGTGCATAGGAGACACTGCATAGGTTGGCAGTGACTTAGTAGATCCAATTATTGGCCCCAAGTTTTCACCCTTATCCACATCCACACTCTTGCTACAACCTTGATGTGGAGAGAGTATATTTCTCTTCCCCTTGACTTTTATGACTTGCTTTGGCTAATGAAATACAGACAGAAGTAGCTGTACCCGTTCCAAGTCTGGGTCTCAAGAGGGCTCATGAGTTTACGCTTGCTCTCTCACACCTCTGCCATCAACAGGAGAAGCTCATGCTAGCACAGCTAGTTCATGGTCCCAGGAGAAAGATGAGAAGTATGTTACACAGAGCTCATCAGCAAACTCATGAGAAAAGAATAAAAGCCTATTGTATGCCACTGAGATTTTGTGGTTCTTCACTGCAGAACATTATTGTGGCAACTGCTAATTAAAACATTGATCTTATATATAGGTATAAAATAATATGTACATTATTATATAGTGTATACTAAAGAGCATATAATGAAAATTTGATTTAAGTATTTTAACTCATTCTAAGCAGGGCTAGATGATCACAGGAAAAGAGGTACCTGGGCAGGACAGGCATGTACCTACCAGCAATAAGCTTTCCCAGGGGCATGGGGATATGTCTGAAACCTGAAGAAAATTATTCCAAAACACAGGGGGATAACTTAACACCATTTAATTAAATATCGGGGCACCTCAGTCGATTAAATGTCTGACTTCGGCTCAGGTCATGATGTCGCAGTTCGTGAGGTAGAGCCCTGTATCGGGCTTCGTGCTGACAGCTCAGAGCCTGGAGCCTGCTTCAGATTCTGTGTCTCTCTCTTTCTCTGCCCTCCCTACACTCGTGCCCTGTGTCTCTCTCTCTCTCAGTAATAAATAAACATTAAAAAATATATAGGGGTGCCTGTGTGGCTCAGTCAGTTAAGCGTCCAACTTCGGCTCAGGTCATGATCTCGCAGTCTGTGAGTTCGAGCCCCGAATCGGGCTCTGTGCTGACAGCTCAGAGCCTGGAGCCTGCTTCAGATTCTGTGTCTCCCCCTCTCTCTGTCCCTCCCCTGCTCGCACTGTGTCTCTCTCTCCCTCAAAATAAATAAACATTTAAAAAATTAATTAATTAAATATCTACAAAATAAACCTCGTTGTCAACTAGTCAGCTGCAATTCAGTTCAGTTGCTTTATGGTTATATGTAAATTGTATCTAATGTGGGATATGGATACATACATTTTAACCCATTTGATCTAAGGTGGTATGGAGCCTCGAAATTCACCATCCATCCCTGTACTCAGAGAAGGTCTTAAAGCAGCCCTAAGAGGTATGTGGAAACAGATGAATTGAGAGAAAAGCAGATTCAATTGTACCATTCCCTGTTTAGTCACAGGCAAGTGTGAAAATCCCTACCTGTCATCAAAAATGTTTTATTGGGAAAAGAAAAAAAAAGTTTTACCAAATTCACCAATAAGGAGATCCACTATAGGGGTCAATCCTTACATAGACCACTGTGAAGGAGAGTAATATCTCCCAAGAGGCATCTTTGTTCATAAAAAGGGCACTGGGGTGGGGGGTGGGGGGCGGGTGCCTGGGTGGCTCAGCCAGTTAAGCATCCAACTTCGGCTCAGGTCATGATCTCATGGTTTGTGAGTTCGAACTCCGCATCGGGCTCTTTGCTGACAGCTTGGAGCCTGGAACCTGCTTCAGATTCTGTGTCTCCCTCTCTCTCTCTCTCTCTCTCTCTCTCTCTGCCCCTCTCCTGCTCACACTCTGCGTCTCTCTCTCTCTCTCTCTGTGTCTCAAAAATAAATAAACATTAAAAAAATTTTTAAAACAGCACTGGAAAGATCTAGGGGCAAGTTCTGGTTCTGCTACACAATGCCAGTACCATGCTGAATGGGCTGGAGGGAAGGGAGCCTTCCTCCTGAAAGCCCCCCTCCTGCAAGCCAGCCTTTACAGCCTTGGGTTGAAATCTTTCTCCTTGCTTCCCGAACAGACTGTGTACATCCTTACCCTAACATTTACATGACTGTCTCAAGATTACATTTGTGCAGGACACTGTTGTTTTCTGAAAGAAGGGTTATAGCTTGCTCTTCTTTGTATCCTCAGCTTCTAGCACAGTGCTTGGTATATAACATACATTAAGTGTTATGTTCTAAAAAAAGTTATCCAACAAGGTTATCCAACTGGGGGAGAGACTCAGAATTGGAGACCCTGCTGTCTTTCTGACACCCCTACTCACAAAAATCAGGTTCTAACAAGAATGGATGTTTGATTATTGTGTGGAACACTCTGAAGCCGGTTGACATACGAGGTGATTTGCCATTTGCTTCTTGGGGCCATTTCCAAAATGAGATTATTTACTGACTGTTTTAGTATCCCTATATGGAAGCCTACCCAAGAATCCCACTATAATGGGTTTTGAAAATCAAAATAAAAGTTATGACTTTCTCTTAGGAAAAATAATCAGAGTCACTTTTGATTGCTTTGATAATAGACTCTTCTTTGCAGAGACAGAAAAAAAAATCTTTATAGATTTCACTTTCCTAAGCAGAGTAGGAACTATATCACAATAAGAGAAATAATAAGTGTGAATTAAAGGAGTTACTTTTTATTATTTTTTCAATCTGTTGTGTAAAAATGGATTCTGACAGCTCTGATTTCTAGAGGCAACCTTCAGCCATCCAAGCATTATATGGTGATTCATGTCACAATAAAAAGTCATCCACAGGTGCAGCAAGACATGGAGTAAATGTCATCTATATGATAAAGTTCCTCAAAATAACTGTGAAATTGCAGGCTACTTGGTCCAAAGTGTGTTCATCAATGCATCGTATATCATCTGATTTACAACTGTTACAAATATTTATAATAATGGAATATATTGTTTAACACGATGAAGCCTGAAAAGGCTCATTAACTCTAGATTTGATTTAGTATCTCCATTTCTTTTCATTTGCAGACTCATGATTCCGCAGTTCTGTAACATTAGCTTAATTATATGAGCAGTGAACCATCCCTAAATCTAGATTCGTGTTTAGTTGAGTGCAAAATAAATATTAATGTTGGGATTCTTATTTCTGAAATGCTTTTCTTAACAAATTCATCCATCTCCTTTATTTTGCATCCTGGGATCTCAGAACTACAGCACAAATTGGAAACTGTAGAATCATGGAGTTTTAGGAAATGAGAACCTTCGAGGTCACAGAGATTAGGAAAATATGTTGAATGCCTCATATGACAAACTAAATAGTTCTTGTAAAGGTATGGAACTATAATCACCTTTATAAATGTCAGAAGGAAATAAATGGCAAATATTGAAAAAAACAACAACAAAAAACCCCCCACAAAGGTTAGACCTAAAAGGTAAAAATGAGTATAATAACAAACAATTAGAGAACTAAATGTAATCACTTAAAGTTGATCCAAACTCAAATAGATTGCTCAAAGGAAGATGAGAACACCGAGTATAAGGAGAAATTTACTCCAAAAGGTGTTGGTGCTCAGTCTAGCCCTGTCATGAATCTCACACCAGACTTGCTCCTTTAAAATGTGGAGTCTAGGGGTGCCTGGGTGCTCAGTCATTAAGCATCCAACTCTTGGTTTCAGCTCAGGTCATGATCTCGTGGTTGGTGAGATCAAGCCCCACATCAGGCTCTATGCTGGCAGTGTGGAGCCTGCTTGAGATTCTCTCCCTCCCTCTCTCTCTGCCCCTCCCCTGAGAGCACTGTCTTCTGTGTCTGTCAAAATAAATAAGTAAACTTATAAAAAATTTTCTAATAAAAAAATAAAATGTGGAATCTAAAAAAACAAAACAAATGAATCCACACCACAAAACAGAAAGAGATACACAGATATAGGAAACAAACTGTCAGGAGAGACTGGGGGCTGGGCAAAATAGGTGAAGGGGATTAAGAGGTACAAACTTCCAGTTATAAAATAAGTCATGGAGATGTGAGGTACAGCACAGGAAATCTAGTCAATAATACCGTAATAACCACGTTGATGAACAATGGTAACTAGACATATGGTGGGGTCATCTCATCATGTATAAAAATACTGAATCACTAGGATGCACACCTGAAACTAGCAAGATAGTGTGTGTCAGTTACACTTCCATACAAAAATAAATGAATAAAATAAGACTGGAAGATTCCCTACCCCCTGAAAAAAGGAAACCACCCGTCACAGGCTTTCAAATGTAGACAGAAAAAAAAAAAAAACAACTTGTTTTTAAATTAAACATTAACCTTTTTTATTGTGATTCTTGGACCTTTTCCTGCTTAGTCAACCTGTGAGAATTTCTCTTTTCTCCTTCCTAAATGAATTACTTTGATTCTTTACCAAATTATAACTGCTAAAAAATTGCCCAAGAAATATCTGTTGAGAAGTTAATTAATTTTGCTATTTTACGTTTTTCCATGAGGTGATGTATTTTTATTTGCAAAGTTTTACAAGTGATTTCATTTGCAAAGTTTTACAAGCCATTCTTATTTTTCTTTGCAAAGACATCTTACTATTATATACTTTTAGATTTACACAATTATAGAACACTTGGGATACCCACCAGCATCTCTGCTGAAATGCAGATTTCTAATTCCTCATCATCTCTTTCCAGCAGGCTTCCTTTCAATTCTTATTTTTTAACAGCTGTTTTGCCTTAGCCAAATAATCCATGATAGCTTTCAGACTTTCTTTCCTTATCTCATAGAACGTCCTGTCTGGTGGCTGTCAAACAGTGGTTTTTCAAATTTTAGCCCACATCAGGATAACCTGGAGGGTTTATGAAAACACGGATTGCTGGACCCTAGATCTGGGGGAGGACGGCCAATTTGGATCATCAACAAGGTGCCGGATGATGCTGATGCTGCTGTACTGGAACCCAGCTTCCACAAGCCTGGGGAAAGAACATTTGGATACAAGGGTCCTGGGTCATTTCTTTAAGGGAGCAGTAGATCTAAAAAGAGATCCAGGAATATAGCCGATGGGTCACAACATTGTTTACAATATTAAAAATTGAAAACAAGCCAATGTCCATCAAGGTGGCTTCCATCTGGAGGCTGTACCAGCTAACGGTGGGGTCACGTGGCTCTGAATGGGGAGATAAACATGACGGAGGCACACCAGCTCTTCAAGCCTTGGCTCCGGGGTGACGCGACCTAATGAAGTTTCTCTACATACCCCTGCTCTAGGACTGGAACTAAGTGAAACAGTACTGTGGGCAGAGAGAGGACCGTGCCTTCCTCAGACTCCCCACCCAAAGAGTCCTTGATTTCTCATGCTTTCCCCCTATTAATATCTTAAGTAAGCAAGCAGGCTGTTAGGTTGAAAAAAAACAAATCACAAGAGTTAGCTACCACTCTTTGACAAAGTGTATTCTTATAGATCTTCAGTCTTAATAAATGCCACATGAAAAATTAAAACGTAAGGAGAGTAAGTTTGTGGTCTAAAGCAGGAGTCAGCAAACTCTGCTCATCGGCCAAATGAGGCCCACTGCCTGTTGTGCTGCACAAGTCATATAAATGTTGTGCATACAAAGGTCATAGAGCCGCAAGCTTTAAGATTTTTAAATGGTGGGGAAGAAAAATCAATATAGCAGTAATTCATGACACGTGAAAATTACATGATCTACTGTCTGTCTCTAAACTAAGTCGTATTGGAGCGCTGTCACACTTGTTCGTCTGCACACTGCCCACAGCCTCCTTCCTGTCACAATGGCAGATTTGAAAAGTTCCATCAGAGACCCGGGATAACCCACAAAGGCTAAAATACTTCCTTATCCGGTCCTTTACAGAAGGGTGTTGACCTCTGCTCAAAAAATTTGGAAGCCTTGTTAAAGTTACACCAAGGGTTTGTTTGCTGTTGAATTTCTCTTCATTTAACTTGCTAATCAGGTTTTGCAGCTGCAAATGGGACTATTTTTTGCAGCATTTCCCAATGCCACTTGACTGAAGAACCCCCCTTTTTACCGCATGTTTCATGCCTTAGACATTTTGAGGAACTCTGACTTTGGAAATGCCATTCTGGAGCACAGGCCTTCAAAGTGGGGGTGCACAAACTTAATGAGAAGGAATGAGAGCTAATGATGAAACTTAAGATATCTGTGAACAAATTGCAAGGGTGGCCCAGGTGAAAAGAGGGTTTGAATTCTAAATGTCTCTCAAATTATACCCACGGGAAATATAGATGGCCCTTCCTTGGGAATATACCAAGGCAGAAATCCAACGTTGAGGAAGGAAATTTTCTATGTATGAAATAATCCCACCATCTTTACATTGTAAAAAAGAAACGGTAATTATAAATTAGAGGAAACACCACAGAAAAAGATTAGCTATGTCAGTCAGCAGAATGTTTGGTAAATGTTAACACTAAATACGCTAAGCATGAGCTTTCTATTCCAAAAGGCTTGGAAAGTCAGGGAATGTTATGTAACAACCACCATTATCATTTCGCTTGGCATTTTAAGATAGGAGCAGGCTGTTCTTTCTGGAAAAAAAAAAAAAAAAATTCTCCTTTTGTGAAATAACAGCGACCTCCAGTGGCAATCTTGTTACAGTGTAGTGCTTTATATTTTCTCAAAGTCCAAAAAACAGTAAGTGATGTGCACACTTCCCCAGATTTTAAATGTGAATCCATTTATTTAACGAATATGTGCTGAACACCACTCTGTTCAATGGAGGGGATAACCTTGGGCAAAGAGTCAGAAGACCTGAGCTGTAGAGCAAATACAAGAAACTAAAAGCTGTTTGACTCTGGACAAGACCCCTTGTGACTTACCTGGTCTTGATCTTCTCACAGCGCTGTTTTGAGTAACCATGAAACTATAGGTAGAAGCCGTCTTTGTATTATGATGCACACTGCAAACGGGAGGAGGTCATATGTTATTATCAGGCATGGTTCCTTCCTTAGAGTTTTTATAAACAAGTCAATAAAGTTGAGATACATGGGATCAATATAGGGATGGGCAGCAGAGCAATTCAGGCTAATGAAGAGTAATAGATTGCCTTCTAAAGGCTAAAATAGGAAGTCAACTCTGAATGGACTGGGGAAAAAAACCACATGAAGTCCTTCTAGACTGGTGAATTCACAGGTGGACACCATTGGCTGTCGCTTCTTTCCCTAGTCCCCTTTACTGATAGAGCCCCAGTTTTGTTCTGGGGTGCACCCTCCTGTGTACTATGCACCACTAGTGGCTACGTCAGTCATACTTTTACTCTCCTCAGTGACTAGATTTAGCCATGGTTATATGACCCAACCTAGGTCTTCTTGAGGGCAAGCATGCATGGCCATGCTAGGAAAGATTTTGCATGCTATCTATGAGAAATACACACACCTGTTTTTGAAGGGATAGTGTTGTGTTTGTGTGTGACACCTGAAACTTCTGCAACTGTTTGTGTCTATGAGAGGAAACATGATGACACCCTAAAGGGGGCAGAGCAGAGGGGCAGAAAGGACATTGCTGGGTCCTTGACAGCAATGTCACACTGTGGACTTAGCCAGCTCTGGATGTCACATGAGCTATTAAGCCCATTGTTTTAAAGTCATTTTTACTGGGAAATTACGTGACTTGCTGCTGAAGGCATCCTTACCTTTTTCACAAGGTGTTGCCCCTCTGGGGCCCCTAGGCTTGGAAATAACCTGGACCTCAATGGGTTCCTTTCTTTCTTTTCCTTTTTTTTTTTTTTAAAGTGAAAGCAAGCATGTGCAGGGGAGGGGCAGAGGGAGAGAGAGAGAGAGAGAGAGAGAGAGAAAGAGAGAGAGAATCTTAAGAAGGCTTCATACCCAGCACAGAGCCCAACGCAGAGCTCGATCTCACAACCCTGAGATCATTACCTGAGTCAAAATCAAGAGTCAGAGCCTTAACCGACTGAGCCACCCAGATACCCCATGGTTCCTTTCTTTCAATCATCCATAGGGTATTCTCAGAGAGTTACAGTTGCATATAATGTATACCATATTAGTGGAACAACAGAAGTTCAGCAAAACAAAAACCTTTATGAAGGAGAAGGTATTGGTACAATATCTGAGTAGGATGAAGGATGACATCACTCAGCATTTATTTTTGTGAACAGGCATGCAGTTCCTATCTCCCGTCCCTAGATACCAGGCATGGAGGTGGTTACCTCTACTTACCTTTAGGCTTATTGATTGGATCCAATGAGATATTGTATCCGAAACATAGGTTCTCGTTGAATGTGGTTTTTTTTCTATTCCTTGTCTTTACCAATGTATATTCTTTCATCCAACCTAACTTACCAAGAGCTCCCTTCTAACCCAAGCTTTCCCCAAATTAAATTCACCTATTAATTTATGTCCCCTTTGAACTCAAGTCTGTGGACTGCATTTTAAGTACCACTGTTTTAAGTTTTCTGCTGCAGGTGGGCATATTCTCTCTCTCTCTTGGTATATACCAGGATTGCAAGGAGGTCAAGCAAGGCAGAGATTTTGGCCTTGACTTATGTGTAAGTATGTGCGTTCTCTGACTTCTCTCAACCTCTCCCCAGTCCCCCAATATTTATGCTTCTGATCTAAAGTCACTACCAGTCAATGGAGACAACTGCTTGCCTTAGTGACCCTAACATGACAGTGTGGAGCTGCAGACAGGTGAAGGAAGGGCAGAATGACCTTGCTCTTTGTTATGCAGGCTGCAAAGTTCCTTTTTGGCTTTATAAAAGCCAGTTCCTCTCCCACAGTGGGGAGGATTTGGCTGCTTACTGGGAAGGACAAAAGTTGGAATTTGGCCAAAGAACTGATAGCACTGTCACCAGACCCAGAATCCTGGTATATGTCAACGATTGAGGCAGAGCTGTCTCTGTCACATGCTCTCCGGACCTACTCGAAATAACTAATTTAATAGCAAAGACTTCCTGGGTGTCTTTTTTTTTTGTGCCTGGAACCATTCTAAGTGTGTACTCATTTACTACAGCAAACTGATGAGGCAGATGTAATGATGATCTCTGTTTTACTCACGGGGACACAGAAGCATAGAGAGATAAAGACACTTGTCCAAGAGCAGATGACTCATACGGGGCAGACCAGAGATTCAACCTCAGGCAATCTTCCTCCAGAGCCTGTTCTCTCAACCCTGCATTAAACCACATCTGAACACACAGAGTGTCATTGCCGCACATCTCCCCCAGTGAACTATTGATCTGTTCATTAGGGATGTAGGAGCACCCACTGTTGTGCAAAGAGCAGGGGGTTCAAAGACAAATTAGACATCATCTCTGCTCTAAGCAACACCACAATGCGGTTGGGAAACCAATAGAAAAATAGGTCATGGAGATCTTACATCCCTCTGGACTGTTTTTTGACTTTGTTTATTTTGAGAGAGACAGAAAGCATGTGCACATGCACATGAGCAGGGGAGGGGCAGAGAGAGGGAGAGGGAGAATCTCAAGCAGGCTCCCTGATGTCAGAGCAGAGTCCAATGTGGGGCTCAAACTCAAGAAATGTGAGATCACGACCTGAGCTGAAACCAAGAGTCGACATTCAACCAACTGAGCCACCCAGGCGCTTCTAGACTATTCTTAATCTACTATACCACTATCTTCTGGCGTAAAACAACTGAAGGTGTTTTACCTTTATTGTTTTATTAAGTATTAGTTTGTTAGAGTTACCAGAACAAAGTACCAGAAGCTGGGTGGCTTTCAACATGGAAGTTTGTCGTCTTATAGTTCTGGGATCTAGAAGTCCAAGATCAAGGTGTCAGCAGGGGTGGTTTCTTCTGAGGACTCTCTCCTTGCTTTATGGATGACCATCTTCTCCCTGTGTCTTTACAAGGTATTCCCTCTGTACCTGTGTCCAAATTTCCTCTTCTTATAAGGACATCAGTCCGATTGGGTTAGGGCTCACCCTAATGACCTCATTTTAACTGAATTACCCTTTTAAAGACCCTTTCTCTAAACACAGACACATTCTTAGGTACTGGAGTTTGGGACTCCAATATGTGACTTTGGGGGGTGGGGTGGGGGACACAACTCAGCCCATAACTTGCATTAACTCCGACCAACTTCTCCTGATAGTGCTTTGACATTTTTAATGACAGTACATCCCCAGCATTTGTAAGAATTGAAAAACTTTCTCAGCCTAAGACAGGAAAAGAAGAATATAATTATGCATACTGTAAGCAAAGTGTATAATTAAGATGTTGTGAATGATTCCTGGGGACACGCTTTTGGTTATTCAAAAACACAGCCTAGAATTGTTTTCACAGGCTAATTTGAAGTGCTTCTCATCACAGGGTATTACATATATGTGCAGCATGAAGTGAAGTTTATCCTAATAACAAAAATACAGTTTGAACTGCCCTTTTTTAATCCCCCAGAAGTGGTTAGTGTATCTCAAACATCTTATAGAGCAGAATAAAACTGAGAATTGGCCCTGAAAATGAGGATAGAGCAAATCGAAGGGCTGGGAAGACCTTACTACATAATTTATAGTGAGATCCATTATCTACATCAGCAAAATAGAGGGCAACGCTTCCTGTGAATAAATTTCACTTTCTTTTGATACATATAAATAACTAAATAGTAAAAGAACAAATGGATGACATTTTGTGATTTGCAATGTGTTATATTAAAGTAACAAAGTCATCACAGACTGAAATAATAGACAGTCCATATTCATTATTTCAAGAGGGCAGACTATTCCCTCCTAGACTAATTATTTAGCTATGTTAAAACTTAATACCTTTAAAAAAGAATTCTCATGTTTTCCTTTCATATAACTAGCAAAATTTCACCGTGTGGGTGTTCAACCCACCCTCCAGTGACACAGGCAATAGAACTGAATTCCTAAGTGGCTTTCATCTTGACATTGTGTTACCCACTGAAGAGTCCCTGTGGCATAATATAATTCTCTAATAAAACTTCACAGTTCAAACCTTCATGTATTTCTAATGATTCATAGCAGCATTTCCCAAATTGCTTGAGACAGACTAATTGCATAAAAGCCATTGTTAAAATTGAGTAAATGACAATTTTATCCCTGTTACTAAACTACATATTTCTTTGGACAGAAATGAAAGATTTGTAAAAGGACACATGGCAGACTGACATCATGCTTATTTCCGAGAATTAAGTATTTCCCAACAATATCTATCTGTTAAATCCATTAGAACAGCTTTCCATTTCTGAATTTTCTGTGAAGAATTTCATTTTATCATGGCAACACGTCGCCTTCGTCAGGGAATTTCAAATTATTTGTAAATACAAATGTTATAAAGATTAAGAAAATCATGCCCCTGCCACAAAATCCTGAAAATTTGGCACCCAAGGAGGCACAGAAAATTTTAAAATAAACAAACAAAACCACTCCCATAATGCTGGAATTGTTGTATTCTGTTTTAAGGTAAAATGTTAGGTTAGATAATATTTCAGTTTTCTCCTAATTCTAATATTACAGCAACTCTCTGATTCTTCCAGATTATTATCAACCTACCTAGAATAGTGTATTTCAAAAAATTAAGTGTTGACTTAAGTTACTCTTGTCATAACATTGTTTAAATATGTTTAAGTATAAAACTGGGTTTCTTCTGTGCTATTTTTACAATTCTTTAACAACTGTAAAAAACCAAAGCTTATTTGCAAATCAAATAATACAAAAATTAATTTAATATACCTGATTCATTAATTAATTCATTCATTCATTTCAGAATTGTTTACTGAGTGTGTACTACAGTCCAGGAACTAATCCAGGTCCTAGAGTTACAACAGTAAAGAAAGTAGATGAAAATCCCTGCCCTCTTAAAATTTAAATTCTGGTGGTGGGAGGGTAAGAAGGAGAGGAGAAAGACAGTCAATAAAATCAACTGCATACTATGTTAAATGGAGATCAGTATGGGAGAGGGGGAAGAGCAGGAAAGGAAGTGGATAATGTAAGAGGAGAAGTATCCATTTTCAATGAAGTGAACAGGGAAGCAAAGACTTGAACAAGGTCTGGAGAAGGTGAGGTGGTGAGCCACTTGGATACCTTGGAGAACAGCTTTCCAGAGGGAACAGCCGGTGAGGAGACCCTGAGGTGAGAGGCATCCACAGGGAACAGCACGGAGGCCTGTGTGGCTGCAGTGGAGTGAACCAAGAGGATGTGAAGGCACATGGGGACAGGGATGTAGGGACGTTGACTGGGGCCATAGGGCATTCTGAAAACCTTCCTTTTTCCCTGAGTGAGATGGAACACCACTGGAGGCTTTTGAGCAAGGGACTGACACTACCTGTCTTCTGTTTTAGCAGGATTACTCAGGCAGCTGTGTCAGGGAGGCCAGGGTAGAATAAAAGCTATTTCCAAGGGGCATGATTTTTCTGGAGCAGCATTCCTTGAGTCTCTCTTCTCCCTGTCTCTGACTGATGAGATTGGAAGAAAAAATTAGTAATGTTCCATTAACCCTTTCCTCTCCACTCTTTGGACAATCTGCCTGCCTACAGAGAGGGTGTGGTCTGCGTGTCTCCCTCAGCCATGCTGTGAGCTTCAGTGAGGCAAGGTCTACTCTGCAGGGATGTTCTCTTGTTCTTTAAGGGGTGAATCGGCTGGCTTACCACAGGGAGGAGATGTTAGCAGGCCCATTTGGCTGAGATCGCACTACTTTGGCCAAGACTGCTATGTTTTCACCAAAACCCATTTCCTCTAGCTTTTGGACATAGAACTAGACTGAATTCCCCGCTTTCCCAGTCTTCCTTAGTGTTAGGTCAGGCCTCGTGGCTGAGGCAACCAAATGTGAGCTGAACTGATGTGAGCCACTTCCACTACTGGCTCATAAAAACCTCCTGTGTAGTCTTTCCCAGTCTCTCTTTCCAGCCTATTGACCGGAAGTAGAGACTTCAGGAGAATGTTCCAAAACCCTAGAGGATGATGGAGTCACATTATGGAAGATCACTGAATGACCAACCATATTGATGGGCACCTACCAAACAGGAACATCCTTAATGGATTTCACATGAGCAAGAAATAAACTTTTGTTGTATTAAGCTACTAAGATGTTGGGGTTGGTTTTTTAACAAAACAGCATTACTTATCATAACAAATACAGTCACATTCTCCAAAGAGTTTTTTTTTTGTTTTTTGTTTTTTTTTTGTTTTTTTTTACCAGTAATAAAGCTAAGATACTGCCTCCACCTGTCCGGATCCTAGTCTACTTCTCAATTTGTTTTAATCTTGAGTGGAAAGACTGTTATTTATCGATTCCTTAAACCTCCAACAGATTGTACTGTTCTCTAGGTGCAGATAATAAACTTGTCTTGTGTGAGATATAGGACCTATAAGATGGGCACCAGCAGAGCTATTTGGTAGGTTTCCTATCTAAGAGTGTTCCAGATTTTGGCTAATATTCAATGGCAACTTTGTGTAGGGAGCCGTGTACAGTCTCATCCCAAATGTTGATTTTTTTTTTTTTTTACCTTTGAATTACATCTTCAACAAGTTTTTCTGTGAGCCATATCACTGGTAATTACAGTTTTTGTATATCATTCCTAGGGACTTCCTAGGGACTTCCATTTTCATTCAAAAATGAGAAGATGGGCTAACCTATACTTTAAGGATAGTTAATTTGTATTATATGATCATACATGCTGACTCCTTTTCCTAAACAACGAAATTAAAATTCTCTGAATGATGTGGTGAACAATTTTTAAGTTAAGCAAACAATTATTATTATTATTATTATTATTATTATTATTATTTGTAATCATATAATAATTGAGGTTGGGATAAAGTGTTGGAGAAGGTTTCAGTCTCTACAAGGAATGTTTCACCTGCAGATGTTTTTCCTCCCCAGGGTCAAAGTCTCTATTATTTAGATCCACAGTGTGATGTGAATTTAAATTGCTTTGACTCAGTCCAGTGGACCAACTCTGTCTCTGACTCATTAAATGCATGTCCCTCAGTAATATAAAATAGTAAATTCAATTGTTGGTTAGATCATATCTCCTCTTCCTGAGTCCTAGAGAGATTTAATCAGTGAAATTAAGTTCTCCTCTCCAATGTATCAGGAAAAGGGACCAGCAAGGTGCTGTAGGTGGGAGGCAACAGGGCACTGAAAATGTCTGACACACTGAGGCAGCTGATGGTTGCTGTTCATCTGTCCTGACACAGTGATATCCTGACAATCAGACTCCTCAAATCTTCACAAGATCTATAAGTTGGGAACCTGAACCATGGTAGAACCTGAGCATTGGATCTTCCATAACATACATTTTTCCATACAGGCCTTGACCCATGAGAGACTATTTTTTTTCTTTGAGAGAGAGGGTGCAAGTGAGCAAGGGGGAGAGAGAGAGAGAGAAGGAGAAAGAGAAAGAGAAGCTAGGCTCACAGGCAGAGGGGCTCATGTTTTTACTCAAAGCAGGATTTGAGCTCATCTGATGTGGGACTTAAACTCATAAACTTGAGATCACGACCTGAGCCGAAGTCAGATGCTTAACAACTGAGCCACAAAGGCACCCAAGAGACTTCTATCCTGGGTAAATAGATGACATGATTTGTCTTTCCTTTTTTGTCTATACACCAGATAATGAGATTTTTCTCTTTCTTTTTGGAATACCTGGTTTTAAAGATTATTCAATTTAGTGTAGCCATGCCAAATACAGCGAGAGTTGAAATACACAGTAAATCACTGGCCAGCCCACAGAAGTTACTGTGTGATAAATGGTCAACTATACTATTCACAAGAACACACACACACACTCACTCACTCACTCACTCCTATTAATTGGAAATGATCTGTGTATATTTTAGTTATATAGCCTGTTGAGTTTCTTAAAATTGTCTTTATAATAGCTTTATGTTTCTTTATTGCCTGCCTCATATTAAGCTAGGCTTCATAATATTTTACACTTTGCATGTTTTTATTAGTTTCATCTTATTTATTTTAAATGAAAATATTTCCAACTCAATTTGTATTTATTTATTCATAGGCCAGTGTTTATTTTCTTTTTGTCACCTTAACAGTATTTTGTAAACTATTTAAATTCTATACAGTTTTAGCTGCCATTTAAAAACTTATATAACACACCTAATTTCGGTAAAGTTCAGGAAATTATTTAGCTAATTATGAACACTGACCATTGTGGGAGTTGAGGTATAACAGTTATTACCTATTATTATTGTTTTAAATACTCACTTTTTTCTTTTCTTTTCTTTCTTTCTTAATTATCCAAATTATCCATGGTTCTCAGCCTGGATTGCTTTTATTTTTTTAACATTTATTTATTTTTGAGACAGAGAGACAGAGCATGTGGGGGAGGGTCAGAGAGAGAGGGAGACACAGAATCTGAAACAGGCTTCAGGCTCTGAGCTGTCAGCACAGAGCCCGACGCGGGGCTGGAATTCACGGACCGTGAGATCATGACCTGAGCCGAAGTCGGACGCCCAACCGACTGAGCCACCTAGGCGCCCCAACCTGGATTGCTTTTAAAATTACCATCATCAGAGCCCTAACTCAGGTCAACTGAATCCAAATCTCTGCAGCTATTATACAAAAAGAAAAACAAAACAAAGAACCTTCCTAGGTGATTCCAGCATGTAGCCAGGGTTGAGAAAAATGGTTTATTCCAAAGTTTGAGATCTGGACCTAAATGATTTGAATGTTCTCTCTCCTGCAACTATCATCACCAATAAATCTGAGGATGTGAATTGAGAATTAAAATTTAAGAGTAAGGCACCTGGGTGGCTCAGTCGGTTAAGCGTCTGACTCTTGATCTCAGCTCAGGTCATCTCATGGTTTGTGAGTTTGAGCCCCCTGTCTGGCTTTGTGTTTACAGAGCAGAGCCTCCTTGGAATTCTCTCTCTCAGGCTCTACCCCACTCATGCTCTCTCTCGCTCCAAAAATAAAAAAAAAAAAAACTTTAAAAACAAATCCCCAAGACCACTCCTATAGTTGGCAAGAAAGTTAAATATAGACAAAACAAACACGTATATGAATATGTATATGTATACGGGCATATATTTTTATTTTCTATCTAGTAGTGATCCTTGCCAACTATTTGCTTAAATAGCACAGGAATGATCCCCACTATAGTGCAATACACATTTGGGATCCTCATTTAATGCCTCATAAGCTGCTGTAATAGCAGAAGTAGTAATAAGTTGTAGTGGTAACAGTATTTACTTTGTGTTTGCTATGCACTTTTGAGAATTTGAGCCTTTCTATTTTGCAAATATTTTTATTATTTCCTTTTTATATGCTCTATAGTAATGTCTCCATTGTATGCCTTCATTTGAGTTTTGTAAAGGGTCAGTGTTGAAATGTCCATTTGAACATGACTGTGTATTTTGCAAAAAAAATATAGAGACATTATTATTATCCTACAATAACAAATACAGTGAAAATGATTATATTGAAATCAGTTATAAGGAAAAAATATATCTTTTAGGACAAATTGTCTTTATTCTTTTGTCAAACAAATAAAAAACTACTTAATCCAATATTTCCTTCTACACCCTATTAGGAAATTTTGACCAAACTTAGCACTCAAGAACAGTGATTAAAACATTCTTGTGCTGGTCACATTTATCTTTATACTCTTTTTAATCGATTTAGTTTTCTCTTTTAATTGGCCTAATTTCTATTACATTTGATTTTATAAATCTATACCAATTGTTTTCTGGAATAAGCACAATGCAAATGTGAAATAAATGTCTTAAATGGCCAGGATTGTCTTTCAATCTAGACCTTACAGAAATTTCCATTTTTAAAGTTCAAGCCAGAACACATATTGTTCTGTCCTAATATTTATACCTATAAATACTATACTATCACATTTAATGCTTAGCTGAAGCAGCATGCTTTTGTTACTGGTGGTACCTTGATTAATCAGCTTGTCCCTTCCTTCTTCCCTTCCCTTCCCTTCCCTTCCCTTCCCTTCCCTTCCCTTCCCTTCCCCTTCCTTCCTTCCTTCCTTCCTTCCTTCCTTCCTTCCTTCCTTCCTTCCTTCCTTCTTCTTACACATATTTATTGAGAATCTATTTACTAAGTGTCAGTCCTTTCTAAACATAGAAATATAGATAAGCTCTCTGCTTTCATGCCATTTATTTCTAGTATTTAGGAAAGAACCATATAGCTGTATAGAAAATATTGTCCGAAGTAATTAAGTATGCCTTTTCTACATATCCTTTTATGAAAAAATGTATATATAATTGTCCCATCCTTATCTTTTTTCACAAAAGGAATCATCTCTATCAGAAATTTTCTGGTGCCTAGACATATTTGTGCCCCTAAAAGCATTAGTAAACATCAACTACAAAATTCAGCGCAATAGCCACATAGTCTATTATGAAGTCAATCTTCTACATAAAATTCACGTTCATCCCTAAGTAACTGGACTGGGATTCTCAAAAACAAAGAATCATTAAGAACTAGAATCCAAAACAACTGTATAGAGTATGATAATTGCTAATTGTAGAATACTTCAACAAAATACAAGCTTTATCAATGTGGCATAGCTGCTGGTAAGTGGATTGGGAAGGCTGGTCAGATACATACTGTGAGGATCCCAATTATGTTTTGGAATAATGGCTTTTGGGCAAATGCATGTCAGATTACAGATCACAAAATCTTATCCAGTCAAATGGTGGTTATAATTCTTAACAAAAGAATAAGCCCCATATATCCAATATGGTGAAGATTTTGCTTCTCTACACATGCTTTGTCCCCCCACCCCCACCCCAGCCAAGAGATGGGAAAGATAATAATTGAAGGGTCCCACCCCCTCCTAGGGAGGGTATTCAGGGGAAGTATCTCTGAGAAGGTGGAATTTAAAATTAAAGACAGAAGCATTAGCCCTGTGAATGGATAGGGAAAGAGCATTCTAGATAGAGGAATAACGTGCAAAAGCCCTGAGGAGAAAGGGACTGAAGCTTGCCACATTTGAGGATCCAAAAGAAAGCACTATGGCTGAGGTGATTAAGGGGAAGGTATCAGCCTCAGGAAAAGCAGGGACAGATCACAAAAGCCATAAACTCATTTAATGAGGTACTGGTGACAGACCCAATCAGATTTATATTTTAAATTCACCTTAACTGCTGTGTTGAGTCCCGTGGAGGAGGGAAGCCCTTATTCTGGTTGGGAGACTATGGTATTCATCTTGATGAAAAGGGCTGGTAGGACTGAACTAAGGCGGCAACAGGGGACATGGAGAGGAGAGGGTAGGCTTGAGACTTATTTTGAAGACTGAATTAACAGAACTGCCCATTGAATTACACAAATGGGTGGGGTGAGGAAAATGGAGGAATTAAGAACAACTCTTGGCTTGAGTACCTAAGTGGGTGATGGTGCCGTTTGCCATATAATGATCATAAGACTGGGAAGAATTAGGAGCTCAGAGTTTGACTTTACTTTTGTGATATCCATAAATTATCAGTATGGACATGTAAATGAGGCAACAGGATACGTGTGTTTGGGGGTTCCAAGAAAATAGATTCAGGCGTCTTCAGATCAAAGATGAGATACCTACAAATGGAAAGAAATAGATTTCCTAAATAGAGTACAAAATGAAGAAAAGGGGCCACAGCAACATTGCAGAGTCCTAGGGCCCCCCAACATTTACATATTGAACTGAGAAGCCAAATAGTACTGAGGAAATCAAAAGAGAAGAGTGTCCCAAGCAGAAGGCTGTGGTTGACCATGGCAAGTGTTGCTGAGGTTACATAAGGTGAGGACAGAAATGTTTCCATTGGATTTGGCAAAACGGTGTCTTTGGAGACCAGAGATTTTTCAGTGAGTGGCTGAGCAGAAGACAGAATAGAGTGGGTAGAGGATGGAATGGGGTGACAGTTACTATTGCCATTGCTTCTGAAAAGTTCTGCTATGAAAAGAGAGAGGAAATGAGGTAGTAGCTGGGGGAGTAGGAAAAGTTTTTTGCTTTCATTTTTTTTTTTTTTTGAGAGAGAGTGAGTGTGTCAGCAAGGGAGAGGACAGAGAGAGAGAGAGAGAGAGAGAGAGAGAGAGAATCTTAAGCAGGCTCCACACTCAGCACATAGCCCGACTCGGGGCTCGATCCCACAACCTTGGGATCATGACCTGAGCCAAAACGAAGAGTTGGATGCTCAACCGACTGAGTCACCCAGGCGCCCCAGTAGGAAAGTGTTTTAGGTGATATTTGAGCATGTTTATGTGCTTATACTCCAGTTAAAATGAATTGATTAATAATGTGGGAGAGGCAGGGGATAATTCTGAAAGCCAAGTCCTAGAGAGAAGGCAAGAGGGAACAAGATTATGAGCAAAAGAGTTGACCTTGATAGGCTGGAGGGTGTTTTCTGCATTTAAACAGCAGTGAATGATAAAATGGGGTACAAGTAGATTGTTTTTTGATCAGGTGGGGGAAAGATGAGAAATTTTTAAGTCTTCCTTTTTCTTATTCAAATTTGTGGTGGGATTGTACACTAAGAATAAGAAACTAAAATATTTAAAGAGGAGTGGAAAGTGAACTGATAGAGAAACATAGTAGCATTTCTGGGAAGGGCCAATGTGGGCCTTACATCCTACATATAAAGTTAATCAGCTCAGTAGTGACATCTCCGATAATAAATGATAATAGTAGACGTGAGTGGGAACTCTCCTTGACTCCCGTCACCCCAGTGCTCTCCATGGTGTAACTGGATGAACTGGCTGGCCATGCTGGTGTCACCTTCCTCGAAGTTTCATTCCCACCATACTCAAAGAGGAAATCATTTCCAAAGACAGAAGGCCTCTTCTTTTGTCAAGAGCACTGAGTAGCTAGAACTTCCAAGTAAGTTCTTGGGATCCATTTGGAGACCCTAATAGAGTCAAGTCTAAACAGCAACAATAACAGGAAAGGAAATACACAGTTGTATGCAACCTGATTAAGAGAATCATTAAATCCACAGAAAGGGAGAGTTGGAAAGGTCTGTAGAAATCATCAGTTCTGACACCCTCTTTTTATAGAAGAGAAAAGAGACTCTGAAGGGATTGTCTCAGCTGTCACATTAGTCACTGGTAGCACTGTGGCAAGAACTCAGCCTGGATAACATACATGACAACAGGCAGAGGGCCCGCTTATGAGGGAAAATACACAAACGTTATTTTCTATCCCTTGTTCCTTTTTGGTGTCCTATGTGGCAGAAGAATCAGTCAGTGGAAATACATGAATGCTGTCGTCTTGGGAGGGGTCTCTATTACTACAGCTCAATGGGTGTTTAGGAATTAGTATCAAGAGGTAAGTATGCCCAAATGAGTGATTAGTCGTCCGGCAGACTTGACCTAAATAGCAAATTAGGCACCGAGCTGGGATTAAGACCTGACACCAATGCCCTTCAGGCCTAAGTCTGTCTCCCTCAATTGTGCCGGTTGCTGTTCACCCACCCAGTGGCAATGGGTATCATCAGAAAAGGGAAACTATTTATAAAAGCATCCCTCCAAACAGCCAAATAGAAAGGGCAGGAAAAGGCCTGGATTCTTTCCCCTTCAATAATTCTGACAAAGTATCATTGAAAGCTGCTTGTGTCTAACAGCAGTCACAGTCGGTCAGCATGCAATGTTCTGAATGTCTTTCTGGTCCTGTAGATACATCCTCTCCCATCCAGCCTTCTGGTGAAAGAGGGTGAGATGATCTTTAAAAGCACAGGAATAGAAATGAAGCCAATTTTGGAAAATGTCCCCAGTGAAACATAATCACTTGGAAAAAAATTAATAACCATATGAAAAAATAATATGAAAAAGAAAAAAAGAAACAGATGTATTGTGGTGAAAAAGTTTTCTGTTGGTTTTGGCTCAAGTCCCAAGTGAATTTTTTCTAGGCTGACTTTAGTCACTCAAAAAATTTCATGCCATAAAATTGTTTGGAAGGGTTCTGGTTAATGAGAAGGGCAAAGAAGCCCAAATTAAAAGTCAGAATTATATCAAAGACTGAAATAAGAGGAACTCATCTGATAATTCAAAGGAGCAAAAAAGAAAAAAGGTTATTTTTAGCAAAGTTTGCTATTGCTCTGAAATTTGAGAAATTGGTAAGGGAACAAAGAGCAAAGAAATGAGTATCGTTAGTTTCCTGCACACTCTCCAAGAAACTTTTCCATAGCCTTGTGTTTCCATCTGCAGCACTTGTAGCAGAAGAGACTGGGATTGCTGGATTCTGGAAGTTCTCCCGCTTTGCCTGTGTAGCTAGTACATGGTCTCAAAGAAGCAGGACAGCCCATCATCAGTAGGTGGTAAGCTGGCTGTGGATGCAGGTAAAAGTGAACACAGGCTGGCTGGAGTGAACAAAGAAATTAGCCAGAGGCAAAAGAAGCGGAGTTACAAAATGGAGTCAAGTTAATGAGCAGGATGGTGAATATCTAACACAAAGACAAAACCAAGGGCAGTAGTATAGCT